>NC_090451.1:267845916-270345916 GCF_031143425.1 Pleurodeles waltl | reverse complement strand
AATCTTAGGCAGCTTGCTTTCTTGATCCTGTGGAGGAATGTCCCGGAGCCGCATGCGCACCGCTAGTGCGACTGCTTCCCCTTTAAGATGACTTAATATAATCGAGGATACAGTGGCAAAGTTGACCATTAATTGCATCCCCAAGTCCAGGGCTGGGGCAGCCCTGTATGCATCTTGAATTTGTTTCAACACTTCCGGGAAATTGGCAAGTGTCAGTGTACAGTGCACAGTAGTATAGAGCGTGGCAAATACCGTGCCCCATGTATTACAGTTATCTATTGTGGGAACCATCCCAAATGGCAAACACATTGTTAATATTCTGTGTTCATCCTGAGGTCCCATATGGGGAAATACTGCTTCCAAAGCATTTTTTGGGGGGGATAACCAAAATGGAATTTCTTCTCGTTTGGCGGGTACTTTACCCATAATTGAATGTACAGTTGCAGGATTAATACCTGGCGTTACTGCATGAGGTTGAGCTGGTGCAGCATGTGCTGAGCTTGTGTTTAATGTTTGCATTACAAATTGTACTGATCGTTTATATATTGCTGTCAGCTCAGTATATAAGCGACGGACTTCAGCTACAGCTAGATTCGCTGCAGCCGGATGAGGTGTGTAAGTGGCCAATAAAGGCCAGGTAGGACCATCATTACTTAGAGGACCTAACCGGTAAAATTGTGTGAGGTAGGGCACCATCAAGCCAATTATTATGTCCTTGATAAGTTAGGGATATTTCTAAATATGCATATGCTCTGTATTGTCCAGGTTCGTTTGCAAATGTATAGTGACAAAATGTATTTGTGTTCCCATCAACTGCTGGAAATGTGACCCAAGAATAGAAGAGTTCTGTTCTATAACCTGCATGTGCATCAACCACAAATGTGACTGGACCCCCCTGATTTGTTAGGCCATGGGCCAATAAATGTGCAGTAAGGGGTTGTCTCATATTCACTGCAATTGCTAACTGTTGCAGATTCGCCATTTTAAATGGTAAATTTGTTCAGAGATAAGCACACCAAATGGGGATTATTCTTTTAGAGTTCAAGCTTGAACAACCTCCAGCATCACATAGGTGTTCCCTACTTAGCAGAGGAGGAAATCCTCAATACCACGGACATCTCTGTATATAGTACTGAGGTGTCTTTGTGTATAGTGAGACAGAAATACTCAGAAGGACCCAAAAATTAGAGCCTGACCAAACGTTGGCAGCACCATGTCATATAGGGTCTAATTATTCTAATGAGACTACTGGATTTGAGCGGCAGAATCGCCTGAGGTGTGGGAGACTGAGTCCTAATCCACTACAGGTGACAACGGTCGCCTGAATTTGGGTTTTGCTCCGGCTAACTAGCAGTGCCTCATCTCAACTCAAGAGCAGGGATGACTGGGCAGTCAAGCGCATGACATAATTGATTTCTCAGGGAAATTGTAGTCACTCAGGTCTCATCCGTTTCTCTCAGTTACATTAGTCTCACACACACAATGACAAACAGAGGCAGTATATGTTTCAATAAGGTTTTAATGAAGCGACTGCATCGTAGATAGCAAAACATGTACTGCAATAACCAGGACAATACAGCATGACAAGATTAGGATTGTGACAAGGAGAGTGAAGCATAGAAATAACGCTACCATATTGTCACTAGAGTCAATGGACGAATTCCTACCTAGACTATAATAGAGCACAGCATATTAAGCTCTAATTCTGCCCTTCAGGTTCCCCTGGGAAGACATCATCCCTCAGACCTGAGCAAAGGCCTGAAGTCTGCATAAGCAGCTGTAGCTAAACGTTCAGCAATCAGCATACAGTCATGGTCCTCTGACTGGAATCTCCCTTGCATACACACACGTATACACACTTACATGCATACATGCACTCACTTCTACATTCAGACACGCATACAACCACACATACACACATTCATGCAGACAGGCGGACAACACATACTTACACACGCACAAACAACACCGACCCAGCCTCCCACCCCCTCCCCTATTGGACGATCAACATATCTGGCAGGGAACAGGAAGGAGCGCTTCCACCGCCGGCAGCGACCCACCAGCAGGACACCGCAGGCCGTATTATTGCTCATGATACGGCTGGTGGAGTCCTTGTGGCGGGAACCACCAGAGCGCCTCCGACCACCACCAGGACACCAGCAGTACCTGTAATATAGTGAGTGGAAGACCGCCAACACTGGTGGTCTTCTGGTGCCCGTGGCTTTGGCTGTCTTCAAGGAAGACCGACAAAGTCATAATGAAGGTCTAAGTGCCTGATTAAGATATTGGCTAGACTCCTGTCCTTCCTTTGCAGTGGAGTTTACCAGTAATCCGCCAAGCTGACATAATCCCACCCAATGTGTTTAAATGTGCGCTGGTTGAATCTCCATTCACATATGTGGCTCACCTTAGCCGATGCAGCAAACTCCTCTGCTGTTGAATAGTACTCCATCGCCATCAGGGTTGCGGGATTGCAGGAAGCATATTTAAATTTCACTGTTGTGTTGGCATTACTCTAGCAGCGGATTCTTGATGGTGGGATTCCGTAACGGTACGTGTTAAACATTGTACTATACCTGTGGCTTTTGCATGGATGCTAGCATCACACACCTCATGTGTTTTGGCTAATTGTTTTCACCTGCATACCACACTATAAAACACACTCCTTTACAGACCATGATCCTTTGCAATTCCACTGCTGCACATCATTTTGATGCACAAATTGCCACAGAAAAGTCATGTTTTTTTCCTTTGTTTAGTGTTCATTAGTATTTTATTTATTTTTTTCTTTAACTTGTGGGTCTTCCATTTCAGTTAACCTTATTTACTCATAATGGCAGGGAGAAGAAATCCACATTTTGGAAAGGGAGAATTGACAGTCATGGTGGAGGAAATTATGAAAGTAGAGCCTCAATTGTTTGGAGCACAAGTACAAAATACTTCTATAGCACAGAAAAGGCAAATGTGGACCACAATAGTTGTCAGAGTGAATGCTGTAGCAAACAACCTGCATACACAGGAGGAAGTTAGGGAAAGGTGGAACAACATGTCAGATGAGTGTTTTCACTGGCCTCCAAGGGTCACCTGGAGGCCCAGAGGAGTGGTGGAGGTTGTCCCAGCCCCCCTTACAGCTATTTTCCTGGAAGGAGACAGTCTTGCAGATCCTACATCCTGATGGCTTGACAGCAATCCCTGGTGGAGTAGAGACTGGTAAGTTATACTTTTGAATGTCTTACAAACTCTCAGTTTTGTATTTCATTTAGCTGTTGTAAATATGTTCCCTACTTTTTACATACATATAAGCCTATATATGAATATATCTTTTGCCTAATTTAGTAAATTTGTAGCATGATTGTTGTTTATCTTCTTCAACTAATGGCACACATATTTTCTCAATAGGTGTTCTTGTCTCCATGTTTAACATTTCCTATTACCTTGTTTGTGTTTATTTTTTGGAAGTTAAGAATGCAGGTTTCAATCTTCATCAATTGTTTATATGATGTCATGGCCAAGTAAGTGTTTTATCACCTCTTAACAAGTTTCTGATATATGTCCCATATTTGAAAAGTCAGTTTATTTCTGCTGAATTTTTTACTAGGTATGTTTCAATCACTAATTTAATCTATGTTTAATTGAAATGACTACCACTACCATGATGCCTGATTTTTGGTCTGTCCTAAACAAATTTGAATGTGATCTTCATCAATCTTTCTTATCTTACATATTTTCACATAGAATAAAGTAAAATGTTTGTGAAATGCGATAGAGTTAACTGTGCATGTTCTCTTTTGCATGATATCTAAATGATTTGAGGGTTTTTGTCTCACTAATCAAATAATATTATTTACTTTAAATATTTCACGTATGTTAACATGTATGCTGAGTAGAATATTTTTTAAATGCACTTGTCAATGTTGATATGATGACTAGTGCTATTCATACTACAAAGTTGTTTCATTCTCAGCTCATTACCCTGCTAGGCCTTTGAATGGGTCATCACATTTCTCCACTTTATTGTGTTGTGCAGAAAAAAGTGCTATATAACAAGTACAGATCATATTTATTAACATTTCAGAAAATAATTTTACCTCCTATTCTGAAGAAGTCTTGTGTGCATCTCAAACCGTAATGTAAGTTATCAACAAACAAATGAAAGGTTTAATAATGACATCAATTGTCTTTCACCGTATAGTTTGCTTCATTTAATTTCCACAAACCCCTTTGATGCACAATCCAGACTTCTAAAATAATATTTTTTTCTAATTTATCATAGATGTAACACCAAGAGCACAAGGACCAATATCTGCCACAAGAGCAGAGGATACCTCTACTCCAAACCAGGAACAAGCCTTCAGTGAGGATTTCACTCATGTAAGTCCGGATGATGAGGAGCAGCTTGGTCCATCTAGTCCACCTGGGCAGACACCTCCAGTGAGTCTCAACCGGCACACACCTACACCTCCCACCCCAGATGTTACATCTTAGGCATGGATACCTCCACTCCCTCTGTCCAAAGGACCAGCACACCAATCTTGTATCCCCCCAGTCTTGGCTGCTGTTGAGCCAAAACCACTACCACCACCTCCAGTTCAGCCGGGACCCAGCGGAATGGGGCACACTGGGTCAAAGGTACTGAGCAGCGGGGATAGGGTCTGTGAGAGGGAAGCTGTGGGTCATAAAAGTGAGGTCACTGGGTTCACTGTCATTCAGGCCACCATCGACCAAGTCTTGGGAGCCACCAATCAGTCCCAAGACTGATGGACCAGTTTCTCTCTGAGCTCCGGAAGATGAAGCAGTTGCAGAGGGAGCACAATTACCAGATGGAACACCTGAACACCAATTTGGGTTCCCTGACTGGGGTACTGCAAGATTGTTACTACGATATGTGGAGGGCTTTTCCAATACCATTTTACCCTTGTCTGTAGTCCCTCAACATCTGGTCAAACTACATCTGCTGCAGCCATAGACAGTGAGGCTCCTATATAAATATTTTTTTAAATGAGGCAAAAAAATGTAATATTATTGTAGATCAATAAACGGGACATTAATAAAACAACTTATTGAAAGATTGTACTGACCAACAAGCCAGGCAGTCCCAGGTCCAAGTTGTGACATATGCAGGGGTATGATGCTGTTCCATAGTACAACGGAATCATGTGTTGATCCTGAAAAGGGGCACACACGCTTGTGATGTACAAATCAGGTAAGCAGACAACTTGCAAATTGATTGAATGGAAGTTCTTTCAATCGAGGTAGACCTGTTCCTTGCCATGTGGTTGCACTGAAGATATACGTGTGACATCAATTGCTCCAATCACATTTGGTAGGTGACCCAAAGCATAAAAATCTCCCTTCACATTGGCAAAATACTAATTTCATGGAAAGTATATGAAGCTGAGTGCAGTGGAGAATGTTTTGTTTTCAAATTGTTATAGGGAATGGTCAATCACCAAACTCTGGCACCATCACTAAATGTCCACCACAATTTGACTCTTTAGTTTACGTATTTGAGAAGTGGTGGCACCCAATACCAGAAAGCATTGGGAGAGGGTCTAATGGTTACGGAGTTTGACATGTGAACTTTTCACGAGGAGACAAAGATAGACTGGAGGGACGTGTGGATCTGGAAAAAGCTGTGGAAATACTTTGTAATTTAAGTTTCTTTTTTAATGTAAGGTGGATCGATGTGGCCCATTGCTAAGTACTTATTGGTAATGATTGGCCCAGGAACAGCATTTTAATATAAATTTACAAAAGAAAATACATAAGGTCTTCTGATGTGTGATTAACTGTGCATGTTGAACAACAACTTCCATAAGGCATTTGGGTTGATGCAGGATATAAAGTCATCAATTAAGAGGAAGCACTTATTCACCTGAAACCACTGTGACCAAGTTGAAAATGGTTGAAACACGTTGGTGTTGGTGTTTTGTGCATGTTGGAAGTAATTTGCCATTAAAAGAAGGTCCTGGGAGTGCAGCGGAGTTTGTTTTGCTTTCAAATTAATATGGGGAATGGTCAATCCACAAACTGTGGCACCAGCAGTTAGTGTGAACCACAATTTGACCCTTTGGATTACGTCTTTGAGAATCGGTGGCACCCAATAGAAGCATTGGGAAAGGGACTAATGGTTAAGGAGTTTGGCATGTAAATTTTTCACGAGGAGACAAAGATACTTTAAAGGGACATATAGCTCCAGAATACACCGTACATAAACTCCATAAATTAAGTTTCTTTTCGAATGTGAGGTTAATCAATGTGTCCCATTGCTGAGTACTTATTGGTATTGATGGGCCCAGGAAAGGTATGTTGATATCGAATTACAAAAGAAAATACCTAACCTCTTCTGATATGTGATTAACACTGTGCATCATGCTGAACAACAACTTCCATAATGCATGTGGGTTGATGCAGGATATAAAGTCATCCATTAAGAGGAACTTATTCACCTGAAACCACTGTGAACAAGAAGAAATGGTTGAAACACGTAGGTGGTGGTGTTTTGTGCATATATATATATATATATATAATTACCAAACAAAAAATGTGGCACTCCCTGAGGATTTAAGTAGCAGATTCAATTTATTCACAGAGTAGCATATCAAACACCATGACGCGTTTCAACATTCCGTCCTTCTCAAGTGGTTTCAGTTTGTAGGCCCACATTGTTCTGGTTAACATTCCTTTTATCCTTTCAGAGGCAACACGTGGTGGTGTTTGTATATCTAAGGGTACGAAGGCTTCGAGAATCGTCCCGATCTCACACAGAGATCTGATTGGCTGCCAACACTTCAACCAGGAAGTGTTGGCAGCCATTTTGAAACTCAGCTTCAGCCAAGTCTTGAAAAAAACAACAAACTAAGAAAAAGGGGCAGAAAACTGTTACCCTAACCCCCTAGCCTTGGACCAGGGGTCCCCCAAGGACCCTCCCGGGGTAAAAAGCATTGTTTTAAAAATGTACAGCATAAATTGTGAATATTTGCAAATTCTGCCATTGATAAAAAAAGGAAGCATTTGCTTTTCATTTTGAACCCGGGTGGGCCAGGTCCTGTGGGCATTCACAAAATATAGGAGGGGGCACAGAGGCCCCCCTCCTAGGGCTTCTCAAAGCTCCAGCAAATGCCACCTCCCCAAGGCAATGACTGTTGACCCCGGGGCAATCTATAATTGTAATGTATGCAGGGCATTCCCCTGCACTCCAGGGACCACCACCTTCCCAGAGCAATGAATTGTAATCTATGTGGGGGCCCGTGCGGAACTGCCGCACCCTGAGGACTGCCACCTCCCTGGGGCAATAAATTGTAATGTATACAGGTGGCCCGCACAGTCCCCTGCACCCCTGGGTCCACTATCTCCCCAGGGTAATGCACTGTTATGTATGTGGGGTGCACGTAGCCCTTCAGTGCCCTAAGGACCTCCACCTCCCCGGTGATAATAAGATATGAGAAGAGGGGTTGTTTCAAGTTATGATAACTCGTGCCCTAAGGTAACTTTAACTCACACCCTCGCAATGCACTGCCAATTACCCCAGATATTACAGCACCCATGAAATCTTTTATAACACCATTGATAATGTCACTGTAACATTTTCAGTAAAATTATTGATGAGATAACTGTGCATGACGGGGCCGCAAGTTATAGTTACCTTAGGGCATGTGTTTGTCAAGAAGTGACTCCCGTTATAATAACAAGACTGTTGGATTTGGGCAGCAGCAACACGAAGCACGCAGGACTGAGTCTGATCCTGCACCATATGATAGCTGTCGGCCTAACCCTTCCCGCCAGCTAGCAGCACCTCACCAGTTCACCAGTACCCAAGGGTAAAGGTGATTTGTGGCAGCCATTTGCATGACTTCTTAGATTTCTCAGGGAAACTGTGGTGGAACAGATCTTACCCCTTTCTCTCAGTCACACGTCTCATACAGGCAAAGACAAACAGAAGCAGGACTAGTTTTAATAAGTTTTATTCAATCAACTGCATTCTATGTAAAAAGGCATGTATTGTGATTACAAGGATGATAAAACATAATAAAAGCAAAACAGTGGCGAGGAAAGTGTAAGAGAGAAAAAGTCCCACCATACTGTCCCAATAATGATTCTAAAACTCCTACCTGCACTACTGATGTTCCATATAAGAGCATGGCAGTGTAAGCCCCAATCTGCCCATCAGGCCCCCGGAAGGAAACCGTCCCCCATACCTGTGGTTGTAGGTAAAGAAGAGATCTGTTGGTCTACTGAGAGTACTCCCACATGTGGGCAGAGAAGGGGTCAGATCTCCACAGAAACTGCAAAGATGTGTGCAGCATTCAATGGCAACTGGCTGGAAATCCCCTCTAACGTAAATGGGACAGTGAGATGTTTTATAGTAAAACATCAGAAGTTCTGAGAAACTGTTCTGATGTGACAACACATGTATTTCTGTGTATAGGAATTGTGGACTTGATGAACGCTTTGTGCTGGCAATGACTAAGAAGCTTATCATAGTCAGCCTTGGAGTGAATATGTTGTGCAAGAAAAGAATAACAAAAGTCTGTGCAAAAGGGCAACTGATAAAGTAATAAAAACAGCTCCATTAAACAAAGCCCTTTTTAATTAAAATAATACAATTAATAAAATGCCATGTTTCTAGACAAAACGACACAAGTTGCATGCCTAAGCTAAAAAAGGCTAAAATAATTTGCTTGTATATTAGCTAAAGCAACCTTATGACACCCTCCCCATTCATTGTTCAAAGTGTCCCTAATAAAGCCTAAAACTGAATCACCATATTTAGATGCGTTATATTGAAAACAAGCTAAAAAACGTATAAAATGAAATGTCTATGTTGATAAGCCAACAGACCAAATGTGGATCAAACTATAATATGTCCATTTAGAATTTAAAAATTATAAAGCCAAATGTCAGCAATTTTAAAATAATCATGGTCTTTTAGAAAGTCACCAATTTCATCAATGGTAATGGAATCCAGGAAAGACCCCACTTCATGAAACCAATTCATTGACAAGGAAGGTGAGAGAGCACTCATGTTCCAGTGCTTCAGCTCTAGCCGAGGCTGCAGCATCATATGCAGTACAGTGTTGTAGCACCAAAATCCACTTGATCCACAAATGGAGTGTCATAGGAAGCCTCAGGAGTAAACGCAATCTCAATGTACATGATTGTTAAAGAGCACTCAGTGAGAACATCAACAGATGTGTTCATGACACAGTTGAACTGGTGGAAGCGCCATCAGTCCTCCTTGCTGAGATGGGGCAGCCATTGTGGAGGAAGAATAGCAACAGCAGAATGCCACCAATTAGTACCAAAGTAATAGGGAATCCTCTGAAAACACTCAAGAAAATAGAGTGTATGGCTAAAGCTATAATGCGGAATATAGAGGAAAAGGTGCTGACAAAACCAGAACTAACAGCCTTAACTGTTACGGTGCCTGTGGTGAGCTGGTTCCCATGTGCCAGGGACGAGATTAGCTCGTCCTGCACCGGGTCCTCGGGGGGAGCGTTAGCGTTCCCCCCGTGGGCCTCCCTCCCACACCCCCTAGTCAGGAATGGAAGGGGAATCGCTTCCACTTCCACCCCGACCCCCCCCTCAGCAATCTGATGACATCATCAAATGCTGCTGGGGACGTGCCGGAACCTAACTCTCCTAACCATTTGCTTCCAGTGTGTTAGGAGAGAGGATGTGTTTAGGGTAAGTCCTTCTCCTGGGGGTGGTTGGGGGGGAACAGACACAGGGGGAAAGGAAAGAGTTTTTCCTTTCCCCCATGCCTGTTTTGAGTGGATTCCTGCTCCACGAGGCCCGTGAATGTGGAGCAGGAATCTACCCACTAGACACCAGGGATTGTTTTATGTTTATTTTGGGGAGCGACCCCTTGGGCAAGGGTCGCTCCCCTGGGGCATAAGTATATCCGTGTTTCGGCCCCCCTGGGGCAGATCGGCTGTTTTTTCGGCCGATCTGCCCCTGGGGGGGGGGGTGTCAAAACCCACTAGACACTAGGGATTCAATTTCAAATAGTTTTTTAGGGCAGCTACCCCTTAGGCAAGGGTCGCTGCCCTGAGGGCAATATTTTTTTATATGTTTTTGCCGATCTCGCCACCGGGGGGTGGGCGAAACCCAATAGGCCCCAGGGATAGTGTTGTGTGTGTTTTGTGTGGGGGGGGCGGACCCTTTGGAAAGGGTCGCCCCCAAAGGGGGTGCATTACTGATGGCCATCTGTGCCCCCCTTGGGGGCAGATCAGCCTATTTTTACTAGGCCCATCTGCCCCCAAGGCGCCAAGTTTTTTTTTTTTGTTCCCTTTGTTTTGTTTTTTTTTAGCTGGGGGCGACCCTTGCCAAAGGGGGCACAGAACTGTTGGCCATTTCTGCCCCCCTTGGGGGCAGTTCGTCCTATTTGTTTAGGCCCATCTGCCCTAAAGGGGGGCAGAAGCCACCAAGACTCCAGGGAATTTTTCTGTTTGTTCCCCTTTGTTTGTTTTTTTTGCTGGGGGTGCCTCCTTTGGCAAGGGTCGTTCCCCCAAAGGGGGCACAGAACTGTTGGCCATTTCTGCCCCACCTTGGGTAAGTAAACTAAGGAACAGTCACTTATTCTAAGCCAACTGTATGTCCGGTCAAAATTAAAAGTGCAGGTCGCTCTGTAAAACAAGGGATTATTTAGTATATATCAAAAACGAAATACTGTTAATTACCCAATTCGTGACAACAGTGTGAACAAGTGGAGTCAGTGCTCTGTGGTACTGGGACCTGTAATGAAGGCTTACCATCCCCAGTTGTGAAATGTGTCTCCTTGGGAAAGCCCACGCCTAGGAATGATGCTGTTGCTATCTAGAACAGTAATCATAAGTCAAATACCACATCAACACATAGCCCAGTCTGCAAAGCAATTTAAGAACATGAACCAAAATACTCTGCAACTGAATAATGCCTGTACACAAGTAAAACCAATGCAGTTGTTGCACCGTAATAGTCAACTTCACTGAAACAGATTTAGAAGTGTCAAAAAATTGTCAGTAAAGAGAAATGTATCATAGTGTCTCAATCGTATGGTCGGCTAAGGCAGGCAGAAAGTATTGCCAAGATCATTGACATAAACGTACTAGTAGCATCAAACCTCATCGGCTTAATTATAATATCAGGTTTCATCTAATTGGGACCCATTCCTGAAGCGTGTAAAAGAGCGGGGCTTGGAATATCGCTTTTAAATGAAAGAGAGACAGAAGAAAGGTCTATATAAAGTTGCCAGCTGCAGGAGAAATTATGCGGCCGGCAAACGTGTCAGAGTTGGAGTCCTCACAATTTTGCAAACAGTCCACACTGTAGGACCTACCCTCTGGCAGTGCTCCCGAATATTGAACAAGAAGCGCTGTCAGAGCAACTTTAAACACGACGAAAAGCGGAAGTGAAAGTGGGTTCCGGGCTCACGCGCGTCTAAGTGACAAATAACATAGAAGACGGAGGGGGAACCCCTCTCCGTCAGGTATAGCAGACACAAAAGAAGGACTGAGGTGCCGATACGTAAAGGGGATCGCGGGGGTAGCCCCTGCCTTGTTGCACTTATGTTTATTCATGAAAAATGTATTGTTAAAAAGGGGAAGGCAACGATGCACCCGATATAGTAATGAATAAAAAAGGGCAAAACAAATAATACTCAAAAGGAGATATCAACCAAATTATTGTCAATAATAATGTCAGACCAAAATAAATAACATGGTTCACACACAATGATGTACACCGCTCAAAAAGGTGTTACCCAATTAAGACTCCTTCATAGTGGCTGTGGATCAGTGGTTATTGGAATATAAGTCAAAAGAGCATGTTCTGACGGATGAGTGTCCAAACTCAAAGGATCAAGTGTAATTTATGAAGAGAGGCGGATCCATGGTATCTCATCGTTCAACCCATGTATACTTGTCCCCAATTTGAAGACCCAACACTGTTCGATCCTGAATAGGGAACGTGAGATGTTAGATCGGAATCTTGGTGCATCCAAGACCACCCACCATAAATCATCAGGGTTGTGGGGGGTTTCTACGAAATGTGCACAAAGTTTGGTGGTGACGTGCCCACACCTAATGTTACTCCGATGTTCATTGATTCGTACTTTGACTAGTCTAGTGGTTATACCAATTTAACGTAGACCACAGGGACAAGTGATCATATAAATACAGTTGTGAGTGTTACAATTAGTATGTTTTCTGAGGCGCCGTCTTCCAATAGGATCTAAATCAAGTGTCTCCAGTTGCTTGATCAGTGGGCAGACATTACACTGGCTGCATGGATCATGTCCCACGACTGGAGGAAGGTTCCACAGAGTTGTTTGTATGGAATTATCACAGTTAACTGTTGGACGGGTATGAACCACCATATCCTTGATGTTGGCGGTTCGCTTGGATGCAAATAATGGTTTAGGGAAGCAGATACCACCGTTCGCTAGAATAGACCATCTTTTATTGATCAATTTTTTGATATTATTTGATAATGGGGTGTATGTTGACACACAAGTCAAGCGGGTTTGTGGATCCCTTTCAGTCATCGTCAGAAGAGCATCCCAATGGTTATTTCTAGCCCTTTACGGGCTAAATTGAAAATTTTAGGTGGATAGTGGCGTTCAAGAAGTTTACACTGGAGGTCACTAGCTTGCGTCTCAAAAACCCGTGATGAACTGTAGTTGCATCTTATGCGTAGAAATTGGCCGAAGGGTAAGTTGTCACGCAAACATTTAGGGCGGTGACTGTCATAAAGAAGCAAACTGTTGCGATCTGTTGGTTTATGATAAGTGCATGTAGATAGTTTGCCGTTATCAATGCTGATCATGAGATCTAGAAAAGGTAATTGTGTTGATGAAACTGAAGAAGTAAATTTCTGATAAGGGTCAAGAGTGTTAATCCATTCAGTAAATGGATTGACATAAGTTAACGGTCCTTGCCACACAATCAAGATATCGTCAATATATCGCTGCCATAGCTTGATGTAACCTTGAAAAGGGTTTGTGGATGGCAGCAGTATGTACTGTTTTTCAAAATTGTACATGTAGAGACAGGCTAAAATCGGCGCAAATGTACTACCTATTGAGTTACCATGGATCTGGTGGAAAAATTGATCCTCAAACTGAAAACATTTTTCAGTCATAGCTAATGTTGCATATTGCATGATAAAGGAAATTGGAGTAGATAACAGGATAGAGCCTTTGCAGAGAGCAGTTTCCACAACATGTTGGGTGCCCTCCTTAGGTATGTTGTTATATAAAGCCTCAACATCAAGGGTTATTATACCATGTACGTCCCCAGTGCAATTGATAGACTCTATCAAATTTAAGACTTCCTTAGTGTCTTGTAAGTATGTTGAGGATCTACTCACTAGTGGCTGAAGAAAATGGTCAGAGAATGTAGATAAGGGTTCTAGGACACACCCAATCCCCGATACTATTGGGCGTCCGGGTGGGGGTAGTCTACCCTTATGGATCTTAGGTAAACAGTAGAAGTAGGGGGTCTGTGGGTGGGCAGTGTCAAGGAATTCTGCCTCTTTCTGGGAAATCCACGTGTTATTTTGGGCTTCCTCAATCAAGCTTCTTATCTGGGTTTGGAGTCTAGGTGTAGGATCTCTGGCTATTTTGACATAATAAGTAGAGTCACTCAGGAGGCGCATACATCCATGTCTGTAGTCATCTGAATTCATAATAACTATGGCCCCTCCCTTATCAGCCTGCTTTATCACTATGTTAGAGTCGGTAGCTAGAGTCTGTAAAGCCCTCTTCTCTTTGGTAGGAATATTGATGTAAGAGTGCTTGGGTCGCGGTTTATTTAAATCAGACAACACTGCCTTCTAAAAGGTAAGGAATTCACAGGGCATGGCTATAGAAGGTGGAACAAAGGAAGATGGTCTTTTTAAACCAGAGTCTTCAGGCTGATTATCAACCAGTTGGTCCTTGAAAAAGAAATGTAACCAGATCTTACGAAAGAACTGGGAGAGTTCACAGTTAAGTCCGAAAAAATCCTCCTCAGGAGTTGGCACAAAGCCAAGGCCTCTATTGAGAATGTTAGTTTCATTCTCCGTGAGATGACTAGTGGATAAATTGACCATTAGGTTCTCTGTGGGGGATTTTTGCCCTGGCTTCTGGTCACCATCTGTGGTTCCTCCATGGACCATTGTACGTGTCTGCCTCTTCCTCTCCTTCTGCCTCTGCTCCGTCCGCGACCTAAAAAATGCACATACGGCATCATAGGGCGAGGCTGAAAGAACGGATATGGTGATTGCCAAGTCATAGGATGATTGACAGGGTAAGGAGGATAATTAAAGTAAGTTTGTGGTGGATTATCATCACCACTTTCCTGATCACATTCCTCCCACTCCCAAAAAAGACTTGCCCACTAAGAAATGTAGAGTCTGTGCCGAAGAGGTATCCAGAGGGAGAGCCGGATGTACTGCCCCGATTGCCTTTCAAAGTGTGGCTGTGTGTGGCTGGCTTTTTCAGGAGTTACCACACCAAGAAAAATATTCTGGGAAATACCGTGAGCATAAACTGCCTGTTTTATATTTTCATATGTTCACTTTCACGGTTGGCATTTCTGTCATGTATTCAGTTACAGCTTTTGTGTTTGTAGTTTTGTACTGATTTATAATTAGTTAGTGGTTTCTTTATTGTTTAAAAACCAAAAAAAGTGATGACGGTGTGCATGGAGTGGCGCTTGGCTGGAGGTGTGCATGGGATGGCGCTTGGCTGGTGTTGTGCATGGAGTGGCGCCTAGCTGGCAGTGTGCATGGGGTGGCACTTGGCTGACAGTGTGCATGGGGTGGCGCTTAGCTGGCAGTGTGCGTGGGGTGGCTCTTGGCTGGCAGTGTGCATGGAGTGGCACTTGGCTGACGGTGTGCGTGGAGTGGCACTTGGCTGGCGGTGTGCGTGGAGTTGCGCTTGGCTGGCGGTGCCAGCCAAACGTCAATCCACATACTTCCATCATCTGGTGTGATTGCTGTATCAGGCATGTGGGCGTATGTAAGTGATGGGCCCTTGAGTAGCACTGTCTGTCGATGCGAGTGTTGTAATGTGCTGGGCAAGTGGCTGGCGGCGTAAAGAGTCTTGTACATGTCATGTATGAAAGGTGTGTGAAAGGACTGTAAAGCGGTTGGTGCCTTGTCATGGCTTTACAGCTCATGAGTTGTGAGTCATTGGTTCAGTTTTGTGGCCTTTCAGTTATTAACATTGCATTTCATTTTTGTGAAATCTCTTGTTAACAGAATTTGATCTACTGAACCATCACTCACCCTCGTGCCAAATCCAAACAGTATGTGTGGTAAAAATGACAAAACCTGCTTCGCTGTAATCAGGCGTCGCAGCACACCCGTGACATGCTAGGTGTCTTGGATGGGACCCCGATAATGAAGCATGCCACCAACTTGGTTGGTGGGTGAGGGGTCTTTGTAACATAACCTAAGTGCATTTCTTTTCACAATTTTAGTGTTTGGATTATCACAGAAGTACGTGGACACATCAAAATGATCTATTACAAAACTAACTATGGTTGGGGAGGAGGGGCACCTAAGTTTTTGGTCCAGAGTGCAGCCTTTATCTAGGGAAACCTCCCAAACCCAGACACTTTTTAAAACTAGACACCCCAAGGAGTCCAGGGGGGTGTGGCTAGCATGGATCTCCCAACATTTTCTTACCCAGACTCCTCTGAAAACCTAAAAATTTGCTTAAAAAAGCATATTTTTCTCACTTTTCTTTGTAGGATCATCGCTCCGGCACAAATTTCCTACCACCTAGCATTCCCCTCAGTCTCCCAAGTAAAATGATGCCTCACGAAAGTGGGTCCCCAAAGCAGAGTCAGCCTAAAGATGTATAAAAGAAAAATATGTGCTTTTCAACTTGCTGTGCTATACACTCAATCTCTACAGGTTTTTGTCCTTTTTCTGTTGCAGGCACCTGGCCCACCCACACAAGCAAGGTATAATTTTTATAGGGAGACTTGGGGGAATTTGTGGCTCCCCTCAGGTTCCAGAACTCTCTGTCACTGGAAATGTGAGGAAAAAGTATTTTTTGGGCCAAATTTTGAGGTCTGCTAAGGATTCTGGGTAAGAAAACACTGGGGGATCCACGCAAGTCACACCTCCCTGGACTCCCTCGGGTGTCCAGTTTTCAGAAATGTTTGGGTTTGGTAGGTTTCCCTATATGGATACTGAGCCCAGGACCAAAAATGCAGGTGCCCTTCCCACCACAAAAACAGGTCGTTTTGTTTTTGATACTTTTGAAGTGTCCACATAGTGTTTTGGGACATTTAATTTCGAAAGCACTAGGCCTACCCACACAAATGAGGTACCATTTGTATCGGGAGACTTGGGGGAATGCTGGGTGGAAGGAAATTTGTGGCTCTTCTCAGATTCCAGAACTGTCTGTCACCAAATTGTGAGGAAAAAGTCTTTTTTTAGCCAAATTTTGAGGTTTGCAAAGGAGACTGGTAACAGAACCTGGTGAAAGCCCCACAAGTCACCCCATCTTGGATTCCCCTAGGTGTCTAGTTTTTAAAAATGCACAGGTTTGGTAGGTTTCCCTAGGTGCCGAGTAAAATATGGAGAGAAATGGCTGGTTTTTTTCACCTCAATTTCAATATTTTTTTATTTCAGCTGTTTTTTTCTGTGAGAAACCTTGTAGGATCTACACAAATAACACCTTGCTGAATTCTGAATTTTATCTACTTTTCAGAAATGTTTATCTTTCGGGATCCAGCACTGGTTTCACACCCATTTCTGTCACTAACTGGAAGGAGGCTCAAAGCACAAAAAATAGTAAAAACGGGGTATATTCCAGTAAAATGCCAAAATTGTGTTGAAAAATGTGGTTTTCTGATTCAAATCCACCTGTTCCTGAAAGCTGGGGAGATGGTGATTTTAACACTGCAATCCCTTTGTTGATTTTCAGGGAAAAAACCACAAGGCTTCTTCTGCAGCACTTTTTTCCCATTTTTAAAATAAAATTTAACTTTTTGCTGTATTTTGGCTAATTTCTTGGTCTCCTTCAGGGGAACCCACAAACTCTGTGTACCTCTAGAATCCCTGGGATGTTGGGAAAAAAGGACGTAAATTTGGCGTGGGTAGCTTATGTGGACAAAAAGTTATGAGGGCCTAAGCGCAAACTGCCCCAAATAGCAAATAAAAAAGGCCTGCCACCTGACGGGAAAAAGGCCTGGCAGTGAAGGGGTTGAAGAAGTGTACAATCCCAGGGGTGCTGAATGCGTTAAAATGCGCCCAATTAATTCACCAAAATGTCTTGGAAAGTTAGGTGGTCATTACAACCCTGGCGGTCGGTGTTAAAGCAGCGGTAAAACCACCAACAGGCCTGCAGTAAAAAAAAATGGAATTACGACCGTGGCGGAAACCGCCAACATAGACAGAAACTTTAACACTCCGACCGCCAAGGCGGTACAAACAAACACCGCAGCAGTAACCGCCAACAGACAGACAGAGGACAATGTACCTTCCACAGAATTACAACAGGCCAATCCGCCACCTTTTCCAGGGCGGATTCACAGCGAACAAAAACACAGCGGAAACAGGACTTGGAAGGGAAAACGCTCTACACATCCCACGAGGAACCAGGACGCCATGGAACCGGAACTTCAGATTCTTCCAGCCTTTATCTTCCTGCTCCTCTACCAGGAGCACGAACGCCGGCGGCGAAGACCACGGTGAGTACTGCACCTACGACACAGGGGAGGGGAAAAACAGTGACACACACATGCAACACCCAACACCCCCACTCTCACCCACTACAACACACACACAAAGACACCATGATACATTACAGTTACACCCCCCAAACCCCCCTGGAAGAATGCAAGGACAAAAGGAAATGAGTCGAACGATTGGAATATATTCCATTACATAAATCAAAAATATTTACAGATATATATACATTTACACTATAAACAATTATATACACCAAGAACACAAGTCCAAGGGATTCCACCATCATAGTCCGTGGACCACAGGGCCCAAAAGGCATGGGCGAGGCTCACACTCAATACTCGAACAAGACGGAGAGAACACTGCTGGGGCATCAGATAGAAATAAAACAGGCACCTCAGGGGGAAGGGAAGGGGGGGGCACCCCAGCCAGATGAGTGCACAATGCCAAATCCACGAGGGGGCTCCATGCCCACTGTTAAATCCTGTGGAGTCCAAAGCCACAGTCTCTCAAGTCTTTACAGTGGGTGGTTTGCCCACTGTTCAATCCTGGGGAATGCAAAGCCACAGTCTCTCAAGTCTTTACAGTGGGTGGGTTGCCCACTGCTGCATCCTGGGGGAGTGCAAAGCCACAGTCTCTCAAGTCTCTACTTTGGGTGGGTTGCCCACTGTTCAATCCTGGGAGTGCAAAGCCACAGTCTCTCAAGTCTCTACAGTGGGTGGGTTGCCCACTGTTCAATCCTGGGGAGTGCAAAGCCACAGTCTCTCAAGTGGATAACAGTCTCCACTGGTTCTGGAGGGGGCTTGGTGCCCAGAGTGCTTCATCCTGCCAAGGACTGAGGTAGTGGATGTAACTCTCTACTGGTTCTGGAGGGGGCTTGGTGCCCAGAGTGCTTCATCCTGCCCGTGGCAGCCTCAGTAGAGTTGTAATCATTGGCACTGACTGTCCTATAGTGCTGCTGCCGGTCTTGTCCTGGGCAGGGGGACTGGTGGCGGTCTTGTCCTGGGCAGCGGGGCTGGTGGCGGCGGGGTCCTGAGCAGCGGAACTGCTGGTGGCGGGGTCCTGAGCAGCAGTGCTGCTGGCAGTCTTGTCCTGGGCAGCGGTGCTGCTGGCGGCGGGGTCCTGGGCAGCGGGGTCTGGCGTGCTGATCTTCCCAGACTTGCAGGTTTTACTGTGCCACTTCCCCACCTTGGATGGTGTCGCAGCTGTCTCCACACTCCCAACTGTACCCCTGGGAGCGGATTTGGTGACTGATTTCTTTCCCATCTCCCGCCGGGCACTGGCCAACTTTTTATGCTTTACAGGTGGGGGACTGTCCGTGCTCTGGCTCATTGCCACACTGGCTGCCCTTGCTGCCTGGTGCACTCCAGAGTCCGGTGACTCCGGCACCACTGGTCCCGCCGATGTTGTGGCTGAGGTGATAGGTTGGGACCTGAAGAGTCAGGCCCTAGGAGACTGAAGGGGTGGGGGAGGTGAGGGAAAGAGGTCAAGGTTGGACAGGAAAAGTTTCTTAGGAACACTGGGACGGGTAGCTGGAGGGGGTTTGGAGGAAGAGGTAGTGGTTGTAGGAGGTGTACGATTGGTGACTTTGGGTGAAGGTGCATGGGCTGGAGGCTGTCGTGAGGTGGATGGCTGTTGGGTGGGTGTGTGGCTGTGTTTGTGTACCTTGGAAGGTGGCCTCACAGACACACTGGGAGAGGACACAGGGGACGTGTGAATGGTAGTGGGGGTGGTGACTGCACATGAGCGGGGTGTGGTGGTGGGTGTGCTGGTGATGGACGTAGTGGCTGAGGATGTAGTGCATGCAGGTGTGAGTGGAGACGAGACAGGGAGGGAGGAGGGAGACGAGGAAGAGGGGGACACAGTGGAGGCAGTGGATGTTGGTGTGTCTGCAGGTGTCTGATGCTTGCGTGAGTGCCTGTGGGATTTGAGGTGCTTATGTTTGCCAGAGCTTCCCTTGTGTGTTGAGGTGTGTGCATGCTGGTCTGATGGTGTGCTTGGGATAGGTTGAGGTACAGGGGTGTGGGTCTGGGTGGAGGAAGTTGGAGGGGGGAGGCTAGAGACAGGGACAATGGCTGCTATCAGTGCTGAGGCCAGAGTCCGAAAAGCTCGCTTAAGAGCTGCCTGACCAGAGTGAATGCCCTCCAGGTATGCATTGGTTTGTTGCAACTGCCTCTCTACACCCTGGATGGCATTCAAAATGGTAGACTGTCCAACAGTGAGGGACCTGAGGAGGTCAATGGCCTCCTCACTGAGGGCAGCAGGGGTGACTGGGGCAGGGGCTGAGGTGCCTGGGGCGAAGGTGACGCCCACCCACCTGGGTGAGCGGGCACGGGTGAAGGCTGAGGGGCTGCTGGGAGGGCGGTGCTGGTAGGGGGTGTGGCGGCTGTACCTGTAGAAGTGGGGGGCACAGATGGGCCCGCCACCGCAAGTGAGCTCCCATCAGAGGAGGAGTCCATATCGCTGGTGACAGCTCCTGTCCCCACCGTAGAGCTCCCCTCGCCCTCCGTCCCACTGGTGAATTCAGACTCCGTAGTGTCGCCCTCCAGGGCCATGTGGGATGCAGATCCCTCCTGCTCCGGTGCCACTGCTCCTCCGCCTGATGATTCTAATGCACACAAGAACAGGGAGACCACAAAAAGGGGGGGGGAAGACAGAAGAAAGACATGTTGAGTACATGCAATACCGCTACCGTTGGCGGACACTACAGACACAGAAGCCCCCTGCACTACGCTCCGCACTTGGAGTCCACTATTCAATCCCAGGGACATGGGTTACAAGGCTATGCCCAATTTCTGCACACATGGATGTCACAGGAGCCTGACTAGGTGTAGTTGGCACTGTACACAGGTGGGGTGGGGTGCCACAGGGCCTGCCTTTAGAAGGGTCCTTGTCTACTAAACTCACCCTGGCCTAGGGGAACCCACAGCCCACCTCCCCCACCCAGACACCTACAATGCATGCTGAATCAGCAGAATGAGAGTGTACTCACCCCCTTGTGGCTGCTGTGATGCCCTCAAGCGCCCATCCAACTCCGGGTACGCCACCGCCAGGATCCTGAACATCAGGGGGGTCATGGTGCGACGGGCACCCCTTCCACGTTGGGAGGCCATCCCCAGCTGGGGCTCCGCCGTCTTCTTGCTCCAGCGGCAAATGTCCACCCATTTTTTCCGGCAGTGGGTGCTCCGTCTGTGGTAGACCCCCAGGGTCCGGACTTTCTTGGCGATGGCACGCCAAATGTCCTTCTTCTGGTGGGCGCTGACCTACAGGAATTGTGCAGGGGAAAAAGAGAAGTAATTAACATCTGCACCACAGTCATTGGCCCGCATCCCTACCCTTGCCATGACGCACATGCACTCACCATCGTTTCATGCACGCCTCATTCTCACCCCCCCTATCTTTCATCCACCCTACTCCACACAGGCATTGCCCATACAGCATGCTCACAGTGTACTTACCTGTTTGTCTGGAGGACTGTAGAGTAGCGTGTACTGGGGGAGGACCCCATCCACGAGTTTCTCCAACTCCTCCGTGCTGAAGGCAGGGGCCCTTTCCCCAGACACACAAGCCATTGTCTCTTCCAGACTGAGGTCACAGCAGCACTTGCAGTGTAGGTCCTCTCCTGTCGAAGATCAGGTAGCAAGTGATTGAACAGAGAGAAAATGGCGGTCACGTCCGCGGCGGTGCATACCGTCACCACCGGTGTACATTGTCAGTGGCTCCTGGGACCCATAGGGTCCAATGTTAACCAATGCAGGATTGCGCCGCGGTCTTCGATCGACTACCGCGACGGTGTACAACGCCAGCGCAGTTACCTCATATCTCCCTGTCCCACTTTACAGGTCAGACAGCCACCATTTAATGGGCCCACATGGCATTATTTTTGGACTGTGTCACACATATCTAGGCCTTGCCTAAACACTCATACAGGCAAATTTCCATTTGCTAATATTTTCATAGTAAGCTGTGTTTACATACCTCAGAGTTGGTTGACTCTCTGCTCGCTGTTCTCCTCCATAGGCACCGTCCGCTGGGGCATGTGAGGAGATGGCGGCATCCTCCGGTGTACAGAGGATGAGTGATGAGTGGTAGGGATGCATGCTGGACAGGAGTACTTTGTGCGAGGAGAGTGTTAGTGACTTACCAGAGTCCAGTCCTCTGGTTTTTCCAGTCAGACCCTCAGGATGCAGAATGGCCAAGACCTTCTCCTCTCTCGATGCGAACTCTGGGGGTGGAGGTGGGGGCCCACCACCAGTCTTGTTGATGGCAATCTGATGCTGTGATGCCATGGAATGCACCTTCCCCCTTGGGTCGTTCAACCTCTTTCTGATTTCCTCCCTCGTGCGTGGATGTTTGCCCACTGAGTTAACCCAGTTGACTATCCTCTGTCATAGCTCCATTATCCTGGCTATGGATGTTTGCTGGACCTGTGCTCCAAGCAGTTGTGGCTCTACCCTGACGATTTCATCAACCATGACCCTCAACTCTTCGTCTGTGAAGCGTGGGTGCTTTTAATGGGACATGATGATTGTGTTGTGAGTGGGGGGGTATTGTGTGTAAGGGTGGAGTGTCTGGTGCTTGATAGGGTGTGGGGTGCTTGGTTGTGTGTGCTGGTTGTTTTGTGGTGTTTTTGTGCTGTGTCGATGTGCCTATAATGTTGTCCATGCAGTTGTGTGGTGTGTGCTGAGTGCGAAGTCTAAAAGTGCCTATGGTGTATAAGTGCAAAATCGTGTGTTGTTGGCTCCTCGCTGTCTGTGATCATCGTTTGAGTTGCAAAGGATTGTGGATTGTATGGGGGGGTGTTTTATAGTGTTGTGTGTAGGTGTGTCTGTTTATGAATGTGTGTCAGGTGTGGGGTTTTCGAACTGTCCAATGTGGTGTGGTGTTCTGGCTGAGGTGTACTTTTCCCTGTGGCGGTTCGCACCACCAATGGTTTTCGCCATGCTATGATCGCTGTGCTGATTTGTGAATCGTAATATGGTGGGAGGAATGTGGATCGGTGTGGAGGTGCTAGTGGTGGGACCGCCTAACTCCCACCCTCGGTCGTCCTGGAGGTGTGTGACTCGTAATACAGCCGGCAGGATACCGCGAACACTGGCGGTCTTTTGGCACATGCAACCGTGGCGGTCTTGCCAAAAGACCACCAAACTCATAATGAACACCTCAGTGCTTTTGACATTGTGCCTTGTAAAATATGGAAACATTTACATATATGTTCTAGAGCTTCCCACTGGTGGGGTCAGACAATGTTTCCATTTTGTATAATTATAAACATCTCACAGGGTGCTGGCTTTATGTATAGAATGATGTCCGTATTGATAGTAACAGAACATATCGCCATAGTTTGCAGTTATTTGATAAACATATTCACTTTCAAATACAATATAATACTCAAGCTCAGACAGCATAGAATCCGTTTTTACATCCTATTCATCAGAAACTACTCCCAGTGTTATTATATAATTTATTGAAATTATACTTTATCCCAAACAAAGCCATCAGGAATTGGTATGGCCAAAATGTTCACTAGGCACAAGTCTCTTTGGACCTATTGTGGGGACAAATGTGATGTTAGGGCCTCATCCACCAGTTCAACAGCAGAGCGTTAAGGAAGATAATGACCATGTAACAATAGACAGAAAACAATGACAAAGCCAATCCAAAGAATAAAGGCAAGCACTGTTAACAGGACCTACAGATAGTTCCATGGATGAATTAGATAGTTATTCTTTAGGTAAGTGAACAGCTTACGTGCTCTTAAGAAAGGTGCTGCAGAAGACATAAAAGAATTTGTAAAAGAAACATTGAAGTCGGCAAAATATCCAGAAGCAGTTTGTGCAAAGACTGAAGCCTGTGTCGAAAAAGGAGAATTGGCAAATGTGTCCCTGATGGTTCGAAGTAAAAGACTCCATCCTTTTGTGTTAAATTTGAAGAACACGGTTCAGAAGTATGGACGTTTCTTGTCGCAGAAGATGATACTGGTACTAATGAAAGATCATTGTCCACCCTCCCCAAGCTCGGGGAAGTTTCAGCATTGTTGGCTGAGGCCTGCAGAGGATTGTTGTTTACCACTTCTAATGGTACATCCTGGTTGGTAGTGAGAGGAGTTCAGGAACTACCCAGGAATCCTTCATGTCTGCTGTGCAGGATCGGCCACATGGTGTAACTTGACATTATCAATAGCAACAAAGCGGTTTCCTTTAGTACCAGGCAGGGGTGGTAGGAAGACAATTCTGGCACCTTGCATTCCCTGGACTGGAACCAGTGCTCAACGAAGGGCCAAACTCTTTTTCCACAGCAATCTTTTCTTGCACCAGATCCCCAACTTTTGGAATCCACCCAGCCGGTGTTATTGATGCATCCCTTATTCCCAAGGTGGCAGCACATGCAGACAAGTGTTCATCACGGAACTGCTGTAATTCCTGCAAGACAGTGACATGTTCATTTATGTAAAAAGGTGTGTCTGCTGCCACCACGCCAAAGCCATCAACATCTGGGACATACATAGGTATCCTGAACAGAAGCTCGTATGGGGTGCGCCCTCCCAGGGACCTTCTAGGCAGATTATTTAGTGCTCTTTGGACTCCATATAGGTGGATAAGCAACTACAATCTGTACCTCCTACTCTCGCTGTTAAGGATTGTTTTAAGCCTCAGTTCTTTCGTTCCACAATACTGTTACCCTTGGGATGATAGGTAGACGAGTCATGCAAATGGACCCCCAATGTCATCATGGCCGCCGTGAATGCTCTTGAGGCAAAAGCAGGGCCCTGGTCTGAATAAAATGACGCAACTGCATATGTCCTGATAAAAACGTGCAAATCTTTAATAACAGCTCAAGCATCAACTGATCTTTGTGGCCATACTCATAGGAATCTGGAGAAAGAGTCTCTAGTGACTAAAAAGTATTTGTATGCATCATCAGGTGTTAGAGGACCACAGTGATTCAGGTACACACACTGTAGTGGTTTGTTGGAAATTAGGAAGGGTGTCTGCTGTGGGCGCTTGACTGTAGAATCATTTATTTGCTGACAGATGTCACAACAAAGGACATACTGTTTGTTCTGCTTATATAGAGCTGGCCACCAGTAATGTTTCTGTAATAAAGAAATAATAGCTGTCATACCTGCATGGGCAGAAGCAACACCCTCATGCGTTGCTTTTATCAACTCTGGTCTCTGTTCTTGGTTGGGGATCACACGATCACCCACCCCTGGTATTGTTACAAAGGGAATGTTTGGGGCACTGAGGTGGTAAGAATATTTGGTGGGATAAGCCTTTGGCAAGGGCTTGCTGTCATTCGAAGCTTTCAAAGCTGCCAATGTTTCATCATCCATCTCATCCTGGAAAGAGTAATCGCAGCAACAGAAGCAGTGGCTACTGCTGACTTGGCTGCTTCATCAGCAAAGGTATTGCTTGCAATGTGTACTCCTACACGTTGATGACCCAATGTCTGAACTACGTGGGCATTGGGTAGCATTTCTTTTAGATCTGCTACTTTCCCCCACAATAATCTGTGTTCAATGGTGTTCTTTTTTTAATCTTTGAACCCATTTTGGTGCCAGTAATGCAGATATTCATCAAAGGACTGGACACCGTAGTATGAATCACACACTCTTAGTGTTAGCTGTTCAGGATCCGTATGTTCCAGTGCCAATTCCAGAGCCTTAAGCTCTGCCAATTGCTAATAATTTTGTGTTTAAGACACTGGCTTTTGTAACAGACTCAAGGGCTGGTGTGGTGGTTACGACAATATTGCGTTTCCCCTGGGCCAGAGGTCTCTCTTTTATGACGGCCATCTGAACGGCAGTCAGGATTTTTCCAGTGGGAGCAAAGCATTGTTCAGCTGTGGAATGCAGGTGTGATTTATACGCTATGGGTACCGTATCTCCGTCATTGAATGTTGCATAGGTGAACTCAGTGGCACCAAACAATTACTCTGATGACCAAATTTGTTTTGTTATCATGTGTGTGTAAATGTTTTGCTTCAAGCATGTCCTGTAGCAATGCTTTGAGAATGTGTGTGTTCGACTGTCCAGTATTGACTTGAAAAGTCAGGGTATATCAAATTATATAATGGTTTTATGTGTTGTGCATAGTCTGGAATATAAGTTCTGCCAAAATTGAAAAAGCCCAATAATGATTGCAGCTTTTTGATGGTGTTTGGTGGTTGTAATTGTGCACATTTTTCTAGAAAGTAGAGCACCAGACCTTTACTTAATTGGATGAGTCGTATCGCAGAAACAGGACACTGATAAAGCAAATGTTATTCTTTTTTTAAATTGCATTTGTAGCCTATTTCGGCAAATCCCACAACAATGCAGTCTACCCGTCTTAAATGTTTCATGAGATCATCATCTGTCAGCTAGATATCATCTCCATAGGACAACGCTTTGGGGTCAATGTCATGATGGATGTTACACATGCTGAGAATAGTCCAGGACTGTTTTTATATCCTTGAGGGAGCCTACAAAACTGTCTTTGCAAGCCTAGTGCGCTAAATGAAGCTAAACCCCTTCTTTCAGGCTCTATGTTTTGTCACAAGAACCCGTTGGAAATATTCAGCGTTGTTTTATTTTTTTGCACACTATATTGTTAATCAGGACTGTGTTGTGTGCATTTTGAATGATAAATTTTTGTGTATGACTATTTAAGTCTATTTAAGTGCCTGTAATCTAAGACAATTCTAATAGAACGGTCTGGCTTAGCTACTGAAAACAAGGGATTGTTCATTGGTGAGACACAGGGCTCAGTTACACCCTGGTACTCTAGTTGTGTGAGTATTTCTCTCACTGGTGCTTTAGCCTCATGCTTTAAAGGATATTGAGTACAAGGCTGTGGTTGTGGCCTAATAGGTATAATGTGGTAGGGAGAGTCTCTGTCCCATCCCACATGATTGCAATACAGTGCAGGGGCTTACGCCAATGCCCAATCAGAAGCGTAGGCTTCCCTTAAATCTACAGGAACCAGGAAGATGGAATAAGGACATCTTCCCATATTGGGAGTTTACGGACAAATTCTGGAAGCCAGTCTTTTTTAGCCAGGAGGATATAATAATTTGTAGTCAATCGCTCCCAATAAGTTACTTTAATCGTGTGCTCAATGTCTCCTATTTGTATTTTTATTTTATAAACCCTGTCTGGGGAGGAGACGCACCAGTCTGCTGTTTAAACTTCTAAAAAGTCATTAGTTGCTATCATATCCAGAAGCTCTTGAAGATTCAGACGATTATTTAAACTGTGCCTTATGTTGGGGAAGCTTCTCTTCCTTTTAATGGAGAGGTCAGAGGTTCGTTGCAAATCTTTTCTTTGTTTCACGCATTAGTTTTGTTGTTCAGAATGCCAACCTCTCTCACTTTGTTCATCTGGTGAGACCTGGAAGGAACAACATTGGCATGTATCAGTATATTGATATCTATCAGGAGTTTTTAAACTATCTCTGTTTCTTAGATGATAGCATTTCTCAGAGGTTTCTGGGAGCAAAGATTCTCCTCTTTGTTTTGCAATATCTTTTGTTTGTTTTTATTTATCCCTGAGTTTTTTACAACCCTCTGCTTGCTTGGTAAAATCCTCATAGGATTTACCTTGTGGCTGTGGTTTACTTGGTCTAGCTCCCAATCTATACAGACCTATACTTGAATTGGTTTCTGTGATCATTTTTTGTAGTTTGTGCTCCTGATGCCATGCAGGAACATCCTGGAGCTGCTGGCGTACTGCCAGAGCTACTGCTTCCCCTTTAAGGTTACTTAATATTATTGAGGATACTGTGGCAAAATTACCAATTAATTACATCATAAGGTCTAGGGCCTGGGCAGCCCCATATTCATCTTGATTTTGTTTCAACACTTTCAGAAGATTCGTAAGTGTCAGAGTACTGTGTACAGTACCATAGAGTGCAACAAATATTCAACCCCATATGGTAAAGTTATCCAAAAGGCAAGCACATTGTGAGAATTCTATGTTTTTCTTGGAGTCCCATATGAGGAAACACTGCTTACAGAGTGCTTATTTTTTGTGCTAACCAAAACAGAATTTCTCCAAGTTTGGTGGGTACCTTACCCATGATCAAATGTACTGTGGCAGGATTATTGCCAGCTGTTACAATGTGTGGTTGTGCTGGAGCAGTGTTTAATATTTGCATTACAAACTATATTAAGCGTCTATATACTTGTACTAAATCATCCATCAATCAATCAATCAGAGTATTTGTAGAGTGCACTACTCACCCATGAGGGTCTCAAGGTGCTGAGGGGGGAGGGGGCTGTTATTGCTTGAACAGCCATGTCTTGAGGTGTCTCCTGAAGGTAAGTAGGTCCTGTGTCTGTCGCAGGCTGTCCATCAACTGCTGGAAAAGTGACCCAAGAGTAAAAAATGTCAGTTCTATATGCTGGATTTGTCTCAATTACAAATGTAACTGCTCCTCGCTCCTCTGTGAGGCCATTATTTATTTAGTGATTTGTGAGGGGAAGCCTCATTTTTACTGCAATTACAATTTGTTGGGGTTCCGCCATATTTCAATATTTGAAAGTTATATGGTTCAGAGATAGGAACACCAACTGGGGATTCTATCCTTTTAAAGACTCAAGCTTGAACAACCTGCATTGATAAATAGGTCCTTTCTATCTTAGTTGAGGAGGATATTCCTAATGCCATGGACATCACTGTATAAGGTAATTAGGGTGTCTTTTACCATGTAATGAGACAGAGATACTTGAGAGATCCATATTTCAGTGCTGAACCAACGTTGGCGGCACCATGTCATGAAGTGACTGCCGTTATAGTAATGAGATTGCTGGATTTGGGCAGCACACCACCAAGTGCAGCATACTGAGTCTGATCCTGTGCTGTGTGACAGCTATCGGCCTAACCCTTCCGGCCATCTAGCAGCACCTCACCAGTACCCAAGGGCAAAGGCGGTTTTTGGCAGGCCTTTGCATGACTTCTTAGATTCCTTAAGAAAACTGTGGTGGAAAAGATCTTACCCCTTTCTCTCAGTCACACATGTCTCATACAGGGGAAGACAAACAGAAGCAAGACTAGATTAAATATGTTTTATTGAATCACCTGCATTCTATGTAAAAAGGCATGTATTGAGATTATGAGGATGATAAAACATAATAAAAGCAAAACAGTGACGAGGAAAGTGAAACAGAGAACAAGTCCCCACATACTGTCACAATAATGATTCTAGAATCCCTACTTGCACTACTAATATTCTATATAAGAGCATGGCAGTGTAAGTCCTAATCTGCCCATCAAGCTCCCAGGAAGGAACCCATACCCCATACCTGTGGTTGTAGGTAAAGAAGAGGCCTGTTGGTCTACTGAGAGTCCTCCCACATATGGGCAGAGGAGGTGTCAGATCATGTCAGAAACTGCAAAGTCGGTGTGCAGCATTCAATGGCAACTGGCTGGAAATCTCCTCTAACGTAAAGGGGGCAGTGAGGTGTTTTATAATAAACCATCAAATGTTCTGAGAAACTGCCCTGACGTGACAGCACATATATTTCTGTGTATAAGAGTTGGGGGCATGATGAACGCTTTGTGGCGACAATAACTAATAAGCTTATCATAGTCAGCCTTGGAGGAAGCACTGAGTGAATATGTTATGCAAGAAAAGAATAATAAAAGTATGCGCGAAAGAGAAGCTGATAAAATAATAAAAACAGCTCCACTAATTAAAGCCTTTGCTAAAAAACTAAAAAAAACTAAAACTTTAACTCAGTTAGTGAAGTCATGTGGTGACTCCTCCTAAAAGGAAGACAAGGAACGGTATAGATAATGACGTATTGTCCTATAGGTTAATTTTGAGGTTGGGAGGGGCAATGATGCCCATCAGAGATGAATAGATGAATTAGGTAATTAGAAATGTATAATTTACAGAGAGGAGCAATGCATATGGGACACAAAGAAGAAGGGGAAGAAAAAGGAAAGGAGAAAAAATATTTTTTTTTTTAAAAAGAGATATTTCTTCTATGTCTATTAATTAGACTAGTGGTTATTTATAGAGTAAGATGGGTCACATGACTTGAACACTTAGAGGGCCAGGAGGAAGACTGTGATGGTTGGAACACGTCGCCCTAAACCTGTGATTCCTTGAGGTTTTTTTAATTTATATGGAGTTCCTGACATAAATAAAGGACAGTAAACTGCATGGAGTGCCATCGTTTGAATCTTATGTGAAGCATATTTAGAATGGGTCCTGTGCCCATTGTTTGAGCACCCACCTCGTCAGGCGAGCACAGGAAGAATAACAGGACACGCTTGGATATATATATATATATACATGTTTATCTAATAATGTCATGAGAAATATACAAAATTGACATTATTTTAATTTTGAATATATATTATATTTGCAATACACAAATTAACATATGTATATATTTTTTACATATCAAATAAAAATGATTTTTCCATTGGCGGCTAGTGACTTTTAAAAGTGGTGGGGCATAATTCTTAGCTCGAATTCCAATTAAGTTCTTCTTAAAGGGTTCTCTTACCCTTGCTTGCAAAAAGTTTACTCTCTCACTCTGACTCACTTAGTCTCACTCAGTCTTACTAATTCACACAGTCTCATTCATTCTACTCTGGCCCATTCTGTCTCACTCAGTCACACTCATTCTGAATTACTCAGTCTTACTGTGACTCACTCTGTCTCACAAACAGTAACACTCAGTTGCAGTCACTGTCATTCTCCCTCACTCACTTACATTAATGGTCATACATACTTGTCCTTATTGTCAATCATTCTCATTCACTCTCATGCACTATTTCAATGACTCTCTCTCACTTTAACTCACGCACATTGTCACACAGACATGCCCAAAATGTGAGATTTCACCAGCTCTGAACAATCTCTCAGATGGCTGGCGCAGGCACCTTCATGCACCTGTGTCAGCAATCAGACAATAGCTGCCCTAGTTTGTTGCCGGATCTAAAGCAGGTCTGCATTTTATTTTTATGATACCAAGAATATTCACTCTTCATATAATAAAAGTGGGCCACAAAACAATGAGGGGGTTGTGTAGCTGTTGAGATCATAAAGGAGAGCTGCCACTGGTCCAGGGACACCTATGCATCAAATTCAAGGGCCTAGGGTCTCATGCAATAATTATTGCACCTGATCAAATGAGAGACCCCTGTGTTCTGAACTTTTTGGGAGTGATAAGTATTATTGCCTACTCTGAGTTATTCCCTCAAAAATTGGGCATAACGTGCAGATTTTGGTATTTTAGAACTAAACCAGCAAAGTGGGGTGATGACGTTTACTAACATCACTTATACTATAAGAGAGAGAAAGAGCGTGTGTGGTGTTTGTGTGCTCATCTATCCTGCAGCAAGGCAAGGGACTTTTTTTTAACAATCAACCAAAGGATCTCATTTGAGTGAGTCAGTCTATTCAAACCCCCTACCCACCTCTACAGGGTATGATAAATAGTCTTTGCTTACACAGCATAAACTGCCTAGAAATAGAATCAACAATATGCTGTCCTCAAACATTAGAACCAAAATTACAGCATCTTGATAAATGTATTTTCTCAAGGTTATTAACTGTTATTTTTACTTAAAGATTACTTGGCACCAACTGTACTGAGGTAATCAGAGAGCACTATAACTGCACAGGATCACACTGGCCGGTAGGGCATGAGCTGATGATTAAGTGGGCCCCCAGAGCTTTACATTAGCCTGAGGCACGTGCAGCCCAAGGGATCAGCTCTTGGATGCTCTGCTGTGAGTGGTACAGCTTGTTAGCCAGTAACAAAGAGAGGAAGGATGGGCACTGAAGCACTGCCAACCACAAACGTCCATTGGAGACGGTCTACCGAAATCACACTCTGAAAGAAAGAAACCAAAGTGGCTCTGTGGGAGGTTCGAGCCAGGAGATCAGACAGAACAGGGTGCTCTTTGTCTAGACCCCACAGGTACTGAAATATATATTGTTGCTGTATAGGGAAAACAGAGGATGCCTAATTCCCAATAGACAGTCCCCAGTAAAGAGCCTGGGAAAGGAAAGAGAGTGCATCTGCTTCATCACTGCAGTCCACTGGGCAACAACAAATAAGCAGCTAGGGTGCCCAAGTTTCATGATATCTTGGTGAATACCACAATATACTAGCAGGGCTCCATTTTCAGGGACTTTGTGGAACCTCCCTAGACCTGATATAGCTGATGTGCCTTGCCTGCAAGTTAGTGAGCCTGAGGAGCTGCAGTGAATGGAGGATGGTGCAGTTTCTGATCAAAGATAAGGCTAAAATTCACATTTGTGATTGACACGTGTGAAGGTTCTTTACCACACCTAAATCACCTTCATTCTTTCGCATATTTCCTGCTTAGCATTTTTTTTGTTTTTGTTATTGTTTTATATCTTGGATACTGACACTGGTTGTATTACCAAGATCCGTGTTGTTTTGTATCTGGTGAATGTGGCCAGTGATTGAGTTGCTTCTTTTCGACCGTCGTACAAATGATATTTTTGAGTGATTATGTCAGAACAGTAGAACATTTATAAAAAGTGGTGCAAAACAAAATTGTATTTTATTTCATAAACCTTCTTTCTAGAGCACTGACATGAAAGCACTGAACAGTATGCAATATGATACAAAAAAGAGGCAAAAGGAAACTGCATAAGGATTATTATAAATGTTAATCAGAAGCCGGTAGGTGCTTGTTAGCATCAGTGTGGCAACAATGTAATGGGTCCTAGTGCAAACGAGAAATGGCTGCTTTGACTTCTGTTGCGGTAGTAAAATATAGCAATTGTCTGCGTCCAGTGAGGCCTTCAGGCCCTTGGTATCACTGCACCTTCTGCACCAATGGTAGCTATGCCCCAGCTTGCTAGATGGAAGTAAAAGCAAGGCAGACAGAGAGAAGGGGTGTTTATGGTAAGGCCTGAGAACGCCAGAAAGAAAAAGTGAGAGAAGGGAGAATGATTAAGGAGTGGACAAATGATAAAGTGTGATTTTGCCTGGGCCTCCGAAAAATGTTGTACATTAATACATAGAAAACAAAAAGAGACAAATGAGCGTAATGGAAGACTGCATAGAGAAGAACTAGATGTAAAAATGGGAGCACTTGTTAGGCAAAGACTAACAAGTAATTAAAAGTAGGCTGCAGGGGTGCTTGGATTCCAAGAAAGAGGAAAGAGTGCTAGCGTAAACTACATAGCACACGGGTGGCGCTAGATCTTGGCAGAGAGAAAGTGAATAAACGGTGCGTGAGAGCAGGCGCTGCCTTTAACTTGGTTTGTGGTGTCCTTTCAGATCCCTGAATAAATCTACTCAACTCCAGTTCTAGAGTGAAAGGTCAGCCAGTCAGCCACTTCCTAAATATTTTCCATACCTCTCTTTCCCTGCAGGTAGTGGAAATGGAAAGGTTGTGAAGAGAGGGTTTCTAAATCATCCTGCAGTGTGCAACCCCATCATGCGCAGGCCAGGGCCTATGACAACTTTTATTAGAGATATTAAATGCCTCACCACATTTCCTCTCCAAGAATGGCTCTTTTATCACCACAATGCAGAACAAGGGAGTAGCCAAAAATTACAATACCTCCCACTTCAAACCTAAGCTCTCATGGCAATAAGCAAATAGAGCACCTCATTGTGACCTTCCCCAGAAGAGCTTGCTTGTCCTTTCCATCCAAGCATCTAGCCATTCATCCTTTCATCCTTCCATCAAAACGCTGATATCCTTCATTTCACCTTTACTTTCTGTCATCCATTCAATCTTTCAGCCATCATTCAGTCTGTCACCATTCAGTCCATCCAACTATCCATCCTTTTGCTCATCCATCTGCCCTTTCACTCCATCTATCCATCCTTTCACTCCATCCATCATCTAACCTTTGGCTCATCCATCTATCCACCCTTTCACTCAGCTATCCATCCTTATACCCTTCCATCTACCATTCTTCCAATCCATCCCTCCATTTACCCTTTCAATCAGCCATCCATTCTTTCACTCACTCATTCATCCATCCATCCACTCATCCTTCTATCAATTCACCCTTTTACTCACCCATCTGCCCATCTTATAAATAGGACATCCATCTACCCTCCCTTTCACTCCTCCATTAATTGTTACACTTATCCGTCTTTATGTACATCCTTTTACTCATCCATCCATCCACCGACATCCATCCATCCACCAATCCATCTTTCCATCATTCCATCCTTTTATCCATTCACCCTTTTACTGCATCCATCGATCGATCCTTTCACTCACTCTTCCATCCATTAATCATCCATCCATCCTTTCTCTCATCATCCACCGATCCATTCTTTCACTCATCCATCCATTCTCCCTTCCACTCTTCCATCCATCCATTCATACTTCCCTTTCACTCATACATCCTCCCTTTCACTGTTCCATGTGTACATCCACCCTTTCACTCACTCATTCATCCATGCATCTATCCATCCACCATTTCATCCATCCACCCTTCCTTCCACTCACTCACTCCTCCACATTATTTGAGATCCATTGTCTGCCAAGCTGCAGACAGAACAGGCCCATCAAGAACCTCACCCTTCATGCCCCAGATGCAGAGGCTTAATTGCATACTTACTGCATAGTCCACTGGTGTAATTGTTATCCGCAGCTGGCTCCTTCTGCCTCTTGGGCCTCTGCTGCAGCAAACAAGTTGAGATAAGGAGCACTCTGAAGGGACAGGCCCGGGTTCAGCTCCATAATGTTACTTTTCAAAGTGAAACCAAACGCAGTATTAAACACGTGTTATTACTGCTAGGAAAGCAGCCCTGTGCACCCCTCCTACAGCCTGCCCCTCTGTGATGACCAACAATGTGTTGCCACCCATTACCTCCTTGTCTTCATTGGTGTGCCCCACCCCCAGCCATTGAAGTGAATGTGAACAGATAAAATGTGGTCATTGTCTAGGAGGCTTATTAGGGGACAATTGGCTGGGTCATATCTGTCTCTTGCTTTTTTGTAAAGGGGCACAATTTCTGCCTCGAAGCCAGGTTGGGGGTATGTGATCCTTCTAATATTGCATTTCTCAACCATTTAATGAATGTCCCCACAAAACAGTGTCGGATCAATGTACATCCGCTGGAATTGTATCCCGGCCAGGTGGTTTGCCCCTTTTTTGCCTATAGCCCTGGGCATCTAACTGGGCATACCTCCAAGCTATTTCACCTTTCTTGCTCTGTATATTGCTACTTCCTATCCTTCATCCTCCCTCTACCCTCCCCTGTCTCTCTAATTTCTTCTTCTCTTTCTTCCCCGTACTATCTGCTCCTCTGTATTTTTATTCTGTTGTTTCTCTCATTTCTTAACAGTGCCTTTTATCCTGTTCCCGCTACAGGCTCACTTTCTATCCTCTATCTCTCCATTAGACCTTTAGATTCTCCCTTCTATCGCTCTAAACTCCTCTGTTCCAGACTACTTGTATCTCTGTTTGCTGCTCTCTGTATCTCTCCGTTCTCCCTTTTATCTGTGCTCTGATCGGTCACTTTATATATCTTCTAATCCTTCGTCTCCTTTCACTTGCTCTCCACTCTCAGTAGCATATCACCAATGCACCGTGCAGGAACAGTAAGTGTGATGCCCAGAGGAAGAGCTATGTAGATAGACAGGTATAGCTAGATGGATATATATAAATATATGTAAATCGTAAGATAGGGATTGAGAAAGATAGATAGACTAATAGATAGATGCATAGATAGATTTAGACAAATTGGTATAGGCAGATGGATCAGATCTATACTGATATGGGGTTTGCTTGAATGAGCTTTGCATAGACTGGGATTGTCTAGATAGATAGACATAGCTACATAGTTAAAGATGGATAGCTCGAAAGATAACTGCAGGTACATAGATGATATTGAAAATAGATTATAAAAAACGCAAAAGCCTCTCTTCTGTGCTGTAGTTGCATTTACAATTTGTATGTGGTGTCTACAATATGGGTGCTCCAATGCCATCCTGGGGTCTGTCTTGCTCTTTCTGACTGCCCTCTAGTTCCCTCCTATCCAACCTACCAAGAGTAAACAAAAAGCAGTAAAACACTCGTAAGAAAAAAAATCAATTCATGTTGGCAGTCTAACAAGTAAAATGCAGTTGGTGGGGTATGATGCCCACCTCCACTTTGGGCCCTAGTACCACTTCACTGCCTGTTTCGCCGATAGCTATGACCCTGCCTGAAAGACACATATGGGACTGCAGAACATTTTGGATAATTTTGATGAATTTTGTTAAGCTAATCATGTTTTACTCTCATAAAAAGGTTGAGAACAATTTTAGGCTAGATCATTCAAGTGCTAGTATTCACCCACGTAGCCATAGATCTGAAATGCAATGCAAAATGGACAACCCATATGACTAGGAGCAGTAACCCTGTCACACAGCATACAGGGACAATCCTGCCTTCACTGGAAGGAAGGACGAGAGCCTGGCCTTCCCCGACTTCTAGGTGTATAAGTTACATGTGCAGAATGCTGCCCTGTATGGAGCAGAGATCTGGGGTTATTCCAATCTTTCAAATCAGTTGTAAGGGAGACTTTTTTCAATATTTATTAAACCTAACCTACAGCACTCCAACGATATAGTGGCTCCTAGATCTTGGGATGCCAGACATTTCTATATTAATTCAATTACGACTTTACCATAGTGGGTACCTTACACCTTATAAGAAGGCTCAATTTCAAAGTATCTTTATTCGATTTTAGATTGAAAAAATCATAAAATAGCAAAATGCAGTACATCACCTTACAAGAAGGTGTTACAAGATGTTGTGGCCATCACAGGCTCTGGCTCACTTGATTGGTTCAGACCTGTACACACTCCATTAGGGCATATAGGCATGCCTCACCTTTGGACCAACCCGGAGTGTACCACACGAGAAATCATGAGTGAGGTCATTTTAATTACAAAAAATGGTTCATAGAGATTTCACATTTTAAATCTACTAAAGGCGTCCTAACCAAGGTCTTTCTTATCAGGAATAGCTGACCCTTACAGAAAAACAACCTAGATGAGGTAGAACCAGAACTGGTTTAAAACCCTGTATATGATGCTGATGTATTGTACCTTGTCTCTTAATTATCTTGCCCATGAGTGGGGAAAAGCTCATGAGAAAACAAGCCACTGTTATAATTGCTTAGATTGTGTTGAAGCTGAAATTCATTTGTATTCTTTTGACTAAGGTTTAGCCACCCTAGATTAAAATGGTTTGTCAGTGGTTCCCAACCTTTTTACTTCTGTGGACCGCCATGTTATCATTACTGGAACCCAGGGACCCCACAATGAATCATTATTGGAATCTGTGGACCCCCCACTTAGTCATTTCTGAAAGCTGGGGGCCTAATCTGTTAATATTACTTAATTTTCGAAGCAGTCGCGGACCCCCTGAGAAAGCATCCTGGACCCCCAGGGCTCCTCAGACCACAAGTTGGGAACCACTGGCTTAAGTGATTGCTCAGTAATATGTGTATTCCTAACATGGGTGTTGCTTTACACATCATTAAGTCGGACACATTGAGGACTGTGATGTTTGCTGGAACTGCTCATTGGGTGCTTTTATAATAATATTTTTAAAAGTAACATATAATGTTTGAATGGCTTTTAATTATGTCTGTGTTTTATGGGCATTGTCCCGAAATAAACTAAATTAGTTCATTTGCAAATGGCACTGGAAAAAGTAGTCACACAAGAGTTAAACATGGTGGGCGTTGAGTTGGAACCATAACTCAGTTTTTAACTGTGTCTTTTCTCAAAAAACTTATAATTATACATATATTTACCTGCGTACAACTCTCAGTTTCTATACACAGAGCAGGCCTGTCGCTTGGCGGCTAGAAAGAATATTTAGCCAAGTATATGTTGCCTCTTGCAGCCTCAGACGTGGCGTAGTGCCTTAGCTATTGGCACCAGGCCGCTTTCTTCAGCACGTGCTGAGGAGACAAAAGGCCTCATCGGCTACCGTACAATACCTGCATCGTGTTTCTTGTTGCTCCAACGAAGGTTTCACAGCTCTGCTTGGATCGAACGACAACAAAGTACGTTTCCGATTAATGCCACACATGAAGGACTTCCTGGAACACTTTACTGGAGCCTAATTAATTGTATGCTTCCAGAAAATCTGACCTTTTGATCATGCTAAAAAGGATAAAGAGACTTTAACCAGCCGCTAAAAGCAGTTCTGAAACTCGAATTGAGCTTGTCACGACGATTAATCTTTTTCCGTTGAAGGTGTTCATATGCATTCGAGGTCCCTTGTAAAGAGTCGTTAACCGTATGCAACAGAATCCAAACATAATTGCCTGGAATTATTTAAAAATTGGCCACTGGGCTGTAACATTCCAGCCAATGGGAAGGTCTCTGTATTCCTGCCGGTACTTTGATACAATTTCACTGGAGCCTGAAGGGTATTTTAGGTCGCTAATCTTTCATTAGCGAGTCTCTTAGAAGCCAAGTCCTTGCTATTAGCGTGGGCCTGGTAGGGCCTAGTGTGTGTATGTGTATTTGTTCGGGGGGGGGGGGGGGGGGGGGAGGGGGCCGGAGGGCTCTACGGCCTACACATCTGTGGACGCCCCTTGTTGTACTCGCCTGAGGGATGCCTGCGCTAGGGTTTTACCTTGTGTTCGAGATACCAAAGGTCAGTTATCGGGAAGAAGTAAAGGCCAGAGGCCACCCCAAACCGAACAGCCAAGTCACCCCCACCCCTGTACTGTAGGTCAATAGATGCACCACGTCACAGCAGGGCGTGAACAGTAATGACTGCTTTAGGCAGTATGCTTCAAATTCTATGTCAGGACCGGAGGCGAGGATTATGCTTCTCTTTCCATGCTTTATTTTAACATCAGCCAATGAAAATCATGGAAAGTAAAAAACTACATGACCCAACATGAGTCATATCACCTGCTAAACCATAGAGGAGGAAGCCTATAAAGTGTTGCATCACACCCAGCCACTCCTCTTTCTTTGCTGCTTCGCAGCCAGATAAGTGTGATTTATTTTTACTTATTTTGGATATACTTAAATGTGTTGGAGCGGGCTTTTCCTTTCCTTATAAGCGTCCTTTGGAACGCTTTGCCATCAAGTGGAGTGGGAGCAAGGGAGCGAGGACTCGCGCTCTCCGCGCAGTCTTTTTCTATGCCGGTGAGGATTTTCTTTCCTTTCTCTTCTCTCAGGTTTTATGACCCGCGCTCAGCGTGAGCACGTTTTATGGGTCTACGCTGGTATCTTTCTCCCTGCTTCACCACGTGTGCATTCAGACGCGCGTGTGAAGCCTTCCTCCCCGGCCGCATTTTGCTTTTCCCTCCCGGGCAGATTATTTGTTAACGCTCGGTCGGAGCGTTCCAACTTGGTGTGCCTTTACGCTCGCTTGGAACGCTCCTTCTATTGTTTATTTCTCTCCCGGGGGGTCGGAATCAAGCGCTTGTACCGGAGCGCGTCTTAGAAATGTCTTCTTTCTTCACGAGGGCGTTTATTGAGGTGCTGCCTCGTGTGAATCAAGCGCTCCTGCGCCATTAACCTCCTCATCACGGGGACTTGTTAGAGGCTCTGCCTCTTGAAATCAAAGCGTTTTTCAACGCTTTTAAGACCCTCATTGAATTTGTTCCTCCACCGGCTCAGCTCCCATTTACGCCCCAGTGCTTGGACACTGGGGTTGAAATAATTCTGATTCAGGCTGGGCCTGGCTTAAGGGTATTAACCCTTTCAGGGCAGCTCCCTCCACATCTTAAAAAATTTAATTTTGTGATTACTGCCCTGATTTATTATTTAATTAGTTTTACTGCTCCCCTGGAGCTCACCTCTGCTGGATCTCAGTATGGCTGGCTATGATGACCAGGCCGAAGAATTGTACTATATGGATGATACTGCTGGCGCGTTTGACCAGGACTTAGTGTATGCTCTAGACGCAGGGGTGCGTCACTCAGTTAATCAGGCCTTGGCTCAAGCCATTCAGCCCATCAAGCATCATCTCTTGGGCTTGGTCGATCAACAGGCTTGGGCAGCTCCAGTGAGCGCCTCTTCCAGGGGAGATCCTTCCTTTGCGGCAAACCCGCAGCCTGAGAAACAACTTTCTAACCTGCATGCTGCGGATTTCCAATCCCTTATAAGGAATATGGCAAGAGAGCATGATTACAATGCAGGATCACAAAAGAAGGGTGTGGATGTTCCAGCCTCTTCTTCTTCTTCCTCTGAGCCTTCCTCGGAGCAAGAGGACACGCCTCCTCATAAACGCAAGAAGAAAGCTCACCACCAGGAGGTTCCTACCCCTAAGGTGTTGACTTTCGAACCAGTTGGCATGTACAAAGGTACAGTTTAGGGAAAGAACACTGGTGCTGGGGCCTAGTTAGCAGGGTCCCAGCACACTTTCAATCATAACTTAGCATCAGCAAAGGCAAAAAGTCAGGGGGTAACCATGCCAAGGAGGCATTTCCTTACAACTCCACAATCTCCAAGCCCCAAGCAGAAAATGGAACCGGATCACAGAGGAACAGCTCTCCAACACCCTCAGCAAGTCTCCGCACCCTCCACCACAGATGCTAACATCTCTGCACAGAACTTCCACCAATGGAAGATGGAGGAACAGCAAGTCCCCGGAAGACTTCGAGGCCTTCAAATCTGCCACCAAATCCCACCACCACCTCATTAGAGTCACCAAGAAAGCCATCCTGCAGGACTGTATCAGCGCCACAGCTCACAACACCAAAGAGCTCTTTGCCGTGGTCAAAGAGTTTGCCAAAGCCCAATCAGAAACAGCAAGCATCCCTCCATCTCAAGACCTCTGTGACAGGCTAGCCAACTTCTTCCACCAGAAAATCAAAGACATATACAACAGCTTTCGATCCCAAGATCCTCTGAGCCCTCCAACAACCCCCCAGATCACACTCACCTCTACTCCAGAGCCCCTACGGACCCCTATCCTCACCACATTTTCAACAAGGCCAACACATTCATCACACCTGAGCTCTGACACACACTCAACTGCTCCATAGAGACATCCACCTTACCAGAGGACTGGAAGCAAGCTGAGATCTGCCCGCCCTTGAAGAAACCGACGGCCGACCGCCAGGACCTCAAGAATTACCACCCCATCTCTGACGTTCCCAGCCAATGTCATCTAAAAGGACATCAACACTCAGCTCCGTAAGCACATCGAGGCCAACAACATCCTGGACACCTTCCAATCAGATGTCTGGAGCAATCACAGTACGGAGATTGCTCTCCTCACCGCCACAGATGACATCCACTCGCTCCTCGACTGCGGCCATACAGCAGCCCTCATCCTACTGGACCTACTGGCTGCCTTCAACACGGTCTTACACCTCACTTTCTGCTCCAGGCTCCACGCAGCTGGCATTTGCGGAAAGGCACTACAATGGATATGCTCCTTCATGTCTGGCAGAACTCAGAGAGTCAGACTCCCGCCTTTCCTGTCAGAACCTATGGAGATCAGATGTGGAGTTTCACAGGGCTCCTCCTCTGAGCCCCACACTCTTCAACATCTACATGGCTGTGCTCGCATCCATCTTTGAGGACCACAGGCTGAATATCGTCTCTACACCAACAGTACCCAGCTAATCATCTCACTGACTGAAACCCCAACTACGACCAAGAAGAATTTCCACAATGGGATGGAATCAGTCACCACCTAGATGAAGGACAGCTGCGTCAAGCTCAACTCTGACAAGACTGAGATCCTCCTTCTGGGAACATCAACATCAGCCTGGGACAACTCCTGGTGGCCATTGACACTCTGCACCCCCCCCCAACAAACCACACACACATCCTTGGCTTCATCCTGGATGCATTGCTCACCATGACCCGCCAAGTCATCTCAGTTGCATCATCCTGCTTTCACACACTCCGACTTCTCCAGAAGATCTACAAATGGATCCCAAAGGACTGCCATAAACCCGTAACGACATGCCCTAGTTACCAGCAGATTTGATTATGGAAACGCCCTCTACGCCGGTACCCTACAGAAGAACCTGAAGAAATTACAGCACATCCAAAATGCCTCCGCCAGACTCATCCTCGACATTTCCCGCCACAGACATATCTCCAATCACCTAAGAGACCTCCACTGGCTTCCCATCAGGAAAAGAATTTACTTCAAGCTCCTCGTCCACGCTTACAAGACCCTCCACGGTCTAGGACCCACCTACCTCAACCACTGCATCAACTTCTACTCCCCAACCAGACCTCTCCGCTCCGCTCAACAAGTACTAGCCACCGTACCCCACATATGGAAGGTCTCAGCGAGTGGAAGATCCTTCACCTACCTTGCGACAAAGAGCTGGAACACCCTGCCCCTGCAACTAAGGCAGTCACTGTTGCTACCTCAATTCAGGAAGGACCTTAAGCCTCAAAACCTGGCTCTTCAACTGAAGCTCAGAGGACAAACCCACTTAGCGCTTTGAGACCCTTACGGATGAGTAATTGCGTTTTACAAACCCTTATTTGATTTGACCATTACCAGCTCTTGGAGGCAGAGTTGCTATTTTATTGGGTAGTTCTAACACTTATTATCAGACCTGCTATGCTTTTAAGGGAGCAGTGCTGACACTTCTGAGGAGAGCTGCTATACTTTTTACAGGACGGTTCCAGCATATGAAGACAGAGGCTGCCATACTTTTATTTGGTAGTACCAGCACTTTTTAGCAGGCTGCTGTATATTTTATGAGCAGAAATAACACTTTTCAGCATAGTACTATGGGACAGTACCAACTCTTACCCTCATGGGCTACTATAGGTTTCATGATCAGTATCTCTACCATACAGCAGGGTTGACATTTTTCTATTACCTTCTAGCTTTGTAAGGGAGCAGATAGTCCTGCAAACTGGCCACATGCCACTGGGATCACATTCACAGTTTATGACAAATCTTTGCGCTCCTAGATTTGTTATTATCACTTGTGTTCTAAATACAATCCTACAAATCCAAGTATTGTCAGTGCTGCTGCCTGAAGAAAAAGGAATTTCTGAAACTGAACCCTACAGCAGGGGGACAGATTGCAGGTGTGGACAGATGAGAGGAACACGGAAATGATGGCAGGATCCATGCTCTAAATTCAATCTGTACTATCCTTTAGCTTTACAGGATGCTAGTGTCTGGGGCGAGCGCAAAAACTCTGAGCTGCTGTCCTCCGGGGCAACACGATTAGTATCGCAATAAGTCTGTACTGTCAGGTTTATATGTGCTAAGAGGGAACCAAAATTCACTGCATACATGACCATAGTGAGAGATGTAGGACAAGAGCCTGGTCGTGCAAGAGCACTGAAGAATGGGACATTTACATTTAATATAACGTGCATTTGTAAAGCGTAGGTTAAGCCCTTGCAGATTCTTGGCGCTGAATAAAACATCTTTATTTTTACACAACTCAATGATACTACTTTTTTCGACTTTGAAAGGCTGAAGAACCCCCCAGGATTTGGACCTTTGACCACGATGTCAAACATTGGAGGCAATAGTTCACTGACCGGCGTAAATTTGTTTATGCAGATGTCAAGGGCAGCCTACTATCCATGGCTTCCCAGTGCCCGCGTCCCTGTTTTCTTGCCACACCTTCTGAGTAAGCCACTTTACGCCTCCCATTGTCAGTGGCAGTATCTATATGTCAGTTTCAGAGTCCCTGTATCCATTTCATTGAGCCCTCTGTCTCAAAGTCAGTTCCAAATGTCTGCGCCTAAATCAGTTATCGTGTGTCAATACCACAGAGACGGCGATAACAACGTTAGTAACAGGTGGTCCCGCCGTGACCCGAGTGGATCTACCGCCACCACTGTTCTGGTATGCAAATATGATTCGTAACAGGATTTTATGTTCCTTGTCATTCAAAGAGGAGCCTTGCTCCTAAGCACTTCTCTTCTGCCTTGCTCTTAAGAGATGGCATCCCAACTTTGTATTTGTTTATTGGTTTTATTCCTCTCTACTATTTTAACTTCGTTTTATTTTCCTCCTAGGACTGCAGGCATGGGAGCTCGCGGGTCTCAGAGTGATAATGGAGGAAATCCTGCACTCCTGAAGCGAAAGCTGTTTACTGAATTACAAGCAAAAATTGTCAGCACCTCGGTTCGCTCGTCGCGCATCGAGTTCCATACAAACAAAATTAATTAATGATTTGTTTACATTCTGAATATTTTCTTAACCCTGTCACTTGCAATCAATAACGACAATGTTGCCTCCCAGAAATGTTGCTCCGATCTTCCCGAGTTTTTCTAAAATAACGTTTTTGTTATCTGCCAACCTGGTTGAATCCTTGATCATTCCCTGGGTCTGGGTGGTCGCTTCTTCTACTTCTTGGCAGCTAAACTCAGGAACACCCACCGGCCAGTCTCAGAATACTTCCTGATCCTCTGGAGTTCAGAAAAAAGTTTTAAACGTGACTATTTCAGATCTACTTGACTTCTCTGTAGTTTTCAGCTCCTCTCAGCCCCAGGATGCCATTTGGGTAATTGTTCGGGCTTTACAAGAACCTAATTTTAATAGTAATTATTTTGATGTAGCGGTCAGTAGAGCAATTTCACAGTGTTAATGCGTTATTATTTTACAAATTAATGGCCCGTTATTTCTCAAACTCAGAAAGATAAAATGCTCAGAAAGCCTTTCGGATTTTGTATATGGGACCTGCAGGTCACACCAGAGATCAGTAGCGAGAGCTTAACCCCTCAACTTACCTAGCCGGCTGATCAGGGTCGGTGTCATATCCATATGTTGTTGTCTTCATGCCAGTGTTCTTGCTTCAGTGCCCTCTTGTCATGTCACCATTTCAATGTTAATTCCAGTGCCCCTGTGTCCATGTCCTACCATTAGTGGCCCAACGTAGTGCCCGCATGTTAACGGCCGCGTGACAGTGTCAGCGATACTGTGTCCACGTCAGAGTGGCAATGGCCTATCCTCAGTGTCCACATTTCCCTGTGCCGAAGCCCACGTGCCTTACGGTGTATATTCATGTGCTGGTATCCAAATGTCAGTGTCTCTATTTACTTCTCCTGTCTCCCAATAGCAGGCCATATAATCAATTTTAGGGTGTCCCTGTGTCCGTGTCCCCATTCAGTTTTTCTTTGTTACTCTGTGGTCAAGTCACCTCGTCAGTGAATCAATCAGCGTCCGAGTCTCAATGCTATTGACCCCATGCCACCCTCCCCGTGACAGTGTCATTGTTTAATTGTCCTGAGCATAATGTCAATACCTGTATCCTAGATTTAGTGTCCCTGTGGCAGTGTCTACGTGTCTCATTGGAAGTGTCTTCCTGTGTCAGAATCCCACTGTCAATTTCAGTGCTTGTGTCAGTTCCTCTGTGTCTGAGCGGCTGAGTCTACGCCCCCTGCAAGAGTTCCTGTTTTAAGGTTCCATGACATATCTTCAGTGACAACATTGTCAACATGAATGTCCCAAAGTTAGTGTCCCTGTGGCAAAGTCCACGAGTTCAAGCATAAGAATCCACGAGTAACTATGCTGGTGTCCTTGAGTCAGTATCAATGTTGGTGTAAATATATCCTTACCACTGTATCAGTGGCCCATTGTCAATGTGAATGTCTTTCTATCAGAATGTTTGTGTCGATGTACCTGTGGCACTATGCCAGTGGCCTGGTGTCAGTGTCTTACTGGTGCTTTCAACATCATGCTGTCCATATCAGTGACCACGGGTCAGCGCCCCAGTGCTAATGTGCCAACCTGTCTGCGTAAGCCAATACAAGTGTCCCTATATAGGGGCTTCTGTGAGTCACCCGTGTATGTGTCCTTGTCCCAGTGTCACTGTTAGTGTCCATGTATTGTCAGGTCGATTGCTCCAGTAACGCGTATTCACTCCTAAGGGGGCTGCAAGGTGCAACCGAGGAATACAAAAGGAAGAAGGAGACAAGAAAAAGAAGGAAAAGCCCACGAGAGAGGCCTGAACAGAAATCCGAGGTAAGGGTTTGACGGAAAAATAGATCAGTAAGAGTTCCTTTAGGAAAGTTAAAGCTTGAAAACAGTTCTGAATTAACAGTTTTGATTAAAGTAGGAAGCTAATGGCGGGATCGGGGTGTGGTGGGGGCCGGTAGCTGCCCAGTCAATCAGATATGTTCGCTGTTGCGTAGTTTACACTTTAGAGGCATTCTCACTGCCTTACTATGTCAAGGCCAGTCTCACCCCAACTGTGGGAAGTGACCTGCAGGTGCTGTTTTACCGACTGTGTATTCTGATTCGTAAATGTTTATGTTCAACGTGCTGAGCAGATTCCACACCTTAGGTTGCTTGGTGAGTTTATTTTGAGGTAAACACGTTTTAGAGGTATACTGACAGGTTTGTTTAAAGACAGTCTCTTGATCTTTTTACTTGCCAGCTCAGTGAGCCACATCAAACTGTCAGAGAAATGTTTTGTGGGCACGGGGGACACACACTAATATATAATGGGTAGGGACTGGTTATCAACAGAAACACAATGGATCATGACCTAATTAGGACCAATCAGTTAAACGCTGCTGGCCACAATCAGGGTGTAAAGGCACAAGACCAGAACCAATTGACCATAGAGTACACCTGTAAGGCCCGCGTGTCTGCCAAAAATGTTTTGAGCCTGTTAAGCAGGGGTCTGCCACCAAGTAGCTTGGGAGCTACTGATATCTCGCCAGTTCCCTGTAAGTAGCTCATGGAAGCCCAGCCCAGAGGGTCAGAGCGAGGGTCTGGGCACATTGAAGAAGATAGCGATACTCATTTTCAGGCTCCAGGAGTCGAAGCAAGACAAACTAATGGCAGTCCTCCAAATAAACAGACACATACTGTGACAGCCCGCTGCAGTGGGATGGCCTGCAACATGACCACGTCTTCCCGCAGTCTATTAAAGTTGTATAGAGATTGGTCAGATTGCATCCCTCGTTCTATCACGCTGTGGAAAAATTAACACTTGGTTATGAAAGAATGATGGAAGGAGAAAGAGTAGATTTGCTTTTGTGCGGGGCTGCAAGGTGTGATAATTAGCGGTAATCATATATGGGAAGGTCAGAACTGGAATCTTATTGGACATGGTCATTTTTAGAGATGTAAAAAAATCTGCTTAATTTGCTTTTGTACATAAAAGTATGCATAATTACGGAAATTCAAATCCGTCATTTAGTGCTCTTTATGGCGCAAAATGCACAAGTGAATCAAGTTTTAATGCAAACGTACAATTTTCACAAAAAAGTGGAAGAAACACTGCTGCCGTAAACAAAAGTGCTTGCATATGGCTCTTTGCATTTATCCAGCACTCCAGTGTGATATAAGTACGTGATGTGGCTAATTGCTGTAATTTTTAATGCTGTAAAAAGCACAGTGCGAAATTCCCAAAACTACGCTAATCACAGCAGTATCATTTACATTTCACCCAGGCCTATTCACATTGTATCAGTGATAATATTCATGAGTAGCTCATTGTGATATTTATTGATGAAACTTAGCTCTCATCATAGAATAAGTTGGAGACCCCCTGCTGCAACGCAACAGCCAGACTCATCAACAGGATCAACCCCCATAGAAGCGAAGGCATACGAGACATACTGTTTTGGGACTTATCCAGGAAGTTGATGAGCATACCCCTTTCCTTACCTTACCTGCTCCTTTGCAATGCACCATTTAACAGTGTGTACCTCCTAAAAGGTCTACCCGTATTAGTTATATTTTATAACTTATAAATGCAAACAGTTCATCATCATAAATGTTTATTTTGACTAAAAATCCCCAAAACATACAACACAATTATAAAATAATAAAACAGTATTATATACATTGAATACTATATACATTCAGGCATCAGATTAAAAACACAATCCAGCAGATCAAGCTGAAGTCTACGGTACGACATCCAAAACTGTTTTCCGTGTGCCCCAAGCAATACTTAAGGACTTGCTCACTGCAAAGACAATAAAAGCAGACATATCTATTTTAAAAATCCTAAAAGCAATTATATACTGCTTGACACCCAAATTCTTACACTCTGGCCGAAGTCATTTCTGGTGGGCATCTTGATAGACTGGGCAGAAGAGTAAGAAGTGCATGTCTGATTCCATTGCAGCATGGCAAGTAGGGCAAATATCTGTACTCAAATCATCCTTGCCCCACTTCCTTGTAAATGCATTCTGGGGTCTAAATTGAAAGAATAGGTTTCTTACTGTTGATGGGTACATATCATCTAAAAATACCTCGAACCTCAGTACATGCTTGAAATCCAGGAATTGGCTTGCCGGCCCCCCACTTATTGAGGTTAGTGGCCAACCATCAATAACATTGTGCTAATACATGCTCTTCAATTGAGTTGCAGTGCACGTAGCAATATGAAGAGGGTCATCCTAAAGTTCTTTTAAGCCCCACTTGCAGAGCCATGTGCCCAAGTGGTTAAGCTAAGGAATCTTAAAGTTGGTATCCAGGATAAACAATTCCCGGAGTCTGTTCCAATAATATTCCATTTCTAGGAAGGACCAAACTTTGTGCCCATACAAAATTGGTCTTAAGGCTGCCAGGTGGGATATTCTTTTTAGGTCCAGATCAGGAGATAAAGGCAAAAGCGGGGAGCTATAAGGGACATTAAGTAAGGATTTAACAAACCTATTTTCTGATAATCCTAAAGTGCTGGTATTATGTGAGCCCCATAGCTTAGCCCAGGATTGCCAAGCTTTGTGCTTTGGCCCAATAGGCAAATAAAGCATGCAAGAGAGATGTCGACCTTGCATCTCTAAACATGCATCTAATTGCCATGGCCTTTTGCTGAGTTATTACGCTGTACTTCTGGACTTAGGGACCCCAGGATAATGTATTGGCTATCTTGATGCCCAAATAATCAAGTCAAGTTGCTCCTCTGGTTCTTACCCAATTTTAAGCCAATATAAATGCACATAGTTCTATTTGTTTAACTGGGGAAGGATTTAGGAGGTGTGCTCCATGAACATCTGGCACACATCAGGTTCAGGGAGAAGTTGTGACCTGTTTTTATACAGTGAGCAAATTTCAGCCTAAGGATGTTCCATCAAGTCAATCAATATTGCGCAGAGATGCTCTCAACATCTGTACGAAAGATAGAGTCCTCTTTTCTAGTACAGTTATTGAGCTTTTTACAGGATGTGAACAAAGTTATACAGGTTAAAGCAAAGCTAGTTCACAAAAATATTCTTGTTGACACTTTCAGGAGAGGTTTCTAAATGATCCCTCAACTCTAAAGCACTTTTTACAGTGATCTGATTAGGTGGTGTCAACTTTTTTTTTTCTTACAGGGCTCAGATAAGCCGTACGAAGGCATTTGACAGGGAGTTTACGTTTTAACATTAGTAAAAACTCCCTTTGTCAGTTAGCAATAATTCTTTATTTGTGGGTGAGTTAATTCAAGTTTAAAAACTTTATTAAGAATGTACAATATTTGACTGTTTGTCATGAAAATCAAGATCACATTCATTCATAAAAAATAACTGAATAAACAGGACAAATTATCATACAAGGGGCCCTAAAACATATAATTCTAAATGATCGAAAGTACTCTATAAAGTAAAAAATAAATCAGAACTGGTTAACAGAACAAATCAGCACCTTACATTATGAACAAGAACAGATAAAGACAAACAGTAAGAAAGACCTAGAATACATGACATGAGTAAGAAACAGTATTAAATGACAATATAAAAGCAAGAAGTTGCATAACCACGATAAATGCATTTTATATACATTTCATAAGAAAAATTACATACTGAACTCATATGGAGAACCTAACAGTTATAAATGCAAAATTGCGGAGTTTTCCGTATAGTATTATCGAATGGTAATAGTGAAGATCAGTTACAACATTGGTCAAGGGTAACTAGAGATTAACTCATTTACTAAATAAAAGCAATAATCTAAAATTAAATCTGTCCTATCTATAATTGTGAGAAACCATGTTCCACTGAGTTTTAGAAGGAATGTTATCTGTGTTCTTCCAATGTGAAGTTAGGTCCTGGAAAGCCACTGCCACCATAATATCAAATAATTTGCCCTTCGAGCAATAGTTGACCCACGTCTTATGATCACCTCCTAAGAAAACATTTATGAATACAAAGGAATAGAGGCTTCACAAATATGAAAACTTTTCAGTCACACTTCAGACATAGGAAAACGGGATCATAGGACATAGAATAAACATATGCATGGCGACACCTATCTGAAAACCACAAGACAAACAATGTTCATGATTTAAAGACTTTATTTTATACAAGTCAACAGGGGTATACAGCAATCTATTATTAAAATAAAATAGGAGTTGACTGGTGCTAGCAGAAAGAGAAATAGAGCAGATTTTGAACCAAATTAACCAAATTCAAACCCACAGATAAAGGCCAAACATATTAATGGTAAGTTTCCCATACAAGATTAATGACTGTTTTTTTCTAGGAGCCTAAGAAGAAACAAGAGCCTGTTATATAACGGAAGCATTACTTCCATTTAAACTGATTGCTAACACTGTAGGTACACAATCACCTGGAGTACCCAATGTATAACTGATATCCAAAGATTGTTTCAGAGAATGCACACGCTTATCATTGTGTCCACTACAATAACTTGGCAGACCCTACACTTGCATTACCTCCTGAATGGAAACAAAATTCCATATTGTTCTGATATTTTTGAAACTAGACGGATCTGGCTAGACAACCACATTTTTTTAAAACAGAACACTGTCACCAATTTTGTTTTTGTTACAATGCCATACAAGACTTAAAAGAAACTGATTTTGTTGTGATACTATGTCTCTAAAGGGGGGTTCCATAAAAACACAAATATTTAATGATAGGAGATATACAGAATTTAGGAGCCTATGGCATGACAAAGACTTCTTTTTAAGAAAAGGAAGCAAAACCTGATTGTTCGATTTCTCGACATTTCGGAATACCATTTCCTGAGAACTTGGAAACAACTTTCCATATCTGCTTGAAACCAAAAGCTGAATACTATTTAATAAAATCTGAAACATTAGCCTCAATTTAGGTTGTTTAAGTTCCTCCAAAGAAATCCTTGCCATAGAAAGCTAGAAAACAAACTGTTAAGCTTAAAAAATAATTCCCAAGGTATCTAATAGGCATTTAGTAATTGGAAGATTAATCATTTTAACTGTTCATAGATAATCAAACCAAGAAGGAAATAGTGAAGGCCACGTTTCTGCTAAGTTGGTAACCCTAGTTTGATTTCATCTAGGTTAACTTTAACATACTTAGGGCCTAATCCTTTGCATACCTAGCTGTTTGTATTAGCAATTCTGAATTTGTTTTTATACTTGCTTAAAGCACACTGAAACATGAATTATTGCACATTTAGTAATATTTTATATGTGTTGTCTTTGTGTTATTCCATGTTGTACACTGCATATTTAGCCTTACTGTTCAAGAAACTGCAGCCTTGATCTGAAGCTGGCATAACAAAACAAGAACTTCACAATTAGTGAAGTCAGCCTTTTTACCATAACTTGTTGTCTTTCTTCCTCAATATAGTATCACATTTTCCCATGAGAAGAGCCTGATATCTGGTCAGAAGTGCCCATCTAGTGTTTCTGTTTAATCATGTGCCCTGGTCTCTGCCCTTTACATTTTTAAAAAGTATATAAGTATTGTGATAGATGGTATAGAATTTAGCACTACATGTGCCAGCTGATCAGACAATGGAGAGTTGATCCACTTGAAATGGGAAACTGCACTTAAAATATTTTTGATGCATACCTCTATTTTTCATTAAACATGTTACACTGTTGTATGTTCTTTCCCCCAAGAGTCTGGTTTCTTTCACAGTACACAGAATTAGAGTATCATGTCTCTAAACATTTAATTTTAGTGCAGTTCCAAAGTACATCAAATTGTGGCATGCATCCCTAAAAAAACATTACGTATAGGCAAAACCTCAAATTTCTCAATATTCAATTCATACTCTGCGACTTCAGAAAAAGCATTCAATTCTTTCAAAAAAATTAAGGAAAGAAGTCTCAGATCTACATACAAAAATCAAAACCTCATCGGCCTACGCTGTAAATGTAACTTCTTGTCCATGAAATACAAAACTTGAGGATTTAGATCTCATTAAGCATCTAAAAAGGCTAAATTAAATAGCAAAGGGATAGTGGGTACCCCTACCCCTTCTAAGCAGAAAATAAGATTAGCAGACCATTTACAAAAAATGTGGATTAGTAGACCATTTACAAACAATGAAGCACTTGAATATGAAATATAGCAAAGAAATATAATTTATAATCCTAGGACCACACCATGCAACTTTAGGGATATCAACAAAAAATCCCAGCTCACACAATCAAAAGGTTTTTCAGCTCCCAATATGATAAAAATCCCAGCTCACACAATCAAAAGGTTTTTCAGCTCCCAATATGATAGGTGCTATTGATTCTTTAACAACTGAAGCACCATTGATAGCCTTTAATAATGTACTAGAAATATAAAAAAAATAACTCTGTTCTTGTGAAATAGCTTATAATCAATATTTGGTATTGAGATGGGTCTGTAATTTCTACAAGCTGAGGGATCCCAAACCTTTGTTGAGACAAGACACAGCAAGGCACCCATAAAATACCCTCTGTTACCAATAGACAAAAAATAATTACATATTAAAAAGCAAATTACGGATCAAAATCTTGGAAAACTGTAGACAAAAGTCAACAATAACACCTTCAAATTCAGGAGCTTTTCTTTAAACAACCTATTAAAAGCAGTATATAATTATTTTAGTCCCACATCTTTTTTTGATAATGACAAACCCTTATTGTTATCTCTTTTTAAGTTTAGCAAATAAATATAAGTGAATCAGAGAGGAGAGCATTCAGAAGTATATAATTCCGTAGAACAGTCTCAAAGCAATTAGAAATATCTGAGAGCTTGCAGGTGCGTGATTTACAATCTCGCATCTGGTGGATCTTTTTAAGTTGACTAAGATGCCAAAGTAGTTGGCAATAATAAAACAATTCATTTTTCGTGAAGCCCATTGGGCCACACAATAAGGACCAGGAATCGGTGATTGAAGTTAAGTAATTTTTAATACCAGTTAATAATCAGTTCAGTATATATGCATGTCAAGAGAATATTAAACAGATACAAGGTTACAGCTAGCAAGCTGAAATATTGCAATAGGCTCAGTCTCAGTAGGATAAGATACAAAATAATCACAGCCACAGCAATACAGAAACTGAGAATTAGAAATAGGTGTTCCTTAAAGAAACTCTCATTCTCTCACCTAAACATGAATATATTCTAAAGTAATCTAATCAAGATTCTAAGTTTAGTTTAAGGATGTTTTATGCAGTGGGGTCTCAAGGAAATTCTGAAATGCTTGAAGGTGTCAGCACAGTGAAAACTCCAGCAGAGGTCTTCCAGAATTGGATTAAGTGTTTAGCATGAAGCCTCACACTTCCAAGAATAAAGGAAAGCAGAGAGGTCTGTACCCCTCAAAGTCTCAGGGAATCATCTCTAACTTCCAACAGCGTGAACATTAATTAAAACAAACAGAACTTTCAGCAACAATGATATGTCTTCCTAAGCCAACAGGAACCAATCAGTTTGCTTATAAATCAAAAGGGTACACTGTTCCACAAAGACAGAAATCCACTGGGCACATTTGGAAAATGCAGTCAGCGGTTAGGTTCCCCGCTGTGGACTCTCACCCTTAACTAGGCGAAGCCAGTCCTGGGCTGAAATTATCCCATGGAGCACCATCCCAAATTGAGGATGGCACACATCGACTTAGATTATTAGGTGTGTAGCTCTATGAGTAAGTTAATTATTTTCATTTCTCCAGTACACATTTTTGCAATTAGCATAGTGTAGGAGTCCAATATTTTTTCCTTTTGATTTTTTTGATTTTGGTACTGAAGAAACGCCATCTGATATATAAGAACACCTTAGGCGTGAAACATGTTGACCTTCTTTGGTGATTGAAGACAGGTTTCCTTCTCACACTCATATTTCGATTGGAATGGTGGAACATTATTTCCTGCCCACTCCCCATTACATTTTTAACCTTGACCTAGACCCTCGACGATTAATAAATTTGGGTTTGTGAGGTTCTTGAGCCAATTTTAATCCTTTTTTTTTACTGTAGGTCCAAGTTTACTCCTACTAACCTTTGATCACGGCACACACGACCAGATAAGATCTCCGGCAAAGAGCCCCCTGAGGGGCCAGTCAGATATTGCAGCGCCAGTCTTACGACGAGCATACCCTATGATAAAGCATGACATCCTAATGGATGTGTGAGGGTTTACAAAGTGGCCAGTAGATTTCTGTCTTTGTGGAACAATGTACCCTTTTGATTTATAAGTTACATTGGGAGACTGTACACTGGACCAAATAAACCTCCTTGTCCCTCTTATGGTTAGATATACCAATCAGTTTGCTTCTTGTGGTGTGCATTTGCAATATCACCTGAATTTCCCACCCCACAGAAGTTGGACAGTTACTGCAACTTTTAGCGTCCCCCTTCCCGATATGTGAAGAATGGGATGCTTCATATGCTCTTTAGGTCTTCAGGTTTCTTGCCAAGATTTCTCTTCTCAGGCCTTGCTAACAATAAACTAATACATACAACATTCTCCTTTCTCTAGCTCAGAAAACCATGAGAACACACCTGCAAAATACATTTCAAAATTAAGGCCTTTAGTCAGGCTAATTTTAACTATTCATGTGCATTTTGAATATATGATTATACATGCACACACATAACTTTCAAAATAAATGCAAAATGTATGCATGTTACTTCTGAAAATGCCAATTAAAGTATAAATATGAACATGAATAATGAATATATGAAAGCAATTTAAATGAACATTAGTGTGCACATTTATAAAGTTTCAGTTTCACAATAGTTACAGTTCATTAATACATTTATATGTTCACACATGTTAATATTATTTAAGGCACACAGTAAATATAATGTCAAAAATAAATGTGAAATTGCTCAATAGTAACGTGTAAAGGATGGTGTTTAAATTGTGCTACTCCAATCCCTCCTCTGATGGCGATGACAGCCATAATCATAACACACATATGAATCCTTATCAGGTGAAATCAAGTCAAAGGCTTCAAGTTCTCAACAACTATTGTTTTCTAGTATTTTCTAGGTGTTTCATGTCATCATAAAATCTACACTAATTTTCTTCTGTTTCCATATACCTTCTAGTTCTTTTCAGTACCTTTCCATGTTATCCTTCCTTCCTTGCTTTTATACTCCTGTATCCTTTAAAGGTAAAGAACAGACATATTGCACAGATGGCGATAACAATAAGAAGTCTCAAGATAGAACCCAATATTCCACATCCTAGATTTCCAAACCATTTGCCAATTTCTAGAAAACACACCTCCAATTGCTTCCCAAACACCTGTAGCTTCTAAGTCCTTCAGATCTCCTTTCAGATTGGTAATGTTCTTAATGTATTTCTTTAAGTCCTTACTCTTGTCAGGGATTTAGGTACAGCATTGCTGGAACTTTAACATTTTGCAGACACTGCCCTCTTTCGCGAGAAGGATGTCTAATGCAAGACAATTCTGCAAAACCACGGATCTCATGGACAAATATCTAATCTTGAGATCATTCAAGATTACACCTGCAGATGGAATCACTTTACCAAAAATGTCTCTCACAATTTCAGCACCAATACTACCTCGTTTAGTTCTAGTTTTCATTTCCACACAGGATCATTCAAATGTTCCACGTGATAAATCTTTGGGAAAACTGCACCTAAATAACATGTACCATACCATCTCCTGGGCAATTTGAAATATGCATGCTCTCCAAAAACAAAATAAACTCCAGGAATAACGTGAACTTGTCCGCCCAGGAACAGAAGCCAAATTCCTAAATATTCAAAAAATTGTCACAATCACTTCTACCCATGTACTTAGCATTAAGGGACAATTTATATCTACCTGGACATAATTTCTCTTTGTGTTGCCAATCTAAAAGTAGTACAGGCATAACTCATAAGTCTCGTTGTTTCGCTTCTTCCTTTTTCCACTTTCCTTCATAGCTTTGATCCCATCCTATTTTCCCCCTTGCATCTATTGCTCTCTTCCTGTATTTTGATAAGTCCAAAAATTTATTTTCAACCTATGAGCATAAGCTGTATCCAGTGTCATATTGAGTTTAAGGAAACCATTAACTGTCTCCATTTTCTTAGCATGAAGACTCAAATACTTTAACAAAGGAACTTCAGAAAATACCAAATCATAATTCGAATAAGAATATTGGAAATGTCCCTTTCCATAAAACAGACTTACAAGAAGGCTACACGTAACACACGTATGAGGAATATGGTGAAAGACAATTCCCTCTGCCGCTGAGGCAGGTAAGTGCGTCCAGTGACATTGAGTCAAATAGGAAGATCATGACAGCAATTCAACAGAATGCAGATGGACCTCATCAAAATACCTGGTTGCAACGGGCTGAGAAATGTCCAGTTTGAAGCTGTTGCCACGTATCCAAGTCTGGAGCAGTGCCATGACTTTAGTCCTGGCGACTGGGAATTTGTGAAAAAACATGTTTGGAAAATGTATCCGGAGCGTAGGTGGCATGGACCGTACCAGGTCATTCTAGTGCTGAATACTGCTGTTAGTGTGGGGGTCTTCCCAACTGGATTCATGCAGCCAACACTCATAGATTAGGGTGTCCTCTTGATGATGTGACAGTACCTCTTCCTGAAGTGTAACCCACAATCGAGAGACAGCAAGATTAGGGTACACTGGATGGCGGATTGGCGCGTGCACTTTCATCTCGTACTTTTACAGTGGGAACGTGCCCAGGGCCCCTTGACAATTCAAAGAGAATCAGCAAAACCATCTAGAAAAAAAAACCTAAAATGTTTGGGGAACCAGTATCTCAGCGTGTCAGGTCTAACACTTGTCCCCCCACCCCCAGCCGAAAGTGGGAGGGTTCTACCCAGCTTCTAGGAAGTTATTCTCACTGAGGTGGAAAATTCTAGATAAACTGTCCGCAGTGGAGTGGTTCCCCCGGGCTTCACACTAAAGACCATTCCCTGTAGGGAGATGGACCATCTCAACAGCTTTGGATTCTCACCCCTCATCTGCATCAGCCACCGGAGAGGTCTATGGTCCATCTGGACCAGGAAGCAGGTGCCAAACAGATAAGGTCTCAACTTCTTCTGGATGCAGACCACCGCAAATGCTTCTCTTTTGATCGCTCTCCAGGAGATGAAGGCTACTGGCTAGACTATGCCTTCTTTGGTCAGCTGACATAGCACTACCCCAATGCTGTATTCGGAGGCGTCCGTCTGAATGATTAACTGGGAATAGTCAGGGGCCCAAGCACCGGGGCGGTCCACATGGCTTGCTTGAGGGAGTCAAATGCGGCCTTGCAGGCCTCGGTCCATATCACGTTTCGGGGCTGCTTCTTTGAGGTCAGCGCCATCAAGATGTCACAATGGTGCCATTCCCCTTGATGAACCTCTGGTAGTAAACAGTGAGGCCCAGGAAGGCTCTGATGCCCGTCTGGGTCTTGTGGGGCTCCCAGGCTAGGATGGCCTCAATCTTAGCCTGGAGGGGATGCACAGTTCCCCAGCCCAACCAGTGCCGCAAGTAGACCACTGATCCTTGCCCTATCTGGCACTTGCTGGCCTTGATAGTGTGGTGGTTCACTCTCTTACTCCTCTCCATCTGTCACCATTAGCATGGTGAACTCGGACCTCTCAAAGTTTGGTTTGAGGCAACTGACCTATAGTACCCTGAGGGGCTTACTCAGGGGCTTTAGATCCACCAGATAGGTGGTCTCTCCTTTTCTCCGTATCACCTCATAGGACCCGGTCCATTGGTCCTGGAGGGCCCCCGGCTCCACAGTCTCTATCACCCACACTTTTTGGCCAGGTGTCAACTCCACTGGAGTGGCGTTCCGCTCATACCATTCTTTCATGACATCCTGGCTGGCTTGTAAGTTGTGGGTGGCTTGCTTCTAGAACCTGGCCATTTGGCTCTGGAAAGCCAGTATGTAGCTCACTATATCCCTGGGAGTTCTTGTGGGAGACTGCTCCTAGCCGTCCTTGACCAAACTCAGAGGTCCCTAACCGGGTGCCCGAATAGAAGCTCGAAGGGACTAAACCCCACTCCATTCTGGGGGTTCTCCTGGTAGGCAAACAACGGGCACAGTAAAAGGATATCCCACTTTTCCTCAGGGCCTCTGACAGGCCTCTGAATATACCTTTCAAGGCCATTCATTTGGGGGTGGTACAGGGTGGAGAACTTATACGTCACTCCACACTCCTTCCACATGGCTTGCATGTAAGCCGACATAAAGTTTGTGTCCCTGTCAGACACCACCTCCTTGGGGAATCCCACTTGGGTAAAAATTCCCATCAGGGCCTTCGCCACCACAGGTGCAGTCTTGTTCCTCAGAGGGATCGCCACTGGCTACTGAGTGGCTTGATCCACCTGAACCAGAATGAACCTGTGCCCGGCAGCCGTTTGGGATCTACAGGCCCTACTATGTTGATGCCCATCCTTACAAATGAGGTGTCAATGACGTGCAAAGGTTGAAGGGGGGCTTTAAGCTTCGGCCCCACATTGCCACTAGCCTGTCAGGTCTCACAGGTCCCGTAGAATGCATCTAAGGACACCCTGAATCTGGGGCTATAAACGTGGGGACAAGGCCGCGCAAAGGTCTTGTCCCAGCCCCATATGTCCTGCCTGGTGAATGTCATGGGCCTATTTCAGTAGGAAGGCCCGATAACACTGGGGACCACCAGGGCCCTTTGGGTTCCCAGCCAGGAACCCTAGGCTTACTGTACAGTATATTGTCTTCCCAGTAAAGGTGAGGGGTCCTGAATTCATCACCAGCTGCTTAGGCTTCAGCTTGTTGTTTCAGGCCCTCAAGGGTGGGGCACTCTCTCTGTACCCAACAGAACTCTTCCATGGTGGGGCCTCCTTGCACTTGCAAATCAGTAAGCTTGGCCAGGGCACCAGGAGAAGTAACGTCCTCTTTAGTGGATGCCGGAGGGGCTTCAGTGAGTCCCGCGTCAGTCTCACCATAAGTAAATTCTGTGGCCCCATACTCTTCCCCTTTTAGCAGGGTGCTGGGTCACTGTCTCAGACTCCAGCCCCTTCTGGCTCCCTTCCCCGGGGAGCCATGGACCGTGTGGTTGTACAGATCCATTCCGTAAACCCCAACATTTCTACTATAGCCCGGACCTCCACTTTTTTCCAGAACATAGAAACGTCCACTTTCTAGAAAGTGGCATTTGTAGGATAATTTTGACAAAACCACCTTTACCATAAGAAGGGGTGTGTCATTGTGAATTCAATGATAGTAAACATAAAATGCTCCACTGCAATCCATGATTGCAGCCAGCATTAATTATAAACTGAGAACCCACATGGGTATTCTGCACTCCCTGGGCACATGTGCCCGGGTGCACGCACAAGCTTGCATGGGCAAGCTGGACACAAGTTTAGAATCACCAAAAAGGTGCAAGTGTGCCCATACAGGCATGCTGTGGCAGGCTCAGCATACATAAAAACACCATTGTGTAAGTGTGCACATATTGGCTAGTGGGTGTAGGATAGGCATGTGCACTTTCACCCTGTACTTTTACAGTGTGAAAGTGCTCAGAGCCCGCCAGCCTTTTAAAGAGAATCAGGAAAAAACTCCTAGAAAAAGACACAACAAAAGTTTGGGGAACCACTACCTCCATGTGTCAAGTCTAACAGCCATACATCATCATCTCTCTTCACACATCTCGCTCTGATCCAACCCTGCTGTTCTGCCTCTGACACATCCTCCTGCAATCTCTTCACTTCCTCTCAGGAATCAATAGTTGACAACAAAAGGTTAAAGATGGTTATAGTTGGTCTCACTTTCAGATTAATTTACATATTCACCGATGAATGTTTGTAACCCATGAGCACATTATTGTGCAACTCCATCAGCATAACAGTGGCCACTGACAGTTGTTGCAGGCAGCTGTAGAGCTTCAAGCAATCTCATGACATGTTTCCCGTTGTGGATTGGGGATCCAGATGATGTTATAAATATTCTTTGTGACCACAACTGACCGAAGTCAGAACCAACACCAAAGCCATACTATCTGTAAAAATAGTCCCTCTCAGTTGTTCAGAGACACAGCAAGCAGTAGTAAGAGTTATCAGTTCAGCCACTTGTGCCGAGAACACCCCTCAAAGCCAGGATGTTTCAACTACCCCTTAGACTGTACAGACTGCATAAGCAGCTCTCAAGTTTCCTTCATTGTCTCTTAAACATGACTCATCCACACACAGTATGTAATCAGATTCTACTAGTGGCTCATCTCAGATATCTGGCCTCTGCTTGGTGCATAGTTCAGTAATGCCGAGACAATCATGCTCAACCTCCTCATCATTTCTTATATCAGTGAGAAAAATCTAAGTGTCAGGATTTAAAGTAGCACATCCCTTAAGGGTCACATTTTCTGCAGCCAGTATAATCTGTTTGTATTTTGTCAACAGGTTATTTGTCAAATGCTGTGTGCGGGTATATGTCAACAAAATCTCAATTGAATGTGGCACAAGAACAGTTAGAGAATGTCCCATCACATACTTTTACACCGTTCTACGCTGACATATACTGCTGCCACAGCTTTAAGGCATCCGGGCTATCCTGCTGCTACAGAACTAAGAGTAGCAGAAAAGTACGCCAATGGCCATCTTTCATTTCTGTGCATCTGTGTAAGCACTGAGAGACTGCAGCACTCCCTCTCACTGTAGAAAAGAATAAGGGCCAGATGTAGCAAAGGTTTTTACCCATTCTGTGTCTATGGGAAAAAGTGTTCGTACATATGGCCCTAAAAGCTTTATTGTAATTAGGCATTCCTAGTGCCAGGCACAACAGAGACTATCTCAGCTCTAGGAAGGCAATTGAGCAGTCATTATCCCATGGTATCAGATAAGTCACATTTTTGTGTGTCAGCCTCTGTAAAAGCTTGACCACTAAGGAAATCTATGTATCCACTGGCAACAGTAGCCCACCACTCCCAAAAACATACTGACTTCTCTGGGTGGTTGGTGGATTCATTTCAAGATTCTTTCTTGGGACACCTACCTTGCTGTTTTCTCAATGTAATGTCTGAGATACAAAACGTCCTTCTGACTTTACTTACTCATGGACATTTTAGGGGAATTCTCAGCTAAGTGGTTCAACAATACAATGGTGTCTCGTTTGCAAGCTTCTTGAGTATTAGACACCACTAACATGTCGTCAATATAGTGAATTAGGACAGAGCTACAGGGCATGATTAGAGCCTCAGAATTCTTTTTGAGGATCTGATTAAAGATTAAGGGACTCTCTGTATACCCTTGTGGGACTCTGCACCATGAAAAAAAAACAGTTCTGGAACCAGAAGACGAACATGTACTGGCTGTCCTCATGGAAGGATACAGAGAAAAATACCTGACACAAATTGTTGACAGTGAATTACTCAGCCTCACATGGAATATGAAACAAAATAACAGCTGGATTTGGTACCACAGGACAACAGGGAACAAGAATACTATTAGTCCTTCTCAGGTCCTGCACTATGTGGTATTTACCACTAGGCGTCTGCAAGCCCATATTGTGTGAATTATATGGACTCTTCATTATCTTCTTCAAAATGCCTTGTTGTATCATTGACTCAACCACTGGAGAAATCCAAGCAAATTTCTCAGGAGTCAGATTGTACTGTGGGGTTCTTGGATACTCAACATTGGGTTTTACTTTTATGTGAACAGGCTCAATGCCCTTTATGAGATCAACATATTTTCCTGAAAAGTCTCAGACCCCAGGCTTTATCTTATCCTTAAGGTCTAGTGGTAAATCCTCAGATGTCATTACGGGATACAACCCAACCTCTGGCCCTTGACTTATAAGTTTAAAGTCTACATCTTCATCATGGGTCTGAAGCTCCACTCCTTTTGGGGTACAATAGATAATGCAGTTTAATTTTCACAACAAATCACGTCCTAGTAAGCTCACAGGACTCGAATCACACACCACAAACTGGCAATTTTCCTCAAAGGATGCTATTTTAATGGGCACCTCTTCTGTTAGGGGTTTGTCATTTGCTTATTTGCAACTCCTACAACTTGGATTATTTTTCACGAGAGGGGTAGGTTTGGAACTTTTACTGTACTAACAGTAGAGCGGGTAGCAACAGTATTGATCAAGAAATATACAGGGTGGTCATTCACCTCACCTTCTACAAATGGACCACTCTGGTCTTCCTCTAAGACTGTGCCAAGTAAGCAATCTTTCTTCCCCCTTATGCATTGTGATTGTTATTGATCGGAGCCATAGCCCTCATGTGCGGCAAACATAGGAAATTGCTGAAAAGGATTTTGATTTTGGAAGGAATCCTGATTTAAATTTGGAGCTTGATTTGAATGAAATTGGTGACCATTTCCATTTTGCAGTGGCATTAGAGCTTATGGAACTTGCATCACTGGAGCTTGGGGCACATTAGAATTTTGCATTCCCGGTCTCACTATTTTCTGTGACTGTACAGAGTTATTACTCTGGGACTGTGTAAACCCTGAATTCTGGACCTGTTTCTCATTCATCACTCTGTTAGGATTAAGACGATATTCCCGGTTCTAATGCCCTAACTTATTGCAATAATGATAAGGATTCGATCTTTTCAAAGTTGCCATGTCAATCCCAGAACTCTGGCCCATTGAAACACCATGACCTCTACCTTGTTGTGGGAACCCATTTCTACCTTGTATCATATCAGCTCCCTGCTGGTACACTCTGCATAGAACCAACATTCCCTACAAAAAGATGATTCTCGCTTCCTCTCTGTGCTGCGTTCATCTGTGCAACCATCAATTTCCCCTTCCCTTGCTTCTGCTTCATTTACAATTCATCACTACAATATTTCACAAATCTTGCAATCTCATCAACCGATTTATTCTGCCAACAGATCAGATGCTGTTGAATCATCAAGCTAACCTCAAGTCTCAATCCTGTCACAAAACCGGCCACAAACTTTTCCATATCTTTTGATTTGAGAGTCTCCATTCCACTGAGCTGCTTAAACACCTGGAACAATTTCTCATAAAAGGCATGCACTGACTATTTGGGTTCATAAGTCCTCCTGTCAACTTTAACTCAATGAAAGGGGCTCATTATGATAATGGCGGGATACCCTGCCAACACCCACGGTGACGTTCGATAGAAGACTCCCAGCGCGGCAATGCCCCTGCCGGCCCTATAATGATTTTCCTGCTGGGCCGGCGGGCAGAAACAGTGTTTCTGCCCACCGGCCCAGTGGGAATCAGGGCCTTTACATTGACACTGGCTCCAAATAGAGCCGGCGCCAATGTGGCAGTGCGGTGGGTGCAGCACCCGTCATGCATTTCACTGCCCGTAATTCGGGCAGTGAAAAGCACGACGGGGCTGTGCATGGGGGCCTGAGTCACCCATTCCGCCAACCTTTCCCTAGCAGTGTAAACAGCCAGGAAAAGGCTGATGGAATTGGACTCATAATCTGCAGGGCAGCTCTGCTTGCAGCGCTGCCCTGTCGGATCTGAAACGCCACCACGGCCAGGCTGCCTGGTGGTGGCAGCCTGGTGGAGGCAGCGTTTCCACCGTGGCGTTTACACCATAGTCATAATAGGGTGGGTAGACTGACACTACCGCCGCGGTCCACCCGCCACCGTGAGTCTGGCGGTTCGATTCATAATGAGGGCCAATGTCTTTAGCTGGTATTTTTCCTTTCAAAAAGGTTTTTCCCCTTTGATACATTTTCATCACCAACAGTGATGAGGCATCTGATATTGGATTTCTCTGAGGTTCCACTCTACAGCCACTTTACATTCTGCACACAAATCACTCAATACCACAATGTCAAAAGAGGTATTCAAATCCACCCACAAGACTAGTGAAATCTCACAAATTGAACAACCTGTTTATACCATTCCACTGGTTTTTCTCTCAATTTTGGGAAATCACTGGTGAGTGATGCATGATCACTCTTACTCCAAAGCACGTGGCCATAACTTCCACAAGGCACTTCCTTCAATGGAAACTTTGAAGTGCCCTCTCTATCCAATAAAGAGAGAGATGGCAAGTTTTCACTTGATCTTTCTTCTTTGACCATCTGCAATCCCACTGATCTAGCTCACTTCATTTTCGGATGCTACTAATTAATTCCTTAATTTGCATTTTTATTCCTGATGTTCTCATACTGTAAATGTCATTCTCTTCATAACATACACAATAGCTTTTCTACAATTACTTGGTTTACCTTAAATATACATCATAAGTTAGGGCCAATTTAGACAATTTATCATGAGTATGTCCTGCACACTTAGTGATGACTTTACACTTGAATACAAGTTTGTTTTCTTGGTAGACATCTAATCGGGAAAGACCAAATTTCCTTGTATTATCTCATCCAGTTCTAACTTTAGTCTGATCACATCCACCACATTTTCCCTCTTCAGGGACTGAATTATTTCCCTGCCTAATTAAGGACCTCCACTTTCTCTTGGGGACTCATTGAAAAATCTAATCAAATCAACTAGTTCTCGGGAATTAGTACCATTCTGTACTATAGAGGTATTGGCCATTATCCTTTCTCTGGGACTACTGTTGCTGTCACTTTGAGGTGAATTCCAAACATACATGTTAGAATTTTTTGATCTTTGAGTGGACTCTACAACAGGAGTAAACCTGTAAGATTCATGGCTGATGCTAGAGAGGCAACATAAGGGGTGTTAGAAATGGGGTTTTTGGTTGGCAGTCAGGATGCCCTCTGTCCAAGCAAGAACCCTCACTCTAGTCAGGGTAAGTCACACACAATCCAAAATCAGCCTGTGCCCACCCTCTGGTAGCTTGGCACGAGCAGTCAGGCTTAACTTAGAAGGCAATGTGTAAAGCATTTGTGCAATAAATCATACAACACCATAGCAAAACACCCCAAAAATACACTACACAGTGTTTAGAAAAATATATAATATTTATCTGGGTATCTTCAGGTCAAAACGATCAAAGTTGCAATATGAATTTGTAAAGATATCACTGAAAAGTGATATAAAGTGTCTTAAGTCTTTAGAAAGTAAACAAAGTCTCTTTCAAACACAAAGTACCTGGTTTCTGGTGGGGAATCTCCTCAGAGGGCCACAGGAGAAGAGGTACGTGGAAAACTGGTGAGTGCGTCGATTTCTCCTCAGCACACACGGACTTGCGTCGTTATTTTCCACGCGGGGAGTCGTGCGTCGTTTTCCGGCGCGCGGACAGTCTCTTTCTGTGGTTCGCGGGGAGTACCAGATGTCCCGGGTCTGTGCGTGGATTTTCCTGCTTGTTTTCCGGCTGCGCGTCGTTCTGCGGGGCTGCGCGTCGAAGTTTCGATCTCACGGCAGGCGTCGTGTCGATTTCTCCTGGGGAGTCGGGCGGCGTTGTCCTTGCGAGGCCGTGCGTCAAAGTTTTGATCTCACGGCAGGCGTCGCGTCGATTTCTCCTGGGAAGTCGGGCAGCCTTGTCCTTGCGAGGCCGTGCGTCAAAGTTTCGATCTCACGGCAGGCGTCGCGTCGATTTCTCCCGGGAAGTCGGGCGGCGTTGTCCTTGCGAGGCCGTGCGTCAAAGTTTCGGTCGTCCCGAAGGCGTCGCGTCGATCAGCGTCGGTGTGCAGCGTTTTTCTTGCCGCGGAACAAGCTATGCGTCGAAAATTTCGGCGCACGGAGCGTCCAAGAGGAAGAGAGAAGTCTTTTTGGTCCTGAGACTTCAGGGAACAGGAGGCAAGCTCTATCCAAGCCCTTGGAGAGCACTTTTACAGCCAGACAAGAGTTCAGCAAGGCAACAGGCCTACAGCAAGGCAGCAGTCCTTTGTAGAAAAGCAGACAGGTGAGTCCTTTGAGCAGCCAGGCAGTTCTTCTTGGCAGGATGTAGTTTCTGGTTCAGGTTTCTTCTCCAGCAAGTGTCTGATGAGGTAGGGCAGAGGCCCTGTTTTATACTAAGTTGTGCCTTTGAAGTGGGGGTGACTTCAAAGAGTGTCTAAGAAATGCACCAAGCCCCCTTTCAGTTCAATCCTGTCTGCCAGAGTCCCAGTAGGGGGTGTGGCAGTCCTTTGTGTGAGGGCAGGCTCTCCACCCTCCCAGCCCAGGAAGACCCATTCAAAATGCAGATGTATGCAAGTGAGGCTGAGTACCCTGTGTTTGGGGTGTGTCTGAGTGAATGCTCAAGGAGCTGTCAACTAAACCTAGCCAGACGTGGATTGAAGGGCACAACAAGATTTTAGTGCAAAGAAATGCTCACTTTCTAAAAGTGGCATTTCTAGAATAGTAATAATAAATCCGACTTCACCAGTCAGCAGGACTTTATATTACCATTCTGGCCATACTAAATATGACCTTCCTGCTCCTTTCAGATCAGCAGCTGCCACTTCAACAGTGTATGAGGGCAGCCCCAATGTTAGCCTATGAAGGGAGCAGGCCTCACAGTAGTGTAAAAACAAATTTAGGAGTTTTACACTACCAGGACATATAACTACACAGGTACATGTCCTGCCTTTTACCTACACAGCACCCTGCTCTAGGGATTACCTAGGGCACACATTAGGGATGACTTATATGTAGAAAAAGGGGAGTTCTAGGCTTGGCAAGTACTTTTAAATGCCAAGTCGAAGTGGCCGTGAGACTGCACACACAGGCCTTGCAATGGCAGGCCTGAGACAAGGTTAAGGGGCTACTGAAGTGGGTGGCACAACCAGTGCTGCAGGCCCACTAGCAGCATTTAATCTACAGGCCCTAGGCACATATAGTGCACTCTGCTAGGGACTTATAAGTATATTAAATAGCCAATCATGGATAAACCAATCAATAGTATAATTTACACAGAGAGCATATGCACTTTAGCACTGGTTAGCAGTGGTAAGGTGCCCAGAGGTCAAAAGCCAACAACAACAGGTCAGAAAAAATAGGAGGAAGGAGGCAAAAAGTTTGGGGATGACCCTGTCAAAAAGCCAGGTCCAACAAGGGGTATTTACCTTAGTCGTCCCTGGGACCAAAGGAGAATTTGCTGATATATCTACTCCAGTAAGGACTGTTAAAGTATGTGTTATTGTTCCTGTAACTTGGGTTTATACAAATGAACTGCAGGAGCAAAAGTGACCGGAACAGTGATTGCATTTGGGGCACTGGGAACAGTAGAGTTATCAGGGGCACTAATCCCTAAACTCGCTCCCATATGGTTCTTACTAGTATTTAGTGGTGCGGTGGCTACTCCAGAGTTTCCACTGGCAACTGCACCATTCACTTTCTCTGGTTGGTCCACTTTATATGGAGGCGGATGTGTCGATAACAACACATCTAGAAAATCATCCCTAGAATCACTATCGCTGTCTTTGCCTGTACTCTTTGAGTTTCCTGTCGCTTTCCCCTTGTTCTTCCCTTTCGTTTCTTTCCTTTTCTCAGGTTCTTCACTCATCAATGCAGGGTGGTGTCTAGTTCCCTCTACTATATCAGTTCTTCACTGCTGTTGTTCTGCATCCCATCTAGCACTGGCAAAGCTACGCACTGCCTTTCAGACTCTTACCTGATATTTTAACTTTTGCCTATCATGAGCTGTGTGCTCCCAAGCATTAAGTGCTTCAAACTGTGTGTGCCTAGGAGGTGGCTTCATTTTGTACAACATATTTTTCAATGATTTTCAAATTAATTATGCCATAGGGTGAGAACATCAATGCACCTTCTTTCTCTGTAATCTCATGCCATTGAATCAGCCAAATACATGTGTGAAGGCCCACATTTATGGCCATACAATGACCTAGAGTGTCTTCAGGTGGTGCCTCTTCCCCCTCTCGAACAGGTATTCTCACATCTCCTGGAATCAGATTTCGTATAGCCTTAAAGAATTTCATTTTTCAATAATAATGTCAATAATCACAAACAGGATGCGATCTCAAAAAACGAATACATTCTTTTTGCTAGCAATTTTCATCTGTTGTTAACAACTGATAACAGCATGCCACTAACACCAACTATCAAATCTCAGCCTGACACACTGTGACGTCCTTCTTATTCCTCGCAGCACCTCACCCTACTTTACAATTCAATGTGAACATTGCAATATAAGCATAGCAAACGTTCCAAGCAAATTCAACAGACTTTGTCTGCTCCACTAAAAAATTGGTAGTATTCAATCACACAGGAAATGGTCCGGAGCAACACTTTCCATTCTACTCTGACTCACACTTGAGTGAAACCTTGACCAGTGAGGAATCACCCAGATTAGAGTAGCTTCATCCCTGTGCAAGAGGATACACCACACCAATCGCACCTCACTCTCACACAAAGGTATTTGTCCCTATCTCAATTATGTAGCTGATGGTACCTCACAACTAACACCACCAAACTTAGCAGACAATTACAACATAGTGTAATCTACGCACCGGGATCTTAGGCTCCATTCACCCCGATAACCACTTCAATTCCTTTGCATTAAGCGCTTCCACATCCGCACAACAACTCAAAGCATAACAGCATCACACCACGCAATCTCAGCAAAACACCTTAAGCTAGCAATGTGTGACCCTATTGATACTCACTTCATTCCAAATTTCTAGAATACCCCTGCTCCTCAGAAATGGGACATGGGCTTTGGGGTCAAGAATGGGCTTGGGTAAGACTAGGATCTCACAGGGATACATTAACTTGCTCTGTCCCAATAACTAAACCATTCGACGTGCTACTATCAGAGTACACAGGTGCGTGATTTACAATCTTTCATCTGGTGGATCTTCTTAAGTTGACTGAGATGCCAAGAGAGTTAGCAATAATAAAACAGTTCAATTTTCATGAAGCCTATTTGGCCACACAATAAGGGCCAGGAATCGGTGATTGAACACAAGTACTTTTTATTACCAGTTAATGTTCAGTTCAGTATATATATGCATGTCAGGAGAATATTAAAAATAAACAGGATTAAAGCTGGCTAGCTGAAATATCACAATAGGTTCAGTCTCAGTAGAATAGGATACAAAATAATCACAGCCACAGGAATACAGAAACTGAGAATTATAAATAGGTGCCCCTTGAAGAAACTCCAATTCTCTCGCCCAAACATGAATAAGTTCTAAAGTCATCTAATCAAGATTCTGAGTTTAGAATAAGGATGGTTTATAGAGTGGGGACTGAAGGAAATCAGGAAATGCCAGAAGGTGTCAGCACATTGAAGACTCCAGTAGAGTGTTTCAGAATTGAAATAAGTGTTTTGCTTGAAGCTTCACACTTGCAAGAATAAAGGAAGCAGAGAGGTCTGTCTCCCTCAAGGTCTAAGGAAGTGTGCTCTAACTTCTAACAGTGTGAACATTGTTTAAAACAAACATAACCTTCAGCAACAATTGTATCTCTTCCCATCCCACCAGGAACCAATCATTCACTTCTCATGGTGTGCACTTGCAACATCACCTGAATTTCCCATCCCACAGAACTTAGACAGGTACTGCAACCTTGAACATCTCTGTTCCTGATACGTGATAAATAGGAGGCTTCATCTGTTCATTAGGTCTTCAATGTTTGTTTCTCATCTCAATCCTTGGCATCAATAAACATATACATACAACAATAAAATCATGAGAACGCACCAGCAAAAGAAAGAACACGCTAACCAGGCAAACTACATTTTAAAATGAAGGCCTTTATTCAGGCTAACTTTAACTAAACACTTAATGTGCATTCCACATACATGATTACACATGCACACATATAACTTTCAAAATAAATGCAGAGCATGAACAAAAGAAACGTGTGTTGCTTCTGCAAATATTACTTAAAGTGTAAATATGAACATGAAAAATGAATACAACAAAGCAATTGACATTAGTGAACACATTTCTAACGCTTCAATTTCCTAATAGCTACATTTCATTAAATGTATTTGAGTTCATACAATTTAATATTATTTAAGGCACAGTATATATAACATCAAAAATAAATGCAAAATTGCACAACATGTAAAGGATTGGGTCTAGAACGCGCTACTCTATTTCCATATCATTAAATACATTTACTCCTTAACATGACCAATATTCTTCACTTGAGTTTACTTTTTTGATCTTAAGAAAATTAACTAGGGCTTTACCAGATCTATTTGAACCCTGTAAAATCTTTCATTGGCTTTAAACAAAAAAAATCAAGCACTCTCCCTTGACTTCTTATTAAACTACATCTTTGTAGCAATCAGCTGCTCTATCCCATTATAATGAGAGGTATAGAAATTATAGTCCAACTTAATTATTTTGTCTAAAATAGCTCAATGCAGCCTTCTAAGCAATATTCTTCTTAAAAGGCACATACTTCATAATAATCTTAGGTGAACTGAATAAATATTAATGAATACTCATAGGTGAATCATCAATGCTACTGAACATAAAAAAAACATTTATATATATATTCTTTTTACTCACATCAAAATATCTTATGTTGTAGTAGGGTAGCATTAATCCTCCATCGAATAGGCCTAACCCTTAACAGTAAGATATGAAGATCAGTGAGAACAGGGACATGATCCAATAACAGGATTTCAGCAGTCTCTGTATTAACCGAAGAATGGGTAAGGCCTTTACTTAAAACAATATATATAATCAATTCTGGATTGAGAATTATGAATCATGGAATAAAATGTATATTCTTTAATGTCAGGATTAAATAGGTTCCCAACATCAGTTAAAGCTCTTTGCTAGAAACCCTTCTAAAGGTTCTCTGCTTTGCATTCAGCACACATATAACTTTGGAATGTATATCTGTAAAAGCGTAAATGATTTGGTTGCATGCAGTTACCACCCAAAATAATCCTGTCTCGAGGACACGTTAACATTTTAGTTAGAAACCTATCCCAAAAGGTGGTATCGAAATGATTAGGATCATAAACATTTTTAAAAATCAGCCTAATCTAGCAACGTAGCATAGGACAAAGCTAAATCAAACGCCCTATAATTTAACCATTGTAATTGTTCTTTTCGTTTTGCAGCTGCAAGCTCTGCCATCACATTAGTAAAAGAAGAAAGGAAATAATTAGGCCACTTGGTTATGGACACCATTTAGAAGTCACATTTGCAAGTCCTACCTTCGCTCTTGCGACCCTTGCAGAGGCGTAACAGAAGCTAAACGAGGCACTCATTAACCTTTTAAAACTCTAATTATTGTTGCTCCTTCAGAGGGTCTGGTAAAAGGCATCTCAAAGTCTCTGGCTGTCACTGGGCCTTTTTAGGGGAGATAAATAAAGCAGAGAGGAGGTAGAAAAGGAAAACGTAGTAGCCAACCAGGGGCCGCAGAGAGGCCAGAAGAGAGGAAGAAGACACATTAGACAGACAGATGAGGCACTGAAAGACAAACGTGTGAGAGAGAGGGTGAGAGAGAAATAAACAGCTAAGTTTGATTAGGAGAAACATCCTGTGGGGATAGAGATGTGTGATCGAGAGGGGGACAGATGAGAGAGAGGAGATGAAGACACAGACTGGTGAAAAAGAGACTGCAGAGAGACAGGGAGGGGAAGACAGGTTTTAGCCATCACAGAATGACAAAAGAGAAAAGCAAGCTAAGACAGACAGAAATGGAGGGGGAGTTAGGTGTGAGAAAGATGATAAAGAGACAGACTAGAAAGAGGCAGCAGAGAAGGGAGGCAGATGAGAAACAGATATCCGACAGAAGGAGGACATAGGCGATAGTCAGGGAGAAAAGAGAGTTAAAAAAAGATGGCAAGTAGGAGACAGATGTAAGAAAAGTAAAGATAGACTGCTATGAGAGTTCAGGCAGCCAGAAAAATGTGGATGAAGTTAAGAGTCAAAAGCAAGAGCTGAGATGTGGTGGAATGGACACATAGATGTCATAAAGGGGTCACCAGGAGTTGCAGCTGTGCTCTTTTTGCTTCCTCTTTGTGATCCCTTGCACTGCTTTTGTCGCATCTGCTTTCAGAGGTGGCAAAATAGGTGCTAAGAAAACATGAGTGGCTTGTCTTTATGGGCATCAGGGGTCTGCCCTCCTTGTTTTACTGGTTATTTTTTTATACTACTATTGTCTACCAATCACTATTAGAATAATAGAAATGTAGCTGGCATGTGACATTATTGACAGCTGAGGTAAGTAAAATAAAATGCTGTGAAATATATGCTGTGAGTGTGTGTGAAGGTGTTTGTGTAAAAGAGAACATTTATGTGGGAGATTGTGTCTGGTGGTATGAGCATGTGTGAGTTTAGGTGTGTCTGTGTGTGTGAAGAGCAGTGAAAGAGTGAGAGTGAGGGTGAATGTCAATGGGTATATAATTCAGTCAGAGAGAGTGAGAAGGAGTGAATGGGTGAGCGAATGAGAGAAAGAATTAATGTAAGTGAGTAATCATGAGTGAAAATGAATGAGTGGCATTACGGTCAGGGAGCGTAATGAGAATGAATCGCAGTAAGTGTAACTATGAATGAGAAAAAATGAATCATAGTGAGTGAGAATTGTTTCTTCTATTTCTGTTTTCTAAATCTTCCAAATTTTCTGTGAGCCGCTTAAGAGATTTATCCACTTTGGACAATATGTTAACTTTCCCCACAACATCTTCTGTGTCAATTTCAGATTCTCTCTTGTCTGGACCAGACCAGTACCATCCAATTATTCGCAGAGTCTTATTAGTGTCAACAATGAAATATTTCAAAGTTTTGATTTCCGCTAATAAATCTCAAACATGGAAGTAGTAGGAGCTTTTGATGCTGAGGTTGGGTCCTTTTTAGGTCTTTTAATCACATTTTCACTGGAATCTTTTCCAGAAATTGTTCCTGAGCCAAAGGGTCTCACCAACATACCACTGGAAATCACGATTTAAAACAATGGGAACCCAAATTGGTCACTGCACTCCTACTTCCTTATCATTTTTTCCAATGGGATGGAACTAAGGGCCAGATGTAGGAAGCATTTTTCTAGTCGCAAAGGGGCCAATTCGCAGAATCGGCCCGTTTGCGACTAGAAAAATGCTTTTTGGGATGTAGAAAGCCCAAACTGGGATTCGGTAACTTGTTACCGAATCGCAGTTTGGGTTTTGCAATTCGATATTAGGAAGGGGCGTGTCAGGGGCATCCCTTCCTAATACCAAATTTAGATGGTATGTATGATTGTTTTGTGACCGGAAATGCGGTCGCAAAACAATCGCAGTTAGCACCAATTTCAAACTGGTGCTAACCCATTCGCAAAAGGAAAGGGGTCTGCAGGGGACCCCTTCTCCTTTGAGAATGTATGTGAAAAAGAAATTTCAGAGCAGGCAGTGGTCCTCCCAGACTTTTCATTTTTGTTCTCGAAATGCATTGATTTCCTTTAAGGAAAACGGGCTGCATTTTTAAAAAAATACTGCTTTATTTAAAAGCAGTCACAGACATGGTGGTCTGCTGACACCAGCAGGCTACCATCCCTGTGAGTGCCACCATTCCCAATGGGGTCGCAAATTGAGACCTACCTCATGAATATTAATGAGGTAGGTCATTTGCGACCCCATTGTGAATCGCAGACACTGTAATTGACACTGTTGTACATCCGGTTTCGCGACTCGCAAGTTGCGAGTCGCAAAACCGGATCTTCGTACATGTGGCCCCAGGTGTCTTAAAACAGAAAGTGGAATCTTGGATGATACTTTTTTGCACTTCTCATAGATTTGCATGACAGAAAATATATGCATAAATGTCAAAAGAAGAATCTTTGGACGCACAACCAATAATTGACTGCCTTCAAATGACATTTCATTATGTAGTCTACACAATGTCACAGAGCCATAGTGGGGTCCTGCTGGTTTTTCATTCGGGATAAACATAGCCAGCCATTAGTAATTCAGTATAAGTACTAGCAATACCTCCACAACAATGAATAAGGCTGGCAAATGCTTCCCAGTAAGGCATATCAGTATCACAACGGGAAAAAAAAATAGCGGGAAAGACTAAGCATTGCCTGAGGACAACAGAGAAGGCACCATAACTGTGTTGAAAACACAAAACACTTGCCTCAAAAACATACTTCCATCTCCACCAGCTCTCCGCTGCTGTGACCTGTAGTTTCAATATCACGAAATTCATATCAAGCTGGCAACACCAGCAAAACATACTGTTACTTCTGTGGCGAGTGGAAGTCGGATGACTACTTCCATCATTGTCAAACTATGCAAATCAAAGTTCAATTGCAACAAGCTTTTATCAGTCATGTGTGCCTGGCACAACTGTAAACCACTATACAAATCTCAACCCTAAAGAAAAAGTACTTGTCCATAATGTAGATATGAGTAGGCTGAACAATTTAGGTGCAGAGATTGATCTGCTGTGCTCCGGTACTGTGAATGATTCTGTTCACTACACTCTAGTCTGTTACACACTGTTTATTTCAATCTGCCCAGTAGCAAAGGAGGGATTGTTTACCCATTTAGGAACAACCATTTTACTAAACCAACCCACATTCAAATGCACTCAAGCTATTAGTTCTACTGATAAAGTTACACATCTGCAGTTTAGAATTGTGCACTTTCAGAAGAAAGCTGAAGTTCTACATTTTAATATTTGTATATTAATTTACTTAATCCTACTAATTTGTTACTGGATTCCAAAATGGTGTGCCACCATCAGCTCTTCTGCACAACAAAGCCTATTTGAACAAGAAAGACCCATGCAGCTTCAGTAAAAAATGACATCTTGCTACCAGTACTGCAATATCATCAACAGCATCTTTTATAACTTTTTTGAATTGCACGTCTTATAACATTATCGGTGAGGTCAGATCCCTCCCTTGCTCTTTTGTAATGACCAAATATCTGTTTTCAAATCATAGATGCCCTAGTGTTGCTGGGATACCACTATATAATCCCTTCATCATGAGCAGCAGTCTAGTCACTTACACTGCTTTCAGTCACAATTACACACAAGAACCAATCAAGTGCTGATTCACCTCACAAAATCCATTCAGTCATCACCTATGCTTCTGCTATTCAAGCAGCACCTATAAATCTAGTCTGCATTAATAAATCTGTTCTTTTCTGGGATCTGCTCCTATTGGAGATCTAATTGTGCTAGGTTTCCCTTCCTATATAGAGCTACTCTTCAGGAGTGACCCAATGATCCTAATGTGACTGTAAAAGGGAGTTTGAGCCTGAACTGGTCGCACAACATGAGACGCATAAACTTCATCAGAGAAAATACTGCACATTTCAAGGTCTGATCACAAAGGTAAATCTGGCTGTAAATGTATACTTGCAATTGGATTTACCTCATTTATGTTCACCAGGAATTCGCAACTGAATTTCTTGCAGATGTAAGTCCTTTCACAGGTGCTGAGATCTCCGCCACAAGTGAGGAGATCTCCTCACCCACAAGTACTGCTCATGGTGTAGGTTTGAGGGAGTTTTTTAGTTTTCCAAGGCATTGTTAGCCTTGGACGTACAAACAAGTATGTTGTAGTCGTTCACAAAGTACTATCTTTCAGTTTTCTAGCCCAGAAAGAATTGTATATTTACTTCAGCCAAATGCTGGCATAAAATGTCCTTTCCAGTTTGGAAAGGGAAAAGGATCACCTCCAAATTTACTGTGGGTGTAGCGGGAAGGGTTTCTGCACACTGAAAGGTATTTCAATGCAGAATAAAAAAGTACATTTGCACTAGGGAAATCATTCCCGCTGTGCAAGAGGGCTCTGTACAGAGGGAATGCATTACAAATAAGTTAATTATGTGTGTTAGAAATGGGGTCTTTGGTTGACAGTCAGGTTCAAGCAAGGACCCTCACTCTAGTCAGGGTAAAAGAGAATCACCCTCAGCTAACCCCTGCTTACCCCCTTGGTAGCTTGGCAGAGCAGTAGGCTTAACTTCAGAGTGCTAGGTGTAAAGTATTTGTACCAACACACACAGTAACTTAATGAAAACCCTACAAAATGACACAACACAGGTTTAGAAAAATAGGAAATATTTATCTAAACAAAACAAGACCAAACGACAAAAATCCACCATACACAAGTCAAGTTATCAATACAAATGCAAAAAGAGTCTTTAAGTAGTTTTAAACACACACTAGCACTGCTAGCATAAAATTGTACCTGGTGCGCATCAAAAATAACCCCGCACAGGCAGGTGTGCGTAAAAAAAAAAAACCAGCACGGATGGGTGTGAGTCAGAAATCCAGCTGCACGATGATCCGAAAACCCTGCAGCGCAGGTTGTGATCTCCCAGCCTCTGTCAGTGATGTCGTTTCTCCTGCTCCATGCGTCGATTCTTTGGTCGCGTTTCCTGTGAGCATCGTTTCTCAGCTGCGGAGCCGGCGGCGCATCGTTTTTTCAGCCACAGATCGGAGTTGCATCAATCTTTTCCCACACAGCGCTCTGTGCGTGGATTTCCTTGTCTTTAGGCTGCCAGCTTCACCTTTCAGGGTCCCAGTAACTGGATGGGCACCACAGGGCAGAGTAGGAGTCCCTCCAGAGACTCCAGGTGCTGGCATAGAGAAATCTTTGCTGTCCCTGAAACTTCAAACAACAGGAGGCAAGCTCTAGATCAAGCCCTTGGAGATTTCGTCTCAAGATGGAAGGCACACAAAGTCCAGTCTTTGCCCTCTTACTCTGGCAGAAGCAGCAACTGCAGGATAGCTCCACAAAGCACAGTCACAAGCAGGGCAGCTCTTCTTCCTCAGCTATTCAGCTCTTCTCCAGGCAGAGGTCCCTCTTGGTTCCAGAAGTGTTTCTAAAGTCTGTGGTTTTAGGTGCCCTTCATATACCCAATTTCTCCTTTGAAGTAGGCCTACCTCAAAGTAAAGTCTCTTTTGAATTTGAAATCCTGCCTTGCCCAGGCCAGGCCCAAGACACTCACCAGGGGGTTGGAGACTGCATTGTGTGAGGGCAGGCACAGCCCTTTCAGGTGTGAATGACCACTCCTCCCCTCCTTCATAGCGCAGATGGGTCATCAGGGTATGCAGGCTACACCCCAACTCCGTTTGTGTCACTGTCATAGTTTTATAAATAAATCAAGACCAAAATGACAAAAATCCAAATTTTAGAAGAATAAAAAAGTTTTAGTGCGTGGAAGAAAATAGCGCTTTAGGGATTACTTTAGGCAGCACTGTACCGGGGCAAAGTAAAAGTTCAGACTGAACTCAATGAAGCAAGGCTGGCTACAGGACCCATGCAGGCCCTCGTGAACAAAGTACCTTTCCTGGTTGCAACAGCAAGATGCGTGGTGAGATGAGTCGATCGGGTACTCGCAGGGATGGCAATGCCTAAGGCCTTGAGGAAAAAGAGGGATATCCTCTTGGCATGCCTTCTGTTTGTATATATCAAGGTGCCACAGAAGGTAGAGGGTTTCAGCCCCTTCGAACTTTTGTATGTACACCCTGTCAGAGGACCTCTGAGTTTGGTCAAGGAAGGGTGGAAGGAAGCTCCCAGGAAAGTTCCCCAGGATGTAGTAAGCTACATGCTGGCCTTCAGGAGCCAAATGGCTAAGTTGTGGAAGCAAGCTTCAGACAGCTTAGAGGTTATCCAGGCTGTGATGAAAGATTGCTATAACCAAAATTCTACCACTGTGGAACTGCAGCTTGGACAGAATGTTTGGGTTAAGGAACCTATGGAACCCAGCACCCTTTAGGACCATTGGTTTGGGCTTTATGGGGTAATTAAGAGAAAGGGTGAGGCCACCTACCTGGTGGACCTCAAGACCTCTAGGCAACCCCACAGGTCCTGCATGTCAGTAACCTCAAACCCCGTTTTGAGAGGTCTGAGCTCACCCTGATGGTGACAGATGGAGAAGAGGCAGTGGAGAGTGAACCTCTTCCTGACCTCTTAGATTCCAATGAGAAAGATGGGTTTGTGTATGGAGTAATCCTTTCCTCCAGTCTAACTCCTGAACAGCAGAGAGACTGCCGCCAAGTGTTGGGACAGTACTTTTCTCTGTTCTCCCTTATTCTTGGGACTACCAATGTGTGTACCCATGATGAGGATACAGGGGTCAACCTCCCTTTCAAGAAAAAATCTTACGGGTTGTCAGATAAGGTGAGGGCCATTATTAAGAGTGAAGTCTCTAAAATGTTGGAATTGGGGTTGATAGAACCCTCCAGGAGCCCCCGGTCCAGTCCTGTGGTTCTGGTACCAAAGACTGCCCCACCAAGCACCACACCTGAACTCAAGTTTCTGTGTGGATTACAGATGGCTAAACACAGTCACAAAGACAGATGCTCATCCCATTCTCTGGGCTGATGAGCTTATTGACAGGTTAGGGGCTGCCCAGTACTTAAGTACCTTTGATCTTACATCAGGGTACTGGCAGATCACTCTAACAGAAGGTGCCAAGGGGAGGTCAGCCTTCTCCACTCCAGAGGGCCACTACCAGTTTGGAGTAATGCCCTTAGGACTCAATAATGCCCCTGCCCCCTTCCACAGGTTGGTGAACCACATCCTTGTTGGGATGGAGACCCTCTCAACTGCCTTTCTGGATGACAGGGCTGTCTTCAGTAGGAGCTGGGAGGACCACCTTTTTCACCTTCAGGAAATAGTTCAGGCTTTGTAACAGGCAGGCCTGACTATCAAGGCCAGCAAGTGCCAGATAGGGCTGGGATCTGTGGGGTACCTGTGAGACCTGGTGGGCAGGTGTAAGGTGCAGCATCTCCAGGCCAAGATAGAGACTGACATGGCTTGGGAGCCTCTCCAAATCCCAGACTGAGGTCAGAGCATTCTTGGCCCTCACTGGGTACTACAGGAGGTTTGTCAAAGGATATGGCAACATTGTTGCCCCCTTGACAGGGCTGACTTCTAAGAAGCAGCCCAGTAATGTGATTTGAACAGAGGCATGCAGAAAAGCATTTGACTCCCTTAGCAGGCCATGTGCACAGCTCCTGTGCTCAAGGCCCCTGACTTCACCAAGGAATTTTTCATTCAGACAGATTCCTCAGAACTTGGCATGGGGGTAATACTTTCACAATTTAATGACGGGCCTAGACTAACCTGTAGCCTTCATTTACTGGAGGTTACTCCCCAGGGAACAAAGGTGGAGTGCTATAGAAAGACGCTTTTGCTGTGGTCAGGGCACTGAAGAAGTTGAGGCAATTCCTGTTTGTCACTCACTTCTTGATTCAGACTGACCACAGGCCACTCAGGTGGCTAATTCATATAAGGGGTGAGAATCCAAAATTGTTGAGTTGGTCCATTGCTCTACAGGGTGTGGACTTCAGGGTGGAACAGACCAGGAATAGACCACACCAATTCTGACGGTCTGTCCAGGTTTCTCTGCAGTTATTGATGAGAACTCCCTAGAGGCTGGATAGACCAATCATCCTTAGGGTGGTCCTCCACCAAACATTTTGCCTGATTGCCTCATATTTTTGCTGCTTCTTTTTGTAGGACTTAGGACTCTGAGCACTTTACCACTGCTGACCAGTGCTAAGGTGCAAGGGCTTCTCCCCTAAACATGGTGAGATTGGTGTATAGACAATTGGCATATTTAATTTATTTGTGAGGCTCTTGTAAAGTGGATACCATATACACAGGGCTGTTAATGGAATGCTACTAGTGGGCCTGCAACACTGATTGCGCCATCCACTAAAGTAGCCCTTTAAACATGCCTCAGGCCTGCCACTACAGAGTCTGGGTGTGCAGTTTTCTGCCACCTAGACACTTCGACTTGGCAGTTAAAACCCTTTCCCAAGACTTAGGGGGTTATTACAACTTTGGAGGAGGTGTTAATCCGTCCCAAAAGTGATGGTAAAGTGACGGATATACTACCAGCCGTATTACGAGTTCCATAGGATATAATGGACTCGTAATACGGCTGGTGGTATATCCGTCACTTTACCATCACTTTTGGGACGGATTAACACCTCCTTCAAAGTTGTAATAACCCCCTTAAACTCCCATTTATTACACATGTCACCCCTAAGGTAGGCCCTAGGTAGCCCACACGGTAGAGTGCTGTGTAAGTAAAAGGTAGGACATGCACTTTTAAGTTTTACATGTCCTGGTTATTGAAAAACTCCCAAAGTCGGTTTTCACTACTGTGAGGCCTACTCCTCTCATAGGCTAACATTGGCAATTCCTTGATACACATGTTTCATATCTTTGGAATGGTAATGATAAATCCTCTTTACTAGTAACGTTGGATTTACCTTTACTATTGTAGAAATGCCACTTTTAGAAAGTGGGCATTTCTCTGCTCTTACAGCCCTGAGTTCCCATCTGCACTCATCTGTATTCATCTGCATTCTGGTGGCTATTCCTGGGCAGGAAGGGCAGGAGAGTCCCCACACAAAGGGCTGATTACCCTCTAATGATAGTCTGGAGAGAGGGCTGAGGAAGAAAGGATCCTTGTGCACTCCAAAGAGTCTTGTTGAACCCCTCAACAAGCCCATGTGTTTGTGGATGGTAAGGGGTAGAGATCTTGTAGTTCACCCCACACTCCTTCCACATTGATTGCATATAAGCAGACATGAAGTTGGTGCCCCTGTCAGACACCTTTTCCTTGGGGAAGCCCACTTGTGTAAAAATCCCCATCAGTGCCTTTGCCACTGTAGGTTCAGTTGTGGTCCTCAGTGGGATTGCCTCTGAGTACCTAGTGGCATGATCCACCAGGATAAATCTGTTGCCTATAGCAGTCTGGGGATCTACAGGCCCAACAATGTTGGTGCACTCTCTCTCAAAGGGTGTGCTAACAACAGGCAAGGGATAAAGGGGGGCTTTAAGCCTCTGCCTCATCTTCCCACTGGCCTGGTAGGTCACACAAGACCTACAGAACGCATCAGAGACATTCTTGATCCTAGGCCAATAAAAGTAAGGGACATGCCTTGCAAAGATCTTGTCTTGGCCCAGGTGTCCCGCCAGGGGAATTTCATGAGCCAGCTCCAGTAGGAAGGCCCTGTAACTTTGGGGGACCACCAGGGCCCTTGTCCCATGCACAGGGACCTTAGGTTCACCGTAAAGGAGGATGTCTTCCCAGTAAATGTGATGACTACCTGAGGCATCACCTGCTGCCTGGGCTTCAGTCTGTTGCCTCATGCCCTCAAGGGTGGGGCACACCCTCTGTGCCTGACAGAACTACTCCTTGGTGGGTCCTCCTTCCATGTGCCATCCAGCAAGCTCTGGCAGGTCATCAAGGGGAGCAATATCTTTCTTAGTGGGTTCTGGGGCGGCCACTGAAAGTGCCCATCCACCCCACTAGGAGAGAACTCAGGGGTTGGTTTTCTACACCCTCTGCCTTTCCTCTTCTTAGCAGCTGGTCGGGCCATTTTTCGAGGCTCCAGCCCTTTTTGACTCCTATTCTGGGCCGCTATGGTCCTTGTTGTGGCACAGATCCACTAAGGTAACCCCAAAATCTCCACATGAGCCTTGAGTTCCACTTCCTTCCAAGTAGTATGCTTAAGGTCATTACCTATCAAACAATCCACAGGCATGATAGGGCTCACTGCAACTTTCAGAAGATCTGATCCCCCCTCCCATGGAATAGGAGCCACTGGATAGAGACTATCTCTGTTGTCAGCCACCACAACTTGGTAGAATGCACTGGGTATCACCTGCTCTGGGGACACTGGCTGACTCCTTACTATAGTCATGCTGGCACTGTGTCCCTCAGAGCATCCACACCCTGCCCATTGATGGTGACCCATTGCCTATACTTGGTAGTATCAGAGGCCAGATGGATTTTAGGAACCACCTCACTGTCACCCATGAACACTAGGGTAACCTCACTAAACTCCCCCCCATTAACTGGGAAAAACTCCTCCCCCCAGGTCTAAACTCACATCCCCTGGGACCTTTCCTCCAGTGGGAGGCTTTGCTCTTTTTGGATACTTTGACCCCCCCCCCCCCATTGTAGTGTCCATACTCACTGCACTCATAGCACTTGGGAGTTATTGTCAGGATAGCTTTTCGTTTGGTGGCCAGATTGGGAATGAGAACCAGACCCCCACCCTGTGAGTTGTTTTGGGGGCTATTAGAGAAATCTGGCGGTCATTCTGACCGCGGCAGGCGGCGGTCGCCGCCCGCCATGCGGTCACCGCCGAATTACCGCACCTTGACCGCGGCGGCCATTCGGGCTTTCCCGCTGGGCCGGCAGGCGCCCGCCAAAGGAGCGCCCGCCGGCCCAGCGGGAAAGACCCTGCAACGAGGAAGCCGGCTCCGAATGGAGCCGGCGGAGTTGCAGGGGTGCGACGGGTGCAGTGGCACTCGTCGCGATTTTCACTGTCTGCTAAGCAGACAGTGAAAATCTTTGTGGGGCCCTGTTAGGGGGCCCCTGCACTGCCCATGCCAGTGGCATGGGCAGTGCAGGGGCCCCCAGGTGCCCCACGACACCCGTTCCCGCCAGCCTGGTTCTGGCGGTGAAAACCGCCAGAAACAGGCTGGCGGGAAGGGGGTCGGAATCCCCATGGCGGCGCTGAGGATTCCCTGGGCCAGGGGAAAACCGGCGGGAAACCGCCGGTTCCCCTTTTCTGACCGCGGCTTTACCGCCGGGGTCAGAATAGCCCAGGAAGCACCGCCAGCCTGTTGGCGGTGCTTCCGCTGCCCTCCGCCCTAGCGGTTTCAAACCGCCAGGGTTGGAATGAGGGCCTCTGTCTTTTATCTTCCTCCTCCTTCTTCTGGTGGAAACCCTGACCACACTTTTGGGAATCCACACCAGATACCCTTTTGGACATTCTGGTGCTGACCCAGATGTCTGCCTCCTCAGCAAGCTTCCTGAGGTCAGAAAGTTTACTATCCACTGGGTGCTGGCACAGCTCAGTAAAATAACCTCCTTTCCTCTAGAGTTTGCTCCTTTTTTAGTTGGGCAAACGTTTGTTCCTGCTACAGCTTGGCAAGCTCTAGCTTTAGTTTTCTCTCCTCCCTCCTGCCTGCCAGCTATTCTGGGGACAGGTTCCTTGATGAAATGATGCTCCCTGGTCTGGGAGCCATCAGTGCTTCTAGCAAATTGTTGACCCCTTCCACAGGCAGTCCCATATCCATATTAGAATCTAGGTTAAGCTCCTCCTCTGGAATTTCTGTCTCCTCCTCCTGGGACCTCAGTCCCTGCATTCTAGGCCTCTGCCCAGGCTTTTAGAGCTTTCTACAGCTCCACCTTCTGGGTGAAGCCTCTCATGGACACATGAAACTCCTTTCAAAAATCTTTGAGCCGGGGCACAGTAAAGGATTCTAACTTGGACAGCTCAAAATCAGTCACTTCAGTTGCAAATGCAGGTGTGGCTTCTCCAGAGTGAAACATGGTTTAGTGCAAAAATTAAAAAAGTAATTTAGGGAGAATTCTGAAAGCCTGTGCTCACCCTCTGGTAGCTTGGCACAGAGCAGTCAGGTTTATCCAAAGAGGCAATGTGTAAAGTATTTGTGCAACACACACACAGTAACACAATGAAAACACCACAAAAAGACTCCACACACATTTAGAAAAATAAACAATAACTTTATAAATAAATCAAGATTAAAATAACAAAAATACAATAGGTAGAAGTTCAGTTATACATTTTTGAAGAATAAAATAATTGAAGAGTTATAGCGCTTGGAAGCAATGGTTTTTTAGAGGTAACTTTAGGTTGCATTGGACTGGCACAAAGTCAAAGTTTGGGCCAACCTCAATAGAGTGCAGGCTGGCTACAGGGATGACAATGCGTTGATCTGTCCCACGCAGTGAAGGAAATGCGTCAGTTCTGAAGACAAGCACTGGAGTCGAGATGCATTTGTTCTGAAGTGCGATGCGCCGGGTTTCTGCATGAGGTCAAGGGATGCGTCGATCTCTTTAGACTGTTGTGGCTGCGATGCGTGGATCCGACATGCCGGGTTCTCAAGGCGATGCAGTGATTCCAAGGGCAATGCACCGATTCAGCTCCTGCAACTGGTTTGATGCGTCGGTGCTGCGCATGCAGACTGGAGATGCGTTGATTTCTGTGATGCAAGCATATGGGTCAGCTTCCAATAAACCAGGCACAGCAGCAGGGGAAGAGACTTTGATATCCCTGAGTTTCTAGCAACAGGAGCCAAGCCTTCAAGACCTTGAAGATCACTTGGGGTCCAAGGCAGAGTCCAGCTCTCCTTCAGCAGAGTCAGAGAGCAGCAGGCAGCAGGGCAGCACAGCAGAAAAACAGTCCTTCCAGGTCAGGAGTCCAGCAGACTGGCAGTCCTTGATACAGCACAGATGTTCTTCTAACAAAATCCAGTTGTAGGTCTGGAAGTGTCAGAATTGGTGGGATCAAAAACAATCCAGCACTTGTACCCAAATGTACCTTTGAAGTGGGTGTGACTTCAAAGAAGGGTCTTAGAAGTACATAAGGCCTCTTTCATCCTCAGCCCTGTCTCCAAACTATCATTAGGGGGTGATCAGTGTAGGGAAAGGTGCGGAAGACATTGTAACGCGAAGAGTTAATTAGCTTGAACAGTGTAGATGAGCGTGATGCCTGCTGAAGCCAGAACAACGTGGAAAAAATTCACGATGTTTGCTTTCAAGCTTGTTTTCTTTTGACATTCCGTAGATAAACTTATTCGCAGCTGCATGTGTGAGAAACAGGCTGTAAAGGAGAGTCAGTCTCAACCTTGAGAACGAGACCACAGTAAAAGATGGAATGAAAACAATGGCCAGGGAATGGCAAGGCAGCCAAGAGACATATACTGATAACATAGCTAGAAAATACTGGAAGGGGGTAGAATCCAAGCTTCAGGTTATTTAAACACTGAAAGGTGGGTGAGGGAATTTTGAAGCTCGCAGATGGAGTTATGAAACTGTAATCTTCAGACCCAGAGCTGCCTCCCTGTTTTGCTGTTCCAAGACCGTGACGCTCGAGGGGGAGAGAGGTCCAAGCGGGCGGTAGAGGGCTTCCCAGCATTCGTGGACTAAGTTAAGTTCCACCCAGGGATGAAAGGCTTTTTGTTTCTCTGCTCTATTATTATGATTGATTATTATATTTGCACTGTGTTTATAATCTGAGAAATTCAGCTCATTTATAGCTTTTTTTCCTGCCTTACTGAACATCATAGTGTGAGTCTGCCACAGTAATTGAAATATGCATTTTAGTGTGCAGTAAATCAAAGCTTATCTGAAGTATTCAACTCGTTAATATTCTGCTCCCTGAACATCGTAGTGTATCACATGTTGGTATACAGTTATTCCAAGTTTATATCTGTCAATTAACTCTTTGCTCTGATGTATACATAGAAGCTCTTTGTAGTGTACTTATATATATACATATATATAGATGCTTTTTTTTTATTTGCTATTCTTACTCTGTCAATGAACTCTTTGCTCATTTGTATACATAGATACTATCTGCAGTGCACATATATATGAATAGATGCTTTTCATTGCTATTCTTATTCCATTATTGTTAATGTGCTAAATGCCTGCATTTACCTGAAATTATAGTAAAGCTAAATTGTATTCATAATTGGCGTGTGGTCCTTCATTGAGCGTCCTTATAGACTTATACCAAACAGGTGTCAACCAGCCACCTGGATAAGACATTTGGTAACAGAAGTGGGGTTTTAGTCAATAATGCCTCTTTGGGGACGTAAGAAAAGTGAGGCAGAGAGCGGAAGGCAGCATGGGGCAGAAGCCAGATCCATTCCCGGGTGGTTAGCAACTGACCCGTTCTCTGGTGTGGCAGGGCTCCTGAACCGGTGGGCAGCGCCGGTGTTATGGGAGACATTAGATGAGAAAGTGACTCCCCTTTTAGTGGAAGATGCAGTTGAGAGTGTGAAGCTAAAAGGGGCAAAGCTGGAGCTGAAAGCAGCAGGGCAAGTGGGATGGCTTTTTCTGTCTGCGTTCCATACGGTATACAGGAAAACATTAACACAAGATGCAGAAATAAGAAAACTGCGGGATGAGGTTGCAGCCCTGCAGGAAAGGCAGTTACTTATGAAAGAAACTTTAGAAAGTGCAGTGAATAGGGGTGATCAAATGGAGGCAAGGTGCACCGCATTAGCAGTTCGAGTAGCAAAACAGAAGAGTAGGCAGAAGCTTAAAATACCCTCAGCTGTGCAAGTGAGGGCAATGGCACGCAAAGAAAACTGGGATCCTTATACTTGGGATGGAACAGTTTCAGATAATGATGATGACTGGAATTGGGAGGATGAGGTGGAAGTACGTGTAGCAGAACTAGGTGGAGTTGAAAGTGGAGAAGGACGTGCAGGTGAAATTGAAGGTGAAAGGGGAAGTGTAATGGAGGTTCGCCCACTCGTGCAGAATAAATCAAAGGGGGTGAATGGTGGGCAAATATAGAATTCACGTTTGGTAAGAGATTATACACAGAGTGAATTGTTAGAAATAACTTGTATGTTTAGGCAGATGCCTACAGAGCCCTTGTTTAAATGGTTGGTGAGATTGTGGGACACTGGAGCAGATGGTACATATTTATCACCAACTGAACTTTTGAAAATGGGATCAGTAACTACACACGCTATGTTAGGGAAACGGTTACGAGGTGCACAGGGGCAACAAGCTTTCTCTCTAATGGGTTGGTTGATGGAAGGAGTGAAGCAATTGTACCCAACTGCTATAGATGTGGAGGAGAGTTGGGGTCCTTGGCATACGATTTCAGAGGCAAATGAACAACTGCGAGAAATGGGGATGCAGAACGCAGTATACTCCCAACAATTTTTAGGACCTGATGTTGAACCCGTGACAGCAGGGATCAGGGGACGGTTAATCAGAAATGCCCCTCCGCATATGAAAGGTGCCTTGTTGGCCCTTCTAGGACCCGCTCAGGGAAGACCAGTGGGGGATGTGGTATTATTAATGGCACAATTAGAAGGGCTTGATAGACAGAAATCAGCAAGAGCAGTGGGGCAGGACAATAAGTATAAGGGAAAAGAATCTACAATAAAAGTGACCAGACGACAAATGTGGATAGATTTGTTGAGTGCTGGGGTGAAGAAAGAGGAGATAGATGGAAAGCCTACCCCTTATCTGTTTAATAAATGGAAAGCATTGCTGCGTAGACAGAAAGAGAAAGAGGCAGTTGATGAGAAACAGCCCTCAGCACCACCCATGGAAGAGTCTGAGAAGGAAAAAACTGAATCAGGGAAAAATAGGAAGGTGCCTGTCTCAACTCTATATCCTGACATGTCCAGCGATGGATGGGAAGTCCCAGACCCCTTATTATGAAGGTCAGGCCAAACCCCGGGGGTCAGAGCAGTGCAAGAGGTAAGCCCCGGGGACAGGCGGCCATATGTACCTCTCATCATTTATTGGTACAAAGGAACACAACATGTTATGGCACTGCTCAAAACAGGTGCAGAAGTAACTTTGATAAATGGAAACCCTAAGAGGCTGCCAGGGAAGGGTGTGATCATTAATGGTTGCGGGGGTGCAGAGACAGAGGCCAAACCTGTTAAGCTTAAATTGTCAATCGGTAAAGGACCCCCGTTCACTGCAGAAGTTTTCATAGCTGAAGTACCAGAATACATTATTGCCATGGATTTGTTACTAGGCAAAACTATTGATACGCAATGGGGAACATTTACTTTTGGTGTGAGGAGCGTATACATAAAGAAATCTAGGACAGTTCTGGTTGGGCATGCAAAGTGGAGTCCATTACATGTGCCTCCTCCAAAGGAGCATACCCGGAGGTCATAAAGAGATTTCAGAAACCATACAGGGGTTGCTAGATGCAGGTGTGTTAAGGCCGACTGTGAGCCCATTTAACTCTCCTATATGGCCCGTGAAGAAACCAGATGATACATATCGAATGACTGTCGACTATTGACAACTGAATAAAGTGGCTCCACCTTTGGCAGCCACCGTCCCAGACATCATCACACTGGTGGAACAGTTGAGTAAAGATGTGGGGGAATGGCATGCCGTGATTGATCTAGCAAACGCCTTCTTTTCAATTGATATCGATGAGGCCAGTCAAGACCAATTTGCAATAAGCTGGCAGGACAGACAATTCACATTCAGGAAGTTGCAACAGGGGTACGTGCATAGTCCCACGTTGTGTCAGGGGCTAATAGCCAGAGATTTAGCCAATTTCTCAGCTGGAGACACCCGACTTGCACATTACATTGATGGCATCATGGTCACTGGGGACACTAAAGAGCAAGTCACAGACACGCTGGAAAGATTAATTTAATACTTACAGCAGAGGGGATGGGCTATTAACCCAAAAAAGGTCCAAGGCCGGGTACAAGAGGTGAAATTCCTGGGCGCTATTTGGTCAGGACCAGTAAAAAGAATACCACAGAAGGTGATTGATACGGTACAGCAGCTAAAGACTCCTTCAACTAAGGCAGAAGCACAACGATTTATTGGTTTGATGGGATTCTGGAGACAACATATCCCTCACTTAGGATTAATATTGAGACCACTATATCAAGTTACACGAAAAAAGCACCCTTTCCAATGGGGACCTGAACAGCAAGAGGCCTTTGAGGGAGCAAAAGATGCATTACAGAACTATTTTGCGTTAGGTCCCATCACAGAAGGAGACCCATTTGAGCTGGAAATGATAGTACAGGATGATGTAGTGATGTGAAGTTTATGGCAGAGGCAAGGAAAAAAGAAAGTGCCACAGGGATTTTGGTCGAAGAGATTAACTCCCTCCATGAGCAATTACACCCCGTTAGAAAAAGAACTAGCAGGAGCATACTGGGCGTTAGTGGAAACAGAGCACATAACTGGTGACCGGCCGGTTACCCTAAGAACACGGGTCCCCTTACTAGGCTGGATAAGAGAAGGAGGGGTTGGCACTAAAGTAGGCAGGGCGCAGGAGTCTACCATCTTAAAGTGGAAATGGTATCTGCAGCAGAGGGCAAAACCGGGGCCAGCAGGAGTGTCGAAGTTACAAGAAGATATGCTGGGGGCAGTGGATTTACAAGCAATGGTCCCCTCACCAGAGCCATCTGAGATGGAGTCCTCACCACTTAAAACAGCCCCACCTTTTGAACAGCTCACAGAAGAAGAACAGCAAAATGCGTGGTTCACAGATGGTACCGCCCGGTACATCAAGGAAAGAGACAATGGCAAACAGTCGCATTCCAGCCTGCTACAGAAACGCTGTTGCTGCGAGGAGGAAATAATGGATCAAGTCAGCTTGCAGAACTGCAGGGGGTAGCAGCAGTGATCGAACAGGCCCCCATTGGAGAGAAAACGTTTGGGTACACTGACAGCTGGGCCACCTACCAAGGACTAGAAAGCTGGGCCCCGACTTGGCGCAAGGATGGATGGAAAATCAAAGGCACCCCCATTTGGGGAGGCGAGCAGCTATGGGAAGAGATGTGGGAGAAAGGGCACAAATGTCAAATCTATGTGGGACATGTGGACGCCCATTGCCCATCAGACACCTCTCTTGTATCTCTATTCAACAACACCGCAGATCAGATGGCCAAAACACGAACAGTAATCATCAATGAGGAGGCTGAAGCTGCTCTAGCAAACTGGGCTCATGCAACATCAGGACATCTAGGAGAGAATGGCACTTATGCATGGGCACAGCAACGACAGATTCCAGTCACTAAAGAACAGGTCCAACAAGCAGTAAAAGAGTGCCCCACATGCAACCAGATAAAACAAATGCCCCTGCAAAAGAAGCCTAGCGGCCATATCAGAAGTGGAACCGCAGCCGCTACAGTGTGGCAATTGGACTATATCGGGCCACTACCAAAGGAAGGAGGAAAAAGCTACGCATTGACCATGGTGGACACCTACTCTGGCCTTATGTTGGGTATGCCCTGTAAGTCTGCAGACCAAAAGTCCACTTTGCGAGGGCTAAACTACCTGATAAAACATTATGGGGTGCCTGATGAAATCCAAACGGATAGGGGCACACACTTTTCAGGGAAAACAGTGCAGGATTGAGCGCAGGAACAGGGAATTCGGTGGTTTTTACACCTTAGTTATTATCCACAAGCTGCAGGCATGATTGAGCGATATAACGGATTGTTGAAAGAACAGCTAAAAAAGTTATCAGACTCTAAAAGGATGGAGTAGTAATTTATACAAAGCCTTGTTTGAATTGAACAATAGACCAGTTGGGCAGCAGACTCCTTTCATTCGGATGACAGGGCATGATAAAGAAATCACCCACACAATGATTGTCTGGAAAACAGACCCTCGAGCTTGGTTACCTTTACAGGCTACTTCTGGCAGTATAGGACTGGACCTGTTTGCTCCAGAGGATGGAGAAATACCGGTAGGACAGGTGAAGACTATTCCCCTAGGAATAAGAGTGAGAGTACCATCCGGAACATATGGTAGAATTGCCCCTCGATCCAGCCTAGCCATCAAGGGAGTGTCAGTGCTAGGGGGAGTCATAGACCCAGATTTTAGAGGAGAGGTTAAAGTAGTATTATTGAACCAAGGAGATGCTACTGTATCGTATCAAGCACATGACAGACTTGCCCAATTGATTTGTGAACAAGCGTATACCCCCACATTGAAGAAAGATCTGCCCCCCGACCCCCGATAACACTCAGAGAGGTGAAGGAGGATTTGGAAGCACAGGAAGAAGAGTATGGGTGCATCATCCAGGGAAAAAGCCAGAGGCAGGAGAGATATTGAGTCAAGGGGTGGGGAGTACGTATGTTGTACTTTTAAAGAATTCTAATGTTCCTGTATTTGTACCTGCAGTGAGACTTACCCCACCGTCGTAAATGATGACATCAGCATCGATGACGTGGTTCCTGTTTGCGGTCATGATTATAACCGGAAAAAGTATATTAGTCCGACCAAATGTGGCAGAGAATGTCATCACGGACCTTCATGTCACTTGTGCACCTCAAGCCGCTAGGGTAACTGATGACCAGGGAAATGTTTCACTCTGCAACGTGAAGGTACCTGGAGGCAAATGGATGGCTGCCAAAGCTCGAACCTGGAAGGTAACTGGACAGCAAATCCGACATGCCAACGGACTGAACGAGTTGCAGGGAATGCCCGCAACGGTACAGGCTTTGAATTACATGCTAAACATGATATGTAAATATTGTGATACCATTGTACCTTTTACACCAGTACAGACATATCCGTGTAGATCTTATGATTGTTTAAACAAACAAGATATTTTACCAGGACATGTGGTGGTTGTTACAATATCTAAAAGAACTACAGGAGTTCGATACTCCAAACCACCTGCCTTTATGTTTTATGTAGCCGAAAGACGCGTGGTCAGCAATTTAGGCAACGTTTCCATAGTTCGATATAGAATAGGATGTAAGCAAGCTTTACATGCAAGCATAATTAACCATATTGTGTTACAGATAACTATTGCCAAGGGGAATGTCTCTAAGTACGATCCATTATGTACACCATGGACACTACAGTTATGGCCCTTGCCGAAGTTACGCATCAGAAGAGATCTAGGATCCATGATAGCCGGGGCCACCGGAATTGGGGTAGGGGCCCTGAACGCTTTTGATATTGAAGCCATCAGGAATAAGCTATCTTCAACAGGATATAATACAGGGGAGGTCATAAAAGTAATTTCACAATGGGGGCCCACACACTCACAAGAAGTATGGAAGGTTCTGCATGGGTTGTATCGTGATTGGCAATGGCATCATTTCACTTATGAACAATTTGGAAAAAGCTTTCAAAGCACCCAAACAATGTCCAAAGGAATTCAGTGCATACTATGGCAAAGTATTGTTAATCAACAGTATGTAGACTTCAAAGCGGAATGGGGACAGCTTCAAGGTGAATATTGGAGACAACAATTGCATTTGCCTGAGGAAATATGGGTAAAGCCTATACAATTCCATTGTGAGGGAGAGATGTGTTATGCTCATTTTGATTTAGCTAGAAGTAATCTTCCTCCTGAAATATGGTGCCCCTTTATATTGCACCCTGTAGTAATAGGTGAAGAATGGTGGATACCTCACACTGACAAAAAATGGATTGATCAAACAAATCACACCGTAGATCCCACTAGATGTGCAGATTGGTCTAAGGGGTGGGTATGTACCCACACTGGACGGGCGCTAGACCCATGCCTTCACCCAATACCAGGAGAATGTGAATGGTTACCTTATCCTATTAATGGCACAGACTTATATCAGATAGGAACAGAGAGTATATGTTACGTTACTAATCACCCCTTACTTATTAACGGATTTGTACAAACCACCGGAGAGCAGGTAATGTGTATGTGCAATATTACCAGCATTATTGGCATAAGTACTCACATCCTATACCCCCCGACTAAGTTCACCACAACCACATTACAGACGCAAATGCAAGCACAGTTAGAATGGAACATCCCGCTTGTTGTGAAGCTACCTAGATTAGAGGCAATCAGGCGCTACGCACAAATCACATTTGCTAAATTCAACATGGCAGCTAAATGTACCAAGGATGCAGCCATACAGATGACCATAGGCGCCAAACAGCTTATGCACACTGCTACACGCATCCAGCAAGAAACTGAGCACCATTGGTATGACATCTTCTTAGGTTGGGCACCAGGAGCTACGAAAACACTAAATATAGTGTTACATCCGCTAATCTGGTTATTGATTGTCTGTGTCACGCTAATGATTATACTATGTAGACTATATGTACGCACAAACCAGCTTTATACTAAAATGCAGGCGCTTAGAATAATGCTAACAAGTATTCGTAGCAATCTAGCTAGCGAAGTGTTACAATAAATACTTCTGGTTTTGCAAGCATCGCGCTCATCTAAGGGGTGGAGTGATCAGTGTAGGGAAAGGTGCGGAAGACATTCTAACCCAAAGGGTTAATTAGCTTGAACAGTGTAGATGAGCGTGATGCCTGCCGAAGCCAGAACAACGTGGAAGAAATTCACGATGTTCGCTTTCAAGCTTGTTTTCTTTTGACATTCCGTAGATAAACTTATTCGCAGCTGCATGTGTGAAAAACAGGCTGTAAAGGAGAGTCAGTCTCAACCTTGAGAACGAGACCACAGTAAAAGATGGAATGAAAACAATGGCCAGGGAATAGCAAGGCAGCCAAGAGACATATACTGATAACATAGCTAGAAAATACTGGAAGGGGGTAGAATCCAAGCTTCAGGTTATTTAAACACTGAAAGGTGGGTGAGGGAATTTTGAAGCTCGCAGATGGAGTTATGAAACTGTCATCTTCAGACCCAGAGCTGCCTCCCTGTTTTGCTGTTTTAAGACCGTGACACTCAAGGGGGAGAGAGGTCCAAGCGCGCGGTAGAGGGCTTCCCAGCATTCGTGGACTAAATTAAGTTCCACCCAGGGATGAAAGGCTTTTTGTTTCGCTGCTTTATTATTATGATTGATTATTATACTTGCACTGTGTTTATAATCTGAGAAATTCAGCTCGTTTATAGCTTTTTTTCCTGCCTTACTGAACATCGTAGTGTGAGTCTGCCACAGTAATTGAAATATGCATTTTAGTGTGCAGTAAATCAAAGCTTATCTGAAGTATTCAACTCGTTAATATTCTGCTCCCTGAACATCGTAGTGTATCACATGTTGGTATACAGTTATTCCAAGTTTATATCTGTCAATGAACTCTTTGCTCAGATGTATACATAGATGCTCTTTGTAGTGTACTTATAATATATAAACATATATATATATAGATGCTTTTTTTTTATTTGCTATTCTTACTCTGTCAATGAAGTCTTTGCTCATTCGTATACATAGATACTATCTGTAGTGCACATATATATGAATAGATGCTTTTCATTGCTATTCTTATTCCACTATTGTTAATGTGCTAAATGCCTGAATTTACCTGAAATTATAGTAAAGCTAAATTGTATTCATAATTGGTGTGTGGTCCTTCATTGAGCGTCCTTATTGGCTTATACCGAACAGGTGTCAACCAGCCACCTTGATAAGACAGGGGGTAATTAGCCTTTGTGTGGGGACAGGCACTGTCTATTCAGGTGTGTAATCCCCTTCCACCCTTACTGCCCAGGAAGAGCCATCGGAATGCAGATGAGTGCAGATGGGTACTGAGACACACCTAGCCTTCCTGTGTTTGTGGCTGTCTAAAGAGAATGCACAAGGAGTAGCTGTCACCCACCCCAGACGTGTATTAGAGACAGGCTGCACGAACACAGAGCTGTAAGAGCAGAGAAAAGACCACTTTCTGAAAATGGCATTTCTAAAATAGTAATGGTAAATCCAACTTTACCAGTAAAGAGGACTTATCATTACCATTCCAAAGATATGAAACATGGAACAGCTACTCATTTCCAATCAGGAATTACATCTTAAAAGTGGATCAAGGAATTCCCAGTGTTAGCCAATGAGAGGAGTAGCCCTCACTGTAGTGAAAACTGGCTTTGTGAGTTTTTCACTACCAGAACATGTCAAACTTAAAAATACATGTCCTACCTTTTACTTATACAGCGCCCTGCCGTGTGGGCTACCTAGGGCCTACCTTAGGGGTGACATGTGTAATAAAAGGGAGTTTAAGGCTTGGGGAAGGGTTTTGAAAGCCAAGTGAAAGTGGCAGTAAAACTGCACACACAGGCTCTGCAGTAGCAGGCCTAAGACATGTTTAAAGGGCTACTTCAGTGGGTGGCACAATCAGTGCTGCAGGCCCACTAGTTGCATTTAATTATCAGGACCTGGGTATATGGTATGCCACTTTACAAGGGACGTAAAGTAAATTAAATATGCCAATTGAGTATACACCAATATTGCCATGTTTATGGGAGAAGCACATGCACTTAGCACTGGTCAGCAGTGATAAAGTGCTCAGAGTCCTAAGGCCAACAAAAAGAATCAGCACAAATATGAGGCAAGTAGGCAAACTGTTTGGGGGAAGACCACCTTAAGGATGACAGATAAAACAAAGTCTGATCTCAACTTAGTTTAAAAATGTAACATGAGTCACAGTCACAGTTGGTATTCTGATCTACTTACACACAAATAATAATAATCCCTCAAATTGAGCAGCATACATGAGGTTTACATCAACAATGACCTAGCTGGACAACAAAGCCCCAGGGGCCTAACCAGTATGTGCATGCACTTTCTGCACCTCAAGAGCACATTGGTGTTGCAGGACTAGCCGCAGATGCTTATGTGGCCCCAACAATCAAGGCAGCAGACATGTAGCTAGCTATTACGGGTGGCACACAGTCAGTGATCCCCCTGAGGGCGACACTGCAAGGGGCGAAATGGGGTCCCATGGACCTCCCAGCCATATTTTTCTTCTATCTTGAAAATATTTGAGGCCCTCTGACAAAGGCACCCTCCTTTAACACAACTCCTAGCCAGAGGATTACACAAAACAGAAAGCCTTCTAATCTGGGATCAACTGTCCCAATTTTGGCTCAGACAGTATCAGAGCTCTCAAGTTTATGAAGTCCATTTGTAACTAGTTCGTCCAATTCCAGTTACTTTGTTGCATTCAGGGAGCTGTAGACCTCATTTTAGACTTGGATCAGTAGGACTTCTAATCCCAGAAGGCAAATTGAAAAATTTGCCATGGATGAATGTAAGATGGTGGCAGTATGAAGAAGTACAACTGCAGAAGGCTGAAGATTAAATGTAGTATGATGCTCTGAATAAATGACTCACTCACCAAGAACCTCTGCAAAATTCAGTTAATCTCAAAGCCCCTTTTCAAAGACGCACCACACACATTAATTTCAAGTGACTTCAAGAGGTCCGGAACAACATTACATGAGGAGGTCTGCAGATACCGATATTCTACAGTGAGCTACTCTTGCATGAAATTGGGAAACTTGAGAGCTATCCTCTACCATTATTGTCTAGAAGGCTTGTTATCACTGGCATCAACATGTCCTGAGGGTCGTCTGACACCTTATTCTAAAGACCTGCACCACAGGCAACTTACGAAATTGACGGCCTATGATTCAGAAACTCTCCTAGTCAGAGCTGTGAAGTTTGCCTGCTCCATGCGTGAGCGAGTGTTTTCTTAAAGGTTTGTCAGCTCCATGCGTGAGCCAGTGTTTTCTTAAAGGTTATGGGGGCTCAGGGAGGAAACATTATGAGTGCCTCTGTTCAGAACAATTTTGAATTATATTACCCAAAAAGTAAGAGAAGAATTTTCCTTTCGCACGGGCCCCTTGGAAGGTGGCGGCCCTGAGCAATTGTCTTCTTTGCCAGTGCTTTCAAATGCCTCTGGTGTGAATAGCTTATCCAGGAGTATTCTGGGATTTGTAGTTCTTGTTTATAATTGGTTAAACATGGTTACACTCCCAGAATGCAACAAAATAAACAGAACTAGGTGAACTGCTCATGCATGGAACTGGGCAAATTAAGAGCTTTGCAACAGGCACTTGAGTGGTCCTGACTCTGATGCCTTCTAGTCATTGGGGCTTTGACGCTCCTTATTTATAGTCAGTCTGGTACTTGGTTATTGATTATTATCTCAAGATATAATTGTCAAATTGAAATAATACAAATAAAATATACCAAATGTAGCACTGTAAATATATGTGTTACATTGAATATTACAATATATATTGAATTAAAAACACTAAATTACTTTGAGTGATACCTTAAAGGGACGGACTAGCTTAGAGGTGTCTAATGTAAGAAAAGAAGTAAAGGCTCCATGACATAGTTGCCTGATGACCGATGATAATATAAATGAGTTCCATTAAGCTAAAATGTATGTAAATGTATTCTTCGAGGTTATGCTCAAACTCTAACATTCATAAGGAAAATGTTACTCTGGGACCCTGTATATTGGAGATTAGGTTGTGGAAGTTAGAAAGGGAGTGGAGCCTCGAGTGCCAGCATCATAAGGGGCAGAGTACGATAGTCAATGTATACACCTATTATTTTGTCAACAAGGACAAGTGCGACAGTCAATCTGTTGTGATTTGTCACAGGAAGGCTGCGTGTTAGCATATCTTACAGGGTTAAGGCACCGGCTGCAGCGATCTTTCTGTACCCAGCAACTTCCAGGGAATAAGAACATTAAGACAACTATGGTGGGTAACTCACTTGTCATAGAGATCTGTGTGTGGTCTAGCTGCAGGTCCCACTCATCATAAAATAGCACAGAGGGTTAATAAAGACTTCTTAGTACAGACAACTCCAATCGCTGCCTTCTGTAGACCCCACAAACATTTTAAATTATGACTTTGTGTTTCTCCAAACTGAGCTTTCAACATGAAGCGCCTACCAGATGTTAGGGGCGACTCCTACACCTTGGAACCCCAGCTGTGGTGTGCTGCTTCTATCCAGGTTTTTACTTTGTATTCTGAAACTTATATTTGTGTTTATTACATTACAAAGCCGGGCTTCAAAAGACAGAATTCAAAGACAAAAATCTGGACTAGAGCAGCACTTCACACAAGGACCTGTGAAATGTGGCATCATGTAGCTCTCATTATATTTTATAGCACTTGCTATTCACTGATTTACACACTGCTTTAATTCTATGCTTCTGCATGATATAAAAACGCTCTGCCACATATAGTGGGACGAATAACACAGTAATAGCAATTAAACAAAATTAAATTAGTATTTGCTACATAAATGGTTGTGTAATTACTAATATATAGAGATACAGCTGACAGTCTTCCAGTTGATGCATATCTCTTGCATACAGAGGTTGTAAAAGTTAAAAACGGCATTTAAAATTATAGTTTCTCACTTAAGCACTTGTGAAGTGACACTGAACTGCGTGTTTTTTTCTCTCTATATATGGGACTCAAATATAATAAGTGGTGATTGAACTTTAAGTGAGGCATACGTGTTCGGCCCAGTCGGACGTGAAAATAAGCTCCCTCGCTTCTTCAGGTTGCCGCTCTGCACTCAAAGCGTTTGCCCTGCTGAACGCGTAGGTAATTTACTCTTTGACAAAGTTAACATATTTCAACGAGGCGTCCCGGATCCGCCTCAATAAGAGCTGTGAAATCCGGGATGCGGTCACACACATCTCATTTCTTACTCTGGTGTCGATGCCTCCCAGTAACCCTCGGGGCCTCTTAAATGAATTCGCATGTCGAAAAGTCTCCCTGAGATTTCAAGGTGCCGGGTGCCTAATGAAAGTAGATTAACCAGCATTTTCTCTTTTAATGCAATCTAGGGTTTGCAAATCTTTGCTCCGGCTTCGTATTCTGGACTACAAGTACCAAATGCAAAGATAAACTGTAGCCCTGAACAAACTACTTACACGTGACCTGACCTGACGCTGAATCACGTCGTAGGTACTACTAATGGAGAGCAGTGCAGGTTAGGTCAGAGGTCACGCATACCCCAATGCCCCCTCGTGCACACCCAGGTCACTGCAGAATGTCGCAAGGCTCTGTTAGTCACTGTGCTCCAATGTTTGACTTACATCTGGAAGAATTTAATTAAACTGACAGCCACTGGTGATTGGGGCAAGCAGCGACAGCTAATTGGATCACACAGCCTGCTCTCTGATTGGTGGAGAGTTTTCTTTTCTTGTACCCTTGGCTGTGCTCAGGCCCACATGCTTGCACACTTAGGTAGAGTGGCTGGTCCACCGAAGGCATGATGCGGCTAATGTAGGAAACATTTGCATTTCGTTTTAAGAAAACAAGGTTCTTTGCACTTACTGTACCTGCAGATCAAGACGACTGATCCATGGGCCGGCTCTGACCCTCACTGGCCTGGTTTCAGGTGCGGTTTTTAAACCTTCAGATCTGAAGTTGCTTCTTCGGTTAGTAAGAGGGGAGCAGCCTTCGCGGGAATGGAGGAGTTGGCCCGAGAGAGCATTAGCCTGCTATCTAGACCTGCGCTGGACACGGGGAGCCCCAATTTATCTACATTTGGAGCTGTTTTTATAACGCTGAAATCTGCCCTCGGGGCAGGACTTCTGAACTTCCCGTGGGCGTTCAGTAAAGCCGGGGGTATATACTCCGCTGTGACTGTGGAGCTGGTAAGTACAACAGATGGAGATTCATGGCTTTTAAAGATTGCTTAAATGTGACTTATGCTCAGGGTTTTTTTTATAGCGCCTCTCACTTTTGCGTCTAAGTGGTTTTGCTGCTATTTGCGAAGAAACGGTGAAAATGTGAGCAAGACGTGTTTCCAAAATTGCAAAACACTGTATTTTCAACAATAATTTCGTAGCATGTATATTTGTATATACTTGGCTTATTGCCTGAAGCACCTCTTACGCTGACCATCACATATTTTCTCGGTGACTGTGTATAGGGCATCTGCAAGGAGAGTAAGACGGGAACCTGGTGAAGACAATTGAATGAGGCTGTCTGACCTTTTGACTTTGAACTGTTTACAGTTTTATTAGAAGAACAATGAGTTGAAAGCCCACTGCACCTCACAAAGGAATAACAACCAGCAAGGCAAATATGGCAGATTTGAGAAGACCAGCATCTGCAGAGCTCCCAGGCTTCCCAGATACAAGCACGAGTAACACATCAAAAACCATGGTTAATCGTTGCATTCTGTGATTTGTAGTCCTGTTTCCATTATACAATGGGCTACAATTCTCAAAATGCACAGAATAAACCTGGACTGGCTGAGCGAGTCATGCAGGTAGTGGGTTCCTGGGGAATCTTGAGGACTGCCAATGCAGCTCTCTTTACTGAAGGTGTTTTTGTATAAGTAGTTCTTGGGTAGAAAAGTGGAACTACCCCTCTCGGTGGAGTCAAAGCCTCTCTGGGTATTTTAACAAATCGGTAAAAAGACATCTTGCTAACAGCTGTACTATGAAGCCAGACCTAATCCAAGTTATGAAAGGGGTAGGTAAAAGCTTAATTTCTGATTCAGCTTTTCTTGGGCAGTCTGAGAAAAATATTTATTTGCTACCAATGTCAATTTTGTAACTGGAGTCTTAAAATCGCTTCCCTGTAATTATATTATATTATATTATATTATGTTGTATTTGCATTTATATAGCACTTCCTACCCCTGGTGAGGTGTTAAGTATAGTACATCGGACAGCACACTGCTCTGGAACCCAGAGTTAGTAGTTAGTCCAGTGTTTTTGGTTATTTTTAGTTATGGGGATCGGTCTTGTGCACTCAAAAAAACTGTTCCATTCATTTATGTTTCTTTGACAAAAGGTGGAAATGTCAGTCTTGGGCAACTTGCAGAAATAGTTTAGTAGAGTTTAAGGTGAAGATGCATGTGACTTGGAGAAGGTTGTGCTCCGAATGAAGAAGCATACAGTGTATGGAAAGGAAGGAGAACCCTTTGAAAAGAGAGGTGACCCTCAGATATTTTAATAAATATCAGTTTTCGTTCAGGAGTTCAGAGGACTTTTTAATGAAATGGCATGCAATTCCAGGATGCTAGAGCGTAGAAGGAAACCACAATATTTGCACGTGAAGATTGTGCTATATTACTTTGATAAGAGACCGCTGGATAACAGTTTCAGCAGTGAGAGCTGATCAGCTCAAAGTCATGGCTGGACACAAACATTGAAAGGAGATTCTGCACGTACTGGTGCGGATGTCAACTGATGTTCACCCTTACGTTTTGGCTCTCTATATTAATTATAAAGTACAGTGGGATCACAGTATTAAAAAGCACAGTGGGATCCATTTTGGAGATTTCTGGTTTGACATGGCACAAGACTGTAGTGATTTGTGTTCTAAAGTAGAAATGTAGATTAAGCACCAGGAGTACCTAGTTACTGGTCTCGAAGAAGTTTAAATGATTAAATGTCTTTTTTCACTGAGTTGTCGATTTTAAAGCAGTGATGACTTGGACACTATTCAACAGCATGTTTCCTCTCTTTCCTTTGCATGCCTAGGTACCGACAATATTCTTATATATTTTCTTTGTGTACAATGAGGCCTCTCAAAAATACTCAAGGACTGATTATTTATATATATCAGAGTACTTTTGCAGCACCATTTCAGGATCACACCATTTTTAGTGACGCTGGTAAATCTTTTAACCGCTCTAGCACAGAGAGGCCGTTTCACTGGCATAAGGTGCGCCTTAAAAGTACATATAATATACCTAGCGTCATGAGCTGTATCATCAAGCTATGGACAGGCACAGAACCGAGCTGTGCGCTTTTTGAATGTAATCACTCTCCTTACAGCACATAAAGGGCCAGATGTACGAAGCATTTTACCGGTTGCAAACGGCCCATCGTGCCGGTAAAATGCATTTTGCCACGTACAAAAGGCACAAAGTGACTCAGTAACTTGTTACTGAATCACATTTAGTTTTTGCGATTCGGTGTTAGGAAGGGGCATGTTTGGGGCGTCCCTTCCTAATACCAAATAGCAGTGGTATGAATGAATATTTTGTGTTTGAAATGCTGTCGCAAAACATTCATATTTTACCGACTCCTCAGAGGAGGCGGTAATTCATTCGCAAACCAGAAGGGGTCCCTAAGGGGCCCCTTTCCCCTTTGTGAATGTTGGCAAAAACATTTTTTAAGAGTAGGCAGTGGTCCATTTTAAGAGCAGGCAGTGGTCCACGGACACGGATAATAAATATTAATGAGGCAGGTCCTTTGCGACCCATTTGTGAATCGTAAAGAGTAACTGAGAAACTGTAGTACTTCACAGTTTGTGATTTCCTAATTGCGAATCGCAAAAATTTGCTATTAGGAAAAAGCAAACCACTTTTTTCGTACATATGGCCCATAGTAACTTGGAATCCTTTAGCAGTGGTTGGAGTTAGTGCATGAGCTGCAGACAGCCCAGCTCAGAAACACAATGCAACAACCAAAGTACTGTGTTTTCAAGCTGCGCTGCCTGCACTTTATGTACTAATTTACATGGTTACAGCATGCACAGTTTCGTTCAAAAGAGATGCCTGGCTCTCTCCTGCACTTCTGCAAGAGTGGATTTTGGTACTTTCAGAAAGCTTTGCTACTTTATCTTTCATGTGCACCGAAGTTTGGACTCAGTGGTGCAAACCCTATTAGTCGGTGCAAAACTTCATTTTTATTTTTTTGTCTTTTCATGTTGTGAAATATTAGTGCAAAACAAAAGTGTTTTGCACCTTTGTTTTGCATGCGATGTAATCGGGAAATACTGCTGTAAATTTGCACTGGCAATGTGATTTAATTTGGACACAGTTATGTCAATTTTGATCATCATTTGCTAGACCGCTGTCTTTTCATATTCACTTTCCTTTCTTCTTTAATTCATAGAGTAGTGCCATATCAGTCCTTTTTTAAATTTTTTATTTTTATTTATTTTTTATTGATCACGCCTTTGGAGCTAGCCACCGAGGATCTGCACCCCGCAAGCAGCTCCATGTGTGAAATTCATGGTAGTGGGATATAATCAGAGATGCTGAACTTGTCTCAAATCATGTGTTGCCCTTTACACTAAACATGTTGTTGTGTGCCAAAGAGTGAGTGTCTGTGCTCGTGTAACACCAAGGCCGAACTGACCGTTTATATTCTAAGTTCAAAATCGGACAATAGTCCGACATGGAGTCTGTTGTCTTTGCAAAGAAAAATCTGTCTCACATCCCAAATTCAGTAGTTCTTTATAGCATTTCAGCAGCAGGGGTCCAGGTCCTTAGCATGGAGGATAGTGGCACCAGGGGTTGAGCTCCTAATGCCAAATTATTAAAAGGTAATCGTCATTCAGAAGTATCATTACATAAAACATGCGCACTCTAAGCACCCCCCCCCCCCCCCCCAAAATGAACAATCAAGTGTCACACTTAGCCTGCGTGCAAGTGGCACTGAATTACCAAACAATATTGATTCGAAAATATGGGGAAAACGCAGGTATGTATGCTAGCAAAGACATGAGCACTGAAGAATGAAACATTGTCTGCGTGTTCCTCAGGCAGTAGCTAGTAAATGGTTACTGTGAAGATACATATCACCAGAGCACAGAGCTATGGAACTGTTTGGATTATGAGTATTTTGCAAAATGCTGAAGGAATTTATTCAGCTGCAGCTGCACATTTGGAAACAAGAAAGCATATTTGAAATTTGAAGCGCACAACGCATGACAATTTATTTGAGGCCTTGTTATGTCAACTTTAACTCTATTATGGAAAAAATACAACTCATTTTACTTTTTGTGGCTTATTCTTGTTAATTAAACACTGTAGGAGGCTGGACTGGCTTGTAGTGAGTACCAAGGGGTACTAGCACCTTGCACCAGGCCCAGTTATCCCTTATTAGTGTATAGGGTGTCTAGCAGCTTAGGCTGATAGATAATGGTAGCTTAGCAGAGCAGCTCAGGCTGAACTAGGAGACGTGTGAAGCTACTACAGTACCACTTAGTGTCATATGCACAATATCATAAGAAAACACAATACACAGTTATACTAAAAATAAAGGTACTTTATTTTTATGACAATATGCCAAAGTATCTTAGAGTGTACCCTCAGGGAGAGGATAGCAAATATACACAAGATATATATACACAATAGCAAAAATATGCAGTATAGTCTTAGAAAACAGTGCAAACAATGTATAGTTACAATAGGATGCAATGGGGAAACATAGGGATAGGGGCAACACAAACCATATACTCCAAAAGTGGAATGCGAACCACGAATGGACCCCAAACCTATGTGACCTTGTAGAGGGTCGCTGGGACTATTAGAAAATAGTGAGAGTTAGAAAAATAACCCTCCCCAAGACCTTGAAAAGTGAGTGCAAAGTGCACTAAAGTTCCCCTAAGGACAAAGAAGTCGTGTTAGACGAATAATGCAGGAAAGACACAAACCAGCAATGCAACAACTGTGGATTTCCAATCTAGGGTACCTGTGGAACAAGGGGACCAAGTCCAAAAGTCACAAGCAAGTCGGAGATGGGCAAATGCCCAGGAAATGCCAGCTGTGGGTGCAAAGAAGCTTCTACTGGACAGAAGAAGCTGAGGTTTCTGCAGGAACGAAAAGGGCTAGAGACTTCTCCTTTGGTGAACGGATCCCTCTCGCCGTGGAGAGTCGTGCAGAAGTGTTTTCCCGCTGAAAGAACGCCAACAAGCCTTGCTAGCTGCAAATCGTGCAGTTAGCGTTTTTGGACGCTGCTGAGGCCCAGGAGGGACCAGGAGGTCGCAAATTGGACCAGCAGAGAGAGGGGACGTCGAGCAAGACAAGGAGCCCTCTCTGAAGCAGGTAGCACCCGGAGAAGTGCCAGAAACAGGCACTACGAGGATGCGTGAAACGGTGCTCACCCGAAGTCGCACAAAGGAGTCCCACGTCGCCGGAGACCAACTTAGAAAGTCGTGCAATGCAGGTTAGAGTGCCGTGGACCCAGGCTTGGCTGTGCACAAAGGATTTCCGCCGGAAGTGCACAGGGGCCGGAGTAGCTGCAAAAGTCGCGGCTCCCAGCAATGCAGCCCAGCGAGGTGAGGCAAGGACTTACCTCCACCAAACTTGGACCGAAGAGTCACTGGACTGTGGGGGTCACTTGGACAGAGTCGCTGGATTCGAGGGACCTCGCTCGTCGTGCTGAGAGGAGACCCAAGGGACCGGTAATGCAGCTTTTTGGTGCCTGCGGTTGCAGGGGGAAGATTCGTCGACCCACGGGAGATTTCTTCGGAGCTTCTGGTACAGAGAGGAGGCAGACTACCCCCACAGCATGCACAAGCAGGAAAACAGTCGAGAAGGCGGCAGGATCAGCGTTACAGAGTTGCAGTAGTCGTCTTTGCTACTATGTTGCAGTTTTGCAGGCTTCCAGCGCGGTCAGCAGTCGATTCCTTGGCAGAAGGTGAAGAGAGAGATGCAGAGGAACTCGGATGAGCTCTTGCATTCGTTACCTAAAGTTTCCCCAGAGACAGAGACCCTAAATAGCCATAAAAGAGGGTTTGGCTACCTAGGAGAGAGGATAGGCTACTAACACCTGAAGGAGCCTATCAGAAGGAGTCTCTGACGTCACCTGGTGGCACTGGCCACTCAGAGCAGTCCAGTGTGCCAGCAGCACCTCTGTTTCCAAGATGGCAGAGGTCTGGAGCACACTGGAGGAGCTCTGGACACCTCCCAGGGGAGGTGCAGGTCAGGGGAGTGGTCACTCGCCTTTCCTTTGTCCAGTTTCGCGCCAGAGCAGGGGCTAAGGGGTCCCTGAACCGGTGTAGACTGGCTTATGCAGAATTGGGCACATCTGTGCCCAACAAAGCATTTCCAGAGGCTGGGGGAGGCTACTCCTCCCCTGCCTTCACACCATTTTCCAAAGGGAGAGGGTGTAACACCCTCTCTCAGAGGAAGTTCTTTGTTCTGCCATCCTGGGCCAGGCCTGGCTGGACCCCAGGAGGGCAGATGCCTGTCTGAGGGGTTGGCAGCAGCTGCAGTGAAACCCCAGGAAGGGCAGTTTGGCAGTACCAGGGTCTGTGCTACAGACCACTGGGATCATGGGATTGTGCCAACTATGCCAGGATGGTATAGAGGGGGCAATTCCATGATCATAGACATGTTACATGGCCATATTCGGAGTTACCATTGTGAAGCTACATATAGGTAGTGACCTATATGTAGTGCACGCGTGTAATGGTGTCCCCGCACTCACAAAGTTCAGGGAATTGGCTCTGAACAATGTGGGGGCACCTTGGCTAGTGCCAGGGTGCCCTCACACTAAGTAACTTTGCACCTAACCTTTACCAGGTAAAGGTTAGACATATAGGTGACTTATAAGTTACTTAAGTGCAGTGTAAAATGGCTGTGAAATAACGTGGACGTTATTTCACTCAGGCTGCAGTGGCAGGCCTGTGTAAGAATTGTCAGAGCTCCCTATGGGTGGCAAAAGAAATGCTGCAGCCCATAGGGATCTCCTGGAACCCCAATACCCTGGGTACCTCAGTACCATATACTAGGGAATTATAAGGGTGTTCCAGTAAGCCAATGTAAATTGGTAAAAATGGTCACTAGCCTGTTAGTGACAATTTGGAAAGAAATGAGAGAGCATAACCACTGAGGTTCTGATTAGCAGAGCCTCAGTGAGACAGTTAGTCACTACACAGGTAACACATTCAGGCACACTTATGAGCACTGGGGCCCTGGGTTACCAGGGTCCCAGTGACACATACAACTAAAACAACATATATACAGTGAAAAATGGGGGTAACATGCCAGGCAAGATGGTACTTTCCTACAAACACATCATGTTATTAATTCTAATTCGGTATCTCAGGTAAAAGTCTGGGGAAGGAGTCATAATGACACCTCTTTGTTCTTATAATCCCTTCCAGTGAAGTCGGTTGCTGGTGTAGTGTATTTTAGCACAAAACTGCTTTGTGCTACCTATTTTCAACTGTCTGTAGTGATCACTCCACACACATTGAAGATAAAATAAGTATTTATTGAGTCCTGGGTAATTACATCAAGAACTGCTCCCAACACTGGCCCATCACCTTCTCCTCCCAACATTGTATCCCCACTATTATGTACACATTCTCCCCAGAACATTCATGTTGAAATGTGATGAAAAGGTTACATCAACACAACACACCTTCCCCTTTTGTAATATCAAAATATAAATAATACATAGGAAATAAAAAAAATAATTACATCTTACATCAACATTGTATTTATCTAATACTGTAATAATAATTAAGCAATAATGTAACTCACGCAGGAATACAAGAAATTTAGGAAAAAAAATCCTTGTGGTAATTTGGTTGAGAGATTCTTCAACCACTTCTGCTCACACTATTATCCTCAATTCTCCACTCATCTACCTCCTGAACAGCATGATGCTCATTAAGTTCATGTTGTGTATTAGGAACCGGAACCAATGGAGGGCTACACAACACCTGTGACTTATCTGCATTATTACAATCACTAACAAGCTTTATTTCGGCCAAAGCCATAGAAGCACAGTAAAATATACACAAATAACACAACAAATAAATATAAGACGTATACAACATCACAACAAGAATAAAAGTCCTAAAAACAATAGTGATATAAATATGTGCAACCAGAATATAACAATATAAAAGCGATTGCCCATGTATCACTTTAAAAGAATTAACAAACCCATCTGTGAAGATTCCACATAATACCCAAGAATTTTGCCAGAGAAACAACAAAGAATTGGAATCAAACCTTAAGATCTGCAATCGCAAAGCCACAAGATGACTACGCACGCCCAATCTTCTGCAGATCAGAGCCAACTGCTGCTGCAAGGACGTACATAGTACAGGCATAACAAAGGACATGAGCAATGTTTTTCCTTGACTAGGTGCATGCCGGACACATGTCCATGACACTGGTGTGCTAACCAACAGTAAATGTGTTCAAGGCCAGTGTACCCACTCTGAACTGGAAGTAAAGCTTCCGGTCCAAGGGTGCGGTGATCAGTTCCCAGAAAGATTCAAAGGCAGGTGAAGCCTTAAAGAGGTAGAATTCCTCAACTAGTCTAAATGAACAAGTTTCCTAAAACCATCTGCTTCCACACTATCCCAGTTGAGTCTTCTAAACATTCTTGGGTGGGAAAGGGGTTGCCACTGAATGATCCCATAGGCCGGCTAGTCCAAGACTGTGAAGCAAATGTCGAATGCAGCGAAGCCACTGTACAGTATAAAATTGTTCTGTAGCCATGACATCCTGCAGTGCCAGTACCTAATAGGCCAATTCAGGATTGGTCCTCAGCCATCTCCAGAACAGCAGTAGACACAACCTGGTCTTACCCTCAAAGTTTTTCAGACCCAAATCGCAACAAAGTGGATGCAAAGGGGTACTAGATGGAAGGAAGGCCAGATTACGAATAAACCTGCTCTCCACTAAAAAGAGGAGATCAAGTATGGAACAGACCATAATTCAGCCACATAAAGCACAGAGGCCAGAAGTGTAGATTCATATATATAAAGCACTGGGGAAATTCGCCTAAAGTAGGAATAACAATACTCCCTAGTGAGGTAATTTGGGTAAACTTCAGTGCAGCTTTACTAAGAAGGTGTTTCCAAGACAAAGATTTGGAAATCGTAATTCCTAGATAAGAAAATCTATCCACCATCTCAATGGACTCCCCTTCCGTAGCCACTCTTCCCTTAGAGGACTTGTGAGGATTAAACACCATCACCTTGGTTTTATCCTTGTTGACCTCAAGACCCCTAGCAGAGCAGAAGTCCACAAATGTTGGAGGAGCTTGTGCAGATTGTTCGGGGTCTTGGTGATCAAAAGGATGACATTCACAAAGAGGAGAATCAGGACTGTTGCCAGCCAGCAACGGCACATATTCATCTATTGATCGTAAGAAATAAACAATGACATATAAAGAGAAGACCATGGGTGCCAGAACACAGCCCTGTCGTACACTGTGCAGAATTGGAATCTCCTCTTTTATTTGACCCCGATTTTTCCCCCCCCCCCCCCCTCCCAAAATCTGACTTGCGCAGTATTACCATCATGTAAATGTCTTAACCAAGAAAAAAGACTCGAGGCATCTTCATTTTGTATAACACCCACCAAAGGGTCGGCCTTGGGACTAGATCAAATGCTGATAGAAGGTCCACAAATGCAACATATAAGGATCTTTAACCTATATTGACGGCATGCCTATACCTCAATAAGGGGTAAAGGACCTGATCAATTGTAGAAATCCTAGCGCAAAAGGCGGCTTAATAGGGGCTGATGATGTCACCGTTTATCATCCAGTCATGATTTCTTATAGATAGTGACAACAACTGCCCTTTTCCAAGACTTTGGAATATCTGCCCCTACAGCTATAACGTTAGCAATGATGAGAATATAGCAAGCCCACAGATTAGATAGAAAAACGTCAACTGGGACTCCATCTGGCTCAGCGGTTCTGACTTGAGCCACAGCAGAAAGTGATTTTGAAACATTCACAATGTTGAAGAGAGATGCCCGGAATGTTAAAGCAGTAAGAGGTGATGGAAAACTGCTGAGATTGGACGTTGGTATCTCTGAATAGTGGTTTGAAAAGTGTGCAATGTTGCTGACAAGTTCACTATAGGCCTCCTTATCTTTATGGGCTACAATGTGCCAAAACTGGGATAAATCTCTAATTGTCCAGGCTTCAAAAAGGCCATTCCATCTCAGGGAGTCCCACCTCCTCTTGGCAGAAGATAGAGGATTCATAGCACGTCCTGGCTAAGATGGTGGCCCTGGGGTCTCCTAATCAAATAGCATGGACCAGTTTGTGATGCAAGTCCCTGCACTCTTTATTCAACCATAAATTATTTTTGCCAGGCCAACCTCCTTTTGCTTTTAACTGGAACAACAAAGTATCCTGCAACCCGTTCAAAAAGAGCCTTGCGGACTCTTGTATACCTTCCAGGGTATGATGTCCCTGGTTAATCCGAGACAAGAGCTACCAAATCTTCTGTGAGGTCAGAGTTGAGATTAGTCACAAAGTCAGGACGATTTTCTAACTAGCACTTAAGGTGGCGTTTATCAGAAGTCACTGTTACTTCCTTTGAGGACAACAGTGGACTAGGAACTAAAAGTACAGATGAAAACAAAGGAGTAAGACTTAAGGAGAGGGGATTGTGATCACTCTTTGAGCTCTCAACTAGCACCATATCAATAAGTGAGTCCCAAAGCCTTACGTCTATTAAAAGGTAATCAGTCCTACTTGTGTGAAGAGGTTTATTAAAGGTACGGGCTTCCCTACTATCGGATTTTGTGCAACCATTAACAGCCCTAACATTCTCCTACTACTCTTTCAATTTCATGATCCATACCCGGCCACCTATAGTACTCCTTAACTATTCTCTTACTCTTCACAATTCCTAAATGACCTTCATGACAGAAGCACACAATGCGATTCCTTAACATACTAGGTGGGACAATTTTTGTATCTCTCATCAATAGGTTTCTAACTACTGATAATTCATTCCGAATTTTCCAAAATCAATGATATTTCTTTTCCTAAGAATCCTTCACCTGCCAGCCTTCTATTATCCATTGTATAATCAATTTCAACATTTCATCCTCTTTCATAGCATCACACCATTCTCTCTCACTTATTGCCAGGCCTCCCTTATATTCCGTCCAAGCTATACTAAATTAATATTCCTCATCATGGGACACTTCTCTCAGTGGTAATGGTAATCTACTTAGACAATCTGCCACTCTATTTTTAACTCCTGGGACATATTGCACTGTATAATTGTAATCAAACAATCTCATAGACAAGCGAGCTATTCTAGGAGTCGCCTTTAACAGTCCTTCAGTTGTAAGTAACTTTAACAAAGGTTTATGATTGCATCCGATTAAGACCTCAAAACCCCATTTATATTGTAAGAACATTTCCATACTCCATACCACCGCTGAAGTCTCCTTTTCTATAACTGAATAACGTTCCTCTGCTGGAGTCCATGTTCTGGAAGCATATGCTTCTCACTTTCATCCTTATCGATTTGAGTTAACACTGCTCCTAAGCCTTTACTCACATCTGTGGTCACAATGCATTCAAATTTTGGATCAAAACCTTGAAGTACCTCTGATCAATTTGAAAGAATTACATTTGTTCTGCAAATGTACTTCAAGGTTTTGATCCAAGTATAGTTTGATCAATTTGCAAAATGACATTTGTTCTGCAAACTATAATTGTAATTTGTCTTCCCATTTAAATTCAAAACTGTTCTTCAAACGTTGCCTTAAATTTTAGAAGTCTTTTCAGCAAAGTTCCTTACAAACTTCAAATAAAATTCAACTTATCCTAAAAAAAAAACAAGGATCTTAGTTCCTCTTTATTAGTTGGCATTGGTGTGTCTTTAATAGCCTCCACCAATTCCTTTTTTGGTTTCACACCATCCTTCGTGATTGTATGACCAAGATAATTCAATGACTACTGCAAATTTACATTTTGGGGCTTCAACAGCTAACCCACATTCCTCCAGTTTTCCAAAAACGTTCCTCACTCTCTCTCATTATGCTCCTGTTTAATTGCTCCCATGATAAAAAAATTGTCTTGAAAAACAGTGTTCCTTTGCTTTTGTTGAACAACTGGAACATGAATTTTCCAAAGACTGCTGCCCAGAGGCTAGTCCAAATGGCATTCTAACAAAGTGTAAACATTCCATGGGTGTCATAAACGCAGTGAAATTCTTTCTGTCCTGATGTAAAGGGATCTGATGGTATGCAGAGGAAATATCTATTGATGTAAACCACTGCATACCTTTGGTCAATGACAACATTTCATTTATTTTAGGAAGAGGAAACCTCTCCACAACAATGTTTCTATTCAACTCTCTCAAATCAACACATAGACGTATTTTGCCATTAGGTCATCACGCTACCACTAATGGCGCAATCCATTCCGTATCATCAACTTGCTCAATAATACCGGCATTCAAACGTTTTTCTATTTCGCCTTCTACTTCATCTCTTACAGTCACAGGTAAGTCCCTAATTTTGTGAAATTTTTTGTTTGGCATCCTTCTTTACAATTATTTTATGGCAAAAAACCCTTATCTTGCCAATTTTTCTTGAAAATACTTGAGGAAACTCTGTCTTCATATGTTCTGCCATATCCCCACCTAATTCCTCATTCATTACTAATACTTGTTTCCTGCTGTTAGGATTCAATATTCTATCCAATTCATTTTAGTCCTTCCACCCCAAAACACATGAACCTTCCTTGGCCACCTACAAGTTTCTAATGGCTTTCCTATTTTTATATTCAAATGTTAGTACTCTGTTCCCCAACATAGGAATCTGTTCTCCTGTGAAACTTTCTGGAAAAATATCAGGAGGAACTAGATCACTTCCCAATTTTCCCTCCGTCTACTGCCAAACACGTTCATTCACAATAGTAAATGGGGGCCCTGAATCTGCAACAATCAGTATTTCTATCCCACCTAACTTAATTTCACATACTGGTTTATTTCTTGTATCTCTAGAAAGTACACATTCAGGATTTCCATTCTCTTCACCAATAACACAAAGTACACCATCCCTGACATCACCACTCTTCTCATCTTCTGAACTGCTAGAATTCTCTTCCAGTGACTTCCCATTGGATTCTTTAATGCATTTGATTCTGTTATTGTTGCTATGCCTTTTACACACTCTTGCAAAATGGCCTTTAATATCACATGCTGCGCATTTTTGGTTGATTGCTAGGCAGGTTTTACTGTAGGCGAGCTGATTTAAGCTGCCACAATGATAACACTTCCTCCCCTCTGAGATATGGTTACCATAATTCTTCTGTTTCTCTTACGCCATTTTATCTGTACCACTTACTGTACTACTTTTTCTTTGAATTTTTCTTTTAGAACTCTATTAACCATTTCACTACTCTCTAATGGCTGTTGCGAGTTAGCTTTAAATCAAATCAAATCAAATCATTAGCATTTATAAAGCGCGCTACTCACCCGTGCGGGTCTCAAGGCGCTAGGGACAAAGGGGGTGGTTATCGCTGCTCGAACAGCCAGGTCTTTAGGAGTCTCCGGAAAGCGGAGTGGTCCTGGGTGGTCCTGAGGCTGGTGGGGAGGGAGTTCCAGGTCTTGGCCGCCAGGAAGGAGAAAGATCTCCCACCCGCCGTGGAGCGTCGGATGCGAGGGACGGCGGTGAGTGCGAGGCCAGAGGAGCGGAGGGGGCGGAGGGGGCGGGTGGGGACGTAGAAGTTGAGGCGTCTGTTGAGGTATTCCGGTCCCTTGTCGTGGAGGGCTTTGTGTGCGTGGGTGAGAAGTCGGAAGGTGATCCTTTTGCTGACTGGGAGCCAATGCAGGTGTCTCAGGTGTGCAGAGATGTGGCTGTTGCGGGGTACGTCGAGGATGAGGCGGGCTGAGGCGTTTTGAATGCGTTGCAGGCGATTTTGGAGTTTGGCGGTGGTCCCAGCGTAGAGGGTGTTGCCGTAGTCCAGGCGGCTCGTGACGAGGGCGTGAGTCACGGTTTTTCTGGTGTCGGCGGGGATCCAGCGGAAGATCTTGCGGAGCATGCGGAGGGTGAGGAAGCAGGCGGAGGACACGGCGTTGACTTGCTTGGTCATGGTGAGAAGGGGGTCCAAGATGAAGCCGAGGTTGCGGGCGTGGTCTGCGGGGGTCGGTGCGGTGCCGAGGGCCGTGGGCCACCAGGAGTCGTCCCAGGCGGACGGGGTGTTGCCGATTATGAGGACTTCAGTTTTTTCAGAGTTCAGCTTTAGGCGGCTGAGCCTCATCCAATCTGCGACGTCCTTCATACCCTCTTGTAGGGTGGTCTTGGCGCTGGCGGGGTCCTTGGTGAGGGCCCACATTTTACTACATTTATTTTAGATTTCTGCCCTGCGAACAATCAAAATGACTTCATTCAATTGTGATTCTCCATGAGGCCATAGTCTTTCTTGAATCATGTGGTTATTCACGTGCATCGGCTCCTCACCAATTCCTTGTACTGATCACTCCACACGTGTTGAAGATAAATCCAGCATTTATTGAGTCCAGGGTAATTACATTAGGAATTGCTCCCAACAATGGCCCATCTCCTTCTCTGCCCAACATTCTGTCCACAACTATTGTATACACATTCTACCCAGTACATTCTTTGTAGAATTGTGCTGAAAAGATTACCTCAGCACAGTCATCCCTGCCTCCTTGATAGGGAAACATGTTTATTGTATACCTTACAAAGACTATCACATAAATTTAATGACCCTAAGTTGTACATTGTAAAAGTGAAAATGTTTTATTCAACTGGAATCTAAACCATTAAAAAAACAACCCCACAAGCTACTTCCACTTCAGATTATCAGGCAATTTGTGAACCCAGAATCAGTCTGGAATATCGTGTTATCTGTAGATCTATGAAATGGCTTTGCTAACTTTTTCATAATAAACTACTTGGAACATATGGGAAAGCAACAGTCAGTCCTATACAGTTCTGATGAAATAAAGTAACATGCAGTCCTCTCCTCACAATACTATCTACAGGGTGAATAACATTTATCTCTATAGAATTAATTAATTTTAAATTCTCCATTAGGTTCTGATATACCCTTCTTCACTATTTTAAAACCTTCTTTTAATCCCATTATCTTCCAGATGCCTTCATAAATGTCCCTGTAAATATCTATTTTGATCCCTGTATATATCTATTCAAAATGTCTCCACCATATCGGCAGGTCATGTACAAGCCGAGAAGACAGACTCATAAAATTGCAGGAATGTATAGTCCAATCAAGAAACTACCTTATGGGCAGACTGGGAACAGACCTACTTGAAATATCCCATCACTTGCTGCAGTTTCTGGTTTAGATGAAGATCTCAAAACTTTTTCTTCATATAGTACTCTGTAATACTAGTCATAATTGACTGCTTCCTAAGATTGTAATGATGCCAATCCGTGACACAATACCACACATATTCTCTTCCTTTCTGAATGGAAATTCCACTGGAAGGAGACCATGTGCTCGCTTAGGAGTACTTTAGGTGTACTTCGGAGGCCATGTTTGCCACTCAGTCACAGTCCATTGGCGTAATACGTCAGGACCTAATTTTAATAGGCGGTAAAAAGATGAATGGGAATGGGCAGAGGAGAGGCAAATGGCTATTGTAATTACAGACCAGAAACTGGTGGATGACCTCAGATTGGAGGCAATTTGTAGACAGACTGCCAGGCACCAGAGGCGATCAGGAGATGCCAGTAATGAAGAAGTTTACATTGGGAACTATATTCTGGGAGGCGACGGATGCCCCCACTGCCTAATGGGTCCTGTGTCTGCATGTCTCTTTTATATGGATATTTTGTTTCTCCATCAATGGTATTCTGATAGTATATAAAGATATCTACTCAATACTTGTATTTTTTCCATTCTAGAACATCCAATAAAAATATTTTAAAAAGCAGGGTGTAACGCCTTCACTTTCTCATATTCATAGAACTATCGAAGACTCAATGGCCAAGCAAAATAACTCCATGTCTTAGTGGCAAGCAGCTGACATCCATGTTCATTTTAGAGTAAAAACATTCCAATGCTGTTAAAATCTAGAAACATGTTGTTTTATCTCTTTACCTTTTTATGTTAAGTCTAGCAGGCCACTTCCCAGCCACCTCCATGCCCTTTGTGAGGATGAGTGATGAAGGAAAGAAGGGTAGTTAATTAATAAGGATGGTGTCCCATCGCAATCCAGTGAGCTGGTCAAAGGAATAACTATCCTAGTCGAGGCATGTCTAAAGAAGAAGTTGATATATGTTGGAAATAAGTTTGGAGATGAAAGTAAATAATCCAATAATCTATGACCTTGGAATATAACTGGATGAAGGGATCACCAGCTTTAGGTAGCTGATGGTGAAGGGTCTGGCTTATACTTCAGATGTGTTTGAGGACATAGGGTGGTTATTTCATAGGAATTCCATAAGGGAGGCAGAAAAGATGTCTGTTATTCTCTTCTGAACCCTCAGGGCCTTTTTCCTATAGTTTTAGGCTTAGCATAAGGGAGTTCGCTCAAGTTGTACTTTTTGGAATGTAGTGGTTTTTTTTTTTGTTTTTTTCCTTTTTTTTTCCCTTAGGTGCTTGTATTTCAAAGAAGGCTGATGTATGCAGGCTGTAAGATGGGCTGGTACGTGTGGGTCGGAGCCTGGGATGTGACCATGTAGTGGTTTATGTATTAGTAAATAACAGGGCTACCCTTTGGCGGTCATTTAATGAAAGTTTACTAAGTTGAGCTTGGTGTGACGGTTAATGTGATCTGTTACCGAGAAAAGTATGGCACTTCTACAGAATGGGTTGTTCTGTATATTTTTATTCAGGTTTAAAACAGAAAAAATATAAACAAGGATATCAGTTGTACAAAAGCACATTAAAACATTGGCAAAAGAGGGCAATGAGCTCATTCACTTTCTGAACTGCAGATGATTATTTCAGAGGGGGCTGAAGCATCCCGCACCTCAACATCCAGCACCTATGCTCGAAGTGGTAGGTAGTGTACATATTTGAACATGTGGGGCATACATGAAGTTTCAAGTCTGTTGTCGGTTTGGTTTTCTGATTAGTTTCCAGTTTGATTTTCAGGTTAATTTAAATTTTGTTTAATTGCTCACCTTTTTGTCCTCTTGCCTACACTCCACTGACGCCCTCTTAAGTAGGGACTGGTAAGCTCATGTGGCCTCTCTATCCCCAGCTCCAACTGCAGGCAGTGGTCCTCCCAGCAAGTTGTCTGATGTACATCGCTGAAGCTCGCTGGTTAGCAGTCTTTTATATACAGGACATGTCACAATGGAGAATCTTTCACATATCATTATTACATCACCATTCTGTGGGTGATAATGTGTTTCCAAGCTAAACAAGCATTTGCAATGCAACAGGTCACACACTTTCTTAAGTTAGAGCTATTGGCATTGTAAATTCCTAACTGACATTTCTTGCCACATAAATTTTTCAACCCTGCCTCATAATGTCGTCTTTTCCTGCCATATAATTCCAGTGGCCTGGCATTTAACTAAAACACTTCCATTTACCTTCATCCTCTCTCTTAAAATATATTCAATTTATCATATAAACATTTATCAGAAATAAACTTTTGCATTAGAGTGTAATGCTCAAAAATATCATTTGGGACGGATTGAAGGGTGAAAGGAAAGAGGGAGTCAGGAGTAAAGATGGAGAGGACAAGTGGTGTAGTAAAGGTGTCATTGGCCCTGGAGTAAGAAAGGAAGATGGTTAACTGCAATTTTGGTAGGAAAATACAGCAGTAATTAGAGTTGAGTGAGGTCCATAGGTCTCTGGGCTCTGGTGCCACTGCACCTGTTGCTCCATTGACACCTAAGCCTCAGGAGAGAAAGTGGATGAGCTAGAAAAAGAGAAGCAAAAGGAATACAACAGGCAAAAATAAGAAAGAAGGGTTTGCAAAGAAATAAGAGAACGAGAAAATTAAAACACAACTAAGCGAAACAGAGCAAACGTGTGAGACAAAAGAAAAAAGGGAAGGAAGCTAGCAAACGAAAGATAGAGGAAAAATAATAAAGTGTGAACAAGAGAAAAATGAACATTAGAGAAAAATAAGAGATGGTGATAGAAACAAGCAGCGAAAGAACATGGGTGTGTATGTACTGACCTATCTTCCCCAGACAAAGAATGGGAAAACCACTTTTCTGGCACTGTTTTTGCTGGTGTTAGGACTCTGCACACTTTACCGCTGCTAATCAGTGCTAAAGTGCATATGCTGTCTCCCTTAAACATGATAACATTGGTTAATTCCCAATCTGCATATTTGATTCATTTGTAAGTCCCTAGTAAAGTGCACTGCATGTGCACAGGGCCTGTAAAACAAATGCTTTTAGTGGGCCTGCAGCACTGATTGTGCCACCCACATAAGTAGCCCCTTAGCCATGTCTCAGGCCTGCCATTGCAAGGCCTGTGTGTGCAGTTTCACTGCCACTTCGACTTGGCATTTAAAAGTACTTGCCAAGCCTCAAACTCCCCTTTTTCTACACATAAGTCACCCCTAAGATAGGCTGTAGGTAACCTATAGGGCAGGGTGCTATGTAGGTAAAAGGGAGGACATGTACATGTGTATTTTATATGTCCTGGTGGTGGAACACTTCTAAAATTCGTTTTCCACTACTGTGAGGCCTGCTCCTTTCATAGGATAACATTAGGGCTACCCTCATATACTGCTTGAGTGGTAGATTCTGATGAGAATGGTAATAGAAAATCCTGCTTATTGGTGAGGTTGGATTTTATATTACTATTTTAGAAATGCCACTTTTAGAAATTGAGCATTTTTCTGCACTTAAAATCCATCTGTGCCTAACAGCTTGTCTCAAATCCACATCTGGGCTGGTTGAAAGCTTCCTTGTGCATTTCACCCAGACAACCAACACCGGCTACTCAGTTACACCTGCACACTGAATGGGTCTTCCTGGGCTGGGAGGGTGGAGGGATCTGACACTTCCATTTGAAAGGCTAGTGGCCTACCCTCACACAATGGGCTGCCAAACCCACTACTGGGACCCTGGCAGACAAACCTGTACTGAAAGGGGACCTTGTGCACTTCACAACCACTCTTTGAAGTCTTCCCCCACTTCAAAGGCATTTTTAGGTATATATACTGGGTCCCTGACCCCACCAAATTAGACACTTCTGGACCAGATCCTGCAACCTGTCAAGTGGCTGCCCAAAGGACTCACCCGGACTGCTTTGCTGTGAAGGACTGCTGCCTTGCTGTTGCCCTGCTACCTTGCTGGCCTCCAACTTTGCTGAGAAGTGCTCTCCAGGGGCTTGGATTGAGCTTGCCTCCTGGTTCTGAAGTCTCAGGGCCAAAAAGACTTCCTCTCTTCAAGGAAACTCCTTGTGCACCAGAAATGATGCACAGCCTTCCCTGCGACGAGAAAATCGCTGCATTGCCGAACCGGAACGATGCAGCCTGACTTCCCGAGTGGAGATTGATGCAGCACCTGCGCCCCCTACTTCGATGCACAGCCATACCGGATTGACGGACAGCTGAGCTGGAACGACGCAGCCTGAGTGAAGAATTGACACAGCGCCTGCTGTGCGTCAGACTCTGACGCATCGGCCACCAGATCCATGCAGCGCCCGTGATTTTATCTCACACGCCCAGGATTTACATGCATCGTCCCTGGGCATCAAAAGAACCCCGCATCGCAGTGAGGATCCAAGATGTGCATCAGAAATCAACGCAAAGCCCATGCAGTGTGGGAAGAAACAACGCATCGTCTGTGCAGCGTCAGAAAATCCGACGCACACCTTCCTTTTTCTACTCCTCTCCTCCTCTGCGGTCTCCATGTGTGTAATTTTGACGCAAACCAGGTACTTTGTGCACGTGAGACAATTGTTGATTTTTAAAGACTTGTGACTCTTCTTAGCATTGCAAAAGTGATATTTCAACTTGTGCTTATCGAATCTTGATCGTTTTGACCTTAATTTAATCAGATAAAACTTGTATATTTTTATAAACCTGTGTGGTGTATTTTTGAGGTGTTTTTCACTGTGTTATTGCATGGTTTATTGCACAAATACTTTACACATTGCCTTCTAAGTGAAGCCTGACTGCTCAGTGCCAAGCTACCAGAGGGTGGGCACAGGATAATTTTGATTGTGTGTGACTTACCCTGAGGATTGTGGACCCTACGTGGGCAAGGGTGTTTACCTCTGCCAACTAGAGACACCATTTCTAACAGTTACTATAACATTTCAGCAGCCAGTACTAATTCCGCTGGCAGAGCGGCAGAATATACAGGGAGTGCAGAATTATTAGGCAAGTTGTATTTTTGAGGATTAATTTTATTATTGAACAACAACCATGTTCTCAATGAACCCAAAAAACTCATTAATATCAAAGCTGAATATTTTTGGAAGTAGTTTTTAGTTTGTTTTTAGTTTTAGCTATGTTAGGGGGATATCTGTGTGTGCAGGTGACTATCACTGTGCATAATTATTAGGCAACTTAACAAAAAAATATATATACCCATTTCAATTATTTATTATTACCAGTGAAACCAATATAACATCTCAACATTCACAAATATACATTTCTGACATTCAAAAACAAAACAAAAACAAATCAGTGACCAATATAGCCACCTTTCTTTGCAAGGACACTCAAAAGCCTGCCATCCATGGATTCTGTCAGTGTTTTGATCTGTTCACCATCAACATTGCGTGCAGCAGCAACCACAGCCTCCCAGACACTGTTCAGAGAGGTGTACTGTTTTCCCTCCTTGTAAATCTCACATTTGATGATGGACCACAGGTTCTCAATGGGGTTCAGATCAGGTGAACAAGGAGGCCATGTCATTAGATTTCCTTCTTTTATACCCTTTCTTGCCAGCCACGCTGTGGAGTACTTGGACGCGTGTGATGGAGCATTGTCCTGCATGAAAATCATGTTTTTCTTGAAGGATGCAGACTTCTTCCTGTACCACTGCTTGAAGAAGGTGTCTTCCAGGAACTGGCAGTAGGACTGGGAGTTGAGCTTGACTCCATCCTCAACCCGAAAAGGCCCCACAAGCTCATCTTTGATGATACCAGCCCAAACCAGTACTCCACCTCCACCTTGCTGGCGTCTGAGTCGGACTGGAGCTCTCTGCCCTTTACCAATCCAGCCACGGGCCCATCCATCTGGCCCATCAAGACTCACTCATTTCATCAGTCCATAAAACCTTAGAAAAATCAGTCTTGAGATATTTCTTGGCCCAGTCTTGACGTTTCTGCTTGTGTGTCTTGTTCAGTGGTGGTCGTCTTTCAGCCTTTCTTACCTTGGCCATGTCTCTGAGTATTGCACACCTTGTGCTTTTGGGCACTCCAGTGATGTTGCAGCTCTGAAATATGGCCAAACTGGTGGCAAGTGGCATCGTGGCAGCTGCACGCTTGACTTTTCTCAGTTCATGGGCAGTTATTTTGCGCCTTGGTTTTTCCACACGCTTCTTGCGACCCTGTTGACTATTTTGAATGAAACGCTTGATTGTTCGATGATCACGCTTCAGAAGCTTTGCAATTTTAAGAGTGCTGCATCCCTCTGCAAGATATCTCACTATTTTTGACTTTTCTGAGCCTGTCAAGTCCTTCTTTTGACCCATTTTGCCAAAGGAAAGGAAGTTGCCTAATAATTATGCACACCTGATATAGGGTGTTGATGTCATTAGACCACACCCCTTCTCATTACAGAGATGCACATCACCTAATATGCTTAATTGGTAGTAGGCTTTCGAGCCTATACAGCTTGGAGTAAGACAACATGCATAACGATGATGATGTGGTCAAAATACTAATTTGCCTAATAATTCTGCACTCCCTGTAGTAAGTAAATCCACGTTATCAGAGTAACACGGAATTACTAAATGTCTCAAAATCCACCAGCTGAATTAATATTTCTGCCCTCCCCTAGTAAAAATGCAAAGGGTGTTTAGAGCATTTACTTTATATCATGTTCTCCAGCATGTAGACTTTTGTAGGTTGACTTTTTAATCAGGGTAAAGAACATTTTCAGCACAGTGTCCTTGAGATTCAGCCTCCTTGTGACAACTGCTTATTACTGTTTGTGTAATTCTTACAAAGGATGCTTGTGACTTTGAGGTCTCTGAGTGTTTGTAGCTCTTCCCAGTAGCTGTATTCCCGTGGGCCATGTTTCGAGCCAGTGGTATATATGTGCACTGTATCAAGTGCATCCCTTTTACAGCTTTGCATGAAGTGCTGCTTCATCCACACTTTACTGCTTGGCCTGAGAGTGTGTTCTGTGACGAGACACTGCTAAAGCAGTGAGTGCTGCTATTTGAATTTAACTTCCCCAGCTAAACGCATGTTTCAAGTGGGGTAAATTGTAATGAAAATGCTCACTTCTACCCAATTGAAAAAACTCACAGGGCTGAGCATGGACGTCAGTTCACCAAAATGCCAGGGGTAGCAGAAGTGCCATCCTGTGCCCTTTGACCTCCACCTTCACTCACAGACACATACTTACACATGCATGCAGTTCACACACACACACACACACACACACACACACACACACACACGTACATCATACATTTAAAAACATTTTTACTTTCCTCAAATGCCATGGAAGGGCATATTCAAGCTAATTGTCGCTGATTTGTTACATTGATAGTGAATATTATGTTATAGTTCCCTATTAGTGTAATATAAATTGACAGAAAACAAAGAACGGAGTCCCAACTGACGTCCAGAAGGACGAGCTGCCCCTGTGTTCCAGGCACTGACTGTGCCACCTCTGAGGCCAGGGGTCGCAAAGGGCAAGTCCGGGGTCGCAGCTGTAACCCCTGGTGACCTCTTTGACTTCCATGGCTATAAGCCTGTCAATACACCTAAGCACCAGTTGTACCTGCTTGCACAAGCAATTTCATGATTTGGTCTTATGCCACACCACTTTCAATGTTCACCAGCCACCCCTGGGATTTAGACATTTCTTTTGTTGCGGCAGAACGCTGTAGATTTTCTTGATTCAAGCAAGGGAAAACTATTACATCTTTAAGCAATACACTGCAGCTCTAAGAAGAATGTGAGTACTTGCATTTTTCTAGATATATACAGTCACCCCTCCTTAGACATGCCTTCTTTAGTGAAAGGTGAGAGTTTTTGTGTAATAAGAAGAAATTTTAATCAGAAACCTTGACGTCAATTTATATCGCTTCAGAAGTTTGGATGATTGTATGCTGAAAGATTTGACTTCCTTTAATTCTACGATCCTATACACGAGAATTGCAGGCTACAATGGTAGTAACATTATCAGCCCTAAAGGTAAAATATAATTTTGACAGTTTGAGTGCCGCTCCAACACTGACACAGGGCTGTTTTCAGCAATTTGAGGCCGCCAGTAGTGGGAATCATATGAAAGAGACAGTCATGATTATTTAAGCATATCACTCTATTACATCCATTTTAACTATTCATTTGTAAAATAGGTTAACCATTTTTTTCTGATAATGCAAGAAGTTACACTCTGGTTTGTCATCAAATCTGAGAATATGGTACATGTCAGGAAAAACATCTGGTGTTCAGCACCATATTTTTTATTTAAAAAAGTAACGCTAGTGTCCAGACATTCGGAATATACAAAATAGCCTAAGGTACTAATAATGCTTTTCCCAATATTGTTTTGCTTCTACACAGATTATGGGTTGAACCTTCTGGAAAAAAAAAAGGGGGCCCTTTTCTGAAATCGGGATCTTCCAGCCTTCAGGGAAATAACAGTTTTTGACATGCAGAGATGGTGGTGTTGCAGTTCCGAAGAATATGCATTTTATACAAGCTAAATAACTTTTTAGGTCTCGTCTGCTGACAGCTAATGCGTTGTTGCAGTGAGACCTATTGTTTATAGTAAGGGGCTTGGAGTTAGCTCAAAGGTTACCACTCGTTGACTTGATTGTCGTTCTTATTTGCTACCTCCCAATTGTCAGGCGCCTGCCAATGCGACTTCCCGTATTTTAGTTTGGAACATACACCAAGTACTGATTGATTTAGTTTTGATTACTGTTCTCACTCTGTACTGTTTGTAAAACTGTCATAAATAATCGGTTGAGCTCTACCCTCCCTTTCCTCTGCACCGCCAAAATCCTCACTCTAAATATGTACATATAAGTTTCTTAGGGCATGGTCTTTCAGTCATTACTCACCTTACATCAAACCACAAAACTATAAACTATTACTACCCAAATTGTTCCTCAATTACGTTATCAAGCCCACTTTGTTTAATATCTCAGTGTGTTTTGTTTGTTTTTGTTTACCTTCATGACGTACAGGAATACATTTTCAATGGTGGTTGGTAGGATAAGCGCAGGAAATTCACGCCCGATTTGTTAATTGTGCTTGATGATATTCCAATGACAAGTAGAACTAATTTATTGTATGCTGCATGCTGTTGTAGACTCACTTCGATGGACAACAAACATTGAGCAGGGTATGCTACTGGCTTGCCTTGTGATTAAAGTTTGATGGCATGGGTGTGACCGATACACCTCTTCTGCATGCTTGCTTCACTTTTGGCGTGGCTTGGTTCCATTATTCATTTAGATTTCCATAATTCATTTTCGTGCACGATTTGTGATCTCTCTTGTGCACGTTGCTAGGCTCTATGAATGATTTGCTAGGTGAATGATTGCTAGGCGGTATGAATTGATTTCCGCATACTCTACTCCTGATCATTTTTGTGTCTGTCGTGTTTTTTTTTCATTTTTTTTTTTTTTTTTTTCGCTTCTCTCTTTTCTAGCTAAGACTGGCTTGTATACATTGTAATTTTCTCTCACCCAAATTCCTCTACCTTGATGATGATCCTTTTGTTCCCTTTTAAGGATCGAAAGGTTGTTTACTTCAGTACCTAGACTCAAGTGTAAAATATTGTTATTACTGTACATATGAGCACTGGGACTTTGTAGGTAATGACTAACAATTTAGTCTATTTCGTCACACTTTTAAGCCTGAGCTTCTTTAGTCAGAATTGACTGTTTTTTCTCTTTTTGCTGTTCCACACAATTATTGAATATCTATGCACAATAAATATATACGTATGTCTACTGCTCATAAATCGTAGGTTTGATTCTATTCCGGTGTATGTTGCGTTGCTCTTACGGTTTATTCGAGGACCCTTGTTCTTTTAGAAATGCATGTAATCCTGCTCCCTCTAGGCCAGGTGCCTCCAACCAGTCAATTGGGAGCTTACAGTTTTGTAAATCAGCACAGGGGCATTTCTCCTTTTAACATTTAGGTAAATCTGTGGTTACTATACATTATTATCACCAGTCTGTAGATAGCGGGGGCCTGATAATGAGCAGTGCTGGAGTTAGATTTATGACCCATGGTGAGGTACAGAGGTGTATAAATGAAGTACTAAGCTATCTAACTCTTAAGTCCTTCATAACTCAGTATTGGAGGTGAGAACAAAATGTTTATCAATACTTTTAAATCACAGAAAATGAAAATGAAAAGTTACCTTAATGATTAAGTTAACTTTTGAATTTCATTTTCTCAATCTTTTTTCAGTGTTTCATTTACAAACACCAGGCCTCTTGCTCACAGTCGCGAGTAGAACTCCATGCCATAGCTGTAACTGAAATATACAGTGTTTGTTTAAATGGGAGAAATTTAAAGCGCAGAAACATGATCTGTGTTATGAACTGTTTTCACTTTATATTTCTCCCATTTAAAAAAAATATAAAAAATAATTGTAGGTTTGTGTTTTACGTGTAACACGACAGTTTATATATCATTCTTTTGAATTGTGCAATCTCAAACATATTTTTTAACCAAGTTTGGACAGTTGGCAAAGCATTTGATTTCCAGAAACATAATATGTTAATTTTAGCTATGCCGATCGCTGTAGACAGCCATCTAAACACCTGTGAAGAGAGCTTACCTAGACCATGAGTATCATGTAGTAAAAATAAGCGAGGTGACTGAGATGTAATATTGGGGACATTTTTTCTCAGGTATTGTAATATTTGTATCCAAAATTGTTGTATTTCAGTACATTCCCATAAGAGATGTACGATATCGCAGTTGGGTTGGCAACATCTCCAGCAATCAGAGTTATTACTGAGTTTGGCAGAGCATAATTTAGAAGGTGACCAATGAGATCAATGTAGAATTTTGAAGTAATTAAATTTCAACCTTGTATCACGAAGGCCCTGATTGTAAATTTCCAGTACTTTAGACTATTCTTTGTCTGAGTAATATTAAGTCTTGTAGACCACCATAATTTTACATTTCTAGATGTATCATCTGAAAAAGATTTATCAATTAATAATGAATTTAAGCCTGATACCATGCCTTTGAAGTTTTTCCACATGTAAATATAACGAGCAATGGATGAGTGTATCATAGAATCTATAGTTGGATTTGTTATAGGGTTAAGAATTGTTATTAATAATACATTATTAAATTGTGATTGCAGGAGTTTATACGTATCTTTTAGTTGTGAGAATGGCTTCAAGGAGTTATTCTGTGTGTATATGTCTGATAGATTATTAATTTTATGATTTTTCCAGACACACCAATTAAGTTCTTTACCTTTGTATATAATTGCTTAGTTATTCCATATTGGAGCATTTAAATGTATATGAATATTACAGTTTATAATTGTATGTGCTTTTTGCCCAGCCACTTGGGAGGAGTATATGATTGGATTGGAGAGTTGTGAGAATTTTGGACATTTAGTGTAATAGCCATGGGGGTAGTGGTTTTCAATAGGAATTGTTCCAATTTCACCCATATGGGTGGGTTTTCGTTCTTGGATATCATATAAGTTGTGTGTGATAGTTGTTGTGCTATCCAATAGTTTTCTAAGTGTGGAAGTCTAAGGCCTCCTTTTAAAGAGGATGAATGCAATTTTGAACCACTTATACAAGGGTTTTTTTACTCCCCAAATAAACTGAGTTATCAAAGATGCTGTATTTTTTAAAACTTTAGAAGTAATAGGAAGTGATAACATACCAAAGACGTAATTACATTTTGGAATTGTATTCATTTTAATAATCTGTATTCTTCCCCATAGCGATAGATTCAATTGAGACCATCTAGTAAAATCTCTTTTAAGTCTAACTATTATGGGATTTAAATTATCCATCATAATATTCTTCAACCCTGTATTAAGTAGGATCCCAAGATATTTCAAATGTGGTGATTTCCATTTAAAAGAGAAATTGTTTAATACGGATGAAGTAGTATTGTTCTTTGGTAAAGCTTCACATTTAGACCAGTTAATCTTATAACCAGAAAATGTTGAGAATTGATTTAATAGATTAATCAGGTTTTTGACTGAGGAGTTAGATAATGTGAGTAGAATATCGTCTGCATAATAAAAAGCTTTAACCTCGCCTGTTGAAGTAGCAATACATTGTATGTTAGCATTTTGTCTAATTGCAATGGCTAAGGGTTCTAATGCAATAAGAAATAACAAAGGGGATAGTGGACATCCTTGTCGGGTCCCTCGTAGAATTTTAAAATAAGGAGATGTAAAACCATTACATGTGATCGCGGCTGTAGGAAGTTGATACATTCCCTTAGTTAATGTAATGAAATCAATACCAATACACATTCTATTCATAGTTCGAAATAAATATCCCCATTCTACTCTGTCAAATGCCTTTTCAGCATCTAAGGATCATACAATATTTTCTTCTATTTTATTACGTTGTTGCCATAATAAATGTAGAATTGTTCGAAGGTGATTTGAGGAGGATTGAGTTGGAACAAAACCTACTTGAGAGGGATGAATAAGTGTTGTGATGACTGAATTTAATCTTATCGCAAGTATTTTACCCAAAATTTTAATATCAGAGTTATTAAGGAAATAGATCTATAACTGGAACATTCCAATGGGTCTTTATCCGGTTTGAGAATTACAGTAATACATGCTCGCAGAAATTCTGGGGGAAAGTGACCCTTTTTTAAAGCTTCATTAAAGAAGGATTGTAACAATGGAATAATTTGGGCTTTTGTGATTTTGTAAAATTCAGTGGGAAAGCCGTCTTCTCCAGGGGCTTTACTTGTAGCTAAACAATCAATAGCTTTTGCAATCTCTTATGTTGATATAGGTCCCTCTAGTCTTAATTTTTGTGCTTGTTAATCTTGGGATCTTTAGGTTGGTGAAAAAATCATCTTCCTCCTTTGTATCTTCGCAGTTCAATGATGGCTAAAGTGTTTGATAATAAGTTTGGAATTGTGTAATAATGTCTGTTGGTAAAGTAAATAAGTAATTTGAAGAATTTTTAATAATAGGTATCGCTCTGGATGATTCCTGTTGGCGTAATTGATAAGCTAAAAGACGTCCCGCTTTCTCCCCTCTTTCATAGTGACGTTGTCAAATTAGGAATAAACATTTTTCGGCCTGAGAGGTATATAGATTATTGAGTCTGAGTTTAACTGATATCAGATTCTCAGGTGATTCAGATTTGTTATAATCTTTTGAAAGTGCTATAACCTCATTTTTCTAATGAATTCCTTCCATTATTCAATTTTCTTTTAGAAGATATGAATCTCTCATAATCATTCCTCTAATGACTGCTTTGCCTGCTCCCCATAATACACTAGCATCTGTAACTGAGTCTCTATTCTATACAAGGAATTGGTCAACATGTTGGCAGAGACTCAATTTAGCTTGAGGTGTCTTATACATAGAGGGATTGAATCTTCAATTAGCTTTGGGAGATTGTGTTAATCCAATATTAATATGTAAGTTTATTAAATCATGATCTGAGAGGCTATAAGGAACAATTCCTGCAGATGTTATTGATTGTATCATTGCGGATAAGGTTAAAAAATTATCTATTCTGGAGCGAATTGAGTGTGCACAAGATGTAAAGGTATAATCTCTGTCATCTGGGTGTAAAAGACGCCATGGTTCTTTTAATGCTAAATCATCTATAAGATCTTTCAATATATATCTATCATTTGAATGATGAGTATCTGGTTTGTCAGATTTATTAATGAATGGGTCCATAGTAACATTCCAATCTCCTCCAATCAATACTTTTGTAGACCCAAAGGAAGATAATAATCTACTAGTCTTTGAAATGAATATTGTTTTGGAATCATTGGGTGCATATATCGTGCCTATAATCATAAAAGAATTTCTAATACAAATTTTAACAAATGCATATCTGCCTTCATCATCTAACCATGTTTGAATAATTTTGTATGGTAAATTTTTATGAAAAAGAATAGCTACTCCACATTTCCGAATAGGTGTGTCATCGTTATTAGAATTACTTTGCGTTATGCTAGCATGTATAACTTGACCAACCTAGTCTCTTTTCAATTTTTCACTTTCTGATTCATTAAGATGTGTTTCTTGTGCTAAAGCAATATCTGTTTTTTGTTGTCCAAGAAAATTAACTATCTTCTTTCTCTTGATAAAATGTGTCAAACCATTAACATTCAAAGAAATACCATTTAAAGGTTTTAACTTGTTAATGGACATGTGAAAACCAACAAAATAATATCAATCAAAATTCTAATAATAAAAAGAGAAGGAATATAAAAATATGAATAAGAGATGAATAATAAAGATGAGAATTGGAGAAAGAAGAAATATAAGAAATTATAAAGTTTCAAATATGTCAATAAGTAATTATATTATAGATGAGTTTTTAAATCAGTGTGACTTTTATATTAATTTAGTAAAAGGAAAGTATTACTTATTAAAATGATCAAATAAATTGTCCAACACGAGTGATAAGACAATTTTGTACACTTAACACCTAAACTTTTATCTGGGGATATAAGCCAGAGAGTCATGAAGAGGAGAATAGAGAAGGGGGAAAATAAAGCCATTTCAAATATATGATATGAAGTATCCTACATCATAAATAAATATGATCTTGTAATGAGATGTATTTTGAATAGAAAGTAGATAAAGCAATAATATTTCCGCTCTATTCAAGTTTTTAAAGGCGATCTAGATTTATCTCTCGGTTGATACTTTTTCCATGCTTTAAATTTACCACCATGTGTCCATTGTCGTTGAACAGTCTCCCATTCTCCTTGATCTATGTCCTCTGGAGTGGTGGGAGATGAGAATTCTTTAGTTGTTGAGGGTGAGGAAGTCTTATGCTCCATCTCGGAATCTTTGTCATCTAAGTCATTCAAAAAGGATTCCAAGTCGTGAGGATCTGAATATTCTTTGGTTTTCCCTTGAAAAGTCACAATCATAATAGCTGGATCCAAAAGACCATATTTTATATCTCTTTTCTTTAATCTGTTGCGTAGATTTAAGAATTGTTTCCTTTTGAGATTTGTAGGTGCTGAATAATCTGCTGTGATTATTACCTGAGATGTTTCATATGGACCATGATTTTTGGCAGCCATAATAATCTGACGGGCTTGTTGATGGCGTAAACAGCAAGCTAAAATATGTCTAGGTCTTGTGGATTGGATTATTCCACGTGAGCTCTCTGAAATTCTAATGGCACTGTAAAAGTAATGTTCGTCAGGGTTGGGAGAAAGTTAGTCAAAAAGTATAGAATATTGTCTTTCTCTGTTTGCTCTGGAAGACCTATAATTCTAAGGTTATTCCTTCTGCTCCGGTCCTCTAAATAGGTCATTTTTTGCTGAATATACCAAATATCTTGGCTAGTATCAGGTGTCTTATCTATGCGGATTTCAATATCTGTCAATCGATTGTCCATTAATTGCATACAAGATTGAAACTTGACCACTTCGTTCCTCAAGTCTTGAACTTCCATAGTATTAGTAGGCACTGTATTTTCCAAAGAAGCAATGGAAGATTTTATGGCTAATAGTTCTTTTAAGATAGTATCCATAGCTGTTGAAGGTGATTCAGTAGGGTCAGCCATTATGTGTTTGGTTTCAGTGATAACTGGTATGGATTGCAAGGCTGCACTATATGACAGTTGTCTTATAACTTTAGGATCTGACATAGTAGACTTCAATTATCTTCTAAGATTTTGTTTACAATAATTATTAAAGTTTGTATCTATCATTATAGAATCTTTGTTGCAAAGTCAATTGTAAATCTTTTTTAAATGAAGGAAAGATAAAATGTTTCAGGTTCCACATCCTTGTACAGATGTGTTGTTTACCTTATTCTTATTTAGTCAACTTCTTATTAGAGCGCTACTACTTTGACATATATATCATACTTATTCTTGTCTTTAGATACTACATTGCTCTTTGATGTTCAACAATCGAATTTTGAGGAAGTGTGACCTTATTTCTTGAAAAATGTTTGATGTCGGAAAAGTAACTTTTGGTTCGTTTCCCTGACTCCAATCCACTCGGCTTTAAGGGAGAGTCGTCAAATTCCACGGCATTTGGCTCCGTTCTCACCTACATCATTTTTAAAGTAGTTGCAAAACAAATGGATCGTTGATTATATATCCATTATTATCCGGTAGATTTCCGATGAATTATTATCTTTTTTTTTGAAGATTTTGTTGTCGAAGAATTAACTTTTGGTTCGATTTCCCCAGTTCCGTTCTACCCGTCTAAAAGGGAGTCGCCAAATTCCACTGCATTTATCTCCGCTCTCACTAATGTCATTTCTCAATGGATTGCAGAGCAAGTGGAACGTGGATTATAGGTCCAATACCATCCGTTAGGTTTCCGATGAAGTATTTTCTAGTTTTTTGAAGACTTTTCTGTTGTTGAAGTAACTTTTGGCTCGATTCCTCGTCTTCGTTTCATTTGGCTTTTAAGGGAGAGTCGTCAAATTCCACTGTGTTGGTTCACTTACATCGCTTCTAAAGGAGATGCAGAGCGAGTGGATTGCAGATTTTAAATCCAGTAGCATCCATTAGGTTTCCGATGAAGTATTTTCTAGTTTTTTGAAGACTTTGCTGTCATAGAAGTAACTTTTGGCTCGATTTCCCCATCTCCGTTCCATCCAGCTTTAAGGGAGCGTCGTCAAATTCCACAGCGTTTGGCTCTGCTCTCCCTTATATCATTTCTAAAGGAGTTGCAGAGCAAGTGGATCGTGGATTATAGGTACAGAAGTATCCGTTAGGTTTCTGATGAAGTACTTTCCTGTTTTTTTAAGGTTTTGATGTCGGAGAAGTAACTTTTGGCTCTATTTCCCATCTCCATTCTACCCAGCTCTAAGGAAGAGCTGCCATCTTCCACGGCGCTTGGCTCTGCCCCCTGATTTTGTGTTTCTTGACTTCCGGATCAGCGCGAGTCAGCTCTGAGCATGCTGCACACTGCAGCTGCTTTAGAGAGATGCACTGCACAGAGCTCAGGGAGCCACCGTCACTCACAGAAGACTGAGGGAGGGGGAGCCCTGCCACGCCCTGGCCTGCGGTTGTTGTGTCCATTATGCCCCATTCCAAATCCCACATCTTTCTGCAAGTCTGACACCAAATATTCTAATATTCTGTTCACCGGAGCTAAACTGGTAGACGGCCAGTTTTACCACCTTATTAATAGCATTCTTAGTTAATTAAGGTGGCTGTACAAGACTCTCGCTCTGGCCATAATCTGGGGAGTAGCTTCAAGGGGGTGTTTGGGGAGTTACCCCCCCCCCCCCCCAGATAAATCTATTTTCTTGAAGGTAGTTGGGTACAAGTATTTTCAGTCGGATTTCAACAGAATTCTTTACATACACTCAGACAATAAATGCACACACTCTGTTTGAAAGTCCTCAAATATTGGTTATTTTACACAATATTGTGTTTTCCCTCCTACTACTTATACCAAACCACATTCCTTTCTCTTTCCTCTGCCCTTTAAGCTACTCAGGTGTGCCCTGCTTGTCCTGTAATGTATTAAAACAATATATGCCAGCCTGATTGTTGGAAAATCCAAAGCCGTCACCACCCCAATCTTACATACCAGGCTACGCCCCTGACTATTATAACTGTTTACCACAAATTGAGCTCGTCTGCCCTCACTTCGATACCGCTTTTACTGATAGATTGATGCAATTTAGATAAACAAAACTGCCCTGTGTGATGGCATATTCCTATACCCCGTGGTTGATACACACTCCCCCACGTCCACCCTATCTGGTAGGCAGTGCTTAATTTGTAAATAAAAACGTGCAGGTGCCCAAAGCTCTCCTCTTAAACACATGGCTGCTGCAATTAAATGTGTGAACACAGAATACTGAGACAGGGTAATCCTGAAGCCATCTCGGGCCTCCTCAATCCCTATAAAGGCACTTGCTGCCCCTTCAGCTCACTCTAGCAGCTTTCTACTTTCTCCCTTTGTGACGCTTTTTAGTTTTTCCCTTCCTCCATCTTTCCAGTATGTGTCTTTTGCTTGCCGTAAATTCTTTAGGCAGAAGACTAAGCCCCGGCCCTCAAAAATAAGTGACGGTGCTCAGCACCGGAAACAACAAGCACAAATTAAGCACTGCTGGTAGGCCATGGAAACGGACAGTGTGCCAGGTTGCTGTTTAATTCATAATAGTGGGATAGTTACTGCCATAAAGGTTTAAAATGCATGTATCCCCTATAATATAATGCTTTGAACATTATGAATTCTGTCCTTGCATGCATTCACAGTTCAGTTAAAAAATGTTGGGACCCACTATCCCAAGCTGAACAAGCTCCTTATCATACTTTGCTGCAACGGCTTGTACTAAGATGAATGGCATCCCCTAGCTGTGACTTTGCACTCATTAGCTAACAACCCATTTGATTTTGTTGTGTCCTGGTAGAAATATGAATTCACTATTTTGCCACATAGAAGACATGTATGCATTTCCTTTTTGAGGGGTCACTGAGGAGGGGTGCCCATTGGTCTGTATTTTCTGGAAATACCCCTGTCGTAATCTGTTTTAGGCGACCCCTATGAACCTGCAGCTCCAGTCTATATTGAATATATGAAATCTGATCCATTTGTACTCCCTCCCACTGGCCATTAAAGTCTGATATTTGCCTCCCAAAATCCAGGCAGGCAATGTAACATTACAGCCGTAGTTGTAAATCTGCTCTGTCTTCTTTGGAGGTTTTTAAAGTTCTGCTCACAACTTGTTTCGGAACAGCAAGGGAAAAAGTGGAACTCCAAGAAGTTCTTGGAGAAGAATGATGGACTATAAAAAAAAAAAAAGAAAAGAAAGGCAGGTTTTAGGCCTGCAGTTTTAACCTTTTAGCTTGTCCACGTTCGATCAAATGAACTTCAATTTTCATTGAATGCAAGTTACATAGAGTGACCAGGTACCATAAGCTGTTGGTATATTGTTTGTGTTGGTGAGATGAGGCACTCCCTTCATTCAGATTTGTACAAGGCTTTAAAGTTCTTCTAGGAAAGAACATCCATCCAAGATGTCCGCCAGTGCACCCACAGATGGTTGTTATCCTGATCTTTGTGCTCCTTTGAATATTTGTAGCATATTGCTATTATGGCATTTCAGCAGTGGACTTGAGGCTACAAGTTGAAGATGTGTTATGCGAATGATAGTACTATGACATTGGTGTAACCAGAGGAGCCTTAAATTGTTTTCTTTGCCAGCACAAAAGAACTAAAAAAATGTGGTAATAGATGAGATTCATCTTGCTGTTAATAAACCTTTAGTCTGATGCTTTGCGTCTCCCACGATACCCTGCACCCCTAACCCCTCCAAGTATGCTGTTAAATGGCTGGTTTAAAAGGTAAAAATATTTTCTCCAGTTTGCCCGAAATCCCAGATGTCTTTCTGATTTTTTTTTTTTTTTTTGTGGTTGCTGTATCATACTTGTCCTACACCCATGCCAGCCATGCAGGGTTCCTGGTGTGTCTGTCTTTATTGGCGTTCCCTTTTATGACATCTGTTTTTACTCTTTGGGCAGTGTTAAGTTCAGGGGAGGGTGGTTGTACTCCCCACAGCCTTCTAAAGTAAGTATCTCATCCTAAGCAACACAGTTGGGGAAAATAAAGATTCCAAAAGATCTATGGGAGAGCGCTCTTATTGCCATAATTAAACTGAAACAAGGACCACCAGCACTCAACAACTTTTATCTTCTAATTCTAAGACCAGAAACAATGTACACAAAAGTGCCTTTAGGATATTTTGAGTACACATGTTGTTGTATTCCTGACTAATGCTGCCATACGTGAACATGTTGACTTTTATCTCCCCAGGTCTCCTTGATATTTCTGATCAGTGGTCTGGTGATCCTGGGTTATGCCTCATCGATCAGTAAGCAATCCACATATCAGGGTGTGGTGAAGGAGGTCTGTAGTCCGGCCCTGGGGAAGCTATGTGAAATCTGCTTTCTTTTGAACCTCTTCATGATCTCTGTGGCCTTCCTGAAGGTTATAGAAGATCAGCTGGATAAATGTAAGTGTGCATTTGCTTCAGTTCTTTCCAGAAATGTTGATACTTTCTGAACTGCCCACTAATCTCTACAGGTGGAGGGAGCACACAGCTGGCACATTAGCACCTGTCTTCCCAGGTGTAATATAGTGTATGCATTGCATTGTAGTGTTACTACTCACAAGCATAGTTGTTTCCTATCAAATGTTATCTGCCACTCAGACTAAATAGACAACTCACTGCTGATGAATGGCAACTACCATGTAACATGCTTAGAGAAGTTTTGCACATGCTGTGCTAATATTTGATGGTGAACAGCTTTACTTGTGGCTTTTCATCATCAACTGCAAATGTGGCTTTTGAAAGGGATTACACCTGTCTTGGGGTCAAGACCTCCAGGTTACAGGAGCGACTGTTGCTTTCTACACTTGACGGTTGTGTGCACTTTGAGGTGCTTTACCAGGATCCTTGTTGATGTCTTTTGGCGCTTCAGAGGTATAAGTTGCAAAGTGCAAGTACTAGAATGGAGAACTATGGAACTCCGTATGCTATTCGAGTTGTTAGAGAAAGATTTGCCTACTTTAATCTGTTGCTGCTGATTAATCATGTAGGATTCAAGCCACTTTATATGCTTATTTTTTATAGTAATGCACTGTCGTAAGGGGAGGATGCTTAATCAAGGCCTATGATTTGCAAAATACCAGTTTTCTGTGCTGCTTGCTGCTCTAAAACAAGAATGTCATCTGTAACTCTTTGCACTCATGGCAGAATGTTTGTAGTTTGTCAAAAAGGACCTGATGTCCACAGCTAACAAATGAGCTGTACCTTAAAATGTCCCATGCTGCACCGACCATGCACACTTGAGAATGAAAAACCGAATTAATAACAAGCCTTTTCAATACAACGGGTCTCGCATTTACTCGAGTTAGAGCTATTAGCGTTGTAAAGAAGAAAAACGCAGCTCAATCGCACTATGTAAAATGCAGCGCGATCGCGCTGTGTGGAAAGTAAACAGATAAAGTAGTCCGGACACCATGCTGAAAATATCGATCCTTGTATGTTTTTGGTACTTTACCGGTGCTGTGTAGGTGGGGTAGGTCGCTCCCCCTGCCGCTGCAGCTCCTCCAAGTTCCCGAGTTCCTGTGTTCCTGAGACCCACCTAACTGTAAGTACCCCCCTCCTCCCAGCCCCTCGCCCTGCCCCGCGCCACTCACCTTCTCTCCTGCTCCTGCTTCTTTTCCTCCTCTCTGTCTCTTCCTCCTCGCTCCCCCTCTGCAATCTTCTTCTGTGTTCTTCTGTTCTTCTCTTCTGTTCTTCTGTTCTTCTGTTCTTCCCTTCTGTTCTTCTGTGTTCTTCCGGTCTTCTGTGTTCTTCTTCTCGGTGCTTCTGTGTTCTTCTTCTCGGTTCTTCTGTGTTCTTCTGTGTTCTTCTGTGTTCTTCTGTGTTCTTCTGTGTTCTTCTGCTCTTACGATCTTCTGTTCTTCTTCTGTTCTTCTGTTCTTCTGTTCTTCTGTTCTTCTGTTCTTCTGTTCTTCTGTTCTTCTGTTCTCCTGTCTTCGGCTCTTCTACCTCCTCCGTCTTCTTCCCCCGAGCCTGCCCTCCTGCTCCTTCCTCATCCCCCTCCCTCACTCGCCTCCCCCTCTCTCACCCCTAGCTAACCCGTTCGCTATCTACCTCCCTCACTCCTCCTATCTTCCTATCTCTCTAGCTCCCTATCTCACTATCTAACTCCCCCACTCTCCACCTCCTCCTACCTACCTATCTGTCTATCTATCTATTTCCCTATCTATCGACTTCTCTATCTATTTTCTCTATCTATTTCTCTATCTCTCCCCCCTCCCGCCACCCCCTCTACTACCTATCTCCCTATCCTCTCACTCTACCTCTCTCCCTCACCCACCTCTACAACCCCCCCTCCCCTATCTTCACAACCCTACTCCTATCTCTCTCCCTAATCTCCAAACCTCCTAACACTCACCCTCCTCCACCCTAAACCCCCTCCCCCAGCTCCTCTCACTCTACCTGTCCCCCCCCCTCCCTCGCGCTTTCCCGCCGCGACATCCTGCACGCCCCCGCCCCCCAGCTCCCATTCGCCCCCAGCTGACCCCTCCCCCCCCCCCTCCTACCTCTTATGGCGGCCGCTGCGCGACAGTGGTAGCGACCCTTGACCCAAGGGTAGGTCGCTCCCCCTGCCGCTGCAGCTCCTCCAAGTTCCCGAGTTCCTGTGTTCCTGAGACCCACCTAACTGTAAGTACCCCCCTCCTCCCAGCCCCTCGCCCTGCCCCGCGCCACTCACCTTCTCTCCTGCTCCTGCTTCTTTTCCTCCTCTCTCTCTTCCTCCTCGCTCCCCCTCTGCAATCTTCTTCTGTGTTCTTCTGTTCTTCTCTTCTGTTCTTCTGTTCTTCTGTTCTTCTGTGTTCTTCCGGTCTTCTGTGTTCTTCTTCTCTGTTCTTCTCGGTGCTTCTGTGTTCTTCTTCTCGGTTCTTCTGTGTTCTTCTGTGTTCTTCTGTGTTCTTCTGTGTTCTTCTGTGTTCTTCTGTGTTCTTCTGTGTTCTTCTGTCTTCGGCTCTTCTACCTCCTCCGTCTTCTTCCCCCGAGCCTGCCCTCCTGCTCCTTCCTCATCCCCCTCCCTCACTCGCCTCCCCCTCTCTCACCCCTAGCTAACCCGTTCGCTATCTACCTCCCTCACTCCTCCTATCTTCCTATCTCTCTAGCTCCCTATCTCACTATCTAACTCCCCCACTCTCCACCTCCTCCTACCTACCTATCTGTCTATCTATCTATTTCCCTATCTATCGACTTCTCTATCTATTTTCTCTATCTATTTCTCTATCTCTCCCCCCCTCCCGCCACCCCCTCTACTACCTATCTCCCTATCCTCTCACTCTACCTCTTTCCCTCACCCACCTCTACAACCCCCCCTCCCCTATCTTCACAACCCTACTCCGATCTCTCTCCCTAATCTCCAAACCTCCTAACACTCACCCTCCTCCACCCTAAACCCCCTCCCCCAGCTCCTCTCACTCTACCTGTCCCCCCCCTCCCTCGCGCTTTCCCGCCGCGACCTCCTGCACGCCCCCGCCCCCCAGCTCCCATTCGCCCCCAGCTGACCCCTCCCCCCCCCCCCTACCTCTTATGGCGGCCGCTGCGCGACAGTGGTAGCGACCCTTGACCCAAGGGTAGGTCGCTCCCCCTGCCGCTGCAGATCCTCCAAGTTCCCGAGTTCCTGTGTTCCTGAGACCCACCTAACTGTAAGTACCCCCCTCCTCCCAGCCCCTCGCCCTGCCCCGCGCCACTCACCTTCTCTCCTGCTCCTGCTTCTTTTCCTCCTCTCTGTCTCTTCCTCCTCGCTCCCCCTCTGCAATCTTCTTCTGTGTTCTTCTGTTCTTCTCTTCTGTTCTTCTGTTCTTCTGTTCTTCCCTTCTGTTCTTCTGTGTTCTTCCGGTCTTCTGTGTTCTTCTTCTCTGTTCTTCTCGGTGCTTCTGTGTTCTTCTTCTCGGTTCTTCTGTGTTCTTCTCTGTTCTTCTCTGTTCTTCTCTGTTCTTCTGCTCTTCCGATCTTCTGTTCTTCTGTTCTTCTGTCTTCTGTTCTCCTGTCTTCGGCTCTTCTACCTCCTCCGTCTTCTTCCCCCGAGCCTGCCCTCCTGCTCCTTCCTCATCCCCCTCCCTCACTCGCCTCCCCCTCTCTCACCCCTAGCTAACCCGTTCGCTATCTACCTCCCTCACTCCTCCTATCTTCCTATCTCTCTAGCTCCCTATCTCACTATCTAACTCCCCCACTCTCCACCTCCTCCTACCTACCTATCTGTCTATCTATCTATTTCCCTATCTATCGACTTCTCTATCTATTTTCTCTATCTATTTCTCTATCTCTCCCCCCCTCCCGCCACCCCCTCTACTACCTATCTCCCTATCCTCTCACTCTACCTCTCTCCCTCACCCACCTCTACAACCCCCCCTCCCCTATCTTCACAACCCTACTCCTATCTCTCTCCCTAATCTCCAAACCTCCTAACACTCACCCTCCTCCACCCTAAACCCCCTCCCCCAGCTCCTCTCACTCTACCTGTCCCCCCCCCTCCCTCGCGCTTTCCCGCCGCGACCTCCTGCACGCCCCCACCCCCCAGCTCCCATTCGCCCCCAGCTGACCCCTCCACCCCCCCCCCAACCTCTTATGGCGGCCGCTGCGCGACAGTGGTAGCGACCCTTGACCCAAGGGTAGGTCGCTCCCCCTGCCGCTGCAGCTCCTCCAAGTTCCCGAGTTCCTGTGTTCCTGAGACCCACCTAACTGTAAGTACCCCCCTCCTCCCAGCCCCTCGCCCTGCCCCGCGCCACTCACCTTCTCTCCTGCTCCTGCTTCTTTTCCTCCTCTCTGTCTCTTCCTCCTCGCTCCCCCTCTGCAATCTTCTTCTGTGTTCTTCTGTTCTTCTGTTCTTCTGTTCTTCTGTTCTTCTGTTCTTCTGTTCTTCTGTTCTTCTGTTCTTCTGTTCTTCTGTTCTTCTGTTCTTCTGTTCTTCTGTTCTTCTGTTCTTCTGTTCTTCTGTTCTTGTGTTCTTGTGTTCTTGTGTTCTTCTGTTCTTCTGTGTTCTTCCGGTCTTCTGTGTTCTTCTTCTCTGTTCTTCTCGGTGCTTCTGTGTTCTTCTTCTCTGTTCTTCTCTGTTCTTCTCTGTTCTTCTCTGTTCTTCTCTGTTCTTCTCTGTTCTTCTCTGTTCTTCTCTGTTCTTCTCTGTTCTTCTCTGTTCTTCTGCTCTTCCGATCTTCTGTGCTTCTGTCTTCTGTTCTTCTGTTCTTCTGTCTTCTGTTCTCCTGTCTTCGGCTCTTCTACCTCCTCCGTCTTCTTCCCCCGAGCCTGCCCTCCTGCTCCTTCCTCATCCCCCTCCCTCACTCGCCTCCCCCTCTCTCACCCCTAGCTAACCCGTTCGCTATCTACCTCCCTCACTCCTCCTATCTTCCTATCTCTCTAGCTCCCTATCTCACTATCTAACTCCCCCACTCTCCACCTCCTCCTACCTACCTATCTGTCTATCTATCTATTTCCCTATCTATCGACTTCTCTATCTATTTTCTCTATCTATTTCTCTATCTCTCCCCCCTCCCGCCACCCCCTCTACTACCTATCTCCCTATCCTCTCACTCTACCTCTCTCCCTCACCCACCTCTACAACCCCCCCTCCCCTATCTTCACAACCCTACTCCTATCTCTCTCCCTAATCTCCAAACCTCCTAACACTCACCCTCCTCCACCCTAAACCCCCTCCCCCAGCTCCTCTCACTCTACCTGTCCCCCCCTCCCTCGCGCTTTCCCGCCGCGACCTCCTGCACGCCCCCGCCCCCCAGCTCCCATTCGCCCCCAGCTGACCCCTCCCCCCCCCCCCTCCTACCTCTTATGGCGGCCGCTGCGCGACTGCGCAGCGGGCGCGCGCAGCGGGCACGCCGCTGGCGCGCCAGAGGCGCGCCAGAGGCAAGCCCGTCTGCGCCCGTCCGCGCCTGGCCCGCGCCCAGCGCCACGACCCCTGGTCCCCAGCTCCCCCAAACCCCGCTGATCCGCTACGACCCCACCACCCTCCACGCCCTCAACCCAGGGCGCTCCAAAACCTGCTTCCTAGCTCACCCCAAACGCACCCATGGACCCTTCGCCTGCAACTCCTGCAAACGCATCTTCCACCACGCAACTACCACGACCACAAGCCCACGCGCCATCAACCACCTCAAGTGCATCCTGATCAACGCTCGTTCCGTCCACAAGCACGCCGTTGAACTTTGGGACCTCCTGGACTCCACAGCCCCGGACATCGCCTTCATCACGGAGACATGGATGAACGCCTCCTCTGCTCCAGACATCGCTACCCGCCATCCCCGAAGGCTACAAGATCTCCAGAAAAGACCGCACCAACCAAGTAGGAGGAGGTGTCGCCATCATCTTCAAAGACTCCATCAGCGTCACCACCTCCACCGAAGACCCCCCCCCCTCGCCGCTGAACACCTGCATTTTCAGATTCGCACCGACCAAAGGACCACCCTCAGAGGATCCCTCGTCTACCGTCCTCCCGGACCTCGCGCCTCTTTCAGCGACGCCATCGCCGACTTCATCTCCCCGCACGCCCTCGCCTCACCGGACTACATCCTCCTAGGCGACCTCAACTTCCATCTGGAACAAAACAACGACCCCAACACCACCACCCTGCTCGACAACCTCGCCAACCTCGGTCTCAAACAACTGGTGAACACCGCCACCCACATCGCCGGACACACGCTCGACCCTATCTTCTCCGCCAGCAAACACGTCTTCTTCAGCCACACCTCTGCCCTACACTGGACCGACCACAGCTGCGTCCACTTCACATTCCGACGCGAGACCTCCCACCTCCGCACTCAACCCATCCCTCATCGACAGTGGAACAAGATCCCTGAAGAGCAACTCTTCTCCGCTCTCGCCGCCAACCAACCCACCCTCACCACCGACCCCAACGACGCAGCTCTCAACCTCACAAACTGGATCTCCAACTGCGCTGACAACCTTGCTCCCCTCAAACGCACGCATCGACAGACCAACACCAAAAAACCTCTCTGGTTCTCTGACACCCTCAAAGAATCAAAGAAAACTTGTCGTGCCCTTGAGAAGGCCTGGCGCAAGGACCACACCGCTGACAACATGACCGCCCTCAAGAACGCTACACGCGAACACCACCACCTGATCCGCACTGCCAAAAGGAACTTTTTCACCGACAGACTAGACAAAAACAGCCACAACAGCAGAGAACTCTTCAGCATCGTCAAAGAGTTCTCCAACCCCAGCGCCAGCGCCAACGCCGTCACGCCCTCACAGGATTTGTGCGAATCCCTCGCCACTTTCTTCCATCGCAAGATCAGCGACCTCCACGACAGCTTCGGACACCAGACCCAACCATACACCACTGAACCCGCTTCCCCGGACATCACCCTCAACAACTGGACCCACATCAACACGGAAGAAACCAAATCCATCATGAACTCTATCCACTCCGGCGCCCCTTCGGACCCCTGCCCGCACTTCATCTTTAACAAAGCCAACTACATCATCGCCCCGCACCTCCAGACCGTCATCAACTCTTCTTTTTCTTCTGCTACCTTCCCCGAATGCTGGAAGCACGCTGAAGTCAACGCCCTACTAAAGAAACCTACGGCTGACCCAAGCGACCTGAAAAACTTCCGCCCCATCTCTCTTCTATCTTTCCCAGCCAAGGTAATAGAAAAGACCGTCAACAAACAGCTGACCACCTTCCTGGAAGACAACAACCTGCTCGACCCCTCACAAACCGGATTCCGAACCAACCACAGCACGGAAACCGCCCTCATCTCAGTCACAGACGACATCAGAACCCTGATGGACAACGGTGAAACAGTCGCCCTCATTCTCCTCGACCTCTCGGCTGCCTTTGACACCGTCTGTCACCGCACCCTAATCACCCACCTACGCTCCACCGGGATCCAAGGCCAGGCCCTGGACTGGATCGCCTCCTTCCTCGCTAACCGCTCCCAAAGAGTTTACCTCCCTCCGTTTCGCTCAGAACCCACCAAGATCATCTGCGGCGTACCTCAAGGCTCATCGCTCAGCCCGACACTCTTCAATGTCTACATGAGCCCCCTCGCCGACATCGTACGCAAGCACGACATCATCATCACCTCCTACGCCGACGACACCCAACTTGTACTCTCCCTCACCAAGGACCCCGCCAGCGCCAAGACCAACCTACAAGAGGGTATGAAGGACGTCGCAGATTGGATGAGGCTCAGCCGCCTAAAGCTGAACTCTGAAAAAACGGAAGTCCTCATCCTCGGCAACACCCCGTCCGCATGGGACGACTCCTGGTGGCCCACGGCCCTCGGCACCGCACCGACCCCCGCAGACCACGCCCGCAACCTCGGCTTCATCTTGGACCCTCTTCTCACCATGACCAAGCAAGTCAACGCCGTGTCCTCCGCCTGCTTCCTCACTCTCCGCATGCTCCGTAAGATCTTCTGCTGGATCCCCGCCGACACCAGAAAAACCGTGACCCACGCCCTCGTCACGAGCCGCCTGGACTACGGCAACACCCTCTACGCCGGGACCACAGCCAAACTCCAAAACCGCCTGCAACGCATCCAAAACGCCTCGGCCCGCCTCATCCTCGACGTACCCCGCAACAGCCACATCTCCGCCCACCTGAGACACCTGCATTGGCTCCCAGTCAGCAAAAGGATCACCTTCCGTCTTCTCACCCATGCACACAAAGCCCTCCACAACAAGGGACCGGAATACCTCAACAGACGCCTCCGCTTCTACGTCCCCACCCACCCCCTCCGCTCCGCTGGCCTCGCACTTGCTGCCGTCCCTCGCACCCGCCGCTCCACGGCGGGTGGGAGATCTTTCTCCTTCCTGGCGGCCAAGACCTGGAACTCCCTCCCCACCAGCCTCAGGACCACTCCGCTTTCCGGAGACTCCTAAAGACTTGGCTGTTCGAGCAGCGATAACCCCCCCTTTCCCCCCTAGCGCCTTGAGACCCGCACGGGTGAGTAGCGCGCTTTATAAATGTTAATGATTTGATTTGATTTGAAACACCGGAAAAGGCATGACGTATGCATGCCTTTCACAAATGAAAGCAAGCTGATTTTAAAAGGCAAGCCCACGAACCAATGTAAGTGACTGACGTGACACGGGCATGGTTAGAAGCCCAAAGAGAGATTACAGAATGGGACCCCTCCCCCCTTTTATCTGGCCGTGTCGGGATCCACTCCTGGACGCCAACATTGTAAAGTATTCAAATTCGACTTTACAGTGTTGGCGTCTGGGTGTGGATTGTGACACCGGTGATAGTAAGATGTATCATACACAGTGGCAAAGAACCCAACGGTCGATTGAGAACACAGTTATCCTGCTGATTAAAGATACCTTGGCAACAAGTTCTGATCGTTGATTTGTTAAATGTTATGAAATGGCACCCTTCCCCCAATATTTACCTTTTGCAGACAAGTTTCACCTTGTCAGATTTCCCACACCTCGCCTACACTTTTCAAAAATGTGAAATGTTAGTATGTTTTCCTGGGTGTTGGGTGAACCGAGGCTCAAGAATTCCTGACACGATTGTGAAATATCAGTGATAAACAGTATCTAAAATACTCCGTACGTGGATACAGTTTTTGTTGGTCCTCTCCAGTGTGAGGTGTCCAAATACACATTGTCTCGTTTTGCCAGAGTGAGATCTAGCTTTTGTTATTTCATTTATTTCTTCCTTTCTTACATCTAAATGAATTACAACTTGTGGTATGTGGGACTTTATAGTGTAGGATGAGAGAGAGCCCCGTGAATTGCTCACCCAGAACAGCTGCCATGCACATGGTCGGCCGAGGCCAAGAGAGACCCGCACGTCAGCATACCTAGCTTTACAACCTGTTCATATTTTTTTTGTGACAGACGTTCAGTTCCTACAAAGTGGGCAGATGTGGAGGGAACACCCCCCTGTACTGCTCCCCCAGGTGCTGACCAGGAGATGGTTAGTAGAGGCCAGAGAGAGACGCGACTGGAGCCAGGATTGCTACTCCCTCATCTATTTCTGGTTTTTAAATTGTTCACTGGTGTCCAGGGGACATTAGTCCCCCAGTAGGGAAGATTAGTGGTCCACTCTCACCCCCTCCATTTCCCCCCCCCTCCAAAAAAAATCTACTCTCCCAAGTTATCTGCAATGTAGATGGTGGGTTAAGGCCACAGAGAGGCACACCTTGTGTTAGCATGCTGGGCTACCCACTCTTTAGATTTATTCCCTTATTTTAAGTGATCTCCTGGTGCTTAGGAGGCTTTACCAGTTCCCGGGGTGTGAGGGTCTGATTGGGAGCTAATAACTCCCGTCTCCTCCTCCTCGATGTAACTAACATTCTGATGATGGGCAGGCATCCCAGAAAGGCATTGCCAGCACATTCAAGTGCTTGCACGGTTTTCTTTTGCTAGAGAAAAAAAGATGTGTGGTATTGAGGGTGCATTTTAGGTGTGAATAGGGGGGGCAATACTCCTGATCTGCTCCTAAAAAGGAGGGTGCTTAAAATGGATATTGTGAGTGTAGATCCGTGAGAGAGAAGTTGCCTTGAATCCATGGATGTCAACTGACCGAAATGCCCGGGGTAGCTGAAGGGACATCTTACCCTATTTGACCTCCACTTTCACTCATGCGCACATACTTACAAATACACACAAATGCACCCTTGCTCCCACTTTTTCTCACATAAACACAAAGTCACCTGCAAGCACATACACACAACATCCTTTTAAAAGCATTTTTTACTTACCTAAACTACCACGGAATGTCATATTCCAGCTAATTGTACTCCATTTTTATTACACTAATGATGAATAATGTATAATTATTAACCATTATTGCAATAAAAAAATTTGACAGAAAACAAAGAAAGTGGAGTCTCAAGTGACTTCAACAAGGACGAACTACTACTGTGTTCCTGGCACTGAATTTGCCACATTTTGAGGCCAGGAGTCGCAAAGGCAGTGCCAGGGGTCGTAAGGGGTAGTCCAGGGGTCGCAGCTGGGGTGAACCTTAAATGATGTCCATGCATGAACCTTCAGCACATCATCCTTGTCATCTAAGATGCTTTTATCTTTTGAGTGTGGCACTCCAGTTGGTAATGCCTCCTATATCTGCATTACCCTCTGGGAGCAGTAGGTTTGTGTGATGGGGTTGGGGAGGTGTTGTCATGCTTTTGGGAGATGCTTCCAGACCTGGATTTAGATCCTGAAATCACCCTATAATTATTCCTGTATTAATCCCAGTACCTCACGGGGTGGGCATAGCAAGTGAATGTGCCCTATGCTCTGTATGGGGGACATGGAGAAGGTTCCCCATAAAATGTTTTGGAAAGACAATGTTGCTTAATGCTCTTTACAGTACACATTCCCAAATATATTGGCTAAAATGAAACTGCTTTTTAAGGCAGTGTGTCTCATGAAATAACATGTAGCAGTAGGTAAGATCTGACTTCAGTGTAATACATTACCAATAATTGACCCAAACATCATCATGAATTGGCACTATTAATACTGAAACAACCTTTTTTTTCTTCCAGTACATAACGTGGATCTTTTCAGATGAATCCCCAAATATCATTCTTAGATGAATAAGTACAAACAAAACTGAAATTCCTTATTTTCAGAATATAACCCTCTTCCCAACTACCAGTTTTTCAGCCACTAAGTCCGTTATTGTAACCCTCAAATACCTGCGTTTCTTGCATTCACTTCTTCCCCCCCTCCTCCCCCCCAAATAGGCAGAACACAACTCACATAATTGTCGAAGAGCTGCCAAGCATATGGAAATGGTAGTAACGAAAATTCAAGGATGCTCACCTTATACTAGCATGTGCATTAGAATGTATGGTTTGCCAGAATACATCAGTGCAGCACAGTTGTTAGTGATAGAATGCCATAACAAAGGTGCTAGGTCTACGGGTGGGAGGACTACGTTATGCAGCAGCAGGCTACTGGAGTTGAAGGGAGGTTAATGTGGATGCTATATGTCAAGACGAGACCGCCACCAGGTGCACACATAATCGCTTCTCCTACATTGCCCACTCAGTATGCATTTACTTTACATTTTATAAATCCTTCCTTTCCAGGTTACTTTCCGGTCCTGCTGGCTGACAGATTGCAGTGTCTCATTTTGCATGGCTCTTACCCATATTTCCTGGCTCCTGCAGGAAAGTCACGATTTTTAGCATTGTTACCCCTACATTTTGCCTGTTTATCATCGTGCTTAGACTGTTTTCACAGGGATCCTGCTAACCAGGACTCCAGTGATTGTGCTCTCTCCTCTAAATTTGGTAGTTTTGGTACCCTTTACAACCCACAATTGGCAAACTGGTGTACCCCTGTAAGTCCCTAGTATATGGTACTTAGGAACCCAGGGAATTGGTACACAAGGGGTCCCCCACGGGCTGCAGCATGTATTGTGCCACCCTTGGGAGCGCATGCAAACTGTCTGCAGGCTTGCCATTGCATGCACCCTTTCACTGCTGGTCACTGTAAGTCACCCTTATGGTAGGCCCTCCTAGCCCAGAGGGCAGGGTGCAAGTTAGTTTGTGTGAGGACACCTCTTCATGAGCCGAGGTGCCCCTAAAACGCTAGTTCCAATGCACTTGACTTCGTGAGTGCGAGGAAGCCAACCATTTTACCCATGTGCTGGCCACAGGTCACTCACTACCTACGGTTCAGCTACATCATGGTAATTCTGACACCAAAAATGCCTAGGTTCAAACATGTTGGAATCGTACCCCAATACTAATGTCAATATTGGTGGCATGATTCTATGCACTCTGGGGGCTCCTTAGAGGACCCCCCCCCCCAGTATTGCTTCTACCTGTTTTTCAGGGTTTGCGAGCAGTCAGCACTGCTGCGGCCCCTCAGACAGGTTTCTGCAATTGCAACATTTCCACAGCTATGCATCCTCTGGGGTCAGCAAGACTTCATCTGCACCAAAGAAGCAAGAAGGAATCTCCCTTGGAGTGAATGAGTTGCTCCCTTCATCCGTAGGCACCTAATGCAATGACAACAGGCTGCTGGGATCTTCTGCCATCCGGCTGCGGGAAGAATCTCCAACACAGGTTGTGTATTTGAGTGGTCCCTTTAGTCCTCTTTACCTGCTGTCCAACTTGGGAGATGGTGAGCCCTTGCCTGTCCTTGCAGGACAGTACCCCTATGCACTGCGACCCTTACAACAACTAAGGCTTGTTGACTCCTGCTCCAAAGGATCTTCAGGCTCCAAGTAGCCATGGCCTCAGCACTTCATCCTTGTAAGGAAAGTCTTTCCTCTGCTGCTCCAGCGGCGTGGGACTCCTCTCAAGGTGTGCTGATTGGGCCTCACTGCAACTTCATGTGCCTGCTGCCAGTGGGTTACCTGTTGGGGCTGTGACTGCTTCTGCTGGCTTTCCCGACTGCTGAGGATTAGCCCCTACTCCCCTCCAAAGGTTGAGTCCGCTGGACCTTGCTGGTCCTTTTCTTCCCTGGAAATCTTATTTTGCTCCAACTTTCATTTGCCAAGGCTTATTAGCGGTCCTCCTGACGACTGACCATCTGCGACCTGGGGACCAACATGGGGCATTATCTGCATGACTCCAAGGACCTCTCTGCAGCTCCTGGGCTCAACAGCTGAACAACTTCTTCCACCCAGATCTACATCCCCAGAAGGGTGGGTAGTGGCTCCTGCCCCGTCTGGACACTCCCGTGTGGACTGGACTCAGTCTACTTTTTCAGGGCACCTTCTTCCGGAATCCATTGTTGGGTTCCATCGGACTGATCCTGATCTTGCACTCTTCCTCTTTTCAAGTCCCTGTGTTAGTCTGTGGGAAGACCAGATACTTAACTCTGCTCTCCTGGTTGCTGGGGGGGGTCACCTCAATAGTCGCATCTTGGGGTCCTGAGTTCTCCCAGCTCCCCTCTAACTACTCCACATCCTTGGGTGGGGGAATTTATTTCACATTATTCCACTATTTTAGTATATGGTTTGGCCCCTATTATTAACTAATGTTTACCAATGCGCTTGTTATTCCTATATGCTAATGCGCGTGTGTGTGTGTGTATGTATGTATGTATGTGTATATATGTATATATATATATATATATATATTGTGTACTTTCCTCCAGTTGGGGGACTGCCTATAAGTAATCTAGTTCAGTGTTGCCATACAAAAGTACCTTTTATTGTTGCTACACTGTGTGGTTCCTGTCAGGAGTGATAAGTTATGGTGTGACTGCTGTGGTATTGCAAGTGCTTTACACTCCTCCTAGGCAAGTAGGCTGCTCACAACAGCTACCACTAGAGAGCCCTGGCTTCCTAGACACTGTCTTCATTCACCAATTGGGGTTGCCTGGGTCTGGTATAAGGTGCAAACACCATAGGTGTCCACCACACCAGGCCAGCTTCCTACAGCACCTAGTAGGCATTTCAGGCTCATGTCATTAGGTTGGGAATGAAAAGCCTTATCTGCCCCTAATTTGGCCAGAAAGGCCTTGTGTGATAAGAACATGGGGCTGCTGATTTGAAGAATGACCTGGAGAATACAATCTGAGTAGGCTGACCAATCAATTGAAATAGGATCTGTCAGGAACGTCATCACACATGCAGAGTGTTGATGGCTACTTTCGATTTCTACCCAGAAACCTGACGTAATAGTGTAGCGATCTATTTTTCTGAGGGTTGAAATTTCGTGCACCAACAAATAAATACTGGACTGACCTGGAATCCTGTGGGACAGATTTGCGGTGCCAGGATAAATACAGCTTACCCAAACTGGTATAATAATCTGGAGCACTGTGATGTTTCTCAGTCAAAACACGTGTTTATAGTATCTCTGTTTCAATTTATTACAACATAGGTAAAATAGATACAAGTGTCTATAAATGCATGATCCTTTATATGATAACATCTTTCACCTTACATCTCATTTTCAATCTGTTGGATACAGTAAACTATCATTTACAATTAAATGGACAAAGGTCAGCCAGTATGTATCGTATTATTTATATATATATATATATATATATATATATATATATATATATATACACACACACAGTATTTCCATATTAATCCCAGTACATCACCGGGTGAGTGGTCCCATTCCCTGAAGAAGTCTAGCAAGACTTGACCTTAGGACTCTGTGCACTTTAGCACTGGTTAGCAGTGATAATTGTGTATCTAAACATAGTTTGATTAGCATACACCTTATTGGCATATTTAATTTACTTATAAGTACCTTGTTAAAGTGGTATACTATATGCTACAGGCCTGTAAATTAAATGCTATCAGAGGGCCTGCAGCATGCATTGTGCCACCCTCTTAAATATTACCTTAAAACATATCTCAGCCATGCCACTACAGCCTCAATGCAGTTTTAAACTGCCATGTCAAAGTAGCATTAAAACCCCCTTGCCAAGCCTGAAGCTCGCATTTTATTACATATACGTCACCGTTGAGGGAGGCCCTAGGTAGCCCTTAGGGCAGGGTGCTGTGTAACCAAAGGTTTGGACATGTATTTTTACATTTTACATGTTCTCGTAAAAAAGAAAAAAAATCCTTTTTCACTACTGTAAGGCCTATTGCTTCTATAGGATGACATTGGAGTTTCATTATTACATTTAATAAGCTGTAATTTCCGTTTGGGAGCAGGTAGCTCTGATCTCTGACGTTTTAATGATAAACCCTCTTTATTGGTCAGATTTTTAATTACAATTTTGAAAATGCCACTTTTAGAAAGTTGGCATTTTCCTGCCTTTAGCCCTTTGTGCCTATAGCCTCTCTTGGGTCACTGGGTTTAGCTGAAAGTTTTACTTTGTGAATTCCTCTGAGACAGTCTCACAATAAAGGGATTGTGTTCTGTGTTCCTGTGTGGGCCATCTGCTGGCAGGGAGGCATAGTGGAGCAGTGGACAGCCCACTTGCAACTGAATAACCTTTGCCCTGCCTTAATACAATGGACCTAACACCCCCACATTGTCACTGCAGCCAGCTTCAATCAATCAATCAGTATTTGTATAGTGCTGCTTGGTCACCCCTGAAGGTATCCGGAGGTTAAGAAGGTCTCAGTCGAAAAGCCAGGTTTTCAGTCTCCTTCTGAAGTCTGCTTGGGAGGGTGCTGTACGTAGATGAAGGGACAGGTCATTCAAGGTCTTGGAGGCAATGTAGGAGAAGGAATGACCACTTCTGTGACGGATGCAGGGTGTGTGTGCGAGGGCCAGGGAGGTGGAGCGTAGGTGTCTGGCGGGTTGGTGGGAGTTCACACAGTGGTTTATGTATGCTGGTCCCTGATCGTATAAGGCTTTGTAGGTGTGTGTGTGAGAATTTTTAAATGGCATTTCTTCTGGATGGGGAGCCAGTGGAGGTTCCTGTGGTTGAGTGACACTGGCTTTTTTTTTTTTTTAGAAGGCTGAGGATAAGTCTGGCTGCTGCATTCTGCATTCTGTATGATCTTGAGGATTTGAGTTGAGATGCCAGCATAGAGCATGTTGCCATAGTGTAGCTGACTGTGACGAGGGCCTGGGTGACTGTCTTTCTGGTGTTGGCAGGGATCTATCTGAAGAGTCAACTAAGTAAGAGAAGAGTGTGGAAGCAGGAGGAGGCTACTGTGTTGATTTGATGCTTCAATGGTCATTTTACTGGTGAGGATGATGCCGCAGTTGTGGGTGTAGTCCGTGGGTCTGGGTCCAGGTTCGGAGGGCCACATGCTGTTGTCCCATAGGGAGGTGTTTTTTCCCGAAGATCAGCACTTCGGTCTTGTCTGAGTTGAGCTGAATCTAGTTGATTCTCATCCAGTCTGCAACACTGGTCATAGCATTGCAGAAGTTAGTACTAGTGGTGGAGGGGGCTTCAGTGAGTGAGAGGATGAGTTGTCATCTGCATAGGATATGATGTTGAGTCCGTGGGATCTGACATTTTTGGCGACAGGAGTCTTGTAAGTGTTGAACAGGGTGGGGCTAACGGACGATCCTTGGGGTACGCCTCAGATTACTTTTTTTTTTGTTTGGAGGTGAAAGGTAGCAAGCGGATTCTCTGCATTCATTCTGGAAAGGAGGCGATCCACTTGAGGGTGCTTCCCTGGACGCCAATGCTGTTGAGTCTGCTGATGAGGGTGTGGTTGGATACGGTGTTGAATGCAGCTGATAGGTCAAGGAGGATCAGGGCTGCTGCCTCCTTTCAGTCAAGGACGGATCTGATGTTGTTGGAAGCCGCTATCAAGGCAGTCTTCCTGCTGTGGTTGGCGCGGAAGCCAGATTAGGAGGTGTCAGAAAATTGTTTTTCTCCTGGTGTTCAGTGAGCTGGTGGTTTATGGCCTTCTCAAGGACTGACTTTGGTGGATTATGGGAGCGGAGAGAAGGGGTGGTAATTTTTGGGTTTGCTGGGGTTGGTAGAGTGTGTCTTCAGGAGGGGGCTGACCTCAGCGTGTTTCGATCTGCCAGGGAAGGTCGCTGTGGTGATGGAAGTGTTGAAGATGTTGGTAAGTTCCGCAAAAATTTCCTGGCTTCTGGGGGTTGGAAAACATGGTGGGAACAGGGGTTAGTGAGAGCTCTGGAGTGGATGGAAGACATGATGGCTGTGGTGGTGTGCATGGTGAGCGGAATCCTTGGAGTGATTGCTTGGTTGGAGTGCATATGTGTGCAGACGTTGTTGAAGTTAAAAGCAGTGGGTTGGGGGTCGAAGTTGTTGTAGATGGTGGCTATCTGGCTGTGGCAATTGTCCATTAGGGTGCCACAGAGTTGTTTGGGAGGGGAAATTGTTTTCTCTGTGTCTGACGTGCAGGAGAATTTCTTGACTATGTTAAACTGTAAACTTCGTACTTGTATAGCGCACTACTCACCCAGTAGGGTCTCAAGGTGCTGTACGCATACCGCTGTGGAACCCCTCCTGGCTTTTCCCTGTGAGGTGCCCACTCCTGGGCAGCCTCCAAGGTGAAGCTAGGCATCCCAGCGCTGTTGGGGCCGTTGTGGAGATTAAGTAAGCTATTGCCCAGAGTTACAGAGTGGGACCCATGAATTCAATTAGGCACCGATGCGAGAATTATCAGGTCCGAGGAAATTGAGCTCAAGACCCGCCGAGGCGGGAATTGAACCCTGGTCCGGGGCCAGATTTCTACATCAGGGTCTGCCACTCTAACCATTGAGCCACACTTCTCCACCGAAAGAGTTCTTTCGAGTCGTCAGCACTTATTTAGATGTCGTCCGTGGTTTCCTTGATTCATTGTACTTGTTGGGAGCTGATTTTGTAGGCAGTTCAGGAGGAGGGGTTTTTGGTGGTATGCCATTGTTTTTCTAGTTGTTTGCAGTTGTAATTGATGGTTCTGAGTTCTGGAGTATACCTGGCTTGTCTTAGGTTATGTTGTTTGGCTGGCTTCATGGGGGCGACTCCATGGGTGTATTTGGTGATCCAGGTGGAGAAGCTCTGCACGGCCTGCACTAGGTATGACATGGCTTTGGGCTAGATGGTGTTGAGGGCCTGTGCCCACTGAGTCTCAGTCACATCATCAATAGCAGTGAAAGGAACTGGAGGCTTGGTGATGGTGCCCTGTGTGCCTGTGATGGTGAAGGGGACGAAGGCATGCTTGGTCCAGGTGAGTTTTGTGACATGATTGCCCTTGACTTTGTCACCTGATGTGAAGACAGGGTCCAGTGTGTGTCCTGCTCTGTGTGGGGTAGATGACCAGTTCAGTGAGTCCTATGTTGCTCATGCTCTTGAGGAGAATGGTAGAGTGAAAAAGTTGCTAGATTAGTGTCAAGAATGTTCAATTCATTTAATGACACGGAGGCTAGGATTATGCTTCTTTCTTTACTACTCTTAACACAGCAGCCAATAAAATTATTTGTAACAAATCACATTAACGAAGATCATTAGACTACATAACCCATCATGCTCTTGTTCCCATTCACTAATCCCATGTGAGCTAATCCTTCAAGAGTCCAATACGCTCCCATAACTTCCTCTTTCTTTGCAGATTTGAGTTAAGTTGTTCAAAAAATAACATTAAACATTGAATATCCGATGACGAACTGACCATCTCCAATGGCCCAACGATATTCTTGCTGGGTACTTCGAACCATTTGAAAATCTGGGGATCTGTCCTCATTCTGTCTTTTGATCGGCACCTAAAACCAAGATAGGATGTTAACATGAATACCCTCAGTAACTGCAATCAGGGGAGGGCGAAATGCCATAAAACCAATAAACAATACACCTGAAACATCTCAACATGTTGACATTATTATATTTACCACAGTTATATCATCTGTTATTCTCCTGGAATCACAGAAAACAGGATGGGATAGTCCTTGACTCCTTGTCCTTAATAGAATTGAAAATTCTTGGTGCGTAAGCTAGCACATTTTTTATTCTATGTTCGGACCGGAGGCTCAGATTATGCTAGCTTAAAAGCTGGTTAATTACCATTGATGCAACATCCCCTACAGGTTTATAATAGAATTGTTTGAAAGTTGAATCTGATGACCAGTCGACTGCTTTCATTATATCTTGACGAGAAGTGCCTGGAGCTATAGATTTTGAAACCATTGTACCCCTCATGGAATGTGCTCCAAACACTCCAATATCAACACCAGACCCCTTCATAACATCTCTAAGCCGCCTAGATATAGTTGCTGATGAAACAGGTTTGAAAGGTTTTTGTAAAGCAATCAATAACTGTCCGTTCGGGTCATTCCTAACTGCCTGAGTACTGTATTCATAAGTCTTTAACAATTTAGCTACACATAACTGTTCATTAAATGGAAAATCAGGATACACAATAGTCTTGGTAAATGTTTTTGTTCTTCTAGTAATGGAAAAAGAAACTCTTTCTGGAGTAAATACTCTACCTGCAAGATCGAGCACCCTTACGTCCTCTGTTCTTCGGCAAGACACTAGATGAAGCAACATAGCTAATTTGGCAGAAAGCTGCTTTCTACTAAACAAATTGTTCTGGGGCCATTTCTTGAAAAGGTTTAATACCATATTTACATCCACAAAAAGGTATACGTGGTTTGTGGGGCATTCAAAACTGATACCTTTCAATAATTTTCAAATCACTGGGTGCATACCCACAGAAGTGTTACCTACCTGTACATGAACAGCTGCAATGGTGGAACAAACATTATTTTCTGACTCGTAAGATAACCCTTCTGAGGCCTTACAGAAAATTCACAATATCTGTAATGTCTGCTTCCATGGGATCTACGTACCGTTCCAGGCACCAACCCACCCAGCCTCTCCAAGCTGACTCGTATTATTTCCTGGTAGAGGGGGCCCATGCTTGCTTAATTCATTTTGCAGCTGTCTGAAATTCCTGGCAAACACCACTGTTGCCTGACAGCCTCCAGGCCATCATGGAAAATTGCTCCAATGGTACCAGCGGAAGAAGTTCGCCCAGAGGTCCCCGGATCATGTCCTGACTCCACTGAAGAAGCAGAGGGCAATCGCATGTCAATGCTAACTGAATCAGAACCCAGGGTTGTGCTTTCCAAAATGGTGTGACTAAGATCACTTCTGCCACCTCACCTGAGTGACCACTCTCAATATCATGGCAAAGGGGGGTTAGGCGTAATTCATAGCTCTTGGTCAGACCTGAAGAAAAGCATCTGTCTCCATCACCAATGGTTCCGGTCTCCAGCTGAAGAACTTCTTCAGCTTGTGATTCAATTGAGAGGCAAACAGGTCGATGTAGCAAGGCCCCCACGTTTCCTGGATCAGAGCAAATAACAGAGGATGCAGTTTCCAATGGCTGGGGTCTCTCAGATACCTGGAGTTCCAGTCCACAAGTATGTTGGATTGTCCCGTAATGTATACCGTCATTACTGAGATCTTGCGATCCTGGCAAAGATGCCAAAAATCCTTGGCTGTCTCTGCCAGGAGTCTGGACGTGGTGCTCCCCCATTTTGTTGATGTATTGAACCGCAGAGATGTTGTCCATCCTCCGCAGAATGCAACACAATATATTCTTCAGGGACAGTGCCTGAATAGCGAAGGAGCCTGACAGAAGTTCTAGGCAACTGATGTGCATATCTAATTAGGGAAGGAACCACCTGCCTCCTGTAGATACATCGCCACAACGTGAGCCCCATCCCCATCGGCTGGCATCAGATTCTATGATAACGTCTGCTTGAGACCCAAAATTTCCTTGCCATTCCACGCATCGATGTGCTTCAGCCACTATCGCAGTTCTGCTCGGACCTCTGTAGCTAGAGTAACTTGTTTGGTGTAAGCCAAGCCTTTCCGTAGATATTGAATCTTTAGTCTCTGTAAGGCTCGGTAATGCAGCAGGCCAGGAAACACTGCTTGGATAAATGAAGCGAGGAGGCCCACCAATCTTGCCATCACACGCAAAGACACAATTGGTCTGGGCAGGGCCAGCTCCATTCTTTCTTGATATCTCGAAGTTTGGATTTGGGGAGTAGGAGCATCGCTCTGTCGAAGTCCACGAAGAATCCCAGAAACTCAATGGACTGAGATGGGTCTTAACTGGATTTCTTTTTTGTTGATCATGAATCCTAGGTCCTGCAGAAGGTTGATTGTCATTTGGAGGTGCTCGATCACTGTCTCGTGCGATTGTGCCATGATCAGTATGTTGTCCAAGTAGACGATCATGCGTAGCTCTTTCTCCCTCAGGTACACTATTGTTGGCAGGTTCATCCCCTGACTTTTTGCCTCCTTCCTAATTTTTTCTGACGTCTTGCTGTTTGCTCTAGGACTTTGAGTGCTTAATCAATGCTGATCAGTGCAAAAGTGCAGGTGCTCTTCCTTCTAAAGTTGGTATGATAGGCTTATACCTAATTGGCATATTTAATTTGCCTGTAAGTCCCTTGTACAGTGGTATCTCTATACCCAAGGCCTGTAAATTAATTGCTACTAGTGGGCCTGCAGCACTGCTTGCGCCACCCACTGAAGTAGCCTTTCAAACCTATCTCAGGCCTGCTAGCGCAGGGCCTGTGTGCGCAGTTTTCTGTCACAGGGACCTGGCATCTAAATTTACTTGCCAGGCCCAGAACTCCCCTTTCACTACATTTAAGTTACCTCTAAGGTAGGCCCTAGCTAGCCCTATGGGCAGGGTGATATGTATGTAGAAGGCGGGACATGTGCCAGGTTGCGTGGCCTGTCCTGGTAGTGACCAGCAGCGTAACTTGGTGTCTGACTACAGTGAGTGCTGCTTTCTCATAGGATTGCATTAGAAATGCTCTGCCTTATATGTAGGGGGTATTGTCTGATTTATAATGGGTAGTGTAGGCATGTTTGGTATGGTTGTAATGGTGATGTGAAATGCTGCTTACTGGTGGAAGTGGATTTTTTTATTACTATTACAGAAATGCCACTTCTAGAAAGTGAGCATTTCTCTGCGCTTATGACTCTGGTGTTTTGCAGCTTGACTCCAAGTCACGTCTGGGCAGAGTGACAGTTGGGCTTTGTACATACTTTTCAGACCGCCTGTACACAGGGAGGGTGGAGGTGTCACAGAGGTGCATCTGCATACTGAATAGCCTTCCTGGGCTGAGAAGGAAGAGGCGGGGCACACCTGCATTTGTAAAGGCTGTCCCCTGGCCTCACACAGTAGGGTTGTTTACCCCCAACTGATACTTGGAGCCAGTGCTGGAGAAAAGAGGGGGCACTCCCAGAACCAGTTGTAACTGTTTGGAACCTCCTCTCCCCTTTCTTTGTGAAACACACTGTAAAGCTTAGTACAAGTACAGGGGCGTTTTCCCCACAATTTGGAGACACTTGGAATTTACCTGGAACTGGACACAGACTGATGGAGGGACTCCCCAGGAACCACCATGGACTGCTGCTGCTCTGCTGACTTGTGACCTGCTTGGTCATGTGAGGAACTGCCAACTGCCTGCATTTACGTTATGCTAGCCCCTGCAACTGCCTGCGGTGATGTTGGAGGAGTGCTGTTTGTGATGTTTATGGATATGGGTATAGCTCCTTGAAGAGCACTCTGAATGCTGCCTTGGGACTTTGAAGAGCGCTTCTGTTCGCTATCCTAAGCGTTTTGGAAAGTGCTGCCATGGCCCCTCTACACTCGTGGAGCACTTACCGCAGTGAATGATCACTGAAGCGACCTGGGCGTGTCGAAAATCGAGAGCACGCTCCCTGAGGTGCCTCTGGGGCACGAGTGAAACCTGAGAAGGAGCGAGCGCGCTCCTACCATGCCCCCCAGGGCAAAGAGCGCTCTGCAGAGTGCCCCCGGGGCACAAGTAGGCACCCGCTTCGTGCCTGCCCACATGTGGAGCCTTTGTTTCTCTAAGGGAAACGGGCGGGGAAGAAAGGCTCATTGGAGGCTCCCTGCCCCACCAGAGTCACTCACTGGAGTCCTGACGACGGGCAGGGGGGAAAGGAAGCCTCAACAGAGGTTCCCCCTGCCCCAATGGAGGCCCCCAATCTTCTCCTGAGACCGCGGGTGGGACTGAAGCCTCCCCGGAGGCCCCCTGCACCGCAGGTCTCCCTAAGGTAGCCCTACTTGCTCTTTTGGGGGCATTGTGTGCCCCCTCCCTCATTGGAGGGTCAGTTGAGGCCCAGGTGGGGCCCTCTGAGATCACAGGTCCCAGGAAGGGCCCATTATAAAACCGGAGGTGGTGTGTGTCGCCCCCCCCTCCTGCCCTATTCTTCAAAATGGTCCTCAGAATGAGCACATGGAGTGCCGGGGCCCCATTTTGTCCCTCTTGGCACTAGGAGTGCCTTTACATCACAAAGCAGGTACTTTTGAAGGACATATGATTCATGATGTTCTTGATATAGACATGATATAGTATTGTGTTAACCTGTTTCTTCCTGTGATGTGCCCTATATGTCTGCTAAATGTTCCTTTTTATGGGCATTCTATGCTAATATGTTTTCTTGACTTGCTATGTGTTTTATAATGCTCTTGGGACAGGCATTTATGATACTGTAATGACAAGTGCATTTGTGTAGTAAAGTGATTCCTGACTACTGCTTATATCGCAGGATATTAAGTAACCTGTGTATTATATGTGACTCCTGCTGGTTCTGCAGAGCAACTAATGTGTAACGTTCTGACCACTGCTGAGGTAGCAGGAAATTACTGACATGTGTTTGGTCTAATAATTGTGTTGTGTACAATACAGTATTTTCATATAACTTGGTGTTGTGTTTCCTTTGTGGTGGGGATAGTGCGTCACGTGTGTTGTGCAAACGCTTTACACATTGCCTCTGGGATAGGCCTGACTGCTCGTGCCAAGCTACCAAGGGGGTGAGCAGGGGTTATTTTGGATGTGTAACTCCCTTGGCCTAACTAGAGTGGGTGGGTTCTGCCTGGCTTAGGTGCATACCCTAGCCAACAAGGCTTATGTTGCAGAATATTAAGTAACCTGTGTGTTATATGTGAGTATTGCTGGTTCTGCAGAGTAACTAATGTGTAACGTTCAGACAACTGCTAATGTAGCAGGATAGCACTGACATGTGTTTGGTCTAATAATTGTGTTATGTACAATACAGTATATTTTCATATAACTTGGTGTTGTGTTTCCTTTGTGGTGGGGATAGTGCGTCACATGTGTTGTGCAAACGCTTTACACATTGCCTCTGGGTCACTGCTTGTGCCAAGCTACCAAGGGGGTGGGTTCTGCCTGGCTTAGGTGCATACCCTAGCCAAACAGAAACCCCATTTCCTACAGCTGCCATCGGCTTCGTGACGTTGGTGAAGCACCATTGGGCTGAGGACGGGCCGAACAGGAGCAAAAGGTACTCAAACCACTGGTTCCCTCCATTGGAACTGTAAGAATCGTCTGTGTGGAGGGAAAATGGGAATAGTCAGATAAGCGTCTTGTAGGTCCAGGTGGACTATCCAATCGTCTTCTTGAAGAAGGTCCCGCAGAAGATGGATTCCCTCCATCTTGAAGTGCCTGTAAACAATCCAGAAATTGAAATCACGCAAGTTCAAAAGGAGCCTGTGACTTCCTCCTTTCTTCTGCACTAGGAAGATGTTGCTGAAGAAACTGTGGTGGTCATGATAGCAACGTGCCACTGCATGTTTTTGCAGCAACTCTTCTATTTCTGCATCTATAAAAGATGCCTCTTGTTGGGGGAAAAAGTCAAATGTCTTGGAAGGTACTGCTGAGAGAGGGTCTGGTAAAACTCTATCTGAAAAACCTCAACTGTCTGAAGGTCCCACGCATCGCGTGTCAGTGACTTCCAGCTGTGCATAAATAATAGTATTCCCTCGAGCCTCTGCTGGATCTTGGCTTGTTGTAGCCGTCTCGAAAGGGAAAAAAAGTTGACTCCTCTAGCGGAGTCTTGGAATGCTCCTCTTTGGGTGCCTTGCAAAGACTGACGGCCTGGCGAGCGGCCCCTACCTCACCAGACCCTGGCAAAAAGGTTTGTATGAAAAACCTTTCTCAGGGAAGTTTGGGCCTTATCCAAGGCTGTGAAGGTGCTGACATACTCCCTATGTCATTAACAAACTTCCCTCCAAATAGTAGGCTGTCTGCCAAGGGACCAGCTTCCGCTGGTGCAAAATCAGTCTGTTTGGAGTCTATCCTCATAAGGATGGACTTCCGACGTTCAGTTGAGATGGCACAGTTGGCGTAGCCAAGGAGACAAATTGCACACTGGGTCCATTCAGTCAAGATATCTGGGTCAATGGCGTCACCTTTTTCTTTGGCGTTTAGGGTCATCTCTAAAATATGTCCAGCAGTTTGTCTAGGCATGCTCTCCATGCCCACACCCTTTTTAGGGTCTCAGGCATAATTTGCGTAAGAACTTTTTATGCTAAGGTCCACCTTTGGCAACCTTTTCTAGCACGTCTGTCTGGGACATTCCGCCCTGAGGCAATTGCGCTCATCTTTGTCAAAGGGTTTATGCAAGGTATTGTGCGTATAATCTGCCACAGCTCGTGCCGGGCCCAGTCTGAGGATCTAGGCTGGACCATGCTCTCAGGGTCGAAGTTGAATGGGACAGAGATGAGGGCAGAGGGTGAGGAGAATTGCCTTTTATTTCCAGGGTGGTGGGGGTCATTCATCCTCTGAACTCCCTGATCCAGGAGAGTCGAAATCAGAGTCAGAACTTGAGGAGAAATGGCTGCGCTTGGTCTTGGATGCACAGTATTTGTGATCCTCTGTCGACTTTTGATCCAGAGAAGAGAAAACCTCCTTATGTGGCCAGTGTTTTTTCTTGTCCTCATGCCTTACGAGGCACCTCAGAAGGCTCCCCCGTTGAGTTTGCGGAAGAAGGCATACGGCGGCCTTGACCTTTGGCATATAACTGCAGTTATGCCATGATGGTTCACAGTGCTACCGCCAAGGCTTTATTTATGGAATGTTGGACTGAGGCATCCAAGGCCTGAAATGCATCCCCCCTGCATTGTTCTCCAGATCTTCCTGAGGAAACCCATCATAGTATTCTGCCCCTTTAAAAAATTCTCTATCCAACATATTATTGGAATGGCTAAGGTCCAAGTCACACTTGGATTCACTGGGGAGCTGCCCCAAGGGGCAGAAAATTAGGTGGTAAGAAGGAAAAAGCAGTCTTCCATCCAGATCGACTACTTATGCTTCTCAGGAAAGCCTGTAATATTATTCTTATAGCCCACGCCTACTCTGGGGTCATGGACATTAACAGTGTGTGCACCGAGCTCAAATATGTAGAAATATATTGAAACAAACTTTCCATATATATCAATATATATGAAATTGCTGTCCTAAGTCTGCCGAATGTGTCCGTTTCGTGCTCTGATGTCAGTTACTGAGCACGCTTTGCCTAGCGACGGAGCGCTTGCTGTCAAAAGTATTGACTCACTCGTGCATAGCCCAGTCCTACCAAAAAGAAGCCCAGTCTCGCTATGCGTGTTGTCCCAGACTCGTTAATAGGCCTGATCCAGGAAGGTACGATGCGGCTGAGAAGCCATTGCAAAGCAGCCTTCACGTGAAGCGAGGGAGATGGTCCTACTTGTGCGCAACACAGAGGCTCCGAGCATCAGCTCACCGCTTCATCTAGTGCTTATGAAGTGAGTACACACTGTGTAAGTCGCAGGAGGTGATACACCTTGTACTGCACACACAACAGCTTATTTCTGCATACAAATGTCACATTTAGCGAGAACCATAAATCATACTTATCTTCGTGTGTGAGCAGCAAAGAAACAGTGTTCATGTTTAATAACATCCTATCTCGGCTTTAGGTGCCGATCAAAAGACAGAGTGAGGACAGATCCCCAGGTTTTTGTGTGGACGTGATGGTTATGGCTCCAAATACCCAGTGTTAGAAATGGGGTTTTTGGTTGGCAGTTAGGTTGCCCTCTGTCCAAGCAAGAACCCTCACTCTAGTCAGGGTAAGTCACACACAATCCAAAATCAGCCTGTGCTCACCCTCCGGTAGCTTGGCACGAGCAGTCAGGCTTAACTTAGAAGGCAATGTGTAAAGCATTTGTGCAATAAATCATACAACACCATAGTATAACACCACAAAAATACACCACACAGTGTTTAGAAAAATATAGAATATTTATCTGGGTAATTGTAGGTCAAAACGATCAAAGTTGCAATACGAATTTGTAAAGATATCACTGAAAAGTGATATTAAGAGTCTTTAAGTCTTTAAAAAGCAATAAAGTGTCTTTCAAGCACAGAGTACCTGGTTTCTGGTGGGAAATCTCCTCAGAGGGCCACAGGAGAAGAGATGCGTGGAAAAAGGGGTGTGTGCGTCGTTTTCCGCTCAGCACACACAGACTTGCGTCGTTCTTTTCCACGCGGGGAAGTCGGGCGTCGTTTTCCGGCGCGCAGACAGTCTCTTTTTGTGGATCGCGGGGATTACCAGATGTCCCGGGTCTGTGCGTGGATTCTCCTGCTTATTTTCCGGCTGCGCGTCGTTCTGCGGGGCTGCGCGTCGAAGTTTCGATCTCACGGTAGGCGTCGCGTCGATTTCTCCTTGGAAGTCGGGCGGCGTTGTCCTTGCGAGGCTGTGCGTCGAAATTTTGGTCTCACGGCAGGCGTCGCGTCGATTTCTCCTTGGAAGTCGGGCGGCGTTGTCCTTGCGAGGCCGTGCGTCAAAGTTTCGCACTCACGGTAGGCGTCGCGTCGATTTCTCCTTGGAAGTCGGGCGGCTTTGTCCTTGCGAGGTTGTGCGTCGAAGTCTCGATCGTCCCGAGGGCGTCGCGTTGATCAGCGTCGGTGTGCGGCGTTTTTCTCGCCGCGAAACAAGCTGTGCGTCGAAATTTTCGGCGCACGGAGCGTCCACGTGAAAGGAAGAAGTCTTTTTGGTCCTGAGACTTCAAGGAACAGGAGGCAAGCTCTATCCAAGCCCTTGGAGAGCACTTTCACAGCCAGACAAGAGTTCAGCAAGGCAGCAGGGCAACAGCAAGACAGCAGTCCTTTGGAGAAAGCAGACAGGTGAGTCCTTTGAGCAGCCAGGCAGTTCTTCTTGGCAGGATGTAGTTTCTGGTTCAGGTTTCTTCTCCAGCAAGTGTCTGATGAGGTAGGGCAGAGGCCCTGTTTTATACTAAGTTGTGCCTTTGAAGTGGGGGTGATTTCAAAGAGTCTCTAAGAAATGCACCAAGTTCCCTTTCAGCTCAATCCTGTCTGCCAGAGTCCCAGTAGGGGGTGTGGCAGTCCTTTGTGTGAGGGCAGGCCCTCCACCCTCCCAGCCCAGGAAGACCCATTCAAAATGCAGATGTATGCAAGTGAGGCTGAGTACCCTGTGTTTGGGGTGTGTCTGAGTGAATGCACAAGGAGCTGTCAACTAAACCTAGCCAGACGTGGATTGAAGGGCACAACAAGTTTTTAGTGCAAAGAAATGCTCACTTTCTAAAAGTGGCATTTCTAGAATAGTAATATTAAATCCGACTTCACCAGTCAGCAGGACTTTATAGTACCATTCTGGCCATACTAAATATGACCTTCCTGCTCCTTTCAGATCAGCAGCTGCCACTTCAACAGTGTATGAGGGCAGCCCCAATGTTAGCCTATGAAGGGAGCAGGCCTCACAGTAGTGTAAAAAACGAATTTAGGAGTTTTACACTACTAGGACATATAACTACACAGGTACATGTCCTGCCTTTTACCTACACAGCACCCTGCTCTAGGGGTTACCTAGGGCACACATTAGGGATGACTTATATGTAGAAAAAGGGGAGTTCTAGGCTTGGCAAGTACTTTTAAATGCCAAGTCGAAGTGGCAGTGAAACTGCACACACAGGCCTTGCAATGGCAGGCCTGAGACAAGGTTAAGGGGCTACTGAGGTGGGTGGCACAACCAGTGCTGCAGGCCCACTAGTAGCATTTAATCTACATGCCCTAGGCACAGGTAGTGCACTCTACTAGGGACTTACAGGTAAATTAAATAGTCAATCATGGATAAACCAATCAATAGTACAATTTACACAGAGAGCATATGCACTTTAGCACTGGTTAGCAGTGGTAAAGTGCTCAGAGGTCAAAAGCCAACAACAACAGGTCAGAAAAAATAGGAGGAAGGAGGCAAAAAGTTTGGGGATGTCCCTGTCAAAAAGCCAGGTCCAACATGACCCCCCACCAGCCTAAAGCCAGGGGAGAACAATCACTATCCTGATGTACTTCCCTGTTTGAGGCGACAGAACAAGGACCCAGGCCCACAACAGCAGGGGCATGCTCCAGTTCTTCGCCTTCCTGACTCCAATGGGATCCCTCTGTCCATACTCTCAGGGCCCACTAAGCCCATCCATGGGGAACCTTTCTCCTTTCCTGCGGATCCCATCTGTGCAGCACCTAACCTTACTTTGCTCACAGATGTATCCCAGGAGCAGGATAGTACCCCCATGACCAACATAGTGGTGTTGCCCACTCTACCCCTGGGGTGTGACACTTGTCCCCTCCCCAGGGATAACTCTGTCCACCCGGACAGCAAGCCACAGTGATTACTGACAGCTGCCAGGGATGAGAGCCAGGCCCCAGGCCTCTCAAAGCTCTCCAACCACTGTGGCTGTGGAGAGTGGGGGGCGGTAGCCCCAGGTGCTGGGCACCCTTTAACCACTCTCCCCTCCACCAGGTCAGGGATGACAGCCTGAACCTGGTCCTCCTCTCTGGGGCTTTGTACCCTCCCTCCTGGAGCGGTACCCCCAGAGTCCAACATGGCCAGGGGGCTTACAGAAGTCGCCCTGTACCATTCCTCCACCAGTGCAGGGCTGTTAACCTGCCACTGGCCCTCCAACCTGGGGTCTGTACCTTCAGGTTGGACTAGGGCCCGGGGTGAGGCTTCCCTCCCCCTGCCCTCCCTTCTGGGGTCCAGCACCCTCCAACTAGGAGTGGCCTCCTCAGAAGACAACATGGTAGGGGCACTGTTATCAGTAGCCCCTCCCTCCAGGTCCGGGGGGACACCCTGAACCTGGTCTTCCAGCCCAGGGTCTGTACCCTCAGACTGGATCACCGCCTGGCAAACCAGGACTTCCTGGGAGGCACACCTACCCCCCACCAGGTCAGAGTTTAACCTCTGCACCTGCCCATTCAACTCAGAGTCACCACCCTGAAGTTGAACAATTGCCTGGCACGCCAGGACTTCCTGGAGGGCACACTGACCCTCCACCAGGTCAGAGTTTAACCTCTGCACCTGACCATTCAACTCAGAGTCACCACCCTGAAGTTGAACAATTGCCTGGCGCACCAGGACTTTCTGGGAGGCACACCTACCTCCCACCAGGTCAGAGTTTAACCTCTGAGCCTGGTTCTCCAACCCAGGGTCACCACCCTGAGGTTGGGCAATTGCCTGGCACGCCAGGACTTTCTGGGGGGCACACCTACCCCCCACCAGGTCAGAGTTTAACCTCTGAACCTGGTCATCCAACCCAGAGTCAACACCCTGAGGTTGGACAATTGCCTGGCACAGCAGGGCTTCTTGGGAGGCACACCTACCTCCCACCAGGTCAGAGTTTAACCTCTGAACCTGGGTATCCAACCCAGAGTCAGCACTCTGAAGTTGAACAATTGCCTGGCACGCCAGGACTTCCTGGAGGGCACACTGACCCTCCACCAGGTCAGAGTTTAACCTCTGAACCTGGTTCTCCAACCTAGGGTCACCATCCTGAGGTTGGACAACTGCCTGGTACACCAGGGCTTTCTGGGGGGCACACCTACCCCCCACCAGGTAAGAGGTTAACCTCTGAACCTGGATATCCAACCCAGAGTCACCACCCTGAGGTTGAACCATTGCCTGGCAGGCCAGGACTTTCAGGGAGGCACACCTACCTCCCACCAGGTCAGAGTTTAACCTCTGAACCTGGCCATCCAACCCAGAGTCGACACCCTGAGGTTGGACAACTGCCTGGCACGCCAGGACTTTCTGGGGGGCACACCTACCCCCCACCAGGTCAGAGTTTGCCCTCTTCACCTGGTAAGCCAACCCAGAGTCACCACCCTGAGGTTGAGCCATTGCCTGGCATTCCAGGACTTTCTGGGGGGCACATCTACCCCCCACCAGGTCAAAGTTTAACCTCTGAACCTGGCCATCCAACCCAGAGTCGACACCCTGAGGTTGGACAACTGCCTGGCACGCCAGGACTTTCTGGGGGGCACATCTACCCCCCACCAGGTCAAAGTTTAACCTCTGAACCCGGTTATCCAACCCAGAGTCACCACCCTGAGGTTGAATCTTTGCCTGGCATGCCAGGACTTCCTGGGGGGCACTCTCACCCCCCACAAGGGACACGCCGTCCCCAAGGGCCACACAAGAGTCTGGTTGGCGCAGGTCTCCCGACCTCTGCCCATCCGGCAGAGTCTGGGTTTCCCCCAAACCAGAAACGGTCTCACCTGGGTCATTCCTGGGGGGCTCTGCTCTCAGAGCTGACCCCTGACTTTCAAGATCCTCCACTGGGGTCTGCCACCCCCTCTCAACCCTATGTCTGGACTTCTGCACCCCCTCACTAGGAGTGGTACTGCCAGACACCAGAACTGTTGGGATGCTGTCTACAGTCATCCCCCCAAGTTCTTCTGACACTGCGGGGCTTCCTTCAAAAGGTGGCCCTACGGTACAGGTTAGGCTCTGAGACCTACCTGGGACACTACAATCCTCTCCCACCTCACTTGGTCGGGAACCACCTAGACCACTCCCTTCAGGAGCACCCCCAAATGCCTCTTCAGACTCTCTGGTACTCACCCAAAAGTCTGCCTCCACTGTAAGTTCCCTGGGGTCAGAGAACTCACACTCCACCTGGTGTTGGCGTAGCTCTGGAAAATAAGGACCAGACATATGCTCTCCAGCAATTACATCACTCTGCCCTTCACATGTATTAACCACAGTACCCTTCACCCAACCATCTAGTAACTCAGCCTTGGAAAAGCACTCTACATCACCCTCTTGAGACTGGTGAGACAGTTTCTGTCTGTCCCTGACACTCAACCCAAACTCTTCTGGGATGTCTCTACACTCTATATCCAGGACGTCCACCAGGGGGGAACCCTTTTCTCTGTCACTCTCTGCTAGAGTCAGTAAAGTGTCCCTCCCCCCAGTAGGAATATGACTCCCTGTGCCAGTTCCCCAATCCTTCTCAGGGACCCTGTGCATAACTGGAACTACCTCATACCCTTGAACTGCCTGGGGTGTGTCAACTCCCTTCTTCAAGTTGGGCACCACATCTCTGGGCTTGTGCCCTTCTTCAGCAGTACTAGATGCAAGATTTTTGCTGCCACCATCTGAACTGGACTCAGCCCTTCCGGCCTCCAGTTTCAGCTCTTTACAGCTCAGCTCTTGAGCTGCAATCTTTTCTTCTTCCAGGGCTAAGAGACTTGCTGCCTCAGCCCTTTCAATAAACTCATCTAGCTCTTCCATCCACCGTGCTTGAGCCATGAGCCATTCCTTTTTCACTGGGTCTCTTTCCTCATCTGAGTCGTCCTCCTCCTCCTCTGAGGGGTACTTAGTCATTTGGTTTCTTGCTGCCTCTCTCTCTGCCCATCTGTCTTCCTCCCAGACTATGTAGGCATGTAGCATCTCTGCTTTAGTAGATTTCTTTGCTACAGTAAGGCCACATTCTCTGCAAAGCTTCCTTAGGTCCGCCTTAGTGAGGTGGTCAGTAGGCAAAAAGAATAAGTAGGTAAGCGATCCCATTCTGATAGGATCTTACCAGCAAAAACCAAAATCCAAAGTCCAAAATATCAATAGTATATCCAGGAGGACATCAGAGACCAAAAGTCAAAAAAGAGATAAAAAATCAAGTTGACCTTCAACTGTGGGTAGGTAGTGAAATACTTAGCTACTGTATGTCACTGCACAAACACAAGTCCTATCCTCACCGCTGATCACCAATGTTAGAAATGGGGTTTTTGGTTGGCAGTTAGGTTGCCCTCTGTCCAAGCAAGAACCCTCACTCTAGTCAGGGTAAGTCACACACAATCCAAAATCAGCCTGTGCTCACCCTCCGGTAGCTTGGCACGAGCAGTCAGGCTTAACTTAGAAGGCAATGTGTAAAGCATTTGTGCAATAAATCATACAACACCATAGTATAACACCACAAAAATACACCACACAGTGTTTAGAAAAATATAGAATATTTATCTGGGTAATTGTAGGTCAAAACGATCAAAGTTGCAATACGAATTTGTAAAGATATCACTGAAAAGTGATATTAAGAGTCTTTAAGTCTTTAAAAAGCAATAAAGTGTCTTTCAAGCACAGAGTACCTGGTTTCTGGTGGGAAATCTCCTCAGAGGGCCACAGGAGAAGAGATGCGTGGAAAAAGGGGTGTGTGCGTCGTTTTCCGCTCAGCACACACAGACTTGCGTCGTTCTTTTCCACGCGGGGAAGTCGGGCGTCGTTTTCCGGCGCGCAGACAGTCTCTTTTTGTGGATCGCGGGGATTACCAGATGTCCCGGGTCTGTGCGTGGATTCTCCTGCTTATTTTCCGGCTGCGCGTCGAAGTTTCGATCTCACGGTAGGCGTCGCGTTGATTTCTCCTTGGAAGTCGGGCGGCGTTGTCCTTGCGAGGCTGTGCGTCGAAATTTTGGTCTCACGGCAGGCGTCGCGTCGATTTCTCCTTGGAAGTCGGGCGGCGTTGTCCTTGCGAGGCCGTGCGTCAAAGTTTCGCACTCACGGTAGGCGTCGCGTCGATTTCTCCTTGGAAGTCGGGCGGCTTTGTCCTTGCGAGGTTGTGCGTCGAAGTCTCGATCGTCCCGAGGGCGTCGCGTTGATCAGCGTCGGTGTGCGGCGTTTTTCTCGCCGCGAAACAAGCTGTGCGTCGAAATTTTCGGCGCACGGAGCGTCCACGTGAAAGGAAGAAGTCTTTTGGGTCCTGAGACTTCAAGGAACAGGAGGCAAGCTCTATCCAAGCCCTTGGAGAGCACTTTCACAGCCAGACAAGAGTTCAGCAAGGCAGCAGGGCAACAGCAAGACAGCAGTCCTTTGGAGAAAGCAGACAGGTGAGTCCTTTGAGCAGCCAGGCAGTTCTTCTTGGCAGGATGTAGTTTCTGGTTCAGGTTTCTTCTCCAGCAAGTGTCTGATGAGGTAGGGCAGAGGCCCTGTTTTATACTAAGTTGTGCCTTTGAAGTGGGGGTGATTTCAAAGAGTCTCTAAGAAATGCACCAAGTTCCCTTTCAGCTCAATCCTGTCTGCCAGAGTCCCAGTAGGGGGTGTGGCAGTCCTTTGTGTGAGGGCAGGCCCTCCACCCTCCCAGCCCAGGAAGACCCATTCAAAATGCAGATGTATGCAAGTGAGGCTGAGTACCCTGTGTTTGGGGTGTGTCTGAGTGAATGCACAAGGAGCTGTCAACTAAACCTAGCCAGACGTGGATTGAAGGGCACAACAAGTTTTTAGTGCAAAGAAATGCTCACTTTCTAAAAGTGGCATTTCTAGAATAGTAATATTAAATCCGACTTCACCAGTCAGCAGGACTTTATAGTACCATTCTGGCCATACTAAATATGACCTTCCTGCTCCTTTCAGATCAGCAGCTGCCACTTCAACAGTGTATGAGGGCAGCCCCAATGTTAGCCTATGAAGGGAGCAGGCCTCACAGTAGTGTAAAAAACGAATTTAGGAGTTTTACACTACTAGGACATATAACTACACAGGTACATGTCCTGCCTTTTACCTACACAGCACCCTGCTCTAGGGGTTACCTAGGGCACACATTAGGGATGACTTATATGTAGAAAAAGGGGAGTTCTAGGCTTGGCAAGTACTTTTAAATGCCAAGTCGAAGTGGCAGTGAAACTGCACACACAGGCCTTGCAATGGCAGGCCTGAGACAAGGTTAAGGGGCTACTGAGGTGGGTGGCACAACCAGTGCTGCAGGCCCACTAGTAGCATTTAATCTACATGCCCTAGGCACAGGTAGTGCACTCTACTAGGGACTTACAGGTAAATTAAATAGTCAATCATGGATAAACCAATCAATAGTACAATTTACACAGAGAGCATATGCACTTTAGCACTGGTTAGCAGTGGTAAAGTGCTCAGAGGTCAAAAGCCAACAACAACAGGTCAGAAAAAATAGGAGGAAGGAGGCAAAAAGTTTGGGGATGTCCCTGTCAAAAAGCCAGGTCCAACACCCAGCAAGAATATTGTTGGGCTGTTAGAGATGTTTAATCTAACTGTGGTTCTATCAAAACAGCGCAGTTGGTACCTAGAAAGAAAAAGCAAATATGTATAATAATCAATTCAGATATACCTATCCTCAGGGTGGATCAGCAAAGCAGAATCAGTCTTCGTCCTCAGGACATAAGAATTAAAAAAGGGCAAAGTATTTAAGCATTAAAGGTAAGCACTTCTCTAGTCAAGACGCATTAGAAAATAATAACCTTTTGGTCAGGAAAAATGGGCAGTAAGCTGTCTTCTCTCAGAATGCATGACCGTCTTCTCTCTCTGCAGTGTTGTTAAGTCAAAACTGTTAAAGCTATCCCCTAAATCCCTATTGGTCAGTCAATCGTATGTTCACACTGTGTCCAATAAAACTTAAATCTCAAATCTATGAATTCTAATATTTCTCTGTTCCCATATTGTTGATTGGTTCGTCTTGCAATGTCCTCATCATCCGACTTATCAGGTAACAATATTGTTGCAGCTTCTACTCTAGTCAGTATCTTCATTGTTCTTGTTGTGGGAAAGTCAGTCTCAAACACAATACTCCTAAAATGTTGCATTAGCAAGAACATCATCTCCTAGCGGTCGGTTCACACGAAAAACTTCTGTTATGAGCACATTTAAACCATACAATAGAGATTCACAGTTTAACTCACTTGGCCAGCATTTTTTATTAAACGCTAAGAAATTCAACTTTTACATGAGGCCTGGCAAGTAGGCCAAGAAACTCGCTAAGTTAAGGCCTACAATTAATAAAGCTAAAGCTTAATTCATAACCCTCAATATGATATATTACTGCATTAGTCTAACATATATTCAACATTTCATAATATTAAATCATTGATTAGTACATTTCGTTAACATTGGTGGCCATTCTTCATAATCACATTTTCAAATGCGTGCATTATTTTTCTACGTTATTACATTTTCTACATAAACTTTTTATTCAAAATACATAAACACTCATCAATAATATTTATTAAAACACCTGAACTGGCAATCCCTCCTCTGATAATTAAATATGTAATCACACTAACTATTACTCACAAATTCTTTGCGCCAGCTAACATTTCTTCATAATTTCGTTTTCCCCTTGAATTTTCCCTGAAAAATGTTTCCCTTGTCTTTTCTTTCCTCCTCTGATTTATTCTTTGACCTTTACAATTTAATTATTTTACATAATTTGCATAATCCCCATATTCCCAATAGACAGACCACAACAATTAATATCCCTTGTAATATTTTCAATAGAATCCCATTCCAAATGTTGCAGAGCCAATTTCCCACTGAAGCAAACCCTTTGCCAACCTTTTCCTAAACACCTGGTTCTTTCAAATCGGCACTTGGATTAGTCAGATTAGGAAGTATGGGCCAGATGTAGCACAGGGTTTTTCCCATTCTGTGTCAATGGGAAAATGTGTTCGTACATATGGCCCTAAGTCTCTTATCTCTTTACTGTTATCAGGTATATACGAACAACAATGCCTAGAATTAATCATTCTACAGACTCCACCATCCTTCAATATCATCTTGCTTTAGACATTCTTTTAGCGAAGAGTCATATCTCTATCAGCAGCCAATTCAGTATCGATCAAGAGTACGGCCCATGAAAAAATTGTCAGCATGTTATCCACAACAGTAGACAACTTTCGAATCTTTATCGAATTCAGAACGACTCCCACTGAAGGAATCACTGCTCCAAATGTATCTCACACTATAGCAGAAAATGACTCCCTCCTCTCTCTCTCTTATGATGTAATTCCGTCCCTTCTGGAAACTTTTTCAATTCCTCCATTTGATAAATCTTTGAGAAAACTATCCCCAAATAACGTCCCATACCATCCTCTTGGAAGACAGTAATAAGCATTAAGTCCACAGATGTAGTAAATCCCTGGAATTGCAGGGTCCTGTCCATTCAACAAAAACGTCCATTTACTCTGAAACAGAAACACCTGCCTACATTCACTTGTTCCAACAAATAGTGTCAGTGCGCGATTTAGGCCTTTAGATACAAAGTTTCCCTACATGTTGTGCATCTGAAGCTAATTTCCCTTGCGTTTTATTGCACTATAAGCATAATCATTCTTGTAAGTCCTTTTCTCTAAGCCTTTTTCTAAGTTCTCTATTAATGATTTTCTCCAGTCGTCTGTGTGATCTAAGAAGCTTTTCTCTAAAGGTGTCAAATTATTTTTATGCGCATAAGCTGTGCCAAACGTCAATGTAGGTTCAAAGAAATCTCTTACTATTACTATGTCATTATCCTTAATTACTCTACCCTAATACCTAATTATAGGAACAAACAAAACACTACATCATAGTTTGAGTAAAAGTTCTGGATGCACTCATGATTATAAAATCTTGTAAGTAACAGACTACAACCTATCCCATTGGTTAAAGGCAGACTATGACAGGTGTCTCCTTCCTCGACTGATGAAGGAATCTGCATACACACAAAGCAGTTCTTCGCATCCATTGTCTCAACCTACTCAATAAGCAATAGAAAACATTACAAAAAAGTTCTCCTTGTGCATTAGTATCTTCATGCAAATATTTCTCATCAAACCTAAACTTCTCTAATGGAGTTAGTGCAGTAGTTGTTTGAAAAGCAGAAGTATGGTTGGATCCTCTCTTATCAAGAACAGACATACCCACAATCAATACCACAAACAATATCCCACAAATAATCACCAATGTTCATATATTTACAGCACCTAGCATCTCTACCTTGTTGACTAATGTTACTCATGATCTGTAAAGAATCTGATAGCAGAAGAACATTTAGAAAACACTTACATCAAAAATAAACAACTTCTTTCAGCAGTTCAGTTTCACTTCCAGGATCCCTTGTCCTAATCGGTTAGCAGCTTGTCAAAATCAGGTTTCAAAAGTCAAATGAGGTTATCAATGTCTCTTCCGGGTACTTCAACAGTTTCTTTCTCAAAAAGTTCTCTCTCAGATTGTTTCAACCCAGAACTTCTCTATCAAACAAAAAGACATAAACACTTGCTGCCATTCGTTTGTAGTTGCGATTCAGGACCTGCGTATCTACGACTTGCTATTCTCTTTCTTTTCAATTTTCCATCACCACTCAGCTCTCCTTCACTTAGATCTTCTCTTCTTGTTGTATCTATTTATCCTCAATTGTTGGTTCAACAACCACTTATTTTCTTTACTCCACTTGTGACTCCGGCCACTTATCTCCTTTCAGTGGACTCTCTCAGTATTCTCTTCAGAATCGAACGTGAACCTTCTGCTTGTTCTGTGGTGTTTTCTCTTGACGAACCTGCAACCGGTTCAGGAGGAGTCAGATCACTTTGACTCTGATCTGCTTCAACTCCTTCCCCTTCTGGGTCTGGCAATTGCTCTGTTTGTCTCTCAAGATCCTCTGCTTCTGAGAAAGCCCTCCTCTGACTAGGCTTTCCTGCTGCTTCAATTGAGATAGGCTCTCCCTCCCTCCTGGAAGTCTTCTCCTTAGTCTCTCAGAGGAGTGACTCAACCATCCTAAACAAGCTCAAATCCGGTCTCCGTTCCCCTTTGCTCTCTTCCGGCCCTGAGACTTTTCACACTATCGTTGGTACTCTCAGCAACGCATCTTCATGATCCAGTGGACATGCCACTTTCTCTGTGTGACTTGCATGAATCCAGTTCAGAATTCCAGCACACTTTACAGCTGTGGTAGTTGTCAGAACTGCCTGGTATGGTCCCTCCAACGAGGCTCCAAACACGTCTTTCTCACGTGCTTTCGGATGACAACCCAGTCCCCAGCTCTCAGGTTGTGCCCTGGGTCATGGATCGGTGGCAGTGTGTTGGCCTCCACCTTCTGAGGAAAAAGAGCGGACCACATCAGCCAGACCTTTGAAGTAATCCAAAACCATATCATCTGTAATGTTGACAAGTGCATTTGCTGGCACCACTGGTAACCTCATTGCTCTGCCCAGGAGTATCTCGTGTGGCGACAATGCTATCTTCTTGTCAGGTGTGTTTCTCATTCACATCAGCACTAAAGACAGTGCGTCAATCCATTTCAAATTCATAGCCGCACATATCTTTGCAACTCTTGACTTCAATGTTCCATTCATCTGTTCCACTAGTCCTGATGCTTCAGGGCGGTAACTACAATGCAACTTCTGCTCAATGTTCAATGCTGCACACAGTAATTTACTTACTATATTGTTGAAGTGACTTCCCTTATCTGATTCTAAAGAGATTGTAAAGCTGAAACGCTGTATCAGTTTCCTAAGCAGTAGTTTCGCTACTGTGAGACTATCATTTCTTCGGGTAGGGTACGCTTCAATCCAGTGACTAAGGACACAAACAATCACCAACACATCTCAAACCTCCACACAGGCATCTCCATAAAATCATTTTGCATTCTGCTGAATGGACCTCCCGCTCTTCTAATGTGGCTCAAATTAACTACTGTCTCTTTCACTGTATTTAATTGTTGGCAAATGACACATTGATGGCAAACTACTTCAGCAACTTGTCTAAACTTTGGGTTGAACCAATCATGTTTGAACAAATAAACCATGTCATCCCTCCCAATATGTGCTTGACCATGATAGCACCTTGCCATTTGAGATAACAGGCGATTTGGAAAAACCAACTGACCCTCCTCAGAAACCCACAATTCATCTTATCTTTGCACACGTTTCATTTTGCTCCATGAACGTTTTTCCTCCCTGTCAACATTATTCTGCAATGTTTTCAGCTCTTCCATGGTATCAATTATTTTCAGTGCATAGCTTGTCAAGTTTCATCTTCTTCAGGTAACCGTTCCCACTTGTCTTTGAACGATATACAGTTCAATGTGCAAAACCTTACGACTTGATCCGCATATCCATTTCCCAATGAGACATAGTCCTGCGACTTCAGATGTGCATTGCACTTCACCACAGCAATCTTTTCAGGCATTTGAATAACATGTAACAATTCTTTAATTCTCTCACCATTTCTCACTGGTGAACCAGAAGAGGTCAGGAAACCTCTCTGTGACCACAATTGACCAAAATCATGGAATATTCCAAATCCGTACTGTCTATCCGTATAGATGGTAACTTTCAGCTGAGCAGAAACATGGCACGCTCTAGTAAGGGCTATCCGTTCTGCTACTTGGGCAGACTACACTCCTTGAATCCAAGAAGCTTCCAAGGTACCTATAATTGTGCGCACAGCATATCCTGCTCTGTGTCCCTGTATTGTCTCTGACAAGAACCATCGACAAAGATAATTTGGTCATTTTCTTCCAATCGGGTAGCTCTAATGTCAGGTCTCAGTTTTTTGTGCACAAGTCAGCTACTTCAAGATAATCATGCTCAACATCTTCCTCTTTCTCAATTTCAGCATTTTCACTTGGAAGTAAAGTTGTCTGGTTCAGCACTATACATCTTTTTAGTGACACATTTGGTGACCCTAAAATACTCGTTTCGTATCTAGTTAACCTCGCACTAGTCAAGTGTTGGGTTTTCGTCCTTTTCCGTAGAATCTCAATAGTGAGGTATTATTACAGTCAGGGGATGTCCCTTCACATTGCCCTCACAGTGTGTAAGGCTTTGACCAACTGCACGCAAACAACCCCAAAGTAGTTGAAAAATATGCTACTGGGCAGTTTACACCTCCATGGACCTGTGTCAAGAACATGCCTTATGCTCATGACAAAATAATGTGAAAGGTTTTGTGTAATTGGGCATACCCAATGCTGGAGCCCTGCACAGGCTCTCTCTCAAATCAGTGAACACTCTCATTTCATCCTGGTCTAACACTATGGGATCAGTGACTTCCTTGTGAGTCAGCTTCTACAGTGGTCTTGAAATGACTGAAAAATGTTGAATCCATTGGCGAAAATAACCCACCATCCCTAGAAACATCCTAACCTCTCTCTGTATAGTCTGTGGATTTATCTGCAATATTGTTGTAATCCTTTCTCTGGATATCTTTCTTGAACATTTTCTCAATCTGGTGACCCAAATATTTCACTACTTTCTGACAGTACTGCAATATCAGTGGAGACAATTTATGACCATTCTTTCCTAAATGGTTCAATAGGGCAATTGTATCATACTTGCACTCATCCCTTGTTTTAGACGCAATCAGTAAGTTATCAATGTACTGCATCAAGGTCAATTGGAAAGGCAATTACGACGACTCCAAATTCTTTTTCAAGATCTGATTGAATATGGAAGGTGACTCTGAATACCTTTGAGGAGTTCTGCACCAGCGATAGACTTGATCCAGGAATTTGAAACAAAAAAAAAATTGGCTATCCTCATGAAGAGGCACGGAGAAGAATGCTTGTGACAAATCGATGACCGTGAACCACTCGGCATCCCATGGAATTTGGAACATTATCCCAGTCGGATTTGGCACCACTGGACCATATTTGAGCAGAATCTCATTTATTTTTCCCAAATCCTGAACAATCCGAAGATTCCCACCGGGCTTCTTCAAACCCATTAATAGTGAGTTACATGGACAGCTCAATACTTCTTTCAGAACACCTTGCTTTACAAAGTCTGCAATTATCTGAGCCACTTTTATCAGGACATCTTGCGGCATGTGGTACTGAGGAAGTTAGGGGAAAACTGCATTCGGCTTCAACTTAACAATAACTTTGGTTCCACTCCCTTTATCAAACCTACTTCTTTTCCTGTGAAATCCCACACTTTCTCCTTAACCGTTCCTTGTAACTCAGAATGAAGCTCTTTCACTGTGAACATCAGGAAAAATTCAATCAAAGGGTACTCCTCATTTGGAGTTTCACATTCTATCTCTGGGGCATGTTCTTCTTCATCATCACTATTAGTCTGAATCTCAGTTCCATCATTTCGACAAGTAATTAAACACCTTGTTTTCCAAAACAAGTCGCTTCCCAGTAGGGATACCAGACTTGAATCGCAGACTACAAATTTATGCAATCCCTGGAAGTTGTCAATCTCAATTTGAGCTGGATCTGTAATCGGGTTTGTCAAATACTGGTTTACTACTCCCGCGACCTGAACTGTTCTACCTGAAAGAGGCAAATTTGGAACTTCTGCACTTCTCACTGTAGAGCGTGTAGCTCCTGTGTCAACCAAAAATGAAATCTTGTGACCCATAACTTTTCCCTTCACATAGGGTCCTCTTTGATCTACGTCTAAGGCGGTCGCAAGCACACATGGCTCCTCATCTGAACTGTCACTTGTCCATTCATCTTTTATTTAATTCTCACTGTGTAACGGGAATTGGTGCTCTGTGTTACTATTTCTGTTTTGCCTCTGACCTGTGACCTTTTGAGAAAGCATCATCTGTTGCTGCTCCATTGGGGCTTGAGGTATTTGAATTTACTGTCTAGGTACCATGGGAGCCTGCTGTTGTATCGACTGCAACTGTGACGTTTGTGCACAAGGCATTCCTGCACCATCATTGGACACTCCTGTTTCCAATGTGCCACGGCTTTGCAAATGTGACATGGCAATAGCTTCTTCATTCCCTGCACATCATTCTGAACCACTACAGTATTCAAATCTGGACCACGATTCATATTGCCTCCACGACCTCTACCTCTCATCTGAGACTGGAACATCTAATTTACCTGCTGCTGCTGGGGCAATTGCTGTGAAATTCTCTTGCACTCCTGTTTGAGCGGCTTTAATCTACATCACCATCGCCTTCTCTTTCAACTTTTTTTGCTTCAACTCAATCTCATCACTACAGTATTTTGCATACTGCAACACCTCATCAGTCGGCTTTGCTAGCCAGCAAATCAAATGACTCTTAATAATCTGGCTAATTTCAGGTCTCAATCCATCCACAAATCTGAGCACAAAAGGAAGCATGTCTTCTACCTCAATTGTTTCTGTACCACTATAATGCTTGAATGCCTGCAACAATCTCTCATGGTACGCATGTATTGACTCCTTTGTTTCCTGAGCTGTCCTATCAGTTCTCTGCCAATCAGTATTCTTGGGCAAAATCCTAGATTTCAGAAACTTAATCACCTTATAGTAATATTTTGTTACTTAAGGAAATGGTGCACCTGTATTCTTGCCTCTCTCTGGTTCACTTGTTGGCCAATCTACACTCCTCCTAAATTCGATCCACAGATCTGCTGGAACCACTATCTCTAATAATGTGTTCAAGTCTTCCCACAAACACTTTGCAAGTTTCATGAACCTGTCTGTCTGCTGATACCACTCTAATGGTTTTTCTCTCAATTTTGGATAATCATTTGTATATGACAGAATGTCACTTCTGCTCCAAGGGACATGAACAAAATTTCCCCCTGGAATCTCTCTCATTGGCAACTTTTTTTTACTGGATCATTATCCTGCTGCACATTTTTAGTCCGCTCCTAAGAATCCTGTTTTCTCTTGTCTCTTTTCTTTACCCATCTGCCTTCCCACTTGTCTAATGCTCCCCAGGGCTGAGCACTTTGAAGCAATTATTTAAGGTGTGCCTTCGTTCCGGCAGATCTCATGTGTTCGAAATCTTTAGCTTCAAGATATAACCTGTAACTCCTTTTCAAATGCTTTGTTTTCTCTATCTCTATGCCGTACTTGTCTACTAATCTCTGATGCACATTGCTCACTTCTCTCGTAATCTTTGGGCACAAATATCTCAACTCAGCCTCTGTGTAGGATTCTAACCTATTCACCCCTGTAGTTCCCTCAATGAGTTCACCCACTTCCATGCTTAGCCTAGCACAATTCAAATGCTCCTCTTCTTTAGCAGCACTCTGTGGGGTATTCAACTTGTCTAACCATTCAATTAATTGCTGTGCTGTCAGTCCTTGTAGCAACATGTTACTTGCTTGAACCGGTGACACCTGCTGTGCAACTGCATTCGGAGTCTGCAGTGTCAATAATTTCAAACTCTGGCTACCGTTTGGCCCTGTCACCGTGGAGTAAATCTTGGCATTACCTGCGGCTGCACTTGGGGCAGTAAAATCGGAGTCCACTCAGTCTGAACAGTATTGGTCTCGGGAAGACCTGCTCTGTGGGCACCACTAACTTTGTATTCGTTTCCATAATGGGCACATCAGGATAAATTCTCTGCACCTGTGGTGGTTGCATCTGGGTCTGCACTACAGGAGTAGTAGGCACATTAGGACCACTTTTCACCACATACTGTGTCAGGTTATCATTAACCTGTACCGGACTCGCTGTCCCATTAACCTGTCTGAGCTGTCAGATCAGTACTGGTACTTGGACCACTCATCTACTGTATATGGTTGTGGTTGATCTCTCAATAACCGTGTAATAAACTCATCATCATCCGATTCCTCCTCTACAGTTGAAGACTTTCTAGCCTCCTTACACTAGGTTGGACTTTTACTAGTTTTCCTAGTAGCTTTCTTTCTTTCCTTCCTTCTCATTCTCCTGCGTTATTGCCAGAAACAAATTAATCTCTTGCAAAGTCTCCATTCTCCATGCTTTCTGAACACAGTCCCAGCTAGCCTCTGCTAGAGTCTTTCCTGCCTTTCTCATCCTCCTCTTGAATTTCAGTTGCTGGTGCTGTCTAGATACTAGCTCCCAAATCGCTAATGCCTCAGACTTTGCTGGTCTCGGAAGGGGCTTCGGTTCACATAGCACCATCCTTAAATGCCCCAAAACCCTCAAATTGAACGTCCCATTTGTAGGAAACGCTAAGTTCCCATCTTTCTCTGTCAATTTGCACCATCGCTTTAGCCAAATACATGGCTCGACACCCTTCTCTTCCATTACAATGTAAGCTGGTGTATTTTCTGGCGGTGTAGCCTCGCCTACACTTGCTGAAATGTACTTATCTTCCCCTAAAGCACTTTTCAATGCTTTGAAAAACTTAATCTTTTATACTTTTTGTTTATTCAAAATCAAATCAGGAAGTGACTTTTAATCCCAAGATTCCTTTCACCTATGTTCTCAACCAATTGCCTTTTATGGATGGCTGCCAATCCGTGCGTGACCCTTCTCACTAATCGACCTATCCAAACGCTGCTAAAATGCCATCACACTAATATGTACTGCGGCTGACAAAGTCTTGCGGCTCGTCCTCATTCACTCCAATTCACACAAAACTAATGCAAAATATTGAAAGCACTAATCAAAAAACAAATCTGCTGGTTTACTACAGGAAAGGTAACACAATCACTTCAGAAACCTTACATATTTTTCACTGATGGCTCTTCCCGCACTTACAGCTACTCCTTTCTCGGTCTCCCAAATTCGCAAGCAAAATTCGACCCACAAATTTTACTCTCAACTGATCAATGGGTCTGTCCTGGTGCACATAGGACTCGCCAAATCTCAGTCTAAATTTTCTTTCACTTACTGTGATTCACACACTGACTTGTCGACCACGCCCGATCAACCTATTATACCAGACAGATTACAACATAAAACCAAGTGTCTCATACACTTTTCAATATACTCCTGAGTCTTAGACCACTCAGGGTCCGTACATCAACAACCACATGGACAATTTTTGAGCACAAAACACCACACTCATATGAAGTTCGACTTCCCTACTCTCATACTACAGAGTACGCACACTCCCACTGCAACTTCATTTGGAGTACGCAAACTCCCTAAAATCCTTGCAAACCTCACAATTCACCTGCGATTTGCATAAACTGTGCAAGCACAATCTATTTCACTCAAATTATCACTATAATGCCGGGAACATCCTCAAACACCCATTAGCAGGATCCAGGATCTGGGAAACTCATTTCTGGACTTAAGGGAACATAATTTTCTCTCCAATTATCATCATTCAAAAACAAAATCCAAATCTCAATAATAATGAGTTCTTCTACCACCTCTGGGATCTTCAATCCTGCTATTATTTCTGTTAACACCGGTCACTCTGTACAGATCATATATGGCAAGCTGTTGATGAGACGAACCATCAGTCCTTTACCATGTCTCTGTTAGTCTATTATTCTATATCTGACTTCTATGGTAAGCTCTTAAGACCATCAGTCTGCTACCATCTCTGTTAGCGCGTCTGACCTTAATAATTAAACTTACAAGGGGATGCGAATAGGTTAATGAACCTTTTGACTCGAAATTAAGATGTTCTTACCATAGATCAGTACATAACCAATAATCAATGGAGTCAGTAATTGTCACACATCATGACCTTTCAGTCATGAATAACCACACTTTTAGTAAAGGTTTAGAATGTTTATTTCCCTGTATTAACAATGCTAAGGTCATGTAGAGTAATCTCAATATCAAATGAAAAACCTACAAAAACAATACTGGTTGTCCGAAGCGGCAGAAGAAACACCAGCTAATCAAAGCTTGAACTACAGCACATTCTAAAGTTATGGTGCAAATCAATAACAAAGTCAACTGTGTAAGCGTTATAAAATACATGGAATTCAGCAGAGAAATTAGTCAAGCATTCGTCCCTGTTATCGTAAGTCATTAGTGAGAATCCTTAACTAACATCAAATTAGCCTCAGCATGTTGGGCTTCATGCAAAACGATTTAGTAACACAAATTTGGAAAAACATCTTACTATGGTTCTATCAAAACCGCACAGTTAGTACCTAGAAAGAAAAAGCAAATATGCATAATAATCACAATTCGGATATACCTATCTTCAGGGTGGATCAGCAAATCAGAATCCGTTTTCGTCCTCAGGACGTCCGTCGATCAGCAAAGTATCGGGCTTCAGCATCAGAATTTAAAAATGGCAAAGTCTTTAAGCATTAAAGTTAAGCATGTCTCTAGTCAAGACGCATGAGAAAATAATAACCTTTTGGTCAGGAAAAATGGGCAGTAAGCTGTCTTCTCAGAATGAATGACCGTCCTCTCTCTCTGCAGTGTTGTTAAGTCAAAACTGTTAAATCTATCCTCTAAATCCCTATTGGTCAGTTAGTCATATGTTCACACTGTGTCTAATAAAAATAAAATCTCCAATCTATTAATTCTGAAAATGTCTCCATTCTCATATTGTTGATTGGTTCATCTTGCGATGTCCTCATCATCTGTCTTGTCAGGTAACAATATTGTTGCAGCTCCTTCTCTAGTCCGTATCTTCATTGTTCTTGTCCTGGGAAAGTCAGTCTCACACACATTACACATAAAATGTTGCATTAGCAAGAACATGCAGTCTGTTCACACGAAAAGTTTCCATTATGAGCACATGTAAACAATACAATAGAGATTCACAGTTTAACTCGCATGGTCAGCATGTTTTATTAAACGCTAAGAAATACAGCCTTTACATGAGGCCTGGCAAGTAGGCCAAGACACTTGCTAAGTTAAGGCCTACAATTAATAAAGCTAAGGCTTAATTCATAACCCTCAATATGACATATTACTGCATTAGTCTAACATATTCAACATTTCATAATATATTCAATCATTGATTAGTACATTTTGTTAACATTGGTGGCCATTCTTCGTAATCACATTTCCAAATGTGTGCATTATTTTTCTACATTATTACATTTTCTACAAAAACTTATTATTCAAAAGATATAAACACTCATTAATATTTTTTATTAGAACACCTGCGCTATCACAGGGTATTCTGAGTAAGAAAACCTATTTGATTCCGGGTAATTCCTATCATGCTGGACTTCCCTGAGCGTCTAGTTTTCAGAAATGTCTGACTTTGGTAGGATTCTCTAGGTGATTAATGTGCCCAAGCCTGTATATCACAGCTACCTACGTTGCCATAATGTATCTGTTTTCATGCAAAAACGTTGACATTGCATTTTGGGGCCTTTCCTGTTGAATTCGGGAACTGTTTTTATGTCCAAGAGTAGTGTTGAAATGCTGAATAGTAGCATTTTTAGTTGAATTTCCCTCTGTTTATTGGCTTCCTAATGTAATCGAGTGTGCAAATAGGAACGCATTTTGCACGCTGCCCCTGAATCACATGACGATATGGGTAACTCCAAATTTCGTAGTTGTCCAAATAAGCAATATTCCTTTTCTCTATATCTAGGGCACATTTAAAAAACTGCCTAAGGTCCCATTGTTCATTCATTACATTTTGCCTTAAGAGCTGGTGTACCTTCAGTACATAATGTAATACAATTATAATCTGCTGATCAGCTATTGTCTCTTGGGCGCACCTGTTCTTGGACAACAGTCAAGCATTATATATTCCCGGAACCAGAAAGGTCCGAAGGAAGTAATGGTATATGTACTTTTCTTAAGTCCATCGGGGTAAAAAAGAATAAGTTGATAATATTGTCACACGTTGCTTTTCTTCTTACTGTCATTTTTTTTTTTCCAATGATTATTTTCTTTGGGAAAACAAAGCTATATATACATAGTTTAACTCGTGGTAAATTTAGAATGTTGTCTAATTTTCAGAAACGTATAGTTTTTTTTAGGTTCTTCTCAGTTTTCACCACAAACTGCTTCCTTCCGAAACTGTGACGACGATGCTCGTAGCACAGCAAATGGTACGTTGATGCAATTTTTAGAAGAAAAAAGGCGTTTTCTTGCACAGCGCATTTTTCTGAAAAAGCCAAACTTTGGCTATATTTTGTCTGTTTAATCAGATACCTCTGAATCCACAAACCCTGTCTGTACTTTCAGAATTCCCAAAATGTAGGAAACATTTGTAAGAAAAAACGTTTAAAAAAGGGTTAAGCATGCAGGGCCCCAAACTTCAATAATATCTTGGAATGAGAGGAGACGGCTTTATTAACTAAGGAATTAAGGCATCATCAGCTGAAATATAAGGGTGTATGTGTGTGTGTATGCATATATATATCTAAATACTCATTGAAAAACCGGCCAAAGTAATGTTATAGTTATGTGCAAATTCCAGTGGCAACGTAATGTTTTAAACGCAAAATACCACTAAAATTGACTAGTTATAATGATCTCTAGTAACTATAACTTGCCCTCACAGCAAGTACAATGTTGTCATCAATAATGTTATTTCACATGTGGCAGTGATGTTATTAATGAAGGCATAGATCATGTCATAAGTGATGTAATGTCAGGCATTTTAGCAGTACATGGCCAAGGTGGAGGATCAGTGCTTAATTTGTGCTTGTTGTTTCCAGTGCTGAGCACCGGCACTTGTTTTTGAGGGCCGGCACTTAGTCTTATGCCTCAAGCATTTACTGCGAGCAAAACACACATATGGGAAAGACTGAGGAAGAGAAAAACGAAAAAGCGTCACGATGAGAGAAAGCAGAAAGCTGCTAGAGTGAGCTGAATGGGCAGGGAGTGGCTTTATATGGATTGAAGAGGCCCGAGATGGCAGCGGGATTACGCTGCATCAGTATTCCGTGTTTGTACATTTAACTGCAGCAGCCGCGTGTTTAAGAGAAGGGCTTTGAGCACCGGCACCTTTCTGTTTACAAATTAAGCACTGTGGAGGATTCTTGCTGGAGCCAGCGTACCTCCTGCACTGCAATGGAGCTCTCGGGAGCACCTCTGGCGAGAGTCTAGCAGGATGGTTACTAGTAAACAAAAAACAATCTTCCTATGGTAACTAGGTCCAAAAGAGAAGGTGTTATGTATTTCTTTTTTTTTCTTTCTTTTTTTTTTACATTAGATGTTTAGTTTGGGGCTGATTGCTTTGTTCTTCAAAGTGTACCTAATAGGCTCTCATTTGCATTTTTTTCTTTAATTTTAACTGATTACAGTTCTATTGTACTGCGAGTTATAATCAATATAAAGTGGGCATCAACAATCCCTGCCTAAAGAGAGGCATACTTTTGACCGATGGGAATGAGGATGTTTTGATGTATTTATTTTTTCACCTTTTTTTTTATAAATTGCCAATAAGACAATGGGAAATGGTGAAGGTCAGTGCATTTAGGCAATTTAGCAATTCAATGGCTGCAGCATTCACCACAAATTAGGATTTACTGCATTTGCCAAATAATTTGCAGAATTTACTAGATTGTTCTTTCTAGCACAAATTAACAAATATAACCCTGACTTAAAATGTGCCATATAATTTGTGTTTTGTTATTTTTTTGCAGCATAACTTTGCCTCATCATTTGGCTATTTGGGCTGCATAATCCAGACCACATTACACAAAGTCCGATTCTATTTATATATTTATTTTATTTTTTGTAAGCATGGAGATATTAAGTTTTTGATCGGATGCAAAACTTGAAGCTCGTTCCGTACTTCTAAAGTCAGCAGCTCTAGCCGTTAAGCCACATCCCATTTCCTCTGGGGCCATGCCTAGGTTTCAGGTCAATGTACCTCTTCAGCACATAGTAAGGCTACATTACATGCAAAATATTAGTTTATGATAGATGTGCAATCCAATCACCTGGGCTGGTTGACTTAGATGGTGCTGAATGAGTACAGTATAGCACCAACATGTATGGATTACAAAGATGGAATTGCTGCAGTTGTGCACCAACATTTGGACTGATACTTGCAGGAAATGTGGTCTTTTTGCAGGGTCGCCCCACGTTGCTTGACCCTATATGTTTGCTTGCTGTAGAACTCTGTGCATTTTACCCCTGAAAAACAGTGATAAAAAGTGCTTGTGCTTCCCATGGTGAAATTGGCATACCCTAGATTGGCATGTTTAACCTAACTATATGCACCAAGTATATGATAAAAAGGGTACCCACGACCTGTAAGTTACATGTCACTACTGGACTGCAGCACTCACTGTGCCATCCACTACAATGACCGTGTAAGCATTAGTGCAGGCCTAGCATTGGTAGCCTTACTATCGCAGTTTTAAATTGCAAACCCATCTGTCAAAACAGCCTGTTTTGAGAGGTCAAAACCTTTCTTTTAAATATTTATAAGTAACCTCTATGCATAAATTATTGCCCAAATGGCAGGCTACGTGGTGTTTAAATGTAGGAAATTAATGTTAAAATGTTCTTACAGTGAAAAAGCCCTCAAGCTAGTTTCATTGTAGCACGGTGGCTATTTCATAGTGAAGTGCTAAGTTACAATACTACATTTAATACTACTAATTTCCTGTAGGAAATGGATAGAAAACTAATAGACAGATAGAATTGTATAGTTATTGAAAATACAACACCGTGGCGAAGTCTGATGTTCGGTACGTTTTAAGGGAAAGGTACCTTTAGAAAGTTACCTTGTCCCTGCCTGAAGCCTCTGGAGACCTATTTTCAATAATTCTTCCACTTCTTCCAGCTACGAATTAGTATTTGAAGAGGTGCGACAGCTGCTCCCAGACCCAATACAAAAGATGTGGGTGGAAGGAAAAGTTGTTCCCTTGACAGGAAGACCAGTAGAGTTGCATACTGCATTAACTTCAAAGAGGTCTCCTATGTCACAGGCAAATGTTAGCTGACACCTGGAAAGTGCCTTTACTTTGTCACACACCCCACAAGCCATGGAGTAACTGATGACAGCTGGCCTCAGTTTGACTTTACATTGTTAAATCCTGCTGGTCTGATCTGCTGTGTTTTTTTTTAAAATTTATATACATATAACTCAAAGGGTCAGTTTAAAGGAGGGGAAACAGGAGGCCAAAACATTTCTTATGTATACCCTGCCTGCACACCATGCTTTGGTATACCATACTTATGTCTCTAGGGGTATTGTGGATATAGTGACTGTCCCAAACTGGCTTTTAGTGTTAGGTGTGAAAGGACACTAGGATTACACTCACAGTACATACTCTTCTCTCCCCCCCCGCCCCACACACACACACACACACAGCCCTCAGAGCTTAGGTTTAGTGTGGCAGAAGACTTCTGCCATCTTGAAAATCAATAAAGGGAATAGGATTGGCCCTGGGAACTTTTACCCCATTGCAAAGGGTGTGCCCAGGAGTCATTCCCACCTACTATCTAGTACTGGGACCGGCATAAATGTGACATGAGCACACTTGGACCTGTGGAGGATCAAAAGAGGACTGTATCTGCTATCTGAGACCTGAGAAGAGCCTAGAAGTTTGACCTGGACCCAAGAAAGACAACAGCTCCAAAGTAGTTGACTCAAAGGATCATAAGGATGACCTACGTTTAAGGCTACAGGGACACAACATCAAGCATTTTCCTGTAGCTTCCCAGCTGACCTGTGGCAACTGTACCATTTGTCCTCTGCCTGACACACTGTGTGTTGCTAAGTGCTTTCCCTGAGGTCCTGGTGTGTTTTAGAAATGTACTGCTGTGATGTATTGAGATTTAAAAGACTAAAGTCCGAAGGTAAAACCTTTGAGGATGAACCTGGTTGATGTATCCAATGCACACTCCATTGCAGTATTCATCAAATTGCACCTAGGTCCCGGTCTACCATGTCCATTGATTATCACTGGCACTTATTACTTAAAATGACAACAGTTCAATAAGGCAAACCAGAGCTATGAATTTTTAAAGTTTTTTTTATTTATTAAATAAAGTTGTTTTTTTTTTAATTTTATTTTATTTTTTAATTATTTTTCATTTTGCATTTTAAATTGTTTACTGTTTTGGTACTGCATAAATACTTCACACATTGTCCTAAATTAAGCATGCTTGCTCTGTACTGTAGCTCAGGTTCATTTAATGAGTTTGAGGCTTCACCCTAACAAGGGCTGTGATTATTCCTTGAGGTCAGTAGTCACCCACACAAAACAATCCAGTTTCTTACAATACATCACTGAAAAATTGCCCCAAATGTAGTCCTAAAATAACACCAGTGCAAGCTCTGTGAATTGACCTAGCACTGGGTATAGTATGCTTTGATTACTGGGATTAATTTTCCACAGCCTCTTGTCATTTGTATAATACATGTATGCTTCTTTTTTGTAGTGTTTGATTCATTGAACTTCAATGAAACAATGAGTGGTGATGACATGGACTACCCCTCTCACTGGTACACTGATCAGCGGTTCACTTTGTCGGTTGTCTGTATTGTGATCATCCTTCCTCTATCCATTCCCAAGGAGATAGAATTCCAGAAATACACAAGGTAAGAAAAGCAAAAAGAGTAACAATGAGTGCATCCTTGGCGTGAGTTCCTTTGGTCTACACAACATGTTGGCTTTCTAGACCTAGCTCTTCTGCTTGGAAAGGGGTGTGTTAAAATGTAGCGGAATGTTGTTTGAGAAGACAAACTGGACCTAAAAGATAGGTTTATTTTTGCAGCAGGTTTTTGTTTCGTTTTGGCATTTTATTTATTATTGTAATTGCTAGGTACAGTCTAAAAATATCTTGGGCACCACAGCAGTATCCCTTGGCTGAAGGTATAGAACATTAACTCTTGAAAAGGCTAGAGGGATGGGAGTTTTGCACCCCAGTTCTTCCATAGTGCTTGATAACTTTGTGTTTCAAATCTTTGAAGTTGTTGTTTCAGACGCCTTTTGTGGGTCACTTCTGAGTACACTTGGATTCCCTCTCCACTGCCTTCTGGTCCAGCAACTGGACACTTTTTGATGGTTACAGTGTTGTAAAACCGAGGTGCCTGCTTCACTTTTGACCCTTTAATATTCTAATGACTTACACTGTTGATATAAACTTTGACAGATAGTGTTGGTGAGCCCCTGTGACTGTAAACCATGTGATTGTGCATGTGTATCGATTCCATACTTAGTTGGCAAAATTATGGCTAAACTGGTATTTATAGCTAAATAAGGACCCTGTAACCTTGGCACAGAATAATTTATTGCAGTATTTTGGTAGGATGTTACCACATCATTTTGCATAAGCTCAGTGCGCTTTCATTGGTTTGCGCTGCACAAATGTGGCACATGCAAACATGGTAATTATCTGCTTGTTGAGAAGCGCTGTTTTATTTTCCAGAGTTGCGGCTGGGTTCATGTTTTCTTGCACTAAGTACCCTTTGCCATGGTGAAAGCAGGATTTGCCAGACCAGCTGTTTGGCATAAAAGAGATTAGAGCAGGCGTGTGCGTGTGTGTGTGTGTGTGTGTGTGTGTGTTTTAACACTGCAGCAATCCTTTACACACCACCGAGAACTTTGGTTTAAGTGCACAACGAAAATTGGCTACTGGAGAAATCAAACATTGCTAAATAATTAAAGCACAAAGGTAGCAAATTACATCTCTTCCAGGAGAAGGGAAAGCTCCACTTTTTTTTTTTTTAGAAGCAGCGCCTACTTTCTCTATTATAGATCTGTAACAGAAATGTATCAAAGCTGCCCCTCCAATCTCTTCACTGTCAAAGTTTGGAGGGACTAGGCAGAGTCAAGACCGGGCACACGTGGTCCAAGGAGGGTACTCAACAGGACACATTTGGTGGTGAAGGAGGGTACATGGCAGAGCAGACGTGATGCAGGCAGGGTACATGGCAGGGCTCACGTGGCGGAGGCGTTCAACGATCGCACGGTGTGTACTACACCAGTAACCAAGAAGTGATGGTCTAAATTGTGTGATTAATTCCTTCTTTCCAATTAATTAGTGTATTTCCTACGGCCAAGGTTTTCTAAGAAGAAGGACACTTTCTTACAGCCTGTGTATTTGCCAGCTTTCATTCGCTCACAGTTGACAACTGGGTGGTCTTATGAAATACCCAAAGCGCTGATAAATGAAGTCCCTAATTTTCTCGTCCCATCCACTGTCGTTCCTGTTTCTTATCCCCCATCTGCCAGGTATCACTTTCTTCCTGCCCCTACTGTCCGTTTGTTTCACCTAACCTCCAACCACCCCGTCTGTTTCTTCTCCTCCCCATGCCTGCCTTGTCCATGTATTCTCCTCGCTCCCAACAGAAAAAAGAAAAAAAAGCACCCTGACGCTTCATAGCTCTTCACCAAATGTAAACACCTTCCCATTCACCACTCCCATTGGACTGACAAAGCTAATTGATTCCCCCATGTTCTCCTATCGTTTTGATATCCTCTATCTGCATATTTCACACCTCATCTATTTCCTCTTCTGTACGCTTATTTTTACTCTGTCCTTGTCCTGTATTTACTTTCTTACATCTCCTTCTTCACCTCGCCGTCCCCCGTACGCATACAGCACTCCTACTCACTTGTAAGTACTGCGTTTTCATTTACTTTCGCAGTCTAAATATTTTGACATCTGTGTACCTCCTTCACATACGTTTGCCCAAAATCACAGTTCCAATTCCACCACTCCGTTCAGTAGGCAGTGTAAGACATTGAGGTAAGCCTCGACTCTAGCGCTCTCAAATGTGCTGCGCCATAAACGGCAACGCTCGGCCTGGCTCACACAGACGCCTACCTACAAGTGACTCCGTAGGCGCTGGTAAAAAGTAATATGCAGCTAGAAAAATAACTACAGAAAAACAGCTTCCTGGAAAAAAATAGTCTTAGGAAAGTAAATTAAGTTAAACGTGAAATGTGCACAGGACCAAAGTCGCTGATGTGGATTGACCATATGGTTTGTACAGTCATTATTCAAAAATAGATAAATGTTTTTTTTCCTCTTAAGTGAGTTACATAATTATATCGCTCCGTAGGAATGCATTTTAATGTCTGCTTCCAAATACCAGTCTCACTTAAAGTCGTGCCTTTTATTGGAAACATTTACATATTTAGTGGACCTGAGTGAACAAGCGCTTTCATGCAAGATTCCCAACACCCTCCCCATCCTTCCAGCCACTTATCCCCAACATGTAGTTGCTAACGAGATGCAGGGACACGTACTACCTTTTTGGGGAAAGTTCCTAACTTAAAATGATCACTAGGTGATTTCAAGATGTCTGTCTATGTTTGACCAAAAGCCATCCCTATTCCCCAATTGGAAGGTTTCCAATTTCTAGCTCTTTGGCATTACCCATCAAATGGGTCTTGTGTTCATTGCTAAAACGTCTTGTCATAAAGACTGTATCCACTGGCCTCCTGGAGAGCCTTTAAGGATACGTCTATTGTACAATAAAATTGGGATCACAGAATCATCCATTTTAGACTCAATTTTTGGATGAATATTTTGAAATAGGATTGTTTTACCTTGGGGAACTGTAGACTAATCTGTGACACATAGCAGGTATTTTTTTCAGTTTTAAATATTGCGAATTTGTCTCAAAGGCATTGAAACTTTACAGTAGAACCGGACAAAATACGTTTTTAGGCATGTTGAGGTTGTGATTGCAGGATGATGAGTCGAGGCCAGGATCAGAACCTGGTTCCTCAGTTCCAAGGTCTGTATCGCGAGATGATTATGAGAAGGATGTTCTAGTATATCAGCAATGGCTTGAAGGACCCTGTTGGAACCCCTCACCTCCCTAAACCCAGAATGGTGCTGCTTGTTGCATATGCTTAAGTCCAGCCTGTCGCAGAGGGTTACCAGGAGGTTTTGTAGAGCAGAATTCTATTCGAAGCAGCCTAGGTTGCCTGGCGGCGGGGCTCGGTTATTGAATACACCCGTTTCCATCGCAGATCTGCTGGTCTCCAGCTTTCTTTTGAAGAAAACCAGCCCTGCACTACGGGGCCTGCTCTACGGCACTTGGAACCATTTGTTTATTCCTTCACTGCGTATAATGATGCAGGCCATTAATCGTGTAATTTAGTTTAATAAATCAGCTCACATTCTCTGCTAAGTGCAGCAGGCTTCCTAATGGAATGGTTCGTTTTGTCCCGGTTTATTCTGTCCCCATAAATCTAAATTCCGCTTGTTATTGTGGATATAAATTAAAATGAGTATCTCTACGCTGATGGTAATTACATCAGCCTTTTACTGATGGTAGTTGCCAGGTCATTATAGTAGCGTGCAGTGCATCATTCGGGAACCTAATCTTTTATTGTCGAAGGATAAGAAACTGGGACTTCGGAGCCAAAGTATGTACTTATTATCCACGGTCTGAAAACCCTCTTCACATCCTGCGAGACGATTTCAGATGTCACATAAGAATGCTGCAGTTATCGGTGTTCACATAATGTATAAAGCTATTGTCCATTTAAATGTCTGACAAAGAGTGTGTGCAATTTGTTAATTATGAACACCAAGGGTTATGAACGAACTCATATATTTTTTTTTTTTTTATAAATACAGGAGTCATAATAGAGAAAAAAAATATATTGATCCAGATACTGTATCTCTAAAGGCCACCAACCAATGTCAATCCAGAATGCTCCCTCGCTTGATGTTGTCTGCCTCGGTTTTGACACATATATTGTGACATCATTCACCAAATGTCCTCTTTAAAGCTACTGATGGCAAAATGGCCGCTGCAGTAGTCTGGCAATAGAGCTCTATGTATATTTGTATGGATGTGGTATTTCAATGACCCAGACCTAGCCAAAAGACAGAGAACGTTGTCAACTGAGAGGAGAGTTAGTTGATTTGTGGACTGTTGATGCATTGTGATGTAGTGTTCTTTAAAGAGGTGCATCTCCAGCTCTTTTCTAAATTGGAGCACAATTGGTGTGGACATGATGCATACGAGGATTTGGTCCAGATCGAGGGTGTATTGATGGAAAAGGCCTGCTGTGTTTTTTTTCTTTTTTACTCTTCTCAGCTGGGAGTCTGATGGTGTCTTGGCTATAGATGTGCTGAGAACCACTACATATAGTGAGCTTGTCTCTGAGATAAGAGTGCTAGTCATGATGGTGTTGTAAATGATGCAGCTGGCTTTGAGGATGGTGAAGTCTGGTAAAGGGAACCAATGGAGTTCCATCAGGATGAGAGGATGTGATCCTATTTCTTCAGGCCCTGGATGATCCATGCAGAAGCGTGTAAAATAACAATGTCTCAAAAGGTATCATTATGCATTTTCAAAAAGATAAAAACAAATGGGCGTTTTGACCATAGTCGACTAACTCAGCAGATTGTACGGCTAAATGGCTTAAGACATGATGATTTGAGATTATTTAACTTTTTTCCCATGCCTAACACCTTCAAAATTACTTTTCCATCTCGCTATGTACATTGTTCTAGTTTACTCTGTTTTCACATGATTTACATGCGCCATTCATGTTCCTTTCTCCACAAGCCCTATGGCCCTCCTTACAACCCTGTCGGTCGGTGGTAAAGTGGCAGTAATACCGCCAGCAGGCTGACGGTAAAAAAAAAAAATGGGATTTGGACCATTGCGGTTACTGCCATCCAAGACCGCCACTTTAACACACCGACTGCCAGGGTGGTAACGGCCGCTGGGCTGGAGACTTCAGTCTCCAGCCCGGCGGCCGCCACAATCCCACCCTCTGGATTACGACCCGGTCTACCACTATGGTTTTTGTGCCAAACTTACTGCCACAAAAACCATGGCAGTAGGCACTATCAGTGCCAGAGAATCCCTTCCCTGGCACTGTTAGGGGTCTCCCCTGCCCCCTCCCTCTCCTGCCCCCCCCCCCCACATATACACACCCACACGCGCACCCATATACACACATGCACACACGTATACCCACCACCACCCATGCATGCACACATACATACCCACACACCGCAACACACACACACCAACATACCTTGTCACACACATGCATTCACAACACTCACAATCACTCATTCACGTACGCAACCTACGCAACTCACACCCGCATGCAAGCATACCAAAACATACACACAACACCCCCAGCCCCCTCTCTGGTCGGAGAACCGGACTTACCTGCTTGCAGGAGGTCCTCCAGCTGGAGACGTTCCGCGGCGCTGCTGTCAGCAGCAGCGTCCGCCAGCAAAACACTGCGAGGCCGTATCATTGCTCCTGATACGGTCGGTGGTGTTTTGCTGGTGTGGCGGTACTGCTGTCAGCAGCGCCACCTTGTCATCCGCCGCCATGACAGTCGGCGGTGTTCCGCCAGCATTCTTTCGGAATACCTTCAGCGGTCATGATACCGGTAGACGGCTGGTAGCCACAGCGGCGGTATGTTGGTGGCCGTCGCCGTGGCAGTAGGCAGTCAATACCGCCAATGTTGGAATGAGGGCCCATGTGTTCACTCTTTGAATTTTTGCACAATATACTAAGATTGTGTTGCTGTTTTCTACTTATGTACAGAATGATAATCTGCATTATTTGTAGTTTGGAGCCTTTAATTTTTCTTTTAATTTGTTTTTCCCTCTTTGAATAAGCATAATGATACCTATTGAGACATTGTTGCATGTTATCAGTTTTCTCCTGTTGTCTTATAAGAAGTATGCAGGATGCAATCAATGGGTGCCAGTCTAGTGTGTGAGAGGCCATGGAGCAGGGTGTTCCCACTATTCAGATGCAAGAGTATGAGAACTCGAACAGCAGTTCAGAAGGTGCATTCTGGAAGATATGGTTACACTCTGTTTAGAAGAAATAGCTGGTACCAGGCAGTCTTACTTTGGTAATGGCTTTGTTAATGCTTTCTCATCTCATTGATTCTTTGTTTTAGGCACTTGTGTCATTCAAACCTGAAAGCTTTGCTTAGTCCGGTGATACTCAAAGTGAGGCCCGGGGTCCACATGTGGCCCGCTGGACCTTTGTGTGGCCCACCGTTCATCAGCCATACTGGACTTCTGTTGATTTGACAGAGCTCTAACATAAAAAAAATGTTAAATAAACGGGCATGTATTAATTTACAAGTTATTTGCAGTTAAACAGAGGAATGAACTAGGCACTCCTGAACTGCTTAACCATAGGAACATCTTCATTTATAAAGACATCTTGCAGCAAGCATGTAAAAATGATACACTTTTTAAAATTTTGAAGAGACTATTTCATCAACATGCAGAAACTTTCACCTTAGTAAATCAGATTATATCAGTGCATTGAAGTATTTCTTTAATTATTTTTTTAAAAAGGTGATCGTTTTCAAACATGAATTTGGAAACATTCATGCTTCCCCACCACTCTGGCAACAATGCAAACAGTGAACTAAGAGATAACAACTGACTTATGTGCACCCTTTGGGTGGCTGGGGTTGCAATCATACATGAACAGCACTATAGTTAATTAAATGACACGCAGGAGAAGTTTTTGTTCAGCACACACTTTGAAGCCAAATCCTGGAATCTATTTGTAACTTTATTTTTTTGCTGTGTGGGAACCCATTAAGCAAGCAATGTTGTGGAGGGCAAAGAACGTCTCTGTCAATTATGTCAGTAAAAGTGTCTGTAATATGCTCCCAGTATGTTGTGAGCTGCCTGCAAGCCCAAGGCTTGTGCAACAGTTCAGCTCACTCCTCATGCCATCTCAGGCATTTTGCACTTGTGATATGGAAGTGACTATTAATTGTCCCTGGTGTAAGGTAAGCCCGATGGATTACATAGAAGTTAATCAACTTGAAGCGGTCATTCCTCAATGCCCCTGGTATCCTCTCCATTATGTCAGCCCAGTTTTGATCGGTGTGGGGCCTCCTAGGTCAGATTTCCATTTTGTTTGGAGACCATGTAAAGGCACAAGACCATCCGCCCCAATCGATCTGTACAAATAAGCCACAGCTTTATAACTCCCGGAGGATGTAAAAATATATTGACAGGTCTTATGATGTGGTGGTTCCTCTAATACCCTGCTCTAGTGTTTACCTATCACAGACGTCATTACCCTATATAAGAGAAATTAGCCTCCAGGGAGGTCATGTTCAGGCCCAAATTCTTAGAACCAGACGAGAGCATACTCCCTGTACAAGTCCCCAATCACTGTTGTCCCCACTTTCGTCAAGGTCTAATCCTCTCCAGTCTCCCCCGTGGGGCAGTGCTCCTAGTTGTCTCAGTGGTATGTCTGGTGAGTATGGGATCTTCATACAGGTCTTCTGCAGCATTCTGACCAACTGTGCTGCTGTGTCAAACTATGTTGTCTTCCTCTCACTTGGGTACCACAGCCTCAGTATTGCGACCATTGTGGATAGTGCGCACCTAGGTGCCAGTCTGCTCTCCAACCACTGCATCAGCCACTGTTGCTGTACAGCAAATAATAATTTTCAAAGTCCAGTACTGCTAGCCCTCAGTTGTCGTTTGGTCTCTTTGGGGTGTTTAAAGCTATGCACCTGTGGCTCGATTTCAACCCTCCCCCTTCTCTCCCTTCCCCTGTAAGTCCTGCATGAGGGAATCCAGCTCTTTGAATACAGCCCTAGAGATCCATATTGGTGGGACACCAAAGTAATAAAGTAATCGCAGTAGGGCAATCATCTTTACTAACGCCACTGTGCCCACTACTGAGAGAAGAAGTGTGCTCCAAAACTCCATACACCTCTTAAGGTACCTAGTAGCTGTCCCTACATTTCCATCTGGTAGGTCAGCAAGGTCATGATAAATTTAACACCTAGATACTGAAAACAGGCTTATGCCCATTGAATCCCAGCGAAGGTCGACAGTTTAGTGCGGTTTGAAATCGTGGAGAGCACCTGCGATTTTGTTTTTCCCCAGTTGACCCTCAGCCCAGAAAAACACCCATGTCGTTCCAGCAATCCTTTGCATGTGCCAGTTCAGTGGAGGAGTCATGAAGAAAAATGAAAAGGTCATCAGCCTATAACGCAATGTGATGTGTTCGGCCCCCACTCAGCATTCCCCTCTAAATAGTCCCAGTCCTAGCATAGGCAGCTAAAGGTCCTATTACCAGGCCAAACAATGGTGACAGTTGACAGCCTTTCCTGGTGCCTCTGTCCACCTGATAACATTCTGATACATATCCCCAGCGCGTACCATGACTGTTGGGCCAGAATACAGAAGTCTAGTCCATACTATGGAGTACACATCCAGTGAAAACTGATCCATGACCATGTAAAGAAAGATCCACTCAGGGTCATCGAATGCCTTCCCAATATCAGCCGTAAACACTACTGCCTTTGTGTGGTCATAGGTGTCTGACTCCAAAATTGCCAATAATCTTTGAATATTAATAGCTGTGTTGCAGCCAGGGATGAAACCAGCCTGATCCGGGTGAATAAGGTTGGCATCTGGGGAAGAAGTCTCGTAGCAGGGATCCTGCTAAGGACCTTGTAGTGTTTAATATCGATAAAGGAGGATAGGCCTCTTTGCAATGCACCATCTTCCCAGGCTTCAACAGGGAGACCACCAGACCCTCCTGGGTGGCACTGGAAGTGTGCCTGTGTCTTTAAAGGCATTGAAAAGGTCAACTAATTTAGGGGCGAAGTCATCCACATAAGTAGATAAAATTCTACGAGGAGACAGTTCCCGGCATTTTACCCCTGGTCATTGCTTTAAATGCTACTTTGTCCTCGGCAGTGTTTTTGTCTCTGCCCAAAGCTGCTACATCGGTCAGGCTAGTGTCTGAAAAGCGAAGTGTCCTAAAAACTCCTCTACATCCGCAACAGAATCATGTGACCAGCTAGTATAAAGTGTAGAGTAATGGTCCTGAAAGTCCCTATTAATGTCTTCTTGGTTGAAGATGCAAGTGCCCTAAGTCCGTTTCAGTTGCTAGGTTTGCTGAACCCCTCTTAGTCTGATTCTCCAGCCATGCCAGTAGCGTGCCACTACGGTCTTGTTCTGCATGTATCTTAATCTGACAGTTCCTACAGTCAAAGCTCCTATGGCCCTCTACTTTCTCTGCTACCTTTTCTTTCACCTTCAAGTGCTCCAATTGGGTCTGTGGGTGGCCCGGTCTCTGGAGTTCTGCTCTGCCGAAAGCTTCCTCCTCCTCTGCGATCTCTACTAATATGGTACGACTCATCCCACCACCTCCGGGTGCCACCTGCCCCTGATGATGATTTTGCAGGCATCCCATTCAGTTTGTGGATCAGATGCCCCTCCCTCGTTATCTGATATATACTGCTGTATGGTTTCCTGTATGATTTCCTGAAATGCTGCGTCTTCTAAAGCCTCCGGCTTTCCAAGTTTGTATCCAAGGTCTCCCCTTCCCCCCCCCCCCCAAACCAGAGTCACTAGTAATAAGTTATAGTCTGACTATGTGCCTGACAGGTATTTCATTGAGCTGATATTTCCATGTAGAGCAGGAGTGCATAAAAAGGTATTGAAACATATGTGGAGGTATTAGAGGGCAGATAAGTAGGATGTAACCTCGTCTAGAAATCAACTAGAGCCTACTCCACCTGCCAATCCGTAAACATGCAGTCTACTACTTGAGAATCAGCCCATGGTGGGTAAGATCTATCTAGCCCCGGCTCTACTGAAGCACATTACAAATCCCCTCCTATCATTATTTTGCCTGCTAAATAGGGGGTCAGTACTCTGGACAGTGTAGCAAAGAAGCCCTCTGTTCTAAATTTGTTGCATATATATTTAGAAACCTTATGTCCCATCCATTCAATCATCCTGTGACCACTGTGCATCTCCCCTCTGGATCAACCAAGTCTCCTGTGTGTTGAAAGGGAATGCCGGGTCTAATCCAAATAATGTACCCCAGGCAAATGCTGAGTGTTTGGTATAATACACCTGCCCTCTCTACCTCCGTTGGAGGGCGGCCCCTTCTTTAGCCATTAAGTGGGACTTCAGTACTGGTCTTCAAGGTGCACAGGAGTGCCTGTGCAAACAAACAAATAAGTGGAGGGTGTGTGGTTTGCTAGGACACCCTTCCTCCCACCCATCCCTAATAAAATAGCTGGTAACTCTCCACTGTGACCCAGAGGTCTCCATACGCAGTCACATTAACACCTTGTGCCAACCCTAATCATTCACCTCTCCAAGAAAAATGCTTGTCCACTCCCATGTCTCTCATATTAAGTCATCAGCCGTGCCTGTCATCCCCTTTGGCATTGGAACAACAGTCAGAACTGCTCCCAGAGTCTGACTTATTGTCCATGTTGTCCACATCCTCCGAGGTCAGGCTTGCTTCCCCACTACTCATTGCTGCTGCCTCTATTGCTCTCTGCTGGTCCCAGATGGCCTCGTCGTTCAATGGGGCTATGATGTCTACTGAGTTTACTCCATCTGCTTCAAGGTCGCAAGTGCAGATCCTGGCTAGGGCCTGCCTGGGTGTACAGGTCTATCCAGTTACACACAGCTTGTGGAGTTCCAAAAACTGCACTCCGTCAGGCATCTGGATTCAAAGTTTAACAGGGAACAACATGGCTTAGGGAATTTCCATCTTTCTTGGTGTTTCTAGACGTCCAGAAATGTTGCCCACTGCATTTGGACCTCCCTCATGAAAATATGGAATATCATGATTTTGCTGTTTTCATTTTCTACTGTAAGTTTGTCCTTCTTCCTGGCTTGAGTTAAGATATGATTTCTGTCCCTGTAATGAAGGAGTTTAGCAATTATCGGCCAAGGGGACACTTCAAGCAGTGGTGGGCGTGCCAGGACCCTGTGAGCTCACTCTAAGACATAGAAGGAGAATGACCAACTGGTGCCACCTCTTCTCTTAGCCACTTCTCCAGTTAGGGCAGCATGTTTGTTCCTTTGATCCTCTCCAGCAAACTCCGAACACGGATATTATTTCTCCTGGACGGTTCTCTGCATCTTCTGCTCTTAACTCCAGTACTTGGACCTTTCCTTCCATTGTCGTGAGGCGTTTGGGAAGGTTTATCATGTCAGCTGGCAGCTCCAGGATCATCCTTTTGGCTGTTGTAACCCTTTCTGCTAAGCATTGGTAATCATCCTTGAATTCCCAGTTTCGCAATCAGTGTATCAATTTTAGTTTCCAGTGCCTTCCAGGAAGTCGTGATTGCTTGGAGTATGTCTTATAATGTGGGGCCCCTCCATTATTTCCCTAGGGCAGAAGGACAGATCATCACCCCTGGTTGTCATTGCTGTGCCTGTGAAAGTTAACCCAGGTGTACCCTGGTCCCTCTTTTTGACTGACTTTCCCATGCAGCCCACTAGGGCTTGACCCCAAGTGCTGTACCAACTGGATGTAAGTGCACTGGCAGTGTCACACTGTGGGTCTTGCCGCAATCTACCCTGATGAGCCTTCATGCCAGTGTTGCCCCTACCAAGGCTTTTTGTGCACATACTCAAAATGTTGCCGTAAGTGCACCGGGTATGCCCAGACGTGGGACCCCGGCTCACTTTGCCACTGGAGTCTAGCTAGCCTGGCTGATGAAGTGATACCCTGAAACCGGTCCCAGGATGCTTGTTTCTGGTCAACGGAGGACCTGGCCTGGCAGTTCCGGCTGGACTGTTCCCATGGGTAACGGGGTCAAGACCGATTTGCATATGGCTGGGTCCAAACTAGGGTGGGGTGGTGAGCAAAATAATTGATGAATTAAACCCAGATCTGTGACCGGATGTCAGGGCTACACTTCCAGGGGGTCTGTATGAAGCTCAACAGGGCCCACCTCCAGATACCTCCAAATCTGAGTGCTCTTATAGCGCAGGTTTTTGGAGTGATCTGATGAGGGGAAGGTTGTAGGATGGGATCCAGCGGGAAAGGAGATCTGAGAAAACAAAAAGGTCATAGGAAAACAATACAAAGCTTGTTAACAATTCTGCACAGACTTGAACTGCAGTCTGGTGTAAGGCTTTCCGATTACTTTGAATTTTGAGTTACAGTATAGAAAGATGATTGAGAAAATGAAAAGGCGCAAGGACTTTCAGCAGTGGGTTTTGTCGAGCCTTTCCTTAATAAACATGCAATTGGTTGTCTAATGATACCTTCTTTGATGTAATATATATATGCCACAACATTCACCCACTTATGCTATTTTTGCATCATGAAGATCGTAAGTCAGCAATAAAACTCTTCAACTTGTAATCCTATTTATCATGTTTATAAAACTCTTGACTTCAGAGTTAGTTGCAGGCTAAACAATATTTTTAAAAGAATTCAGTGCACTTTTAATTGTATGAAAACATTCTGCCTGGAAGATGCTGAACTCAGTGTGACCCTGTAATAAATCAAACAGACCTCAGGACACAAAACTCAAATAACTGGAAAGCTACATCCAATCCAGATGCAATTTCTTAGAAAGAATAATCTTACCTTCAGAGCAGGGCCTGCTCTGGAAATACACTCTGCTCTGCTAGAGGCTCACATGAAGATTAATGAGCGAGATGACTGCATTTGATAACAGGAGACACTCGCAGGAAAGCTGTGCAATGCCAGCTAACTGACTGGATTGAGGAAAAGTTCCTTAGGAATGTCTTCACCGAGATGAGAGCAAACCGGACTGCCACCAGGGAGCCCCAGAGCAACAGTGAGCATCGTTTGCTGGGTGGGACCAGTTTTATACTAAGTGCCACGCCCAAGATGGTGGCTGTACAGCACGCTGGGAATTGTGGTCTCTTTCAGACTACTACAATGAAGCAGCACAACACTAGCAAACAGCTATATGGAGGAACAAACATTTGTTTAACATTCAAGATATGCCATATAATACCATAAAATATCTCATGGGGTAATAGCACAGTTTCATAAGAAAATGAACAACAAGACCACCAGTTAGCTTTGCAGGCGGCCTCGTGAGCTTTCCCACAAGATGGTTTGGCACACAATGGTAACAATGAGCGCACAGGTAACTTAGCAGGGGCGCGCCCTAGAGCGCGCATCAGCTGTGTTCTGACACTGGGGGTGGTGAATGTTTGATTGGTTCCACATTCCATCCATCATTTCTGTTTGTTTTTCTTTTGGTGGACCTTCGCAGCAAACCAATGGCATTGAAAGCCAAGCTTTCTCAAAATTGATGTCCAGTCAGGAAAGAGTGATATCTCAGCAATCTTCTTCTACTGTCTCTGGATTTTGCATGGTGGAAGGAAGGAGCTGGTGCCAAGAGATCTGTAGATTATGGATTGCACACACACTCTATATCCAAACCCGCCTTTATTTTAGGAAGTTCCCTGCAAGGTATATGTGTGAAAAGGATCTCCGTAACGTTGCTAGGTCAAGCAGGACTCAGCAGGGACTGTTTTATTCACCCCTAACCCAACAGATATCAAAAGGTTCTCAGAGAGGTGTATTACACCATCTGCTGCAAATTTGCAGATTTCATTCCAAAAATAGTTTCTAGGTCAAAAGGTTAGAAAGTTACTAAACAAAAGTGGCATACACGATTTTGCACAGTGGCAGACCATTTGATAAGGTTAACTGGCCACCTTTCAGTTAGTGATTATTGTATTCAGGTCGTCAACTAGTACTGAGTTGCAATCTTGCACAATCAGTATGATGGTCGTCAAAACGCTAAAAGAACAATATGATACAGCTTAAGTGTGACACTTTGACTCCTATATTGCCACTTCCTGCCATATACCTTTTCATCCTGGTCCATAATTTTATCCTCCATTGCCTCACCATTCTGTGGCCCTGTTCATAAAATGACACAGAGAGAACATGCTGTGAGTGGGGAATAATGAGCTGAGAAAAATGTTGATAGGCCCTCTCCCCTATATGTTAGCAGGTTTCAAAGGCCTGTGCCCTTGAAGTCCATCCGGTTTTAGTTATAAACATCTACTAAATCAATATTTCTGTACTGAAATATTGTCTTTTTTTTTTCTATACTTAATTTGAAAATGACTAAAATATCTACTACCAAAATATTGACTATAAATAATATAGAAAGTATAATAAAAATCTGCTACAACAATATAGAATGTTTTAATAAAAGTAGAAAATAGCTACTACAAAGAATTGTAAAATACTGTTAAAATAATTAAATATAAAGTTTAAATATTGGTAAAGTCATACGTTATTTATTTTATACAAATATATACAATTAATAAAACGTTTTTTAAACAAACATTAATAAATGAACTAATTGCATTGCAAATGTTAATTTTTTAAATACAATTCATACTTTAAAAGTCGATTTTTATTTAACAATTTTCTGTGATCATACTATACAAATGTTCTACTTTAAAAAAAAAAAAAAATAGTACGTTACTCAGAACATAATAAAAAAATTACAACATGCAAATAACTTATTTTAATTTAAAAACAAATACCAGCACCATAACTTAAATGATACCAGTGGACAGTAACACTCATTGTGCCATCCACTGCAGTGGCTCTATAAAGCTTGTCCCCAGACCTACCATTGTAGCCTTGCTGTTCAAGTTTAAACAGCTAATTCGACCTGTCAAAATAATCCTTTTTTTGACAGGCTTACTTACACTTTCCATTTAAAGTATAGGTCACGCATAAGTAGGCCTTGTTGCCCAAAAGGGAAGATGCATGGTATTTGAAAGTAGGACTTTAAAAGTTTAATGTTAAATATGTCTTTACAGTTACACCTCAAAGCTATTTTCACTGAATCTGTGTTGGATATTCCAGAAGAAATCAATGGGATGCAGTATTTAGTTTATTAATCCCTTTGGTGCTGAGGACAGAACAACTCTGTTTTCAGCACAGGTGCTTGTGTGCTGAGGATGGAACCGTTATGTCCTCGTCACAGCAGAGGGATTTGGTTTTTTTAAAAACCGCCTCTGTAACTGAGAAAGAGCTTTCCTAGCTCCTGAGGCTGTTTTTAGTTTTCATTGAAATGACGAGCAGCGCACATGGTGCGTTGACATCATCATTTCAGTGAACACAAAAGTGAAATAAGCTGATCGCCTCATTTCACTTTCACTGCCTCGGTGCTCGGGGAGCTATATTAGGCAGATGGGAGGGTTGTCATTGGAAAGGGGGGAATCTCTCCTTTGCAGTGGTAACCCTCTTTAGTGGATCCCTGCTGGGGGATCACTGCAGGAGGGTGATCCACCAAGCAGGGATCCAGTCCACTATGCACTTTGGAGGGGAGAGAGACCTTTTGGGCAACGGCTTTTGCTCCCCCCAACCCATAATATTTTGACCAGTTCGGTCTTTTTGCCCTCACGCGGGGAGGAGGGGATGAGGGGGGTGTGGTGTGGGAAATGGCAGAATTTTCCCCTGATCTGCTCCCCGGGGGGGGGGGGGAAGGCAGAAAATCCACTAGGCATCAGGGTTTTTTTTTTTTTTTTTTTAATTCAAACCTAGGGTTGGGGGCTGCTCAAAATGGGCATGCCAATGCCCCCATTCCTCCCAAGACAAAGGGCAACAGTCCTTCTGCCCTGCCTGGGGGCAGATGGGTGTTATTACCCCTGATCTGACCCCACCACCTGGTGGGTAGAAAGCCCACTAGATGCCAGGGAATATTTTTTTATTTATTTATGCGGTAATTACCTCCATCTGCCCCCCCATGGAGCGGTGGGAGAAAGACTGTGTCCCCATTTATTTTAGGCAAGGGCACTAGCCTATCATTTACGGGGCTAGGTTTCCAATAGTCATGATGAGGAATGGCATCAGCCTCGACGCGGCCCATGGAGAGGTGGCTCGGGGCTCTTCCAATGGTGGAGTGTGGGGTTTGACAACAGTCTAGCAGAAATTAATATATGGTGAGATCAGGGGCTATCTGGTAGGCGGAGGCAATTCTTATTACCTTTATTGGGAGTTCTCATAAACCTTTCCATTCACTTGAGTCCACCTGGGAGTAATCTCCCTATGCGCTATTCCTAGGGATCTCAAATACTCTGCATGTTCGCGACTCTGGAATGGAGGACTACTGCCAGTTTTGAGCTCTTTGATCAGACCAAGGGAGGCCAGGATTTTTTTCATTCTTCGGTATTACTTCACTGGTCATTAGTGAAGTAACTGTTTCCAACTCTGGGTATTTTGAAAAGTCATCGACAGCACCATTGTGTGCCTCCCATCTGGGAGATTTCTGAAATCCAGGGTTGCCTTGGTCCACGCTGTCTCAACTGGGGCCGGCCCGCATGGCTCCCCGGCTGCTTGACACTAATGACATGACCTTATCAGGTCCTCCACCTTCTCATCCATCAGCGGCAACCATGCTTTAGTTCCTAGGTCTTCACTATGCCCTGGTGACCAGCATGGGCCAGCTGAATAGCTCGGTCTGTGAGGCTGGTGAGAATTATCATCCATTAGAATTGACAGTTAGTTCCTGATGAACATGGTATAAACTTTCCATGATCCTTCTAGCTTCCTCGGTGAGGTGGTGCCATTGTTTTGTACCATGTCCCACTTTTTGGTTTTCATTGACTCCAGAGACTTTTGAATGCGACCACAAGTCTCCTGCATTGGTGTCATCTTTCGGTGTTTCGGTCTGTTGGGTGCTGGCATAACTGCGTTGACCATTTCTGCTTTGATCAGACCCTGTAATGCTGCTTCCATATGGGAGGCCTTCACTTTTGACAACTCTTACATGGCCAGGATGTCAGCTAGTGATCTCCCTGACTCTTCTAGAATGCGTTCTCTTAATTTCGTTGAGGCATACCCTTGGATATTTTGTCCCCTGTTTTCCTCATTCTCACTAGTAAAATCACATGTGCTGGCAGGTTCTTTGAGCCGCATGTAAAACATACCAATGGACTCCTCAGATTGTTGTCTGGCTTGTCTGAATACAAACCTTTCATAGCCAGTGTTGGCCATGGGTTCCAAGTGCACCTTTAGGGCTGCAGTTAGTGAGGTGTGTCTTCGGCTCTGATTCCACAATTGTTTTGGCTATTTGGTGTATGTTTTTACCCTGGGATGTGATATCATGGCTCTCTTCTGTATATTTTTTACCTTGGTGGCTTCGAAAAACAGTAGCTCTCTCTCTACCCAATCTTTCCATCTCGAAGCATGAGCTGATGGGGCACCCTCTACAACAAATGGCTCAATGGAAGGTATGGTGGCCATTGTGATGTGGTGTTGGTTATGGCGTCACTGAACTTTAGCGTCTTCGTTGCTGTACTTTCACTGTTAATGGATATTCACTTTGTTTGTGGTGGTGCCTGTCTTTACTGATAGATATATTTTTCTTTTGATGCCTTGTGTGTCTTTTTTTCCCACAGTGTTGTGCTAAATCTGTTTTTTTTTTTTTTTTTTTTTTTTTATTGTGTGTGCTGCTCCGCTCACCTTGTCATCCGGTATTCTGTTAGCTGGGTTGTGCACGCGGGGCATCTGTGTTGCTTTAAGACGCTTACCCCAGTGCCTGGCTCCACGTGTTTGCAGGGGGTGGGGCCACACTCGACTCCAAGGCGTTCTCCTCCCAAGTGCATGTTGCGCGCTGCAACAGACATTGGCTGTTCCTCCCTTGGGCCACTTACACCTTTTCTGCCACTCTGCTGTCAGGGGAGGTGTCCACAAAGATCGGGTGGGCTCTGATCCCAATGCCATAGACAGCAAGCCCAACTCCAGATATGGCATACCACGTCCTTTGGCATGAAGCCGTCACATCAGAATCTGCACAGCAGGTAAGACTCCCTTATTGCCAGCGTTGTCGGCTATTGTCCTGCCACTGGCAACGGAGTGGGGAAACATGATTGCAATGAAGACTCTGACACAAGTCGTGCTTTTAATAACTACGGTCCGGCTGGTGGTTTCACTCTTCGCGTGACTGAATCTGCCTGCCGACCTTGTCGCTTTATTATCCTCTGGTCAGGTGACCAGAAAGGCTGGAAGATTATAACATACAAGCAGGGGTGCATTGACTACTACTCCTCATCACTCAATTGTAGTGTTGCGACAGTGACTGAACTGGGTCGCAAGCGCTACTATGTACAGACACCTGTAACCACACAGTGCTAACTATGTGCTAAAAAAAAAAAAACCTGCTGTGACTTGGTCACTTGCAATGGTTCAAATCATTAGTGTGTCTGACATCCATGAAGTTTGAGCTTCTCCAGCTGAGCTTCTAAATGGTCAGATGCCGGTACACATGGACAATTACTAGTTCGTTACTTACTGCGTTAGCACTGCAGCACATCGAGTTAAATTCCACAATGTCAGCACAGGTCACTGCCGTTACTTTCAACTCCGAGACAGACTGGTCAAAAAATATTGTTTTCAACTATGCCAAAATGCCAAGGAGGTAGGATGTAGTGTTTCTGACATTTAGGCTTGCTTCAATTTATTCACCGCTTACTACCGTTCACTACACAGTTTCTCTTTTACATGGCCTGCAAAGCTAGGTGTTCTGTCACGGTTATTAAAATTATTAAAATAACTTGCCAAAAGCAACCACCAGTGTAAACTATCCATCCAGCATCGATAGAACATAGAATAGAGCCGTTCCTCCCTAAGCCCGCAAACACCATCTGTCATAATTCCTAAAGTTTTTCAAAAGAGGAAAGACCTGTTATATAACTTCTTCAAATGTATTGCTAGTACACTGCAGGTTATTTAATTATTGTGATCTGCAGGTTGCATATATGAAGAGCTAAATGGAAAATTCACAATGGACTTTAGTTTTGCATGCACGCTAAAGGCAAAATGCCTGGGATTTCCTTCACCTCACCAACATAGTTTTAGAACTTCTACTGCGCCCTATTTATGGCCTGAGAAATGCCTTACAGCTTTAATAATTAAACTGGTTTGCCAAAAGCAGGATTCTTATGTCCTTCCAAATGTCAAACAATACATGAAAGCCATTTTGTCAGGATATAAACAAAAACACATGACTGACTGGCAAAAGTTCAGATGGCCTCGGCCTGTAGGCTGCTTTGCTGTATGTAGAATAATCTTTGGGAAAGGAAATCCCTGGAGGACCCATTTGCCTCTGATCATGCACACTAGGTTGCCGTTGTGAGCAGGCCAGGGGTCCTGCTGGTCATGATGGCTTTGCTTGTCCACTACATCAACATAGCCAGCTGTATCATTTACAATGTTTGTAAATGGTACATCTGATTTTGATGATGGAGTGGACCAGCAATAGGAGCTCAGGAAGGATGGTGAGGTGATCATATTTCTTACTCGCTGAATAATACATGAAGTGCGTTGTAAGGTGCCTTCTCAGGTTTATGTCTTGGTGTCTCGTGTGCAGTCTGACAATAACTTGTATTTCCTCAGTCAATTCATTTGTAAAGATATTTCAATAACTAAATAAAGAAATCTGTGAGGTACTAAGCTTTGTTATTTTAAAGTCCATTATAAATATCTCTGTTTACAGAATAGACCAGCTACATCATTATCATGTTAACGGGTGCGCATGGGTGTGAGTTATAATTACCTTACGGCACAAGTTATAGTTACTTGAGGTAACTCTAACTGTAACTGGTAAATTTCGATGGTTTTGTGCATTTAAAATGTAAACCTAACTATAACATGCCTATAATCTTTGTTTTTTTTAAGGAGAAAGAAAAAAAAAAAAATATATATATATATATACACACACACACACACACACGTAGATGATCTGATCACTTTCACAAAGGTCTCAAGAAATCCACCCACTCATACAATCCTACACTACCAAGGACTGTAAAAGATGTAAGTTCATGTCTCACCCTCATTTTACCCCATGCTAGCAACATTTCTGATAATGTTTGTAGTCCCAGATTACCTGAAAATCAGCGAGGTCACTCCTTTTCCTAAAAGACTCACTATGGACAAGACCTGAACCACTTCTGCCCTGTATACAATCTCATCTGTCAGTCACAGAGCCTGAAAAGGGAAAGGTGTGTTGAAAAACAAATGGAAACAAATCTACTAGATGTATTTAAGCCAGGCTTTAGATCCTGCTGCAGCACATAGACTCTAATACTACATATAATAGAAGACATGCTATGTATATTATATGGCTGATAGTCTTGTCCCATTGTTCTTCCCAACCTCACTGCTTGTCATTAACACCATTGACCATGCCTCCTTGATGGAAAATCTTGAAAATGTGCATGGGAATCTGTGGCATGGTTAGGAGTATCCTATCTTGCCAATTATTCTCAACTAGCCAAATTATTTAATGCTCCCCAAGGTCCCATCTTCTCCTAAACACTCTTCAATCTGTGATTGGAACCTTTGACTTGCCTTCTGAGGCATTCCTATGTCTCCTTCTACTTGTTTTCTGATGTCGCACCGCTGTACCAAAATGTTTCTTTATTCGGAAGACCTAGATGCTATTGCGAAGAATCTCTAGTTATCTACAAGCATGGATGTTTCTATACCGTCTCAAAATGAAACCTCAAAGATGGAATTCTTAAGACTCCCCACTCAACACCCACCCACCAACCCCCCCCCCCCCCCCCTCTTACAAACAGCAAAACCCTGGTACAGTTCAACAAACCCACTCGATTGCATAGTTTAAAACCACAACCTTTTTAGGATTTCCCCGGCAAAATATAATTCTACACAGCCACTTCAGTACACTAGCCAACACTAAATGAAACTAATCCAGGGAACCAAATCCTCATCCCTACTGATGACTTCAAATGTTTTTCACTTTCTAGTATTCTCCATCCTTGATTACGACCACTCTTTATTGTGTGATATTTTCACAATACACCTGACCCCTCTAAAAACAACCCTCAGTGCAGCAGCTCAACTAAAATCGGGCACCTGGAGGTTAGACCACATAACTCCCTAACCCCTTCACCCTAAAGTGGAGTCCCCTTGACACTAGAAGCTCATTCAAGCTGCCCTGTATTGTTTGCATTTTCTGTACATGGAAAGAGACTACCTCACCTGCAAATTAGTTATCTCTGGTGGCTCCCACTTACTTTGAAATGCAGACTCTCCTTCTGGAAATCCCTTCTTTAAAAGACCTTAAGAACCATGAAGGAGTCCTTGTTAGACAGTGCCTCCAGGATATAGAACACCATACCTCCTACTATACGGACCAGCACCTCCTGTGACCTCTTTAAGAGTGATCTCAAGGATTAACTATTCCATCATTCCTTTCTAATATGACCAGACCTACCATCGCTTGCAATGCGCGACTAAGTCCAAAGTCATCACAAATACCTATACCGGAGTTCTGGTTGACCTCAGACTCACTTCATAATCCGAATAAATATTGAAAGTTTCTGTTGTTAATAGGATTGAATGAACCGGATTCCACTCTCCCAAACACACAAGCACCACCTTTCAAGACTACATTACAATTGCCGATTGCTAACTTATGCAGTTATGCACTTGCACACATCCACTGTACAGAGTATTGGCTTAATATGGAACTGCTATATGCTCATTATTTTATACCTCATGTTATTTTTACTATTTTTTTTTTTTTGTTAACCCTCCTTTGTAAAGCACCGTACTCTAATAGAAAATGTTTGTCCAGCGATAAAGATGCAAATAAATAAATTGCTGAATGTCGGTGGAAGTGCTGCCTTTAGTAGCCATGTTGTCTCTATCAGGATATCTGTTGGTTGCTGATCAGGGATTTGACTTGTTGGGCAACATGACTTCTCTATTTCCCTCTATATGACTGAGCAGAGCAGAAGCAGCACACTGATGGATTGACAGGGAAGAGTAAAGTGAGGTGGAGGGGAATAGCAAACAAGGATTCATCTGAAAACCTATGCTGTATCTAAGGTGTAGAAAATCTTTCAATGGTCTTAGCAAACATTTTACTTCAGTGGAACCTAAACACAACGGAAGGCTTTACATTTTATTAAAATACCAGATGCCATTGTTATGCAATATATTCTTTAATGCTACTCCACTGCAGCACTTAAAAAACACAACATATTTTAACAATCCAAAAAGGTATTAAAATAGCGTCAATACACTACATATACTGCAGAATCCCTAGACCATTCCGCTTTGTTATGCCTCTTCAGTGGCAGTAAGTAGATTTTTCTTTCTATTAATATTTGTTCAGCTTTAGGATAATATTTTACAATTGAGTTTCTGCCAGGTTATGTTCGTGAGAGTGTGTTTATAAAGGCTGCGTGCAGACACCAGCTCTAGCTGCACAGCAGGGCTCCAGTTACTCTGACCAAGCACCATTGTCATTGGTCTTAGAGAACCAGGAAATGGAAAAAGAAACAGTGGTTCAGTGGTTCCCATTTTTATACAGTAAAAGCAGACCGGAGATAGGATCCACTACCTGTGTTTTCAGAACTGGTATAAGTTTGTTCCCTTTTCCTAACCGTATCTGTCACATGGTCACGGCAGAGTGAGTAATATAGTTCACATCTCTTTTGAGTCTGTGTCTTGAGACATGTCAGTCTCTTGTGACATGGGAGATGGTATTTTGTGGCATCACTCGCCAGATCACCACACCCTTAGTCTGATAAGGCTTGAGGGTTAAGGAGGAACTATGGGACCACAAATCACTCTTCTTTTCCAGCACCTCCTTTCTGTCTCTGAAGACCCAGTGAGGTGGTGGATCAGTGTTTCCCTCCCAAACCCTCCCTTTTCATTCTGAAGGGGCCAGGAGAGGCAGGGAGACCAGGAAAGTGGCCTCTGTACTTTCTGTGACATTTCAGAAGTGAAACAATACTACCCTGATGTCACAGAAATAAATTATTTCTATAGGATCCCAGTATTGTTGTGGGAAGCTCTAAAGAACAATATGGTTGGCAGTAATTTTGTGGCTGCTCTTGGTAGAGCAAACATGCTGTGGTATGTGCCACTGAACATGCAGGAAGTTTATTCCTGCCTGACTGAAACCACCCACTAGATGAAGACCAACTGCCTAAAGCTGTACACTGACAAGACTGAAATCGTGATCTTCGTGGAGGGCACATCAACGTGGGACTGCACATGGTGGTCAAAAGAGCTAGGACTGATACACAATCTCCTCACACATGCTAATAACCTCATCACCATCAAAAGCAAACTCGTCTTGACTGCCCAAGTCAATGCCTTCACCACCTCATTCTTCACATACCCTTAGGATGCTAAGGAATATTTTGAAATGGCTCCAAATTAGCACCCAAAAAACAGACCGACAGATTCTCTCTCTCTCTCTCTCTCTCTCTCTCTCTCTCTCTCTCTCTCTCTCTCTCTCTCTCTCTCTCTCTCTCTCTCGCCCGCGTCACAAGCAAGCTGGACTATGGGAACATCCTCCATGCTGGGATCAACAAAAACTCACCAGAAGGCTGCAAACCATTCAGAATTCTGTGGGCAGCAACAACCTCTCTTGCTGTGCTCACATCGCACCACACGTGAAGAACCTCCACTGGCTCCCCAGTCACAAATGAGCACAATTCATATTCCTCAACCATACTTTCAAGGCACTACATAAAACTGTCCAGCATACCTCATCAATCACATCTGCTTTAAAAAACCTTCCAGAAACCTCTGCTCTTCTGGACTCCTACTTGCACACATCCCATGCACATGGAAAACCAAATCCGGTTACGCCTTCTCCTACATTGCTCCTTCAGCATGGAATGACCTGCCGCTACACATAAGCACTTCCTCCTCACTTCTTGAATTCTGCAGGAAGCTGAAAATCAAACTTTTCAACTAGTACTTTAGTCTTGAAGGGTGGCTTGACTCAAACCTGCTCAGCATCAGTGTACCCTCCCTGAATGATAGTGTGCTCAAAAAAACTCTCCATAACATCGTGTTAGCGTTGGAGTAGCTTTTTAATTAAATGTATTGCCCACCAATATTAGATCAATGCATCACACCAGGTTCCTTTCTATCAGCAACACTTTTGAACTTTTACATGAAGACTCAATACACACAGCTTAACAGTAAAAAAAATATATGTTTGTCAGTGCTGATAATCCTCCACTGTGTGTGAATCTGCACACCAAATGACACTTCAGCTCCGTTACACTCATAGAAGTACACGAATGGATGACTTATCAGCACCCTAAACTAAATCCTTTCAAAAAATGAATTCCTATTTTTTTCCTACCCCAAACAGCAACAATTCAGTGCAGCAGTGGCTCAAACTTTTTTTTTCCATTTTAGACCACTATACATAGTGTATTGCACAAAACACAAAGTTTGTCCTAGACAGGCACTTCGACCTACAAATGCATAAGTGCCTAGCTAAAGAAGAGCAAAACCAATTAAACTAATGTCATGAAATAAGATCCCCATCCCAGAAGAAGATCAGACACATACCTCAAGTGCTAGTGCTTCAGAACCGCACTTCGCCCATTCCCTGTTATAGGAAATTCCCAATTTCCATGTAACTCCGTTTAAGGCTGTGTTACATGTAGAAGCCAGGCTCATTCCAGGGGCAAGGAACCTCGACCACATCACTCTCCTGTTGATCTCATTTATTAGGCTACCAATAGGAGCTAGAAGCCACTATAATTAGCCTGCATTGCATGCAAAGCTGCCTGTGAAAGAGCTCCAAACTGCCTGTACCAGTAATAGACAATCACTCCTAGGCCATGCTCTCTGAGACAACTTGCTGCTGGAAATTGCGGGCTTCAACAAACCGATTCTGAAACACCGCTTCTTGGGAAATGCACCCAGGCGTGGAACGCCATTCCTTACTCATCAAAACACTTCCTACTTCTAAACATTAAAGAAGGCACTCAAGGAACTACTGACCCATCAATGTTGATCTGAATAGCCATCCACATGACTCTTGCGTGGGTCAACTGTCTCGTAGACTGAATGTTTTTATACGACTAATTTCTCTCCCTCAAGTATACTGAATGGTAGTGTTGCCTTTAGATTATTTTGCTTGTATATATCATATTTTTCTGTGTAAAACTATGCTGCTAATCACTAATATTTTTAAAGTATCCTAAAAAATTTTTATCTAGTTTGCGCTATATAAATATTTTCATAAATGTGGTAGGCGAAGGTTTTTGTTTAATTTAAGTCTTTCACTCTTTCATTCTGTACGTTTTATGGATAAAAAATGTAGACGTAAGCTAAAATCCTTTGCTTGTTTGGAAATAGAGGTCTTAGACATTTCACCAGTTTTCTAGTATCCTTGTTGATATTCAGCCATGTACTGAAGTATTTTTTGAAGTAGCGTTTACAGTTGTCAGCTTTCTTTACTCTTGCTAACCTCCACATGTACCTGGATAGCCGGGAACCCTTAATGTGGATGAGGTATGTCTCACACATCCATTCACATCTTCAGTGGCTTTGGTGGGCTGCACATTCTGCTGCAGCAGCCCCAGTTCAGAATGCAAATGGTAAGTTTCACTACTGCATTTGCCCCACTTGTCTATGAAACAGAGGTGTGGTGGAGTCTCTAAAATGCGCTTCTTTTGTGTGAGCAGGCTGGGAGACAATGGAGCTCAACATCAATGATTACGCTCGACCTCTGACCTCTACTACCTTTGCTTTTAGCATTCTAGGTACCTTGGCTTCTTGTTATTTGGCGGTGGTTGTTGTGGTCAAATATTACCTAATGAACGAGCACCCAGTGTTTCAAGACCGCCATAATTCCTCAAGGTATGTCTCATTTCATAAGTCCTTTCTTGTACTTTTGTTATTGTGTGTTAACTGCAGGACGTCTTTGTTAATGATCTGACAAGAGGGCTATAACATTAAGGCTTCTACAAGATGTTTTCGCAGAGACTGCTGGGTGTATCTACTATTCAGGAAGTCTTTCTCGAAACATCACAGGAATCTGAAATTGTAAAGTCGGCCCTCCAATTCATATGTGATCCTACCTCTCTATTTATAGGACGTTTCTCCCATAGTATATGTGGTGGGTCTCCTTTTAGGTGAGTGTAACTTATTCATTCACCTTTTACCATCTTTTCCCCTGGAGCTCATTTAAGGGTGGTCAGGACAATCCATGCACTCCCTGGATTGCTCTTTCGTGCCCGTGGCCCTGACATTGCTGTTGTGGTCTCGAGCGCCATGACGGCAGTACGAGGACCAGAAGGTGAATGCGGGATCCTAAAGTTCCTTTCTTCTGCCCTTCTTTGTCCCCTCAAGTGCAAGTATGGGGCTGATGCAGGGTAGGGGTGAGGCAAGTCAAACGTGATTTCATTTATTGTGCAGTTTGTATAAGGCACTAAAAACCATCTTGTGGTAGCCTTTGACTGGTTTGTGGTAGAGTACATTAGGGCAGAGGGCAGTCAACCAGTCGGCGAAATGATATTGTCTTCTGGTCTGAATCCTGGTGCAAGTAGATCGAGGTGCAGTGTTAACGTCTTAGTAGGTTTACCTGTGTCCTTTGTGGCCTGGATCTGACTGACAGTGGCCCGTCTCAGGCATCTGTAACTACTGGCCAAAGGCTGAGGTCTGCCACTCCTGCTGTCCATGGCAACTTGGTGAATTGATGTCCACGCTGTTACCCACTTCAGCTGTTGTAACCAGTGACATTAGGCCACTAGTTTATACATTTACTGTGTTTGAAATGTATTTGAATGTTATACCCATCCTCAGGAAAAAATACCCAATGTAGATTAGTGAGGAGTGGACTGCCCACCACAACCTAAACATATGTTTGTCCACTGTTTCCATGTGATTATTTTATGAACTTGAGTTCCTGCCCTATAACTTGCAGACTACTTGATAACAATTGTCTCGCTGCTATAACCCATAGCCTCAAATTTTGAAGTTTGTATTCAAGGAGTACCCCCACAGCCGTTAACGCAGTTCCCGTTCTCAATATATGTATATGTATGTGTCCCTAGTACATGGGCATTTGTGAAAGTGATGACGTTTCCAGGAAGATGGGATTGTTTATGGGAAGATTTGAGAAAATCGGAAATGAGATCGGAACCTAACCGAGGGAGACAAGGCATTTTGACCTATATGCTTAGCTTTCTTGGTCACCTTTGCTAATGGTGTTTGAACAAGCAGGCGTCAGTGATGATTTTGCTTGGAAATAGGGATAGTTTAAAAGAGGGTAAAATGGAATATATTTACAAGTAAATATGTGTCCTTATCTCTTGCTAATTTAGTTATTTATTTGACTTGGGAAAGAATTGGTCAGATTTGCATTATTTTCTGTCCTTTACAAAACAAGGAATTTAATAAATCAATGTCGCTTCACATTTAGATTGTTAGAGATGGGGCTTCAGTTCCAGTGAAAACCCGTACAAACCGTTTATTGTTACAAGAGAGTCAACAATGGCACAACATCCTTCATCGCCGTCATCTTCTGTGAAAGTAGCCATCCTTTTTATTGAACCCTTCCCCACCGACCCTCACTCCCACCACCTTCCCGAAACTGACGTATAAAGAGGTATACTGGTCTTCGGAAAATTGCTCATGGCGGGGAGTGTTTGAGACATAAGGCAAGGTAGAGTGAAGGCAGAAGTGCAGCAATATAATCTGGGATCTCAGCAATCCGTCCAGTGTTTGGCTCTGGGTGTTCATCGATCCTCGCTGTGACAGGATCTGGGCGGTCAGTAATCCTTGCGCTGATAGGATTCCCCTTTTGGTGTTCTGAATCATTGAAATGTGTGTTGTTGGTATGGACCCCATAATTTGTGTACGACATTTGAAATACGTGTTGGTCAGGACCATGCATGACCTTGCCATGCGTTTATGTGGTGAAAAAGGCCAAAAGGGTAATATTTCAGGATTAAGGAGGAGTCGCGGGCCTTCAGGGCATTTCCTAATGGTCCTATGCCACTTGGGAATTTTGACTATTGACTTGGTAGCTGGAAAAAAAACGATTTTCCTAATATGTTCAGCTATTGGCACAACTTAATCGTGGAGAACTATCTTGGCTTTCTCATTAAATATTGACCCAACTAAAAATATTTAACTGTTGGCTATAGAGTGAGACAGAATATCAAAACGAGTGTCCAAATTACTGTGTCATTAGCTTCCTGCACACCCCCTTTTCCCTTCACCAAAAAGCGAATTTCCCAACTTTCGGTGACCTCGTAGAGCAACGACATTGATAAGATCACGCTATTCAGTTCCCAAATATCAATATGTTTAATAATGCCTTTCTTCCTAATGTTTCATTCACCTGTTTTTTCCCATCATGCAGTGCTTCTTCCTTGGCTTCCATATTCAGTGTTGTGCCGACAATCTGCTTTGGATTTCAGGTAAACTGCACTTCATGTTTATAGAGTGTATCGAATTGTATGCATTAATCCAATATCAACACTGGGTTTGAGAAGGTTTCATTTCTATGTTTCTGTGTATTGCAGTATCTTAATTTGCTTAATAGGTACACAACGGAAAGCCCCAGTGTTGACACGCCACTGTTTTTATCACCAAAAATCAAACTGTGTAATCACAGCCTTCTGACAAATATTATTCCTTCACTGTACGAGATTTGAAAATGACAACACACAAAACTGCAAATCCCCTACTAGGAGACGTGTCCATGTTACAGCATGCTATAATAATCAGCATAACAAACATTTAATTCTCAATGATAAAGGGTGAACTAGGGACCGACTAAGTCGAATTGACTATTTGGCATCAACACAGACTGCTCACACCTGTATTTAGAAAAATACTTTGAATATTTAAAGTTGACACATTGGTGACATCAACTGCTTGATTCGCCTACAAGCACATTGCGACTCTAAATGGTGCATGTTTGTGAAGTATGGCTGCACCGGTAACCTAAACCTCTATCACTCTTTTGCACGTATGGAACATGAGCCTGACTCTTAAAATGATGAAGCAGCTGGGAGCGAATGGGATATGATCAACAAAATCCTCCCATCACCTTATGCGACCTTGGTGTAACACACTTAGTGGCCAATTCTATGCCCAGTCCTGGCTTCCTTGCTGTGTGTACCACAGGATCCAAGCTGCACCCCACAGATGAGGCCTGACCAGGCTGACACCGTCTGGGGTTGCCTGTGCTCCCTTCTGAGGATTGCCTCACCTGGCAGTGCAGGATGGGCTATTCCTATGAGAAGCGGGGCCAGTACTGATTTGCATAAGGCAGGCCTCTGTCTAGAATGGCCCATTGGGCTAACCGCATTTTTTTGTGCAATTGATAAACTGTGTTGCTACCACTACAATATTGTTGGTCATATGTGGTCTCTTTACACATAGTATTATATGTCTGATCTGTATTCTTTCGATTGTGCTTTGTACTGAAATGGTGTATAATATACTCCTTGCAGATGTCAGTGTGTGTATATAGAGTAAATATACACAGTTTGTGGTAAGCATCTATGAAAAAAACTAGGTGCAGAAGCCGTTTTCACAACTTGTGGGTCTCGAAGCATCAATATTTTTAGGGGCACCACTTGTTAATAACCAAGGCTCGAACAGAAGTGCACTGATCTTTGGCGCAAAAGGTTGCATACGACGTCGGTAGCTCCTAGAGCTTTCCATGAAAGGGCGCATGTCTGTTCCATACCGTCCTCTGTTTTTGATTGCTTGCTGTGCCACTGCACCAACTTAATGAAATACGTTGGTAATGCTTAGAACGTCTGACGTGTCGTCACTTCGACAGCTGTTGGCATTGCACAAATAACCAATTACCTTTCTTCCAGAAGAGCTGTCTTTGCGCACACACCTGAGCTTCTAACCCCTATGATGATTGTGCGTGGGTTAGTAATTTAGGACGGGGAAGCGCTTCCTGGGAAGTCAGGTCACTGATGAGCAATCGGAGGCCTACGTTTAGAATTTCTGACGTTGTCTTTGCATATGTTATTTCGAGGAGCTGTATAATCTTAGAAAGCCCCTTCTGTTTGGATCGCTGGCTACCTCCTGGTGCGCAGGAATCCTTCCATTTCTCGTACACGCATGGGAGCGTTTCCCCACTAATCTACGTACCTCGTGGGGCGCCAAATGTTAGGAAAAAATAAAATTTCAAAAAATAGATATGAGGGAATGGAATGATGCTGGTGCCCGAAGTGATGCACTGGGTGGGGCTGTTGGGGATGGTGGGGTCTCGGGGAGCAGTTTGATTGAATGAATGTAATTTCTGATTTAAGTTTTGAGAAAGGAATCGATTCTGCTTTTGTTATGTTTTAAAGAATGAGCCTAAAAGGCCATGCGGTTAATTCAAATGTATCAGTTTAAACCCTTTGACGTGCACCTGTGATTAAATGAATGCCATCACATTGATGTGTAGGCCAGTATTCCGCCCCTTGGATTTCAACCCTGGGAAAGACCTCTTCTCACACTCTTTAGTTAGTCATCTAGTTTGCTGCCACAATCATACTCTGGTGCAGTGGTGAATCGAGAAGTGCTCCATTACATTGGACAGTTAGCTCATAGGCGCCCTGAATCTGGACTGCGTTTACGCGGGTGCGTAATGTGCGTATTTCTTTCGCCTTTTAGTGCCACGAGTCTTCCATTGCCATCTACAGCAGCATGCGGAACCAGAAGCTCCTCAACTGGGTCATGACGTCTGTCGTCTCCATGTTGTTCTGCCTAGTGATTTACTCCCTCACAGGTAAGGTACATCTACACTTTGTTAAAAAGTAAAACACGGAAAAAGATGTTGTAACTTGTGCGTTTATTGAAAAGGGCAGCTTGTGTGAAATATTGTTGTGCTCTATTTGGAATGTCCATCAAATACAGGTAATTTGCACTTGGTAACAACAGTGTATATTCACGAGGCTTTACATTAGGAGTTTGTATAAAGTCCAGAGCCCCTTGCAATTTAAGTGAAAATAGACGGGGTTAAGTAAATTTGCTGAGGGTTTTTGATGGAAGCAACAAAATCCTAAGATCTTCTGGGAACCAACCACAGCTAAAGCAAGCCACCAAAAACGCCTGAATGGTTCATGTCCCTGTTCGATCCAGTCTGAGCATCATTTTCATTTTGAAAACTACAGTATATTATTGTGGGTTTCTTCTGCCATCTCCCAACAGTGTTAAATGTCTCCCTTAATGGAATTCCAAAACAATTCTTTTTTCGGTCTTTACTACATTTGTAATGAGGCCATTATGCAGCAGTCAACTTGCAATCGTCCGGGGCAAGAATTCATAATATGTGCCAAGAAGTGCTTTTGTGTGTGTGTGTGTGGTTTTTGTTGTAGATGTTGTATTTTTTTTTTTTTGGGGGGGGGGTCTGGGGGTTCACAGTCTTATGCCCTGGTTAAGGGGGGCGTTCTAATGTGCGACTTTACAAATAAAATAAATACAATTTAAACACAAAAGACAACTGCTTTTTCGTGATTATTTCCTAAATGGCGATGGTGGTTGCTGGTCAGCAAGCCGCTGAGTAAATAATGAAGTTTCTCTGCTTTTACCCGGCTGTTGGCTAAATAGTAGATATTCTACACCGTTTAGCTGGCAGTCGTGAAAATAGCAGGAAAAACCTCACTCCTTACCCGTGCATTAGTAAGTAACAGATTATGGGCCTGATTCTAACTTTGGAGGACGGTGTTAAACCGTCCCAAAAGTGGCGGATATACCACCTACCGTATTACGAGTCCATTATATCCTATGGAACTCGTAATACGGTAGGTGGTATATCCGCCACTTTTGGGACGGTTTAACACCGTCCTCCAAAGTTAGAATCAGGCCCTATGTGCTGTTTTGCTGGTAAAGTAAAGAAAAATACTATTTACCTGCCCTATAGCTATATACTTCATATATACTAAATGGCTGGTAGTTATGTAAACAGATAATAAACTTCTTTATTCACCTGGCCAATGGATAAAGACGACACTTTAGACACTATTTGACTAGTGACCAGGCATATTCAAAAGAAACCCTCTTTTACCCAACTTCTAGCTGAATAGCAGAAATTGTACTATTTATCGAGTGTCCTCCGAGATAGAAAATAAATGTCACAATTTACACAGAGGCTGGCTAAATATCAGACGTTATGTACAATTTGCTATGTACTAGGCCACCAGCCAAAGAAACATCATTACTTACCTGGCTGCTGACTATCTAGCAGAACGTATCTAGTGTTTGGCCAGCAAAAATGCCAATATCAAAGAAATATTATTATTTACCTGGCGCCTAGATAAATAGCGGACAGTAAGCACAATTTGGTCAGTATCGGTAAAATATCAGTCAATGACATAATGTATCATTATACCTAGCACCGTTTTAAAGTGGCACTTAACATCAAGTAAAAAGAGAAACAAGGCGTGAACACAATTGACTTCTGTCTCCTTTTGCAAGTTAGTGACAAAACTGCCTTAAGTGCAGTTTAAGGCCCGAACAGAACTAGCTCATAGGTCTAAGGGTCCATTTAAGAGACATTTTGATTGCCTCTGAGTTAATTTGAAAGACAGGGCTCAGAATGCCGCTCTATTATTTCAAAAGCTGAGACGCGACAACTTGGTAGGCCTTTTATGGAGCGATCACTTACTTCACAAATGCTCCTGCTCCTTTAGGTTTACCTAAACGTAGTGTTTTAGGAAGCTTTCTATTTTGCTTCTTAAGGCATGTTCTTGTTCTGAAGTAGAACCTTTTGTAGATTCCTTTGCAGTTAGCATGTTTAGGTAGGAGGATTGTTATTTGATGCTGCTCACCAGCTTGTGTGCTCCAGACTGGCTTCTCTGTTTTTTACTCAATGAACCTGCATCTTGACTGAACAATATTGCCCCCTTGTGCATCAAAAGTATTACTCTGATTAGGTGGCTAATGACTGTGTGCCAAGATTCTGATGACTAAGGGACACCCAAATTGTACCCATTCTGAGTGAAACTGGTTACTGCCCGCCATTCCAGGCTGTGCAATGACCGGTCTTAGTGCTAGCAAATTCATTTTTCACAAGATGTTTAACCAATGTCCCTGTTGGAAGATTGGAAACTGGAATCCAGATCCCCCAAGATGTACCTTACTCATGAATGGAAGCCCTGTATCTATGGTTTACTGAATCGTGAGGTACATTTGAGCCTGGGTGCATGCTGCGCAATTTGGACCCCCCATAATAGGCTGTTTTGGTCCATGCTAGACATGCTAGCCTTCACATACTGCTTCCTAGGCCTGCCTTCCTGAAACCAGTTATAGTTAGTGGATGAGGGGAAAGCTAGCAACGTATTTCCTTTGTCACATTAGGCTTCCCACTGCATTGTGACATCCACTTTCCTGTTCCCTATGTTGCTATTGGTCCCTAAGGCATTGCGATCAGATAGAGGACTCTCTGGCCTAGAGCCACCAAAACAGCTTTCACCAGTCTGCACTGGTCGACCAGTGATTCTTGGCATCAGAATCCAGGACAAGCTGGACAACAAAAGGAAGAAGCACTCTTCTAGGATTGTACTACTTTGTGTTGCAAGGATTGTATAGTGCTTCTGGCCCCTGGTAAGATGACAAAGCACTTCTGGGCCATCAGCTAAAGAAATCCAGTTTTTTGTGCATGGTTGGTATTGTGTGGCATATTTGGGAAACAATGGGTACCATACATGAGGGTCGAAAATGTGCTCCAGTCATTTCATAGCAGACCTGTGGTTGTGCTTAAACATGAAGTGAAGATGAAAGTTTTCAGAGATATATATGTTGCATTTACAGACGCATCCCATCTTCTTGGTGGTTGTGCTTGGTTGGTAGATTGTGGGGTTGGTAGTCTGGCCTATTTGGAAAGTATTAGGTATCGTGGAAGTTTCAGAAGATTGCTCCAATCGTGTGACAATTTAAAAGGTGCGCTTATGCATGGAGTGGGACGGAAAAGTGCAAGATAGGAGCCTAACTTACCCACCACCATCCCATATTCTGACTTATTTTTGCTCACCTGTGGAGGAACGACAAGAGTATACCCTCCAGTATTAAGTGAAACTACACCATACCTTAGTCAAGATTCCCTTAATGTAGACATAAAACAGAGAGCTTTCAAAAGGCAAAAGTGGCACTATCGGAACAAAAATACCCTCCCTTTGACTCAGGCACAAAGTCGACATACAAGGAGTGCATTGGGAGGCAAAGTAATCACATTGCTTCCATGTCTCGTAGTGATTGGCTCTGTTGCTACTCTCAATTCCTAGTTACTTTCCCTCATTATGGCAGTGAATATTCGGAAATAAAACACTGAAACTACTTTCTAAAAAAAGGTTGATACAATAACAACTTTTCTCGAAGTTTTAACTCTCAATAGAACAACCTAATCTTCCCTCAGGAGATGGGTACATAATGCAAATTACACAAAAAGTCCTGGAAGAATTATTTTAGAAAAACTTTCAAACGAGCATCAGATGATTTGGATTCTAATAAAAAATGTTTTAGATATTAATTTAAGGATGCAGTCTTTGAAAGCCAATAACGTATATACAAATCAAAATTGCCAGCCATTTGTAATGTTATTTCAATAGAAAAATCACAAATATTATCAAACTGTACAATATAGCTTCCTTATAGGGTCCTATAGACATTTGTTACATGACCAAGTCGTAACATTTTCTATGAGTGTTTCCAAGAAAAGAGCTTGCATTATTGAGAACCACTAAATCTCAAACGACTTTGGACCCAATTGAGATCTTGGTGGACAAGTTACTCCGTCACAATGGTGAAGGATATTCCATCTGCCGAAAAATAATTCCCATAGGATATAATGGGATCTATAGTTTGGTGGACGGGATATCTGTCACCTTTGTGACAGAATAACTCGTCCCCCAAGTTCTCAATCAAGCCCTTTATGCTTAGAGTGCATGTGGTATTGGTGGGTGCATTATGCAAACCCACTCCTGCAGCAGTGACTTCGATGATACAGAACCAAAGAGGCAGTTTCACTTGGCGCAATTACCCTGGGCAGGGATAAGTGTGGCAGGCCTGAATGGCGGATGTTTGTGCTCTGCAAGTGTGGCAGATTGACTGGAAGCAGACAGGAGCTTGGTTCCAGGAAATGCAGGCCCTCGGCTGTATCTCCAGTGGATGGTCATCTCCAGGAGCTGCAGTCTCCCAGAATATATTAGCACTTTTACATTAGTGGCGAGAATAGCTCCTCTTGCATGGCGCACCCAACATCAGGCAGTAGACCACCAGTCTTCTAGCATATTGCATGGATGCCAAACAACACAATATTGCTCTTTAGTTGAATGTCTTGGTGCAGTTTATTATGGGAACTGCTCAGAGAAACTGGTAGACACATTATAACACAGGTCGACTCCTGACTTTGCTGCATCAGGAAGTCAGCTTCTTGTTGATGTTCATTACATTGAGAACATTCTGGCCTTCTCTTCCTGGACCATCTCTGCACCTGCAGGGCCTGGCACTGTTCTTTCCTCTGACAAGGCAGGCAAGAAGGCTTCTCTCTACGTACTAAAAAGACCATCAGCTCCTCCATCAAGAAGTGCAGACTTCAGTTAATGTCCCCTCACCACTGGTACACTGGCTGTCATGCAGACCCACATCTGGTCACACAGCAGCTTTTTGAGTACTCTTCAGAGAACCCCTTCCTTGTGTCGTAATTTGGACTCTTGCTCTGGGCAAGACTGCTGGTTAAAGGATGACAGTACTTTTGCTTGTAGGCGACTATGCCTTTCCTACAACAAGTCGCAACTGTTGTCCCAACCTTACCGGCTCACTAGCAGCACCTCACCAGAAACACAATAGTAAAAGGTGATTTGTGGCAGCCTGTACGCATGGACTCGAGAATAAGACATCTCAGGGAGTGTCGTGGTTAAACAGAGATTACCCCTTTCTCACAGATATATCATGTCTCATACAAACACAGGCAATGACAAAGGTGCAGTAAAGTTTCAACAGTTTTTATTCAACATAACTGCAATTTGCGATAAGTTGCATGGGCTGCAATGATCAGGATAATGAATAATGCAAGAAACAGAATTGTGAAGACGAGAGTCATTATTACAAAGACCCCCACCATCTTGCAATGCATAGAAAACTCATACGAGATGTACTATGCCCTAATACCCTAATGTGAAAGGCCTAACCTCCTACCTAAAGGAGAGCTGGGTTTGTTAAACCTAATCTGCCAATGCCACGTCCATGAGAGGAGCCCCCAACCCTTGTTACCTTGGAATGAGGTCTCTATCTCAGACTCCGCAGGGACACGAAGACTGGGTCAGCGTCAAGACGACTGCAGCATCGATATCCGCGATGGTGGCGATGCCCTCTGGTCGGAATCCCTCTGATTATCTGTCTAAAGTGCGATGTATTTATACAGATCTTCAAGGACCCCTGACGTAGGTGTGTTCCTAAACAATAGATAACAGACATGCTTGGGACGGCAATTAATATCAACAATCCCTCGAAAGTATAGAGAGGGAAAATCCCTAAGTGTGAACACCTACTGTTTGTTTGTCTTTGTTGCTTGATCTTGACGCCTTAGCACAATGACACTGATAATGTAACTCATAACAAGTGGCCTAACTATCAACAAGGCAGCCTTCTTAGAAGAATTAAATAATTAAATGAGCTAAAACAGAGCAAGCTAAGTAGGTTAAAAGTCACTAGGTGACGGGGGTATGAGTCTGCAAGCCAGAGGCTAAGCTAACTCCTGTTATCCCATTAAAACGAACTAGGATTCACTACACTTGTTCCTGAAGAATGTTGAACATGAACAAAGCAGGGTTGTTTGGGACCCTCTGAATAGTGCCAAAAAAGGTCCTTCCCGAGGAAAGTAAGTAAAAGCAACACCAGAGCGAGGCATTGCAAGTAGCCTGTAGGTTTACACTGGAATCCAAGAGCTGACTCTGCCAAAAGCTTTGGTGAGCAATCCATAAATGGATTGTTGCTTCAGACTCACTTGAGTGGGACAGAAGTCAACCTCGTATTCCAGTCCAGGCTGCGTAAGGCACAACATAGCGGACTGCAGTACTCTACAGGTAAACCGCCTTTCACAGAGCCAGTGACCACATGTAAGAGAAAAGGGAGGAGTCATGTTTTAAAGGAGGCATAATTAGCAGCAACTCTTATGGCTGAAGCCCAGTTGGATTTGTGGGAATGTTTGGGCCATTCCCTCTTGATAGAATTCCACCACTGGGGAATTGGAACCTTTGTGCCCTCCCTGATCCTTTTGAACTTCACCCTGTATAAAGGAGAAAGAAAGTTGTCAGATTGGGGAACATTCAGGCTACAAGCCAGAGATTACCACTGATTTTGTTTACCTCCGGTAGGAGTCACAAAGGAAAAAACGGGAGGTTAATCTTAAGGTGGGGAGGATGAGCATGCATGCTACACACCTGAGATGACCACTGCATCTTTTGCCCAGGACAGGGAAGAATTTTCAAAGGAAAGTTGAGGAAGGAGGGATTTGTGGTGTAAACTAATCCCCACAATATAATCACCTAATGGATAATGTATTCTTCAATGGTTGAAGAATGGGATTGTAACTAATTGAACTGAATATCGTGGGAATGTGAAGGGATGCTCCCAGTAAATGGGAGAAAGATAAACAGGCATCAAAGACACAGCACATAAACACAGAGAGAGATTGTATTATTTGACTTCATCACAAAAATTAAGTGAAATAAGACACTGTGAGTAAACAGACGTTTTGTTACCTCTATTCTTGTGACACCTGGGTCGTTCATTTTACAGTTAATCTTTTGGAGAAGGGGATTTAAAACCATGGTCTAAGGTTTCAGACCTTTGCTCAAGTATAATTTTTCTGCTGTAGCTCAAATGTTGCCATTGTGAAAGGTACTGGTTATCCCAGCAGGTAGCTATGGTGCTGAGTTGAAGAAAAACTATCCAAAACAAGGGCACAAAAAGTATGAGATCTCTACACCTGACTGTCATCCGTCTTCTGAAGCAGTCATCAGGCCAGGGAAAAGGGAAGGCTCTACTTGGAATGGGCTCACCTTTAACAGCAGCGACTGTTGACCTACTCCTCACTTCTACAATCCAAAAAATGTCATTGCTCAGGAAGAACTCATCAGCAGCTCTTTGCTAACAAAGACCTCATTGAATTTCTATGGGTAGCCTTTTCTCCATTCTCCCTGTCTTCTGTGTCTTGGTTTCCATCCTCCAGCCGCAGTGGTAAAGTGATAAACCAGCATGGCACACAGTCTTACTTCTGTACACTTGCTAAACATCCACTGCACATACATGCACTCAACACTCGCATGGAATGTCAGCACAAAGTTCTGGGTGTCACACATACTATTCCACTGGTCTTGATACTAACACCCTGTTAGCTGTCATCCCAAAAACATATGCTGCATATGCACCTCCACAACCCTTCATCTTGCCATCAGAATTTCGCAGACCACGTATCTAATGCTGAAGCTACCCCTGCTGGCCTTGGTTCTCTGTGCTAACAAAGCTGGCAAATCAGAACTGTTTGTTACTTGGGGTCCCTCTCTATGCTATTTTAGCCTGTAGGCAGCTTTCCTGAGCCCTAGTCTGCTCATCAGAGCCTTCTTTTGATCCCGAGCTCTCCTTTGCTCATTGTGAAATCTCTTTGACCCCCTCCCATTTTGTTAGCCATTAAACATTTTTGCTGACTGCAGACTTCTGTGTTTTTCAAACCCTTTTTGCCATCCTTGCCAGACCACAATCTTTTGCACCCATCAATCTTTAGACCCCTGTGCCACGTTTCTGTCCCTCTTCTCTCTGATCCACCCTTAAACCAATGTGCCAGCATCAGATAGTGTCTACTGACACTAAGAACACTCACTGTTACAGCCTGGGTTTTTAGTCACTTTGTCTGCTCTGATATTTCAGCAAATACTTACCAGCAGTTCCATAAGTGCCTTGATAACAAAGTTGACCGCATAAGAAGCATGAATAAGAATTAATTACAAAGGGGGTGTCCTAATACATGTGATCTAGATTCATGTAGGTCTCCACCTCTGTCTGGACCTACACTGGAAACCACTGGAGATTTTTCCCTTGGCCTCACATGCATGGTCTAGCACTGCAGGCCCAATCTGAGGGTGGTCCCATCCCCTGAGTCTCCCAGCCTTGTTCTACTACTGAGAGGACTTGGGAGGAATCCCCACTGCCCATGTACTCGCAGCCATTGTCTAGCGCTGCAAAGCCCAAGGAAACATGGTCCTCTTCCTGGGGCATCACAAATATATGACTCAGCACTATGAATCCCAAGGAAAGGGCCTCCCCTCCTGGGAAAAACCCTCATGGTCTTGCTCTGTAGGGCCCAGGTAGGGTGGCCAACTTTCTATTTTCACTTCAGAGGGACTTTGAGCGTGTGGAAATTACATGAGACACGAGAAGACGCGTGTTGGGGAAGAGGAGGGCTATGAGTTGTGAGTCACATAGCACATTTTTGGAGATTCATTCTAAATCACCCCCCACTCCTTCAAACCAGGCTATCTTAAAGGATCACTCAGCTGGACATTTAGTTTGAGTGTGATTACTATTCATCCTGAATTTGGGTTCTGATCCTTTTACCATTTCCTGGAGTAAGCCTGGACTGCTCGCTAGTCCATATTTTGAGAGACACTTAAAAATGAACTCTGGATTCCCAGTAGATTGGAATAATCTTAAGCTTTTAAACACTAGTGGTTAATATCCCTATGTACCATGCATTCTGCCAAGTAATCATTTACTGCCACAAGACCCAATCTATTCGTACATTTTAGTCATGGAACTGGGACATTTGACATCTATTATCGACTTCACCTGAATATCATGGGAAAAAGACACTGTATTGTAAGGCAGGGCAAGGCCCAACACAAGACATCATTTCCCAGGGAAGGGCTGCCCTTTGGTCTTTCCATCAGAATCACCTCCACCCCAGTTACGGTCTAGAGGGATGGATAGAAATATGAAATCAGGAGATATATTTTAACCCACTCTTCCATTTGGCCAAATTGTGTGCACTTATGCAATACATTTTTTTTACCTATATCTATCCACCCTTTTTGGCAAGATTGAGAGTATTTCGAGTCAATAAAAATCTGCTAGTAAATGTGTGGTTAAACAAATGGATGGAATATTTTCTGGGGGAAGGGGCAAGTGCTGCATCACATGGTATATTCATCAAAGTGCAACACAGCAGTAAATGTACAGTTTTTGTAGCAGAGTGCTGCGGTCTCGGGTCTACTAATTTAACTGTTTGATTCTGGGCATATAAAGCGCTCCGTGTGCCTCCGTCCACTGACCTCACAATTTGTCAGCACTTTCAAATGGGATTAATGCGGAAGAAAGACCCCAAGGCATAGTCGCAGGACAAGTCCCCAGCGTGATTTTATTTCACACAAATGAGCCCTAGTTTCATCTCATTCACTGAATGTTCTCCCGGAGCTGCTTTGTGCAGGACCCCTCCTGCGCTTCAGCTCCTCCCTCGCAGCCACCTACAAGTCACAGGGCTGCTTGTCCTTTAGTGCCTCTTTGTGGGCAATCTGACAAGAGCCGCAATTGCAGGGCACACCTGCAGAATGGGACACTGAGGTTCATTGCAGAGCTTCACTGAGGACTTGTGCTTAATTTGTAACATAATGTGTGCCAGTGCCCACAACACTGCTCAAAAGACTGCAGCCGGTGCTATTAAATGTCCCCGCGCTGATTAACAAGGCTGCGTAGTCCTGCATCCACCTCAAGGCCGCTTTTATCCACTGCCAGATGCTCCCTGCCCCTTTATCTCACTCTTGCAGACTCCTGCTTTCTCCCTTGTTGATGGTTTTTCCGTTTTCTCTTCCTTCTCTTTTCCCGTTTGCATGTTTTCCCGTGTTGCTCTCTGGGAATACCTGGTAAGAAGAAATAGGTGCTCGTGAATCTCATCTGCCCCAAAAATGAGCGTTGGTGGGCCCCACCAGCAACCACTGGCTCAAATTAAGCATTGCTGGTTCCGACATAGGGGTGCAATCGACTGCTCATGGCCTTGTGCTGTTAGCAGTGTTGAGTGCAGAGCCTGGCAGTTAAGAACCCAAGAATCAGAAGTGGGGCTGCACAGCAACAGGTTTGTGTCCCTATGGTGGCACCTATTAGTGTTGGACAGCTAAATTCCTCAGTACCTGCACAGTATTTGTGGGACTACAACTGTTTTCTCCACTATGGTATCCCAAAGGGTGGCTGGTTTGTGGACGTAATAACTACGATGGGCAAGTAGCTGAGGTCTTCTCTCACCACTGACTGGCCATGGTTTACATGCAAGTTAACCAAAACCTGTGATTAATGAACTTGCAACAAATGTAAACCCACTGAAAAAATGGTCGGTGGAATCCATTGAAGTTACAAACAGAAAGCTAAATGTAATGTACTTTCCCTGTGGCTGACAACGCTATGCATAGAATTCCATTTGCAAGAATCCCTTCCAGGATTCAACCTTCTTATTCCTCCACCGCTTAAAACCATCTTTCTAACCCTTGAAAAATGAAAGCGAGCTTTAACGTGAGCTCTCAAGCAAATGCTGAATTCATTAGTAAAAACGTGTTTGCAGATTTACCTTTGCTGAGTTGGTGCCCATTTTTACAGTCAAGCAATGTTTGTGAATACTGTAATACAATGGCGTTGCTAATTAGCAGAGAAAGCATTAACTCCTGGCAACAAGAAATGTGAACAAGGCAAAGATTCCTATTGAAGTTTTGGGAACGGTGCCATGTCTTTGTAATGTGTTTTTTGATCAGCTGAGCCTATCTACAAAAACAACAGTGCTGAGGGATACATTCTTTTGTTGTTGACGAGGTGAGTGGTTGAAAGGGCTAGAACATGTACATCCCTTATGAGATTTGGTGGAGTGGCGTTTGTTGTGGTCTCTGGCTACGCTATATCAATACAACAAATAAATACTATGAAATAAGTACGAAACGATGTATAAATACTACAAATAAAATACAGTTGTTGGTGATGTATGCCCCATACAGTGTATTGCCAGATTGTGGTTTACTAAAGCCATCCTAAGATCACTTTGCAACTGGGTTTTGTTCCACGCTAATTCCTTTACCTATGATGTTTACTCTGAGGAGAGGCACAAACACTAACACAGCTCATGTTCTGCACTACGAAGGAACAAATAAACCACCTTCACTTCTGTGCCTAGGAAAATGGCATGCAAGCATCATTCATCATTTACCTCATCCACCATATAAACGGCCAGCCTTCAGTCTTTTCCGCTGTACTTTCCAGTTGGTTTCACTGTTGCACAAGGTTGTGCCCTTGTCCAACAACTGGTTGCCCACAGTTATTAATCACAAACAAAATATCCGAGATACAGCCAATCAAGAGTCATGCATTTCCAAGTTGCCATTTGATAATCCAAATTATTATTCAAAGATATCCCTTTAGCAATAGTGTGATTTTGTTCGATCTTTATTTGGTAGCAGTTCATCAGCACGATTACAACTAACGTGTTTTGGTCTTCACCAGGAGAACTTCTTCAGGGCTAATATTACTGGTATGCTTGAAAAACGTCTACTGAGTGTATAACATACATGTGTCTGCGCGCGTGTTATACCAGAATGCTTTTCTAGATGCGAAAGACAACGGTCCTGTTTTAAAGCTGTCCTGGTAAGGATAGAAACGCATTGCTATGATCATGTTGATGAACTGTTACCAAAAAAAGATCAAATGAAATCGCCACCTGTTGCTATGCTAGAAAGGAGTTCCAAGCTGCTCAGAGAGGGCTCTCAGGGGGCCTGTCAGGGCTGCTATGACTCTGCTCTAATGGAGACCAGGTGGCAGGTTTTGAGGAAGTGTGAGGGTAAGGTGGTGGACGGTGGAGGGTTTCGCGGCTGGAGGCAAGTTATTTGTTTGTTTCACATGGGGACAGGAAGAAGAATCCATGTTCTTCATGACCCGCATTACTCCTCTAGAGCTGCGTAGGAGCTGAAAGCAGGGACTGGCGATTTTGTGGAACATACACAACATAAAATTATACACCAGTAAAAAGTGAGTACTGGGGATACTTTTCACATTAGAGACCTGAGTGACATCAAAGGTAATTAGAGTTTTACTTTTGCTATCTATTTGTCACTCGGAACCCCTCGCTGAAAAACCCTGTTTATTCACTGTTACTCATCTGTAAATCTAATTGTTATTTTCTGCCATCCATCTGCTGCTTCCATATTAGTGCAGATCATATAAACAATGACACTGGAATGCTCCTTTCTCTAGTTGACAGCAATCAGTTGAGTGAACGGTGCATTGAGGTAACGTCTCACTGGTATTGTACTCTGTTTTGTAATGAAGTACAGAGGCATTGCAAGCCCATTTTATGGCTGCTTAAATGTGAATCTGGTGATTGTGCTGTTGTACACTCTGAGCTTCAGTTTGTTGCTACTCTTCTTTTCTAGGACTTTACGGCTATTTGACCTTCGGGGACGATGTTGCTGCGGACATTCTGATGTCCTACCCAGGAAATGACACAGTCGTCATTATAGCAAGAGTACTTTTCGCTGTTTCCATTATTACGATCTACCCCATCGTTCTCCTGCTGGGCAGGTATTTGAAGGACCAGAATTGAAATCCTGCTTACTGTCTCTTAACCCCCTGCCAACATGTCCTTACGCCAATCCATGCCATACATCTTATTCTTCATGCTTTGAATAGCTTTCTAAAAAAATTACAGTAGTACCTGAACGCTAAAAGACAAATTATTGCCACAGAGAAGGGACCTGAGGCCAGATGTATGAAGCAGTTTTCAAGTCCCAAACGGCGAATCAGTCAGTTTGCGACTTGAAAAATGCTATTTGGGATGTACAAAGCCCAAACTGCGATTCTGTAACTTGTTACCGAATCGCAGTTTGGGTTTTGCGATTCAGTATTAGGAAGGGGCGTGACAAGGGCTTCCCTTCCTAATACCGAATCCAGATGTTATGTATGATTGTTTTGTGACTGCGAATGCGGACGCACAACAGTCGCAGTTAGCACCAGTTTCAAACTGGTGCTAACCCATTCGCAAAAGGGAAGGGGTCCACATGGGACCCCTTCCCCTTTGTGAATGGTAGCGAAAATATTTTTTCAGAGCAGGCAGTGGGCGCACGGACCACTGCCTGCTCTGAAAAAATGAAAAAAAACTTTTCATTTTTGTTTTTGAAATGCGTTCCGTTTTCCTTTTAAAGAAAACAGGCTGGATTTAAAAAACATTTAAAAAAAGAAGGGGGATTCGGAGGATTAATGGTCCAGTGTATGCCCTCCTGTGGATACTACTATGCAATGAAATACACTGTTCCAAAAAGAAAGACAGGGTAAATACTATGGAGTCCTAATTATTAGGAGCAAGAGTCCTCACACACCCTATTGGGTGTCATGCTTCCTCATCGGACGTGCTCCTCGTCAGGCTGGCGCTGCAATGTCTGACGGGCACCCCCCGTAGGGGGGCTCTTTGCCAGAGATCTTTTCTCGATGATGCCACAAACCCCAGGTGTGAGTAAGGAGAAAAAGAGGAGAGAACAGAAAAACTAAAATTAGCTCAAGACCGTAACTGAATACTAAGTTTATTTGTCTGTTTAGGGTGATGGCCAAGATTAAAAATGTAACAAGGGAGTAAAATAGAGATAATGCTCAACCACTCTATATCATTTATTAAGGAAGAGAGGAGGCCAGGAAGTACCAGACCTACCTCAAAATGAGGTCGACATGTTTCACGTCTCCATGGTCCAAAAAGATCCTATGAAGCTTCTTTAGGACCTAATGCATCTTAAACTTCTCCTACTATAAACTAAATTGACTCCTGCAATCTGTCAGAAAAAAAGTTACCAGTCGCTTACATGAGTCCAATCTGTCCCGAACTTGCTGTTCCTATTAGACACCCTGAGGATGTATAAAAACAGTTAACAACATGTAGCTTATTTTCTAGATAATCATTGTCAGGATAAGTACAAAATGTCGTCAATAAAACAAGAAACAAGTGACAAACTGTGCACCACAAAGTGATGGTGTTGAAGGTGGCAAACCCATGCAAAGTGAATAAAGATGGGCTTACCCTCCCAAGTAGGGACCGGGCTTCATAGGACCACACAGGCCATTAGCCAGGCTTGCAAAAACTCTAATCGTCAAGAAGACAAAAAAGCAAAAAAACACACACCTCTGTTACAGTACAGATTGAGACTTAATCCATATAGTGTGCTTAACTTGTACTCTAATTGTATGCAAAATGTATCTGAGAGCACATGTTTAACCCACCCTTATAGTGTTACTAGAGCTGGTCTTGATTAAAAGAAACAGGAGACTAATATGGATACAGGGTTACTGTGTCTGATTATTTATACAGTGGAAAAGAACTTCACTTCAGCCCTGCACACAACTCCTAAGTGGACAGGCAGTAAAAGTGTCATGTTCGTAATACGAACAATCTGCCAAGCGCAAACAGAAATGTGTAAAAAAAAAGTCGGGAGTTCTCCAATTAATTAACCAGACCCGGAAATACACACAAAGGGGAACACTGGCTCGGAATCCGAACCCACGTTGCTTCCCCTTCCATTAAAGTAATCGCATACCCGGAGACAACGTGCTATACTGCCGCCTCCCGAACTGGGGAGGCCCTCACATCATTTCCCATATTTTAATGATTAAACAAACGAATGTCCGGGGCACTTACTTTTCTAGTCCTGGTTGCGTGTAGGTAACCTACCCCTGGCCGCGCTCCCGAATGATAAAGGGAGCCGCGGGCCGAGGGGTAGTAGTAGTCCTTAGCCCGGAAGCGAGAGCGTAATTCTGAAGGTCTCGTTGCCAGGCAACGCGGCTTGGCGCGTCCAGGAAAACCATCGATCGTGATGGTAGAAATAAAAAAAAAAGGGGAGCAGTACTGGCTCGTATTTGCCAGAACCTGTAGACAGCAGCCATAACAGAATGTATGGAGTAACATAAAAAGCTTCCATGCAAATAGGCAAAAGTATTACTCTAAGGACTACGCCGAACAGCTGGTTCATTTGAAAAGCAGCATAGTTTGTGTAATGAAGGACTGGCACAAAAACAAAAAGCAGTGGATGTCTGATATCCAAAACACTGTCCGTTTAAAATTATTATAGAAAGACTTGTCAAATAACACAGTGATTTTCAATAATGTGTGTAAGGGGTACAGGATTGAGTTGTATAAAGGCCATACTCGGGAGGCAGATGAATGCCAACATATGTTTAGTAGACAGTATAGGTTAATATACCTGCAATACAAGGGTGCTTCAATGCGAAAAATTAATCCAAGGAATATCATCATTTAGTCCTTGGAGATGTGTATTAAGTTTATACACCCAAGGTTGCTCCAGTTCAAAGAGAAATCTCGTACCCTTCTGAGCGCAAGTCTGCAGTACGACCCACCACATGTCTTCCAGACTATGGTTTGCTTCTATGTAGTGAACACTTAATTTAGTTGTGGCTCGACCGCAACAAATATTACTACGGTGTTTATTAATCCTCAATTTTACTGCTCTAGTAGTCATTCCTACATACCGTAGATTACAAGGGCAGGTGATCAAGTAAACACAGTTTACAGCGGTCGAGCCACGACTAAATTAAGTGTTCACTACATAAACTTAATACACATCTCCAAGGACTAAATGATGATATTCCTTGGATTAATTTTCGCATTGAAGCACCCTTGTATTGCAGGAATATTAACCTATACTGTCTACTATACATATGTTGGAATTCATCTGCCTCCCGAGTATGGCCTTTATACAACTCGATCCTGCACCCCTTACACACACATTATTGAAAATCACTGTTATTTAACAAGTCTTTCTATAATAATTTTAAACGGACAGTGTTTTGGATATCCGACATCCACTGCTTTTTGTTTTTGTGCCGGTCCTTCATTACATGAACTATGCTGCTTTTCAAATGAACCAGCTGTTCGGCGTAGTCCTTAGAGTAATACTTTTGCCTATTTGCATGGAAGCTTTTTATGTTACTCCATATGTTCTGTTATGGCTGCTATCTACAGGTTCTAGCAAATACGAGCCAGTACTGCTCCCCTTTTTTTTTTTTTTATTTCTACCATCACGATCTATGGTTTTCCTGGACGCGCCAAGCCGTGTTGCCTGGCAACGAGAGCGTCAGCATTACGCTCTCGCTTCCGGGCTAAGGACTTCTTCTACCCCTCGGCCCGCGGCTCCCTTTATCATTCAGGAGCGCGGCCAAGAGTGGGTTACCTACACGCAACCAGGACTAGAAAAGTTCGTTCGTTTAATCATTAACATATGGGAAATGATGTGAGAGCCCCCCCAGTTCGGGAGGCGGCAGTATAGAACGTTGTCTCCGGGTATGCGATTACTTTAATGGAAGGGGAAGCAACGAGGGTTCGGATTCCGAGCCAGTGTTCCCCTTTGTGTGTAATCCTGGGTCTGGTTAATTATTCGGAGAACTCCCAACTTGTTTTTGACACATTTCTGTTTGCTCTTGGCAGATCGTTCGTATTACGAACATGACACTTTTACTGCCTGTCCACTTAGGAGTTGTGTGCAGGGCTGAAGTGAAGTTCTTTTCCGCTGTATAAATAATCAGACACAGTAACCCCGTATCCATACTAGTCTCCTGTTTCTTTTAATCAAGACCAGCTCTAGTAACACTATACGGGTGGGTTAAACATGTGCTCTCAGATACATTTTGCATACAATTATTGTACAAGTTAAGCACACTATATGGATTAAGTCTCAATCTGTACTGTAACAGAGGTGTGTGTTTTTTTTGCTTTTTTGTCTTCTTGACAATTAGAGTTTTTGCAAGCCTGGCTAATGGCCTGTGTGGTCCCATGAAGCCCGGTACCTACTTGGGAGGGTAAACCCATCTTTATTCACTTTGCATGGGTTTGCCACCTTCAACACCATCACTTTGTGGTGCACAGTTTGTCACTTGTTTCTTGTTTTATTGATGACATTTTGTACTTATCCTGACAATGATTATCTAGAAAATAAGCTACATGTTGTTAACTGTTTTTATACATCCTCAGGGTGACTAATAGGAACAGCAAGTTCGGGTCAGATTGGACTCATGTAAGTGACTGGTAACTTTTTTTCTGACAGTTACAGATTGCAAGAGTCAATTTAGTTTAGTTTATAGTAGGAGAAGTTTAAGATGCATTAGGTCCTGAAGAAGCGTCATAGGATCCTTTTGGACCATAGAGACGTGAAACATGTCGACCTCATTTTGAGGTAGGTCTGGTAGTTCCTGGCCTCCTCTCTTCCTTAAGTTGATATAGAGTGGTTGAGCATTATCTCTATTTCACTCTCTTGTTACATTTTTAATCTTGGCCATCACACTACACAGACAAATAAACTTAGTTTTCATTTAGGGTCTTGAGCTAATTTTAGTTTTTCTATTGTTCTCTCCTCTTTTTCTCCTTACTCACGCTTGGGGCTTGTGGCATCATCGAGAAAAGATCTCCGGCAAAGAGCCCCACTATGGGGGGTGCCCGTCAGACATTGCAGCGCCGGCCTGACGAGGAGCACGTCTGATGATGAAGCATGACACCCAATAGGGTGTGTGAGGATTCTTGCTCCTAATAATTAGGACACCATAGTATTTACCCTGTATTTCTTTTTGGAACAGTGTATTTCATTGCATAGTTGCATTTAAAAAACAAACAAAAAAAAAGAGCTTTATTTAAAAGCAGTCACAGACATGGAGGTCTGCTGTCTCAACGCAGGCCACCATCCCTGTGACGGCGGCCATTCTCAATGAGGTTGCAAATTGCGACCTACCCCATGAATATTTGAGGTAGGTCATTTGCAACCCCATTGGGAATCGCAAACAGTGTCATTGACACTGTTGTACATCAGATTTTGCGACTCACAAATTTTGAGTCGCTCTGACACGCAATTTGCGAGTCGCAAAACCTGATTTTTTTTTTACATATGGCCTCTGGTGAGGTTACCAGATGTCTCAAGCCTAGAGTTGAGAAGATACAGGACCCTGTATGGCGGCCAGTATTTTTAAGGTTGCCCCTTTTCCCTTGAAGCTGCTGGCTTCAGTTAACAAAATTGTTCCTGCAGAGGAAAGTTTAATTTTAATGTAAAATGTATTTAGGCTCCTCATTTTGTTGAACTCCCCGATTGTGGAAGCCCTTCCGAAATATTCTGCTCATTTACACAAGTGTGGAAGTATGTGCATGGCAGAAATATCTAACAGGAAGGAGCAAGTCAAATAGAGTAAATACCTTGGAAAAGGAAGTTGGGACTGAAGAAATGGAAGCAAACCACCACATGTAATATAATAGCATTCAATATTGCCATTTCAATTTCCTGTATATGTGAAGACCCTTCTAAAATATTTCGTTCTCCTGTATTATTAACTTTCTTAAATCTTCCAAGTGGAAAGGTATACAGTCAGAACATGAGTTTACAACTCCCAGGGAGAGTTTGTGCTCTGTACCCTGATCTGATGACACATTTTCATCAAAGGGCTCGTTAGATGTCTGATCTGACTTTAAACAGCTGTTATGAAGTATACGATGCAAGGAAGGTAATAACCATATTTGATGCCAATGTTTTGTTGTAATGCCCAAATGTCATTGGTTTAACCTGTAGATGTCAGTCCCGGTTACCACCTGCTGTCTGAGGACTGATGTATCACAAATCCATTTGAAAAATGTGGATTATTTCTCAAGAACCGCATCACTTTAGAATGAACAAGCAGTCCTAAAAAGAAAATCTAGCATTGCAAAATCGATGGCTCCACAGGAAGTCAATCTAAATCGTTAGGAAATCCCCTCTATAATTTAAATGTATTTAAATCTGGTCATGAAGTCTGAAACCTTTTCATACACAGATGAAAGATAATATGCTCCTGGTTTATATGCTGGAATATTTTATGAATGTAGTTTTTGGGATTACAAAGTGATGGCAGAATCTTGCGTGCCCGAAAATTCCTAGTCTGTGCCGCCAGTACCATGGCAACTAAGTCGTTGCATTTTAAACAAATGTCATCTATTATCTATTAGAAGCTCCAATCATTGTAGACCCTAATGGACATACATCCACATTACAAATTGTGTGTTTTCTCATAGGAGGAGGAGAAAAGTGCTTTATACATCTTTCTCAAAGAATGAGAAGATGTCTCATGACCATTCTTTGTTTCGCAAGCATGCAGGTTTCTCAAATAGTAAATGTACTCTCTCAAGCATTTCTTTTGATACTGGCTTCTCTTGTCTTTGTGCTCTGTAGGATAATTGAATTCTTCATTGATTTACACCTAGATCATCCACAGTTTTGTTTGTTACAAACAGCTAACACTACTAATCTTCTGGTGTATTTTGTCTTCTTTTCTTTCTTTTCTCCCCTTTACAAAAATATGGCATTAATTGGCATGTGTCTGTTTGCTAGGGCTGTCATACAAGAATATTGGATCCACTACAAACGCCGATACCTGGTGATCACAGAACCCTATGAAAAGTTTGTTCGGTTCGTACTCACCTTCTTGTGGGTTCTCGTGACGCTCATCATTGCCATGTTTGTTCCAGACATCAGTGAAGTCATCTCCATCATTGGTGGCATTGGCGCTTTCTTCATTTTCATCTTCCCTGGTAATTATGCAAGAGCTTCTGTTATCCATGGAAGCATTGATCCACACATTCCTTCTACCTAAATGGAGAGGTGTTGCTACAAATGAGCATGTCATTTTCAGTAAGAGGGTGTTAAATTGGACTCTTCTATTCACCAAGCCTAATGTATTTAAGTTGATATACCTTAATGTCTTAAATGTAGCTCACTAAAAATATCTTTAATGTTTTACTGGAAGCAATAATGAATGTAAAGGTGCACGATGGTTGAAGAGAGCAATCCTTGTTTATTTTAATCAATTCCAGGGCAATTGGATATTTCCTGGAAATTACCAATAATGTAGATTACTGAATGCTCGAATTACAAAAAAAAGTAGAGATCCCTGCATTATACAGAATAGAATGCTTCAGCAATGATCGGATATCAGAATTCGCATTACTTGCATCCGGTCTTCAAAGTCAAAGCTCTTGCATGGTAGAAGATGAGTATGCCATTAAAAAAAGTTACACTTATGAGGCCCAAAAGCAAGACGCCTTTTGAGCTATTTTGTTGCATCTTGAGCAAGAAGTGATGGATACCAGAATGAACAGTCAGAATTCACCTCCAGCCACCAGTCCATGTAGTAATAGAGTGTAAGCCAAATGTCATAACTGGGTCAAACCAGTCTTGCTTCTGCTTACTAAGTTTGTTTATTGTCCAGTGGTCGCCGAAGGCTGCGTTAATTCCTCTTTATCAGTATAGTGTATTAATAATTCTAGCCTCAATATTGAAATTGCTGCATGAAAATGGATATCAAGAATATTGTTGGAATCCTGAAGGGCTCATTGGCTAAGGTTTCAAGGAAAGTAGTCCTAGGCATGTCTTCTATAATAAGATATCCCACTCTGGAGGTTGAATCGTTTGATTAATGATCATGCAGAGGTGGGTCATAAAATTGATGCTTGGTTTTATTTCACAGTTTTTGAGAGCGGGTTGGAAATGTATGTATGTAATAAAAAATAAGAAAAAGCCATATCAGAAGAAGAGGGCTATTCCAGTACCTCAATTAACCGCAGGACAAGAGGGAATTCTGTATTAGTCATAGTTTTCTTTTTTTAGATTTATTTGACATGGGGGTGTGCGCATGGTACAACTACTTCCTAATAAGAATAAGCAAGTTAATTGGAGTAAATCATTTGGAAAAGGAGCCTGGGACATAGGATGTGTCAGCAAAGCATCCCATGCAATATAATGTAATTTAATATTGCTGCGTCCTATTCCTATTTTTGTAAAAACCCACCTGTATATGGTACTCATCTTCCATAAAGTTTACCCTGGATGGTCACATTTCCTTTGGCTGAGAAGCTTGCATTGTCTCAAAGATGTTGGGCTTCAGTTCTCTCAATCTGGGCACTAAATCGTCATCTGAACTTTTTCAAACCCCCTACTCATGATCCTGTTTGCATAGTAGGTCAACAACAGCAAAATAGACTAGTAGTTGGCATTTGATACATGGGACACCCTTTCCCTAACCTCGAGCTCCCCATGCCTCTCTTTTGGCTGCAGATATCAACCTTGAGCTGTATGGGAACCTACTGCAGCTATATCTTTTAAACATCTAGACATCATCAGGTTTCTATCTCATGTCAGACTGCCCTGCCAGATTGGTCGGTCTGGGCAATACACTGAACAAGATGTTTAATTTGCAACTTTTTTTTTAAATAAAACATGGTAGTTTTCATTAGTCTCCCTTGCACAAGAGCATATCCCATCCAAGACTTGAAACATACGTAGATTGGGTTTGGGGTTAGCAGTGAACCACAAACTTGACCATGCTTTTGAGGGGTAGAGATTCCTTGGTGGGGAGATATCTGTACTGTTTGGGCATGGGGTTGAACGGCACACGGGAGAACCTATAAACCGCAGACATTTCTGAAAACTAGAGACACAGGGAAGTGCATGGTGATGTGGCTTCTTGAACTTCCATCACAATGTATTGCCTAGAATTCACTATAAATATCAAAGTACGGGTAAAAATCCCATTTCCATCACTTTTTATGTGGAAAAAAGTGCAAAACATCAGGGAAATGTCAAAAGTCTTAGAATCCAATGTTTCCACATTTTGTCCAATAAACACAGTGGTCCGTATCATGGGACAGAAATAGCCCACATTATGATCATGTGAAGACCACATTGACCCTTTTTGACTTCATACAATCACAGATTTTGCATGCTTCTTCCTTTACAATAGGGCCACCTACCCATGTGGTGTACTGCTTTATTGGTATAAGTGTTTGTACACTGGGTGCTGTACCCCACAAAATCCTGAACGTTCTGTCATAGAAATGTGAGGAAAACCTTTTTATTTATCAATGGTTGACCTGAGCAGGGTATTCTGGGTAATAATAAGAGGGTGTGGGGGGGGTCATGTATCATCCACGCAAGGCACACCAGCCAAGTTGTCTAGTGCTAAGGAATGTCTGAGGTTGGTAGGTTTCCCTATGTGCAGGACCAGATGGCTATCAGCCTCAGGAAGTTGCCAGATGATGTTTGGATTTTTTCATAGCCCAAGAAAAAATTCAAACCACGTCTGTCTCCTCACTGAGGCACAGACATGTCAACTGCCAAGAAGTTGCAGCTAAAGCAAATATTGCAAGTGAAGAAGAAATGCAGCGAGTGAAGTTTTTTTAAAAACAACTATAACTGGGGCTTGGATTATTGGTCTTCCAAAAAACCTTATCTATCCTACATTTTCTTTCCTTATGTAACTTTTAAATTACACTTTCTGTCTGGAGAATGGAAGAAGGTTACTTGCCTACATATAAACGTAATGACAGTTTGAACTTAAAGTAGCCATGTAACTATTTGCTTTGGGGTTGCATGATTGTTATTTAACGTATTTTTATTTTGAAATACGGTGAATGGTCCAGTATAGTCTGTCACCTTAGAGATTTGCTGTGGATCTGGTTACTAGGCAGCATGTGGTTTACACAAGCTAAAAGGGCCAGCCTGTGCTAGGTGGTGCTTTTTATGACGGGCTCCTCAACCAATTTCCAGGTTCTCTCACCGTCACAAATAAGACCACCCTGAGCTCCTGTTAGGCTCTCGACTTGTTTGCATTACTCTACTTTGATGTCATGGTCGAAACAGTTTCCAGCTATAGGAACCAGACCATTCTTAACGTTACTGTTGATTTCCTGTATGACAGAGAATAAGTCAACCATGTGAGTTGCTGAAAGATACCAATGCTCGGGAGATGTAGTTACAGTATGAATATTTTTCTTATACACTGTATGAACTGTTCTTTAAAACACTCTGCCCTACTGGTAGATGGCGATGTCCCTTTAAACAGGTTGCAGCCTTGTCGTGCAGCATATTCTCTGCCCCATGGGCTGTACGTTATTACATGCAAAGTAGCCATATTGGGGATGGATTTACTGTTCATAAATTGTACTGGCCCATCTTGTGTCAGTCTTGATGTGAAATCTTTATTTTCCATTTGCAAGCACAGCAGACATACTGACAAGTCTCATGTTTTGCTGTCTTACTGAGATGAGCCTGTGCTTATGGCATATTGTAACAAGCATCGGCAAAGCCAATAGGTCTCGCCTACACAAGAGCTATTGGCTTTGGAAATGTGTTTTGCCATGGTGTACACCAGGGTAGCTGCTGTTCAGCATGGCTAAAAGTTAGTGGCATGGTGTGTCAGAGTGGAGGGGTAAGTAGTGTCGTAGAATGGATTTATTGGAATGCTGTAAAGTGGAGTAGGAGGAATAGAGTGTCGTAGAGGGGAGTAGAGTTCAGTGGCAGTATTGTGGTGTGGGGTGGAATAAGGTTAAGTGGGTTGGACTGGATTGAGGTAGTGGGGTGGATTGTAGTAGAGTAGAGTGGGGTGGGTTGGGTAGATTGAGTGGGGAGGTTTGGTGTGTGGTGGGTTGAATTGGAGTGGGTGGATTTGAGGGGGGTGGGGTAGATTAGATTAGATTGGATTGGGTTAGTTTAGTTGGTTTGGATTGGTGTGGTAGGCTGGGATGGATGGATTGAGGGATGGATTGGAGTGGGGTGGATTAGAGTGGGGTGGATTGGATGGGGTGGGGCAGTTTGGATTGGGTGGGGCGGTTTGGATTCACTGGATTGGGGTGGATTGGATTGGATTGGATTGGATTGTAGAGGGGGAGGATTGGATTAGGGTGGGGTGGATTGGATTGGGGTGCCCAGGATGGACTGTAGTGGGGTGGGCAGGATGGTTTGAAGGGTGATGGATTGGATTGGGATATAGTGGGTGGATCAGAGTAGAATATGGTGGATTGAGTGAGTGGGGTAGATTGAAATGGGGTGGATTGGGGTGGGGTAGATTGGATTGGATTGGATTGGGGTGGGGTGTGTTTGATTGGATTTGGGTGGACTGGAGTGTGGTGGGGTGGAATGGAGTGTAGTGGACTGAACTGGGGTGGGGTGGATAGGTTAGAGTGGGGTGGATTGGAGAGGGATTGGATTGGAGTAGGGTGGATTGGATTGCATTGAAATGAGGTGAGGTGGACTGGAGGTGATGTTTGGATTGAAGGTGGGTGGATTGGGGTGGATTGGATTCAGATTGATTGGACTGGCATGGATTGCATTGAGATGAGTTGGATTGGCGTGGGATGAATTGACTGGACTGGGGTGGACTGAGTGGGGTGTATCTGATTGAAGTGGATTTGAGTGAGATGGAGTGGATTGAGTGGGGTGAATTAGATTGAGCGGATTAGGGTGGGGCAGATTTGAGTGGATTGTGGTGGATTGGGAGTGTGGTGGATTGGATTGGTGTGGCATGGATTGATTTAAAACGGGGTGGACTTGGTTGAAGTGGGGTAGATTATGGTAGTTTGGAATGGGTGGATCGACTGGAGTAGGATGCACTAATGTGGAATGGATTGGATTGGAGTGGGGTGGATTAAAATGGATAGTATTGGAGTGGAATGGACAGGGGTGGTGTGGGTGGATTGGATTGAGATGGATTGGGTAGCAGAGGACTTGATTGGGGTGAGGTGGGATGGACTGGAGTGGGTGGGTTGCATTGGAGTGGGTTAAATTGGTCTGGAATGGACTGGAGTGGATTGGGGTGGGCCGGCTTGGATTGGGGTGAGATGGTTTGGATTGGAGTGAGGTAGATTGTACTGGGCTGGATTGGTGTGCGGGAGGACTGGATCGGTGTGGGGAGGACTGTGTGGGTTGGATTGGAGTGAGGTGAATTGGATTTGAGTGGGATGGATTGGGATGAGGTGAGGTGGCTTGGATTAGAGTGGGACATATTATTTTGGCCTTGAGTGGGTTGTTTGAGACCGAAGTGGGATGGGTGGAGTGGGGCAGGTTGTTCTGAATTAAAGTACGGCTGTTTGGAGTTGAAGCAGATTAAAATGGATTGAAGGTGGGCAGATTATTTTGGATTGGAATGAGGCAGATTGAAGTGGGGCGATAGGAATGGGACAGATTGCTTTGGATTGGAGTGGGGAAGTTTGGAGTGAGGTGTATTGTTTTGGTTTGGAGTGGGGCAGATCAGAGTGGGCCCACGAGCAAAAACAAAAGAAAACATGAGTGGAAAATGAGAAAAGACGACTTTGCAAAATAAAAGAAAGTTAGCTATTAAAAATAGAAAATTACTATTTTGTTTGTCCTGCTGGGCACATGTTTGCCAGTCACAAACCTTCTGTTTGCAGGACACTACAAGTCAAAAAGAACAAAATAGTACCTCGATCGGGTCAGGAGCAGAGGTCAGGCTTTGATTAAGTTTAATCAATTAATGCTTGGTCCTTGAGCCACAGAGAGAAACGGAAATTATGCGAGGCTGAAGTGACAAATTATGCAGCTGTAAAGATGTGTCATGCAAGCCAACAAACGGTGAGTGACACAGGCTCCAAGCCCTTTACTGTACACAACAGAGTCTCGCAAGTGAAACGCATGCGCTAGTGCATGCACTTGCAGACGCGACCCCAAAAATGTTTTCTAGTCCAACAGAAACGTATGGGTACTTTTCTCTGCATACAAGTAATTGGACAGTGCCAATGCCAATCATCTAATCATTTAGGATTTCCTAAGTGATATAATGGCAAGGTCCAGGATTAAATTATGTCATGAAACTGTTTTTTCTACAATTTCTTTTGATCTCCTTAATGGTTTATATATTCACTGGTGAAACCTCAGCCTTTTGAAGAGTTGTGTGGACAGAAGGGAAAGATTGTATGCCCCCACAGTATGGTGAGTGCAGAAAGATTGTATGTCTCCGGACCTCAGTAGAAAATGCCCTCGGGAAAGCCTCCATCTCTTCTGAATGGTTGCATTTGCCATGGCCATAGTAGGCGGCAGATTAAGAACAGTGGTGCTTTTCAATTGCAGTGTCTAGATCTGCAACTACGGCAATGTTCGATATTCAACTGCACCCTCCGGTTGAGGTGGGATCTCTGTAGGAGGAGGTAAGGGACCAGGGAAAGGGTAGGAGGGTAGGGGGGAAATTGGGGAATAAAGCATGTGCAGGGGCACGAGAAAAAACATTGAAGGTACCCCTAGGGGTCTGCCTTATGCATAGTTTTGGGTGATTATTATTATTATTATTATTTTTTATCTTTTTTTCTTTCTGGGGCTAACCAGAAACTAATGTCAGTGAGAATTGCACTGGTGATGTTCCGCCTTTCAGTGTTAATAACAATGCGGAGCGCATATTCCATATGGTACCGACCCACACACTGCTGCAAGGTTAGAAGGTGTGCCATCGTGCGAACCGAACCTTGAACCGCTGAGAACCGTTCAGTGAAAAATTACAGGATCCTGGTTTTTTGTTTTCACCTACACTTTTGGCTTCTTTCTTCTCCCTTGTTTCGCTCCACTGGAGCAGTTTAAACAAATACATATATTTTCTGCTAGGAAGAACCCATGCAGTGCATTTGATTAAAAGAATAGGTGGCAGGTGGCAAAGGCCCCTCGATGCGGCAAAACCCCATTTGGTGAGCCAAAGTCAGACTATGTTACATATGCTGTGTGCAAATAGCAGACACAAGGCCCGCTGCGACAGAAAAGCTCAATTCCATGGAATAATGTATGTAGACACAATAAAGCAGCTGGATTTCTGACCAAGCGATGTGAAGGCAGAGGTGAAGAGGCCTTCTTTGCTCCCCACACCCCTGCTAATCTACTTTTTCTATACCTTTATGGTGTAGCTCACAGCTTCTGTGGAAGGAGTGGCCTAAAAATGTCCCTCCTTGGCAAACCTGACGAACATTGGAAACAGAAAAATGTATTTACAGCAGCTCGAATTATAAAAATAAAAAAAAAAATACACAGGATAGATGTAATCATTCTGTCAATGGACTTTAATAGTCTTCTATCCAGTATAACAGCAAATCGTGTCCCGTTTACAGATAATCAACGGTTCACATCTATTTTAACATAGGTGATGTCCTTATTAGCTTATGGTCACATTTTTCAGTTCATTTGCTACAAACTGATTTAGTACATGCACACGCTGCTTAGTCGTAGGGATTATTTTCTCTTTAGAAAGGTTTACTTCAACCTTTGGTGTCAGTTGGGCTTGAGCGTGCTGGATCTTGGAAGTCCTGAGCAGGTGAGAGTAGTGGGGTGGGGATGGGGATGGGGATGGGGTTGGGTGGATGGTCCCAAAATGCATTTTCCCCATGCAGTTTCCCACAGGAATTTTAGACACAACTACAGCCGGGAACCACTGGACGGAATTACACCAAATTTGGCAAAAAGCTAAATCTTGTCCTAGAAAGAGTAATTTTTATTTTTTTATTTTTTTAATTTGGTACAAATCTGTTCAGTAGTTTTGGTGTTATTAAAGAAATAAGATTTGTGTATATCTAGAGATGCAGATCCACACGCCAAGAGCAATGCTGTGATTGGTTGGCTGCAACCGGGGGGGGGGGGGGGTGTAGGATAAAGTGTAAATAAGGATATAAGGGGTCAGGATAGCGGTATCTGAACCCCATGGGACTGACAGAAGAGTCTGTTAGGGACCCTTAATGGGCAATAAATTGTCTCAAAACTTGTTTTTGGGGTGTACGCGGAAATGCTGCTCCACCATGGTACTCAGCATGGTCCCCATGTGAATCTGCATCATATCGATACCCCAAATAAATAACTTACACCCAATGACAGGCCCACTCACAAAACCCCTCACACACACACTCACGCATGCATCCATTCCGAGACCAGAGAACCACTCACACACCCACTTGCAGACCCACACAGGCATTCACACACCTACTCCTACACCTACTGCAACACCTACTCACACAACTACTCACACTCATACAGTCGCCCACCCATTCCGAGACCCAGAAAACCAGATGAACACTCCGTTCACCCACCCATGCAGCCACTCACACACCCACTTAGTCAGAAAACTGTTACACACCCATTCACAGACCCATGCAAACACTAACACACCCACCTATACGCCCACTTACGGATCCAATTACCCCCTTATGCACCCACGCGAGTGGGTATATAAGTGAGTGTATCCCACTTACGGACTCCCATTAAGGGACCTACTTATACACCCCCATTTAGGGACCCACTTATACACCCGCCCACTTAAACACACAACCGCTTACGGACCCAGTTATACACCCTCTTATGGACCCACGACCCAGTTATACACCCGCTTACAGACCCAGTTATACACCCGCTTACGGACCCAGTTATACACCCGCTGACGGGCCCACTCAAACACAGACCTGCTGACGGACCCACTCATGCACCCGCCCGCTGACGGACCCACTCATGCACCCGCCCGCTGACGGACCCACTCATGCACCCGCCCGCTGACGGACCGCCTTATGCACCTCCTTACGGACCACCTTACAGACACACCTGCTGACGGACCCACTTACACACACACACACACACCCGCTGACGGACTCACTTCCGGACCCTCTTGTAGTCCCACTTCCGGACCCTCTTGTAGTCCCACTTCCGGACCCTCTTGTAGTCCCATTTATGGACCCTCTTGTAGTCCCATTTATGGACCCACTTACACATATACACACAGAGCCACTTACAGACCCTTTATGGACCCACACAGCCAGTGACACATCTACTCACACACACTCAGACACAACCACGGAACTACTTACACTCTGACTCGCACACCTTTGCAGCCACCTACACACCCACTCACACATCCAGAAAACAACTTTGTTACCCATACAGGTACTAGACTGTTAGTCACACACCTTCACAGTTACACAGCTATTCACACACCCGCACACAGGCAGTGATACAGGTAAATAAATCACAATAAGATATGTTTTTATTAAACGTGTTTTTGTTTTGTATTCAATGTGTGCTTTTTTTGGGAACAGATCCACCTGCAGTTTAGCCAGCAGACCCCTTATTTGGCAGGGGATCAGTGGCATATCCATAGCTGAGTGAGAAATTAAAAGGATTTAGAAACAAAAAGTGCCAGTGTTTTAGAAAGGGATTGGCTCTGAATAGAGCCTTTGCGATTATGATGTGTAGATGATAATTACACATATAACAGGATGCAGTATTTTAGGTTTTTGAGGAACAACCTGTTGAATATACGCCATCTTTTCAATATATTTAGTCCTTATCGAAGCACACATTGTTATGGTACACAGAGCCCAGGTTGGGGTCTCGGAGAAATGCTGAAACACCTTTATTGGTATGTTTCCTGGTTTTCTCTATCTGCTGACAAAATTGGATTGACCACTGCCACTTCTGTCTTTGGCAAATGCTGGGGAACACCAAGGCGTATATGTATGTGTGTATGTGACATTAATTTAGCAAAGAATTTCCAGTCCTACCTCAGTAATTGTGCCTAGGTCATTGTCTCCACAGTACACAATCATGAGTTCTGGATGTTGGCAATCTGCAATGCTTTCAACTAAAGGCAGTAATTGATGCCACTGAAAAAACACAAAGTTTACATGAACGTTATAGTTAGACATAGCATTAAAAAAAATAGAAATTTACTGGAAAAAAATAAAGGTTACAGGTATGGAAAGTAGAATTAAAAATAAAAAAAAACTTAGAAATTCACTAAAAACCAAAGGTTAAAGGGATGTTATAGTTAGGTTCAGATTCTGCACACACAAAACTACAGAAATTCAGCAACTATAGCTATCTCAAATAACTATAGCTCATGCTCTAAGGCAGGGTTCTGCAAAGTTGGTCCTGGAGAGCCGGGTCCATGCCAGGTTTTTAGCATATCCACATTTAGAAAAATGTAGATTTCTGAAACATCTTTTTTCTAAATGTGGATATGCTAAAAACCTGGCATGGACCCGGCTCTCCAGGACCGACTTTGCAGAACCCTGCCCTGAGGTAACTATACCTCCCACCCATGCCACGCACTGCTAATTACCTCACATATTACATCAGTCATGACATCTGCTATGACATCATTGATGATAGCACTGTAACATTTGCAGTGAAATTATTGATGAGAAAACTGTGATAGGAAGGGCGCGAGTTATAGTTACCTTATGGTTATCCCAAGTACTTAATACTTGTGCCCTAACTATAATTGCTGAAATACTATGGTTTTGTATGTTTAAAATCTGAACCTAACTATAAAGCCCCTGTAACCTTTTTTTAGTGAATGAAACTATATATATATATATATATATATATATATATATTATATAATAATGTTTTTTCTCTGTGTAGATGTATTTATAGCCACTCTCTGTAGATGTGTTTATAGCCATTCAAAAGTACTTGATTAATGCCAACCCCAGTAGAAGTGCAGCAGGCTGAATCTACTGCATGAAGGGGTCATAAAATGACTCTGCCAGGAACTCCACTGTATGCCCAGGCATGGGTCCTTTGCTCACTGTGCCACTGGAACTGAGCCCATGCTGATGGGCCCTAATAAGGGCAAAACAGGTTTTGGGTTGGTTTTGTTCCAGTTCAGAGAGGATTTGGCTGAGTAGGTCAGGATTTAGCCTAGTAGGTCATGCTGGACTGTTCAGTTGGAGCAGGGTTGAAACTGATTACATAAGGCTGGTCCCAAACTGAGGTGGCATGTTGAGTGAAAAATGATGGATTTGGAAGCGGCCCAAGCGATTGTCTGTGGCTGAAAACAATTCAAACATTCCATCGACCACGTTGTTGTTGATGCCCTGGCAACATCTGATCAACAAGAAATAGTCTGTTTTAATGGTTCTACAATGCAAAGAATGAAAAAGGTGACTCCTTAAATTCAGGCCCTCATTAGTACACAAAAGAACATTCTGTTTGAAAGTGGGTTTGCAGTTGTTTTCAAAAAAGTGGATTATGGATTAAACTACTAGCAAACCTGTGAAATAACATTGCATTCTCTGTCTCTCAAGTTCAGTTTGTAGAAAGTTGGCTCTGTATATACTATCTCAAAGTAAGAGATAGTGTGCACAGAGTCCAAGGGTTCCCCTTAGAGGTAAGATAGTGGCAAAACTAGATAATTCTAATGCTCTATTTTGTGGTAGTGTGGTCGAGCAATAGGCTTATCAGAGGGTAGTGTTAAGCATTTGTTGTACACACACAGGTAATAAATGAGGAACACACACTCAGACTTAACTCCAGGCCAATAGTATTTATATAGAAAAATATATTTTCTTAATTTATTTTAGAACCACAAGATTCAAGATTTGAAGTAAATACATAAAATGCAGGGTACTCCACACCGGTAAATAAGGAACTTTGAATTAGGGCAGTAACTTACAGTTTTAGTAAAAATGGCAATAAACTATTTTAAAAGTGGACACAGTGCAAAAATAAACAGTTCCTGGAGGAGGTAAGTAATGGTTAGTTTGACAGGTAAGTAAGACACTTACAAGTCTAAGTTCCTGGGCATAGGCAGCCCACCTTTGGGGGTTCAAGCCAACCCCAAAGTTACCACACCTGCAGCACGGGCCCGTCGGGTGCAGAGGTCAAACAGGTGCCCAAAACACATAGGCGCCTATGAAAAACAGGGGTGCTCCGGTTCCAGTGTGCCTACAGGTAATTACCTGCATCTTTGGAGGGCAGACCAGGGGGTTTTTGTAGAGCACTGGGGGGTGGGGGGGAACACTAGTAGACACCAAAACACACCCTCAGTGGCACAGGGGCGGCCAGGTGCAGTGTGCAAAGCAGGCTTCTGGTTTATAATTGAAATCAATGGAGGGACCCGGGGGTCACTCTAGCGGTGCAGGCAGGGCACAGGGGGGCTTCTCAGGCCAGCCACCATCTGGGCTAGGCAGAGGGTCACCTGGTGGTCACTCCTGCACTGAGGTTCGGTTCCTTCTGTTCCTGGGGCTGCAGTGCAGTGCTTGGTCCAGGCGTCGGGTTCCATGTTAGACAGTCGCGGTCAGGGGGAGCCTCTGGATTCTCTCTGCATGAGTCGCTGTGGGGGTCCAGGGGATCGTCTCGGGCTACTCATGAGGTTGCAGTCGCCTGGGAGTCCTCCCTGTAGTATTGGTTCTATGGAGCTCGAGCCGGGGCCGTCGGGTGCAGAGGGTGAAGTCTCACGCTTCCGACGGGAAGAGTGAGTTCTTTAGAAGTTGCTTCTTTGTTGCCAAAGAAGTTGCTGTTATTGAGCAGAGCACAGGAGTTTCTTGGTCCTTTGGTTCAGGGCAGTCCTCTGAGGCTTCAGAGGTCGCTGGTCCCTGTCGGATGCGTCACTTTTGCAGTTTTCTTCCGGTCAGGAGACAGGCCGGGAGGGCTGGGGGCAAAGCAGTTGTCATCTCTGTCGTCTCTGCAGGGCTTTCAGGTCAGCAGTCCTTCTTGTTTCAGGTTGCAGGAATCTAATTTCCTGGGTTCTTGGGTGCCCCTAAATACTACATTTAGGGGTGTGTTTAGGTCTGGGGGGCAGTAGCCAATGGCTACTGTCCTGGAGGGTGGCTACACCCTCTTTGTGCCTCCTCCCTGGGTGGGGTGGGGTGGGGTGGGGGGCACATCCCGGATCCTATTGGGGGAATCCTCCAAACTTAAGATGGAGGATTTCTAAAGGCAGGGGTCACCTCAGCTCAGGGCACCTTAGGGGCGGTCCTGACTGGTGGGTGACTTCTCCTTGTTTAGTTTATCTCCTCCAGCCTTGCCGCCAAAAGTGAGGGCAGTGGCCGGAGGGGCGGGCATCTCCACTAGCTCGGATGCCCTGTGGCACTGTGACAAAAGGGGTGAGCGTTGAGGCTTACCTCTAGGTGTTACAGTTCCTGCAGGGGGTGTGAAGCACCTTCACCCAGTACAGGCTTGGTTCCTGGCCACAGAGAGCACAAAGGCTTTCACCCCAGGGCGGGCAGAAACTCATCTGAGTGACAGGCTTGCACTGACCTGTCAGTCCTGCACTGAAGGATTGGGTAAATTACAGGGGGCATCTTCTAAGACGCCCTCTGTGTGCATTTTGTAATAAATCCAACACTGGCATCAGTGTGGGTTTATTATTATGAGACGTTTGATATCAAACATCCCAGTATTCAGTGTAGCCATTATGGAACTGTGGAGTTTGTTTTTGACAAACTCCCAGACCATATACTTAATATGGCCACACTGTACTTACAATGTCTAAGAATGGACTTAGACACTGTAGGGGCATATTGCTCATGCAGCCATGCCCTCACCTGTGGTATAGTGCATTCTGCCTTAGGGCTGTAAGGCCTACTAGAGGGGTGACTTACCTATGCCACAGGAAGTATTTTGTGTGCATAGCACCCTGAGGGGAATGCCATGTCGACTTTGCCTTTTCCTCCCCACCAACACACACAATTTGCAATGGCAAGTCTGCATGTGTTAGGTGAGGGGTCCCAAAGGGTGGCACAACACATGCTGCAGTCCCTAGGAGACTTTCCCTGGTCACAGGGCCCTTGGTACCACTGGTACCTTTTACAAGGGACTTATCAGTGTGCCAGGGGTGTGCCAATTGTGGAAACAATGGTCCATTTTAAGTGAAAGAACAGTGGTGCTTGGGCCTGGTTAGCAGGGTCCCAACACACTTCTCAGTCAAGTCAGCATCAATAGCAGGCAAAAAGTGGGGGGATAACTGCAACAGGGAGCCAGTTTCCTACACAGTTGTTTAGGGCAAACTAAGTTTCAGTTGTGGCCAGCTCCCATATACAACGGGGGGTTGGGAGGGGGCATTCAATATCAATAAAAGTTTTTTTAAAAAGGCACCTACATGGTGAAGATCGTTGCGCATCATCTCTCGCAACTCCGACAGGTGACGTCACAGGAACCAGAAAACTCCACAAGCCAATCCTGACGCTGGTAACCAGCATGAAACCAGAGTCCGGATTGGTGGGAGCGGGTTCTCTGAGCTCGCTGGAGGCCTGTGCCTTCTCTAGCCCAGCTGTCTTAAGATAGCTGGGTTAGAGATGTTTAAAGTGTGCATGTGTGGCCTGCCGTCGCAAGATGGCCGGCCAAAGAGACATGCGCACTTTAAACATGTGCACAGCTCCCTGCTGCCACCCAGCAACAATTGCCAATCCCCGTCCTGACACTCAGTTCAGGACGGGGCATTGAAAAATAAAACGGTAGTAAAAAAAGATTACCATTTTTATTTTTCGGGTATGGGGGCATTTTGTTGGCGGGGTAACGCTCCTCTGCCCACTTTGAGGGGCCGCCCCTGATAAGTTTAAATAATTGGAAATAGCTGGTTAAAATGTGACTGGAAGGAGCACAACCCCAGTAGAATTGTCCTTTCTAATTTGTAGTGATTAGCATATGTAAATCTAGTGTAACTGAAGAATCTGTGATTTGCATATTCATGTGTAGAAAGTCTTCATGTTTTATCAGTTTCTCAGGATGGATTTTCATGCAGCTGGTAGCTGTATAGAAAGAGCTGATTAAACGCAATGAGTAGGTTGTCACAGACGCGGATTACTAGCAAATGATTTTGTAAATATTATTCTTCGATATTTAAGGGGACGGTTTTCCATATAAGGAAAAAAGCCAATATGTTTCTCTTCATCCAACGAAGCCTAAAAGATACATTGATGGCGAGTGTATGAGATGAAACGCCATTCATTGTTTGAGGCAGGGACCCAGCCGTTTGCTATGATTGTTTCTTTCGAAGAAAAACAGAACAATTGATGGGCAGAGTGCTTGAATTAATTTCAGTCACTGGTAACTGGAAACTACTCTTAATGCCTTATAGCCTATAGTTACGTTTTTTAAAATACTTTTGCATTACTCTGGTCTTGGTCAGGTCTGGAAATGAGCCTCCAATAGGAATATTCCAGCCATTCGTTTCCGGTCAGATCTCCTTTGGATGAGGATATAAGCAATGCTAGACCTTGTTTGCTGTGCCATCGAAATTCAACTTGCACGTCAATGATAATGCCCAAAGCCGTAACCAGTCTGTTGCTTTTGTTCCCATGCAGAAGGGATGTCTACGAGCAATTCAGGTTGCAAATTGCACATGGTTTGTCCCCTTCTGCAATAGTGCAAACAAGCTAAAAACACAATGGCATGGAATGTGCCCGGATTAACTAGCAGTGGTTCGGATACATTCAGTTATTTGAATTTAACACTTTTTTTTTGCTAATTATTTATCTGTTAAAGGCAGGAGATGCCAACATTGATGTGTGAGTGCTGGAGTTTGTGAATGATTTTCCTTTTGATTCTTGGTAGGCACATTATTCTTTATACATTTCCTGAAAATTTGGTATGTTGTTAATTATCGTTAGCTAACTGTGGACGCCTTTGTGCAGTGAGGCACGGTGTACAGTGATTTGAGCGAGGTGTTTCGTAGGACAGTTGTTCTTTGCAAAAGGGCACAGTTCGTTTTTTCATTAATTTTGATCAATATTGCCATTCGCTTAAACATGCAAAAGCAGTTGTTTAAATATATATATATATATATATATATATATATATATATATATATATATATATATATATATATATATATATATATATTAAAGCATCAAACACAAATTCAGCAGTCATAGCACTGTTACAAATTGTAATATCAGTATATTTCTCTACCACCCCCCCCACCCCCCCACCCCCACCCTTGTGTCACAAATGTAGATTTCTCAGCCTCTGTCCTCCGCGGTCGGGATCTCGTGCATTGCAGTGTTGATCATGTGTACATATATTGCCCCTGTGAGTGTTCAATCTCGTCCAGATTTTCGCCTATTTCCTGGGGGCAGCCTCTACTCTTATATGCCACCCGTTCCGCCAACATACACCAATATATATATATTTTTAAAATCTCTTTATTGAGCTTTTCCTGAGAAAGCAACCCAGAAAACCCAAAAAGAGAACATGGAGCAAAACCAGTTCTAGCACAATATGCATTGTTAGATATGAGTCCAGCATATCCAGTCTCATCAGCATATCGACGACACAGTGGGGCATAAATAGGCAAATTTAAAAAGCTGGGAAAGGCGGAAGCGGGGAGGGAGAGAAGAAACAGGGGGAGGTGGGTCTCTTAGAAGTCCAGAGTCACGGTCAAGATTTGGGCACAGAATACAGCAACTCTCCACATGACTCTCAGCTCAGGGACCCTCCCCCACCACGCCCCCTATGCCATCCTCATCATCTACCTGTGTCTGGCCAGCAATTCCCTCATCTTTATCCCCCAAATTATAATAGCACATCAGGGCCCCGTACTTTTTTTTTTTTTTTTTTTTCTTCCAAGGGCAGCCTCTACTTCTGTAAGTTAATCTCCCTGCTGCCATGTACATGTCCATTCCAACCTTCCACTCTTGAAGCGTGGTAGTCTCCGGCACACCCAAGTATCTAGCTAAATCTAGTTTGGCTACTATCGGGCCCAAATTACAGAATAGGAGCTTTGCCCTCAGGAGATCAATTTCAGTGGGTATACCTTACAGAACATACTTTGAGTCAAGTGGGATATCCACTGCATTTCCTGAAAGATAGCCACTCAGTATGTCTGAATGGTGTCACAACTTCAGAGCATGTGAAGGAAGTTTCCCCTGGTATCCCTACATTGAAAGCATTCCGGTGACGCTGCTCTCCCCATCCTATGCAGTCTACCTCAGTCATAATAAATAGAGTGGAGTACCTTGAATTGTTCTACTCGCAGCCGGGATTTAATTGCTATCTCCCAGCGATACATTAGGGCTACACCCAGTCAGTATCCTCAAATTCCCCAAGTTCGCCCTTTCATACCTCCCTCAGTACATCCACGTTATCTGGGATATTATTGCTAACGGTATTTGAGGTATATGCCACCAACTAAGTGCCAAGTTCAACCATAAGTAGTTGTCCCTCAAGCAGGACATATTCCGGTATGTCCAACCTCACTCAGCCTCTCCCCAATCCATGCGTAGCATATACCAATCTAAATCACGTTTCCAGAACTCTGGCTGTTGGCGGGACCCCCAGGTTTTAGCAATGTTTCCCTTAGCCACCACTAGGCCATTTTATCATCCATACTTTAGTAGCCCACGTGGCATCAGTCTCACCCCAGACATTCAGAATACACTGCTTGACTGATAGAGCAATGCCTGTGCTCCCAATCAACCTCAAGCAGTCAGTTGCCGCAATCTAGTAGTTGTGTATAAGCGGGCACTCGCAAAGGATGTGAAAGAAGGTCCCTTTTTTACTGCAGCCCATTAAACACTGGCCATCTCCCGTCTGCTCCATACAAACCATGATGGTCCTAGCATAGAAGGAACTGTGTAGGATTTGGAGCTGAATCAAGCGTAGTCCTGACCAGTTAGCCATCTTCAAAAGTCCTAGCAACACACTCCTGCCTCCCCTTCAGCTGTCGCATGATATCTAGTGCGTTATTAATCAGCTTTTTATAGGTGAGTGAAGTTGCCTTTTGGGGCATTGCAACAGCAGTTGTTAATAATTAATTTTCCTGTGAAATTCCCCCCCCCCCTCGCCCCCACATGTTCATGCTATCCTTTTGTTCACAATAGTAACAAACCTTAAGTGTTCGAAGTCAGTCAAATAGATGTAATACTTTTAGTTTTGTGGGCATGTTATTTTACTACAGTGCTTAAATATGTAGTCCATACTGACAAAGTCATTTTTCTTTACATAAAAGGCCGGGCTATCACTCCATCACCTCTGTGTCCCATCTTTAGCTGTATTGCCTATATCGGAGCCATAGTTTGTTTCTACTTTCTGGCTATCACAGTTAACAATAGTGAGACCAGTGCCAATTCTATTTTCTTTGTTTTTCCAGGTTGCTGGTTTCATTCCCAGGACTGATAACTTTGGGTAGACAGGAAAGGAAACCTTGCTATGTTTTGTAATTACAGCTCGAACATCCTTCAAGTAGATTAGCACTGGGGATGCCCACCACATGTATACTGGCTCATGTTCCTCCACCTTCTCTCCAACCCATGTCTGGTGTCCCTTTACAGCAAATGTACATTGTATCCGGTGTCTGGTATCAGACATCATTCATTTTTTTTGCATTCCTATGAAATATTAAATTATTAAATGTAATTGTGCCTCTCCAACAGACTATGCAATCCTTCTTTGATCTTTCTTTCTTTCTTTAAAATCTTGTTAAACCTTTCCATATATGCCCATTTCTGTGGTCCATGGCCTTCTATCAAGAGCTTGTGTATTTTAGATACTGACCGTATAGTGTCCTTTTAACAATTTTTTTTAAATGATGTTAGAGCCCTGTTGCCCGCTAGTATGTTTGAGGCATAGGTTACCCAATACCCAAGCTCCTGGTAGCCAAATCTTTTCGATCTCCTGCCACATCAGTTTTTTTTGCACCTTTAAAATTTTTTAACTCCTTCATTATCTTATGTGGGAGTGTGTTGTGATGGGTATGTTAAGTGTGGAGTTTTTGCTGTTCAATACTGTGTGTTTAGAAGTGTGCCAGTTATGTGGCTTGCATAGAGTCTATGTAGTCTTGATTTTTCTGGCAGACACTGTATCGCCCCCATATGTATCTTGCTGCTACCCCCTTATCCATATGTACCCAGTGCTTGCTGGAGTACCTCGGATTCAGTTCTCCTATGACCCTGATTGTTATGCTTTGTAGTGCACTTTTAATGTCTGGGAATCCTTGTCTTCCTTTATTTGTTCATAGTATTAGTATTTGTTTAGAAGCCCTGGCTGGTTTCTCTTGCCAGGCAAGGGGAGGAATGTTTTCTGTAGTTTGTGTAGAGTAGTGTGGTAAATTTTTAATTGGTAATGGTTGGAAGACATGTAGCAGTCTTGTAATCATTTAATGCTCCCTAGCCATGAGCTGAATTGTGTAGTCCATTTCTGTAAGTCTTTTATTTCATCCGTGAAAGGGAGTATATCGACTTTAACCTGTAAACATTTCTTCTTCAATTATCTGTATTGTCAATATTGACTTTATACCTCAACCTTTTCTATATTCCACTAACATTGTCAGTAGGACCTAAATTGACTTATTGTATGTGTCACATAGATTAACACATCGTCAATATACAGTCATATCTTGTGTGTTTTGCCTCCACATTTCATCCCTCTGCTTGTGTATGTTTTGAGACAGTGGCTTAGCTGAAGATCTTGCAGCCGAAGGGCTAAAAAGTCAACATCTTGTTTGAGGCTAGTCAAGCTATATCTACAATTTTTGACTCCAATGAATCTTTTCTTCTCTGTTCCGAGGGATGAATAGACCCATATCACATTATTAAAGATCAGTCACAGTACAACCAAATGGTCACACATTAAATATCTGAGACCAATTTAAAGTTTTAAAGAGCTTTATTACAAACTCAAAGTCAAGTCATAAATGAGTCTCAAAACCAGGGTATAGATATACAGAATCACTAAAGGAGAGTTAAAACATCACACAATGTTTAATCAAATTAGCATATGAAATACCAGTATATCAATAGCGACAATGCAAAAAATCAAGAAAAGTGTTTGATGTTTAATATCCAAATCAAGTTCTTCTGCCTAACCATTGAATCTAGATTCCTAACTATTTTAATATTTAAAAAGGTTTCAGAGAAAGGTCAGCATAACAAAACTTTTGTAGAAGATTCTGTCAGGGGAGGTGTGTGCAGCATGAAGCTGCTGAATCGCTAAGAATTGTGCTCTATACCTCAAATAGGACAGCTCAGCATCTACTTTTTAGTTTCTTCTATGTGGCCTTGGTGCAGCCTCACACTGAGGAATTTCAAAATGATAACTTCCAGTTCAGGATACTCCTTCTATCCATGTAATGCGTCTCTCAGACTTTATCTCTCATGCACGAAAGGCTCCTTATTAGTCTCAGCACCCACAGTTTCAGAAAAACATGCAAAAAGGAAACTTCACTTTGAAATTAAAACATAGGAAAGATGTGGGCCTTGCCTTTGGCCAAGCTGAATATGCACAAGTACACTTTCAAACTAAATGGATTATGTAAGTCTTCTTATGTAGATTATAACCTAATGATAAAGAATAAAAGTGCTTAAAATACTGTAGCACACCTTTTTCAAACCATGATTAAATGCGGTATACATGGAACATTATATTCATTTGTGCATTTTACTTGTATGAAATTCAGAGCACTACGTTTAAATGGTAATCACGTTATACAGAAAAATAACCAACCCTTCATTTAATGTTTTAAGAGATATTATGGCGCAGCCAGGTTCTGCTCTCTCAAGGGCATTAACCATTTGAGCTAATGCTTTACTTTCTGCTCCTGGTTCTTGTTACAGGTTTTCCTTCCGTTCTGTGTGAATGGTGAACAACATGATCCATAAATCTTATTTGGTTCACATTGTGTCACCTTTAGTAGACATTTCGTGAGGTGTGTGGATGGACACTTATCTGATGTGTTGCAGTTAGAATGGGGTACAAAATCACTGCGTTTTTTCAGCCCTTTTTACTTTCTGTGTGCATTCATTCACTGTTCAGGTGAGTTTTCTTCTGCTTCTCAGCTGTTGATGGCTTGGGAGGGTCTAAACTCTGATTCTGAGAGTACTGTCTGCAGACATTCTCTGATTCTGACAGTACTGTCTGCTGTTTTTGAAATGTGCTTTGGATTTATGAAAGCTTCTGCTGCATTCTTTCAATGTCTTATGCTGTAAAGAATTTTAGACTTTATTTATTTTAGTTTCTCCTTTTTACTGGCCTCTTCAGGGTACTTTCAAGTGTTTTTGCTTTTCTCTTGCAATGTTCCTTTGCTTCCTACTGTTTAAAGTTTATCTTCTAGTCTTTACAGGGAATGGTATATTTTGTCTCTTTAAGTTCTCTTTATTCTCGTGAGTTTGGGCCCATATGCTTCTTCTTCCAGCAGTTGATTTGACTGTGCTGCCTTCCAGTGTATTAGGGGTTCCCCTGCTGTCATTTTTGGGCGCTCTTTTTTTGTCTGTTTTGCTCCTCATCTCTCACATCTTTCCACCCCCATATATGGTCTTTGTTTCTGCCTATATGCTGGGGAGACAACAAGGGGTTTGAGCAGATCTAGGGGCCTGAGATGGGGATTTGTAAGTATCTTCTTCAGTGTTTGACTGTTGTAGCCATGGCTTCGCTGCTTGGTGCCCACTGACCTGCCGGCATCTCCACCTCATTAGATGCACTTACCCCACTCTCTTTGGGTCGATCTTCCAAAGCCAAGGAACCCTCCTCGCAATTTCTTGTTGACCTCCAGTCAAGCTTTTCTTGCTCAAGATTCCACATCTTTTCAAATCTCTGTGCATTAGTGTTTCCCCAATCTTGGCCACTCTTCCTACACACGGCCTTGCCTGATGGTAGGCGAGGAATGTTGGTCTGTCCTGGATTCCATCAGCATCCAGAAACCAGGCGGTGATTTTCAATCGCTTGGCCAGTGACACCATCATGGATCATATTTCTTCCATAATGTATCGTTGCTCGCTCTTTACACTGATATGTGGGATGTTTTTGGTAAATATACTGCGACCTTAATGATGTGCATCCGCCATCCTAGTTGGCTGGGTCATACCCACCAGTTTGAAATTTAGTATTCATGTTTCTCTTTAATTGTCGCCTCTATAAATATATAAGTACTCTGAGCAGCATGCACCAGTTTAGTGTTTTGCTCTGTGCTTTTACTCAAACAGCATAGAAGCATTAATAACGAAGGGCACAGTCTCTATCAGTAGAACCCTTACAGCAAGATGTAAACCCCCTTTTATCTAGGCTTAAGGGCTCAACTGTTACTGATGTCCAACAAGTAGATGACTTCGTGTGATTACTAGAATTTCCACCTTTAATTTGCAGTTTTCTGCATTGGGGTTTTTATGCCAAAATCAGGATTTTCACACCCCTTTAAGGTAACAAAATATGGTAGAATGCTTCACACATGTAATGGCTTGGTAGTTAAGAGGCAGAGATAGGTTAAAGATCATTTTAAAAAAAAATACTTTGGATTTACCGATGCAATAGTTGCAAGGCACACTGGGGTGACACTTGTTAAGAAAAATATAATTTTGACCTATGGTTATTAATAACAAGAAAGCAAGCAGCTCTAGTAGCTGCAAGTTGTGCTACTGGTCTCTAAGCTCTTGAGGGCTTTATGGCATGTTCAAACCTTTGCCAAGTTGTCCTTGTAATTTGCAGTAGTATGATGTTCTCGAGTTAGAAAGCTTTGATGCGTAGCTGAGGTACAAATAGTGCCCACCACAGCCTTGAGAAATGGCCAGCAAAGTATGCAAGCCTGTGATTTGCAAGGGAGCCATGTTGTGCGATGGTGGGGAGGACAACTACCACCACTCTCGTCCATGAATAGGTTCAATTCTCATGTGAGTAGAGGGATGTGGTGGGGGCTTCTAAAGTCTGGAGACCCTCTATTTTGCACCTAATTGGCTGATGGCTACGTTTTTAAGGACCGCCCCTGAATGTCCGATCTTCTGAAATATGATTTTTACTTTACCCCTCCTCACTGAATAGTGATTCATCTAAAATCGTATGGCTGTGCCCTTCTTAATCATATGGGCCTCAGCAAGTGAGGCAGGGGTCTTATGAGACCACGGTCTACTTCATGCGTTCCTTTGGACCAGTTCTTCACTTGCATGGATCAGGCTAGTGGATAGTGTGCAACTGTGAACATGTCCCACTATGAATTAGGGCTCTGCCCACAGATATGCACACTGCACCTATCAGTTATCTTCCTTCATGGACAATGGGCACTGAGCTTCATCAGAGTAAGTTATGTATATACAAATACGGTTAGTGTTATGTGCACTCACATTTTCATTGGGTGTTTTTCTACTTTCACGTGCACATTACACACAAGTGATCTGTTTGATGCATAATACTATGAGGCCAAGGTTTGATGTTTGGTTTGTGTAAATTCCCCAGTAACAATCCTTCCTTTCATTTCCCTTACAGGACTGTGCTTAGTGTGTGCAATGATATCCGAACCAGTTGAACGAAAAACAAGGTAAGTTTCACTTTCTCTTGGACAGCATTTATAATGATGACCAACAGCTACTGAAACAGCTTTCTTACGTTTCGCTTGCCAAACACCTTCTGGCTGTCTGTAGGCAAAAGCCTTTTGTGGGCATAACAAAACCCTTGTTGGCTTAGCGCCAGCCATTGGTTGCTATTAGCTATCTTTATTGTTGCTCCAGCGTGTTTGCTGGTTAGTTAATGGCTTGACTTACTCTTCCTATGTTTGTCCTTACCCTGGAGCATAGCCTTAATACTCCTCATTTGAATGAATGACAGTTTTACCCTACCATTCATCACTTTATGGGAATTACTTTTTTCTTTGTCTTTAAGCAAGCTATGAAAGTGCACATGTTTTCTATGCTTCTCCCATTTGTGTTGCTTCGCCAAAAAAGTGTTCCATGCCCTCTGTTGCTCCCTCCCACTTCCAGTTTCCCTAATATGATTCTTTGATACCCACCTGTAAGGAAATGCCTCCTTGGCATGGTTACCCCCTGACTTTTTGCCTTTGCTGATGCTAAGTTTTGATTTGAGAGTGTGCTGAGGGCTGCTAATCAGGCCCCAGCACCAGTGTTCTTTCCCTAACCTGTACTTTTGTTTCCACAATTGGCACACCCTGGCATCCAGGTAAGTCCCTTGTAACTGGTACCCCCTGGTACCAAGGGTCCTGATGCCAGAAAAGGTCTCTAAGGGCTGCAGCATATGTTATGCCACCCTGGGGACCCCTCACTCAGCACAGACACACTGCTTGCCAGCTTGTGTGTGCTAGTGAGGACAAAACGACTAAGTCGACATGGCACTCCCCTCAGGGTGCCATGCCAACCTCACACTGCCTACAGGTATAGATAAGTCACCCCTCTAGCAGGCCTTACAGCCCTAAGGCAGGGTGCACTATACCATAGGTGAGGGCATAAGTGCATGAGCACTATGCCCCTACAGTGTCTAAGCAAAACCTTAGATATTGTAAGTGCAGGGTAGCCATAAGAGTATATGGTCTGGGAGTCTGTCATGCACGAACTCCACCGCACCATAATGGCTACACTGAAAACTGTGAAGTTTGGTATCGGTGTAGGCTGACTGGTTTTAACAGCCTGCCACACACCAGACATGTTGCTGGCCACATGGGGAGAGTGCCTTTGTCACTCTGTGGCTAGTAACAAAGCCTGTACTGGGTGGAGGTGCTTCACACCTCCCCCTGCAGGAACTGTAACACCTGGCGGTGAGCCTCAAAGGCTCATCCCCTTTGTTACAGCACCCCAGGGTACTCCAGCTAGTGGAGTGGAGTTGCCCGCCCCCTCCGGCCACGGCCCCACTTTTGGCGGCAAGGCCAGAGGAGATAATGAGAAAAACAAGGAGGAGTCACTGGCCAGTCAGGACAGCGCCTAAGGTGTCCTGAGCTGAGGTAACTCTGACTTACAGAAATCCTCCATCTTGCAGATGGAGGATTCCCCCAATAGGATTAGGGATGTGCCCCCCTCCCCTCAGGGAGGAGGCACAAAGAGGGTGTAGCCACCCTCAGGGCTAGTAGCCATTGGCTACTAACCCCCCAGACCTAAACACACCCCTAAATTCAGTATTTAGGAGCTCCCCAGAACCAAGGAACTCAGATTTCTGCAACCTAAGAAGAGGACTGCTGAGCTGAAAAACACTGCAGAGAAGACGGAGACACCAACTGCTTTGGCCCCAGCTCTACCGGCCTGTCTCCCCCACTTCTAAAGACACTGCTCCAGCGACGCTTTCCACAGGGACCAGCGACCTCTGAAGCCTCAGAGGACTGCCGTGCATCTAGAAGGACCAAGAACTCCCGAGGACAGCGGCTCTGTTCACCAAAGACTGCAACTTTGCAACAAAGGAGCAACTTTAAAACAACACTTGTTTCCCGCCGGAAGTGTGAGACTTGGCACTCTGCACCCGACGCCCCCGGCTCGACTTGTGGACAACAATCGCTTCAGGGAGGACTCCCCGGCGACTACGAGACCGTGAGTAGCCAGAGTTGACCCCCCTGAGCCCCCACAGCGACGCCTGCAGAGGGAATCCCGAGGCTCCCCCTGACCGCGACTGCTGCTTCAAAGACCTGACGCCTGATAAAGACTCTGCACCCGCAGCCCCCAGGACCTGAAGGATCCGACCTCCAGTGCAGGAGCGACCCCCAGGTGGCCCTCTCCCTTGCCCAGGTGGTGGCTACCCCGAGGAGCCCCCCCCCCCTTGCCTGCCTCCATCGCTGAAGAGACCCCTTGGTCTCCCATTGATTCCTATTGCGAACCCGATGCTTGTTTGCACACTGCACCCGGCCGCCCTCGTGCTGCTGAGGGTGTACTTTGTGTGGACCTGTGTCCCCCCGGTGCCCTACAAAACCCCCCTGGTCTGCCCTCCGAAGACGCGGGTACTTACCTGCGGGCAGACTGGTACGGGGCACCCCCCTTCTCCATTGAAGCCTATGCGTTTTGGGCACCACTTTGACCTCTGCACCTGACCAGCCCTGAGCTGCTGGTGTGGTAACTTTGGGGTTGCTCTGAACCCCCAACGGTGGGCTACCTTGGACCCAAACTTGAACCCCGTAGGTGGTTTACTTACCGGCAAAAACTAACAAACACTTGCCTCCCCCAGGAACTGTTGAAAATTGCAGTCTAGTTTTAAAATAGCTATATGTCATTTATGTGAAAACTGTATATGCTATTTTGCTAATTCAAAGTTCCTAAAGTACCTACCTGAAATACCTTCCAATTGAAGTATTACTTGTAAATCTTGAACCTGTGGTTCTTAAAATAAACTAAGAAAATATATTTTTCTATACAAAAACCTATTGGCCTGGAATTGTCTCTGAGTGTGTGTTCCTCATTTATTGCCTGTGTGTGTACAACAAATGCTTAACACTACCCTCTGATAAGCCTACTGCTCGACCACACTACCACAAAATAGAGCATTAGAATGATCTCTTTTTGCCACTATCTTACCTCTAAGGGGAACCCTTGGACTCTGTGCATACTATTCCTTACTTTGAAATAGTGCATACAGAGCTAACTTCCTACACCACCCATTCTATGTTGCTTCATTCTTGTCTACCTCAGATTTTTTTTTTTTTTACTTTTAATAACGCCAGGACCTAGAACTCATCCATTGTTCCACCCAAACATCCTACATTGGTCCCCCCTCCCCAACTGTACCATTGTTGCTTTCCCACCTGGTCCTTAAAAAATATATTTTTTAAATGTACATTTCTGGATGGCCAGCAACTCCTTTTTCCTGCCCGGCATTAGACCAGTCAATCTTCAACCAAACATTTTGTCTTACCCCTCCATATTCTACTGATCTCTTTTTTGCTGACCTTAGGATTCTGTGCACTTCACTGCTAAACAGTGCAAAAGTGTGTGTGCTCACTCCTTAATTTATGTTAACATAGTCTTGTCTTTTTTTATTTTTAAAGTCCTTATTAAAGTGGTACTTCATGTGCCCAGGGCCTATACATTTAAAGCTAATAGTGAGCCAACAGCACTGATTGTGACACCCACTAAAGTAACCATTGTATACATGTCTCCAGCCTGCCATTGCATCCTGTGTGTGCAACTTTCAACTGCCATTTCGACTTGACAAAATACAACTTTTGCCAAGACTAAGCATTTCTTTTAAATACATATGTGACTCCTTGGGTAGGCCCTAAACAGCCCACAGGGTATAGTGCAATGCATTTAAAAGTAGAACATGTACCTTTATGCTTTACATGTCCTGATAGTAAAAATACTCTTAAATTAGTTTCTCACTACTGCATGGCTACCTCAGTGCCTACCTCTCCCATAGAAAAACATTGGAGTTACTTTATTGCACTTGCTAAGCTGTAACTTCCAAATGAAGACCAGTAACAATTCATGTTTGGTGTCTTTTGGATTGTAATGGAAAATCTTCTTTAATGGTAAATTTGGATTTTGAAAATACCACTTTTAGAACATTGGGATTTTCCTGCCTTAGTTTTTAGTGCCAATAGCCTGCCACTGAGTCACATGACTGGGTGTAGGTGGCAGTTTGGCTTTGTGTATTCCTCCTGGACAGCCACACACAATGTAGAGCTTAGGTATTTCTGGATGGGCAATCACTGGCAGGATGGGATGGGAACGGAGGCTGGGGGAAGCTCTACTTCCACCTGAATAGTCTGTGTCCTGCCTTCATACAAGGGTTGCATACTCCCCGTAGTTAGTCTAGAGCAAGGGCAGGGGAGGCAGAAAGCTTGTGCACTTCAAAGGGAAACCTCTAGAAGCTTCTTCCACTTCAAAGGAGGGAACAGGTATAAATATTGGAACTCAGGCACCAACTATTCAGTACGTGTCTGGACCTGTGGAAGACTGCCAGAAAGTAGGACTGCTGTGCTGCTGAAAGAACTGTTGTGGTGCTGACCTGCTGCCCTCTTGCCTGAGTGAGAAGGACTGGACCTGCATCCTGTACCCACAACCACCAGAGAGACTCCAGGGCCAAGTCTCTTGAAGTAGAACCTGGACTCCGCAAATGTGAGTCCTACCCTGACAAGTGTGTCACCCCAGTCCTGGACCCTTGGAAGTGGGCCTGAAGGTGCTTTGCCAGCCCATCTGTGGATCCAGCAGAACTGACGCATCCCCTCTGCTGCATAGATGCCCAGCAGAACTGATGCAGCGCCTCTGCTGCATGGACTTTTCTTGGCATCAGGACCCTGCATTGCAGCCTTACAGCTCCTCAGAACCGATGCATTACCTCAACTGTGTGATGCATTCTCCACACTGGACTTCGCATTATAAGCCCTCATCAATGGAATCCTTGACAACGACGCAGGACCTCGCACCTCAGCCTCACACGTCCTTGGAACCAACGCATCCCCTAGGTTGCATGAGACATCCTCGACCTGGAACCTCACAATGCTCCACACCCAGAATTTAAGGAACTCTTGTTCAGCTGGCCTAAATGGGGTCCTATAGCAGGCCTGTGCCCCATTGCAGTTGGCCTGTACTTGTGAATTTGTTCCGGTCCAGCGCGACTAAATATTCACAGTTGGTGCTTTGTGCTTTTTGGAGCTTTTTTCACTTAAATCTTAAAAATTGCACATTTCTGGTTCTGCTGAGTGGATTTTAGTCTTTAGTCATTTTGTTTTTATGAAATAAATGTACTCTATTTTTCAAATCTGGTATGGAATAACTCCTGTGGCATGTTCTCACTTTATTACTGTTTGAAGTGCTGCATAAGTACTTTAGATCTTGCCTCTAAGTTAAGCCTGACAGCTCTGTGTGAAGCTACCAGAGGGTAGAGTACAGGTCAATTTGGGGTTTGCATGTCACCCTGGCAAGGATTGTGGTTGTTGCTGGAAGGTCTTCATCCCCCTCAATCAGTAACTCTATCTCTTACAACCAACCATTCTGCTTAAAGAATTGCATGATTGCACAAGTGAAAATGTATTTAATGTACTGCTTCAAGTGGCGTCTGCCATCTTTGAATGGTAAATAAAAAAAATTAAAAAATGGCGTCCGCATCATTCAGCATTCATGTGCACACACAGTTACTGAGGCATATGTCCTCATGTATGCACATACCTCCTGATGACACAGCCTCATGATGTGTATGTGCTCTTGCGTGTGTTGAATCATTATTTCTGTTTTGGTTTTTTTCTGAAGCTGTATAGAGTCGCCCAATAAGCACTAGCAAAGCAAGTAGGTCTATTGGCTTTGCCAATACTTGCTGACGATGATACAGAAGTATGTTACATTTTTGTAGTTGAAGAAGGGGAGCTTTAAGGGCCTCTTACAAGTAACTGTGCATTCAAGAATTTACATATTCACTTTTGTACAAGCCACCCCTCCCCTTAAATAGGCCCTCTAATAAGTCTATACACCACCCATACAGCACATCAGAAACACTCAGTCACTGTCACTGACGCAACACACACACACACACACACACACCACGCACTCTAGAAAAACTTGCCACATTCTACAGATACACCGCCAATATCTCTTCGTGTAGGCTCCGTGATACAACACCGCCCCCTCCTCCCCTCCTCCGTCGGACCAACGCATGCTTGAGCACACGCAGTAAATGCACTAACCAAACATCTGTTCCGGAATGTGCAACCACTTGGGTTGCAATCGCAGCTAAAATGCAAGTCAAGCGAAGAAAAGTATCCATGAATTATCATAATGTAGTAATTTGCATTGCAAAGCAAATTTTATTGCTTTGGAAATTGGAGGGAATAATTGGAAATTCGAGTGACAAGCATCAAAGTCTACACCCGTAAGGGCTTGGAGAAATTCGGATTTTCACAGGGTTGAACTTTCTCACAGGACCAGGCAGCAAACAAAATAAATGCTGAGACAGCCAGTAATGAGGAAAGCTTGGGCTCTGCAGATTTACAACATGAAATGCAAGTAACGTGAAGAGAAGGCATCTATACCTGAATATAGATTCACAATTCCAATGATCTAGAATTGTTCCCCGTGGATCGACATTATGGAAGCCTGAATGAAGAATATACTGGTCATATCGCTTGTACTTTATTGTACTGTGAAGTAGTACTGAAAAGATGCATCACTCATATAAACATTTCACAAACCTAGAAATGGTGAGTGAATGGTTAATGTTGTGCATCAGTTGGAGAGTGCAGCTTGTGTTTGCATGACTTGCATATTTTGTAATAGGCAACTTAATCTAACTTTCAATTTAAGTTATAAGAGTAAGTCTCCCCGATTTATTCCAGCTTGTTGAGAAAGAAATACCCGTGTTGAGTTCCTGTTAGATGATGAGCGAGTATATTTTGCAAGTTATCACTTTGCCCTTGATGTGGTAATCGCCTGTCAGTGCTCCAGCGTTGTTCAGATCCATATGTAATTTTGTTGTACCATCCTCTTATTTCCATCCTACAGATGTTTACATCCATGATAAAGGTGGGAAAAATGATAATAGGCTGGTTAAAAGGCCGCCGCGCAGATCAGCCCACACAACTATTTGAACCGCACCACTTGTTGCTTTGATCTTTTCTTTTTTTAGCAGCGGTCAATCAAGTCAGCTTTTATATTTCCAAGTCTAGTAGGATGCCGCTCCATAACGTTATTTTTAGCACCAAATTTAGGGAAGTTCAAGTTGTAAGATCCCTAGCACTTCTTAGGCCAAGGTTTAATTCCAGCTCCAAAAAAGCACATCGGCGTAAGCGCCTGTTAATGCGCTGTTTAAAAGAAAGTTTGAAAAAATGTGCCCTAAATCCCAGGTATTTTAAATGTGGCAAGTCTTGACAGCCAGAAAACCGACTCTGAAACTGGTCCCTGTTGGGCTTTATAACATTGTCCTCAACCTAACTGGAAAGAAAACTGATTGACGTCTCCACAATAGGTATAAAATCCCTTAAGGTATTCCTTGTCAGTGATGCAATTTCGGTTTCTATTCAAGGTGTGGGGAAAAAAATGCTCTTTTTTGCGTGGTTGCCCCCACTTTTTGTTGCCTTTAATTACACACTGAATACTAGGGCACTGCTGTCCAGTGCCCAGTATGTGCTTTGAACCCTAAAACATGTAGAAAATGGCAAATCCCTGTTTGGAGTGTTTAGCCTTTCTATAAGACCATAGTATATGTTGCAAAAATACATCCTTGGCATGAAAAGTTAAATATCACCTGTGGATTGCATCACTTGTTGTCCTATTCATTAGTATGACAAAGGTAAACATGGCTACAGGTCTCCCATGGTAACCTGACTGCTGCAGTATAAAACCTGCATTGCAGGCTGTTAAAATAACCAGTTTTAACAGATTAAAAACACCACTTTTAGCAAGTCAGCTCTATTTAAACTTTGTACCTGACAAAGTAAGGTGCATGGTCTTTAAAAGTGGGACTCAGAAAATTAACGTTAACATGTGCTCCTCCTGAGGTCATGGGGTCCTTAGAAGTGTACTCCTGTGGTTGTTTGGGCACCAAATGAAGTTTAGCAACTTCTTCAACACTTTTACTCCAGAGCTTCAAGAGGACCGACCACAATAAGAATCTGACAGGCAGCTTCGCAGCTTCTGATTGAATCTCACCAATTGGATGTGATTGAACCACAGCACAGAAACTTCCCTCGTTGCTTCCATGGATGACATCCACATTACTTTGGACAGAGGAAACCTGCGGCCCTCTTCATCCTGGACCTCTCTGGAGCATTTGACAGCCTCCCACCTTATCCTCGTCCTACTCCTTCACAGCATTGGACTACAAGACAGGGGACTGTGATGGAGCTGTTCCTTACTGACTGGATGAACCTATTCAGTCAGCCTGGCATCTTACAACTTGGACTCCCACAACCTCCTCTGCGGAGTTCTGTAGGGATCCTCCCTGAACCCAACCCTCTTCAATGCATACATGATCCCTCTAGCCAGCATCATCTGCTCTCACAATACCAACGTCCTCTCCTATGCCAATGACATGCTACTCATTCTCCCCCTCCCAGACAAGACACCAAGTGTCCGGATTAAGTTCAATGCCTGCATGAGTGAAATCGCACGCTGGATGAAGATCACCTGTCTAAAGCTGAACACCAACCAAAATCGTGATTTTTCGGGAAGAGCACATGAGCCTGGGATTCCACTTGATGGCCAACAGAGCTAGGACTGGCACCCACCCATGCAAAGAACCTCAATTTCGACAGCAAACTCCCAATTAAATGCCATCACCTCCTCATGCTTCCGTCCTTTGAAGATGCTGAGGAAGATTTTCAGATGGCTCATAATCGGCACCTGGAAAATCATCATGCATACCGTGGTCACAGGGAAGCTGGGCACACCACACCTTAAGAAGCTCCACTGACTCTCAGTTCACACAAAAGCATGTTTTAAACTCCCCACCCACACTTCCATAAAACTACATAACACTGGCCCAGCATACCTCAACATTCTTTTACAAAGCTTCAACATATCCACTGGTTTGGACTCCTACTTGCACATATCCCACGCATATAGAAAACTATATCCGGTAGTCAAGCCTTCTCTTATACTGCACCTAAAGTTTGGAATGTCCTGCCACTACAGATAAGAGCCTCCTGCTGTCTTCTTGAATTCCGTAAAAAGCTGACAATTTGGCTTTCTGAGTAGTTCCACTAGACATTAGGTGTGTCTAGACTCAGACTGCTCAGTGCCAGGATATGCCCTAGGTGATAGCGTACTCTACAAATCTGCTGAACATAACAATCACACATTTCAGGTTTGCCCTCTGTTGGACCTGGCCCTTTCTGCAGGGCCATCCCCAAACCTTTTGCCTTCCTCCTTCTCGGTTTCTGATATCGTTTTTGTTGGTCTTAATATTCTGAGCACTTTACCGCTGCTAACCAGTGCTAAAGGGCACGTGCTCTCTAGTCTAGACATAGTAATATTGGCCTGCCCACAGTTGGCATATTTAATTTACTTGTAAGTCCCTAGTAAAGTCCACTGTATGTGCCAGGGCCTGTACATTAAATGCTACTAGTGGACCTGCAGCACTAATTGTGCCATTCACTACAGTAGCCCTATAAACAGGTCTCAAGCCTGCCACTGCAGAGCTTATGTGGGTAGTTTTCAAGCTGCCATTTTGACTAGCAAGTGTACCCACTTGGCAGGCTCAAACCTTCCATTTTATTACATGTCACCCCTACTGTAGGCCCTGATTAGCCAAAGGGCAGCGTGCAGCGTATTTAAAAGGTTGGACATGTACTCTTATGTTTAACTTGTCCAGGTAGTGAAAAACTCTCAAACTAGTTTTCCACTACTGAAAGGCCTAGCCCTCCCATAGTATGACCTTGGGATTGCCTTAAAACATCTCTCAAGTGTAGTTTGTAATTTGGAAAAGTATGGAGTTTGGTGTCTCTGGACAATTCAAAATCACAATTCTGGTGAAGTCGGCTTTTAAATTGTAAGTCTGAAAATGCAACTTTTAGAAAGTTGCCATTTTCTTACTTTAACTATTCTGTACCTCTGCCTGTCTCTAAATACACATCTGGGGTGGATGACAGCTGGGCTTTCTACATTCCTTTTAGACAGTCATACACAAATGGAGTTGGGGTGTGACATTTGCATCACAGTGACCCATTACCAGGCTGATGGGTCTTCCTGGGCTAGAATGGAGGGAGGAGCTGACACACCTATACAGGGTTGTACCTCTCCCCACACAAAGGGCAGCATTTCTCCCTGTAGAGTTTCTGGAACCAGGAGAGGAAGGAAAGGGACCTTGTGATCTTCAAAGGCCTTTGGGGTAGAAGTACCGGACCACGAACCCCACCAAATCAGAATTCTACTGGAAAAAAGGTCATCCTGCCAGGAAGAAGGACTGCTGTTCTGCCAGGAGGGACTGCCACTGTGCAGCTGCATTGTTGTGTTGGCCTACTGCTCGCTGTGTGCTGTAGCCAGGGCTGTCATTTTGCTACTTGTTTTGCTGTGTTAGCCTGTTACTTCTTGCCGGGAAGGAGTACAGGACCTGTTCTCTACATCCTTGAACTCAAGATTCTCCAAGGGCTTGTTGGCTTGCCCCCGGTTTTCCTGCAGTCTCGAATGTCAAAGACTGCCTGCAACTCTCCTGGTGCTGCGTGACTCTGCTATCTGTGAGTACTACCCTTGCCTAAGGTGCTCCCACCAGTCCTGGGCCTCAGAAGTGGATCCTCTGCTCATTTCTGCACAAACCGATGCACCGCTTCAAGTGCATGAGAAATTCCGCTGCATCGGAGGCTACTTGTCGACATCAAATCCACAGCCTGTGTAGCTCAACGACAATGCTCGGTGCGGCTCAATGACACCACCTTGCATTGACTTCAACAGAGCTTGACGACGACATGGGACCCTCTTTGCGTGGCTGGACAACAATGCAGTAGACTCTCGATGTCAACAAAAGCTCCATCTAAGGAATTTCTTCAGTAGACCCCACATGGGTTCTGTAGCCGGCTGCTCTCCATCACAGTTGGCTTGAACTGTGCATTTGCACCGGTCTATCACGACCTCAAGTAACCTTTTGACTGCTAGTGACTTCTAAGCACTGTTTTCACTTTAATCTTTAAAAATTCATATCTTGACTTCCACTCATTGGAGTTTTGTCACTTTGATCTTGTTTTAATCAGATAAATATTCTCTATTTTTCTAAACTGGTGTGGAGTTGTTTTTGTGGTGTTTTCACTGTGTTAATACAATGGAAGTGTTTCACTATTACTTTACATATTACCTCTTAACCTCTTCTGTGCCTTGGACGAGATGATCTCGTCCAAGGCTACAGTTCCCCTGTGCCTTGGACGAGATCATCTCGTCCATGGCACAGGGGAACTTGGGGGTGCGCTAGCGCGCCCCCCGTGCACCCCCCTCCCCCCCCCCAAGTCGGGGATGGAAGGGGAAGACCTTCCCCTTCCACCCCCGACCCCCCCCCCACCCCCCCCTGTGACGTCAGCGCGCGCGCGCGCGCTGATGTGTCACAGGGGCCTCCCTCGTCGCGCTGGAAGCTCTGCTTCCAGCGCGATTGAAAAAGAAATGCAAAAGCATTTCTTTTTCAATCACTTGGGAGGCCCGGAGGGGCTTCAAAGGGAAGGAAAAGTATTTCCTTCCCTTTGAAGTCCCTCCGAGGGTTTCAAAAGCCGGATTGCTTGCAATCCGGTTTTTGAAACCCCACTAGACACCAGGGATTTTTTTTTTTGTTCGTAGAAATTGACAAAAGGGAGCGACCCCTTGGGCAAGGGTCGCTCCCAGGGGGGGCATTTTTTTGAAAAGGCCTTTTCTGCCCCCCCTGGGGGCAGATCGGCCTTATTAGGCCGATCTGCCCCCAGGGGGGGCAGAAACCTCTAGGCACCAGGGACCTCTTTTTTTTTTTTTTTTTTTTTTCATTTTTTTTTTATTGAGGTGGGGAGCGACCCCTTAGGCAAGGGTCGTTCCCCTTGGGGGAAAATTATATTTTGGCCATTTCTGCCCCCCTTGGGGGCAGATTGGCCTATTTTGATGAGGCCAATCTGCCCCCAAGGGGGGTAGAAACCACTAGACACCAGGGATTTTTTTTTTTTTTTATGGTTATTGACAAAAGGGAGCGACCCCTTGGGCAAGGGTCGCTCCCAGGGGGGCATATTTTCGGGAAGGCCTTTTCTGCCCCCCCTGGGGGCAGATCGGCCTACTATTAGGCCGATCTGCCCCCAGGGGGGGCAGAAACCTCTAGGCACCAGGGACCATTTTTTATTTTTTTTTTCATTTTTTTTTTTTTTGGTGGGGAGTGACCCCTTAGGCAAGGGTCGCTCCCCTTGGGGGAAAATTATATTTTGCCCATTTCTGCCCCCCTTGGGGGCAGATTGGCCTATTTTGATGAGGCCAATCTGCCCCCAAGGGGGGTAGAAACCACTAGACACCAGGGAGTTTTTTCTTTGCGTGAATTTCACGCAAAGGGAGCGACCACTTAGGCAAGGGTCGCTCCCTGGGGGGGAGGGGAATTTATTTTAGGCCATTTCTGCCCCCCCTGGGGGCAGATCGGCCTATTATTAGGCCGATCTGCCCCCAGGGGGGGAAGAAACCTCTAGGCGCCAGGGCAAATTTTTTTTTTGTGTTTTTTTTTTTGGTTCTTTTTTTTTTTTTAGAGATGGGGAGCGACCCATCAGGCAAGGGTCGCTCCCCTGGGGGGCAAATTGTATTTAGACCATTTCTGCCCCCCTGGGGGCAGATTGCCCAATTTTAGGTCAATCTGCCCCCAAGGGGGCAGAAACCACTAGGCACCGGGGATTTGTTTTTTGGCGCCAATGTCACGCAGGGGGAGCGACCCCGTAGGCAAGGGTCGCTCCCGGGGGGGGGTGGGGTGGGGGTTGGGGGGGCAAATTTATTTTAGGCCATTTCTGCCCCCCCGGGGGACAGATCGGCCTATTATTAGGCCGAACTGCCCCCGGGGGGGGGGGGGGGCAGAACACTCTAGGCACCAGGGCAATTTTTTTTTTGTGTTTTTTTTTTTTTGTTGTTTCTTTTTTTAGAGATGGGGAGCGACCCATCAGGCAAGGGTCGCACCCCTGGGGGGGCAAATTATATTTAGACCATTTCTGCCCCCCTGGGGGCAGATTGGCCAATTTTAGGTCAATCTGCCCCCAAGGGGGCAGAAACCACTAGGCACCGGGGATTTGTTTTTTGGCGCCAATCTCACGCAGGGGGAGCGACCCCGTAGGCAAGGGTCGCTCCCGGGGGGGGGGGGTGGGGGTTGGGGGGGCAAATTTATTTTAGGCCATTTCTGCCCCCCCGGGGGACAGATCGGCCTATTATTAGGCCGAACTGCCCCCGGGGGGGGGGGGGCAGAACACTCTAGGCGCCAGGGCAATTTTTTTTTTGTGTTTTTTTTTTTTTGTTGTTTCTTTTTTTAGAGATGGGGAGCGACCCATCAGGCAAGGGTCGCTCCCCTGGGGGGGCAAATTGTATTTAGACCATTTCTGCCCCCCTGGGGGCAGATTGGCCAATTTTAGGTCAATCTGCCCCCAAGGGGGCAGAAATCACTAGGCACCGGGGATTTGTTTTTTGGCGCCAATGTCACGCAGGGGGAGCGACCCCGTAGGCAAGGGTCGCTCCCGGGGGGGGTGGGGGTTGGGGGGGCAAATTTATTTTAGGCCATTTCTGCCCCCCCGGGGGACAGATCGGCCTATTATTAGGCCGAACTGCCCCGGGGGGGGGGGGGGGGCAGAACACTCTAGGCACCAGGGCAATTTTTTTTTTGTGTTTTTTTTTTTTTTTGTTTCTTTTTTTAGAGATGGGGAGCGACCCATCAGGCAAGGGTCGCTCCCCTGGGGGGGCAAATTGTATTTAGACCATTTCTGCCCCCCTGGGGGCAGATTGGCCAATTTTAGGTCAATCTGCCCCCAAGGGGGCAGAAACCACTAGGCACCGGGGATTTGTTTTTTGGCGCCAATGTCACGCAGGGGGAGCGACCCTGTAGGCAAGGGTCGCTCCCGGGGGGGGGTGGGGGTTGGGGGGGCAAATTTATTTTAGGCCATTTCTGCCCCCCCGGGGGACAGATCGGCCTATTATTAGGCCGAACTGCCCCCGGGGGGGGGGGGGGGCAGAACACTCTAGGCACCAGGGCAATTTTTTTTTTGCTTTTTTTTTTTTTGTTGTTTCTTTTTTTAGAGATGGGGAGCGACCCATCAGGCAAGGGTCGCTCCCCTGGGGGGGCAAATTGTATTTAGACCATTTCTGCCCCCCCTGGGGGCAGATTGGCCAATTGTAGGTCAATCTGCCCCCAAGGGGGCAGAAACCACTAGGCACCGGGGATTTGTTTTTTGGCGCCAATGTCACGCAGGGGGAGCGACCCCGTAGGCAAGGGTCGCTCCCGGGGGGGGGATGGGGGTTGGGGGGGCAAATTTATTTTAGGCCATTTCTGCCCCCCCGGGGGACAGATCGGCCTATTATTAGGCCGAACTGCCCCCGGGGGGGGGGGGGGGGGCAGAACACTCTAGGCACCAGGGCAATTTTTTTTTTGTGTTTTTTTTTTTTTTGTTGTTTCTTTTTTTAGAGATGGGGAGCGACCCATCAGGCAAGGGTCGCTCCCCTGGGGGGGCAAATTGTATTTAGACCATTTCTGCCCCCCTGGGGGCAGATTGGCCAATTTTAGGTCAATCTGCCCCCAAGGGGGCAGAAACCACTAGGCACCGGGGATTTGTTTTTTGGCGCCAATGTCACGCAGGGGCAGTGACCCCGTAGGCAAGGGTCGCTCCCGGGGGGGGGGATGGGGGTTGGGGGGGCAAATTTATTTTAGGCCATTTCTGCCCCCCCGGGGGACAGATCGGCCTATTATTAGGCCGAACTGCCCCCGGGGGGGGGGGGGGGGCGAACACTCTAGGCACCAGGGCAATTTTTTTTTTGTGTTTTTTTTTTTTTGTTGTTTCTTTTTTTAGAGATGGGGAGCGACCCATCAGGCAAGGGTCGCTCCCCTGGGGGGGCAAATTGTATTTAGACCATTTCTGCCCCCCTGGGGGCAGATTGGCCAATTTTAGGTCAATCTGCCCCCAAGGGGGCAGAAACCACTAGGCACCGGGGATTTGTTTTTTGGCGCCAATGTCACGCAGGGGGAGCGACCCCGTAGGCAAGGGTCGCTCCCGGGGGGGGGGATGGGGGTTGGGGGGGCAAATTTATTTTAGGACATTTCTGCCCCCCCGGGGGACAGATCGGCCTATTATTAGGCCGAACTGCCCCCGGGGGGGGGGGGGGCAGAACACTCTAGGCACCAGGGCAATTTTTTTTTTGTGTTTTTTTTTTTTTTTTGTTGTTTCTTTTTTTAGAGATGGGGAGCGACCCATCAGGCAAGGGTCGCTCCCCTGGGGGGGCAAATTGTATTTAGACCATTTCTGCCCCCCTGGGGGCAGATTTGTCAATTTTAGGTCAATCTGCCCCCAAGGGGACAGAAACCACTAGGCACCGGGGATTTGTTTTTTGGCGCCAATGTCACGCAGGGGGAGCGACCCCGTAGGCAAGGGTCGCTCCCGGGGGGGGGGGGTGGGTGTTGGGGGGGCAAATTTATTTTAGGCCATTTCTGCCCCCCCGGGGGGCAGATCGGCCTATTATTAGGCCGATCTGCCCCCCGGGGGGGGGGGGCAGAAACCTCTAGGCGCCAGGGGAATTTTTCATTTTTTTATTTTTTTTTTTCTTTGTTTTTTTTTTTTTAGAGATGGGGAGCGACCCATCAGGCAAAAGTCGCTCCCCTGAGGGACAAATTGTATTTAGGCCATTTCTGCCCCCCTTGGGGGCAGATTGGCTGATTTTAGGTCAACCTGCCCCCAAGGGGGCAGAAACCACTAGGCACCGGGGATTTGTTTTTTGGTGCCAATGTCACGCAGGGGGAGCGACCCCGTAGGCAAGGGTCGCTCCCGACGGGGGAGGGTGGGGGTTGGGGGGGCAAATTTATTTTAGGGCATTTCTGCCCCCCCCCCCCCCCCCCCCCCCCCCCCCCTGGGGCCGGCTGAGCTACAGGCCAAACACCACAGGTAGGCACCTTGCAAAAAACACCTCTGTTTTCTGTGAAAAATATGTTGTGTCCACGTTGTGTTTTGGGCCATTTCCTTTTGTGGGCGCTAGGCCTACCCACAGAAGTGATGTACCATTTTTATCGAGAGACTTAGGGGAACGCTGGGTGGAAGGAAATTTGTGGCTCCTCTCAGATTCCAGAACTTTCTGTCACCGAAATGAGAGGAAAAAGTGTTTTTTGGGCCAAATTTTGATGTTTGCAAAGGATTCTGGGTAACATAACCTGGTCAGAGCCCCGCAAGTCACCCCATCTTGGATTCCCCTGGGTTTCTAGTTTTCAAAAATGCACTGGTTTGCTAGGTTTCCTCAGGTGTCGGCTGAGCTACAGGCCAAAATCCACAGGTAGGCACTGCTTTTTATAAAAAAATGTGATGTGTCCACGTTGTGTTTTGGGCCCTTTCCTTTCGTGGGCGCTAGTCCTACCCACACAAGTGAGGTATCATTTTTATCGGGAGACTTGGGGGAACGCTGGGTAGAAGGAAATTTGTGGCTCCTCTCAGATTCCAGAACTTTCTGCCACAGAAATGTGAGTAACATGTGTATTTTTAGCCAAATTTTGAGGTTTGCAAAGGATTCTGGGTAACAGAACCTGGTCCGAGCCCCGCAAGTCACCCCTCCTTGGATTCCCCTAGGTCTCTAGTTTTCAGAAATGCACAGGTTTGGTAGGTTTCCCTAGGTGCCGGCTGAGCTAGAGGCCAAAATCTACAGGTAGGCACTTCGCAAAAAACACCTCTGTTTTTTTCCAAAATTTAGGATGTGTCCACGTTGCGCTTTGGGGTGTTTCCTGTCGCCGGCGCTAGGCCTACCCACGCAAGTGAGGTATCATTTTTATCGGGAGACTTGGGGGAACGCTGGGTGGAAGGAAATTTGTAGCTCCTCTCAGATTCCAGAACTTTCTGCCACAGAAATGTGAGGGACATGTGTTTTTTTAGCCAAATTTTGAGGTTTGCAAAGGATTCTGGGTAACAGAACCTGGTCCGAGCGCCGCAAGTCACCCCTCCTTGGATTCCCCTAGGTCTCTAGTTTTCAGAAATGCACAGGTTTGGTAGGTTTCCCTAGGTGCCGGCTGAGCTAGAGGCCAAAATCTACAGGTAGGCACTTCGCAAAAAACACCTCTGTTTTTTTCCAAAATTTAGGATGTGTCCACGTTGCGCTTTGGGGTGTTTCCTGTCGCCGGCGCTAGGCCTACCCACGCAAGTGAGGTATCATTTTTATCGGGAGACTTTGGGGAACGCTGGGTAGAAGGAAATTTGGGGCTCCTCTCAGATTCCAAAACTTTCTGCCACAGAAATGTGAGTAACATGTGTATTTTTAGCCAAATTTTGAGGTTTGCAAAGGATTCTGGGTAACAGAACCTGGTCCGAGCCCCGCAAGTCACCCCTCCTTGGATTCCCCTAGGTCTCTAGTTTTCAGAAATGCACAGGTTTGGTAGGTTTCCCTAGGTGCCGGCTGAGCTAGAGGCCAAAATCTACAGGTAGGCACTTCGCAAAAAACACCTCTGTTTTTTTCCAAAATTTAGGATGTGTCCACATTGCGCTTTGGGGTGTTTCCTGTCGCCGGCGCTAGGCCTACCCACGCAAGTGAGGTATCATTTTTATCGGGAGACTTGGGGGAACGCTGGGTGGAAGGAAATTTGTAGCTCCTCTCAGATTCCAGAACTTTCTGCCACAGAAATTTGAGGGACAAGTGTTTTTTTAGCCAAATTTTGAGGTTTGCAAAGGATTCAGGGTAACAGAACCTGGTCCGAGCCACACAAGTCACCCCTCCTTGGATTCCCCTAGGTCTCTAGTTTTCAGAAATGTACAGGTTTGGTAGGTTTCCCTAGGTGGCGGCTGAGCTAGAGGCCAAAATCTCCAGGTAGTCACTTTGCTAAAAACAGCTCTGTTTTCTGTGATGTGTCCACGTTGTGTTTTGGGGCATATCCTGTCGCGGGCGCTAGGCCTACCCACACAAGTGAGGTATCATTTTTATCGGGAGACGTGGGGGAACGCTGGGTGGAAGGAAATTTGTGGCTCCTCTCAGATTCCAGAACTTTCTGCCACAGAAATGTGAGGAACATGTGTTTTTTTAGCCAAATTTTGAGGTTTGCAAAGGATTCTGGGTAACAGAACCTGGTCCGAGCCACGCAAGTCACCCCTCCTTGGATTCCCCTAGGTCTCTAGTTTTCAGAAATGCACAGGTTTGGTAGGTTTCCCTAGGTGGCGGCTGAGCTAGAGGCCAAAATCTACAGGTAGTCACTTTGCTAAAAACAGCTCTGTTTTCTGTGATATGTCCACGTTGTGTTTTGGGGCATATCCTGTCGCGGGCGCTAGGCCTACCCACACAAGTGAGGTATCATTTTTATCGGGAGACGTGGGGGAACGCTGGGTGGAAGGAAATTTGTGGCTCCTCTCAGATTCCAGAACTTTCTGCCACAGAAATGTGAGGAACATGTGTTTTTTTAGCCAAATTTTGAGGTTTGCAAAGGATTCTGGGTAACAGAACCTGGTCCGAGCCCCGCAAGTCACCCCTCCTTGGATTCCCCTAGGTCTCTAGTTTTCAGAAATGCACAGGTTTGGTAGGTTCCCCTAGGTGGCGGCTGAGCTAGAGGCCAAAATCTACAGGTAGTCACTTTGCTAAAAACAGCTCTGTTTTCTGTGATATGTCCACGTTGTGTTTTGGGGCATATCCTGTCGCGGGCGCTTTGGCCTACCCACACAAGTGAGGTATCATTTTTATCGGGAGACGTGGGGGAACGCTGGGTGGAAGGAAATTTGTGGCTCCTCTCAGATTCCAGAACTTTCTGCCACAGAAATGTGAGGAACATGTGTTTTTTTAGCCAAATTTTGAGGTTTGCAAAGGATTCTGGGTAACAGAACCTGGTCCGAGCCCCACAAGTCACCCCTCCTTGGATTCCCCTAGGTCTCTAGTTTTCAGAAATGCACAGGTTTGGTAGGTTTCCCTAGGTGGCGGCTGAGCTAGAGGCCAAAATCTACAGGTAGTCACTTTGCTAAAAACAGCTCTGTTTTCTGTGATATGTCCACGTTGTGTTTTGGGGCATATCCTGTCGCGGGCGCTAGGCCTACCCACACAAGTGAGGTATCATTTTTATCGGGAGACGTGGGGGAACGCTGGGTGGAAGGAAATTTGTGGCTCCTCTCAGATTCCAGAACTTTCTGCCACAGAAATGTGAGGAACATGTGTTTTTTTAGCCAAATTTTGAGGTTTGCAATGGATTCTGGGTAACAGAACCTGGTCCGAGCCACACAAGTCACCCCTCCTTGGATTCCCCTAGGTCTCTAGTTTTCAGAAATGCACAGGTTTGGTAGGTTTCCCTAGGTGACGGGTGAGCTAGAGGCCAAAATCTACAGGTAGTCACTTTGCTAAAAACAGCTCTGTTTTCTGTGATGTGTCCACGTTGTGTTTTGGGGCATATCCTGTTGCGGGTGCTAGGCCTACCCACACAAGTGAGGTATCATTTTTATCGGGAGACGTGGGGGAACGCTGGGTGGAAGGAAATTTGTGGCTCCTCTCAGATTCCAGAACTTTCTGCCACAGAAATGTGAGGAACATGTGTTTTTTTAGCCAAATTTTGAGGTTTGCAAAGGATTCTGGGTAACAGAACCTGGTCCGAGCCACACAAGTCACCCCTCCTTGGATTCCCCTAGGTCTCTAGTTTTCAGAAATGCACAGGTTTGGTAGGTTTCCCTAGGTGGCGGCTGAGCTAGAGGCCAAAATCTACAGGTAGTCACTTTGCTAAAAACAGCTCTGTTTTCTGTGATGTGTCCACGTTGTGTTTTGGGGCATATCCTGTCGCGGGTGCTAGGCCTACCCACACAAGTGAGGTACCATTTTTATCGGGAGACTTGGGGGAACATAGATTAGCAAAACAAGTACTATTGCCCCTTGTCTTTCTCTACATTTTTTCCTTCCAAATATAGGAGTGTGTGTAAAAAAGACATCTATTTGAGAAATTCCCTGTAATTCACGTGCTACTATGGTCACCCCGGAATTCAGAGATGTGCAAATAACCACTGCTCCTCAACACCTTATCTTGGGCCCTTTTTGGAAATGCAAAGGTTTTCTTGATAGCAATTTTTTACTCCTTATATTTCAGCAAATGAATTGCTGTATACCCGGTATAGAATGAAAACGCACTGCAGGGTGCAGCTCATTTATTGGCTCTGGGTTCCTCGGGTTCTTGATGAACCTACAAACCCTATATATCCCCGCAACCAGAGGAGTCCAGCAGACGTAATGGTATATTGCTTTCGATAATCTGACATTGCAGGGAAAAGTTACAGAGTAAAACGTAGAGAAAAATTGATGGTTTTTTCACCTCAATTTCAATATTTTTCTTTTTCAGCTGTTATTTTCTGTAGGAAACCCTTGTAGGATCTACACAAATGACCCCTTGCTGAATTCAGAATTTTGTCTACTTTTCAGAAATGTTTAGGTTTCTGGGATCCAGCATTGGTTTCATGACCATTCCTGTCACTGACTGGAAGGAGACTGAAAGCACAAAAAATTGCACAAATGGGGTATGCCCCAGTAAAATGCCAAAATTGTGTTGAAAAATTGGGTTTTCGGATTCAAGTCTGCCTGTTCCTGAAAGCTGGGAAGCTGCTGAGTTTAGCACCGCAGACCCTTTGTTGATGCCATTTTCAGGGGAAAAACCACAAGCCTTCTTCTGCAGCCCCTTTTTCCAATTTTTTTGAAAAAAACGAAATTTTCACTGTATTTTGGCCAATTTCTTGGCCTCCTTCAGGGGAACCCACAAAGTCTGGGTACCTTTAGAATCCCTAGGATGTTGGAAAAAAAGGACGCAAATTTGGCTTGGTTAGCTTATGTGGACAAAAAGTTATGAGGGCCTAAGCGCGAACTGCCCCAAATAGGCAAAAAAGGGCCTGGCACAGGAGGGGGAAAAGGCCTGGCAGCGAAGGGGTTAAGTTAAGCCTGACTTCTCAGTGCCAAGCTACCAGAGGGTGAGCACAGGTTAATTTTGGGTGTGTATCTGTCTTACCCTGAGGACGATTCTTGCCCCTGCTTGGACAGGGTGCGTACTTCTGCCGACTAAAGACCGAAATTTCTAACACCCTGCATGGGAAAGAGTTTTTCCTCAGAAAACCAAAGTATGTTTTCAGATTGGGTTTTAAAACCTTTTGCAAACTTCCCTACTTCCAGGCCCTATCAGGCCCAATCTACTAATCATATCACACTGGCAGGCCATCACAGTCGGTCTCAAGTCATGCTTACGTCCTAGTCTACCTCAACCATTAAAAACCAATGGGCAGTGATCTTTCTCCACTTAAATCTTAAAATAAAAATCTTATCTCCAGTTCCCCTTACTGGATTTTTGTTGAAATGTTGTCATTTTGCTTATTTTTTATTTTTATAATTTGGAGTGGGATTTTTATTGTGTTGTCTTTTTTTAAACTTTTTTAAAACTGTTTTTGTACATCTAAATGCTTTTTGTAAGTTAAGACTGTTTGCTTTGTGCCCGCGCTACCAGGGTTTGAGCTCAGATTTGTTACTGAAGACTGTGACTGGACCTAACAATGTAATTGCTTTATTACTTTCTCACAACATGTACTACTTACTTCCACTTCCTAAGAGTATTTGCTTTTGTTCAATATGTTCTGTTTCTGTATTTTTTTATTCAACACATGACTCTTGTGTAGTACATACTTTGAACTGAATCACCTCCAGGTGTCTTGGGGTGTTCAGGTTGTGGGTGGGTGTGTGTTTGACTATGCACAATTGTCTGTTGAGGCTGAAGGCTGTGTGAGTTTCTCACAGTGCCTGTCAGTAGGACATAAAGACATGCAGACATACATGCACATTCAGTCCGTGGTCTTTCTGCAAAATGTGCAAAGCGATGGTTTAATATGCTCCAATTTGGGCTGTGGAAAAGTATGACAAGCTGTCGAAATATGAACAGTGCCAAAAGGAAAGACATGGTCAATAGGTTATAAATGTGGCATGGAGGAGATGAAAAGAAGTGCATACAGAAGGACAGAGTGAAAAGATGGTGCTGAAATGGAAAGGGATGACATGAGATAGATAAAGAATTTCAGAAAGATGTGGGGAGTGTTGTGAAGGGAGGAACGGGAGACATTGAGAAACTCTGAAGGCTGATACCCCTTCCATAGACCATAGGTATATTTAATTCAGAAGGTCATCATTTCAGAATTGGAAAACTTCCAATTCTATATATTCACAATAAATTGTTGGTGATCACTTATCTGACACAGCTATCGAGCATTGGCAAAGGCAATAGGTCTGGCATTTTGGTTATATCTGCTGGTCGGGAGATGTGTTGGTTAAATAATAGAAAACACAGACACTCAAATAATGTGAAGTGGCACTTTGTACGAAGCACAGGATTTTAGTTTGCATGTTTTAGGCCATTCCATTAATAACATTGGCCACATTTTGAAAAGGGTCCCTAGTTCCGCTTATTTGACCACTGCTTCTAGAACTGCCTCAATACCTATTTCATCCCACTTAAAGCACTAAGGGCCAGATGTATCAAAGGGTTTTTGCCATTCTGTGTCAATGGGAAAATGTGTTCGTACATATGGCCCTAAGTCACTAAGAACAAGGTCAGGGTGCAAGAGTGTGACACGTTCAACTAGCAGTAGTGGGCACATTCTTAATTTGAAAAGAAAACTAAACTTTAATTAAACCAGTAATGAGGACTTGATGGGGCACTTGGACAAGACCAACAGAAGAATAAGTACAACAAGCTAAATGTTTTATGTTAGTCATTAGTGTAGTGCCTATTCAACCATTAGTATAGATATGGGCTTTTTTTTTTAAACACATTTTCATTGTTTACTCCATAAATCAATAATAATACTCATGGTATATTCCAATACAATGGTTTTCATAGTATATAATATTCAATACGATCATTCCTGCGATACAGCTTTACATTATAGGACTCGGCTATTGAATCTTATATTCAGAGTTCGTATTCATGATCCTTCTTAGTTAGTATTAGGATATGCTTGTTATCTCAAAGCTCGCCTGGTGAAAACTTTGTTCTATTTACTATTCCTTAACATATAACAGTTAACAATCCTCCCCCCCCCGTCTTTTTCAACTTTTCAACTTGACATCCTGTTCTCACCGTAAAAGCATAGCAGTGGCATGTCAGCCCTTTATTGTGGAGCATATGATCATTTTTTAGATCTGGTGTGGGAGGGATCATATCATGCATCTGTGCTCAAAGACGCCATCTAAAGATCACTTTTCCATTATTAACCCACTTCGATTTGTGCTTGCTAGATCTTATTAAAGCAAAATGGCCTGGTATGGCTATATCTGTATCTACCATTAGGCCCTCTCTGCCTCATATGCTGTCTTAAAATCCAGCACATCATCCCAGTCTAAAGCCATAGGGTGTCTTCCCACTTCTCTACTCTTGTCTCTTCTGAGTGCAGCACTCTCGGCTTTGCCCCATTCCAACACCTCCACACTCCACTATGTCGGTGAGGGGGCTAATGTAGCTTTCCACCGTCTAGTCAATAAGCACTTTGCCAGTAAAAGTGCCAAATCTGCGAACCGTGAGGCCACCCTCCCCTTTCTCGTGTGGGGAAACAGCCAAAGCAAACACGCCTCCACCTTCTCCCAGACACCACTTCCTGTTACCTTCTCTAAAACGGTACCAACCTCTTCCCAATACCTAGAAATAGTAGGGCAGCTCCAGAGCATGTGTAGTAGGTCTGCCTCCTCCACTCCGCATCTAGGACACAAGGGTGGTAGTGTAGGGTAAAGCATATGTAGTTTGTGGTGTGAGATGCGCTCAATGCAGTATGGTGTATTGTATAAACTTGAATCTTGTGTTCCATGAAACCCGACTAGGGTATTCTAGTATTAAAGACCACTCTTTGTCTGACAATTCTTTGCCCATATCTACTTCCCGTTTAGATTGAAGAGCTGTCAAGGGCTGCAGTAGATGTAGTCTGAGTCCGTGGTAAAGCCGTTTTATTAAATGTGTCCCATGTCCCACCATGTACATGGTATGAAAAAAATCGTGTGTGGGGGGTTCTATGCTATCCGGAGCCCAGTGTTGTTTCACGAAGTGTATTATATTTGCATGTAGTAAAAATAATGAAGTTGGCAGGTTATGTTTATGGACAAAGTCCATATGTGTAAGTAAGTGATGGTCTCTGAACAGCATCCCAATTGTGTCCACTTCCTCCTGTGTCCATTTTTGTATTCTGATTTGGGTTAGTGGTCCAGTCATCACAGGTAACCCTATCAGTGGGATGTTGCGGGCGTAGGGAACTGCTCTGGCTGTATATTTGAGCACAAGTTTCCAGTATTGTAAGGCTACTCGTAGCAGAAGTGGCATCTTCTCAGTGGGGCGGGACCCGGGACTTAACAAGGAGTGTAGGCAAGCTCTATCAAACATTGTATGGGTGAATTCTATTTCTTGCAAATTTCGCCCAGTGAGCCAGTATGAAGCTGGCTCGCCACACAGTAGGTTTTAAAATCGGGTGCAGTCATGCCCCCTTGGTCTACCAGCATTTGCAACTTCGCCAAACCAATCCAGCGCCTTCCCCTTCCCAAGATATGTACAAGCAACATAGAATGTAGCACTTTAAAGTAGGTGTCTGGCACCCTCACCGGTATATTCATAAAAAAATACAGGATACGAGGCAGCATCTTCATCTTGGCCAGCGCTAGGCACCCTGCTATGGATAGTGGCAGTGTTATCCAAAACTGAATCTGTGGTTTGAGTGAGATTATACCTCTCCGCAAGTTGCCCTCTAGTAAGTCCAGCGGGGTCCGATAAACCTGTATACCTAGGTATCGAAAAGTGTCTACAGCTACCCGCAGTCACCTATCACCAAAGCCCACTGTGGTCCCTATATCCAAATCACAGAAAAGGATTGCTATGGACTTATCATAATTTATGTCTAGTCCCGACAGTGGTGCAAAATCTTTAAATATCTGCGCAGCAGAACTTGGGCTATGGGCAAGGTTTTTCACATATAAAATAATGCCGTCGGCGTATAGCGATATTGAGTGCATTGTACTCCTTATAGCAGTTCCCCATGATTCCGTGTCTTGTCGCAGTCGGTGTGCCAAAGGTTCTACCACTAAGACAAACAGCAGGGGAGACAAGGGACAGCCCTGCCTAGTTCCCCCATGAATATGGTAGGAGGCTGAGACATTCTGCACCGTGCGTGCCCTCGCAGTAGGAGCAGCATAGAGCAGGCGAACCCACTGTACGTACTCACAGAGTAGTCCAAATCTTTCCAGAAATTCAAACATATACTCCCAGTTTAAGGAATCTAATGCTTGGCGGAGATCCAAAGAAAGACACCCCGCTTGGGGGTATCTCTCTCTGGCGGAATCTATTCCATGATATAACCGGCGTATATTCAACAAGGTGTTACGTGATGGCACAAAGCCACACTGGTCGGTGTGGATCAGGTTTCCTATAAAGGGAAAGAGTCTCCACGCCAGCAACTTAGCTAATATTTGATGTACTGTGTTCAGTAATGATAGAGGCCTATAAGATGAAATATCTGTCACAGACTTCCCAGGTTTTAATAGTGAAGTCACTATCGCTTGCTTAGTTGTATCAGGGAGGTGGCCGACAGCAAATGAGGCATGGTATAACGTCTCCAGTTGGGGGGGGGGGGAGGGGCACTTTTGAACTGTACAGGGAAAATAATTCGGATGGAAGACCATCTGATCCTGGTGATTTATTAGAGCCATTTCCTTTATGGCCTCCCGTATCTCCCCCTGTGATATCTGTGCACCCAGTATTTGTTTGGCTTCATCAACGCGTGTCGGTAGTTTAATGCCAGAGATGAAAGCTTTAAGGTGTACCTGATCTAATACTGGTGGGTCAGAATATAAAGTTGTATAGTAATCATGGAATGCCTCGTTGATCTCCAGCTGAGTATTTTTTACTAGTTTGTTGTGGAGTATTAACATGTAAAATGGGGGTGGGGGTGGCTCATCATTCATAAGGTGTGCCAAAAGCGCATCTGCTTTATCACCTTCACTGTGCGTGCGTTCCCTATACTTGACATAATCTACTTTTAATAGGCGTTCGAGTAGCTCTGCGTGTTCAGCTCTTGCCTCCCGTAGCCGCTGAGCATGTTGCGTCTGCACCACTGCCTCCTTCCCTAGGGGCCCCAGACTGTCCTCCACCCGCGTTAGCTCCCTCAGTATGACCATCTGTACTCCAGTCACTGCCTCCAGCATCGCTCCTCCTACCACCCCCAATAAAACCGCTATTGAGCACCTACAACAACAGGTCGAAGCCCTGCAAGAAAGAGTCGAAGATGCAGAAGGGAGATCTCAATGCAATAATGTACGCATAGTTGGTCTACGGGAGGGGAAAGAAGGTCGAGACGCCACACAGTATGTAGAGGACAGGTTGAAAGCCTTGGCAACGGACCGACTATAAACCCACTTCACAATAGAGAGAGCACATAGGATTCCTGGTAGGAGGCCCCCACCAGGGGCACCACGCCCCCTGATAGCCAGGGTGCTAAACTACAGGGATCAGGTCGCCCTGCTGCAAGTGGCGAGAGAAACAGATCCCATCAAAGTGGACAATTCTCGTGTTTCCCTATACCCAGACTATACACTGGCAGTTCAGTAAGTAAAGAGGTGGCTCAAGGCGGCCTAAAAGATGATCGAAAGAAAATAACTGACAGAATGAAGCAGACAGAGACGAGTGTTGCCAGCATTCTTCCAGACCAGAAGGAACATCTTTTAGGATACTTAGTTCCATCGTAATCAAACCCAGTCTTTGTTCTATTGCCAATCGTGACTCCCTGATTTTTTTTTAGGATGACATGAAGTTTGTCCATTGGGGCATCCATTGATGTGGCTTGCTCTGGGTCTCCAGAGGTCTGAACATCTGTGCCGTCAGTGTGCCTGCCCATTGTACGGCCCATGAGTTTTCTCACATGTACGACAGCCAACCCAGTATATTGATAAACCAGGCCCTGTTGTTATGAAGGGCTGTTATCCATAGAGGCTGCCGTCCTCACCGCCTCAGCTATTCATCTGTTCTCTGCGGTAGTAAGTATCTGGGTGTAAGGTAGGTGATAATGGTGGCGTTATTCACCGCTTTCTTACAGCGCCAGCTGGCCAAGAACCCGTGCCAGCCGCATGCTTGTAAAACAGCCGCTGCCCGCAGAGTCCAAAATATTCTTCTACGCTAGTCTGCCCGCCGCACTCCCCAGTGGGCAAGTTCGCAGCACCGCTCGTCCCCCACTTCTTATCTCTGCTTCGCTTTTCCTCCCGTATAGTACATCGCCACAGGAGGGGTGGGGCACTGTCATCCCAGACCGGCAGGAACGGCGAGGTCCACAACGCAGCAGCCCAGGCCTTCACGGCCAGCCTCCCTCACGGGCGCACGCCTTCGCACCCCAACTCACTGCGTCACGGGGCCGATTCAGCAGCTACTGCAGCCGATCCGCTTCCTCTCTCCCCGGGCCCAGCACTGCACGGAGTTCAGCGACTCCTTCGCAGCGCCGATCAGGGGCTCGCCACCACTCCAGCAAGCACTCAGCTGTTACTCCAGGGAAGGCAGCTGTCACTCATCCTTGGATGGTCCCGTTCCCTGCCGGATTAATTACTTTTAGCGGGCCCGGACCGGGAGCTCTGCAGTTAGACGACCGCCATCTTGGGCGGTTAGCCGAGCCCCCCATTATAGATATGGGCTTGGTGCGTATTCAGCCATTCATGTGGGTTTGCAGTATTAACCGTCTGGGTGCTACATTAGTGTATAATTCAGAAAGCAGGACAAGTAAAAACTCAGGATGTACAAAGATAAACAGGTGAATGGGAGTGTGCTTTCAATACAGAACCATCACTATGTTCCTTTAAAATCGTTGTGGAAATCACGTATGGTAATAATAGCTTTACCATTGCACGGTGCTCTAATTAGGAGTGGTTTAGAGATTGCATTGTAGGCACCATATGATATAATGTAATTGGTGAATTACTAAATTCCAGGTGTACCACCAGGTTAATTCAGTGGAACAGTAGAGATTTGTGTGGGGAGGGGAATGCCTGTTTAAACTATTTTATGTATCCCTGTGTATTTTGTATAATGTCACTCCGGCATGTATCAATATATGATGTAATAACTGTAGAATTGCAAAGGGCAGAACCATCAAGTTGTTCTAAAGGTGACACTTACCGTTTAGTTGTTCATACCTGGACTTCTTGCTCTTACATCTTACTAGGTCGAAGAGTGACAATGAGTTTTAAAACCACTACGCCACTGTCCCACTGTGCCTTTATCCTCATGCCCAATGCCATAGTGTTGTCTGATGAGTGGCATCAGCATGCAGTTAGTGGGTCTCAGATGCAGCCTGGTATGTCAACTTGTGTGTGTCTTTGACATACTGGTTACCATTTAACATGGCCATCCAATGAATGTTCTAATAATACACCTCAATTTCCAAATAGACATCATGAGAAACAGCCACATTGTGGAATGCCTAATGCTGGCGATAGCAAAGATCAAGGAATGGGTAAAGAACTGTTTTTTCTCTCTCCTGCAGTGGATCGTCCCTGATATTTGTTTCTGCACTGTATTAACTGATATGCAGTGGGAGCACCACCCAGGTCTGGCATTTTTGGATTGGGGATGAAGTTGTATAGTATCCTGTGGCCACAATCCAAATGTGGTGGCCATATTAAACTGATGTGGAGGTGTGCGATATTGGATTATCATTTTTGTGTGACGCCTAATTGGATAATTGTGACGGCATCCCAGTTTGATTGGGAGCTTGTGCTATACATGAGATCAGATGGAGTACATATGGGTTTTAGGAATGGTGACATATACAAAATTAGATGTTGATTTTCAGTGTGTGGCATTTGGCTTGTAGCATACTTTGGTAATTCAGGAATCCATTTGTAAGGATTTGGATTACTGTTTGAAGAAAGTAAGAACCCTACTCAAGCAACAGCACACAATCCTTGTCGGGTGAGCCGCAAAAGTCAATAACTGAACTTTTGTTTAAGCTTGGCACATAAAAAGTCAGGCTTAACATAGAAGCAATGTGTAAAGTATTTATGTTGTACTCAAGCTGTAATACAATGAAAAAACAATGTAATAAAAATCTCAAATCAATTTAGAAAAAAAATGATATTTTTAATACAATTACATCAAACAACAACAATCTAATCAGTAGAATGGAAGTTTTGAGTTTTTAAATGTTTAGGTAAAAATAGTTCCAAAAGGTGTGAAGCTCCAACTGCAGATATCTAGTCATAAAGGACCAGAACAAAGTCGCAACTTCAGCCTGCCCACAGTAGAGCACGGGCCAGATACAGTGCCAGGTTTAGCCTGCTGGAAGTTTTTCCTTGACTTCGGGGTGGGGTATGTGCAGCATGGCTTAGAGGAGCTCTTTGTTGCTTGGCATTAGCTCCACAGTAGGGCTCTACAGGGCTCTGAGTTGCTTAACATCTGACCCAATAAAGCTTTCTGCAAGGCTATGTATCTAATATGGTGGAGCCTTCAGTTAAGAAGGGATAGGTAAATTCTGATTCCAGCCAAGGGCCTAGGACCTTTAGGACCGCACTTGGGGGTCAATACTCACTCCCACAGAGGCCAGCAGATGGGAGCAAGTCAAATCCAGTTGCGTCCAGCCAGCTAGAATGCAGGAAAGGCCTCTAGAAGCTTTTGTGTCCCGTTAGCTCAGACAGGAGGTCAGCCAGCTGACCCTTGGAGCCACTTCTGGGGTCCAAGATTTAAGTCAAGTAGTTGCAATCATCCTTTTTCAGACAGCAGGGTAGTCTTTTGGAATCTTCACATATCCAGAAGTGCTCTGATTTGAGGTTCTGGGCATACCATTTTTTTTATATAGGGGTGGGCGTAACTTGTGTATTTCTGTGGAGCGTGATCATGAATAATTACCTAACAATTCCACAAGATTATGCTAAAAGAGTAATTCTGTGTTTCAGGCTATTTCTTAGTGCAAAAATGCCTCCTCACGGAGAGGACATTTTTGCACTGAGAAATTGTGCTAAATGTAGCAAACGCAGCTGCTCGTGCTCGCTAAATGTGCTCTTTGGGAATTATTTTTTTAACCGGTGTACTGCCATTTTGTACCATTTTCTTAGTGCAAAATGCACTCTTGTTTCCAAAACTGTTGCGAGAATGCATTTCTTTTTGCTAAGAAATAGCACTAAATGCAGTAGAGCATGATTACTAAGTGCCTTCTCACTCTCGCTAATCTGCTCTCGCAGTAGGATTGTTTCCCCCAAATTATGATGGGCGTAATTGGATAATTATTTGTAATTCCACATCAAGAAGTAACGTGGAATTAACAAAATTACTCAGATCACTCCGGCATAACTGACATTTTATCCAACCCTACTTTTAGAACAAATGCCAATCTGTGGGTGGTGATCAACCTTTTGTCTAACCCTAAAACTGGTTCTGGTCATTTGTTTTCTTTCCCCTTGGTTTGTCTCCAGACTAGGCAGTTCAGCTCAGGTGTGAGTTGCATCGGCCACTGACAGGGTAGGCTTCTTCTGAAGCTAAGAAGTGCTGGGTACAATTATTCTGGGCAGGTGGTGTACAGCTCCTCCTCAGCCATCCTGCCAGAAAGATCCTTGCCTCACCACACTTCGGCCCTTTGTCCACTAACTTGGAGGAATACAAATAACACCACAGGAGAACCATTAACAGCCAGGTGACCTTATACACTGGGTGAAAAGCACATTTGGCTTGGACAGGATAATGCAAACTTTCTAAAAGTGGCATTTTCAAAATAGTAATTTAAAATCGAATTTTGTAGTTTAGTTGGGATTTAAATTCCCATTCAAGTAAGTAGTAGTATTAACGTTATTTTGGTTTCATCAATGTAACCATAAAATTACATTTAAAAACACAGATAAAACATGATCACGATAAAACCACAGCACCATGGTAATTTTGTATGATGCAAGCAACTTACAATAAGTATTAAGTACACCGGGCATAGCCTAATTGATAAGAGAATTTCCGTAGACGCAATGAGGATTTGGTAATTCAAATGCCATAGTAATAGTATAATAGTTACAAAATCATGAAATACATATTAAAGTGGCTCATATGTTATCCTAAAATAAAAAGATAATCAATACATGTATTTAGGATACTCTTCTAAATAAGATCTCAATAGAAGTTACGAGTGACCAACCAACAGGTACCTAGGCAATAAGATTTCAGTTCCACCAAAAACTAGGACGTCACATTGATAATGCAAATAAGTCTTTGAATCATTGTTATACCTAGTCCCTAACTGATGTTATGCATTACAAGGATTATAAGTACACAAATACCCAGCCCTATGAGCATTTAGGGCCTACATTAGGTGTGACATATAAGTATTAAAAAGGAAGGGGAAGGCCTGACAAAACAATTTCTAGGTTGAAATGACAGTTTAAAACTGCAAGCAGGCTGCAAAGGTAGCCTGAACCATGTTTTTGGTGCTACTTTAGTGGGCGGCACAATGAGTGCTACAGCCCCCAAGTAGCATTTAAATTACACAGGCCTTGTGTACATATAGTACCATAAACTAGGATCTTATAAATCAATACAATATGCCAATTAGGTGTATTCCTATGTTTACAGGTTTAAAAGTGACAGAAAAAGGAGAGCACAAGGACCTTACTGTTGGTTAGCAGTGGTAAAGTACACAGAATCTTAATGCCAACATAAACCGGTTTAGCTATAGAAGGCAAATATCTGGGGGAATACCACACAAAAGATAGTGATCTCCAACAGGTGCTATACCCCTCCCCCCAAAAAAACACACACACACCCACCCTCCTCTGTAGTACCCAGTGAGACCTGAGAAGGCTCTCACCTCAGTCTAGGTCTTGGGTGGCTCCCAAACTAGATAGACTAGACTAGATAGGCTGCACCTTGCCCCCACTAACATGGTGTCCCAAGTACATAACTGGTCCTTGTTCCATCTGGCACTTACCGAGCTTGATAGTCAGGCCTGTCTGTAGCACTACCTGAGCACTTCCCAGAGGCAGTGGAGGTGGTAATTTCAGGTGGAGCTGAAAACCAGTGTCATCAAGTAGGCAGCACGGACATTTTCTTCCCCAGTCAGGACCGAGTGGGCTAACCTCTGGAAGGTGGCCCAAGCATTCTTTAGCGTGAAGGGCATCACCTTAAACTCAGTGACCCTCTGGGAGGAGAATGTCGATCTCTCTTGACTTCCTCAGTCAGGGCGACCTGCCAGTACTCAATAATACAGTGCCGAGAAATTTGACAGCCCCCAACTGATCAATGAACTGATTAACTCTGGGGCCTGGGTGAGTTTTGGTAACTTAATTGAGGCCCATGCAAACAGCAAGAAACCTAAGTGCTGGAGTGGTAACTGGTGGGGCATCCTTGGAAATTCTACCACTGGATTGGACCTCGGACTACTGGAGGGCTCAATCACCCCCAAATTTAACATCTTTGATAACTTATCCTTGATGCTTGCCCTCACCTTGTCACAGCCTGTAAATTTTATTCTTGACCGACATGCTGACTCCTGTGTAGATGTCATGGTACATCAGTGAGTCCTAGGCTCTGTGAGAAGAGAGAGGCAAACTGCCCCAGCAGGTGGTGAGAGTCCGTCTGTTGTTTTGGGGTCAGGGTAGGAGAGAGGACAACTCATCCACTGGCTGCTCTTGCTTTTTGGAAGATTGCAGGTCTGGGAAGGGCTCGCTCTCCTCATCCTCACAACTATCTATCATCAAAAGCATCATGTCTTCAGGCGTCTGAAAGTAGAGCTTGAGGCCATACAGATGTAGGACCCTTCAGTGGTTCCTAGAAGACTTGAGGTCCACCAGGTAGGTGATCTCCCATTTCTGCTCTTTCCCCTCATAGGGCCTGCTCCACTGTTCCTTCAATGCTCTGGGCTCTACATGTTCATCACCCACACCTTTTGGCTAGGCTGTTATTCCACCAGAGTGACCATCTGGTCATACCAGTGTTTCATAGCTTCCTGGCTGGCTTCCAAGTTCTCATTGTCTTTTTTTTCAATGAGCACTTCATCTGAGACCAGAGGGCCCACATGTAGCTCACTACAGTTTGAGGGGGTCTCTTGGTAGCTTGCCCCTCTCCTCTGTTATAAGACTGAGCGGTCCACACAAAGGGTGGCCAAACAGAAGTTCAAAGGGACTGAACCCCACTCCCTTCTGAGGCACTCACTATATGTAGAGAAGGCATGGCAAGAGGACACCCCGCTTTGCCTTGTAGGCTCTGGTAGGTTCATAATTATGCCTTTCAGGGTCTTCTGGAACCTTTTAGCATGCCCATTGGTCTGGGGAGGTATACTATGAAGAATGTTTGGGTCACTCCACACTTATCCAACCTGGACTTCATGTCTGTAGGCAGACATGAAGTTGGTGCCCTGGTCAAACACAACCTTCTTGGGGAAATCCACATTGGTAAATATCCCCATCAGTACCACGTCATATACATCTATAATGAGGGATGCTGCACATCGACAGCATGCCCTGCATTAAAATTTTGGCTATAATTATTAGCATCCAACTTACTGTTCATGGATTTTGAAAACGTAATTCCCTGATTATCTGCATAAATCTCTGACGTACACAGAAGGGAAAAGATGTCACTATGTGTAAGCATTTATTTGTCACGCAAAATGAAGTCTAGCATTAGTGACTTTAACAGCACCATCGACCTGTGATGTACACTTAAAGGGAAGTGCATGGCAATAATACATTTTTGTCTGATATGGATGAGAGTTACTGCACATCTTAATGTGCACATGGCAATTACCTGGAAGTCTTTGTTTGTTAAGAGATAGTGCATATATGTCTTCTGTGGTACACATGCAAGACAATTGTACAAGTCCTTTGGTCCTCCTCCTGGTTTTGTCTATACAATATTTTGTAGCTGCACACATTGAAATTGTAGGATTGTGCATACATTAACATCGTGAAGGAGAATTAATTGTATGTGAATGTTACATTGCATATCAGATTGAGAGACTGTGATCGACACGTATCAATGGAAATGTTGCAATGGAAAACTAGTGTGATACTGAATTTCCTTTTTAGGATCGAGCTTGCACATGCGTATCGCTTGCGAGATGCTTTGGTAGTTAGAAAATGGCTCAGTGCCCCGTCCATGTCACGCCAGTGTCTTTCATTGGTTCATGGGCTTGCCTTTTAAAATCTGCTTGCTTTCATTAGTGGAAGGCATGCATACGTCATGCCTTTTCCGGTGGTTAGCCCTCCTCGAGCGCAGCGACCAAGTACTGAAAACATACGAGGCTTGCTGTTTTCAATCAGGTTTGTGGACTACTTTTTATCTTTTTTTGGCAGTGCAATATCTCGCTTGGCAGAAGTCAAGCGCTTTGCATGACATTGACCCTGTTACATAGTTAATTGCACTTTTGCCGGTTATGTAGATAATTTCACTTTTGCCAATAGGTTTTAATACGAGTGAACTGTGGCAGCGCAATCGCGCTCTTTTTTTCCATTTATATTGTCAAGAACAGTCCGGTTGGGAGTTTACAGCTGCTAATAGCTCTAACTCTGAGAAATGTGATACCCGTTGCATTGCAAATGCTTTTTTATTGAGCAATAAAGAATCAACTCTAGATTCATTTTTCCACCTCAGTCAGCAAGCGATAAGATTAGCAGACACATATGAAAGATCCACCCTGGGACAGTTCTCTTAGCCCTTTGATCGATTGAGTCTTCCTGCCAATAGAACCTTGACCTTAATGGTTTGGGTGAAGTGTGAACAATCAAACGGCTTGTAGTAATGCAGCCTATTAGTCTGCCAGAAAAGTGCTGCAGTGTCTTTTTGGGGAATGAGCCCGAAGAGGACTTCGGAAAGTGTTTTTTTTATAGTTTAGTATGAGCATTGGTTAAACCATACCAATGCCTACAAGGGGAGACATTTTTTGGAACTATCAAATGCCATGGAAAGTCGCCTGTTAGACATCAGCAAAGGCGTCTGCCCACTTTCGTAATAAAAAGACACCTTGGCACGGTGCCAGGTTGTAGCAAATAAGAATCAACGTAGGGAAACGCAACAATTTAGATGAAAACCTGAATCCACTGCCTCGAAGTGTCAAGTGCAGAAACAATGCTACATACAGGAAGTATGCTGCTTCCTTTAGCAATATAACAAATGAACATGTTTGTAGTGATAAGCTGAATGCAATAAACTACATGTTTGCATTTGAGCGTTGGGAAAGATCATGGGCTACCTTTCAGTGGATGCACGGCTCACTAGCAGGTATTGATCGAGGATTGCTTCCTTTAGAAATCCCATGATGTGTATTACAGTATTTCGCATGCAGAAACCAATGTAACATAATTTTTTTTTTGGGTGTGGGTTGGATTTAAACTTTCTGTGAAAATAGTTGTTCACATGTCATCTGATAGTTTAAAAAAAATATTGACAAATCAGTTTTGCTGTCTTGAAACACCAACGATGTAGAATTTTGATCTAATTGCATCAGTTTGTATTGTGAAATCTGACACTTTCTATTTTTTTTTTTTTCAGGGTCTGCCTTATTATTTGGGGCCTAATCACCATCTTTTGTGGGGCATTTATCTTTGGTCAGAGCACTACCATTGCAGTCATGGAGCTACTTAAAAAAATCTGAACTGCAACAGATTTTTCAGTCTTGCACATTTAAAATCTGCCTTACAAAGGCGAAGAATGCATTTTCAAAATAATATTTTAATATATATTTTTTTGTATATTTCTTTTTATTTTTGGTTTGAGTGACAACAAAACATTTTATTACGGCTTGAAACAAACCAGGATTTTATCTATTGTTTTTATTTAAGTAATAATAATATAGCTTTTTAAAAAATTAAAATACATTTTCTAAAAATGCAGTCTTGCGTTTTTCTTAAATTGTTAATTACTGTTTTCTGAAATAAGTGTATCTTTTCTGTGTGCAATGTATGAGTTCACAAGCGATACTACTGAACGTACCAAATGTGTCGAGACAAACGTGCAATTTTGATATTGGATCATCACACTAACTAAATGGGCTGCTTCATGGCACTGGCCGATTGAGGTTTCTCTCGTCTTTTTTTTTTTTTTTTCCTTGAGTTTGTCAGTGCATTTGTTTTGGTTTAAAAAAAAAGCACTCACAGCTTTACAATAATGCACCTTCTTGCAATTCCTAATATAATATGAACGTTTAACTTTTAAAAGCAATCGTGGGATCCAGTAATACCAATAAATAATAAATGTATTGGATACTCATGCTTTCAAATTTCTCATTTGGCATTGAGAAGGTGAATCAATATAATAAAATAGAAGTTATTTTCCTAAGGATGCAATGGCGCTCTAGTTTACCAGTATTGGAGCCATCTTCTTGGATGGAGAAATGGTTTTGTGCTACATGCTGGTAATCAATACATAAAAATGAATCCTGGTTTACAGTTATTTGTTCTCTCCTTCACCAAATTTCTGGGACTCAGAGGGTAGACCAATCCCAATCCAAACATGCAGTTTCTGAAACTACTAGCCAATTTATGCATCAGAGCACTAGGTGTAATCATGTCCTTTAAGGAGATCCTGAAAACTCCCCCTAATCTACCCATGTAAGATCTTAAAAACCCTCCATAGGATTATGAACTGACTTAAGGGGCAGGTCAGTTTGTATCTTACAATAATATTCTTTCATACAGAAAGAGGGCTCTCAAAGTGATGTTTTACTTTCCATTGAGTTTTCTGATGAAAATTGTTCTTCTACTGGTTAATCTTCAGTAATACAGACTGGCCACCCCAAATCACATATTACTAAATCTGAAGAGTGTCAATAATTCGGTTCCCAAGAGATGAAGTTTGATTTTTGTCAGACCTACTAGCCACCACCAGAGTAGCTCAGAGCAATCCCCTATCACAAGACTCCAAACTGATTCTGCAGGGCATATGTCCTGCAGAGTCCAGGATCTGACCTTCTAAAGATGATCTAGGTACACCGGCTTCTTGGCCACCATAAACTGTTTGTTTTTCTTGCTTGTCAGGTTCCTTGAGCTTACCTTTCTGTGCTTCAGAAATCCAATAATTGGAACCAAGAGAAGAGTATTCTCTGTGGATTATATTACAAATGAACTCCAACTGCACAAATCGTAGAAGTTTTCACTTGTATTTCTACTTGTTGATCATACTTTTCAGGCACCCTATTTTTCTTATAAGCCATGTTGGGTTATCACACACTTTATATTAGATACTTTCATTATGCACATAAACCTCCTTTACATAAAACAATGCAGGAGCAAGCAGTTATTCGATAGATAAGTGAGCCTAAAACACCAAGAGAAATGACCCTTTTAGAGGAAGCCTTGTGGGCTCATAAAAGCTGCCTAATATGTTTTGTCTTTGGAGTGCCTTCCTCTGTGAGCGCTAAAATGTCATCATAATCCTTGCTTTTGGTGGGCTAGAGGAGCTAGGGGTGTTGCACAGGGAGGGGAGAAGGAAGAGCATTAAAACAAGGCATACAGGATAAACCAAATGCAAAAGCATATCTGTAAAACAGTTTTTGTTTTCAGCTTGTGGGGAGGCAAGGATTACTTCAGCAATGCAGTCGTGAATACATGAAAAATAGTTATCCCTTCCCTTTTCAGTAATTATTAGTGCACACAGAGTATAGGGATGTTGACCGTAAAAGCTTTGGCCTGTGTAGAAAGTTTAGTGCCAATACATTTATTTTTTATTTTTTGCGACACAGTTTGACGACAATGTAAAAGTTCTATTGTGGCCTACTCAGTCAGGGAAGTAGTTTGGCATCAACCTCAAGAGGTTCATCCAGAAGTTGATCAGCTAACAGACTTGAGTCTGACCAATTGCCCTCCTCTTATGTTGTATCAGGAACAGTGTAATCTTGTGGTATCTTGTGGTATGAAGTGTTGGGTAATTTTACTCATTGCCAATCTCCACATTTTGAGGTGAGACTGGTCCTACTGTCTGTGACTACTGCATCAGCTGAACTGAACATACGCTCAGCAGGCCCACTGGCTACGGGACAAGCCAGATACTTTATTGCCAGCCTGCTGAGCACTGGCCATTGGTGCATCTTCCCATACTAGCAGACCAATAGGGTTTGATCCACATAGACGTTTGTTGGGTCATCCAGATATTTTTTGGCCATCTTCTGAATGGCCATTGGAGCTGTCACTTGTCGACTTCTGTTGCCTTCGCTTCTGCACTTGACTTAAGCCCTGCCACTTGAAACCAAGTCTTGCTGAGGTTGGGTTTCTGGTGGTGGTGTTGCTGGTGGTGGCGTTGTTGCTGGTGGTGGCGTTGTTGCTGGTGTTGGCTACTGTGAAACAGTACTGCCTTCTGGAGGTTGAAGGGTGCATGCCAGAACTTCTGCCTGTGCCTCTAACTTCCAACCATTCTTCTTCGAGGTCCTTTGCTCAGCAATCCATGTCTTGTACAGTGAAACACCCCCTTCTGAAGAAGGAATGAAAGTGGCCAATATGTTTTTTTTAAAAAAAAAAAAATTTTTCCCCTAGGTCAAATATTGTGACACAGATGTACTCTTTGGAGAACACAATCTCTTTGCAGCCTGGGATTAACAGCCAAGCAAAGATTTTAGCTCTTAACCAACTCGTATGCTTCTTTGTTCACACCAGCAAACTTTTGTGACATATTTTTGAACTGGCCCTGCAGCAAATGCAACAATGGGATAGCTTGGCTCATCATACTGTCCTCCTTGCGGACTTCTCTAGTGAAAACCTTAAAAAGGAAGTAGCATTTGTGGCAGGCATTTGTCCAGGCTCCATTTGTCCAGGCTCCATTTGTCCAGGCTCCATTTGTCCAGGCTCCATTTGTCCAGCTCCATGGCAATGCTTTTCCCTATTGCATTCTCTCCTCTTTGAAGGACATAGTCATTGATCGAACTGTACTGCTCAAACAGACATTGCAACATGTAGTAGGTCAGGTTGCAACATGTTTGGCACCTCCTGTATGAGGGCTCCTACCTGTATTCTATTAGCACATTGAATGATCCTCGAATGCTTCCTGGCTTTAAAAGAATGACATTTGTGCAGCCCCTTCTGTAATACTAATAGGGCATTCCCTCATTTTCATGGGGGAGTGTCCTCATGCACATGACTCAATCTATTTGCCTTTGGGCCGGCTTCATATTTTGGACCTGGGTGCAAAGAGAAATATGCAATCAGGAGGTTCACTAACAGTTCACCACAAAAAGGTGGTGTGCTGTTAGCGCACCCCCTGAGGACAGTTCTCTTGAAGGGACAAAAGTGGTCACATTGACCTTCCCCTCCCCCCAAAGCAGGTGCAGTTACGCATTGCACCCACCTGCAAGGGAATGTCTGTAACCACTCTAAAGTGCACCTGGGTGCCGCCTGCATAGTGAAACATAGAGCAGCAGATTAAAGTCACCACTTGATGTTTCACTGAATGTGCTAGCCCAGGGCAGCTCCAAGTTCAGAGCATTAGGGTAGTGCATCAAGTGTAATCTAGTGCCCAGCGCATCTGTTTTAAGTTGCACCTGGCGCAAACACGAACAGTGCACATGATCTATAGTATGTTCCCTGGTAGCCTTTCCTCGTGATGTGTGGGACCTAGAGAGGTAAACTTTGTTTTCTGTGAAGACATCCCCCCAGATCCACTGAGGCAACAGCGAAGGTACTCCTTCTCACACCTGGCGGTCAGAGCTTGGAACCACCTTCCCCTGCAGATCATGACTGCCTTATCACTCCAGCAATTCAGGAAAGCACTCAAGACCTGGCTGTTCGCATGAAAAGATCATCACAAAGCAGTTAGCAACTCCAGTGCCCTGAGACCCTCACGGTTGATTTGCTGCATTTTATAAATCCTCGATTGATTGAAGGATGGAAATATGATACCCTTCTGGAAGAGAAAGTGAAATCTACAGCTCGTTGGCATAGTCATTGTCTTAGGAGCTGGAGGCTGGGATGAGTTGAACTTCTCAGAACTGGGGCTGACCCCTTGCCCCCCGTGAATGAACCAACATGGCATCTGTGAATTTGCTACAGGCTCTTGAAAACAATCTCCACTCACTTACCACAGGAGTTGTTTAGAACATTAATTTTCTGGCTTCCACAGTCATGTTATGTAATGTTGTTAAGTTTTGAGTTGCACAATGTAGACCTAAAATGGCATTTTCATTAACAGTTTTTGCATGGCCTTCTTTCAATGCCTGCATTCATATTGGCAGGTGGAGATCAATAACGGAGCCACCCTTTTCTCACAGCCCCTACAGCAGCTGCAAATACCTTAGCATCTCTCTTAGCAGTAATATGAACTGTTTAAAAGGAGTACTTTGCCAATTTCCCTGCTACTTTTTTTTAATCTGTGGGATTATAGTGAGGCATCACAGACTTCTGGGAGTCCACTCATCAAATTATCCACTTTCATAACAGGAAAACATTTTGAATGGAAACTTTGAAAAGAAACATAGGAAGACTGGGCACACCCCTTCCGTATTAAGGATGCTTTTCATTGCTTTAGAAAGAGAGACTCCATAAGCCCCATGATGGTAATGATAGGAAGCATCATACTATTAGAAATTGAGTCTTTGGTTGGCGGCCAGGTTGACCCTTGTCCAAGCAAGGACTTCCACTCTAGTCAGGGCTAAGGAAAAACACACCCGGTTAACCCCCGCTTGCCCCCTTGTTATCTTGGCATGAGCAGAAAGGCTTAACCCAGAGACAATGTGTAAAGTATTTGAACCAGTACACACAGTAATACAGTGAAAACACTACAGAATGACTCAACACTATTTTAGTAAAATATCCTATATTTATCTGAACAAAACAAGACCAAAATTACAAACATCCAACATACAGAAACAAAGTTATGAATTTTCAAATGATTAAACTTCAATATAGCACTTAGAAACACATCCTTCGAATTGGTGATATCACTGCATCGTGACAGATTTGTTCCCAACAATCCAACGCTAATAGCGCCGGTCACGGGGACCCCGTCAGGTACAGTACCTTGTGGAAATGAGGAAACAAGCTGGAGCACGGAGTCGGGGATTGCGGTGTTGCTGTATCCGATGCGGTGTTTGTTCCGGTGCTGCGGAGCAAAGAAGCGGAGGCATCAGGAAGAGGTGTTGGGTCGTTGCCACAGAGCGGTGGAGGTGAGGCAGCATTGGTGCGAAGCGTTGGATCCGCACATTTCCGGTGGAGTTGATATCCGGCAGTCACGGTGTGGTGCGGCACAGTCTGGTGTGTCAGACATCGGTGACACAGCACTTCAGGACTCCGAGTCGAGGACTTCAGCAAGGCTTCTGTGCCGTCGGGCCTGCAGGGTCGTCGCACTCCAGCGAGGGCCATGGCTTCCTTTGCCGGTGGCATTGCGGAGTCCAGCAGTGGCGTCAGTCTGGGGTTATCTGAAGTTGGTACACTTGGTTTTTCTTGATTTTCCACCAGCTTCTCCTTTCAAGGGCCCAGGGACTTGATAGGGCACCACCTGGCAGGGCAGGAGTCTCTGCAGAGGGTCCAGGTGCTGGCAGAGGAAGTCTCTGATGACCCTGAGACTTCAGAACAGGGGGCAAGCTCAGTCCAAGCCCTTGGAGATACCTCTCAAGCAGGAATATACCACAAAGTCCAGTCTTTGTCCCCTTTTTCAGGTAGAGGCAGCAACTTCAGGATAGCCCAATAAAGCGCAGTCACAGGCAAGGGGTTCACTTCTCCTTCAGCTCTACTCCTGGCAGAGGTTCCTCTTGATTCTTTGAAGTGATCTGAAGACTGGGGTTTTACATCCAATACTTGTACCCTTTTCTGCCTGTGAAGTTGCCTAAGTCTGTTTACAGGACCCTGCCATGCCCAGGCCTGGCCCCAGACACGCCAGGGGGTTGGGGACGGCATTGTCTGAGGACAGGCACAATGTGTAAGTGACCACTCCTCCCTCTACTCTAGCCCAGATGGCCCATCAGGATATGCAGGCTACACCCCAGCTCGCTTTGTGTCACTGTCTAGTGGAGATGCACAAAGTGCCCAACTGTTAGTCTGACCCAGACAGGGAATCCACAAACAGGCAGAGTCACAGAATGGTTTAAGCAAGAAAATGTCTACTTGCTAAAAGTGGCATTTTCAAACTAACAACCTAAAAATCTCCTTCACCAAAATATGTATTTTTAAATTGTGAGTTCAGAGACCCCAAACTCCAAATTTCTATCTGCTCTCAAAGGGACACTGCACTTTAAAGATATTTAAAGGCACCCCCATGTTAACCTATGAGAGAGATAGGCCTTGTAACAGTGACAAACAAATTTGGTAGTATTTCACTGTTCGGACATATAAAAACACACAAGTACACGTCCTACCTTTACCACACCCTGCCCCTGGGGCTACCTGGGGCCTTCCTTAGGGGTGCCTTACATGTATAAAAATTGAAGCTTTAGGCTTGGCAAGTGGGTACACTTGCCAAGTCGAATTTGCAGTTTAAAGCTGCACACACAGACACTGCAGTGGCAGGTCTGAGCCATGTTTACAGGGCTACTTGTGTGTGGGTGGCACAATCAGTGCTGCATGCCCATTAGTAGCATTTGTTTTACAGGACCCAGGCACCTCTAGTGCACTTTTCTAGAGACTTACCAGTAAATCAAATATGTCAATTATGGAAAAGCCTATTACACATACAATTTCACATAGGGAGCACGTGCACCTTAGCACTGGTCAGCAGTGGTAAAGTGCCCAGAGTAACAAAAACGGAGTCCAGCACACAGCAACAAGCTGGGAAGCAGAGTCAAAAAGTTAGGGGAGACCACACCAAGGATGCCAGGTATAACAAATACACGTTAGGTGGTCCAAGAAGGTTAAAGTTCTCCGCGAATAGCTGCAACACCTCTGTCCTCTTTGCCATGTGAATGAGTTGGGTCTCTTAGTTCCTCTTCAGAGGTTTCACTTTGTGTCAATGGTATTTTGCCACCTCTTCCCATTCTGACTATATACAGCTCTTTGTAGAAGAGGCAGATGAGAGATTGGCAGTCCTGCCCTGTACCGGAGTGCTGCTCTGTACATGGGGCTGCCTGTAGGAATGCCTACAAGAGTTCCTTTGTGAGAGAACACCTTGATGCACAGAACTGCTGTGCGAAATGGCCTGTTCTGCAGGGTTATCCCCAAACGTTTGCCTTCCTCCTACTATTTTCTGACCACCTTTTTGTAGGCTTTAGCACTCTGGGTACTTTACCACTGCTTACCAGTGCTAAAGTGCATGTGCTCTCTCCTCTAAACATAGTGCAATTGGCTTACACCTGTTTGGCATATTCAATTTACTTGCAAGTCCCTTGTAAAATGGTATACCATATACCCAGGGCCTGTAAATTAAATGCTACTAGTGGGCCTGCAGCACTGATTGTGCCACCCACAACCACCCTTGCAGTTCTTGACTCTGGGTGTACTTCTCCCAAAAGTAGGGTACGGAACCCCAGAAGGAGGAGCAAGGGAGGAAGGACTTGCCCTCCATTTCTGTCCCACCTATGGGTACAGACCCTGGGCTGGAGGATCAGTTTCAGGATATCACCCCTGGACTGGTGGGAGGTGGATTGGAGAAATGGTGCAAGGCACCTGGTGCTACTGCCTCCTACTCTGATAAGCCACAAAGGACAGAGGCCCCTGGGTAGATTGGGGCCAGGCTGTTGACACTGACTACTGTCAGTGGCCTCTGTTGGCTGCTGTCCTTATGGACAGAGTTTTTGCTTGGGTTGGGGGACAGAAGCCAGGCCCGAGGATGGGTTGGGCCACATCCCTTCATTGCCCCTGGTGATACTGTCTGCCTACTGGGATACATCTGTGAGGAGATTAAGGTTAGGGGCTTCACTCTCTTTCCTCTAAACATGGTATAATTGGCTAACACCTGTTTGGCATATTTGATTTAATTGCATGTCCCTTGGTGGTCCTGCAGCACTGATTGTTTCACACACAGAAGTAGCCTTTGAAACCGGTCTTAGGCTTGCCACTGCAGTGCCTGTATGTACAGTTTACTGCCACTTCGACTTGTATTTAAAATGATTTGACAAGCCTTAAACTCCCCTTTTATTACACATAGTTCACCCCTAAGGTAGGCCCTATGTAGCTTTATAGGCAGGATGCTCTATAAGTAAAAGGTATGACATGTTTTGCATGCCCTAGCAGTGTCATAAAGCCTATTTCATTTTTACTGCTGTAAGCTGTGCTCCTCTCATAGGTTAGCATTGGGAATTCCCTTATGAGTCGTAATTTCTGATCAGAAAGGATTAGCTTGTCATGGTTGGGATGTTTAAAATGGTCGTGATAAAACATGCTTACTGGTGTAGTTGGATTTTACATTACTGTTTCAGAAAGTCAGCATTTCTCTTTGCTTATAACTGTGTCCTTCGCAAGCTGTCTCCAATCCATGTTTGGCCCAGTCGACAGCTACACTTTGTGCATACTCTCTAGACAGCCACAACACCAGAAGTACTCGGTGTGACAGGGGATGCAGCTGCATTCATCTGCATATTGATCGTCTTCCTGGCCTGGGAGAGGGAGAAGTGGTTCCCACTTACATGTCAATAGGTTGTGGCCTTCCCTCAGACAGAGGGCTGATTTACCACCTACTGTTTGTCTTGAACTAGGGTTGGACTGAAAGAGACTGTTGTGCACTTCTGTGGATTCCTTTGAAGTCACCCCCTACATCAAAGGCATTTATGAGCATACGTCCTGGGCTATAACCCAATGTTTTAGACACTGCATGGGATTTGTAACCACTTGTTGCTGGATTTACAAATTGTACATTGCCACAGGACTGCTTTGCTTCCAAGTGGAATCATCATTGGGATTACTTGCTTTCTTTGTGCTGGTCTGCCTGCCTGCCTGCTAGGCTGCTGGAGAGACTGCCACTTTGCAAACTGCCTTTATGTGCTGGCCTGCTGTTTGCTCTTGTGCCCTCCAGCAGCTGGTTAGCTTGCTGCCCCCTGTTGTTCACCTGGAATCCAAGCACTCTGAAGGATTACATTTTTGTGCCGTATCAGTGATGTTTTGCCAAGGTGCTGGTTGGAGGGCTTTTCGCGTCTTGCTCAGGAAAACCAGAACCTTTATTAAGGTTCCCCCATTAGCTCATGGTGAGAGCTGTGCCCTGATCAAGCTTGGAGTGTGGCACTTCATTTCCTCCCCCTCGGCGCCCTGCTCCAGCTGCAAGCTTGCTGTCAGGAAAATCTGCAGTTTGCGCTTCCTGAGTAGCCCATAAGGAACCACCCTTGTGGCCGGACTTGAGTGATGCCTCAGGGCTGCAGGTACACTGACGCACCCCTAGCCTTACGTGTTGCCTAGGCAACAGGAAGTGGGCCACAATGCCCACATTGCCCTGGCCTCCCCTTTGCTGGAGCCGTGCAGCAACAAATCACCCCACAGCAATGCGGGTCTCGTGTCTGAGGTGTGCCGGCATACCCAGTTACTGTAGTTAACCTCCCAAAGTCTGCTGGGGGGGCCTGCATAATAGAGATCACTGTCCTGCGCTCAGTGCTTAATTTGTAAATAAAAAGGTGACGGTGCCCAAAGCCCTGCTCTTAAACACTCGGCTGCTGCAATTAAATGTGAGAACACGGAATACTAAGGCAGCTTTATCCTGAAGCCATCTCGGGCCTCTTCAATCCATATAAAGCCACCCACTGCCCATTTAGCTCACTCATGCAGCTTTCTACTTTCTCCCTTTGTGACACTTTTTCCTTTTACTCTTCCTCCGTCTTTCCCATATGAGGCTTTTACTCGCAACAAATGCTTGAGGCAGAAGAATAAGCCCCGACCCTCAAAAACATGTGCCGGTGCTCAGCACCGGAAACAACAAGCACAAATTAAGCACTGCCTGCGCTCCTTCGCGGGGGCCTGGACTGTTAAAACAGGGCCATGTTTTAGCTGCTGCACTGCATGCTCGTGGGCAGCTGCACTTGTAATCTGCGCATGGTGGACCCGTTGAGGTCTCCCCAGTAGTATTTACAGTGTGCACCCCCCTTTCCCCCTTGGGCTGTATCTTGGGGCATTTGTTTGGTTGTTTTCTGCATTATGGAGTAAAACCTCGACAGAGGTCCCCGATTGCCCATATAGATCGTGCCTCATTCAGGGAAACTCCTTGGATGTGTGCCTGGAAATTACCATACTACTTTGAGTAGGCATGCAGTGCTCCTGTGCCCACTCTTCATTAATGCACTCATGTCAGTCAGGCTGTGGTGATTCCGTAACCCTTCTAATAGGAGTGCAGAGGTTCCTGTGCCTATGTGTACCTACTGTTATTGGTGTACTTTTTATATGCATTACATGTACTACTAGTATGCCGTTTTTGCCCTGCATTGCCCAGAATAGCGAGTGCCATCTGAGTAATGAGATTACATGCAAATTATTTATGATTAATGCCTAACATACAAAGTATTTATGACTCATGCAAAATGAACAAAGCCTTTGATTCATGTTGTTTTATTCTTGGGATATAAACAATATAGAACACATGTGTATATATAATCGTGAGTGGCGTCTCTTTTGTGGTGTATTCATTGTGTTATGTGAGTGTGTTGCGCTTTTGCACTTTGCCTCTGATAAGCCTGACTGCTCTGTGCCAAGCTACCAGAGGGTGAGCACAGATTATCTTTGGTGTATAACTTACTTGCCCTGACTAGAGTAGTGGGTTCTGTCTGGCTTAGCTGTCTACCCTAGCCAATCAGAAACCCCGTTTCTAACAGCTCTGTCCCGGAACCAACTCTGTTGTCTTGTTTGTGTGCTGGTTCCAGTCGTCTTCAAGCTGCCATGGCAACTGGCAGTCGATCATTATTCTTGAAAAATCCTGCCATTGCTGAATCTGGCAGACATTCACCACAATAGCATTCCTCATTAAACCAGCTCTCCAACAAGTTGGAGATGAGCCTTCATGGTAGGTGCAACTACAGCACGACCTAGAAGTGATAAGGCAATGACCACTACTCCAAGTTGAATGCCTCTTAGTGAGCATTATTGACCAGCTGTAAACCGTCCCATGCTGGCGGGAGCACAGCCAGGAGGGCGGCGGGAAGAATGAAAAAATAATATCATGAATACAATTGTACAAATCTTACTTTTACCATATGATAAAGACTTGAACTTCTCAGCTGCCTCAATGAAGCGGAATGATGAAATTTAAAAAAGGGAGAGGGTAAGAGGGAGAGGGTTTAAGTTTAGGAAAAAAGACAAAAAATTAAAAGGGATGCTACAGAAAATCAAAATGAGGGATGGAATTTTGTTAATCTTAACCACTACCAATCGTTGCACCATTCCAAGCATTATTTGTTTGCTCATTATGCAAATATATCCAGCCTACACTCATTCCCTAAAAGGGGCAGTGTCGTCTACACCGGTGTCATCCCCTTTTAAATAGGAATACAGGCAAGACCAGACTTGTATTTGCCTCATTTAGCTTTGTGGCTGAAGTTCAGCTTGAGTCTCTCTGGCACAGCCAGCTACGGGACCCACAGCTTGGCATTCGTATGCCATGTATTGAAACTCATTACATACAAGTGATTGTTGCACATGCTTGACTGTCAATTACTCTGATAAATATTAATTCTGATAAGTCTGGCAGTAGCCAGGAGCTTTTGATTATATTTTTGTATTGTATTTGCATTTATATGGTGCTTACTACCCATGACGAAGCATTGAAGCACTTTACGCTGGGCAGCATGCTTCTCCGGAACCCAGGGTTAGTGGTTAATCCAATGGTTGTTTCATACTTTGTATTCAGATTAGTTCTGTACCGTCAAGCAAACTATTCCATGCATTCATTTCAGTGTCTTTGTGGTGAATTAAATTAATATGAGTTAGGTGTGAACATTAGTGAGGTGGGGGGCTGCTATGTCAATTCATGCAAATGGTTGTTGGGGCTAATAGGTGGGCTAGAAAAGATTAGATATTGTGATTTAGTGGTATTTGAAATGAGTTCTGGGCACATTGCAGAAATTAATTAAATAGAGGTTAAGGTTAATATGAATGCTTTAGAGTAGGCTTTACTCTGAGAGAGGAGGCATGCAGGAAATGTAAAGTAAGGAGAAGGTGTTTGAAAGGAAAAAAGAAGGGGCACCAAGCAGAAGTTGTAAGTAAAGGTAGGTTTTTCATGCCAGATTTTTGGTAATATAGAGTATGTTTTTGAGATAGCAAGTAATTTAAGAATGCAAGTCTGTAGCACGAAACAGTATGTATCTGAGATGATGGTGCTATGTTAAATACTTTTTGTAGGCACTGGAATCAAGCAAGCAGTCTGTCCACTGCTAGGCTACAACTAGACTGCTGCTCCAGCAAGGCCAGCTGATCAGCTCAGGGGATAGAAGTTTAAAGTAATGGCTAGACAAATATATAAGGAAATATGGAGAGCTATAGGCTGTGCTAGAAAGAAATAGTTAACCTCAAGATCATAGCAATGTGAGAAACTATATGGGTAAATAATGCAAACATTGAAAAGGAGATTCAGCAAATGCTGGAGCAAATGTCTTCTGATGTAATCCTCAAGATTGGCTTGCAATATTAATCACAAAGGAAAGTCGGATCCATTTTGGATGCCCTTGGGTTGACATGGCACAAGGTGGAGGGGGATGACATCTTCCGCAGCCAGTATAAATGTATTGTCTGCGTTCCTGTGGATGGACGATGTGGCAGGGCTCCCTATAGGAAGTTATTGAAGGCTTTGTTTGCAAGGGACTTCTGATTAGACTCTCTGAAGCACTGCCTTTTGATAATTGCTAGGGGCGAGGGTGGAAATGGCAGATGCTGTTCTGGAAGGCAAAGGGGACCATTAGATGAGGTTCAGCCTTTTGTCTTCCTCATTTACACTTTCAGTTGAGCTGATGACAGAAAAGTGAAGAAGCCTCAAATTTCTTTATGCCTGTTGTGGCTGCTGCAGGCTGTTTATTGCCCTGTAGTGAGGGGCATCACTACAAGGGCTGTGTCTGGAGTGCAGCCTGGAAAGGATATTTGGCAGGATAACCACCCCAGGCTGGTTCTGTAGCAATGAGAGTAAGCAATAAAATGCTTCCGCTACACATCTCCTGTGCAATCTGCAGGGCATGCACAGGTTTTATCCCTGACAAGGTCTCCTGTTTGGAGGTCCATGAATTGAGCACTATATGTTTTAGTTAGCACAAGTATTTGCCATTTGCAATGCCACACAAAAAAACAGAAGAAAATATTTTATGACTTAAATTTGTTTTTTTTTATCTTGGTGCCATCCTCCTTGCGCTCCAGTTGCCACTCCATTCCATACTCAGATGAGTTGCCTCTGATGGTTTCATTCTACAGAGCCACTTACCCCCCACTACTACCTTCCACCTGATGTGGGCCAGGTGGTAATGCGCTCAGATGTCTGGCCCGAGGGGTGCGTGATCGCTGTGTTTTTGATTGGCTGTGTTTTCCTATCTACATGTGGCATCTGAGTTTATAGTGTTTGGGAATGCGCACACCCCTCCGGCCATGTGTGTTTCATGGTGGCCAATCTCCTGGGACCATTGTGGTGTCGCTGCACCCATCTGTCATCGGAGTTTCCTGTTTGTGCATTTGTCTGCAAGCTACGTGCTGCCCCACCTGTGACCGGTCAATCAGTGATCTGAGGCCCAGGTCTCAGAGCCTGCCTGACCACGTATCTTGGAGGAGGGGTTGATGGAGAGTTCATGCCGGGTGGATTGGCTAATATTGATGTGATTTTGTTGGTATATATGATCGTGTCATGGTGCACATCGACGTTCCCAATATTCACACTCCCATCTGTTCTCCCACTTCAGTGCATCCTTTCCCTCTCCCAAGTACCCCTCTCTGTGTTTGCTAAAATTATATGTATAATATACTTCCCTATACTGGCTTTCAGGCAGCCCTCTTTATCTATTGGTCTGTTGATGTGCCATTCACATTTTTCATCTGCCCACAGCAGCATATAACATGGGCCAGTGGGTGAGCAGACTTCAGTCATTGGCTAACCTCACTGTAAGTGACCGCATTCTGTCCTTTCAAATGGAGCACATCCACACACAAGGAAATTCCCTTCAGTGCCAGGTGTACTATGGCTATGTGTGTTGTTAAGCGCAAACAAATGTGCTTCTAGCCAATTTTCTTTTTTTTTTTTTTTTTTTTTTTTTTTTAAGACCAGGGTCCAACTGCTTCCCCAAAAAAACAGTTTTTCCCTTTTTGCTCACTGTGCCCTTACAGACCAGGCCTGCAATAAATACAGAGACATTGGCGATCATCTCGATGAAATTAGAATCATGCATTTGAATTGGGACAACTTTGAGAGTTCATTTGAAACGTCTATGTCTATTACACAGGTGGTGCAACACATAATATAGAAACTATGCTGTACAAGGTGTTACCAAGGTTTATGATCCTCAAGTTAAATCTTGCTAAGCCTCAGGGGTATACGCCCTCACATAAGATTTTTGGAGATGTAGCCGATTACTAGAAAGACAATCATTTCTGGAACGGTGGCTGGGAACATGGCGGCTGTCTGAGGAGCCGGTCGCGGAGGGCGCCGCTCCTGAAAAGAAAATGCGAAAATAATGCAAGCCTTACAGGGGGCTCGCGGGGCTTGGCAAGCTTTACTGAAAGGGCTTGATTTTCCCCGTTTTCTGATCCAGCAGTGCTGCGACGTATGAAGGAGCTGGCGGGGAGACAGCACTCCTGGGAACACAGAGCTGCTCCGTTGCTGAGCCTCCCCAAAACTCAACCGTGTCAGAGAGGCAGCGGCTCGTGTTTCCCTCCGGGGAAATCAAGGCAGAGCGAGCACAAGTGTGGATACCGGTGGAAGGAAGAAGAACAGGTGCTTTAGGATTGTTCAGCAGGCTGAGGACTTGGGGACTTTTGAGTCTGGTAGGAAAGCACCAAGACTGGAAGGCTTTCTTCAGGCTTATGTTATAAATGCTGTAGAAACTTTTTTAGAACTTATGGTGGACAGGGTAAAGGGGCAGGTGGGGTTCGGGAAAGAAGGTGGGAAGGTGGCATTTAAAAATACTGTTGGTCAAGTAGCGTATTCCCTCTGTAGCGCTAAGAAAAGTAAGAAAAAAGTTGAAATTGAAAGTCTGGTCCACCCTCCTCAGAAATCTTCTTTTGTGAGAAGTAAAGCAGAGCAATATAATATTTCTGTTATAAGGCAATTGGATGCGAAGAGTGTTGGTGGGCTGAGTTACAGGAGAGCTTGTGTCACCCCTTCAGTTTGGTCTTATTTTCGATTACTGCCAGACGCTCCCAGGGTGTTAGCCGGAGGAACGAATACGCAAGAGTTGGACAAAATGGACAGATTAGAGTTTGCCGCTAGCCCAGAGGGTAGAGGCTCAGACCTCTGGGTGGATTGGGGAAGTGTGTTACAGTACACTCTTCCTGTGAATTCCATAGAGAAGCAAGCAGAAGCGAATGTAGTGCAGGTTTCCCAACCTGTTGGAGAGGTTCATGGGCAATCAATTGCGAATATGTTAAAAGCATTATCTATGGAACTGAAGAGTATCTTTGAGACTTCTAATGCCAATCAGGTGGGGATAAGGGGTCTCTGTCAAGATTTGGGGAAGAAAATTGATGATCTGGCAGGTCGTACTGCTGCTTTGGAGGAGGAGGTGGGGGAGTTAAGAGTGGCGGTGGAAGAAAATAAGGAGCAGATAAGATATTTAAAAGAAGGAGAAACAGGGGTGATGGCTAAAATGGAATCCCTGGAAAATAATCTGAGGAGGAATAATTTGAGGTTTTCTCAAGGTCCCGGAAGGGCTGGAAGAAGGTGACTTAAAAGGGTTTATGGCGCGTCTGATAAAGCAAGAGGTGAATGTGGAAATATCCGAAGAAGACATTGTTAAAGATATTCAAAGGGTGCGCCGGGTTCCGGCTAAAATGCCTCCCAACAGGGTCAGACCAGGGAAAATCTTAGTTTATTTTCAGACATACTCCTTGAAGGAACATATTCTCTCCCAGGCGCTAAAAAAGAAATTGTTAAGGGTAAACGGATCCCCTTTTGAAATCAGGTCAGACCTTGCGGCTGTGATTTTGAATAAACAGTGGGAGCTGGGTAAAAGAATAGATATTCTGAAAAAAACTGGGGGCTACAGCTCAGTTGAGATTTCCTGCGTCTCTAAAAGTTATGGTAAATAATAAGATGTATAATTTTACGAACTGGAAGGAGGTGGACGAGTTGATTATGAAAATTGAGAAAGAGGGCAGGAATGAGGCAGGTCTAACTTAAGATTGGAGTGTTCCCCCGGTAGGGAGGTTTTGTGGGTAATGTCCTAACTTAGGAGCGGTGATCCTCCTCTGACCTAGGTCAGGTCAATGTTTGGGTGGGTTCCCAGGGGAGGAGGGGGATTGGGTGGGGTGCAGGAGGAGGGTTGTGGGGGGCACTGGGTGGGGTGTATAATAGTGGTAAAAAATATTATTTTTGGTGTAAGTAGTTTGGGGGAAAGGGAGGGAGGGGCGGTGATGGTGAGCACTGGGTGGGGAGTATATTACGGGGAAAAAAGATCCTCAATGTGGTAAGTGGACCTGGGGGGTGGGGGAGGGATGAGTGGTTGGGGTGGAAGAAGGTAGGCGGTTTGGATGTCGGAAAATGGCAATAAAGAACTTGAGACTCCGGTCCTGGAATGTGAATGGTCTCAGGGTAAAGAGTAGGCAGAAAAGGTTGGTGCAATATTTGAGAGATGTCCTGTTCGATGTCTTGATTTTACAAGAGACTCATCTTTCCAGGGAGGAATGTTTTGAAGTTTTTAAGACATGCGGGTGGGTCCAGCAGATAGCCAGCTTAAATTGTTTGAGTGGTAGTAAAGGAGCGGCTGTTCTAATTAAGAAACATGCCAGTATTCCTTCTCTGTAATGCCCCATAGATAACTCGGGGAATGGGTGGTGGGGAAGCTGTCTGCTTTTGAATATCTCTTTACCTTGGATATTATGGTCCTAACAGGGATGATGCAGGCCCATTAAGGGAACTCTCAGATTCTCTTTTACAATATTTAGATCCTGTAATATGGGCAGGTGATTTCAATGTTGTTTTGAATTACGAATTAGATAGATCAGCGGGTACTAGGTCCAAAGTAAATGAGAAAATGCAGGGTCAGATCCGGGTAATGATGTCCCAATGGGGGTTATATGATGTTTGGAGGGATAAAAGGGGGTCAGAGAGAGGTTACTCTTATTATAATAAGAAGTGTCGGCATCAGTCCAGAATTGAGTATTTCCTGTTGGATATGGTTTTTAGGGACTTTGTTGAGTCAGTTGTACATATTGGGGCCCATTTATCAGATCACTCAGCGGTTAGTTTAGTTCTTAGGTTGCCAACAAAAAGGAGGGAAAAAAGGTGCACCCTAGACAGAACCTTGCTTCTGGAAGATGAGGTGGTTACGGAATTGCGGGCAGATTCAGAAGAATTTTTTAGGATAAACTTGGGTTCAGCTCCCTTAGCAATAGTTTGGGATACATTTAAGGCCTTTTTGAGGGGATGTTTGATTAGGATTGCTGCATATAGGAGGAAACTATATAATGAAGAAATAAGTACGTTGGAGACTCAAATACGACAGTGTGAGCAGGGCATGTTAAGTAAGGAGCAGGGTGAAGAGTTGGACAACTTTTTTAAGCAACGTCAGACAGCTAGTCTGGAGTTAGCAGCTCTTTTGGATCGCAGGGTTAGATTGAGATGTGAAGTTAATAGGGTGATGCATTTCGAGTATAGTGAGAACAGCAGTGAATTGTAGGCTTGGAAGATAAAATTAGATAGGGTCAGGAATCGGGTGACAGAAATCTGAGATGAGGACTCGGGTGAGATTAGTAAAGGCGCTGAGCAGGTGGAAGAGGGTTTTGAAAAAAAAATTCTTTAAGGACTTGTATACAGAAGATTTGAAGCCGTTGGAGGAGAAATTGAAGGAGTGGCTTGGGGAATTAGAGTTACCGACTCTGGATGAAGAGGAGAGAAGGATGATTAATGAACTGGTACAGCTCACTGAGGTAGAAAGGGTCATCTCAGCAGGTAAATTGGGGAAGGCATCAGGACCAGATGGGTTACCGATGGAGGTTTATCGAGCTCTGGGTAGCAGCATTTTAAAAATCCTGAAGCAATTATGTGACAAGATTATGGGGGGAGATGAGAATCTTCCTCCTTCTTGGAAAGAGGCGATTATTATGTTAATTCTAAAGCCCAGTAAGGACCCTAGGAAGTGTGATTCATACTGCCCAATATCACTGTTAAACTGTGACTATAAAATCTTTGCTAAACTCCTGGCTGATAGATTAGTGATGGTGATGGGGAAACTCATACATACAGACCAGAGAGGGTTTCTGAAAGGTAGGCATATGCATGAATTGACACAGGGATTGGTAGGGTCGATTGATTTAGCTACGTCATTGCATATGCCTTTAGCGGTGGTAATGGTGGATGCAACAAAAGCATTCAACAGGGTTAATTGGAGTTATTTGATGACGGTTTGTTAATCATATAAAATCGGAGGCCAATTTATTAGAATATTGAAGAAAATCTATCCGGACCCAAGCGCAAGAATTTTGGTTAACGGTATGCTCACTCCTTCAGTAAAGATAGAAAGAGGGACGAGACAGGGGTGCCCATTATCCCCTCTATTATTTGATCTTTATATTGAACCATTATCCTGCAGAATTAGGAGAGATAAGAGAATACCGCCTTTCCAGTGTGGGGACCTGGTTAAAAAGGTCTCTTTATATGCGGATGATCTAATGATTTATACAGCGAACCTAAGACAGGCTAAACCAGTTCTACAAGAGTTAACAGATGATTTTGGGGGGATTTCTGGTTATGCAGTTAACAATCATAAAACCGAAATTATGGCATGGAATATGGAACTCAATGATGAGGTAGCGAATGTAAAAAAATAAGTCAAATATTTGGGGATTACGGTGACAAAGGATATATGTAAAATGGCGGAAATAAATCTTGCTTTGGTTATGAGGGAGGTGGACCTTTTACTGAGGAAATGGCTAAATCTTCCACTAACTATAATAGGTCGGATTAATGTGGTAAAAATGGTGATAGTCCCTAAATTAACTTTTATTTTCAATGCATTACCATTAATGTTTAACAAGGTTGCTTTAAAGAAATTGCAGGGGAAAATTTGTAGTTTCATTTGGGCATCAAAATGTGTTCGTATATCATGGAAAAAGCTCAGGAGAAAGAAAGTAAAATGTGGTCTGGCAGCTCCTGATATACAGTACTATGCATGGGCATATCTGTTAAAAAAAATGTAAGACAGAGTTTTTATGCATTTCACCGTTCTGAGCTGGGGCAGGTGTTAACTGCTATGATGGAAGGCCAGGAGGTCCAGAGAAGTTTCTTGTATAAGTTTTGGGATCTGAAGTTCTTCAAAGAAATTTGATTTAAGATATTATATGATTGGGCAGTGTTGTGGTATGAGGTGAGGAAGATCACAAAATTGTCATGTTATAATTAATATGTGCCGATTTGGGACTCTCCTGGCTCCCGGGAGTGGACTAAAGATGCCCTGGCTATTCCTCTGAAAGAGGCAGTTTTTTTTCCAATGGAAACATCTTTGTTATAATGGTGAACTTAGAGACTTTGATAACCTTAATATCGAGGGAGGAGGAGAGCTGTCTAAGTTTAAATACCTTCAGATGAAGTCCTGGGTTGGGAATGTAACAGAGGAAGCGGGAACCAGACGCAGTTGGACATCTTGATGAAGAAGGAAGTGGCGAAATGGTATTGGCTGATGTTGGATATTGTGGATGGGGAATTTAACCTCCCGGAAGAAATCTGGAGGGAGTGCTTGCCGGAGCCGCAGCTTAAAGACCTTTGGCAAGTATCTACTATACTTTTGTATAACACTGTTAAACCTGCTGTGTTAAGGAGAAATCATCTATTCTCTATCCACAGAGCCTTCTGGACTCCCAAACAATTGTCCAGGCTGAGACAAGATTACTTGGTGAGGTGTAAGAAGTGTGGTTTTGCATCAGCTGATGATCTACATATGTTTATTGACTGCCCTTTACTTCGTACGTTTTGTCAAGAGGTGGGGGATGCAATTAATGACATTCTTCCCTCAGTCCCAAAGGTAAGACCTTCGATTGTGATGTTTGGCTGCTAATATGAGACACAGTAGATGGGTAGAGATGGAGCTAAACTGTTGTTTTATATGATGCTTGTGGCGAGAAGGGAGATTTGTAGGAAATGGATCAGCCCTGTCCCCCCTACTTTTATCAAATGGAAACATTCTCTAATTCACTATTATAAGTTTGACTGTTATAAAGTTTGTAAGAGTATCAGATTTTGGAATCCGCTGAAGCAATGGTTGTGAAGTGGTGAGGTATAAATAGATAGGATGTGATCCTATGATTATATCCTTCCCTCTGCTTTCCGCACTAGAGTTTTGGATGGAAGGTCTGCCCCGGACAAGGGTGACGAGGTTAGGGTTGTGAGGAGAGCAGTTGAGTGAGAACCTTTGCTGCCCCTCCCCCCATTGGTCATGTGAGGGAAATTTGGAAGATATATGAGGATAAAAAATGTTTTAAAAAATCACTTCTGGAACGTCCTGTGAGTATTTGCGACTAGAAACGTAACTTACAAAAACCCTCTTAGTCTTGTGGTTCCACATTCTGGGTGCAATCTGTTGCATGCGCACTACCCCAATTTTCCAGTAGATGGTGTGATATAGAAATGTCATAATCGTAATCATTCTTGGCCCTACCCAATTTTTACGTTCCAGCTGAAAAAATGCCAGAACATGTGTGGCTAGTGTAACTGTTCAGAGAAGGTATTACCCGATGCCAGGGCTACCCTGTCTGTTTCACAGTAAGGAAATGCTGATTTGCATTTCGGTGACACACTTTTGTCCAGGCCAAATCAAGGTTGTTTAAAATAAGGTCGGAAAAGACCGGGATAGCACATGCTTGCTTGTCTCAGGTCGGAGGCCATGCCTTATTTGGTAGATTAATGAATTGTGAAATTAGATTGTCACTGTGGAATTATGAATAAATATTTAACAGGATTTGATAGCGCCTAAAGCTAAGATGGTACAGAACTCTCCAGTGTGGAGGAGTTTTGGTGGGGGCAGCCTAGGAACATTTTAATATAATTAGAAATGGAAATATGTAGTTCTTTCCAGAATGAAACTATTGGAGGTCACATTCAGACTCCAGTTTCGAATTTGAGGGTGATCATAGTATGTCTGACATTCATGTAGTGGAAGGAGAGAGCTTGTAGGAGTTGACAATATGAGATGTTAACAATGGATATCCTGCTTTTGGTGGTCCCCAGAGAGAAGACCTGAATCTCCGGGGGCAGGTGGGTGTATAGCAACACAATTATGATGGGCAAGATGACATTGGGAATACTAAACTATGCTTGAAATGTGCACTATTTAACATCTCCTCATTTAGTTATGGTACTGAATTTATCACCCCCTAACCCTACTATGGTAAGATAGTGCTGTACAGTAAGATGGAAAAATCAGTTTGCTAAGATTAGTTTACAACAAAAAGTGATTCTAGACTATAAAGAAATTAAAGGGGGATCATTGTGTGTGAAAAACAAAGGAAAAAACAACAATTTCCTGAAGCAATGTCTAAAAAGAAACACTGTGTACAAAGGACAGCAATCTAAGAAGAGTAGTAGATAAGAGTTAATGCAGAGATTAATTTAGAGTTAAAATAAGAGGTGTGTTTTAAACTGGATTTGAAAACTGAACGAGGAAGCAACACTAAAATGAATAGGAAGGGCATTCCAGATTTTCAGCACATTGCCAGCAAAAGGTATTTTGAGAGTAGATCATTTGCTAAAGCGTGAACTCTTCAGGAGTAGAAGAGACTGACTATGGACCTTATTTAGAGTTAATAGGAGGGGTACTTCATCGAACAAAGTGGCGGATGTCCTGTCCACTATATTACAAGTGCATCATATTCACATAGCCAATTGAAGATTAACTCAATGGCAGTTTAGAATTATCCTTGTTTTCTGCACTGTTGAAAAGCAATGGTTTGAAGTTTTTCTTATTTAGGAATCTACCGGGAATTCCTCCAGAGGCCAGAATATAGTATGTTCATTGTAGTTATTCTGTGGGTTTGGATGATTTTGGAACTTGAAAATACATTTTCCAACCTTTCTCAGAGTGATTGGAAATGGTAGGATCCAAGTTACCTCACTGCCATGCTCCTCAGCATTGTACATACTGTCGTACTAGAAGTGATGGTATTGCTAAATTATGTTTGGTTAATAAAAAACATTACCAAAATCAAATTAAAATTACATCCAACCATCCCTTTGGGAACTGCCAACACAATTTGATAATTTATATTTCACTGTCTACTGGCACTACCACATTAAAGAAAAGAGGCTTTAGAGGTATTGTATGTTTACATTCCCTGAATTCTGAACACTAAAGTACCAATTTACTAAACCCCATCTAACATAATGAAATAAAAACCCAACTGTAGTTACTCTGAAATGTGTAAATATTAACTTTTTTTATATTCATTCATCCTCGTTACAAGAAGGATAAGAAGTTAGATATGATATCATTTTTCTAAGCTTAGAAAATTGTCTATGATGCTAAAATACTGGGCATATTTATTAATCTTTCACACACAGGGCAGCAAGCAAAGTTGCCTGCGCTGCATTGTATGAAAGGGATAGAGCACAAATGCTCCAAATTTACAAAGATATAGAGCATTTTTGCTCTCCTTGTGCTGGTGCCCTGTGTGCAGCCTACTGTCAATGCAAGCACCCTTGCACCATAGTACAAGTGTGCTGGTATTACAAGCAGGATTATTTGTATGCAAGAAGGCACAAAAAACAATCCTTAGAGGCATTTTCCTTTTTCTATATGTGCTGCAGAATGAAGATAGGGAGGTTTTCCACCTGGCAGACAGAGTTCAGCCCCTTATGTGCACAGTTGAAAGGTGTTTGACAAGATAACAACTACTGATAATGGAGGCTAGAGGAGCTGTCCAGTCACCGTGCTGATCAACCTACTGATTGGCATTGAAGAAGGGCATGAAAGACCATGTGTCTTGTGAAAACCCATGCATTCGTGTTTTCTCAAGTGGCTGAAGAAATGCATGCTGGTCCATGTGGCTTCTGTCTGCCACTCTGTCAGTGTTGCCCTGTGTGGCTGCAGAAGAGTATAAAAACGTTGTGCCGTATGCTGCCGATCCACCGATATTGCCTGAACACCACCAGTTAGGATGCAAAAGGGCCCATGTACCATTGGGACTGGTCCGCACTGTTGATTCCCCCAACAGGACTGACTGCAGTTGCACTGCAGCTTTGTCCATACTAACACAAATGAATCAATGGGAGGACCCTTGGTGTTTACACGTGGCCACTGGTCTCTGTTTCCCCTGAACCCACAACCAATAGCATCTGCAACTAATGTTTGACTCCAATACAGAGCAGGTGAAGTCACAGGGCTTCACCTGCACAGAGTGAGTACAGTTACCCTGATCTACAACCTGACCAAGCAAACCACACCTGTAACTGATTGGCAAAGCCATATCCTGTGCTTGATCATTCCCTTTTTCAGACAAAAACGTGTAACCGTCCAACACATACGCACTTAAACTGTCTCGAATTTTAGATTGGTACACTGTAACGGCAATACTTGCCTTTTGAGATAAAGGTATATGCCATAAGGCTTTCTGAAGTTGCTAAGCATATTTCTTTAAATTTAAATAAAGTCTTATAATTGTTCTTAAACAAATACCACCGCTTGAAGAAGAGATTTATTGTTAGCGATACATGTGCTGGCTGACTGACCTACGTCTTCTACCTCCCATTTCGTCTGTTTGACTTCAATACCCCTCGAAAGTCAAAACCTAAAGAGGAGGTATTTGTCTCTTAAGCGAGGTCACAATAGTTCCTAATTTTTGTCTGTCGAAGAACCAAGACAATACTTATCACATTGATTGCTTAATTAGTCTTAAGCCACTCAGTCTGGAAAACACCAATCTCACACACACACAGACACACACCTCCCCCCTCTCGGAAGAGTCAAAGCAGTGCAGAGGACGTTATCACCCAAATATGGACATTAATTGTACCATCAAATCGTTATTTCCCATATATTCTACTTCAAAGGTTTCCAAAGTTTTTAATTATGCACAGTTAATTAAAACCATCATACGTACGTAAGCCATACAACATTATCAAACACTTTAACCATAAAACCAATGCAACTTAGTTGAGCTAAAATAGCAATTAATTATATACGAGGTTGGTTTTTTTTCATTATTGGCCTCATCTGAGTTCTACGATCGTCAACTTTTAAAACCGAGTAAAATTCACACCACAATAATAAGAGTGGTCACGCTACAATAAATGCTGCAAACATACTCAGGATATTTCTTTCTTTAAACTGAAAACATTTTAAAAAATTGTATACTTTAAAACATGTAAATTTATTAGGGGAATTTTGTAGCAAATCCATCGAAGCTTGGTGTGCGTTCAAATTGTATCGCTTTATTAAAGGTAGTAAATATATGTTTCTAGCCTCTTTTAATGCCGGACAAAAGAGAAAAAAAAAACGAAACATATTTTGGGTGCCTTTACGACAGAGGTCATAAATAGAAGATTTTTGGGAAATTCTTATTCCACCTTGCTGAGACAATGTTTAGAGGGATGCTTCCTAAACGAAGAGACATGATAAAATGTCTATTACAATATGGGATTCGAAAAGAACAATACGGGTGGGCCCATCCAAACATAATATCATTACATATTGTTTTATAAAATGTCAAGGAAGCACAGTGGCCCTTATCCAACATGTGACTAAGTCGCAGAAATAAGGCTCTAAGAAAGAGTCGGAGATACCCTGGAGACCATCCCCCTAACAATTTACCATTACACTCAAAATGCTCTATGGCTCTGTTAAAGGTTCTCCCAAAAGTAAATTATGGCATCTTGCTTTATTTCTGCCTTAAGGAGGGATCTCGGAGGAGGAGTTAGGGGCATGAAGCAGTCTATAACCCATCACATTATGTTGCCTAGGGACTGCACAAGTGTGCCCAGTATTCCAAGCCCCAATCTAAATAATTGTACTGGCAGAGACAAACGTATTGAACAAACTTTTCTTAAAATCTTATATTTACACTTATTTAAAAATGACCATGATGTAATTGGGGGTATGCTCTAAAGTGTAAATTGGTGTAAGTGGAATTTCAGTTTTTTAGATTTGAATTAGCTAGTCAAAATGTTTACTCTTCATGGAACAATAGAAACTGCAAGAGTTTTGCATGAGCAAGTGCTTTATTGCACATATTTGTAACTATCAGAGGAGTTCCTACCTACAAAAGTGTAACTGTTAACCCTTTCTGCCCTTTTCATCACTCAAGTACCAGTTGTATGTTGGGACAATTTTCTTCTTCCTAAAAACTAACATTTTTGTTTTTGCTATGTTGAGCTTTAAAAGGTGCTTCTACGCATAAGTATGCAACCTCCTCAAACCGACTGGTGTCTGATCTAATAGGATTATATCATCCAGGACAGGAGAGTAAGCAGCTGTTTAGAGCCATTGTTTGGGAGTATTTGTTCCCTTCTTGAAGATGACTCGAAATCAGAAAGGTAAGGAGAGAATGAGTCAAAACGCAAGCCTGTTTTAAACCATTTAGTGTAGACACTGGGTTAGAAAGGCCCAGAATTATCTCAATAGTATTTCACATCATGTAGAAGAATACAAAGGAGACTACAAATCGAAATAAACCACTTGAAATCCTTAAAGCAGATACCTTCTGCCATAGTCAGTGAGTCTATACGAGGTACTGCTTTAGTTCTTCCAAATTTTAGCAAGACTTCTATTTGGTGTTTTACAATTCCATATGCTTCTAATTCTTCCAGTTTTTTTTCTCCGCTATACTCATTAAAGAATTCAATGGTCGCTTGTCTGGATGCCTAAAAACTTTAAAGACTGGCGCAACAAAGCTCTTTCTGTCAGGAGAGGAATGCATAGCTCAATAATGTGCATGATAGTTTCTTTCAGTTGTTTGCACCATCCACACAAATGCTCATGCTGGCAGCTGAGTATGAGGGCGAGACAGCAGCAGGGAGGAACAGTGTGCACTTCAGTTTAAAATGCACGTCACTTTAGCTGGCTGTCTTGCGACGGTCAGCCTGACATGCGCACTATAAACACTCCGACTGAGCTATTTTAGACAGCTGAGTGGAGAGCAGGCATAAGCTCCCTGTACCCGAAGGAACATTGAACCAGCCCACTTCAGCCAATACTGGTGCTTTTCTCATTCTGCCTGAGTAGCTTGAGAGCAGCATCTGGATTGGTAGAGCGGAATTGGTTGAGGTTCTGGGGACCTGTGCTGGAGTCACGGACTGACAGGACGAAGAGGAGCACAGAGCACGAAGCAGTGGGTAAGTACATCTTTTTTTAAAAAAAATTATGTGAAGTTGATTTGACTCGCTGACAGGCACTAAGACAAACTTTCAGTGCCTTAAGCCTTTACTCCAGAGCTTTCAATCCTGTTATAAACAGTGTTTAAAAAGAACCACGATTGAGAGCTTTGGCGTTGAGTCCAATGGTACTGCTGTTTTTTTTTTATCAGTCCTGTCATTGGGTCAAATATTCGTCTTACCAGTTTTATTCGTTAGCAACCACCACTGTATGACCGAAGACTGAGAGGATCAATACAGCTTGTTATAGTCCATGCATGCGAACGCTTCTCCTGAGTCTGTCTGTCTTCAATACACATGATAGCTCGCCTTCTGCATGCACCCATTCATGTTCTGAAGGACACACGCGTTTCCGACTTCATGAATTTGCAAATAAGTCAGCATTCCTAAAGGTACTTTCTATAGCTTGTTTCTTGGTGAGAAAAGCTAAGTTGGGTCATCCCAGATCCGTTTTTTACGCGGAATCTGCCCTTGTAGGTTCTTAGCTCGAACCACATTTTTCCAAAAGCGGCTTGGCGTGCGATGGATTGTTTGATGAAGCCGAACTCTAGTCTGACGTCAGCGGGTGAAGTGTTATTTGCTAAAAAGATTTTCCTGTAGGTGTGAACCATTAATGACTCCAGGAGTGTTGATTGACGCCAGCAAAACAGTTCACAACCATACGAAATAGAAGGTACAAATTTAGCACTGACTACCTTACATTAAATTTGTACACTTTTTGTCAGAACAACATCACTTTCGTTTTATAGGAATTCGTGACTATGCAGTTTTATATACTGTAGGATGCAATGTCTGCCTATCTCTGTAGTACAAATGGCTTCCTATCGACCATGTCGTCTATTTACATCACATAAAAATGACCACGGATGGCTTCAATTCTTTGATCATATCTGCAATAGAAAAGCCCATAAATCGAAATCTTCTAGTTCACCTCAGCTGGGAATATTTGGGTGAAAGCAGTGGCTCACGGATGTGCTCCTGAAAGCTAATATTTCAGTGTGGAATTTATCAAGGCACTTAACTTAGTTTGCATTTTAGCTCCCACTGGGGTCGGTATTTGCCCAAGCAATCCCAGTCCCACTTTATTGACTGCTTTGTGCAGCCTGCGTAGGAGACATACTGCCCGGGGTGGCAGGCAGTCGCAGGTAATCACCTGCCCAGAATGAGAGCGCATTCTCTGATCTACAAACTGAGTGACCTGTCATCCTCTGTGACTCTGATTAGCAAATCCATAGGCTTTATCCGCAGTGGTGGATCAGTTCTTCCTGAAGACATTCTGCTATGGAGGGGTCATATTCTTTTGCTCAATCCATCCTGAGAGGCCCAGCAAGACGTCAGCAAACATTTTTGCTGAACTATCCAGCAAAACAATAAAAAGCTAGTTGAAAGGATGAGATACTGAGATTTATTTTCATTGACACATGATCAAATGTCTTTTCTACCACACGTCTGCTATTAAGGACCATGTAGTGACATAAGGAATAGGGTGTGGAAAGCGAAGTAACACAGTATTCAGTCTGAGGAAAAGCCTTAGTGCTACATTTGTACAAAGCAAGGAGGTGGTGTGTGACACCAGTTTATTTAATGATTTCTAGTAGCTGAGGACTAAGTGGGCCTCTGGGCACTCTTACATTTTGTGCATGTGATGGCGAGGGCATGAGTGGGTAGAGTGTTCCAAAGAAATTGGCCAGTACTTTGGAAGATCAGAACCTCCATGGGGCCCATGTAGTTTAATGATAGAGAGGGCATGAATGTTAGCTAAGTGAAGATTGCAGGGTTTGTGGACATGGATTTGACAAAAAGGGAGCATGTTATTTATGGGCTCAAATGCCAGGGTTAACATCTTTCATCTACCCATGTTTTTGATTGTTAGCCAATCCGTCTACAGTTTGGAGGTTCCTGGTCGAATCCTGAAGGGAAAAACAGACTGCTGTGATCTAGGTTTGTAAGCATAGGTGTGCCAGGTGAAAACAGGGAAAATGCAACCTATTACAACGAATACTGGTCCCTTAGGGCAGTTGTAAACTTGCAATGTCCTTGGGCAGCGCATTCATTGAAATATGGTGGAGCTGCTTCATGTTTCTGTGCAGGCAGCAATCTGCCTGCATTTGAAGAGGAGTCCGAGATCACCTTGCAGCCAGGTGCAGTGCCTGGTTGCACATGCCTGCAAGGGATCCATGGGACCCCCTTTTGCCCCTTGATAGACCTGTCTTCCTGAGGTGCACTGAGAATGCGCCACCATTTTGTGTCGCATACTAGTGAACTCCCTAGATTCTGAGGGTTATCTCTGCAGATTGTCCACCATGGCTGCTCTCTTCACTAGAAATGACTCTCCTCCTCCTCCTTCCATAGTAACTTGGCAAGAGATGGATTCCATCATGGGGACAGCTCTTTTGCCCCCCACATGACTCTACACTTTCAATTAATTTGTTCCTAGCATTTCTGAGAAACCTGCATATCCCCTATTTGGCATCAAAGCACAGAAGATATTGGTGGGGGAGAATAGGACCGATTCACTCTCTATCAAAGGTGCAGGAGGTATTCAGGATCAGATCTCACAGGACTCACCCACAAGATGGCTGCCCCTGGGATCCCAGGAGGGATCTATTTTGCAAGTTCCTCTAAACTGTCCTATTCAGTCTAAGCAGATACCAGAGAATGCAACTCAGATGGTATTATCAGGCGATGAGCTCCCAGAAATGCCTGGACTACCCGCTGAACCTGTTCGCCTCTGCAACATGCTTCAGGTAATACTAAAGAAAATTAGAGAGATGAAATGCACCCAGCAGAAAGCTCACAAAAAGGTACAGATTCAACTAAGAGAAATAACAGGAATCTCCTTTAGATCAACACGAGACTAACTCAAGCTGAGCAGTGCATATCTGAATCAGAGAGGACGTTTGAAACGGTGCTAAATCCCCAGCTGCAAGTTTGAACTTAAGATACTGGAAGCTAAGATTAAGCTCAATGATACAGAGATCAGATGTAGATTCTCAAATTTACGATTTACTGGGATTTGTGAAGGGAAGGAACAAGGACAGGATCCAATTAAGTTTATCTTAGAGTTGATTTAGCAATGCATGTTCCCTGAGGCGCAACCCAAGACAGAGGATTTCTCTATTATGCCGGCCCATTGGGTTCCTTTTACCCAGCCCCTGAACGCCAGGTATCTTCATACATTTCTTGTAAATTTTAGAGATTTCCACACTAGAGAGAGAATTTTTTCAGAAGTTATTAAACAAAAAGGATTACAGACCTCAGACAACCTTGGATTCAATATTGTGCCAGACGTCAGCCACAGCAGCGCATTGTTGCAGAGAGTTCAAATCTATGGTCCAACTTCTTAAAACAGGGCATTCAAGAAGCCATAGTACAGCAATCTACGCTCAAGGAGCCACTCAAGGGACAATTTCAAATACTCAGATCTGTCAGACAAGCCAATTCACTATTACAGCAGATGCGCATGTAAAGTGACAGAACTCTCTTTGAATATATAAGGTCCTCATGCCTAACGTAGGTTCTACTGCGCTATTGAATAATGAGCACAAAAGAGTTAAAACAAATCTAATTATTTGAATTCTCTGCTGTTCTTAAATGAATTAGGGGTCCAGTGAACGCAGCGGCCTCCTGGGCAGGCCAAGTCATCTGCCCCTCCAAGGCACACTGTTAAGGGATGGCAGGGAGTGTGTGGGTGTTCTGGCAGCCCTCGATGGAGGATCTGGGGCAGAAAAGGTTCTAATTGGTGTCTGGTCCACAGGGGGAGGGGCACAAATGTGGAAGAAGAGGGAGGGGTGGGGGTATGTTGGGGGGATGGGGTACAGTTTAGGTCAACCAAGCTAGGGAGTGCAAAAATAAGGGGAAAATAATGCAGCAGAGTGATCAGATTGAAGTAAGCTTCTCAGGACAGGTGGTTCTGTCGTCTTGTAGAGGTGAGTGATGTCACATAGAAGGATGAAAACTTTCTCTTGCAATGTTAATGGTATCAATAACAAAATGAAGGCCCTCATTACAACCCTGGCAGTTGGTGATAAAGCAGCGGTAATACCACCAACAGGCCGGCGGTAAATACCGCCAAATTATGACCATGGCGGAAACCGCTCAGACAGACAGCCACTTTACCACACTGACCGCCAGGGCAGAATCAACAGGCACCACGGCTGTAACCGTCTAGAGCCAGGCGGAAGACAATGTTCCGCCCACTGTATTATGACGCACCAATCCGCCACCTTTGCCGGCGCGGTACCAACATCAAAAGCCTGGCGGAAACACTGCACAGATGGAAAACAACTCACCTGTGGAGACTCTGGGAAGAACCACGCCACCATGGAGCATGAGCTGCATGTCTTCCCAATGCTGTTCTACGTGCTGCTCCACCCAAACACCAACAACGGTAAAGAAGACCATGGTGAGTACAGCCACCTAGCACACGAGGGGGAGGAAAAAGAGAGTGACACACACAAGAACCCCCATCCCCAACACCATACACACAAGCAGATGCAGCAATATAACATATTTACCCCGTACCCCTCAGGAATAATGCAAGGAAAATAGGAATTGATGAAAGTGAGTGTAATAAGATAAAAAAAGTAGAAATACATGCATCCAAATTACAAAGTATTTTCATATTTACAAATGTAGGGACACTGCCCAGTCCTCAATGTTCGTGGGCCACAGGGCCACATTACAAAGTCCAAGGCCCCACTTTACTCCTGCAACAACATGGAGAGAACACTGCAGGGGCATCAAGGGGAACGGGGGGGCACCTCAGCTGGCAGATGGAACAACACCACTGGTCCTGGAGGGGGTAACATGCCCATTACTCTGTCCTGGGGAGTGCAAGGCCACAGTCTCTCAATTGGGTGACTTGCTCAGATGCCCTGGAGGGGGCAACATGCCCTGTGCTTGGTCCTGGGGAGTGCAAGGCCACAGTCTCTCAAGTGGGTGACTTGCCCACTGGCAATGGAGGGGGTAACATGCCCTGAACTTGGTCCTGGGGAGTGCAGGCCACAGTCTCTCAAGTGGGTGACTTGCCCACTGGCAATGGAGTGGGCAACATGCCCTGTGCTTGGTCCTGGGGAGTGCAAGGCCACAATCTCTCAAGTGGGTGACTTGCCCACTGGTTCTGGAGGGGGCAACATGTCCTGTGAGCTTCATCCTGGGGAGGATAGGGTGAGTGGATGGCATCTCCACTTGTTCTGGAGGGGGCATCATACCCTGTGAGCTTCTTCCTCTGGAGGACAGGGTGAGTGGATGGCATCTCCACTGGTTCTGGAGGGGGCATGGTGCCCTGCGAGCCTCGTCCTGGGGAGGATCGGGTGAGTGGATAGCATCTTCACTGGTTCTGGAGGGGGCATTGTGCCCTGTCATGCAGATACTGGGGAGTGCAAGGTCACAGTCTCTCAGGTGGGTGTCATACCCACTGGATTTGTAGGGGTCATGCCGCACAACAGCCCATGGGTGGAGGTTCAATGAATGTCCGGCGGCGGTGATGGCTGTTCAGTGGTGGTGCTGGTGGTGGTGGTGGGGTAGCGCCAGCCCATCCCCTGCAGTCTCGGATGGCTGCCCAATAGTGCTGGTGGTGGTGGTGGGGGGAGGCTCCAGGCCATCCCCTGCAGCCTCGGATGGCTGCCCAATGGTGCTGCTGCTGGTGGTGGTAGGGCAAAGCTCCTGCCCATCCCCTGCAGCCTCAGACGGCTGCCCAATGGTGCTGGTGGTGCTGCTGGTGGTGGTGGTGGGGAAAGCTCCTGCCATCCCCTGCAGCTTCAGATGGCTGCACAATGGTGCTGGTGGTGGTGGGAAGCTCCAACCCATCCCCTGCAGCCTCGGACAGCTGCCCAATGGTGCTGGTGGCAGTGCTGGTGGTGGAAAGCTCCTGCCCATCCCCTGCAGCCTCGGATGGGTGCACTACCATGGTTGGCAGTGGGGGCTCCGACTGAGTCCCAGCACCAGACTCCTTGCCCTTCCTTCCTGCAGCACGTGGGGCAGGCTCCTTGCCCTTCCTTCCTGCAGCACGTGGGGCAGGCTCCTTGCCCTTCCTTCCTGCAGCACTTGGGGCAGGCACCCTTTCTGCCTGGCTGGCTGGTGGCCGGGATCCTTTCACACCTGGAGTTAATGGGGACACTAATGTGCCCGTGGTCTGGGTGGCTGAGGTGCTTGCCTGGGTTTTGACCACCCTGGCCTGACGTGAAGGACGGAGGGGGTAGGGGTAGGGAAGAGGTCAATGGTGGAGAGGAAAAGCTTCTTAGGGACATTGGGGCGGGAAGAAGGAGAATGTTTGGGATTGGAGGAACAGGGAGTGGTTGTAGGAGGTGTCAGTCTGCTGTGTTTGGGTGCAGCTGCATGGCCTGGATGCTGTTGTGGGGTGAATGGCTGTTGGGTGTCTGAGTGCTTGCGTTTGTGTAATTTGGGAGGAGGGGACACAGACACAGTGGGAGAGGACACATGGGACGTGTGCATGGATGTGGGGGTGGTGACTGCCAGTGAGGTGTGTGATCTGATAGGTGTGTTGGTGATGGGGGTAGTGGTTGAGGATGTAGTGCATGCAGGTGTGAGTGTCCACCCAACTGGGAGGGAGGTGGAGGACGAGGAGGAGGGGGACACAGTGGAAGCAGTGGATGATATTATGTCTGCATCTGGATGGTGTTTGTGTGGCGCTTGTATTTGCCACTCAGGGCAGCAGGGCTCACTGGGGCAGGGCCTGAGGTGCCTGGGGTGAAGGAGATGGCCACTGTAAAGAAATGGCTCCCTGTTGCAGTTACCCCCCACTTTTTGCCTGATACTGATGCTGACTTGACTGAGAAGTGTGCTGGGACCCTGCTAACCAGGCCCCAGCACCAGTGTTCTTTCCCTAACCTGTACTTTTGTATCCACAATTGGCAGACCCTGGCATCCAGATAAGTCCCTTGTAACTGGTACTTCTAGTACCAAGGGCCCTGATGCCAAGGAAGGTCTCTAAGGGCTGCAGCATGTCTTATGCCACCCTGGAGACCTCTCAATCAGCACAGACACACTGCTTGCCAGCTTGTGTGTGCTAGTGAGAACAAAACGAGTAAGTCGACATGGCACTCGCCTCAGGGTGCCATGCCAGCCTCTCACTGCCTATGCAAGTATAGGTCAGTCACCCCTCTAGCAGGCCTTACAGCCCTAAGGCAGGGTGCACTATACCATAGGTGAGGGTACCAGTGCATGAGCATGGTACCCCTACAGTGTCTAAACAAAACCTTAGACATTGTAAGTGCAGGGTAGCCATAAGAGTATATGGTCTGGGAGTTTGTCAAACACGAACTCCACAGCACCATAATGGCTACACTGAAAACTGGGAAGTTTGGTATCAAACTTCTCAGCACAATAAATGCACACTGATGCCAGTGTACATTTTATTGCAAAATACACCCCAAAGGGCACCTTAGAGGTGCCCCCTGAAACTTAACCGACTGTCTGTGTAGGCTGACTAGTTCCAGCAGCCTGCCACACTAGAGACATGTTGCTGGCCCCATGGGGAGAGTGCCTTTGTCACTCTGAGGCCAGTAACAAAGCCTGCACTGGGTGGAGATGCTAACACCTCCCCCAGGCAGGAGCTGTGACACCTGGCGGTGAGCCTCAAAGGCTCACCCCTTTGTCACAGCCCAGCAGGGCACTCCAGCTTAGTGGAGTTGCCCGCCCCCTCCGGCCACGGCCCCCACTTTTGGCGGCAAGGCTGGAGGGAACAAAGAAAGCAACAAGGAGGAGTCACTGGCCAGTCAGGACAGCCCCTAAGGTGTCCTGAGCTGAAGTGACTCTAACTTTTAGAAATCCTCCATCTTGCAGATGGAGGATTCCCCCAATAGGGTTAGGATTGTGACCCCCTCCCCTTGGGAGGAGGCACAAAGAGGGTGTACCCACCCTCAGGGCTAGTAGCCATTGGCTACTAACCCCCCAGACCTAAACACGCCCTTAAATTTAGTATTTAAGGGCTACCCTGAACCCTAGAAAATTAGATTCCTGCAACAACAAGAAGAAGGACTGCCCAGCTGAAAACCCCTGCAGAGGAAGACCAGAAGACAACAACTGCCTTGGCTCCAGAAACTCACCGGCCTGTCTCCTGCCTTCCAAAGAACTCTGCTCCAGCGACGCCTTCCAAAGGGACCAGCGACCTCTGCATCCTCTGAGGACTGCCCTGCTTCGACGACGACAAGAAACTCCTGAGGACAGCGGACCTGCTCCAAAAAGACTGCAACTCTGTTTCAAGAAGCAGCTTTAAAGAACCCTGCAACTCCCCGCAAGAAGCGTGAGACTTGCAACACTGCACCCGGCGACCCCGACTCGGCTGGTGGAGAACCAACACCTCAGGGAGGACCCCCGGACTACTCTACGACTGTGAGTACCAAAACCTGTCCCCCCTGAGCCCCCACAGCACCGCCTGCAGAGGGAATCCCGAGGCTTCCCCTGACCGCGACTCTCTGAAACCTAAGTCCCGACGCCTGGAAAAGACCCTGCACCCGCAGCCCCCAGGACCGGAAGGACCGGACTTTCACTGCAGAAGTGACCCCCAGGAGTCCCTCTCCCTTGCCCAAGTGGAGGTTTCCCCGAGGAAGCCCCCCCTTGCCTGCCTGCAGCGCTGAAGAGATCCCTTGATCTCTCATTGACTAACATTGCGAACCCGACGCTTGTTCTAACACTGCACCCGGCCGTCCCCGCGCCGCTGAGGGTGAAATTTCTGTGTGGGCTTGTGTCCCCCCCGGTGCCCTACAAAACCCCCCTGGTCTGCCCTCCGAAGACGCGGGTACTTACCTGCAAGCAGACCGGAACCGGGGCACCCCCTTCTCTCCATTCTAGCCTATGCGTTTTGGGCACCACTTTGAACTCTGCACCTGACCGGCCCTGAGCTGCTGGTGTGGTAACTTTGGGGTTGCTCTGAACCCCCAACGGTGGGCTACCTTGGACCAAGAACTGAACCCTGTAAGTGTCTTACTTACCTGGTAAAACTAACAAAAACTTACCTCCCCCAGGAACTGTGAAAATTGCACTGTGTCCACTTTTTAAATAGCTATTTGTGAATAACTTGAAAAGTATACATGCAATTGAAATGATTCAAAGTTCCTAATGTACTTACCTGCAATACCTTTCAAACAAGATATTACATGTTAAATTTGAACCTGTGGTTCTTAAAATAAACTAAGAAAAGATATTTTTCTATAACAAAACCTATTGGCTGGATTTGTCTCTGAGTGTGTGTACCTTATTTATTGTCTATGTGTATGTACAACAAATGCTTAACACTACTCCTTGGATAAGCCTACTGCTCGACCACACTACCACAAAATAGAGCATTAGTATTATCTCTTTTTACCACTATTTTACCTCTAAGGGGAACCCTTGGACTCTGTGCATGCTATTCCTTACTTTGAAATAGCACATACAGAGCCAACTTCCTACAGCCACCCTCCTGGGTGAGTGGGCACAGGCTATTTGCTGAGGAGCTGCTGGGAGGGCAGTGCTAGTACGGGGGTGGCGGCTGTCCTTGTAGCTGGGGTGCGCACAGAGGTGTCTGCCACCACCAGGGAGCTTCCATCGGAGGAGGTATCTATGTCTGAACTGTCCCCTCCAGTCTCTGCCATGGTGCCTTCAGCGTCGGTGGGCTCTGCCTCTTGGGTCCTGTGGGATGCAGCTCCCTCTGTCGCCAGTGCCTCTGCTCCTCTGCTAGATGATGCTAATGCACATAAGGACAGGATGACAAAACAAAAAAGGGGGGGGAGAGACAAAGGATACACTTGGTCAATGGTGGCTCCAACACCACCGCTGGCGTACACAACACACTCACACACAGGGGGCAGCCCAACGCACTAGGCAATGCACTACCAGTTACAATGGGTGAACCAGAAGGATAATAGAAAGAACCTTTGGTCTCCTGAAGGCCAGGTTTCGTTGCCTCCATCTAACAGGTGGATCCCTGTGCTACTCACCCAAGGTCTGCCAGATCATTGTGGCATGCTGTATGTTGCACAACCTTGCCTTGCGATGCCATGTGCCTTTTCTGCAAGAGGAGGAGGCTGGAGATGGCCGTTTGGCAGCATTGGACCCTGTGGACCGTGAAGAAGAGGAGGCTGAGGATGACAACAACAGAAGTGCAGTCATTCATCAATACTTCCAATGACACACAGGTAAGACAGTGTTATTTCACTTTTCATTGGCAGTTTGGTGTGTGACATTGTCACAGGCAGCCTGTGAATTCCTACTGCTATGGCCACTCACAGTACCCATTGGCATCACTTTTTGCAGATGTTAGTGCCCCACTATTGCTCCTGGTGTGTTCAGTGCAGCCAACTACAGGTCTTTCCTATGTAAACATTACTGTACAGTTGAATTGCAATGTTTGAACCTTGTTAGAAGAATACATTTTGAAATAATTTGACATACTCCATATTTGTATTTTTTCTAAGGGTGTTTATTTAAGTGCTATGAAGAAAAGGGGGTAGTGCAATGGGCTGGAGTGATGATGGAAGAAAGTCCAGGGTAGAGTCCAGTCTATTGGTAGCACAGGTGCATTGTCCAAGGGGGCATAGGAAGGGGGAGCAATGGCAGTTCAATGTGGACAGGGTGACAGAGTGGGACACAAGGGTGACATTCAGGAGCGTCTTGTTTCCTGGCGGGGGTCTTGGCAATAGTCTCTGGCTTCTGCCTGGATCGCAGGGAACATTTGCAGGGTGGTTCTCCTTCTGCAGGGGGAGGGGTGCTGGTGGCCTGTTGGTCCTGTGGCGGGGTCTCCTGTCCATTAGCGGCAGCGGAAGTGGAGGGCTGTTCAGTAGTCTGGCTAGTGTCAGGGGCCCGCTGTTGTGCCACTGCCTCCCTCATACTATTGGCAATGTCTGCCAGCACCCCTGCAATGGAGACCAGGGTGGTGTTAACAGACTTCAAGTCCCCCCTGATCCCCAGGTACTGTCCCTCCTGCAGCCGCATGTTCTCCTGCATCTGGCCCAGCGTATCCTGGGAATGTTAGTATGCCCCCAGGATCGCAGTGAGTGCCTCCTGGATAGTTGGTTCCCTGGTCCGGTCCTCCCCCTGGCACACAGCAGTCCTCCCAGCTTCCCTGTTGTCCCGTGCCTCTGTCCCCTGAACTGTGTGCCCACTGCCAATGACCCCAGGTCCCTGACTGTCTTGGGTTTGTGGTGTGCCCCGGGGTCCCTGTAGTGGTGGACACACTGCTGATTGACGTGTCCTGGGGATAGAGGTATGGGCCCCCACTGGGTGGGTGCTGTGGTGGTGTTTCCTGAGGGGGGAGACTCTGTGGTGGTGTGAGAGTGTGCCTGGGTAACCGACTGTCCAGAGGTCCCTGATGGGCCAGGTTGGTCATCCAGATCCAGGCAACCAGAGCTGCTGTCATCACTGTGGGCCTCATCTGGGGGGGACTGGATGTTGCTGGCACCTCTTCTCTGGTGACATTGGCTTGGGTACCTGTGCCATATTGTGCATGGGTGTATTGCCCTCTATGTCTGTGATTGCCCTGCCAGCTTTGCCTTGTGTGAGTTATTTGGTGGGCTAGCTGATTGTTTCTAGTGTGCATGCTGTAGTGTTAGGTGTCCATGCAGGTCTGAGTGGTGTCCATGCATTGGTGTGGCATGTAAGGCTTGGCATTGGGATGAGTGGGGTGTGTGGGTAGTAGTGGAGTGATGGGAGTGAGGGTGGGGGTATGTGGTGGCATGCAGGTAGGGGGGTGATAGTAGTATAGAGTTGACTTACCAGAGTCCAGTCCTCCTGCTACTCCTACCAGGCCCTCAGGATGAATGATTGCCAAGACTTGCTTCTCCCATCTTGTTAGTTGTGGGGGAGGAGGTAGGGATCCATTGCCAGCACTCTGTACAGCTAGTTGGTGTCTTGATGCAATGGAACGTACCTTCGCCCCTAGGTCGTTCCACCTCTTCCTGATGTCATCCCTTGTTCTTGGGTGCTGTCCCACAGCATTGACCCTGTTCCCGATTCTCCGCCATAGCACCATCTTCCTAGCAATGGATATCTGCTGCACCTGTGATCCAAATAGCTGTGGCTATACCTGGATGATTTCCTCCACCATGACCCTTAGCTCCTCCTCAGAGAATCTGGGGTGTTGTTGTGGTGCCATGGGTGTAGTGTGAGTGGTGTGGGTGAGGATGTGTAGGGTGCTGTGTTGAGGTGTGTGATGTAAGGTGCGTGGGTGGTGTATAAGGTGATGGAGGTATGTAGCTCTAGGTGTGCGTGTGCTCTTGCTTTCTCTCTCTGCTGGCAATTATTTCGTGTCATAAGGGGTTGTGGGTAATGTAGATGTGTGTGTTTTATAGAGGTGTGGGTTTAGTGTGTGTATGGGTGTCAGGTGTGTGTAATTTGAATTGTCCAATGTGGTACTGTTCTTTTTTGTGTGTGTGTATTTTGAGCGTGGCGGTATGTACCGCCAATGGTTTACCGCTGTTGAATGTCCGCCGTGGTGATTCTGGGTCATAATGTTGTGGGCGTTGTTCTGTTGGCCTAATGGTGTGGGTTATGATACCGCCAGTTTATCACTGACCTTTGGTGTGGCGGATTTGTGTGTGTGTCTGAATAGTGGTGTGTGTGTGTGTGTCATAATATGGTCAGCGGATATCCGCGTCGGTATGTTGGCAGCAGTCACCATGGTGGTAAGTGGGATTTACCGCCAATGTTATAATGAGAGCCAAGGTGCTGGGGTATATTAGCATGGCTCAGTTGACCAAATGTGATATTCTTACAAGAAGCACATTTGAAGGACATGGCCCACTTTCCACTAATTCTTGCTTATATCCAACATTCATTATTTGCTTCATTACAGACCTTGATATGGGAAATAGCAATTTTGATCACAAAAGCATTCCAAGGTGAAATACTCAGGGTAGTTAAAGATCCGGGTGCCCGATTGCTGTGCTAAAATACAAAATTAAATATTTAATTTTCTAAGGTATTATGGCCCCATTGAAGACTCCCCTTTGGTCCTGCAGGATGTCAATAATATTTTGAAAAAGGCTACACGTCACTTAATAATAGGGGTAACCGTACTCAGAATATTTCACCCAATTCATCCTCCATGAATAAACACCAAAACAAACCTAAATCTACTAAGGCCCTGCATATCTTGATGCAAGATTTTTCTCTGATAGTCAGTTGGCGGGCGGAACATTCCCTAAAACATCAATACATTTGTCATTCCAAACGTCATAGCTCAACATTGAGTATAGATTTCTCTTTACTAACTTGCTTAACCTGTTGGGTGAACTCTGCTACTACTAATTAATGCATTGTCTGACCACTCGGTCATATCCTTAGAAAGTAATCTGTCTCCACCATTCCTGATGCCTAGATGGGTCTTCAATAAAGCATTGCGCACAAATGATTGTTGGGTTGAATAGTTGTGCCAAATACTGGAGGAAATTTTTAAATCATAATTTGGGCTATGCTTCTGACTATATGGTATAGGAAGCACTGAAGGCTTTTTTTAAAGGTCAGGTAATTTTTTTCAGGCTGAGCAAAGACAGATGGAAAAGGCAGAATTTTTTAAACTCCAGACTTCCCTGAAAGAAGCCACCAAGGCTCATGATCTGGCTGCTAATTTACACACTCAAATAGATCTAGCTCAGGCTAGAGAAGTATTTCAGGATTTTTTCACCGCCAAAGAAATAACCAATCATAACTCATATCCTCATATCTTCAGAAGAGATGCGAGGAAAATGAACACATGGGCAAATTTCTAGCTTGGTCCATCAAATGTAGAGCCAACATCAATGCTATTATATTGATTCAAGACCTGGCGTCTGACATGAAAATGTCACAGCCCTACGCAGTGGCTGAGGCGTTTTAAGATCATTTTTAGGACCATATTCTGGAACTCATAATCCCTCCTATTAAAAATTGGCCAGATGCTATTGACACTCCATAGATATCCACCGCCAAGGTGGAAATTATGTCTACTCCAATAACTTTGGCAGAAGTGCAATGGGTGGTGAAATCTTTGCCCAACTCTAAAGCCTGTGGTAAGGACAGTATATGCTCAGAGGCCTATAAGACTTTTTTTCCCACAACTAAGCCCATTACTAGCTCTTGTTTTTAATGACATCCTGTCTGGTTGTGCCATACCTGGTACTTTTGCAGAATTGATTGTTGTTAGCTTTCTTAAAAAGAACAAACCAGAGATGGATGATAACTCATATTGTCCCATTAGTCTCTTCAACAGCGATTATAAATTATTCCCCAGGATCATCGCCAATAGGTTATCATCGGTGGCTCAATCCATTTCCATACGGATCAGAATGTCTTTCTCTCGGCTCAGAATATCACTCTAAACACAAATGTTTTGGTTCAAGCTATGGATTATTATTCAAACCAAAATGTTAAGGCTGTAGTAATAATGTTGGATGCTGAAAACGTGTTTGACCTTGTTGAATGGGAAGTTTTATTTGCAATTCTCCATAAATTTGCTTTTCTGCCTAGATTTACACAGCTGTTGAAACACTATACTCAAGGCCAGCCTAATCATTAACAATACATCAGCCAGGGAGATTACTATTTGACGAGGCACACAACAGGGGTACCTGTTGATATATTATTTTAGAAAATGGAGAGGGGGTGGTGGTGGGTTTCTGAAATGGGGTATGAAGTTAAGGCAGAGTTTAGAGAAATGCATATGAGGTCATGATATAAAGGGAGTTCCTGTATTGAGTCACTGCAGAACATGAGGAGAGCTTCCAATGTGAATGTCCTGGGCTTTCCTCTTTTATAATGGAAACTTTAATACTTTGATGTGGGCTTTCAAAGCTGGCTATTTGGCTTCTTCAGTCATTGCTGGCCCATAAGTGGTGAAATAGACCAAATGTTTGCCCATGAGGATTTCTCGCTTTGATGCCTCCTGAGACTACAGTATGTTTATGTTGGGTTTAGGTGACCATGAGAACCTACAATGAAAGGGCTGTCGCTTTAGAGGGCACAAGATGGCGCCTGTGTAGTACACCCTGTCTGCTGCTCCTCTCCACTCCAGCTGTATGAGGGTGTACAGCAGAAAAGGATAGTGGTAGACTGACTGATTTTTTTTCAAATAAAACTCCGGTGTTGTGGCATGACAGACTCATGCTGAGTTTGGTATCAATGTCCGAGAGGTGTTACACTAGCAGCAGATCAGGAGATCGCTGCTTTGGCACTTCATGTCCTTCTGCCAACGTGCTGCACTTTCCATGCCCTCCTCCGCTCCCTTCTACAGTGGCCTCCAGCAAGAAATATGTTCAGAAGAGGTCTCAAAGTCAGCAAGAGCCGGTCTGTGGTACACTCTGCTGCCTCCCATGCAGCTCCAAGCAGGATCTGCTGAAGAAGTCAGAGGAGATGACAGGAGCCACTTTGCCTACCCGGAGGCCAGAAGCTAAGAAGCAGCAACAGCGTGTGGCTCAGTGGACTCCCCTCATTACCAATAATGCCTCTCAGCCATCAATTGTGGAGATGTTTCCCGCGTCCACATCTGGGTGTCTGCAAGGGGCATCTAAAGAAGGTTGCTATCCTGCTACGGAGCCTTTAATTCCTGCTAATGTAGAAGCAGTGTAGATTGCAGATCTGCCTGCAGATGGTGTTGAAAGATAACTGGAAAACCCAAAGGAAGTGTCAGTAAAGGCCCTAAGGGCGCTTTGGTGTCGGGTATGGGGCATTGTAATGAGACTGGGATTGATGTTGATAAGTCGCTTCTAGGGGAAGCAAAAGAAGGGTCTTAAATGGGGGTGATCCTGCTGGTGACAATGTTCCTATTGACCCCCTAGCTGACCTGCACAATCCCGGACAGAACTCCTTGTTGAGGGTGGATGTGGTCCAGACTGGATGTGGAAAGGCTGAGTCTCAGACTGCCGTTGGGTCCCATGATAGCGGGGAAAAGTTCTTCTCTCTGGCAGATGATTCATATTTATCTATTTTCAGCAGTACATCGACTGTGGAGGATAGTGCCTTGGACCATAGCATTAATAGTACTCCTGGCAAACCTGCTATAACAACCATACAAAATATGATCTCAAAATAAGTATAAAAGGAGGGGAGCATATGGTGGCCCTGGAGGGAATTCCGATGAGAATATTGCCCGTAAATTAAGTTGGGACTATTCTGCCACCCAGCAGATGTATCCTGAGAGAAACAGTGGGTCAAATTTATCAGTGGTGGGTCAATCCCAGGATCAACCATATTCGTTCCTTTATGTTGTCTCTACTGAGAGGGGAATTCCTTGAGATCTCTCAGTGGGACTGGGACTCGGAGGTTCAATGAGTTCATCGCCTCCCCCCTCATGTTAAAGGAACGTTGAGATACAGAACCTGAAAAAGCCAGAGCTATACTTGTGTATTTTGGAAATTTCCTCTTGCGGCAAGCTATTTACCAGAAAGCACGACCTAATGCCAAAAGAGAGCTTGATGGGCATTCCTTCTTTGTCAGAGTGTTTTTTTGCCATGCCACAATGGAGCGGCGGTGGCATCTTAGACAGCGTTTCAACCCGTTCCAAAAATTGGGTAGAAATGTTTTCCTTCTGAACCTGACTCCCCTAAAGTTTATTTTCTAGGGAAAGACTTGTACTTTTTTTCCCAGAAATAAAAGCTCAGAAATAGCTAAAGGAGCTCTCTGTCGGGGCCATGACTGGTACTTAAGAGATCTGTCTCAGGGGAAGCAATGAGATGAAATGAAATGCTATGGTTTAGAAATGGTTTTAATGACTGTGAGATGAGGGTGTCGGTGGTGGGCTTACAATCGGGTGACATCACTCAGGTTCTTGACCTGATTGCTCTTTATAGGTGGCATGGGTGGTAGGGGGAGGTGAGGGCGGGGGTGGATGAGTGTTAGTTTGGGTGAAGGATGTAGGGAGCTTACTGGTTGGGGCGGCCGGAAACAACACAGGAGATCGGGTATGTTTTATGTAGCAGGTGTAAGCTTTCAACATCTGTAAGCTTTATGTGCTGGTTCAGTCATGGGGTATTACCTTGTATATGGCCCATTTTCCAGCTCTCACTTAGATCCTCATCATGTGTAATGTTCTGGTAGTTTCAGTTAACATCTGTGGGCTTACTGACTTGAAAAGAAGACAAATGATTACTATTAAGGTCCAGATATTGAAAGCTGATATGTTATGTCTCTGAGAGACACGTATTGAAGTTTCTAGGCAGAAAATTCTTGAATATTTTGGATTTCAATTATTTTGGGGGGGACTTTGCAAGGGGTAAGGATGTGAGGAGTTGCAATCCTTACCAGGCACCAGCTTTTTAACTTTAAACTAACACGGGTGGATAACCAGGGGTGATGGGTCATAACAGAATGCCATTCTCCAAATGGGGTATTCACAGTTTCTTCCATGTATGGTCAGGTCACAGATGATCCCTGGTTGTTCGTCTTGCTTAATTATGAGCTGGCCCTATGGCCTCCACTTATTATTGTCTGCAGTGATTTTAACGTAAATGCTTCAAGGGATTGAGTTTTGGAGCTTCTCAAAGTATCCTGGTCGAAAGACGAGGGTGTTCCAGGCATTGTGTAACTTGATCTGAGACCATGGATCTGCGGATGTTTGATAGGACAAAAAAAGCTGCGGATCTTGGGTTTACTTATTTCTTAGCACCACACCAGACACATGCATGACTCGATTATTTTATTTTGTTCCTCACTTTCTCCTTCCAGACTGTAAAATTGAGAAGTCCCCCCGGGTTATGTTGGAGCATAGCCCATTAGTGTTGGAAATTGTAGTTAAAGGATGGGCTAGGGAGGCCTTGAATTGGATCTTTAAGCGTCCTTTACTGTTGGACGAGGATTAGATCAATTATATAAATATGTGGATATTGATTTTTGTGAAAGAAAACATTGGTAGTGCTCCGGTGGATGCTGTTTGGACTCATTTAAGGCCGGAACCTGGAGAGAGACCCTTTGATTCAGCTTGAACCGTCAAAAGAAGGAAACGCTTAAATTACTCAGACTATATGAGGCCTTGTCAGCTGCTGAAACTAAGCTTGTACTTGCAGCTTCAAAGGAGATAATATCCAGGAAGCTCAACAAGGGGGGCAGTTGCTAAAGCTGCAATATTGGAAACACCTGCAAGAAAGGCAGCTGACAAATTCTTAGCCTGGTATGAAAAATCTTATGAATTTGGCGAGCGGGTGGGCCTCCTTCTCACCATCCGCACCAGTCAAAAACAGGTTGAAGGGGAAATCAGGGAAATAAGAGATCTCACATTTGGGCTAGTCTCGGATCCAAAGGATATCTGTGCTGCCTTTCAGTGGTTCCACCTGAACCTCTATGCCAAAAATTTAATCTGGGAGGACAATGAGGTACAACAATTTTGGGAACAGATCTCACTAAATACTTTGAGAGTGGAGGATCGTAAATCATTGGAGGGTCCCTTCTCTTAGGATGAAATCCTCCTTGCTATCTCTAGTCTGCCATCGGGTAAAGCTGTTAGTACTGACTATATTCCCTCCAAATATTATTGTTTTTTTTCTGCCACTTTAAAAGATTACTTGATGGACGGATCAATCTCTTTCCACAAATTTTCCCTAAAAAAAAAAGCCTTTGCAGGACCTTGGTTTATATCGTGAAATCACCTGTATTAATGGGGATCCTAAAATCTATTCTAAAGTGGTGGACATGCTCCTTTCCAGGGTAATTAGCAAAATCGTGTCTCCCAAACAGCACAGCTTTATTCCTAGGAGAGGGAAGGCAGATCATATTTGTCGCGTGATATCTCTCTTCGATACTTCTGTGGTAGCCGGATACCCTATGGCTTTAATTTTGTTGAATGCCGAAAAAGCGTTTGACAGGGTGTCCTGGCGGTATCTCTGGGATGCCATGAGAAGAGTTAGTATTGGGTCAGGATTTATCAAGGCAATTGGTGTGTTTTCCCATGACCCTGTGGCCAGAGTTATCGTAATGGGTGGTCAGTAGGGTCAAGTCATGATTTAAAGGGGAACAAAGCAGGGCTGCCCGTGCTGTACTCTACTTTATGCCATTTATATTGATCTCTATATACGGAGGCTTGACACCAATCCTGAATCCCACCAATTCATTTTAATGGCTGGGGTACAAAGATTTTAGCATATGCTGATGATGTGGCTCTGGTCACTTATGACCCTATGGTAAACTTTACAAGAGATCGGAAGGGAGGCCAATTGGTTTGGGCAATTCTCTGGATATTTGTTGAACGATGATAAAACACAAGTTGTTATTAATAGTAACATCCTGCTTAGTGACTCCCTGGTAGGAGTTAGCGCAGACTACTTAGGGGTCAATATGTCTGCTAATGTCAATACATTTATGGGAAATAATTTCAACACCCTAATAGGGAAAGCTAGAAAGGACTTTTGTAGGTTGAACAACTTACACCTCTCCTTGGTGGGCAGATGTAATATTGTGATAATGTTATTCCTCCCAAAAGTTCTATATTTTTTCTGTGCAATCCCTTTGAAAGTGGAGAATCAATGGTTTAAATAACTCAGACATTATGAATAGATTGTATGGGCATATTCTAAGACGAGGAGAGCATTGAGGTTTCTCACACTCACACGGAGAAGTGGTGGGCAGCCGCAGATCTTAAGTTGTATTACTGAAATTTTAATTTTGCCTCAAGACAAAGAAGAAGTATTGGAAGCAGTAGAGAGTACTCCCTCTCCCTTTGAGTTACTACTGGGTAAAGAGGCGTGGGGGTGCTTGTGGCAGCAACTTGAATTTAGTTACTTGAAGAAAGTCCGATTTAAGTCCCTGCAGGGTGTTTTTAAGGTCTGGTCAGTTGGTGACAAAAATCTAGGCATTGGCCTACTGAATTTCTATACACCACTGTATAATAATTCTTTATTACCAGATCCCTGTATGTTTTGCTGGAAGGTGCTCGGCCTTAACAGGCTGGAGGATTTTAACTCTTATTCTGGCTTTGTCTCTTTTGAGGACTCAAAAAGAAATATAAGGTTGGTCATAGGAAGTTCTTCAAATCTGTGACTTCCCAAGCCAGAAGGCAGGTGGTCCTTCTGGGTTCTCTAGAGTGGACCTGGTGGATCTTCTTTTAAGTGTGCAGGCCCAATAGGAGAAATATATGGCCCTCTGAACCCACTCTTGAAGAATTACCTTGATAAACATGCTGAGAAGTGGCAGGAGAAATTGGCTACCCTGAACTCTACTCTCCCGGAGTCTCTCTGCCTTGTTCAATCATTTTTTTTCTGCAAATGTGCAAGTCCAACAATAAAAAACGTGTTTTGAGTTGTATTATATGCTGGAGCAGATTGCTAAGTGGGGTGGGGCTAAAGGAACTCGATGCCCAAGATGTCAACTTTATGGGGCAGATTTAATTCATATGTTTGTTGGGTGTCCTGCTCTAGTTGGATCATAGATGAAATTTCTGATTTTTGTAATAAAAAACTTAAGTTGAAAATCTCCTTATCCTCCCTGCTGATTCTACTTGGTGTACAAGAAGAAGGGGTTCCTAAGAATGCACAATTATTTTTGTTTATCGCTATGGCGGTATTTTGGCTGAGTATTGCTTCAGTCTGGGTCAACCCCAAGCCTCCCACTTTTAGTCAGCGGTTGGCCCGACTGTTGCCCATATATAGGCCCTTATTACAACCCTGACGTTAAAGGGTGCTGACAGCTAGCAACATACCGTGGCCGCGGCGGAAATCCGCTACAGGTATTATGGCCCACATCTAGAAATCCACCACAATACAGACACCCACACAAGTCCGCCACACCAAAGGTCACTGATAAACTGGCGATAGCAAAACCCACACCGTTAGGCTAACAGGAATACGTCCACACTATCAGGACCCACGAATCAACGCTGCAGTTTTTCAACCGCGGTAATCCATTGGTGGTACACACAGCTGCGCTCAAAATACACACACACACTTACAAAACACAACCACATTGGACAATTCAAACTACACACACTTGACACACATACACACACCACACCCACACACTCACACCACTATAAAACACACACCCACATTACCCACAACCCCTTACAACGACATTTTTGGAAGAAGCAGCGAGAGAGAATAGCAAAGACAACACCAGCATCCAGAGGCACACAACACCATCACTTATACACCATCCACGCACCTCAAAGAACACACCCCAACACATCACAGCACACATCACATCGACCATCACCTCACACATCACCAACACCCCATTATGGCACCTCAGAGACACTCCAGGTTTTCTGAGGAGGTGCTCAGGGTCTTGGTGGAGGAAATCATCCAGGTAGTGCCAGAGCTATTCGGATCACAGATGCAGCAGACATCCATTGCAAGGAAAATGGAGCTATGGCGGAGAATTGTCGACAGGGTCAGTGCAGTGGGACAGCACCCAAGAACACAGGATGACATCAGGAAGAGGTGGAACGACCTACGGGGAAGGTGCGTTCCGTGGTATCCAGACACCAGGTAGCAGTACAGAGGACATGCGGTAGACCCCCACCTCCTCCCCCACAACTAACAACATGGGAGGAGCAAGTCTTGGCAATAACTCATCCTGAGGGCCTCGCAGGAGGACTGGACTCTGGTAAGTCAAATATTTACTATTAAATCCCCCACCCTACCTGCATGCCATCACAAACTCCTACCCCTACCCTCACCCCCATCACTCCACCACCATCACTCCACCATCTCACATATACCCCACTATCACAATCCTAAAACAAGCCCTGCATGTGACAACAATGCATGGACACCCATCACAGATCTGCATGGACACCCATTACCAAAGCATGTCCAGTAGAGAGACTCAGCCAGGGGACACAATCACCACTCACACAAGGGCCAAGGCGATAATGCAAGCGCAGGAGTAGAGGGAAACTCACCCATTGCACAAGATGGCACACACAGATACAATAACTATGCATTTACACCCCGACAGGACCCCTACCCAACATCACCGGACAGGAAGTGCCAGCCATATCCAGTCCCCCCCACGGAAGAGGCCCACAGTGACAACAGCAACTCTGCACGCCTGGATCAAGATGACCAGCCCGGCCCAACAGGGACCTCTGGACAGTCGGTTCCCCTGCCACATTCCCAAACCACCACTGAACCTTCCCCCTCAGGAAACACCACCACAGCACCCACCCAGTGGGCCCATGACACTGTCCCCAGGACACATCAATCAGCAGTGTGTCCACCACTATAGGGACCCCAGGCAAACCCACTAACCCAGGACGATCAGGGACCTGTGGTCAGTGGGCACACTGTTCAGGTGACAGAGGCACAGGACAACAGAGAAGCTGGGAGGACTTCTGTGCGACAGGGGGAGGACAGGCCCAGGGAACCCCCTCTACACGAGGCACTCTCCAACATCATGGGAGCATACCACCGTTCCCAGGAGACCATGGGCACGATACTGGCCAGGTTTCAGGAGACCCAGCGGCTGCAGGAGGAACAGTACCTGGGGATCAGGGAGAACTTGAAGTCCATTAACACCACCCTGGTCTCCATAGCAGGGGTGCCGGCAGACATGGCCAACATCATGAGAGAGACAGTGGCATACCACCGGGCCACTGACACCAGCCCGAACGATGAACAGCCCTCCACATCTGCCGGCGCTAGTGGACAGGAGGTCCTGCCACAGGACCAACAGGCCACCAGCACCCCACCCCCTGGAAAAGGAGAACCACCCCGCAAACGGTCCCTGCGATCCAGGCACAAGACAGAGAACATTGCCAAGACCCCCGCCAGGAAATAAGACTCTCCTGATTGTCACCCTTCTGTCCCACTATGTCACCCTGACCACCTTGAACTGCCATTGCTCCACTTCCTATGCCCCTTTGGACAATGCACCTGTGATACAAAGAGACTGGACTCATGGATATTCCTCCACCATCACCCCAGCCAATTGCACATCCCCCTCTACTTATTAGCACTTAAATAAACACCCTTGAATCACAAAACAATCTGGAGTCAGTCTGTACTTTCACAAATGTGTTATTACAACCTCTTTGACAAATATCAATGTTAATGTTCATTTGCGCATACCAAAGTATGACAGTTGTTGGGCAGCAGTGAACATAGCAGAAGGAAGAATGTGGTACCCAGATCTGTGAAAAGGAAAGCCAAAGTGAACTGTCAAGGTCCATACACAGAGGTAAAAAGGCAGACTTATACAATGTCCTACAGTAGTCTGATATGAGAGGAGCAGTGCCAGTCTCTTACCTGTGTCTCACTGAAAGTACTGCATGATGATGTTGTTTCAGTTGTCAATATCTTTTTCTGCCTCCTCTTCTTCACTGTCCACAGGCTCCACAGCTGCCACAAGACCAACATCAGGGCCATCTTCATGCTGAAAAGGCACCTGGCGTTGCAAAGCCAGGTTGTGCAACATACAGCATGCCACGATGATCTGGCACACCTTCTTCGGTGAGTAGTATAGGGAGCCACCTGTTAAATGGAGGCACCGGAATCTGGCCTTCAGGAGGCCGAAAGTCCGCTCTATAATCCTCCTAGTTCACCCATGTGCCTCATTGTAGCGTTCCTCTGCCCTTGTCCTGGGATTCCTCACTGGGGTCAGTAGCCATGACAGGTTGGGGTAACCAGTCACTTGAAAATGTAGAGGGATATCTGTTAGACATACACCAAACCTTTGGGACTATCCCATACCCAGACACCTATTCATACTGTATGGAGACATTGGGCTCACCTATTAGCCACACATGGTGCCTCTGGAGTTGACCTATCACATAAGGGATGCTGCTATTCCTCAAAATGTAAGCGTCATGCACAGAGCCAGGATACTTGGCATTCACATGAGAAATGTACTGGTCTGCCAAACACACCATCTGCACATTCATTGAATGGTAGCTTTTACGATTTCTGTACACCTGTTCATTCCTGCGGGGTGGGACAAATGCCACATGTGTACCATCAATGGCACCAATGATGTTGGGGATATGTCCCAGGGCATAGAAGTCACCTTTCACTGTGGGCAAATCCTCCACCTGGGGGAAAACGATGTAGCTGCGCTTGTGTTTCAGCAGGGCAGACAACACTCTGCTCAACAGGTTAGAGAACATTGGCTGTGACATCCCTGATGCCATGGCCACTGTTGTTTGAAAGGAACCACTGCCCACGAAATGGAGCACTGACAGGACCTGCACTAGAGGGGGGGGTGGGGTACCTGTGGGATGGCGGATAGCTGACATCAGGTCAGGCTCCAATTGGGCACACTTCTTGGACTGTGGCACGATCAAGTCTGTAGGTGATAATGATGTGTCTGTCTTCCATTGTCGACAGGTCCACCTGGGGTCTGTACACCGGAGGATGATGCCATCGCATCATCTGCCCCAGCGGATGTGCCCTATGGAGGAGAATGGTGAGCAGAGGGCCATGTACCACATAGGTTGCACAAGGGTGTTTTGCACTAATGTGATTTATTCGGTGGGTGGCGCTGTCTGTCAGTATTCCTGCCCAAATGTGCTGTGATGCAGTTAAGTGCCCTGCCATGTGTCCCCCTGAAATGGCGGCTGCCTGACCTGTAAGGAGGGACAAGGGGAAATGCGCTGCCGTTGTGCAGCGTTGCGGTAGATGGTCGAAGACCGCCGCGCAATTCAGCATTGGTTATCATTGGGCCCTATGGGTTCCAGGAGCCAATGACGATGTATGCCGGCGATGATGGTACGCACTGCTGCGGATGTGTCGGCCATTTTCTATCTGTTCACTCACTTGATACCTGACCTTCAACAGGAGAGGACCTACACTGCAAGTGCTGCTGTGACCTCAGTCTAGAAGCGACAATGGCTAAAGTGTCTGGGGAAAGGGACCCTGACTTCACCGCTGAGGAGTTGGACAAACTGGTGGATGGGGTCCTCCCCCAGTACACGCTACTCTACGGTCCTCCAGACAAACAGGTGAGTACACTGTGAGCATGATGGATGGGACATGAATGTATGGAGTGGTCTGGATTGAAGATACATGTTGTGGGGGGGGATGTGGCCTGCATGTGAGGATGGTCAGTGTATGTGTTTCAGGGCATGGATGGGAACTGGTGGCCAATGAGTAAGAAGAACCAGACAGGGGAGAAAGTTCCATTCTTATTTTACCTTTCCTCTAGGCCAGTGCCCACCAGAAGAAGGGTATTTGGTGTGCCATCGCTAAGGAAGTGTGGACCCCGGGGGTCTATCATAGACAGAGCACCCACTGACGCAAGGGATGGGAGGACCTGCGCCACTAGAGCAATAAGACGGTGGAGGCCCAGCTGGGGATGGCCTCTCAGCGTGGAAGGGGTGCCCGTCGCACCATGACCACCCCGATGTTCCGGATCCTGGCGGTGGCATATCCAGAGTTGGATGGGCGCTTGAGGGCATCACAGCAGCCACAAGGTGGTGAGTACAGTCTCAATCAGCTGACTCTGCGTGCTTTACGAGGTGTCTGGGTGGGGGATGTGGGCTGTGGGCTGTGGGTTCCCCTAGGCCAGGGCGAACGTGGTAGGGTAGGTCCCTTGTTAGGCAGGCTCTGTGCTACTCCAACCCCAATAGTGGCCATCTACAATTAGTCAGGCTCCTGTGGGTTCCAGGTGTGCAGCAAATGGAGTTAGGCATAGTCCCCGATGGGCAGGTGATTTTCCTAAGAACTGTCAGTGCATGGGCTAGTGCATAGGGCTGCTCCCTGTGTGTTGTGTCCGTCAATGGTAGTGGTGTTGCTGGCATGGACCATGTGTCTCCTCGGTCTCCCCCCCACCTTTTTTTGTTTTGTCACCATATCCTTGTGTGCATTAGCATCATCTGGTGGAGGAGCAGTGGCACCGGAGCAGGAGGGAGCTGTAACCCACATGGCCCAGGAGGATGAATGTACTGAGTCTGAAGGCACCAGTGGGACCGAGGGCGAGGGGAGCTCCATGACGGGGACAGGAGGGGACACCAGCGACTCCTCCTCTGATGGGAGCTCCCTTGCAGTAGCGGGCACATCTGTGCCCACCACAACAACCGGTACAGCCGCCCCCCCTACCAGCACCGCCTTCCCAGCAGCCCCTCAGCGTGTTTCCCGTGCCCGCTCACCCAGGATGGTGGGCATCTCCTTTGCCCCAGGCACCTCCGGCCCTGCCCCAGTCAGCCCTGCTCTCCTCAGTGAGGAGGGTATTGACCTACTGAAATCCCTCACTGTTGGGCAGTCAACCATTTTGAATTCCATCCAGGGTGTAGAGAGGCATTTGCAGCAAACAAATGCATACCTGGAGGGCATTCATTCTGGTGTGGCGGCCCAACAGAGAGCATTTCAGGCTCTGGCCTCAGCACTGATGGCAGCCCTTGTCCCTGTGTCCAGCCTCCCCTCCAACCTCCACCACCCAGACCCAATCCCCTCTACCTCAGCCTATCCCGAGCACACCATCAAACCAGCATGCACACACACACCAACACACAAAAGTGGCTCAGGCAAACATAAGCACCACACATCCCACAGGCACTCACACAAGCACCATACCCATGCAGACACACCAACATCCACTGACTCCACTGTGTCCCCCTCCTCCACGTACTCCACCTCCCTCCCCACTCACACCTGCATGCACTACATCCTCAGCCACTACCTCCATCACCAGCGCGCCCATCACCACACACCGCACACATGCAATCACCACCCCCACTACCATTCACTCGTCCCCTATGTCCTCTCCCAGTGTGTCTGTGAGCCTTCCTCCCAAAGTACACAAACGCCGGCACACACCCACTCAACAGCCTCCAACCCATGCACCTTCATCCAAACTCAGCAGACGTACACCTCCTACAACCTCTACCTCTTCCTCCACTCCCAAACCCTCTCCATCTTTCCGTCCCAGTGTGTCTAAGAAACTTTTCCTGGCTAGCATTGACCTCTTCCCTACACCTCCCCATGTCCTTCCCCTAGGGCCAGGTTGTATAGAGCCCTGACCAGCACCTCAGCCACCAAATCCTCGTCCAGTGTGGTCCCTGCAAGTCCGGGCACATTGAAGGGGACAGCCATCAGGGCTGCCAGTGTGCCACCTAGTGAAGCCAAGGACCACCCTATTCCGCCACCTGCCAAGGTAAAGAAGGGGCCAACATGCAGAAGAGAAAAGCCGCACCAACCACCCAGCAAGGCCTCTTCCAGAGCCAAAGAGGACAGTGCCAAGGTCCCAGCACCGACTTCCAAGGTGGGGAAGGGACACAAGAGCAAAGGGAAGTCAGCTCAGGGCACGGAGCCTCCAGCTGAGGGACTGGTGTCACACCTTTCGCAAGACAGCCCAGCAACCTGTACTGCCATGGGCACCTCCATCTGCACCGCAGCTGCCTCAACTACAGTCACCAGCATCATCCCCAGTGGGCAGCCTTCCGAGGCTGCAGGAGACGGCCTGGTGTCTTCCTCCACAAGTGCAGACACCTGCACCACCGTCAGCATCTCCGCCGCAGACACCGCCGCAGCCACCGCCACCTGCCCGTGACGTGCCCAGCCAGTGCCACTACAACGGATATCAGCAGCATCCCCAGTGGGCAGGTGTCCGAGGCTGCAGGAGAAGTCCTGGACCCTGCACACACTACATAAGGCTCCACCACCAGCACTGACACTTCCAGCAGTTTGCAGCCTTAGTAGTCACAAGGAGGAGTGTGGCTCTGCCTCCATGGAGTATCATGCTACCTGTTACCGGTGAATCACGTGGCTCAGACACCCATGTGAGGGAATGGGAACTGCCACACCGCTGGTGCAGCATCACTGGGCACCATGCCCCCTCCAGAACCGGTGGAGAACACCATCCACTACCCCAGTCCTTGGCAGGATGAAGCACTCTGGGCACCATGGCCCGTCCAGAACCAGTGGAGAACACCATCCACTACCCCAGTCCTTGGCAGGATGAAGCACTCTGGGCACCATGGCCCCTCAAGAACCACTGGAGAACAGCATCCACTGGAGAGACGGGGGCTTCGCACTCCCCAGGACCAAGCAGTGGGCAAACCACCTTCTTGAGAGACTGTGCCTTTGCACTCCCCAGGACCAAGCAGTGGGCAAACCACCCACTTGAGAGACTGTGCCTTTGCACTCCCCAGGACCAAGCAGTGGGCAAACCACTGCACTCCCCAGGACCAAGGAGTGGGCAAACCAACCATTTGAGAGACTGTGCCTTTGCACTCCCCGAGAGCAAGCAGTGGGCAAACCACCCACTTGAGAGACTGTGGCTTGCACTCCCCAGGACCAAGCAGTGGGCAAACCAACCACTTGAGAGACTGTGGTTTTGCACTCCCCAGGACCAAGCAGTGGGCCTGGAGCCCCCTCGAGGAGCAGTGGCGTTGTCCCATCATCCGGCTGAGGTGCCCCCTCTCCCCTTCCCCCTGAGGTGCCTGTGTTTTTTTTGACCTGATGCCCCTGCAGTGTTCTCTCCGTTTTGAGGCAGGTGTCGTGTGGGCTTCGCCCATGCTTTTTGGGACCAATGGTCCACGGACATTTAATGGGACAGTGTACGGACTTGTGTACTTGCTGTAAATATTTGTATATACTGATGTTTTAAAATTATCTTGGGCTACCTGATTGTTTGATTATTACACTTGTTAAACTCATTTAATTTGGTCCTTGCGTTCTTCCAGGGGGTGACGGGGTGTATCTGTGATGTTAATGGATGTGTGCGTGTGTATTTTGTTGTGGGTGGGAGGTGCGGGTGTAGCGTGTGTGTCACTCTTTTTTCCTCCCCCTCCCCTGTGTACTACGTGCAGTACTCACCGCCATTGTCGCCCCTGTCTTTGATATTCCTGGTAGATGAGAAGGTAAACCAACATGGGCAGGACCTGTAACTCGGGCTCCAGGGCGTCCTGGTTCCTCGTTGGGTTTTGAGAGGTGAGTGGTTTCCCTTCTGTGTACTGTTTCTGCTGTGCTTTTGATGGTGTTGGTACCGCCCCGGAAAAGCTGGCGGATTAGTGCCTTGTAATAGTGTGGGCTTTACATTGTCTTCCGCCTGTCTGTTGGCGGTAACCGCCGCGATGTTTGTTTCTACCGCCGTGGCGGTCAGAGTGTTAAAGTGGCTGTCTGTGTTGGCGGTTTCCGCCACGGTCATGATTCCATTTTTTTTTCCGCCGGCCTGCTTGGCGGTATTACCACTGCTTTATCACCGACCGCCAGGGTTCTAATGAGGGCCATAAACTTTAAAGGCTTTATACTTTCGGAAGGGGCAAAGAACAAGGAAAATAGTGCTGATGATTTGGGCCCACCGTACAGAGTGGATTAAGGATCAAAAGGTTCTGAAGTGATCAGTTAGAATGATGTTATATTACTGGGATTGATGGCTACTGCCTGTGAGGGACCTCAGGCTGGTGTTGATTGAATGAATTTACTGCCTTGAACACCTCTTTCCTTCTGTCTTATTGTAATCCCTTTCCTGCATCATAAAGGTGGAATCTATGAATTATGTGAATTAACTACATGATTTCATTATTTTATGGCTGTGTGACGATATTTATATATTTTTTTGCATTCATCCTTTGTTGTGTGGGGGTGTGTATTTTTTGTATTCTAAAAAATCTGCAATCACTTTTTTTTTTTTTTTAAAGAAAGGGCTGTCTCTTTGAAGTAAGATTGACAGCACCATTGTCTCACTTTTACTTCACATCAACGTAAGCAAGAAGAAGCCTCATGCTGGAGCTATGCAGGGACACCGGTAGCCCTGGATATTCATTTGTTGCTTAGGAGACTGCATAGCTGACTGGGTCACCTGATGAGAAACCATGTTTTTTTTCCAAAGTGGAAGTAATTTGCACCTTCTTGGATGTTAAAAGCACACACTTAACTGGAACTCGTTGACTTGCCCTTTACCTGTCCTTGTGGGTGTGCTTGGGGTAAGGTATTCTTGTTTGACACTATTCAGACGTGTTGGAGTATTGCGAGGTTGTTACATGGATCAAGGAGTTTGGCGTGCAGTTCGTGTGAAGGTCCCTGCAAAGATAGGACAGAGACAGTTGTGTTTCGACCCCTGATGTTCTTCATGATTCCCCATTTTTCCCCGTCAGTCCCATTTTCACCCCAAGTCCCTGTATTACTTGCCTCTGGTGAATTATGGTTCTGATACCGCCTTCAAAGAACACATCGGCAACAACGCACACAGCCACAAGGAGCTCTTCAACATCATGAAGGAGCTCTCCAACCCTGGTTCCAACGACAACGATGTTCATCACAAGACCTCTGCAACTCCCTAGTCACCTTCTTCTACCGCAAGATCGCAGACATCCATGACAGCTTCAGTACTCAGACCCCCCCATCAACCACCGACACCACAGACTAACCACCAACTAGCCTCCTGCTCTCCTGGACTCACGTCAACGACAACCGGCTCACCATCCAACCCCTGCCCACACCACATCTTCAACAAAGCAAGCTCGGTCATCGCACCCCAGCTCCGGATGATTATCAACAGTTCTTTTGAGACCGCCACCTTCCCAGAGAGCTGGAAACATGGAGAGATCAACACCCTCCTCAAGAAACCCGAGGTGGACCCAAAGGACCTCAAGAACTTCTGGCCCATGTCTCTGCTCCCCTTCCCGGAACAAGTCATTGAGAAAATTGTCAACAAACAACTGACCAGTTTCCTCGAGAACAACACTCTGGACCCATCCCAATCCTGATTCCGCAGCAACCACAGCACCGAAACCGCCCTCATCACTTCCACCGATGATATCAGTACCATACTGGACAACAACGAAGACGCAGCCCTCATCCTCTTGGACCTCTCAGTCGCATTCGACAACGTCTGCCACCACACCCTATGCACATGCCTCAACGACGCAGGAATCTGCAACAGAGCCCTGGACTGGATCACCTCCTTCCTCACTGGCATAACTCACAGAGTCCGCCTCCCTCCATTCTGCTATGAAGCCATAAAAATCATCTGCTGCATACCCCAGGGTTCATCCCTGAGCCTGACCCTCCTTAACATCTATATGGCTCTGTTCGCTAACATCGCCTGATCTCACAACCTTAACATCATCTCCTATGCCGAGCACACCCAGCTGATCCTCTCCCTCACCAAGGACCCCGCCATCGCCAAGACCAACCTCTACGATGGATGAAGAACAGCTGCCTGAAACTGAATTCCGACAAGACTGAGATCTTCGGCTCCACCCCCTCCGCATGGGACGACTCCTGGTGGCCTGCCACACTGGGAACCGCACCGACACCCTCCGACCACGAACGCAACCTAGGATTCATCCTGGACTCTTCACTATCAATGACCCAGCAAGTCAAGGCCATCTCCTCCTTCTGCTTCAACACCCTCTTCATGCTTCGAAAGATCTACAAATGGATCCCCACAGAAACTAGAATAATGGTCACCTAGGCCCTCGTGCGCAGCAAGCTGGACTACGGCAATTCCCTCTATGCAGGAACCACAGCCAAACTCCAGAAAAGACTGCAACGCATCCAGAACGCCTCTGTACGCCTCATCATGGACATCCCCCGCCACTGCCACATCACAGCCCACCTGAGAGACCTACACTGGCTCCCCGTCAACAAGTAAATCACATTCAAACTCCTCACCCACGCTCACAAGGCACTGCACAACACCAGACCAGAATACCTCAACAGACGGCTCTCCTTCTACACCCCAACCCGACAGCTTTGCTCCACCCACCTCGCCCTCACCACTGTCCCACACAGCCACAGAACAACCAACCGTGGCAGATCGTTCTCCCACCTCGCCACCAAGACGTGGAACACTCTTCCTACCCACCTGCGTCAGACCAAGGACCTACTTACCTTCAGGAGACATCTCAAGACATGGTTGTTCGAGCAGTAGCAGCCCCCCTCCCAACCACCCAGTGACTTGAGACCCTCACGGGTAAGTAGTGCACTTTACAAATTCTCTGATTGATTGATACAAGTAAGATATATTAAATTAAACTTCTGAGATCTTTCAATAAAAGATAATAATTGTACTGGTGTGAGGGGATATGGGCTGATCATGTCGGTTTTTCTTTGACTGCGATTTATTTATTTTTTTGTACCAGAATTTTTTATTAGGTTTTAAAGGAAATATTATTAAGCATGAGGAGCAATGTACATGTCTGACATAGATGCAGTAGAAGTATCATTTCTATGCTGATATTGTTACATGGTCAGGTGCTCCTCCCAACCTGAGGATTTAAAAAAAGACTGTGATTTATAGTCAGAAACTCATTAATAAACATGCAAAAATATCCTAAAATTTAATTGATCGTATAAGTTATCATAAATGTGAGGTGTGAACCATATTATTTCTTTCCGTGAGCTCAGGCCTATATTAAGTACGGTTTCATGAAATAGAGTTTACTTGGAAAATGAGCTCTCAAATATTTGTACTTGTACAATATTGTATAAGAAATAGCAGGAATAGGAGATAATCAGCAAGATTATCTCACATCCATACTGGGCACTGTCTCCTGTTCAAGATAATTTAATTAATTGTGAAAATATAATTGTGAATAGTATTTATATATCACAGCCTTCCTGGAACTGCATAAAAGAAGAACAATTAAAAGTAGAGACACCTGAACCGCTTACACATAATTTAATTGTGGAACCTTGGAAATGGCACATTGACGCAGTGGACATGCATATTAACGAGATGGGAAAAGTACGACAAATAATGCAAGAATTAAAAAAAAAAAAAAACATTTGCAAGCCAGTAGGCCTTCTTTACACTGTCAACACATTTAAACACAGACACTTCCAAATACCGTCTACATGTGTTGCATTGACAAATGTTGTTTTACACATTAGAGCCTGCCCTATTGACCTGGCCATTATTAGGTAAAAAGAAGGAGAAAAGGAATGCTTTTTGCATAGAACGCATTTATGAGATAAACAATTGGATGTGACAAATTGCCTTGGAGTTTTACTTTTCAGATTGCAAGTAGTGCATCATGCATTCCAGTAGAAATACATTCTGGATGGTGGAATGAGACACCAAACAGGCAAGAGTGTGATATCCGTGTTGATGGAGTCAAGGTCTACTGTATGCATTGTTTGAAGAATTATTAACAGTATGTCTTGCAAACAGACGTGATGTCAAGCCAGACCTAAAATTCCACTGTTGCATACAGAACTTTAGAATTAACACGAAACACAATCCAGAATGGGACAGACTATGTAAGTAATTCTTCTGCAGCATCCCGTCGTGAGGTATGTGTTCCAAATGGGAATAAAAGTTCTAAATGTGTCTGTATATCGATGTTTCTTCCTCGTGAAAGATGAATAGGCTGAAGCAAATATCATTTAATGAAGCCCAGTGGTTTAATTCAGTGCCAAACAACCAAGTAACATCCTAAGAGTGGACTTTGAAGGTAATCACCCTAGTAATTACTTAATTAAACAAGTGTCGTCAACGGTGAATAATAGAATAAAATCATTTAGTAAAAAAATGCTTGAATAGTAATTTCATGTGACAAACTAAAACTGCAATGATTAAATAATTGCTCATTAGTGTTCTGTTGTTGCTGTAAAACATCTAGTCAGTGTTAAATAAAGGAGACTACTATGGGCAAGTTATATCGATTCATTTATAAACTTGACCAGTACATTTAAACAAAAATTAATTGTGATCAAAATGAAGACTAGGTAATTCTATTCCATGGGAAAAGGAGTTAAAAAAGAGAGAAGAGATTAGCGGAATCATCCCATGGGTGGAAAAGCAGTAATTTCTTGGATTCTTGGATTTACACGTTTGCTTGAAAGGGGACAGGTTGCTGTTTAGTCTATATGGAAAGTGCTAGGGGGCGCATGGGGATCAGAGAGATACTCAAATCATGGTGCAGTGAACACGACGGTCCACTTAAGCAAAAAAAATAGACTTGTTCATGCACGGAAGTGCCTCCCATCCTTTTTAGTGATCTTCTGAATCATACAATCATGTTAAAGGAAATTTCCAGGTTGAGAGGTTTGGAGGCTCCCTGAAGTTTAAGGTGGTTGTCAAATGCTCTTACAGGAATCGAATTACAGAAATTGGATATCTGGTGAGAGTTGTAAATTCCGAATGTGCAATAAAATGAGGATTGTAAGGAAATACATACATAAAAACGAAAGAGATGCAGGATCTAAAATTATTATTTTTTATTGATAGCTGTTACAGGTAACCAGCAAAGCCTACAACAATGCTGTTTTTAATTATTGACTGTAGGGGAAATGACTTTACTTATGCAAATGACTCCTGCACATCCCTTCACCGAGATCACAGAACACCTGAGATCTTCCCACTGGCTCCCTGTCGAGAAGAGGATCAACTTCAAGCTCCCCATACACGCTTACAGGGCCATCGACAACCTTGGACCCAGCTACCTCAACCACCGCACCACCTCTTACTCCCCTGCCAGACTTCTCTGCTCCTCCCAGCAGTCGCTTGCCACAGTACCCTGCATAAGGAAGTCCTCAGCTGGAGGGAGACTGTCGCAGGTCGAACAGTATGAAGACCACTGAGGTGTATTTTAGGTGATGGTAAGTGGTTTATTTTTCTTATGATAGGGGGGGCGGGTTGGAGTAGTATGCACAAAGTCACAAGTTTTATCGTCTTCCTTAGTCACTTGCTCTTCCTTTGTATCGTTTCCCAGGTTCGTGATGGTATATTCTTGCTTCTTATTTTACAGATAACCCAGCGGCCTTACTCGCTCGTCGGAGTCCAGGATGGTGCCGGAAATAGAAGGGAGAACGCCAGGGTAAGTATTGGTTTCAGTAATAGGCTTTTTCCTATACTCTTACTTTTGGACTGGGGGGGGTAGTACACACAAAAGGAGGGGGTTGGTGCCAGTGGGGAGTGGTTAAGGGTCTAGTGTGCACACTTCTATTATTAGTGTAGGTATAAGTGACCCCGGTGAGTTACTTATAGTGCCCTTCCTTCTACCTCCCTTTTCAACCCTCCTTTATGACCCCTCCCCAGTCCCTTCTCCCCAATTTCCCTTCTTCCTGTCCCAAAAGGACCGTACCTTGTTAAGCCACGACCCTCCAGGGTCGTGGCTGGCTTGGTAGTGTTCCTCCTGCTGGTGTCCTGTTTCCAGGTTCAGGAGCTCTTCTCTTTCTCTCTCTGTCAGCCAGTTCCTCGTCTGCTTCTTTCCTGGTGTTCTTCTCCTCCTCGCGCTGCTCTTCCCTTGGTCTCTCTGTGTTGCCTTTTCCCTCCGCTCGCCTTTCCTTCACCGCGTCTCTCTCTCCCTTCCTCTTCCCCGCGTCTCCTTTTTGACCCTCCTTAACCCGGGAAACACACGTCGTTTCCCGGGCAACGCCGTCCTGCCGGTCGTGCTCCGGCCGTGTCTCCCCGGCAACGGGAAGACGCGGAACTGACGTATCTGCTTCGGCCGATACGTCATTTCCCGTGTCTGTAGCCGGGCGATCCCGGCTACAGAGACCTTTCACCTACTTTGCAGCAAAATGTTGGAACACCTTGCGTCTCCACCTCAGGCAGTCACCATCACTACCTCAATTCAGGAAGGACCTTAAGACCTGGCTCATTGACTGAATCTTGAGGACCTGTCCCACAGCGTCTTGAGACCCTAGGGGTGAGTAGCACACTTTCAAAATGTTGATTGATGACTCGAGTTTATTAACAGTAGTTGATATACATGAGTATTTATTGCATTTAAGGGAACATCTGTGCCAAGCAGTTGCATAGAAGGCTTTAGGAGCTGTAGAAAAGAGAATGAAGTTCTGTTGATGATAGGACAGCATCTGAAATAGAACTTATAGTGGAAAACGGGGTAAAACATATGAATTTCCCAACTTTGGTATGCTAGTGTTACTTTGAAGTGATTACAGTGTAACTTCTTCATACTTCATAATATTCTTTACATTGGAGTACACTACATCTTGTTACTTTACAACACGAGTCAAAACTTCACTTTGGTAAGTATCGTATTTTGACTTAACAGTTGAGGTAAAGGGTTCTTAGGTTTCTGGGATAATTCAGAGTAAGGACTTGTAAGTTTTTTTTAGTATTCAGTAACGGACTGGGGGAAGGGTTGTAATGTGTCTAAGGGCCTGATTACGAGTTTGGCGGTCTGTGCACCGCCATGGCAGCAGCAGCTGTCCGCCGGCCATCGGTTTGGCGGTCGGACCACTGTATTACGATGTTGGCAGGCCTATAGAGCAAAGACTGCTATGGTCCTCCCGGCAGTGGCGGGCAGCACAGACCACCACTTTGATGAGACAGGACAAACAGGCCAGTGGAGCCAGTGTTTCTGTCAGACTCATTGTGATGTTGCACACCGCTAATGTGACTGTGGCGGTCCAATCACCCTCTCCAAGCTGGAAGAAACGGAGAGCATAAAGGAGGCAACTCACCTGCAGGCAGCGTCATCCTGTGCCACCATGGAGCCCATCACACACTTCCTGCTGCCGCTCATTGAAGATGCCCAAAATCTACGTCACCACCTACCCGTGTCATTAGTCTCAACAACAGATTGTCGTGCCGTCGTCCACCTGATATGGGGCCCACATTACAGGCACCAAGTACATGTGTCATTGTGTCCACAGTCAGAGTCATTCACAAACAATGACACATTCACAGCCACAACGCCTCCTTTGGGCAGGTCACTGACACTGCACCGCAACACTCCACAAAAACACACGTCTGACCATCTCAGGCACAGGGACAGCGTAGTGTCCACAACATTCTGTCACACAACAGCAACAACATATCAACACCACATCTAACAATGCAACTGAAACCCTCACATTGCACACATGCCATGGACTGCCATCTGATTGAACACACATATGTATGGATTTGTCATAGAACACAAACACCCCTCCCATGAACCAGCCCAGTAATGGACCCACACATCACCCACATTGCAACACAATGGAAGAACAATGGGATGCACACTAGTGTGAGAGAGAAATATCCCAAAGCTCACTATGCAAACATTACCTGCACGGTAGGGATAGAGTATCAGGAGCACTCATGGAAGGATGCTGCCCTGGGACACATTACACTTTGTAAACACCCCTAAAACAGCATTTTCACAGGAACTGGCCCTTCAGGTATCTCAGAGGCAAACAATAGTAGAGCCAAGTGACATGCCTATCTGCATTATGTATAAGTGCAAGTCAAAAAAGCAAACACAACAGCAACAGCATGGGTGATACATCTACATGAAGTAGCTGCAAGGATCAAAATGGACCCACGCACAGTCAAAAGCAAAGAAAGCTAGCACATTTGAACATCCTCCATGTGTGGACAAACAAAACTCAAGCTTCCACTCATGAGAAGAAAGGTACAGTCCATATCAAGGGGACAAGTCTAACACCGTACATGTTGACATTGGACAACACAAGATGAAATACTTACCATCCCAAACATAGCACAATGCAAGGACACCCCCTTTGGATTACCACCCACATATCCATACAGTCAACATCTACATTTGTTTTGGATGACACCAGCACTGCCCACAAAGTCAGATATTGCAAACAACAGCAAATGGATCAGCAATCAGGGGAAAACACACACAACTGTAGGCATACAACACAAATTACTCAGGAACAACATAAATGTTGAAAATAAACTTTAGGACAAATATGTACCTTAAACAACAACAACTAGGGTTTATTATCTCCAAATGATTCAGAACAAAGGCCATTGGCCCGTCCAATTAGATGTTCGTGCACATTGCTGTGCCCACACTTAACTCCAATCACTGCCAGGGAATATCCACAGGAAGGGGCATCAAGTGCGAAGACAGTCACCTGAGGGATCATTCTTGGGTGGGGCGGAGGATTTGGGATGCATGGGGTTGCACAGGGGTCTTTTTCTTTGGAGGGGTGGGCTTCTTGGGGGGGGGAAGGGTTTGGGTGTTTGCAGGGGAGCAGGTGTTACAAAGGAGGACTTTGTGGACGGGATGGGTTGGAATGTGTGTGGGGGCCTCTTGGTTTTGGTACAGTGGGGGAAACAGGGTAAAGGGCAAGCTCGAAAAGGAAACTATCCTTGGGAAAATTAGGAGGGTGTGCAGAAGGGGTTGGGGATTTGGAGGTTGAGGGAGTGGTTGTCTTGTGTGTGGGTGTAGGTGCCTTAGGTGTGTGCATGTGTGAGGTATTCTTCTGTTTGGGTGGTGTCTGTTGCATGTGTGAGTGTGGACATTTGCATGTCCTGGGGTTCTGGGAGGTGGAGGGGCTGGATGATGGAGTGATGATGTGTGTGTGTCGGTTGGGGTGGTGTCTGTGGGTATGCTGGATGTGGTGGATGCTTGTGTGTCTGTTGGGGTGGTTTCTCCCGGTATGCTGAATATGGTGGATGTGTCTTTGGGTGTTGTGGGGGTGTCTGCGGGTATGGTGGATGGGTCTGTGTGTGTTGTGCTGATGGCTGGGTGTATGATGGGTGTGGTGGATGTGTCACTGGCTGTTGTGCTGGTGTCTGTGGGTATGCTGGATGTGGTGTGTGAGTCAGTTGGGGTGGGGATAATGGGGGTGTCTGGTGTAGTGGTGGCTGATGTTGTGTTTGTAAGTGCATGTTGAGTGCCTGCATGCTGGGGTGTCTTGTGGTGTTGTGTCAATGTGTGCTACTTGTGTGTGTTGAGGTGGGTACATGCAGATGTGTCTGTGTGCTTGGGATGGGTAGGAGAATAGGGAATTGGGATTGGTAAGAGGGAGGGGGAGGAGTGTAGGGAGTAACTAGCTGCTGTCAATGAGGAGGCCAGAACCTGATAAGATCTCTGGAGGCCAGACATGGCACTATGAATGCCTTCCAAGAAAGCATTGGTCTGCTTAAGTTGGCTAGCCAACCCCTAGATGGCACTCACAATAGCAGTTTGATTACCCCTTACAATGACATACTCTGATTGCATCATTAGTTCTTTGTATGTTGGAAAGGTCCAGAAATTTGCAAGTACTTGTAGGAGGCCCTCAACATATTGCCCAATGGAAAGCTACATCACTGTCTCCATTTTGGTCCTGCAAATCCAGATGTCTGTGGATGAATGGCTGTACCCAACCATATATGATTCCAACATAACTGCAAGCCACTCCATGATGCATGCCAACAGTCAGGTAACAAACCTTACCCATTGCCCATGTGCAGTGCCCATTTCCACATTATGCCCGCTCAATGGCCTGGAAATGCACATTGTGTGTAAAAACTCTAGACTGGCCCATCATATTCCTGATTGCTACTGCAGTTGTACATGCCAAATGACATGCTATGACTGGTGAGGGTATGTGTGAGCCAACAATGAATGGTGACACACTCCTGTCTGTGGCACCACATGAAATACAACCCCATTGAAAATGTCAAATTCCAAACAAAAGTTGGTATGCAAATATATGTGAGGGATTACGGAAATCATCCATAAACACAAGTAGAGCATGCATGAAACAGAAGTGTACACATTTTGTCAAAAGAGAAAGGGACACGTGCAAACATGTTGGCACAGGGAATGATGGCAACAGTGATGGCACGTAAATCTTTTCAATGGACATTCCCCACTTACCAAGGAAAAGTGTTAATCTGTAGGTGACAATGTATGCTCTATCAAATGTATGATGGCCATCTTCAAATTACAGACAGTAGTGCGGCACCAGCATTTGTCACACATTGAAGACAAGTGGCATCTGGGAGGCAGATGCCAATTTACTCATTTGACGAGACACATGGCTGAGGACAGTGATCTATCACTTATTTTTCATTGGCCTGTAACACTGAGGAGTAGTGGTCTGTAGCGTAGAATTTACACCCACAACAGCAATAAACATGACTTGATTGATCAATGTACACAGCCATGTGTTGTCGCTGGAGAGCAAATTGTTTGTGCAATGTACATAGTTCTGTCTTTCGTCCCTGGGCCAGTAGGCAAGGCATATCAGTATGCACCACATTACATACCTACACAAACAGTTATTACTCTACTGTGTCACACATGGTTCATTCGTAATCATCAGGGGGAGATGTCAGAACCTAGCACATTAACTTTACAATGTGACAGGCAGGAATATGCCCTATACTCACCCCCTTGTGGCTGTTGTGTTCCCCTCAAATACCCATCAAGGTCTGGGTACGCCACCCCCAGGATGCGGGCCATTAGGAGGGTCATGATCCTATGTCCTATTGGGAGGACAACCACAGCTGGAACTCCGTGACCTCTGTGATCTTCCAGGCCCAGCATCTTCAGTCCTTCCACCTCTTGCGACAGTGGGTGCTCCTCTGGCTGGAAACCCTCAGGGTCGGCACCTTCCAGGCGATCGCTCTCCATATCTCCTTCTTCTGATGGGTGTTTACTTGTATGGTTGCCAGAGACAAATCAAGCAAATACAATTTGGTTGTGTCACACATGTAAGAAGCACCAAGCAAAAAATTGACAGTTTGTTAGCACATCACAAGTGTAAAGCACACAAGCCAATAAGTAGAGGGACATGACTACACACTTTCTTATCCATCTGCAGACTAACCCACTACCCTTCTCATGGCCTACAATGACTAAGCAAGTTTACTCACATCAGCTATCCCATGCTCCAGCAACATGTACTGTGATGTGAGCCACGATGCAACACTACACCTATGTGACTTCTGAAGGGTAAACCCCCTAGGCCTGGCTGGACCAACATATTTACACTCTGCCAGACGAGTCACTGCATACAGTCTCCACATGTAACTTCCATAGTTCAGACATCACTCTTACACTTGAGTGACAATGAAGGGGCTGGCATGGTGGGTACAGAAAGTGTCTTCCCTGTGCATGTGTGGATATGTGGCCAACCAAATGCAGACTCGTGCCACTTCAGGGGGGTTTCTGTGGCATGTACCTGTACCATAGAACACTCCTTTGGACATATGTTTCTAAATTACAGAAATGGCACCCAACATAGAAAGGTATGCATTGTCCAATTTCTATCATGTGACCAAGCTACTGAGTCACATGTCATGGCCTCCCAAACATCTACACATTGCCTGCACTTTGGGTCTGTCATTTGTGCAATATGGCTGTACAGGACACATATGACTTCTGTGAAGGTGACAACAGAGCTGTGGGTGTAAGAGACTTGTCATGAGTCAAAGAAACACATTGACAATCATGCAAAATGCAGATATGGACTAGTTCTGAGATGCACCTCTGTACCCATTCCTTGTCTAGTTATCAGACCGAGGGATTCAGGGCAAGTGTTGTAACCAGAGCCTCACCACATGACATGATATGTCGAGGGGACAGGGAGTGGGCACAGTGTGACAGTTGCATAGCTACAGTGACTCTCCCACACCCTGGACTATGTCCCATACTGGGAGACACATTTGACAGGCCCTGGTCTCTGCAGGCTAAGCATACAGAACCTACATGTCCGTCACATTTCCATCACTTCCATACATGACAGTACATCAAGTGGCCATCATCAATGTGGCTTGTGGTCTGTGTAGCAATCTGAAGGGCAAAGTGGGTCATAATATGCCTTCCAGACACGTTTTGCAAGGCCAGATGTGTGTTGAAAGATCTGTGGCACAATACACATTGCTTAAAAGATCCTCAAATGACTGAGACAAGATGCATACACAGCTGATGCTGTCATGCACATACTTGTCTAACATTTGCAACCACCATAAACAAAGAAATGTCATTGGATGACAGCAAAGTCTCCTTGCCTAGTTATGTGCATCCAACACAAGAAGGATCTAGGACCCCAAAAAACATCATACAACACAATGTTAATGAACACAACAAATAGTATTGGTTACCAATAGCTGCACCATGTACATCCCATTGATACCTCTGGGAGAGGGAGAATGCGACAATCTCCTGTCTACCATCCATTGCCCGACCTACAGACCATGGAGGAACACCACATCATCCAGTTATACCTCCTGGACAGACAAACAATAGTGGACTTAAGCTGTCAGTTGGAACCAGAACTGATGCCAGCTAACAGTAATCCAACCTGCATTCCACCCATTGTACAAGTCTTGTCAGTATTGCACTTCCTGGCCACAGGGTCCTTCCAACATACAGTGGCCCTATTTTCTGGTATGTCCCAACCTATGTTCAGTCTGGTGTTGAAGGATTTTCTCTTCGCAATGTTGAAACAGATTGACTGCTATATCAGGTTGCCCCAACAAGAGGATTTAGCCAATGTGAATGCTGACTTTTATGTTTTTTCCTGCCTTCCACATGTTGGGGGGAGGGGCATTGATGGCACACATTTTGGCTTGGTGCCACCACAAGCCACTTGGCAGATCTCTACATTTCAAATGTGTGTGTCCATTATCCTGTATCAGGCCAGGATTCCTTCATAATGCAGAACAGCGCCATACCCCAGCTGATGTCACAACTGCACCCAGAGAGCATCTGGCTGGTTGGTAAGTCACATCTGTCCTGATTGTGTGTGAGCGGTATCAGGTGCTACAATCATGAAGTGAGTGACTCATTGTTGCAGTAATGTCCCATTCTTTAACAGGAGACTCAGTGTATCCAAACAGTCCTTGGTTGCTGACACTGCTGAGAAATCCAATTATGCCAAGGAAAGTCTACTTCAGTGAGGCCCATGGAAGAACACAGTGGGCAGTGGAGCAGGATTTTGGACTCCTGAAGGCCAGATATTTGTGTCTGGCCAGTACTGGTGGGGCCTTCCTCTACTCACCCAGCAACATATGTCAGATCACTGTGGAATGATGCATGCTCCACAATATCGCCCTGTGGGGGAGTATCCAGTACAGTCCAGAGGAGGGGGGGGAGCCTGTAGTGCCACCGGGTGAGAATCCTGAAATGCCAAGTGAAGATGAGTGGTTAAGAGGAAGGAGCTGACTTGAAAGAAGATCTCATCCACAGCATCTTTTCATGAGTGTAAGAATGCCATGTGATGTCATGACTGTGACTGTGCAATGAACTGTAGTGGTGAGAATGTATGGAGTTGAGTTTTTTGTATACTAGGGAGCTGATACCCTGCAATAATCAGCCAAAGGCTGCTTGATAAGATAGATTTTGACACATCCCCAACTTGATGATGTTGCTTTGTTTGTCTCATTTTTCTTGCAATGTACTTTGTTTTCCATATGCTTGCTATGTGACTTGTGACATACGTATGGCTTCAAGCCTATACTTCTTGTTTTGTTCGTTGTACAAGTACCTTCATCAGGTTATCTTCATGTAGGTATTTCAGAGTTATGACATTGGCGGGTATGAGATGCTGTTCTGAAATAGAAAGTGGACATGCATTGTTCCAGGTGATGGAGGTAACATAGTTTGGGTACAGGAGACCTGTGCCAAGACAGCTTGCACAGTTTTTGTGTGGAAAGTCAGAAGGGCCCATTGGACCTGTTATGTGTGCTGAGGTGGGCCTAAAGCATCATGTGTGTCATCAAGTGGTCATAAAATATATAGTCCTAGCTTACAACCAATTCATTTTTCCTTCACATTGGCTAAACTCTCTTTTTGTTTGGCATGTATGTAGCTGCAGATGTGCTTCGTCATTGTAGGCCACAGTGCCCAAGCCGCAACATTGACATGTTTGTGTCATACCACCAGATTCATGGGCATTGGATTATGATGACCCTGTGATCAGGGACTGTTGTACTGCTACCTGTCTGTATCTTGGATTATTTGATATTGAATTACTTTAGTGTGTATTGTGATAAGGCTAAACTGATGACATCAACCACATCTGTGTTTGCCTATTCTACAAGACAATGTCTGAGAAATCCAATCCCTTCCTTCCGTGGTCTGGGGTCTGTATCTGTCAATATGCTCATTTACTCAGTATGAGTCAATCATTCATGATTTCCAATAGTTCAGACGGATTAACAGCCTATGTGCTGAACACTGTAAGAAAATCTTTAGTTTGAACAGACACTTATTTGTATGTGTTTGTGTGAGAGTGTTGTAATCCAGAGCTAGACACTGTGTACATGCAACATATCTCATCTTGCACAAGTACCTTGGATCATCATTATATGGTTCATATGATCTGACATATGTACATGGCTAAATATGAAATCAAAATCAGCAGACCATGAGTCAGTGAAGGGTGGTTTTATAGGGCAGCTATAATTAACATAATACATACATGACGTGACTCAACAAAAATGAAGATGTGAAGGGGGTCAGTCATGGTGGATGACATAATTGGAGTAGATGGCACACCATTGGGAGTTCAAAATCCAGAGTACTCCTCCCATTGCACATGGTAGGTGGTTCAGGATCAGTCCAGAGTGAACGTGTAACATACAAAGGAGGTCCTTAAGGAAGAAGGTTATTACTGACAGTGGTGGGTGTCTTCCCATTCATAGCTCCTGGACTTTTTGCTTGACTTCCCCACTTGTGTGTGGACATCTGCTTCTACAGAGGCAGGGGTGTCTGGGGCTTGTTCCTCTGGCACTGCCTCCCTTCCAGTGGCTGGGACCGATGTTGGTGGGCCTGTTGTTGATGAGCCAAAGGAAGGAGTCGACTGGTGCTGAAAAGCCCTGCTCGGGTTTTGTGTATGTACCTCTATACCCCTGTTAGGGAGGCCTTGCTGGTATTGTGGGCCTCCATCTGTTCCTGCATGTCCCTATGCATGTCCCTCTGTAGCTGCTTGATTTCCGGGAGTTTGGTCAACACCTGTCCCATCACGCCTTGGGACTCCTGATACACCACCTAGACATGGCTGATGGTCTCCTGGCTAACAGAAACCCTAGTGATCTCGGCCCCGCTGTCCCACAGCATCTCTTGCATGTACCCTCCCCCCACTGGCCTGTGCCCTTGCCACAGTGTGCCCTCCCCAACTTGTTCCTGGACCCTCATTGTCCAAATTGTTGCACTGCAACTCAGGACCCAGGAATGGGTACATGATATGGTGGATACTGTGCAAGGTACACAGGCTGGGGAGTGAATCGTTGCCTGGGATATTGAAGCAAAAGGGCTGGGAGGTGATGTTGTGGGCACAGTGAGACTCACTGTTGACATCTGACCAGGGTGCCCAGATGGGCCCGAACTGTCCTCCACATCCAGATGTCCAGGAGTGTCGTCGTCACGGAGGGCTTCATCCCAGGGGTCAATCTGTTCCATGACTTCTGTGTGCCCAGCGGCAGATCCACCTGTTGTAAAACGCACACTGTTACTGGTTGTATTGTGACATTAACTTCCAACGGTTTAGTGTTACAGTAAGCAGAGACCTTGGACAAAGTTAAGGTGTAGTTAATCCAATTATGGCAATTAACTATGGTATTGAGTGATTTGACATGACATAGTTGTACCATGTCAACCCAATTTGACTCAAGCAGCTGCTGAGATGTGCAGATCAGTTGCACATTGGCAGGTGGAATGAAATTTACATTTTGCCACCAGTGCAGCCAACACAGTGGAGAGTCAAGATATGACTTTGCCATTTTGAGGCCCAGTTGAGTGTGATGCAGGCAGACCCAGGACTTTGTTGTATATGTGACTTGAGTAATCATGTGCACAGTGCTGTGTCAATGTGTCTGCTGCTGCCAATCTGGTGATGCATCTTGTGGCCCTGTGAATACTTGTTGTACACAGTGGGTAAGGTGTAATTTTTGTCCTCAGTAGTTTCATCTTGGCGTAGCAAGTCAAGATGGAGCTATGTGGACAGACACATCTCTGATTTGAGCGTGATCTGTGCTTGATTAATTTCAGGTCAATGCACTTCAATTGTGAATTGACGAACAGGGGGTTTTGGACAAGGGAACACTATGTTGGTGTTTGGAGTTACAGAAACAGGGCCTGCTGGGGTTTGCAGTTAGGTCACTCTCTCTACTCCCTAATACATGACAAATGTTCTCCCCCCAGGTGAGTAAATTTCATTTGTGAGTTAACAAACAGGGGTAAATCGGCAAGGGAACACCAGGCTGTTGCTTGAAGATACAAAAACAGGGCCTTCTGGGAGTTGTAGTGAGGTCACTGCCGCTACTACACACACTTGACAGATGTTCTCCCCCCAGGTGAGTAAACTTCATTTGTTAGTTCACTCACAGATGTATTGATGCAAATGAACAGTGGGCTGATGATTGCAAATCCCAGCAAGTCCTGTTTCGGTAAATCCAGTCAGGTCAATTTCCCTACTACACACACTTGGCAAATATTCTCCCCTCCAATGAGTAAACTCAATTTGTGAGTTTACTTACTGATGTACTGGGGCAAGTGAACACTGGACTGATGGTTGGAGTTAGATAAACCGGGCCTATTGGGCTTTGCAGCCAGGTCATTCCCGCTACTTCTTAAGACTTGACAGATGGTATCCTCCCAGGTGAGTAAGTTGACAAACAGGGGTATATTGACAAGTGAACACTGGGCTGGTGGTTGGAGTTACAGAAACAGGGCCTGCTGGGAGTTGCAGTCAGGTCACTCTTTATTCTTCCCAGCACTTGACAAATGTTCTCCCCCTAAATGAGTAAAATTCATTTGAGAGTTCACTTGCAGATGTACTGGGGCAAGCGATCATTGGGCTGATGGCTGGAGTTAGAGAAACAGGGCCTGCTGGGATTTGCAGTCAGGACACTCCTACTACACACACTTGACAAATGTTCTCCCCTCAGATGATTAAACTTAATTTGTGAGTTCACTTACAGAAGTATTGGGACAAGTGGACACGGCTGATGGTTGGAGTTAGAGAAACAGAGCCTATTGGGCCTTGCAGTCAGGTCACTCTCTCTACTTCCCAGCAATTGACAAATGGTATCCTCCCAGACGAGTAAAGGGCATTTGTGAGTTGACAGACAGGGGTATATGGGCAAGTGAACACCAGGCTAGCGGTTGGAGTTAGAGAAACAGAGCCTATTGGGCCTTGCAGTCAGGTCACTTGCTCTACTCCCCAGTACTTGACAAATGTTCTCCCCCCAGGTGAGTAAATTTCATTTGTGAGTTCACTTACATATGTATTGGGGCAAGTGAACACTGGGCTGATGGTCGGAGTTACAGAAACAAGACTTGCTGGGATTTGTAGTCAAGTCACTACTATGCACAATTGACAACTGTTGTGTATTACATATCTGTAGGAAGGCTGCATTTGTGTTTGAGAATATATTTTCATCTTGGAACATACCATGGATCCTGGAATGTGTCTGTTATTTTGAGATTTCCAGGCCCTATTTGGACATAAGGAATGTGATGGGCCTTAGTAACTGTGCTGTTGGGTCCAATGATACACATTGACAGTGATCCTCTGGGAATTGAACGTTGGTGGGGTACATGAACAAAACAGTGGCAAAAGATGAGCTGTGAGCATGCATGACATTGCATTTGTGTGACTTTTTTCTATTGTTACTTACCAGACTCCACTCCCACAGGTATCCCTGTCAGGCCTTCAGGATGGCCAAGACCTTCTCCTCCAGGGAAAGAGTATTAATGGGGCACTGGGAGAGTCACCGCCAGTCTTCTTGGCCTGAAGCTGGTGCCTGGAGACCAGGGAATGGACCTTGCCCCTGAGGTCATTTCACCTCTTCCTATTGTCCTCCTTTGTGCACAGCGTGGTGCTTTCAGCATTCACTCTGCCGTTGATCCTGTCTCACATTTCAATTTCCTACTGAGAGGAGTATGCTGGATTTGTGCTCCAAACAATTGTGCCTCTACTCTTATGATTTTATCGGCCATGACTCCTAAGTCATCTTCAGAAAAACTGTGATTTTTTTAACATGACATGTGGAAACAAAAAGAAAAAGGGTTACAGGGACTTACTTTAACAGGGGAAGTGCAATAGGGTGTGAATGGACAAAGGTCTGTGCAGGGTGTTCTATAGGATGGTGAAAAAGGGATGCCTAATCTATGTACTCCACAAAAAAAGATGCTTGGGTTTTGATGTCTTCAAATGGAAATGCAAAGGATTGTGGTCTGTAAAGGGGTGTGTTTAATAGTGTCCTTAGAATGTGTGTCCACTTGGCCAATGTGTGTCAACTGTTTAGTTTTTTAATTAATCAACTGTGCAGTTGTCTCTTGGTTTGCTGACCATGAACCACAGTGGTCACCACCATTGGCTGACCACCACAAGAAGACCGCCACAGCGACTGTGTGATTGCAATATATTTGGTGGTTGGCTGCGGTGCTGACGGTGCTGGAGTCAGACCACCTGTATCCAGGCCACTGCACCGCTGGCGGTCTGCTTTTTTTTTGCTTGACGGTCCTGCCTGTATAACTCATAATACAGTGGTCTTGGGCACTGCCGGTGTGGCGGTCTTTTCAGGACCACAAACTTGGCAGTCTGGCCAGCCGACCACCAAACACGTAATGAGGCCCTTAGGAATTACAGGTGAATGTGGGAAAAAGCTGTAAAAGGTTTATCAGGTTCTGAGATAGGTTGGTGAAATGGGCAAGGGTTTTTTAAGGTTCATTGATGGGCTGGGATAAGGGGCTGGAAAGGTTTTAGGGTACAGGGACTTGGTGAGGAAAGGCTGAAAGGGGTTGTAGGGTTTAGTGATGGGTAGAGGTAAAGGATTGTAAGGGTTCTTTAAGGCTCAGAGATAGGTTGGTGTAATGGGTCTTAATGGTTTCCTGGGGTTCAGAGATGGATGGGGTAGGAGGCTGTAAAGGTTTTTAGGGTTCAGGGACAGATTCTGGCAATGGGCTGTATGCAGTTTGTAGGGGTCGGAGATGGACTGGGGAAGGGGCTGCAAGGGGTTTTAGGATTCAGGGATGGGCTGGGATAAAGGGCTGTAAAGGTTTTTTCTAAGATTCAGGGATGGACTTGGATAAGTGGCTGTAACATTTTATTTCAATTAATACATTTTTGCCTAACATGTTAGGAATGTGATGCAAGTGTTCTAGAGTCTAATAATGCATTATTTGTGGATATCCATTTAGGTGTTGGGATACTTTTGCTTATGCTTCAGAGTGGATATTTGTCATAGGGGTAGTTGGGTATTTCTTAATATTAATTTGAGTTTGTGCATTAGGTTTTAGGGACAGGATGGAAAGAATTTAGGGTCCTAGGGTGGGGAGCATTATATTTTTGAGTATTTAGAGGAATGGAGGGGGGGAGTAGGGGAATTTTTTAAGGTTCCAGGGTAGGTATCTGGTTTTTGGGGTATAGGCATTTACTTCTTTATTTTTTAATTGTGTGTGCTACATTTTAGGGACAGGATGCAAGGATGGGTTTATTATTTTGAATATTTAAGGGACAAGGATATTTCTGTGCTGGCACAATATTTGTAGAAGGCTTCAAATGGTTATTTATGAGGTTTATGGGTATTTACTTATTTATTTTTTAATTTTGTGCATTAATTTCAGAATTAGGATGAAAGGGTTCTAGGGCCCCAGGTAGTGGTTACTTATTTAAGGGGAACACGTTTTAGTTAAGTGTTGGTGTAATTATAAAGGTACACTTTTTTATTTTAAATCTATAAAAATAAAATAAGAATTTCTTAAATACACAATTTACACTTAACATGATCTATTTAATGATATATTTAAAAAAACATTTTCAGTAACATGCTACAGCACATTTTGATTTTCATTATTTTCTTAAAGATATTCTATTTTTGAATGGCATTTTCAGAAAGATTATGCATTTGAAATTTTGAAAAATATGTACACGCACTAAGAAGGTCTTTAAACATATTTGTTTCTTTAATAACATGTAATAATACATAGTGTTCTTTGTTTCTTTAGTGACTTTCATTGAAGTCTCTGAGAGAAATTGACATTATTCTTTTTTACTGCCCCATATATTGATGTTTCCTGGTTGCAGTGTCAGTTTCTTCAGTGGGTGGAGCATTGCAATGCTGTGCCAGAGAGATAAGAACCTAAGGGGCATATTTAACAATCTTTCACACAGTGTAGCAAGCCACCTTGTGCTGCATGAAAGGGAAGAGGCAAGAATGCACTGTATTTAACATTATATGGCGCACTCCTGTTATTTCTTAGGACTGGACCACTTTTGGCTCTTTAGCGCCAATGCCGACACCTTTGAGTCATGGTGCAAAGGTGCCTGCCTTGTAGGCAGGATTGTTTCTGTACTGAAGGGGCACCTTTCTGTACAAAAACAATCCTTAGAGACATTTTCTTCTTTGTATGTGTGTTGTAGAATGCAGCGCACTTCAAAAGAGAAAACAATGATGAGAAATAACAGTATTCCTCCTTATTGCACCTCTGGTGGGGAGTTGTACAATTCTGATGCATTTCCAGACCTACCAGTGTTGTTAAATCTGGGAACATGTCAGAATCCATGGGTGGATGCGTGGTAACACCCACGCTCCAACCATGGAACGCCTCCTTGCTGAAGAGAAACGCAAGACAGTGATATGCGCTGCCTTGCGTTACTATAGATTTCTCAAGCTGCATAGAGCAAAGCAAAGTGGCCTTGCGTGGCTTAATAAATCTCATTTAGGTTTTGTGTTGCCCTTGACCCCCACGTGTGGCACAAGAGCAACACAAACCCTTGTTAAACCTGGCCCTCATTTTCTAACTAATATAGGGTACTTTTATTGTAGGGACAGGGTTAGAGAGATCACGTTTGGTGTGTATGGTTATTGTAGTTATTTTAGTATTGGTTGTTGTTTCCTTTTTCCTTTGGCAGTTTATTTGAGAACTGCCTAGTGGGGCAAGGATTTTTTATTAACTTTTTTCGAAAAAGAAATATGGAATAGTGGTAGGCTGTAGGGTTTGTTTACTGTAATCTAACTATTTTATGTTATTATTCAGGCATTTAAAGATTTTTTTTACCATTGGATAACGCAAGTCTGGATTTTTTCCCTCAGCGCTTTGGCACTGGAATGTGGGGGAAGGAATGTAGGGTGAAAAATCTGACTTAACTTCCTCCCTATTTATGTTTCTCCATTTCTAAATTTTTTGAAAGTTGCATTTGAATAGTGCACTTTTTTGGATGGCTTAACTGTGAGGATTTGACATGAATATATTACATACACCTTAAAAAATGTAGCTTGTTTAAAATTTGCCTCTGAAATAAGCTATTTATTTACTTTAGGGTTTTGCTGGAGCAAAGAAAGGTGGATGGGTTAGGAAAATGTTAGTGTGTCATTAGTAATGTAGTTTTAAACAGCATTTTCCAGGCAGTCTGCACCTCAAAATATGCTTAATTGATGACCCTTTGAAAGGGTATGTTCATTTATTTATTTTTATTGTTTTTCTGCTTACTTTGTCTTCATTGTTACCTGAAAAAAATTGTGCTTGTCACATTTCCTGGAAACGTTGCTCCCTTTTCTCAGTTTCCAGGATGTAATAGCTTCTTGGATGAGTTCTTCCAACAGAAGAAGAAAAGGGGTAATGACATTCCTAGCTGACATTGGTAGTATTTAGTCCACCCTCTAAACAGGTTGAGTAACAGTTCCACCAATCACTAAGGAAACTTGGAAGTCTTAGTCGACCTGACATATTTAAACGGTCAATCCGTTTTTCTTCAAAACAATTTAATAACTTTGCTCATATTTCTTTATTGTTAGAAAAGTAGTCTGAATGAATAATAATTGGGTAGAAATTATCTACTTTAGGGGGAATAAAAGCTAATACACTTTTCAATTTCAAATTGTAGTGTATTATCATACATAGAAAACTGCTGTTTGGGATATTTTATGCATTTTTCTCAAGGTTCCAAGGGAAAAATAGCAAAAACATCCCTGAATTTGGGCATACGGGTACACGTTTTTTCATTGCTAATTCAGTGGATTATTAATTTGACAGGTCTTTTGTGTGTTTTTCATTTGATAACAGTAGAAATGTACTATATTCAGAAGACTGTCTGAAGGTAAATCATAAACTAGAGCATGTTAGTATTATTACATTCAGTATGCACTGTTTGAACTTGGGTGAATAGTCTCAAAAGCACTATCTATCATCCACTATTTTCTAGAGCCACTGGTATGCAGATCACTAATGATATAGTATGAGTATGATTTCTGAGGGTGGTTATTTTTGTAAAGTAAGAAGAGTTAACTGCCAAAGGTTTTTGTTACTTCAGCAGATACCGTTATATCAGCAAAGGTTTTGGGTTGGGAGAAATGTTTACTTTCCTGTCGTTGTCTACAAAGAATTCTACCAAATTGGCATGCGGTGATGGCAGGTGTTTGTTCAGCAACATGTATAAGGACATTTTGAACAACGTCTCTTAAAGCAGCACCAATGGGCACATTGGAAGTGCTGGCTAGTGCATTGAAATGTTATACTGTTTCTCTAACCACTATTTCAGTTATCTTTGGAGGTTCTTTCTACAAAGTTCCCAAGAGTACTTGTTCTGCCCAGGCAGCAGATAGAAAAATAATTGACACACTTACAATAAGCCCTTGGTTCAGTGTACCTTTCCTTACAAGGAAGGTACGCAAAAGGTTTAATATTTCCATAACCCTTTTTGATATAACATATGTGTCAAGTGCCAAGGTGCCCATATTTTTCTCTGTTGTTAAAATGGAAAGACAGGAGCAATAACAGTTTATTTGCATTCTTTCTGTCCAGTATTATTTGCTGTTTAAACACTCTGACTATGTTCACTCTTTGTGTACCTTTCTTTCACTATATAGACTGCCTTGAAATGTAGTTGTTTTTTTCATTGGCAAAAGGTTAGTTTGACCTATATCTATGAGTGTGTTTGGACATCTTGGTAGGGGCATTTTCTTTCTTTATTTCATATTTTAGCAATGTTAAAAATATATTTTAAAAATAACATGATGTTAGATGACAGAAAAGTAATGTTGCAACAGTATGTGCGGTTCAGGCATTTTACAGGTATTTTGAGCAGAGATTCATTACATCACAATGTAAAGACATCTGTTGTAAACACCATAAAATAAAGTACCACAATGTGAATAACAAAAAGTAACAACTCATATTCCCCTAACTTTGTACCTTTACCTTCGAGGTATCAGGGGAACTGGAATGAATTTGGTCTAATTCTATCACTGTACAAAATACTTTCACCCATCCAAGCTACCTGGAGAATACGTGAAAATATCCAATTATTGCCCACAAATGTTTGGGAAACACACCAATCCCAAATTTATAAGGAGTGAGGGTATCTCTGATAACCTAGAATTTTCTTCAGAACATAATCTGTAAAGGTATTCACAAAATATTGGAAGACTTTAAGTGGTGCCATCACTGAACTGAGCCAATAAAGGAGTTTTCCTTCTCCTGGCTGACTCTGAAGGACCCATTCCAGAGTCAGCCTCTGGGGTCTTCAGGGTGGTGGATCCGAAGTTTACCTGGCCATCCAGGTTGCACTTTTAGTAACAAGTCTGTACATCTGAGGGCAGGCCTCCTAGATTTCCTGAAGACAAAGCTGTGAAGAGGTGTTGAAGCCTGTTTTTTTCCTTGAGTCGTGGTATACCTGATGTGGTACTTTCTGCAGTTTCCGGTGGTGGGTGTTTTAGTGCCACTTCATTCAGAGTTTGCAGATTGCACCCAAAGCATCAATAAAGTGCACATTAAAACTGTGTCTTTTTAGGGCCCCCAAAGTGCTCTTAAAGGACTTGGTGTAATACAAAAGGAAAGTTCCAGGCCAAGTGAAAAGCCTGACAGCATGGAAAATGCAATAAAACACCAAGAAATCAGGAAGAATAAAGATCCTAAATTAACTGCATTTTACAATTAGCATTGGAAGTTGGTGCTTATTCAATGCTGGGACCACATTTGGGGAGAAATTTAAAATATTCTAAATTATCTAAGCTTTAAACGTGGGGATTTTGACAAACAAGCACAACACTCAGTCACATAAGATAAAGAAAATTCTCAGATTGGTGCTTTCAAAACTACAATACATGTAAGGGTATCCAAGACAATGCATATACATGTTAGCCTTTAGGAGTCTGAACCTAAACTAGACCTTCTACTATGAGGAAAAATAATTACAATGCTAACAGGTAGACTCTCATTTGAATACATAATGTACCTCTCAAATCACTTATTGACTGCATCCTTGCCTTTGACCCTGTACTCCTGCCCATAGCTTTGAACTAGGTTTGCTCTATACACATACCATGTGCAAAGATACATGATACATAAAATCCTCATCCAGATTGAAAATGTAAAATTAAAACAAGATGTTGCTGCAGAGCTGCTCAGCAAAAGAATGTAAGCAATTGATGCATACAATGTTGTTAAAGTGAATAGTGGCTGCAAAAAGCAAGTAGGAAGAGCTTTTGAAAATCACGTTGAAAGACATGATGTTGGTGGGTGTTTGTGTGCCTTCATGAGTGAGAAGTGTTGAATGAGTCAATTAATGATTTTTTGATTTGGGCAGATGGGCGTAAACATGTTTGTGAAACAATTTAAATTGAATTGCTCTTTTGTGCATAGTAAGAGAGCCCCATTGTAACCACTAAAGTCCTGGTGAGTTTTAGAGTAGGTTTAAAACTTGGAAACAATAATTCTAATAATAACTTTAAATTTTTTTATGCCACTTAACAGAAGAAATGGGAGAATAAACAATTTATCACTGAATTTAAGTTTTGTGGTGCTCAGGATATGTTTGAACAAGAAGCTAGGTTGACAGATATTCTAAAAGGCAACAAATGGGTAATACCAAATGTTGAAAAGGAAAAGCAATATTAAAATGATACAAGAAATGTTTGAGGAGAAACTATTGAACAAGGTAGCTAGGCTCTTATGGAACAAAGACATCTGAAATGAATGTGTGACTAATACCATGGGGGACTGAGGGGAGAGTGTTGAATTTAGGCATACTATGGTTTCAACTGTACCTTTTATCAAAATGTATTTAATTTAGTCTGGAGCCCCATCTGGGAAATATTTTGAGATTCACAATCCGGGTGTAATAGGGTCTAGGTAGGTAACTGGAAAACAAGGTAGTGGATTTGGAGAGCTTCTTCCAAGGTATCTGCATTTAACTGAAAAATTAGCAATGCAAACAAAAATGTTATCTAGAAATTATGATAGTGGTGTGAAATTCATCTGCTTTATTACAAATTGGTTAAGCAATATTAAATTAATGTGATTAATAGCTCTATTAAACACCGAATTGCTGGTGTATTGTTGTTGCAAGAGATTCATTAGAACAGCAAAATGTGCAATGTATTTATTTTATTTATTTATTCAAATTAACAATTAGATGCTAAATTATTGCATTGCTGTCCAGACAAAGAAGGAATAGAGCCAGATTGACTAAATAGATTTGTACTCTTGGATATCAGTTTTGAAAGAATATTGATAAGCAGTGTAAAATCCTTGTAACAAGGATAGGTTAGAAATTAAGGCAGATAATTTAAAGTAAGAACATATAATTCAACATATTTAAAGACAAAAGGTGTCTGAGGAGAATGATAAATCTGTATTTAATAGCTTGACACATTAGGACACTTAAAAGAAATTCAGGATCCATAGCTGTGTAAAATATGATATGAAGATATTCAGTTTGTGTAAGGATTTTAAAGTGTGGTCATATGTTTTTGTAAACTTATTAATTAAATGTCATATGGCAGGTTATTCAATAACCTTCCCAAAGTTTGCATTTGAAAGGGAAGCAGCAGTCACCGCATCAGAAGCTTCAACTTCTCAATGAAAGATAACATATTAGGGTTGCCTAATATTGGAAGTTATCACATGGCGTTTCTACTAATCCAGAAGGAATTATCTCTTCAGGTGTTATTGCTTTGAACCCCCTCAGTCATTTGCTTAAGTGGTTTTCTTTTGTTTTAACTGCTCTTGCGACCTTCTGATACACCTTAAAATTTGTATATCTATATGCTAAGGTCTAAAACAATGATATGTCACTGTGAGGGAAAAAAAAATCCAAATTATTTGTAAAGATCAAAACATTCATTTTGTTAGATATAATTTTCTTGTTGCAGATATATGAATGAAATAAATTATAACTTTTCATTACATACGTAAAAATATCTGATCATGATGGAAATGAACTAAAGAATTACCTGTATTTGTGAGAACACTAAAAACAACTAGATGGCATTAGCCTCTTACCATCATGTATTTGTTACTTTAAAAAAAAAAAAAAAACCTTTACCATTTTCTTAACCTTACACGAGACATCAACAATGGCAGTTAAACATAGATCATATTACTACAATAGGTACAAAAATACAACTACAATAGGTTTGATTTAAAGAAATACAATCCCGTTTCTCAAAGGTGTTGCTGATTTGTTTTTAATTGACTGAAGTCCTGGCTTAGTTCTAAGAAAAGAACTCTAGACATTTGCACGTTTTCAAACCAAAATGATATTGACACATTTTAGTATTACTGAGACGCTACATAATGCTATATCAATTATTTAAGATGGGCCTAATGGAAGAGGACAAGTGTTAAGAGGTGTGAATTGTCTGATATGTTTACATGCTACTTGATAGTTCTAAAATTACTTGCTGCTAGCAGACCTATGAGGGATTGTTTTTCATTTATGGCCAACAGATATCTTTTTCCAAATAGCTTCTTTTCAGGAATAGATGCTCTGGGAGATCATGGCCAATTTGTTTTGATGATGAAATGCCTCAGTCCATGGCAAAATGCTGTTAAAGAGCTATGCACTTTTCTTGTTGTTGATGGTTCACTTAGATCTCTGATGGGTCTCATAAAGGTTAAGCTTTTTTGGCTGGTATAATTTTCATCTGGGTATGCCTCCAGGCTTGTTGTTGATTCCTTCAATTAGAGTTTTGTTATCTTTGATATAAGGATACTAAGCCGGAATGTTCTATCATGTACTGACAGAGAGGGAGTGCGTAATTTCCATGGGATGTGCTCGAGGCTCCACGAGGCCCAATTCCGAATGCTGATATAGCTCAGAATTTTAAAGTGGCCAGGAGAGGGAAGGATTTGAGTAGGGAACAGCAGGGAAGGAGATCGTAAAGGTAAAATGTTAGGCAATACACAAAAAAACATAAACACTATCATGTATTCTTAGACTAATATTTTGTGTGCCAAGAATCCCAACAGTGGTGCCTTTAAAAGTTGTCTTGCACAGATGTGCAATTAATTGAGGCTATGAAATAATATGAGGGATGCATTCACAGCATGAGGTCTTCAAAGCACACAGCACATTTGAGTTTCCTCAATCTCACACACTCAGGCTTAATAGAAGTTTCCACTCTGTCTGCAAGAACAAGTAAACACCAAGCGTTGCTTTGCCTCTTTCAGAAAATACCTTGATGGGAGCTTAGGAACTCAGACTCCCAAAATCTTAGTATCTCAAAGATTATACTCATAAGAGTAAAACTAAATGCAAGTCAAAGTCAAACGAGTACTGCAATGTTGATAAACTTAAAAATGATGTACTGTGGCAATAAGAGTTCTTAGTTCAATATCGTTAGTCTTTCCCCGAGCTCTGACTGCTCTCAATGACCTTAGAAATAGTTTTAACACACACAACAGAACTCAAAACACTAGTTTAAAGAAGATCGATCGAAGCATAAAGAGATCCCTCTCACTGCACAGAGCATGGCCTGCTGTGATAGTGCGCGTGAGGATGTTTTCAAGCACAGGGATCCTGTGGGAGCTGCCACCGAGAAAATGCCCTGCAGCAGCGGAAGCCAAGGAAAAGGCTGGAAACAGCTTCACCGGAAAAACAAAGAACAGCAGCTCTGGTTCAGGGAGGTTCCCATAAATAGTGAACATCAGTTGCAAGGGTGAGGTTGGTTTTATACAGCTTGCCCCACCCAATATGGCCACCACCAAAGGCTGCTGAGAGTTGTAGTCCTATGTGACTACTTCATTGTTAGATGGAAAAGAACATCGGAAAAACATCATGACACGCGCAGCAGACACATGTAAAGCACATGTACGATAAATAAGCCTTCCCCTTCAGTGACCATATGAACAGTGCAACCACCAATGTGCAGCATAGGCTGGCTTATGGGCTTTCCCACACAGTGGCTTGGCACACAGGGGCATTAGTAGACAAAAGGCCACCATTAGCATGGTGGGGGCGGGCTCTAGACCATGCACTGCCCGAGACCTGACGTACATAGCCACTCACACTGCTTTCAGTGTTCAAGTGGCTAGCTAAAAATAATGTTACTGCAAGTCACAGGATCCTTGTTATTAGACTCCACACCTATAAAATAATTGCAGGTTCTTGCTACTGTGCATTTCAACAGCAGGCAAGGCTTCAGCTGCATGTAGAGTCCACTGCTGTCACTTGATCTGGAAACACTGTAATTTTGTATCCGGCGTGAAGCAGAGTTTTTTTGTTTGTTGCCCACACAAGATTTGATTTCGGCACTCATGAGCGCCACAAATCCTCTCAAGCTGCTAGCGCGTGCACCCACTCGCATGACTTTCAGTCTCGATGGTGACAAAACCAGTGCTGCTTGTGAGCATGTCTGCACCTCGAGTATATTTTCTGCTTGTGATAAATCTAAATCTAATCAAAATGAGGTTTTTGAGTGGATATTCTTCTCCAATGGACCCTTCAAATCATTTTTAGAGTGAGAATCCTTTTTTTTCCAAACAGGAAGGGAGTGTCCCAGAGACCTCAACTTTCTGTTCCAGTCCAGCAGGCTCATTCCCAGTGCTGTGCCCATCTCCTGGTCACTTTTCACTTGGATTTTGAGGTGGAAGGATCACTCTTTTTGTCGTGGGTTTGTTTGCTCTGGCATGCATCAGTATTTCTTTGTACTTTAATTAGATTTTTACATTATTTTAGTGGCAGGTGGCATGGAGTTTAAGAAGGGACCTAGGGCCATATGTACTAAAGCATTTTCCCATAGACACAGAATGGGTAAAATCCTTTGGTACATCTGGCCCCTAGTTATTTATTTTGCATTTCATTGATTTTTCATCTTTTGTAAAGGAAATTTGCTGCACAGCTCAGTACCTTTTCTTCATGTTTGTTACATTTGCAATATTCATTTATTTTACTATGTGGCCTAGACTTCCAATGGGCATCTAGCCAGTATTAGTTGTCATCAGTGCATGAATTGAATGTTTCCATGGTATATGGTTTTAAAACTTCATTTAGGGCAGGGATGGTATTAGATTAATTTAAAAATGTTGGCTGTTGTTTGCATTTAAATTTGTTTTGCAGAAAGTATATATGTTGCGGGTTAATATTTGATGGCATAGGAGGATGTGTGTTGTAAATTTTTTATAGGTGTGTGTGTGTGAGATCTCATCTACCATTTGTCTTTGTTCTCCATTCCGTGTGGCCAGGGGCCATTTTGTGTAGTCTATATCCATAGGTTTGCATGTGTTCTTTGTTCTCCATTCATCCTTGCTCACTGTTGTTGTGTGTTGGGGCACCACCCCAACCTAGGCCCAGGACCATGTCTGTCAGTGAGGCAGCCACTGCAATCATGGTGATGCCGAGCAGTGATAATGAACTGGATTTGTCCCTTTCGCTAAGTAGTACCCAATCATTTCAGGAAACAGAGCAAAAAGGACAGCAGCCAGCAATAGTAGATCTTCCTGAAGTTGGAGCAGAAGAGGAGGTTGCTTCTCACCGAGCAAGAACCTCCTCTTTTTGAATCAATGGCTCCCAGGCCTCCAACAAGAAAAAGGAAGGGTACGACTCCACCATCTTCTCCAAGCACCACTTCTGATGACAATGATAGGGAGATGGATGGACCCCGGCAGAGTCGGGGAGATGCCAGGAGAAGCTAAGGAAAAGAAAAGTTCCTGAAAGCCTTAGAATCATGGAAGAGGATGATGAGGAGGATGACTATGATGAGCCAGTCATTGTGGAAGTTGGCATAGGGGAGTCCAACATTACTATTCAACCTAGTCCAAGGGATGTGGCACAGGTAGCACCTCCAGCTCCCATATGTTTAAAGCCTCAGCTGAGACCTGCACCAACCCCTACCTCAGTAGAAATGTACACTGCAGAGAGGCAACCGATGACACACCCAACTATCTCCAGTGCTTCTTCAGGCATTGGCAATGGCCCACTCAGAAAATAATCCTCCCCAGTTTGGGCCTTTTTTATGCTTAGCAAACAGGAGGAGAACATTGTAATATTCTCAATATGCCACACAAGTGTTTGTCGGGGAAGCCTGGTACACATTATCATACTGGATGGCAAGCAATCCACATGAAAAGACATCATGCAATCTGGTGGGAGGGGCACCTTAAAATAAATTCTGGGCATGGTGGTGAAGGCGAGAAGAGCCGGGAAATATCAGCCACAACTGGTCCAATCACTGTGGGAGGCAAGGTAAGACAGGATGACACCCTCACCCAAAACAGCCCTTTCCCCAGCTGTGTGCGAGAATCACCCACCTCTATGACCTCATAATGGTGTAGGAAGTCTCAGAGTCAGATGGAGACGCCATGGCATACAGTAACTGCCCTGGGATACACATTGGGTCTACCACTACCTACTTCTCAAAAGTCACCTGTATCAGTGGCCCCAGAAAATAAGAAATTGAGGCTACTTTTGCAGGCATGTTTAGGCAGGAGGGGCCCTACGACTGCAACCACACATCGGCACATTTGTACATTGGGAAGCTGGCAAAAATTTTAGCGCTGGTCCTTCTCCCATTTTCTTTAGTGGAAGGAGCGGGATACTTCGAATTTGTGGCAGGCATCTGCCCAAAAAGGAAGGTTGCAAACCAGACCTATTTTGCCATAGTTGCTGTTTCAGCGCTGCATGACGATGTGCTCCTATTGCTTAGACAAGCTTTGCAGCAAATTATTATCCACACTATCCAGCTGACGACAGACATGTCAGGCTACTGATTACATGTGCATCACTGCACACTGGATATCTTTTACAGGGGTAAAGTAAAAGCAATCTACAGGTTTTGGCCCTGAAGACATTTTTTAGAGTTATCAGCTGCATGCAACCGTAGCCATGTTCGCCATGGAGAAATCACATACAGCTGCAAATATCTTTGACAAATTTAATAGCAAGGTGTCTAAATGGCTGCGACCCAGAGGTCTCCAAATTGGATTTGTTGCCACGGACAACGACAGTAACAATGTTGAGGCCATATCAGACGGAGGCTATTTTGGGGTCCTGTGTCAGGCACACTGCATCAATCTTGTTGTTCAAGAGTTCCTCAAAAAAGAAGACATAGTCAGCAACATACTGACCATTTGTCTCCACTCATTTCAGCTATTCTTTTAAAGCCTGGAATCAGCTGTGGATTTTTCAGCATGCTTATACAGTAGCAGTTAAAGCCCTTATATGACTTATTATATGTTGCAGCGTCTGCGCAGTACAGACAAATCAATGACTATGTCATTCAAAAAGAAGGAGATGCAATTGGGAAAGCTATGACCATGGATGCTGACAAATGGGGCCTAGCCAAATGCCTGACACAGATGCTGCTCCCTTTTGAGGTTTTCACGCTGGAAGTTAGCAAGAAGAACAGTACGATAGGCCAAGCTATCCTGTTGTTGCATCTGTTACAGGACCAGCTAAAGAAGGTGTCTGAATTGTTCGTACTCAGATGTGTGATTGAAAACCCAGAAGCGCATGCCTTGCTTGAGAGCTTAAGCTATCACTTGACTTGTAATGCAAGTCTACAAAATGACATTAGCATGACTAAAGAGTACATCTATTCCACCCTACTTGATCCACCCTACAACAGAAATTCTTACCACTTTCTTTCATTTTTCTGAAGGTGATGTTTCCATATACAAGAGGTGAACTGTTGAGCAAGCTGAAGACCTGGAAGAAGAATAGTTGGAACTTGAAGTCCTAATCTGCAGGTCTGGGGTGCCGCTCCCACCTTCAACTTTCAGAGAGGCCAGTCTTGTCTCACAGCAGCCAACACCAGGAACAAGAACACCGCAACAACAGCAACATAAGAAACTGACCCAACCTCTGCAGTGGCTTGGTTTCAAGTGGCAAGCCTTAAGTCCAGTGCAGAAGAGAAGGCAAAAGAGGTTGGGCAAGTGGCAGTACCAATGACCATTCAGAGGATATTCCAGGAGTATCTGGATGACCCAAAACAGGTGTATGTGGATCAAAACCCATTGGTGTATTGGTATGGGAAGATGCAACACTGGCCACAGCTCAACAGGCTGTCAAAGTAACTGGCTTGTCCTGTAGCCAGTGTGTCTGCTGAACATGTGCTCAGTGCAGCTGGTGCACTTGTTACAGTAAGAAGGACCAGTCTCTTGCCTCAAAACATGGAGAGATGAACCATGATCAAAATGAACCAACATTTCGGACCACCTAATTTCACCATCCCCGAAGCACCATAGGAGGAGGAGAAGGATGATTGGTGAGATTCAAGTGTGTTAGCTGACTACCTTCTGGATGAACCACCTGAGTTTGAGGACAGACTCTGCTTCCTGGGTTGAGTATGGCAGTACCACTATAGAACTTTTTCATTATTTCTCATTGAGCTTCATTTTCTGCAAAAGACAAATATAAAATAAAATAAGCTAGTGGAACATTCTTTGTTTTTGGATTTAATTGTATATTGCCCCACTATGTTTTAGTTAAATATATGGCTGGATTGGAGTTGGACTAATGTGCAGTGAAGAAGCCTTCATTACAATACCTTCATGACATCAGAGAAAATGCCTGCCTCCCTCGTATGCCTATCCTTTTTCTGCATCACTTAGCAGGGCTGCCCCGGAAGATCATTTATGTACAAGAGTACCAATACCAAATTCCAATGTGTTGACTGCATCAAAGATACAATTGTGTAGCTGTGCTTGTATTGGAAGAGGTAACTATAACGGAGTACAACTATTGCAACAATGAGTGAGTGATTGTGAGTGATGATTGATAATTTCTGTGGTGGCAGACAGTGAGTGAGCGTTTTCAATTAATAGTAAACTTGATTTTAGTAAATTGCAGTGTTTGTGCCTGCTGGGTAATCACTTTTCCTGAAGGTGATAGGCCTTTACAAACTGACTAAGTGAAAATGTACTTGTATACTCTACTCCTTTGTTGGGTTCTTCAGAGACCAGACCAGTCACTTTATTTAACAAACACAAATTTCTACAACTTATGACAATTCAGTTACTTGCTCTTCAACCGCAGTACACTACATGTCTATCCTGCTTGTGTTGGGACTGGGAAGGAGTTACTCAGAGTCAGGAGCAGGAAGATAGAAGGATTCAGGGCAGGACTACCTCATCAACAAAAGTTAGAAGAAGGGAGTTATTGACTTCAAATGGAAACCATGACTCTGAGGCCTAGTTCTCAGCTATGTGGAATGGAGAGAGGTGCATTTATTTGGGAAATGCTGATGAGTTTGTGTCTTTTTCTGGTGGCAAAAGGGAAACTCTGAGTCCTCCTGTTTTTTGCTTTACCTTTAGGTCTTCTTGGTAGACCCCTCACAAAGCTTACCTTCCTTCTGCCCTTCTCCTTGTCTCTCCAATACAGTTTCTGTTTTACAATTGGCAGGCCTTCTCCTGCCATGCACACATATTTTTAGAACTGGGTGGGTTGAATTCACTCCTCCATTTCAAACCTAGATGACAGAACATTTGGATATCTAATACCTTGCGTGTCTGGGGCAGAAGAACAGTTTGAAATGCATTTGATTGAACTGTGTCATACCCATTCCTTCCTTCATTCATTTCCTTCCAGAACTGATTGATAATGTGCTGCTCATCACCCTGATGAATACTGTTGTTGTGTTTGTCTTTGTCACACCTTTTCCTAAATCCACTTTCCCATTCATTCATCAAACCCCTAACTATCTTACCCCGGGTTGTATAATTTATCGAGGTGTGACTTAAGTTCATTTATACCAAATAGATCCCAAACTTGGAGGGGCGATGAGGTTAAATGCAACACCAACTCATGGCGGGATCTTCTATTACCTGATTGATAGCCCATACCAGTCCTACTTACCCAATCACGCATAAGTAAGAACGAATGTCATTCGTCAAAGTCAACACATCATCATTCAGGCATTCTTTATGCCTCAATAAACCGCTTATCATTGTTGACTAGAGAGTACAGACTTTGAGTACATTCTTCATGACATGAGGATTTCATAACTTTGATTTTCAAATTCCATGCTCACCATTGCTCAGAATAATTTAATATTGCTAGTTTTTTTATATGAGGTGTTCTTTGATGTCATCGGGGTAGTAGTCTGTAAGTCTTTCTAAAGCTATAATATTGATGTATATGTATAGCTTAGTAACTCTTTTTTTCTTTCAATTTAGTAACCTGTGATCCTTTTGATTAATCCTACAGTTGGAGATCAGATCACCTAGGTGGGAGTGAAACCTCGCTGTGGTGCCTTCCCTGTTAGCGCACTACCAGTACCGTAAAGAAAGGCACCTTAGGAAACACTTCAGTAAGGTGTTGGAACTTGGAAGATTGACAGAGGGAGAAGCCAACAGTCATCTTTTCAGGTAAGAGAACAATGGAGTGAAGTGAACTACTTTACTTGGTGAAGGGGCCCCCTACAGACTCACTCAGGAGCTCTCATGCAAGGTTATTGTGCTGAGGGGGGCCCCCGGGCCTCGGGGTCCCCCCCTTACACTGCAGGGCTGCGGGAGGCTTTGTTATGCCCCTGGTTTATCTATGTTTCTGTAGGCAGTATAGGGGTGGCAGCAGACTCTCATAACTGGCATACACTTAGAGGAATATAGATTAAAAGCACAGGTTGTGCGAAAAGGCATCACTGCAAAGTTACAAGTAAAGCACAAACACACTTCAGACATAAAGTTGATTGTAAAAATGTCCCCTTTACTAAAAAAAATACAAATATAAATAATAAATCCTCTCCACCCACAACAGGCCCAATCTTCTCCCAGATCTTTTTCCATCCGTAACAAATGTCTAAAATTAATGTCAGTGTCCAGAAACACCTTCCTAAACTCCTACCCTCTCCACCCACAACAACTCCCTCCCTCAAAAAAAATGAAAAGGGCTAGAAGAGGGAATTTTCAATGAGGGTCTAAACATTTTCAATGCGCCCCTTGAGGCGTGCCAGCTGACAGCTCACTTGCTCGAGCTCACACAGCATGTGGCGTTGGTATAATCAGTCTGAAAGTGGGGCGGCACAGGGACGGGGATGAGCAGTTCCAGGCTGGCAACGACGCTGATGTGGCCTGGAGGAGCAACCGATTGGCTGGTGGAACTGGACCCAGGTCTACGAGCAGCGGCATGTGTTGGGCCCTCTTCATCCACCAGCTGCTGGTAATGTTGCCGGATCACCTCCAGCCTCTACCACTGGAGCCGGGCTGTGATTTCCTGCTAGGTCCACGGTGGAGGTGGACCAGCAGGAGTTGCTATATCAAGAAAGAAAAAAAGAAAAAAAGGCAAATTGTAAAGAACGTTCTGCGCAAACACTTTTTTTAAATTACATAGTGGCACAGTATAATTTCATTGCTACAGGTCCCCTAGGGCCATTGGAATTTTTTTATGTTATGATTATGAAGGTTAGTCACCGGGAAGGACATGATTACAAAGTATGCCTCAGAAAACCTCTGACTGACTGAAAGGGGGCAGCATGAAATAAAGAATACAGTGTTTTTTTCTGGTAAAGGATTTCTGAAAAATTAAACCACACAGACACTTTGTGTGGAAAGAATAAAAAGATCATCAGCTATGGAGTACAAGTAATCTATTCTTATTGTGCTGGAGGGCTGGAAGCATGCTATCTAGCCCATCAGGTATACTACAAATGTGCTACTCTCTGCAGTCTGCAGCTGGGGCAGCTGCAATGGACAAAAAATATATTTGATTCCAATCACCCGGCTCTTCCCCAAATGCCTTTCAACTCTACCCTGACTACAAGAGGCAGATGATGATTATATGTCACACACGTCATGAATAACATGCTGATAATAGATATACTGTCTGGCTTAAGTAGACAGTGGGAAAAACGGTACACGGCAGTGCAGGGAAAGGAACAAGATATATAGACTTTTTTGGGGCACGTTCTTCACAGAGTATCCCATTCACAAAAGACAAAATCACAGACACTTAATACCACTTTACTTCCTGGCCTCACCCTCAAACAGAAATTATTTAAATCAAATACATTCACTTGACAGTAAGTGAAGGAAAAGGAAAGGAAACAACTTAGGGACTCATTTAGATTGGCAGAGGGGTTACCCCATCACAAATGTGACAGATATGCTGTCCGTCATATTACAATTTGGAATACGGTGGACAGAATATGCCTCACATTTGTGATGAAGTAACCCCCCTCTGCCAAACTCTCTCAATCAGGCCCTTAGAGCCTCATGACGAGTTTGGTGGTCGGACCGATAGACTGCCATGGTGGCAGCCGCCAAAAGACCACTTTGTTGGCAGTCTCAAAGACTGCCGTATTAGGAGTCACGCAGGCCCGCCAAAAGACAGCCAAATACCCGACACCTGCTGGCCTTGGGAGTGTGGGAAATAGGTGGTCTGATCACCAGTACCGCCAGCTCGTCAACCTGCCACCGAACCGATTACAAGTCGAAAATCGGCATGGCGGTCATGCCATGGAAGTCTTCCAATGGCCATGTGAACCATGGTGGTCGGCAGCCCCCAAAGTAATACACTTCACCACATTGGTGAGCTTTGAAAACCACACAGCTAACACACATTCGACATACCTACAAATTACACTATAAAACACACCCCTTCACACACCACAATCCTTTGCATCTACAATGGCCCACACAGAAGACAGAGAGCAATTTAAAAGCTTACCAACAATCCCAAGGTGTGATGGGTCAGGTACTTACCCGGGAGGTACCCAGAAACAGGTAATGCTGCACCTTGTGATGTGCCTAATCAACTAGATCCATTTTGAGTAGCTAAGCCAAGAGGAAAATAATGTGGACAGGAAGGACAGACCAATTGGTGTGCCCATTCAATGAAATACAAATCAAAGGTCACAAGATGCATCATCTAAATGCTTGTGGCAGAACACATTTCCACAGTGCACTGACCACATGATAACAACTAACAGATGAAACAACAAGGGTACTCGTCTGCCTGCATAACAGTCAGCTAAGTGTTAAGATGACTGAAGCCACATCATGCCCAGCCACTGTTTTCACTGCACTGCTGGAAAGATATGAGTCTATGGACAGACCTCCAAGTGCCAAGATACACAGACATCCTGTAGCCAGTTGGCTTTAAATGGAAATGGTCTGTTCACCAAATGTCAGCTCTAAACTGTTGATAGCAGGTGTGCCTGTCATATAAGAGAAAAACGCAAAGCCAATGTGTACATGGCCCTAAACAAATGTCACTGTAAACTATTGGAGATACATGTCACAATACAACCTGTAACATTCCGTTTCTCACTTCAACAGGTCTACCTGCCACTGGGGCCATTGAGATCACTCCAGAGACTGCCACTACCCCCCAGTATGAAGCCTTCAATGAGGATAGCACCCCTGGATGTGTGGACATTGAGGACGGCTCTGGCCCATTTGGGGAACCTTGTCAGACGACACCTGTCAGCCTCATCCTGCCCACATCGACTCCTCCCAGCCCTGTTGCATCAACAGTGCAGGCAACCAGTCACCCCTAAACCTGTGTTCCAAGTACAGTTACAACCATCATGTGCCCCCCAGTCCAGGTACCGGCTTCACAACAAGACACCACTGACAATGAATGTCCTGGAACCAGTGGTAGGGGGCAACCTGTGCCAAGGGTGCAGGCACATGGGGGTAGGGTGCATGGGAGGGATGCTGTGGGCCAGCAGCATGAGGCTGCTGGGAATAGTTCTGGCCAGAACACCATCCCCCCAAGTCTTGGGAGCTTACCAACAATTCCAAGGTGTGATGGGCCAGGTACTTACCATAATCGGGGAGATCCAGAAGCTGAAGAGGGACAACCACCAGGAAATTATGCAACTGAGGGAGGCCCATAATGCCCACATGGCCTCCCTAACAGGGGTGCTGAGAGACATCAATATCACCCTGAGCTGGGATCGTGAACAGCACCAGACCCCTTCCATTAGCCAACTAACAACAGCCCATTCTATATCTGTGGCAGCCAGTGGAAGGGAGGCCCTGCCAGAGGAAGAACCTACCTCAGACTCCCATGCCTCTGTAGGTGAAGAACCCCCAGCAAGCGGAGACGTCCGCCCAAACATCTAGGAGGTGCAGATGGCAAGACCACACCCACTGCCAGGAAGTGAGTTCTTACTGATTAAACCTCTTTGAGTAACACAAATCACTCTGTTGACTGTTCTTTAACCATTTTCCATTATAGTAGGACACTGGACTTCAAATGTTTTGACAGCTACTCTAAAAATTACATCCACCATGATTGACCCCTTCACTGTTTAACATTTATTTTTCACATTTTCACCCTCATGTCCTGTGCACATGTAAATAAACACAACTTATGCACATTCAAAGTACACTAGTCATTTTTGATCATTGTGAGATGTTCAATGTGAAATTCATGTGATGCAAATGAGGTACTCATGAGAAGGTAATGTAAGGAGGGATACATCACAGTGAGTATCATATTGAGGACCACTACCAACACAATGACACAAGTGAAACTCACACAAAACATTTTATTTACACTGGGCTGCACATAGTCTGCCAGAAGGTCTGGACTGTCATAGCCAAGAGTGGCAAAACATTGTTGCCTCTGGCTAGATATCTCAAAGTACTGTTCCCCCGACCACAGAAGAAAGGGCAATGTCAGCCCCAGCCCCATAGAATAGGCTAACAGATTGGTGGATTTTGTCACAAGCTTGACCTTTTATCTTATATCAAAACCATGTCTACCACTTTAACATACCCCATGACACAGACCGAGGACAGTACAACATTTCCTGCTCAGAGGTCCATCCTCTTACAATGGTCGGCCATCTGCTGGCACATTACACACCTATGTCAGTGTTGTGGCATAGGTACTGTGGCCTGCAATGAGGTAACGCATTGGCAGCTACATAGAGAGCATTACAGGGTCGTTGCCAACACAATGTGAAGGTAGTGGGAATGATTTGCACAAGATGACATGTCAATTAGACACGATCATACACATGAAACTATTGGACCAACATACTAGGGCAAACAGGTCTATTGTGTAGCTCAGATATCTATCCTCCCACTGTCCAGGCAGCCTTGGCATGACACTCATACACCCCAAATCTGCAAACAACAGTACCAAGATCAATCCATGTCCACTTCACATGTCAGACCAGCAACAGCCACCTGCCAATGACACTACTCTGAAATGCCCACATGAGGAAGACATAGTGAAGAGACCTGCAAGGAAAAAGTGATAAACAAGGACTTTAGGCTGGTAATGGCAAACATGAGACAGTAAACTCTTCTCAAGATACTGTAGTTTATCTGACAATGCGAAGTGACTACCCCAAACAAAAGAGATCCTCAAGAGAGTCACATCTTCAAGTCTGATGTAGCCAGCAAACCTTGGCTGTGTGAGGCATAGCATCAGATGCCCTGTCTCATGGTGACAGAGATGCCCTTCCCCACAAATCCTGACCCCTACAGTACCCCACACAGTCACAGAAATCACAAAACATCACATACTTACACTCAAGTGAAGTACTGACTGATGAGATCAGTACACATGTCCCCACCTTCATCCTCATCACTGTTATCCTCACTAAGCATTTCAGGATTCTCATCCAGTGGCACTGCTAGCTCACCCTCATCAGGGATGTGTGGGATGTTTCTCCTCAGGGCAATGTTGTGGAGAATGCAGCAGGCCACAGGGATCTTGCACACTTTTGCAGGTGATTAAAGGAAGGCTCCACCTGTCTCATCTATGGTGCGGAATCTTGCCTTCAGGAGCTCAAAAGCCCGCTCCACGACACGCTGTGTCCTTTCATGTGCCTCGTTGAAGCAGACTTCCCCTGGCATGGGTGGGTTCCTCACTTGTGTCAACAACCAGGGACGGTTTGGGTAAAGAGAACCCCCTCCACAGGAATGCGACATATGCAAACATGAGTCCAGAACATCGTATCACTGGCAGCAGACATAGCATACAAACACACATGACATATGTTATTTACCAACCAGCTAGGCTCTCTCCGGGTACAGTTGTGTCATAAGCTGGGGAATAGCGCTGTTCTGCATGATGAAGGCAAGATGGACTGATCCTGGGTACCGGGCACATACTTGGAAAATGTAGACGTCCGCCAAACAAACTACTTGAACTTTGATGGAATGAAAGTTCTTCCTGTTGTGATAGACCTGTTCATTGCCATGCAGTGGAACCAAGACTACATGGGTACCATCAATGGATCCTACAACATGTGGGATGTGTGGCAAACCAAAGAACTATGCCTTCACTGGGAAAAATCTTCTTGTTGAGGAAAACGGATGTAGCTGTCCAGGTGTTTCAACATTGCTGAGAGAATATCCTTCAAGACCAGACTGAACATAGGCTGGGACATCCTAGCAGTTAGGGCTACTGTATTTTGGAAGAACCCTGTGACCAGGAACTGCAACACTGACAGGACATGTATAATGGGCGGCATGCTTTTTGGATGATTGATGGCTGGCATCAGATCTGGCTCCAACTGATGACAGAGATCAATGATTGTCTGCCGATCCAAGCGGTAGATCTGAATCACATGTCTGTTCTCCATGGCCTGCAAGTCTGCTTGTGGACGGTACACAGGAGGTTGTCTGATCCTTCTCCTCCCAGCCCCCATTTGGGACAAAAGGAAGATATGGCCATCATTCATTGTGTCCCTTGCAATTTACATAATACACGTCATCTATGAACTGTGACATGTCATTTGAGTCAGTGAAAACTTGATACACAGCACACACCAAGGCTAACAATAGCACATCTGTATGACATTACCCCCTTGCCTTTCAATAAATTTGCACAAATCATGTATCTTGACTGCAACATTATCTGCAGCTAACTTCCAACTCTGGTTGTGAGTCAATGCCCAAGATCATGGATTGCCCATGGGCAAGAGGGTGGTGACCGTACCCCAAATATGTTGTAATATGTGCTGGAAAATTAACAATATGATCACTAAAATGATTGACCTACATGACAGGACAAGGCCAGCACCCACGATTCGGCCAGATTTGACGCATCCAAAATTAGCGTCTGATAGCAATGTATGCCTCTAAAAAGGCTGGTGCCTGACCTACTCCAGGGACATTAGGAACCACCTATGACCGACAGAGGAAGTTGTCATGGCGGTAGGCGGATGCTACCGCGGCAGACACTGCCATTGAATAACATTGCTGCCTGTGGTGGTCTTAGGCCAATGGCAGTGTCTTCTGGCGGTGACGGTCCCGTATGTGGCAGACATGACTGCCATCTTCTGCTGAATCTGTTATTCGACTCCTGATACTACTGCCAGCAAGACCTCCATGACCTAAGCTGCTGCGTACTGCCTCTGGGAGCAATCATGCTGTGTCCTACAGGTGATAGGACCTGTTAGAAATGGGATCTTTGGTGGGCAGTCAGGTTACCCCGTCCAAGCAAGGACCCTTACTCTAGTGAGGGCAAAGAAGAAACACCTGGTTAACCTCCCCACTCACCCCCTTGGTAGTTTGGCACGAGCAGGCAGGCTTATCCCAGAAGCACTGTGTAAAGTGTTTGTACCAACACACAACCTACACACAGTAATACAGTGAAAACACTACAAAGTGGATACCACACCAGTTTGGAAAGATATGCAACATTTATCTAAATCGAACAAGACTAAAATGACAAAAGTCCAACATACACGAGTCAAGATATGAATTTTCTAAAGAATAAGAGTCTTACTCCATAGAAAACAATGTAAATGTTGCTTTTGCACAAAGTAATTGGTTAGCGTAAAAAATAAAGCTGCAAGGGTAAGCATGCATTGGAAAAGGCAGCGATGTATTGATTCCTTCCTCACAAGGGAGGCTGTGAGTAGTTTCTTCTCGAGTCAGGTCAGCGATGTGTCGTTTTTCTCCCTCGCAAGAGAGTGATGCGTCGATTTCCGGATTGGGCACCTCCGATCCACGCAGGTTCGGGAGACTTTGATGCCCAGGGACGATGCATGAGAAATCCGGTTGCACGTTGTTAGAAAACTGCGCTGCATGGGGTTTTACGTCGTTATCAGTAGCTGCAAGCAGGTGTTGCGTGTCATTTCTCCAGCCGCGATGCGTTGGTCTCCCAGATGTGATGCAAGTGGAGTGTTGATTTTAGCCGCAAAGCTCGCGGTGCATCATTTAACAGCCGTGTTGCAGATGGTGCGTCAAAAATTGCTCCGCACAGCGTTCTGTGCATGGATTTCAGCTCTTGTTCTGCCAACACCCCGTTTCATGGTTCCAGGGACTGGATAGGCCACCACTTGGCAGGGCAGGAGTCCCAGCAGAGAGTCCAGGTGCTGACAGAGGAAGTCTTTGATGGCCCTGAGACTTCAAAACCGGAGGCAAGCTCAGTTCAAGCTCTTGGAGATTCTTCACAAGCAGGAATGCACAACAAAGTCCAGTCTTTGTCCCCTTTCACAGGCAGAAGCAGCAACTGCAGGATTGCCCAACAAAGCACAGTAACAGGCAGGGACAGCACTTCTCTTCAGCTCTTCTCCTTGGTAGAGGTTCCTCTTGAATACAGAAGTGATCTAAAAGTCTGGGGTTTTGGGTCCAATACTTATACCCCTTTCTGCCTTTGAAGTAGACAAACTTCAAAGGAAAGTCTCTGTTGCTTACCAGATCCTGCCTTGCCTAGGCCAGGCCCAAGACACACACCAGAGGTTGGAGACTGCATTGTGAGAGGGCAGGCACAGCCCATTCATGTGTAAGTGACCACTCCTCCCTCCACTCCAGCCCAGATGGCTCATCAGGATGTACAAGCTACACCCCAGCTCCCTTTGGGTCACTGTCTAGAGGACATTCACAAACAGTCCAACTGTCTAATTGACCCAGACAGGGAATCAATAAACTAGCAGAGTCACAGAATGGTTAAAGCAAGAAAATGCCTACTTTCTAAATGTGGCATTTTGAAACTAACAATCTAAAAATCAACTTCACTAACATATGTATTTTTACATTTTGAGATCAGAGACCCCAAACTCCACATTTCAATCTGCTCTCAAAGGTTATCTGCACTTTAAAGATATTTAAAGGAAGCCCACGTGTTAACCTATGAGGGGGATAGGCCTTGCAACAGTGAAATTTGAAGTTAGCAGTTTTTACTGTCAAAATATGTACAACCACACAAGTACATGTCCTACCTTTAACATATACACATACAATGCACCCTGCCCATGGGGCTGCCGTGGCCTACCTTAGGGATGCCTTCAATGTATAAAAAGGGAAGGGTTAGGCCTAGCAAGTGGGTGCACTTGCTAAGTCGAATTGACAGTTTAAAACTGCTCACGCAGACACTGCAGTGGCAGGTCTGAGCCATGTTTACAGGGCTACTAATGTGGGTGGCACAACCAGTGCTGCAGGCCCACTAGTAGCATTTGATTTACAGGCCCAGGCCATCTCTAGTGTACTTTGCTAGGGACTTACTAGTAAATCAAATATGCCAATCATGAAAAATCCTATCAGCAATACAATTTTACTCAGGAGTACTTGCACTTTAGCACTGGTCAGCAGAGGTAAAGTGCCAGGTGTACCAAAAACAGCAAACACAGAGTCCAGCACATAGTCAAGACATGGGAAGCAGAGTCAAAAAAGACAGGGGAGAACACACCAAGGATGCCAGGTCTAACAGGACCCCTGCCTTCTCACCAGAAGAGCTGGAGAAGCTTGTGGAGGAGGTCCTACCCTTGTATTAACAGCTCTATGGTGCACCAGAGGAGCAAGTTAAGTGCACCATGTGCACACTTTTCTCTGTACCTCTACTTACCTTAGCTTTAGTTAGACTAGGCTTAGGCCCAGTTTGTCAGATAATGTCCTCAATGCACTGTAGTTGCCGTCAGTGTGCATCAATGGTAGAGTCAATGGGCATGTACTGATGTCAAGTGACAGGTTTGGAGTCCTGTGACAATGTGGTGAGTGTGCATTGAGTGTTCCCTGACCCAATTTGTGTTTGATACACATGGCTAGGTAAGATGTCATGACAGCCTTCCCCAGGCAAATCTTTCCAGACAATGTAGAAAATGTGTGGTTACATGATAGGAAGAAGGCTGAATGCATGTTGTATTAGTTGGTTGCTTGCTATATGAGGCCTTACTGTGTTTGCACATTGATCTATGGTCACATCTGGCTTTGTTGGACTGTTTTTCTGAAGCCAGGTAATGACTCATAATGCCCCTCAGCTCTGCACATAGACACCCATTGGTAAATGGCTGTGGGCTACACAATGTTCTGTAAGGCAAGCGATTTATTGGACATGGTGTATGGTGTAGCTCTGTCTGATCAGCCTGCAGAGAGTGTGTATTGTCAATTGTTACCCACTTCACAACTTGAAATCTGGGCTGATATAGATTCCCCTTTGCACTGCAGGTGTGACACTGTGCCCACACCCTGTATCCCTGGACAGCATGTGATGCTGCCAAATCATGCCTCAATGAAAATATGCAGCTTTTTGAGCCTATGCTACACTGATTACTTTGGAAATTGCATTGGGGCATGGTATTCATCTGTGACCGATGTGCTCATATCAACTCTGACAATTTGTGTCACATGTCCTTGACAGGTCCCTTGATCCCACAGCCCTGTTGTCTTTCATCCAGCTCTGAAGTGTCCTATGCCGGCCCCTTGCATTTTGGACATTGCAGAACTACAAACGGTGTGTTGTTCACTAATGTGCCATGATATTGGACTCTGTGGTTTGGCCATGAGGCGGGACATGTACAATGCATGGCCAGGTTTCTTTTACAGTGCTATGGGTTTTGTGTCCACACGTGTGGAAGTGTATATATCAATGTTGAGGTGTCACACAGACCCCACCCCCTGAAGTAACAGGTTTCTGCATCTGTATCTGCACATATCCACAAATGGCCAGGCTTGCCTCTTTGAGTGCTCTACATGTCACTTCCTCCAATGTGGACTAAGCACAATGGGTCTGTCAATAGGCTGGCTATGACCAATAGTGACTGTATGCAGCAGGTGACAATCAGAGGTAGTGGATGTTTCTGTGCATTGTTAGCTGTGTGGTGTACCTGTCACTTGCCACTGTCTGTCATGTGTTCCATCGTGTTCCAGGTCAATGTCATCTGGTTAGCTCATATCCCACGAAAGACACTGTTTTCCTACTTGGTCAGCGCAAGGCCTGATCTGAGGAGTGTGTAGGGCAACGTATTGACGAGTATTTGCAGTCATGTCCCTGTGTCCAAAGACTGCTATGTGCCACAGGTGGATAGGATGGTCAAGACAGGATGTTATTAGCTGGGTGCCCTGACATGCATGTGACTCTTTTGCATTCATGCAGGTCAACGCCCATCCGAAGAAGGGGATCTGGTGTGCCATTGCCAAGAAGGCGTGGACCCTGGGGGTCCACAGCCAGCAGAGTGCTTACTATGGAAGAGGTGGGAGGACCTCAGGCGCTGGGCTCGAAAGACTGCATAGGCCCAGCAGGGGCTGTGCTCCCAATGAGGACAGGGTGCCCGCGTACCATGACCCCACTAATGGCCTGCATTTTGTCAGTGGCCTTCCCAACCTTGGATGGGCATTTGGGGGCAGCACAGCAGCCTCGACGGGGTAAGTACAATGCAATTACATTATTGACCCTTTACCAGGTGATTGAGTGAGGGACAGAATGCTCCCCCTGACGATGTGGGACATGTCATGTGTCACAGATCATCTGTGATCATGTTGTTGTAGACAGGCAATGTGTTTCAAACTAGTGTGCTCATCATTTTGGGTCTGGGACCTGGGACTGAACTGTTGGGACCCCTTAGTCCAATTGCACAGCAGGGAGCACATATGACTATGTTTAGTGTTCAATTATTCTGCTTAAACTACCCTGGTAAAAGCTACTATCCACCAAAAGATCACTCCTCCCAAATGTCACAGTACAAAGGTGGTAAGAATTTGGCTCACTTTCCTCTGCCATGTATCTGGGGATATGTCTAGGTTGAATACTTTAAGCCAGGGGCAAGTTTCCTCCATTGTACGTTGGGTACTGATGTCTCACTGCAGTCTGTGATTCATGGGTGGCTAACATACAAGTCACATGACTTAAAAGGCAAAATATTGGCAGCTGTGGCAAGGTACTTTCCCCTTGGTAAGTGGGGAATGTGCTTTGTAATGGATGATGTCTCATAGGTGTGGCCAATATACCTTTTGCATACCTGTGTGCAAGTACTCCATTTGCACTAGGGAAAATATGTATACATTAGATGTAAGCCTGTGCTAGCCATGCAGATGGCATGATGTCGGAAATCTCTCACATGTATGACCATGGGGTCCTGTTGTCAGTATGATACTTCTGCAATGGTTGTCCATTCACTGTGATGCCCCAGACAGGACTGTGTCTCCATCACGTGTAGTCAGACAGACATTCATGCCTCATGGTGTTTACTTTGTCATGTGTAACTGCATTAGCTATTATGGACATGACAGGTAGGGCCAGGGTGTTGGTCCACTTGTGATCTATTGTAACCTTGATAGGGTATGTTGTTGTAGGTTCATAACACCTGTGTGTTGTTTGGAAAATATGCCCTGACTGTTGTGATGCATCATGGAATGACTTAAAGTGATGTTTGCATTACTTGTGTTTGGGGTCAGGGATTCTTCCACAGGCAGATGCCAAGCTTGTCATGTCTGATATGTGGGTAGTGATGTTGGTTCACATTTGTGACGGGCTGTTGACGACAGACCCATCCGAGGAGGCGGCACGGACTGACACTGCCGCCTCCAACCCAGAAGGGGAAGGTGCGACATCCAATCCCCTACGGCTTCCGGGGCCAAAAGGGCAGCGGCAGACGTTGCACGCGTCACGGGGAGTACAAGAGAGCAGAGCCCAGGCAGAAGGAGGAAGGAGAGCGGAAGGAGCAGGAGTGACTGGAGGAGACGACAGAGGAATCGTGCAGCACCAGGAGAACAACCAGGAGCCAAGCGGACTCGAGAAGCTGTTGGATAGCGGCCTGGGGGGATCCACAGCTCTGCCAGTGGCACGGGAGGCGCCCCGTGAACTTTCCAGCCACGCTTCAGGAGAAGCGTGGCCATTCCAGGTGCGTCCTACTTGCTGGTAGGGGAAAGACCAGGGTGGCTGGGAGGAGGTTGCGGGACAGAACCAGAGAACACCACAAAGGGAGGAGGATGAGGGGAGAAGGAAGGAAAACGCTGAATGCACAACAGTAGAAGGGGTAATATTTTTTTTTTAAAACAAGCAGAAAATAGAAAGAAGACCATATGAAAGGCAGAAGCAATAAAAGGAAGGCTGTCAGAGAGGAAAAAAGGATCAGACAAAGGTAGATAAAAAGTATATCCAAAGGGGCAAAGAGGAAGTACAAACCAGGAGCACAGGAAGACTGGAAGAGAGAGAGAGGGTACAGAGGATTAACCTGGAAACAGGCAACAAGAAAAGAATAAAGGAAACAGGAAAAAGAGGGGAAAAGAAACAAAAATAATACCACAAGAAAGCAAGGACAGGAAATAGTAAGAAAAAAGAGTAAGATAGAAAGAAGGAAGGAACGAGATAAATAGGATAAGCAACTTACCGGTGCTTTATCTTGTGTTTTCTCACATGTGCCTCCGGGGAGCCCTGAAAGAAGGACGAAAAGGAACGGAGAACTGAAGCGAAGCTGTTACCAGAAAAGGACTGAACACTACTGAATATTTATCTTGCACACCAAACAAAAACAAAATAAAACTCACCTGAACCAGCAACCCGCTGACTTTGTGTCCTCATTGAACCACCCGGTCACAACATTGTACAACAATTTGGTGTCCTCCTGTTAGTGATTGCAAAGTATGTCTCCCTTCTTCCAGCACGGTACAGTTGTCAACTACAAACACACTCCGAGGTTGACATGGAAATGGGTGTGAGACATCGGTGGGGGCTATCTTGGGCCTTACAGGGCCATTCTTTTGTGCAATCTGGAGACATTTGTCCATGATATTTTGGACCTGACTTCATTAGTGTGCCTTGCAACACCACTACCGCCTTGACTCAATTAGGGCAGGTGTTACTTCCGGAGCTGTAATTTGCTGGAATCTGTCCGTAATAACATGGAAGTTTCCAGGTAACCTAATGAAGGAATAGCATGTTGGTACCAGTGTTGTCTGCCTTTCCCTAGCAAAATCTGTTTTTGTTTATACATGATAGCAGTGCTGGGTAGATGTGTGGATAGGACTGTGTCTGTGTAATTGGTAGGGTACCTTACAATGGTATCCAATTGTTGACCACTGGTTCATTGTGTTGTGCTGGAAGATGTGCAGGCCGGGGGGTGGAGTGGTCACTTAGTTGTGGTATGGTTGGTGTGGTAGCTAGACGTCTTCCCTGCTATTGTAGTCATATGTGACCAAGATTTGCTCATGCGTAATTCAAGAAGGCATGCATGGTTTGTTTTGGCAAATGGTGGTGCCACTTTGCTGTCAATGCATGCAGTGGTCCACTTGACATGATGGTATGTTTTGTAACTCAGAGTTGTGATTGATGTGTTATCATGTACATATTATGTCCCTGCTTCACTTTCTTTTGGGAGTACCGGCAGGCAAGGCAATGCCGAGTGGGGAAGCATCTGGCCACGGGACCTCTGGTCATGACACCACTGACACAGAGAGACCCAGTGGCCTGGAAGGCAAGGGGAGTGCCACGGGGGGGAGACCGAACATTCATGAACATCATCGGATTCCCTCTCCAGTGGCCACTCCCTAGTGGTGGCGGACCCATTGGGGACAACCCCAGTACTATCTTTGTCCACCACCCCGTTCTATCACCTCCCTCCCTGTTGCTACCCACCCAGTTGCCTGTGCCCACTCACCCAAGAGGGTGGGTGTCTCCTTTGCTGCAGGCACCTCTGCCCCAGCACCAGTTACCCATGCTGTACTCAGTGACCAGGCTATTGACCTCTTGAGGTCGATCTCTCTGGGTCAGTCCGCCATTGTGAATGCCATCCAGGGACTGACGACACAACTCCAGTAGATGAACGCATTTCTGGAGGGCATTCATGGTGCAATGGTTGGCCTACAGAGATCTTTTCAGGCTCTGGCCTCCACACTGCTGGCAGCCAGTCACCCCTTGTCTAACGTCCCCCCTTCACCTTTCTCTTCCAAGTCCAAATCCTCACTTCCTCAACCCATCCAAAACACACAGACAGATTTGCATGCATCCACCTCAACAGACAAGGGAAGCGCAGACAAACACAAGCACCACAAGACACACCACCGGCATGTACACAAACAATATCCACCTGCAGACACAGCAACAGTCATGACTTGCCCTGACACCCTGCACCCCGAGCATAGCACACATGACATCTGGCACACCTACAGGCACCACATCAACAGTCGCTTATACAGCTACCACATCCATCCTACCCACAGACACCACTCCAGCACAGCCTCAGACATCCACCCAATTCACCACCCCTGCAGACACCACAACCACAGACACACCTGCATGTGGCACATCCACCATACCTGCAGCCACCACCCCAACAGACAAAGGCATCCCCCGTACCACCACCCCTCAGCCCAAAACACATAAACTTCCTTACTCACCCACCCAACAGACACCCACTGCACACAAGCACACCTACCTCAAACACACACCCAAGACATCTGCACCTACACGTCATACAACCAGTCCCTCAACCTCCAAATCCCAACCCCCTTCCGATGACCATCCCCGTGTGTTTAAAAAAGTTTTCCTTTGTGGCCTTGATGTTATCCCGGTTTGTCCTCCGAGCAACCCACAAAAGGATAATTTCCTTCCCAAAGTCCCTCCCTTCCATCTCCAAGGCCTCCCGTGCCCCCCTCTAAGTACCCATGCCCCCCCCATAAAGAAGAAGGCCACCCCTCCGAAGAAGGCTCCCCCATGCCCAAAGGCAACCCCCCACAACCTCCCCCAGATAATCCCCGTGGTGCCTCCCTGCCCCCTTGATGCCCCCTACCTGTGGAGGTTACATGGCAGTCAGGAGTTGAGTTGGGGCCCAATATTGCACCTTTTGGGCTACAGACTTTGGACTGGCCTATGGCGTTGGACAAAAACTCTTTTAATAGATTTATTTGTTATTAAAGCCAACCAGTTGTTGGGTTTTTGGATACACCTTTGTCCTGCATTTCCTTCCCTAGGTTTCTGTTGTTCCAGGCTTACATAGGTTGTGTGCCTGTAGTTGTGTGTGTTTGTGCTGCTTGTTGCTCCATGTTGTTTCTTTGTATTTTGTGAGTTTGTGTGCAGTGCTGTAGTCCCCCAAGGTTAAGGTGTGTGTTGTGTGATGGGTATGGGTATGTGTATGTAGCTGAAATGTTGGTGCCATGGCAATGTGTTGTGTTTGCAGTGGTATTTGTTTCTTTTTGTGATGTGCGATGTGGGCATGTATGGTGTATGAATCATCACCTGATGTGGCTATTGTCTATATGTGGTGTGTGTGTTCTTGAGTTTTGTCATTGCAGACATGGAGTGTGTTGAGTTGTGGTAGTTTGCTTTGCATTTGTGTGTGCATGTGTCTATTTAGGTGTGTCGCCCTCTGAGCTGGTTTGTGCGCATGCTTTGTGGGGCCTTGTTCAACATATGTATCCCAGTGCAGCCTCCTCCATGTATGGTCCTGCTGCTCCCATCACAGCTGTGTAGGTCTTCTTGTGGTGGTGCGCTTTGTGTCATTTGTCTATGTGTATCTGTGTGTATTGTGCATGACATTGTGCTTCCATTGTGCAATGTGTGTGTGTGATGTGTGTGTCAATTGCTGGGTTGTTTGATGGTGGTGTTGTGTGTTCCATATCTGTGTGTTGTCTGTCTGGGCAGTCCTTGGCCAGTGTTGGGTGTGTGTGTGGAATGTTTTTGTATGTGTGCAGTAGTTGTGTTGTGGTTGCTGTGCATGTTGTGTGGCCTTCAGTGTCCCTGAGCCTGTGCTGTGTAGCCGTGTCTATATGTGTTATATTGTTGTGCAGTATGTGTGTTTGCTGGCTGAAGTGTGTTGTGAAAGTGTGGATATACTTATCACAGTATGTAAATGTGTGTGTCTAGAATATTAATGTAGCTGCTGCCTGTCCCTCCCCCTCCATGATGTGTTTGCCGGCGCAGCATGCTGTTTTAAAGGGTTAATGTTACAGGTAGGTGTGTGTACTTACGGTTGGTGTTGTCCATGTCAACATTGACTCCGTTGTCTTGCTGCGAGCAGGAGCAGCGGCATGACATCGAGGAATGGCTCCATGACGGCTCCAGACCTGTATGGCTCTCTGCGGGTGAATGTCTCAATTTATGCTATTCGTTTCCGCCTCCTGATAAGTGGTGGTGGGACTGCCGCTGTCACATTGGAGGTGTCAACCTCCTAATAGGTCCAGCGGAAACATGGTCTCTGCCAGCCTATTTGTGGCTCAGGCAGTCTGCGGCAGTCTGCCATGCTTGGTGGTGGCAGCAGACCACTGGCAGTCTTCTGTTGCCCCCACTTCCATACTCATAATATGTCTGTCGACTCCACCAGCCTTATGTTGGTTGGACTTCCACAGCCAAAATAGCAGTCCTCGGACCGCCAAACTCGTAATCAGCCCCTTAGACTTTTGCAGCAGGGTAAGGTACAGGGAAAAGTCAGGGTAGGTGTGTTAGAGGTTTTGCTTAAAATGCTGAGGGAAGAGAATAATTCACTGATAATGTAGCTTAGTCTTAGTCAGTCACTGTAGTTGAAAGTAAAAGTTGATGAATGTCAAATTTGAATAGACGTAAACCCATTATGGAAGCCACATGAAGTATGAACCACTTGTACGAGCTGTAACAGTTGGCACATGCCAAACATGTTTTTACTCAATTTGGGCAGAAGTTAGGAATGTATATGGCTGGTACCAGGGGATGTGATTGAGTGGGCACTGGAAGGGAAGAGAAAGACACCTTGTTTTTGTTTCAGTTTGCAATCCAATGAAATCTTTGTAAATGCTACATTAAAAGAAACAGACACACATTGCACAGCCAACCCTGCAGATTAAGCAATGCTGCAGTTGGGTGGGGTCATCATCATCATCATCATCACATCATAGCCCATGGGTTGGACTCATGAAGTGCCACAGGCAGGGAGGTGATGGATGATGATGATGGATGGGTGGGATCTGCCTGACTTAACAAATACAATGGGTATACTAGTAATTGTCAATAACCAAGCAATGTGACTTACCATCACCTGTCCCTGCTGCTACAGAGACTCGCCCTTCAGGTGTTGCCTCTGGCGCACTGGTACAGGCCCGGCACTGGTGGTCTGTGCAGCTAGAAAAAACATTACACAATTTTGATGCCACATACACCTCCCTTTTAAAAGAAAATAAAATTCAACCACAACATGTGACTAAATATCACTTTAGGCATTTGCTGGTTGACAATGTTAGAAAACTACAGTCAGTAATCAAGCCAACTGCAATGGAGGGACAGAGATAGAATGATGAGTGGGAGTCATTTCGAGTGCAATGAAGAGGTAGAATGAATTGGTAAATGAAGGACATACGGTTTGGTTTTGGTTGTCAATTTTGGCAGATGGAATGGGACCCTTCTCATACTACTTTACTGCCATCCTGCATTGTCATTGAAAATGCTAGGATAATACAACACAGCATTTGAGGGGTTCACCGTTACTTGGCCACTATCTTGTCACTTGAGCATGAGCAAGAATTAGAACGCCTCCTCAACAATCAAGAATAGAAGAGCTTGCTTGGGTCTGATAACAGCAGTGTTCACAGTCGACTTCCTAATCTAGTGTCTCATAGCCTCATTACGAGCTTTGCGGTCATGGGACCTCCAAACTTGCGGTGGCGGTTGGACCACTGCAGCTTTGGTGGTCTGACCCCAAATTACAAATTTGGTGGTCGGACCGCAGTCCTCGCCAGGAATATGGTTCCTGACGGCAGTTGGACTTGCAATCAGCTATGGCGCTGCTGAACTGAACTAGTGACCATCCTATTAGGCTAACGCTCAGAAATGAACTATTAGTCTCAGAACTGAGTTCCATCTCTCAGATGTAAGGTAATTACTTAAACCATCCTAATATGTAGGGTCATTTGTTCACTTGTGTTGACCTACTGGGGTGCCTTTACTATGTGGTGCAGAATGATAGGGCTTGCTTAGTGCCTCCAGTTTAAAATGCACATTTTAAGTTTGTGGTTGCGGGTTCCTTCCTGGAACCCATTGACTCTTGACATGGAAGTATGTTGGGAGGCTACTAGACTTTGATTCAGCCCTTTGTTTTTGAGCAAATAGTTTTTTGTTAGTTTTATTAGCTTTTAATTGGCATATGTTTTATATATAGATTTGTTGGCTTTTATTATTGAAGTGCATTTCATATTTTATTAATATATTAATTACATATACACATTTCAGGCTAGTTTTATTTTTTAAAATTTTAGATTGAGCTTTGCCTCCCACATCCAAAAGGTAGTTGTGGTAAAGCATGATAGGGCCTACTTAATGCCTCAATTTTTAAAATGCACTTTTTAAGTTAGCATTTATTTCCTGATATTTACACTTTACATGGCTTTTCACTCATGCAATTATGTACTGAAACATGCAACTTGTTTCTTGAAAGCTCTGATGCCATCTGGTCTGTAGACTCTGTCCAAGGCTAAGCAGACAGAACGCAATGCCCTAAGTATTCTGTTTGTCCATGGAGACACCTCCGCTCTTGCAAACATATCTTTGCACCATGTCTGCACCTTTGTGACAGCGTGAAACAAATGGTGCTTGTATTATAAAAACTGCCTCTGAGCACATTATGCAAAAAAGGACTTCTGCTGGGATTATCCTGGAACGCTGCGTGCGAGATGCAGCTTGGCTGACTCTGATTCTGACCTCTACCCTGCAAAGGACAGTAGCCTGCACTACACCAGACCGGTTTCCTGGCTTCCTGCTACATCTTACCCAGGTATGGGGGTTGGGCTATCCCAATTGATCTCTATAGTGTAGGCAGTAACATAGGAGTGTACCAACACAATAACATTACCATGGTTGAACTGTTTGTCTTTTTTGCCATTTTTGTAATGCTGGTTTGCCTAATAATCATAGCTCATGTCTTTTATGAAAGAATAAGATTGTTGCAATAAATATTATAAAAGACATCTCAGGATCTTTCTTATGTCTCATCTTGGGTAAGCAGAGTGACAGCGAAAGGCTAGATCTGTTTCCATGAACTCCTTGGGAATCTGATTAGTCATTTTCGAGGTTGCAAATACCAATCAGTACCCTGTTTTTTTCAGGGGTTCAAATGGAGCACTGTGAGCTATCTAGGAACTGTGTCTTAATTTCCTGATGCATACGTGGATTATGTCCCTACACACTAATGTTTATGTTGGCGAGGTACACAGTCCTACTTCATTCGTAGGAACCATTTAACAACTATTTCTTAATGTCAAGGTCACACGTACATTATAACTCACCCTAGTTGGAGGAGGAATAATGGTAAAGGATGACACAGAGGGGAATTCAAAGTGTGCTCTGTTGACCCACTGGTAAAAGATGAAACAAGTTAATGTTTCTGCTAAATGGAATCTTGAGCTTAATGTAGCTTTTAGAAAAACAGGTAATTACTTTACTGGCCCACCTTCCAGAAATACAGTTACAAATGAACACTTATTTGTTTTTTGTGTGAATATGATTGAATAGTCCAACAAGCATAGATTTACACCTTGATGTAGACTTAAATGTCTTCAACCCACCCTCAAAAGAGAGGGGTGAAGGATGGTGGGCTGCATGCCCCCCCTCCCTGAGCCTTGTTAGGCCCTGGAGACCACATCCCCCAAAGCCATTTCTAAAAATTAAGGAAAGGGGGCCCTGTGTGCCCCCTGCATGAGCCTTGTTAGGCCCTGGGGGCCCCACCCCCAGGTTCATTATTAAAAATAAAGAGGAGGGGGCCCCATCCCCCAGGGCCATACATACATACATATGAAAAAGGGAATGGGACAGCACAGCCCCCTCCTGGAGCCTCTTTAGGCCCACGGAACCCCAACCCCTAGGTCCTATGTTAAAAGAGGAGGGGTCCCACATGGCCCCCCCTCAGCCATTATCAGCCCCGTGGACACCATCCCCTGGGACCTGCATTTCTAAATGTTGGGTTCCCTGGCACTCACCGTACCCTCATTGATGGCTGCGGGATGAGCCCTAAGGTCCCTGTGGCCCCTGCTGTCTCCCGGCATACTGTGGAAGCCAACTTTCCTCCCACCTGCAGGGAGCAGCTACTAATGCTGCACCTTGCAGGCGGGAGCAATATTTTGATCAGTTTCCCTGCCTGCATCATTGTGGGCAGGAAAAATAACAAAAGCCTGATTGCAGCAGGCTAGAGCATTGGTGTTTGCTCCTGCACTGGTGGGAAATTCATAATTGCTGCCTGCAAATGAGGGCATACACAGGTTTCCCTACCTGCACAGGTGTGGGCAGAGATACTGCTATGTCCTGGGCTCCCCGGGACACAGCATGTGAGCTGTCCCCAGGGGATGGCGTTCCTTGGGCCCTTAATGACTCAGGGAGGAGGGCATGTGGCTGCCCTACATTAAAACAATTGGCCCCAGTGATGGGCTCCCTGTGGCCTTTAATGGCTTGGGGATGTGAGCTGTGTATCCTCGACCCCATTTTGAGTAATTTTGGTTCTGGGGGTGGGCTCCCCAGGGCCTTTTGAGTCTTTAGGAGGGAGGATGCAAGGCCCCGCTTTCCCCATGCACAAAGTTTTCATCCCCTGGAGTGGGCTGTGTTGGCCCTCTGATGGCTCAGAGATGGGGGCTGCATACCCCGTCGCCATACGTATGTTATTTCTGGCCCCAGCCCTTGCTGTTTTTTTTTATTTTGGCCCAGGGGGTCCCTCTGGATCACCCCCAGTGGGACCTATGGGATTGGGGTATCCGTACCCTTCCCCCTTATATTTTTTTTAAAAACGTTTTTAAGACACATGTTCAGGACAGGGGACTAAGTCCACAAATCCTGTAATGGCTGCCAGTAAAAATGTTCTCAACTTGCTTGCAGCCAGTCAGACTCCAGTGGGAACGAGGTGGCCCAAGGGAACTAAAGGTGCCTGGGCCAATCAGAACACTTTATTTTAAATTGGTACTCTATTTTAAATTGGTGCTCTTTTGAGACTCTTGCGGTCCCAACCGCCAGCGATACAATTATTTTTAACCCTTAATTTCTCAAAAACTACTGAAAGGATTTGCACCAAGCCACAACATCACAATCTGAGGGCCAAGATCTAGTTTACTGACAAATCTACTGTAATTCGTTCAGCAGTTTTTGCTGTGGCCCTGCCTAGAGCAGTCTATGGAAAATGCATGGGGATTTTGTGCTTTGGGACCCCTCCTTTTTCAGTCCCTGCTTGATGGATCACCCCAAATCTTTCCATGAGCAAACTAGTCAAAACTTAGCAGCTTTTTGGAAAGTTTTGTGGAGATTCGTCAAAGTTAATTTTATTTAGCAGTTAGAGTTAGTTATTTCAAGTAGCCATAACTTGTGCCCTAAGATAACTATAACGTGTATCCCTGCTATACAATGTTTTGTCATCAATAATTTTATTGCAAACGTTGCAGTGATAATTTCAATGTTGACAGAGAAGATGTCATGTCTGATGTAATATATGGGGTAATTAGCACTGCCTTCCGAGGGTACGAGTTATAGTTACCTTAGGGCACGAGTTATAGTTATTTAAAATAACTAACTATAACGTAATTTTCTGTGGTTTTGTATGTTAAAAATGTGAGCCTAACTATAATGTCCCTGTAACCTTTTTTTTTTTTTGTTTTTTTAGTGAATTTCTATGTTTTTTAAAATTGTATTCCCTAACTATAATGTCCCTGTAACATTTGTTTTTTCAGTGAATATCGATGGTTTTTTAAATGTTAATTAATTGTAATTACTTTACGTTAATCCAATTGCTGCCACGCACAGCTCACCAGAAAGCACGGCCTTTGCCCATGTGTGGCAGGGGCTGGCTGCTTGGCCTGGCCCGGCCCATGGCCAGGCCCTGCGGCCTACCCCCTATAAGCACACAACCTTCTAGGTCATTTTAGATGCTCATGGTATCACTAAATAAGATAATATACTCAAAAAAGCAAGGAATGAAACACTTCCATCGAAGATTACAGATAACTTTTCAAGGTGGAACTGCAGAGAAAACACACTTGCTTTGCCTTCGCCATGTGCAAGACTTTAAGATGATTTGTACTTTACAGAAGTAAGTGCTTTGTTCGGTGGAGATGTGATCATATCCCTGTGCATCTAGAACGCAGCTCCAAAATCGTCGAGAAACGCACTCAGGCGGCCTTTTAGTAAGCTGTCCATCACCCTGGAAAATGATCAGAAGACCTTGCATACACTCTGTATATTGGGCAGGGCCAACCAGGCAGCCATCAATGCCATTTACATGGTTGTTGTACGACTACATAAGATATTACGCTCAAAAGAGCAAGGATACAAACTCCTCCATTGAGGATTACAGATAACTTTTCAAGGTGAAATGGCAGAGAATACATACTTGCCTTGCCTTGCCTTGGCCATGATCCAGACGTGAGGATGATTTGTACTTTACAGAAGTAAGTGCTTCTTTGTTTGTTGGAGATGTGATCATATTCCTGTGCATCAAGAATGAGTCTCTAAAATTAGGGAGAAATGTACACAGGGCCTTTTAGTAAGCGGTCTATCACCCTGGGAAAAAGGGGGAGGACATTGCACTGATGGGGACCGTGGGGGAGCCTCAAGTCCCACGCGGTCCTAGCCAGCTCCCTGCCTCCTGTGGAAGCCGGCATTGCTCCCTCACACATAGAGCTGCTAAATATGCAGCTCCATGCATGCAGAAGCAATCTTTCATCTGTTTCCCTGCCCACAAGACAGCAGGCAAGGAAACAGATGAAGACTCCGCTGCCAGCAAGTGGGAGCAGTTTCCATGCTCCCACTTGCTGGCAGTGAAGTTAGTGTTTGATCTCACTAGGTGGAAACTGTCACAGCTCCTGCCAAGCGAAAGCAAATAGCTGTCTCCTGAGGGTGAGCACCTCGGGAGATAGCAGGAGCCAGACCTGGGGGTGGCAGTCCCCAGGGCCACTAATGGCTCCAGGAAGGGGGCACGAGTGGACCCCCTCCTTTAACTAGCATTGGCAGGCCCCGAGAGGTGATAGTCCCGGGGACGTATATGCCCCAGGAGGGGGGCATGCACCCCCTCCCATTTTTAAGATATGTTTGGCCCCGTGAAGGTTGTGGTCAAATGGGCATATAAAAGCTCCAGGAGGGGGGTCCACAAGACCTCCCTCCTTTATTAGATAAAGCTCTGGGGAGGTGGTGGTCCGAGGGGCTCAATGAGTCCAATGGAGGAGGGCCCACATGGGACCCCTCCCTTTTTTTTATTGAAGCCCCGGGAAGGTGGTGGTCCCTGGGGCTGAAAAGATCCCTTGGTTAGAGGCCCTACGTGTCTTCCTCCACCATTTTTACTGCTACTCTCATGGCCCCAGGACCGGGTTTACCTGAGGACTTAATATACAAGTGCAGGAGACTGTGCTTGTTTTTTTTAAAATGTACCCACAAATGTGTTAATCTATTGTGATTTTATTGCAAAAATAAGAAAAAATGCTTTTTAGCCCTAGCTATACAAATTTGGGTTTATTTAAATAACTCACAAACTACTGAATGGATTTCACGAAATAACAAAAAGGGTGCATTCTTGGCCAAGAGGTACCTTTCTGCCAAATTTGGTGTAATTCCGTTTAGTTGTTCAGGCTGTAGTCGTGTCTAATTTCCTTATGGGAAATTGCATGGAAAAAAACATGCATTGAACCCCCCCTTCTTTTTGGCCCCGCTTGATGAGTCACCCCGAAACTTTCAGGAAGGCAGCTGAAGTGAGTGGCAAACTAGGTTTGAAAATTTTGTGCCGATTTGTCAAATGGTGCCAAAGTTATTGGCAAACAAATTGCATTTCCTATGTAAACTAGGTCCTAACTATAACTACCTAATGGCAAACACTAGTAGGTTTTATATATATTCACTGAAAAAATCAAAGGTTACAAGACTGTTACAGTTAGGTTCTGAATTTACTCATAGAAAACAATAGAAATTCAGCAGTTATGGTTAGAGTTCTATCAAGTAACTAAAACTTGCTCCCTAAGGTAACTATAACTTGCGCCTTCGCCATGCACAATTGTCTCATCAATAATTTTATTGCACATGTTGCAGTGAGAATATGAAAGATGACATAGAATAGGTCATCAATGATATAATATGTGAATTAATTAGCTGTGCATGGCATTGCAGTTCTACTTTTTTTTTTAACGTATAGTAATTTTCATTGCTATACATGAATCCAACGACCACTGTACACAGCCTTCAGCTGTGCACAGCGGCAGTTGGCAACAGGGCCTTGAATGCCAACCCTCTATAAACACCCAACCGTGCATGGCCTTCTCCTGTGCACAGTAGGGGTTGCCCTCAAGGGATGGCCTGCAGCCAGTCCCTGCGGCCAATCCCTTAATCACCTAACCCGATGCTGTGCATGGCCCCCAACAGCAGAAGTTGTCCGTGGCCTCTCTGGGTGTGAGAAAAGGTGTGGAAGGCTGTGTCTGGTGGTAAGAGTGGCTCTCAGACTGTCTGGGTGTGAAAGTGCATACATAAGTGTTTTAGTTGGTGCGTCTGTATGGGCATGGGTCTGTGAGTGGAAGCATCAGGGTGTCAGTGGGTCTGTGTGTGGGTGTGTGATGGTTTGAGTGGGTGCGTGAGTGAGTGTGTAACTGAGTGGGTCTGAGGGGGTATGTGAGGGTCTGACTGGGGCTGTGCGTGAGTGCATGAGGTTCTGAGTGGCTCTGTGAGTGGGTACGTGAGTGTCTGAGTGGGTCTGTGAGTGTGTGTGTGTGTCTGAGTGGGTGCGTAAATGTCCGAGTGTGTGTGTGAGTGGGAGACAGAGCGAAAGAAAGTGAGAGGTATAGAGAGTTTTTTAGAATTTGATGGCTGATATCCTTATAATGAGTTATTTGTGTCCCATTTGAAATTTTAAAAAGTATTTTTTTTTTTAATATAATATAAAAAAACAAAAAAAGAAATGAGTCCAACTGGACTCAAACCCCCTGAGCTATAGGTTATTATTATTATTTTTTTCTTCAGCCCTTTATGGGCTATCTGGGACTGCGCAGGAGACCTCAAGGGCTCCCCTGCGGTCCCTCCTTATTTATTATTCTTTATTTTTTAAATAAAATGCCCTTTACCTGCTTTACAGGTCCCGATGTCAGAGTGTTTGCTCTGGCTTGGCTGCAGCACTGCAGCCAAGCCACAGCAAACAGCTATGTCCCGGGGGTTGGCACCCCCGAGACATAGCAGGAGCCGGCCCTGGGGGGTGGCGGTCGCCAGGGCCATCAGAGGCTCCACAAGGAAGGCCACGCGGCCTCCCTCCAACAAGGACATAGCCCCGGGGGTGGTGATCCCTGGGGCTAAGGGAGTCCAAAACGGACCCCGTTTTCATTGTTTTCTTTTTGCCCCGGGAGTGGTGGTCCCATGGGCCCGCCGCTTAAATTAGAATGGAAACCTCAGGGAAGGGGAGGTCCCTGGGGGCGTGGGCGGGCCACAGGCCCCCGCATATATTTAAATACAAGTACCAGGGAGGTGGTGGTCCCCGGGGCAGGTCACAGGCCTCTCCCTTACATTATTTTGAATGCCCTGAGGAGGTGGTGGTCCCAGTGTGTGGGGTGCCGTAGGCCCCTTTACATCATATTCAATTACCTGGGGAGGTGGTGGTCCCTGGGGTGCAGGCGGTCACAGGCCCCCCACTTACATTAGAATGGAAGTCCTGGGGAGGTGGTGGGCCATGGGCCCTGGGGAGGTGGATGCCCCCGGGCCCCACCCTTACATTATATTCAATGCCCTGGTGAGGTGGGGGTCCCCAGGGTGCGAGGAGACTACGGACCCCGCATATATTTAAATGTAAGCCCCGGGGAAGTGGTGGTCCCCAGTGCTTTAGTGGGGGCCAGGAGGCACACCCACACTAAATTTTTAATGTCCGCCAAACCTGGCCCACCTGAGGGCCTATAAAAAAAACAAGAAGGGAAGCCAGCGCTTGTTTTTTTTTTTTTTTAAATTGCCGCAAATTTGCGAATATCGCAAACTAGTGGCAAAAAAGTAATTAAAAAAAATGTGTTTGATCTGGGGTGTCCCTCTGGGAACCCCAACCACTGGTAAGGGGTAAGCGTGTCTCTACCCTGGCCCCTTTTATTTTATTTTTACTGTTTTTTCTGGGACTTGGCTGAAGTCGAGTCCCAAGATGGCTGCCAACACTTCCTGGTTTGAAGTGTTAGAAGCCAATCAGAGCTGTGTGTTCACTAATACGTTGCAGGCAGAGATATACACATTTGAATTTCTTTACATTTCTAAAAAATGACTGAACAGGTTAACACCAACTAAGTGAAAGTGAAATCTGTGTACCGGCAGCTAGCTTTCTGCCAAATTTGGTGTAATTCCATCCAGTTGTTCGGCCACTAGCCATGTCTAGAGGATCCTATGGAAATCAACATGGGAAAAGCAACCTTTTGTGAGCCCCCTTTTTCTTGGCCCCTGCTTGACGGATCACTTCAAAACTTTCCATGTGCAACACGAATCACAGCAACACTCTTTTTGGAAAACTTTTGTGAAGATTTCTCAAACGGTGTCAAAGATATAGGCAAGTCAATAAACGCTTTTCCTATTGAAACATGGTCCTATCTATAACTACCTACTGGTGACCACCAGTAGGTAAGATATATATATATATATATATATATATATATATATCTGTCAGCAAGCGCTCGCTTCAAGTGCTGGTGCTCTCACGATATGAGACCTCCTCATAACATTTTAATCCAAACAAACTGAGTTGCACTCCAAAGCAGGTTAATGACTGATTTTTGTTACTTCACAATAGAGCTAAAGTGTTTCGATCAAGCAGATCTTGATCACAGCTATTAGTCACTCTTTCATCATTACCTTTTATAGCTCTTCGACCACCAAATGCATTATGGCATCTGTAGTCTTGCCTGAACATATTACTTATGAATGTCATCTTCCCGGGGCTACAATAAAAGAGTGAAGGGGGTTCATTTTGGACCCCCGAGTGTCAGGGACCACCTCCTCCCCAGAGCAATGATTGTTGGAGGAGGGCCGTGCAGCCCCCCTCATGAAGCCAATAATGGCCCTCACCATGCACTGCTGATTACACTACAAATTACGGCACTCAGGACATCTTTGATAACATCTCTCATAATATCAATCTAATATTTTCAAAAAACAACAAAAAAATAACATGTTTATATATATATATATATATATATATATATATATATATATATAAAATTAGATTTATAGACTTCTATAGGCTTCTTTCTGGAAAGTTTTGGGGGGAGCCGTTAAATGGGGGCTGAGAAAAAGGGTGTCTTTTTCCCCGTGTAATTTCCCAAATGAAAACAGCTATATTGCAAAAATGGCTGGTGGTAATTACATCAAATTTGACATAAAGCTAGATCTTGAACCAGAAACCATGCTTTTTGTGATTTGGTGTAAATCTGTTCTATAGTTTTTTTTTAAATTAAGGTTCAGAATATATGTATATTTCCACTGCAGAGTATTTGCGGCCCTGACAAATCAAAATATAAGATCTGATTGACTGCCACAACATCAACAACAATGCCATTTTAGGACTCTGGACTCAATCCCCTGTCCTGAGAAAAGGTAAAAAAAAGCATATAGGGGCAGGGTAGGTATACTCCCTTGGCCATGTGGGCAGACTGTTTTTTTTTAACAGGATACAGAGGATCCACAATCCCATTAAAAAAAAAAAATACAGGTTCCTGTCCTCTTCAATTTTAACCCCCAATGGTAGGTCAGGGCTGGGGGTTTCCTTTCTATTTAGTGGAAGGGTGTGTGGCACCCCTCCCTGAACCATTACAAGGCCCTAGGGACACCATCCTCTGTGACTACACCTTGAACATCCACAGCAATTGGAGGGCACGTGGCAAGGTTCCCCGTAGCTCCACCAGCTTATCTACCTGCACCCTGCTGAGGTGAATGAGAGCTGGCTAAGAGGGATCAAACCTGTGTTATCTGCCTGGAAGAGTGCAGGTAGGTACTTTGATATCTTTTCAACAACTCAGTGTCTCTGGGGATGGGATTCAAGGAAACTTCTACTTTTTGGGACTGAGGGATGGGGCCCCAAGGCCATTATATGACCTGGGAATGTGGACCATAAAACCAACCCCTTCCCAAATGGAAAATAGTTTGGCACCTTCGGTATGGGGTTCCTAAAGGCTTGAAAAGGCTCAGAGAGGAAGTTGCATGCTTCCTTCCCATTAAAAAAAAACTGATCAGCCATAGGATAATGGGTCCCACGGGGTCTTAACAAGGCTCAGGAAGGGGGGGGGGTGCAAGTCTTCCCCCTATTAAAAAAGTGGATAGCCCAGGGGAATGGTGTCTCAGGGGCCTTTAAATGGCCTGAGGGGGGCACCTCCACAAAAAAAAAGCTGAAATGTGAAATTAGCACAGTAGTCATTCATGTCACATTCACTACTCTAGCAGGGGAGTGCCCCATAATGCCCTGCAAAGGTTTGCTTTTTAAAAATATTTTTGATGCTTGCGGTGCCTTGAGGAGGTGCAGGTGCACCACCAAGATTTTTTTTAAAATGTTGTGGGAGGGGTGCTGCGAGCACAGCAGGTTCCCTAAAATATTATTTTTTTAAATAGTAGTTCTCCTGGGCCATTGAATCTATGTTACTAGGATAACATACTATAATTTTTAAAGCACTCCAAGCTGGAGCTGTGCGCTCTTCCGCTGGAGAGCAGGGACCACTTGTAGTTTGTATGATGGCTACACTTTGTGGCCTGAAAAATGTTTAAAAAATTCAAAGACATGTTTTATGTGTTCTTTAAAAAAATGCTCTATTGAAAATATTTTGTGATAAACACTATTGTTAAATATTGCAATGTGCATATAAAATATATATTTAAATGTATTTATTGGTGATTTTTTGACAAAGTCAATAGATCTGCTCTATATATGTTGATATACTCATCTTCTAATAAATCCATGAGTACTCCCTATATTTTAGTCTGACCCTTTGGCAATGCTACTAAGTCTACCTTACTTAAAATGACATTCTTTATGTTGTTACATGACAGCAGGTCTTGGGCAGAGGGGGTTTGGCCATCCTCGGGGGTGGGGCATAGGCCAGGCCTTATGTACAACCCCACATATGCATGGCAATGGCCATCTCACTTTACATTAAAAAAAAATAGACATTTCTTGGGAAAAAAAAATATACAGTTAGGTGAAAATGTCAGTTGTAACATACCATTTTAAACTAACAAAACAACCAAAATTCACCAGTTATAGTTATCTAAAGCAGCTATAACTCATGCCCTAAAAAAACTATAACTCCTTGCGGGCTGGTATGCAGCATGAGTTTGACCCCTGGACCAGGCCTGGCCACACCCCGCTGGTGGGGGGGCTAGGGGCCATGGCCTAACCCCTGTGGGTGTGCATGGCTATGTGGTGGTACTATATAAAGGTTGTCATTTAAAGTAAGGCTGAATTAATGATTTTGTCAACAGGTCAGAACACCAAGATATAAAAGGTGGGCCTATTGGCTCTGTGAAGGGGTCAGCATATCAAAATATATAAAGCAAATCCATTGTCTTTGCCATAAAATCACCAATAATTATAATCAAATGTATATTTCATTAATTCACACAGTGCAATGTTTAGAAAAAGTATTTGTCATAACAAATTCTAATAAAGTTTTAATAAAAGAACCAACCACAATGGGGCTCTGCACTCCAACTGATGCTCCAATTAGAACTGCTTTAGGAATATGCTAAACTTTACTGGGTAATGGATTAAATGACCCAGGAGATTCACTGGGGCATATTTATACTTGTTTTGCACCACATTTGGGTAATTGTTTTTATGCAAATTCACTGCAAAACTAACTCCATATTTGTACTTTCACGCTAGACCTGTCTAGCGCCAAATTTATGGAGTTAAGTCATTTGTTGGACATGGAAAACTACTTTGTGTCAATGAGATGCAAAGTAGGCGTTCCCATGCAAAATATGGCCTTAGCGCCATATTTATCCCCGTGCTAAAATCATGCACAGGGGAGGAGAAGGGGTCACCATTATTTAACACCTGGGTCAGGGCAGGGGTTAGTGGACCTGTGGGCCTATTTCCGAGGTGGAACACCATGGATTAAGCCCACAGGTGCCCTCCCCCGGCCCCAGGGACACCCCCACCCACACCAGAGGGACAGCAGAGCATGGGGGACCCCATCCCAGGTAAGTACAGGTAAGTATTTTCTTTTTTTAAAGTGCCATAGGGGTCCTGAAATGGGCCCCCTACATGGCACTGGGTGCAATGGCCATGCCCAGGGGACCCTGGTCCCCTGTGCTGGCCATTGGGGTCGTGGGCATGACTCTTGTCTTTTCTAAGACAGGAGTCATGTGGAATGGGTGGTTTTTCATCAGAAAATGACGCTAGGTTGGTTAGAATAATTTTCTTTTTACTCTAACCTGCCTAACGTCATTTTTTGGTACAAAACCTACTTCTCCCGTACCGCCAGCCCCACCCGGCTAACATAATTTTTTTTACGCTAGCCTACTCTTTGCACCGGCTTGCACCGTTCCATAAATATGGTACCCGGCTGGTGCTCAGAAATGGTGCAAGCCGGTGCTAAACTTTTTGGTGCAAAACTGCGTTGGTGCAGTTTTGCATTAAAAAAAAAAGTATAAATCAGGACCACTGTATTTTGTTAATGTTGCTGGGGATGCCACACTCCCTGAAGCCCCCGCTACATTAAAAAGGCTTGGTGGTGCCCCTGTCCCTTCTAGGAACATTACCAGGCTATAAAAATATATCTAAAATGCCCTTGCAGGGCATTATGGGGCACCCCTTGTAAGAAGCAATGAATAATAAATGAGCGCCTCAGGCATCATTTTTTATTGACAATTTCAGTGTCATGATACCTAATCGGGACACCCACATGTTTAGTTTTCGTTGGGGGTATGGGGAGAGCCCCAGGGACCCCGTGGCCCCACCAGGTCACTGCTCGTGGCCCCAATCCATGGGGCTGCGCAGGAGCTGGCCACACTTTTTGTTACTACTAGTAACTTAACATTTGTCAATTTAGTTTTTTGAAGCTCTACCCCCTCTTTTGGAGGGTGGGTTGAAGACATGTAAGTCTGCGTTTAGGTGTAAATCTATACTTGGAAAAACTGAATGTCAAAAAGTTGGAGAGTTATACATAGGTATAGGAGTAGATCTACACATGAGTAAATTTACCTTTGCAAATGGTGCCAATATTTGTCCTGCTTTTAAATATACTGAAAACAAGACAAGGATTCCCACTAAAAGAGACTATAGAACAAACACATCTGAGATCACTTGTTATATTAGAGTATCTAACTCCCCATTCCCTCCACAAAAGAATGCAAGATCTTCTAGTAAGAGATGGTTCTTGGCTCAATGACTTAATGGTTCTTCATCGGTGTAAGAATTAGCTTTCATACAAAAATATCTTTGTTTATTTGCTACAACTGATCACACAATACATTGAAAAACTGAGTGGGGCTACATTATAAAAAAAGAGACCAAGCTACATGTTTTTCAACCATATTTTATTTGGTATTACTCAACTGTACATATCCTAATAAATTACTTTTTCATTATAATACTGGCATCCGGCATTGCACTAATGTCATATAATCTTTAAATACGATACATTTGTCATAATATCAAACATTACAGTCATAGAGAAGAAATTAAGCAATTTGACATTCCAAAAAGGGCTTTCCTTCAGTCCAATCCTAATATACAAAATAGAAACCACAAAGCTTTGTAAAGGAACAAGAAAGGCTACTTTCTACAGCAAAATTGGCTTCTATGAGACTGTACAACAAGGCTCATCATGCATCATTTTCAAAGTGAAGGATACAAATAAAGAACTATAAGAAAGGGTTAACAAGTGAAAGTCTCAAAAGGGATAAGCCATAACTGAACAAACAAAATGGGGTTCAGAATGATTCCTAACATGATTTTCTCAGCAATGTTAGCGACGTTGTTCAGAATGAAGCAATTAATTAACTTAAAAGTTGTAGTCCTTAATATGAATTCAAAAAGCCAGGGCATCATTGTTCCTACCACACAAAAGTTCAATAAAAACAACCTGTGAGCTTTACAGCACTTGCTGCATTTTGTATCTACCAGCCTATGTTGGAAAGACAACCATTATGTAATGACAGCACATTCTTACAGTGACTGACCTGTCAGCTGCTGGGGTTGTACACTGTTTTTTGGTCCCTTTAGATGCCTTAGTAGTCAGCCAGCACTATTTAAAAGGGCCAGTCTTGAAGCCCTGGTAGACACCCAGAAAGGAGGGCAATTGAGACATCAATGTCCCCACACCAGGATGGCACCTAGAAATGTGTTCAGTTGGAGATTGTGTGTGAGCGATGTCAGTCCCTTGGACCTACCATTATGATAACCCTGTAACAGAGGAAATAGGATCCTCAAAGACAGCATGAAGGAGCTATATGTAGTAATGGAGACACACACAGCATAAATGTATCACTCACTCTTTCTCTGAGCAATTGACACATTACTAGATACTACCGGCAACAGGATTCCTAACCTATGTTGGGATGACTTCTTATTTGACACTCTAGACTCTGTCTGGATAAGGCCTTCTTAGATTTCCTGTTCTACAGAAGGCAACTTACTTCATGGTAACTGTATACATCTTAAGAGAACAAATACTCCATTGAGCATTTAGGTGGTATTTAAGGTGTTTCCTTGTGGATTCCAGCTTAATGGGTTGCTGTGTCCTCATTTCCAAAAGTTCAATGTCCCCATTGAATTCTGAAACTACACCCTATATGATTGCCTTTCTTTGCCCTTTGTCTTTGCAACAGTTAAAAGCACCTTTGTGGGGTTGACTTTCCTCTTCTACACTACCCCGTAGTAATTAAGGTCCCAACAACAGATAAGCGGGACTGAAAATAACTTATCGGGCATTTCTCACTTTTCCGTATATCGCATTTGGGCTCAAGGATTGAAAGCCTGCCACTAATTTGATCTCAGGCACAAGACCTAATACTAATACCACAAAGTTGAACATCTGAGGAAAGCAGCAGATTACTACACAAGAAATCAGATATTCAGATGTTGTCTACTGATACAATTATTGTAAATTGGTGTTCCAGAGTCTTGGGACTAGGAGGCAGATGGATTGGCTGCCTCTGTGGGCCATACACTCTTTGGAGTTCTTTCAACGTCTATTGAAGAGCACCTACTGTGCTTTACTAATTTAACTCATCGGTGGTAACAGAATTTGGCACATAACACAACCCATCAAATGTAGTATTTTAAAAATGATAGAAAAAGAAGGCTACTGCATCCTCTCCAGTTTTTAATGTATTGTGCATGACCTCTGGTCAATTGATTTAAAAACCACTCTGTGCACTTTACAGTCCACGTGCTATTTAATTAGACATCTGTAGAGAAAGCTGGCTTTCTGGAGTCATATAGGTTACATCAATCACAGTATTGTAGCTACAGGCAGGTACTTCCACTCTCTACTCCTAATGCTGCCACACAATATAGCAGATAATCACAAATATTAAATATACAGTTGTAGGATAGCTTTGCCCTGGAGCAGCAAAGCCAGAGTTGGAGAAAGATGTTTACAAATTATTAAAAAGACACATTTTAAAAAGGATTTCCTTTGGAAAATGATGGGGATATGCCACCACCCCTGCCCATGTCGCAGGAGATACTGTCCGGGTACATTTTACTAGCTTATGGAGTTTGATGATATTGATGGATGATACAATATGAGAATACAGGGAAAACAGCTCTCCAGCTCCCTCCTTTAAAGTAATGTGGAAAAGAGATGCAATGAGGTTGTTGTGTTTTTCCTTCACTTCGAACAGCAAGCAAATACATTCCCCACATTCCTGTTTAGAAGTGTATTCAGAAGACAAGACTCGTAACAAAGTGATTAAAAAAAGCAAGAGGCACGTCCTCTGCATTGGGGGGAGAGCATTCAGTGGACAGAAGAGACCAGGGCCACCTCTGTGCAGGCCCCCTGCAAGATGGGCAGAGCATTCAGTGGACAGAGACCAGGGCCCAAAGGCTGCAGGTTCTCTTCTCCTTTGGTGATCCTCCTCTGGAGAGCTATCAATCTCTGTTGAGGGTACACCATGCAGCTGTAACAAAAAGAAAAAGAAGGTAAATATATATGTTTTGTAAATTGTGAAACTTTGATTTCCTTTGATCTTTTAGGCTATGACAATGATTCAATAATTGGTGTTTTTTTTCAGTATACTGAGACAAGTAGGAGCATCTCTTTGTTTTTATATTTATGTTTATTTCAGGTATGAATATACAAAATAAAACAAATATTATACCTAAGTAGCATTGAGCAATAACAATCCATTTTCTTTGGCTGGTCACATCACTATAACCTTGCTGTATTTGCATTAATTATAGAATCCGCAAAATGTTCAAATCACTGCCTAATTTATAATCACACTGAAGTTTCAGTCATTTTGTGTAGTTTATACATTAATAGCGAACAATTCTTACTACGACTCCCATGACCTCCTACTCCTAGGACTGCCATATAGCTGTAAACCTTTTTATACTCCCAACACGTTTTGAGTATGCTTCCTCATATTCTTGGTTCTCAGCATTTTATTCCACCAGTTTTGCATGGTAGGAATCTTTTGGGTCCGCCAAAACTGAAGTATTAATGATCGAGCTACTGCAACAACTATCACTATAAAACATTGTTGGTGTTTTGCTAGCTGGCGTGTTTTCTCAGAAACTCAAAACAGGATTAGGCTTGGATCGAACTCAATCCTTGAGTTAGAGCTGTGATTTATTACCTTCTCTATTTCCAATCAGAAAATAGTTCATTTAGGACAGTCTAAAAAAAATATGCAGCCAGTTCCCCTGGCCCTCCTGATGGCAGTGAAAGCATTTATCGGGAACTGACAGAAGCATTTTGTGTATCTTTTCAGGAGTGTAATAAGCCATCCATCTGGAAAGAAAATACATTCTTTAATAGTTATCTGCCCTCAAAGATTTGTACCCCATTTCTGAAATAATTCTGCATTCTTCGGTAGATATTAAACAGTGTGTTGTTCCGGAGATAATATCCCTGAAATCTGTGATTATTGCCGAAGTGGGTCGATCAACTAGCAATCTGTACCAGTTTCCTGTCCCGAGTACTTTACTCCTAATTAAAACCCTCCATATCGGGTGTTCTTGGGTACTTTCCCAGGGTATATTAGCACTAAGAAAATGGGAGATCTGAAAAAGCTCAAAAACAGTCTAGTTGCCGTATTGCCCAGCCTAGCTTCGACCTCCTCCCAAGTGATGCATCTATTGCTTAGAAGAAAATCTCCCATCTCTTTGAACCCCTTGCTATTCCACTGGGCTATCACCGTTTCTGGAAGAAGTAGGTCGAACTATTTACACTCCTGTAATTGTAAATAAATATAGCCTGTTGGTATTTGATGTGTTTTGCTTAAACTCTCTGCTCTTTTACTAAGATCACGAATATATTTATATCAGGTTTTTTTTTTAAGTTTCACAGTTTTAATGAATGCAGGGAGACTTATTGCTGATTCTGCGATCATCCTATTGACCAAAAATATTTCCATGGTTTCTCTGGTAACCAAGTGTCGTGCCAATATATCCTGCAGTGTGGCCTGATAATAGACTTGAAAATTAGGAAGTGCCAGACCCCCTTGGTTTTTATTAAGCTGTATGACTAAGAGCCTTACCTTTGTGGCTTTCTTCCTCCACATAAAACAACGTATCATGGAATCTAATGGACAAAAATAGGAACTATTTATTCTTAACGGTACATTATTGAATAAAAAAAGAAAAAGCCGGAGAGTTGACATCTTGATTAAGGAGACTCTCCCTATCAGAGTCAACAAGAGAACTATCCATCTGTCCAAAAGTGCTTATACTTTTGCAAGCATCCTAGCATAGTTGAGATTAAACAAATGTTCATAATTCTTTGTGACATAAATTCCCAAATACCTAATGGGTTCGGATTTCTTAGCTTGCTGTTGCAAGACATGAGGAACATTCTCTGATCTTTCGTTAAATAGTAAAACCTCTGTTTGCTTTCATTGATCTTGTATTCCCCTATTTGAGTGAACTCATTAATCTTATCCAGTACTCTTTGGACATTGACAATCTCTGGTTTTAAATATTAAATAATGTCATAAGCAAAAAGCTTAATTTTTGGCATAGCTGCTATTGGTGACATAATTTCATTTGAGCTACGTATTATATGGGCTGGAGGTTTAATAAAAAAGGCAAAAGGTATAGGGGAAAGAGGGCACCCCTGCCTAGTGCCTCTCTTAATCTGAATTGTGTCTCTGACCTTTGAATTAATAACAATTCTGGAGTGGGCACCCTGATACAACTGCCTTATCATCGATGTAAATTGCGAGGGGAAGCCTTATGTGTTTGGGGTGTAACAAGGCACCCCAGTTAACTAGGTCGAAGGCTTTCTCTGCATCCAGCATTATCATTAGCACAGGGATTACATGGAGTGCAGAATTATTAGGCAAATGAGTATTTTGACCACATCATCCTCTTTATGCATGTTGTCTTACTCCAAGCTGTATAGGCTCGAAAGCCTACTACCAATTAAGCATATTAGGTGATGTGCATCTCTGTAATGAGAAGGGGTGTGGTCTAATGACATCAACACCCTATATCAGGTGTGCATAATTATTAGGCAACTTCCTTTCCTTTGGCAAAATGGGTCAAAAGAAGGACTTGACAGGCTCCGAAAAGTCAAAAATAGTGAGATATCTTGCAGAGGGATGCAGCACTCTTAAAATTGCAAAGCTTCTGAAGCGTGATCATCGAACAATCAAGCGTTTCATTCAAAATAGTCAACAGGGTTGCAAGAAGCGTGTGGAAAAACCAAGGCGCAAAATAACTGCCCATGAACTGAGAAAAGTCAAGCGTGCAGCTGCCACGATGCCACTTGCCACCAGTTTGGCCATATTTCAGAGCTGCAACATCACTGGAGTGCCCAAAAGCACAAGGTGTGCAATACTCAGAGACATGGCCAAGGTAAGAAAGGCTGAAAGACAACCACCACTGAACAAGACACACAAGCTGAAACGTCAAGACTGGGCCAATAAATATCTCAAGACTGATTTTTCTAAGGTTTTATGGACTGATGAAATGAGAGTGAGTCTTGATGGGCCAGATGGATCGGCCCGTGGCTGGATTGGTAAAGGGCAGAGAGCTCCAGTCCGACTCAGACGCCAGCAAGGTGGAGGTGGAGTACTGGTTTGGGCTGGTATCATCAAAGATGAGCTTGTGGGGCCTTTTCGGGTTGAGGATGGAGTCAAGCTAAACTCCCAGTCCTACTGCCAGTTCCTGGAAGACACCTTCTTCAAGCAGTGGTACAGGAAGAAGTCTGCATCCTTCAAGAAAAACATGATTTTCATGCAGGACAATGCTCCATCACACGCGTCCAAGTACTCCACAGCGTGGCTGGCAAGAAAGGGTATAAAAGAAGGAAATCTAATGACATGGCCTCCTTGTTCACCTGATCTGAACCCCATTGAGAACCTGTGGTCCATCATCAAATGTGAGATTTACAAGGAGGGAAAACAGTACACCTCTCTGAACAGTGTCTGGGAGGCTGTGGTTGCTGCTGCACGCAATGTTGATGGTGAACAGATCAAAACACTGACAGAATCCATGGATGGCAGGCTTTTGAGTGTCCTTGCAAAGAAAGGTGGCTATATTGGTCACTGATTTGTTTTTGTTTTGTTTTTGAATGTCAGAAATGTATATTTGTGAATGTTGAGATGTTATATTGGTTTCACTGGTAATAATTAATAATTGAAATGGGTATATATTTTTTGTTTGTTAAGTTGCCTAATAATTATGCACAGTAATAGTCACCTGCACACACAGATATCCCCCTAACATAGCTAAAACTAAAAACAAACTAAAAACTACTTCCAAAAATATTCAGCTTTGATATTAATGAGTTTTTTGGGTTCATTGAGAACATGGTTGTTGTTCAATAATAAAATTAATCCTCAAAAATACAACTTGCCTAATAATTCTGCACTCCCTGTATATTGACTGAAAAATACTCGATTGCCTGTATTAAAAAAATCGTATTGGGTGCCATCAGTCTGCTAGCTACAAAACCGTTCTGGTCTTTATGTATTAATTGTTGCGCAACTGGTGTGATCCTGGTATCCCAGACATTTGTTAAAAAATTTATAATCTGCATTTAGCAGACTGATTGGACGATATGCATCTGGTCTCAGTAGATTTTTATCTTTTTTCAAAAAACTGACTGTTGTTGATTATTTGAATGCTAGAGGTATTTCTACACCCTTGAGTATTGTATTATATAATTCTGTTAGAAATGGTACAAGCTCTTCACAGAAGGTTTTATAAAATTCTATTGGAAAGCCATCCCCACCGCAAGCTTTTGCACTTGGCATTATCTGAATAGCTCCCTTAATATCAGATGATGTAATCTTCTGTGCTATATTGTTTTGAACCTTTAACAGAATTTTTGGTAACGTGATTGACTTGTACTACTGATCTAGCTCTGAGAGTGAAACTGCATAATCAATCTCATAAATTCTAGAGTAATGTGACATAAATACTCGAGCAATGTCCTTCTCATCAGTAACGACTGCGCTTGTCTCGGGATCCTGAATTTGATGTATTGTCTGTTTTTCATGGTTAATGCGAGTGGTCCAGGCCAAGTATTTACCTATCTGTTGACTTTCTTCGCAAACCTGCTGCTAAGCCCTCGCGATAGTTACTTCTTCAAGTAAAAAAAAAATCTCTTAGCTTTGCCTTCATTTGATTGAGATTATGCCTTGCCGCTTCCTGCTTTTAAACAATCATCTGTCGCCTTGTCTATTGCCGTCTGATGTTTTTTAATTTCAAGCTCTCGCTGTTGAGTCTGTGATGCATTAAAAGAAATAATTTGCCCCCTGGCTGTAAATGCCTCCCATACATTGAACAGAGATGCAGAATTCTGATTGAGTTGAACTCCTGTTTGAATTTGCTCATATCTGTGACCCACTGCTGGTTACTAAGCAATGATCTATCAAACTGCCATCTGGGTCTCTCTTTGCTAGCCGCCTCTAATTCTGTCGTAACCATGATCGCTGAATGGTCGGAAAAAGCATTTGTCCGTATAAATGAGCCAACCCTCTTCAATGTACGAGATATTAGAAAAAAGTGTATGCGGGAGGCAGTTTTAGAGCGGTGTGAAAAGCAAGTGTATTGAGTGGCTGCAGGATGTTCTTCTTGCCAAGGGTCTATTACCTGGAAATCACTTTTTATTATATTCAAAAGTCTTTAAGTTTTAGGTTTTAATTGCCTTTTTGTGTGATTAAAGGTTTCTAGTATTATATTCTGAAAATAATTAAAATCCCCTCCAATAATAAAAGGGCCCGTGGCACTCAATGCTATATTAAGGAGTTGCACTAGTGGCTCTACTTCATCCATGATAGGCCCATAGTAATTAACCAGGTTAACTTGAGCTCCTGATTGTACGACTTTGGGCCAAATCCACCTCCTCTTGGGGTCTCTAATTACCTCTTTTATAATCCCGTCGACTCTATTACTCAGATATATTGCCACCCCTCTGACTGCCAACCTAGATGAAGCGAATAGAGCTGCTGGGTATTGTTTTGGGATATATATTTTGGGGCTGTTACTTTTTAGATGGGTTTCTTGGAAATAAATGACAACGGGATTGAATCATATCAGCCATTTTAGCAGCCATACATATTTCTGCCTATTTAAAATGACGTTTGCATTGCAGGAAATTATCTCAAGCTTGACCATATTTGTTAGTTAGCTCGTTAGTAGCCCTTATCAGGCAATACCCAGTGTTTGCTACTTTGTGGAAAAACCTGAATTTTCTCAACCTTTTAGCACCCCCATGTGCAAACCCTTGCTCAGCCCTGAGTCCACCCCCATACCTCTCCTTCCTCCCTGAGTGATCTCAACTCGAGGCCCTCCCGCCTAGGGACTTTCAGAGCACTCCCCACCCTCAATCCCACCCAGTGATCCTCCCACTCTCTCCCAATTGGGCGTCCTGTTATGGCACCCTTGTCACGAAGCAGCAGAGTGGTATTGGTAACATAAAGTAACTAGGTGCGCTGTGATTTGTGTGAATGCGTTAATGTATTGACAATTACCGTGAGACTCATCCCACTAATTACCACCCTTTTCAATCTACCCCAACCCCGTTCTGTATAGAATGCAAAAGAGTTTTAGCTGTGTCCACTGTATGGACTATTGTTGACCGGCCCTTAAAAACACTTTTAGTTTAGATTGCTGTACAAGCCCAGCCGGAGCACCTGCTTTTGAAATGCCAGAATAATTTCCTTCAGTTCCCTCCTCCTTCGCGCAGCGGACGTATCTGAAAAGATTTAAAGGTGTAATCGGGGGGATCTGATGTACTTTACTCTTGATCGTTTGATGCAGTATGCGTTCTTTAATGCGAAAGTCGCCACAGTTCACCAGTATTGTTGGGGGTATTTTGCATTAAGAGGTTGGACTGCTGGTACTCGAAGAGCTCGCATAATGGAGAGATCCTGATTTCTGTCCATAGGTTCCGGAAGTACATACTGTTTAATGAGGTCTGTAATCAAATCTGTAACAGTCTGTCCGTTCTCGTGTCCTTCAGGGACCCCGTGAATCTTAGATTAGATCTACGTGAGTGGTTCTCTGCGTCATCCATCCGGATCTGCAGTTCCATCAGATCCGATTGACATTTAGAGATAGCTGGCGCTAAGTGGACTCAACCATCTTCCAAATCTGAGACTCGCTGTTCTACCTCCATATTACTGGAGCTAAGTTGCTGGATATTGCTATTTATCGCGTTTAACTGTGTCTCCGTTATATGATTCACTTCCTTTTGTGGAATTTTCAAGGCCTTCAGTTCATTTAATATTTGGAGAAGCAGAGATTCAGAAGGGCTGCTGCATTGTCCTTAAAATCGCTCCTCCTGTGACTGAGGATCTGCCTGTAATCTCTCCTGGGTCTGCTGACTGGTCCAGGTTTCTATGTGGCTCATAGGGGAGCTGGTTACAATCTCCTCCCTGGAGAGACGTGCGTCGAGGACGTGCTGGACAAGTGGAAGTAGGCTGTCTTCGGTGGGGACTGGAATATGGCTATGCGGCTGGTCACCCGTAAGGGTCTCCTTTGAACCACTTCCAAACCCTCCCCCGAATAACGGGTATAGCTGCTTATTGCCACCGCCAGCCTCCTAGAAATCAGGGGCATCAAATGCTCGGCTGGTTCCTGGCTTTGGCTGATTACCATCCTCAATATTTATGATTTTGTCAATGGTGCTAGCGGGTCTTGCACTCTTTGATCTCCATCTGCTGCCCTGAAGGAACCCATTTCTGATACTGCATTGTGGCGGGGGTTTAACTGTGCTGAGTCTATCAAATTAAGAGTTGGGGCCAAGCAGGAGTCATCAACTGCCGCCTGGTGAGGCCCACTTGTACTTGTGCTTAGATCATAGCTTGCCATTTCATCAGAGGGTACAAGGCGCTTACTTCTGATATTCAATGGGGATTCAACAGTTTTTGACGTAGGGTGGCCCTTACTAATCCCGAGGGGAGTGTCGCATTGCTAGGTAATTATTGCCTCTGGAGTGATCATCCCTTCTGTGTAGTCGGAGACGCCTGGGGGCCACAAGCCACATCCGTGACTACACTGGCCGCTTCCGTGGCACCCCACCGTGCTCTGACAGCCTAAGAGGGAGACCTAGAGTCCCCCGCCACTAGGAGGGATGCTACCATGCATGTTTCTGAGTCCTCATGCACCTCCAGGCCCGAGCCCTGTTGTGCAATTCCTGCATTCACATTGTTGCTGCTGGCATCGTTCGCAGGAGAAAGTTCTGTCTTTTAAAAATGGTGGGGTGGAGGGGGTGGAGGTGGGGTGGGGGAGGATCAATCTGCACTTTGTTTTCAGTCCCCCGTGGTTCCACTCCTCTCACACCACTGAAAGCTTAAGGCTGTCTCTCCCTTTCCCCCTCGCTGAGACTGCCCCCTCCCATCCCCCGTACCTCCAAGCGGTATGCTCTCCGAGCTCCAAGCGAGTTGCGGTCTCAAATCAGCCCGCTAGTTCCTGGGCCACCTCCTTATCCACAGTTGAGCCTCCCCGCTGACCTACCGACCTGCACACAGCACGTCCGGATCCTCTGAACGCAGCTTCCCCTGTGCGCTGACTGATGACTCAGCAGCGGAGCATGACGGGAGCTCCTACGCGGCCCCCAAGTAGAAGCATCTTATCTACTGATAATCATGTATGTCAGATAGAGCAAAAGATGCACAAGCAAAGCCAAATTGTTTGGGCTTTTGTGTTTTGAAATGTTTTTGGTGGTAGTGCTAGTGATGCCTTAGGTTGACGGCATAGACACTTTACTTTTAGGGTTCTCAATGGAACTATCTGTCAAACATTCGAGAGTCTCCCAATAATGAAAAGGGGGCCCAACTTGAAATTTCCACTAACATCCAGCAGCCTACATGAGTCAATCTTTAGTGAGGAGGTGGATATTTTTAAATGGGTATTCCACTGGATAATGTCACAGTAAATCTAAAAACCCTAGGTGACATCATCAAACAAACAATCTTCTAGATTTCCTCTTCTTGCTGCTTGTAAGTGTTTCAGGGGTGGGCAAAGAGGTCGTTTTTAACTCTACACTAGATGTCCCCTTTAAAGTGAAGTTAGACTGTCAGTAAATGTAACTTGAATGCTGACAAAATTGTGCACCAGTACTGCTTAATTCCTTAGAAAAACATCCCATATACATAGGTATATAGACTGGAAATGCAGATAGCTATTACAATGGTCTGTGGTAATGATTTATCCACTTCCTTACTGCTACACAACAGTCCAAGTAGCCCATTGGATGTTGGGAAACAAATGTGCTTAGAGAAGTGAAAAAGAGGATAAAGATGAGCAATGGATAAAAAGCAGGGAAGTGGGGCTAATGGTGTGAACAGGGCAGGAAGAAACAGAAGAAAAGATTGAGATAGAATGATCAAGTAAGTGCATGAACATGACAGAAGAGTGAGTGAGGGACCTTTAAGGACAGTAAAGAAATTAGAGGTAATGGGAATTGAAGAGGACAATATTAAAGATATATTTGATATTATGACTGCCTAGGAGATATAAAAATGTAGAAAACCAATTGGGTATCTCATATTGTAATTTGACTACTGTGCCAAATGTTGTTTGTTTTTGTGTGTATTGAGAGTAAGTGAGGAAATATTAGGGAGTGTAGTGGCTGATGACAGATTTTGAATAACTTGCCTCATAGGTTACAATACATGGTGCATGTTGACAGAATGATATGCACTGTGCAATTTAAAGAGGCTCAAGTGCAAAATAAATATGTTTTATAGTAACATATGAAGGGGTATAGGCCCAAAGAGCAAAAATTGGTGACTGAAACGCAGATTTGTTTTGCTTTTAAACAAGTGCATCATTTCACCCGATTGCAACTCTAATTCATAATTCTTGTAATTAAAAGTGAAGGGGAGTGACAATTGTGTTAAATCCAGATGGTGAGGGTAAGGACGTTGGTAGTGAAAGTATGCCTTCAAGGGAGACTTTACACATTGGTAATTATATATGCTTGTAATGTAAACAGTGGTTTGTTTTTAACAGCACGACTCAAAACATTTCTGTTACTCCAAAAGTAATTGTAGTTCTAATTCTAGGTGGAGATTTGAATTTAATACAGGACGTGTGGTTAGACCAATTTTCCATCTCCTCTAGTATCTGAAAGTATTATAGGAAGACACTAAATAAGATGACAACATAATTAGAACTTACAGATGTATGGAATTAACTAATTCCAGTTAAGTCTCTATTCTTGTAGCACAAATTTACTGGGTAGCCTCTCCAATTCATTATTTGTTGGTAACTCAGATAGGTAGATTGTTTTATTATTTAGGCAGTAGAAGCAGCTTTACTTAACTTATAAGTTTGAAAGTTAAAAATTAGGCTAAAGCATTCTTCAGAGAAGGGAAATGTAAAACTTTCATACGAAATGAAAATAGGACATTTTGTGCTCTCGTGTGGAAGTGCAGCTGATCATCCTGTTTCATGAGATGCCTATAAAGTTTATGTTGGAGAAATAATGATATGTACTGTTCTGCCAAGAATAAGAAAAACAATCCAAATTTTGAACATTTGAAGTAAATATTAGAAATCAAGAGAAGCAATATTTGCAAAATAAGAAATATGTAGTTAAGAAAATGAGTGGCTCAAAACCTTCAGTAAAACAAATTTACCATTAAGCTAGCTGTCTTTGAAGTATTCAGAGCAAAACAGATGTATTGAGTGTCAGATGAAAAGATGAAGTACAGATTAAATTATTAGACTAAAATAGGAATATTTGGGTTAACCAGGAAGACACAGGAAGCCTAGTCACCAATATAAAAAAAAAATATTGTGCTTTTAACGATTTTTATCACAATTTGTATGCTCCGTATAGTGGAAATAACAATTGTGAGATTCAACACTTTTTAGTTATTTAAAAGATGCTGAGGTTGTTGTAAAATGAGATTTCTTTGTTAGATAAGAGTGTGGGGCTATCAGGGGGAATGAGAAATTTGAAGGCTTGCTATTCACTGTGTCTAAATGGATTACCACTTTATTTTTGTAGATCTGTGAAAAAGAGCTGTTACAAATTTTGAAAGCATGTTTTCTGGAGTCATTGTTGACTCCAAAGGAGGAAAAGGCAGTAGGGTTATGTGCCAGTTATTGGCCTATGACATTTCTAAAGATAACTGAAAAAATCCTACCTATGATATTTGCCTAAAAGGCTGAATAAACTAATTAGGAAAATAGTGCCAAAGAATTAAACTGAGTTCATTCAACATAGATAAGGTGGCGATTGTATCAAATTGTTATTAGATGTTGTTAATAATAACAATAGATGCTGGAAGTGTATATGGTAAAGGGACATGGGACTACCCTATTGCTTTACGTTTTTTGAGTATTGGATTAGGATTATTAATCCACATATATTGTAATAAAATTCATATAATTTTACCACCTGGGAACATGAGAAGCTATACTCAAGCAGGGCTGCCCATTATCATCACTAACTTTTGATGTATAGCTAATACCGTTTTCTATGGCTAATAGATTGAACTGAAACATTACATACATTTTATATGGTAAAAAAAGAGTACAGAGCATCTGTATATGTTAATAATATATTGTTGCTTGCAACCAATCCAGAAATTACATTTGGTACATTGACAAGACTAAAGGTATTTGAAAAATCTGAGAGTACAAAATAAATATATGTAAATGTTACATTTTAGATCAATAAACAATTATTTTAGCAACAATGTAAAGATTTATATTTTAGAGGGGCAAAAAATTGAAATATTAAACGATTTGAAAATACATTCTAGATTTAAAGAGACTAAACTCCATGGCTGGAGGTGTGCTGCAACCCCTTTGCAAGATACTTTCCTCAATATTTGCAAAAAAACCTTGTACAAACATTGGGGTGCAAGTCTCTGTACTTTTGTGGCTGGTGCCCAAAATCTATCTATGTGGTAATGGTGCATGGCATGACATGGTAAGGTAAATGCAACAAACTCAACAGTACCAAAGTTCAAATATTTGCTTAGATGCCTGCTCAATTTAAGGTGCCATTTAAGGTGCGTGTATACAGAGTCTTGCCATTTAAAGTGAATGTTGATCAATAGACAACATATATCATGGGGAGTGCTCTGAGCACAGGATTATATTATGTTAGACCAGTTAGTCTTAGGGTGGTCTTCCTTCAAATCTTTTTCCTTTGCCTCCCTCTTTTTTGCTGTAATTTGTTTTTGTTGGCCTTAATTCTCTGTGCACTTTACCACTGCCAACCAGTGCTAAGTGCTTATGTTCTCACCTTTAAATATGGTAAAATTGGCTTACATCTGATTGGCATACTTTCTTTACCTATAAGTCCCTTGTAGAGCGGTATATCATATACCCATAGCCTGTGGGTGAAATACTACTAATGGGCATGCAGCACTTATTGTGCAACCCACTTATGTAGCCTCTTAAATCATGTCCCAGGCCTACCACTGCAGCCTGAATGGATTTTGAATCTTCCAATTTGACTTGATATTATAATATACCCTCCTTAACAAGCCTTTAACTCCTCTGTCATTACACACCACCCCTAAGGTAAGCCTTAGGTAGCGAATAAGGCAGGATGCATTGTAAAAAAAAGGTTGGACATGTACTTTTAAGTTGTACATGTTATGGTGGTAAAACACTCCTAAATGTGTTTTTCACCACTGTAAGGCCTACCTGTCCCATAGGGAAACATTGGGTTGCCTTATTACATTTAATAAGTGCTAACTTTTGATTGCGACCAGGTAAACATTTCATTTTGGTGCCTGAGAAATTGTAATTAAAAATCCTCTTCAATGGTAAAGTCACATTCTTTTTTAATAAATCTTTTTACTGACAAGTTAGGGAAAAACTAATGCAAAACACACTTGTGCACTGACATTTCTTTTGGTTGTACAATCATTTCAATACCCAGCTTTCCTAGTAGTACTTCCTCTCAGCACATAACTCAAGCAACACTGGCAAGGGATATTCTCGGACCCAATCGCTACTTCACCAGGGCAGTGGTGGCAAAATCATTACAAATGCTTACAATTCCATTTCCCCCAGATACTCCCCCATTTTCAGAGGCATATACCACCCTCTCAGCCAAGGAACATCAATCCACATCACTTTTCTAGTCCCCCAACTGTGGTGTCTGTGCTGCTCCCCATGGCTTTGCTATAATACGTTTTGCAACCGACAGTCCCAGTGTCAACCATATTTGTTCCTTATAATTCTGGTCTGTTGCGCTCCAGATGTTGAGGAGACACCATTTTAGTGAAGCGGTCATAGCACACTTGCTTACCTTACTCATATGGGCCATGACTGCTGCCCAGAAGACCTTCAGTTGTGGGCAGTCCCGGACGAAGTGATAAAATGTACCAGCTTGCCCACACCCACGCTGATAACCTTGAAGAGGGTAATAAGCGTGGGTGTGGGCTGCCCTCTTTAAAATTATATCCCTGCGCCGCTTTATAAAACACACCCTGCCCGGTGCATGACTTCTACATCAAAGCCATTGAAGGGGAAAATAGAACACTGCTATGGATGGGCGCCCCACAAGGATTGTGACATGAAAACTCACCAAGGGACGATATGATGGTAGTAAGTAGCATCTAACGAGAGTACTAATGAGGCATCTTGAAGATTTGGTTGCTTGGCACAACACGCCATGAAAGCATATGAGATTCAGAGTGGTACTTTGGGAAGGCATAAAACCTGATTGGTCTGGGTGAATTAAAGTGGTGATTACCTTGAACATACAAGAGACAACACCTTGGCCGTTTAAAATTTATATTGGACGGTAGGAGACACAATCCTCATGTGGTTTCCCTTCTTAATGAATCACTGCACTAGTGGCCAGGCACTGGTCCCTCTGCAGTGACCCTTGTGGCAGACTCTCCTTAAACATACTAGGCAGGTGAGGAGCTAGCTTCAGGGCCATGAGTTTATACTGCTGAATCTGTAAAGTCAGATTTTAAGGTGCAATTTTGAAAATGCCTCTTTTAGAAAGTTGGCATTTTCTTGCCCTAAACTATTTGGTGCCTTCAGCCTCCTCTGGGACACATGACTCGGTGGGGTTGGCAGTTGGACTTTGTATATCCCTCCCAGACACGCCACACAATAAAGGAATTAGGTGTGTATGGATGGGATATCAACTGGCAGGATGAGGGTGGAGATGGGCACAGGCTGTACTCTGCCTTCACACAAATGACTTGTTATCCTAGAATTGTTCATGCAGCCAGCTTGGAGCCAGGGCATGGGAGTCGGAAAACATCACACGCTTCAAAGAGAATTCTCTAGAAACTTCTTCTTCAAAGAAGTCACTATGTATTAAAAGGGGACCCTCAGACCTATTCTTCAGTTCACTTCTGGACCTATGGAATGAATCTCAAAGGAGTGCCTGCTGCTGTGACCTGCTGTGTACTCCACAAGACTACTTTGCTGCACCTGAAAGAACTGCTTTGCTGTCTGGAGCCTGAATTGAACCCTCAGAGGTCTGACCTGTTGCTTGAGCCTTGCTTCATCACCTGAACCCAGAACTTCCATAGTAGCAACAAGGGCTAGTTTGCTGGCCTCCTGCTTAGAGCCTCAAGGACAGATAGGGCTGTCACCATCTTGAACCTGCACCCGGACAAAGCTGAGAGAGTCGTGAACCCCCAAGTGATTGTCCTCCAAACCTGGACTCTTGGTTGTGGTTATTAAAGGTGCCCAGGTATCCAAAATCCAAAACGTGGGACTTAAAAATGTATTTTTTGAGCTACAAACTGCTCTGAGAACCAAGGGAAGACCGAGACCAACTTGTCATCTATCCTCCCAAGATGCATTGCCAGTTGGCCTTACTTTGTGGCAGCTCCTGCTATGTTCTTTTCTGCGGCAGCAAAATATGTTCAGAGATCCCTCAGCAAAGGCGAATCTGGCCTCCTGGTACTCTTGTCGGCTATGGCCTCTAGCTCCATCCTGCTGAACATTTTCAGCTGCCAAAAAAGTGACTAAGTCAAAACATAGAAATCTTCACCACAACTTTGTCTAGCAGCTCCCCGACTATGACGCTCCCTTCTTGGACACTCCCTACAGCCTTGCCCTGGATTTTACCTTCTCAGAACTTTTTCTTCAAAATTTCCTCAACGTCAGAAGGTACGCACTAACCGGTTACGGTCAACCATATTGTTCAGCTTTGACCCGGTCTCACATAACCGGATGTCCGCATTTGGAGCTTTGATCTTTTGGGCACTAGTTTTTACAAAAACTTTTACAATTCATACCACTGGTTCCACTGATGGGATTTTGTCATTTTGGTGTCATTTGGCTTTTGTGCCAAACTAATAGAGGGTTAAGGTTAATTTAGTGTATTTTGTGGTTCACCCTGATGGGGATTGTGGCTGTTGGTAGAACAGGGATTACCCCCCTTCAACCAACAACCCAATTTCTGAGATATGCAGATTTGTTTTGATATAGGCTTAGGTATTTTGGAGCAGACATAAACAGTGGGGAGGTGTTGATATGGATGTTCTGACATATGACTTGTTTGCAGTGTTTAATAAAGAGCACCATCAATGATGTTCATCATTGTTTCTATGCAAACAAAATAACTATGTACTCTTGTTTACCGGCTGCCTGAGTCTCATCAGAGCTACAAACATAGGTCCTCATGTACAAGAATTGACACACCGGCTCCGATACATCAGATTTCTTGCGCTGCCCTGCCCCCCCTAATGACACCATGGTAGCACTGTATTTACGAAGACCTCCATGACGCACATTTCCACAGATGTGTCAAACATTCTGAGTAATCTGTGGCGCTCAAGTGACACATTGCTGGACCAGTGTAAAAAAAAAAAAAAAAAAAGGATGCTACTCCAGCAATGCGAGGAGGCCCCAATGGGAAAAAGCTCAATGTCACTAACACCTGCTCTGAGCAGATATTAAAAAAATGACGCTGTGAAGGCACAGAACGACGCAGTGAAATCTTGTAGATTTCACTGTACCAGTTCTGCATGGGTTTTAATGGGGGAGCACCTACCTTGCATACATTATACCTTGTGCAGGTATAATGTGGCGCAAGGCTTCACAAACTGCCCAGTGGTCCCATTGCGCCAGTTTGTAAATGTGGTGAACTGTAGGGGACTGATTTGCACCAGCGCTGCATCAAACAAAATTACGCAGCGTGGCCAGTTGGTTTCCCACATCAGAAGCCACGACACACTTGATCAACAGCAATTTTCCCACCTTTTTCACCAGTCTGTCCTAAAATATTGTGTTGTAGATATGTGTAAAGATACAATAAACAGGATTGGATTGCTCCATGTATTTTCTTGTCTATCTTGTATGAGGAGACATTCTGAATACATTTCTACTCGTATTGTGATGAATCTTGAGCATCTTCTTTCAGCCTATCCAGGGTCATAAAGCCAGAAGTGATTTCCAGTAGAAAGAGAGATCACCACAGTGGCTCAAATAAGACAGTTGTAGCCTCGTAGTAGTTTTTAGGCTGGCCTATCAATGAGCACTTGCCATTACTGAGAGTCTGCAAAAGTCAGCATAATGATGCCAATTGCTCAATCCCATTCATGAGAACTATCCAATGGCCATCATCCAACAACAGATGAGATTCAAGTCTTTTTGCATGGCACACCTTAATAGGTACCACTCTGGGCTCACTTTTACAAATGTATTGCTAGTTACTAGCCACAGAGATCCTACTCAAGACAAATCGAGAACCGGAGGTTTACAATGGCCCTTTCCAGCAGTTCAACATTTTCAGAACATGTGTTTACCCTGTGGAACTCACTGCCGACATATTTCATAACAATCAGTAATCACCTGGCCTCAAAAATATAATGGTTCCCTGTCTTTCGATTTCCACAGCTCAATTCAGTAATAATTTGGACCCAATCACATTGGGGCTGCAAAATGTGGGGGCTAATTTCACAGCTGCTTTTCCACAGTGTGGGCAAATTAGAAGGTGGGAAATTTACACTCAATTCAGAGTTTCACACCTTGGCATGGTGGGGAATAATGCACAGGTAGTATTTGAGATGCACAAACATTGCTTGAATGCTATTTGCTGCCAAAATTTGTGGAGTGTTTCATTTTGGGTGAAAACCCATTTTGGGACATATATAGATTTCAGGACCTGCATTTAGCTCCGCTAAGCATTCCCCGGGGCTCATGCTGAAGTTAACAAACAGGCCTGCAACGTCATAATTGATAACATTACTCAAGTGAAAAAATATCCCAAGAGAACATTTTTAATGCACGTATTAGTAGTATAACTGAGTTGGCATGTTCGGTGGCGGTTCCCAGTCCTCTGTTGCTCGCTGTCAAAAGGGAAATGCGAAAGGATAGGAAAGCAAAATAAAAGCAGTGAAAAGACGTAAAAGCCCAAAGAATAAAGGATTCAACTGTGAAATTCTTTCCAATTTTTAAAACAATAGAAGTTCACTCGGGTTCAGTCGACAGTCCTCAGAGCGAGGTCAATTCAGCATCTGCCAAATCTAAGACAGATTTGGAACAAGCAGACATTGAACTTCAAAAGCCAACAGAACAAGGGAAATTGAGCCATAAAACAAAAGGAGCCTCTTCTGAGCCCTTACTAAGCTCAGGTCATTCTCTGTTAGTACAAACCTAAGATCAAGTAGCTCCTCAAACCAATTACCTCAAAAAGTGCAAAAAGAGCCAAGTGCAGATATTTTTTCACTCTTTCTCTGACACTTGATTTTCCAACCTCAGAAGGTTAATCTCCATGATCGCCAAATTTGGACGTAAGGAGCCTGAACACTAAATCTGGATGTAGAAGCCCCACATCTGTGGTGGCAAACTTAAAGAGGGAGTACTGCTCATCATCACCCAGAGAACTCCACAACAATTTGGGTGCATCATTGCCTCAGCAACTACCCTCACCAGGAAATTTGTATTGCTATACCACAAAGACAGCCCTTTACCCTGATTACAAGTCCAGAGGTGGAAACGATATTGTGAATATGGGTAACATCTTAAGGCTATTAGCAGTCCATAGTTATCTTTGCCATTTAACATCAACTGACAGTGTAGCAGCATAATGTAAACCTCCATTGGCTAAGGAGTGGAATGAAACACCAGTCATCACCTGGGAGTCCACTGAAACGGTCCATTTCATTTTATAAAAAATAAGATTTTCTCAGAATGGGGTATTTCCATCACTAGTCTAATACTCGGCTGTGTTACTGGAAGAACTTAGGGGACCAGCAGTTCCTCAAGTAAAGACCAAAGTGGGATGGCTCACAGAACCAAGCATGGGCACAAACTTAAAAGAGGCACGCGGATCTAGTGCCAACTGTAATTTGGGTGAACCAAAAAAATCTTAGTCTCATGGATCACCAACCGAAGTCGTCAGTACAAGTTTGAGTACCCTCCCTATGTTCAGGCAGAACACTGGGCTGGATCTCACAAACCCTAAATGGCAATACAATTGTATGGTTCCTACCTATAAATGTTCAAGTGTTCCAAAAACACAATAGCCATCTTATCCTGGAACATTGCGAGTCTGGAAAAGTTTCACTTTGATACAGTAATCGAAACCTATGTTACCTCAGCTGCCATGTTATTCTAAGGGGTTTCCCTGAATATTATGTGCCAGCTGATAAAGCAAAAAAGAAAGGCTATCGAAGGGGTTGTTTGTCCATCTATATTAAGAATGCTTTTACTGTTACAAAACTAAATCTTGACTCTTCAAACATGCTTGCTATTCAAATTGTTGGTAATAAATGTATATAGTCCATCTAGCCTGTGCTTGAAGAAACAAATCATTAATTTTGTTAAACAAGAGCTATTAGAGTTATCAGAAATCAGAAATAGACCCTGGATCCTTACATGAGATTTCAATTCGAACTTAGCCACTCATCGCAGGAGAAAATGAGTCTTTTTAGAGCAAATGCTACCAGTAGAATTCCAATCCAACAGGTATTGTAACCTGGATAAATTAGCCCATAATCTTCTTGCTATCTTACAGGCTCTTAGTTTAAGAACACTGAATATTCAGATTTCTCCAGAAGTCCCCATTGCTTTTTCGCATAGGACAAACAAGGGTTATTCAGTCTTTAACTTGAGGTTGATCAATACAGTCTGGGAGTTCACAATAATTTCAAAATGTGAAAGTGGCCACTACCCTCAACTCATAACTATTGGAAATTCCAGTAAAATGGCAGAACCCACAAGGGCGAAGGGGTCGGCTTATTAAATAAATTTGTGGGATGCCAGAAGGAGTGCAGGAAGTTCCACAATGGCAGCACTTCTTTCTTGCTTGCAAGAGCAAGAATCAACAAGTCTTTTGACGTTACGTTAATCGTCTGGAAAGAGATCAAAATTTTATAGATGGAAACACTGTTGATCAAGCTTCATGGATAGAATATATAAAAGAATTATATTAGGTCTGACTGGACATGTGCTCAGCACGTGCCAAGCCCGCTGTTACAGTCCCAGAAAGAAATTTTAGAATGAATTAGTAAATGCTGGGGTGATGTCACTCCAGGCCTGAAATGTCTTTCTGTTGCCCTTACTAAACAAGATTCAGATTACCGATCAGCTGCATTCCAGAATTTATTTAACCATTACCTAGCTGTTGACTCCAAAACATACGAAAAGGGAGCCTATACCAGCCCATACTGCTATTGCTTCATAAACATAGTGGATATTGAATCAAAGTATTTTGCGAGTCTACATTTGTCCGGCCTGGAAGCCTGGGCAAGTGAAGAAAATTAATAAATTGTAACCAAAAAGGCTTTTTGGGAAAAATCTACTACGTACAAAGGACAACTTAGCTTGCTTGACAATGTCAATAAATAAGTCAACTCAGATAAAACATCTACTTTACTCCTCTTTTATTGATTTCTCCAAAGCTTTTGACTAGATCAACAGGAACCTGTTGTGGCAGACACTGGTCGCTGAGAAAATTCCATCTACTTTGCTGAGAGCCATTCAATTATTATACTCCAACAATTGTGGTCAAATAAAGTAGGGAGATAACCATGCACTTTCACCAAAAGTGACAACAAATAGTGGATTAAAACAAGGTTAGGTGCTCACCCTCTACTCTTTTTAACTTGTTTATCTCAGATTTTAGAAATCTGTTAGATCAGGGAATATCCCACCCACTTTGTTTTAAGCAATCAGCTTTTGACAGCTTCAAAATATGAGGTGATGTTGTGCTCTGTAATCACACTTGTGTGGGTCTGCAGAGGCTTTGAAATGTTTTAAATGAATATTGTAAGGAAAACTATATCACAATCAACTTTGACCAACCAAACCATCATTTTTGGTAAAAAGGTGAACAAGAAAGATACCTTACATTTGGGTGAGACAACGATCAAAAGAAGCCATAGGTACAACTATCTGGGAGTGTGGCTTAAGGTTGTGGATCAAATCTTTTACAGCTGAATGCATTGAAACCCAAGTTGGAAGCACTAATCCATGCACTTCAGGTGCTATTCTGCAAATTATTGAACCGTTCACTAATTCCGCTGTTATGGGCTATTAGGGCAAAACTAATTCCAGCATTATCTTATTGCTCCTCATTATTCCCTGAAAAATTGGGACGCTTTTTAAATGTTTACAGAAGCAAAGTATATTGTTTGCTGTTTCATCTACCCAAACAATGCATCGGAAGCCCAGGTGAGACTTGAATCTGAGTTCATTGACCGACAGATAGAATAGGAGGCCTCTTTGATTAAGAATTAATTTTCTTCGATTCACTCAGATGCTGGTACACTAAAAGTATATTTTTGGAAGAAGATGCAGACAGGGGCATAACAGAGTCCATGGTGGTCAGGGTTTATTGCAGCTTTGAAAGATCTTCAGGCCGAAAGACTATGGAATCAAAACCTACCACACAGTGGTTTTAAACTAGCACTGAACAAGCAACTAAAGTGGCTTTCATTTCTGGTAGATAAGGACAAAAATTTGAAAAGAAGCCACAGCTGGATGTCGATTATTTCCTACAAGTGGCTGCAGTACCTAAGTTATTTAGCTGAAAGTTGCAGATGCTATTTTAACTTAAGGCTTATGCGATTATGCTTGTGCTCATTTGCCTCATTGGTCCTGCTGCCAAAATGGGCGGTTCCAGCACCTCATAACAGGTGTAGACTGTGTTTGATCCACCCAGAAACATTTCTGCACCTTCTTTATCTTGGTCATAGCCTTTTATCTGAACGGAGATATTGGTGATGTCTTCTGTTTCTCCAATTTCTTCATCAGATCTTGCCAACAAGCGATCATCTTCAGCTCGACGCGTGCCTTTCTTATGATTGACAGTCTCTTTTATTAAATTTATGGACAAGATGGAGCGCCTTTTAGCTAGTAGCAGTTCACCTCTAGCAGTACAGGAGATTTAGCTGGGGTTTATTCAGTAGTCCTTGAAAACATTATAGAACTGGCTGGGACATTTTGCAACTTTTGCTACAATCAACACATTTTAAAATGTATTTTAGATTGTTGCACGCCTTTTAAGCCGGTGTGGGAATTAAGCATTTTATGATTTGTTCCTAACCCACGTTATCATTTAGAAATATGCTGGTACAATAGGATAGTCAGCATAGAAATGAAATAATTTTATAGTCACTGGGGTGCTAATTAGTTGTCCCTCTGCACCACGCCTTATTTCTGTTTTATTTTCTTTTACATGGACTGCTGCCGGTTTGCAGTGTTTTTTTTTTTTAATGGATTAATTATCAACACGGATTTAAGGAGGGTTTGGACACTTTGCACTTCAGCATTACATTCTTAATATGACCTAGGTCACTTACATTTTAGTGATGCTGGCCTAAACTGTTGCACTTTAGCACTGGCACTTTAGATTTTCAGAGTTTTAAATTTGCAGTTTTAAACGGATGTCACTAGCTTTGAAGGGGTGGGGCAACGCGGGGCAAAAACATTAAATTCAGACATAAAATAAAAACGTACCTGCATGCACCACTGCCGCACCTCCGTCTCCTCAGCAGACACAGGCTCCCAGCCTGCCCTGCGGCCAATACTGACACTGCTCAGAGCAGTGCTAGGATTGGCTCTGAGCACCCAGCCAGGGCGCTCCCAGGCAGACTGGGAGCCTGTGCCTGCTCTCTCCAGCCCGGCAACACCGTGCCGGATGGGAGAGAGCACAGTGCGCATGCGTGTTTGGCTGGCCAGAGTCAGCCGGCCAAACACACATGTGCACTGAGGGGAGTGCACAGTGCACTCCCCTCATCCCCTTTATCCCACATGGCCCAGCCCTTTTAACAACAAAAGGATAATAAACACAGTTTATTATCCTTTCGTTGTAAAAGGTTTGCAGCTGCTCGCGGGGGGGAAGCGACCTCCTCCACCATAACGAAGGAGCCACCGCTGAATTTCGGTTGGTGTGAAATGCTATTTTAATCTACATTACACATCTGGTTTACAGAAGGATGATTTGTGTAGACTGATGGATGTAGATCTTTGTCTTCCATGCCTATCTCATTGTAATGTGTATGGTGTTTATTAGCAGTAATAAAATGTACTTACTTATCAAACATGATGAAAGATAGTTATGAGTGAGTGCAAGGCACTTAAATGGAGGGGCAAGTAAATGCTGTAACTGGGGAGCCTTGCTCCTGCCTGCAACACCTGGAAGCTTTCAAGCACCTCTTATGAATTTACAAAACTGACTTATGATCGTTTGACGGCAAGTAGGCCTTTTGCTTTTATTAGGTTCATTAATTGGGCGTTTGGTCATGTTGTCATCAGAGACATCTTGAAAGAACTGTGTACTTGATGATGGGTTTCATCTAAACTCATGTTTTTTTTTTTTTTTTAGATACTTACAGCGTAAATTTTTTATGTTGTTGCTTCTTTGAAATGGTAAAAAAGTAATGGGATTTCACCATGTCCGCTATAACTCAGGAAGACCAATTTATTTTGCTTGGAGGGGCTTATAGTCTTGGGCTTATAGTCTTACGCTTTTCCTTGTTCGGGATATTTTTGTGTGCGCTAAATTCTGAGACATAGTGTTAGATAGTTACTCAGCTTCGATCCTGCATTTTCCATACTGCACTCCCTACTCTATTGAGGACGCGACATTTGAAGGTGGTGGGACACGGGAAAAAACAAAAACGTGGGACAGACCAATGCAAAGGTCACTGTAAAGGTTACTGCATTCACTGACAAACCTTTTCTGACGTCGCCCTTACCTGGCACAGAGATGGTGGAGACGGAGTCAGGCTGAGTCAGTGTGTCGACCTTTACATGCTGGAATATTTTACAGGCGGCGCTCTGCAAGTGCCTGAAATAACAAAAACAAACAGAATATTCATTGCTGGGCTTCACTTTCCAAACATTCCTGTATATAATGCATTTAATCCCCCCCCCCCAAAAAAAAACACGATTTTAAAGAAGAGCTTCTTTGTAAAAATGCCAACTCCAAAATGCATTGATGATATGCAGCAAGCGTGAAGGGTATCTTGTTTGGAAAAATCCAAGATGTTAGGATCTGTGGGGCCCCGAGCACAATAGGAACCTGCAAGGCCTTTCCAACATGTAACATCACAGGAAGTAACACCAATTGAAGTTTAATTTTCTAACCTTGTTGAAGCAGCTTTGCAAGAAACTACTCACCTAGTGTCATGTCACTAAAATGGCTAAAAATATAAAACATAGCACTAAAAAAATAAATACATATATTTTAAAGCTGTATCAAGTGGAAATACATTACATTAATCAAACTGGGTGAAAAAGCTATACAGGGTTCTCTCCAAATTGATAGGATTACTCCATTGTTCACTATTTTTTTCCAGATTGGTGCATGATTAAAATTTCGAGTCAGGTTGTTGCAGAGATATACAGCGGGACTTCAAGTAACTCACAGCCCTCCCTTTAGCCAGTGAAGTTCAAGATAAGGTGCTTAGTTTTCAGCAGGCATGGGGGAATCAACACAAACTGATACACGCTAGATTGAGTGAGTGACCTTACTGATCCGAGTTGCTTCAGTAACCAAATTTTTTTTTTAAAACAGCCAAAAGCGTGGTTTTGATTTTTAAAGTGAACGTGGTAGGGGGAGCAGTCGGGGCTTGTGGGAGTTACAGGGGGCGGGGCGGCAGGGTGGGATGAGGGGATAGATTAATCAAATTAAAAAAAGACTTACCACCGCACTGCCGATCCTCCGTCGCCTCCTCAGCAGGCAGGCACAGGCCCCCAGCCTGCTCTGTGGCCAATCCTGACACTGCTTCAAGCAGCATTAGGATTGGCTGGGAGCGCCCAGCCAGGGTGCTCCCAGGTAGACTGAGAGCCTGTGCGTGCTCTCTCCAGCCCAGCAACACAGTGCCGGGCTGGAGAGAGTACATTGCGCATCTGTGCTTGGCTGGCCAAAACACACATGTGCTCTGAGGGGAGTGCACAGTGCACTCCCCTCACTGCTTGTCACCCCCAATGCCCCGCCCCCTTCATCACAAAAGGATAATATACAAAGTTAATTGTCCTTTCATTGTGAAAGGTTTGCAGCTTCTGCTGCTAGGGGGTGGGGAGTGACGCTCCTCCACCATAGTGGAGGAGCCGTCACTGAGGGGGAGAGAACAGAAGCAACTGGGGGGCCAGAGCAACAATAGGGGATGGTAAGGAACACAGAAACATCATGAGGGCAGAAGGGACATGGTTTGAGCAACACAGTGAGCTCTGGTGGGAGGAGGCAAAGCATTAAACAAGAATAAATTTATAACAACTTGTGTCCCCGCACAGCCACTTCTGCACTATATCTCTTGACCACCTGCAGCAGTTTGTAAATGCGCGCACGCGCACACACACACACACACTCTCTCTCTCTCTCTCTCTCTCTCCCCCTCTCTCCCTCTCTCCCTCTCTCCCTTCATCCTTCTGACTCCAGGGCTCAGATCAACCTTGTCCGCTGCTAATATTCCACTGGGGAGCACGACTGGTTTCCTGAGGCTACACAGGGCAAAGGAATGTTGTGATGTCAGGCTGATGGCAGCTCCTTTACATGCCAGCTCCTAGCAGTCTGGGGACACCAACAAGGTGACCATTTTAACAAATATGAACAAATAACCCTTAACGTCCCACTCCAGATATACCAGGAAGAGACCCCATCTTAGTGCCCCTGTCTACTAATGCAGCTCTCCAGGCATCTTGGGAGGAGCAGACATTATCAGAGGGGAAGCTGGGCTCCCTTTCTTCCCATGGTTGCGCATCCACCTCTCAGCACATCCTTTTGAGTTGAGCAATGATTTATCTCATGGCACCCCATAAACAACAAAACTTCTTCACAAACACACAATGGCAGCCTGGCAGTGACAGGCTCCCTGCCATAAATCAGGTATGGTGGGAAAACACGAGCTGACTGGGGGAAACAGAAGGCATGTTTAAAAAAAAAAAAACGTACGAAATGACTGTTCAGGATAAAACACACACACACACACACACACACGGACTGTACTGCCCCTGCGAAGATTTTATGACAATACCATTAATAACAAAACAATTATTTCCACGGACACACAGGAACGGGATACCCTGCTACTTACAGTCTTCATTTGTCCACTGTAGCATTGGTTGATGTGCATTTGCGCCCCTTTGCTGCATGATAAAGTTCTGTGCAGTGTTAATCAAAAGAAAGAAACTTTGAATAAATGAGGTGCCCTCTGAAAACCACTGATCTCGGTATTTGAATCCCCAGCAAATGTGATGAGATAAGAACCTGATTTGCAGCCCTGTTTCCTGAAATGGTGCACAAAGCATAGGAACCAGTGAAAACACAGGTGCCTCTGAGGACAGCTCAGGAAAAACTTAAGCCCTCATGTCCACTGCTGTTGGCCAAATATACTTTGACGGTGCTCCATGGGAGTGAACAACCGATGAAAAGGATGGACAAAGAAGACGAATTAACCACTTGGAAGCAAGGATTTTTAAAGGATGCAGAAATAGACAACTGAAACCAATGGGCAGGGTTGAAGCCCACAAAGTATATAACAACAGGTTGCTAAGCGACAGAGCAAGCACTGCCTGGCTTACTATAGAAGACTTTGTACAGTTTACAGGTGTATAGAAAGGAAATGTAGCTATGTGGAATAGGTAAGTTCGGTGAGGTGGTGCTTGACTTGCAGAATAAAGCTGAAGTAATAGCAATGACTAAGAATTAAAATAGAGGCACATGTCCCTAATATCTGAGAAGACACTTACCAACTTGCAAAGGGGTCAGAACCATGATACGCAACAAATTTTAGGCTAACAAGTAATTACCAAATTGTGCCTGCACTCAGGAAAATTCATTGGATCTTGGTTAAACAGATAATTAAATGCAAGGCCATTTCTAAAATCCACAAGTCACTCCAGTCACTCTCCAGGTATCTAGCTTTACACTCTTGGTCTTCCAACCTCCAGTGCAAGATTTGCCTCCCTGAACCTACTGGCTACTTATTCGCATAGGCTCAATGTTTGGAAGATCATTCCTTGTGCATAGATGTACTCAATGGGATGCCCTCTCACATCTCTGATGCTCTCCTCCCTCACAACCCCATCTTTCTCCTCATCTCCCAAAGGAGGCCAACTTAACTGTGCTCCTTGAGGTTTGTGATTATTTGTTGTGGGAGGAGGCACACATCACAATGTACCTTGCCCAGGCCGGCCCACTGTCATTTTGGACACGACAATGTGCTTTGTGAGCACAGTCATAGTGATTCTGCTCACAACAACCTTAAAACTGCTGCAGCCTTTTGGCTTGTGCAGTCATGGCCAAGCCCACTCAAGCAAGGAGCCCAGTTTATCCACAGTAATTAAAAAATAATCTTTCCGACTGGCGCGTTGGTCAACGGTGGACTCTCCACCTTTCCTACCTGAGTCTAGCCCCTTCCATGGCCCTCGCAGCATTTAATACTTGCAGGGTGGGCAACTCTCTGTTATCAATGCACAGGACACTTTGCTCACACAAAGACGTTGTCAGACTTTTTTTAGGGTATTTAGGAATCATTATTCAGAACACATTTTTGGTGTTTCATTCCACAATCACCTGCTTCTCAGGGCTGGCTTTAGGGCAGTGCCATTAGTGCAGCCACCAGTTGCAGCGCACAGGAGGGAGAAGGGGCGTGGCGGCGCATTGGGGTGGGGGGGGGAGTGCGACCTAAAAAAAAAATGTAAACGTACCTGTTTCACTGTGCCACCTCTGAACCGTTCCTTATCTGCAGGGACAGGCTCCCAGTCTGTCCTGCATCCAATCCTACCGCTGCTTTCATACCGCAGGCCCTGGCTGGCTGCTCTGAGGCAGAGTTGGAGCCTCTGCTTTCTCTCTCCAATCCGGCACTGCGTTGCCAGGTTGAACAGAGCCTACTGCGCATGTATGTTTGGCCAGCCTGAGACGGCTGGCCAAACACATATGCCCACTGAGGGGAGTACAGTGCACTCTACTTCAGTCCCTGCCACTTCCGTTGCCCCACCCCTTTTTCAGTAAACACATAATAAACATAGTTTATGATGTTATTACTGTAAAAGTTTTGCACCTGCAGGTGCGTGGGGAGATAGGGAGGAGACGCTCCTCCGCAATAGTGGAAGAGCTGCCCCTGGCAGCCGCACTGACCTGGGGGTAGGCGGGAGGGGTGCTGTGTTTAGCAATAACATGATTTATAAGCACCTAATGCAGAGCTTCATGTGCATCCAGCTTTCATGCAGCAATGGAAATGTCAAGATAACTCTTGTGATTAATGTTCCTGCTAGAGAGAGAAATTTGAGTTTTGTCTAGTGGCAGTTTTGATTCACCATAAAGTAGCACAGAGGGTTAGGATGCACGCTGAAAAGAACAGATGTGTATTTCATGTGGATAACTGAGTGGAATAGTAAAGCCAGCTTTTACCAGCATTTTAAAACAAATGAAATTTATGTGAGAGAGGCGCTATGGAAAGATGAAGGTCACTTTTGCCAGGTGGTAGAAAGGGAATCCGAGGAGGAGGTCATGAGGCGTAGGGGTGCCAAAACCATTGTCAGAGCAGGTGCCACCAGTGCTAAAGTCAGCTCTGCCACTCTAAATCAGTCCCTTTTAAAAGATGTGGCTAGGTTGGTGCATAAGGTGCTAATCGGGTATGACTAAAGCGACATACTGTATTTGAGTACCAAGCCTTTATCTCCTCCTGGAGTAAAAGTTAACTGCTTGCTATACCCAGTTTCGGAGAGGCAATTTTATAAAAGAAATGTTCTGAAACAGCAATCATAAACAATGGGATCAGCCAGTAGATGTTGCTTAATCACCTATAGACAAGGTCTCACAATATACTGCTGCTTTTTTCCTTTTACATAAAGATATTGTGGAACATTCGTGAATAAGGTAGCAAAAAGATGTCAGAAGATGCAGAAATGTTTTGAGCCTGCTGAAGGTTTTTTTGTGCAGAGTAACAACTAAAGATTTTTTAGTTTTTTACATAAGTAGAAACCAAAGAAGTAATGCAAGATGCCACCTGCTTTTATGTTTAATTTTGTTGGTTAGTGCAAGGATATGCCACAAATGTTTAGGCAGCAGCATGTTTTCTTTTTCTACTTTTATTGATTTACTTTATCTTGTATATGTTGTTGAGTTTGTCGGTAAGATTATTATGTAAGTAAATGAATGCAATGCAAGAATGAATTTACAGGTGGATGAGTGGATGCATGAGTGCTAAAATGAGTGACAGAGTAAATGGATTTCAAATTAGTGAATGCCTAAACCCATCACTGACTAAGGAGGCTCTATCATTTAAAAACCAAAGTATTAGTATTGCCAATGCTTGTTTCTTCATTATTTCATCAGAAATGTTTTCCACGTCATTTTATGCTCTTTCTCATTTGAGCATCATCATTTTCTAGCTGGGTGTGAAGCTCAGTTTTGAGCAACAAGGTGGCAGGTTGCCGGTGACTGGGTGAAGCACCTTGTGAATATTCCTACGTGGAGCTCCTCAGACATAATCCTGCTGATATTAGGGTGCAAGATACTAACGCTGCGGTCTATAATGGGAAGATCCACACCCCATCTGTGACAAAAGTAGTAACTATTGCCAGGGCGTGGCTAGGAGAGGGTAGAACAATGGGAAAACCTCCAAACTTGAGCCCCACACTGATTTCACCAACCAGGCACTGGAGGTCACTGTGCTGGTATTTTGTCGATCTATTGATATGAAGTATGCCACTGTGCTGATCTCAGCTGAGTCCAAAATGACAAGTAAATCTGAATTTGCATTAAATGATATCTTTGAATCTGAGTTCACTACCTCATGTGTGCCAACGCTTCTTTCACTGAATAAGTGATTCCCACCATGGTACAAGAACAAAGCTTAAACATTTTCCTTAACGACGTAAAGTCTAGGCGGGTGTGTTCCAGAAAGATAAGCAATGCACTAGAAATCTAGAGCAGGGTCAGCACTCAGGGCCTTGAAGCGATAACATCAGCATCAATTACCGCTAGCTGCAATAACGCAGGAAGACATGAAGAAGAATCTGAACTACCAAAACACCAACTCCTTAGAACGCAGGCCTAAGCATAACCCTGGGCAGTTAAAAACATAGCCCTGAGAAGGAGGGGAAACGAGCCTCATAGGAATAGTCTTGGCCAAGTGGCTTCCCAGTCTTGTTTGTGAGTTTCAACGTACCCCTTGTCTACTTTCTCAAATCTATTGATGTGAGGTTAAAAGTGGCCTCGCACATTTGGACAACATGGTTTGCACAGTGGGGAAACGTAGCTTTGAATTTGAAGGTTGAAGAAAGAACATTAAGCGGTCACAACATTGTGAGCAGAATACTGATGGACAAAATATCGAAAGGTAAGACAATATACCTAACTCCATATGTAGGTACCTTGGTGATAACTATATTTTCAGGAATAGTACATCCATACCCCCCCCCTCTGTGCACTTACCTCTTCGATATTTGTCACCCAATATTCTGGTCATGATATTGTGACTCTTCAACATTCTTCCTTCGATATTCCCTACCACAATCACCTTTGGTGAACTGAAAATCCACCAAGAATTGAAGATATAAAAATGGGTGGGTGGGTTGTTGAGGATTGGCCATGGTAGAACGAGCAATGACCAAATTATGTTCAAAGAAAGGAAAACATTTACAGTGTATGGCAAAGCTACACAGATCTGTACATGACATGCCAATTAGTAAGACAATTTAATAATGTAGTTCACTATTTGTGTGCAATTATATATATGCTTCAGAAACTGTTTGATTACCTAAATATATTATTTGTGGATCCTTACAATTTAAAAAAATGCTAAATCTATACATATCAAAACCAAATAACAATACTCATTAAAAGAGAAATATAAGCCACACACTTTTCATTTAGTTATTTTAATTTTTAGCATGTAATTATTGTTGCCATTTGTACAGCACAACTCTCACCTTCGCATCAATTTAGACCTTTGCAGAGGGAAATTCTCTGGCATGGTACGGCCACCCACTTCCCAAAGCAGTGATACAGGCATAGTGACAAATTGATGGTTGTATCCAAGCATCGATCAGAAGCACACTCCTGCTATGAAGGGATCGGTAATAGAGTCCACCATACAATGTTTACATGAGCAGAAGGGATGTGGATTTGCTGATAGTATAGAAGTGAGACCAGCTAGTTCAGAATTGGTGGTATGCAGCTGCGTCCTCCACCCTGTTGCCCATGGAACCCCAAGAATTCCATCTCTAGCTGGCAGCACATGCTTGGCAGACTGGTGTGGGTGAACAATTCCAATGGATTCCCAGAGCCCCAAACAGAGTAACAACTCGGTACCCCCAACCAAGGACCACCTTCTCTTGGGGTTGCAAGCACCAACAACCAGAGGGGAATCCTGTGGATTCCATAGTCAATACCCTGTGCATGAGCTACTACAGGAGCAAAAAATCGTATTTACTCAGAACTGGCGGGATTTTGCAACTGTGGCAGACTTTTAAGTGTGAGTACATTCACTCGCAACTGCAGGGTTGTGGGTTTTCCAGCACAAGAACACCTACAAAAAGTGTTAAACTGCCATAATCTCGGACGTTTGTGGGTGTTCAAAACATTTTGCAGTTATTTCCCCCACCCTGAAAAAGGTCTGAGATTTACTCCTGCCAATGGCGAGAGTAAATGTGTTTTAATGTGGAAAGGGACGGAGATAGTGTTATATTTTGTGCTGGTATACAGGAAAGGTGTTTTCCACAGAGAAACGTTCCCTGTGGGGTGAGAGTGATGGAGATGGTGGTGGTGGTGGGTGGGGATGGGGGTTTATATACAAAACGTAGATCTGTGTATATGCTCTACGTTTAGACACCCGAAAATGCAGCCTTGCTACAAACCGATGAGCAGAAATGTTTAAGTGAGTGAGTTCTCTTGGGACGATGTCCAGTTAGTGCTTCCAAGAACTATTCGTAGAATACTGGACATTTCCGAACGTTAGAAATTGTTGCAAATGGTCGCCATAAGCCTGCCTGCAGAAATGGAAAAGTTTAGAAGGTTTGGGAGTTTTGTGAATCACCAGGCCCTTTGAGAGCTCTGAAACAGTTTTCGGTATCTACGATGTTTGTCTCACTGTTGCTGCACATGAAGGCAAACTGTATATAGTTAGCTATCATAGATGGTTTCAGTTTCCTTTGGGGTACATTTACCACTTGCCCATCCTTCAGCCAAGAACCGCTCCTAACTTCAGCAATTGCAGTGGTTAATGAGAGTCTGTCACATGCTGATGCTGTCTGCCGTATTTGTCTTTAGTAAAGCACATTAGTTGCATATGTAACATATCACTTCACTTTAAGTATACAATAGAACTAGCACATCCAGGCCATCTATACTGACAGAGATGACCTGGTCTAGTCCAAAATGGCACACTTGTAAGAGTTTGGTATTTAGAAAGATAATGCTGCAACTGGCATTCAGCAATAGTGGCAGGAGCTGTGTACTACTGCAAAATACCTTGAGCCCCGGCACATACATGTTCACAAATTAAGCACTGTGCAACTGCTGTTCAAATAGTAATAGTGATCATAATGGTGTTGGTAGTTGTGGTAAAGGTGATGATGGTAACGGCGTGCACTAAAAAAGGCCTATCACCATAAAAAGATTTGTACACTGTCTATTATTCCGTGAATGTTTTAGATATAACATAGCCCCTCATGCATTGCAAAGCTAGACTACATAGGATGTGTAATGCACCACTGTACATGCAATAACATGAGAGAAGAAGGTAATGCGTCTCCGAGTGGAGCCACAGCTCACTCTGTATTTATTTGAGAATTGGTAACAATATGCCAGAGACTGCTGCAGTGTAAAGCAGTCAAGCAAGCCCCAAAAAGCGAAGATGCAGTCTGCAACTACCTCAGGCACGATCATCAAGTTATTTGAAGTTTGTGTTACTGCTTTCGATAAACAATGTCTAGGGATACTCGAGGAGAACAGTCATTTGGTGTCAGCCTTGGATACCCTGTGTGGGCACAAAACCAGTTGCCCATCAAAGGACATTATAGACAATCTGTGAAGACTACCTTCAAGTAATTGTGTCTGCAGTGGGTATGTTAGTGGTGGGCACTCTTTCTTCTGAGTGGTATTCCATGTGTAAAGAGAGTGTTGTACTATCTAGAGATGAGATTTGTAATCATATTGCCTTTTTAATGGAAGAATATAGAGTAAATTGTCTTAGGAAAATGTAATGTTTTCGATAAGTACATCAATATGAAATATTATCACTTCAACATATTTTCCATATCCTTAAGGCGTGGCATACATTCAAGGCGGTGCGAACGGGTTACATGAGGGGTGTTTTTGCCATTGAGGCATGGATACAGTATTTTGGGGGAGAATAGAGCCAATGAAAATTGTTGATTTCATAGCAATATCACAGATCCATATCCTCTGAGAAAGTAAATGTGTATAATAATAATTGCAATGAGGAAAGCTTGAGATGAGATGTGTATGAATCCTATTTAGAAAAAAATAATGATTGCAAAACCATCGGGGCGTTTATATACCTACCCGTCCTACTGGTTATAGAAACTTAGATTTTACAGCGTATACATTTTTTATTATAATTGTGGTTTAACCTCTTTCTATTTTCTAATAGGGTAAAGTTAGTAGTGGACTTCAGTGTACTTGTTTCATGAGGGTTCGAGGTTGGGACTACGGAAGTATTTGGAGTGGGGGCTAATATGGATACATTATGGTAGTTTCCCGGTCTGACTAAGAATCTCATTTAAAGTGATTGCTCACAATTGTGGTGTTAAGAAGATCAAATGTGATGGATTTCTTTTCTAGCCTGTCAGTTTGTTATTTTCATATGTGGTTGAACAAATAACATTACTTATTCGAGGCAAGGAGCAGTGAGAGGGTGGGTCTAACCCTACAAGCCATTAATTAGGAGCGGTGATTCATTTATCCTGGCCGTGGAAGAAGCCAACCTGTTCCTAGCCCTGAAGGTGTATATTTGGTGACGAGTGAATATGTTTGAATATAGGTGGAGACAGGCCTGCGGTCTAAATAAAAGAGTGATTTATTAATTTAAAGTTGTTTGTGAAGTGCAGGCATCAGCCTTCAGGTAATTCATGCTGCTAGGTAAAAGAAGGTGTGTGTTGAAAACGGGAAGGGAGAGCTCAATCGATGAATGGCAGACCTCAGTGTAATATTTCATAACCACTCTCACTTTGTGTGGTCTTCAAATGTATGCTACCGTGAGTAGATCAACTCTTAAATCCTTCCCAAACGTTCTAGCTCCACGTGTAAGCCATCTGAAGGCTCACTGCTTTGCAAGGTCTGCCCTACCTGAGCACGGGATCATGTTGGGAACATTGTGGGGGGGGTGACCTTTTTCTGAATATTCTGTCTTTTAAGCCTGATCCTTGTATTGACCAAGAGCCTTTGGAGAGCTTTCAAGACTAGGTTAATGTGGTCATGTGCCTTCAGGCTTTGGTCAGAATTCGCACTACTAAAACACCTCACACTTAGGCCACTCAAGAAATAGGCGCTCTTTGAAACAAGAATAACATATGGAGAGTTGTACGACAGAACACCGATTTCCTAAACAACTAGTGCCTTAACGAGGTCGGAACACCGACCTCGTTGCTACTACTAATGATTTTACCACGAATGCCTTAACAACGATTTTCGTAGTAAAGGCATTCCTGATAAAAGCATTACTAATAGGCACCATTGACCATACATCCCTCACCCCATCCCCCCACCCCCTCCCCAAAACCTAAAACCCCCTGACCCCCCAACCCCACCCCAAAACCAAAAACGCCCCACCCCCCAACCCCACCCCAAAACCTAAAACCCCCTGACCCCCCACCCCTCCACAAAACCAAAAACCCCCTGACCCCCTCCCCAAAACCTAAAACCCCCTGACCCCCACCTCCTCCCCAAAACCAAAAACGCCCCACACCCCCAACCCTGCCCCAAAACCTAAAACCCCCTGACCCCCACCCCCTCCCCAAAACCAAAAACCCCCTGACCCCCCACCCCCTCCACAAAACCAAAAACGCCCCACCCCAAAACCTAAAACCCCCTGACCCCCATCCCCTCCCCAAAACCAAAAACGCACCACCCCCCAAACCCCACCCCAAAACCTAAAACCCCCTGAACCCCCACCTCCTCCCCAAAACCAAAAACGCCCACCCCCCAACCCCGCCCCAAAACCTAAAACCCCCTGACCCCCCACCCCCTCCCCAAAACCAAAAACGCCCCACCCCCACCCCAAAACCTAAAACCCCCTTACCCCCCACCCCCTCCTCAAAACCAAAAACGCCCCTCCCCCAACCCCACCCCAAAACCTAAAACCCCCTGACCCCCACCCCCTCCCCAAAACCAAAAACGCCCCACCCCCCCAACCCCACCCCAAAACCTAAAACCCCCTGACCCCCCCCAACCCCTCCCCAAAACCTAAAACCCCCCACTTACCTTAGTCGACCCCTTGTCACCTGCGTCCTCTTCCTTCGCCAACTCCCTTCTTTGTACCTTAACCACGCATGTTCGTAGTTCAGAACATACGTAGTTAAGGCACAAAATAACGGAGTCGTGGTTAAAAAAAGCGTTGTTGCGCTTTCGTTAACCACGACTTCGTTAAAAAGACTTCGTAATAAAGGATGTTTCCCCATATGGAGTAGCAGTTCCCCATCCACCAAAATATTTCAACAGTGCTTCGTACTTGCACCCCCATACGCCCGACCCGGGGGCTGGTCTGGCAAAATTGCCAGGGCTGCTTTGGGTTCTCAATCCAGCCCTGCTTTCTTACCAGGCAAGGTGGAGTTCATGCGCTTACCACAAGGAGCTGGTTGTACCTGGAAAAGAATGTAATCTCAGGGTGAAGTGAAAGGAGGCTATGCCAGAGTACAGCTCCCTCCTTCCTACTACAAATGTAAAGGCTCAGCTTGAGCGCAGCCACGTGAAATAGATGAATAATGCAGCACACACAAACATAAGCATTAAATAAAAGGGAAAAAAACAATCATGCGATACGCTAAACTTTGCCCAATTTTTTAATTGTGTAACTTTTACAGTTCTACTCATTTGAGATATATCTATGTTTTGCAACTTGAGTTTCCCTTTATTCTACATTTTCCCTTTCTTTGCCAGTGCTATACCCTACATTACGTAAAACACACACCCACAAAGATCATCAAGGTCTCTCACACACACACATCCTTTTAGTGAAAACATGTAATTGCTACATTTTCAATGTCACTTTTTTCCTTTACAGAAGACATATCCAAAGAATGTTAAGTGAAAGTCACGAAATACGGAGGAAGGAGCCCCGCCAGCGGGCATCTGTCTACATCCTGAGTTCTTTTCCCATTGGAGACCCCAATACGCCAGCGGGCGACATGTCACTCATGAAATAATAATTGCTAGGTACAGATCAGAGTATCCACATCACTCCAGACTGCTGACAGCAAACGTGTCCAGCTTTGGTCTTTTTAGGGGCGGTATCTTGGGAAGCGCCACGAGATGCTATGGAAGTCACATGGCTACATCTGTATTCACTTCATCTTTGGCCTTCGCCTCTTCACTTCAAGTGTCATCCCTCCTCTCCATCTCCCCTCGCAACCAGTCTTTCTCACTTGGCATCTTTCTTACTATTGCTTCCGTATTTTCATTGTCTGACTAATAACAAGGGTGGCTAAGACATTAGGGCCTCAATGATGCAGGTGGGTACCCTGGTTCGGTTTTATTTCTGAATAATGATAACAAAAATATATTTTGACATACACATTGTGGCCTAAATATCGTTTGTGGAAAAATTACTGAGTTTGGAGTATATATTTTCCATTATTAACTTCAATGGGGTGATAGTTTTGGAAACAATATTTAGGTCACAATATTCAGGTACCATACCCACTCAGTTCAGTGCCCAGGGCATTCACTATTCACTGACTCTGAAAGCACAGCCCTTATAATTACATAGAAGTAATTTTCTAGCACTTTATCAGAACACAGGTGGTTCCAAGTCAATAAATAAAAACGACCACCCTAGGAGATCCTATACTGGTTAATCTGATTCTAGCATCAGCAGTAGTTACCAATGTAAACAAAGTGTTAAAATGTTGTGCATTTTATTCTTCACAAAATCCTATTAACGTAAAAAAAGTTCTTCCCTCCATTTACGTGATGTCTTTTTTGGAATGGATAGACTGAAAGAATTTGTAAAACGTACACTACCCAGACTATATCCTGGCCTGGATTTACAATATTCGTTGTGTTATATCTTGTATTAAATCAGTTATTTCAGCTACTTTGGGAATTTGTTTAAAGCCATGTGTGGGGTCCTGGACAATCATTTTAGCGTGGGGTGGTTCTTATGAAGGACTCTCTCATTTCATCACTGGACTTCCTGAGTCTGGCCCGTAAAAATAATGTTTGGGTTGGGTATCAGAAGGTTTGGGCTGACTTGAGTCAATTCTCTGATTTTCAAGCAGACCTGAGCTAAAACATGCATTAGCAAAGAGAACAGGTCTTGCCTATGAGAGTTATTGGCTTTGTCAATTTAGTTTCAGCTATGTGGCTGCTGTGCAACAGGTCTGAACGTTATTTAAAAAAAAAGCGCTATGGTGCAGCATCACTCCGTCACCGCAAGGCGAGCGCAAAGCGCTCCGTCCCTCTTCTAATCTCTCTTTATGGGGATTTTAACCACACCCATGTTCGTCAGTCACTTTCATTGTCGGCTGGGCTTAGCTTTTAAAATCCACTTGTTTTCACTCGTGAAAGGCATGCATATGTTATGTCTTTTCTGGTGTTTAGCCCTCCTCAGCAGCACCGGTAAACGACTGGAAACTTAAAAGACTCCATGTTTTCCGTATGGTTTCTGGACTACTTTTTCTCTTAATTTTGCAGTGCGACCGCGCTGAACAGTAGTCGAGCGTTTTGTGATTTTTTTTTTAATTGAATGTGCCAAGAAAAGTATGGTTAGGAGTTTACAACGCTAATAGTTCTAACTCAACGTAAAACAAGACCCGTTGCATTGCAAATGCTTGTTTTGTTTTTTTTACTTTCAACCATGCTACATGGCACTTGCTGTAGAACATGGCCAAAAGGTGAAAAAAAGCTCTATGATGCGAGTGCTGCTGCAACATAGCACGTTACTTTTTCAAATAACACCAGGACTGAATTAAGCAACCTGGGCCTGAATACACATAACAAAATCCAGATTTGTAATGTATACCGGAATTTAAGGCCAGGTTTATAAAGTCCTTTTATGCAAGCAATGGACCTGATCCTATAAGAAATGCCACACGCGCATGCACAACAGTAATCAGAACACATTGTCGAATGCACGCATTGAGAGAAAATTACAGAGAAAATACACCTTCGTGACTATTAGCAGAGTGTTTTTCTCTGCTAAGCCATTTCAACAAGAACCCTATGAGAAAAGAAGCAGTGTTTTCTCACGGTTGCAGTTTAGTAATAAATGTACAATCTTGTATTCAGTAGTATTCTTGCTCTAAATGACATGTCATTGGGTTACATTTATTTTAAATTGCATGACATAAAATATATATAGCACTGGAAACAGATGAGAACGCTGTGGGACTCCACAGATTACCATACATTCCATGGGTTTGATCTACTGTTGCCCATCCTAATGGTTTGATGTCTCACCACAGGGCATCTCTCTCCTCTGTCTTGCCTCCTACCTTTTGAAGCTCTGCAGCTTTCAAACAAACTATGTGGTACATTTTGCTGCCTGCATTTTAAGAAGCTTATTGTTGCCTCGAGGGAAACTGTTTTCTATCCCAGAACATCACAACTGCTGTCCTCTGTGAGCCTAGGTGCTTGCCCCAGAAAAGCACTTCTATTCACTCACATTAGCAAGTGTTATGGTCAGTCTGTTGTCATGAAATTCTTGCTTGCTTCCTCAAACAGCCTTCCTGAACCGTTATCAAGCCTGTATGGAGAGGATATACTCTAGCTCAGTGGTTCCCAACATGTGGTCCGAGGACACCTGGCGGTCCACGATGCCTCCTCAGGAGGTCCGCGACTTCTTAGAAAATTAAATAATAACAGATTAGGTCCCCAGCTTTCAGTAATGATTCAGTGTGCGGTCTCTGCATTTGAATAAAGATTCAGTGGGGGGTCCCTCGGCTCCAGTAATGATAAAGTCGAAAGGTTGGAAACCACTGCTCTAGCTTGTTTAGTCCCTCCCCCTCTCTTGTTTCTGGTATTTTCCCTTCTGTTCTGCAGAAACTCTTTATTTGATGCCACTTACCTGTCTTTGAAGTAGGATGCTCTGCAGATCTTTGTAAGGGGAGCTTCAAAAACAGCTTGTTCCCCCTGCTGCCAGAGCTCCCCTGAGTGACACTGATGGGACCGCTGTCGTCCCCCAAGTCTGCAGGTTAGGGGGAACTGAACCCTTTGAGAGAAAGTCTGCTCTGTGGCGATTCAGACAGCTATGCACATATCGGGGCACAGTGAAACCAGAAGCATGGACACCAACAGGGCTGGAACAGCTCATTTTGTAGAAAATGGACCAAAACCAAGCTCAGTCCTAACTGAATGATCAGGAGCAGTTCATTGAACTGTACTTGCTACACATTCTTCCGCTAGACAGATCAACAATCAATTTCTGTAATCTTTCTAATGTGGTTGCTTTCCCTGCTTGGTGTATCTATCTTGGCTATGATAGACGCTTGTGCCTTGCACACAAGCACTTTACTTATCCTCATGACCGTCTACCACCACTTTTAAAGAATGTGCTCCTATCATTGTGTAAAGCACACTTGGAAGGGACAGAACGAAGCCAGGTGGCATGGGTTGGCAATCAAATCCAACAAAAGCATCTCAGTAAGTGACCTCCTGATGCAACAGCAAATGATATGAAAACAAGAGGGGTTGGGGGGGAGGGGGGGAGACACAAACAAATAGTACCTGAATGAAAGCATGATCAGGAGAAGGACGGCAATCAACCTGAAGCAATATGTTTGTAGTCCAAGTTCCAGCCAAAAGAAGAGGAACTCAAGCTGGAACACACTGCCCAATTACAAGACAGAAAATTCAAGAGAAAGAGAAGCCAATAAATGGTATATCATGGGCAAGCTCTAAGCCCCTTGCATAAAACAGCTCTAGCACGCAAAAGCGCATGTGCTGACATGCACATGTTTAGGTGAGACCTAAAAACAATACTTTGCTCAGTGCCAGACATTAATCTGGATCCGGTTGAGTCATGCAAGGGACAGAACAGTGTTCTTGGCTTCCTGCATTCAAATTCAGAAAATAGGTTTTTCTAGCACTAAATGTTTTCTATATCCATTAGTTCCTCTTCAAATTAAAAACAGGTCTGAAGAAGCAATACCAAAAAAACTGTTTTATAGAAGAGGTAGCATTTTTCCTGAATTCGAAATAACATAGGGACAAAGTAACTACAACTTGGCGTCCTCTGCTACTGATGAGTAGCCTCTCTGCCTGTCCTGGCATGACCCTCCTCTGCAGGCTCTCCTTGAGATACTCATCTGACCTGCAGAAGCTAGAGAAACGAATGTGTCCTATACTTGTTATATTTTCAACACTCTTTCTTAAAGAAGGCTCAGTAACATGCTGAGAAGACTGAAACACTCTTGCAGATGAGTAGGCTAAAAATGTTAATCCACATAGTACTCTATGACCGCCATCGCACTTGTACAGGAAAACACTGACTCTAGATTACTGCTGCCTGTGGTGCAATTTTTGATCTACATCAGTTGATATCTGGTCAATCCATCTTTGACATTCACTATTACTGGCACTTATTGCTTTGAACTCCAATTCAAATACGTTAATCCAAGTGCACTCTTTAAAGCGAGGTGGTGGTTCCATTTGTAAGAGTGTATTTGCTATTCTTGACATTGTGATCTGGCAGGGGTGTTGTGGCCAGCTTCGCCTTAGATGGGCAGTGCCTTAACACACCTTTCATTCTAAATATCTGTATGTATTCTGAAGAAATCTATCGTCCTGGCTCAGAATACAAGGATAAAAGGTACTCATACACGTAGAATGTAACTCAGCAATAAATAAGACTGAGAATCTTTCAGACTTAAAAATGCTAACCAGTATTAAAGAATGCTTAATTACATTAGTTACTGAGTTTGTTAAAAAGTAGGCCTGCCTCGCCCTCAGGTCTGTGGAAATCAACCTAGCTGATAAGGAACACAATATTAAGACAATAGTCAGTGAAGTACTGCGAAATTGCACAGCTTGGCTCTCATAGCTGTTACATTGTCTTGCATTAAACACTGACAAAACCCACACATAGAGCCTTTGAGGCTGCTCTTGTTTCCGGACACTTGGCCTCATGAACAACCTCGGGTGCGGGGTTGTGAGATAGAAACCCAAGCTGTGTGACAGCCCCCTTTTGTAATACATGGAAAATGTTCCTTCAAATTTCACCTTCAACAATCTTGTGATACTAAGGATGAGGGGGGGTTGCTCTTGAATGGATGCGTTGCGTCTAAGAATACCCATCAGAATAAAGCATATTGGAGGTAAGACTGTCTTCCCACTCAATAACGTAGACGGCTGCCTCTGCACAAGGCTTCTTCGAATCTGGTGATCAAACACTGGCACCAACCAAAGTGTCATAGAGACATTAACTGGTATAGAAGGAGGAGAAGCAGGATGACTGCAAAACTGACACACATTAGTGTTTTTAAAAAGTTTATTAGCAGTTAGCTGTGTAAATGTATAGGCCAAGCTTTTCACTTGGCAACGCTCTACTCAGCCAAACTGGGCTGAAAATCTGGACAATAAAAACGCTAATTAACACAGTGTAACACAATGCAAGGGTGCTTCTCAACAATAAACCCAAATGCAAACAACTTCAGAGCAGGACAATCACACAAGACACCCTGTAATGTTGTAATCAGTGTTAGAAGTGAAGAATATGTCTTCAGTTACACAAACAACAAACAGCAGTGTCAAATTACATATATTTCTATTGCAGAACCCACACACACGTCTATTTTCCAGGTCAAGCGACATCTTTCTAAGTTGTTCCACAATTACGTATATGTATCATCGTGTTTGCAATTCAACAGTATGATAGAGTAGATTTTAAGATTAGTGGATCTGTAATGATGCTCTGCAGTGTGAGACGGGGGTGTTTCAGCCCTTGCAAGACATGTTTGTCTCGAGATAACAGGGCACAAGAAACACAAGGTGCGAAGAGACGAGAGAGGCAGGTTCCTCCTTAAAAGGCTCACACATTCTCAGAATCTGGGGATAACATCCCTCTCCAGTTTAACCAACTGGTATGAATACCGAAAACCTCACCTTCATAATAATGTCGCAGTCTCTTAGATGCACCAAGGTTGGTGTACGTTAGATGTGGCAGTGCAACCCTAACTCTTGGGTGCTGTAACTTGGAGATGCTCAAAGAAACGTCGGATGGGAAACTGTTGTATTCAACTATTCGGTGCCAAATTGAATGAGGCTGTCACTGAACACTCTCAATGATTTGATCACCACAGAGTACCTGAGCTAAACAAATCTTGGGGTAGAGGAACCTAAGTAGTTCCTTCTCATACTGTTGTGATCAGGAGCTGCGCCAACATAGTGCCTTCCACCTGCACAATAGACAGGGGATGGCCTTTGAAGGACATCCTGAACAGTCTATCAGTGTGCAGGCCTTTAACAGGATCAAATAGCGTTCCTTGATGCTGAAGATCTAACACCTCTCCAGTGGTTCCTTAACCAGCGGTCATATCGGTGTTCAGGAATGAGGAATTCCAGGCAGAGTGGCTTGGGATGCTTGTGACAACGGTAGACAGCATTAGACAGCATCAGGGCAGTGGTGAGACCACATTTAGTTAAGGAGTGCAGGTTGGATGTGTACTTGTCAGTACCACACCCAAGTCAGCCAGGTCTCCTGCTCTTTATCTGTTCTCATGAGTCCTCCTCTGGGGAGCACGTGAAATGCTTTATCTCCTTCGCCTGTGGTTGAAGTGGCATTATTTGTCAATGAAGATAAAAAAAGGACAATTCAAGGCTTTGCTGGAGGTTGCACCCCTGCAATGGGAGACCACTGTAGATCTTGAGCTCTGTGGGCATTTCATGGGCTGTCACTGTTTCTTTGATTCTAAGTATGACGTCTCTGGTGGGCTTTGTGAGCAGAAGTTCCACATTTGGATATTTGGTGGACTCATCTGCCATTATTAAATCGTTTCACTGATCAGGAACTCTGTAAATGTCCAGGCTCAATGTTACTAATCATGTCTTATTCAGTTATTCATAGGTGATTAGGAAGGGTCTTCAAGTCTGATCCAACACTTCACACATAAGTCTTTGGTCCTCTTCTAGCTCATCCAGTCAGTTGACTCCTGGAAACTGCACTTACTCACAAATAAGCACCTTTGTTGATTTAAATTCTTTCATGCAACACATTCACTAGCTGAGTGGTAAGTGAAAACAGTTTCAGTTGCACAATGATATGGATTGCAGCCCCTCTTCAAGCATAGGCATTTTGGGGCACACTTACAAAGATGATTGCTGCACTGTGTTGAGTGAAAGGGAGAGAGCAGAGTAGTGACGTATACACTAAGATATGTTACTGTTTTTGTCCCCCGTTCCACTGGCCTAGTTTAAGCTGCCTTGTACCCAAGCACACATCCTTGCTCCATATTGCAAGGGTGTGTATGATATCATGTATGTGTACTTCACATTCACAATTTATGCTTTAACATAGTGTAACACTTTCCCCACTGTGTATATGTGCTGCAAGGTTTGAAATATTTTGGGAAAAGAAAACTTCTCAAACTTTACTCCTACCATGAGGATGCATACATTTTTGGCTCAAAGTTCTGTTTACCTTTTTTAATAGACAAGGCTTTCCGTCAAAATCCAGAAGAGACTGCATATGAATGCCCAGGTGCCACCCCTGGAACGCTCCCTTGATGCAAAGTAGTGCTAAACTGTGCTTTGTATTGCTACAGGCGACATTCCAAGATAAACCAGAATTTGCTTTTTAAATTAAATCCCAACACAAGACCTTGCACTGAATTTGTACCACTTTTGTGAGGCAAACCTGGTACAAAGTGTTAGTAAAGTTCCCCCCTTATGTTGCACGTTGAGGAATTCAGCGAAAGCGTGCCACGCTTAAATAATAGTGAGTGCCGTTCCTCACTCTTAATATCAGGTTTGCAATACCATGTAATGGCCCACTGGTCCATATGACATAATTAATTTCTTTATTAACTGGTATCAATATTACACTGTCTTATTTCTGAAGATAGAAATAGAAAATCAGACTGTTGGGGCCAAATTAAACCCAAGCTACTTTGCAGATTAATGTTGGTGGGAAAGGAGTGGGGGTAAAGTTATCAAACTTGCAAGGGGGTCGTAAAGGCCCACCTCATTAATATTAATGAGGTGGGTCGCGATTTGCGACCCCCTTGCGAGTTGCGGCACTCACAGGGATAGTGGCCTGCTGGAGACAGCAGACCACCATGTCTGTGACTGCATCTAAATAAAGCAGTTTTTTTTTTGTAATGCAGCCCGTTTTCCTTAAAGGAAAACGAGATGCATTACAAAACTAAAAAATTAATTGTTTTCGTTTAATTTTTTCATGCCATTCACAAAGGGGAATGGGTCCCATGGGACCCCTTCCCTTTTGCGAATGGGTTACCACCAGTGTGACACTGGTGGTAACTGCGATTGCTTTGCGACCGCGTTCGCGATCACAAACAATACAGCATCGCGCTGCGACTCGCAATTGTGAAGGGGAGCACCCCTTCCTAATTGTGACTCGCAGTCCCGTTTTGCGAGCCGGTAACCAGGTTACCGACTCGCAAAACAGGGATTGGGCATCGCGATGTGCTTTTTGCACATCGCAAACAGCGAAATTCGCTGTTTGCGACATGCAAAAAGTTTTTAACATCTGGCCCTTAGTGCGTGCCGGGCACCAGGCTTTGATGAGGAAGCTTATCACCAAACAAATCTGCCGAAATGCATGTTATACATAGATATAGTAATGCTCTGTCTACCTGTGTATACCTGTCTTGGCAGCACCGTGTACTGGTATGTCCAGATGGTAGCAAAAACAAACCCACGTCCACTGGTGCATAAGTAACAGACTCGGGTGCATCCTTGGCTTGTTCAGACATGGAAATAAGGATGGGTACCATCTTACCACTTGGAGGCACCGACAACTATCTGGACCACGGCATTTGCAAGATTTGCTCTCATTTAAAGGCCTCAGGCCTGATCCTGGATTGGGGTAAGGGCTGATAATGGGCAGCTAATTAAGGGAAAAATAAATATATCAGCAAACACTGAATAAAGATGGAAATATGAAAAATGCGTCCATTTTCTTGCGATAATGGCATTACTCCTAGTCCTACTCCCTCGCCTTCCTTTAAACCAATGAGGCTTCCTGCCTCCCACTAGACCCTCCCCTTCCCTTTAAAACCCCCCCCCCACCCCTACCCCCTCCTGTACAAAAACCAAGCCCAAGCAGCAACTCAGACAGTCCGTACCGGGAGGGCGGGAGGGAACGGAAAGGAAGGCGAGGGAGTAGGACTAGGAGTAATGCCATTATCGCAAGAAAATGGACGCATTACCTCCCGTCCCTCCCTCGCCTTCCTTTAAACCAATGAGACATAGCAAGAAGCACACAGGAGACGGACACTGAGTTGCAAGAAGTTCAATATCATGCACAAAGGCCACCAAAACCCCACCCCTAAGACTTCATAGAGGATAAGACCCGGTGAACCAATACCGACTCCAAACTACCCAAGTCCGACCGGCCAGAATGCCGAACGAATGCCAAAGGCGAGGCCCAAGTGGCGGCCCTGCAAATTACCACCACTGAAATCCCCTGAGACTCTGCCACCCAAGCCGCCATACCCCTGGTAGAACGACCCCAAACCCCTTGATGAGGAACAACCCCTATCAAGGAAAAAAACAAACAGAATCAATGATCTCACCCCCCGACTCAAGGAAGCCGTGGAAGGCATCTCCGCTACGGGCCGGCCCAAAATTTACAAAAAGCGAATCACCCTTACGGAAAGGAGCCACCACCCTCAGGCACTCCAACAAAGCCCTGCGTACATCCAACAAATGCAAACGAACCACCTCCACCAAAGCGGGATTCGGACAAAAGGAAGGAAGGATGACCTCCAGGCGAGCATGAAAAGAAGAAATGACTTTCGGGATAAAAGAAGGCACCGGAACCAGAACCACCCGATCCGGAAAAACTTCCCAAAAAGGAAAGGAACAGGCCAAGGCCCCCAATACAACTAAACGGCGAGCCGAAGCAATGGCCACCAAAAAGAACGTCCTTAAGGAAAGAAGACGTAAACACAGTCCCCCAGAGGTTCAAAAGGTTAATCCGTTAAAACCTCCAATACCAAAGAAAGATCCCCTGAAGGAAAAGAACGTACAGGGCGAGGAAACAAATGAAGAAGCCCCTGAAAAAATCCCGGCAACAAACGACCCTTAACCGGAAGGCTGCGCCACGGACCTCAAAATGCCTGAATAGCCGCCCACTGTACCAGCAGAGACACCCCAGACAACCACAACCGTGCACCGTCCTGCAAGACCTGCATCACATCAAAGAGAGACGTGCCGGTAGGATCCAATACATGCCTCCAGCATCAAGAAGAAAAAAACCTTCCACAGCCTACCCTAAGAAAGTAAAGTGGAACGCCGCCTGGAACCCAGTAAAGTAGAACTTAAAGCCACAGGCACCCCCAGACCCGTCAAACCTCGGCGGGCCATTCCCAGGCCGTCAAGTGTAACCTCCCCTAAGACCTCAACGAGAGGCCGGGAAACTCCAGGGGAGACGGACACAGAGGAAGAGGCCACATCCGACCGGATGCCCTCAGCCGCAGCAATGGGAACCAATTCGCCCTAGGCCAATGGGGAGCAATCAGGACAACCCTGGCCCCCAGAAGCCGCACCCCTAACCGCAAAGGCCTGAGTAGCTGAAACGGCGGGAATGCATACAAAAGGCCCCTCGGCCAAGGACACGACATCCCGTCCACCTCCCAGGCTTGGGGACACCGAAAACCGGGAGCCGAAGTGACCGAGCTACGCGTTTTTCTCGGACGCGAACACATCCAGCACTGGAAGACCCCAGAGCCGAACCAGATGAAGAAACAGCGAACTCTGGATGGAGAAAAGTTGAGAGGAAGTAACACAATGCCCGAACGTATGCATCCCTGAGAGCAGAAACCCACTCCTGAGCCCACACAAAAATCTTCCAGGCCAGACCGAACAAAGCCCTAGACCAGGACCCCCCTTGAAGTATGACATAAGCCCTGGCCACTACGGTGCCCGAACAAGCACCGCAGAACCACCAAATGACCTCGCAGCCGCAATCATAGAAAAGCACGGAGGGCCGTCTGTACCACAACCATCCACACCATGGACCGGAGCACCACAAACTTCTTCACTGACACTGCCACCAAGCCAAGAAGAGTCCGAAACTGAGACCCCAGAAAAACTCAGATCCTGGGATGGGACTAAACCGATAGCCCCCCGTTGATTAAAAAAAACCGTGGTTCTGCCGGACACCAGAACTTGGGCAACCTGCTTCCGAAATAGGGCCTGCGAGGTAGAATGGAGCAAATGTCGTCCAGATATGGATGAGTAAACACCCCTTCTGAATGTAGCAAAGCCACCAGGGGGGCCAGTACCGACGAAAAAAATCTGAGGAGAAGTCTTGCGGCCGAACGTCAGAACACAAAACGGACAGTGCACCCGATCCACAGCAAACCTCAGGAACTTTTGAGAGGATCTTGCCACAGGCACGTGTAGGTAAGCATCCTGCAGATCCAGTGACACCAGAAAGTCCCCACGTCTGACCAATGGAAAAATAGTCTGAATGGACGGCATGCGGAAATGCACTGTCCCGATCCAGGTATTCACCTCCTTTAGATTGAGCACAGGCCGAAATCCCCCTGAAACTTTCAGTACAAGAAACAAGACCGAATAAGTGCCCTGACCCCGTTCGTCTAGCGGAACGTGGGAAATGGCCCCTTTGACCAGTAAGTCTCGCACTCCGTTCAACAATGCTCCTCTCCGTGACCCCCCTGAAGGCAGAGGTGTGGGACGTACCCCTGAATCTGGAGGAACCACAACAAAATCTATGACATAACCATCGGTCACAATGTCTATTACCCAATGATCGTCTACACTGTCCTCCCAAGCTGACAGAAAGTGACACAGTCTTCCCCCAACCGGCCCTCTGCCAGGCCCACAGTGATTGTCAGGACCCCTACTTGAAACCACCCCGGGTTGCAGGAGCAGACTCCTTAGGCGAAAAACGCGGCTGAAAACGTCGTTTCCTGAATGAAAAGGATTTAGCATCCCTAGTAGGAGAAGATCTGGAATGATTCTTCCACCCTTTACCCGAAGAAGAACCCCCTTTATAAGGTAAGGCATGCTTCCTCTCCTTAAATGCCTTGGAAAGCATGGACGGCAATTGCCCACCAAATAGGTTACGGCCTTCAAACGGCAGTCTCAACAAGGCCGCCTTCTCCCCTGGATCAGCCTTCCAGGAACGCAACCAGAGGGACCTACGAGCCCCAATCAAAGCCCCAGAAGCCAGAGCCGAAGTACGGACCACATCTGAAGACACATCTGCCAACAACCAGGCCGCTGCCCCATACCAGCCAGGAGCTCCGAACACTCTGCCCCATCCTGAACAGCCACTGCCAGTTCATCCAAGTCCTGCACCAACGACTGGGCCGCATAAGCAGAAGAAATACCTGCCCTCAGAGCCAGATTCTCAGCCGCAAAAGCCCTCTTAAGCCCTGAGTCCACCCTACGGGCCGTGGCATCAGCAGGCACACAATCCTCCGGATTGACAGCTGTTTTGCCAATCAGGGTAGCCAAACGTGAAACCAGGAGGACCGAGGGAGGCCATACTTCCATACCCTAAAGTAAAGAACGTATCTGAATGAACCGTGGAACCTGAGCCATATCCACATCCCCACTCCCAAAACACCATATCCTTCACAGGTCCCCGAAAAGGCATGGAAAATTCAGACAGCGTCTGATATCGTGGAAATAAGTGAAAGCCAGCGTTGGCGGGACTAAACACAGGAAACCCCAAATTGTCCCGTACATGTGCCACCACAACCCACATCACCTTCCAGGAGCCGAAATCACCCCCCAGAGGACGTAGATGGAGCATCCCCTCCCACACTCTCAGAGGAGGACTTCCCTGCAATTGCAGGAGAATGGGTAGCCTTAGCCCCACTAGGCCAGGCCATCCCCGCATGAAGAGCTCTGGAAACAGCCTCCTGCACCTCCTCCCTGGACATGATGGGCGCAGCACCACCACCCTGAATCTGGGGGCTCCCAGGAGTGGAAATGCCATCAGCACCTCCCTCCTTTGAGGAGGAAGAAGAAAAAATCCTCATAAGACATTTTAAGGGTGTAGGCGGGAGTCGTACCACTGTACACAGGTAACCTGCCGCACCAAAGGTACTTGACCTCGCCACTGAGCTCTAGCACCTGGATTCCGGCCATCAACTGAATCTGTAGGCACGATCTCATCCACAGATAAAATATACAGGGCCCAGGAACCATATCCCAGAACCAATCCAAATAAAGGATAAAACAAGAATATCAGTCAAAATGCGGGCAGAACGCCCGTCTTACCCACACAGAAACCCAAAAACACTCTTCGGCATCCCTCCGCGGCTCCGCGGCGAAGAAAAACCGGAACTGAACGCCCCAGCCACCAAGAGCCGGCTGACCCCGTCAGCCGCCTCCCAGGACGCGTCTTATGAGCAGCCCCGCCTGCTCAAAAAAGACGCGCCCGGTCGAAGCACACCTCGCGGAGCTCCGCTTCCCGAGGAGTGCATCCAACGATGACCTCCAGGCTCCGCCGTGAAGGTAAGTGAAAAGGGAAAGTCTAGCGTGGGCTAGACAAAAAGAACAGGAGGGGGTAGGGGTGGGGGGGGGGGGTTTAAAAGGGAAGGGGAGGGTCTAGTGGGAGGCAGGAAGCCTCATTGGTTTAAAGGAAGGCGAGGGAGGGATGGGAGGTAATGCCTTAAATGCCCATTTCGAAATTCCAGGTGCTGTCACACACGGACACACTTTTCATTTACTATTTTTAGACATAACTAAACAAACAATTGAATGTCATAAATGACACAGTGTTTGCATTATACTATCCGGCCCTCTTTATGAGATTGTCGAATTTGGTGGCTGGTAACATTGCCCCAGAATAAATTCAATTCCGCACCTTTTGGTATTACCCTGGGTGAAATTACTGCGCCCTGCGACTGAGTTTGTGAAATCAAAATAAGTGATAACTTTAATTTCCTGACATAACTGCATGTCTTCCCGACATGTGGAAAAATCCCAGAGCGTGTTGCGTTACACATAATAAACTTTGCATCTAATCCTATATTTTTGGCCATCCCATATTAAGGCCCTCTGTCTTTTCCATTAGTAGACAGGAAGAAAGAAAGAGTGATCTGTTGAAGCCAATGTAACTTAAAGCTCTTGTGCTCGGGTCTAATGTGAGCTTGATGTTTGACTGTCATGTCTGTGAGTGAGGTTTATGGAGGCTGCGACCAACCCATCTCGCCGCATCCCTTCAATGCGGGGACAGTGAAACCTGCGCATTTTCCTGGTACCCTGTAAAAGAGATTTGACAATGATGTCATCACTGTGCGACTTTATCATGATTCATTGCTCAGAGTAAGGATTAACAGGGTTCGTTTTATAATATATATATATATATATATATATATATATATATATATATATATATATATATATATATATTTTAATCACTGTTCCGCAAAGTGCATGAGTGAACTGAATGGCAATCTGTATTTTCAGAGATGTCAGTGAGAGCCTGTCTTGTGCGAAGACTCCACCATGGCCGAACCACTAGCGTTTCAATGAGATGGTTTTATTCTCTAGGGATCTAATCACATTTACATATCTTATTTGCATAGGTTTCCAATTACAAATCACTATTCATGGCTCCTAATTATTTCTGAGCATAATAGGCTGGTTGAGCTGAAGGCTGTTTGTTCTTGTTAGTGAGGACTTCTGCCAGAAATCTGAATGACCATTCCCTGATGAAGTCCCAGGTCGGCTGCACCATCGGCTGCCCTGAACTGAGCAAAATTATATCTGCTAGTCTATCTTGAAAACATAACTAAATTTAGTCTGACAATTGCAACATCAGAAAAAAAGTTGCGTTAAGTTGCAGTTCCTAGGTCAAAGCCTGTGATCCCAGGATTCTATTTTGCAAACCAAAATACATCGTGGCATTTGTAGTCTATTGGTGTAATAAAATGCAGATATAGGCACAGGGGAATATTTTTCTAGACCATTTCACTGGATGAGACACCGATACAATGTTGTGTCACACTTCCTAACTCCACCCTAGTTTGTGGGAGTAAGACTGGGTTGTTTCTGGTGCTCTGCCCACACTGGTGGCACACTTCATACACTAGTGGTATCACCTACACTTACTTCCACTAAGAACACTTCAATTTACTGTTTTATACAGTCCCTTTCAACCCATTTAGTCCATTTCAACTGTAACTGTGAAGGAAGCCCACATTATGAGGGACACTCTTTTGTTAGTAAAAAACAAAATATAGTCATGTATGGTAATAAGATCTTAGCTTGCATTAAAAAAAAGAAATTAGAAATTCACTAAAAAAAAGTGATGCTACAGTTAGGTTTTCAAAGTAGATACAAAACAGACAAACAATGAAATTCACAAAAAAAGCAAACAAAATGACAGTGGACGGAATGCTGAACAATGCAAACATTCACCCCTAGTCAAAAATCCATCATTTTTTTGCCCACTACTCCACCCCAGTTTGGACCCAGCCATATGCAAATCAGTTTTGACCCTGCTCCCCATGGGAACAGTTCAGCCCGAACTGCCAAGCCAGGTCCTCCCTGGACTGGATCCAAGCAACACAGGACGCATGTCTGGGCACACCCTTCCCACTTAGGGTGACAACAGCAAAAAGAACAGGTGCTGGACGAAATGCTGAACAATGCAAACATTCAGCCCCCCCCCCCCCCCCCAGTCACAAAGATCTGGGTTTAATACATTGTTTTTTTACCCACCACGCCACCCCAGTTTAGACCCAGCCACATGCAAATGCATTATGTAATCATTGGCTTTGTGGTCAGTAACTCACATTATCAGGTTTTCAATTTGCTGTCTTTATTTGCTTTAGGTTGTCCAACTTGAGTTTGCCCATCCCATTCCCCAAAGCTTATTTACTGTATTCTTCCACAAACTCACTTTCTATAAACAGGCCTTTAAATCTTCTTTTTATGTTGTCACATTTGATGTGAATTCAAAGACAGAGATCAAGTGTCAGGCTCTCTCTTCCAGGGAGCTTGGGGTTTATTCTTCTTTCTCTGACTTCAAAGTGAGAGAATTTATGTGACAATCCCGCAATATAAGATGAGAAAGAATGGTCTTTTGTTTTCTAGCACACAAAAAAATGAACTATGCTGATGTTTCAGAATATATAATATAAAAAAGTGTGGTGGAAATAAATATTTGTATACTATCAAAACATATGAATGCACAAACTGATGACATTTGCACAAATTTAGTGCAAATGCAGTGGTCATTTCAATTGATATGTGTTTCTGTACTGGCAGTGTGCTACTACACCATGCATACTCCACACTACACCACTCCACTCTATGCCCTTCCACTCTCTGTCACACCACTTCATTCTACAACACTCCAATCTATGACATGACACTCCACACCCCTTCACTCTAAGACACTCTGTGACACGCCACACCACTTGACTCTATGCCACTCGAATCTACATCCTTCCTTCCATGACACAACATGCCACTCCACGTCCCTCCAGTCCACATCACTTACCCCACTCCACTCTACTGCTATCTTCCCAATCACCCCACTCCACTTTGCTGCAATCTACCCCAATCTACTCCACTCCAATCAACCCCACTCCATCCAATCTATCCCACTACAATCTACCCCTCTTCATGCCAATCTACCTCACCTCAATTTACCCACCCCGCCCTACTCACCCCACTGTAGCCCATCTCAATCTACCCTACACCACTCCAATCTACCTTATTTGAATCACCCCACCCTAACACAGTCTACTCCACTCCAACCCAAATCTATGCCACTGCAACTCAATCTACCCCAATCCACTACAGTCTACCTTACTCAAAACTACCCCACTCTATCCCAATCTACTGCACTCCACTTCAATCCACCCCACTCCACTCCAGGCCAAATTACTGCACCCCACTCAATCTAACCCAATTAATACCACCCCACTCCAATCTACCCCACTTCACCACTCAAATGAACCCACTCTGCTATCTACCCTAGTCTATCAATTGCACTCCAATCCACCCCACTCAAATATACTCCAGTCCAAACCACTCCAGTCCAAACCACTCCACTCCAATACACCTGAATTCACTCCAATCTACCCCAGTCCAATTCACCCCACTCCATTCCAATTTACCCCACTCCTCTCCAGACTCCACTGCAATCTATCCAACTCTTCTGCATTATAATCTACCCCACTCCATTCCATCTACCCAACTCCATTCCAATCTACCCCACTCCACTCTAATCTACCACATTCCACTGCACTCCAATCAACCTGACTCCACTCTACCGCATTCCACTCTACCCAAATCTACCCCACTCTGCTTCACTTCAACCTGCCCCAATCCAATCTACCACACTCCACTCAAATCTACCCCACTCCACTCAAATCTAATTCTCTCCACCCCAATCCACCCACTCTACCCTAATCTACCCTACTCAAATCTACTACTTCCCAACCTACCCCACCCCAATCTTCCTGTATCTACTCCACTTCAATCTACTCTAATCTACCTGACTTCAGCCCACTCCACCCCACAGCAATCTACCCACCCCATTCTACCCCAATCAACTCCAATCAACCCCACTCCACTATGATCTGTCCCACTCCAACCTACCCTACTCTAATCATCTCTTTTCAATCTACCCCACTCCAGTCCAATTTACCCTACTCTGATCCACCCAATCTACCCCACCCTAATCAACCACACTACACAGCACTCCAAACTTCCCCAGTCTATCTCCCTCCACTCCACTCTGCCTCACTCCATGTTACCCCAATCTACCCCACCCCAATCTACCCAAGTTATCCCAATCTACCACACTTTATTCTACTCTACCAATCCATCCCACTTCACTCTAGTCTACCACATGCCACTTGATAGAAATGGCCAGGTTACCGCCTGTCCAAGCAAGGACCCTCACTCTAGTCACGGTAAAGGAGAAACACACCTGGTTAACCCCTGCTTGCCCGCTTGGTAGCTTGGCTCAAGCAGAAAGGCTTAACCCAGAAGCAATGTGTAAAGTACTTGTACCAACACACAGAGTGATACAGTAAAACACTACCAAATGGACACCACACCAGTTTAGAAAAAAATACGTAATGTTTATAGAAATCAAACGAGACCAAAATGACAAAAATCCAACATACACAAGTCAAGATATGAATTTTTAAAATAAAGAGTCTCACTCCATAGAAAACAATGGAAACGTTGTTTTTACACAAAGTACCTGGTATGCGTAAAAAATAAAGCCGAACGGGTGAGTGCGAGTCAGAAAAGTCAGCGATGTGTTGATTTCCAGACAGGCACCTCAGGTCCGGGCAGACTTTGCGTTGATTGTTCACACCCAGCAATGTTGAGTTCCATATCCGGTGGCACAGTGTCAGAAAACCATGCTGCGTGGGGTTTGTGTTGTTATCAGCAGCTGCAAGCAGGTGTTGCGTCGTTTCTCCAGCCGCGTTCCTCCAGATCGATCTCCCAGATGTGATGGATCGAGCATCGATTTCAGCCGCGAAACAGGTGGCATGTCGTTTATCAGCTGTGTTGCAGATGGTGCATTGAAAATTTCCCCGCACGGCAGTCTGTGTGTAAATTTCTGTCCTTTTCCACCAGCTTAACCTTTCAAGGGCCCAGGGACTGGATGGGGCACCACTTGGCAGGGCAGGAGTCTCACTAGAGAGTTCAGGTGCTAGCAGAGGTAGTCTTTGATGGCCCTGAGACTTCAACAACTGGATGCAAGCTCAGTTCAAGCCCTTGAAGATTCTTCTTGAAGCAGGAATGCACAACAAAGTCCAGTCTTTGTCCCCTTTCACAGGTACAAGCAGCAACTGCAGGGTATCCCAACAAAGCACAGGCAGGGGCAGCACTTCTCCTCAGCTCTTCTCCTTGCCAGAGGTCCCGCTTGAATTCAGAAGTGATCTAGTTTTCAGGGGTTTTGGGTCCAATACGTATACCTCTTTCTGCCTTTGAAGTAGGCATACTCCAAAGGAAAGCCTCTGTTGTTCACAAAATCCTGCGTTGCTCAGGCCAGGCTCCAGACTCACACCAGGGGGTTGGAGACTGCATTGTGTGAGGGCAGGCACAGCGTAATCAGGTGTAAGTGACCACTCCCCCCTCCATTCTAGCTCAGATAGCCCATCAGGATATGCAGGCTACTCCCCAGCTCCCTTTGTGTCACTGTCTAGAGGGGATTCACAAACAGCCCAACTGTCAGTCTGACCCAGACAGGGCATACACAAGCAGGCAGAGTCACAGAATGGTTTAAGCAAGAACATGCCCACTTTCTAAAAGTGGCATTTCCAAACTAACAATCTAAAAACCAACTTTACCAAAAGATGTATTTTTAAATTGTCAGTTCAGGGACACCAAACTGCATATTTCTATTGCACCCAAAGGGAATCTGCACTTAAATGTGATTTAAAGGCAACCTCCATGTTAAACTATGGGAGAGATAGGCCTTGTAACAGTGAAAACCGAATTTGGCAGTATTTCACTGTCAGGACATGTAAAAACACATTACTACATGTCCCACCTTTAACATACACTGCACCCTGCCCATGGGGCTACCTAGGGCCTACCTTAGGGGTGCCTTACATGTACAAAAAGGGAAGGTTTGGGCGTGGAAAGTGGGTACATTTGGCAGGTCGAATTGACAGTTTAAAACAGCACTGATAGACACTGTAGTGGCAGGTCTGAGCCATGTTTACAGGGCTACTCATGTGGATGGCACAACCAGTGCTGCAGGCCCACTAGTAACACTTGATTTACATGCCCTGGGCACCTCTAGTGCACGTTACTAGGGACTTACTAGTAAATCAAATATGGCAATCATGGAAAAGCCAATTACATACAATTTACACAGGAACACTTGCACTTTAGCACTGGTTAGCAGTGGTAAAGTGCCAAGAGTACCAAAAACATCAAAAACAGAGTCCAGCACACAGTCTAAACATGGAAAGCAGAGGCAAAAAAGACAGGGGAGACCACGCCAAGGATGCCAGATCTAACACCACTCAAATCTACCCCACTCCAGTCCCATCTAAACCACTCCACTCAAATCTATCCCACTCTAATCTACCCTACCCCACTCATCCCAAACTACTCAACCCCAATCTACTCCATCCAATCCGCCCCACTCCAATCTACCTCACTCCAATCTATCCCAATCTACTCCACCCCAATCTACCCCACTCCAATCTACCCAGTTCACTCCATTCTACCGCAATCTGCCCCACTTCAATCTACGACACTCTATTCCACACTACCAATCTACCCCACACCACTTCACTGTAATCTACCACATGCAGCTACAATCTTCTACCCCACTCCACTCTAATCCATCCCACTTCAATCTACCCTACCCCACACCAAACTACCCAACTCCAATCTACCCCATCCAATATGCCTCACTGCAATCTTCCCCAGTCTAATATACTCCATTCCAATCTACCCCACTCCAAACTACCCCACTCTTATCTATATAACTCCAATTGACCCCACTTCACTCCAATCAGCCCCACCGTAATCCACCAAATGTCTCCACTCCAATTTACCCAACTCCACTCTACCACACTCCACCCTAATCTTCTCCACTTCACTCCAATTTACCCCACTGCAATCTATCCCACTTCAATCTACCCCAATCCACTGCACTCTTCCCCAATCTACCCCACTCCACATGCCACCCAAATCTTCAACCCTACTCCTGTCCAATCTACTTCCTACCCCTCTTGCCTCTATTCCACCCTAATCTACCCCTCCCCACTCCATTCCGCTCAACTCTATCACAATCTACCCTACTCCACCCCACTCCAATCTACCCCACCCCAAACTGCTCCACACCATTTCAATCTATCCCACTCCAATCTACAACACTCCACTCAAATCTACAACACTCCAATCAAATCTACCCAGCTCCAATCTAACTCAATCCACCCACTCCAAACTACCCCTCTCCACACCAACTCCCAATCTACCTCAATCTACTCCACTCTAATTATGGCACCCCATTCTACCCCACACACCCTACCCAACTACATTCTACCCCACCCCACTCTACCCCACTGCAGTCTACCCCATTCCACTTCAAAGAATCCCAGTGCACTCCAGTCTACCCCACTCCAAACTACCACACTCCTTTTATCCACCTTCAATCTACCCCACTCCCATTCCAATCTACCCAATCTACCCCACTCCACACTAATCTACCCCACTCCCCTCCACTCTTCTCCAATCTATCCCACTCATTTCTACCACACTCCACTCTGTCCGAATCTACCCCACTCTACTCCAATCTACCGCACTCCAATCTACAACACTCCACTCAAATCTACCCCACTCCACTCAAATCTAACTCAATCCACCCACTCCAAACTACCCCACTCCACACCAACTCCCAATCTACCCCACTCTAATTATGGCACCCCATTCTACCCCACACACCCTACCCAACTACATTCTACCCCACTGCAGTCTACCCCATTCCACTTCAAAGAATCCCAGTGCACTCCAGTCTACCCCACTCCAAACTACCACACTCGTATCGTCCACCTTCAATCTACTCCACTCCCATCCACCCCACTCCATTCCAATCTACCCAATCTACCCCACTCCACACTAATCTACCCCACTACCCTCCACTCTTCTCCAATCTATCCCACTCAATTCTACCACACTCCACTCTGTCCGAATCTACCCCACTCCACTCTAATCTACCACACTCCAATCTACCACACTCCACTCAAATGTACAACACTCCACTCAAATCTACCCCACTCCAATCTAACTCAATCCACCCACTCCAAACTACCCCACTCCACACCAACTCCAAATCTACCTCAATCTACTCCACTCTAATTATGGCACCCCATTCTACCCCACACACCCTACCCAATTACATTCTATCCCACCCCACTCTACCCCACTGCAGTCTACCCCATTCCACTTCAAAGAATCCCAGTGCACTCCAGTCTACCCCACTCCAAACTACCACACTATCATCCATCTTCAATCTACCCCACTCCCATCCACCCCACTCCATTCCCATCTACCCAATATACCCCACTCCACACTAATCTACCACACTCCCCTCCACTCTTCTCCAATCTATCTCACCCCACACCAATCTCGACTCCACTCAAATCTATCCCATTCAACTCCACTTCATTCCAATCTACCCCACTTCACTCTACCTCAATTTACCCCTTCAATCTACACAGTCCAATCTACTCCACTTCACTCTACCCCAATCTACCACACACTATTGTGATCTACCCAATCTACCTCATTTCACATCACTCCATAATACCACGCCACTCAAATCTACCCCACCCCAGTCCAATCCAATCTACCCCACTCCACCTGAAACTATCCTACACCAATCTACCCCATCCAGTCCACCCCACTCCGAACTACCCCAATCTACTCCACTGCAATCTACTTCACTCCAAACTACCCCACCCTAACCGAATCTACCCCACTCCAATCTACCAAACACTAGTCTATCCAACTCAGCTCGAACCTACCAGACTTCAATCTACCCCACTCCACTCAAAACTACCCCACTCCTATTTCTCTTCAGCCTACCCACTGCACCCCATTCCTCTCCAATTTACTCCACTCCTATCAACCCCACTCCAATCTACACCATCCACTGCGCTCCGCTCTTCCCCAATCTATTCCAATCCACTCCAATCTACTCAAATATATTCCACTCCAATCTACCACACCCCAATCTACCCCACTCTAATCTATCCCAATCTACTCCACTCCACCCCTGTCTACCCTAATTCAATCTTATCCAATTCTACCTCCACAACACTCTAAGACAATCTACCCCACTCTATCTGATTCCACTCTATCCCACGCCGCCCCACTAACTTTTAGCCATACTGAACATCAGCAACATAGGTGTACAACATGGCTAAAACACAATTGCGTAGGTGAGACCTATTGCTTTGCCAGTGCTTGTTCATCGCTGCTCCTGTGTGGGTCCATTCTGCTGCATTCGCATTCTGCGCGTACCCCTCCATCTGATACTGCTGCTAGCCTTTATCCCTGCATCAGCTAGTGGGAACGTGGCAGGTATTCTGCAAGTAACACTGATAAAAATCCAATGAGGACGACCAGCCTTGTTGTTCTCTACACAAAGCTCCATCCATCTTGCGCTAACGCTGCTGACATGTTGATTTTTTTTTTGTACAGAATCCATTCACTGTATACTTACAAGTATTTTAAAGTATCTACTTGTATATATCATAACCATAACCCAAAGGTCTCAGACTGCTTTGCAAAGAGAGTACACGTTCAGATATGTATGCTTCTCATACCACTGGGAGTCAATGCCACTGTTAGTTACATAGTCTGTCTATGATTGATCTGAAAAAAGGACAAATCGACAGGTATTTTTCAAAATGTTGGTATAGTTTGTTGGAACGAAACAGCACCTACATGTTTTAATGTAATAATTACAAAAAAAAATCTAATAGTTATTTAAAAGTTAGGAGCATGCTGGTTGTCTTACAATAAACATGCAGCCTGCCAGAACAGCCGCACAGTTCTCTCTACTGAGCATCATCCTTTGCTCTCTAATGCAACACAAATATTTGACTTTTTTGTACACAATGCCTACACATTGTACACATTCCATTATTTATGTTTCTGATAACACTGGAAGCCAATGTTAATGATATTTTTTTTAAATATGAAAAAGGGCGAAAGGCCAGTTAGTTTTCCCAAAAGTGTTGCCGATTGTTTAAAGGACATGTATTTCTCTGCAGACTCACGACTAACTATCACTCTGTGCTGGCAGTTACTTTATCAGAGACAGCTCCCTCTGCCATTGAGAGAGTAGATACCAGTTGTTCGATGGGAGGAGGGCAGGTGAGGCCGGGGCAGTGGGAGTGGCAGGATGTCAGGTATTTATTTTATATGTGGGAGTGGTGGAGCATATTACTGTGGATGATAGTGTGTGGTGGCAAGAGGCCAAGAATGCATTTTAATGGGAGGAAAATAGGGTGTTGCTTACTGTGGGTTGTGTTAAAGGGCACAGGTTTTTTAAAATATTTGAGCAGAGGAATCGAAGGTGTGTGCAAAGGTGTTGGTGGCTTTTCAGAAAACTCAACAATGCACACAACCCCAAAGAACTCTTCGCCGTGGTCAAAGAATTCGCCAAACCCCAAGTAGGAGCTGCAAACATCCCCCTGTCTTCTGTGACAGAATAGCCGCCATCCTCCATCATAAAATCAAGGCCATCTATGGTAGCTTTGGACCCCAAAACTCTCCAAACCCACCAACATCCCTCCAGCTCGGATCTGTCGAACCCTCACAGATCCTGCACTACTGGAACCCCCTTCACAATGGACGAGACCCGCTCCATCATGAGCAGCATCTACTCTGGAGCCACTACTAATTCCTACCCCCACTACATTTTCAACAAAGCCAGTGCCTCAATTGCACCCGAGCTCTGCAACACCCTCAACTGCTCATTGGGGACATCTACCTTCCCTGAAGACTGGGAGCATGCAGAGATCCACCCGCTCCTGAAGAAACCCACAGCTGACCCAGTGGATTTAAAAAATGACTGCCCCATCGCGCTGCTACCATTCTCGACCAAGGTCGTCAAAAAAGCTGTCAACATGCAGCTCTGCAAACACATCAAGGACAACATTCTGGACATCTCCCAATCAGAATTCAGGACCAACCACAGCACAGAGACTGTTATCCTCGCACCACAGATGACATCCACTCGCTCCTGGAACGTGGCCAAACAGCAGCCCTCATCCTGTTGAACCTATTGGCCGCCTTTGACATAGTCTCCCATCACACCCTCCGCTCCAGACTCCATGCAGCAGGCATCTGCGGCAAGGCCCTTTCTGACCGGCAGAATACAGAAAGTCAGACTTCCACCATACCTTTCAGAACCTACAGTGATTAGCTGTGGAGTACCCCAGGGATTCTCCTTGAGCCCTATACTCTTCAACATCTACATGGGCCTGCTCGCATCCATCATCAGAAGCTATGGACTGAACATTGTCTCCTATGCCGATGGCACCCAGCTGATCATCTCACTGACCAAAAACCCTACAGCGGCCAAGAAGAACTTCCACAACGGGATGAAAGCTGTCGCTATCTGGATGAAGGAGAGCATCCTGGCACCCTCCACATCAGCCTGGGATGACTCCTGGTGGCCCACCACACTAGGCAACCTCCCCACCCCTACAAACCATGCACGTTTCCACTGCTTCATCCTGGATTCATTGCTCACCATGACCCGACAAGTCAACAATGTCACCTCTGCCTGTTTCCACACCCTCTGACTCCTCCGGAAGATCTTCAGATGGATCCCAATTGACTGTCGCAAGATGGTAACCCACACCCTGGTCACCAGCAGGCTCAACTATGGCAACACCCTCTACGCCAGAACCACCAAGAAGAACTTGAAAAAACTGCAACACATCAAGATGTCTCCGCCAGACTCATCCTGAACATCCTCCACCACGAACACATCACCGGACACCTGAGAGATCTCCACTGGCTCCCTACCAAGAAGAGGATCAATTTAAATCTCCTCATCCACGCATACAAGGCCCTCCACAACCTGGGACCCACCTACCTCAACCACTGCATCACCTCCTACTCCCCGCCAGACCTTTCGGCTCCTCCCAACAGGCACTTATCACTGTACCCCGCAGTCAGAGGACCTCGGCTGGAGGAAGATCCTTCACCTACCTCACGGCAAAAGGCTGGGACACCCTGCCTCTCCACCTCAGGCAGTCACCATCCCTACCTAAATTCAGGAAGAACCTTAAGACCTGGCTCTTCAACTGAAGCTCAGAGGACCAACCCCACAGCACCTTGATACCCTTACTGGTGAGTAGTGCACTTTGCAAACACTGATTGATTGATTGATTGATTGAATAGTTTATTTTTTTAATATTTATGCACAGAATGGATGCTCTTGCCTGTGTTGGGTGGTGGCACCTGGCCAGTTACATCTTTTGCGCATTAGCGTCTACAGCAGATGAAAGAGGACAAGAAAGGGCATGTTATGAACGGCTTTCTCGTGCCTCCTCTCCCCTTAAAAATGAAATGGTTGGGACTGAAAGACATTCTCCAGTGCCCATGTGCCCCAGCAGTTAAATAGAAATGTTCTTCTCTTAGTGTGACACTGTTGAATGTGCGTGAGAATGCCACTTTGCAAGGGGCTAAGCACAAGACTCTTTTTGTTTGTTTTCGGCTGCAAGGCCGCATAAGTTGGCTTCAACTTTGTCTATAAAAGCAGGGCCACTGTCTAAAGGCTGTCCTCAGAAACACAGCCTTCTGGCTGAAGTTACATCAGGCAAGGCTGCTTCTGGTGACCGGTTTCAAAATCTGCAAAGTTAAAAGCCCAAGCAATCTTCATGCATCAAGGTTGTCTTTAGCACATCTTCCTCTGTAGTAGGGCCAGAATTAAGTTATAATAACGAATCCATAACATAGAAAGTCTTTACAGAGAATTCCCCACCACCAATCACGACAACTAGCTTCTTTGTTACATTGGGGTAAATTATTTTTGTTGTAGTCATGAAAAAGTGGGAGTTTGAATATGGTTTCGTCAAAGTTAACTAAATGTTAGACATAGGTTTATGGTTAGGTTGATAATGGGTGTAGTTTCGGGATGTATTTGGGGTGTTACACCCTCTTAATAAATGCATTTTCAGATAAATAGTTGGGTGCAGGTGCTTTCAGTCAGGTATGGTGAAGTGTCTGTCGGATTTCATCAGGGATTTTAAAAATACAAAGACAAAAACGCACACACACTCTCCTCTCTGTTTTGAAAATCTCCAAAAATGCTGATTATTTTATAAGATATGTTTTCTCTTTCTTAGTACCTCTACCAATCCGTGTTCCTTTCCACTGCCCCTTAGACGTCTCTCATGCACCCTGCTTGTCATATAATGTATTTTAACAGTATATTCCCATGTGATTGTTGGAAAAACTGAAGCTCACACCCTTCCAATCTTACTGACCAAGCTACGCCCCTGGTTGATGATAAAAAGAATGGTAAGTTAAAAAGTAAATGTTGGGGTTAGGTGGAAGTGAAGACATTGGTAAGAGTACACTGAGGGTCAAGGTAAGGGTTTCACACATTAAGATTCAGTGACACATGATAATGTTTAGGGTTGTGGTTGTCATTGGGGTTCGGTGTCATAAGAGAGAGTATGGGTAAGGGAGAATAAAAATATTTTCTTTGCAGAGGAAAAAAAGTATTATCAATCAACATTTGAGTTAGAAGGGTTTTGTGGGAGATTCTGCATAGATGTTTTCTTGTTATGATGCTCTCTGCAACAACATTGATCCGGCACTGTCAACGGGGAAACCGTGGTCCACCAACAATAACACCAATCCACAGGCCAGACAAAGGGATGCACCTAGTTCTTAACCAAGGATGAACTACGGTCCACGCCAAATACATCTCCTTACTTTTCAGAACCCAAATCACGTACATATATGGTCCACTTCATATGTATTTTAGAATGCGCTGACTATATAACTCTTTTGGGTCTGAAAACGCAGCTATAGGCAATACAGTGAAGGACACAAGGGCCTCCTAACAAAACAGCAGAACAGTGAAACAAAAAGCCCCGACAGCGAGGCACACACAGAGAGTACAGCACAAGTGCCAAGCAGAAGGCTTAGTGACCGGCAGAGAATCCACTGCGTGATTCAGTATCATGGACTGCCTAGGAGATGGCCCAGAGTGCAGGGTAGTCAGCCATCTTCAGCACTTCAGCTATTGTGCACTGTAATGCTCTGACTTCCGGCCAGGAAAAAAAGATTCTTTGTTACATTGGAAAGAATGTGCTTTATTGTTGCTATAGTTCTCTTTCTTGCTGATTTCTGTTTGCTGGTGACCCAGAGTGATCGAACTTTGTCAACTCAACATTTGCAGATTGAACATCGTGTGCATTTGCAGCAGTCAATTGTTTTATACTGAAAAGATTGTTTGTCGTCATTACTTGTGTCCTTGAGTTCTGAAAGGCACATCGCTTAAGTGACTTTTTTACAGTAACTGAGAATTTAGTTCTCTATTTCAGAATTATAAGTGATTTTGATCAGAATCCGATACATCCTTCAGATTACAAAGGAACCTTCATAAAGGATGTGCTTTGCAATGGATGTCAAAAAAGGCTTCTCGAATCTTTTGTGACCACTGTTATCCCTGACGTTTGTTTTACTCATTAGTAGAGATGTTCACTTGAGCGATACTCATGTCTGTCACAACACTGGTGCTGAAAACCAAGCAAAAGGCCACCTACCTCTTCCACTCTTGCTCAGTCTCCCAAAACTCATACACAATAAAGGTGACGCCGTCCGGCAGCCTGACCGCAGTGACACTAGAAGAGAGGAGGAAGTAGTTAAAATAAGCTAACAGTTAAATGAAAGTTGTGTCTGCTTGGTTTTTACTACTCAAAGCTTTACTTGGCTATAAGCTAGTGTTCAGTAGAAAATAAATACTTTTCTTCATTTGGATCATTGCTAATATTAAGGATGCTAAGGGCCTGATTCACAAACTATGCTTTGAAGTACTACAAAACATACAACCAAGTGCTATTCACATACTCCATGTGGATTTTACGCCTCTGCATTACCTATACTTATAAATGTGGAATCCCCCACCCTGACTGCAGAGTATCCGCACATGTAAGTATACATTTTAGTAGTGAATGTTGGAGGAGCGCAGGGAAGTGGCTTAAAAAAAGGGACAGATGTACTACAAAATGGAATGGGATTAGAGAGAGCAGGAGGGGCTTAAGGAGGTTCAGGGAGGTGTTTAGGGAGGGACTTTACCCACCCACACAAGAGTAAGCCAATTACTTTTAACAGGTGATGGAAACATGTAATTTACACTTTTGTTGTAAATTGACACTCGGAGTTTGAGATTACCGAAAAATAATAAACTTGTAAATTACTCAAAAGTGTAAGTTACCTTTGTGAATCATACTCTAAATATTCATGTCTGTATGCCGGGATCTTGTGCATTTGGGAAAAGAGATTTTTTTTATTTTTTATTTAAAGAAGATACCATTATTGGGGAACTACGATTACAGGTAAGTAGTGTTTCTCTTCTCCATGTTGGAATCTTCAATAACAGTTATAAATCCTAAAGCTCCGTAACTGGACTTAAGGATCACGGCAAATAAACAGGCAATTTTGGGGGTTTATGGACTTAGTAGAGATAACCTTAATTGACACCTAGGGTCACAGTTAAAACAATTTACTTCCCCATAACTTATGCACCTTAATCCCCCTTCAGAACTACATCAAGGGAATCCAGTCCCTGACATCCGTACAAAAAGGCAACATTTATAGGGAACATGGGTTCACTACTGCACATTTGAGAGGGTGGATTTGATCATCACCTCCACGAACTAATGATACATAAAAGCATTATCAATATTGCAATGGACTCCCATTATAGCCTATTGTGTTATGAAATGTGACGCCCATCCTCAGATAAGTGGGAGAAACCAAAGGTTCAAGAATTGGTAGACTTTTTTCGCTCATCACTGCTGAATTCTATAGCAAGTTTTGAAATCTAGGTGTCTCCCATGTTGTATTTCATTATTCCTGGCCACAGTGTCACCATAAATGGAATTCAGCCAACCATGCATGTCCTTTGCCCTATAGTTTGCTTTCTGTTGAAGTTTCACGTTGTTCTCACACAAATAACCAACTAAATGAAATAGTTATCATGCACCACAATGTTCAGGCTCAGATTATCTTGCGTTCCTGGTGCAACATACTTTGAGTAAAGTTGCCAAAGTCACTGGCCGTACAATCCTAGCACCTACGTCTGTTGCATGCGCCCAGGTTTCGTTACCCCTCAAGATTCCTGAGCCTCGGTTTCTTCTCGGTGTCCTACACTACAGCAGTCCCAGCCAGCAGCTCTACCAGTGTAGCAACACTGACATCAGCCACAGAACACAGAAACTTTGCACTTTAAAGATATTCTGACTTCTTAAAAGTATGTTTGAGAGGCTCTGGCACCTGCTCCAAAGGGGGGCTCCTTGCCAGTGAATTTTCCAAAAGGGTCTTTCCAAGGTAATCCTTGTGGAACATCCCACCTGGCATCAGAGCAGCACCAGCCCTTCTGGAATTCAGGACAACCTGAATCCTGGCCTCTTCAGTGAGAAGTATCTCAGATGGCCTGACTTCTCACCCTTTGCAGCAGCTCCACCTTTTACTCTCTGTCCCCACTTTCTTGCGTATCCCCAAAGGGACTTGTCCCCAGTACAGCGTTAGCCTGATAGGTTTGTGCTATACAAATACCAAAACATACATACAGCAGATTCTTGCTGTGCATGGACACACTCCAGGTTTTGTGCATAAGCACATTTCAAAGTGGTTCGGAAAGCATTGCGTGTGCAGTCACAAATGGCTGTTTTGCGTCAATGAGAATTGTTTAAACTCATGGATCAATTCTGAGTGGCCTACTGGCAGCCAATCACAAAGACTGGATGAGTAGATTCAGTGACGTGCTTCACACTGCAGCACACTGTGCCCGGGCAGACTTTAGTGTGGTGAGAAAGCTTCAATGTGATGTGCCTAGTGTACCGCGCGCTTCAGTATAATGGGAGCTAGTTACCCTCAGGGTGCTATGCACACCTCTCTATGATATGCTTGCTGTGCTTGAACATACTGCAGTGAAGTAAAAGAGCACACTGAAACATGCTGGCTGTGAGCAGACCAGTGTAATGTGTGTGAACACAAGGCAACATGCTGTTCAAGTGCACACATCTCCGTGATACAACTGTGTTGTGATGTCTAGGGGCACAATGCAATGTCTTCACCATGAGCACGATGCAGAGTGCACACTGCATCATGCTTTCTGTGGCCAACTGTCAGCGTGAAGAGTGTGAAGACACTGCAGAGTGATGTACGTATGCACACTTCAGTGTTAAGTCCATGAGCACAGGGCCGCATGATCATATTGAAGTGCAATTTAAAGTGTGTGGGAGAACAACCAAAACCCAAGAATTTTGATGTATTTCAATGTGCCGCCAGAATAGTGTCAGTAACAGGAAACTCAAATTTATTTTTGTGTTGTACTATTGAAATGCAATCAAAATCCCCATCACGGGTGGGCGGGGACTATTTGGAGTAGTTGACAAACAAACAATACCCAAATGTCCATCTACCAGCCTAGGGTTAGCGCATGCTTTCCAAACGGGTATTTTGTGAGCAGGCATGTCGAAAGGCTTTGGAGGGCCAGGAACCAAAAATGTTGATCGATGTCCGATCTATGAAGCAGCTTCAAACATGTACCCTGGAGGCCTCGAAAATACAGTGTTTAGCACCACCTACTGGTAATTCTGCGCCAGCAGCATCACAAAGGAACAGGCCAGGGCTGCTTTTATAACGTAAGGACTGTGCGTGGCCTCCAAAAGGCTTAGGGCCCTGGGCAAAGAGCCAGGGCAGCCCTTCCCTGGCGACGGCCCTGTTTAGGAGTCAGAATGGCTACCCAGTCAAAGCTGGTCCCGAAACATTAGATTCCCGCGATCAAATCCGCGCCTACACTCGGAGGCCTCGGCGGCTTGTGCTGTGAAGCTCTTTTAAAATCAAATAACCGTAAAAATGACAAATGTAAGACCTCGGTGTATTTATTATCATCTTACAAAAGAGCTATCTCCCAAGGCCCAGTTTCGACGTGCTAGCAAGTAGGCTTCTGAGCCCAAGCCCTGACAGCGACTGTAACTCTGACAGGACAGAATAAAGAACTGCTGTTGCTTTTAATTATATCAGGTGCCTGAATAGCTACTCTTTGCCGCACGCTGTCGCCTGCACGGGGCATCAATTATTTAGAAGAAAGTACAATGGTGATGCGTGACAGATAGTCAGGTTTATACCTGGTCGACAGGAAGCGGGATTTAGTGCATTGGGGTCAGTCAGCCCCGCTGCGCACAGCGGAGCGGCGGCCGCCGCCGCAGTCCTCCCTTTTCAAGTCCTGTCCCTGGATGTGTCTCTCGCAGCGGTGCTGGGACCCCACTGGGGAATCTGCCATTTAATGAGCCGCTGCTCTCACAGTGCGCAGGACAAATGACACATTTTCAATGAACCACATTTATTGTATAGCGGGATCAACAGAACAGCCATCTTGCAGCCCCTTTGTGATTAGACGTGGCGCCACCTGGCTTCCATTAGAATGTGCAGAGGCCGCCCCCGCAGGGGGCATGAAGGGCCGGCGCCTTAACGGCCGCCTTGGCCCGAAAGGGACCGGTCTAACCGGTTTGGGGAGGGCGCGCCCAACAAAGGAGCGTCGCACCCCCCCTTACCCCCCAGGATGACCATAAAGTGGGGAGGGGGCCAGGTACGACCCCTCCAATAGCAGGGGGGTTGCAACTTTCAAACCCCCCAATGAAACCTCCCTAGGGAGGCGAGGGGGGGGTCAGGATTGGGGATTTAAGGAGTGCGTCCTACAGGTCCTCCCAAATTCAGGACCAGCTGGGCTAGGACGACGCGCGCCACCAAAGAAAGAACCACCCTCCCACCCCAACGAAGAGGCTTACAGTCGCAAGCCGGACTTAAGGCGGAAGACAGCGATAGTTTTACCAAAAAATCATTGGTGGACACACCTAGTAAGGGGGTGTGCGGACAAAAGCCACACACCTTGGGATGCCTCAAGGCAGGGTGTAAGATGGCAAAGTAAGGGGGCTAAGCGGAACACGGCACTCGCAGCCCAGAACCGCCATATCGGATGGCAGGGCATTTAGCACGCCAGGTAGCGAGTTGGGCCTATTTCCAAGAACTGAAGGCTACCCCCAAATAAACAACACTGGTAAAACAAACACTGTCGGTGAGAGCCTTCTCCATAAAAGGAAAATGGGACTGCTAAATTCAGAGGACAATGGAACGCATGACAAATTGTCAAATGGAGAACTTAGACGTGTAAGGGTTGATAACTAAAGAATGCACAAGACAAAAGTTATTTGACATTTGTACTAAACGCTTGTTGATCCTTGACCGAACTGCATAACCTGTAAATATGTTAACATTGAGGCAGTCACACGATCGCTTGTCCACACTAATAAAGCGGCCAATTGATTCCATCTGTAAAGATTTGATAAAGTGTCAGTTTGTATGCTAAGAATTACATGTACTGTACTGGATGTCAATTGGTGTCTATCACCGGGCCTGTAGTGTGCCAAGTGCGGGAGTTAGGGCTTTTGCGATGTTTATATTGTTAGGTCTTGCCTTGGCAGGGCATACGCTGTCTGTTCAAGACATGCTGTTATCCACTCTGTGGAGTAAGTGCATGCCCATTGCTGCCTGTTGCTTTTAATTGGTTCTTTGTAGCGCCTCTCATAAATGCGTGTTTTTTTACTGGTCACTTATGTGTATTTGTCCCTCTTCATTGCTTGGTTCCTCACATGGAGACTATTCCTGTTACATGTAGGCTTACTCTGTTCTTTAATGTACGTGTTTGTTAGGGCATTATTTTTTTCTTTGGTTTGACTTGTTTCAGGTTCAGAATGGCGACAGAGATGCTCCAGTATATGTTTGTTGGGGCACTATTTCTTTCTTTGGTTTGGCTTCTTTTCAGGATCAGAATGGCGACAGAGATGCTCCAGTCAAAATAGAATGCATGTTCAGCATCCAGGCAGCATCTCCCACTTAACGCAGCATCGATTCACGGCTACTGCGCTTCAGTGTAAACAATCACTTCCCTCAAGGCACACGCTTCACGGATGAAAAGTTTTTTAATTTATGCACATGCTTCGTGTACTGCTATTTTTATTTATTTATGCTTTTTGGGGTTGCTCAACATGGCACCCCTTCATGGCCGCTGCGCTTCCTGCACATGCTTCATGCAATGTTCTTTTTATTTATTTATACTATTTGGGGATGCGCGGCACCCGATTCACGGCTGGTGCACTTCCTTTGCTCTTTCTGCCCCTTGCTCAGTGTTGCGTGCCTAACGGGACTCCACAATCTGCACCCGGACTCAGCAGCCCTGGGGTGGGCACCAGGATACCATCTGCATGGGGCCGGTACTGAAGCTTGTCACTTATGCAGCCATCTTTCTTGGCAGCTAGGTAATTGCCACCCCCCCACCGTTTTGCTTTAGTAACAAGCCTTTTTTTTATTTTATTTTGCATCTTGCAGCTTCTGACCTTCTCTTTTTATTCATCTTGCTTGTTTCCCCTCCACCCACCACATCTCCTAATTGCTGTCCCTGTACCCCACACTTCCCTGCTGACCTTGCTTGCACATAGAACCACCCGCCCCAGTTCCTTCTACCCTTCCATCCCACCCACGCTTCCATCTCTGTTCCTTCTACCCCACCCCACTGACAGCCGCCCCTGTTTCTTCTACCACCCCCATCACCCACCCCTGTTTCTTAGGCCATATGGTGGTAGGCTGATATGTTTGTCATTCTTCACAGATCATAATCACTGTCTTTGTGGTATTAAGCTTTAGATGGTTATGCATCATCCAAGTGTTTATGGCTCAAAGGCAGTCATCAGATTTTGAACTGTACAGGTCTTTGGGGTTATCCATTTTTAAAATTATTTGGATGTAATCTGCCTAGGTGAGGTCAATTTGATTAAATCAGGTTTGGTAAGGGGGCTTAGGGAGATGTAGAATAATAGAGGTGAAAAGATGGATCCCTGAGGAATGCCACAATGTTGTATGTGGAGGTGATGTGAAAGGTGGTAAGTAAACTACACTTTTTTCTCTCTGTGAGATAAGAAGACATCCATTTTAAAGCATCTTCACAGAATCTGAGACAGTGGAGTCTTTGTAGCAGGGTATGGTGGTGGACAGTGTGAAATCCAGATGCAATGAGGCAGCAACTTTGTTCTTGCCCATCATGAGTTTTAGATCATTTGAGATGGATATGATGGCTGACTTTGTGCATATGCCTGCTTTGAACCTGGACCATTCAACTGAGATTAAGTCACCATGGTCTGCCATGTTAGAAAGTTGAGCAAATACTGCTCTCTCAAATATATTTCCCAAGAATAGTCCATATGGGCCTTTCGTTTATTGGGTTGGGTGAGCTGAGTCTTTTCTATTTGAGGACAGGTCTAACATAGGAGGTGTTCAGCTCATGTAGGAATGAACCTAGGTCCAGGCATCTTGCTACCTCCCCTGAACAGGTTGTGCAAACAATATCTTTAAAGATTTTTGGCAGTGCTGAGTCGAAAGGTGATCCTGAGGTTCTGTCTGTAATGATAATATTGAGGACATCTTTTTGTGACAAGCCATTGAAAGTATTCACTGATGGATGATTCCTTTTGTCTCTTTTTATAGTGGTTAGGCCATATTGTGTTGTGGAGTTGTCCATGTTCTCTTTAAGGTAATTTTCAATCTTTTTTAATTTTTGAGAGGAATTCATTGGAAACTTTTTCTCAGAATTTTCGTATTTGTGATTTTGGTTATGTTTTGGCACTCTGGCAAGTGAAATTCTGTTGGAGATCTTTATGGGGCACTTTAGAAGAGCAGTCAGCTTCAGCTATGTTTGTGGAGTAGTTTTGGGGTTATTCTGATGTTCTTCTGCTATAGTGACACAAAATACCTTTGTCTATTTCATCTGTTGATTTTCTTCACTTGTGCTGCAGAATGTTGAGTTGATTTTTTAATTCTTCCCATGTAGGGTCATCATTGCAGTCAATCATACATGTGTTTTTTGTTGGTATCTGTTTGTCCAGTGCAGTGGAGATTCAGTTATAGAAGATGTGTAGGTCTTTCAGCGGCATAGCTGCATATTTATTGGGGTACTTTCAAGTTGAATGTTGAGTTGATGGACAGCCAGGGTTTTCTATTTCTGTGCGAGCACTTGTTGTTCTTGGTCTTTGGTGTCTTTGACATGTCATCATTGATAGAGGTGTTGATCTTGAAAATGACACTGGGTCATTTAGCTTCAATTTAGACACTAAACAATATCTGTTTCTTTTACACATATTGTGCTCTGTAAAAACCTTGTTGAAAGGAACAGCCAGGGCAGACATTCACAAGCCCTTCTGCCACCAGCAAGCCATTGGAACAGAAGTCACAGAGTACCATTCAGATGGCTAGCGTAGGAGCTGCTGGGCTTGAGCTTCTGCGTCTGAGATTAGGCACGACTACAGATGAGTGCTGCCTACACTCTTTGAGCTTTTAAGATGGACAACGGAAATTTATATTATCAAAACATAGAGAAGGGGTCAATGATTTAGCCCTCTCAACCCTTGGTTAGTGTAACTGTCATTCATGGAACATGGAGTACTTTATTTTCCTGGTTGCACACAAGTTCTTTAATGCATGAGGTGTACACATGCACAGAGAGGAAAGCATAGTCTTCTTCCACTGAATTAAAATCTATCCCAAGGACAGTCTGAAGAAAAAATGAAAGACCTAAATATGGAAAGGTGGACAGGGTGTCATGATTCTATCTGAATAATGGCGAAATGTTAACCAAACTATTCTCTAGAAGATGTTACGGGAATATAGCTACAAATGTGCCCCTATGGTCATTCAGAAGGTAAGTTCTACTGTCTGGAATATTTAGGGGAATTAGGTATATAGCAGTGCCACATCTATGAAGTCCACCACATAATACTTGTGGCAATATTAGTGTGAGCTTCCCTTGGGTTACACCCACATCTAGTACTACAAACGACTTTTGACAGAATACTTATGTGACAGAATGAGGCATCCTAGATATACACATATAGGCAACTTCCCCTTTTTTGGGCCAACATCTTTCGATTCTACTAAAAGTATATTTATAAGATACTTATTTATAGATGCTTTCAGCTTGTACTCTTCAGTCATTGGTCTGGTGCCATTCCCATTTTTCTTCCACCCACTACAGCATCCAAAATTAGGCCAGTGGGTCAGCTTACTTCAGCCTCTGCTTAGCTTTAATGTGAGTGACAACACGCTTCCCTTTTAGAAGGAGCACATCCACCCACCAAGTAGCTCCTTTCAGTGCCAGGGACTACGATGGCAATGTGTGCTTATAAACACCAAAAATATTTTCCCTTTTACCCAGTGTTTTTTAAAGATTTACAAGGACAGTTTCCTCAAAAATAAAGTTTTTCCGGAACCTTGACAAAACCAAACTTTGAAAATGACAATAGGTTGACAGCCAACATCAGCCCTATTGGCTTTGTCAATGCTTGTTTAATGCAAGAGAATGAGCCATGTGTTACTATTCTTTTAATCATTTGTATTCTATACCCTACAGTCTGAATTGTTTCTATCTGCTTATTCAAAACAAGAATCTGAGGGCTCAGGGTGGATGGAACATTCAGGAGTGACAAGTACCAGTGAAAATACCACATCAAATGTTGATTCTATTTGTATGCAGTTCGACTGCGTCGGTGAATTGTCCTACTGTGGAAGTTCAAAGGATTCCTGACTGCAGAACAGCTTCTTGTAACTTATGGTCCTAAAGAAATATAAAAACACTGTACTTACTGGAAACAATCTCTCTGTCCCGCAGCATTCTTCAAATACTGTTTCAGGGCGCTGCAAAATTCCCCCACATGTTTTGGAGCTACATTCATCTCATGTCGCACCAAAAGGAGATACTACAACAAAAAACAAAAGACATTTGGTTAAACCAGCTAAACAAACCCGAGTATTATTAAAACATGTTTCAGATCAAACTTTTTTATTCTTACTAATTTTGTGTTGGTCATTTCAATGCTCCTTTTTAATATGCTTTGTCACAATGCACTGTTATAAGCATTTAAAATAAGTATGACAAATAATTGTATGGCTCTACAAATTGCATTTCTATAGGGCTTACTCCCCTGAAAAGGCGCTAAAGCGCCTTTCAAGTGGACACATTACATGGGAATTTGTGGCAGATTCGGGCCACATATCCTTGTATGCTGCCCCTGCCGGGGTGTAGTCCCTCGGTGAACTGCTGGTGGGTTGCCTTCATGCCTAATCATTTCCATTCGCCGTTTTCAGACTCTTGAAGTTTCAAAACAATCTCTCATATTCGAAGTCTTTTCTCCTTTATAAACGCTCTCTGTGCCCCTTGCAGTTGTCTGGTGTGCATGGGATTACATAATCCCTGCGGCACAGCCACACCTGCAGTTGTACTGCAGAGACCTCATCGCACTATGTCAGAGCAGTTGTCATTAGTGTTCGAGGGGCACCATGCTCTCTGAGGGGGTTATCAATGAAGGCTCATACTACGCTCACCCTCTTGGGGCCCCACTGTCTGCTCTCACACAGAGGGGCATATAGTTTACTTCTGCATAGCCCAGCTGCATGATTCTTGCCATGCTGCTTGGCTCAGCATCAGTAACCTCGATAAACTTTGAGCTAGTGAAATGCTGCCCAGAAAAGTTCAGTCCAAAGGAGCAAATGAGGGTGGGTGCACAGGGAACCTGGAACGGTTCTTCGCACTCCTTGCATAGTCAACCACTTGGAAGGGGAAGTGTAAAATACACACTACGTTTAGAGTGGAGTACATGTTTACCACCCTGAATTCAATTCTTATAATGTTCTGTATTAGAACATTTTTTAATGCATGACCAGACAGTATCACAAAAGGGACTTTGAGGCTCCCACAACAGTAAATGCAAGTGGTATAGCAGCAGTGTGTGTAATGTAGCTCCAAGATTCACAATTGTGCATTACTAACACTGTGATGGGGATGACTGTAATAGAAAACCTTCTGAAAGTAGTATTTTCATAGAAGATAGCCCTGGAGGAATTCCCTTCACCATATTGCTGGACTCTTAACCAGATTTACCAGTTGTGCAAGAAACTGGTGGACTTGCCTTACCACCCACATTTAAATCTGACTCTCAATCCTGGCTGAATTAACTAACAACTATTTACTGCTTAGTAAAGATATGTACATTGGTGCTTCACCACACAGGAAACTGCATTATCTAGGGTTGCCTGGCTGGTATGTAAGATTCAAAGATTTGACACATTCAATGTCTGATTCACAAAGGTTTTACTATTTTCGTATTTCTTTGTTACGCCTGGAATTTAAGAGTGCTACAGGAGCAAGTCACACCTACTCACAGCAAAATCTTTAGACAATGGGCCTATTGTATTTTAGCACCAGATAGGTAATAACCCTGAAAGGAGGATGCTTATTGCAAACATCAGAACATAAGCCCTTATTTAGAAATTTTGGCGGAAAGTGGACCATCCATCAAATAGTGTCAGATGTCCAGTCTGCCATAGACAGAGTGTATTAACCCTTGATACACTCCAACTGGGCCGACAGAACACCAACCACTTGTTGGTGGATGTCCCTATCTGCTGTAGTCTAGGAGTTCGCTACGTTTCAAACTGCTAATTTGATACTTCAAACACAGAGAAAGGTTTGCTGAGCTAACCAACCTCACTTATCTCCTGCAGGAAAAGATTGTGACATGTTTTTGCATGAAAATTTTCTTAGAAAACTTTATGGCAATAAATTCTCCCACAACAATGCTAATTCTTGGATTTCCTCCCAGAAGCTTTATTTAAGCTAAGGTTTTTCCTGCTATGTGTTTTTTAATAGTTCGAAAACTTCATGAAGTTCACAAAGATTGGGATTTTTTAAAGAACTAATGACGGGTGCAGATGAAAAGTTTTGTAATATGCACGCTCCCTACCTTTAGCTACTAGATTAACTGTGCATTCAGATCGCTTCCTCATCTGTCTGGTGAAGGTCACATAATAGCTTGTTTTTGATATAGGACTTCATACTTGCTTCTGCAATTCTAAGTACTGGAAATGTGCATGCTACTATCACCAATTTAATGATACTCAATTTACCAACCTCTAAGGATGGACAGTGCATTGGGGTCATGAGTATGAGATATATTTTTAGGGTTTAAAAGGAAGAAGCTATTTGTCATTTAGTGTTGTCTTTTGTCTTTTGATGGTATCAGTTAAACCAAAGTCTCTTGGTAAAGGTGTGTGTCAGCAGCGTACTAGTGTATAGTGACCACAGTCTTTTTTAATGTTTCAAAGATGAGTTCAAAGTAGAGGTGAAATAAGAACAGTGCCAATATTGCTTCTGGTGGGTTGAGGAGATGCTGTTTCCTATGTTTTACCAAATGGTTATAATTGAGATAGGAAGTTAACCAATTTAAAACACATCAATAAAAATCCATCCTACAGTCAAACACCTTTAGCGACTTGTGGTGATCAACAGTAGCCCGTGCTGCAGAGAGGCTCAGTGGTACCACCAGGCATAGATCTCCATGACATAATAATGCAACAGATATCATCAAAAGCTTTCAAGGTGCTGGATGCGTTGCTAAATCCCTAGCTAAATCCATACTGGTAGACCGAAAGGAGTTGGTTGCTACTTACACATTTGTTGCAGTTGTTTGGAGAAGCAACATCCAATCAATTTACCTACTCACCCGGATAGTGACATAATGCTAAGCTTGTCAACTGCAGCTAACTTAGAGGGGGAGTTTGAAACTCCCCTCCCCACCTTACAGAGTACTCATGAGTTGCACCTATTACAAAATTAAAGATCACTACTACCAACAACAGAAGTATAGAACACTTACAATTAGGTACACTACATTAGCAAACTTTCACGGCCTTGAGATTTGTAACAAACTCCTTATACCTCACATAAGTTGTAGCTAAGATGAGAGTCAACATACGAGATCTTAAGCAGTGCAGACTTTCCACTACATGAGCAACTTGCATTTAGTCCCCTGAAGAGTGCTTGGTTGGCACAGCAAGAAAGAATGAGTCTGAGGGGCAGACACCAGCATTCCAACTATGAGTGAATTCCAGAGATGGGATACTTAATGAGAAAAGAAGGCATGGGGATTTAATAACAAACAATGCTGTTTGAAGTTAGTTATTATGATAGGGCATAAAAAGGTGACCTTGTGTAGAGAGGCATGTGCTCTCTTGGCACATGCTGTGCTCTGGCATATTTCTATCAACAGGTGTCAGTCCACTACCCACAATTCATTAGAAGGCCAATTCTAATTGAAGTTAGCTGGGCTAGTGATCATATGAAAAGTACAAATGCAGTGTGTAGTGCTTGGAGTTTTGATTGGGTGGCACGTTTAAAATGAATCACCTGTTGAGTCCATAAAGTGAATATTCAGATAACCTGTGCATTTTTTCATGTGATCACTGAGTGATCAACAGGCTTGAATTTGACCACCTCAAAAAGGCTCTTGTGATGAAAGTGGTTTATTATATGGTGGGGTTCTGTGGCCTCACCATGTAATAAAGCCATAATTCTGTATAAGGTCCAGTAGGTTCATTTGTAAAACCTTAGCTCAGTCCTGGGTAGATGTGGCTTGGAGCAGTCAGACTATCAAAGGAACAAATGCAAACCATTAGAAAGTACTAAACCAGTTGAAGAAGAAGAAAATGCATCACAATAAAGTCTGACATCAATTTATAAGAATAGTTTGCATTTTTATTTTTGAATAGACACGTCAGTGACAAAAGTTCACTGGCGAGTTCTGGAGATATGAATATTCAAACAAACAATAAATCAGTGCTTTTTACTAATGCAATAAATCTTTGTAATCTACTTTGGCTCATGGTTTAGGGTTAGCTACAACATGTAACTTGAAAATGGCTATAAGGGCACTCTTCTGGGGTCCAATGGGAATCCAGTCACAGGGACCAGTCTGGTCCAGGTGAACAGTTGCATCTTGATTTAAGCTGTCTCCACTGCAGTTCCAGGTCCTATGGGTGAACCTTCATAGAAGTCAATGGAATGGTCCTGATGCAAGTGATGCTGAAGATGCTGAATGATGCTGAAGATGCTGAGCTAGTGTCAGGAGTCTTCCTGTGACTCCCCCTTAGTCCAGGAGCATGGGAGGGGGTCAATGTCCCCTAAAGGTCTGGTGAAGTCCAGCAAGCACAAAACCAGTTGTCACTGGTCTTCTGGTCTCTGGTTACATAAAAAAGTGGTTCCCTTTTAACCTGCAGTAACTTTATGCTGGGTGACCAAACTGCTCTCTGATAACACTTCTGGGTCCGGCAGACCTCACTGCAACTTTTAAGGGAAAGGACTCGAGCTCCGAGGATGCACCTTGGCATCTACTGGTGGTCAGGCATTTTTGGCACTGCTCTCTCAAGGGTGCTAACTTCCCAGCTTTTAAGGCCCTGCAACTGTAACAGGGAGTCAGCCAACAACTCTTGGATTCACCTTCTCTCTCTGGGGCTCACAAGCAACTTTTTCATGGGTGGTGCACCACAGGCACAATCCTTTCTTTGCCAGTTCAATGTGCAACAGATGCAGTTCAGTCCTTGGAGAAGCCGCTCTTTGCTGGGTGCAGGGAACAGCAGGCAGTACTTTTTTCAGTCCTCTTACCATTACAACATGATCTGCGGTTTGTGTGCCACTTTTATACCCACTACAAGCCTAGTGGATGTGGTGACTAACTAGCTAATGGGCTATCAGGTCCCCTCCTGCCTGATAACTGCATCCTGAAAGGGTGGCATTTTACTAGCACAGAATGCACCACTCTACTCTGTCAACCCTTCTCTCTAAATGTGGGGGTCCCTAGCCCAAACCAGAGGCGTGGCTACCTGGGGGCTACATTACCCTTGACAAAACAATTTGATAACAGCTTACTTCTTTCTGCCTGAGATGCAATCAGGTCTACTAAAACAACCTTTAACCATGTGTGACTACCATATGCCCTTCAAAGACGGTTTCCCCTTTGAAGTTCAAATCTTGAGCTCACACCCTCTCTGGTCTTCTGCCAGAGGAAGTCACACCTCTTCCCATGTCAGGTCCTTTGATCCTTTTCCTGAGACTTCTCCTGAACGAGGGCAGAAGACTCTCTTAAGGACAGCAGCTTACTGTAAGCGATTACTGCCAACTTTGGGCAACAAAGTTTCAACTTTCTAACTTTGCCACTTATGTCAAAGTTACATTAAATTCGACTTGAGCAGTAAGTCCGGTTCAATACAATGATTTGTTTGATACCTTGAGGTACTGTTTTAGTAGTCCTATTTGGAAGTTAGCACTGCTGAGTTGTCAGTGTGTAACTTCATACTAGCCAATGGGGCTACTACCCCTTCCATAGTACAAATGACAATGCAGGTTTTTTACATTCAGTGCATATAAAGTTAATAAAACACATGTCTATGTTTTTAATATAATGCACTCTCCCTCGAGGGCTCAGTAGTCCTTCCTTAGGTGTGACTTATAAATATTAAAAACGACAGTTTGGACTTTGCACTGGTTAAATGGCAAAGACAAGTTAGCAGTTTAAATACGCTCTGCCATCCAGCAATGGAGAGCTTGGAGTCATGATTAGTTTATCACACTTGTGGTGGCACAAAAGGCGCCTCAGTTCATGAGAGACCCTTAACTTACAGGGCCCAGTGTACCCCAGGAACCATATACTAGGGACAAATAAGTAAGTTAACTTCCATCAACTGTGAATAAACCAATTAGGCATATAAGTTTGAAGGGTGAGAACGCTGGCACTGTGGCCTGTTTGGCAGGACTCAGTGCACCTCCAGAGTCGAAAAACCAGCATCAGTCAAAAACATTAGGAGTGATCATGCAAACAGCGGCATTTCTTTATAGTTCTAGTTCGGACCTCTCCATTGTTAGTATGGAAAGTCTCTGGGCACAACCATACTATCTTTATGGTAACATCTACACCAGAAAATACTTTGTTCCAAAAGCAACTGACAGAGGAATGTGAGCGTTATGCAGCTGGTTGCTCGCAACGCTTCTCTGAGAGTTTCATCCTTCCTACGCCCCCTAGAAAGGTCAGTCCCTGCATCTCGGGCCTGCTGGATAAAGCCAAATGTTGCATATAGAGGACTTTGTGGTGTAGAGGTGTTAAGAGCCTTCAGCGATGCCATCAACCATCTCAATGCTGAAGTGATTTGTGACGTCACCAGGGATGCCATCAGTGACATCATGTGCTGGGCCATAAAGCATTGCATTTGGGTAAGCATGGTTGCGTATCTCACCTTAACTGTTGGACAGAAGCCATGCAAAGCACTAAAGTCTATGCCTGAAAACATTGTCAAGAGTGGGAATAAACAGACAGATGAACCAATCTCCTGAACCCTGGTAGGAGATGGGGGTTCCCAGAGAGCAGATACAGTTACCAAAAATAAAAACGCCTCAAGATTTCTGGCAGGATTCGAGGATCTGGGCCTGGATTTAAGGATTCTGGCTTAATACTCGCGCCACAGTCCAAGGACTTGTGTCAAAGATCAAGCAAATGAGTCCGATTTCGAGGACCCACGTCATTTTTTTTTTGCTAATCATGTAACCGTGGGCAAGGCGGGAAGCTGAGTGCAGTGAGATTTCACATTTAGGAGTTTGGCCACTGGCGTAGTGCATAGTGGGGACTGACTGACAGGAGTGTTGGGTATTCAACAGGTCTGGTTTAGGGCTCGCCGGAACCTGGGCACATGTGAGATGGATGGATGTAGTGTAGTGTAGTGTAGTGGAGTTTGGCACATGGCGGTCTGGCCACGTGACCTGTGGTACAGCAGGGGCAATATCATTGACATTGCCGGTTGCCAGATACCACCGTACTATTTATTTGACATGGATGTTGTATGGTGTGTTGAAATCATGGTAAAATCCTCGCCTTTTTGAGTATATAAACCATAATAAATAGTGAAATTGGCACTGGTGACAGAAACACGTAATGATACACCATAGATCCACATTATGTTCTACAGCAAAGCAGACCATGTAAAGCAGGTACAGGGAGCAGGATGTCTGGGCAGAGACCACGACTGGCATGATACTATTTTGTAGTCCTTTATTAGAAGCAGACTGTCACAAGTACTATTTTGCATGACAGTGCAGTACCATGGGATTTTATTAGATGGAGTCAGGAACCAGCACGCTGTGTAGGCAAACAGAGGCCATTACGAAAAGGCCATGTCCGATTATGGCTTATTTTGCAAATAAAAAAGTTACGTTTTTCTTCACTATGTGTTTACGTCATTTTACGATAGTTTGAATGCATTACACTTATATCTTGGTAATGTAAGATGTGTTTTTTTATTATTGGCAGCGCTACCAGGCTTCAAGCTCCAATACAGTTGGCATGACGGTGCAATACCCCAGGCCCTTACAAGCAGGAGGCATGCACCGCCACTACATGGTATCAGCGTGCACTGCGGTGGCCATTATGAGATGGTGTCAGGCATTAGGACTGCTTGTTTCGTGGATGACTAACAGTAGTTGTTATTACTAGGTGTCTGTGTAATTTTGCCTTTATTTTGCAAATGTTACTAGTATCTCCGGTTTCTATTTTAGGTTTCCCTTCAATATTAAATTGGTTATTTTAATTCAAGTTCAAGGTGATCTCGTGTGTACTCTGCTTCTTAGCACTATTGTGATTCAGGCTGCAGTGCAGTTGTACATGTTGTAGTGCCAAAAACTGCCACTAGATGGAGTATGTTACTTATACTCTCGGCATTCATGTAAAAGGGGTTTAACAACAGTGGGATATATATTTGTTTTGTTTTCAAGATTGTCTTTTGTTTTTTATGTAAATGTAGGACGTATTGGATCTCATTTTCACTAACTCTGATCTGGATTTATTCTGCAGTATCGGTGGCACTGGGAATAGCTATTGCGCGGCTGTTAACTGAGAATGCCTTTTCAGCTGTCTTTCTTTTTGTTTTGCGCTGGTGGAAATATTAGCTGTTATCAATCTGAAATTACTTAAATAATGTAATTATGTGATCCTAGTCCCAACAATTGAGGTCAGGGGTTTGCCAGAGGTTTCAGATTTAGGTTATGTTCAGGGTTAGGAAAGGCTCTGAAGTTACAAAAAAGATTCAACGTGATGAACGTTTCAATTTATGGAATGGTTTGTCACTCATCTGGTTGCCAGGGGGACATTAGTGTTAGCTGCAGAGTGAGAATGGTCCAGTTGCATTATATTTGAGAGGCATTACATAGTCATAATACTTGTTGTCCAAGTGTCTGTTTGCTGGGCTTTTTGAGTTTCTGATAAACCTGGTACTGGGCAAATAACATGCAGAGTAACAGCACATGTGTATCAATCAGTACATGTATGTCACTATTCAGGTTCTAACACGTTTTCTGTGATTACTTATTTATGCTATCGAGGTCTAGTGCGTCTGTTGTTATGAGTGAGTTGGTTTGACAATTGAAAACACTTTTTCTTTTTTCAGAAAACTTTTTCCCAGTTTGACAAATGTACATGAAACATTCTCGACCGAAGTGAAGTGAATCTCTTTGATGTAATCCTGAAAAGTCTTCTTCAGAATCATCAAGGAGAGATTATTGGGTTGTACCTTTTAGGCGATAGCCATACCTTTTGATTTATAAATTTATATACGTAGCCTACTTATTTTGGTGGCTTCAAGCCAGCTCTCTTCATCCATTGGTCTGTTATGTCATCCTCATTTTCCTGCTGCTCAGTATACCATACAGCTTGGAGCAATGTGTCACTTTAGCCTGTGACACTCTTTACTGTGAGTGACTGTATTCTGCTCTTTCACAAAGACCACACTCACGCAAAGCAGTTGCATTCAGTTCTGTGAACTATTATGTTAAAAATGTGCTTTGTGAGGCCCAAAAATATTTTTGCTTTAGCCAATGCTATTTTTATACATTGGTGGGGGCATGGTAGCCCCTCAAAAATAACACTTTACAAAAAAACATGAAAAACAAGCATTGACAGGGCCAAAACGCCAGCAGCCGATATGAATCCTATTGGCTTTGCCAGTGCTTGTTATCACTTGGTGTAAATCTCGCCAGTAATTTTAGACAAATTCAACAAAATAACTGAGGTAAACAAATGCAGAGACCTATGGATGATTGGGCCTGCAGATGTCTGCTGATCTAAAAATGTATTTCTAAACTGAGAATGTGATTGGCTGCGCAGAGCTGATCGTTTTGTTCTGTCTGAATAAACCACAGCTGTCAGCTCATTTGTGTTACATCCTTCTCTCTTTGTCTCACACACACACACAATCTCTCTCTCTGTCTCTCACACGCACACACACACTCTGTCACACACAACACTCTCTGAAAACTATTTTTGGGGAAATCTAGATATAACTATTAGGAAAATATACAATTTAGTTGCGTAAATGAATTTAGTGGTGCATTTTTTGGGAACCAGGGCTGAGAGGCATTTTTATAAAACTGTTGCACTTTCGATTTAATCGATTGGTTGTAGTGTATGAAACACGTACGATGGTAATTCACTGACAGTACAGTGGCTGAATAACTATTTGATTGAGAAAGTACACACAGTAAAGAAAATGGAGGAAGTGCCCAAATAACAATGGCAACGAACTTTAGATTGTTTTCCTTTCATCGAAGTTTTTTCGTCAGATGTATTGCAATGACAAAGGAGGGAGAAGAGTTTGAATTCTGGAGTCAGCAGACATTGGTTTGGGTCCACAGACAACAAAGGAGCAAACATAAAGCATAGGCATCAGTGTTTGCCACCCACAGTGGGTACAGGTATGAAGCTGGCCCAGTGGGTACTCTAGGCATGGGGACTGCGGCTCGGCGGTGCCTTGGGCATTTATACTGGGAAGCCGTAGCTGGTACACCCCAGGAGAATGAACACCCACAGTGCACCACAAACCCTCTGCCATCCAGCCAGCACAGCTCTCCCCTTGAACATCAACGAATAGAGTCTACCTTGGCAATTTGTGATTGCAGGAACTGTACAGATTTTTATCGTATAGATGTTTGCCGGTGCCCAAAATCAATTAAAAATAATCAGGCAACTCAAGTGATGACTAATTTCTTAACAAATGGGTATACTATGTGTCTTTACAGCCCTCTTTGATCGTCTGTGTATTTTAAGGAGGTCATTCTTAAAAGAAGAGAGGGCCCCAGAATCTACCAATCCGCCAAGGGGACAGGGCACCAAATCACAATGATATGACAATTAAAACCCCTAGGAGGGCAATATCATATTCTAACACCACACTGTTGTCTTATCAAACATACACACACACACCAATGAGCAGTCGTAATAAAGGAATGTAAAAAATTAAACGGTTTTAATAATAATCAATAGAAAATAGTAATAAATGGCCCCCACATAAATACTATTAAGAAAGAAGAAGTGAGGTTAAATTAGTTCTGTTATTAAAAAAAAAACCCTACCTCCCATACACATTAGCGCCCACCATAAAATAAACATGTTAAAAATGATAGTAAAAATATTTCATACCAAAACGTATGGTATCCCACACCTTAATAACATCACTAGAAGCTCTGCACCCTAAACACTGGCATCAAAGGAAGATAAAACACAAGGCACCCTCCTTTGTCTATCTCACACAGCTCTCCCACTTAGGTATCCACAGGCCAAAGGATTAGAGCATCAAGTTTGTCATCTGTTATTGGCCATGACCAATGAGTCCAGCTATTCCACTAGCGTTGATGCATTTCGATGGTCTTTACATTTTTTTCACCACCTTCCTCAGGACAAACATATGTTCTCCCAGTCCATTAGTTCATGTCTATCTCCAAGGTACGTTTGTCATAGATCAGTCAGATTTGGATCCAGAGAGTATGTCCAGCTTCTCTGGTTTCATCACCAGACTCTCCTTTCAGTTCCTCTGGTTCACTAAATTCATATCCTTTGTAAGGCTGAAAAATGTGCCCCCAATTTGGTCCACAATCCCACGTCCTTTTCTGGGGTCCTTCAATTTGTCCCTTCTTCTGCCATTTATTAGATCCACACATCTTCCTTCTTAATATATTTATGTGGGGGGCATTTATGTTTATTGATTGTCACTAAAACCGTTTCATTTTTTACATTTCTTTATTACGACTGCTCATTGGTGTGTGTGTGTGTGTTTGATAAGAGAAAAGTGTGGTGTTAGAATATGATATTTCCCTCCAAGGGTTTTAATTCTCATTTCAAGGAGGTCATGCCAGGGTTAAGAACGTGTGAGGCTACAGACACTTAGCTAAATCTGGCTTCTCCTCAAGCTAGCTTATGCTTAGATCTCAGGTCCCATACAAACTGTGTCAATTACACCACACATAGCAAAGTGAAAGCTCCACCCCCATCTACCCGCTGCAGCACTGCTGAGTCTCAAGCTGCATGACTGGGCAGGGATGCTAGATACTTGGCTCCGCAGCAGGTCCACCCTTGGCTACCATCGTGTGTACACAAAATTACAGTCAAAAGTAATAGGCCTGCGTGTACTCACGTCATGAGTTTAATGACATGCCTCTTTTATTATAACTGTCCCTCCTTTGTTTAAAACTTGCCTTCCGTTTCCGGTTTATTGTGTGTTGACAATATAAGCAGGGCCACTGAAATTATGCAGCACCCGAAAACCAAAATATGCCGCAGGAGCACTCCATTAGAATTAATGTGTAATGCAGTTTACTATATTTCACATTTATTGTGTCTACGTGCCTCAGTAGGGCGTACTCCATGGTTTAAAGGCATAGTACCTTAAAGATAGTCGCAAAATATTCGTATCTTCTAAAGTATGGATGCCCCAGGAATAACCTTTGCTTTGAGAATAGTGATGTGAAGAAGATTGTGTTTTAATAGTGAAATAAAACAAGCACTGGCCAGACACTCTTGTCCTTGGTTTGGCAGACCCATTGTCTTTGCCAATGCTTTTTGCCGATGCTGTTCAGCATCGGCAAGAAGAAAAAACAAGTGGGTACTGCATATGTGTACATGATGTGTGTTATGCTGCTATGGCTGCCACAGCATGATGACACATACACTCTCATTAATCACCACCCTTTCGTGGTATTTCATTCACTGTTCCAATAGGGTGGATATTCCTTTTGGAGTGGTAAGAAAATAAAATGTACAGAAATGGGCATTTATGAAAAGGGCTTGCCCAGCTGAAAAAAAGCTGCTGGACCCACCAAAAAAGTGAAAAATAATTATAACATCAAGGGATGGTGTGGAGCAACGAAGGCGGAGGAGCAGGGCGCTGACCCAAAGCCCACTGTACGGATACATTGTAATGTAAGTCTTTAACTGAGGGTGAGATTGAAAAGCAAGACCTATGAGGAATCACTCTGTACAATCTGTTGGAATTACGTTTGTTTGGGATTTTTGATTCATGCTTCTGATAAAACGCTTCTCCGGGGCATAAAAATAGATACTACCTAGGCAACATTGTTAGCTGTGTCAGTGGCCAACTCCAGCAAGCAACAGGTGAAGGTGGCCATCCAACTTTCATAAAGAGACTAGCACAGAGTGGCACCGCCTGGGCAGCCATTTTCATAACACTTGAGCTTGATACAGTTTTTCCAAATTATTAAGCTAGTGACACATTAGGCCGTAGGTGCAATAAATTCGTAATCACACATAACACACAATAGTCATGGAACCGGATACCTCCAGTGACCATTCACCAGACACACAATCTGTCACTTTGTAAACAAGTAGGCAACGCAAGTGATGCAGCAGACCCCCCTGTACCCTGACCAGATTGTACTGGCGGAATGGGGGAGGGGTGTTCTTATTCTGAGAAGAATTCTCCAACTTCATTACCAAGAAAGGGCCGGAATAACGGTACCCTTCAGGTCTCACATTAATCCACACTTCACGTGCCTTTTGTGTATTGCCGATTCCTTTTCAGATTCAAGTTACCTAGCTTGTTTTCAGATGAGGAAGTGTTTGAATGTGCTTGAGAGAGAGAACACAGGATACGAGGTGAGGAAGAGAAGCAACATCAAATAAAAACAGTGGATAAATAAAATTACGTTTGTAAAGATGTCTTAACCTCTCTCTAGATTGCTTAATTATCGACGTGTCCCCGTGCAATTTGCTGGGCATTTGATTATATGGCCAATAGACTGTACGGAGTACATGGACAACACCTGGGTTAATTACATTGGCAATAACCTGCTTGATAAATTATTGCATTATTACTCTGAAGGTGCTTCAATCACATATTTCCCTGAACTCCGCTGAGTTTATTGTCCATTTAATCACTGGCCCAGTAAAGGTTTATGTGCAACATAAAGTAAAATGGATCTCGTTTGGTTTACAATTAAATCCAATACAACTCACTCTGTCTTTTGTTTCAAATCCTGAACACAAACAAGACATTGGCAAACCCAATCTGTTTTGGTTTTTACGTGCTAGCACATGTCAACATACTTTCCAAAAGCTGTTAATCACATTACAAGCAGACCTATTATCTTTGACAATGTTTGGAAAAAGTACCAAAAATATGTGTGGCTTTCAAATGAAAGTGCCTCCTCAGTCAATAATGGGTTTAGGCATTCAAGTAGTCATCATGCATGCATTCTGAAACTCTTTATAGCACTCATGAGGCCATTCATCAAACCAAAGACTCGTTTTTGCATTCATCCTCCTACAGAACGATAATAAACTTGCACACAAACTCGACAACATATGCAAGATAAATTAAAACAATGAAAAGTAGAAAAAGAAAATGTGCTGCCACCTAAACAAGGCAGATGTGTGCCTGCAATAACAAATACAATTAAACATAGCAGCAGGCAGCCATCTTGCAGTAGTATTGTACATAGTGTTTCGTTGTTTTGGAGTATCAGCGTGGCTGCCACATTTACAACCAATGCGATGGCTTTCTTGGAAAGGTAAAACAGTGAAGCTATGGACAGTGCCATTTCATGACTGTCGCCTCATGGAATGTGGTGCACTGCAGATTAAATCAACAGTAATGAAGCAGCCTGTTATTGCTGTCTGGCAAGATGTAGTATGCTCTAAAAATAATCAGAATTAAAATATAAGAAGGAAAGAAATGAGGGTGTAATGGAAAACTGAAGGACTGGCTAGCTGGTCCTGGCATTGAAACACACTCAATTTCAAGTGGATGTGCACATGATCAGAAAAATGACGTCATTTCTTTGATCATGTGCATGACACAATAGCGACCAACACCACACAATAGCGACCCACCCTTAAAGGCTTATTAGCTTTAACATGTGTTTCATAATAAACAAATGAAGCTTGTTTTCTTTGTTGTGACTTTTATAAATACAGATCAAAACTATGGCATCTGGTATAACTTTTTCCAATGAACCAATCAGACCTACAGCCTTTATCATTAGCTTATTATCATAAGCAATCCAAACCTATTATATTGGGCACACACTTTTCAACAAGACAACCATCAGGTACACATTAATACAACTACAAACATATACAAAATTTCAGTTGTCAGAACTACATAAACTCCCAGGTTAGGGGCCTAATAAGGGTTATCACATTGCAAATCTTGCATCTCTGCAGTTTTCTCCAGTAGGTCCCCAACACCAACATCCTTGCCTACCCTGGCCATCTTTGGGAATCTTTTTACTCAAACACCTGCTTACAGGCTTGTGGAGTGTAATAATAATCCACCCTAAAAGTCTATCACCTTTAACACAAATGTTTCACAATGGATAAGTCAGGCCTACTGGCTGTGTCATAACGTTTCATAAGAAACAGATGAAACCTATGAAATCTCCTATAACCTTCCCCAATCAAACAATAAGTCACATAGCCTTTACCATTGGCTTGACCCCATAACCAACAGAGACCTATTGAAATGTGCATAGGGTAGTAACCATCATGCATACATTTATACAATTACAAATATGTACCTTACAGTTGGACAAAAAATGTACAACCCCTCTCAAAAGATCCTAACAAGGATTTTCCAATGAAAATCTTATACTCCCAGGGTCCGTCACAGGGGATGATGGATGTCAAAACCCTTGCCAACCTCCTCACAATGACGGAATGCTGGCAGTAAACTACATGAAGGTAAATGCTCACAATATGTAACAAAAACACAATTAGCATGTTTAAGATCTTTTGACAAACATAATTTAATTTCCTACTGCAGTTTGCTATGGGCCCAATGTTATATTTGTCGACAAAGAATTAAGATTGCCAATTAAAGAGCAGGTCCCATTTGTATATAAAGCCTGCTGCTGCGGTTCTTGGTTCTTCCTTCAATCCTGCTTGCCCTAAAATTTAAAAAGCAATTTATTTTGCATTATAAGTATGATACCCTTAACTAGTCTTGTCCTTTACAATCACCACATTCTTGCAACAATAAAAAGTTGAAACTTTAAGTCCCACAATGCAATTTGCTATACTGCTTGCTAAATTGAAGGTAGCCAACCCGATGTGGTCAGTTGACAGCTATTCAAGGTAGTTCACTGACCTAGCCATACCATAATGCCGCAACAGAGACCACATAGGCAGTCATCGTCAGAGTTCCATCTCTGCAGTGCAGGTTAGGTGTCCTATGTATTCACAGGAGTCCATGAATCTCATGTACTATGCTGAGAAAAGAAGTTTGACAGGAGTGATTTGCTACATTTGCAGTTTCTAATGCTTACCCCATAAACCTATTTGAGTGAGTGAAACATTCCTCAATATTTGGTATAACTTTGAATGCGTGCCATCATTTTACCATTTTTCATAATATGACACAAATATCAGGTCCTATCAGTTATGTGTAACTATGTGTTTGAGGAGGGGTTTTGGAAATGCCAGGCTGTCAATTGGTAGTGCCATGTGTAACAGGCTCTCTACTTTGCATTCAGTGAAATAGGTTAGTAATCTTGCATAAACGTTTCAGGATGGTTGTAGCTGAGGTAAGGTCGATTGTATCTGTGGTTGCAGCTGTGATAAGGCCCTGAGTTATTGCCAGTGATTAAACTATTTTTCAAGCATTCCTCCCATAGCATTTTGTGTGCTTGATACATGACAAGAGTATGGCTAGACGAGGGTCCCATGCTCACTGTGCGACTGGAGCCAAACTACACCAGACTAAAGAGCTCTGATCAGGGAGAAACCAGTCTTGGGTTGCTTGTGTTCTTGTTCAGGGAGGATCTGACCTTGCAGTTAGGGCTGGCCTGTTCCCATGAGGAGCAGGGTCAAGACTGATTTGTATATGGGTGGGTCCAAACTGGGGTGACATGGCGGGCAAAATAATGATGGGCTGGAATGCTAACCCATGTGATTGTCAGTGGTAAGATTCATTGCAAGCATTCCTTGCATAGCCTTTTGTGTTTGATGCAAGGATATTTCTAGACACATTACCAAAATATGGGGTGATTTCTCACATTGGTGGTTTATTTATCTCACAATAAAGTGTCACTCAAAGTACTACACAATGCATGGTTACATATCACTCACATCAAAAATCTTGAAATTGCACTCTAAACTGCCCAGCTATGTGCGATCAGTTCCATGAGCACCTCGGGCTGCTCCCCTGTGGACATAGGGCTACAGCACTCCTTTCCCTCTCGCCAAGCCAAGGCATCCCCAGAAGGCACAGCAAATTATACTGGTACAGAAAAATCAATGAAGTATTGCTATACTTAGTTTGTACATTATGCCTCAAGTGCAATACAGGCCTGAGAGATGTTTTTGCTTGGCTTGGGCCAAAAACTTAATGAGAGGCCTAGCGCGTGCATTTTCGGTGTCTGCCAGGTGCCATAAGCACCTAATTTAAAGTATAAAACAAAGGGGCATATTTACAGGCCCCTAGCACCACCTTGCCCTACATTAACGTAATTTATTCTGATGTTAATGTGGCCCAACGTGGCCAAAATCCCTGTGCCGTATTTACAAGATGGCACAATGCATGCATTGCGCCACCCTGTAACCCTTTGTGCTACATTATGCCTGCACCAGGCATAATGTATGCAAAGGGGGTGTTCCCCCGTTATGGCAGCCGGAAAAATGGCATAAGGAAATTTATGAGATTTCCTTACGCCATGTTTTACGGCACTTTTAACGCCTGCTCAAGAGTAGGTGTTAAAAGGGGCTTTCCATTCTTTATAATGGGGCCTTATGTACTCAGCAGGAGTAGCGCCAATATTTTGGCACCACTCCTGCAGAGTACATCAATAGCGTCATGAAGGATGACGCTATTGTCCCCTACCCTGCGCCATGGTGCGCCATATTTTAAATACAGCGCACACATGGTGGTGGTAAGGGGGTGCTAAGGGGCGCAGGGAAGGTGGCACTGCACTCGGTGCAGCACCACTTTCCATAAATCTGCCCCAAAATGTCATCCAGATAACGCAAACACATAGCAGCTTCAGTAACTGACACGAAAAAGTGCTGCAGTCATGTAAGATGCCTTATTATTCATAAAGACAGTCGAGCGTGGTTTAAATTAAATAAAAAAAATACAAGTAAATGCTGCTACCGGAGTCTGTGGTTCTGAAAAGAAGGGGGCCTGGGTCGTCCTGTCCCTTCTCACCCCCACCACCCCTCCCCAACACCGCTGAAATCTATGATGCAGGACCTCTGTCTGACATCCATGTAACCACTAGACTACAGGTCCTCCATTTCTGCATTAGCCCATTAGGGCACAGTTGTCGGGGAGCATGAGATGCGTTTAGATGCTAAACAACAGCTGCATCCAGGCGGGCTGCTGGTGGCATTAGAGAGAAGTTTGAACACTCAGCCAGCAATGAAAGAACTCTGAAGGAAAACACAGAAAGCTGATGTGGCACAAGGAAGAGCAAATGGCTGAATCAGAATGAATCAAGACAACCCGAGAGAAGCATGTGGCAGGGAAGCAGCATCCTTAGGGGAAAGAGATGCGGTTGTAGGTGGAGAGAGAGTTGAGAGAACACTCTAGGAGGGAGAAGATGAGTAAAGAAACAGCAAGAAAAATTCCTTCACATACATTCAGGTGAACTGATTGGCAAATTGTCATGGCTTCCCATCTGATATTGTAAAGCACACCTTATGAGGAGAGCAACGCATAAATCACCTGGCAACAGGGTTTCCAGGGAAACATATTTTCCCCTGTGGAGTTCTTGCCCATATTTATACAATCCACAGATCCTGCCCGGGGTAGGGGAGGAAGGTGGGTATTGGTAAACACTCTATTTATTTATCGAATTGTGTATATCACAAGTCTATTTCTATGATAGTATTTTACATCAGTGATTAAGAGTGGAAGTTATTTTCGTCCACTGTTTGTTTATTAGGTCCACACAGAGTTGAGCACGATCTGTTACAATTTTGCACCAGGGATGGGAAGCTATTTTTGATTTAAATCCTCATGTATGAGCTGATGTATCACTGTCCATAATGCAAACAATGGGTGCAAATTTTGCACCAGTTTTTGTGACCTGCACAGTATTTCAGAATGTGACTGATGTACTAATCAGTCACATGGCTAAATTTATTTTCATAGGGGGTCGCAAATCTCTCATGAATATTAATGAGGCAAGTCAGATTCTGTGCCCTTCTAGCTGTAAGGTAGGGACAAAGTCCTGTGAGAGAGACAGAACTCACCCCAACATTCACATTCCCAGCATGTCAGCACTTTTAAAAGCAGCTGTGTACCTTAAAGGGGCAGGTGCTACTTTAAAAAAATTTTAACATGCTAGGAAGACACTGGGGAGAGCATTCAGTGGTCCCTGGACCACTGTCTGTTCCTCCCATGGCAACCCAACACGATTCCCAAAAGGTACAACTTCCCCTTTTCAAATCATTTACCACCTAAAATTGGGGAATCATAATTGATCAATGGTTTGTAACAGCAAATGCTACCACAAACCAGTGATACATTCCATTGAAACCTTTAAACCCTACTACTTGAGATTATAAAGTACTTCTGCATGTGAAAAAAAGGTTTTTTGTCGACATAAACCCTTTGATTTTGTGAATCACAGGCTTTGAGTCTGTAAAAGGCCTTTATACATCAAGCCCCTAGTACCTCTTCTTCAGCACCCCAAGCACAGTCAAGGCCTCTTCATCTACATAGCTTATCACTCTGAAGAGCTGATGCACAGCCTGGGCACCACTGTCCAACCTTTTCAAAGCCAAATATTAATATATCTAAACCCTACATGTGGGGAGTCGGGGTCTGAAACAGTGGTAAGGAGAAGGTAAGGTCCCACTTAAAAAGTCTTTGTTGAGGATCAAAGTGCATTGAGTTCAGTGAATTTTAATTAACAGGATTACGACAAAAGTCTTTGTTGCTCCAATTCAAATGATTTATTTTAGAAGACAAGTAACTCCCAATTGAGATACAACAGGATGGGTCCTGAGAAAAAGACAAAAGTCAGCCAACACGTGTTTCGCCCCACAGGCGTACACGCCAGGGCTTTCTCAAAGCTGAAAGAAAGAAAACAACATACGACTAGAAAAAATAATTTGATTGTATTGAAAAAGAAAATTATAGGAGAAGGCAACACCGAGGTGTGGAAACCAGGATTCGTGCAGTAAGATTAGATTCTCAGAAACACTTTATCCCAATGATTGGTGATCCAGGAGAATAGAAATGCAAGAAAATTGAAAAGTGAACAATTAATTTTTTTTTTTAAATGGTGGTTCTATTGCTTGTGTCCATACTGGCTAAGAAAATATAAATTGGAGAAATAAGGTGAGAGGGGAGGCGTGAAAAAGTCACCTGCAAATTATAAACGAGAATATAGCCATAGTAAGCAACAAATAATTATCTTGGGAACAAGGTTAAAAGTGCCTGTGACTGAGTATTAATGTAGGGGTCGGAGAGTGGAGATGAATGTGCTGGTTAGAGTTACTCTAAAGAAAAATAATAATAACATTGTCAAGATTAGGTGTATAATACGACATATAACTGCAAACATACCATGTAGACAATATTCGGCTTGCTAAGGCAAACAGTTATATAAACATTATTCCACTCTGATAATCTGCAAAATAAGTACATACAACCGACATGTAATATTTGCGGTAAGGTTTAGCAATAACATGAGTGGTGAGCAAAAGTTAACATGAGGAGAAGGCAGGAGCAGTAAAGTAATACCTCATAATAGCTGCCTTGGTTAAATTAATAATAAAGTCTATTTATATGAGAAATACGGAGATCTTAACAATTGGCGGAAATGACTCAAAATCACTCAAGGGAAAACGTTACAGGTATGCCCATCATGGTAGGAACAAAAGTGCTGGAAAGACGCTATTAATATCATCAGAAGAATCAAGCAGTAAAAGGTGCTCCAAATTAGGAAGTTTATGTAAATGCGGGGTACTCTGAAAGGTAAGTATATGTGGCCAATATCTTAAGGATTAGAATGTCGAGACAGGCCGACATTAAGCTGATTTTTACTGCACATAGTTTGATGAGGGGGTACTAAAATGCAGCCCCAGTCTCACCTGTTTTGGGTTGGTGTCTAATGTTAGCCATTCGCGTCCGTCGCCATAATTATTTTAAAACGAGGCGGACGCGCCGACCCGGTACCGCGTCTTAAATCCATTTCAGAAAACAAAGTGTCCTACCTCAGTGTTGTCAGTGAGGTACGGACAAAGAGAAAGGACTGTCTTAAGCAGAGATGAGCGGCGCCATCTTGGACTAAGGCAAAGGGCGGCGCCATCTTGTTACGAGTGTTTAATGTCGTCCGGGGTATGGACGGAAAAGAGAGAAGAGAGAGTATTATAATAAAAATGTGAGAAAAATGTAGTGGAAATAGTGATACTAATGATACTGCCTCTTGATGTGAAGCAAGGTCTAAGAGCAACCTGGTATTTGAAAAGGACTATTGTGCTCACTAAACTCCGTGCTACTCGAAAATCAAACCAACTAGTTGTACCCCTCTGTCCAAAAAAAGGAACATAGTAAAATAAAAACTATTAGGGAAGGAAATATAATGCAATAAACAAAATGCATCAAAGTTGTAAAAAACAAGTGATTAATTAGTGTAAACATTAGGAAAACAACAGCAACAAAAAATTATTAGAATAAGCGAGTGGATGAATTGTCCTGTCTGGCAAGGAGAAACACCTTATGGTAATAATACATAGGTAGTGCTTTCCATTAGCCAAAAATGCCACTCATGATCTTTGTTAAGTCCATTGTTCACTGTATCATATTGAATTATCAGACGGCTTTCCTCCAGGCACAATCGTACAAGTAAGTTACTGCCTCTTGGGGATGCTGTAATTCGTCAGAGACCACTAAAAGTAAAGGTACGTTGGTGAGGATGAAATTCAATGAAATGTTCTACTAGTGGTGCCTTTGTGTCCAGTTTCTGTATGTTGCGGTAATGTTCTTGAATCCTGTTTTTTTTAGAGAACGGGTAGTACTGTCTATATAGGCTTGATTACAGGAGCAACAGATTGCGTAAACAACATTAGAGCTTTCACAGTTTATAAAATCATTGATATGATGACTTTGATTATTTATGATAACTAATCTGGATTTGGAGAGGCCCAGCTTGCAAATTGAGCATTTGCTACAGGAATAGAAACCTTTTGGTTTTGAAGGTAGAAAAGTGGTAGCTGGCTTAACGTGGAAAAAAGATGAGCATAGTTTGTCTCTTAGGTTGGGGGCCCATCTAAAACCTATTTGAGGATAATTGGTAATGTGTTTGTTAATGGAAGGGTTGTTCTATATTAAATACCAATATTTTCTCAATTGCTTCCGAATAAGGTGATGGCCATTGTGAAACTCTGTGATGAAACGAATTACGGAATTCTTATTGAGTATCTGGTTACGGTCCATATCTCTCAGTTTATCCTTCGTATTGTTAAGTGAGTTGCGGTTGTAGCCCCCAGTTCTCAGTCTCTCAGTCATTTGGGTAGAGATGATATCATAATCAGATGTGTTGGTGCAGTTCAGTCTAGCTCTCCTGTATTCACCTTGAGGAATGTTACTAATGGTACTGGGAGGATGACAACTGGTAGCATGAAGGATTGAGTTAGCTGCTGTTTTTTTCCGGAAGAACTTGGTCTGAAGTTTGTTGTCTTCGATGAAAATCAGGAGATCAAGGTACTCCACTGAGGAGTTGGAGATTTGATATGTGATCTCGATACCCCAACTATTGGGTGTTAGTGTCTGTAAAAATTGGTTTAGAAGGTCTTTCTGACGTTGCCAAATTAGCAAAATGTCATCGAAATAGCGTCCCCAAAAGATTATATGTTGTGAGAGATGCTCAGTTTGGTAATTCGAAAGCCAGGAGTTTTCCACTGCTCCCATAAGAATGCAGGCATACGGTGGTGCAAATTTCGCCCCCATCGCTGTCCCTTGGAGTTGTAGATAAAATTGACAGTCGAAAAGAAAATAGTTATTTTCTAGACAAAATTTTAACATTTCCAGTATCATAGATTTGCGTGCCATATATTTCACAGATTTGGTGGAAAGACATTTTCTGACAGCTTCTAAGCCATCGCTGGGTTTTATAGATGTGTAGAGGCTGACACAGTAAGCACAGAGGACTTAATTTAATACCCCAATAACAATAAACGAGAAAAAAAAACAAGAACATATTTTGGTCATCATGTATCGTGTTGTATGCAAACTATAGGAACAGCCTTTTTTCAACCAACAGCTGCAAGCTAAAGACTCGTTCAAAGTTTGTGTTGATATTTCCCGAACCCTGGCCCCTGGTATTGGAGTCCAGCACTCCGAACATGGCATCCTCTAACTCCTATTCTTTACCTCCAGTTACTTGTTCCCTCTAGTGTGGATCTTCTAGAGGAATCTGCAAAGGCAGGTTTCCAGCATGATATAATGCACAAATACAATTTAGTAAAGTCTCCACCTTACATACTCATCATACAAGTCCAGGATACTCAAAGCCAAGTCAAAGCACAATTCAGGATAGCCAAAGTCTGGTTTTCCAGTTTCTCAGGAGATGTAAGAGGTGTGATGATGATGTGACTAATACCCAGACAGACAGTGCTAATGACATGATTAGAGTGTATGCAGTGTAGTGTTGGTGGGATTTATATGGCTCACAATCTGCCATCATCACCGCCTCATAGCCAGTCAGTTACGTTGCTTTCCTTATTAAAACCCCAAGTTCTTTTCTGGGAATGGTTAGGATGGCCACAATTGGTGTTACCAAATTACATTAACTGATCAGGGTTGTTATCTAGATTGAACAAGGTATATGAAACACCTTCCTTCAGCTGGGCGGGGAGGATTATTGCTAATGCCAGTCTGGGTGTTACCCAGCTGAGATACATATGACCAATCTCTGCCAACCAACCTCTACAAATGACCAGACTCCTCAGGGTGGTGCATCTGCAATTTATAAAGTGTTGTTAAATTAATGAGGGTTCTGAGTTGATCAAAGCTACTTTGAGTCGCTGAATACATGATTTACCTCTGATCCCTGTCACTGTACTCTGCGTATATTGGAGCTCAATGTATTATATATAATAAAATGCTCCATTCGGACTTCGGCCTCATTCCTCTATGAGGTCATCGATCTTCTTGGTGACTTGCAATATCCTTTTAATGTATGGTGGGGTACCTTATTCCGTATGTAATTGGATCCTATGCCATAACAAACAGGATATGCTACAAGTAGTTATTGTCCCTACAGTTTACACATGAAAAGGAAATCCACATATACATAAGCACTTATAAACTCTCCTGTGACTGAGTGGCAAACAGTCAGGGCTGCACATGGCGTTGGATGACACAAGTGACTAATGTTAGCATTACTTAAAGAATTACTATTTTTTCATATTGGGGATGGTGAATGTTTACTTTTGTTTCCAAAAGGTTTAATTTTCTACTATATTTTTGAGAATACACTTCGATTGGGGTTAATTGTACCACTTTATGGAAAATTGATGAAGACAGTTTCTCTGAAAAAATCATTTCTAAAGATCCAAAAATGCATTGGATTTAATGCCTGATTTAGAAAGATTAATTGTTCATTATTGAAAGATTGAAAGTATAATACATTGAATTGTTTTGTTATTGACAAAGTGCTTGAATTTCAGTTAGATCATGGAATTCTGACACGGGCATTCAGACATATGCAGCTAAAGCTGTTCTATGATGTTATGAGGACAGACTGCTGTTTGGGGATACAAACAGACAGGATCATGGTAGAAATTAATATTGCATATATTTTTACCTCTCTGGAGCCATACATTCAACTCCTTAAACGAGTAAGAAAGTTTGTGATTCACCTTCCCAAATATCATCCTGCTAACTTGTTTAATAAATCAATATGTTATTATCTACAGAGGATTTGGAAGTAAGGGCATTTGTCCACGTGATTAACACAAAATACTTCACAGTGACCTAGTGCTGCACACCTTCAACATCAAGCAAAGAATAAAAACAATATGAACATGCATCTCCGACAGACATACCAAGATATTTTGGAAAGAATGGGACTGGAATGGAAGTAGACCAGACCATTCACAGTAGGAGTGGTTGGTAGAGGAGTTTATTTGCACCTGGTTAGATGGTACAGAAGGGCACAATAATCACGGAGTACAAAGATAATTTGAAAGAGTACAAACGTTCTGTCATGGAAGTTGTCAAACAACATCAGCTAATCATTACAAGAAAGAAGAGATGTTATATTTAAGAGCATCACACCTATTATGTACAGTGTAGGTGAACTGAGTGTCTGAGATAAGACATTAGAGCAGCAGGATACCTCTGTTACATAGTTGGCGGGTGAAGGTGAAACATATCTTTGTGTGGAGAAGTGTATTCAATGGCAACAGAACACAGAATGTGGTGTACATCATTGTGTGTCCTGTCTATGTACCCTAAGAATGGGCAGTGGCCGGCCAAGAATAGTGTGTCAGGCACAGGCTTCCAGGAAAAATACCAACAATGTCATATGACACGCCCCATTTGGGCTCTACTCCCTTTGTGCAGAATTCTACACAACATAGAATTCCACAAACTGGGAAAAAAACACCTGTGGAAAGGCATTTTTCCACAGGGAATACATTTTTTCCATGGAGAAAGCTCTTCCCATAGACCCCAGGAAATCTGGGGGTGATGGACCCTTTTCTCATTCTGAAAGTTAATCATGGAATACATCTCCCACCTTTTCCAAGGTGGGAAGAAGTCAGATTAGAGTTTGGGAACGTCTACAAATGTACATGTGTTGGAGTTACCAAACGTCCAATGTAAACCATGCCTTTGAACACCTACTTCCCACCACCTGAGTGGAATTTATGACTGTGAATTACTCTGCACTGGTGGCAGAGAAACTGGCAGTTGTAAATGCATTTACACCTGCCAGTTATCATTTTGCAAATTCCTGGCAAATGTAAATGAGGCACCTTCAGCCACAAATTTACGTTTATAACTGAAAATTCCTTTGTGAATAGGGCTCTCTTTATTATGGGTATGACTGGTTATCTTACTTGAAAGCATGTTTTATACATGTTTTGGGCATCCTATGCTTCACTGAAAAAAGTTCACAAAAGTGAAGTTGAAAAGTGGTGCTGTATTCTGAGGTGGTTAAAATACTTTCATAGACACATTCATTGGCGTTTATTTTTAGTATTCAGATGAAGGGTTGTAATTGGGTACCGAAGTAGGTAGGCTAGAAGCCTCTGCAGTTTATGCTGACGTGCTGCTAATTTGTTTTCGTTAAAACATATTCCATAAACCGCAGCAGGGCCATTTCTTTTGTGGATGTTCATTTGCGTTAATCCAGGGATTTCTTAAGGGATGTTTCTTCCCAATTTGCTTGTTTCCCATTGAATGACGCAGTATGAAATTCAAGAATCAAATGTAGCATCTGCCACTTTCAATTTCAACAGCAGAAAGTTAACACTTTGATGCCAACATCTTTCTCTTTCCTCTCACTTATTTGAAATATAAAAGAAACATAAGTTACTAAGGGTCTGATTTGGACTTGGTGGACAGGATACTCCATCCCAAATGTGATGGATATCCCGTCTGCTGTATTACGATCCCATTATATCCTATGATGGTTGTAATACGGGGGATGGAGTATTCCATCTGCCGAGATCTAAATCAGGCCATAAGTGTCTTTATTTGGATGCACTGGCCTGAGTGATTCAAACAGGATTACAACGTAATGCGCGCCTTCCTTCCAATTCAAATGTGTCAGAATGGAAGAAGAATGGCAGCTGTCGGGTGTTAACTTTCAGCTAGTCATTTTGAAAAAGGCGATTGGAGGTACACCAGTTTAAATAAAAATGAATGATAATATTAGAAGGTGTTTTACTGTGAGCCATTCAGTGCTAACAATGTCTTCGGGGGACTTCATCTTTAGCGGGATACTTACTTCTAAAAGAACCTTACGTAGGTTGTTAGCATTAGAGGGGTAATGCAGTATATATGGCTGCAAGCAGCACCCTAGCAATACAATTTACCACCCTCAGCAACCCTCAACCAAGGTTCCTCAATCTTGGTGAGACTAGGGTGATATTACAAACTTTGACCTGTTCTTTATTTCTGAGTTAGTTTTCCTCTGTGTCTTTGAAACTCAGGCTACATATGGTGCATTCCCTTTTTCTTAAAAAGTGTGGCTGTTGATGACAAGGAAACATAAACAAGCATTTGCAATACAATGGGTCTCACGTATGCTCGAATTAGGGCTACTAGTGTTGTAAATTCCTAACTGGACTTCTCTTGCCACATAAATTGAAAATGAAAAGTAAAACAGTTGTAATAAGCGAGCTGATCCAAAGCGCCACACCCACCATGAGCATGAGCGCAAAGGAGAGATACATAAAGCAAAAAAAGTTTCCTCGCAGTCAAACATATCAGCAAATGTGCAATTATCCATGTAACATGGTCGATGGTCAAAGCGGTAACAAAACTGCCCTGAGGAGGGACTAACATAAAGCCCTTACCAATGATAACAAAGGATTTTTGAAAGGCAAGCCAGCAAACTCCCACGAACGAGTGATAGTGATGGGAGTGTGGTGGGCGTGGTTAAAAGCCCACAGAGATGACAACACATCAGAGCACTTGCGCTTGACCTGAAAAGTAACCTCCATACTCAAGAATTATGTGCCCTGTGAATCCAAACTCACAAATACAGAAAGTGTTGTATCGCGGGCTGTATCCATTCGCATTGCTACTGCTCATTTTAGCTGAGAATGAGAGCATGATGCTGGCCCCAAGGACATTCAGGACAATACCAATACGTACAGCCTTGCAATACAACAGGATTTCTCTGTAGCTTTAGATAAACAAGGATTGAGGCCTACCACTGACAGCTACGGAAATGCCATTGGTTGGAATTTAGCAGGATGCAGGCCAAGAAACATTGGAAGAACATTGGGTGTGACATTTCATTTCCTTGGCTTTCTGCTTTAGTGAAAAGTTACCTCAGAATCAGACATTCAACAGCTCTGCTATTTTCTTGGAATAATTACTGGAATGAGATTCTGCTATGAGCCCCTATTTCGATGAGGTTTCAAATAAAAGGAGTGCTATTGTTATGTTATCGTTACCTAGTAGGTTTTGGTATAGAGAGATCTGTAATGTTTATGTTGCCTCTCAGTACAATGCCATAATGTTACATGGAAGTGTGGACCACATGAGAAGTTCTGAAGATGATCTGATCTTTATGCCATCCACCAATCAATTAAGTCCTTACAAGCCGAACTGAAACGCATGCTGGGGAATGGTTTGTGTGTAGTTAAATTGGAGTAATTTATGCTCATGTTTTCGATTCACCTGAGGATTGGGCAGTGTGCTGTTGCAAGGCCTGTCTTTACAGTCTCACTTCTCAAGGCCATTATCTGCGAAAGTGGACTAACTCAGTGGATGTATCCTTTGGGAGGTTGGGACTTGCAATTTTAAAACAACCTTTGGGGATCTGATTATATGTTAATCATACAGGTTGCTTGTGCGACTTCTTTCATTGCTTCTAGTCCACAGGTTGGTGTTGTGCTGTTGCAAGTTATTCTCTGGTTTTCTAGGACAGTCAGTTCAATACCCTTCAGGTCATGCAGGTAGACGATTGTGTCATCAGCGTCACCAGCTCTTAATTACCTCAACGCTTTAGGGTTGTCAGGCTTTTTCCTCCTTTCTCATAGATACCTCTGTACATCAGGCTCACAGACTCAGTCATATAATCAGGGTTTTATTGGACAGAGAGAGCTAGAGAGTGAGCTGAGAGATTTCTTAAAGAGATACAAAGGGAGACTTCAGGCATAGCCTGACATAGTCGGAAAGTCATGGGCTCAAGGGACAAAGAGTGGAGGAGATATTGGTGGGTTGTTGTAAACAGTTGTCAATATGTATGTTAGCATATGAGGGTGGACCAAGGAAAATAGGTGAGTGCTGTCATGATTGTGAGTAGTTTGAGTCAGGGTATGAGGCCTGTGGATTTGTTTCTTTCATGGAATGTGGAGAGGATGTGGCGTAATGGCCAGAGCTGCCGACTTTGGAACTGGGGAACCAGGTTCGAGCCTCAGCATCAGCTCAACATCCTGTGATTCCAGGCAAATCACTTAATCTACCTGTGCCTACTAAAAAATGAGTGTGTCCTTATTTAATGTAACTGGTGCGGACATAAGTGCTGTATAAAACTGCAAAACAGAAAATGTGGGGAAAATATCATATGAAGGATAGGTTGCTTTGATGCTTTTGCTGTGTACGTAGGTGCTGGTCCATGGAGCTCTGTAGATCTAAGTCAGTTCAAGTTGATAATTAGCTGGTAGATGTCAAATGTATACCAAGTTTATGGATTTGTTTTTGTGATCTTGTCATGGTCATATTCGATAGTGGGTTAGCAGTTTTAGGCTGAGATTATAACAGGCAGTGGAACAGAGCCAAGGATAGTTTTACCACCACGGGTAAATTAACATTTTCATCTCATTGCCTGCATTAGGGCAAGATTTGCTGCTTCCATGGATCGTTTATTTCCTCTGGTGGCAGAGCACCAAGTGTCTGCTTATTGTGCCTTGCCCTAAGAGAGGCCTTGCGCGCAATTTCAAGCTCATTCAATATTAATAACGAACTTTTGAAAGGCATTATTGACTTCAGTCGTTATCAGGGGAAATTTGAGATCAAACCTAAGTTATGGGCCCTGATTAAACCACGAATACCCATGACGATTCTGGGAGTGGTTATTGGTTGATGACCTTGAGCAGCAAGACACCATGCACATACAATACAACTCCTCCTTCTGCAAGAGCTGTGGCTTACCGCTCCCACTGCCAAACAGAAGTACTGGGTGAGGTCAACAGATTTCAAAGAGGGTAACCATGCCTCACCTTTGGCACTTTGGCCTGAGCAACAATTCAGTCCTGAGAGAAAACTGCAGGATGTGTGTATCAATCAACCAAACACTGGTAGAGTTAATTCGCAAAAAATGCAAATGTCCACACCAAGTCCAACTTTGCAAAAATGAATCGAAATTGATCACGTTCAAATGTTGTAGGAAAAAAAACAGTGATGCAACTGAAAACAAATTGGAAACATTTTGTCTAACAAAGCAATGACACAAGTAAAACAAGCACTGACATAGCCAACAGGTCTCGTCTTTTGGACCTTTTGAGTGTGTAGTCATGCAGCACATTATCCTGAATGTTGTGCCACCAGGGATCGAAGAGCTGTACTGCATTGCTAAATTACATTCCTAAAGTGCACGTTTTGTGGTGCAGATTTGGAAGCGAATTAAGCAGCTGTGGAGTTCTTCAATAGCTCTTAAAACTAGCTGTTTTGCATTCATCGTGGATATACATGAAAGAGAAAGGGAGTTTAAAAAAATGTCCAGAAGTGCAGTTATTTTTTAGAGAAATGTGACTGAAATGTGTGGGGGGTGTCTCTGGCAAGACAGGTGACTGAGCTGAGCCCTCGCTCCTGATACCTGTTGTGACTTTTGCCTAGGTCATAGGTTCAGGTGCTGGTAATGCCACATCAGCATTTCATATTTTCGGGTCGATTATTGACTGTGCATGTATACAACATGTCTCGCAGAGACACAGAAGCACTGCCTAGGCTTGACCTAAAAAGGTTCTGTTTTGCTTCTGATGTATGCTATGGAATGAAGCGAGGGCCTTTCAAGTACAGTGCTCTGTGAACAACACATATAGCTTTAATGAGCGTTAGAGCCTCGCTCCATTGTCACTTCTAAGGACCTATGGGAACAACAACCTGAGGTACTGCTTTGTGATACAAGCTGCGCTGTGGCCTGGCACAGTAGGGGCCAGGAGTGTGGTATCAGCCTGCGTTAGTGTGTCCATGCAGCGCTGGTGCCTGGCTCATTAGGGACCCATTGTAGCAGGTTACCCTAATGCACCGAGATACATGCAGTGCTGGTGACTGGCTCATTAGGGACCTATTGCAGCAGCTTGCCGTAATGCACCGAGATACATGCAGTGGTGGTGCCTGGCTCATTAGGGACCTATTGTAGCAGCTTACTGTAATGCACCGAGATACATGCAGTGCTGGTGACTGGCTCATTAGGGACCTATTGTAGCAGCTTACCGTAATGCACTGAGATACATGCAGAGGTGGTGACTGGCTCAGAAGGGACATCTAGTAGTAGCTTACTGGAATGCACCGAGATACACGCAGTGCTGGTGACTGGCTCAGAAGGGACATCTAGTAGCAGCTTACTGTAATGCACCGAGATACATGCAGTGGTGGTGACTGGCTCAGAAGGGACCTATAGTAGCAGCTTACTGTAATGCACCAAGATACATGCAGTGCTGCTGACTGGCTCAGAAGGGTCCTCTAGTAGCAGCTTGCTGTACTGCTCCGTGATACATGCAGTGGTGGTGCCTGGCTCATTAGGGACCTATTGTAGCAGCTTACCGTAATGCACCGAGATACATGCAGTGGTGGTGCCTGGCTCATTAGGGACCTATTGTAGCAGCTTACCGTAATGCACCGAGATACATGCAGTGGTGGTGACTGGCTCAGAAGGGACCTCTACTAGCAGCTTACTGTAATGCACTGAGATACATGCAGTGCTGGTGACTGGCTCAGAAGGGACCTCTAGTAGCAGCTTACCGTAATGCACCAAGATACATGCAGTGCTGCTGACTGGCTCAGAAGGGTCCTCTAGTAGCAGCTTGCTGTACTGCTCCATGATACATGCAGTGGTGGTGACTGGCTCAGAAGGGACCTCTAGTAGCAGCTTACCGTAATGCACCGAGATACATGCAGTGGTGGTGCCTGGCTCAGAAGGGACCTCTAGTGGCAGCTTACCGTAATGCACCAAGAGACATGCAGTGCTGCTGACTGGCTCAGAAGGGTACTCTAGTAGCAGCTTGCTGTACTGCTCCGTGATACATGCAGTGGTGGTAACTGGCTCATTAGGGACCTATTGTAGCAGCTTACTGTACTGCACCGAGATACATGCAGTGGTGGTGCCTGGCTCATTAGGGACCTATTGTAGCAGCTTACCGTAATGCACTGAGATACATACAGTGGTGGTGACTGGCTCAGAAGGGACCTCTAGTAGCAGCTTACTGTAATGCACTGAGATACTTGCAGTGCTGGTGACTGGCTCAGAAGGGACCTCTAGTAGCAGCTTGATGTACTGCTCCGTGATACGTGCAGTGGTGGTGACTGGCTCAGAAGGGACCTCTAGTAGCAGCTTACCGTAATGCACCTAGATACATGCAGTGGTGGTGCCTGGCTCAGAAGGGACCTCAAGTAGCAGCTTACCGTAATGCACCAAGATACATGCAGTGCTGCTGACTGGCTCAGAAGGGTCCTCTAGTAGCAGCTTGCTGTACTGCTCCATGATACATGCAGTGGTGGTGACTGGCTCAGAAGGGACATCTAGTAGCAGCTTACCGTAATGCACCGAGATACATGCAGTGGTGGTGACTGGCTCAGAAGGGTCCTCTAGTAGCAGCTTACCGTAATGCACCAAGAGACATGCAGTGCTGCTGACTGGCTCAGAAGGGTCCTCTAGTAGCAGCTTACCGTAATGCACCAAGAGACATGCAGTGCTGCTGACTGGCTCAGAAGGGTCCTCTAGTAACAGCTTGCTGTACTGCTCCGTGATACATGCAGTGGTGGTGACTGGCTCAGAATGGACCTCTAGTAGCAGCTTACCGTAATGCACCGAGATACATGCAGTGGTGGTGACTGGCTCAGAAGGGTCCTCTAGTAGCAGCTTACCGTAATGCACCAAGATACATGCAGTGCTGCTGACTGGCTCAGAAGGGACCTCTAGTAGCAGCTTACCGTAATGCACCGAGATACATGCAGTGGTGGTGACTGGCTCAGAAGGGTCCTCTAGTAGCAGCTTACCGTAATGCACCGGGATACATGCAGTGGTGGTGACTGGCTCAGAAGGGTCCTCTAGTAGCAGCTTGCTGTACTGCTCTGTGATGCATGCAGTGGTGGTGCTTTGCTCTCTGAGCTCTGGAACAAAACCTGCCATAGAGTAACCGAATAACCATGTACAGCACAAAGTGAAAATCGGATTGTGCTGCACAAGATGAGATGTTCCAGATCATTTAATAGGGTCTAAAACCTTTGACACTGTCTCAGAGGTAGAACACTAAACACACTAGGGATCAAACAAAGGGATAAACGTCTACGGGTCACATACGGAGAAACACTGCTACAAAAAGAATTGTAAGCAAGAGCTGGACTGGCTCCTTAAACAGTGTCACAAAGTTATTACAGAAAATGAAAGTCACTTTCTTGTTCAACAATATTAATAAATAGTGAGGAGTTTGGCTAGTGACCTCGTTAAAAACTCTTTAAAACTAAGAGATGCTGCTGGGTGAGAACTGAGAAGGCAGAAAAGGCTGCCAAATCCTAGCAGTACTAATACTATGGCTTTAGTTGTGCAATGAAGAATACCCGGCAGAACACAATAGTACTCTAAAGTCCAGATATAAGCAAAAAGTACCAGTTGTGACAGAACTGTGGATCGCTACACTACAGTGTTATACAGATGTCTCATGAAAGATTACTGTGTACTACCAACCTGTGACAATACTTTATGTATATTAGTAAAGTATTTTGCCTGATATGATGTGTTGTAATAGTTTTTGGTACATCCTGCGTCAGTGTTTGACTTTGCAGGGATCTCTAGTTATGCTGTGTGATACTGCACTTAGGTGGAGTATCCAGCTGCTAGAAAATGCTGCTGCAGCCCGATGGTGTTTTACATGGAGTGTTAGGAGGCTGCTAATTCAAATTGGATAAATATGCTTTTCTGTGTCTTCTACTACCCTTGATGATACAGCAAGGCAACCTGCACGCAGTTTTAAATACTATTTAGCACCCAACACTTGCATAAATGCAAAAACTTAGTAAAACCATTGACAACGGAACATTTTCATTTTAAGAAGTTGATGATTGACCCTCCTCCATGAGCTCTAAATGAAAATGGAAAATAAGCGGTGTCTGAGATCAGAGCTCGAAGCCACTGAAAATATTAAGCGCTTGTGTGAAATGCTCTTAGAGAAAGGGATAAGTAGTCCCTAAACAGATGCCAAAATGGGAAACGTGGAAGGCTACAAGTAATGGGGTGCCTCTCCGTGGGAGCGACAACCGACAAAAAGGAAAGATAAAGCACTTGGAAGCAATGATTTTGAAAGGACATTGAAAGAAATAAATGAAAAGCAATGGGCACACTTTAAGCCCACAAAGTATACACAACATGTCTCGAACAGACAGCGCAAGCGCTGCCTAGGCTGGGCCTAAATAGTGAAAACATTTCTAAATGTCTTGCTTAGTACTGAGGAAGGCCATGGAAGCTCATGTGACCAGCCAACGAGTACACGCAATGACGTACAAGTTGTAAGTTTCTCCCAGTTAATGATTATGCTTTGGTTGACGGGGTACTCAATGAAAATTTGACAGATAGCATGTCTGACATATTACAAAAGCCATAAACTGTAATTCACTTGCAATACCATGGATGAGACATTCACTACATCTGTGATAGAACATTCTGTCAACCAAACTGTGAACAGGACCCTAAATCCATATAAGCTCCAGGAGTTTGGATTTTTCTTGTGTGAGTTCTCAATGAAGTTCCAGCTTCTGGTTGAAACAGTGTCATAACTGACCAGGGCATAAGCTAAGACTAAGAGTAAGTGTCCCCAACCAGCTTAAAATTGGTGGTTCCATCTGATTAGGCATTCCACATCTGATTTTCAAATAAAAGTTTGGTTCATGGAAAATTAAAGTGGAAAGAACCAGCAGACGGTAGTCACATAGGTCTACAAGAGTTCAGTAGCAATTGTAGGAATCCTCTGAGACCTCCAGACATCTGCATAAAATCTCTGTACAGGACTAGTTTTCAAAGAGAGGTCAGCTAACATGCAGCCAGGGTATGCCGAAAAATGGAGGACTGCTGGGTTAAACATTTGTACCTGCAGACTGATATTATCCTAAAGATTTGTTTCATCCATTGTTCGAAAATTAAGGGTGTATGAAATAATGGGTGTATGGGATTATGGGTATATGAAATAATAATTGAATTCATAATTGTGACTTTTATGAAAATGTCTACTATAAAACATGTACCAAAAGGTTGCACTACATAAAACATGTTTGCAACAGAATTTGTCCATAAAAAGTAGGTTATTGGTGGGATTTTCCACAAAATTATATTTTAATAGTATTTTTCACCATTTCTGGCATTGGCCAGGGTGCAAATTTTAACCACTGGAATCTATGCCAGAGGGCTAAAAGTAGAAAAGCTGCTCTAAGGTCACATGCCCTTGATTCAAGTTACCACTAAACCTGCCTTCCAAGTTTTTTTTAACCCTTTATTTATGCATTTTGACATAACAACATAACAAGTGCATTGAGGTGTCATAATCATACAGCACATATTTTTGGATGCAATCATTTATTAGTCAGATACAAATAAGCAATACAGATACTAAGACAGTGAATTAATGGTGAATGAACTATATCCAGATAAGTCACACTCGGCAGTGGTATCTCCCTCAAGCCCAAGGGGGTGATAATGTCTCATGACTGAATCCCCTGCATCCGAGTCAGTGTCTGTGTCCTAATGTTCATTAAAGGTGTCCAACATTGCACCCTAGGCTGCCAGGTATCCCTCTATCTTATCATCTGTGCGAAAGAGTCTTATGTGTTGTTCTTCAGTGACCCCTCATTCCAACACATCCTTAACACATAGGGCCTCACTAGGGGTCCATACTCCCATCCATCCCACTGCTATTCTGCGCTTTGCAAGACGTTATGGGAGTTATAGAAGTTTGTATGCGCTCTTGCATCCTTTGGGATGCTTGATTACCCCCAGCAAGCATGCACTAGGTGCCATCAGAATATCAGTCCCTACTACTTCAGAAAGACGGGGTATTATCATTTCCCAAAATTTCCACATGACCTGGCCAAATGGATGAAAGTGGTTCCCTCCTCTCCACAACGGGCACATTGTGTCTTCTTATTGAGAACAGTCAGGTTGAGTTTACCCGGTGTTATTTACGTACGAAGTAGAAAATTAAAGTGGAGTCATTTGAATCGATTATTACAGGAGACTGATTTTACAAGACCACAAGCGTGCTCCTAGTCTGAGTCAGCAATAGGCTCGCCGAGGTCTGCCTCCCAAGCCACCCTCGTTCTATATTCCTGCTTTGTCTGATCCTCACAGAGTGCTCTATAAAACAAATAAATAAGGTGCCTACCCTCGCCCAATGTAGCAATCCCCCCCAAGGTCTGTGAGGGTGTAGGGGCCACTGAGTGTGTGCACCCTAATTCCCTTGCAGAGTTTTCCAGTTTGGCATAGTGCAAAATTGCCCCTGTCCTATCTCAAAAGTGTCTTGTGCTTCCAGGAATGTGATGAATTTTTCCTCAGGATACAAGTCCCCTATGAGAATACAGCCACCCTCTCTCCAGCGCTCCGGTCCCCTATGAGAATACAGCCACCCTCCCTGCAGCGCTCCATGGACATATCTTGGCCAATAGATTTGAAGGCCTATAGTTCCCAGAGGGGACGCTCCCTGTCAAACATGGATCTGTGCAATATTTTCTTCAGCACTGTTTCCCATAAATGTGCGGTATGCCTGATCAGACAGAGCATTAATGTGGCTGCTTGACCCCCCTACATTAGAAGGTGTGGCAGTGTGGCCCCTCTTGTCGACCCCTGTAAGAGTCATTTCTCCCATTTGGCCACATGTTGTAAATGTGCTCGATAATGATATGAACACATATCTATGAGAGCTAAGCCTCCCTCTTCCATGTCCATTTAAGTACCACTAAGGTGACCCTACTATGTTTCCCTGTCCATATCATGAAGAGATAAGCAGACTATCCAGGGTCCTAAAAACTGCTCTTGTAATTGGAACAGTGTATTTAGTATAAGGTAAAGGAAGAAAGCCCTTTTTTTTTTGCAACCACTGCTCTTCCCATGACTGACAGGGGGAACATATTCCAGAAAGTGACCAAGTTGGTGAGTCCGTGCACCAGTCACTTGACAATAATCATTTGATGCTCCATCTGTGTCCTAGTAACCATAATTCCCAGGTACCGAAACTCTTCTGTTCCCATTTGATCCCCAAGGCTGGTAATTGATTTTGGGGCACTCCCGCTAAGCGCCCCATGGGAAACAACAACATTTTTCTCATTATCTGTAGCCCCGATACACAGCCAAAGTTCACTAGGTGTTGCATTAGTATAGGCACTGCCTCTGCAGGAAAGTGAATGTACAGCAAAGCATCGTGAGCATACAATCGATGATGTGGATAGTCTTGTGCACTTGTATGCCCCAAGCCTCCAGTTCTCTGCACAGTGAGGTGGCCATAGGTTCTAGAGCCAAATCAAAGAGTAGAGGAGAGAGAGGGAGCCCTGTCAGGTGTCTTACTGAACGGACCAAATTTCAGAGATGTTACCTCCCACCTTGACATGGGCTGAGGGCCCTGTGTATAGTAGACGGACCCATTCTTGAAATGTCGGACCGAACCCCATCCCCCAGAGTACCCTGATGAGATAACTCCACCTTACCTTTGCATGCTTTTTTGATATCTAAGGACACAAGAGCAAGGTCCGAGTCCGATCCCTCTGTCTCATGCCAGATATGAGTTAGGGGCCCCAGATGCCATGCTACGTGAGGGCATAAACCCATACTGGTCGTCATGGACCAAGGTATGGATTACTCCCTGCAGCTGAGCCTTCAGTACTTTTCAAAGGATTTTTACAATGGTATTGATCATGGTGATAGGTCTGTAAGAGGAAGAGTCCTCGGGGTCTCCCCCAACTTTAACAGAAGGTTAATAACACCTTTGGGCATAGTCAGTAGTAGGATACCATGACTTCGTGCTTCTGCGAAGACCTGCAGCAGTTTCTCTCACAGGACCACAGAATACTCTTGATAGAATTTGGCGGGGAACCTATCACCTATAGAAGACTTTTCCCTGTTCAGGTCCCGGAGTACCTCACATAGCTCCTCCAGGGTAAGATCCACCTCAAGATCCCGAGCACCTTCTGGTGTAAGATGAGGCAGTGTCACTCTTGTGAAGAACCCTTCCTTCCTTCAGGACCAATCCCCCTACTTTCTTTATATACAGTGCGGAATATGGTCAGGACAGTACCACTTTGGTTGAGTGTCTGTAGATTGGGTGGGATCTCCTGTTCTCTTCTCAGAACCCACCCCAATAACCAGCCAGACTTGTTCCTCTCCCTATGTAGTCTCTATCTATAGGAAGTGATGGTATATTTATCCGGAGAAGCCCATAGCACTTGGAGACCTCTTTGGGCTTGAATTACATTGTTTCTAGCAGAGGCCGAACTTGCTTTGTCCCTATCTTGTGCTGCTAGTTTCTGTTCTTGATTATCAATATCAGCGATAAGCTGTTGCTGGACCCCACGTCATCCCAATGCAGGTTCCCCTCCGCCTTCCATGTTTAAAAACACTCCTATTAGGCAAAAGAAGATGTGATGGTCACAGTTTAATGCAGATCAGCGGCTTTGATGCTGACCTTCCTCCTAGTTCTAGTGTTGAAGTTGCAAATTCAAAAATACAAGAAAGCAAAGGTGGCACTTGCCTATCTGTGATCTTAACAAATACTTTTGAACAGGTCTCTTGTGATGCAGGACTCTCACGAAAAGCTGTTGGGGTGTTCCCTCCTCCCAAAACAAACCTAAAAAGTGCTCCTCTAAGATAATTGAGAGTTTTCCCTGCTGCCCCAGGTTTTTGCTGTTTCAAGAAATGCTTAGTTGACCAAGCACTCCTAAACCTGAGTTACAGACCTAGGTTACATAGAAGGATCCACCAATCAACATGCTAGCACTTGTTCCCTCACACTTCTTATAGAGCTACTCAGTACTTCGAGTTAATTAGGAATTCTTCACTTGCCAATATCTGCCTCCAGTCCTAGGTTCTCCAATAGGTAGAGTCCCTGAACAGGCAAAGCAGACTGACCACAGGAGAGTCAGACATCAGTACCCCTGGAGGTCAAACGAGTAGGCTGACTGGTTGCAACCGTGGAAGAAGACATTAGCAACAGGAACATTGAAAATGAAAGTTTGAGTAACTTCCCAGGTATTTCCAATAGAGGGTCCATACATGTACAGGTATTTTCTACACAGGGTCAATAAATTCGCATTTCTGTGCTTCCCCTCTTCAGACCTTGAGAACTGTGAGAAAAGATTGAGCATTGGGATTTTCCAGTAAATTGCCAGTAGAGCACCGGTATATACTATTCCCCATTTCCTATACTAGTGTTGTCGTTTCTCACATAACAATTTTCAGCATTTTGATTATATTGAAGTCTTATGAGATATACTCGCACCCAATAAAGTCTGAGTGCTGATTGGAAAAATAAAAACGGTGCTATTATTATTAGTAAAGAGATTTGTGCTGATCTTGACTACTCTTCTCATTTCTTCTGTAGAAACTAGAGCAGCTCTCCAAGATTTGATACGTATGCCTCACCCACTGATGGTAGCATTCATAGAGAAAGGAGGTCAGTGTGGCTGGGGCTGCTGCCTGGTAGAGGCGAGTTAACCCTTACAGCTCCACCTGCTCATCTGACAAGTGTGGGAGGAAGTCCCTGAACACACATCTGGCAGGCTTCAGGATGGGCTTTTATCATAAGATGAGTAGAATACCCACATATCAGGAAATATAATTATACCACTATTGCATCTCTTACTGAACAAAAAACTGAAAACCATCATACAGTACTGTTTAAATACTATAAATCTGATCTTAATGATTGTCAAGTCTAGTTATGAATTTAGGGGCTAATTTAGAACGGCTAAGGAGAGTCTGCATAGTGTATTACCTTAAAATATTTTACAGTACAAATTGCCTCAAACCAGTCCCACAATACCAGAGGTGCAGGGGGGTGAAAAGAAATTGCATTTTATCAAGACCAAAGTGGCTAAGACCGGTTTGGCAGTCTCTTGCTAGAGTAGAGATCTAAACGCTAGCGGTGCAGAGACCAGAAAAATAGAGGAGGTCATGGATATAGAGAATTTCCTGCACTCGTCTTTCAGGTTCGTAGGATTTTTGATGCTGGATTGGCAAGGTCTGCAAAGGTAATGTGACAAAAGGAATGATGAATGTGGGACCATGAAACAGATATTCCATTTAGATGTTGTCACAACACCAAATGCTCTTAAGGATGACATTGTTACAGAAGGGATATATGGGAGGTGCAACGCATTCTATTTGATAGCTAAATGACAGATTGATCTTCATTAAGTCTAAAAGCCTCAGGGATTATTACAAGTTTGGCTGTCATTGTGACAGACATACTTCTGTTACAACACTCCTAAGTGAATTGTGGGTACTGCTTCAAGGAACAAAACATTGCTGCAGGTCCACCATCCCATACCGGGGTGGCAAAAGTTGCGTGAATCATGACCCCCAAACGGGGCTACATTTCCAGAACTCTGATAACAAATGTCTCAGTTGTCTAGGGGTATTCCCCCAATGTATGGGGAACATTTCAAAGTTTTTTTTTTAAATTATACGTGATCACACAGGTTACTAGTGGGAATGAATTGGATGGACAACTTTAATTGTGCAGCCCCTCCCACACCATTACCTTCTGCCCTAGGACCAACATTAGTCCTCAATGGTGGAGCTGGGAGTTCCAGCACCATAGCAGACACCGCCCTCCCCTATGAGCTATAATAGGCAAAGAAAGAGTTGTGGGCATGCAGATCTGCCATCACTGCCCACTTGACCCCTCAGTCTCATTTTGGGCTTGTGCTCTATACTGTGCTCAAAACAAAGCGTCCACAGGGGGTCTTAATGAATGGGGACACCCAGGACACATTGAACCTGCTGCCCCTCTTAAGAGTTGTGGAGAGGTTCAAACCGAGGACCACTGGAGAAGTCTTAAAAGGCAATAAAGACATAAAAAAACCACAAGCGAATTTCTATAACTATGTCAACATAAATACGTAGAGGAAGCCAAACGTCGACCGAGACTATATTACATATATTTGACTGATACGTCACATTTAGAGTCACCCCAAACACAAATACATTACGTTTACTGTTTATGAGCCCGTTCGAATGAATATTTGCTATTAACAGGTAAAAGGTTGTTTTGAAAATTCGAAGGGACCAAAGGTCACACAGGGAGAGTTGGCTGTGTGAGGCTGGCCTCATTCTGGGAGTTACATTCACACAAAGGCTTGGCATCAGTCATACGACTGGCATCACATATATGGAGGCTGGTACAGCACAGGGAAGCTTCTGTTACACAGCAGCAGCCTCAAATTATCTGGATAATAACATCAGCAGGGGTTGAAATGAGGAGAGGTAAACAGTTATTTCATTGATATGCTATGCTTTTCTGAAGTAAATTACATCTACAATTTAATAAGAGACTTACACGAAACAGACAAGTCAATTGAAAAGAGACAATTAATTTTACAACACAGGCCTTCTGGTTTCTTTCTCAGCCTGCGATTCAGTGCTTAGTTTGAGCCAGTGGTTTCTGGTGGTCGGCACCAGCATTTAATTGTCAACACTGGACTTATGCCAGCCTGCCACTGGTGGTGGTGTCGAATTTAGAGATGAGGGCAACTACAGTTATTTATTATTTCAATATACATTAAAATGAATAATAAATGCTGTCCAATGCATTGTTATAGCTTTGTGGGCCTGCAACAGTCTGAATTGTCACCATTGTAGAACTGTGATGGTTAGTAGTTCTAGCAGTACTGTCATTGCCAGCGCTGGCAGAGGCAATGGGTGGCACAACCTGCAATGGCTCCTGATGAGGGTCCTGGCACTCACGTTTCACAAATTAAGCACTGCCGTTAATATGAAAATGCAGAACCAAGAAGACCTTCTCAAAGTGCTTAATATGACCAGCGGTTTCCTGTGCTCAGCACCGGAAAGTAATTGTCAACACCAGCACTTGTGAGTCTGTCACACAGAAGTGATGTTTATCTAATGTAAAGATAAGCAAAACAATAGTTGGTCAGTAATTTAATATACACTAAAAACGACTAACACCTGCCATCGAAGCTATTACTACAGCTTGGTTGCCTATAGTCTGAACTGTTGATACCGGTAAGAGTGTGGTGGTTCGTGCTTGTGTTGGTTGTGTCACTGGCAGGGTTGGTGGGGCAACGGGTGGTGGAAACTGCTGTCCCCTCCTGATGAAGACCCTAACACTTTGTTTTTAACACAAATTAAGCACTCCCTTCTAGGTCAAAAAATGTGGGCCTTGACCTGAAACATGGTTTTAATTTGTGCAGAGCATAAGTTGGATATAAAGATCAATTGCTTAATTTGTACAAAAATAAGTGCCAGAGCCAAAAGTTTTGCTCTGAAGCCCTCAACCACCACTATTGAATGTCGGCGTGATGAATACCAAGGCTGCTACACCTTATGCCTCTTTAAGCCACCACCAGACACTCCGTGCCCTTTTATCTCACTCTTGTGGGTTCTTTTCATCCCTGTTTTCTCCCTTCCTCGTGTTTTTTCCATCTTTCTTTTCCCCTTGTGTTTTTTTTCTCGCCTTCTCTGGATCATAGTTCGATGAGACAAAATGAGTGCAGGTCCCCAAAGAAAGTGCTGGTGGGCCTCCACCTGCAACTACCAGCTCAAATTAAGCACTGTACAGATCTATTTATATAGGTACCAAACCATATTTCCAGTCATTGACTTTCATTGATTAAATCAGTGCATTCTGGTAACTTATTGCTTTTTAAGGCTTCTTTTGCTGCAGTGATTCATACAAGTAAAGCCCATGGCTGGAAAAATTGTATCTCGCCAACATGATCATGTAATCCAAAGTCCTAAAAGCCTGTAGGCTTGTGTGTAGATACCATAGTACCCCGAGTACACCACGTCAGCCGTCCTTCACCTCACCATATGTGATATGGTCTTAGTGCCTCTGCTCGGCTGCAAATAATAGCGACAGAGAACCAGGAGGGGAAACCTGGGGGTGCTAAGAGAAATTTGTCTTTTGTTAGGTATATGGGGGTTATTAGTCCATGGCCAGGCAGTAGCTCTGGGGTTCTCTAAGTAATCAGGCTGAAGTACACTGAACGCTTAAATTTTGTCCTGATTTGGGGTCAGTTACGTTGCAAGGGTGTAACATGGTGGGATTCTCAAGCATGCTGCTAAGTCTGATGATGCTCTGTGGATCCCTTGGAGATACAAACATTTGCGCCCTGGCTGTTCTGTCGTTAGGTATGTATGTGAGAACAGAATAGGCAGAGACCAGCACGTTGCTAATTTGAGCTTTATTATATCGTCTCATGCTTGTACATTTATTCCCTACTGCTGTGGAGTTTATCTTCTCCCAGACTTCCCTTAGCTTCTAGTCTAAAATCCCCTTGTTTCCCTCACTTCCTGCCTTTCCCCATCCCCACACAGGACGTGGTGTCCAGCGTCCAGCTGGCATCCCCATGGTCCTAGTGCCTCTTGGCATAAGCCAAAAGGATATCGCTGTGCTGAGGTCACATTGCAGACACCTGTTCTTAATGAGGTGGGCTGTGAGAAGAGCATGTGTCCACGCGCCGGGCTCAGATACAGGTCCCAGGATAATGGCTGACATCACAGGCCGTTCTGGGAGGGATGGTTTGTCAGACAAGGCATGGGTGGTGGACCTATGGCAAATGAGTAAAATCCAAAAACAATTTTTGATCGGTGGTATTAAATGCCCTTTGTGATATTTAGGACAGAGCAGTCATGTGTGCCAGAGGTAGGCCCAGAGCTAATTTTAGGGATCTGGGACCTCTTTTTCGTCTTCATGATTTGGGATTGAATTAAACCACAAGCGTGAAATAAAGAGATATAGAGTAGCCAAGGCTTTGTGGCAGAAGGTGGCATGGGGTGGAAGCATGACAAAGCAGCCTTGTGATTCTGGCATTTGGAATGGACATCTAAAACGCTTTGAGGCCTTGAATTTTTTGTTGTTTTCACAAATTACCTCTGGTGCTGTGCTTTGGACAAACACATTTTAGCACTACAATGAAAACAGACATGTGGCACACCCTCCAAATTCTTTCACTTTCCAGGAATTAATTACACGTTAATTCGCTCTCCACTCTTGAAATAACGGCACCATTTATTCATTATAAATCCGCATTGAAAGTGCTGTACTGCAGGCCCAAAGGACGATGCAACTAATAATAAAATATCAAGTAACTGGGCACCCTGAAGCACAAGTCAGGCAGGTGAGTAACCGACGGAGAACGGCTCGCCTCTGCTTTGTCACAGCCTCAGCCTTTAGTACACTACAACCCTGGTCACCTCACAACTAGGATGACGTCTACCAAGCTCTGCTGTTCTTCCGCACTTTGTTCAATGTCAGCTACAATAGTGCAGCCAGATGCGCACTACTGACACGCTCCTGCTGTACTGGTGTGCACTACTGACAAGCTCCTGCTGTACTGGTGCGCACTACTGACACGCTCCTGCTGTACTGGTGCAGCCAGGTGCACACTACTGACACGCCCCTGCTCTACTGGTGCAGCCAGCTGCGACCTACAGACACGGTCCTTCTGTACTGGTGCAGCCAGATGCGCACTATAGACACGGTCCTGCTGTATTGGTGCGCACTACTGACACGCTCCTGCTGTACTGGTGCGCACTACTGACACTCTCCTGCTGTACTGGTGCAGCCAGGTGCACACCACTGACGCACTCCTGCTGTACTGGTGCAGCCAGATGCGCACTACAGACACGGTCCTTCTGTACTGGTGCAGCCAGATGCACACTACTGACGCACTCCTGCTGTACTGGTGCAGCCAGGTGCACACCACTGACGCACTCCTGCTGTACTGGTGCAGCCAGATGCACACTACTGACGCACTCCTGCTGTACTGGTGCAGCCAGGTGCACAACACTGACACTCTCCTGCTGTACTGGTGCAGCCAGGTGCACACCACTGACGCACTCCTGCTGTACTGGTGCAGCCAGATGTGCACTACAGACACCGTCCTTCTGTACTGGTGCAGCCAGATGCACACTACTGACGCACTCCTGCTGTACTGGTGCAGCCAGATGCACACTACTGATGCACTCCTGCTGTACTGGTGCAGCCAGGTGCACACCACTGACACTCTCCTGCTATACTGGTGCAGCCAGGTGCACACTACTGACATGCTCCTGCTGTACTGGTGCAGCCAGGAGCACAACACTGACGCACTCCTGCTGTACTGGTGCAGCCAGATGCACACTACTGACACGGTCCTTCTGTACTGGTGCAGCCAGGTGCACACTACTGAAGCACACCTGCTCTACTGCTGCGCACTAGTGACACAGTCCTGCTGTACTGGTGCAGCCAGGTGCACACTACTGACACACTCCTGCTGTACTGGTGCAGCTCGTTGCACACTACTGACACGCTCCTGCTGTACTGGTGCAGCTCGGTGCACACTACTGACACGCTCCTGGTGCACTGGTGCAGCCAGGTACACACTACTGACACACTCCTGCTGTACTGGTGCAGCCAGATGCACACTACTGACACGCTCCAGCTGTACTGCTGCAGCCAGATGCGCACTACTGACACGGTCCTGCTGTACTGGTGCAGCCAGGTGCACACTACTGACGCGCTCCAGCTGTACTGCTGCAGCCAGATGCACACTACTGACGCGCACCAGCTGTACTGCTGCAGGCAGATGCGCACTACTGACACGGTCCTGCTGTACTGGTGCAGCTAGGTGCACACTACTGTGTTCCTGATGTACTGGTGCAGCCAGATGCGCACTACTGACACAGTCCTGCTCTACTGGTGCAGCCAGATGCACACTACTGACACGGTCCTGCTGCACTGGTGCAGCCAGATGCACACTACCGACACGGTCCTGCTGCACTGGTGCAGCCAGGTGCACACTACTGATGCACTCCTGCTGTACTGGTGCGCACTACTGATATGCTCCTGCTGTACTGGTGCAGCCAGGTGCACACTATTGGCGCCTTCCTGCTGTACTGGTGCGCACTACTGACACGCTCCTGCTGTACTGGTGCAGCCAGGTGCACATTACTGACGTGCTCCTGCTGTACTGGTGCACACTACTGACGTGCTCCTGCTGTACTGGTGCAGCCAGGTGCACACTACTGACGCACTCCTGCTGTACTGGTGCGCACTACTGACACACTCTTGCTGTACTGGTGCAGCCAGGTGCACACAAATGACACGCTCATGCTGTACTGGTGCAGCCAGGTGCATACTACTGATGCACTCCTGCTGTATTGGTGCGCACTACTGACATGCTCCTTCTGTACTGGTGAAGCCAGGGGCACACTACTAACGTGTTCCTGCTGTACTGGTGCAACCAGATGCACACTACTGACGTGCTCCTGTTGCACTGGTACGCAATACTGACGCGTTCCTACTGTACTGGTGCAGCCAGGTGCACACTACTGACATGCTCCAGCTGCACTGGTGCAACCAGATGCACAATACTGACACGCTCCTGCTGTACTGATGCAGCCAGATACACACTACTGTGTTCCTGCCCTACTGGTGCATCCAGATGCACACTACTGACACTCTCCTGCTGTACTGGTGCAGCCAGGTGCACAGTACTGACACGTTCCTGCTGTACTGATGCAGCTGGTGCAGCCAGGTGCACACAACTGTGTTCCTACTGTACTGGTGCAGCCAGGTGCACACAACTGTGTTCCTACTGTACTGGTGCAGCGAGGTTCACACTATTGGCGCGTTCCTACTGTACTGGTGCGCACTACTGATACGCTCTTGCTGTACTGGTGCAGCCAGGTGCACACTATTGGCGCGTTCCTGCTGTACTGGTGCGCACTACTGATACGCTCTTGCTGTACTGGTGCAGCCAGGTGCACACTATTGGCGCGTTCCTGCTGTACTGGTGCACACTACTGACGTGCTCCTGCTGTACTGGTGCAGCCAGGTGCACACTACTGACACACTCCTGCTGTACTGGTGCGCACTACTGACAGGCTCTTGCTGTACTAGTGCAGCCAGGTGCACACAAATGACACGCTCATGCTGTACTGGTGCAGCCAGGTGCACACTATTGACGCACTCCTGCTGTACTGGTGCACACTACTGACATGCTCCTGCTGTACTGGTGCAGCCAGGGGCACACTACTGACGTGCTCATGATGTTCCTGCTGTACTGGTGCAGCCAGATGCGCACTACTGACACGTTCCTGCTGTACTGGTGCGTACTACTGACGCGTTCATACTGTACTGGCGCAGCCAGGTGCACACTACTGACACGCTCCAGCTGCACTGGTGCAACCAGATGCACACTACTGACACGCTCCTGCTGCACTGATGCAGCCAGAAACACACTACTGTGTTCCTGCCCTACTGGTGCAGCCAGATGCACACTACTGAACGCTCCTGCTGTACTGGTGCAGCCAGGTGCACACTACTGACGCGTTCCTGCTGTACTGATGCAGCTGGTGCAGCCAGGTGCACACAACTGTGTTCCTATTGTACTGGTGCAGCCAGGTGCACACAACTCTGTTCCTACTGTACTGGTGCAGCGAGGTGCACACTACTGTGTTCCTACTGTACTGGTGCAGCCAAGTGCACACTACTGTTTTCCTACTGTACTGGTGCAGCCAGGTGCACACTACTGTGTTCCTGCTGTAGTGGTGCAGCCATGTGCACACTACTGTGTTCCTGCTGTACTGGTGCAGCCAGATGTGCACTACTGACACGGTCCTGCTCTACTGGTGCAGCCAGATGCACACTACTGACACGGTCCTGCTGTACTGGTGCAGCCAGGTGCACACTACTGGCGCACTCCTGCTGTACTGGTGCACACTACTGACATGCTCCTGCTGTACTGGTGCAGCCAGGCACACACTATTGGTGCGTTCCTGCTGTACTGGTGTGCACTACTGACACGCTCCTGCTGTACTGGTGCAGCCAGGTACACATTACTGACGCGCCCCTGCTGTACTGGTGCACACTACTGACGTGATCCTGATGTACTGGTGCAGCCAGGGGCACACTACTGACGTGCTCCTGCTGTTCCTGCTGTACTGGTACAGCCAGATGCGCACTACTGACGTACTCCTGCTGTACTGGTGCGCACTACTGATGCGTTCCTACTGTACTGGTGCAGCTGGGTGCACACTACTGACACGCTCAAGCTGCACTGGTGCAACCAGATGCACACTACTGACACGTTCCTGCCCTACTGGTGCAGCCAGATGCACACTACTGACACGCTTCTGCTGTCCTGGTGCAGCCTACTGACAGGCTCTTGCTGTACTAGTGCAGCCAGGTGCACACAAATGACACGCTCGTGCTGTACTGGTGCAGCCAGGTGCACACTATTGACGCACTCCTGCTGTACTGGTGCACACTACTGACATGCTCCTGCTGTACTGGTGCAGCCAGGGGCACACTACTGACGTGCTCATGCTGTTCCTGCTGTACTGGTGCAGCCAGATGCGCACTACTGACACGTTCCTGCTGTACTGGTGCGCACTACTGATGCGTTCATACTGTACTGGCGCAGCCAGGTGCACACTACTGACACGCTCCAGCTGCACTGGTGCAACCAGATGCACTCTACTGACACGCTCCTGCTGCACTGATGCAGCCAGAAACACACGACTGTGTTCCTGCCCTACTGGTGCAGCCAGATGCACACTACTGACGCGTTCCTGCTGTACTGATGCAGCTGGTGCAGCCAGGTGCACACAACTGTGTTCCTATTGTACTGGTGCAGCCAGGTGCACACAACTGTGTTCCTACTGTACTGGTGCAGTGAGGTGCACACTACTGTGTTCCTACTGTACTGGTGCAGCCAAGTGCACACTACTGTTTTCCTACTGTACTGGTGCAGCCAGGTGCACACTACTGTGTTCCTTCTGTACTGGTGCAGCCATGTGCACACTACTGTGTTCCTGCGGTACTGGTGCAGCCAGATGTGCACTACTGACATGGTCCTGCTCTACTGGTGCAGCCAGATGCACACTACTGACACACTCCTGCTGTACTGGTGCGCACTACTGACACACTCTTGCTGTACTGGTGCAGCCAGGTGCACACAAATGACACGCTCCTGCTGTACTGGTGCAGCCAGGTGCACACTACTGACGCACTCCTGCTGTACTGGTGTGCACTATTGACATTCTGCTGCTGCACTGGTGCAGCCAGGGGCACACTACTGACGTACTCCTGCTGTTCCTGCTGTACTGGTGCAGCCAGATGCGCACTACTGACGCGCTCCTGCTGTACTGGTGCGCACTACTGACGCGTTGCTCCTGTACTGGTGCAGCCAGGTGCACACTACTGACACGCTCCAGCTGCACTGGTGCAACCAGATGCACACTACTGACACGCTCCTGCTGTACTGATGCAGCCAGATACACACTACTGTGTTCCTGCCCTACTGGTGCAGCCAGATGCACACTACTGACACGCTTCTGCTGTATTGGTGCAGCCAGGTGCACACTACTGACGCGTTCATGCTGTACTGATGCAGCTGGTGCAGCCAGGTGCACACAACTGTGTTCCTACTGTACTGGTGCAGCCAGGTGCACACTACTGTGTTCCTACTGTACTGGTGCAGCCAGGTGCAAACAACTGTGTTCCTACTGTACTGGTGCAGCCAGGTGCACACTACTGTGTTCCTACTGTACTGGTGCAGCCAGATGCACACTACTGACACGCTCCTGCTGCACTGGAGCAGCCAGATGCACACTGCTGACATGCTCCTGCTGTACTGGTGCAGCCAGGTGCACACTACTGACACACTCCTGCTGTAATGGTCAGCCAGATGCACACTACTGACACCTTCCTGCTGTACTGGTGCAGCCAGATGCGCACTTCTGACATGTTCCTACTGTACTGGTGCAGCCAGATGCACACTACTTACATGTTCCGGCTCTGCTTGTTGGCAGATATACCGTACAGCCAAATACACACTACTGACCTGTTCCTGCTGTACTGGTGCAGCTGGATGCGCACTACTGGTGCGCTCCTGCTGTACTGGTGCAGCCAGGTGCACACTACTGACACTCTCCTACTGTACTGGTGCGCACTACTCACACGCTCCTGCTCTACTGGTGCAGCCAGGTGCACATTACTGACACGCCCCTGCTGTACTGGTGCAGCCACGTGCACACTACTGACACGCTCCAGCTGTAATGGTGCAGCCAAGTGCACTCTACTGACACGCTCGTGCTGTACTGGTGCAGCCAGGTGCACACTACTGACGCGCTCCTGCTGTACTGGTGCTCACTACTGACACTCTCCTATTGTACTGGAGCAGCCAGATGCACACTACTGACATGCTCCTGCTGTACTGGTGCAACCAGGTGCACACTACTGACGCACTCCTGCTGTACTGGTGCGCACTACTGACACGCTCCTGCTGTACTGGTGCAGCCAGGTGCACACTATTGGCGAGTTCCTGCTGTAATGGTGCGCACTACTGACATGCTCCTGCTGTACTGGTACAGCCAGGTGCACATTACTGACGCGCTCCTGCTGTACTGGTGCACACTACTGACGTGCTCCTGCTGTACTGGTGCAGCCAGGTGCACACTACTGACACACTCCTGCTGTACTGGTGCGCACTACTGACACGCTCTTGGTGTACTGGTGCAGCCAGGTGCACACAAATCACACGCTCCTGCTGTACTGGTGCAGCCAGGTGCACACTACTGACGCACTCCTGCTGTACTGGTGCAAACTACTGACATTCTCCTGCTGTACTGGTGCAGCCAGGGGCACACTACTGACACACTCCTGCTGTACTGGTGCGAACTACTGATATTCTCCTGCTGTACTGGTGCAGCCAGGGGCACACTACTGACGTACTCCTGCTGTACTGGTGCAGCCAGATGCGCACTACTGACGCGCTCCTGCTGTACTGGTGCGCACTACTGACGCGTTGCTACTGTACTGGTGCAGCCAGGTGCACACTACTGACACGCTCCAGCTGCACTGGTGCAACCAGATGCACACTACTGACACGCTCCTGCTGTAGTGATGCAGCCAGATACACACTACTGTGTTTCTGCCCTACTGGTGCAGCCAGATGCACACTACTGACACGCTTCTGCTGTATTGGTGCAGCCAGGTGCACACTACTGACACGTTCCTGCTGTACTGATGCAGCTGGTGCAGCCAGGTGCACACAACTGTGTTCCTACTGTACTGGTGCAGCCAGGTGCACACTACTGTGTTCCTACTGTACTGGTGCAGCCAGGTGCAAACAACTGTGTTCCTACTGTACTGGTGCAGCCAGGTGCACACTGCTGTGTTCCTACTGTACTGGTGCAGCCAGATGCACACTACTGACACGCTCCTGCTGTACTGGAGCATCCAGATGCACACTACTGACATGCTCCTGCTGTACTGGTGCAGCCAGGTGCACACTACTGACACACTCCTGCTGTAATGGTCAGCCAGGTGCACACTACTGACAAGCTCCTGCTGTACTGGTACAGCCAGATGCACACTACTGACACCTTCCTGCTGGACTGGTGCAGCCAGATGTGCACTACTGACATGTTCCTACTGTACTGGGGCAGCCAGATGCACACTACTTACATGTTCCGGCTCTGCTTGTTCTCTCGGGTTAGTGGCAGATATACCGTACAGCCAAATACACACTACTGACCTGTTCCTGCTGTACTGGTGCAGCTGGATGCGCACTACTGGCGCGCTCCTGCTGTACTGGTGCAGCCAGGTGCACACTACTGACACTCTCCTACTGTACTGGTGCGCACTACTCACACGCTCCTGCTCTACTGTTTCAGCCAGATGCACATTACTGACTCATTCCTGCTGTACTGGTGCAGCCAGGTGCACATTACTGACACGCCTCTGCTGTACTGGTGCAGCCACATGCACACTACTGACACGCTCCAGCTGTAATGGTGCAGCCAAGTGCACTCTACTGACACGCTCGTGCTGTACTGGTGCAGCCAGGTGCACACTACTGACGCGCTCCTGCAGTACTGGTGCGCACTACTGACACTCTCCTGCTGTACTGGAGCAGCCAGATGCACACTACTGACATGCTCCTGCTGTACTGGTGCAGCCAGGTGCACACTACTGACACACTCCTGCTGTAATGGTCAGACAGGTGCACACTACTGACAAGCTCCTGCTGTACTGGTACAGCCAGATGCACACTACTGACACCTTCCTGCTGTACTGGTGCAGCCAGATGCGCACTACTGACATGTCCTACTGTACTGGTGCAGCCAGATGCACACTACTTACATGTTCCGGCTCTGCTTGTTCTCTCGGGTTAGTGGCAGATATACCGTACAGCCAAATACACACTACTGACCTGTTCCTGCTGAACTGGTGCAGCTGGATGCGCACTACTGGTGCGCTCCTGCTGTACTGGTGCAGCCAGGTGCACACTACTGACACTCTCCTACTGTACTGGTGCGCACTACTCACACGCTCCTGCTCTACTGGTTCAGCCAGATGCACATTACTGACTCATTCCTGCTGTACTGGTGCAGCCAGGTGCACATTACTGACACGCCCCTGCTGTACTGGTGCAGCCACGTGCACACTACTGACACGCTCCAGCTGTAATGGTGCAGCCAAGTGCACTCTCCTGACACGCTCGTGCTGTACTGGTGCAGCCAGGTGCACACTACTGACGCGCTCCTGCTGTACTGGTGCGCACTACTGACACTCTCCTGCTGTACTGGTGCAGCCAGATGCGCACTACTGACACGCTCCTGCTGTACTGGTGCAACCAGATGCACACTACTGTGTTCCTGCTGTATTGGTGCAGCCAGGTGTACACTACTTACATGTTCCTGCTCTGCTTGTTCACTTGGGTTAGTGGCAGATATACCCATACAGCCAAATACACACTACTGACCTGTTCCTGCTGCACTGGTGCAGTCAGATGCACACTACTGACATGCTCCTGCGATACTGGTGCTTCCAGGTGCACACTACTGATGCGTTCCTGCTCTACTGATGCAGCCAGATGTGCACTACTGACATGCTCCTGCTGTACTGGTGCAGCCAGATGCGCACTACTGACATGCTCCTGCTGCACTGGTGCAGCCAGGTGCACACTACTGAGATTCTCCTGCTGTACCGGTGCAACCAGGTGCACACTACTGTGTTCCTACTGTACTGGTGCAGCCAGGTGCAAACTACTGAGATGCTCCTGCTGTACTGGTGCAGCCAGATGTGCACTACTGACACGGTCCTGCTCTACAGGTGCAGCCAGATGCACACTACTGACACGGTCCTGCTGTACTGGTGCAGCCAGGTGCACACTACTGACGCACTCCTGCTGTACTGGTGCGCACTACTGACACGCTCCCGCTGTACTGTGCAGCCAGGTGCACACTACTGACACGCTCCAGCTGTAATGGTGCAGCCAGATGTGCACTACTGACATGTTCCTGCTGTACTGGTGCAGCCAGATGTGCACTACTGACACTCTCCTGCTGTACTGGTGCAGCCAGATGCGCACTACTGACATGCTCCTTCTGTACTGGTGCAACCAGATGCACACTACTGACATGCTCCTTCTGTACTGGTGCAACCAGATGCACACTACTGACACGTTCCTGCTGTACTGGTGCAGCCAGGTGCACACTACTGTTTTCCTACTGTACTGGTGCAGCCAGGTGCACACTACTGTGTTCCTACTGTACTGGAGCAGCCAGGTGTGCATTACTGACACGCTCCTACTGTACTGGTTCAGCCAGGTGCACACTACTGACACACTCCTGCTGTAATTGTGCACACCACTGACACACTCCTGCTGTAATGGTCAGCCAGGTGCACACTACTGACACGCTCCTGCTGTACTGGTGCGCACTGCTGACATGCTCCTGCTCTACTGGTTCAGCCAGATGCACACTACTGACACGTTCCAGCTGTAATGGTGCAGCCAGGTGCACTCTACTGACACTCTCCTGCTGTACTGGTGCAGCCAGATGCGCACTACTGACACGCTCCTGATGTACTGGTGCAGCGAGGTGTACACTACTGACATGTTCCTGCTGTACTGGTGCAGCCAGATGCACACTACTGACACGTTCCCTGCTGTACTGGTGCAGCCAGTTGTACACTACTGACATGTTCCTACTCTGCTTGTTCACTTGGGTTAGTGGCAGATATACCTGTACAGCCAAATACACACTACTGACATGTTCCTTCTGTACTGGCGCAGCTGGATGCGCACTACTGACGCGTTCCGGCTGTACTGGTGCGGCCAGATGCACACTACAGATGTGTTTCTACTGTACTGGTGCAGCCAGATGCACACTAGTGACACGTGTCTTCTGTACTGGTGCAGCGAGGTCCACACTACTGACACATTGCTGCTCTGCTTGTTCACCTGGGTTAGTGGTAGATATACCTGTGCAGCCAAATACACACTACTGACCTGTTCCTGCATTTCTTTTTTTCTCCGTTCAGTGCCTGCTGTACTGGTGCAGCCAGGTAAACATTACTGGCACGTTTGTCCATGTAGATCATTCATACCAGTTTCCTCTGTGTTGCGCTATGCTCTGTTGGGCCAAATTTCCTAGCCAGACTGTTATGAATCCTGCCCTAGCCAGCCCTTGTGTTCTGGCAGCGATAGGGGTTAAGCCACTGCAGATTAGTTGTGCCAGTTTCCTCTCTATTACACTGTGTGTTGCTGAGCCCCACACCTGGCCCCACATGTATTCCTTGAGTGGTTGCTGGTCAGCTCTTCTTTGTTCTTACTGCGCCACAAAGAATGCAAAATTCCTGTATTTTTTGTGAGGCACTCTGACGACCCTTGGGGGCTTGTTTACTCTAATATATAAAACCTGACAGAAATTAGTAATATATCATTAAAAGGCCGGCCCTACAGAGCATACATCCTTCTAAGAACCACACAAACTCGCAACAAAGTTTGAATTTTTTTTTAATGTATTTATTTGCCCTCAAGTTTGTCCTCCACCCTCAACACACATAACTTGGAAACTACCCGATTCATCTATATGGAGGACATTTTGCAAGAAAAGTAAAAAAATCAAAACACGCCGGCCACAAATTAATGTCTACTGGTATTTTGTCAACATTTTTGCTAGAGTGAGGTAATGTAACAGTTTGTTCAATTTCTGACATCGTTTTGCTGATGAGGAGACTCAATGCTTCTGCTCTCTTGATATCTGCGATAACTTACAAGAATCTTAGTAGCCTGGCTGTCAAAACAACACCTTGTCTAGTTTGGTGGATTCCACGGCTTGTTGTTCCGCTACCATCATCTCCCCCCCTCGGTAGCTATCACAGAACATGAATCCAAGCTCCGTTCTCTCTATCACCGCTCAATGTGCAGCACCCTGAGCTATGCATCCCGCGCCATGAAGTGTTCTCACCTCTCAGAAATTAATTCATTTAACAACAAATGCCTCAAAGGGGGTGTCACTCAGCGTGGTATCCTGAAGGAAGACACAAATCATTTTCCCTAATGAGGTGCCCTCTTAGTATTCACCCTCACATTGCGTGCTTAAGATATAATCATTATAAAGCAATAAGGCTAGACTAGGTTGCTCATGTGTGGTCGGTTAATGCAGGCCTGGGGCGATGCTGGCAGGTGCCAAGCGGTTCATTAGCACGCATCCTCCATCTTAGGAAGTGCAGCGATGCTGAGACTTGCTCTTGAAGCAGTGGAGCGTGCACCAACTATTTTACTTGTATCAGGCGCCTCTGGTAGGGGATGCATTTTCTTTTTAGCGCACCCCTCTGCATATCTCACACTCTGGTCATGGTCACACCTCATGTTCTGTTGATAGGGGGCCCCACTCCACTTCAAGTTGTTGCGAGGTAGCCCTTCTCCTGCTCACATTGTGGTATAAGGTGAACCAGCTCCAACTCATGATGGGGTGTTAGGTGTCCCCAACTCCACCTCATGTTTGGGGGCAAGGTGACCCCTATCCAGCTCTTGTTCAGTTGCTATGTGACCCCACTCGAACTTGTATTCTCTTGCTTCATGAGCCTTCTCCATCTCAGGTCCTGGTGCCAGGTAATCTCACTCCACCTCACGTTCTGTTGCCAGTTGATCCCACTGTTTGGCGCCAAGTGTGACCTCTCTCAATCTTACTTTGAGTCACCAGGTGACCCCACTCCAGTTCAGTTCATGTTCTAGTATTAAGTGACCTCAAATTATTTTGCCAGGTGCCCTCTCTCCACCCCAGGTTGAGTGTCTGTGTGACCCTACTCTACCTTATGCTCTGGCACAGGAGGTCTTTTTGAGCCTTATCATCTTGGCATCCGCTCCACAAGATTTAAGGGCTTAAGGGCTACCCTTATCACCATGAAACTGCAATTTTTGTAGAAAAGAAGATTTATCATGAAGATCACATTCATTTGAAGGTATGTTATGAAAGTGAGTTGGATGTAAGCCTAAAATTGAAAAAATGGGATTTAGTAAAATTGGTATTTATTTTTTAATGAAAGTAGCTAAGGCAAATAGTTTACATCATATTCACATATACAACTGAGCCATCACATTTTAATGAATCAAGAAAATATGTTTTACAATCTGACAATACGTATTCATGAGGCCTGCAAAGAGAGAATGAGAAATGCAGTGTTGCATCAAATGCTACATACTCTTCAAAGGTTCAAAGACTCTAAAGGGTTAAAGTTACACTATAGCAATAGAGCTCAGCCTTCTTGCCTGATCACCCTCCGTTTGGTGGAGCATCCTTTTTAGGTCGAGTGTGCAAGCGCTTTGACATGTTGTAAGTATTGTAGGCTTTTAACCACACCCACAGAAGGCCCATCACTTTCACTCGTTCGTGGGCTTGCCTTTCGAGAATCCTTTGTTATTATTGGTAAATGCTTTACGTTTGTCCCTCCTGGGGGCGGTTCTGTTCCCACCTTGGATAACGACCCCGTTACATGGATAATTGATGATTGCCAATAAAGTTGACTGCAAGCAATCTTCTTTTTCTTTTTGCATCTCTCCTTCGCACTCACGCTCATGGTGGCCATGGCACTTTGAAACAGCTCACTTACGTCAAATGTTTTACTTTTCATTTTCAATTTAAGTGGCAAAAAAAGTTCAGTTCGGAATTTACAATGCTAATAGCTCTAACTCGGGAAAATGTAAGACCCATTGCATTGCAAATTCTTGTCTAGGTTGCCATGCAGTGCAAGTATCTGGTGTGCTAAATACATCTTGAGATCATTGAGAAAGGTAACTTAAGGAATGCATTCTGCCCGTTGCTTACCATTGGCTTTTTGGTTTGTAACTCACATTTTGTTTTATTCCATTTGCTCGCTTTATTTGTTTTAGGCTGTTCAGCTTCAGTTCGTACCTTAGCTTGCCCAAACCTTATTTACAGTATCCTTCCAAGTGTTTCCTTTCTGTAGAAAGGCCTGAAAATCTTATACTTATCTCATCGCAGTTGCTGTGCAGAGGGGCGTAAGCTTGGTCAGTAAGTAAGATTGGGGGGGCGAGCTTCAGATTTTCAGACAATCAGGCTGGCAATATAATGTTTAAATACATTATACAACAAGCAGGGTGCATGGGAGATACATGAGGCCAAGTGGAAAGAGAGAGGAATGCGAATTGGTAGGGGTCCTAATTGAGGTAAAATACAATAGTTTGTAAAATTACCAATATTTTTGATGACTTTAAAAACTGAGAGAGAGAGTGTGTGTGCGTTTTTGTCCAAATGTATGTAAAAATCCTGGTGAAATCCAGTAGATAACTCATCATACTTGACTGAAAGCTTCTGTACCTAACTATTTATCAAAAGATTCATTTACTACGGGGTGTAGCACCCCACACACACACCTGAAGCTGTGCTTTCAAAGACTAAGGTCAATTGTGAGGCGCTGTCTTCTGAGGGTGCTTGTTTACTTTTCTTTCTCTGGCTTCAAAGTGAGGATTTATATGACAATCGTGTTGGATACTGAGGATATGAAAGCATTTTCTCTAGCACACAACAACTTTTAAATGAACTGTGTAAGTATTTCAGAATATATCAGAATTAGGAACACAAATGAAGCATATTTTTGTTATTTCTGAAGGTTCTTGGAAACAAATACTTTAATGTGATCAAAACGAATCATTACACTAACTGATGTAATTTCCAAACATTTTAATCTGTGGGCTGTATAGTTTTATTAGTAAAACTGTATAACTGTGCAGATGTAGTGGTCACTTCAATAAAAAAATGTGTTGTCTGTGATGGCAGTGTGCTACTACATTATGAATACTCCACTCTATACCTCTTCAGTCTACTCTGCACCACTCTATGCCACTCCATGACACTGCACTCTGCCCCTCTCCATTCTTTCCTACTGCACACTATGCCACTTCATGCTATGTCTCTCTACTCTACGCTGTACTACTCTACTCTATGCCAATGCACTCTTCGCCACTGCACTCTACACCACTCAAATCGAGGCCATACCAAATTACTCTGCACAACTCCACTCTACCCCACTGTACTTTATGCTACTCTGCAACACTGCACTCTACACCACTGTACTCTATTCCAATACACTCTGCACCAATGCACTTTATACTGTAACTCATCTCTATGCCACTGCACTCTAGATCAATGCACTGTATTCCACTCCTATCTATTCTGCACCACTGCTCTCTATGCCACTACACTCTGCGACCATTGTGATCTATGCTATCCTACGCAACTGCACTCCATCCTGCACCGCTCCCATCTATGCCACTTCAGTCTAATCTGAAGAAATCTACTCTAGGACACTGCACTCAATGCCACTCTACTCTGCTCTGCTCCACTGTATGCCACTGAACTCTACGTTACTCTACCCTTAATCACTGCACTCAACACCAAAGAAATCTACACAACTGCACTCTGACATTGCACTCAATGCAACTGCACTCTACTCTGTATCACTGTACTCTACACCAATGCTCTCTACGCCACTCTATTTCACACCACTGCACTCTCACACTCTACTCTGCAACACTGCACTCTCTGCCACTGAACTCTACACCACTCTGCTCTGCACTACCTCACTGTACACCACTGCATTCTATGCCATTCTGTTCTTAATTACTGTACTCTACACCAAAGAACTCTACACAACTGCACTCTGTTACTGTACTCTATGCCACTGTACTCTACTCTGCATCACTGTATTCTATGCCACTGATGTTTACACCACTATACTCCACACCACTGCACCCTGACACTCTACTCTGCAACACTACACTCTTTGCCACTGAACTCTACACCACTCTACTCTGCACTACTCCACTCTATGATACTCCATTCTACGCCACTGCAGTTTGCGGCACTATACTCTATTCTGCACCACTCTACACAACACTACTCTGCAGCACTCTATGCCACTGCACTCTATGCCACTCAACTCTACTTTGCACTGTATGTGAATACACTCTGTGTCACTCGAATCTACTCTGTGCCGGGGTGGCTCCTCAATGGGGGTGGAGGAGCATTGCCCCTCCTTCCCCCGCCAGCAGCAAAACCTTTATAAGGAAACGATAATAAACTGGGTTTATTATCGTTTCCTTGTAAAGGGGTGGGGCCACGGGGTGACGAGTGTGAGGGGGAGTGCTCAGCACTCTCTCTTAGAGAGCATGTGTGTTTGGCCGGCCGTCTCGGGCAGGCCAAACACACATGCGCACAGGGCTCTTTCCAGCCCAGCAAGAGAGCCTGCACAGGCTCCCAGTCTGCCTGGGAAGGCCCTGGCTTGGCACTCCCAGCCAATCCTGATGCTGCTCTGAGCAGCGTCAGGATTGGCCACAGGGCAGACTGGGAGCCTGTGCCTGCCTGCAGCCAGCAGAGGAGCGGGAAGCGGCGCCGCGGCTTTCATGTACGTTTTTTTATTTTTTTTATTGTATTAATATTTTCTCCCCCACCACCCCCTGCTCCCCCACGTGTGCCACCCGCCCCCTTTAACACCGCGAGCTGTGACTTCTCTGTGCCACTATGCATCACTCAACTCTATGCACTCCACTCTATAACACTCTACTCTGTGCCACTCTATTGTACGCCACTCTATGCTACTCCACTCAGTGCCACTCCATTCTGTGCCACTGCATTCTATGAAACTGCATTGTACGCCACTGAATTAAGTGCCACTTTACTCAATGCCACTGCACTCTATGCCACTATACTCTGCAAAACTCTATGTTAATGCATTCTACACTTGTCCACTCTACTCTATGCCACTCCAGCGTATGCCACTCTACACAGCTCCTCATTATGCCATTCCATTACACAACACTCTCTGCCACTCTACTCTTTGCCATTCCACTCTATAACACTCCAGGCCAATCTCCTCTATGTCACTAAATTTTAGCCATGCTGAACTGTAGCCACGCTGGATTACAATATGGCTAAAACACATTGGCAAAGCCAATAGCTCCATCATAGGCGAGACCTATTGGCTTTGCCAGTGCTTGTTTGACTTGTTAGCCAAGACCTTTTGATTTTCCTAAATGATATGTAAAATATATTTACTTAAGGGGTTTTCAGTTACCTCTCTTCTTCCATTAGTCTGGTGTTGTGTCATTCACACTTTGCTTCCACCTACTACAGCGTACAGAATGGGTCAATGGGCCATCATTTTTCAGCCACCGGCTAACTTCACTTTGAGTTGCAACATTTTGCTCTTTCACAAGATGCATATCCGCACACAAGGTAGTTTTATTCAATGCCAGTATTATTGTTTTTACTTTATTATTACTTTAGGGTTGCCTTTGTTGCCTTTGTGTTTAGAGCCTGATGTGATGGCAGGACTCTTTCTACTAGCTCTTCGTGGACAGGGCACATCCCAGGTTTATTAGTTCCTGACTCATGCTAATACTTGTGTAAACTCCTATTGAAGTGGCCTTTATTTATCTGACTGCTACTATTTCAAAGCATATCTGATTGTGCCCATTTGAAACTGTCCTTTATAAAGCTTTCGTCTTTGGTATGCAAGCAATGAAGTACATAACTTCAGTTGTGTACGTCATGCTGGTATATATTAATTAAGGCTCTTTGTTTTTCATTTTTACGGATTTTTACAGATAAATACAGACAGAAAACCATTTATTTTCCTGTCTCTATTTGTTATTAAATGGTGATAAAAACGGAAATTGGGTTGTTTTTTTACTGTTTCTGAATGCAGTCAGTCATGATCGCCAGGCCAATAGCTGTGAGGATTGACGGGTAAGAGGGTTAAAATAAATTAAGGAATTTTAGTAAAGAGTCTTAAACAGCAGTAAGTATGCATAACCTTGGGAATGTTTTCTTATAAGAGCATATTTTATCATTTAAGTGCACTTCTATCACTGAAACCTGTCAGACGTTCAGACATAGGTGCACATTTTTTCAGTTAAATGAATACAGAAATATACTCGTTCCAGCTTAATTTCTTTACAAAACCCAAAATAAACATGGATAGATGCAGATAAAATTAGCAAAAAATGAATATGGATAAATACAGACGGAAATGTAAAAAAATAAAAATGCCATAAAACCGGAAGCCTTAATTTTAATTGAGAACTACAGTTATACTTACAAACCATTATAGCCAATATGTCCTATTTGTATGACTTTCTAGTTTGCTTTCAGTGCTCTTATATGTTATGCTTATACATAGACATTTAAGTATTATATTACTAATTGAATTTGTGCCTTTTGTTCCAATTTCCCTATCTATCTATCTATCTATCTATCTATCTATCTATCTATCTATCTATCTATGTATCTATGCAACCCTTTCTGTCTATTGATGCCTAACTACCTGTCTGTCTGATCGTTTGTGTCTCTTTCTCCCTGTCTGTCTACCTATCTAGGTGCCCCTCTGTCCATCTATCGCTCTTTATCTATCTATCTATTCATACACCCTCATATTTTTCTTCGCAAGCCTCTATGCTTGCCTAGCTTTTCAAACCTCTTTAACTATTTGTAATAAAGATTCATAGTTTCATTACAAAAAAGCTTTAGCTAAGGCATGAGGCTGGCAGCCAACGCCAGACTTATTGGCTCTTTAAGGTCTGATGTTAGCCAAGATCTGATTATTTTACTAAAATTATGTGCATAATAAAGTTAGCTATAGGGTTTTTCAGCCAGATTTTACCCATTAGTCTGTCGTTTTGTCATTCACATTTTTCTTCCATTCAGTCCAGCATACATCTTGGGGCAATGGTTCCCACATATCTTTCGCTCACTTGACTGTGAGTTATGGCAACCAACGCCAGACTTATTGGCTCTTTAAGGTCTGATGTTAGCCAAGATCTGATTATTTTACTAAAATTATGTGCATAATAAAGTTAGCTATAGGATTTTTCAGCCAGATTTTACCCATTAGTCTGTCGTTTTGTCATTCACATTTTTCTTCCATTCAGTCCAGCATACATATTGGGGCAATGGTTCCCACATATCTTTCGCTCACTTGACTGTGAGTTATGGCATGCTATACCAACATAAGAAGCACATGCACACACAATGTGCTGCTAGGGACTACTATGGCAATATGTACTTTTTCGAGGCCAAAACACTATTTTTTTCTTTTATCCAATGAGTTTTTTAGATTGATGAAGGCCGGCAGCTTCCCCAAAAATAAGGCTTTGCAAAAACTATGACAGAACAAAACAAAGCTGTCAAAGCCCAAAGGCAATTCATGTGCCTTTATGGCATTGGAGGTGGGTGGGGTTTGTGTGTGTAGTGCTGCTGTGTTGTATTATTAGACATTGCTCTTTGACTTGAGTAACCATGTTGTCCTTTTATCCTGTTATATTTCTTGGTAGATAACTCACTTTTTGCCCAATGAAATGTGAGATACTATTATTCTTTTAAATCTCCTTTTTCATATATTAAATATCTTGATCCCCTGCTGGGGGAAAAGCCCTCTGCGTGGCAATGGATGAGTACTCCTGCCCTGCGGGTCCAACTGTACTATTGTCTGGATGCTTAATGCTGATTTTCTTTGTCATAGACAGACATGTGTCTTGCGTATATGCCATGACATAGGCCTGTCTCACAGATGATGGCCTTGTTGGACTGGGTAGGGCACCCAAAGCACTACGCTCATAGTTGTGGAATACTACTGCCATCACAAGGACTTAAGCAGCACAGGTTGCAGTGGTGGCAGCATACCATGTAGTGGTCAGTAGGAGTGAACAGATCCTTTTTAACTTTTGTCACTGGAATAAAGCCTACAGGCTCACTCACCTTTTTAAACATTCTGCTGCTGTGTCCTTAACTCAAAATGGCCTACATTAGCTAGAGGTAAAGTGCTGCGCAGTGCAGGAGTGGTGACTCTGCACTGGTTATGTGTGTGCCTGGGTAGGGTACAGTATATGGATTCAGCAGTGCTGTGCAGTACGTGCATGGTGAGTGCATGTACCAAGTGTATGTTTATCTGCGAGGGATATATTATGTGAGATATGTAAAGCTATGGAGTGCATGCGCATGTGCTGAGTGTGTGTGTGTGTGTGCTTGTGAAAAGTATAATACATGAACGGTTAAGTGTGGTGCAGTGCCTGCTTCAATAATGTGTGTACTAGCAGTGTGTGTTTGCATGTAGCAACCCATGACACAACAAAGAAAGACTAAAGTACTGAACAGTGTGAAGAGTGAATGTGTGTGCTGAATGTATGTGTATCTGTAAGGGCACAATGCATGGAGGTAACAGTACTGAATAGTGTGTGTGCTGTGTCCATACACTGAGCGCAAGTGCACCTGCAATGGTACATACCTATGGGACCCTGGGTTGCATTTTGGGAAGCCCATGCCTGCTTGGTGAAGACATGTGAAGTAGAGGAATCCACCCAGGCAGATTTGTGTATTGCCGCATTCCTGGGAGCTGGATGGGACACACTGTTGATGGGAGAGACTTCCCCAGTACTCTTCAACGGGTGTTCTTTGATTCAGTGAGTGGTCACAAGGAAGGAGCCTGAACAAGGAGGTGGGCTGATAAGGGAATCATAAAGAGTGGGGTTGGGAGCAAAACATTAACCTTTCAATGCACATATCATATCATTAAGTATGATATCCAGGTGAGAACTCTAATCACATTCATGTGCAAAGCCTTTCCAAGAGGACTCCTGGTGCAAGATGTGAGGAGATGTCTGCGCACTGAACGGGTCATTGCCTCGTATGCCAGAGGAGGTATGCTGTGAACGTAGCTGTGAATTTAATGCCATGCAGGAAGTGTGAAACCTGTACCACCTCGTTGCTGTGACCCTGAATGCCAGGAGGGTCCACCATGGAAGGAATTGGTGTTGACTAAGTGGCAAGACATGTGCAGGCATTAGCGGCTTATCCCATATACCAGAAGGAGCCACCATGGTATTGGTGACTGCGCAGTGAAGTCCGATGCCTTCCCAGTGTGTACTAAGGCAAACCCGTATGCCAAGAGGGGCTGCTGGTAACATGTACTAAGAAGTTTGGGCCATCATCTGTAGAACTGAAGCTGCAACCTTGTGGTTGGAAATAAGCACAGAGACCTGCCCTGACCTGTTCTGTGGACTCTTGCGGACATTGAGAAAACATCGCTGGGACCCAATTGGAGGTACCACGAGCAACGCTCCCCACTGCGGAGCAGTAGACTTACTGTGCCAGTAGAAGCCAGGAGAACCTGGAGCCAGCTGCACTTTACACGGAGATCCTGCGCCTGGCAGGTGCTGGTGCACGTCCCGCTTGCAGACCAAATGGACTGAGCAGGACTGAAGCATTGCAAGTGCCCGTGGACAGGACACCTATTGAAATGCCGAATGCTTCCTTGCTGCTGCAGCACGAAAGACTGGATATGGGCCTGCTGTACCCGGGGGGTATCACTTCTTAAGGTGCTGAAGCACCATAGACACATTCACTTGTTTCCTAAGATTCAGAGTGATCGCTTTGGTAAGGCCTACTAGTGAGCACTGTCTCAATGCAGTCACCAGCGAATGGAAAATAACCCCAGCCACATTACAAGTATTTGACTGGACACTGATTTATTGACATTGCTGAGTGTACTTTGAATTATGAGTAGTAATCCCTAACCTGTATCTACACGCCCCCCTGAGGGAGCCTTTGACTGGTCATCCACATCTACCACTGAGAGTCAAGTGCAGAAGGGATTCTTGGCCCAGTTGCTCAGGATCCATAGTAGGTCGACCCTGGGACATGAGGAGTAAATGGCCTAAACCACCACAGTTCGCCCATTAGCCCCTGCATCCCCCATTACAGTGGTTTTGACACTCCCATTTTGCCATTTTTAATACTTTTTGAAATGAGACATTTTTTAAGAATACACCCGTGTTTATGCTTTGGCTGGTGTTGTTTTGCATGTAATATTGTTGCTTTTTTTCTTTATCGTTTGAAGTGGTTGGTGCTATATTTCTAAACATATGTAGTGAGCCTGAAATGGGTAAGTAAAGCAAGCAGCTTTTGTTGCAAGGCTTTCCACCTCCCCTGTAAATGGTCTTTTTATGGGCTTTGTGCACTGACGTTTACTAGGGTGACAAACACATCTAACTAGTTAGAAGTGCAAAGCAGATTGCAAATCCTTAAGCAATCACAAAATGCACTGCGAATTAAAAAAATCAGCATTTTGAATCTATAAACTTGGTATATAAGCTTGAAGTGCAATATGAAAAAGTGACACATTTGTACTCAAAAGTTTTGAAATGCTAAACACCAGTTTGCAGATGTGATTTCCAAAAAACAAATCACAGGTTGCTCAACAGTGCAGGAAATTTTTCAAAGAGTGAAAAGTGACACCAACGCAGATCTGATGCTGAGTAGGAGCAAAATATATTTTTATACATGAAAGAGAAAACTGAGGCCTAAATGTACCACACTATCCAAAAAGTATTACAATGATTTCACATATACTGCCCACTTCCATAGGTCAGTCGTTCAACAACCCAAATAATATTTAGTCGTTTATGCATATTGAGATGCGCTATCCAATTCTTTGTGTAAATGCAAAGTCTTTGAAATCATGGACTGCTGGATAGTATTTAAGCATATATGTTCTAGATTACATTATACTTTGCTTTTAGACCAATAATTAAATAGATACAAAATATATATTGAGTGCTGGCTCTACAGCCAATTACGCAAAAGAAAATGTAACATAAATATGTCACATAGGATTCCATTTATTCGTTTTTAAGAGCTTGTTTGGCCCAGGAAGACAAGTCTATTAAAGTGAAGTCAAAGTGTATTTTTAATTCTACTGATAATAACCTGATTTTTTTTAAATTAATGCTTAACCCACAGCTCCTTAACACAGAGGTAACAGCAGAGGGCGCAAAAAATAGGCCGTTAACATAACTTAATATTTGTTCTTTATAAAGAAATGAAAAATCAAAATAGAAACAATGTCAAAGAGTGCACCAGTTTAAAGTAAAGCCTGCTTTCTACAACTCCACTCCCACTCTAAGCATAGAGGACTGAATTATGACATTTCCATTCGCAAAAAGTGATAATAAATTACGCACTGTCTTTTTGTGAATTAAAATGAATTTCACAAGCCACCCTATGTATTAGTAAGTTTTTCCCCAAATTCTGAATCAAAGTGGGGTGCAATCTGATGTACCCCATCAATATTCATGAAGTTGGTTGCAAATTGTGGCTCAATACGATTGGATCCCATCAGAGGGATGGTAGCCTGTTGGGGTCAGCAGACCACCATGTCTCGATCGTATTTTAAATACTCATTATTTTTTTCAAATGCAGCTGTTTCTCTCAATGGAAAACTAGTTGCAAGAAAATGTATTTTTTTGTTTTGAGAGTTGACAAAGGTCAAATGGACTATCCTACAAACTTTCTGTAACATTCACAAAGGGAAAGGGGTACAAAGGAGATCCCTTCTCACCTGTAAATGGGTTACCGTCTTTGGGATATTTGTACAATTTCAACTTTTTGCAGTGGATTTTGTTTATAAAACATTGAAACATATCTTAACAAATTAATATTTAGAAGGGACGCCCTAAACACACCCCTTCCGAATAATGATTTGCTATGGCTCTCTAACCCCATTATGGGACTAGGTAACCTATTGTTGGATGTTTTTTTGTTAGGCACTTCCCAGACTAGCCAGACTTCTCAGACTTGATTTTGCTAGTAACTTCCCAGACTTGTTGTACGAAGGCAAGGAAATAGCAGTCTATTTAACAATGTTAACCAGCTGCTGCAGAGTTCTAGGTGCACCCGAAGCCAAGATTTGAGTCCTGACAGGGCCGTCACGTCTATTCATCTTTCCAAGATCGAAAAAAAACAAGCACCACCTAGTTGGATACCACCGTTACTGTGGTATGATCTCTCGTTACATTCCTGAGGCATCCAGCATGAAGATCTCTATAAAGAGATGAAACTGTTATGAATGACCTCTATTGGAATCCATTGTAGCGAATAACTAAAACTCTAACTATAAACTAAAATGGAAATCCCATTATTGATTTGCAATTACATCACACAAGTGAAAAATAGAAGTTATTTTTCAGTACTGTGATGTCACGAAGGGAAACCCCCAGTTACCTTGTCTTCCACCACCTTGTACGGGTCTCCATATTCCTCAGTAAAATGGTGTAATGGTGGACGATGTTACGCAGTCACCCAAGTCTCTCTCGGGTCTCTGCAAACCAATGGGAGGCAGGAGAATGTAAGGGGTGTTCTTGGGTCACCAACTGCCATTTGTTCTGTCATGTGTGGGTCCTCAGAGGACAGTTTCTTCACTTTCTAATTGATATTTGCTTAATATTTTGGAAAATATATGTTAATTTTGTCAAAGATGAAGGGCCGCATTAAGCTTTGAAAAACTAGGGCAGTGGTTTTGCCTTAGAACAGCAGTATTGTATTCTTTTATCCTAAGGAGCTTCTTATTGGTCAGCGACGGACTCTAATACTAAAAATATTATTTCTCCATCAGAACATCATTCCAAGCTATCCTATCTAAACAAATAATACATCCACCACACTGTTATTTCACAGCTAATATACTTACACTAACTGTAGCACAATATTAAATCTCTCTCACAGGATTTTGGGAAGCTTTTGGACATGTATCCACATTTACAGCATTCAGCCCTTTACTCAATTAAGACTACAATATTCAATAAATCAGTGACACTCAAAGTACGGCCTGGGGGCCTCATGCGGCCCCCAACAGAACGACTTCACTGGGCTGCTGTTTACTTGATCGAGCAGTAACATTTAGAGAGATGTTAAATAAATGGCAACTGTTTATGTAATCTAACTGAAGAAAAGAGAAGAAGCAAATTAGATGTCCTGGCCACTTAACGTTAGGAACGCAAAAAAAATGGAAATACATTTTGTAACAAATGTGTAAAAATATGATAGTCTCCTCAAAATTCCTGAAGTGTATTTCATTAACATGCAGACACCCTTTCACCTTAATACATCAGATTGTATCAGTGAATTGAGAAGTATTTTTAAAATGTTATGCCCTGACTGACACTTTTTTTGCACCGCATTAACGCCATTTTTTGATGCAAAAGCAGCGCAAACTTACAAAATACAATAGTATTTTGTAAGTTTGAGCAGATTTTGCATCAAAAAATGACGCTAATGCAGCTAAAAAAAAAAAAGCATAAATCAGGGCCTTAGTGTTAAAAAATGAACATAGAAACATTCGTGCCTCCTCCCACCCTAACAAGAATGTCAAGAGTGAACTAAGCGGCAAGTCAGTTGTCACACAGAACCTTCTGGGTGGTCTGGGTTGTCATTTTGCATGGACAACATTATAGTTTAGTAAATCAAACACAAGGGAAGGTTTTGTTCAGCACATGTCCTGAACTCATGTATTTCAAGCTGCTCATATATGTGATCATGAAGAATAAGGAGGCAAAGTGAAATTATACAATTATCTAGGAACACACAATTTGGTCAAATGGGGAAGCCAGGACTGATCATAAATATTCAGTTATCATAATGTGAAATTCTGTTTCCTTCAAATTCAGTAATAAAGTTACTTTCTTTTTACACTTGAATCTCTCAAGCTAGTGAAAGCGCCCACCTTAACCCCTCCCTCACAAAGCCCCACTCCACCTTGGTGGCTTCAATGCGTCTCTCTCGGGCACACCAAAGACCACACTTGGCGGCCCCTGAAAATTTTTTGCGAGTACCCATGCAATAAATCAGTCGGTTTTAGTGTAATGTACCCCACAGAGAGGAGCATAAAATAACTTTGTGCCAAAAACACATAAAAACGTCGAAAGACGATCAAAAAATAAGCATGCTGCATAGAAACAAAAGTAAAAAACAAAATAATAACCAGGGTTATCTTCTAGGACTAATGAGACAATAATTTTAAGTGGAACATGTAAACTATGAAAGCAGATTGCACTAGCAGAATCTATTCTGAGTACACCCTTTTCATGGGAGGAATGAAAGAATGGAATGCAAAAGATAGCATTTCATACTAGGTGTAGATTGTTCCCAAAAAAAAAAAAAAACGAGAAAAAAACATTTCTTACAAAATTGAAGAGGGCAATACCAAATGTGTCAAAGCTGATTATGCTCATAAGAGGAATGAATGATACCAAGGAAAGTCAATTGTATTTTCAAGATAGAAAAAAAAGAAAGTGACAATGTCCGGTTTGACTTTCTGTCTTTACATGTGAATGTCAACTTATAAGGAGGTGCAAAAACAACTACGCGTGTCTGTGAATGGTGTCATCTGTGAGGCCTGTGTGGGAGAGGACCAGCGTGGACACTTAGAAACAGAGCGGCCGCAGGGACCTCGCGGAATCAGGCGCCAGTATGGCTAATAGTGCGTGCGTACTCACAGACGATGCAGTGCTGTCGTTGTCCGATAGGCGCTGGTGGAGGTCAAACGACATAGTCTGAAAGAAACACACAACACAAAGACGTTTGAGACAGAAATCATTCCCCTGCATCACTTTGTAACAGGACTCAGCCTCTTCGGTGATTTTGATAAAAATTCAAGTGGAACTCAACCAGCAGAGGCACGTCAACTGACATACTAGACTAACATCGTAGGAGAAGTGACATTTTGCCACCCTTTCCCGCTTTCCTGGCTTTTAGTCTGGAATAGCTGCTTATCCTGGCAATTTACTGCCTACTACTGGAGGTACCGGAAGCAGCGTGGGCCTTGTCCCAGACCTGGCCTAAACCAAAAGTTTGAAAAGTGAGATGAGACAACCACAGGAAATCTCCCTGATAAGGGGCTTTGACGCATATGTGGTGATCACACAGCCCCATGTCGCTTGGACTAAGTGATTTCAGCTCTGGGCTTCATTAAAGCATTGATTATGAGTTTGTCGGAATTTTAGGTGCAATTCATCGTACCTGATGAATTCCAGCATCGTGTGGTTGAGAATTTATTGCGTGCGATAACACCTATTCTGACTTTTTAGGAAATATCTTGAGGATGTTGGTGCTTACCGCTTGAACCTTAGTAAACAAGTGATTGGCAGTGGAAGCAACTGGACCATAAGTACCAGACCAGAGGACAAAAATTTACAAAATGAAAGCCCAAGACTGGAAGCATGGGCTGGCACCGCGAAGCTGGGTCTGCTGTTTGTGTGGCACAGAAATGCAGTCTTCACAGTGTAGGTGTAGGTTCTGAGCCTCCAAGTCACAACTGATCATAGGGACCTGGTTGGCGGGGAACAGCTAGCCAGAGACCACAGACAGGCTTCTGCTCCTGGCCATTTGTGCATCATTAACAAGTGGACATCCACCTACTGTACTGATATTCAATGGCGTCCATGTGCCACGTTTCAGCAGGCTTTCGGTGCCCCGCCACCCACAGGAGTGCATTGATAACTACAGGCCTTAGGGGAACTGTACATGTCAAGGCAAAACATGTACTTCCACCCTTATTTTAGCGGTGACAATACCATCCAGCAATCCATCACTGATACATTTAATGCACGGGACTTACAGGTCTGCAGTGCAGACGCGGGACATGTTGGTCCCCTGCTAGCATTGTATATTTGCCTGTCATAGCATCTGACACACCTCTGAGTAAAACCTTTCTTTTTTTATAACTTTATTTAATGTTTTTTTTAAAGCGAGACAAACAACGAAATAATGCCACAATACAAGCCATTATATACCATGATATAGTGCAGTCCAGTAAAGTAAAAGGAAGTCCCTTGGATAGGAGAGGTAAAGACCACAAAGCAGCAAGAGACAAAAGGCAGTAAAGGATACATCGGTGGGAGAACCATACATCCAATAAATAATAAAGTAAATAAAACAGGAGGACGTAAGTCAATCAAGTGATGTGCACAACAAAGAAATGACATTGGCAGACACAGCTGTAGGAACCCATTTAGGCCAGTACTTCTGAGTAAAACCTTTCCACCAGAGGTAAGGTTCAGCATAAGTCCAGCTTGCACAAAACCTCTCTGAAAAATAGTGCGTGAGCAAAATCTCTTTCCTCTCCCCCGCTTTGTAGAGAGCAGATTGGAGAGTTGTTTTTGAGTCAAACCTCTAGCATCCTGAAACCTTGGCACTCTTGTTTGACACAGGAGTGCACGAAGTTGAAAAGTAAAACACTCTGCTATTTCACTTATTTTTTTTTGTTTATATGGCAGACAGGCGTGAAATGGCATCATGACACACAGGGGGTGATTCTGACCGCGGCGGTCGGTGGTCGCCGCCCGCCCAGCGGTTCCCGCCGAAAGACCGCTCCGCGGTCAAAAGACCGCGGCGGTCATTCTGGCTTTTCCGCGGGGCCGGCGGGTGACCGCCAGAAGACCGCCGGCCGGCCCAGCGGGAAAGCCCCATCAACAAGGAAGCCGGCTCAGAATTGATCCGGCGGAGTTGAAGGGGTGCGACGGGTGCAGTGGCACCCGTCGCGATTTTCACTGTCTGCACAGCAGACAGTGAAAATCTTTGTGGGGCCCTCTTACGGGGGCCCCTCGACACCCCATACCGCCAGGAACAGGATGGCGGTATGGGGTGTCAGAATCCCCATGGTGGCGCAGCAAGCTGCGCCGCCATGGCGGATTCCCATGCGCAGCGGAAAGTCGGCGGTACACCGCCGGCTTTCCGCTTCTGGCCGCGGCTGTACCGCCGCGGTCAGAATGCCCGGCGGAGCACCGCCAGCCTGTTGGCGGTGCTACCGCCAACCTCCGCCCTGGCGGTAATTACCGCCAGGGTCAGAATGACCCCCACAGTTTCTTGTGAGTCATGGTTCTTCCTCAAAGCAACAATGGTTATAAATAGGACATTATATATACACTCGCACGCCATGGCAGTACAAATAAATGTGGCCCGATTATATGTTATTTTTAGCTGCTATTTTCATAAACCCACATCCACACATTTAGTACTAAATGTGGAGACCATGTGTTTGCAATACCTACTGATTTTTATTAATAACCATTTCATACATTTTTATTTGCACTTAAAAGGTGCTCACTGGAAGGCAGGTTTACTTTGAACAGGTGCGGAAACACCAGTGCTTAATTTGAGCCAGTGGTTGGTGGTGGGTGCCACCCGCATTCTTTTTTTTGGGACCGGCACTTATTTGTACGCATCAGACTGAAAGCAAGAGAGGAAAAGACACACAAAGCAGAAAGACGAGAAAGAGAAAACGGAAAACCGTCACATAAGGGGAAAGCCAGAACCTGCAAGAGTGAAATAAAGGCGAAGTGAGTGTCTGGTAGTGAATTAAAGAGGCACAGGACTGCGCAGCCGTGGTATACCTGCCAACGTTTCAGTACACTGGCCGTGGGCTATGAGTAGAGTTTTGGGCACCGCCACTCATTCTTTTACAAATTAAGCATTGGGAAACACTTAGTTTAAATGCACATCACTGGAAAATAAGATGCTTGTTGATGAGAAGAAAATGTACTATTAGCTGTGATATACTGTAGCCTGAAAACAGATTAAACATAAAAAATGTAAAAAAGCAAACATAAAATGGATAAATAAATAAATAAATAAAATGTCAACGTAAAATATTGGCACTGACATGCACTACGTTTTTGGGCACTTGCACATTTGAGCAGAACAAATGCTGTCACTCACAATGCAATAAAGCCAGTTGCTGGACTGGGCTGGCTCACTGTGTGACTATTCTGGAGAGCGGAACTAACATTTGAGTGACAGTTGAGGAAACCAATGGATGAGCCCCTCCATATATGTTTTCTTTATTTATGAATTTGGTTGACTACATGAGTCTGAAGAAGCACAGTGCTGTCTATACGTCAGACCTATAAAGAGTGTCCTTAGCAGTGATGAAAGCATACCATATGTTTAGCAGTGCACAGATTAATACATTTGCAGGTTGGAAAGAGACGCATTCCCTTAGAGAGGACTCTTCGAGGTGGGACTTTTCACTGACCTCTGCCTGCTGAGACAGAGTGCACAATCTGCATGCCTGCCCTCAGTAGCTCTTATGTTGCTGTGTTTGTGAAGCACACTAAGCTCTTACAGAAAAGACAGAGCACTGGAAGAGGATAGGTACCCAAAGGCACTCAAGTCCCAAATATTTACCACCAGGGCTGGACTGGGAACCCAAAGCAGCCTGGGCAAATTTTGTCAGACCAGCCCCATAGGGTCCATAGCGAGCAAGTCTGACAACTACAATGGGGTTTCGGGGGAGTTTCCCCCTGAAGAAAATTTGGGAAAAAATTGCTAAGCAGTGCATTCTACCACCCATTTTTCATTATACAGTATATTCAAATGTATTATTTTTTAAAGCATAGTAAATGATGATCTTACAGTGCAACACAATAAGGTAATCTTTACTAGGGCTCTTGAATGATTCTCTCTCCACAGTGCCTCTCATCTCTCCATAGCCCCTCTCACACATATATTTCATTTGTTTTATTGTGCCTCTCTTACCAGCGTAGAGTGTTGGAGTACTTTACATTGCACACATACAGAGACAATGAATCATACGTGTGTATAGAAAATGTTACATAGGACAAAGGGGACTACAAGGTGCAGGGCTCACATGACATCCACAACTATAGGCATTTTTTACGAGTGCTTGTTCTAAGGAAGCAAAAACTCAAGATTGAGAATGTAACACAGTCATTAAGACTGACTTTACTAATTATAATTTATTTCTACCCCAAAAAAAACCTTTTTAGTAAAATTAGGATAATCAAAGACTGGGAAAAAGCATATCTTTCTAACCTGTACTATGCAGCTTGCATGCAGCTCTTTGATGGCAGTTCATAGCTCATTGTGCTAGATCATGATAGTAACTTTAGAGCTGCGCAGTAACAAAAGGATCTCTGTGACAAAAGGGATATCACACTGAGCACTGATCATGAAATACTGTTCTGTGATCTGCATAGCACACACTGTTTGCAGCAGGCATATTAACCCTCTGTACTACCCGAGAGTCAAACTGTCACTAGACAAAACTCCATCCCTCTCCGGCAGGTTCATTAATCCCCAGAATTATCTTGGAACTGTTATTGTTGCCTGAAAACTGCAAGCTATACAAGGAATTCTGCAGTGATTTTAAAACTGCTGCATTGCTACAAAATCGCCCCCAGATACAAAAACGCCCCCCACCCTTCCAGCCTCTCAGGGAAATGCCCAATGACAGGTCCTGCCAGTCTGGCCTTGTTTACCAGAATAAAAGCGGACTGAAAACAGTTTTTCTTGACTCCTAACCCCTGAATATACCTTACCACTCGTTTCGGAATTGCTTGAAAATTACACTGCTTAGGTGTAAAACGTTCATCCACGTTGCTTGCTCAACACGAGGCAAAACCTTTGACAACATCAGTCAGGCTCCATTTCCTGTCACTCACAAGTTGTGTTCAAATATAGACGTTGAGTGCGAACATCTTACTGCAATGTACCTTTGCCCTGCGATCTAGCTGCCTGTTCAAATATAGACGTTGAGTGCGAACATCTTACTGCAATGTACCTTTGCCCTGCGATCTAGCTGCAGGGCAAAACAGCTTTTCCATTGCAGAAGGATGAGTTTGTGGCAGGAAATGTGCGCTCTGGGCTCCTACAAGTTGCAGAGGTATGGTTGTCCCTATAAGACATTCGGTTTCTTTCTCAGGTTAGTTATAAAGGGTAAATCAATGCTTGCCATGAATGTGCAAGTCGACTGAGGAAAGTGAAGCAGCACCGCAGGTCCGTTCCTGATGCAACCTCCTCCCTGGATGTTTCGCTCCACTAGCCGTGGGGGATTACTGCACTTGATGGATCAGTGATCCTTGATCCTACCTCACAATGATCTCAACCACATCCCTGCGTCAATCTCATCCTCACCTCAACCCCTACTTTATCTTCACCTAAACTTCACTTCAGGTTCACCTTCACACAACCTTACACTCACTTCAAACTCACCCTCTATTCACCACATCTTTGCCTCAACTTCACCCTCATTCACATCTTAGCCCCTCATAAAATGTAACTTAAATCTCACACCGACCTCTCCTGTTGTCACTCAAATCTCACCTCAATCTCAGCCTTCATCACCTTATCTTAACTCCACATCACCGCACCTCTAACTCACCTCCACCCTCATCATCGCCTCAAAATCACCTCCATCTCTTCTCAATTTCAACTCAGTCTGGCCTCAATCTCCTATGAACCTCAAACTCTCCTCAATTTAATTTTGACCTTGCCTCTGTCACGCTATAAATGTAGTGTACTTCTGTTAACACAGACCATTTTGTTCTGAAATGTTATGAAGAAACCTGATTAAGGTTTTGTATAACTAAATACAAGGGCCAGTGCTATGGAACGTATATGTTTATAATTTAACCAGAATCAACTCTTATTTGTTGACCTGTGAATTAACCAGTTCACTTGCTTAGGTGAAGTATGATTGTGAAATTAACATTTTATTATAGATCAAAATGTTTGCACAAGCTTGACCAAGGCAATTACCCATGTTGTATGAGATGGCGCGCATCTTCAGCAAAACACCTGATAAATAACCAGAATTGGCTTTGTAATAGATTATCTTTATACTTGTCTGGAAAATTACCACACGTTACCACATTAACCATCCACTATTCAGCATTGACTTAATGCATGTCTTTGACAATGTACAGGGCTCCGCTCCCTTTTAGCTAGGCTTGTCCTATTGTAATACCATGTGCATATACGGATACAAGTGCCTGGAACGTCGAAATGAGTTATGTTGAACATAAGCAAGTGTTCTGCACTTTTAACTATTATTCAGGAATGCCCAGAAATGAAAAAATCACCACAGTGCATTCTCCTAAAAGAACGGCCTCCAAAAGGTAGAGTACAATTAGTGATTTTAAAAAATATATTTTTTTATTGAGCATTCTCCACCAGTTGGCTCCTCTTAGGACATCAAAATTCAGTATATTAATTTCCTCCCACATTTTTTTTGTTAATTCTAACCCTTCATACTTTTCCCATTTCTTACTACTTTTAAACAGAGATCCGGGACCCTTAGTTCTGCGAGCATCCTTTTCCATTCTCCCACTCGCTCAAAGTCTTCGGATTCCACCAGTTCCATTGCCACTTTCTGGCTTTCCCAGATCTGGTCACTTTTACGTTTACTAAATAGGTTGAACATTCCTCTGTAGGAGTCCAGGAGCAGGAAATCGCCTTCCAAAACTTTTTCAGTTTCCGACAGACTCTTTCACCTATAGCGGGACAGAAAGTCTACAACCTTACTAAATCCGACACTCTCCCATTTTTTTAGTACATCGAGATCCAACCGAATGCTGGACTTCTCCACCAATTCTGACATAGGAGTGGAAGCATTGATGTAAGCAATAGCGTATCTCCTATAGAGATTCACCCGTTTCCTGAAAAACCACCTTAGACTCTTATAGCAAAAAAATCTTTGGTGATTTTGTTAATTTTATCATATCACGGATGCCATGCTCCTTAAAAATCAAGTTAAAAAAATCATGCTGAAAAAGATACCATGTTGTGCCTTTGTATTAAATCTGGACATACACTGTGCAAAATATGCAAAATAATAATCTTTGACATTGGGAAGTGCCAAACTGCCCTTCTCCAATTCCTCATAGAAAGTGCTTAGTGCTACTTGAGGAGCTTTATTTTGTCAAATGAAAGATGTAAAAGTAGATTCCACTTTACTAAAAAAGGATGAGGTTAAAACACATGGGATACCTGAGAACAAAAAGTTAAATAATTGGCAGAATCGACATTTTGATGAGAGCAGCCCTCCCTAAAATAGCTAAAGGAAGCGATCTCCAGCGTGCAAACTTAGCTTGTACTTTAAAAAGGAAAGGTGCAAAATGAAGATCATATAGCTCTTCAATCTTTGAAGAATATATGATCCCTAAATATCTTGCGGGCTGAGCGTTTACACAAGGCACAATTTCAGGTAATAATCTATCTGAGCTGCATCCGTATCAGTTTTTTTCTTGTTGATTTTATAGCCCCCCCCCTCCCACTTGCTCAGACTGCAAGAATATCTCAAAGGCTTTTCCCTGTGAGCTTTTGATACTGTTGAGATTTAGCATAATATTGTCAGCATTTAATTTAATCTTCTCCATCTGCATAATGAGAGGCCGAATCTCGGTATTCTTCCTTATTGCGATCGCTAACGGCTCTACAAAAAATGAAACAAAATTGGCCAGAGGGGGCAGCCCGGCTGAGTCCCTCAACAAACTTGTAATTTACCCACCTCTGTGGCATTTATTATAATATTGGCTTCAGCATTCTGATATATCCTATGCACCAACCCACTGATCTGGGAAGGCAACCCAAACTTGGCTAAGATGTCAAATAGTGTTTCCCAGAGCAGGAGGTCGAAGGCATTTTCTGCATCCAGTAAAAGGATTACAGCAGGAGTGCTATTAACAGAAAAATAGCCCAGTGCCTCAGCTAGATAATGTGTATTTGTTGCCAACTGATGGCCAGCAATAAAACCATTCTTGTCATGATGAATTAACTTGGCTGCTATCCGATTAAACCGATTAGTCAGAAGCTTCGTGACTATTTTATAATCGGAGTTTAGAACAGTAATTGGGTGGTACATGTTTGAATCTTCCCATCTTTACCTTTTGTTAAAGAAGCTGACCGAATTTCCTGCATGGAACGATGTCGTAATAGCAGCCTCCTTCAGCATTGTATTAGCTACCAATAAAAAATAATCTGCCAATACTTCGAGAAAGAATTTTAGAAATTCCGTCGGGAGGCCATCAGGTCCACCAACCTTCCCATTTGGGAGGCTTTTAACCACTTCTACCAGTTCATCTTTGGTAAAAGGAAGGGAAATATTTTCCGTATCTTCCTTGGATAAAGTAGGGATAGTCAGTCCTGTTAAAAATTCCTCCAATGCTACCGGATATACCACTTGATTCTGACTATATATTCACTTACAATGCTCTAACATATTTTCCCCCACTTTACTTTGTTCTGTACATCTTACCCCAGAAACCGGGCATTTCAGAGCATGAATTGTGTTAATAGCAGCCTGCTCACATCCCTGCCATGCAAGGAACCTCCCTGTAAAATTGCTTTCCTCGTAACCTTTCTGCATGTAGGCATGGGTTTGCAACCTCACACCTAGTATAATACAGCTCACTTTTTGCCTGGTTGGCCTGGTGTAACGCTTTCTTATTTGCTCTGGAAGGGTGCCTCAAAAATGTATTTAAACTATCATAAACACTCTCTTACAGAGTCCGCTTTAGTCGTTTTATGCTTCTACTATTAGTGGCATCTTTTGCTATGATGAGCCCCCTTACATATGCTTTAAGTGCATCCCACACCACACTAGGAGAGACCGACCCATGATTCCTACTTAAACATTTCCTAATCAATCTCCTCTTCACAATTCTGAACCCATTCTTCTGCCTGGAGGTACTGCTTGTTAAAGGTCCACCTCCTGTTTCGGGGCATACCTCTTGCCTGGTCTGAAAAACCATTAGGAAGCGCATGTTGACCCTTAAAAACTAGCGTTCCTGAAAGTAAAAAATGTAATAATCGATCCGAGGCAAGCTATGAAATCAACTAGAAAAACAGGTATAGTATATCGTAATTGGAAAGGATGCTCTCCAGGGATCAAGAAGTGTCAAGGTTTTTTGGTAGTTCTGCAACACTTTCGCAACTCTAGGTTTTAACTGTTTTTTACTTTGTACTGCAGAATCTATACCTGGGTAATGGAGAAGTAAAACTCTCCTCCCATAATGATTTTCCCTGGAACTTGCAATAAAGACTGAAAAAACTCCTCATAAGGACCCAGGTTATCTTCTACAGCTTAAATAAAAGCTTACAAATGTAAGTCTTCTAGAAAGCACCGAGCAATTCACGCAGCACCAATGTTCATTTTTATCACTATCAAAGTCCAGAACTTTAGCTTCAAGCCTTTTGGCCAAAAAGATTGCGGTGCCAAGATGCACCGCTTCGGTAGTCGAGAACCCTCTGTAATCTGCCCAGTTTTTAAACATAGAGAATTCCAGAAGCTTTTTGGCTGAGATATGGTTCTCTTGCAATAACCCTACTGAAGGATTCTTAGCTCTAAACCATGCTTCTATTGCACATCTTTTCCTCTTATTATTTTGGCCATTGGCATTCAGAGAAACTACCTTCATTATGCAATTAGACCTTGAATTTAGACACACAGGCCCTCATTCTGACCCTGGCGGTCTTTGACCGCCAGGGCGGAGGACCGCGGGAGCACCGCCGACAAGCCGGCGGTGCTTCAATGGGGATTCCGACCGCGGCGGTAAAGCCGCGGTCGGACCGGCACCACTGGCGGGGTCCCGCCAGTGTACCGCGGCCCCATTGAATCCTCCGCGGCGGCGCAGCTTGCTGCACCGCCGCGGGGATTCTGACCCCCCCTACCGCCATCCAGATCCCGGCGGTCGGACCGCCGAGATCCGGATGGCGGTAGGGGGGGTCGCGGGGCCCCTGGGGGCCCCTGCAGTGCCCATGCCACTGGCATGGGCATTGCAGGGGCCCCCGTAAGAGGGCCCCTACATGTATTTCACTGTCTGCTGCGCAGACAGTGAAATACGCGACGGGTGCAACTGCACCCGTCGCACAGCTTCCACTCCGCCGGCTCGATTCCGAGCCGGCTTCATCGTGGAAGCCTCTTTCCCGCTGGGCTGGCTGGCGGTCTGAACGAGACCGCCCGCCAGCCCAGCGGGAAAGTCAGAATTACCGCCGCGGTCTTTCGACCGCGGAACGGTAACCTGACGGCGGGACTTTGGCGGGCGGCCTCCGCCGCCCGCCAAGGTCAGAATGAGGGCCACAGTCATTACAATTATTAATTATCCTTACTTTTGCCTCTCAAAGAAGTACCAAAAGTTGGCCCAAAAAAAAAAAAATGTACAGGCATGTTTGAAACTGCCACATATGCAAAACCTAGCTACAGTACAAAAGTGCAAACCTATGGCCCAGACTTGACCAAAATTTAAAGTGCAATCATTAAATGAAGTGCCTTCTAAACCATACCTTGCCTTTACCCTTCATGTCCCCATACAACATAAAGTTCATATATACTGAACCTACTCCATGGCCAACCAGATGTTAAAATGCATATTGTGCTTCACACCGATCTCCATCCTATGGCTGAGACCTTTTCTGCCCATAACGTATCCAAGCATCCCGCGTATAATCAGCCTACCACCCAACAGACAGCCCAAAAAAAAAGAAATCCCATTTCCCAGCCTTCCATACAAATAGATATTCCAATTATTCACCTTTTAGATCTAAAGTTTTCAAATATTTTACCCTGCCCCTGAACCATATTCAAACAAATATTTTTTTCCTTTTTTGTTTTTTTGCATCTAATTTTTTCAAACATTTTGCCCCACCCCACTACTACCACTCACCTCTGTGCACCACCACTCTCCTTGCCCCCGAGCATCATGGAACACTCCCCACCATCACCCTCCCCCACGTGACCCCCGCTCCACCTATCCCCACTACCCTTGAAGTGAGGTCTTGACATGGCACCGTTATCACCTACATTGATATACCTTAATCAGCCCCACATCACCCCATCACCCATTCTAGTGACCTCCCCCACTCCCACTCGGGTGCTGGATTGAATGCAAGAAAGTTTTGACAGCTTACACCATTTGAAATATATTTGACCGCCCCATTGAAAAGCACTTTCAGTTTTGATTTCTGCACAAGGCCGGCGGGAGCACCAGCTTTTTGAAAATCAGTTACCAGTTCCTTTAACTCATACTTGCTCCGAGCAGTAAAGGCAGATATGTCTGAAAACATTTTGAAAGTGAAATTACCGGGTACCTGATAAAACTTTGATATAATCGCCAATGCAAGAATATGTTCCTTAATATGGTAGTCCCCAAAATTCACCAGTATCGTCCGAGGGTATTTGGCATTGGGAGACTGGACTGCTGGAACCTGATGGGCCTTGTGATGGTAAGATCCAGTTTTTAAATTGCAGCTTCTCGATAGACATGCTGGGTAATAAGATTTGTAAGCAATTTTTAAACAGTCTACCCATTTTCACGACCCTCTAGCACTCCTTTAAAGCTTCAACTGGAGCTGCGAGATCAATTTTCAGCATCATCAATCCAAATCTGTAAATCACTTAGTTCAGATTGAAGCTTAGCTACTGAAGTTTCCAGCTGGAACTCCCCATTTTCTAGGTTCGACACCCGTTGATCTATTACCATAATACAGGTGTTCACCTACTATTGGATATTGCTACTAATAAGATTTAGCTGTGCTTCATTCCTCCGATTCGCCTCCTCTTGAGATATTTTCATAGTTTTGAGCTCACCCAGTATTTGATGAAGGAAGGCCTCCGTTGGGGAGACGCACCTTTCCTCCCTTTCACCCCTGCACTGATTTGAATACACACCTGCAAGTGTCCTGATTCCAGGGACAAAGGTGCACCCACATTAAAATATTTCTGTTGATCTCTTCTTACCCCCCAGGTACCGAGGGGGAGTGCTATCAGTTCAGCGCCAGAGATGTTGAAAAAGTCTGGGCAATGCTGAATGTTGGCCAGAAAGTCTTGTATAACAGACACGCCTGGCATGCCTACTTCCTGGTGCACTTTCTGCGAGCTTATTGATCTTTACGGGTTCCTTAGGCCCAGCCCACAGTAAAAAATGGATATGTCTGGTGACGTGTAGTTCCTCAAGGGTATTTAACAAATGCTCCCCTCTTACTTCTCCCCCTTCCTGGCTGCTGCTTGGCACAGATTAGTCATCTGACTTGGACTCATTTACGATGGGGAGCAGCTTCTATGGACGCCTGTAGATTCTCCTGAATGCCTAGACTTTTCCTCCTTGCTGCACATTGATGCCTGGCTTTGTTCTGTCTCGGGACTGGAGGATATAAACATTGTGCAGGGGTGGGTGCCCTAGAGGCAGAAGCTGAGGCAATATATGCAACAAATTCTGGGCCTGGTTCCTTGTCTTGTAAGTTCAAACATTTACACCTCATGTTACATGCAGTTTTGGCTGAGGCACGTACCTTGAACTGAGCGTCATGCAAAGTCCTCTTCATCTTAACGGCAGAGACCCAACAGAATACACAGTCACTTCAGGCATTTCTCTGGATGTAACAAGCCACACCCATGCCCACGCGAGCCACTTCTGTGGCAATCCTAAGCATACACCTGCCCAGCAGACAGCCTAATGCTGCCCTCACTGGGGTGTGCAGGAACTTAAACAATGAAGTAATGTCCATAGGGAAGGTTTACACATTCCCCTCTGTTTGTTTGCTTTACCGCACTTACTTGTATACTTAAACAAATTGCTGTAAGCCGAGGCCCTTATGCAGAAAAACAAAGCAGCAGTTTGCGTAAGTCGCTACAATATGCTAGCAGCCAGTCTCTATTCAGTTATGTGGAAATTCTATGGCTCGGATGATTATACAATAATGCTACCAATTTCCAACAATGTCCACTCACCCACTCTTTGCTGATCATTTTCTAGCCCGTAACAAAAGGCTCAGAAGGTCTGGGGCACCATGATGAATCCACAATTATCTGGGCCAGAGGGCAGGTAAGGCCAAATCTATGCAAGAAAGGAGGAGGGGGGTAATCTTTTATCACGCCGTAACACAAGCAGTGAGCATTGATGCAAATGTTGGATAGCTGCAGGTAGTTTACAAAGTGCCATCCTCTTCTATTGCAGCCAAATGAGTGGCTCGGTGGGTTTCGGACAGCTCGTCTAACTGGCTCATGAGCTCTGAGAGGCCGGTGGGGCTCCAGTGTTAGTAATGTGCCTCCAACAACAACGCGCAGTCGCCGCTCCTCTGGGATGCTGTCAGTGATTGGCCAAGGAACATGACGGGAGCTCCCATTGCAGCCCAGCAATTAGTGAATTTAATGTAAATATTGCTCATCGTATAAAGTAAGAAAGTGTTTTCAATTAGAGTATTATTCAGTGTAGGTTATTTTGTATTTGGCTAATTTAGCAATCTATCACCTGTCTGAGGGTTTTAACTCTGACATCTTGCATTATTCATTCTTGATTTTCAGGCCTTTTTGATAGCATTATCCACCAAATGATACAGACCAGAATCAAAAATACAAAAAATTATAACTCTTCATAATGGATCACCTTCTTCCTAATAAGCATACTTCTGCAGCATGTAATGATAAAATTCACCTCACTGAACATATCATGGGCATGCACAGTGCTGTGGAGCTCTGTCTTATACCCAGCAATTTCCAACTTTTATGTGAACCCTGGTCATGATCTCCTTGTCTGATCTAAAATTGATTTCCACAATGCACACAACAAAAGAAATGGTGACCCAACCAAAAATCCAACAGTCTCAATAGCCGTCTCTTACTCTTTAAACACTGGGTGGACACCAAATGGCAGTAAATCAACAATAACAACACTGAAATCCCACTTGTAAATTCTAAACCCTCTCTTTCAAAAGTATCATTGACATAATCCCAGGTCCCTGTAGGTAGATAGCCACTTTAATAAACCAAAACAGAATTCAAAAAGTGAGATGTCGTATTCAACTCCAAGTTGAATATGGAGAAAAAGTATAACAGGTCACCCAAAGTTGGCAATCACATATGGATTATCGAGAACAAAATGTAGTGTTTGAATGTCACAATGTCACAATTATACAAGTAATCATCGGAGCCAAGCATGATAATGGAAATATGCTCTACAACAAAATACCTAAAAACATATAAACAGGTCACAAGGGACTCCTTACTTTGCAAGTTCTGTCAAGCAATTCCATCAGAGGGGTTTGACCTGCATTACTTGATGTCTAAGGAAGCCCCAGTCTAACATTCTCCTGGATACTAACACCGACTCAGTTTGATGGTCTCAGGTTGCCCCCTACTTGTTTCCAAATCTGAAAACTGGAATGGGTAGAAAGGGTAAAGGATCCACGTTTCTAGAACAAATGTAGAATGCAAAATGATTATAGTTATGGGCAGACTGCAGTAGGTCCATCCCAGCTGGCACTTGGCCCACCATGATGATCTCAGTGATGAGATAAGGAATGACCACATCTGCCACTCGTATATACCTTATGGTAGCGTGAAGTAGGTCACCATGTTAAACTATTGGCCAGTTTACCTTGACTTCGCTTTAACTATAAGACCCCACAGCAGCCTTCTCTTTATGTATGCCACCTCTCACCATCTTAAGTCAGGACCAGTCCCAGGGCCAGCTGGATCAGACAAGCTAACGTTACTTTCAAGGATAGGAAGATGACATTTCAGACATGTCAAGAACAGAGGGCGAAAAAAACAGTAATGCTTTGAAAAGCCTCGACATCCTCACATTATAAAATTTATTTATAGGATACAGAGTTATGATTTAGGCTTTTGGCTGTCATGCAAGCTTTGGAGAATTTGGATTAGGAAAGCATGTTTACTGTTGTGTCCTCTACTTAAGACTAAGAGCATTCCAACGTGATGAGTATGGGTATCACCTTGTGAACAGAAAGGGTACAAATGTACAGGTACGACCCCAGCTCAAGATGGCGGGCCTGGCCTTGAGCTGACTGATTGTGTCTCTTCTATATTTATCTAGTTCTTTTTTTTGCAAAGTGCACCATGCAGCTGTGAGATACCCACCCCCCTTCAGAATAAACAGACAACCGCAGTACCTAGTTCTTGGGACTACGGAAGGAGCTGTGGTGCTTCAGGATTGAACGGGTACTGCAAGTACATGCAGTGAATCCAATGTAAAATTCTTGGTGGGATCAAGATGGCCAGGCCCCTGCCATGTATTGGTAATCTGGCTTGAGGTTGGACTGAGGTGCTCTCTGGAAGTAAAATCGTGCTCATGATCTGAACGTAAGTGGCTCTTCATGTGACTCCATTCTGTGTAGATAATTATTTTTTTGTATTGGTGGTGTTAAGTCTCGGTGGTGGTTCAAATAATTCTCTGTTACATTTTGGGACATTTTGGAAGTTGCATATAACATACTTTAAACAAGCAAGCCTGAGATAACGATTATTTACAGAGTTGATTTAGTGCAGATAAAATTCCCAAACACAAAGTGATGCCATCATCATCTGTGTCACTGGGCACGGTATTGTTTAAATGTATGAATTTATATAGGTAGAATTTGTTTGGTGGTCAAATGCATTCAGTGTGAGTGATTGGAGGAGAACCTGGATTCTGAGAGTTTAGACTGTTTCTGTGTCGATTGAGTGCCCTTTAAATAGGTGTGTTTTCAGATCTCATCCTAAACTGATACAGGGTATGAGGGGCATTCGAGAACCTTGAACTATAGATGGAGAAGACGTTCTGTGCAATTATCTGTGTCTAGTCTGATGTTGAACTGGTTGCAGGTGTTCCCAGAGCCACCGGAAATGGGGAACTCGTCAGCTAAATGGGAAGATTTGCTGGTCGTCATGGCTTTGTGGATGATGCAGCTTGTTTTCAAGATGGTCGGCCGACAAGGGGAGCCAATTCAATCACATTAGGGTGGGAATGAAGTAGTCAATTGGGTTTTTGAGGCTACCATCATCAGCACATGCTCACTGCTGGGAAGTCTGCCTTCTCAATGATATTACCAAGGCCAATCAATATCTCCTCTCACCTGAAATAGTTTGATCTCTTCCTCTGACTCCCCCTCCTCCACTATCTTCCGCCTTTCTTGTCTATTTTTGTCATTCCTACTTGCGTTAAATCTACCATAAAACAATCCCTGCCTATTAGAATATAGAAAGTGCGAGTAGATACTTTGACAGCTACACAATAAATATTTAATATTTAACGTAAATGCCATTCATAACCAGGGGTGTGTTCGAATAAAATTTAAAAAAACTTTTTTTAAATACCACTTAATGTCATTGCCCCATGGTTTTGTAGAGTGGTACATAAAAGATTTGTTACCAAGTTCCACAGACCGCTCACAGAATCCTGCAGCAGACACATGAGCCCACTGAGCTGTGTTGCTGTCTTTAAACATAGATGGAAGAGCCGCAGAGAGCAAGAAGTATTTCAAAGAAGCCAGTGGAAAAAGAAACCCCACACTTCATACTTTCACAACTAGCAAAGCCTGCAAACATTAAGAAATGAGTGAAACTACAAGGGGTCCTGTAGGCTTCCTCGAAGCTGTCTTCCATCAAAAACATGATTTCACCTTGATCTGAGAGCTCTCCTGAGTCCAAACACTTATTTCCGAGATGGACTCTGTAGGCTTTGTTCCCACTGGTACAAAGTGATAATCCATATTCCTGACACTTAAACTCCTCAATGAATGGACCCATCAAAGCAAACCCTATCAAAGCAGACGCTCTTTAATTCCTCGCTACAAACAGTCCCCTCTAATAGATGAGGTGTGTAATCTGGGGAATAGAACAGCCTTCCTTTTCTAGGAATGTTGGAGAAAAATGTCCCCTGATCATTTCTACACCACAGTCTGAAAAACAAAAGCCGCTTTCGGAAAGTCCCGCGGCAATAAGCCCATCGAAACAAGCCCAAAATCTGTAAAATGACGGGAGAATGATTTTCCAGCGGTTCTACCGCAGTTGCCGTACGTGATTAGTTGCACTCGTCTTTGTGTCTGTCTTCAGGGAAAGCCGATGAAACTAGTTTTTGGTGAGGCTTCAGTAAAACGAGGGCTTTAAGTGGGTTGGGTCCCATCGGTGCCGAGCACTGGCAGTTTTTAAAAGGAGTCAAAGAAACGGGTCCCTATCACTGTTTGAAGTGGGCGGGATCAGAGGGGCACGACATGCCCTTACTTTTTTAATTTATGAAAAACCGTTGCCCTACTTCTTATTAAAAAAAGACATCCGTTCCGGGGACAGTAAACTACCATCATGGAAATGCTTCAGGTTAAGTTTAATTCAGGGAGTCTCCTGAGCTGTGAGACAGAGGGAGGGGCAGGTAGTTTAACAATAAACAGGGCTTCCTGCCAGGGTGCCTCCTCCTGGAAAGAAATGCAAATGAGCACAAGTGGCTAATCTGCAAATGAAAAGATGGCTTGGGAGCAGATAGGGTTTAACTGATTGAATCACACAAAGCCAAGATTTTATTCTGTGGCTTTCTGGTTACATACAGACCTCTCATGCATTAACTAGTAGAGGTTTGATAATACACAACAGTGCACTTACCAATGATTAACTTCACTATTTTATTTATTTTTTCATTTAATCCATGAATTTTTATATATGTAGCTACCTGAAAGAGAATATTTAGTTTTTTTAGCCACACCTTTAAACCCCCACACTCATTGACCCCGCCCAACTGCAGGCAGCATCACAGTTCCCATACTTTTTCATTAATGCACTTCGACCGCTGGTTCCTATCGGGATTTGTTTTTATGCTTAGGCAATACAGACTGATGCACAGGCCCAACAACCAGGGCTAACGCATCACTACGCGAATCACTACACAGCTCAATTCAAGCAACGTGGACTCAGTCACGTTGGAGCCTCTTCAGCTGCCCTGCGTTATTTTGTGCAGACCCGATCTCCCCTGCTACGCATCGTGACCTTTGCTTTGCTGCTGGGTGCGGTGTTGTAGGGTAATCGGCCAGGATCATTCCCGGACAGATACCACATCAGAATAAGAAGAGTCACGGGTGGCACTTTGCTGCAACTAGCCAAGCTAAGAAATGTTTTTAGAAATGCAACACCCCCACACAGGGAGGCACAGAAAAGGTCAAGGTGTGAGTTCTGTAAGCACAATAGGGAACCAGAAACATCTTCACCACACACACCCTGAAGAGCACATGCAGACCCGGGCACTGCCCTGTCGTGTGGTTGCAGTATGTGTGCCCTCTGTGCCAGGGCACTGGAGATAGTGCACACTCACACACTGCTTCTGTCCTTTACCATAGAAAGGCTATGCTGCTAGGTTCTGTTGTTAAGCTACTGGCACCTTGCACTAACAAAGAAATACTTCCCTTAGCGATCCAACTTTTTTTTACGATGACCAAAATGTACAATTTCTCGTAAAACCAAATTTTGACTGAATGTGCCTATTGTATGCCACATATTATATTATATTACATTATATATATATATATATATATATATATATATATATATATATATATATATATATATATACTCTATTTAATTCAATTTTTCTTGATTCATAATCATATAAATTACAGATATAGATCAGGAGTGGTTCTAACAGTCACATATTTCTAGAACCGCTGTCTAACAAGACAACCTTTTAAAAGATCTCATCTAAAGCCACATTCTCTGCAGAGGCCCCTAGGGAGCCCCCCTAGGGGTGGGTGTGATGCTCATTCAGCATTGCCTGGTAGCTCCTCAATGTCCCTTTTATTCATGCCTAAGCTGAAATACTATAGTACTCCTCAGCCATTGTCCTCATTCCGAGAGACCCATTATTTGGGCAGGTAATACAGCTTCCATTAAAAACTAATGTTGCAGATTGAAGTATTTACCAGGCGCAGTTCAGCACCTAGGGATGAGTAATGTAGTACTACTGCAAGCTTTATCCCATTAGTCACTGCAGAGTTCAAAATATTTGTATTTGACGAAGCCCAGGTTCTGTTAGGGCAGTGGTCTTCAAACTTTTTAATGCTGCGCCCCCCCCAGTTGAAAAAAAAAAAAAAACATTGGGCCCCCCCTCAGAATTTTTCACAATTATTTTAGAAAGATGGCAATGTTTAAACAGGTTTAGACCTATTTAAACATTGCAGTTAAGTACTGTTACCTTTTTAAAACTGCAATAACATGCTTCTGCTTTAAACAAAGGCATGTTATCTGTATAATATTTCTTTTGGCCAGAGTTTGGCGCCCCCCCTGGGATCACTTGAGGCCCCCCAAAGGGGGCCCGCCCCACAGTTTGAAGACCTCTGTGTTAGGGTCATGCAGGCTTCCCCTGTGCTTACAGAGCATAAAGAACAAGTAGTAAGTACTATATAATGCAATGTATGCCCATTCTATAATACTCAGCAGTCGGATAGTCAATTGTAGTTTATTCAGGCTGCTTAATATTTCTCTTTTACTCCTTGACACTCTTACACTCACATAAGACAAAACTGCCAAGGGTCATATCCATCACCCAGTACTGTACCAGACCAAAGGAATAAACCACCCATTACTATATAGGCTTTAAAAACAAAGACAAGAAAGTTGTTTGTACAGCGCACATCCTAAACTGGCGTATCTGTGATAATGGGCAAAAAAGAGGCTTGGTGAAACAGAGTATTTGCTTGGGCTCTATTTGAGGCTAAGCCTAACATTAGCCCTCTGTAACTATCTCTTAATAATTATTAAAGGATCCCAAGCAACAAATGACCAAGTTCAACAATTGCATAGTTTGTGATACAAGCATATTTAGTGCATGTGCAAAAAACACTTGCATCCATGCAAACAATACTGTTTACGTGGATAATACAGTTGAAATGCACACTTGCAGCTTTTTTTGTGAATTACCACGTTGAGCGCACCTTCAACTATTAAGTTCAGGGTGTGTGCTGTACAAAAACCTTTCGTTAGATTTAAAGGACTATAACTTTGCTAAGGCATAATAAGAATATATCCCATATTTAAGATGCACATTACCATGATCTGTCTGTTAGTTCACTAGTTGCATTGTCATCAGGGTAGGGGGAGGAATGTTTCTCAGTTCATTTTTAAAAACTCTCACTTGTAATAAATACTCCTAAGCGCAGTGATATAATCTGATGTGCTAGTGTGAAAGGCTTGAGCATGGTAAAGAAATACACTTTTTTGAATTTTGGCAGATACCTTATCGTATACTAACATGATCTCTGTTGAATGACTTACAAGCCAGATATTTTTAAGACACAGTGTGTGCATAGGCTCCTAAAGCCAGAGCAAACCCATGAATCAGCTCTCAGTGTTAATTTGTGGGGTTACCCACCTCTAATTTTTAACAAACACATGAGGGTAAAATCTCCAGAACAAGCTTCTTAACAAGAGCATGCAGGCATGTCAGATGTTATGGCAGTGCCCACATCTACAAACTCAAGGGGGGTTCCAATAGGGCCAGGACCTGTTTCACAACTCAAAAAACATGTACTGCAGAGAAGAAAATAGCATTCCAGATCCGGCATTTGGCACCATCTAGTGATATTATCTATGTTAGCTGCCTCTCCATTAATAAATAGGACATTCATGCTTTAAAATCTATAAATGAAGGTTGCAGCACAGGACCCTGACAAAGAATGAGACGTGCGGAATGATGGCCCCTTGACCCCTTTTCTGATAGGCCTGTGGCCAATGTGGGAGCTTGAGCAACTTTGTTTCAAGAAAATATTTTTCACAATTGGTATTTTAGCACCAGAAGTCCATAAGGCTGATTATTACTCAAGTAACTTTCTATGAGTTTTGACAAAAAGTTACATTTGTCAAATGCAAACTTCTCAGCATTCTAATGGTAGTGGGTGCTGGTAATTTAAGTGAGACTGCTTCTCTCCTCCACTTAAAAAATGTAATAAGGCACTGCCAATGTGATCCTATGGGAGAGATAGCCCTTTCAGTCGTAGAAAACGAATTTAAAGGTTTTTCACTACCTGGACATGTAAAAAGTAAAAGTACAAGTACAACTTTTTAAACAGACTGCACTCTCCCTTGGGGCTAACTAGGGCCTAACTTAGGGGTGACTTACATGTATTAAAAAGGAAAGTTAGGTCTGGCAAGTGGCTTAACTTGCCAGGTAGATATGGAAGTTTGAAACTACACACACAGGCTCAGCAATGGCAGGCTTGAGTCATGTTTAAAGGGCTACTGAAGTGTGTGGCACAATCAGTGCTGCAGGCCCACCAGCAGCAATTAATTTTCAGGCCGTGGGTACATGTAGTGTATTTTACTAGTAACTTATAAGTAACCTAAATATGCCAATTGTGGATAAGCCAATGGTAACATGTTTTAGGGAAAGTGCACATGCACCTCAGCAGTGGCAAAGTGCCCAGAGTCCTAAAGCCAGCAAAAATGAAGTTAGCAAACAGGGAGTCAGAAGGCAAAAGGTTTAGGGGAAACCATGCCAAGCATGCTAGGTCTAACAGTGTTCAGCAAATGTTTTGCTTTCAATTAACACCAATGGGGATACCTCAGATTTTCATAATAAAAGACGTCAATAAAAAGATATTCTAATGTCCACCATCTTGTTTAGTATGTGCTTATTGTAGTAAACCTGATGCAAAAATCATACAGGGTGAATGTGTTTGATCTAAGCCAGCGGTGAAGCTGCTCAGCTTCTTGTTAGCAATATCCTTTATTGAAACATTCAACGCTGTCACCTGAGCATCCGCGTACACATCCATTGAACATTGCCTTAGTGACTCTGACAATGTCCCTGGTGAGATTCAACAAACACTTTTTACTGAACTTTCTGTTTTATCACTCTCTATTTTCCTCATGCTTGGTACTCCAGAGCAGAAATTGTTTTGTTACCAGACCCTGGATATTTGAAGAGAACTTGTGAACACACAGCAGAATGACAAGACAAATGATGTCATTTAGACTTTAGCGGACAGGCAGCAGTAACTTACTTAACCTACATTCATTTCTAAGCCTGCGTGATGTGGATTTCTTTTCCAAATGTGGTAACACCAATATGACGGCAGAACTTTTGGCAAAAAGATTGATGCCCAGTCTGGTCAGCAGTTTTTTTTCTTTTTCAGAAAAAAACAAAAACAAAGGGGAGGGTTGTCCTTGGACAACAAAAACAAAACAACAACCATGATGCACTGGGGGAAGATGTGGAAGATATGAGCAATGTGCCCTGAGCCCACCATGGTTCGCATGTTGGCCACAGGCATGAAACAATAATTTGCAATGCCATTAGGTCTTAGGAATGTTGTATGGTAATGTGAAGCATTAAAATTAGATTACAAGGGAATGGATACATATTTGTGTAAGAGCACAGAACTCTAGGTTATTATTGGTGTAGGTTAAATGGTATAGGCACAGTTGTACTGTCAAGCCAGACCTAAAAATCCATGAAGGTCAAAGACTTCCCTCCTCCCGTCTGAGCTGCTGCCAGAGAAAGACACCAAACATTCTCTAGTTATATAAGACACATTAATAGTATTAAATGTCATATGTGTGCCCCTGAAGGTTCAAGCTCAAGCAGTTGGATAAATAAAATGATCACAGCTGTGTGGAGGGCAGATACTTTTTTGTGGAAGCACACACTTTCTGACTAATCAAAACATGTACTCTTGACTTCCAAAATGTTTGGGGAGGTAGCAAAGCCCCTCTCATGGTAATACTCTCACAATTGTCCGACGACAGCAGCACTGTCAAACCAGACCATAAAAATCTTTAACGTTGACCTAAGTGACATCATAGCATCCTAAACAGAATGCCCCCTCTGATGCCATTCTCACTGGTGGATTGGAGGGAGATGTCTGATGATGGCGGAGCCAGCAGAGGCTGCACATTCTGAAACAAATGGTATCCTGCATTAAACTAAAGCAAAATTTGAGCAGCCAGGCATCACTCAATTTATTGTTACTTCCCATTTCCAAACTAAACTTTAAAAGATTACAAAAGCTTTGTGTATCATTTTCTTTGATCGTCTTACTGTCACATGGAGAAGGTATGGAAGGAGTGAATCAATCAATCAAAAAATATATTAAGTGCGCTACTCAAACGGAAGGGTCTCAAGGCGCTCTGGCGGGGGGAGGAGGGTGCAGTTTTACTGCTCAAAAAGCCATGTCTTTAGGTGCTTTCTGAAAGTTGGGAGGTCCTGGGTCTTGCGTAGGTTGTTGGGGAGGGAGTTCCAGGTCTTGGGGGCGAGGTAGGAGAAGGATCCGCCTCCGGAGGTGGTGCATTGGATGCAGGGGGACTGTGGCAAGGGCGAGGTGAGCAGAGCGGAGGAGTCGAGTGGGTGCGTGGAAGTTCACTCGTTCGTTGAGGTAGGCTGGTCCAGTGTTGTGGAAGAATTTGTGGCCGTGGATGAGGATTTTGAAGGCTGATCCTTTTTCTGATGAGCGGCCAGTGAAGGGTTCTGAGGTGAGCAGAGATGTGTTCGTGGCGTGGGAGGTTGAGGATGAGGCGTGCGGCTGCGTTCTGGATACGCTGGAGTTTCTGCTGAAGCATGGCTGTGGTACCAGCTTAGAGGGCGTTTCCGTAGTCTAATCTGCTGCTGATGAGTGCATGGGTGACGGTTTTTCTGGTTTCTATGGGAATCCATTTGAAGGTCTTCCCTAGCATGCGAAGGGTGTTGAAACAGGAGGATGATATGGTGTTGATTTGCTGGGCCATAGAGAGAGAGGAGTCTAAGATGATGCCGAGGTTGCATGCGTCGATGGAGGGTGTTGGGGGTGGTCCGAGGGCGATGGGCCACTAGGACTCGTCCCATACAGTTTTGTTGGGGCCAAACATGATGATTTCTGTTTTGTTGGAGTTGAGTTTGAGGTGGCTTGCAGTCATCCATTTGGTGGTGTCGAGGAGTCTGGCGTAGAGGTTTGTCTTAGCGGTGGAAGGGTTCCTGGTGAGGGAGATGACGAGCTGGGTGTCGTCTGCGTACAAGATGATGGTGATTCCGTGGGGGCGGAGGATGTTGGCGAGCAGGGCCATGTAAATGTTGAACAGGGTAGGGTTGAGGGAGGACCCTTGGGGGACCTCCCAAGTGAAGGTCATTTTTGTTCCATCATAGCACTCTGCCTAGACCGAAGGATTGCACGCTGTGCTTACCCTTGGCATTGGAGTGTGTATGAACTAATTCTAATCAATCCAGGGGACAGAAAGATCTTCACCAATCAAAAACAATGACACCAGATCACCTTCACTCTGGTTGGAGAGAGAATCCCAGATCCATGTGCAAAGACTGCATGCACTCAAAATGTTCTGTGAAGCCATGCAAATGGTAGGAGTATGCTTTAGAAACGTTGATAACATAATATATACATTGACACAGCATAATATTAAAATAATTAAATATTTTCTTTATTAATCTGCTTGGACCACTAGCTTAGTACCTAGACTTTTATACTGACATGATGTTGAAAACAACAACCACTCCCACTCTTCGAAAAGAATAAGACTTAGATGCATCTTTTTATAGCTTACAGTTTTAATGTGTGGTCTCTATACCTACGGATCATTTTGTGAAAAAACAAAGTAAAATATATGCATCATTACAGTTATATTGGAACCCTAAGACTCCTGGGCCCCTATAACACTGCACCAGCTGCACCATAGAGAGAAAAGCCCCTGCAGAGAGACACTCTTGGTAGCATCTTGCTTCAAATCTGAGTTGATTTATTTTCTGTTTTCTTGTCGATTTCCTATCCCTATGAGCTTATTGATTTCCATTCCCTCTTGTTTCTAGCTGTTTTCAAAGACTTAGCTTGCTGATAAATTAAATTCAAAACAATCGAGTCTACGGAAAAGAATATCCCTCTTTCTAATTTTAAAGTGCAGTGCACCTTTCTTTTCAATGCAATCGTGCAAAAACACGTCGATGCCAGGAGCAGGTATTCTGCCGCAAACAATGCAGTGCACTTTACAAGTTTATGAAAAAGCATTCCCTGGAGACCTTGGTAAATGGAACACGCTTCAGATCAATACCGGAATGTATTAGCCGTGTTAGCCCCCAACGTTCTGCGTTAAAAGCCTGGAGTTAGGTTGAAATTAAGAAATTGTGGCGAGGCTGTTGTCCTACGCAAGGGAAGTACGAGAAACTGTAATTATGGAAAGAGGCAAAATTAAAGCACATGAAGTGAGTGGGAGAGAGGTGAACAGCTGAGAGCGAAGAATAGAGCTAGAAAGAGTGCAATATGTCTCTAGTGTTTCTCTTAAATGCCCAGGCTCTAGATTAGTCTTCTACATAACTTCTTCAAAGACTCACCATACTGAAATACCTTAGGTGTCAAAGTATTTGAAGAAAGTGTCCTCACTCTCATACATTCCCTCTTTCAGAGACATGTCAAAAGTTTTTCCAGGACACGGGTCAAAAGTTTTAATGAGGCTCTACATTGCACGTGCACCTGTTTCTAATTTCCAAATTAGAAAACAAATTATCAGGAAAGAGAAAACAGCAGCTCCAGTGTCTGGCACCATGTAGTGGTGTATCGGTGCTAGCTGCCTCGTCATTCTGAACAGGGAAGGCTAGCTTCACAATCTATAAATACATTTTGCAGCAGAAGCCCTAAAAAGCTTGAGTTAAGGGGAGTAACATCCCCAATTCTCCTCTTCTGAAGGCTGTGCTTCTCACTCTTTCTTCCCTGCCCAAGGGTCAAAGTGGGCGGAATCTGAGGGGCACAACATGCTCATCTTTGTTAATTTGACAAAAACATTTCCCCTACTTCATGTTAAAAGGCAATTGTCCTGGGACAGTTAATCCCACATTTGAGATTCTTCAGCTAAAGAGGAAGGGGACAGAGTCTCCTCCATTGTGAAGCAGAGGGAGGGATAGATAGCTGAACAAGAAACAAGCCTTCTTGCGGTGTCTGCTGCCTGAAAGAATTGTAAATGTGCCCATTTGGTTGCTCTGCAAATGTAAAGGCCTCTTCCCAGATGGTACAGGCTTTAATTGATGGAGTCACATGAAAAGGTATTGTAAGGTAAACTGATGAGCTGTGGAGTGGACAGTTAATGGACAGTTACAAAAAAGATGTCTGCACTAGGTATAGTTTGCATGTTACTCAGATTTATATTTTGGTAGAACTTTTTATTTTATCTTAATCCTAAATCTTTTTGTGCACTTTCTAGCAGTCCATTTTATACTGTGTATAATGCATGGTTAAAATAAAGATGTACATATTCACAGTACTTTCTGTCACAGGCTGTGACCTAGTAATATTAGAAACACGTCCCTATTCCCCACTGCACCAACCAGAATTCAATTCTGTGGCTCTTTGGTTACATACACAGATATCTGCGGTGATTGCATTAACCAACAGAGATCTCACAACTTAAAATAGTGCATCTCTCAATGATTAGTTTAACTTGCATTTATTTTTCATTTAAGGTGTGTGTTATTTGAAATGCAATTACTTAAAGGTGAAAGACCAACAAAATATTTATAGAATATTTTTGTTCTTTTTAGCCACGATTTTGATCACACCACAACACAGAGTGACCATTCCACCGTTTGACTCAGGATCACTGTTCCTGTGCTTTTTTAAAAAATGCACTTCAACCGCTGACCCTGCCTCTTCAATCCATAACTACCTCTAACAACAGGCTGTCCTGCCCTCCTCATCCCACCCAACTTCTACAGAGGACTTAGTCGCTTTGTACCTGCGTTCAAGCTTTATAAGTCCGCACAAACATACAACATACATGACCTGTGAGGATTATCAGTGTATCAGCTCTACTGTGGGCCACCAAACCCATACTCAGACACAGTGCAACACTTCAAAGCAGGGATTTTACTTGTTGACAAAAAGAAAGGTAGAAGACATCAATGGCCCCATTACAACCAGGCCACAAAATGGCCGTGTATCACAAAGGGCAGCACTAATCAGACCACAGACCTCTGCATTTATATGGTTGGGGGGGACAGGGGAGTATTAGGAGCTGGGGTGGGAGTTACTGCAGTATTAAGAGTTCGACTTCAAGAGCCCTTTGAGAAATGGAGAATTACCAAAGGGAACTGGGTGTTCCCCCGATATTTCATCCAAAGTCAAGGGGATCGATCTGGGCACTCATTAGGAGGCCCTTAAAAATACGTTTATTTTGCTGTTCTCAGAGTGTATCAAGTGACTTACCTGCTTACATTGCCAAAACTAGGGTTGTAATTCTGATTTTCACACTTGAGCAAAAACGACTTGCCTCGAATCATTTCACTTATCTCCCTGCGCGTTAAATTGTAAAACAAAAACATTTTTTTTATTTTTTTTTTACAATTACGTGTTCCGAAGTTTTCCTTTTCATCCAGGCCTTGGTAATCTGGTCGCAAACCGACGCACTCACGTACTGTTTTAAAGCAACATATACTGTGCCTCATGTTAGAGATGTTTGAACTGGAATAAAAATGCTCTCTGTTACTGCTTCTGAAGCTAGGACTGCGCTGTGCTAAGTGCCTGAAATAAAATACTATAGTGTTTCTCTGAACTCTCATTTACAATTCCCATAAAGACCAATGAGAACTTCCCACTGGCACAACACAGCCAATCCAAGCATAACTCGCATATTTTCATTAACTTGCACAATTTCATTAAGAACCATACAGGCTGTGTGCAAGGTAGCTTGGTATACTTTAAAACATGCCTAGACTGCTTAGTTTCATGGTAATGAAAAGGTTCTTGTATGTGGCTGACTTTAGCGATGTCCAAAAAAATCCGCAGAGTTTTTTCTCTTGCTCATGTTCGCCAACATTATGTTGGGGAGCGTGAGCAAGAGAAATCGCTAAGTTGGTGAGCGCGAGTGAGTTTTCTGAAAGCGAGCAGTTGCGGTAGAAAGTCTACTTGAGTGGCAAACAGAAGTTAGCGCCCTCTGGCGCTCTGCGTGATGCCATCAACACTGATTTTACAGAGCAGAAGAAACTCCAACATTGAAAATCAGTGTGAACAGCACGCCTTGCCCAAACTCCACCACTCGTGGAACTCCACGTAGTGCGGCAGAATTTTTTCAGGACTTCGCGGAGTTCCGTGTAGCAGAACTCCACAAACTCCATCGAGGCCTAATCTATAGCAATACCATACATCCCAATCAGTATCATATCAGTAGTTAAGCATCAGGTACTGTAAGGCCTGTGGTTTATTTTTCCGCCATAATGTGCCAATTAGTACATGTGAATCATTGATTTTCTCGCAATGCGAAATACACAGCAGTTGGTAACTTCCATGCTGGTTCTGTACCCTCTCAGTGCTGAACAGGTAGGTCCCGGCTTTGCCTCTGTGTCTCGTAACCTGTGGTGGTGGTGTGTTGGTATGTTAATGAGAGAAACGAGCAGACTGTGAGTTAGAGCTTTGGTACAGTTAGAGAAAAGCTTTCTTGAGGTTGAGGTGTGTGACTGCCTTCATGGTGTACAGAGGATGTGTACTGCATAGATAAGCTGTGCACAGTGGGGCCGAAGTGACAGTGATGTTGGTTCAGTGTATCAGAAGGTGTGCCCATTTTGTATGCCAATTGCATTGTACACAAGGGTGGATAACTGAGTAGAACTTAGTAGTTTTGAGCCGAGATGACTGAGAAACCACCAAATGTAACCAAAACCAACTAAACCATCATCAAAATGAAGAAAAGCTCAATGCAAATCGATGTTTCAGGAGTCCGAAGGATCTGTCCACGGAGAACGAGGAAAAAAGCAGGTAGTTGCCAAGAAGAGGACATAGTTCAAGGTGAGACCAGTTCAGTTTATAATGGTGGCACAATCAAGGTTGACTGAAAGGGACAGTCGGAAATAGAGTTGAGCTGACTTGCAGGTCCCAGTGTGGTACTAGAACTATAATGGCTGTATCTCAAAACTGTCTGGCTGTGGTCAAGGATTTGAGCTGTTGAGGGTACCAATGCGACAGTCATGCACTGAAGTTATCACACTGCCAATTAGACCTGTGGAATTGGGATTTAGAGATCGGCCAAGAACAAATTTAATTACCATTACCTCCAAGCAACAGATGGGCTTAAAGGGAAATTCTAGTAGTTCCAAAATCTGGTGGGACTGACAAATGGTCCTTGGCAGGCTACCACAAAATTAGAACTGCCGCTGTGCATTGGGATCCACTGAGACTCACCACGCTCTAGAACCCAATCCGCTTGATGGTTCAAAGGGTCTTTGGTTGCTTTGCTTCATCTGAACTGTAACACCATCCTGGCCCTGGACAGCACACTGCCTGTACCAACTTTTAGAGAGACATAGGTCAGCTGCACCCTGCTCTTTGACCTCCTGGTCATTTGTCTGTTGCTCTCCAACCATCTTCATTTTCTTTCTGGCAATCCTACAGCAGCAAGATGTTCTCCCGATACTGAGCGTGGGCCTAATCGTGTGGGACTACACAGCAACAACAGGGTTCTTTGCTTGGTAAACATATCTTTGGGCGGGTGCACAGACTCCTTCTACATGCAGTCGGAGGACAAATTCTGACTGGTGTGTGCAAATACTTATCCTTTGTTGGAGACCAAACAGGTCACCATTGCAGGAAGCCAGGGCAACAAAGCTAAAGCTATAATTAGATTTTAAACTTTCATACAATCCAGACAGTGCAATTTTCTGGGTTTTCTTCAAGGCTTTTTGCAAAAACAATAGAGATCGTGGTTACGACCATGCAAGCCATGAGTGTAATCTTAACTGAAAGCAGACCCTGGAAGTTAATGTCTCAAGTTTCAAGACAAAGCCCTGCTCAACATAATGAGAGTTAGGCGAATTCTTGAGCTAGGAGAGAGACATTCTTGGCTGGCCGTGTCCCATCCCATCCTCAGGGTGCCATATTCCAGACCTGCGGCAGGCAGCATGCAGCATATTCCATGCAGGTGCTCATATGACAAAAACACTATGAAGGGGAGCTCCCATTTATTCAGACGCTCACCATGTACTCATTGGACACAAATCACCCTTTACACGGTCTCACAGTCACACAACACTTGTGTAACATGGCACAGACAGGCCATTAATGCTATATTAATACTATTTAGAACACGGCATTTTCCACTGCCTTGTAAAGAGCTTTTCTCCTCATAGCAGCTACCATTGACCATGGGTGGCGGTACTCTCTGAATGCATCTCATGGCCAACAGAGGCTGCACTTCACTAGTCAATGGTGTGAAACATGGCACTCCTCCAGTGGACTCACAGGTTGTGGAATCCACTGGAGGAAAAGGATCCACCTTTCTCCTTCAAGGATATCACTGAAATATAATAGTGGGGAAGAGGGGGGACTTTGTTTTTCTGAAGAATCTGTTACTTTGAAAACAATGTTTTTTTTCGTTTTCATCAAAGTTTAGAAACCGCAATTTTTCAGACAAATCAATCAATATAATAAATTAACGACGGTGCTGTGATGCAACGATATCCCCGGTACATCACAAAATAAAAGAAAACATTAGCAAAGCGCCCAGACGTTACTTCTAGGTGACAACGTACAAAACACAGAGTACAATTTGACTGCAAACTGAGACTTGTTTGTAGTTCAATACTTTGCTTAAGAATCGAGTCTTTCCTAGCATTTGCGTTTTTTTGTTTATGAAGCTTATTCAATCCGCTCGCTGTCACCAGCCTCTTGTTTGTGTCGCCCCTAACAGGTACACTGAGACCAGAGATTCACCACAGCATTTAATTAGACTGCGACACACTCCCTCCCTGCGGTTGGACACTGCCCGTGGGAGCTCGGAGGCAGTTTTTGCTGCAGAGAATTTGACAGGCGTGTCAAGAGATAATTAATTATAAGCGCCGTCTCTTTCAATAAAGCGGGAAACAAAAAGTGAATGTTTAAACGCTAAAACCAATATTTATTCTCATAACACACAAGCGTACTATATGCAAAAGTATAAAATACATATATTACAAAGCAAATAATAAAAAATTTCTGTAACGTCAGTTCGCTTGTTTTTACATGAGATTCGAGTGAGTGTCTCATGGCATTATAGAACGGCCAGGTCTCCTGGTTGTTGTAAGGTGGATGCACCTTCTCATGTTGTTTCCTTTCACATGCATCCTCTGAGAGGCTGAGTCCACCTGTTCACCAAGACAGGGCTAAATCATGAAGGCCTACTGATGGGAGACCCTCGTCCCCCTGGCCTTATAGGTAGGAGAGCCTCTGAAGGCTTGAGGCAGGCTGGGCTCATCTGCAGACCATCTTGGATTCTCAAACCAAAAGCCGCTCAAACGACCATTGTCTTATGCACACCCACAGCACTCTCATCTCATTCTCCCCAACCCCTACTTGCAGCAAATGAGGTGCTGGCCTGCACTGTGGTCTTTTTGAATTGTAGATTATCCCCTTACAGAGCAAGGCCTCCGATGGGCTAGTAGTGAAGATCCATGGAGTGGTTTGCAAGCGCTTGTAGAGGGATGTTATCATAGTCATAGTTCAAACATTTGTTGTGTGATCTGACGATTTAAATAATTGCTAGCATTACATTCCCCTGATCACTCTCAGAGCACCTCAGGGTATCATTAGGATCAGGCCATCTGAACCCCTCTCCCCAGATGACTTCTGCTCTTCCAGTGTCTAAGGGAAGACCTGTGAATTTGTGGGATCTCCAACACCTCTTTTAGGTGTAGGCTGACAGCCGGGCACAGCTATCAAACAGATGTTTTGCCCCACAGAGTGGGCTTTGGGTCAGTCCCCTTCAACCATTGGCCTTCTTCGACCAGACTGTTTCAGCCATTGGCTTGAGACTTTGTCAATCACGTCTTGCCTCAGCACAGAGAAGTAATCCTCTCTCAAGTAGGGCTGTTGGCTGTATTCTTCTGCTTCCATTTGAGTGCTTGCCTTGAACTGCAGCTGAGACTTGTTCACAGTAATAGTTCTCCGTTAACTCCTTTTGGCTCTCTCCCAGGTGTCCTGTGCTAACGCTGCACATGTTTGTACATCAAACCCAAAGCCTATTGGATTTGCCATTGCTTGGTTTGTTAATGTAAGTATTTAGCTTTACAGAGGTGTTGACCTTGTCCTGAAGTTGGTTCCTTTGTTAAGTCATAGGAAGCAGGTGACATCAACATAAGATAGAGTTCTGTTCTGGAAGGACTTATTATGCCAGCTTGATCTAATGTTGTAAGCATATTTAGTTGACAGATTAGATTGATTTAGATCCTTAATGAATTCAACACAAATCAGTGTCCTTTTTAGTTAGATGGGACAGAAAACGAGACACCTATCCAGAGTGAGTTGCACACTGTGCTGCAAGGAACTCTGGGTTCAATTCCAGCTCTCCGAATGACCAAATTGTGTGATACTCAACAATAACTACACTTCATCGTGCCTCCTTTTCCTTGATCATGGCATTTGAGAGGACCTTGATGTAATTCCCTTCAACATGTGTGCTACCCAAAAGCCACATTCAGATATGGTTTAATAGACTATCACATTGCTCCATCTATAATTAAAATATAGACTCTTTGTGGGCGGAATGTTTCATTTTGCCAGCAGAAATGTTGGAATTTGGTGACTCTGTGTTGCCTTTATAACGCAGAGTCCCATCCAAATTCCACCAATCACCACTGCCGAGTGAGAGATTTGGCATCCCTTGGTGTGATTTTCTAATGCAGGCCGTCATGGTCAGAAGGCTGCTCCTCACATAGATTTGCTCCCACTTGAGTAGATTTTCTACTCGAGAAGGAGCAAAATCAACTTGAATGGCAGCGCGCTCTTGTGCATTGCATGGTGCAGCTTGTGCTGATTTTTCAGTGCTGCTATCAATACCGGCTCTAAATTGCAGCACGGGCAGTGCAACTTGCATATTTTCCACCCATTGACAGAACTCCACAGAATCTCACAGAGTTTTTATGTAATTCTACTGAATTCCATAGAGTAAAACTTCCCAAGTTCTGCCCACCCATAATATAGACCATAGGTGGGGGCAAATGTCAACTGACTTACTTCTTCGGTTGGTACACAGCTGGAGATGGTTGAGGGGTTCATGAACTTTACTAAACTAATGATTAGAAATGTTCACTTGTAATAAATGCCACTCAGTGCAGTGATATAATCTAATGTACTAAAATGAAATGCTTGATAAAGGAATATACTTTGTTGAATTTGAGTCTTTATCATATTTTTACATATTTGTTTTACTACTTCCGTGCAAAATATTCTGATGACTCAGCTTGTGCTCTTAGGGACCTCGTAGGGTTCTCACTACAAATTTGTTGAGCCACCTTTTCCTGGAATGAGAGGGCCAGACCTGCAATTTGAAGGTAACACCTTTGAACAGGTATCCTTTTGCCTTCTCAAAGGAATGCTTCTGATGACAGCGGGATATTTGGATGTAGCATCAAGACTAATGTTCATAGCACAATTACAGCATCCGTAGCATCAAAGTGCGCATGTGCAACTCATGAAAAGGATCCCCTATGCAGATACAACTGCCTTCCTGTATTTAATACACGTAGCCAAGGACTATACTTGTTTTGTACTGTGTTTTGTTTCAGAATTATACACTGCACAAATGTAGTCAATTACAGGGCCATACTTTCGAGAATATAAGATCCATTGGCAGAGGTTTGTTTGAGTCAAATTGTAGAGTGTGAATGGCTGCTCAAGAAAATGCTTGGCAGAGGTGGCAGAGGGTTCTGCTTATAAATAAATTTGCAGTCCACTGGATCTGATGAGGAGCGACCACGGACACAGAGATGTTGAATCGTTTCTTGGCTAGTGAGAAGGTGAGTGTTCAAATTTTAACACATTCAATTCTACATAAGAAATGAGCAGAGAGACTGAGATTTTGGTTGCTTCCCTAATCTTCTATGGTAAGACCAAGGTAGTCACCATTCACACCTTCCAAAAATCTGCAAAAAAACACTGAATTGTTCGCAGATACTATGAAAGAAATAGGTTGGGGCACAGCATTGTTATGTGAAAAGTATGACCTAAGAACTAATAGAAATTCAAATTCTGTTAATTTTTGACGGGCTAAATAAAGGGCAGTACCCTCCTACGCCCCCCACCCCCTACCCCACCACCAACCACCACACATCAGGCAATGCTCCTTAGACAAAAGGTTTGGTTTCTCACTGAAAAGAATGAGCTCTCAGACACTTGTGTTGCTTCAAGGTTTGCTGGGAGGCAATATGGCTTAAAATGGGTACCCAGATGGCGCTGATTAAGTATGTTAAAATGTATTCATCATAAGTAAAAAATCTTATCTACTAGCCCATACACATTTCAAATCAGCTAAATAATAAACGTTTAGTGAAACATTTGAACTGGATATGTGCTCCTCCCTATGTAGCTACTCAACAGTATACTGCCCTCTGACTATATTTTAAACAGTTTTTCTTTGCTCCAAAACGTCTGTTAGACCTGGCATCTTTTGGCATGGATTCCACTGACTTTTTGCTTTCTGACCTCCTGCTTTGACTGTGGGCCGAACTTAGTTTTTGCTGGCTTAAGGACTGCTTACCTGTGTTAAAGTGTGTGTGCTCTGTGTCTAAAACTTGGTAACATTGACTTCTCCATGAATGGCATATTTGATTTACTAACAAGTCCCCAGTAAAGTACACTTGGTGTGCCCAGAGCCTGTAAATCAAATGCAAATAGTAGGCCTGCAGCACTGGTTGCGCCACCCATTACAGTAGCCTTTCAAATATGGTACTGAAGGGCCTGTTTGTGCAGTTTTAAAGTGCCATCTCGACCTGTCAAGTGTACCCACTTGCCAAGCCCAAACCGTCCTTTTAATTGCATGTAAGTCACCCATAAGGTAGGCCCTAGTTTTCCCTGTGGGCAGGGTGCAGTGTATTAAAAAAGTTGGACTTGTACCTTTACGTTAAATATGTCCAGCTAGTGAAAAGCTCTTAAATTCGTTTTTCATTATTGCAAGGACTATCTCCCTCATAGGCTAACATTGGAGTTGCCTTAAAACATCTTTTAAGTGTAATTCCAATTTGGGAAAAGACAGTGATTTGGAGTTTGGTGTCTCTGGACTCACAATTTAAAAATACATCTTTTGGTAAAGGTGGTTTTTAAATTGCAGGTCTGAAAATGCCACGTTTACAAAGTTGTCATTTTCTTACTTTAACCATTTAGCCTGTCTCAGCATGCACTTCTACATTTAGGTAACAGCTAAATGTGTGCATTCTCTCCAGATAGCCACTAACAGGATGGGCTGGGTGTGACAGGAGATACATCTGCATTCATCTGCATACTGATAGTCGTCCTGGGCAGGGAGAGGCAGAGGTTGTTCAGACTTGCATCTGAATAGGTTGTGTTTTGTCCTCCTATCCGTAGCCTGAGCCAAGGCTGGGTTGAAAGGGATCCTTGTGCACTTCACATAATTCTTTAAAAGTTACCCCTAAATCAAAGGTCTTTTTATGTATACGTACTGGGCCTCTGACACCATATACTCTAAACACTTCTGGACTGAGGACATTCTAACAGGAAGAAGGACTGCTGTGCTGTCAGGAAGGACTGACACTTTGCCATTTGCTTTGCTGTGTCAGCCTGATGACTTCTGCTTCTTGCCTGGGAGTGAGAGGACTGGACTTAACTCTCTACATCCTGCAATCGAAAGTTTCACCAAGGACCTGACTGAGCTTGCATCCTGCTTCTGAAGTCTCAGGGATATCAAAGACTTCACCTGCATCTTTCTACCAGCACCTGGGCTCTTTCGATGCGAGTCCTGCGCTACCAAGCGACGCCGAATCGAGTCCTGGACCGTTGGATGTGAGTGTGGTGCTGCAACACAAGAAACTGATGCATTGACACCGGTGTGTCAACTGGAACTGACTTATCCTGCTGCAGAAATGATACCTCACCTCTGCCTTCACTGAAGCGCATACACCGCTCGCCAACTGCGTGAAGCAATGACCCCGACTAAGCACGGAGCCCAAACTTGGCCGATGCAGCACCAATGCATGGGAACAGGTGCAGATCGCTTCTGGACATCAAGGTATTAACAATGCTGCCCGATCAGTAAACAACTCATCGCCTGCAATAGCGATGCATCACCTCCTTTGGATGAACATATCATCCCCAAGCATTGACGCAACCAAGGTATTGTCAACGGGTGTGTGTGACTCCTGTATCTGGCCCATGCTCAATCATGGTTGGACTGAACTTTTTGATATGCCCCAGTCCAGCGCAATCAGATAGCCCCGGTTGGAGCTATTGGTTTCTAAGCACTGACATTTTCATTTTATCTTTGAAAATTCACAACTTGAATTGTGTATAGTGGATTTTTTTTGGTGTTGGTCTTGTTTGACTCAGATAAATATGAGCTATTATTATAAACTAGTGTGAAGACCTTTTGCGGTGTTTTCACTGTGTTACTTTGTGCGTGCACAAATACTTTACACATTGCCTCTTTAGTTTAGCCTGACTGCTCTGTGGCAAGCTACCAGAGGTTGAGCACAGGTAAATGTTTAGTGTGTATCATACTTGCCCTGACTAGGATTGTGGTCCCTACTAGGACAGAATGCAAATCTCTGCCAACTAGAGTCCTAATTTCCAACAATGTCCTATACTGTGTCACAATGATGTTTCACTTCTCTATCTCATACTTTTATGAAAAAGTGAAAATGTATCAAAATTAGCTTTTTGTGTATCACAAATCTCCTACTGCTTTTGTGCCTCAATCCATAATGAAATGGCTGGTTCTGTCACAACCTTGTAAAGGTGGGCAACTCCACCATTCACAAAAATATCTTCATGCTGCTAATTAAAGATTGAAAATGTGAAAAGGGTCTTTATTTTGTATAATTTTATAGCATCTTCCCTCAACTTTGTTCACTTTCATTTATAGTCTACATTTATTTGGATCCACTAATGTTATTGCCCAACCAAGGAATAATCTGCGGGTGATACACAAGTATAATGTTAAACTCCAATGAAAAGAATGAAGGATGGACATGGCACGGTAAAGTCATGAGTCCAGTGGAAATTGATATGGAGCAATGGCTTGAACCCATTTGAAAAGAATTCCAGAATTCAAGAATGGGATAGGTCTCTGCAGCTCACTTGATGTAGACAGACCTGTTAGGAAAGGGGTTTCTGGTTGGCTAGGGTAGGTACCTCAGCCAGGTAGAAACCACCACTCTAGAAGGGGCAGGGGAGCTACATACCCAAGATAACCCCTGCTCACACCCCGTTGGTAGCTTGGCACGAGCAGTCAGGCTTATCCCAGAGGCAATGTGTAAAGGGTTTGCACCACACACCCAACCCAGTGACACAATAAATACACCACAAAGAAAACTCCACAACAGGTTATATAGAAATAAACTGCATTGCATAACACATTATTAGACCAAAAACAACATGAATTAGTAATACTCTGATAAGCAAGCAGTTGTCAGATCATCATCATAAATGCAGAATAAGACATTCCCATAATGCATATGTCACATAAAACATCACTATGAATGCCAATAAAAAGAAAACTTTCTATACAGCCTATGTCAAGATAAAAACATCATAGAAGAGATATTATTGCACATATCACCAGGCCCTAAAACAGCATTCTGTGCACCTGTCTCCAGAAAGCACAACCTACATCAATCTTGGAAAACACAGATATGCAGCATGTAGTAAGTAAAATCATTTGGCACCACAAGCATATAGGCTCAGCGCTCCTGGGCTCCTCTAATAGGTTATACTGTACCAAGACCTCACCATGTTCACCACAGGAGCTCTTGCTCTCTTATCATTGGGAGTACGGTACTTAGGAAAGAAAGCACCATGCTCCATCCAGCACAAACAAGCCCCACAGCATCCACAGGTAATCCCACTGGGGGTGGGGGAAGAAAGACAGCCCACCCTTTCTTTGTCGGCAGGCAGTCCTCTCTCAGTCTCCCCACGTGGTGGCACTCCAGTGCAGCTGCCTGCAAACACGGTGCAGCTGCTCTTCACGGACGGTTCACTCTCTGCCTTATGCAGGTCCAGGGAGTGAGTCCAGAGCCCACCAGGGCCCTCTGGACTGACACCTTGCTCCTCAGGGAGCCCGCCCAACCCGCAAAGCTTCCCCAGAGTCTTTGATCCCCAAGCCAGCTCCTCTGATGCTCTTGCCCGGGTCAAGGCGGTGAATCCTCCTCAGTAAGTACCTGCCTGTGCACTGGGACACTATGGAGTGTGCACCTAGATTGTGCTGGCTAGGGCACGGTCGCCGCTCTCCTTCTTTCCAGTGGGGAACCTGGCACGGCGGCGGTGACCTGTTCCTACTCAGAATACTGGCACAAGGCTACCAAGTAGCAGGGACAGTAAATCCTGGAAAGACAAAGCACTCACTATGTGCTAGTTGCAAGAAACAAACGTGGAGTGTCAGGCACTCACCGTGCACTAGGGACCAGCAAAACAATGAAAGGAATCCACACAGGGCTTGTGCTAATGATGTGAAAGAGCACTCTTCATGCACTGCCACAACCAAAGCAGGGGGGGAAAGAGGACCGACCACCTAGCCCCTGGTGAACACTGGAACAACAAGCAGGATGCAGGCAGGCCAGCACAAAGGTCCCTGGGCACAAAGTGGTAGTCCATCTTGTGACCTAGCAAGCCACAGGCAAAAAGAACAGAAGATGGACGGAATGCTGAACAATACATTCACACCCAGTCACAAAGATCTGGGTTTAATCAATCATTTTTTTGCCCACTGCGTCACCCCAGTTTGGACCTGTTAGAAATGGGGTTTCTGGTTGGCTAGGGTATGCACCTAAGCCAGGCAGAGCCCACCCACTCTAGTCATGGCAAGGGAGTTACACGCCCAAGATAACCCCTGCTCACCCCCTTGGTAGATTGCCTCCGGGTTAGGCCTGTCTGCTCGTGCCAATGTGTAAAGCGTTTGCACAACACACACAACACATGTGACACACTATTCCCACCACAAAGGAAACAACACCAGGTTATATGAAAATATACTGTTTTGTACACAACACAATTATCAGACCAAACATCACATATCAGTAGTATCCTGCTACCTTAGCAGTTGTCATAAAGGTACACATTAGTTGCTCTGTAAACTAGCAGTAATCACATATAACACACAGGTTACTCAGTATTCTGCAACATAAGCAGTAGTCAGGAAACACATTATTATACCAAAGCACTTGTCATAAGAATATCATAAACGCCCATATTAGGAACATTATAAAACATATGGCAAGTCAGAAAAACATATTAGAATGTTATGCCCATAACAGGGCCATTTTCATACACATATGGAGTCATCATAAACAGGTAAGAAATATATGAATCAGCAAAGTCTCTAGAAAGAACTGAGATTATATATATTGTTCCTTAGGAAGTACCTGTATAAGTTGAAGGCACCTCTAGTGCCTGTAGACCAAAAAATGGGGCCCCCGGCGCTCCTCTGTGCAAAACAGGGGCCTCCTAAGCATTCTGGGCTAGAGAGGGGGGGGCACGCACCTCCTCTGCATAAATGCGATCGCTGGGGTCCCCCCGGGCCTCTACCGGCCCTCACGAGGGGGGCCAAGGTCAGCAATAAATTTTGGGAAAGAGGGGGACACCACACCCCCCCTCTGCTTTCAGGACGGGCCCATCCTGGGGCCTGCGATCACTGGGGGCCCCCCGGCCCTTACGAGGGGGGCCCAAATCAGGGAAAAGTGCCAGGAGGAGGGGGGTGACACACACCCCCTCCGTTTCAAGAACGGGCCCCTCCTGGGGCCCATGATTGCTGAGGGGCCCCTCCGGGCCTTCACTGTCTCCCCAACGAGGGGAGGGCCAACATTCTTGCACTGGCCCACAAGGGGTCACACAAAAGGTACCAGCGGCGCAGGGGAACTCCGATGAGGCTTCTTCCCCGCCCGTGGTCCTGCTGCTAAAAACGGCCTCTGGCTCCGGTGGGGCAGGGAGAAACTTCCTTCTCTCCTGCCCTTCCTGGAGCGAGGAATAGGGGCCCGGTGGGGCAAGGGAGCCTCCGATGAGGCATCCGTCCCCGCCCACTGACAACAGCAGCACTCGGCGGCCCGTCCGGCCGTTCGAGAGGGTAGGCACCAAAGTAGGTGCCTGCCTGTGACCCAGGGGTGTGCCATGGAGCAGGCTTCACCCCGGAGGCACTATAGGAGTGCGCTCGCTCCAGTCTTCTGTTTCCTTGATTTTCTCGTGCCCCGGGGGCACAAAGGGCAGCGCAACTCTGGTGCTAAATGAAACACAGCCTGGGTCGTGGCGGTGATGCCCCCACAGCTGGGAAGCATTCTTTAAAGAGCAAACGAATGAAAGGGGCAGCGCTTACAAGCGCTAAATGAATCCCCGATGAAGCGCTTTCCAAAGAGCTAATTTGGTGAAGATGTGAAGCACTACTCGTACTTCACAGGGTTCCAGGGGTCAGGGGCCACGGCACCCTACCCCTGGGGAGCAGAGTTTTGGGGGAAAGGCCCACAGGTGGAGGGGCCCAGCAACAGGCCAGCACAAAGAGGATGCAGCAAGTGGCAAGTCCTTTATAGTGACCAAGCAGGTCACAGGTCAGCACAGCAGCAGCAGTCCATGACGGTTCCTGGTGAGTCCTTCCAGCATTTCTGTGTCCAGTTCCAAGATGTCTCCAAATTGTGGGGAAAATTCCCCTGTACTTATACTCAGACTTTACAGTGTTTTACAATAGTGGGGAGAGGAGGTTCCAACCAGTTACAACTGGTCCTGGGAGTGCTCCCTCTCTCCTCCAGCACAGGCTCCAAACATCAGTAGGGGGGTAAACGTCTATTGTGTGAGGCCAGGGCACAGCCTTTACAAATGTAGGTGTGCCCCTCCACTGCCTTCTCTCAGCCCAGGAAGATCATTCAGTATGTAGATGCACCTCTGTGACACTTCCACCCTCCCTGTGTACAGGCGGTCTGAAAAGTATGCACAAAGCCCAACTGTCACTCTGCCCATACGTGGATTGGAGTCAAGCTGCAAAATACCAGAGTCATAAGCACAGAGAAATGTGCACTTTCTAGAAGTGGCATTTCTGTAATAGTAATAAAAAATACACCTACACCAGCAAGCAGCATTTATTATCACCATCACAACCATACCAAACACGCCTACGCTACCCCTCATAAATCAGACAATACCCCTCACACATAAGGCAGGGCATTTCTAATGCAATCCTATGAGAAGGCAGCACTCACAGCAGTGAGACACCAAGTTAGGCTGTTTGTCACTACCAGGACAGGCCACGCAACCTGGCACATGTCCTTCCTTCTACATACATGGCACCTTGCCCATAGGGCTAGCTAGGGCGTACCTTAGGGGTGACTTACATGTAGTAAAAGGGGAGTTCTGGGCCTGGCAAGTAAATTTAGATGCCAAGTCCCTGTGGCAGAAAACTGTGCACACAGGCCCTGCGCTAGCAGGCCCGAGACAGGTTTGAAAGTCTACTTCAGTGGGTGGCGCAAGCAGCGCTGCAGGCCCACTAGTAGTATTTAATTTGCAGGCCCTGGGTATAGAGATACCACTGTACAAGGGACTTATAGGTAAATTAAATATGCCAATTAGGTATAAGCCAATCATACCAACTTTAGATGGGAGAGCACCCGCACTTTAGCACTGGTCAGCAGTGATAAAATGCTCAGAGTCCTAAAGCCAAGAGCAACAGGTCAGGAAAAATAGGAGGTAGGAGGCAAAAAGACTGAGGATGACCCTGCATAAGGAAAAAAAAGTCCAACACGACCCAACCATATGCAAAATCAGTCTTGACCCTACTCCAATGGGAACAGTCCAGTCCATAGTTCAGCAAAAACAGCAAGCCACAGGTCAGCACAATAGCAGGACAGTCCCAATGGCTGTTCCTTCCTGAGCTAGTTCTTTTCAGCAGTATCTTGTGCTGGTCCACAACCAATATACTTATACTCATTTTGTCTTTCATCTCAAGGGGCACTTCAAAGGTACTTTAGAAGTGCACAACACCCCCCTTCAGCACCAGCCCTTGCTCCAGACATCAGTGGGGAGTAAACAAACCCTTTGTGTGAGTGCAGGACACAGCCTATACAAATGTAAGTACGCCCAGCCTTCCCTCTCCCAGCCCAGGGACACCATTCAGTATGCAGAGGTCATCCTGTTCCACCTCCCTGCGTGATAGCTGTCTGGGAAGGATGCACAAAGCCCTGCTGTCACGCTACACCAGACGTGGATTGGAAGCACAAGAGTCATAAGCACAGAGAAATGCCCACTTTCTAAAAGTGACATTTCTACAATGGTAATAAAAAAATCCACTTACACCAATAATAAGCATTTTCTACTAACATTCCAACCATACCAAACATGCCCACGCTGCTCCCCATAGATCAGAAAATACCCATTAGCCAGATGCAAGGGCATTCCTAATGCAACCCTATGAGAGAGGCAGTACTCACAGCAGTGAGAAACCAAATAGGCTGTTTGTCACTAGCAGGACATGACACACAATTGGAGCATTTCCAACCTTTTGCCTACATGGCACCCTGCCCATAGGGCTACCTAGGGCCGACCTTAGGCGTGACCTGTATGTACCAAAAGGGGAGTTCCAGGCATGGCAAGTAAACCTAGATGGTAAGCCACTGTGGCAGTAAATTGCGCATGCAGGGCCCGTGGTGGCAGGCCTGACACAGGTGTATAGGCTACTGCTGTGGGTGGCGCAAACTGCGCTGCAGACCCACTAGTATCATTTTATTTACAGGCCCTGGGTATAAGAGATACCACTGTTCAAGGAAATTGCAGGCAAATTAAATGTGCCAATCAGGTGTAACACAATCATACCAAGTTTAAAAGGGAGAGTACATGCACTTTAGCACTGATCAGCAGTGATAAAGTACCTAGAGACCTAGAGCCATCAAAAGAGGGTCAGGAAAACAGGAGGATCAAGGCAAAACGTTTTAGGATGATCCTGCAGAACGGGTCAGGTACAACAAGACCAAAAACATTATGGGCCTAATTACAACTTTGGCAGAGGGGGTTAATCTGTCCGAAATGTGACAGATATCCCGCCCACTATATTATGAGTCCATTATATCCTATGGAACTCGTAATACAGCGGGCGGGATATCCGTCACATTTGCGACGGATTAACCCCCTACGCCAAAGTTGTAATCAGGCCCTTAGTGTCTGACATTTAAGGTTGAAGGGTGGTCCTACAAAAAAAAAAAAAGGCCAATATGCCTTTACTATCCCTAGCATTGATCAACAGTTAAATCTTTAAAAATTCGCGAGACACAGTGGTAAAAAAGTCAGAAACCCACAAGGTAAGAGTCTTAAAACATGGGTCTCTGCAATAAGCACATCTCAATCCCTCATGAAAAGTGAAAAAGAAATAACTTTTCATAACATCATTCACTGGCAAAACACAAGTTGCTCTGCAAATTTTTAAAATTCATTAGACCTAAAATAAAGGTTACCGCCAGAATTGTGTTCTACCACCATACTGACTTTTAAATATTCCCCTACAAGAAAAAATCTCTCCAAAATATTGACTATGTCCTCAAGGTCAGTATATATAGGTGAGCGCAGATCATTCTCAACCCCACATTTACTACATTGACAATGTAGCGGCAGTCGATATTCTGCAATCAATATTGTTCAAAGTTGTTACTTTTGACCTCGATACTCTGACTCACTATCACCAGAAATAGGAAGAAGACTGTGCAATAGTTACTGAAGAAGCACATGACCAGCATTAAAAATTCATGTGACCGTCAAATGAACTGAGCAGTGTATTAGAATGTTATTGGTTCTGAAAAGATTTTAGTGTCATGATCGTTGAACCGGAAGACATAACCATCCCCTTATCTTCCCGCCAAGGAATTCCCCCGCTTGTTCTGCGTCCGCCAGAGCATCGGGCCTGCCAGCCCCCTCACCCTTGTCTTTAACAAGTAGTCCCAGTGCGGGTGGCTGAGCCGGTCAGTCGGGCACCGGTGTGAGAGATGGGGCGGCCTGTGGGCAGTTGTCGTGTCAGAGGTGGGTGACTGCGCTTCATTTACAGAAGTAATAGAGGTCAGGGAAATTCACGGTGTACAGCAGTCATAAATGTTTAATGTGGTATATTCATGCGGAGTGCCCTTGGCTTCTCCTCTCCAGTACCTTTGCTTGTTTCACTGGGCCACCTGCCTGGAGACTGATTCGCCTCCTCCTGTTCAGTGATTTGCTGGCACTAAATAGCGCTTCGAGCTGGACTGGCTCAAGGGGCTAATGCTCCTGTGACTCCTCTCTTAGCATTTGATTTCATGATTAAGCAGCCTCCTCCTCTCTTATGCTGTTGTGCTCGCATCTCTACGACTATAATTGCTTTCCTAATAATCTCTAGGGTTTCTTCCAGAGATCAAATGCCAATCCCTTCTATTCCTGTTCATTACATTCTTTACTATGACCTTGAAGCCCAAGGGGCAAATCAAGCGCTGTTCTGAATGTCAATTTCACATTAATTAAATGAAAGAAAATAAAAGATAACACACTTTGTCAGTAAGCAGAGGTAAAAGAAAAGTAAACACTTGATTGACATAACTGAAATATATCAGCTCTCCCAACTGTGTACTTTGGTATAATTACTTAACTCGGATAAAGCTCCTCGAGGCGAAGTATCCTGTCTCTGAGATGTAGTCTGACTGGTATTTCCTAAGGCAGTGTTTAGGCGTAGCTACATTAAGGGTTAGAAAAACACAGCCGTGCCTAGTGTTTTTCCCTAAAACTTTATAAATCCCATGGCCAGGTCTGTTTTTACTTTCTGAAATATGGTGATTTCTGCTGTTCTTGGGGTAGTGCCCTTCCCTGCCTTGGTGCTCTGTGGTGCAAGTACTCTGCTCTGTGCTCGGCCTTCCTCTCTCACATGCATGGCGTTTGCAAACGCCTGTGTGTTCAAGACTGTATGAATAGATACACTACCATAAGAATGTATCGTGCCATATATTTAGCCCATGCTTAACAGCCTACTGATTTTAGACAAGGGCAAAAAATCATGGTTCCTGGGATGAAAACTTAAATAAAAAAAAGGAAACCTTCAGGATCCCCAAGTGGCATGCACCTGATTCCACCTCTTCCTCCATCCAGGTTTCCTGCCTCTTTGCCTCACTTGTGCAGGTTCTTTTCATTCCTACCCTGACGCTTAGCCACAGTTATCCTGTCATTATCTCCCTCCTTGTTCTATTTTCTGCCTTTCCCCTCACTGTGCATCAAGTTTGATGGTGAAAAATAAGTCCTCTTTACCAAACACGAGTTCCAATTCCCACTATCTCTAAACACCAGCACAAATTAGGGACCGCCTGCGATGCCTAGAGGAACGATGACTGGCTAGCTCAGCATATCCATGATGGCTGTAGATGAAACCCGAGACAGGCTTGCTCATGCATTTTGGGGGTTGTTAGTAAGTCATTTAGAAACTTGTTTGCATCAGCAAGAGTTCAGCCTTATACAGATGTATGCTTGGTAGGATAAGATGTGATAAGGTATGTAAGAGTGGCAAGGAGGTGCTTTTTGGGCACGCAGGAAGTGGAAACAATTATTCACCCCAAAAGAAGAGCATTCTATTAAAGACAGGCCTAGTAGCTCTACAAGCATGCTGGTGCCGGGTCCAGGCATGCTTGGGGTATGGATATACCCCTGGAGAGGGTTTCTGACGACTCAGAAACAGACAGGACGCAATGAAAGTAGTTTTAGTGCATGTGGTTTTAGGTAACTTGACTGACCCTTTCTATAACCCCCTCATCCACCGCCCTTTTGAGGTATCTTGGCTAGAGATGATGGGCCAGATTGGGAAAGAGTAGTCTCATTACAATTCGGTTACCAGACATGAGTAATGTATACCTGAAGGGGGCGTCCTTCCCTAGCTTTAGCAACAATCTGGGCTCGGTAAGGAGAGAGAGGGTCATTTAAGTTTGTGTGAAAGAGACATATTATTTGAGATTTTGTACAAAGGCAAACGTATTGTATGTGTGTTTTCATGTTAAAAGGATGTAGACCTAACATGTAAAACTAAACGTTTACTGTTTATTTAGTTTTCCCTCATTAAAATCTCTCTCATTCGTAGCCCCATTGTTGCCTTCGGCATTCACCGTGCTCCTATTGTTTGCAAAGCATTTGCTTTCCACTATAAAACAGTAAATTGTTGGTCTGTAGTCTAAAATGTCGACTGTTCAAAGCATTTGCTTGCAGAGAGTTCCGGTAAAACAGAAATGCAAAGTTTGTTTCTCTGAAGTCTATGTCCATGCCTAAAATTTATTCCTGTTAATCTAGTAAGAATTACAATTGTTGATTTCGATTTTGAGTCCATTTAACCTTCAGATTTGGAAACGTGTTGTCTACTTTTCTCATTCCCACTTTTAATCTATATATTTACTTGCCATGCTTCCGATGCTGCTGCACGGTCACCTCGAAGCCACTTAAGAGCGCTTTTCAACATAGTTCCAAAAGCACAAAGTCTGCCACACTGAATATGCATGAGGGACATTCACACACAGTGAGTTTTAGTGCAGATTATCTGGACGTTGTGGGCCATTCTGAAACTAATTTTATGGGCCAATCAGACACCAGAATCATAAATTGAGACAGTAACCTGAAGAGGAGATCCAGCCATTGATGCATTCCCCTTGTGGTCCAACATAATTCCAAATTATCCTTCGCCTTGAGGACATCCTGGCCCTTAAAAGAGTTTATTTATTACTAACACATCAACACTACCTGCCCAACATTCTATTGAGTCAGACTTTGACACAACTTTCCTCACAATAGACACCCAAAAACAGCCATACAACTATGGTACATAAGGGTCAGATCCTTGATAGGTTTTTAAAGACAGCCACATCTTTAATACCAAGAACCTTAATGCACATAGTTGACAAGCTGCCAGGATTTGTCAGTGAGCTGAACTCTCACTGCTGCAACATGCAGTGATCTGCTGGTCGCAAGCTTGAACCTCTGCAATGACTCAACCTTCTATGCGTATGAACACAAGGTCCAGAAGCTTAGTGTTTGCGACAGCCAAAAGCATCAGATGAAGAAACTGAATACACTCAGTACACAGATAATCTGGGAAGAAGGCATGATGCTGCAGGGATATTGATGTGTCAACATAAATTTAGCAGAAATATGAATACATGAGGTACACGTGAAAAGGCACCCACTGTCCACATCTTCCAAGCATACTAAATCAGGAGCAAAAAGCCTAATGTGCAGAGTGCCAAAAGGCCACTGGTTCTCCACGTCCTGTGACTAGCATCCCTGACATGCCCTAGTGCATCTACTGAGGCACTAGTGGGCATGAGAGAGAGTCAGGTCATGTCTTCCACAGAATCACAAGCTACCACAACCGTTTGTGACCGACTGGAAGGTTTCAGTGCATCCCCACAAAAAAACAGTGGTAAAAAGGTGGTGTATTTTCTCTAATTTTATTTGGATAAATTTTGTTTGTCGAGTCATGCTTCAAGGAATATTAGCCCGAGATTATTCCCAATGGAATGAAATGTTAATACACAGACCGAAAGATGCTGCAGAAACAGAAATAAAGCAAGTGTGTTGTCTTGCCAACAGAAATTCTAAAATTAGTAAAATGTCAGTCATTAGCTCTAGATGATATCTCGCTAAGTTGTTATGGCAACAACAATCTCTAAGGTTGTGCAGAAGATGTAGGCTCAATGTTCTGCATTCACAGGAGGAAATGCTGCTATGGATGTCTCATACATGAGAAGTCCCCAGTGATTGTCTCAGTTTAATCACAATTAAAGGCCTTGATGGGAAGGGACAGTATTTGGCCCCAGGGTATGGGGGATGGTGTTCCTGAGGCCACTGGCTTGGAAAAGGATCCCCCTTCACTCCCCTCTTCCCAAATACTTAAAACAAAGCTCCCCAGGCCCTGGCCCAACCCAGGGGTCTAATTATTAAAGCATAAAATGCCAGCCGGCATTTTTTTTTTTTTTTTAAGAAGCTGCAATGATCCAGATGGAGTTTCACGGGACTCCCTCAGGATCGCAGTTTAAAAATAAATATATATGTATATATTTTGGACCCAGAGTGGTCCCTCTGGGATCCCTTACCCTGCTAAATAAATACTCATATTTAAAAACAAAAAGTTAAAATCAGGACGGGGGGACTAAGTTCCACGGTCTGGTTATGGCTGGCTGTAACATGTTTTCCACATGTGGAAGGCAGCCAATCAGAGCACTCATTCCCACGGGAGCCTGACTCCGTGGAAGTGACTTGGCCCAAGAGGAAAAAAGCCCCTTGGGCCAATCGGAATGCTCTATTTTTAAAATTGAGTTTGAAGGACTTCCGAGAGCCCTTTGAACTCAAAAATCCACTTATACAAATATATTTGTACCTTAATTTCTCAGAATCTACTAAACTAATTTAAAACAAATCGCACACTTTTTGGACCAAGATCTAGCTTCCTGTTATATTTGATGTAATTCCGTTCAGCAATTTTTGTGGTAGCATTGTTCAAAAAAACAAAATAAAATTCACAGGGTTTTTGCATTTTGCGACACCCCCTTTTGCTTGGCCCCAGCTGACAGATCCCCAAGAAACTTTTGTTGTACAAACTAGGTAAAAAAAGAAAAACTTTTTGGAAAGTTTGGTGAAGATTTGTGAAGATTTGGCACACTGTGGCAACTATAGACACACTGCTATAGATAACTACACATATGATGTCTATTTGATGTGTATGTGCCATGACTATGCAGACACACACACTCCCATATCTCGTATTCCAACTACTAGTTCTCCATAGTAAAACTAACCTGATGCATTTCAGAGTCTTGTTCACAAATGGACATCATATTGGCCATTATGTCAATACACAATGTGTTGATAGAAAGTGGAGAAAGATGGTATAACCTAGTTTTTAGGGTTGAGCGTGCGCAAGCGCTCTGGACCAGGTTGTACTCTGTATGTGGGCTCCTAACCCCGCCCATGTCACGCCTGTCACTTTCAATATTTCGTGGGCTTGCCTTTTAAAAATCGATTGATTCCATTTGTGAAAGGCATGCATATGTCATGCCTTTTCCGGTGTTTAGCCTTCCTCGAGCGTACCAGTAAACTACTGAAAACATTCGAGGCTCCGTGTTTTCAGCTGGTTTCTGTACTACTTTATCTTTGTATTTCCTGTGTAGCACAATCTCACTGGGCAGAAGTCGAGCGGTTTGCATGTCATCGACCCTGTTACATGGATAATTGCATAGTTTTACTTTTCATTATTAGTTTATGTGGCAAGAAAAGTCCGATTAGGAGTTTACAATGCTAATAGCTTTAACTCGAGCAAATGCGAGACCCGTTGCATTGCAAAAGCTTGTTTTCCTTAAGTTAATTAGAAAATTAATTGTGTTTCGCAATACAGACAAGCTCTCACAGTATCTTACAATTGGCTCTTCGTTCACATGGCATTAATTTAATAATTTAAAACAATGTCTCTACACCGAAATTATTAATGACGAATTTCGTAAACACAAATAGTTTCTTTGCCCAAGTGGGCTCATATATGTGCAAAAAACATGCTGTGTCTCCAGATATATAGGATGTCAAGATTTTATGTCAAGGACCTTTTTGACATATTAAATTTGTCCTGTCATTTATATATCAGCCAATGCCTAATCATTCTCAATACATCAATCATTATTGAATGCATTTTCTTCATCCGTATGTTGTTTATGCTTTTGAAGGCATTGCACATGGTCAGGCCATCCATGACAAGGAACCAGCTTAAAACAAACTAGATTTTAAACTATTCACAGAATAGTACCTGGCAGTGGCGTAGCAAAGGAGCCTGCAGTCCAGCTCCAGTGGCCTCCTCAGCACAGCACCTGGCCTGAGTAGATCCGGTGGGGGCCCTCCATGAGTTTTGCAGGGGGGGACCCCACCAGTTCCGTTAAGCCACTGATACCTGGGCTGGTCATCAGCCAATACAAAAAATGAATAATTGATGGAACCACCTTCTCTAGCCAAACGCAGAATTATAGAACAAATACAAAGACCATTTGGAGTTCATAAAAGAACTACAGCTCTGCATTTCCTTAACTAGTGATGCAGAATCACACTGATAAACAAACAAACTCTAAGGTCTTTTAGAAAATTGAAAGATATTATTCTGTACCACTCTCACACAAGGACCTGAACCTATCCTATCCCACAATTGTAGACACAAGCACACCTTTGTCTCTCTCGGCTTCATTACCCTACATGCGTAAGCACAGCTACACAATCACAACATCACAAGAAGTGCACCTCACTATACATCATACTTAACATCACAACATTTATCAAATAGGCCACTCTCATAACCTGCACTTTTCTAACCAAACAGAAAAATAAAACATGTAAAAAAATATGAGGGCTAATCACGAAGGTAAATTTACATGTGATTAAATCTACAAGTGTAAGCGAACCCTTCGTCTTTGTAGTAAATATACTACTTTTGGCTATTCAGCATTTGCTACCAAATGTAAACATGCTGCCTCATTTAGAAGTGTATTGTTACTACTGGTAAGTTTTCACACATAAGCAGGGATCTCGGCAGTGAGGGTGGAGTATAAAGACATTGACCTAAGTTTATTAAACATAAAAAAATACTAAAAATATTGTTATTTACATATTAATGAAAATTAATTTAATATATTTTAAATGTATAAAAAAATTACAGCACTATTGAATTAAGTATTGAGCTAATTTAAATATCACAAATTAAATTACAATTTTCCAGCCATCCCCCATCACTACCATATTTACTACAAAAATCATATGCATTTTTAGTTTTTAAATGCAAGGCTCATGCAACACCTCAAATGATCACTGATGCGTAGTTGCAAGCACTCATATAGATGGACATAAATGTGTGGTATATTTAAGACCACATGTATTGTATAAAATACATAAATGTACATATGTGATACACAGTAAAGTGTGTTTTGCATTTTAACTGAAAATTGAAGGGTATGTTAGGCATGTGACATGACTTCCTGGGACATTTACTTCTAGTGATAACGTGGCAGAATCGTGCATCAGGGATATTAATAAGTCACCCCACCCATTTCTTTACAGATATTGATGGATGGCTCCATACACCTTGAATGGAAGAGGGGTTTATACACAGATCACATGTCAAATGACATGCAGCCAGTCTTTTGATGGGAAATTGCACACATCTGTGGGGCATTCCATTGGCCAATCTAACCTTCTGGAATTGAGGAGTCTGCTCATGTGACCTGCACCCACCAGTAATTTGGTGAACCTGGCTCCCTTGTGTCCATAAACATGAAGCATTTGGATCATAACCTAAAAAAACAGTACTCAATTATGAGCATGGACTAGTATTGCATAGCTGTTAGTGTTTTCGGTGTAGCCTATAGCAGGACTCAGTTCTGCAAGAGTCTTGATGGCATTGTGCTGTAGATCCATGGAGCAAGGACATATTAGAATCTGGTGTCTCAGCGGACATAAGAGGCAGTTTACCTCTGTTCAGCTGCGTCCACTTCACATTCCGACGCGAGACCTCCCACCTCCGCACTCAACCCATCCCTCGTCGACAGTGGAACAAGATCCCTGAAGAGCAACTCTTCTCCGCTCTCGCCGCCAACCAACCCACCCTCACCACCGACCCCAACGACGCAGCTCTCAACCTCACAAACTGGATCTCCAACTGCGCTGACAACCTTGCTCCCCTCAAACGCACGCATCGACAGACCAACACCAAAAAACCTCTCTGGTTCTCCGACACCCTCAAAGAATCAAAGAAAACTTGTCGTGCCCTTGAGAAGGCCTGGCGCAAGGACCACACCGCTGACAACATGACCGCCCTCAAGAACGCTACACGCGAACACCACCACCTGATCCGCACTGACAAAAGGAACTTTTTCACCGACAGACTAGACAAAAACAGCCACAACAGCAGAGAACTCTTCAGCATCGTCAAAGAGTTCTCCAACCCCAGCGCCAGCGCCAACGCCGTCACGCCCTCACAGGATTTGTGCGAATCCCTCGCCACTTTCTTCCATCGCAAGATCAGCGACCTCCACGACAGCTTCGGACACCAGACCCAACCATACACCACTGAACCCGCTTCCCCGGACATCACCCTCAACAACTGGACCCACATCAACACGGAAGAAACCAAATCCATCATGAACTCTATCCACTCCGGCGCCCCTTCGGACCCCTGCCCGCACTTCATCTTTAACAAAGCCGACGACATCATCGCCCCGCACCTCCAGACCGTCATCAACTCTTCTTTTTCTTCTGCTACCTTCCCCGAATGCTGGAAGCACGCTGAAGTCAACGCCCTACTAAAGAAACCTACGGCTGACCCAAGCGACCTGAAAAACTTCCGCCCCATCTCTCTTCTACCTTTCCCAGCCAAGGTAATAGAAAAGACCGTCAACAAACAGCTGACCACCTTCCTGGAAGACAACAACCTGCTCGACCCTTCACAAACCGGATTCCGAACCAACCACAGCACGGAAACCGCCCTCATCTCAGTCACAGACGACATCAGAACCCTGATGGACAACGGTGAAACAGTCGCCCTCATTCTCCTCGACCTCTCGGCTGCCTTTGACACCGTCTGTCACCGCACCCTAATCACCCGCCTACGCTCCACCGGGATCCAAGGCCAGGCCCTGGACTGGATCGCCTCCTTCCTCGCTAACCGCTCCCAAAGAGTTTACCTCCCTCCGTTTCGCTCAGAACCCACCAAGATCATCTGCGGCGTACCTCAAGGCTCATCGCTCAGCCCGACACTCTTCAATGTCTACATGAGCCCCCTCGCCGACATCGTACGCAAGCACGACATCATCATCACCTCCTACGCCGACGACACCCAACTTGTACTCTCCCTCACCAAGGACCCCGCCAGCGCCAAGACCAACCTACAAGAGGGTATGAAGGACGTCGCAGATTGGATGAGGCTCAGCCGCCTAAAGCTGAACTCTGAAAAAACGGAAGTCCTCATCCTCGGCAACACCCCGTCCGCCTGGGACGACTCCTGGTGGCCCACGGCCCTCGGCACCGCACCGACCCCCGCAGACCACGCCCGCAACCTCGGCTTCATCTTGGACCCTCTTCTCACCATGACCAAGCAAGTCAACGCCGTGTCCTCCGCCTGCTTCCTCACTCTCCGCATGCTCCGCAAGATCTTCCGCTGGATCCCCGCCGACACCAGAAAAACCGTGACCCACGCCCTTGTCACGAGTCGCCTGGACTACGGCAACACCCTCTACGCCGGGACCACCGCCAAACTCCAAAACCGCCTGCAACGCATCCAAAACGCCTCGGCCCGCCTCATCCTCGACGTACCCCGCAACAGCCACATCTCCGCACACCTGAGACACCTGCATTGGCTCCCAGTCAGCAAAAGGATCACCTTCCGTCTTCTCACCCACGCACACAAAGCCCTCCACAACAAGGGACCGGAATACCTCAACAGACGCCTCAGCTTCTACGTCCCCACCCGCCCCCTCCGCTCCGCTGGCCTCGCACTTGCTGCCGTCCCTCGCACCCGCCGCTCCACGGCGGGTGGGAGATCTTTCTCCTTCCTGGCGGCCAAGACCTGGAACTCCCTCCCCACCAGCCTCAGGACCACCCAGGACCACTCCGCTTTCCGGAGACTCCTAAAGACTTGGCTGTTCGAGCAGCGATAACCCCCCCTTTCCCCCCTAGCGCCTTGAGACCCGCACGGGTGAGTAGCGCGCTTTATAAATGTTAATGATTTGATTTGATTCTGTCACAGGCCATATAAGTGCCTACCCTTGAAGGCATGCGAAATATGGAGGAAGTGGGAATGCCTGAAATCGGGATTCAATAATATTATATTTGCCCTCTCTTATGGGTTTATTGTTGTTTAGAAGCTTTAAAAGCATCTTCAACTAATTTTAAGATATTGATACAACTTTACTTCCCAGTTCCGTTACATCATCAGAACAAGGAGTTCCCTGAAGCAAAGATGCCGGCTTGCTATTTCACCTCCTCTTGAAATCGAAATTCAGTTTTAAGGTGGATCTTTTCAGAAGGTGCCTTCTTTGTGCCTAGGATATGCAAGGCAGGATTCTATGCTGAACTTTCTTCAGGGTGGGCTCAATGAAAGGATCTGTTTTTGGATCAGTGACCTGTGGTTCGGTCCCAACGATGGGTGGCATAATCATATTCATCAAATTAACACTTGGGAGTCTTATAACAAATGCAACTAAATATGACTAATATATCAGTGGGTAATTTGTGCCTGTGTTTCCTGGTACTCTACACTGGTACTCATTTCGTAACACAGGCACATATTTAAGGCAGTCCACCATATGATAGTGTGGTCACATGTCCGCACATTTTATTTAAAACACATGAGCAAAGTGCTGAACAATTAAACATACAATTGAAAATATTAATACCAGAGTGCTTAGGCCAGTCTTACATCTTTGGGACCTAGAAGAGTCCAAATTGTAACATTTGTAGGACTCTAATGGCTAATAGCTGTCATTTGCAGTGGGGTTTTGCAGCGTGGGCGGGGACCTAAAGTGGTACAAGCAGCAGTGGCCTCCTGACAAATATCTTGGCCCTGGCACTTACAATTATAAAACGTAAGCATTGCTAACATTTATTCATTGTCTAGTGTTTTTTAATCAAACAATTCAGCAAATATCTCTAAATTTAATTTCAATAAAAACAAAAAACCCCACGAATTACCAATTGCAGGACGTACTTAAGAATTTGTGAAAACTCCAAAGAATGCTCGTAGTCCACTTAAGCCACGTAGTCGCGAGTTGTCAATCCATGCTCTGTAGTTATAAAAGGCTCATACATATATTTTGATTTGACAGGATCATCCCCGCTATGAATTTTTGAAGCACAGCTTGAGGTTTCGGTGTTAGACCTGATACACTGAGATAGTGTTTCCCCAAACATTTTTATTTTTTCCTGTAGGTGTTGCTGATTCTTTCTTAGTGGCCTTAGGGTTCTGGGCACTTTCACACTGTAAGTGTGAAAGTGCGCATGCCTTTCTTACATATGTTAGGAAGTGGCGCTTTTCTGTGTGTGCACACTTGGACCTATAGTGTTCTTAAACGTGAGTCCAGCCTGTCATAGCAGGCATATGTGTGTGCACTGGCACCTACGGTGTTCTTAAACATGTGTCCAGCCTGCCAATGCAGGCTTGTATGTGCGCGAGGGGACATATGCACAGAGAGTGAAGAATACCCATGCGTGTTTTCACTACCTATGAGAGCTGCTCTGCCCATAGGTTAACAGGTGGGACGTTTACTATTACTCATAGCTGCAACAATGGATTGCAGTGGAGCAGCCTCATAATGTTTACTATCATTGGATTCTTCCTGAGAAACCCCTCTCTGTGGAAAAGATGTTTTTTGTCAATAATAACCTAGAAATGCCACTTCTCGAAAGCGGGCATTTCTATGCTCTAAAACGCTTTTGTGTGCCTTTTAAATTCAATTATAATCCACACTGGAGGCTGGGGAGCACATCTGTGCATTCCCCAGTGACAGCTATAAATCTTGGGCACACAGCTGGAACGATGGACCTCTGACATTTGAGGTCCTGCCTGGATAGATTGGAGGGAGAGTTTTTGACACTTGGCCTCTCTGGACCAGATCGTAGCACCACTAAAGATTAAGATTGGCATTCCACTGCACCATGGCAGGCAGGACTGAAATTTAGGGGAGACATCTGTGGTTCAAAGATGAACCCTCTGAACCTCCCCCAGTTTCAAAGGCACACTACAGTATAACTACTGGTGCCACACTGCAGAAACAAGAGGTACGCTTGTGAGGATGCAGGACCAGAGATACTGGACTGTGTGGTGCACACTGCCAGAGGAATCTGTTGTGTACGAGGAGTAATTACTGCCTTTGGAAGGGACCGTGCACCCTTCTTGAATAGTTGCTGGCCTGGGCTGACTGCCTGCTGCTGTGTGGCACCCCAAAGAGTGCCCTCCAAGGGCTTGTTGGCTTGCCCCCTGTTCTCTGATGCAGGTCTCAGGGACATCAAAGACCTCCCATGAGGGACCTACACATTCTACCTGTGACACCTGGAGGGCGATGCCTTCTTAATTGCCCACATCATCTGCTGGCTCCAACCTCGTAGCAGCGGTGTGAGCGTGGACCCAAGTATTGTGCTTGGAGACTGCATTGCCTGGTGCGGAGCCCTAAAGGAACTGCCCGCATTCCAGGAGTGTGACACTGCATCATGGGACCTCAGCACACGTAAACGTCTTGTTGGCAGTAAGCGGATTCACCGGTTGCAAGACCATGCGTGGCCAGCTTCATCGATCATGCCACATTTCTCTCATACAACACGCTGACTGTATGCTCATTGCATGCAGTGTTTAATTCACAGGTTGTGACTCTCAGAGGTAGGGGGGTGTCCGTGGCAATGCTGCATTCCACCTCGTGTGGCACCCCTGAACTTGAGCTTGTGTGTGTTTACCAGAGTTGTCTGGTGTGACATCGTGCACCAGACTTGTGCCTCATTTCCAGGGAGGTACTTAATTGGTAACTCTTCGTTGGTGTGACTGGAACTGTCTGGTCTGACTCAATTCATCGCGCACCAGACTTTGGGCCTCATTCCCAAGGAGGTGCTGAATTTGCTCCTCTGCACTTTGTGTGATCGGAATTGTCTGGTGAGACTCAAGTCATCGCATACCTGACTTTGTGCCTCATTTCCAGGGAGGTGTGGCAGAGCAAATTCGTGTTCAGATTGCCTGGGTGTGACTTTGTTCAACGTGTGTCCTACGGGGAGCCTCCTCCTTCTGAGGGGCTCCCCTGCTTTTTCTCTCAAATAGATTGCTCCTTTTGCTGCCCTCAGTGCAGCGGACTGACTGCCATCTCCTCACCAGGCCTTGACAACTCCTTGTTACCAGGTTGCATTGACCGAACGGGCTGGGTGGTAAGAGTAAGTGAGTGGGCTATAGGACACTTCTGAAAGCGATCAGAAACAGGTCCCAAGTGGTGATGACCCCACCACCTCCCTTGCAGAAGTAGGCAAGGGCCTGGTGGCATAAATGTGATTAATGGCCAGAGATACTTGATGTCCATGTTGCGCTAATTAATGTGTGTTGAATACAAACTTTATTTACATACACCTCATGTGAAGTGTCTATTTTGATGCTCAGCGTATTTGTGGTGCACGAGTGTAGTGCCAATGCTTTACACATTGCCCCCGTGATAAGCCTGACTGCTCAGTGCCAAGCTACCCAAGGGTGAGTGCAGGTTATACAGTGAGTGTAATCACTCACCCTTGATGAAAGTGGTAGGTTCTGCCTAGCTAGGGGCTTGCCTCAGCCAACCAGAGTGTGCTGCCTCCAACATACAGCATGAAGTACCTCGAATTTAATGATTTGTCAAAATCGCTTTTATCTGATATAACAGCATTAAATACTGCTTCTGTCTAAAATGTTTTTGCGCAAGGGTGTATTTAAAGTGACAAACATAGCTTTAAGGAGTATTCTTGAGGGCATTATAAGAAGATAATTGCCCTCTGTCAGAGTTAGGGAACCTAAGCCAAATTTAAGCTTTGAGGGTGATGAACAAGCTTTAGGTCATTCGTACAAGTCTGGTGGCGGTAGGCTGTGCCAAAACAGCAGCCTAAATAGAGAAGGCCACCGTAGTCAACAACTACCATTTTCAACATTTAAGGATATAGCACACAAGAGCTCCCTGTTATTCTATTGGTTTACAGCCTGGTGTTAGAACTCACTTTGCTCAAGATTCCAATAGCAGGGATCAACGTTTCTATCCTGGTTGCAATTATTTTTACTACAGGAATCTCATCTACAATAACCAAGGAGATTGGTTTGTAGTTTTATGCAGATATTGGGTTCTATGTTTTTTTAAAAAAAAATTAGGGAGATGATGGCTTCCGATGACAGGAAATAGATTGTGTAGTTTAATCATATGTACTTTTTAATTATACGATTATTTGACCATAGAAGACACTTAGTGGACGCCCACCAAAGACAAATCCCAAGCAACAATATGGGAAAGCTTAGAAGAAACAATCATCAAATCCATACTCCTATCTGTGATCATGTACATGAAACCAGATTCCTAAGATACAACCTCCGATATTTTTTCATATACTCCAAAAATGTAATGATCCTATAAAAAAGGTAACAACATATCAGGGGAAGAATGGCTGATTCAGCAGAGCTGGTTTGACCAAAATGTAAAAAATTTGCTTGGACAATGCAAATCTGAAGGGCTGCATTGCAAGAGAATTTTCAGAATTTATAAAATTATTTTCTTGGCATGGTACGAATCCCTCCTTTTTAAACAACTTTTAACATTATTCGTTATTGGAAATTAATATTTTTAAAAGAAACTATTAGGATAGGTCCTAAAGAAAAAAGAAAACATATTTCTTGTAGAAAGATAAAGTAATGGTAAATAATGGAAGGTCTCACTCTTATTATCTGCCTTGAGTGGAAAAGCCTTACTACCCACTCTGGAACCTACAGTATTCTGGGACAATTTTAGGCAAATGCTCCTACATGACGATGAAGATTGCACAAAGTGCAGAATACTCTTTAAATGTTCCAAATTGGCTTCCCTTACTCAAATTCTTTTCTTTCTTACACATCATGTTTTCGGCATTCCAAAAACACTACACCGAGTAGACGTGTTTGTTACAGATCATTGCTAGATATCTAAAAGTGAAACCTTCCTTAACTATATGGTCAATGCATTGACAATTTTCTTGTCCAAAACGAAAGACGCTATAACAACGACATGTGGATATAGTGTGTAATATCAAGAGTGGCTCTTTCTAGCTCATACCATTCTGCTTCTTAGACATGCCTACGTATAACTAGACATCTACAGCAACATGACTGGAGCACCACTATAAACCTCAAACATTACAGCAAACTCTTCAGACAGATCACATTAGAAAGTAAAAGTATTTCTACCCTACACAACAAGCTGGGTGGGATCACACCTGACAGCTCTTTTCACACTACAATACAGTTTGACTGTCTCTTTGTTTCTATTAGCAAGCGATAAAACGTAATATTAGCAGTCAGTGCTGAGAATTGTTGAAACTCCATTAAAAACCATATTGAGATTACATATAGAATTATAGACAGGTAATATGGAACTACAAGTGTGTTTTTCGCTGAGGAGCTCGAGTTGCCTAGGATGTCACTCAGAAGAGTGAGGTGAAAAATCATCCCCGTAATATACTTCTACCCATCTATACTTTTATGATATAAGTGACTCCCAAAATCATCTGCCTTTTATTTCAACTGCTATGCAGTGGCAGAGGAGTTTTGTGGGACCCAAACATAACCAGGCCTCTCCTCCCTGACCCAAATGTGAAAAAATAGCTTATCTGCCATCTTTAACCAGCCCCCACCACCCTCCCCCTGCCTTCCTGCCCCACCCTGCAGCTGTGCTGTCTGCTGTCAGACAAAGCAGGCAAGCAGTACTGCGCTGACAGGCTCCCAGAGAGTAACAGCGCCTAACGAGTTTGTTATCAACTGTGGATCCATCACAGCAGTGAGTTATCACGATATAGGCTTCTTACGGAAGCCATGTATAACAAAAAACTATGCAAAAGAAAGAGCACTAAACAACTGATAATCCCCTGGGTGTCATTTTCTCCATGTCGCCTCACCACACACATACCTGCACATGACAACTGACAAATAAATCAGTGTACAGGTCTAGTATTACATTTACATATGTCCTTAAAAGTTATATTGATTCCTTTTACCATCAATGTAATAAAACCATGAATTCAAAGTGTGATGTTATTAAAACAAATACGCATTTTTATTTGTAAATGAAGCCAGGTTGCATGCCATATTCTGAGGGATCACTTGATAGATGCCTTTCGAGAACAATGATTATATATTCACAATTGATTTCCAAAAATATATGCGAAACGGCTATTGTGTCTAAATCATCTTTTGTGTACGAAAGCTGTTTAGCAGGAGAAAAAAGGATTGCTCTGTTAAAAATGTAACACATTGATTTTTTCTTATTTATGGTGTTTTCGGAATAAAAAAAACACGGCAAAATTGATTTTACATCAAACTTTGTCTTAGCTTTCAAATTTTACAAGCCTGGAAAGAAATTTGAGCTATTCCTTATTATGTTCACACACCAAACAGAGAGCACATCTTCAACTCATTCTTGCCAAAAAATCTTTATATGATATAGAGTGGAAACAATCATGTTTCTCCTAAGCTTGTTACAGAAATTGCAAGAATAGTGTATTTTGCGCCTGATTAACAAAGAGGGTCAGGGACAAACTCTGTGTATGTGCTTGTGCCCACTCAGTGCTCCACATGTGCTCCTGGGTTGTGCGCCCTATTAAGGAAAATGTGGCTTTATCAGTCGGCAGCCATTGATATGTTTAACCATTCTATCCTGATTACCCTGCTAGCACTTGCTGGGCTCACTGGTTGGGCCATGGACCGGTTTAGGTCTTTTCTCTCGGCTCTTTCTCAAGAGGTGGGCCTCTTCCCTTTTCATTTGGGGAGATACTAATGTGGTGTGGGCAGTGGCATAACAAGAGTAGCATGGACCCTGAAGCAAGCAAGGGAAATAGGCCTCCATCATTTGGTGTGGTAGTGAACACATATATAACTTGGGTGCAGTGGGCCCAAGAATCCCTGAGGCCTGTTGACACTGAACCTTCTGCACTGTAAACAGCTAAACTGTTGGCTGCAGCGTAGCACAAGGGTCTTCACTCGCCCCTAATGTCTTTAATGTCCATATTTAGCTGCTTGTTGAACTGATCAGGTCTTATGGTTTTCGGGTTCTGTCTTTATAGAGATGGAACACAGCTCCTCATCAGATCTGATCACCTCTCCTCTGAAAGGATTGGATCTTATTGTTTATCTAGCCAGGGTTATGGTTTGGAGGTCCATAAAGCATGCAGGGTACTTTCTCTTTCTTCCCCTACCTGCCTACCTGCTAAGGTCATTCACCACACCTTTAATGCCCCACAAAGCTACAGTACTCTGGTCCCTTCTTATGAAGTGCTCCCACCAACGCTCTTTTTAACTTAAAAAGATGAAAAAGAGCTGAAGCGCAGACGGAGGCGGTGATATTTCTGCAATGAGTGATTGTGGGACTATGTAATCCTGCCCTCCCTGTCAGCAGCCTCCGCTTGCAGTCCCTAGAGTGCAAGGATTCCCTTACTCGTCCGTCCACTTGGAGGGTATAGCGGTCGCTCCCGCCTTACACTCCTAGGCCCCGCTCACCACCGTAACGATGTACAGCTGACATGCTGCCGAAGCCTCCACGTGTAACTGCCCATTTTGAGGGCAGTCTCCTGGTTGGCGCAGGCTGCCAGCAGTTCCCAAGTAAGAACATGGTGGTACGGGGCACTTCCTGCACAGCCCTTATTCCCTTGCCTGGTGGAAGATTGGTGCTGTATTATTTCCCTGGCCTGACTGCAGCATGCAGCAGCCACGGTGGTCTTCTGCTGGGGGCACCCACGCTCTTCTTGCTTCACAGTAGTCCGGCTCACAGGCTGCCGCAATGGCAGGGTCAGATTTTGTCGCTGCTCAGACGATCCCATGAGGTGTCATCTTCAATGTTGCGAGGTCCTTACTTTGAGGGTGCTCCCTTTTTCACCTTGTGGTGTCTGTTGTTGCTGCACCTGATTGCCGGCTTCAAACCATGCCCGCCAGTCAGACCCATTTTCCCAGGCTTAGGCCTCCTGTGGCCAGTAGCAAGCTGGTCCTGCTCTCATTCATCGCGAGCCCCAAACTGGTCCGCCTCACTAACCGTACCGCGAACAAACTCGCTACACATTCTTTTCTGTTCCTGCTTTCTCCTTTTGTGTCTGTTTTTTCATCTCTCTCTTCCTCTTTCTTTCCCCCTGTTGTGTTTCCTCTCAAATTCTGGGTCAATGTCTGAGGAGGAAAAATAAGTGTCAGTGCCCAAAGATATGTTCCTGGTGGGCCCGGCTGGCAACCTCTGACTCAAAGTAAGCACTGCCTGCACAAGGTCGGGTACGTAATGCAGAAAGAGCCTCTAGGCTGTACACACATTCAAATTCGATTTCTCTAATTTTGCTTGGGAAAAACAGCATGAAAAACAAGCACTGGCAAAGCCAGAAGGCCTGTGTTCAATGTGCTGAAATAAGCAGTGTTAGCACCTTAGAGCGATACACATGGGATGGAGCCAGCAGGATGGGGCTAACAGTTGTAGGGTGGTATCTCTTACAGTTTAATGCAAATACTCACTTGAAGGAGTAAGAATACTCCCAAACAAACCAATAGCAGTAGGTGAGAGATGGATACTCAGCTGGGCTGATCCAGGACATAACTGACAGTATTAAGCGTGTGCCTGATAGATGCTTATTCAACAAAGCCAATCATTGGAAGGGATGGATTACACCCCTTCTGTGTTTAATTAGCAATAGCTCTTATCAAAGCAATACTGTCAAAGCCCAGACTGGGTCAGACTGACCTACAGAGCAATCTAGCAGTGCCAGCACGGCTGATCTGAGAGGTCAGTGTTTGGGTTGCTTTTGGGCTAATTGAGGACCTCTTCATGGTCTGGTGGGTTTTGTACGGTTGATTTTCCCTAATATTACCACAGACATTGCCTGCAGCAAGCAAAAATGCATGCACTCTCCCATACATTGTAAAACAACAGTACATTTCTTTACAAGTTTAAAACTTCATCAGTTTGCAAATATGGACTACTTCTGTAGCTATCGGATTCACTGCTTGGGGTTACTTTTACTTTGGTGCCGGAACCTTTTCGTCACAGCCATTGCCAGCAGCATGCTTGTATTGCTGAAGACCAGCATGTGTGTACTGAAGCCCTGGTTGATGGTGCTGCACATCTATGACCTGGAAGTTGACAAAACTGTATTGTTCCTTCAGGGTACTTCTGTGACGCTGCATGAAAAATTGTAGAGGGTCGCTTTTCATGAAACCCCATGGGTGGGAAGGGCTTTGACACATTCCAAAGACAGGCCTCAGTTGTGAGTGTTTTATTGTAAAAAGATATGAACATTGTGACCCTGCCCCTTGATAAGGGCGTGAGGATCCTTAAGAGGTCTGTGACTTACACATTCGTAGACTCCCGCAGGAAACTCTTAACACCATCATTAATATTCCTGGTCCCCTGCCTCTCCATAAAGGTCTGCATTGCCTTCCCTTATGCTAGCATGCAAGAGTATCTGTGAGCGACCACACTAGAAACCATACCTTTTATTTGTAGTAGGGCCCTGGGCTGTACATGGCTGCAAAGTCATTTCCGCAGTATAAAATCTGTGCCCTCTTTTGCATTTGGAAGACATTCATGGGTGGATGTTCCCTAATTTTCATGAGTGTGTGCACCTTTCAAAATGAGGGGTATTCTTTTTCCTAAGTATCCCTGCCTCAAGGGGACTATTTGGAAAGGGTCACAGACTGCATGCCCCAGCCAAGTTAGGGGTTCTCTGTTCATGTCCAAATTGAGATGAGGGATGCACATGCCATTCCAATGAGGTTGGGCTCAGGGAAGTTTCAGTGGCCCCAGTGACCCTCTCAATGGGCAAGGAGGTCACAGAAACCCACTTAAGGGTTCATTATGAAATCCTCTCCTGTACTCTACTTGGTACTGGCTCTCACAGTGCTTGTGAGTGTTTGTGTTGTGCATGAAAACACACATGTTTACAAAGCAGATCCTATCACCCAAAAATATCGTGGCACGTCACCCAACACCCTCACAAAAGACAAAAGCACTAAAGCAAGGACGCCTAATAGAGAGTCTAACAAAACAAGTGTGTTTTCAGCCTTTTCCAAAACAGCGAGTAACAGACATCTACCGAAAATTGTCAGGACAGTCATTTTTGAGTTATTTTTAACCCAAACTCTACAAAGTCCACTATCGTTGTGGACCTTCTGGTAGCAGAGAACCTTTTTCAGCAGAAGAGTTCTAGGCTTAGAAAGACTAAACGGATAGTGATGCCACAGAAGCTGAACAAGAACTGTGGGGCAGTATGGTACAAGGCCCGCTCCACTAAGCGTGATACTTTGAAATGTATCAGTTGTTTAACTTGAACCTTGTGCAGGGAGCAGCAAGCTGCAAAAATATGATCATACCCACAGAGTATCCCAGAGACAAGACAAACTAGCCAAGTTCTGGGCTTGCTGCAGTTTGATAATCCGTGTCTCTGGCAGTCCATTGTAAGGTGCATTGTGATAGTCCAGGTGGGCCAGGATAATAGCATCAACAACTGCAGCGAAGATTGAGGCGGGCGTTCAATACTTTTTGGATCTGATAATCAAAAGTTAGATTCTGGTGAAACAAGGCCCCAAATTTCTTGACATTACTTGCTGGGAAAGAGTTTGGTTATAAACTCAGACCAAACCGAACGTATTACCATTCAAGATACAACAACTAAGAAGCAAATGGGGAGGGCAGCAGAGAGAAACAGTGCAGCACCAGAATTGGATGACGACCTGGAAAAGCTATTGATGAAAGCAAGGCAGCTGGTGGTCAGGCAGCACAGAGACTGTGCCAATGCAAAGGTGCTGGGAGCAGGGCCTGGCTCAGAGGCAGATGATCATGAAAGCAAAGGCAGAAGCAGAGGGAGCGACACGAGACAAGGAGAACAGTACCTTCCCCTCTTGCTCAGGGCACAGGGCGGCTGCAGCCAGAACGGCGCCCCATATAAAGCGGGCAGCAGCTGTGAGTCCAAGAGGTGGAAGAGGCACAGAGAGAGCACACACATCAATACAGAGGCACACCACAACAAAGCAGCTCGGGGGGATGACCCTCCTACCCCACTGAAAGATGAAGGAGCAAGGTGGGAGAACAACATTGAGCTTGAAAGGGGTCAGAGCAGCAATGATGACCTTGAAAGGGGTCAGAGAGGGGCATCTGGAGCCGGTACAGTGGCAGCCACACAACCTGATAAGGAGCAATGGACAACGCAGGATGGTGAACAGTCGGTGCAGCGCAAAAGTCACATGCGGCACAGCATGGGGGTGTCTAATGGAAGCATAGCAAACTTTGGCATGCAGGAGGAAGTAATGAACACCACACAGCAGGGTCCTCCCGGGCAGCATGGTATCCTCAGTCAAGCTCACCCCAGCCAAGCAGGTCCACGGGCAGGGAGGATGGGTCTGTGGCCCCAACAAGCACCCTCAAACCCTACTGCAGGCAACCAGTGGTGGGCTTGGCCAGACTCAGCAGTTGCCTTTCCCTTGGGCTTTCTTCCATTTTACTGGCCAAGTGTGATCCCCTGGCAGGGCCAGGTGGGCGGAGGAGCTTCCACAGAGCAGGCACTGAGAGTAAACAAGCAACCGGGGCAGATTCAGGGATATCAACTGCCAATACCAGGGAGGTGCAGACATCTGGGGAAAACCAGGACAAGGCCAATAAAGGTGGCAGGTAGGACAGTCAGGTGACTGTGAAAGGCGATGGCCCTTCAAAGGGGACTGACCCCATGAAGGAGAGGCATCCCAAGGGACGGGGTTAGGGAAGCCGGCAAGCAAGTTCCTTAGACTGTCCCCTGGGGAACCGCCCATAATGGTCAGGAAAATGGGCCTTGCCAGCCTCATCCCACTGGCCATGAAGGAAAGGATCTGGAGGAAGGAGTTTGTGGATATATTCTCGCTCTTTGGGGTACGCCAGCTACAGAAATTGTGGGGGGGGATACACCTAGCAGTCGAGTGCTGAAGGTCCAAAGGAGCAGGCAAAGGGAAGGACAGCAATAACAAGAAGTAAGTCACCCAAGACAGGGCCCGGGAAAGGGGAACCCCAGGACCTCCTGTATTTCTCCTCGCTCCCATCCACACAGGACAATTGTTACACTTACTTAGTGCGTACCCCAGAAGGAAGGAGGGACAACTGTTGGTGGAAGGATTTATGGCAGGCTTCACCATCCCATACCAGGGGCCTCAAGGTCACCTCATGTACAGAAATCTGAAGTCTGTAAGAGACAATCCAGCAGTGGAAAGGAGCTTTCTTTGAGAATGGTGGCAGGCCCCTTTTTGGAACCCCCTCTGGAAAACGTCATAATGTCCGCTCTTGGAGTTGTTCCAAAGAAAGAGGAGGGGAAATTCAGACTAATTCGTCAACTGCCATACCTCCAGGGGAGTCTGAGAGTGGTGGTCTGGACCCAGGTAGCTGCTCAATGTTCTACACAATTGTGGACAATGTAGTGGATCTGATAAAGGTGGCAGGAGAGGGGGCACTACTAGCAAAAACTGATATTGAGTCCACCTTCTGCCGGTACACCCAGATAGCTATTACCTGTTAGGGTTTCACCTAGACGGCTTCTATTACTATGACAAATGCCTGACATTGGGTTGTGCCATTTCATGTGCATACTTTGAGGCATTTAGCACCTTCTTGGAAGGGGTCTTGCAGACAAGATATACAAAAGGAGGATGCACATGAGAAAGCGTAGAATATATATATATATATATATATATATATATATACTCTATATTAACGTAAAATGATTATGAACTAATGTATAATAATGCCGATTAGAAAATGTAATAATATGTTTAGCTAAAACATGCGCTTGAAATGTGCCCACGGGGAGTGGTCGCTAATATACACGGGGACTAATGAAACTGACTAATAATTATGAAATGTTTTATTAAAATGTGATTTTGCATTAATATTGAAAACCTATATGCTAAAGTTTTGCTAATAATCATTAGGCTTTAGTTAGCATGAGTCGAGGCCTAGCTGCATGACTCTCATATTAAATGTGTTTTTTCTAATGTGCAGTGTGCGGACTTGCTAAAGGACATGAACTCTTGTTTTTTCTCCAAACTAGAAGCTGAATGTAACTGTAGTAGATCCGTTCTCCTGAAATTCGACTTGCATGTAGAAACATTTTAGCTGAATGCAACACTGTAGACCATTAGCAGGTACAAGGTCACCTGAACTAGTACAGACAATGGAGCCACTGACTGAAGATGCGCAAAGGACCACGAGAGTATGAAATCATACCGGACAATCCACTCGCTAAAGCCGTCAATCCTAAGGACCAATAAAATACGTGAGAACTGTTATGGGGTGACAAATTCAATGAGCTAATTTGAAGTTAATTGGAGGGAGATAATGGGGTGCAACCCCTCATCCAACCAAAATTTAGGGGAATGTACAACAGAAATGGGATAAAAACCCTTGGCACCAGGAAGTAAATTAGAACTAGGGAGAACAGGAGAGAATAGGAGACTAGGAGAGAGTTAGGGAGATGCTGATGCGATTTGCTATGATCCAGACACTTTGTCACTCTGCATGGAGACTTTGCTGTTTCGTTCTTAAAACCATTCTTGCCTTATATTGCCCGTTTACACTTTACCTCCTTATGAGGGAAGTGCCCATTTTACCTGATTGCTGAATTCCTGATGACGAACCAACTGATGTCCTGAGGACGAAGACCGAACCTGAGTGCTGACCCAAATACAGAGGGTAACTACTGTATGTGACAATGAAATTGTAATTGTCTGTTTGCTTTTCCTTTCTAGGTACCAACTGCTTCTTTTGACAGAAACCATAGCTAGATGTTTTCTAAATTGGTGTTACTAAATTGTTTTGCATGAAGCCCAACATGCCAAAGCTAATTTGAGGTTAGGAGAGGGGTTCACTAAACTGACGCAAATAGACAAATGACCAAATCTATGCTTTGTTGAATAACATTATGATGATACTCTGCTAAAGATAACCTATGCTGACGCTGTGTTATATTCTAATGCTTGTGATTCTTGCTTTGATGAAATCTTATCAGAGTTGCCATATTGTGACTATGCTAATGTGTTTCTTGGTTTTGAGACTAATAATCTTGCTAGTAGAATTGTAATCAATAGGTAATAAACTTCACAAAATCATACTAAACTGGTGTGGTTATTCATGACTGAAAGGTCATGGTGGTCTTTCGTGTTTATTAAATGTCTTTGATTAATTTGAATTGTCGTATTACTGTGAACTTTGATGACATTATTGACATATTGATTGACATGCTGATTAGCTATCTCGTCCTAAGGTGTCTTCAATCAGGGTCAAAAGATTCATTGGCCTAAAACCAGTCCCAAAGTGAGTAAATTAGTCATAAAGGGACGCGTTAGCACACACATTACCTAGATTACTTCCCATTAATTGGGAGGGCTGGCACCACTGAGTGTGAGGAGGTGCTAAAGGCCTTTGTAACGCTGGCTGGGGAACTAAGGTACCACTAGCTGGGGAAAATATGGAAGGCACATCCGCAAGTCTATCTTTATAAGGTATAGAACTGGACATGGTAGAAGGCATGTGCAGGCTTCTCCAGCCCAAGGTAAAAGAAATGCTCACGAAGAAGGTGATGCTAAGTGAACTACAGCAAATTCGAGGCAGACTCAACTTCGCCAATAGGGTGATCCCGGTAGGCGGGCCTTTTGCCAGGCGCTTGGAATGGTTAAGAAAGGGGCTCAAGGAAAAGCACCACAGAGTACTCTTCATACAAGGAGTCAGGAAGGACTTAGAACAATGGCTGGGTTTCCTAGGCAGCTTTAATGGAACACTAATTTAGAGGGAGCTCTGGGTATCAGCAAGGCAACTGGAACTTTTCACAGACACGGCTGGAGCCAAAGGTTTTGGGGCAGTCCTGGGATCAGCTTGGCAGCAGCATGCTGGCCCAGCTCAGGGCATGTGGGCAGCATCAGCAAGAATATAACTGTGGTAGAACTCTTCCACATAGTCGTCACCTTCAACATATAGGTGGACAGACTGGTTAATAGGCAGGTCACGATATGGTCAGACAATCACTCAGTGGTACAAGCATTAAACCATGGGACAGCCAGAAGCCCCCTTGTCTTGCACATGTTAGGCCACTTAACCGGATGTCATCTGAGGGATGACATTGCAGTAAGAGCAAGGCATATTCCAGGTTGTGAGAACTCAGTTGCTGAAGCGGTATCTCATTTCCGGTGGGTGAGGTTCAGGGAGCTGCCGCCTCACACAGACCTGCACACCAGTCTGATGCCCAAACAGCTGTAGGGATTAGTGGATCCATTGTGCCAATGCTGGTGGGCAACACGTTAGCCCCCAAGACAGCATCAAGATACAGTAAGTGCTGGGACGTCTTCCAGAAAGTCACCGGGATGAAAGGGTGGGTGCAGTTACTACTGAAGAAATACAAAGGTTCATATACTGGACTTTTACAGGTGGTAGGAACAAGGCATGGGCACAGGACCATCTCAGCGCAATCTCCTACTATGCAAAGTTATCATCAGAGACAGATCCTGCCAATTATTTCTTCTGTAGGGCAGCCATGAAAGGGCAGGGGAGGATACAACCCAGACACCAAGACCAGCACCATCCCATTGAATGTTTTGTCCTGGGAAAGTTAATAGCAACGCTACCCAAAGCATGCAGACTGAGACACAGAGTGTATTTTTTAAGGCAGCTTTCACGCTGGCTTTCATTTGGGGCATACGTTGTTAGTAAGCTTGTTTCACCCTCCAGGACACACACAGGGGAGGTGTGCCTTCAGGCCCAGGACGTACATATGGGACACAGACATATGATAATCCATCTGCAAAGGTCAAAGACAGACCGGGGGGGAGAGAAATATTCACGCTTAGGCTGCTTAGATGAGGGTGCCCTCTGCCCAGCATGCAGCGCAGAGGATTACATTGGGATAGGTATTCAGAAGGGCATACTACTTTTCCGTCAAGAGGACAGCTACTGCCTCAGTCGCTTTTAATTCGTAGCAGTGCTTACGATGGCTGCCATCAAAGCTGGGCTCCCCCTTGACAGGTTTGGATCTCACTCTTTCTGCATAGGTGTAGCCATGACAGCGGCAGTGAGTGGGCTAAGTGAAGAACAAATACAAAGGATAGGTAGCTAGGCGTCAGGTGTGTTCAAGGGTTATATTTAGCATACGGGCCCCTAAGTCATATTCTTTTTTCATGGCAGGTCCCCTGGGTGACAAGCGCAGAGTATGGATTGTAGGCCACTCGTACATTACGCATGCACAGTGGTGGGCATCGATGCAAAAGGACTACAGAGAAATCTGGTTGTGGAATACATATGTAACATGGTTGGGCCAGCCAGGAATGAGATGGGCCCAGCTACTCCCTACCACACAGAGCATCTTGCTTTGAGAGGGTAAGCCAGATGCTGTGGTAATACACAGAGGGAGAAACAACTCAAATTGCTTGGGGAGGAAGGACCTATTGGGAGCAATGATGTCGTCGCTCACCCTGGTAGCAGGACAGTTACCCCACCTGACATCTTGTAGTCTGAAGCCATAGTAAGACCAGAGTGGAGAGGGGCTAGGGATCACAGGGCATTGGAGAGATCCAAAAGAAACTGAATATTTCCATGGTGAAAGCATGCAGGGCAAACCCTTGGGGTTTTGTGAGGCACAGGTTCACCAACCTCAAGACACAGGGGTATTATGAGTCAGATGGCGTCCACCTGACTGGGGTAGGCGTGGATATGTTCTTGTTAAACACAGTGGCAGCGTTAGAACCAATAGGTTTCTCGTAGGATGTAGGACGTAGGATGAAGGACAAAGGGGGGAGCTGCATGCGGTTGGGAAACCACCGGCAGTGTGGCGGAGGTATAACACAGACAGTCAGAAAGCATAATAGTCTTAAGAAAAGCTGCTCAAGTAGTGTGCTTGGGATGCCACACAGCAGGAACACGGGAGCAGACAAGGGCCAGCAAGGGTAAGCAGTGGGTGGACACAGCACTTGCAACCCAGGCAAGGCTGTGGGCCCACTACTGAAATTTGGTAGCAAGGGAAGCCTTGTAGCCGCCAAAAAGCTGACTACCTGACCAAGCAGGTGGCACTGAGAAGGCTGTGCGGGAACAATGGCAGCAATGAGTATTGATAAGCAAACCCAAGGATAACGTGAAGGACACAGAAACGCTAGTTAATACATGGAACATACATATGACCACAGATTGCAATGTTTTGTGTGCCATGAGATGTACAATGTAATAAAACTACAGCCGTTTATATCCCAGCAATGTCTCCGTCTTGGTTACAGGGGTATGGTAAAGGTATGAAACATATGCAAGTAACGGCTGAGAGGGGGCTGATGGTTTCTCGCACGTCTGGGAGGAGTTTGTGGGGGAGGCGGTGTCTGAGGTGGATTAAAGATGCACGAGGTGGAATCACGACTACGCAGCCTTGGTATTCGTCATCATCAACTCTGGGTGCTCTAGCGTAAGTGTTGTAACCATACAATGTATGTGTATACTCGTTGTTTATACTAACCTGTTTTATAGATATTAATTTAGGTAAATGGTTGAAACATCTAATTCAGTGTATAATATACATTTCACATATAAATATTAATTTAAGCATTAGTGGTATAGTCCAACAGCTCCTAAGAATGTTGGGCATTGGAATGCCCTGGAGCTTGCCTTAGAATGTTGGTGAAGGACTGTTGATTTGGAGTTGGTGAGGCAATGTGCGAGGAGTTTGATGATTAAACTGGATATCTCAACACAGCTGTGCCTGGTTCCTTGATTTATTATGCAGCGCTAACTCGTGGAACATAACATCAATAATGGCGACAAGGATGGGATACCTGCGCAGGGGGCAGTGAGACTCCTCACCCCTGATTACTTTCATCATCTCTGTGGGATCCCCAGGAACTCCAGTGGGGCGTTGGGCACTCGTTCTCCTGAGCTCACCGAGTTGAAGGCTGGTGGTGCAGCAACCGTTTTCCGTCCCGGAAGGAGGCACTTCATGTTCGGGGGTGTCTTGAGGTGGGAGCGCCTTGTTTCGCCTAGAGCGTACTGAAGGTACGTCCCGGCGCTGAGGAAGTGCGGCGACTCTATTCCTAGAGGTGGAGCGGAGAGAAGCCTTGCCGGGTGGGCGGACCCGGCTCACTTTACAGCATCACGCATCGGCGTGGCGTTGTGGGAAGGAGGTGTGAACCCTGGCAGATGGGCGCCGCTCCTCGATGTAAACAGAGTGACGCAGAAGGTGGAGCCCCTCAGTTTAACTGGCATCGACGTGCGAAAGGCAGAGCCCTGCATTCCTGGCATCGTACTATCCGGCGTAGCGTTACCAGAAAGGAACGGGTAACCAGGGATAACGTGGAGCGTTTAGAAACCCAGGGCACACAACACGTCGTGGAAATCATACCACACAGCTGTACTAGCGCTGTGTGAGTATGAGTACACGTTCCTCTCGATAGCTGACGTGTAGCTGTGCTGGGAAGGAGTTTGTGAGAATCTACAGGTATTTTTTTTTTGTTTGTTTTTTTGTTCAGGAAGGATCCTTTTCCTATATGTTCCATAATTGACTATTGTCATTATATGAGACAATAACTCTAAGGGAAGGAAAAAAAATAAAAAAAGAAGACTAACAACAGTAGACACTGTTCAGTTCAGTGTAGAGGTATTCAAATATTTTTAAATTCAGACTCATCTTGGAACTCAGTGATAACTTACAAAATGGCGGCAACTGGCATGTCACAGCCCCCATCATTTTTTAACGAAATTGGTGAACCTGTCCTACCCTGGAAAGAGTGGGAGAAATTGCTTGAATCCTACTTAATTGCAATTGGAGGGGAAAAATTCTCGGCGTTAAGGAAGCAGCATATCCTTCCACACAATTTAGGGGTACATGGACGAAAGGTGTATGAAAGTTGAACAGACCATGATGATGTAGTGGAAGGTGAAGGGGGTGGCTTAAATGATTATGAGAGAACGGTCAGGAAGTTAGAAAATCATTTTGGCCACAAAGTCAATGTAGTCCTCGAGAGACATACATTTTTTAGTAGAACACAAGGTAAGGATGAAAAAATAGCCAGTTACATTGCGTGTGTGAGGGGAATGGCCAACACCTGTGAGATTGGTAACCATGAGGATTCCTTGATACGTGACCAGTTAGTAAGATGCACCAATAATATGAAAATTCAGGAGAAGTTATTAGTTCACAACCCTACCTTGAAGGAGGCTGTGGATATAGCAAAAGGAATAGAACATACGGTGGAGTGTATGAAACTAATTAAACATTTCCCGGGAGAAGAAGATGTCAAAGAGGTTAAAGCTTATCCCAAACGAGAGAATAGTGCACCTAACCTAGAAGAAGATTGAAAAATTCACGAAGTGTCCCTCAAGAAAAATCCCCAGAGTAACATGGAGGGGATTAAAAATAAGTGTTTTAGGTGTGGGAACGGCAGACACTTGGCCAACAATCCTATGTGTTCGGCCCGCAACTGTGTATGTTGGAAGTGTGGAGCGAGGGGACATTTTGCAAGAGTATGTAAGAATGATAGGGGTGAGAGCATTGAGAAGAAGAACGTACATATTATTGAAGAGACCCAAGATGTAAAGAACAAATTTGTGTTGCAACTGAAAAATTTGAGTGAGAACGGTAAAGGAGGTACTTTATACCCTACTTGTGTTATTGAACTGGATGGAATAGGTGTGAGAGTATTTGCAGACTCCTGTTCTCCATTTACATTTATGGATTATAGCGTATTTGAAAAGAATTTTAAGGATAAGGGGTATAAACTACAACCTGCAAACATTTCTCCTGGAGGGTACAAAAATGACCCTATACCTCTGAGGGGTATGTTATGTCTCCAAATAACCTTTAAGGGACGACATACTAAAGGGAAAGTGTACTTCACAGACAAAGGTTCCAACCTTTTAGGGTGGAAACACCAAAGGGAATTAGGAATCAAGCTTGACCCCAACAATGACGAACCGGTACTACAATTAAGTGAATCCAAATGTGGCATGAGTGTTTGTGAGGAATTTCCAGATTTGTTTGGAGACAGATTGGGGTTGCTCAGGGACTACCAACAAAAGATAAAGGTAAAGGAGAATGCTCTTCCAAAAGTCCATAAGGCCAGACCAATCCCCTACCTGATGCAGGAGTCTCTAAAGAAAGAATTGAACAAACTCTCACCCCGTATGGGGCGTTCAGGTTTTGCAGAATGCCTTTTGGCTTAGCCTCGGCGGCGGCTGTTTTTCAGCGTATCATGCAAAGCATACTGCAGGGAATAAACCAAGTAATGTGCTTCCAGGACAATATTCTCGTTTATGGGGTTACGGAGAGCGAGCATAATGTTACTTTGCGGAAGGTGTTTATGGCGCTGGAACGTGCTGGCATGACTATCCGTAGAGATAAATGCCAAATTGGAGTGGAGTCAGTTGATTATTTGGGCCATAAAATCACAAAGGATGGGGTGGAACCTGAATTGGATTTAGTGGTTGCTGTGAAAGAGGCACCGGCACCTACCAACAAGCAGGAACTCAAATATTTCCTAGGTTTAGCTGAGTACATGGCCAAGTTTGTACATAATTATTCCGAGCGAACAGCTTCCATGAGAGCTTTGTTAAAAAAAAAAATGTCCCATTTGAGTGGAATAGGGAATGTCAGGAAGCTTTCAATGAGGTGAAGGGGGCCATTGTGAAATCTCCCAACCTAGGAAAATTTGATTTCAAAAGAAAAACATGGGTCACTAGTGAGGCTGTCGCGTGGGCTCTCATTATTCTAAATGAGACTACTGGATTTCTAGGTAGCAGGATCTATAACGATGTGGGGGACTGAGTCTGACCCACGTGTAAAGAACCGATGCCCTTGCTTCAAATTTGATAGGATATTGCGGTTGTGGCTGAGGTTCGCCCTTTATTGGAATCACATGATAAGGTGATTGTCTGTCCCACCCCACGTTATTTCTATACAAGGCGGGAGCCTGTGCTAGAGCCCATGATTTACTATAGGACTCCGCGAGTTCTCTCGGAACAAGTGGTGAGAAGGAAGGTGTAATAACCTCCTCCCCAACTGGACAGTCGCGAACAAAGTCAGATGGCCAATCTTGTTCGGCCAACAGAACATCATATGATTTTACCACATGGTCCCAAAAAATGGCGTTTATAACACGGTCAATGTCCCCTTCCAATCGCAGAGTCACTTCATATACTCTATCAGGATCAGAGACACGCATATCCGCCGTCTCGACTTGTATGAAGTCATCAGTTGCTTTCACCTCCAGATGCTCTAGAAGACTCCGGCGAACTATTGTGACCTCTGCCACGCTGTCCAACAGTGCTAACGCCCATGTCTTGTTCATCAAGAGAACTCTCTTCTTGAGCGGCATGTCTAACTGAGACAGCTGCCACTTTCTTCTTTTTAAATTGCTGTTTCTGTTGCAGCGGTTTCTCTTCTTGTTTAATAGAAACCTCCGCCGAGCGTTGTGAATCCTGTCTCGGTTTCACGTACTCCGTCCTCCGCTCTGACCGCCCACCTCTCTCACTTCTCTTTTCCGAGGAGTCCTGAAAGGAACGAGATTGGCGTGTATCAGTATATTGATATCTATCAGGCGTCTTCAAAGTATCCCTATTCCTGAGATTATACTTATTCTGTGGGGTCTCCGGTTGCGGAGACTGCCCACCATCTTTCTTCGGTGTTTGCTGTTTCTTTTCCCAGCGCTTTTTCGAACCCTCAGGTTGTTGCTGTTTAGCATTTTCTTTATTATTTTTACCCTGTAACTGGGGTTTTTGTGGTCTAGCCCCTAGGCTATCACGACCAATACTAGAATATGTTTCCGCTATTATTCTCGGAAGCTCCCGCTCCTGATTAAGCAGCGGTACATCCCGAAGACGCATACGCACTGCTAGTGCTACTGCCTCTCCTTTGAGATTACTCAAAATAATAGAAGAAACTGTGGCAAAATTGCCCAGCAACTGCATGCCCAAATCCAAGGCAGGGGCAGCCCCATATTCATCCTGAATCTGTTTAAGTACGTCCGGTAAATTAGCTAATGTCGGTGTACCGTGTGCCGTAGTGTAGAGCGTGGCAAACACCGTGCCCCAGGTATTACAAAGGTCCACCGGAGGAACCATCCCGTACGGCAAACACATCGTCAAAATTCTATGTTTATCCTGAGGTCCCGTATGGGGAAATACTGCTTCCAGTGTATTAATTTTTTGCGCCAGCCAAAACGGAGTCTCCTCTCGTTTAGCCGGTACCTTACCCATAACTGAGTGTACAGTGGCCGGATTAAGACCCGGAACCACAGCCTGTGGGTGAGCTGGAGCAGCACGCGCTGCATTCGTATTTAATGTCTGCATCACAAACTGAACTAATCGTCTATATGTAGCCGTTAATTCCGTATATAAACGACGAACATCAACCACTGCCAATTGAGCAACCGCAGGATGTGGTGTATGTGTAGCCAATAAAGGCCAGGTAGGACCATCATTACTCAGTGGACCTAACCTAACTTGTGCTATTGTGTGTGGGAGGGCGCCATCAAGCCAAATATGGTGTTCTTGATAAGATAGAGGTATTTCTAAATAAGCGTAAGCCCTGTATTGTCCAGGGACATTCGCAACTGTGTATTCGTGAAAAGTATTTGTTCCCCCATCCACTGCTGGAAATCCGACCCAAGAATAAAAAAGTTCCGTTCTATAGGCTGCATGGGCGTCCACCACAAAAGTGACTGGACCCCCCTGGACTGTCAGTCCATGTGTCAATAGATGTCCCGTGAGCGGATGTCGCATATTAATTGCTATGTTCACTACATTAGGATTCGCCATTTTTATAAAAAATAGCTTCAGGTCAGAGAAGGCACACCAATATCGGGGTTTTTCCTTTCAAAGTTCAAGCTTGAACAACCAACCACTAAGCAATAGGAAGCACCTATGCCGTGGCGGCGGAAACCCTCAGCCCCACGGACATCTCCGTATACGGAACCGAGGAGTCAAAATATATATGAGACCAAGAGGGTCAGTCGGACCTAATCATTAGAGCCAGACCAAACGTTGGAGGCGCCATGTCGCGTGGGCTCTCATTATTCTAAATGAGACTACTGGATTTCTAGGTAGCAGGATCTATAACGATGTGGGGGACTGAGTCTGACCCACGTGTAAAGAACTCTGTCACCCTAAATCCGGTTTTTGCTCCGGCTAACTAGCAGTGCCTCATTTCTCCCATGTGGAATAAATGATTTGGAAGCCGAGCGCATGACATCTTTGGAACTTCTCAGGGAAGTCGTGGTTACTCAGATCCAAACCAACTCTCTTATTTCCAATATGATCTCATATACAAATGACAAAGACAGTATAAGTTTTATATAATGTTTTAATAAAACAACTGTATTTTAGATATTAAGGCGTGAGCCGCAATAACCAGAACGATACAACACAGTAGGATTGTAATAGTTACCAGGAGAGTAAAACATAAAAACAAAGCTATCATATTGTCAAACAGTTTCTACTCTCCCTCTGCTTGTTCTATCTAGAGCACAGCATGTTAAGCTTCTAGCTTGCCTATTAGAATCACTGTGGAGACATCAGCCCTCATACCTGAGCAAAGACCTGTGATCTTGGTTCAGCATCTGCAACGAGGCAGTCAGCGTCAAGTTGTGGTTCCCTGGTCGGAATCTCCCTCTTGCGTGTATTGGGACAAGGAAGTGATTTTATAACTAACATGTCATCGTGATCACAAAATGTCCCTACGCAGGAATGCCAAGTCTAAACTCTTACCACGTCTATCGGCAATGTACCAGACTGTATCCTTGACTGAAGCACAGAGTAAATATGTTATGGAGAACTCCAGTGCTGAAGTAGGCAAAACAGTGTGATATGAATAAAAAACAACACCGTAGAACTGGCTATTTGAAAAATAACAGTACGAAGCCTAATAAGAAGCATGTAGAGCAGAGTGCACAGAGGCTCTAAGCTGTCAGCAAATGAATAAAATATATTCAGGGCAAAATGCACAAAGGCCTAAAGCCTGAAGCTAAAGCGCAATGAATACGTAAAACTAACCACACTACACCCTCCCCTTGTCGGAAGCAAGTGGTTCCAATAATATAAAAGGATGCCCTAAATATAAACAATACCTAAAACAAGTATTTCGACAAGGTGAGAAGACAACAAAGTCATAAATTTAGGTAACATGTGATCATAAAACCAAATTCAATATAGTGTCAATTTCGTAAAAATCCAATCGTCAGATAGAAGCAATAGAACGCAGGAGTTCCTCCACTTCGATATATGTCAATATCGGAAGATCCACGCCACAAAGTACCATGGAGCAGGTGTGATCCAAAGCCCCAAAACCATTCAGGGCGGCACCCCGTGCAGGGCCTATGAAAGAGACAATACCATCTTCCTCCAGGAAGGGAATCTCAAACTGCCTCACGAAGCAAGCGCATCCGTAGTGCACAAGTCTGGGAATGAGCCCTAATCGGGAACATCAACAGATCAGTATCGACCATTGGAGGGCGCTGCAATGAGAGACAGAGAGCCAGTGCATGTTCAAACGAGCACCAAAGGCATCGAAACACGGGTTGCACACAATCCAAAACCGGTCTGAATGACAGAGACCAGTCGCACTCCAAATGTCCCAGGAGTGTTGCTCCAAAATGCTGCATCATGCGTTCACGACACAGCTGCGCTGATGGGAGCAGCAATACAGGACCACGTCGTGACGGGCTCCAGCCAATAAAGCCAAAGTAATCGGGAAACCCCCAAAAATGCTTCCGAAAATAGAATGTATAGCCAAAGGTATCAAACCGAATATGGAAGAGAAGGTATGAGCAAAACCAACACCAACGACTTTGAAAAAATGTGCAATACCAGCGGTGCTGGATGCATTAAATATACGTCCCACAAGTTCACCGAAGTGATTCGGAAAGTTAGTATTCAAAAGGGACTGTATCTCCGCCGATGACCTTGCCACCTGAAGTGCGTAGGTCTCGCTAGCAGATGTAAGGGCCACATGCTTTTGAAACAATAAAGCTTTTAGCCGACTCAACTTGTCAAAATCAACCTTGGAAGTAGCAATATGAGGCCAGATGTCTGCTACCTCCCTAAATTGAGTGGGGGGAAACAACACATTCCCGCAGCACGTAACGGCCTTGTTGACAACGACGATGTAAACTTTTCCGGCACGCATGCCACAGCAACGTTCGCTGTTAAGAACAATGTAACTGCCGTTAGAAAGCACCTGGAAAGTGTTTTTAATAATCGGGACTGGAACTCCCTTCAGACAACAAGCTAAGTTAGCAATCGAAGCGTTACACGCCCCGTGCAAGGACAGCTGTTTACAAACCATTGAATGGCTGACAGAAGCTTCGCATTCGCTGCCGCTAAGAAAAACCTCCTTCAAACCATTAACACATCTGTACTGAAAGGGAAGGTCCCACACCTCGTGTATGTAACTGTCTCCCAATAGTTCATATCTACCCACCGGAATGTGCTTCAAACACGAAGTAAATTGTAAAGTAGAGATAGGCAAATTAATAACCCCATGGATCAACCATTCAGCTGACGGAATCTCAGCTACCGTGAAAGGCAGTTTCTCTAATTTCTCAATATTTAACATAACATATGTTGCTTCCTTTTTAGCCATCAGTTGTTGTTGACGAGTCAAATTAAAAGGGATAAAGATCTCTCTGGCACGAACGTGCTGCCATGGAACGCGACCCGCCTTCAAGGTCTGAAGAGTCCAACCCAGCTGCATGATGGACCGCGTCTGACTCTGCCCATGATATAAAGAAGAAATGTCCGATTTAATAATGTCAATGGCAGAGGAAACAATGCTGTCAATCGTGTAAACACGTTCAGAAAGGGTATGCATGCAATTATCAACAACAGACAAAGTCTGCATCAGATTTTCTTGATCAATCTGCCTCAACCGGGCTGCAGCCTCTTGTTGTGAAAGCTTCCAAATCTCATTATAAACCTCGTATAAGAACCTTTTCTTCCGTGGTACTTTGGGACCTGACAAAAAATCTTGTAAATCAGTATTATAAGACAGTAACGTGAGATGTGACTTAACTGCATCCAGCGTGGATGACTTCAACCATTGCTGACAAAGCTTCCCCACACTGTATGTAGTTATAACATCAGCATGTTCTGGTGAAACGTAATGAGGGTCTGCCCTACTAGTCCTGAACCCCCCTGAAGAGGTGACAAAACGTTGATGACACATATTAGTGTCTACAGGCCATAATAACCACCCGCCTGGATGTAACGATGAAGTGTTGAGCGTACCATTCTGGACCCAATGTGTAAAGTCACTGAAAGTAGCATTCACATAGTGCTGCCAATTTTTTAATTTAGAAGGGACAGGTATACTAGGCAAAGTCAACTCCCTAATCCTCGCTAAGCCCAAACAGCTAGTCTGTTGTACTGTGTCATTGAGGAAAATCATCTGCACAGGGATAATACATGCTCTAAATAACGTGTCCCTGCCTTGCATTTGCCAATTTTTCGTACCCCAAACACTTTTCAAGTCAACAGTTTTGAACCAGTATTCATATCCCTCGACCGACAGTTTAGATACAAACAAATTGGAATACAGTAATTTAGTATCGGTCAATAACATCTGCTTATTAGAATACGGTGTAACTTTAAAATAGTAGGACCTAGCATTACGTGGATCATGCCCAGCAAAATATGCAAATTTTTCATAATACGTTTTAGAACTCCCTTGTGGATGAGTCGGGCAATGTTCCCATTGCACATAATTAAACATGGGCTTAGGGCTACTAGCTTTATGAATAAAGTGGTGTCCATAATAGTTGTAACAAAACATGTCACCATGATTATCTCTAAACTGGTAAGCATCTTCATCGTCATAGACAGTATAAAATTGCAAATCCGTTAGTATAGAATCTACTGTCTTCACATCCCAATCATCAGAAACAATGCCAGGTATAACAATATCATTCATTGATAATTTAAGGACATACGGTATTTGAATCAATTCAGTGGGACCATATATATCAAACATTACTTTATCCCACACAATTCCATCTGGAACTGGTATAGCAGAAATGTTCACTGTGGACAAGTCTCTTCGAACCATATGAGACGAAAAATGTGGTTTTAACACAGTCTCCACGTGCTCAATGTCAGATCGATCAGGAAGAAAATGACCATGTATTATCAGAAAAAAAGTAACCACAAATCCCAACCATAATAAAATAGTCATCACGGCCAAAAACAGCCAAAAATAGTTCCAAGGAAAAACAAAATATGTTCGTTTAAGCCATCCCAGCAGCCGTCGTGGACCATGGACAGAAGACATCGAAGACGAGGAGCCGGACCCATCATTATCAGCGTCGTTGAAGCAGCCAGAAGCAGTTCTAGCAAAAGGTGCAACTGTGAACGAAGAAGCAGACGGAGGCTCTCGCCGTGGCACGCTATAAACCACATGTTCAGAAACATCAGTAGAACGTACAGCAATTTGATCACAAGATTCCATATTAATCGCCGTCGGTGGAACAATCGCAAGATCATCATCCACCCTCCCCAAGCTCGGAGAGGAAACAGTGTCGGTGAAAATCACCTGCAGCAGGACCTCGTCCCCAGTAGTGAGAGGGATTCCGGAACTACTGGGTGTCCCTCTTGGTCTGCTGTGCAGAATCGGCCACATGTTGTAACTTGACGTTATCAATGGAAACAAAGCGATTTCCTTTGGCCCCTCGCAGCGACGGTAAAATCACAGTTCTCGTGCCGCTTACCCCTAACACAGGGACAGGTTCTCGATAAGAAGGACCAAATTATTTTTTAACTGCGACCTTTTCATGCACTAGATCCCCAATCCTGGGTATCCAACCAGTAGGTGTTACTGGCTCATCCTTAATTCCGGAGGAGGCAGCACTGGCAGAAGAGTCATCTTCACGGAATTGTTGTAAATCCTGCAAAACAGTGAAACGATCATTTATGTCAAAGGGCGTATCTGCCGCCTCCACACCAGGACCATCTAGATCAGGAACATACATTCGTGTTCCAAACAGGCACTCATATGAAGTACGACCCCCCAGTGACCTCCTAGGCAAGTTATTAAGTGCTCTTTGTACTCCATATAGGTGGGCTAGCCAACCACGACCCGTACCTATAACTCTGGCCGTTAAGGACTGCTTTAAATCACGATTTAAACGCTCCACGACAGAATTTCCCTCGGGATGAAATGGAGATGAGAATTGGAGTTGGACCCCCAACGAAGCCATGGTGTCCCTGAATGCCTTAGAGGCAAAAGCAGGGCCCTGGTCCGAATGAAAAGCCGCAACTGCAAATATATCGACAAAGATGCGCAAATCTTTAATAACAGTTCGAGCGTCAGCCGAGCGTTGTGGCCATACCCATACAAATCTGGAGCACGAATCTACAGCAACCAATATATATTTGGATGCTCTATCTGGTGTCAGCGGACCACAATGATCCAAGTACACACACTGTAATGGTTTGTTTGAAATCAGAAGGGGCGTCTGCTGCGGGCGTCTAGCCGACGATGCTTTAATTTGTTGACAAACGTCACAACAAAGGACATACTGCTTCGTCTCTTTATAGAGACCAGGCCACCAGTAACGAGCCTGTAAAAGTGAAATTGTGGCAGCCACCCCAGCATGTGCAGAAGCCACCCCCTCATGTGCTGCAGAAATCAATCGAGGTCTCTCAATTTTATTGGGAATTTCACGTACACCAATGCCTGGAATTGTAACAGTAGCATTTAGCGCACCATTCAAGCAGTAACTATATTTTGAAGGAAATCCTTTAGGAAAGGGCGTGCCATCAGCCGTAGCCTTTATGGCAGCTGAAATTTCTGTGTCTGGTTTGGAACTCGAACGAGTCACTGCGGCCACAGTGGCGACAGCCACTGCTGATTTCGCGGCTTCATCAGCCAAAGTATTCCCAGCAACGTGTATTCCAACGCGCTGGTGTCCAAGTGTATGCACAACATGGACTTTAGGAAGCGTTTCCTTCAGATCCGCAACCTTACCCCACAACATTTTATGCTTAATGGTGTTGCCTTTAGAATCTCTGAACCCATTCATCTTCCAATAGTGTAAATATTTGTTGAAAGACTGCACACAGTAGTAGGAGTCACAGACCAGCAAGGTTAAAAGTGCCGGATCCGCGTGCTCCAACGCTAACAATAGAGCTTTGAGCTCAGCCAGCTGTGCCGTGCAATCTCCCAAGGTTTTAGTATAAGTATGTCAGGGGCAGAACACTTCCCCCTCCATAGTGCCGCTCACCACCGCACATGCAGCAGAATACTGTTATTTAGTCCCAACCGCTGGTTGCGCAGAGCCATCAGTATACATGACCACTTCATATTGGTCAATAGGCAATGTACCAGCAGGAACAGGGTATTCTATTTCGTATTGAAGAAACTCTTGAGTCTGCAGTTTAGGGTCAAATACATAATCTACATCAGTGGCTGTCAAAGATGTAGCCCATTGTATCCATCGCGGGTGTAAAGCTTTCGAATTAGGAACACTTGCTTTTGTAACAGCCTCTAAGGCCGGAACCGGGGAAACGACAACTATGCGTTGACCCTGGGCCAGTGGTCTTTCTTTAATAACAGCCATCTGTACCGCAGTGAGAATTTTCTCAGTTTGTGCAAAACGTTGCTCTGCAGCAGAATACAAGTGAGACTTGTATGCAATCGGGACAGTCTCCCCTTCATTAAAGGTGACATAAGTAAACCCAACAGCCCCAGGTATCACCCTGATCACTAAATGTGTCTTATTGTCCCGTGTGTGTAAGTGTTTAACTGCTAAAAGATCACTCTGTAATTCTCGCAGTATGTGTGTATGTTCAATCGTCCAAAATTTACTCGAAAAATTCAGGCGAATCAACTCGTATAAGGGTTTTATACGCGTTGCATAATCAGGAATGTAAGTTCTGCCAAAATTCAGAAACCCCAACAATGACTGGAGCTTCCGAACCGTATTAGGAGGCTGCAACAAAGCACATTTCTCCAAAAAATGTGGCGCTAGGCTCTTGCCCTCACTCGACAACTCATATCCCAGGAAAATTACGCTGAGGAAGGCAATCTTTGATTTCTTAAAATTAAACTTATAGCCAATATCAGCAAACCCCACAACAATGCGCGATACACGCTTTAGATGTTGCAGAATCTCATCATCTGTCAGATATATGTCATCAACATATGACAATGCTTCAGGGTCGAACTCATGCAGCATTTCAGTTACACGAGCCGAAAACAGTCCTGGGCTATTCTTATACCCCTGAGGCAAACGAAAAAAAAATTTCTGAGAGCCAAACGCACTGAAACAGGTATAGTCCCGACTCTCGGGCGCTATATTCTGGCAGAAAAATCCATTCGAGATATCTAATGTTGTCTTGTATTTTTTACGCACTATATTATTCATAAGCGCTGCGCTGTGTGAATTCTGTCTTGCATATGTGCGTGTATGACTATTTAAATGTCGGTAATCCACCACTATCCTATATGAATGGTCCGGTTTAGCAACCGGAAACAAGGGATTATTCATCGGCGAGACACAGGGCTCAATTACACCCTGATACTCCAATTGTGTAAGAATTTTTCTAACCGATGCCCTTGCTTCAAATTTGATAGGATATTGAGGTTGTGGCTGAGGTTCGCCCTTTATTGGAATTACATGATAATTTAATCCCACCCCACGTTATTTCTATACAAGGCGGGAGCCTGTGCTAGAGCCCATGATTTACTATAGGACTCCGCGAGTTCTCTCGGAACAAGTGGTGAGAAGGAAGGTGTAATAACCTCCTCCCCAACTGGACAGTCGCGAACAAAGTCAGGTGGCCAATCTTGTTCGGCCAACAGAACATCATATGATTTTACCACATGGTCCCAAAAAATGGCGTTTATAACACGGTCAATGTCCCCTTCCAATCGCAGAGTCACTTCATATACTCTATCAGGATCAAAGACATGCATATCCGCCGTCTCGACTTGTATGAAGTCATCAGTTGCTTTCACCTCCAGATGCTCTAGAAGACTCCGGCGAACTATTGTGACCTCTAACGCCCACGTCTTGTTCGTCAAGAGAACTCTCTTCTTGAGCGGCATGTCTAACTGAGATAGCTGCCACTTTCTTCTTTTTAAATTGCTGTTTCTGTTGCAGCGGTTTCTCTTCTTGTTTAATAGAAACCTCCGCCGGGCGTTGTGAATCCTGTCTCGGTTTCACGTACTCCGTCCTCCGCTCTGACCGCCCACCTCTCTCACTTCTCTTTTCCGAGGAGTCCTGAAAGGAACGAGATTGGCGTGTATCAGTATATTGATATCTATAAGGCGTCTTCAAAGTATCCCTATTCCTGAGATTATACTTATTCTGTGGGGTCTCCGGTTGCGGAGACTCACAACCATCTTTCTTCGGTGTTTGCTGTTTCTTTTCCCAGCGCTTTTTCGAACCCTCAGGTTGTTGCTGTTTAGCATTTTCTTTATTATTTTTACCCTGTAACTGGGGTTTTTGTGGTCTAGCCCCTAGGCTATCACGACCATTACTAGAATATGTTTCCGCTATTATTCTCGGAAGCTCCCGCTCCTGATTAAGCAGCGGTACATCCCGAAGACGCATACGCACTGCTAGTGCTACTGCCTCTCCTTTGAGATTACTCAAAATAATAGAAGAAACTGTGGCAAAATTGCCCAGCAACTGCATGCCCAAATCCAAGGCAGGGGCAGCCCCATATTCATCCTGAATCTGTTTAAGTACGTCCGGTAAATTAGCTAATGTCGGTGTACCGTGTGCCGTAGTGTAGAGCGCGGCAAACACCGTGCCCCAGGTATTACAAAGGTCCACCGGAGGAACCATCCCGTACGGCAAACACATCGTCAAAATTCTATGTTTATCCTGAGGTCCCGTATGGGGAAATACTGCTTCCAGCGTATTAATTTTTTGCGCCAGCCAAAACGGAGTCTCCTCTCGTTTAGCCGGTACCTTACCCATAACTGAGTGTACAGTGGCCGGATTAAGACCCGGAACCACAGCCTGTGGGTGAGCTGGAGCAGCACGCGCTGCATTCGTATTTAATGTCTGCATCACAAACTGAACTAATCGTCTATATGTAGCCGTTAATTCCGTATATAAACGACGAACATCAACCACTGCAACAGGATGTGGTGTATATGTAGCCAATAAAGGCCAGGTAGGACCATCATTACTCAGTGGACCTAACCTAACTTGTGCTATTGTGTGTGGGAGGGCGCCATCAAGCCAATTATGGTGTTCTTGATAAGATAGAGGTATTTCTAAATAAGCGTAAGCCCTGTATTGTCCAGGGACATTCGCAACTGTGTATTCGTGAAAAGTATTTGTTCCCCCATCCACTGCTGGAAATCCGACCCAAGAATAAAAAAGTTCCGTTCTATAGACTGCATGGGCGTCCACCACAAAAGTGACTGGACCCCCCTGGACTGTCAGTCCATGTGTCAATAGATGTCCCGTGAGCGGATGTCGTATATTAATTGCTATGTTCACTACATTAGGATTCGCCATTTTTATAAAAAATAGCTTCAGGTCAGAGAAGGCACACCAATATCGGGGTTTTTCCTTTCAAAGTTCAAGCTTGAACAACCAACCACTAAGCAATAGGAAGCACCTATGCCGTGGCGGCGGAAACCCTCAGCCCCACGGACGTCTCCATATACGGAACCGAGGAGTCAAAATATATATGAGACCAAGAGAGTCAGTCGGACCTAATCATTAGAGCCAGACCAAACGTTGGCGGCGCCATGTCGCGTGGGCTCTCATTATTCTAAATGAGACTACTGGATTTCTAGGTAGCAGGATCTATAACGATGTGGGGGACTGAGTCTGACCCACGTGTAAAGAACTCTGTCACCCTAAATCCGGTTTTTGCTCCGGCTAACTAGCAGTGCCTCATTTCTCCCATGTGGAATAAATGATTTGGCAGCCGAGCGCATGACATCTTTGGAACTTCTCAGGGAAGTCGTGGTTACTCAGATCCAAACCAACTCTCTTATTTCCAATATGATCTCATATACAAATGACAAAGACAGTATAAGTTTTATATAATGTTTTAATAAAACGACTGTATTTTAGATATTAAGGCGTGAGCCGCAATAACCAGAACGATACAACACAGTAGGATTGTAATAGTTACCAGGAGAGTAAAACATAAAAACAAAGCTATCATATTGTCAAACAGTTTCTACTCTCCCTCTGCTTGTTCTATCTAGAGCACAGCATGTTAAGCTTCTAGCTTGCCTATTAGAATCACTGTGGAGACATCAGCCCTCATACCTGAGCAAAGACCTGTGATCTTGGTTCAGCATCTGCAACGAGGCAGTCAGCGTCAAGTTGTGGTTCCCTGGTCGGAATCTCCCTCTTGCGTGTATTGGACAAGGAAGTGATTTTATAACTAACATGTCATCGTGATCACAAAATGTTCCTACGCAGGAATGCCAAGTCTAAACTCTTACCACGTCTATCGGCAATGTACCAGACTGTATCCTTGACTGAAGCACAGAGTAAATATGTTATGGAGAACTCCAGTGCTGAAGTAGGCAAAACAGTGTGATATGAATAAAAAACAACACCGTAGAACTGGCTATTTGAAAAATAACAGTACGAAGCCTAATAAGAAGCATGTAGAGCAGAGTGCACAGAGGCTCTAAGCTGTCAGCAAATGAATAAAATATATTGAGGGCAAAATGCACAAAGGCCTAAAGCCTGAAGCTAAAGCGCAATGAATACGTAAAACTAACCACACTACAAGGCCAGTGGGAAGGGTCTTGGAGCAACCCTTTCCCAAGTTGTAGAGGGACAGGAAAGAATCATAGCATTTGCATCCAGGTCACTGACAGCTGCAGAGGTGAACTATTCAACCATAGAGAGAGAAACCTTGGCATGTTATTGGGCTATCAATCATTTTAGTTTTTTCCTATGGGGTTTACCCTTCACCATTAGAACCGACCACAAACCCCTCACCAGTGTATTCACTACTAAGGGAAGAGAGCATACCACCCCACGCATTGCTAAGTGGATTTTAGGATTGGAGGGATATAATTTTGGGGTGGAGTATGTTCCTGGAAAAAATAACGTTGTGGCTGACTTCCTATCTAGATCACCGAGGGGAGTTGGAAGGGAGGAAGGGAGAGACAATCTTGAACCTGTACTACACATTGAATTGGCTGGCCTTACCAGAGATGAATGGATAGAGAAAAACTCAAATGATCGTATACTAGAAATGCTCCGAGATAAAATAGTCAAAGGGTGGCCAGAGAAAGCTAGATATCTGGAAGAAGAGCTCAAAGGATATTGGGAAGTGAGGTCAGAACTCCACATATTTGAGGACATGGTAATGAGAGGTGAGAGAGTAGTCCCTCTGAGTGAGTTGTGGAACAAATTAGTGGGTCTAGCCCATGAAGGGCATCTGGGGAGGAACATTACCAAGAGTAGACTTTGTGCATCATATTGGTTCCCCACCATGAATAGGTTGGTGGAGGACGCAGTAAGGGATTGTATCACTTGTGCCCAGAGTGACAAGACAAACGTTACGAGGAGGGCACCGTTGTCACCTATTTCTGTACCACTTAAACCGTGGGACAAACTGGGATTGGACATTTTAGGACCCATATCACAGATAGGTGTCAAAGGCAGGTTCATATTTGTGCTAGTGGACTACCACTCGCACTGGATGATGTTCAAGATAGTGAATCAGGTGACAACCAAGGATGCAATTGATTTCCTTTTGGAAGCATTTTTGAGGGAAGGGATACCCAGCACCCTGGTCACTGATAATGGTGTGCAGTTCACTTCAGAAGCCATGAGAGAGTTTTTGACGAAGTGCGGTGTACACCATTTTAGAACAGCATTATACAATCCCCGTGCGAATGGCCTAGTTGAGAGAGCCAACAGGATGATTAAGGAGTGTTTGCAATGGGCGTCAACAAGTCATGTACCATGTGAAACAGCTCTCAAGCAAATGTTGTGGTCGTATCACACCGCACCGAACTTGGTTACGGGAATATCACCATTCTTTTCACTGAAAGGAAGGCACTCAGGTACCAAACTTAGAGGGTCATTCCGACCCTGGCGGTCAAAAACCGCCAGGGCCGCGAATGACGGAAGCACCGCCAACAGGCTGGCGGTGCTTCCTTGCCCATTCTGACCGCGGCGGTAAAGCCGCGGTCAGAAAACCGGGGCCGGCGGGTTCCCGCCGGTTTACCCCCGGCTGGGCGAAACCGCCATGGCAGCGCTGCAAGCAGCGCCGCCATGGGGATTCTGACCCCCTTACCGCCAGCCTGTTTCTGGCGGTTGTCACCGCCAGGAAGAGGCTGGCGGTAACGGGTGTCTAGGGGCCCCTGGGGGCCCCTGCACTGCCCATGCCACTGGCATGGGCAGTGCAGGGGCCCCCTAACAGGGCCCCAGCATGCTTTTCACTGTCTGCCTAGCAGACAGTGAAAAGCGTGACGGGTGCAACTGCACCCGTCGCACGCCTGCAACACCGCCGGCTCCATTCAGAGCCGGCTTCAGTGTTGCAGGCCTCCTTCCCGCTGGGCCGGCGGGCGCTACCTTGGGTAGCGCCCGTCGGCCCAGCGGGAAAGGTGAAATGGCACCAGCGGTCTTTTGACCGCGGTGCGGCCAAATGGCGGTTCCCACCAGGCGGGCGGCAACCGCCGCCTGCCGGGGTCAGAATGACCCCCTTAGTCCTAATTGGCTGAAGGAAGGGGAACCATGCAATGGGCAGCGAGAGGAGGTTGCAGCTAAAGTCAGGCATCATCAAGAGAAATACAGGAAGTGGTATGATGATCGTTTTCGCACCCGAAGGAGACCATGGAGGGTGGGACAATGGGTTAAAGTTAAGCTTCCGGAATCCACAAAAATAGAGGGCAGCAGGTTTTCTCAACCACAAAGAATCATCAAGGTGCAAAAGAATGTTGTAACGCTAGAAGATGGTAGAGTGTGGAGTATGGACAGAATTTCATGCATCAAGGAATCTACTGGAATGCCCGGTCAGGTTCCTGATAAGGAAATGGGAAACATGCCGGAATGCTATTATCAAACCAGACACGCCAGAACCACAAAGGGCCCGACCTGGCACAAAGACTTTGTTTTTGAACAGTAAGAAAGGGAGATATGTTGTAACCATACAATGTATGTGTATACTCGTTGTTTATACTAACCTGTTTTATAGATATTAATTTAGGTAAATGGTTGAAACATCTTTTAAGCATTAGTGGTATAGTCCAACAGCTCCTAAGAATGTTGGGCATTGGAATGCCCTGGAGCTTGCCTTAGAATGTTGGTGAAGGACTGTTGATTTGGAGTTGGTGAGGTAATGTGCGAGGAGTTTGATGATTAAACTGGATATCTCAACACAGATGTGCCTGGTTCCTTGATTTATTATGCAGCGCTAACCCATGGAACATAACAGTAAGCTTCTGAGAAGAAAACGTCTGGGCCCCAACATTCAGTGCTTAATTTGTATTTTTTGTTTCCGGTGCTGAGCACCAGCACCTATTTTTGAGGACCGGGGCTTATTCTTCTGCCTAAAGCATTTACTGTGAGCAAAAGACACATATGGGAAAGACGGAGGAAGGGAAAAACTAAAAAGCGTCACAAAGGGAGAAAGTAGAAAGCTGCTAGAGTGAACTGAAGGGGCAGGGAGTGGCTGTAAACGGATTGAAGAGGCCCGAGATGGCTTCAGGATTACGCTGCCTCAGTATTCCTGTTCTCACATTTAATTGCAGAAGCCGCGTGTTTAAGAAGAGGGCTTTGGGCACCGGCACGGTTTTATTTACAAATTAAGCACTGCCAACACTGATTATTTCACAGATTAAACAAAGCATGCACGACATTGGACCAAGAAGGCCGTCCGCAGAGATTGCACGGGTTTGGTACAATAGCCCCAAGAATGCTTACTTTATAGGTCCATAGCCCTCTTGTGTGTATGACTGAAGTTTCCGTTTTAAAAGTCGTCCTGGCTGCTGCTAGCTAGAACGTGAGTGAAGGCGAAGGTACTCTGATCGGACGTCTGCTTTAAACATCCCTTTATGAGTGAGAAAAGAGCGCAGCAGCTGTCACCTTATGATACGCAAGTCCTGTGCTGCGGGATGATACACGTCACATCACATCCTGTTTATTCCCAACACAATTTACCAACATATGGAATTTGCTTTACTTGCCAGCAGCGGTCGCGTCATTGCTTCCTTTTTGTAATGTATTCATTTATATTTGCCGATGCTGCACAGCGTCAGAAAAAAAGCCAGCGCTATATATAGAGCGTCGCCAAAAGGCATTGGCAATGGCAAGCGGTCTCAAAGGCGAGACCTATTGGCTTTGCTAATTTGCTAGTGCTTGTCAAGTGTTGTTTCCTAGTTAACTGTTTCAACCCATTCCGGTTGCACGTCAGGCTGGCACGGCGTTTATCAGCTGGCACCAGCTGTTCCACTTCAGGAAAACAGAGCGACCCGGTAAGTTGTGAAGAGTGAGATGAAAAAACACAGGAAATGGATAAGACGAGCTTCTCGACTCTCTCCTGCATTCACATGCTAGACAAATCCGTGTATCAGCAAAGGGAACACAAAGCAGAGGAGGAAGGGAGCTTTTATGTGTGACCCTGTGTGCTATCAGTAGTAATAATAATGATAATATCATGGCATGAATACCAATAATACTACTAATACCAATAAAAATAATAATGAAAATATTAATTATGAATGAGGCTTCATCGGCCACTTCACAAGTGTCTATAAAATCCAAAAGCATTTTGGCAAAAAGATGATTTAAAAAGGTAAATCGAATATCATTATTGTGATGATTTAAAAATAAAAAAACAATAGTTACAATTTAGGCAATAATGAGCACTGATCCATGCCGATCCGGTGGCCCCACACTGACATTGTCACTCACATCCGATTTCCATTTTTTATAGAATAGAAAGCAACAAAAAAAAACTATTTTTGTACTTTCAAGATTTTCCTTCCAAGCGTCATCCCATGAAATATTCAACTCACCTGCATTGCTTCCCACTACATATATGAACCCTAAAACTAACCAGCGCTACTCAGTATCAGTTATGTCACATTTTGCCGGTTAATTGCGAGAAAATAGTAACATCTCATTTGAAGGATCGTGGTGAGGAGCGGACATACAAGTACTCAATATGAGGATGGGTACAAAAAAAAAGTTGAAAGATCATTTTCTGAGGTTAAACATACTTTGGCACGATTAGATTAAATCTCAAAGACAGCACGCGCAGCAGCCCTCAAGCCAGAGCGCGAACGCTTAGGAGAGACATGGATTTTCAAGTCAGTTGTCAGTCTGGTTTTCAGATAAGTTTTCAGTCTGATTTTCGTTTATTCTCTTACCTTTGTCCCGTTGTCCCCACCCCATGACGTCCTCCTTTGTGGGGCCCTGTCATCCCTTGTGGCCTCTCTATCTCTAGCTCCAGGCAGTGGTCCTCCCAGCTGGTATCCTGGTGTCCGATGCTGCAGCGCCCTGGTTACCAGCCTTTTATATACAGGACGTGTCACAGTGGAGAATCTTTCACGTCATTCTTACATCACCATTCCGTGGGCGATGCCATCAGTTTCCAGTCTGGAGCAGGTCAAGACATTGATACATTCCAATTTCTTGATTAGGTCACTTCTAATTAAAATATATCCATCCATGTACCTGAAGACGGCCCTGTGCTCTATGACTTACTACCTCAAATGTGGTCTCTATTTTTCTTTTTTCATGTTGAGGCAGAGCTCCCCTTTCTAGACTCTATGTAACTTAGTTTTGTGACAACCAGTGCCGGGGCTGTGACATCATAAATTTCCTTTCATGGTCACTGCTTCTGCTGGTGCTGTGAAGGGATGGAGGCCAGTGGTACTGGAACAATTTTCGGAGTGGGGGTGCTGCCATTAATGTTGCATCACTGAAGTAATAGGGACTGTGAAAAATCCAAGCATCACACAAAGAACAAGGAAAGGAAATGAACGGCACCAATTTAACAGGAGAGTGGTAAAGGTGTGGTATATAGCTAGTGGTAGATTTTGGGGCACATTGTAACAAATATTTTACTAAAGTGTGATGTTGCAACACAAGGTCATTTACAGAAAGCACTTTTTCCTTTGCTATGGCAACAAAATTCAAACTAGCATGCAGTTTTAGTGATAGAACTATATAATGCACTAAGGATAATGTGTGGAAATCAAGTTTCATCAAGTTTTTATCATTTGCACATCATCAAGTAAAGTGTATTTGTTGGGCCTGGCACTTTTTGCATGGTTATACCCAAAAAGTTTTGCCTTCTTTCTCCTATTTTTCCTGACCTGTTTTTGTGGCTTTAGGACTCTGGGAACTTTACCACTACTAACCAGTGCTAAAGTGCATATGCTATCTGTCTAAATTGTATTAGTGATTAGTTTATCGTCGATTGGCATATTTGATTTTCTAGTAAGTCCTAGCATAATACACCAGGTCTGCCTAAGGCCTGTAAATCAATGTCACTAGTGGGCCTGCAGCACTTATTGAGCCACCCACATGAGTAGCCTTGTAAACATGTCTCAGACCTGCCACTGCACTGTCTATGCGTGCAGTTTTAAGCTGCCATTTCAACCTGGCAAGTGCACCACTTGCCAGGCCCAAACCTTCCCTTTAACTACATTCAAATCACCTAAAGTGAGCCCAAGGCAGACCTATGGGCAGGGTGCAGTGCATTTAAAAGGAACAACATGTACTTTTGTGCATTACATGTCCCAATAGTGAAATACTGCTAAACTCAGTTTTCACTATTGCAACGCCTATCTCTCCCATAGGGTAACATGGGGAGTTCCTTGAAATATCTTCTAAGTGTAATTTCCAGTTAGGAGCAGTTAGGGGTGTGGAGTTTCAGGTCTCTGAATTCCCAATTTAAAAATACATATTTTGGTGAAGTTGGTTTTTGAACTGTGAGTTTGAAAATGGCACTTTTAGAAAGTGGTGATTTTTCTTGCTTAACTATTCTGTGCCCCTCCTTGTCTGCTGAATACACATCTGGGTCAGGATGACACTTGGGCTGTTTCTGCATTCAATATAGACAGTCACACAAAGTGAGCTGAGGCGTGCCCTGCATATCCTGATGGCCCATCACCAGGCTGATAGGTATTCCTGAGCTAGAGTGGTGGGAGGAGCTGACACTTGCACCTGAATAGGGCTGTGTCTGTCCTCACACAAAGTGGTCTCCAACCACCTGGAGCGTGTCTGGGGCCAGTGTAGGGAAAGGCAGGTTCTTTTGCACTACAAAAACTTCCCATTGAAGTTTGTCTATTTCAAGTTCAAAGACAGAAATGGGTCTCTGACACCACAAAGTTAGAATCCTTGTGGACTGAGTAAATTCTGCCGGGATAGAAGAGTTGGATGCTGTAGGAGGGACTACCAGAGCACCTGCTGCCTTGTTGTGCTGGCCTGCTGCTTGCTGCCTCTGACCTGGGAGTGAAAGGACTGGGCTTGCCTTTCTACATCCTGCTTCTAAAGGTTCTCCAAGGGCTTGGAATGAGCTTGTCTCCTGTTAAGAAGTCTCAGGGATCTCAATGCCTTGATCTGACAATGCCTGGGCTCGTCTGCTGAGAGTCCTAACTTGACAAGTGTTGCCAACTCCAGTCCCTTAATCCTTGGAAGTGCAAGCTGGTGATCTGAAGGAGAAAATCCATGCATCAACACGGCAGAAAAATCAACGCAGCACCTGGCTTGCGGCTGAAGAATTGACACAGAACCTGCCCTGCAGCTGGAGAATTGATGCAGCATCTGTCTCAGGGCTGCAGAATCAATGCAGTGCCTCTTTCACCATGGTCCCATCAACACAGCACGTCTGAATTTTCCACGCATTGTCCCTTGCGTCAATTTTTCAACAACTCTGCACCACTGTAAGGAAACAAGGCTGTGTGTACACAAATTGAAGCATCGCCTTTCCTGTGAGAAAGGAATGGATGCATGACCTCTCTTGCCAGTAAGGAACCAACGCATTGTCTCACCTGCAAGAAAAGAATCAATGCATCCCCTCCCATGCGCAGTAAGGAACCAATGCATATTTTTGCTTTTCCCATGCCTCACCTCCCCTGTGGCCCGCATCGTCTTTGTTTTTGATGCATCCCAGGTACTTTGTGCTAAAGAGGTACATCCATTCATTTCTATTGATTAACACTTGCTTTAACATTTAAAAAGAGATATTTTGACTTGTTTATGTTGGATTTTTGTTGTTTTGGTCTTGATCTACTCAGATAAACATTGGCTATTTTTCTACACTGCTGTGGTGTTTATACTGCCTTATCATGTACAAATACTTTACACATTGCCTCTGAAATAAGCCATACTGTTCGTGCCAAGCTACCAAGGGTGTGTGCAGGGGTTATTTTAGCAGTGTGACTCCCTTACCCTGACTAGAATGAATGTCCATAGTTGGGCAGTGTGCCAACCACTGCCAACTCGAGACCCCTTTTCTAACATTGGTGATCAGCGGTGAGGATATGACTTGTGTTTGTACTTTACATACAGTGGTTGGTCTACACTACTTCCATATCGCAGACCATTACAACCCAACATACTGGTTTGATTTTTTTCTCTCTTTACAACTTTTGAGTTTTATTTGCGATTATGTCTCAGTCTGGTGAGCCATCAGTTGGAGGGGCAGATTTGGTATTTGAACAGGAGAGGTTGCAGACCTATCCGGTACCTCAGGTCAAAAAGTTCTGCAAGGAGCTCAAATGTCCTATTATAGGCCTCACTGGGAAGGGGGAGAAGCAAAAGGTGCTGAGGGCCTGGTTGGCAGCAAAGGAGGCTGATGAGAACACAGAGGAGGAGAATCCTATTGTGGATAGAGAAGAGCAGAGCCTGCTCACTGATTTTGTGAATCAGACTCTGCCAGGGCAAGCAGCAGTGTTTTCTCTCCAGGTCTATCTCCAGAGGAGCGGGAGAATAGGCAAAGAACCAAGAAGCTCAATTTGGAGCTTGTAAAGCTCAGGTTGAAGCAGTAGAGAGAAAAAGCTTTGGAGGAAATGACACTGTTTCTTTTAGATCATGAGTTGAAGTTAAGGGAGCTGGACTTGGAAGCCAGGATGGCTGAGTTCAGCTTAGATGGTGGCAGTGAAAGTACCATGTTCAGTACTGAAGAAAAGGTCCACATACCCAGAGATTTGGTTCTAAGGAGGGAGGTGACATACACGAGTGGGCTCAGGCATATGAGGTAGCTCCAGAGGTGTACAGGGTCCCTGAGGAGGATTCAGGAACTGGCAGGGGGAGTCATATTCCTGGTGGTGGGAGTGACACTCTACTAGCTCTAGAAGGGAGTGACAGAGAGCGGTGTTCTCCCATGGAAGAAGCCCTGGTTAGGGAGTATGGGATCACCCCAGAGGAAGGTAGGTTGAGTTTGAAGGGCAGTCAGATATTGTCTCACCCGATGGGGGGTGATAAAGGCTGTTTCCAAGGCACTGGATGGCTGAGTGAAAGGTAGTATGTTTAACATGTGTGAGGGGCTGTACAATTTGATTGAAGAAGAGCATATGTTCAGTCAAAATTCTCCAGAGCTACGCTAGCACCGGGTGGAGTGTGAGCTCTCTGACCACAGGGAGTTTGCACTGGAGTAAGACCTCTGGGTGAGTGGCAGAGTGTCTGGGAAGGCATTGGGGAGTGATCCCAAGGAGGATGCCTCAGGTTTTCCCCATCTGAGTGAGGGGGAGGGTTGTAGTGACCGAGACAGGTCCCAATGTAGGGGGGAGGATCCCATGTCCTTTCCAGGAGTAGGAAAAGGGGTGGGAGTGGGCAGTGGCCCAGGGTGCCCTATCTTCAGGCAAAGTGCTTGGACTTCTGTCAGAGGAGGAACAGGCAGGGGGACCCGGTCTGTACCAGGAGACCATCCACTGATGGGCATCTCATTGCGTCAGGAGAACTTGGAGGGGCGGCTGTCAAACGCGTCCCACCAGTTCTAGTGTCTGGCAGCACCACTCCAGTGAGGAGGGGGCAAACGTCCAGATGTAGGTTGAGAGGGGGAGACAGTTCCCAGAAGAAGAACCAGTGGGACAGGGGTTGCCACTCTGAGGTCACAGCACCCCAGGGATGACCCTGGCGATGCCACTTTTGGCTTGGGAGGGCTAGATGCTCTGTCAAATAGACATGGGTTAGGAGACCTGCCCCAGGCAGACTCTCACACAACACATGAGGGATGTGTTTCCCTTGGGAGGTGTGGTTGTACTCCCCTGGAAGTCCTGACTTGCCAGGCACATGCTCAGCCTAAGGATACAGACCCTGGGGCGGGGAAACCAGTTGCTGGTTAGCACCGCTAAACCGGTGGGGGAATTCTGCAGGATAGCTACCACAGGTGTCCTCACAGTTCTGGAGTCTGGGTGTACCGCTTCCAAAAGGAGGGGGCAGACCCCTGGGAAGGGGAACAGGGGGAGGAAGGACTCGCCCCTAACTCCTGTTCGGCCTAAGGGTACCTACCCTGGGCTGGATGACCAGACTCTGGATACCACCCCTGAACTGGTGGAAGGGAGAGTGGACAAAGGGTGCCAGTCACCTGGGGCTACCGCTCCCCAGTGTGAGAAACCACAGAGGTTAGAGAGCCCTGGAAAGGATGAGGCCTGGCTCTCATCACTGACAGCTGTCGGTGGCCAGTGTGGGTTGCTGTTCTTGTGGACAGAGTTGCCCTTGGGTATTGGACAGGAGTCACACACCAAGGGTGGAATGGGCCACACCATTATGTTGGCCATGGTGGTACTGTCTGCCTACTGGTATACGTCTGTGAGCAAAGTAAGGTTAGGTGTTGCACAGATGGGGTCCGCAGGTGAGGAAAAGGATTTACTGTGGGTTTGTTTAGTGGACACTGAAATTATGGACAGAGGAATCCAACTGGGTTCAGAAAGGCATAGAACTGGAACGTGCCCCTGCTATTGCGGGCCAAGGTCCATGTTCCATCGCCCTAAGCAGGGAAGTCCATAAAGGTATTGATTGGTCTACCCTGGCATTAGGCTGTAAGGGTGTTGTGTTGGACCTGTCCCTTTTTGCAGGGTTATCCCTAAACGTTTTGCCTTCTTCCTCCTATTTTTTCTGACCCGTTTTTGCTGGCTTTAGGACTCTGGGCACTTTACTTCTGCTAACCAGTGCTAAAGTGCATATGCTCTCCCTCTAAATTGTATTGGTGATTGGTTTATCCATGATTTGCATATTTGATGTACTAGTAAGTCACTAGCATAGTGCACCAAGTGTGTCCAGGGCATGTAAATCAAATGCTACTAGTGGGCCTGCAGCACTGATTGTGCCACCCACATGAGTAGCCTAGTAAACATGTCTCAGACCTGCCACTGCAGTGTCTGTGTGTGCAGTTTTAAACTGCCATTTCGACCTGGTAAGTGCACCCACTTGCAAGGCCTAAACCTTTCCTTTTATTACATGTAGGTCACCCCTAAAGTAGGCCCAAGGTCGCCCTATGGGCAGGGTACAGCGTATTTAAAAGGTAGGACATGTACCCGGTGTGCTTTTTCATGTTCTGATAGTGAAGTACTGCTAAACTTGTTTTTCACAATTGCAAAGCCCATCTCTCCCATAGAGTAACATTGGGATTGCCTTGAAATATCTTTTAAGTGTAACTTCCCATAGGGAGCAGATAGGGAAATGGAGTTTCAGGTCTCTGAACTCCCAATTTAAAAATACATCTTTTGGTGAACTTGGGTTTTAATCTAGGAGTTTGAAAATTTGACTTTTTGAATGTAGGCATTTTCTTGCTTAACCATTCTGTGCCTCTCCCTGTCTGCTTCATTCACTTTAGACAGTCACACAAAGGGAGCTGAGATGTGCCCTGCATATCATGAAGGCCCATCACCAGGCCAATGGGTCTTCCTGAGCAAGAGTGTAGGGAGGAGCGGACACTTGCACCTGAATAGTTTTTTGCCTGTCATCACAGAAAACACTCTTCAACTCTCTGGAATGTGTCTGGGGTCAGGGCAGGGAAAGGCAGAGTCTTGTGCACTACAAAGACTTTTCTTTGACCTATGCCTACTTCAAAGACAGAAATGGGTATAAGCACTGAAGCTCTGGCACCACATAGTTAGAATCCTTCTGGCCTGAGGATATTCTGCCAGGAAGAAGCCCTGGATGCTCTAGGATGGACTACCACTCTGCCAGCTGCTTTGTTGTGCTGGCCTGCTGCTTGCTGCTTCTGTCCTGGAAGTAAAAGGAATGGACTTAGTTTTCTACATCCCGCTTCCAAAGGTTCTCCAAGGGCTTAGACTGAGATTGCCTCCTGTTAAGAGGTCTCAGGGACATCAATTACTTTATCTGCCAGTGCCTGGAAGAGTCCTAACTGGCCAAGTGTTGCCAACTCCAGTGCCTGGGCCCTTGGAAGTGCAAGCAGGTGATCTGAAGGAGAAAATCCATGCATCAACGCGCCACACCAGAAGAATCAATCCAGAGCCTATCTCGTGGCTCAAGAATCGACCCAGCGCCTGCCCTGCAGCCGGAGAAGCGATGCAGTGCCTGTCTTGCAGCTGCAGAATCGACACAGTGCCTGTTTCACCATGGTGCCATCAACACAGCGAGTCTGGATTTTCCATGCATTGTCCCTTGGATTCAATTTTTCATTGACCCCGCACCTCAGTAGGGAACTGAGGCTATGTAACCAGGAATCGACGCATCACCTTTCCTGCAAGGAAAGAATCAATGTATCACCTCCCCTGCCAGTAAGGAACTGACGCATCTCCTCAACTGTGAGGAAAGAATCAATGTATCACCTCCCCTGCACAATGAGGAACCGATGCATCGCTTTGCTTTCCCAGGGCCTCACCTCCTCTGTGGCCCTCATTGTGTTTGTTTTTCACGCATCCCTGGTACTTTATGCTAAAGAGACACATCTATTGAGTCCTATGGATTAAGACTTGCTTAAATGTTTAAAAAAATATATTTTGACATATATGTTGGATATTTGCTGTTTTTGTTTTGTTTTACTCAGATAAACTTTGACTATTTTTCTAAATTGGTGTGGAACATCTTTGTAGTGTTTTCACTGTGTTACTGTGTGTGTGTGTGTATACAAATACTTTACACATTGCCTCTGCAATAAGTCAAACTGCTCGAGCCAAGCTAGCAATGGGGTGAGTAGGGGTTATCTTAGCTGTGTGACTCTCTTAACCTGACTAGAGTGAGGGTCCCTAATTGGACAGGGTGAAAACCATTGCCAACTAGAGACCCCATTTCTAACAGTCTTGATTTGCTTTGGCTATAGTTAAATATTTGTTTCCAGCACACTTCAAAAGTATTTCATTTGTGTTTCCTAACTGCTGATATTCTTTGAAATATTTGTACATTTCATTTACAGGTATTTAAATGGTGTGTGCTATAAAAAATATGAACATCCATTCTTACAGCCTTTCTTTTCACACTCACTGTTTCCCAGCAAGATTGTCAGATTGTTTGTTTTACAAAATCTTCTGAGCCTGCTGTCAGGGAAAGAAAAGTAAACACCAATCTACAGGTGAAAAGAATAAACAGCAATTTGCCAGAAAATATGGACTGACATTTGACCCAATTCTTAGAGTGCACAGCAAATGTGACAAGATAAAAACGAAATTTAAATACATCTTTATTGCTCATCAACTTCCTGACTTTCAGTATGCTTATATTGGGGGTGCCTCTACTTCCACCATCTATGCAGATGAGGACTATTGAGGGTAATGAAGAATACAGAAATCAGGGCTGGGGGGAGGGTCAGGCTCTTATATACTGTGGATGGTGCAGATATTTGGCCTTACACTAGAGTGAAGAAGTTGTTTTGGGAGGAGGGAGGTGGTAGATATTAGCTCTAATAGTCTTATAAAAGGGGCAGAACACAGACCACATGCAAGAACTGAAAAGAGCATGTGGAAGGTGTATTATGTTGTAAATGGAAATGTACACCACTGGCCCACATGCGTAGCACATATACAACGTTTTTGTGACATTTATTCCTGTAGAAAAAAATGAACATTTTGTAATCAGGTGGAATTACCTACAGGAATTTATCCGACTGTGCATCTTTTTCTACCTCCCTCCCTAATCTTCCACTTCCCCGTGTTCTACCTGTTTCTGTTATGATCATAGCTGCCTGCACAGTTACATCAATGGACCTTTATCTGTAAAGCTCATTCTTTCGCCATTGAAGCACTGTAGAAATCGTGGTAATTCTGGTTGAGCAATTGAAATTACCTTTTTTGGATCCATTTGAAATGTATGCACTTTTTGGACACTGTACTGAGGGACCTCCATTATAGCAGAGGAGGGAATATTGATGTGGTATTTTAGCTCTCTGGTTCAACAAAGTACAAGATGATGGTTTTGAATTTGCCTCCTGAGGCAAAGAAGTATATTTCTGGCATTTCTGAGTTTTGGGAAACAGACTCAAACACTGAAGAGTGGGAGGGTTGAGAGAGGCCTGGTTTAGAAACGCAGTAGTGACTATTTGGTGGAGGGCCTGCATGTAATCTCTTAGAGCACTCCCATCAGAGATGAGAGTGGTAATGGGGCAGTGAGCTGGCAGAAAGCTTTCAAAGGGAATGCTTCAGGCAGCGCCTGACTTTTTTTTCCTTCCTTCAATTGCTATTCCCAAAGTGTTGTTAACAGCCAGGTACAGAGCTTCACACTTGATTGTGCTTATTTTGTAGTGCTCGATTGAACACACCCCTCACCACTACTTACTGAGAAAAGCATTGCCAGAGATGACATTTGCTCCACAAAGATAGACTTCACAAAAAAAAGAGCAACTGCTCAGAACTGGTTCCAGGTCTTTAACAGCGGGATCTATATTTCCTGTCTGGAAAATGTTTATAAAAGAGGACCCAAACTTTCCCACTTGGTTTGAGTTACTTCACAGACTAAGGGTGTGGGTACACAGAAGAGTGCTCAAAGAAATCTTGAGGGTTTTAGTTGGGAGCCAATAGGCAGGTCTGGTTTGGTGTCTATGGATTTGTGATTAGAAACTCTCTTTAATGGTAAAATTGGATTTTTACCCTCAATCCTGAAAATGCCACTTTTAGGAAGTATGCATTTTGTTGTCCTGAACGTTTGCCTGCAGCCTGTCCCTGGGTCATATGACTATGTGTAGCTGGCAGTTGGTATTTGTGTATGGCTCCCGGACAGTGAAACACAAGGAAGCTAGATTTTGGCAGGATGTGCCACTTTAAGTTAATGAGGGAGAGGAATTATCACCTTCCACCCTTGCACATCACAAACACTCTGGCTGAGCACACTCACAAAGGGGTTTGACACTAGTCTATTGTGATCACAGACAATCTGTGGCCAAAGCAGGGAAGCAGGAAATTCCATTCACAACTGGGAGTGGAAATCTCTAGAAGCTTCTCCTACTTCAAAGTGGGCACCACTTATAAATATTGGACCTCAGACCCCAACTCATCAGTACACGTTTGGACCTGTAGAAAACTCAGAAAAAGGACTGCTATGCTCCTCTGCTTCAAGAAGAACTGCGACTCTGCAGCCGTGCTGTGCTGCCTTGATGTACCCCTGCCTGAATGAGTAGGACTGGACTTTCATCTTGAACCCAAGACCACCAGAGTGACTCCAAGGGGTAGTTGGCTGGCCTCCTGGAGCAGAACAGGCTTCCTCCATCATAAACACAGCACCTGAATTCTGCCAGCTGTGAGTCCTACCCACCCAAGTGGGACCACCTCAGTCCATAACCATTTGAAGTGGGCCTGAAGGTATTCAGCCTGCCCAAATGTGGTTCCAGCAGAACAAATGCATAGAAGCCGATGCATAATGCATCACCTCACCAAACTCTGCATCGGGGTGCGTGCTGAATCACCTCTCCAAACCCTGCATCAGGACCGCTGCACGACCTTTCCTGAGCGCAGGACTTCAAATTGCTGCCTGCAGCCTTCGAGGATCTGCCACTACATGACGCATCCTTGGCACATCACTTTGCATCGCAGGCCCTCGTTGATGGCATCCTCAGTGATGATGAAGGAATCTGCATCACAACTCTCCCATCAATGGCATACTCGACGACAACGCAAGTCCTCACATTGCAGCTCCTAGGAATCACAGCTGCATGACGCATCCTCGACGTAGGACTGTATTGCTCCGCAACCAGGATTTAAGGCACTTTTGGTCAACGAGCCTAACTAGGTCCCTGTAGCTGACCTGCACTCCATCACAGTCGCCCTGAAGTTGTGACTTTGCCCCAGTCCGGCACGACCAGATAACCACAGTTGACGATTTGTTCTTTTGATGTTATTTTCACTTATAACTTTAAAATTGCTCCAGTTGTACTGATTCGATGTTTTTCATTTTGGTCCTAAATTATTTATTATATTTCACTCTATTTTTCTAAATTTGTGCGGGATTTCTTGTGTTGTGTTTCACTTTATTACTGTTTGAATTGCTACATAAATACTTTACACATTGCCTCAAAGTTAAGCCTGACTGCTTTGTTCCAAACTACCACAGGGTTAAGCACAGGTTAATTTGGGCTTTGCTTGTGACTTCACCATTTCAAGAATTGTATTTGCTGCTTGAGTAGGGTTTCACCCCCGCCAACCAATACCCAATTTCTTAAAGGGCCTATAAGTGTAAATGAAAAAAAAGGAAATTCTGCTGGTCAGTATTGTACAAACTAAATCTCCACAAACTCTAGTCACCCAATTTTTTTTAGGTGATATGAGTTTCTGTGAACTCTGAAATTTAATTAAGGTTCAAGCATTGTAGTCACCTCCCCAACTACCATTTTAAATGTACATTTAAAAATGTGAAACATGGAGTTAAAGCAGATGTATTTATAACTATATTTGCTGATTACTAGCAAGTATTCTGAAATAAGATTTTTTTTTTTACAGTTTACAACTCAAAACTCTTTTTAGAAGAGACTTTAGTTTTCATGTGTGTACCTTTTTACTCTATCCTATCACAAAAGAGAAATCCAGTACAAGCACTGTGAAGGAATCCTTTGCATCCCCTTTTGTGTAAGGGTGCTTCCACACCCTAGTAAAGTGAAACCCTTCCACTGGGAGGTCCCTGAGAAATATGCTGCCACAATATTGAGTTTTAAATATTGTGTTACCAAAATACTATAACTAGACTACTACAATATCATGACAGTAAGTATATATAGGTAAATATAGTTTTACTATATTTACCTCCACATTTATATACACCTTCACTACATATTATTATCAAACAGTGGTCACTGTGCTAATAACTTTGCATGAAAGTTTTTTTTGAAAAATCATCCACCCAAATCATTGATTTTCCATGTTAACTGGCATAGGAAACTTTGGTCTACAATACAGAAAAAAACAGACGAACTGAATTACACCATATTTATCAAAAATGTTAGAACTTTACTCAGAGTGGGTGCTTTTCATTATTTGGTGTAAATATATTCAGCAATTTTTGTAAAAAAATGCATTTAAAGAGATCAATCAATCAAAAAAATCAATCAAAAAGAACTTATAGAGCGCGCTACTCACCCGTGAGGGGAGTGAAGGGAGGGGCAAGGAGGGTCACTGCTCGAACAACCATGTCTTGAGGTTCTTTTTGAAGAGCAGGAGGTCTTTGGTTTTGCAAAGGTTGGTGGGGAGGGAGTTCCAGGTTTTGGGGGTGAGGTAGGAGAAGGACCTGCTTCCTGTGGTGGTGCGTTGGATGCGGGGGACTGTGGCTAGGGCGAGGTCGGCTGATCGGGGGTTGCGTGTGGGAGTGTGGAAGTTCACTCTTTTGTTGAGGTAGGTTGGGCCGGTATTGTGGAGGGATTTGTGTGCGTGGATGAGGATCTTGAATGTGATTCTCTTGTCTATGGGGAGCCAGTGAAGGGATTTGAGGTGTGGTGAGATTCGTTCGTGGCGGGGGAGGCCAAGGACGAGGCATACGGCTGTGTTCTGGATTTTCTGGAGTTTGCGTTTGAGTATGAGTGTGGTGCCGGCATAGAGGGCGTTACCATAGTCTAGTCTGCTGCTGATGAGTGCATGGGTGACTGTCTTCCTGGTCTCTGGGGGAATCCATTTGAAGGATTTTTTTAGATTGCGAAGTGTGTGGAAGTAGGAGGCGGTTAGAGCATTGATTTGCTGTGTCATGGAGAGGGAGGGGTCCAGGATGATGCTGAGGTTGCGTGTGTGGTTTGCGGGTGTGGGTGCAGGGCCTAGGACAGTGGGCCACCAGGAGTCGTCCCATGTGGTTTTGTTGGGGCTGAAGATGATGATCTCGGTTTTGTTGGAGTTAAGCTTGAGGTGGTTAGTTGTCATCCAGTTGGCGGTGTCGAGGAGAGCAGCGTATAGGTTGGTTTTGGCGGTGGTGGGGTTGCGGGTGAGGGAGAGGATGAGTTGGGTGTCATCTACGTAGGAGAGGATACTGATTCCGGGTGATCGGAGGATGTTGGCTAGGGGGATCATGTAAATGTTGAAGAGTGTGGGGCTGAGGGAGGACCCTTGGGGGACTCCGCAGATGATCTTGGTAGCGGTGGAGTGGAAAGGTGGAAGGCGGACTCTCTAGGTCCGGTCGGTGAGGAAGGAGGTGAGCCAGTCTAAGGCTTTGTGGCGAATTCCTATGTTGTGGAGGCGTGTGCGGAGTGTGTGGTGGCAGATGGTGTCAAAAGCTGCGGAGAGGTCTGGGAGGATGAGTGCGACGGTCTCGCCTTTGTCGACTTTGGTCCTGATATCGTCAGTGCATGCGATGAGGGCGCTTTCCGTGCTGTGGTTCTTGCGGAACCCGGATTGTGAGGGGTCAAGAGTGTTGTTTTCTTCGAGGAAGTGGGATAGGCGGGCGTTGACTAGTTTCTCTGCAACCTTGGCAGGGAAAGGGAGGAGGGAGATAGGCGATAGTTGGAGGGGATCTCCAGGTCGGCTTTGTTTTTTTTTAGGGGAGCGGTGATTTCCGCGTGCTTCCAGGGGTTTGGGTAGGTGGCGGAGTCGAAAGAGGAGTTGATTATGTTGCAGAGTATGGGGGTGATGGTTGGGCTGGCTTTGTTGTAGATGCGATGTGGACAGGGGTCAGAGGGGGATCCGGAGTGGATGGAGTTCATGGTTTTTTCGGTTTCTTCGTGTGTGGTGGGGGCCAAGGTGGTGAGTGTGGTGGGGGGGTAATGAGCAGGGGTTGAGTTGGGTGAGTGAGGGATGTGTGTGGTGGGTGTGTGTGGTATGAAGCTGTTGTGGATGTCCAGGATTTTTTGGTGGAAGTGGTTGGAGAGAGCGTCACATAAGGGCTGTGTGTGTGAGGGGTCTATGTTGCTGGCTTTGTGTTTGGCTAGTTCATTAATGATGGTGAAGAGTTCTTTGCTGTTTTGAGAGTTGTTGTCAAGGCGTGTCTTGTAGTGATCTCTTTTGACGGTGCGTATGAGTTGGTGATGGGTGCGAATGGTGGTTTTGAGGGTGGAGAAGTTGGTGGTAGGGGGTTCTTGTCGCCATATTTTCTCTGCTTGGTGGCATTTGCGCTTGTAGTCTTGGAGTTCGGGGCTGAACCATGGGGCGTTCTTGATGTTGCGGGTGGCGATGTGTTTTCTGAGGGGGCCTAATGTGTCTGCGCAGGTAGTGATCCATGTAGAGAGGTTGTGTGCTCCTGTGTTGGGGTCATTGGTGTGGGGGGGGTTGTGAGCCAGTTGGAGGTTCAGGCATTCTGTTGGGATCTTGTCCTACATGCGGTAGGGTGTGGTGTGTTGATGGTGGTGTGTGGGGGGGTTTGGTGAAGGAGAAGGGGACGCAGTGGTGCTTAGTCCAGAGGAGTTCGGTGGTGTGGGTGTAGGCCATGTGTTGCCTTGAGGTGAAAATTGCGTAGAGCGTGTGTCCTGCTGAGTGGGTGGGTGCGGTGACCAGTTGTTTGAGTCCGAGGTTGGTGAGGTTGTCTATGAGGGAGGTAGAGTTGTGGTCTTGTAGGTTCTCCAAGTGAAAGTTTAAATCACCGAGGAGGATGTAGTTTGTGGAGGTGAGGGCGTGCGAGCTGATGGTGTCGGCGATGGTGTCGAAGAAGGCGGGCGTGGTCCTGGTGGTCTGTAGATTAGTGTACCTCTGAGGGTGCAGTTGTTGTTAATGTGGATCAGGAAGTGCATGTGTTCTGTGTTGTCGATAGTGTCTTGGGAGCTGGTGGTGACTTTGATGGTGTCCCTGTGTAGGATGGCGATGCCACCACCTGGCCTGTTGAGGCGGTCTTTGCGTTGGAGTTTGTATCCCTTGGGGGGGGCGATGGCTATGTCGGGTTCCTCGGAGGGGTTGGTCCAGGTTTCTTTGAGGAAGGCGATGTCAGGTGAGTGTGATGTGATGAGGTCCCAGAGTTCTATTGCATGTTTGTGAAGGGAGCGGGTGTTGAGAAGCAGGCAGTTGAGGTGGTTGTGGTGGGTGGTGTTGGTGTGGTGCATGAGGGTGTTGTTGCGGGGTGTGTTCTGGTTGTGGGGTGGTGTGCTGCGGGGCTGGGTGGTGGGGGCAGAGCAGGTGTGTATTGCGTTGGGGTGTTGTGTTTGTTGTCGGGGTCGCTATAGTTGGTGTGTGGTGTGAGGGATGAGGAGCAGGTGAAATGACAGGTGTGGCAGGTGAAGGGGCCATGAGTGTGTGTGGGTTTGGAAAGGGTGCAGGTGGGGTGAGGGCCTGGGTTGAGTGAGTGGACGGTGAGGGGGGAGTAGGTTTGTCTGAGAGGGCCAGGGGGACTGGCACTGGGCGCAGACGGGCACAGACGGGCTTGCCTTTGGTGCGTCTTTGGCGCAGCAGCGGCGCACCCACTGTGCGCGTCCGCGCCGCGGTTGACATAAATGGGGGGGAGGGAGGGAGTGGCAGCTGGGAGGAGGGAGGGCTGGGCGAATGGGATGGCAGGGGGGGTGGGGCTGCAGGGGATGGCAACGGTGGGAAAAACTAAAGGAGAGAACGGACGGTGAGGAGGAGGGGGGAGGTGGGAGGTGCCACGGGGACGCAGCGGCTGGGGATTTCAACAAAGGAGAGAACGGACGGTGAGGAGGTGAGGGGAGGTGGGAGGGGCCGCGGGGACGCAGCGGCTGGGGATTTCAACAAAGGAGAGAACGGACGGTGAGGAGGTGGGGGGAGGGGCCGCGGGGACGCAGCGGCTGTGGATTTCAACAAAGGAGAGAACGGACGGTGAGGAGGTGGGGGGAGGCGGGAGGGGCCGCGGGGACGCAGCGGCTGGGGATTTCAACAAAGGAGAGAACGGATGGTGAAGAGGTGGCGTGGGGCGGAGGAGCGAGGAGCGAGGAGCGACCTGCCTGCTGGAAGCAGGGTCAAGGGTTGCTCCTTGTTACCGTGGCAGCCATAAATGGGGGGGAGGGAGGGAGTGGCAGCTGGGAGGAGGGAGGGCTGGGCGAATGGGAGGGCTGGGGGGGTGGGGCCGCCGGGGATGGCAGCGGTGGGAAAAACTAAAGGAGAGAACGGACGGTGAGGAGGAGGGGGGAGGCGGGAGGGGCCGCACTGGCTGGGGATTTCAACAAAGGAGAGAACGGACGGTGAGGAGGTGGGGGGAGACGGGAGGGGCCGCGGTGACACAGCGGCTGGGGATTTCAACAAAGGAGAGAACGGATGGTGATGAGGTGGCGCGGGGCACCAGAGCGAGGAGCGACCTGCCTGCTGGGAGCAGGGTCAGGGGTTGCTCCTTGTTACCGCGACGCGGCTGCCAGAAATGGGGGGAGGGAGGGAGTGGCTGCTGGGAGGAGGGAGGACTGGGCGATTGGGAAGGCTGGGGGGGTGGGGCCGTAGGGGATGGCAGCGGCAGGAAAAACTAAAGGAGAGAACGGACAGTGAGGAGGAGGGGGAGGTGGGAGGTGCCGCGGGGACGCAGCGGCTGGGGATTTCAACAAAGGAGAGAACGGACGGTGAGGAGGTGGGGAGGCGGGAGGGGCCGCAGGGACGTAGCGGCTGGGGATTTCAACAAAGGAGAGAACGGACGGTGAGGAGGTGGCGCGGGGTGGCGAGCGAGGAGCGACCTGCCTGCTGGAAGCAAGATGCTTAAGTTGAACTTCAGGGGGTATAAATATGGGCAGTTGGTCCTGCAGGAATCCCGCAGTAATGAAAATTAACAAGATATGGCCCTCCGAATGGCTGAGGGACCTTTTTTTCCTGTCAACCATTTATTAAGACCAGTGAAGCAAATATATGATGAAAATATGCATTGAAATGGCCATTAAGGGAGCAACGAGCACGTTTTATTCACTGACACGCAGTGTGTCATTATAATACGTACTCTGTTTTGCATTTTAGGATTCAATTACATGTGAATGGGTTAGCAATTTTTTTTTATTGTGTATATTAGGGACCACTATTTTTGTACTCACTATTGTTCTTAATCTGGCATTTAATACATGGGATTCTGCAATCCCTGTATCAACACGTGTCTCATATTTCTTTATAATCAGCAACTTGTGATGCACCCAGTAGCCTATTATAAAGAAAAGACGTCAGAACTCAACTGCAATAAGTAATTTCACTCGAGCTCTGATGTCACAATGTCTGCTGCCAGAGACAGCATCTGAGGTGAAAGGCAAGTCAGGTCACAAAGCATCTGTTTAAAGCAACAACAATTAAACATTGTATTTCTTTCTTCTGCTATATTTTTCTAGCTTACAGTGAGAAGCAGAAAAAACATTTTATTTTTTGCACGCCTTACTCATGTTTGCAAACAGGCTCTGTCTTTCATATGGAAGGGCTATTCACCAAGGTTTTAAATGGTTTGTGGGAAAGGTGATGGTGTGACCCTGTATAATATGGGATAAAGTACCACCGGCCATATATATTGCAAGTCACCTCGAAGTTTCATAACTTTATAAAGGAACTTGACGTTTGGCCTAGTTCCACTCAATGGTTATTGAACTCCTTGGTGATTTTCAATATCCTTATAATGTATGGCAGGGGGTACTTTATCCCTTATATTTTCTAGATTCTGAATCCTCAGCCCAAACGTTCCCTGGCATCTTGTGGCCACACCGTTCAGTCTTCAAGTGGTGCATGCTATTAAAGCCAATTAAAACAAATTTGATTAACATTTATTTGTGTGCTTCATCGTGTAGCTGACTCTGTGGAAATAAACCTCTCTGGAAGGGCGCATGAACAGAATTATATGAAACATCTTACCTTGCTAAACTAAATAACTGAAGATTGAACAACCCTTGTTTTCTACGTTACACCTCAATTTACTAGTAGAAAGCCAAGGAGTGCACCTTAATCCTATACACCAGGTTGACATATGTATTGCAAAAAAGTTATTTCAAGCAAAATAATTCGCAGCAGAAGATTTACCCAGATTTTAAAAGTCCTAGTTTCCATGGCAACCTATCAGTCACGGAAAAAGAGAGTCTAGAAATAAGACACATTTCAGGAACTTTTTGCTCCTTATGTTCAAACTATGTCACGCTGACAGGGGGAGAAAATTCTGTCCCATATTATGTTGGCGTCCTAGGTCTTTGCAAATTTTAAAATGGGCCACATCAGCCTTCGTCGGGGCTGCAGGTAAAGCCAGTCGTGCGTTATTTACAGCATCCGCTGTTGAGTATACATATTTCAAACAGAAAGTGTGAAAACCGTCGCAGTGGTGGCAGACTGGGGAAGTGCACTAGGGTTTCCGCTTGTCCACAGCAGCTTGGTATTTACAGCAGCAAAAAAGAGGAAATAACAGCCACGTGGCGCGCACCATTGGGCGCGTGTAGCGATGGCATAATGCTCTATACAGGCAGGTCAGTGGCGTAACGCACAATGAAGACACCCCCTGCAGAATGTGATGAGGGACCCCGACGTCTCACAGATCGCACAGATATTTGTTAGTTTGGGGGTCAATGGGGGCGGAGAGTGGGGCTGAACAGTTGCTGCTCCCCACACAAATTGTTGGCAATTGCATATTAAATCTCACTTAACGTGTTCATGGAATACTAAAGAGCAGGAAGGAAGTGAGCAGGGGAAAGGGCACATATGGGGCATGAGCCAGTTGAACTGAGCTTTAATGTAACAGGGTTTGTGAGTGTGTGTTGGGGGGGCGCAACGTGGTCCAGAGGACGTGGAGGCAACTGACATAATGAGGAACCACTCAACACATTAGGAAAGCAGTAGACCTACCTAGAAAGAAATCACTCAAAATACATATTTTTTTAAAGTAAGATGGAATCATTGTGTTATCCCTGCTATGGTACACAACATATTTTTTAATACAAGCACAGATGGCTGGAGAGGCTGGAAAATGTAGAATAGGACATCAGTGGTAAGTAGAGAACAGAGAGAGGGACTGCAGAAAACTATGATACAGAACAGGAAATAATCAGGTGGAGCGAGGGGGGATGTACCGGAAGAAGCACAGTGAGTGATCGAGAGTGAACCATGATGGCATACAGAGGATCCCCTATGCATGGCAGAAACGCATTTGTAATACCTATTGTATTGTGACGAATCGGAAAATACCAGCTCTGCTGTGGTGAATCTACCTTGTTATAATCAGTGGCCCTGAAAGATACACCCTGCTACCAGCCATTGGATTGTAGATGACAGGATACGCAAAATGACGCATGTCATCAAGAATAGTCTCTTGTGTTCTTCTCGCTCAAGTTGTTCCTGTGCCACTGTGATAGGACATTTACTCGAAAGAAATCTCAATTATATGAAATGGCAGAATCTTGGACGTTTTATATAACAAATATAATGTGATATGCCACGAATTATGCAAAATTTTGCAGACCCACACAAAATTCGTCCTGGGGCTCAGAAATCAAATGCCACCCTTTCAACAAATTACTGGCAAGTCATGCAAAGCAGGACCTAAACTTCGTGTCCCATCTCACAAAAATTTCAATACATTATTGTCAAATAATCAAAATATGAACAATTATTTATGTGACCAAACGGAATTGGAGCAGAATTGCACTTCCTTAGAAAAACAAAACTAAAAGGCAGTTTACGTGCTGCGAGCCAATTATACATAGTATTAATTCAATATCACAAAAAAACGCCATAACTCCTTCACCCGATATCCGCATGGCAGAGGAGCCCTCTGTAAGTATATGCAATTTATGCAGTTAAAGTTTGTGGAGGTGCAAACATGATTTGTGCTTGTACAAATACCTCACAGTAAATTCTACCCCGTTATAATTCCAAGCACAGGTGAGTTAATACAAAAGAGATCAAACCTCATTTATTCATATCCTCTCTGAAGTAGTAACACATAGACTACATTTTGTGGTTCCAACTGATCGAAGCAATGAAACTACAACATGGGACTGACAAAACTAATGCCCTCAGCTGCGTCTTAGTTGCTTGTAGTTTGTAACCGGCAATTACCAGCATGTAAAAAGGTAGCATGCTTTACAAATAGCTAGTTTAATTCCCCATCTGAGTAGGGGTGGGTGGTGAACTCCGCTCGCAGAGTTTGCAGAGTTTTTCCCACTCCGTACTCACCAACGTTACATTTGCGAGCGCGAGCGATGAAAATTACCATCTCCCAGCAAAATTCTCAATGCGGCTGGTTGCGGACGGTTGCTTCTGCCTGCGTTGCAAAATCTTCCATTCGCATTGAGGAAGTTGCTGCTCGAGTAGGAAATCTACTTGAGTGGCAGAAAAAAAGCAGCACCCACTTGCGCTGCACGTGGTGCTGTTCACGCTGATTTTCCATTGCTGGACAAACACCTGGCACTAACAATCAGCACAAGCGGCGTCACCTAACGCACTCCACCGCTTGTGGAACTCTGCATAGCTCAGGGGAGTTTTTTGGTCACTTCGCGGAGTTCTGTTCAGGCCTACATCTGAGAAGAAATGCTGATGGTACTGGAAAGCTATGTATTAAACTCTGAATTATTCCCTTGGAACTGTGTTCCTTTGTCAGCTCCTGGATTACTGAAAAAACCTTTTAAACACAAACACAATGTAAAGGAGATAGCTCTTAAGAGCGTGTTAAATGAAAATTCGGATTCCCAGAGGATCTCTATGAATGGTTTTTATTGAACAATTGTGGGATATGGCAATAAAATTGTCGAATAACTCTGAGATGTGGTAATGAACTGCTTTGTGCCTTAAATATAAAAGGGGGAGCAATAAGGCCACTATGGCCACAGTAAATATCCAATGCTCGCTGCACACGGTTATCCAGTCAATAGTGCTGCTTCCCACAAGATACCCTAGCCACGTTCTTTTACCAATAGGAAGAGGTGTTCTACAATGTCACATTTCACTTAGTTTTTTCCCTTCATATATTGTATTACAGATCCAATTAGTTATAATAGCTCATGACTTATACGCTTTATAGCATTCACATTAATAGTCATTAATTCTAATGTAATTGTATCCATAAAGTGAATAGATTTTCTTGCAGTAACATTAAGGGAAATATATTGTAATATTTTTGGTTTGAATAAATGACTTTAATAATTCTTTTTAGAAACTGCAGTTTTATCTAATTTTACTCTGTTTCTCTACTAATTGGATAAAAGCAAACACCATTTTTTTAACTAAAAAAAGGCTGCGTTGTGTTGACCTTTATTGGACTCATCTTAGACTCTGAAATGAGAGGTTTTTTTTTCCAAATAGCATGATCCCCAGCTTAAACGTTTGGCTTCTTTCAGCCTAGCAGGAGTAGGTAGAGTCTGGGCCTTTTAAAGATAATGAACATGCACACAGCATCCCATGCCCTATGGCTAGGCTAGTGCTGTGTAGATACTTGTACATGAACATGATAACCACAAATCAGTAGACATCAAGTACCACAGGAAAACACTCCCAACATGGGTTCAAAACAATTACAAATACACCATTTCACACACCTTTACAAAACATATGCAAAAAATGCATGAAAAATATTTAAACAGCCCTAGCACTAAAGTACCCTGGTTTTTCAAGAGGCCTGTGCAAAATGCCATCAGTCATACTGCAAGAGAGCTAATGAGTGGAGTGAGCAGAACCACTGCCCCAAGTTGTATGCTGTGGTCGGGATGAAGTGCAATGAGAATGATATCAGAACAGACCAACCAACAGATGAAGAGGGCTGACCAAAAGTCCCTGTGTGTATATATACATATATATATATATATCTTTATACACACACCAAGCACTCCTTCCGCTTTTTACCCTTGGAAGAAAAACACACGCACTCATGAGCGTGCAAAATGGAGATGATTTAATTCATTTTCCCAACTTCATAAAGCACCAACATCACTCTGAGTGACACACCAAACACGTTTCCGCTTAAAACGCCTTGTCCAAGGGTGTACAATGCCTTGTTTACTTAAAAAAACAAAATGTAGGGGGCATGACCAAGATGGCAGGTGTGTAGGATGTGTATTTGGTCCCCTCCCCCACTGCTGGCAGACCCAAGCCGACCTCCTCCAGAATAGTAGCCTCAGCCGGCTCAGATCGCACCAATTAACTGCTGCTCACACCCCAGCCATGGATATATTAATCAGAGCCCCCGGGGTGACGATCTCCACACTGGACGGAAGCCATAGTGTTGTCTCCAGCGGACCTAAGATGGTAGGTCCCGAGTACACGTGGAGAGGCCTGGGCTAACTTGCCTACTCCGACAGCAGCGCAGGAGCCAGCGATCATGGGGAGTGGGTCCTCACGCAACAACGAGTCCCATGGGCCTTGACTAGCTCCGGATCCTAAGCAGTGGTGCCTACAGGCTGGGCAGACCACCCTGACCCGGGTGAGGAATGGACAGAGAGCGGCCGTTGGGCTGTGGACTAGGCTGAGAACAGCTCCAAACTAAGGAGCAGAAGGCATAAGCCAGCGGTGAAGTCCTTTCTGCCTTGGATTTCCAGAGATGGTGGTTCTTCTGCTGTGCTGAGAGGGGAGAGATACCATGCTGTGTGGCCTGCTGCAGTAGCCCCAGCAGCCTGGAGAAGCCCTCTTCCCTGGCACCGACACCCCCCCCCCCCTTGAGCAGTAGTCGAGACCAGGCCGGACTGCACCTAACAGGCCAAGGCGCACCTAGGGGTGGAGGCGACACTGAGCGGGGAGCCTGGGGAAGGCCTTGCCATGAGAATGAGGAGCCATGGCACAGCCCCTAATGGACTCTGGGTGGCGAGGGCCATGAATAGGTAGAGCAGCCTGGACTAACTGGCCTAGCCTGACTGCATTACATGGGTGGGGGTTCCCAGGGAGACGGCACTGTGCCTAAGGGGAACCATACTTAGCAGTGGAACCAGCAGTCCCTGATACCCCGTACCTTGCCTAAAGGTGCCTGCAACTCCGAAAAGCTTTCCTGATCCCAGAGAGAAGCAGACAATGAGCTTCTGGGAGCACGAAGATGAAGTTGATCACAGCGCCCAGCTGAAGCGGGAAAAAAGGTAGGCCACTTTGGGGAAGCACCCTGCCCCACGCATTGCTTGGGGCAGCAGAGCCTCAGCTCTGGTGAGAGAATGGGGCATTTGGGCCCTGAGGCCTCCAATCACCATCCCAGCAGCCTGTAAAATATGCAGCTTAGCAAAGCCAGCCACCGGCCTTTATCTTATGGCAGTGGCTTACTAATGGATGCATTCTGCCACCTGTGATAGGAGAGAGGGAACCCACTGGTTCCAGGCATCGCACATTGCCCATATGTAAACCAGGGCCTTCATAAACAGAGTACACTGGCAACAAAGGGGCAGGTGGCCATCTTCTCCAGGGCATCCACCACCCTGGCCTGCTGGGGCGCTTCTCCCCAATGATTCTGGCCCCCCCTGGTACCGACAGTTGGAAGGCCTGCATCACAGGCAGAGGCCTGCAAAGTAACCGGGCCTAGCTCAGAGTGGTACACTCTATGCTCAAACAGCAACACTAAGAAGGGAAGTCCAAGGCCCAGTGGTGGCACCTACTCAGCAGTTGGAGGCAGCGGGCTGCAGACGAAGTAGTAAGCAGTGGAAGGAGCAAGACCCTAGGGAGGATCGGCGGTCCAAAGAAGGCGATATCCAAGAAGGATCCCAGTGCCAGAACTCAGACAGAGTGATACGCCAGGCTCTGGTAGAGAACAAGGGATAGGTACAGCCAGGCAACACCTCACTCCAATACACCTCTCCTTAACAGCAAGCAGGGACAGTGGAGGCTGATCCGACTTGCACTAGCTCACTCAGACGCACCAGGGACTTCCCAAAATAGCTCGAACAAGGTAGCTGCTTAAAGCAAAAAGGACAGAACGCTCAATGTCATGTTTGTGAAATCATCATGGGGTCCGGGGGGTGGTGGGGGTGGGAACACCCACCTCCGCTAGTCAAGACACATCACCGGGGAGCAAAGAGACCGAGAGCCCTGATACCATTACCCACTCTTTTCTAGAAGCGCTATTTGCATCCCTCAAGGACGACCTTCAGACAGTCAAGAGAGACCTCTCCCAAGACTTAAAGGTAGTGCATAAGGAAATAGCTGAGCTCGGGGACTGAGTGTCGACACTAGAGGACCAGGAGACATGCTGAGATGAAGAAATTGAACAACTCCAACAGGAAGTCATCTGTCTCAAGGATCATCAAATCGACTTACAAGCTCATGCTCACAACCTGGAAAACAGATCTAGATGAAACAACATCCACATAGGAGGAGCCCCAACCGCAGCAAAGGAAAGAGACGTAGAAGCCTACATATAACCCCTCTTTGCCCAGATCTTGGAATCTCCCACTGGCACAAGCATTCAGCTAGACAGAGCACACAGTCGGCCTCCCCTTCTCCGAAAATTCTCATGCAGCGGTCATTCTGGTTTGTGTCTCTCTTCACCTTGAAAGAGCAGATTCTTCGTAAAACAGTTTCGAGGTCACCCTGATGCTATATCAGGGCCTCTCTGTATTGACACTACAAAAGTGTGAAGACTTCCGCCCTGTTATCTCTTTCCTCTGGGAACACAGCATCTCCTACTTGTGGGGAAACCTGTTCTGATTCATCTTCCGATCGGAAGGGAAGCATCACCAAATTTGCTCCCTTACTGCTGCCTGTACACTGTTGGGTATTGACAGAGACTCAGACAGAGCAACACCAACAAGTTCCAAGAGTAATAGAGCCACAAAACGATTCAGATGGCAGAGTATCTTCAATACAGCAGGGACCTATTGCCTGACCGAGACTCTATAGCCCAAGAGAGGAAAACAGTCCTAGAGACACTGTCCGGACATCCTGACAAATGATCCATGGCTGGCTGCACTTGAGGGCGATGGATTACTGGCACTAGCAACGGAGGGCAGGAGGGGTGGAGAGGGACCAGACTGAGTAGGATCCCAGGGATACCACTGGAATGCCTGAAGCTCCGCCCGGAGCTCTAGACCTACCAGGGACACTATGGGGGTGATTACAACTTTGGCGGGCGGCGGAGGCCGCCCGCCAAAGTTCCCCCAACAGAATACCGCTACGCGGTCAGAAGACCGCCGCAGTTATTCTGTGTTTCCCGCTGGGCTGGCGGGCAACCGCCAGAAGGCCGCCCGCCAGCCCAGCGGGAAACCCCTTCCCACGAGGAAGCCGGCTCCGAATGGAGCCGGCGGAGTGGGAAGGGTGCGGCGGGTGCAGTTGCACCCGTCGTGATTTTCAGTGTCTGCATGGCAGACACTGAAAATCTTTTTGGGGCCCTCTTACGGGGGCCCCTGCAGCGCCCATGCCACTGGCATGGGCACTGCAGGGGCCCCCAGGGGCCCCACGACACCCCTCACCGCCATCCTGTTCCTGCCGGTCAAAACCGCCAGGAACAGGATGGCGGTGAGGGGGTCGGAACACTCCATGGCGGTGCATGGAGGATTCCTCATGGCAGCGGAAAACCGGCGGGAAACCGCCGGTTTTCCGTTTCTGACCGCGGCCATACCGCCGCGGTCAGAATGCCCTTGGGAGCACCGCCAGCCTGTTGGCGGTGCTCCCGCGGTCGTTGACCCTGGCGGTCAATGACCGCCAGGGTCAGAATGACCCCCTATGTTTGTTATTGTTAAGTTGGGTTGTTAAACGGGGAAGGTACTCAGGCTATAGAACAAAACAACTTGTCAGAGTCAGACTAACATTAGGCGATAACAACACAATAGGTCACAGGGCCTCTGAGAAAAGCCTTCCAACCCAACCCAGCTGTATGCACGCACCACATGATAAGTTGTGAATTATTTCCCTCTATGTAAAGGGGCTGAATAACTCAGTCAAGAGAAAGGCCATTCTCTCATACCTACAGCAATCGAGGGATGGTGTTTGCCTTGTCCAGGAGAGACACTTGGGGCCTGATTCTAACTTTGGAGGACGGTGTTAAACCGTCCCAAAAGTGGCGGATATACCACCTACCGTATTACGAGTTCCATAGGATATAATGGACTCGTAATACGGTAGGTGGTATATCCGCCACTTTTGGGACGGTTTAACACCGTCCTCCAAAGTTAGAATCAGGCCCTTGGTGTCCAGTGACTGGTATTGTTTCAAATCTAGGTCCTTTGCACAACAGTTTGTTTTCTTCTGCAGTGACCAAAACAGCAGGGGTGGCAATCTTGATCTACTGCTCATTTCCGGATAAAATTGGAGCTTAAGTAATCGAAATCAGTGGACGACTTTGGCATTTCATGTACAAGTAAGAGATCAAACCCTTGTTCTGGGAACTATATATGCGCCTAATGAAGGCCAGGACCTCTTCCTCTGCAGATCGGTGGTGGAGGTCATGATAACAAGAGATAGAATGTTACTAGAGGGAGACCTTAACATAGTCTTCAGTAATGTTCATGACCGCTGAGCGCAGAGACAGAGGTTCTGGTGAACTATCCACTGAGAGTACGCAATGGCTCCAAGACATGGGGGAGGGGGATATATGGATGGAGCAAAACCCAAACTCCAGTGACTATACATTTTATTCACACGCCCATAAAACCTATGCATTTCTTGATTAGTTTTTAGGGACCAAAGAGATACAAGACCTTGTCATATCGATTGATATCGAGCCAAGATCACTCTCTGACAATGCAGCGGTGTCAGTGGGCCTAGCACTCTCATCGACAAGATGCACACATCATCCATTGCTCATGCGCACAACACTCTTACACAAACCAGAGGTGATACAGCAGATTAAGATAGCACTCAACAAGTACCTAGCTGCCAACAACACAACTGATACACCCATTTTACTATTGTGGGACACTTTGAAAGCAGTGATAAGGGGGGAATTCATCCCTATATTGTCAGCAGATAACAAAATATGCAGGAATCAAAGGGAGAGATTACAGAACCAGGTGAGAGAGCTGGAGCATATTCATTAGCGCACCATCACCTCCAGAGTCTGATGGCAGCTTAAAGCTGCTAGGTAAAAATAGCTGGTCAGGATACTGATAGAGTTGATTACACCCTGCTGCGCCTTAAGAATTCCTTCTACATAGGGAGCATCAAATGTGGTAGGCTTTTTGCCAACAGGCTACGAGCCCAGAGGCAGGTAGCAAGAGTGGAATCCCTGGAAGGTTGGGTGGGTAGGGAATGTTGAATAGTAAATTTTCAAGTGTTTTATGCAGATCTATATGCAGCCCAATCTCTTCCCATGGACAACCTTGAACAGATCTTCAGTGCGCAAACACGACCCAGCTCACTGTAGACCAAGCAACTGGGCTAGGTCAACCTATTCGAATAGACGAGGTGATAGCGACCATAGCGCGGCTGAAGCTCAACAAATCCCCAGGATTGAATGGGTTTCCCGGGCGTGTTTTACCTTTTGCATGACATTGGCCCCAATTTTGACTAGACTGTTTAACTCGTTTACGGGCCCTGCCTCAATGTCACCCTCAATGACTGAAGCCTTTATCGTTGTCATTCCAAAACCGGGGAAAGACAGGAAGCAATGCGGGTCCTACAGACCCATCTCTCTATTTAATGTCGATGCCAAGCTTTTTACGAGCATCTTAGTGGTCTGTCTAAATCCTTTTATGCCAGGTCTGATAACCTCAGACCTGGAATGTTTCGTTCCACACTGACAATGCAGTGACAATACTAAGAGGCTCCTCCACCTTATAGACAAAGCATAAAGCTCCACAAAACTCATCATGCTCTTGTCTATAGACAGAGACAAGCTGTTCGCCCGGGTCCACCAGCCATATATCACGGTGATGCTGGCTCATTTTGGCATTGGGGATCCTAAGTAACTATGGCCATCCACAGGCAACAATCCGAGTTAACGATCAAACGTTCATTCCATTTCCCATCAGTAGGGGAACAAGACAAGGGTGGCCCCTGTCACCTTTGCTATTCGCACTGTGTAAGAAGCCATTTGCTTAAAAAGTACGTGGCAACCCTACAATCATGGGGGTCCGTTTGGAGGGGAAGACTATACTACCAGTCTATTCGCGGATGATGTTATAGTGGCCCTTGATAACCCTCTATGCACCCTTCAAGATTTTTAACAGAAGTAAACACGTTTGGAGCAGCGGCTGGTTTCTGAATAAATATTCATAAGTCCCAGGCCCTCAACCTCACATTTCCACCTAGTACTAAAATGCAAATCTACTGCTGATTCCCCATGTAATGGACCCAGAAATCTATTGCATCCTTGGGTGTTCAGCTAGCTACAACAGTGGCAGGTACTGCGCCCCTCAATTATGGGAGGCTTCTCCAACAGGTTAGCAAAGACCTGGTACAATGGAGTCTCTACAGCCTTTCTTGGCTGGGCAGAGTAGCAGCCATAAAAAACATCTTCCCGCAAATCCTTCTCCTTTTTCATACACGTCCAGTGGATCCACCCGCCGGAATGATCCATTCATTGCTAAAGGCCCTGCTTTGCTTTGTTTGGGTGGATAAATGCCCTCAGATGAGTAGAGATTTGGGCTATCGCCACCAACGGAAGAAGGTCTCGGAATCCCGAACCTCCAAAGTTACTACCAGGCGGCGCAGCTCAGATATATGGCAGGATGGTCAAAACAGAATCAGAGAAACACTGGCTCTTCATGTATTGTGCCATTGCAGGCACACACTTGTGGAAGATCCCGTTTCTGCGGAGACCACAACGAGCCATGGGTCTGTACTTCTCCCCAGTTAAGAGATTGACGCTACAGGTGTGGAACTCTGTGATCACGCGCAAGAGTCTGACAACGTTCCCCTCTCCTCTTACACATGGCCTTTGTTTTTTTCAGTGAATTCCTTTGTTTTTTAATTCTATTTCCTAACTATAAAGTCCCTGTAACCTTTGTTTGTTTTAGTGAATTTCAATTTTTTTTTTTACGGAAAGGAAAGGCTGGCGTGGCAAGGTTTGGCCAAATGGACTGGCAATTGGCTAGGCCCTGCGGCCAACCCACATAACCACCCAACCCCGTGCAGCACACAGCTTTCAGCCGTGGGTGGCGGGGGGTCAGCCACAGGGCCTGTCTCTTTTGGTGCGAGACTAGGTGTGAGAGGGTGTCTCTGGGTGGGACAGTGTCTGTCTGGGTGTGCAAGTGGGTGTGAGAGGGTATATTTAGGTGTAAGTAATGGGTGTGAGAGTCTCTTTCTGGGTGTTAGAGTAGGTGTGAAGGGGAGTCTTGGTGTGAGAGTCTCTCTGTGTGTGGGTGTGTAAGTGTCTCTGTGGGCCTGTGAGTGGGTGTGGGTGTGTCAGAGTGGGTCTCTGAATGGGTGTGCAAATGTCTGAGTGGATCTGTGAGTGGGTGTATGAGTGTCTGAGTGGGTCTGTGAGTAGGTGGGTGAGTCTGAGTGGGTGCATGAGTCTGTGAGTGGGTCTGTGAGTGAATAAGTGGGTCAGTGAGTGAGTGCGTGAGGGTAGGTCTGTGAGTGGGTACAGGAGTCTCTCATTGTGTTTGTGAGTGAGTGCATGAGTTTCTGAGTGGGTCTGTGAGTGAGTGCATGAGTCTCTGAGTGGGTCTGTTAGTGGGTGAATGAATGTCTGGGAGGGTCTGTGAGTGGGTGCATGAATGTCTAAGTGGGTCTGTGAGTGGGTGCATTAGTGTCTGAGTGGGTCTGTCTGTGGGTGCGGGAATCTCTGAGTGGATCTATGAGTGGGTGCATGAGTGCCTGAGTGACCATCTGAGTGTGCCTGTGAGTGGATGTCTGAGTGTCTTTGTGGGTGTATCAGTAGCTGTGTGAGTGATTTTGCCACAACGAAACCTCACCTGCCCTTTTATCCAACAGGAGTCCACAGCTTTGCAAAAAATATCTAACCAAGTGGAGTTCTTTCTGCCTCCTTGGGTAAATGTCAGTATGTATTCTGCACTACAGCTGTATAATGCTACAGCTGTGTAATGTAGCCAGGGGTAGCCCCTCCAATATGGTAGAGGAGCTTTGCCGCACTGCTGAAAGCAGAAAAATAAAATGTTAATAAAACTATTTTATTTTCATTTTATTTTTCGGTTTCATGGCCAGTCTACGTGCCGAGTGTAGGGTGGGGCCATCCTCTGTGTCAGCAGAAGGAGGAGGAGTAGTCAGTAAATCCCAAGTGCGAATGTTGGTTTGGACAGCGTCTGAGGCTGGCCAAACCGACATTGGCACTTCGAACTCTGCACCTGGGCTGTGTTGCACAGCCGAGTGGAGAACCAGTGCAGACTCTACTTCCAAACTGAGGGCCTCATTTATTAGGAAATGGCGCAGCGCTGTGCCTCAAGCAATATTGCTGAGCCAAGCGCATCATTTCCAAAACACAGAGATGTGCTGTGATTACAGGAATAGAGCACATCCTTGTGTTTTTCCCTGTGCCGGTGCTAAATCAGCTGCCTAGCACCAACGCAGTCACCCTTGCGCCACGGCACAAGGATGACTGCGTTGTGGAGAAGATTGTTTATGTGCAGGAAGGGATTGCTTCCTGCACATAAACAATCTTTAATGGCAATTTGCTCCTTCTATGTGTGCTGTGGAATGCAGCACACATCGAAAGAGCAACAAACAAGAAGAAATAGAAGTAGTTCTCCTCGTTGCACTACTCTAATGCCACCCCTTGGATGGAGTTGGTTTTGGCGCTTCCTCAGGTTTATGATTCCTTGGAAAATCTGGGGCAGCATCAAAAAGCAATGGGTGTTGCATGGGTACACCCACAACAACACCCATTGCATGCCCCTTTGCCACATAAAACTGCATGGGGCGTCCCATATAAACGAGGCGGCGTTAAGCCATAAAAAGTGGCTTAACGTCACCTCATAAATATGAAGCAGGGCACAGTGCCTCCGGAGCGTCGTTATAAGTGACGCTCCAGTGGCGCAAGGGCCTCGTAAATGAGGCCCTGAGTGGCATTTCAGCCCGTTCAGACCAATCCCAGTGCTCCTCTCATACTGAGTAACAGCATGAGAGAAGAGTCTGGATTCAGTGGGCAGGGGAGCAAGCACAAAAGCACCAAGGTAGTGGGAGCGGTGGGAGCAGAGTAACACAAAAGCAGTAGGTAAGTCTTTATTTTTGTATTATTATTGCTGCACCTTCCTCCCCCCGCTGTGCTGCCCCACCAAGCATTACTGGGAGCAGCTGCCACTGAACGTAGCACAAGGAAATCTCACCAGTGACCTTGTGTGCGTTCTGGCAACATGATTGTACCTGTGGCGTCTTTCTTTGAACTTCGGTGATAACATGAATCCTCCTATAGAGAGGCCAACGAGACTACAAAGACGTAAATCTCCACCAGACCAGGGTCCTTCCTCTTATCTATATGGCCTAAGATCTTCTTTGTTTTGTGGAGAAGTCATCATCTTCCGCAGCATCAAAAGTGCACCAGCAAAACCGTCGGAAAACACATTGGGGGGGGGAAGCTATTGTTAAGCTATACATAATCCTAGCAAAAGGTGGGAAGACCTTTGTATACTACTAATGTGGACAGCATGGGAGCAATGTGGTGCAGCGTCCAGGTGATTTGCACATTTGCATACTTGTAGCAATTTAAAGGGGGAACCATGGAATCTAGGAGACTGATCCCTTGGGGCCCGGCCATAAACAAATGGAAGAGGGGGACACGCAGTCCTCCTCCCTGGGCCAATTTCAGCTCTGGGAACCCCATCCCCTGGCATCTGGCCATGACTCCTGGGTGCCCCCCCAGGGCACCCTGTGTGCAAAGGGACCTCAGGGGGAACCTCAAGGTCCCAGCAGTCCCAGTCAGCTCCCCGCCTCCTGCAGGAGCCGGCATTGCTATTGCACATAGGGAGCTGCTAAACATGCAGCTTCCTGTGTGCAAGAGCAATAGTTTTATCTCTTTCCCTGCCTGGATGTCTGCGGGCAGGGAAAGAGATGAAACCTCTGCTTCTAGCGGGTGAGAGCTTTTTTTGGCAGCTCTTGCCTCATGGAAGCAGAGTGTCTGCTGTGACTTAGCAGGAGCTGTCAAAGCTCCCGCCAAGTCAGGGCAAACAGCTATGTCCTGGAGGTGGGCACCCCGGGACATAGCAAGAGCCGGCCCTTGGGGGTGGCAGTCCCAATGGCCATTATTGGCTCCACAAGGGGGGGGGCCGCCCCTCCAACGTTTGGATTAAACCCAGGGAGGTGGTGGTCCCTGGAGCTGGGAGTCCAGGACAAACCCCCTTCATAATTTTTTTCCAGCCCTAGGGAGATGGCGGTTCCCGGGGCTATCAGGGAGGCACGTGCCCTCCCTTAATTGCAATAAATTGCCCAGGAGAGGAGGCGGGCCCTGGACTGGGAACGGGGGGCGTACAAGCCTACCCCAGTACCAGGGACAACTACCTCCCCAGGGCTAGTATCCAATTGAATTCGGGGACCGGGGAACACTCAACCCCAACCTAGCCCCAGGGACTGCCACTTCCCCAGGGCTAATGTCTCATCAAATGCAGGGGGGGCGGGCAGCTACACCCCTGGGGCTAAATTAAAATAAGATACGAGGCCCGTTTCAAACCCCCGGCCCTGGGGACCACCAACTCCCCAGGGCTCATTAAAATGTTTGAGGGGGGGCCCCTGTACCCCCCGTGGAGACAATAAAGGCCCCGGTGACCGCCACTCCCTAGGGCTGGCTCCTGCTATGTCCCGGGGTGTCCACTTCTGGGACATAGCTGTTTGCTGTGACTTGGAGCGAGCTTTGACTGCTCCTGCCAAGTCAGAGCAAACACTCCAGTTCCAGCAAGTGAGAGCTGTCAAAAATGCCAAAAATGCAGGCAAAGACACAGAGGAAACAATTGCCCTCACAGACAGGGAGCAGCTCCCTGTCTGCGACAGCAGTGCTGGCTCCTGCAGAAGGTGGGAAGCCAGCTGGGACCACAGGGGCAAACGGTGGTGACTGACACCCTGGGGGGGCACAGAGGTGACATGGCTGGGTCACGGTGGATAGGGTCCCCAGGGCTGGGATCGGCCTGGGGAGGGGGGCCATGCAGCCACTCTCCCCCCCCAAAAATTAACTGTTTAGGTCGGGCCCCAGAGGATGGGGTCCCTGGGCCAAGATCGGCCCGGGCGAGGGACCACGCGCCCCCCAATAGAAATACATATCTTAATGCCATGCTCCAAGGGGGTGTGCCCCTGGTGCCGAAATCATCCACGGAAGGGGGGGCTACTCTGTCCCATCCCCACCAAAAATCTAATTTAGAAGGCCAGGCCCCGGGGGATGGGGTCGGCAGGGCTGAAAACGGCATGGGGAGGGGGCCACGCAGACCTGCATCCAACTCCCGCTGCACATGGACAAAGGCCATGCACAGTGTGGGGTTGGGTAGTTAGAGGAGTTGGCCTGCAGGCAGTCCCTGCGGCCAATCCCACTGCGCATGGCCTTTGGCTGTGCAAGGTACAAGGTTGGGTGGTTTTAGGTGGCTGGCTGCAAGCCAGGCCCTGTGGCCAACCACTGCCATGCATTGCCTCTGGCTGTGCGCAGCGGTAGTTGGATTAATGTGTAGTAATGAAAATTACTCTATGGTAAAAAAAATATATATAGAAATTCACTGACAAAACCCGAAGGTAACAGGGATGTTATAGTTAGGAAAAAAAAGTAAAAAAAAAAAAAAAAAAAACCATAAAAAGTCACTGAATTGTTTTTAAGGTTACAGGGACATTATAGTTAGGCTCACATTTTAAACATACAAACCCATAGAAATTCACCTTTTATAGCTAGAGTTATCTCAAGGAACTGTAACTCATGCCCTAAGTTAACTATAACACGCTTCCTCCCCATGCACTGCTAATTATCACAGAAATTATGGCCCTCATGACATCTCTGATAACATCATTGATAATATCAATGTAATATTTGCAGTATTATAGTTACCTTAGAGCACGAGTTATAGTTAATTGTATGTTTTGTATGTTTAAAATGTGACCCTAACTATAACATCCCTGTAAACTTTGTTTTTTAAATGAAATTATATATATATATATATATATATATATATATATATCCTACTGCCAGTAGGTAGTTATAGTTAGGTCTGTTTTCCAGTAGATGGAGCACTTTCCAAAAAACGAAGTTCATCCACCCCCAGCTTCTTCTTGGAAAGATTCAGGGTGTTCCATCAAGCAGGACACAGAGAATAAAGGGGGTTCCCAAAACGTAAAATCCCCATACATTTTCCATAGACTTCTTTAGACACAGCTACAGCAAAAACTGCTAAATGGAATTACATCAAATTCAGCAGGAAGCTAAATCTTGGTCCGCAGATTGTGCTTTTTGTGATTTGGTGTGAATCCGTTCAGTAGTTTTTGAGAAAGTGAGGGTAAAAGATAATTGTAATTTGGATGGTTGGGCTTGCAAGAGTACCACAAGCCTCTCGCGAAAACGCAAGTTCAAAGATGGAGCCATGTGATTGGTCCAGAGGCATGTTTTTCCAATGATCCTTCATGCTCTCGCCGGAGAGAGAGGCTGCTGTGAGTCTCGCAACAGCGACAGCTCTGATTAGCTGACTGTTGGAATGTTGAAATGAAATGGTAGCCATTACTGTTTACTCTGAAAAATTGGAGATGTTGTTGAAATGGTACAAAAAAGATTTATAAGGGGGCAGCAGAAGGGTATGCTGTCCCCTCGATTTCGAGAGGGGCTGTCTAATGGATAACTACTGTGATAAAAATAAATGTATATTTTTTTATGCCAATTTTTGTGATCTCATAGTACTCTAGCGGGATCGTGAATAGTAAAAAGAGGGAGATGAGTTCAAAATACAATCCAACAGTAATGATGCATATCTTGGTCATTTGTTTTTAGAGGAGATGTGTAAGAGATATGTGATGAGTAGATGGTTAATTCCTATTTTCCAAAAACATTGCAATCCTGCAAGAGTCTCCCTAGATAGTAAACAGTAGAAAAGAGAAGATGATCTTTGAATATACTGTAGTCTGCACACTTGCTACTGTTGGAAGGCGTATACCTGGACATGGTGGTTGTCACAGCGTACTCTTTATGCCCATCAGCTTTCTAAGAGTTATGAGTAGGATATAGAGGGTCATTCTGACCCTGGCGGCCGGTGGCCGCCAGGGCCACCGACCACGGGAGCACCGCCAACAGGCTGGCGGTGCTCCAATGAGCATTCTGACCGCGGCGGTTCAGCCGCGGTCAGAAGCGGAAAGTCAGCGGTCTCCCGCTGACTTTCCGCTGCTCTTTGGAATCCTCCATGGCTGCGGAGCGCGCTCCGCAGCCATGAGGATTCTGACCCCCCCTACCGCCATCCAGTTCATGGCGGGAAAGCCGCCATGAACAGGATGGCAGTAGGGGGGGTCGCGGGGCCCCTGGGGGCCCCTGCCGTGCCCATGCCAATGGCATGGGCACGGCAGGGGCCCCCGTAAGAGGGCCCCGAAAAGTATTTCAGTGTCTGCCTTGCAGACACTGAAATACGCGACGGGTGCCACTGCACCCGTCGCACCTTCCCACTCCGCCGGCTCGATTACGAGCCGGCATCCTCGTGGGAAGGTCGTTTTCCCCTGGGCTGGCGGGCGGTTTTACTGGAACCGCCCGCCAGCCCAGGGGAAAACTCGTAATACCCGCCGCGGTCTTTTGACCGCGGCGCGGTAATTTGGAGGGCGGGATCCTGGCGGGCGGCCTCCGCCGCCCGCCAGGGTCATAATGAGGCCCATAGTCTCTTCTAACACCCTACTATGCACATTATCAGGGAGAGGGGTGTTAGAAGGAAGGACAGACCCTAGACAGAGCATACTATGCACACCTGTCATCCAAGGGAGAGGTCTCAGTGGAAAGGCAAGTCTCCTCCCACACACCCTACTACGCACACCTTTCATCTGAGACAGAGTTGTGACAGAAGAGACCAGTCCATGTACACCACCTAATACACACATCTGTCATCTGAGAGAGAGCTCTGACAGGAGAGGCTAGTCCATGTATATGCCCTAATATGCACAGTCATCATCTGAAACAGAGGTCTGACAGAAGATGGTAGTCCATGTATACACGCTACTAATCACAGCTGTCCTCTGAGACAGAGGTCTCACTGGAGAGGCCCGTCTTTCTCCATACAACCTACTATGCATGCCCGTTATCTGAGAGAGAGGTCTGGAAGAAGAGGATAATCCATGTACACACCCTATTACACACAGCCATCATCTGAGAGAGAGGTCTGACAGAAGAGGCCAGTCTATGTACACACCCTAATATGTACACCCATCATCTGAGAGAGAGGACTTAGTAGCAAGGCAGTCTCTCTCCATACACCCTACTGTAGTGTCTTGCACAAAAAGCGCAATCAAAGACAATCATATTTTACTACATAAGAGTGCGAGTTATACTGCTGCCTGACTGAACTTGTAAAAAGAATGCATACTTTTATTACACTTACCAGAATTTTAATAAGTGGAGCGTTACAACCTCATCACGGGGTGGAGAGACCCAAGAAGCAGCACTGGGGTTGTATTTACTAAGCTGTATAATACCTTAAGTGGCACACCACCAAAGCTGCCAGGTGGGGGCTCAGAACAACTTCAAAGGTCTCCACAAGCGATAGGGCTCCAATGGAGACAAAAAAGAAGGTCAAAACCCAATGTGAGAGAAGATTCAAGAGGATCAAACGAGTCATTGACAATACTACTGAAATGGCATACTTTAATCCAAAGCTTCATACAGATGTTGTTGTTGATTCTAGCCCGGTCGGGTTAGGGGCTATCCTTGCATAGCATAGTGGATGCCCAAATGCTCAACTGCATATTGTGGCCTATGCTAGTAGAAGTTTGTACCAAACAGAACGTGCTTTCTCTCAGCCTGAGAAAGAAGGTTTGGCTGTGGTATGGGCTTGGGAATACTTCAATGTATTCTGTACAGAAAGCCATTTACGGTGGTAACTGATATTCAAAATCTACTGACTATGTTTGGCGATCCAAAAACCAAAATGCCTCCTCGCATTGAACGCTGGGGACTCCGATTGCAAGAATATGATTGTACAATTGCGCATCATCCAAGAAAGGATCAAAATCCTGCTGACTACTCTTTGAGAGTACCTCTTCAAGGCAATGGCACTCCATCCAAGACGTCTGAGGCCTACATTAATTTCATTGCCAAGTCAAGCACACCAACTGCCATTTCGTTAGCTCAGATTATTGCCGTTATAAGCCATGAAAGTGACATGCTGAAGTTAAAGGCCATAATTATATATCAGCGGTGGACCTGACACACTCGACCTCTCACCCATGATGGTGATTATCAAAAATACAAGAATGTCAAGGATGAATTGTCCATAACTCAGGAAGGAATCATACTACAAGGGTTGTGAATCCTTATTCAGAGGAGTCTACAACAGAAAGTCATTGAAGTGTCTCACAAAAGACATCGTGGTATTGTTGCCACGAAAAGAGCTCTGAGACAGAGTTAGTTTTTTGTACTTAAATGAAAGACTTGAAAAATAACTCAAGGCCCGTCACTTATGCAACTGCCTTTCTACCAATGTTATTCAACAAATTCTGAACGTATCAGAATACCCCAAGCATGCATGGGAGAGAATAGGCATTGCCTTCTTCGATCCACTAGACAAGGAACATCACCTGATGGTGATTGTTGATGAATACTCATGGTTCCCTTTTGTGGAAGATCTCTCAGCTACAACTTGCAAATGAGTTATTGAAAAACGAACCCCTTAAAAGTAAAGAATTCAAAGAATTTCTAGAGCATCTGAACAAAAAGCATCAAAAGAGCACACCTTTGTGGCCATAGGCCAATGGACTTGTTGATTGCTTTATGATTATGCTAAAGAAAGCAGTACAGTGTGCAACTCTTGAGAATCTCTGTCTGAAAACAGTACTAAATACTACTTTACAAGCTTATCGTTCGACACCCCGCAACGTTGATGTTTGGTAGAACAATGACAACCAAGTTACCTCAATGGTCCACCAAAAGAGACCAGATTGAGAACATGATTTACACAAGGGACTTGGTTGACAAGCAGAAAATGAAAATCTTAGGCTGACAAGAGGTGACATGCAAAAGATACCCTGAAAACTCAGTGACTTCTGTTATTTCTTCATCATTCTTAGCAATCTCTGACACTGAAGTTGACAGCTCACAGCTTCCAGTAACCAGATCGGGTCGCATGATCAAAGCACCCAGCATTATTGACTGAAGAGATATAGTTGTACATATTTCTATTTATACGCATGTATGTGTACTGATTTTATAAGAATTAACATTTTTCATTTAACAGAGGGGGAGATGTAGTGTCCTGCATGGTTTCAACAGAAATCTTTTGGATCCCAGCAGACTCTGTAGCAGTGTGATGTAATCACTAGAAAAGAATGTAATTAAAGCTTGGTTTATAACATTGGAGTTCACAGATACAAGCAGAGGAATAAAGACATGTGATTTACAGCTTCTTGTATGGAATATTCTTTGGCGGGTGCCCTGGCTGGAGAGGACACTACAACGCAAACCCATCATCTGAGACAGAGGTCTGGAAACAGCAGACAGTCCTTGCTTACTACGCACTCCTGTATCTGAGTAAGAGGTGTGGAAGGAGAGGGAAGTTCGTGCAGACACACTTTCAGGCACATCTTTCATGTAATTTTAGAGGTCTTGTAAGAGATAGGTCTTAGTGGAGAGGATATTATGTCTTACATATTTCTATTTCCCTACAATTTTCTTGCGATTTCTCAAGACTCTCATAAGCATCCGGGAGTGAAGCTTGCTGCATGGATACATGCAATCTTGTGAGAGACTCCCAAGACCCGAGGGGCAAATTACTGAGCCTTCCACAAGATATTGTATGATCCCGCAACCCCCCCATGGAAAATTACTGGGCCTGCCACTAGGTGTTTTATGATCCTGCAAGAGTCTTGTGAAATGGTATTGGGGAAGGTGAAAAAAAGGCTCAACCAATAGTTTCCATTCTTATTGCATGGTTTGAAAAAAGCTGTGATTTGATTGGGTGCAGAACCAGGGATAGCTCAGATTGTTCTTGGTGATTTAGAGGATAAGGAAGCCTGTTAGAGTTTGTAAAGTTTGTTGTTTTTACTGTTGTTGTTGTTGTAGTTTACTGATATTATTATTGTTTATGTTGTTAATTTGCTTTTTAAAAAAAAAAAAATGTTTGAAACTACTACTGATTTCTTTCCTTGATAAACTGTAAAGATTTGAACATTAATACAGTCTTCTAATGTTGACTTAAAGAGGCAGTTCATTCTTCAAGAACTGCAACAGTTCCCCTGCACGTATATATATGTTTAAGGTCCTATAGAAAGATTAGTGCTTCTTTCCACTGCAGAATAAAGGTTTTTATACAAGAGCCAGCTTTTGGTACAAGGGCAAATACATTCTCATAGTATACTATGCACTACCGTCGGCTGGTGGAGAAGGCAGTTCTTTTTCACACCTTAGTAAATATTCTTGTCACTCTGTAGAGAAGTTTCAGTGCAGGGCTCTGCCTTTGTTTACACTGTACTACACATGCCTGTCATCATAAGGATATGTCTGAGAGAGAGGCAAATGTGTCCTTACATTCAAATGTGCACACTGGTTGTGCAAGACACAGTGGTCAACACCGAGGATACTTCATTTTACACTCTACTAATGACATTTATTATCATGAAGACAGGTATGAGCCGAGGCACAGTCTCTCCCACATCGTATTTTGAATGTGTGATACTCTGGGGCGATGTCTCAACTGAGAGGGCAGTATGGTTTAATATTACAGTATCTATAGTTGTTATGCGATATATACCTATGAGCGTAAAGGTAATTGCAACTGCATACTTTACGTGTACTTCTTTCATAATGGGGAAAGGTGTGAACACAAAGGTAAGCCACTTTTGACACCCTAATTTGCACAAGCACTATCCAAGAGACATATCAATGGGGAGAGGCCAGTCTCTCTACACACTATACTATGCAGAGCTATCACGCAAGAGACTTGCCTCAAGAAACAGGGCAGTTTCTCCCCACGGCCTACTATGCATACCTGTCACCATAAGAAGAGGTGTGAGTAGAGAGAGACACATTTATCTCAAAACCTAGTAGAGATATCTCTTACCCTGGTAAGATGTGTTAGCAAAGAGACGATTTCCTTCCAAGACAGCACTACATATCACTTTTATTCCAATGACAGGTATAAGGACAGATACCACTGGTTCACTACACTGTACTGTATATCGAAGTTGTTGTAGGGATAGGTGTTAGTGGAGAAGACAAAGGGTCCCTACATTCTACTGTATATATCTGTCATGATGGGGAGAGATGTGAGTGGACAGGGAAATCCATTCCCACACCCTAATGAATATTGCTATTTCCCTGTGGAGAGGGGTCAGTGGGAAGACTAGTATTTGTTATACATAGTATGGAATAGTGAGGTCTTACATGTGAGGTGAGTACATCCCCACTCTTCTATGCATACTACTGAACCTGGGGAAAGGTGTGAATGGAGAGGCAATGTCTCTTTGCTCCCTACTCTACACACTCGTTATTTTCATGCAAGGTCTCCCTTGAGAGGCCACTCTCTCCCCATAATCTAGTAGCGGGGACTATAGAGGATACCTATTGGAAAGAAGGAAAATGAGAATTTTCCCCTAAAGTGTTTTTGCGATCTTGCCGGAACATGGGAAAAAGAAAATCTGGAGGGGTAGCGAAAATCTGGAGCATATAAATTATACCTATTACAGGATAGGCTCAGTGAAAATACAAATTAAATTATAAAAGTACAGTCTTGTGAATGCAAACACTGCCCCCTCGCAGTGGACACAGAGGAAAGTGCGCCTGACTCTTTCGAGAGGCTTGTTAGGGTCATCCATGCTATATATGGGAATAGCATGGCTTTTGCGAGTGTCCCATTAGAGTCATCAAGAAGACAACATGGGGGTACAAAGTACAAACAACATACATAATGAAAGTATAGAGTAGCTCTGAAAAGGTATTTTTCAAGTAACATTTTGAACAAATGTATTTTTTTATGTTCTTTAACAATTGTAACTTTTTTTGGTGTATTTTATTTTAAAGGGTTATAACAAAAACAAGAAACTGGGAGTAAAACAACATATCCTCCTTCAAGACAAAGTGGATAAAAATGTAGAAAAAATGTTTAAATAAACACTACTCTCTAGATGGCCATTTATGATTCTGGACAAGCCTGTCCCTTGTACCCCTGCTTGTCTCAGAATTAAAAATAATCTCCTTGCATAAACAGCAAAAAAGGGCTTTGTTCAGATATGCCGGGTTGTTATCTGCTTGCATGGTGAGTACCTGGTCAGGCACTTCCACCAGGTTGGAAAGATGTGGACACCCCTGAGGAGTTATCAAGCTCTGCAGCACAGTTTAACTCAGCCTGATCAAGGCGTTCAGGGTGCATAGCTCTCAAATGTCACCACATACCAGTGATACTCATGGAATATTGCTTGTTTTGGCTGCCCCTGTTGAACTCTCTTTTTTCATATGTTACAAATGACCAATTTGGCAGACACACCAGGCCTCATCTAAAAAATATTGCCAGACCAAGGACTCCCTGGTTGTCCCAGATAGCTGACTTGCAAGAACAGGAGTAGGGTTCTCATCTGACTCAGACAATGACATTCTGGTCACAGAAAATCAGCAAATTCAGAGAGGTAGCCCATGGACATCTTAAGTATTTTAGGGACCCTGGGTCAAATGTATTTTAGGGATTTCTGTTCAGAACAGCTTTGAATTTATAATCCAATTTCAGCTCTTTCATATCCTCTTTGCCTAGGTCACTTACACTGCATAGGAACACTAGTCCAAATTCTAAATGTGTTTCCAGACTAATATTCAGGGATAGTGGCGTGTGTTTTCAATATTGTTATACAGCAGCAGCTCACTAATATTATTGCAAATAATCTCTCTGAACCACTGCCATTTCTCTTTTGTGAGGTCCTGTTTCGACCTAAAAGGAACTTTTTTTTATGGATGTTGCATTGTGTTGAAAAACATAAACACAACATTTCTCTGCATTACGTCTGTAAAAGACTCCCACACATCACCAGTATTAAAAACAAACTAAAAGAAAGTGTTTTTTAAAACAATCTATCTTTAAGAATCATTTAAGGTCACCACGAAGGTCTGTTTAGAGAACAGATCTAGATCTATCAGGGGGCGCCCTAGCAGGTTGGGGCCCTGGGCTAGAGCCGACTTTGCCCAGGCCTTAAAACAACTCTGAGGTAGCTTAAAATGTGTAATCAGAGAAAAACCCAGTAGGCCAAATGACGCAATAAGGAAGAAACCTTTCTTTGCTAAATGAAGACATCAAAATGAACCAATAACAATCCTTCTCTGGGATCTCTTTCTTCTCTCTGGCATCTCGTGGGTGTCTCGCAAGACAACACTTCACATGTCTTACTTTCTTCAAAACTATACAAATACACTGTCATTAACTTAATTCCAAATGTACGATTTTACGAGCAGATTGTGAGAGCCGGTCAGGAAGTACAGCCCCTTCACAGTTCACTTAGGGGATTGCATGTTTGGCTCATATATATACTGTACTCATTTTATAATTAGAGATTAGCATTCAATAATAACCGACAAGATGAAAAAGAAATCAGTACATCAGATTAGAATTAAATTTACAACTCTACAGTCCCATAAGTCTCCCATGGACCACCTGTGGATCTCGCATGAGAGCAATCACCCACCTTAAAAATGGAAGTACATAGTGAAAACACATAGCTTACAGTATAGGAAAAAATGATCAGTGTCTTTTGAAATGTAAATATGATATTTATGTAAAGATGGATACAAAGACAATGAAAAGTATGCTGAGAATATTTCTGAATATGTTAGTTACAACAACTAGGAAGTTGAATATCCTCAACACAAACATTGTTGGAGTAGTTAGTTTCAAAGTAATTATAAATATATTTTTATTTTAAAAAACTTTAAAAAATCACCGAAAAAAACAAAAGGTTAAGTAACGTTATAGTTAGGTGTAATAAAAATATCTGAAGTTGTATAAAAAAAAAAACCCTTACAAATTCACCAAAACACAAAGGTTAAAGTAATGTTATAGTTTTGTGAATTTCTCAGTGACGATGTAAACTTTCAGAACTAAAAAAACCAAAGTATTTCACCTGTTAAAGTTGGCCGTGCTAACTATAACCTACGCCCGCCATGCACTGCAAATGACTTCACATATGACATCATTCATGACATCTCAAATGACATCATTGAACACATCATCTGAGTTTCTTTTGTGCACATTGCTGTTTAAACAGGTATACCATTAGAGCTATGAAAGCAAATGCAGAATAGCTCAGAATCATATGAAGCATCTTTACTGCTATGATAAGTACAACCCCCATGTATAAGGAAAGCCTGTGCTATTTGCAACATTGACGTATACCATACACTTCATGGGTAGTTGAGTTCATGTTAACTATGAACCACAGATGAAAAGGTAATCTATCCTGCACACCGTGTTCAATCTTTATACAACTGTCCAGGGAAGACCACGTTTTTCCAGGTTCTCAATCCTGTTACATACTAATGCCCTACTACTGACATTCTTCACCTGTATCAAACTCCTGTCGGTCACTTAACCTACATTGAGAAATGCAGTTGATATAATGTAATGATTTGTGAGTTTTGGCTACTGACTCCACGTTGCACTTAGCCTGGCAGTACACCGTCACTTTAGTGACCACCAGCTTAATTTTGCCTGTTGACTTTATTTTAGCATTAGCCACTGCCACGTTAAAAGCTGCAAGTAGTTTTCCACTTGAATAGGAGATGAAGCAGTTTTGCCCTTGCCTCATGGTGATGCATATTTTTTAATTCATTATTTGCTTTGCATTATAATATAGAAACATATATTTGCTGTGTATATTGCAGTGGAGAATCATTTGTACATGTTTTAATTTCATTGCTGTGACCATTTGTAAATGTGTGCTTTCAGCATGCTAATCTTCCTTTAGGAACCTTGCGTAGTGAAATAATAAATGTCTTCTTTGGACTAAGATGCTAATTTCAGAGATTTTTTTCAGTGCATGAGTTTTTCAGCTCAATCATTAGTGAAGCAAAATATTTTGCCGTAGTCGGACAGCCTAAAGGGATGTTGGAAGTTGAAAATGTACGATTTAAAAGTGAAAATATGTTTTTATTCAGAAAGTTAAAGGAAGTACCACAAACCTTTTTGGAAAATGCATGTGAAATTAAAATGCCTTATGATGTCTTGGCAAATGTGTTTTCTTGTCTATCAGGACTTTCTACATTTTGGGATGGGCGTTTGGACAAAACAGAATTAATAACTACTTACATGTTTAATAAAGGTGCTTTTTGAACAGAATGATTTCCCTTTTGTTCTTGACAGATACTTTTGTCTGCTTAAAGAAAAATGAATGAGAGATGTAAACAGTTGGAATATGAAAATCAGAAATTAAAGAGACAGATTGTCACAAAAATACTGTAACTATGCTGTCTTGTCAGGATAAGTTATTACAAGATAAGGCTGATATCTACCAAGCTGTCACAGGGAAATCTGATTTTTCACATTCCAGTAATGAGGAGGTTAAAAAACGTGGGGGCCATGTGAGCTACATGAGCAGAACGTAGTTCGTACTCAGCCAATATTTGGATGAAAAATACAGAGTAGGCCACAGTTGTTGGCAGGAGTTAAAATGCATTCTTTAAAAGATAACATCCATAACGTCTTGCTGGGTGTAAACAATATATTCACAGAACTTTTGCAGAGTAAAATGTGGCAAGGACATAAAGAGATGTTGCTACAGGTAAAACAAAAGATTTTGGAGGTTGCTACTCCTCGCACTAAGCAAGAGATAAAGCATTTTTTTAGATTGTTTGATTTTTAGAGACAGCATGACCCTCATCTGAGTAAAATCCTAACCCTTTGGTACAAAGTGACAGTAAAAAAACATGAGTTTGAATGGGGTGAAGAGCAGCAGTGTGCTTTTGATTTGGCAAAATTAATAGTTCAACAGGCTTTAGACTTGTGGACAGTGCAGGAAGGAGACATTGTGTTGCATGCAACTATCCAGGGACAATATGTAGATTGGAGCAGGTGGCAAAAGCAGAGATGAACAGGAGTGTCCCTGGGCTTCTGGACTAAAAAAAATATGTGATGGGACTTTGAGAAACTGGAGAGAGCAGTTAACTGATGCCCTACAGATTCTGAATAACAGGCTCATGACAAATGCTGAAACTGCCCTGATGAAACTGTTAACTCAGATACAACCACATGTGGCCACCAACACCATTGTGCACTGGGAAATAAAACCTGGAGCTCCAGCTCCTTACAGAGCCACACCAGAATCTGCAGGTCTTGACCTACATGATTACAAAATTGCCCAACTTGCCATAAGTCCAGTGTATGGAGGATTGGTGAGGAAAGGGACTGCCCCAGCCCTTCTGACAGTGCAAGGAAAAGGAGGTTTTGGTTCAATTGACAAAAACCCTGATGCTAAGGTGTGGGTGGAATCCCCAAATAGCCCTCCAGAACCTGCAGAAATTATAGCCAAGGGACCTAGTAATGTTCTGCTGATCATAAAACAAGGAAAGGAAAAAAGGAGCACATTTCAGCTGACAAATGTATTTGCAATAAAGATCATACTTGTTTCTTTTACAGATCATACAACAACTTGCCTCTGACCATGAGTGTGCCATGCGGTCTCCCTTTGGGCGTGTGCCGTAGGGTGAGACAGCATCTCCAACCTGAACCTGATTGATCAATTACTTTGTGCAACACTCCTGCTGCTTTTAAAGGGCAATACCTATGGATCCAGTTGGCGGCGCTAATTGTGCTTCACAATTGCAAGCTCTGCATGGGAATAATGCAGAGTACCATGGATGTTCTTTCAACCTGTTTGATTGCAAATCTAATGGAACCAACATGGATTGTTATCACCTGGTGACTGTTGCCAGTCACATTAACCATGTTTATGTTGCCAGTTGGCTGACAATTCTCGTATGGGAACCTCACTTTTACTTACATTCCAGCAAACATTACAGGTGGACCGTGTATCTTTACATGATTAGGACTCATGGTGTTTCCATCTAACTCTATACCAACACGAAATCCTAGAGACAGTATTCAATTTGTTATTATCCCAATCACAATATATAAGCTTCAGTCTTTTTATTGTAGGTGTGCTTGGTTTAACAGTTTATATTATTAATCCCACTTCCATTGCTTTATAGTGATTGCTCTTGCCATTTCATTATGTTGCTGTGTACAATGCATGCCTAATTGAGAAGTTGATTTTAGGACTATAGGGTATGAGTCATTGGTCTAAAGGGTTATATGTAATGATATGTGAGTTTTGACCACTGACTCCACGTTGCACCTAGCCTAGCAGTACACCGTCACATTAGTGACCACCAGCTTAATTTTGCCTATTGACCTTATTTTAGCATTAACTACTGCCACGTTAAATGCTGCAAGTAGTTTTCCACATTGTACAATGTGCACATGTTTTTATTTTGCGTGTACTTTCCCACCAAGGGCCTAGGCTGATAAGAATGTACTAAGATGGCAGGGAACGGTCTTGTTTTGAAATGGCACCTTGGGATTGTGGCCAAGTCCCAATGTGTTATTTTCAAAGCTGGCCTAGAGCAATCAGCATTTTTTGAATAAATAAACTTCTGCAGGGAGAGGGAGGTTCTAAAATGTTCCTCTCTTGTTTGTTCAAAGTATAAGCGACCAAGACCAGATGGAGGGGGGGACAGAGAGTGTTTGCAGATCTCAGGCATATCCAGGACGCTGGAGTGTGTCATCCTTCCTGTCATGATAATTGATCTCTCTCTCCTAGATCGATTCTGGAATCTGGCAATCTGATGTTGATTAGGAGGGAGATGAAGCAGTTTTGCCCTTGCCTCATGGTGATGCATATTTTTAAATCATTATTTGCTTTGCATTATAATATAGATACATATATTTGCTGTGTATATTGCAGTAGAGAATCATTTGTACATGTTGTACGTGTTTTCATTTCATTGATGTGACCATTTTTAAACGTGTGCTTTCAGCATGCTAATCTCCTTTTAGGAACCTTGCGCAATGAAATAATAAATGTCTTCTTTGGACTAAGAAGCGCATTCCAGAGATTTTTGTCAGTGCATGAGTTTTTCAGCTCGGTCATTAGTGAGGCAAAACAAATGACTAGAAAAGTAGGTACTATTAACCATATTTACTCTATGGATACAGTTGACTCTGTACCACACTGTATACAGACAGTGAAACTCTCATGAGAATTACACCCTAGAGTATTACAAAATATCTACAAAGCACAGTGTACACTCTATTCAACACTTGTCCAAAGAGTGACTATTCACTTAAAATAACCAATGTATAAAGATCATACTACCTGCAGCATTTATACTGTGGTGAAAACTTTACAGAGAGCCCATGTTCTAATGCAAAACAAGCACATGTTCATAGGTTAGTGCCTGGTGCAAACAGTCTTCTATGTTAAGACAAAATTGTCATGCTAAGGTGATTTTGTATACTAACTCAAGGCTGCTTACAATACTTTATATGTAGTATGTAGAATCTCAGCTCTGCTGTAAACGTTTTCTGCAGCACCAAAAAACACATGTGGAACATAATGAACACAGGTCAACTATCACCTGCACACAGAGTTACTGAGTTACAAAGATTTATAACATGTGCAATACCTCTACACACCCATGGTGCATTAGGAGCACATGTGTTTTGGAAACACTTATACCAATTAGCTAGATGCAGGCTGTACAAAATTAGGTAGAAAAGCAATATGGTAGATTCCTACCACTATATAAACTGTAAACAAACTTACACACTCTCTAGATGATTTCATCAGTGATGTCAGAAATTGTGTCATTTGAGATGTCATCAGTGATGTCATAAGATATCATAGAACATGTCATCAGTGATGTCATATTTGAGGTCAAATGCAGTGCATGGCAGGGGCGCAAGTTATAGTTAGCGCTGCTAACTATAATTGGTGAATTTCTGTGTTTTTTATGTCACCGACAAATTCACTAAAATATAACGTTACTTTAGCCTGTGTTTTTTCAGTGAATATATATATATATATCCAAAAGAAGGGAAACCACTGCACTCCGTTTCACCAAATAGCCAATATTTTATTCCAAACCAGCAACAAACAACCAACGAGTTTCAACTCCAAAAGAGTCTTGTTCATCGTGAACAAGACTCTTTTGGAGTTGAAACGCGTTGGTTGTTTGTTGCTGGCTTGGAATAAAATATTGGCTATTCAGTGAAACTGAGTGCAGCAGTTTCCCTTCTTTTGTATTTACATAATGAGGAGGAATGGTCTACCTCCTACCACTGGCAGTCTGAGTGCACCGTGTCGGAATTGTGACCTCTTGTTTGGATATACATATATATCATATATATGTATTATTAACATATATATATGTGTGTATGTATACATTTATATATATATACATACACACACACACATATATATATATATATATATATATATATATATATATATATATATATATATATATATATAATAAGGTTATGTCGAATCGTAAAAAATATATTACAATAAAAAGAATGGCAATAGAGATTATTTAAACATGTGCGGCATTAAAAAGAATGGAAATAGAAAAAAAAAAAAAGAAAATGACTAAGGCCGTGATTAGATTGATGATTAGATTGCACCAGTAATTACATTTCAGGCACAGGATCCAGTGCCTGAAAAAGGCATACATTTCACCAGAAACAGTAGTTCAACCATGTCATTGGTGGAAGGTAAAATGTGACACAAATTGTGGGTGCCAGCATCTGCAATTCCGATTCACATGCCACTGGTCAGGTGAATTCATGTGCAAAGTGTGCTCAGTTACCCATTCCCGGTAGGTTCAAATCTAAATTGGGTAGCAATTGTACAATTACTAAATACTACACCCTTCAGTAGCAACAATTAGTGGATGCATAATTTGCACCCACGATTTGCAGAGACTGTACTCAGGCCGTAGGGGTACTCTAGAGGTCAGAGAGTAATGTTGGAACCAAAAGTAACTAATTTGTGAGCCCACATGGTACAAATATAGAGGGTTTGTTCAGGTGGAAGAATTTACCTTCATTTTTAGAAGAAATACAAGGCAAGAAAGGTCAAGTGATTTCAACCTGATTGTTGTATCAGGACAGAGATCCTGGAGTATGGACGAATGCTTTGAGAGCTATAGGTGAAGATCAGGAATTTGGTTTACAAATCTCTGATAGGGACTCTGTGGCAAAGTATTTCATACCCATAGGTGTACATGTTTGGATTGCCTCATCGTACTTTTTTCCTTCGGACTTGCTCACAATTATTGAACTTGATTCAACCCATGACTATAAGTGTGTAGTGAGCTGTTCTAGCAAAAGAATGATGGATTAAACCCAGATCTGTGACTGAGGTTGAGTGTTTGAAAAGTTTCAGCACTCCATCCATCATCCTTTTGTGTTGCTAAAGTTGACCTAAATGGAAAGGGTATGCCCAGACGTGGGTCCCATGCTCACTGTGCCACTGGATTCAAGATAGCCTGGCTGATGAAGGGCAATACCCTGAAACTGGTTCCAGGATGCTTTTTTTCAGACCAGAGAGGACCTGGACTGTTCCCATGGGGAAGAGGGTCTAGACTGATTTGCATATGGCTAGGTCCAAACTGGGGTGGCGAGGCGAACAAAAGAACAATGGATTAAAACCAGATCTGTGACTGGAGGTGAGTGTTTGAAAAGTTTCAGCACTACGTCCATCATCCTTTTGTGTTGCGCGAGATGTTCTAGGCCACCTGAGATACTTTGAGGTGAGTGATAACCACCTTACTTCACAGTCCCATGACTACCTATTTCTATACAGACTGTAGTTCTATGTTATACTTTACAGTATAATTGTTGGTAATGTTGTACACCTTCCAGGACCAGACAGTTATCCTGACTCCAAGCACGTCCCACAGTAACAGGAGGTTCCTTTGGAGAAATGGGAAATGCAACCTACTTAAAGAGAATACACTAATCCTACTGCTGGTTTGCGGGCTCCAGAACAAAGCTAGGGTTCATACTTTAAAGTTGTCCAAAAAGTAAAAGCTTGGAAGTGCCATGGGCAGAGGAATTCTATACTGCCGACTTACTTGGTCACCTATCATTAATTGTCTTTCGTTCGCCCTTCGGCAGCCATGTAAATAGACATTCAATGCCAGCGCTACACTGCCCCAAGGAACGACTTGCGCTTTGTACAAAAAGAAGGCTAATATTATTCATTACCTGTATTATTTACTGCTAACTGCCTACTGGTGTTGTCTGATTTATCAGAATAACACCATTCAATTTAGGTAGAATATTTTCGCATCTTAGTCTAGTGGGCATTCAAGAACCACAAATTAATTGTTGAGAAACTTGCATGAAACACGGCAGACATATATTTGTAACAACCGTTGGTAAGGTAGATATGTAAGCATTAACTCCTGAGATCTGTGTGCAACTTTCAAATCACAGGTTAGAATTCTTACGATAACTCATCATCGGTTCAAAGTTGGTCAATTGATTGCGATTGTCTTGGGTCTTCAGAGCGAAACCTGATGTTTGTTTACAACAGTGCAGTAACCTGGATTTAGTGCCCGACGTGGCTTCAACATCTGTTCCATCTAAAGATTTGTCTGAGAGCATTTCACAGGTAATCAACAGCAGTTGTATTTCAACACCCATCAGCAGGGAGATACTGATCTCAGAATATATATTAATTAGACCCACCTAAATAATACGAATACAATGATTGTAAAATAGTTGTAAGGCTGCTGTGGGATTGCACCTGCTTATGTTGAGCTGAATCCCTGTTGTTCCTCTGTGCTAGCCCCGTGGCCCTTTCTCCACTTCACGAATAAATCAATCCATATAGAAAGGAAGCCACAAACAGCCATTAATCCCAGAGAGTAATCTAATAGTTATTTTAGACAATAGTCTAAACGTTAAACCTCAGATTACCAAGGTACCCTTAATCTTTTGAGCCCATCACAGAACACTGGCTAATATTGTACCAGATCACACATAGCCATCCCGTAGGCAGGTCACAGCAGTTCTTGCAGTTTTGCACCCTTACTGTTTTCAATGGTTGTGCACAGTTTCTCACAATGCACTATCCGTATACTTCAATATGTGCAGAGAGAACACCAAAGATCTGAGCTGAATTGGTTGGAAGGGAACAAGTCACCTATGTCTTAAAAGACCGCATTAGCTGCTAACAGGTACATCCAATGATTACAAATCAATAATTGGCCGATGCAGGTCTTTTACAATGGTACAGGGCTGAAAATACACTAGCGCTGGGATGGGCTTTCTTAGTGCATGTAGCCCTCCTGTGGAATGCACTGTCAGCCACACGGATACAACAATAGGGCCGGAAGGAAGTAAGGGAGGGGATGAAATGGAGGCTACTCCCAGATGGTCGGTAACGCCTTCACTGTTGGTTGAGGTTGGACATTAGTGCACAACTCATTCATTTTTAAACCCTCAAGATACTATTAAGGGCCAAGTAGAGTGTAACGCATAGGTGCACATGAAATCCGTACATTTATAATGATACCAGAAATGCTTCCTAAAAATGCTGCCAGTGGGATACCAAATAGTGACACCCAAGGGTGAATGCTCGGAGCCCAGTGAAATACCCAAAGCACAGGTAAACACTAAAACTCCCTCTGAAGTTCTGTGTCCTAAACCGTAGGCTGGACATAACCATCAGATTACCTGGCTGCTTCAGTGTCAAGACAAGGAGCAACAAAGAAACAAACAAACACACACACACACACTCTCTTTCTCTCTGTCTCTCTCTCCCTCTCTCACGTTTTTATTCGCTACACAAGCAGTATTTTTCATTGGAAAACTCTAGCTGGATTGCCACAGCCTCTATTACTACATTTTTCAGGAAAGGAAGGTGTAAAACCTCGGAATATCTGTGCTAATACTCCATCCAACAGACACAATGCAGTGAATGTAAGGGTCAGAGGCCCAAAGTATTCGGGGACGGTTGACAGCAGTTTGAGCTCTTAATTTCATCCAGCTCATGATATAAGTAAGCACGGTGGCTGAAAAAGTTCAGATGGGGTAATTGCCTCGACAACTGACACTTTTATGTGGCCAATCGTATCCGGAAAGAACGATTAGAAGTCAATGCTTGCTTCTTCCGAGAAGACATATCCTTTCTCTGCCCATTCAAAATCGAAAGGTGACCATGGTGCCCAGGTCATCTGCGCCAGGGTGTTCAGCTTTTGTGACGGAAATGCACAGTGTAGCTCTTGGAAGTTCCAAAGAACACAATCAGGGAAGTGTATCTTACCTTATTTTCCAGCCGCCCAATCAGCTCAGCTAGCCGGTTAATCTGCGTTTCAAGCGACTCCTCCTTTGACACGCAAGAACCTAGCAGAAGAAAAAGTAGCTTCATGGATGCAGAAGGAGCATGCATACAGATGAAATAGGCACTTGACTCGAGCCTCCCCCATCTCTGAACCACAAACTATACATGCTATTTGGCAAAACAGTTAGGTCATCACACTGAGATCATTTACCTTGCCTTTCTTGCCACTTTTATGTGCCCTGAGAAATTAATGATGTTTCCAGTATTATATATTGCACCAGGCCACTCCTATTCAGTGCTGTAACACAAAATGATACACCTTCTGCAAAATGTGATGAGGGGTCCTTTAGTATCATATATCTCAGAGATATCCTTTGGCTATCTGCTGATTACGGGCCCCCCTTGAAGTGTTTGGGCCCTTGGGAGAGTTAGGGTCCCCACTGCACTGGAGGGGTTTGTGTTTCGCCTCTGCTCCTGTTATCAGACAGACTCAGGTCTCGACAATTATTATCAATGCCATTAATTAATCAGGATGATCTGTCTGTACCGCTTCACATTATTTATGCCTAGGTGTAATGGTTTTGAGGAACAGAAAAATGGATGAATGTTTTACCAGACCTCAAGAAATCTGCATATGATGGAACAATAGAGAAGACTCCACATCATTTTCATTCTAAAGCCAGTATGTTGACTAACAACTTGAATATGTGTCTGTGAGTTGTGCGTTATTCATGTCCACCAGGTGGGACTTCATGCTGCTGTCATTGACTTGCCTCTAGCCCGTATCTTGTCTTTTGCATCAGGTTCCATTTTTGGATGTTCACATCCACCACATGGTACCTACTATAACAGAGCCAGCTATGCTCTTCACCAAAGTCAAAGCCAGCACTGGGTTATAGTAATTGAGGTGATTGGTCTATATGGTTAAGGAATGGGCTTTTCCTATTATCATGGTTGCAGTGTTCTTAGTTGTACTGGGATCTAGTATAAGAATGGAGGATGTGTGGAGACTAAGGGCCTGATTGGAGTTTGGCAGACGGCTTACTCTATCACAAACATGACGGCTATCCCGTCTGCCTTACTGCAAGTGCATTATATCCCATGGAACTTATAATAAGGTGGATGGTGAAGTAGTACTTGTATCCCAAACTCTAAATCAGGCTCCAAAACCACGAAAAAGTATGCTTGAGGATTAACTGTTCATTAGATCTGGATTACGAAAGAAACCGAAATCTCCATTTGGCCTTCAGCTGTGGGTTTCAAGTAAAAAATAATCAGCAGCCCTCCCAGTGCATGTGGTTCATCTTTTGCAAAGTCCCAGTCCTTCCAGGGAAGCAAAGTTTAGTAACTATTCATTTTAATTGCTTCCAATACTTCTTTTTCCAAGATTGATAACTATTCATGTCTTCCAGTCTTTGATTTTCGAAGCCCCAGATACATATTTCGCTCATCGTGACCTCTTCAGTGGAGCACAGCAGTTACTGAGTATTTACATTTGAAGACAAGTGCCTTCCTAACTTTTCATCAAACAGCACAGTACTGCAAGGGTCATCTCTTGATGCACAGCAGTTGGCGCCAGGAACCATTTAACACAAGACATAAAAGCCCCAATTCTGCAGTGCTCATTACAGGGCAGGTACGCCAGTTGTCTATTGATTTGTTTCAATCCTTCATATTCCTAGCCTCAGATGTGTTCTGCTCTTCGGTGGAGCACAGCAGGATCCGGGGCCAATGGCTGTGCTCCAGAGGGGGAAGGGCCTTGCAGTAGCATGCTGTTTGATGAATGGTTTAGACATCACTGGTCTTTAAAAGTTATGCTGAAAACAAGTCTGGCACTCAGTACCTGCTGTGTTTCACCAAAGAGTTCATGAAGAGAGAAACACGTGTCTGGGGCTAAAATAAAAAAACAATGATTGGAAGAAATTAATATACAGTAAGCTAAGAAGATCAAATATTGGAAGAAAATAATATTTACCATGCTTTGTTTTGTTTCACTGGAAGAACTGAAACTTTGCAAAAGATGGACCACACTACCCAGAACGCACTGTGAGCGCTACTACATCCTGTTCTACTAGTAACCCTCCCTCAGCTGAAGGCTATTGGTGAGTGCCAGTTCTGTCTTGAATGCTGGCAAGTGGAAGTTTTGTTTTTTGCATTAATTGGATTACCGACCTTGTTGTGAAAAAGACAATTTGCTATATTCATCAAATGATGGCTAAGCTGGTTCTTTGTGATGAAAGAATCTGAATTCCTGTGAGTCAACCAATGCAGGAGATAATTTCACATTCTTTGGAATACTTTAATTAGGGGTACATTTGAGTGGGGTGGTAATGAGTCATCTTCCAAAAGTCAATGAATATTCCGTTCACCCCACTGTTGGTTGCTTGGCCTGATTTAAAGACCGAGAGCTGCTTGGTTTCCGACGATGGAGTCTCATCTAGCTCCACCATTATTAATTCATTGTCGGTGCCGCATCCTCCAAAGGGGTGCTGAATTTGCAATATCATAATCACTGCTCCGTCTACGACACACAAAAACACACAGAATGCAATAAAATGGCACCCTGACCTGCAATATCTTTTTGTTGGAAGAAGCGTTCCTGCCGATGCAGAGGGGAACTCCAAGTTTAGCAGCTGGTCTCTGCTCACCTAGATGAGGCAGACCCTCGTCTAGCCAGAAGCCTGCTAGCTAGCATTCAGGGGTCTAAATGACACCAAAGGATTAATATACACTTTCCAGTTTTTTCTGTTGCGGTGACTACCCCTTTTTCCAAGCTGATGAAGGGCGGCAATATCGTTTTATATATTTAATCAGGGGCGGCTCCTTTGCAATGGGGAAGGAGTGTCACCCCCTTGCTAAGCCAGGAGCTGAAAGATGAAAAGATGAAACAATATTTCATTATTGTTTTATCTTTCAGCTGCTGGCTCAGCCATCAGCAGGTGCAGGGAGGGGCAGAGATGGCCACATGAGAGGGGAGTGGAATCTGAGCACTAATTGCGCATGTGTGTTTGGTCGGCCATCTCAGGCCAGCCAAATACACATGCGCAATTAGGTTTCTCCAACCCGGCTGTGCTACACAGCCGGGCTGGATAAACTCCACAGACTCCCACTAAGTGTCTGAGTGGCAGAACAAGCCTCTCAGGCCAATCCTGGCACTGTTTCATGCTAGGTTTAGCATGAAAGCAGTGCTAGAATTGCTGGAGAGCCTGTGCTGGTGTCCCAGGGAATGCTTGGACACCAGAAGAAGAGCAGAGGAGCAACACAGCAGGCGGTGGCGACAGGAACCGGTACGTTTCTTTGTAATTATTTTTTTATTCACCCCCGACCACCCCTCCCGTTGAGGTTTGCGGCAGCTGCTACTATATTTAATAAATTCCAATCTGCACTTTATCTACAGATCATAAATCACCCTGACTTCTAAGCTAAATCCTTACCAGTCTGAAAAATCTTGCTCCTGTGCTCCTTTGTAGCAATCCTGTTATTTGGGGTATAATTAGACGCAGGCTCTTCGTACCAGTTGTCACCATGCCCATGAGTGGGTTTACTGTGGTACTGTCTGAAACACAAAGGTAAAATGCAGGTTAAACATAATATTACTGAAGGAGTAGAAGACCAACTTGTTTGCTTCCAACATGAAACACCAAATAAATTACAATTCATTTGTCTATAAAGACGACCAGTGCACAAAGCTTCCTATGCTTTTTCGACTAATCATTCTACTATACATATCTAAGAAAGTGGACGCTTTCCAGGACAGTCAATCATCTTTACAACATGTGCACTTGAATAGTCTATAAAAATTAAATTACATGCGTTCAGTTGTTTCTCAAATTCCCTGGACAAGGATTATGTTGCCCCTCAAAGTTTGTATTACCTGCTGGATCCCCTTCTATTGATTTCTATAGGCATTTCTGACACATGCCCTTCATTGGCCATCAATGCAATAACACAGCAGCCATAGCCAGTGGGTGGCTCAACCAAGACCTCATCACTTCCAGAGCTGGAAGTTTTTTCTAGGACTCACCACCACAGTTTACTTGGGAGTGCAGTTCTGATAAGGACTTACTCCTGGAGCAAGTTATGTCCGTGGCCAGACTTTGATAATTCTTATGACAATCGTTTGGAATTTTGTAGACATTATCAAGGATTATGTAACAACTTATGTTTCTTTTTAACCCTCCTGCCACATAATAGATTGACTATAACAGCAACAAACTGCTCAGATTGGTGTGCTGTGATTGGAAAGCGATTCATGGCTGTATTTATTATATTTTCTTTTTCTTACTACCTAGTGCCCAGAATTTGTGATCAAACTGGTGCCCAGTTCACCAATAATGCTTATGCTAAGTTACTTGTCACATGAAAAGAAGTAGTGCTTTCCTACTCAAACCAATGTGGCCATCGTGAAGTGCCCAGAAAAAAGAGATAAAAGCATGACCAAAATCCTTATGTAACTACACAACAAAATATGGTAACCTCTATTACAAGGTTATTAAAAGATAGTGACAGCTTTTGAAAACATATACTTGACTCATATACATGTGAGATCTAAGAACTGTGGACCACTTGTTGTCATTCAGCTGCCAAAAATGATAAATTCTAGTGCACCATCTGTGGTAATTGATATGAATCAGTAGACATGACAAAGTTGACGGGGACAAGTTGAATATGGGAAGAGTAATAAATGGCTTTTGGTCCTCTATTAAATTTTGAAACACGCTTAAACTACTGATGATAGGAAAGTTGCCATATCCAAAATGTTTTTATTGCCCCACTTCCTTTGTGTATTGCAAGATGCAGTGTTGATAATCCCAAAAAAGGTGATTGTTGAGCTCAATAGGTTATTACTGGAAATACTCCAGGCTCGAAAAAGAAGCAGAATTACTATAAGTACCCTAAAATAGGAACGAGATGAAGGTGGACTGTTAATTCCTGATATTGAGCTCTATTCCATAGCAGCTCACTTACAACATACAGTGCATTGGCTTGGTGAGGTTGAGAACTGTCAAAAGCAGTTGGCCAAAGGGACACGTGAGAACATCTGATTAGAAAATCAGATGATGAGGGGCAGAGGAATGCCAACTCATATGCCATTTATAGTGAGACAAGTTTGTGGTATCAGGGATCAGGTGATTAAACAGATTGTGAAGCGAGTGCCCTTCGAGCCTTGTATTTAGAGCATATACCCCTTTGCACAGATTGCCCTGACAATGTCCATAAAAAGATTGTGAAGGGGAGTATCTGTAACCTAGGCAGAGTTCTATTCAGATGATAGGTTAGTGATCATAGAGAGGGCTAGGGAGGTCTATAGGGCTAGAGCTGGACAGTTCTTACCATATGCTAAAATTGCAGCTAAAGCCAGAGAAATATGACCAACGTTTCTGGAGGCATCCGCGCCCACACAAATAATGGTAGACATGATGACATCCAGATGCAAAAAACTGATAACCAATTTATACAGAGAGCTGCATGCAGACAGACCCTTGCCATTACTAATGGTACAAGATAGGTGGCAGGAAGTACCTGAAAATCAATCACATAGAGTGGGGCAGGATATGTTTGGGAATTAAGACAGTGTCAATGAATACTCACTTTAAGCTGATACAGTATAATTGTGTAAATATTAGGGTTAGGCAGTGAGCTCCACTCTGCTTGTGGAGCTAACAGAGCTTTTGGCACTCCACGCTCTGCTTGGAGTGCAGAGTTTGGCCAAAAACTCAGGTAGTTCTCCCAGCGGAGCAGAGCTCACCTTGTGCGCACTGCAGCCCAGTTATGGACCACACAGCACAAGCACAGACAATCTGCGCTTGCACTGTGTAGCCCATAAATGGGCTGCAGTGCACACTCACCCGACGTCAGCTGCGTGGAGGTGCTCGCCGGTGGACCAGCAGCTCCGGATGTTCCAGGGAGGCAGAGAGCCAGCCAGGCCGCTGGGAACGAGGACCCCCTGGGAATGAGGACCCGGGAAAGTCCTCATTTTTTTTTCTATGCACACACTGGGCACAAAAGACCTAAAATGGCAGCTTTCTCTGCCTATGGCCCTGGTCTGAATTCAGACCAGGGCCATAGGCAGTGAAAGCTGCCATTTCAGGCCTCTTGTGCACCGACCTGCTCCGTGTCCACTGACTGCACACTGGGCAGGCCGGTGCACAAAAGGCCTGAAATGGCAGCCTTTACTGACTATGGCCCTGTCCTGCATCTCGAAAGCGCTAAGCAGGGTCGGGCCTTATCAGACCCTACCCTGCTTAGCGCTTCCGAGATCAGGCGCATTCAGGACCACTACGCAGCTCATGGAACTCTGCGGAAGTCCACAGAGTTATTTACCAACTCTGAGGAATTCCGCTGAGTGGAACTCTATCAGCTCCGCCCACCCTTAATGCATATGATGTACTTAAAACCAATCAAACTTCATACAATTTACCACAACCACACCTCTCGATGTCCTAAATGCCATGTTGAGGAAGCTGATTTTATCCACATTATATTGCCCAGTGATAAAAAAAACTATATTTGGACCTAACGCAAAGGCTCAGTGAATCTATTGGTAGGACTTTATCACTCATAATGAAGCAGTGCTTACTGGGGGTATTCCTTAGGGAAAAGGCAAACTTGGTAGAGATATGGTAGAGCGGCATTTTGAGGGAGTCCCTACAAGGTGACACAGGATGAACCCCTCCTAACCCCCCAAAGCACTAGGACATCATGAATATACCAGACTGCATATATTTCTTTAGAATGTAGACTGTTATAGTTGTAAATTAAGTTGTCTTACAATCTGGAGGGTATGAGCAGCGAAGAGGAGAAGGTGGGGTGGTTAAACCAGCCAAGGGTGACGTAAGTAACCATTGACTGTAGATGGGATAGGCGGATGCGATGGCTTGACATCAGTCCACCTGTTGTTCGCATATGTGGACTTGTAATGAAAAGAAAATGGTTACTATCCCGTAACATATAGGGAGAGAGGAGGGACATGAAACTGAGGTGTAGGAAAAATGTGCAGGACTGCTTGACGAATAGGTATGGGAGTTTTGGTTCATGTTAAAAATTGTTATGACGTGAAATACTTTTTATCGGTTATGTTATACATTGCCTGTAACAGGGGATATGGTTGTTACATGATTGAAGTTATAATTTTGCAATCTACTTGTTGAAAACCATTTAAAACAGATATATATTTTTTTTTTACATGAATCACTATCAATGTATCTCTTGTGAATCTTGTCTTATTCAAGAACTGAGTTTATCTGCGGTGTCAAGCAAAGGTGCTGGTTTATAAAATAAACTCCTGTAAAGCCTCCCAAGGTGATGCCCAAAGGAGAAGCTATCCAACAGGGATAGCTTCCCCATCATGAATCAGTTACCAGCTCCTTTGAGTAGTCAATAACTTTTCAATGGTTTGCAACCTCAATTGTGGTCACAAACCAGTGTAAGATTTCAATAAGAATTAGAAATAGGAGATGATACCCATTCCATGCCCCCTTCAAAACCTGTTCTTGGGAAAGTAATAAACTTGTTGTCATAATACACAGCTTGCTTTGGGATCTGTCATTGGCTAATCGATAAGCCCTCAGAAACCTATTTATTGAATTTGGAAATACATTGAACATAGAATGTATTTAAACCCAAATTATAGTCTCAATTGTACCATTGTGCATAGTAACACAAGCATTATTCAACTACGACTGGGGCCCAAACAGGGATTCTCCATGTGGTACTATAGCACTGAATATAGCATGTTATCTGACCCAACGTTGGAGGGGAGAAGAGAACTCCCAAACATTTAAGTTTCACTGGGGCTCTCAATTTTTTTTAACGAATGGGAATAGCAGGGACATAACAGATAGATGATTATTTGGCAGAATGGACAGAATGAACAATCAACACTTTTACAACAACAAAGGGAGCAATATGAGTGAAGACATGTTGTCAGTTAGAAGATGGACGAATAAAACCACATAAAAATGCCATTGTGAGAAGAGGTAGCAACTCCTATTAGTTGAAATGTGACATTTATATCCCAAGAGAAAAAATAAATTAAGAATCTGATAGAGCTGGTGACAGGGGCAGATCTTAAAATATTTAATGATGCGAGACAAGAAAGCTTTGCACAATTAATACCAGTTTTGCTAAACGCAGGTGTAGCAAAACTGGTATCAATTGCACTGCACTGACAAAAGCATATCCAGCCCAAAATCAAAACGGACCCCACTGGAGGTCAATATATTCAAGGCTCAGATAGATGAAAGACCAAGCTTTACGCAACATTGTGACATTCTCACAGTTGTTGGAAAACCTTCTCCGAGAAAGTGGGGTGAGAAGACTGGAAGAAAATGTGGATAAACTGCCAGACCTTGGTTGAGATGATTTGCCACTGGTGTCCTGGGGTCCATCCTACTATTGTCTGCGAACTGTCCAGCTATAAAGCCTTTCTTCACTTGGCTCTCAGGGTAGCAAAAGTGAGCAGGTATAGGCTTCCTCAGGCATGTAGAGTGCAAGATCTCAGAACTAAACAGACACAAGAATATAATGTCCAGCCCAGGGCCTCTCGCTTATGGAAAAATAAAGTACTTTATCATCACAGTAATGCTAAATACTATACAATCCAATGGGTGTACTAAGCTATGTTCTAACTGTGAGGCACTATACCCTTCTATCTTCCTGTACAGGAGACAGTTTCCAGAGGCCACAATGTCACCACATACTGGAATATGTGGAAGGCAAATTCCCGCAAGAAGCTGCCGCCTTCTCAGAAGAAAAAGGCAAAGGAGTGAAAAACATTCTTGTTGGACGAGGACTGCGCAGGAACCAGGAATCTAGAATCCGATAGTAGAATTCTTCAGGAACGATAAATCAGGACCTGCAAGTGGAGGTGGAGAGGAAACAGGCGAAGGAACACAGTTTTTTTGTGGCACACTCTCCAACCTGACTGAAGTCTTCATATAGAAAGAGAACAGGAAAAGAAAATGACATCAAACATCACATGAGAGGGAACACCAAGGATTGGGAAAATCAGAAAGGAATCAAAACCTGAACCAGACTAGTTGCAGAGCAGCTTTAAAAGGCAGCTACAAACCCTCCGACAGGTGATTTCCATTTTGGAGCTGGAGGAGCAAGGAGCAGCAGCTAGGAGCCAAGGGCATGAGGGAAGAAAGCCTCATGTGAGTGAAACACAAAGCCCATAATGCAGGTCTCATGCAGTGTTTTCTGAGGCCCATGAACTGTGGAACCATGCACGGTACTGAGACACTGTGGTTATAACACCCAATAATAATTCTCCTTCCTCTTGTTCTCCAAGATGCCGCTATTATAATTCCTCATCCCTCTATTAGCTCAGTCAAATATTAGGATAGTCTTTGAGAGACAACATGTCCAGTAACACCTAATTCTGGCAGCATGGCAATCTTTGATGGCTAAATTCTGGTGCTCTGCAGAAGCAGATGCAACTTTTCATTTGAGTTCCTAATTTTGGTGACTTTGACACAGTTGTGGCCTCCAATTCTATCCAGGTCGATCTGGATTCTCTGCTTTATTGGTGAGAAAGCTTTTTTTGTTCTGACTGGCAAATGGCCGCACTCATCTCTCAAGGTTGATGAAGACTGCCTGACTGCACAGTCTGACACACTCTGTTATAGCTCACTCCTGCGCTGTAAAGAGAGTATTTGTGGGAACCATTTTACAGCACAAGTCTCTGCGACATTGCGCTTTTGGGTTGTTTGCTGCCTCTGGGGCTCTTTGTGCTGGGAACATGCTGGCCTTCTCCTCCTGGACATTCTCTCCTCCTGCATCGTCAGGCCCACTTCTTACCTCTCTCAGCAGGCATGCTTCTATTCCCTTTAGGCAGACCATCAACTCCTCCCAAAGCAATTGTTAAATTAAAACGTCCCCTCACCTCTGTGAAGCTGGGTTTCAGGCAAGCACCAACCCTGTTTGAGCATAAACTATTTAAGTACTCTGTGGAGCACACTCCCTTCTTTAGTCAAGATGAACTTTGGGATGAAATTTAGTAGGGTAGTTTGGATCCCATTTATATACACACATTCCGGAGAGGGGATGCGGATCCACTGTCGAAGACTTCAAGAACTGGTTTGGATTGGTACTCCTTCAAAGGTCAATTCCAGACAGTCCTGTGCAAAGTGATATCTCTCACAACACATAGCAATGGCACTGGCTCCAAACAGGAGTACCCATAACATGGGTACAAGAAGAGTAAGGGCCTAATTTAGGTCTTGACAGACGGAATACCCCATCACAAACGTGACAGCTATCCCATCTGCTGTATTATGATCCCCATGGGATAGAATGGGATCTTAAGACTGCGAATGGGCTATCCGTCACATTTGTGATGGAGTATTCCCTCTGGAAAGACCTAAATCAGGCCCTAACTTCTTTGCACCTGGCTGTCATCCACCTTCCTGAAGCAGTAATCAAGGACAGATAAAAGGACAGGCCCTGCTTAGAAACTTCCTCACGCTGAACAGAGGTAACTGCAGCCTCGCCACTCAACTTTACCATTCACCATACAGCAGTATTTAGGAAGAATGTATTAGCAGTACTTTGCTAACAAGACCCTCATAGAATTTCTAAAGGTAGTATTATCTCGATCCTCTTCACTTCAGCGTCTGACTCCCCATCCTCCGGGCCCACGAGTGAAGGCCATAAGCTTCCACTGTCTGTGGAAATTTATTCACCCTTCATCTTGTGCCATGGTAAACCAATGCCTCCAAGTTCGATCTCAGAGGCCCCAATATTCAGACTCAAACAAAATCAAGAGTCCTACTTCCACACGTGTTACACAAGTACTGGAAACAAACATGCACCTACTAGACATACACAGGGAATATCGATACAAGGTTCTAGGTTTCACTTAACAGCAGAGCTTTACAAAAGAGAGGTCAGTAGTCTGCACAATCATTCACAAAAAGAAAAAGGCAGGTCATACTACAGATTCATAAAATATGCCACACGACCACCACTTTAAATGATGCACCCAAGGCATGGACATCGGTCCAATGTCAATTCTGTGCGAATGCTTGGTGTGTTCTTCCAGGTCACAGGATAGGTCCTGGACCTTGCATTCAGGGACAGACTTACGCTTCTGCGCATACACTGATTACCAAGGGCAAAATAAACAGGAAGATTAAAGTTTCACATGCAGTCAGGCATTCAGGGCCCATTTACTTTACAGAAAACATTTCCATCACAGCCCAAGCACTGATGTGTTCAAGGGAGGTGGCCATTAGCTCTAGGCTTGAACCCATTCAACTTAACTAATAACAACATCTTTTGTACTGTAGGATAAAGTACAAGCTTTGGGCAGAAGGCAGTCAGAAAGACGTTGCCACAGTAAGACAGAAGATTTAAGGTTTCTTGTAGTAGTTTGGCAAACAGGGTAGAAATGTTGGTTGTCTCATGAGTAACAGGTTATACAAAGGAGTCTCATCCGCAAGAAGAGGAGGTGATTCCCGATATTAAATCGTTAAAACACTGACATTGACAGAGGCAACAAGAGACATGCCCTGGACCAAGCTCAATACCTTTGTAAAAAGGAAATGTCAGCCAGGGATGGAATGATTATCAAATTTGAGATGTTAATATTTAAGACCAGGGGAGGTCTGCAAACATTTTACAAATTTTGGGGAAGTTGAAGGACAAGCACTAGGAAAACAATAATGGTGTAGACAGCCAAGAGGACAGGAAACTAGTGAAGAAGAGACATAGACATTAGAATCTTTGTGACCCTAATTCGAGGGAGTGAAGTAAGGTGGAATTTTAGCGCTTATCAGACACCCAATGCCTTATGTAATATTTCAGTACTTTGTACTCTTTGTACTACCTTGCTCAGCATTGTTTAAACTCAGACACGACATGATCTCTGATAATGAAGAATTGTATGAGGAATTTGTGGGAGCTATCAAACTCAATTACATATTACAATGATTAGGAATTCCCAGGGCCTGGAATCTATTATTTACTAGTTTTTCAAACATGTATTGCTATGGGTCAATAGCTTCTGTAGAAAAAAAAAACATTCTCAGATTGTGAAGCAGATTATATATGCACAACATAAGTAAATATGTCAAATGTCATGGGATCAGGATGTGAATAACATAGCTCCTTGTCAACAATGCATGAGATTTTGTATATAGCCGTACAAATGTCTGCGTTTGAAACATTCAAAGAGTGCTTTTTTTAAATTGAAAAAAAAACTTCTTAAGGGTTGAGTTTGTCTACTTTTTTAGAGCTACATACTGGTTTGAACTGGGCTGAGTCAAGCTTGGAGGATGTTCTTCATTAATTATGAGTTTAGGATTACGTGTTTGGGGCCCAGCCGCTTGGATGAGATGGGTTCTTTATGTTGAAAGCGTACAGTGGGTCATGATTAATTGAATCTACATCTAAATGAAGCCAGATTGACTTGTTTGGTTTGTAGAACTTGACATTTTTTGTATGTTTATGCCGAGGAAGATCTGAGGGGTAATGACTGAAGCTACTGCCAGCTTGTATCCTTCTGCAATCACTGCTGAGATGGTGACCAAGAAAGAAAGTTCACACGTTTGAGTTCATGAGAATGTATCTTGCATATAGAACAAGAGTTGATGGTGACTTTTGAATTGCAATAATTATTATTATAGCTAGTATTCTGATGTAAAAAGTGGTGGAAAGAAGTAACGTGTTACTGGGGATTGACGATGGCATGAAGTAGATTGAAATGGTGGTTTGATGGAGGAGTGATCGCAGGCAAGATTAATGTGTTTGCAAAATCTTGCCTTCTTTTCTTTTCACCTCACCCTCCTTACTCTTTTAGGATAAACAGCCTTTATATCGATTTCTTCCAATACTGCCCTTAGGTCTTCTTTCTGCTTCTTGCATCGACTCAAGGCTCCTGCTCTTATTCAATCTGGATTGGGTCAGTTGATTCATGGACTAAACTAGCAAGGACAAAGTATTGGATATCATGTCTGGCCTTGCTTGGCCTTGAGGAGGCTAGCCTGGTTGAAACAATTACTATTTGTTAGAAATGGGGTGTCTAGTTGGCAGAGGTATTCACCTTTGTCCAAATAGGGACCACAATCCAAATTATCCTGTTACCACCCCTTGGTAGCTTGGCACTGAGCAGTCAGGCTTAACTTAGAAGGCAATGTGTAAAGTATTTGTGCAATAAACCATTCAGTAACACAGTAAAAACACCACAAAAATACACCGCACAGGTTTAGAAAAATATAAGGTATTTATCTGGTTAAATTAGGTCAAAACGATAAAGATTCAATAAGCACAAATTGAGATAATACTTTTGCAAGATTAAAAAGAGCCTTAAATCTTAGAAATCAACAGTTATCTCTTGTTTGCATGAAGTACTTGTATTGCGTCAAAAATAACACACAGAGACCGCAGAGGAGGAGATGCGTGGAAAAATAGGGTGCACTTCGGAATTTCCAGTGCGGCACAGATGATGCGTTGCATCTTTCTACACTGCAAGGGACTTTGCGTCGATTTCCGGTGCAAAGTCTTGGTTCCTCACTGCGATGTGGCGATCTTTATGATGCCCAGGGACGATGCATAGAAATCCTGGGTGTGCAGGGCAAAGTCACAGGTGTTGCGCCAATCCAGTATGGCAATGCGTTGAATTTTCTGTTGCACGGCAGGCGCTGTGTTGATTCTTCACTCTGGAAGTTGGGCTGCATCATTCCGGTAGGGCTGTGCGTCACATTTCCAGTTGCAAAGCAGGCGCTGCATCGACTCTTCACTCGGGAAGTCAGGCTGCGTCGTTCCGGTTTGGCTGTGCAGCGATTTTTTCGTCGCAAGGCAGGCTGTACATCGTTTCCAGCAAGCTGTGTGGCGATTTTCAGCACACAAGGAGTTCCTTGAAGAGATTAAGTCTTTTTGGCCCTGAGACTTCAGAAAACAGGAGGCAAGCTCAATCCAAGCCCTTGAAGGGAACTTCTCAGCATCGACAGAGGGCAGCAGAGCAACAGCAGTGCAGCAGTCCTTCTCAGCAAAGCAGTCCAGATGAGTCCTTTGGGCAGCCAGGCAGCTTCTCCTGACAGGTTACAGGTTCAGAAGTGTCTGATTTGGTAGGGTCAGGGACCCAGTTTATATACCCCAAAATGCCTTTGAAGTGGGGGAAGTGGCTTTGAAGTGCACAAGGTCCCTTTTCAGGACAGGTCTGTCTGCCAGGGTCCCAGTAGGGGGTTTGGCAGTGCATTGTGTGAGGGCAGACCACTAGCCTTTGAAATGTAAGTGTCAGGTCCTCCACTCTTCCAGCCCAAGAAGATCCATTCATTGTGTAGATGAGTGCAGGTGTTCCTGGGTATCTTGTGTTCGTGGTTGGCTGGGTGAAATGCAAATGGGAGCTGTCAACCAGCCCAGCCCAGACATGGATTGGAGACAGGCTATAAGGCACAGATGGATTTTAAGTGCAGAGAAATGCTCACTTTCTAAAACTGTCATTTCTAAAATAGTAATAAAAAAATCCAACATCACCAGTAAGCAGGATTTTGTATTACCATTCTGGCCATAGTAAATATGACCTGGTTACCCCTTTCTGATCAGAATCTACCACTTAAACAGTATATGAGGGTAGCCCTATTGCTATCCCTTGAAAGAAGCAGGCCTCACAGTAGTGGAAACCCAATTTAGGAGTTTTCCACTACCAGGACATAAAAAACACTCATGTACAGGTCCTGTCTTTTAACTACAATGCACCGTGCCCTATGGATAACCTAGGGCCTACCTTAAGGTTGACGTATATGTCTGAAAAGGGGAGTTTAGGGCTTGGCAAGTACTTTTAAATGCCAAGTCGAAGTGGCAGTGAAACTGCACACACAGGCCTTGCAATGGAAGGCCTGAGACATGGTTAAGGGGCTACTTATGTGGGTGGAGTGCCCACTAGTAGCATTCAATTTACAGGCCCTGTGCACATGTAGTGCACTTTACTAGGGACTTACAAGTAAATCTAATATGCCAATTGGGTATGAACCAATGTTACTATGGTTGTAGGGAGAGGGCATATGCAATTTGGCACTGGTTAGCAGTGGAAAAGTGCGCAGAGTCCTAGAACCAGCAAAAACAGTGTCAGAAAAGTGGAGTGTGTCATGTGCCGAGGACGAGACCAGCTCGTCCTGCACCCGGCCCACGAGGGGAGGAATAGCACTCCCCTGTGGGCCTCTCACCCCCCTCCCATGGGCAGGGATGGAAGGGGAATCACTTCCCCTTCCACCCCGGTCCCGCCAGTGATATCTGATGTCATCGGAGGTCACCCCATCGCTCCCTTAGGGTGGCAGAAGCCACTAGGCACCAGGGATATATTTTTTAACATTTTATTACATGAGGGGAGCGACCCCATAGGCAAAGGTCACTCCCTGGGGGGGAATTGTTTTTAGGCCATTTCTGCCCCCCTTGGGGGCAGATTGGCCTATATTTATGAGGCCAATCTGCCCCTAAGGGGGCAGAAAATACTACACACTAGGGATTTTTTTAGTGTCAATTTCACGCAAGGGGAGCTACCACTTATGCATGGGTTGCTCCCCTGGGGGGGCTTTTTTTTAAGGCCTTTTTCTGCCTCCCTTGGGGGCTGATCGGCCTATTTTATTTAAGGTGCCTGGGATTTTTTTTTTTTTTTTTTACAGATGGGGAGTGACCCCTTAGCCAAGGGTCGCTCCCCTGGGGGCAAATTTATTTTAGGTTATTTCTGCCCTCCTTGGGGGCAGATCGGCCTATTTCTATTAGGCCCAGAAACCACTTAGGCACCAGGGATTGGTGTGTCTTGTTTTTGGGGCAGCCACTTGGGCAAGTGTTGCGCCCCATGGGGCACATTACTGTTGGTCATTTCTGCCCCCCTTGAGGGCAGTTTGGCCTATTTTGTTTAAGGCCCATCTTCCCTCAAGAGGGGCAGAAAGCCCACTAGACACCAGAGAAATATTTGTATAAAAAAAAGAGGGTTGGGGTATGGCCATACACCCACCCCCACCCCAAATAAATGGGGACAAAGTTGTTTTGCCCACCGGTGGACAGATGGGTCAATAACCCCAGATTTACTCTCCGGTGGAAAGGTGGGGCTGAAAGCCTACAAGATGCCAGGGAATTAAAAACAAAATAGTGGGGTGGTGGCTAGCAACCAGTATGGGCATGGTTATGACCCCACCCCAGCTAAAGGGGATAACAGTCTTTCAGCATTACCCCCGTACACTAAAAGATGTTATCTCAACGGCATGAAAGAGGACATTTGATTATTTGGGGTTTTGATTTTACATTTGGGTCTTAAGAGCTTGGCTAACTCTCAAAATCATCCCACTTGGAATAGTGTGGGCTGCACTCTTTGGACTTTGGGACGCTGCCATCTAACAAAATATACAAGACCTAGAAACATCTGAAAACTAAACATCTGGGTGAGTCCAGGGTGGTGTACTTCACATGAACCCAGCACCATTTTCTTACCCACAATGCTCTGCAAACCTTCAACTTTGCTTGAAATCACACATTTTCCACACATTTTTGTGATGGAACCTTCCGAAATCTGGAGGAATCCACAAAATTCCTACCACCCAGGACTGTCGCATCTATACCGATAAAAATGCTTCCCCACTTGTCAGCCTAAAAATTGTTTTTTTTTCAAACTAGGCCTTTTGGACCTGCTTTTGTTCCCCCTCAATGTGGACATGTTTTTGGCTCTTCCTTGTCACAGGCACTTGGCCTACCTCCACAAGTGAGTATCATTTTTGTCGGGACACTGAGGGAACGTTGGGTGGTAGGACATTTGTGCCAGTGCGGTGATCCCACATAACTTTGGGGAAAATATGATTTTTTAGCAAAATTTGAGGTTTGGTGAGGATTCTGGGTAAGAAATCACTGGGGAATCCACGCCAGTCACACCTCCCTGGACTCCCTTGTGTGTCTAGTTTTCAGAAATGTCTGGGTTTGGTAGGTTACCTAGATGGCTGCTGAGCCCAGGACCAAAAACGCAGGTCCCCCACCTGCAAAAACAGGTAGTTTTTACTGTATAATTGATAATTTTGATGTGTCGATGTAATGTTTTGGGGCATTTCCTGTAGCGGGCATTAGGCCTACCCACACAAGTGAGGTACCATTTTTATTGGGAGATGTAGAAGAATGCTGGGTAGAAGGAAGTTTGTGGCTCCCCTCGGATTCCAGAACTTTGCAGGACAAAAATGTGAGGGAAAAGTGTTTTTTGCCAGAATTTGAGGTTTGCAAAGGATTCTGGGTAACAGAGCCAGGTGAGAGCGCCACAAGTTACACCATCCTAGGTTCCCCTATGTGTCTAGTTTTCAGAAATGTCCAGGTTTGTTAGGTTTTCCTTGGTGTCGGATGAGATAGAGGCCAAAATCCACAGCTAGGCACTTTGCTAAAAACAGGGCAGTTTTCTATGGGAAAATGTGATGTGTCCATATTGGGTTTTGGGGCATTTCCTGTTGCGGGCACTAGACCTACCCACACAAGTGAGGTACCATTTTTATCGAGAGACTTGGGGGAATGCTGGACAGAAGAAAGTTTGTGGCTCCTCTCAGATTCCAGAACTTTGCAGCACCGAAATGTGAGGGAAAAGTGTTTTTTTTAAACTAAATTTAGAGATTGCAAAGGATTCTGGGTAGCAGAACCTGGTGAGAGCCCCATATGTCACCCCATCCTGGATTCCCCTAGCTGTCTAGTTTTCAAAAATACATAGGTTGGGCAGGTTTCCCTAGGTGCCGGCTGAGATAGAGGCTAAAGTCCACAGCTAGGCACTTTCCAAAAAACATGTTAGATTTCAATGTACAAATGTGATGGGTTCATGTTGGGTTTCCTGTTGCGGGCACTAGGCCTACCCACATAAGTGAGGTACCATTTTTATCGGGAGATTTGGGGGAACAAGAATAGAAGAACAAGTGTTATTGCCCCTTGTCTTTCTCTACATATTTGCCTTCCAAATGTAAGACAGTATGTAAAAAAGACGTCTATTTGAGAAATGCCGTATAATTCACATGCTAGTGTGGGGACCCCGGAATTCAGAGATGTGCAAATAACCACTGCTTCTCAACACCTTATCTTGTGCCCATTTTGGAAATACAAAGGTTTCCTAGATACCTATTTTTCACTCTTTATATTTCACAAAATGAATTGTTGTATACACGGTATAGAATAAAAACCCATTGCAAGGTGCAGCTCATTTATTGGCTCTGGGTACTTAGGGTTCTTGATGAACCTACAAGCTCTATATATCCCTCAGCCAGAACAGTCCAGTAGACGTAACGGTATATTGCTTTAAAAAATCTGCCATAGCTGGAAAAAGTTATAGAAGAAAACGTAGACAGAAATGGCTCTTTTTTCACCTCAATTTCAATTTTATTTTTATTTTAGCTGTTACGTTCTGTATGAAAACCTTGAGGGATCTGCACAAATGACCCCTTACTGAATTTAGAATTTTGTCTACTTTTCAGAAGTGTTTAGCTGTCCGGGATCCAGCATTGGGATCATATTTATTTCTGTCACTAACTGGACGGAGACTGAAAGCACAAAAAAATTGTAAAAATGGCGTAAGTCCCAATAAAATGCCAAAATTGTGTTGAAAATGTAGATTTCTGATTCAAGTCTGCCTGTTCCTGAAAGCTAGGAAGATGGTAATTTTAGTACCACAAACCCTTTGTTCATTTCATTTTCAGGGGGAAAACCACATGCTTTCTTCTGCAATCCTTCTTCCCATTTTTTTTTTTTTAAACTAACTTTTAGCTGTATTTTGGCTAATTTCTGGGTCTCCTCCAGGGGAACCCACATCCTAGAATCCCTAGGATATAGGAAAAAAAAGGACGCAAATTGGACGTGGGTAGCCTATGTGGACAAAAATGTTATGAGGGCCTAAGTAAGAACTTCCCCAAATAGCCAAAAAAGGCTTGGCACCTGAGGGGAAAAGGCCTGGCAGCGAAGGTATTAAGGCTTACTGTGGTTAATATAAAGCAGCACATCTAGATTTGTGCATCTGGGCTGCTGTTGGAACCTATAAAGAGACTTCATGATAGAGGTATTGTAACTGGTTTATTTGCCCCAGGGCTGTGGCAGATAACACTGTAGATGTTGATGTTTGGGATTCAAGTGTTGACTTTGATAGAAATAGGATAACCGTTCTACTGCTCTCTTGAGGTCTGAAGGGAGGTGACTGCTAGGAAGTTGGTAGTCAGAAGGAGGTGGTTACATTGATGTTTGCAAAGAACAGTCACTACTAAGTAGGATAAAGTCTATTTTAACTGGGCTCAATTTGTGGAAGGCAGCATACATTAAATTTCAGATTTCAGAGGGAGCATTTTGGGATGTTTATATCCTCTCTGAAGTTAATCTTAACATCAGGCTGGATCCCAATACCATGTTAGTGAACGTGGCCCCATGCTCTGTTACCAAGTCCCTCCATGTCTTCTCGTACACATTAAGCTGAGCATCCTAGATGCTTGTGTTTAGTGATGCAAGTGTTGACTTTGATTAGAATGAGATAACGTTTCTACTGCTCTTTTGTGGTCTGAAGGGAGATGGCTGCTAGGAAGTTTATAGTCGGTAGGAGGTGGTTACATTGATGTTTGCAATGAACAATCACGACTAAGTAGGATAAAGTCTATTTTAACTGGGCTCAATTTGAGGAAAGCAGCATACATTAACTTTCAGATTTCAGAGGAAGCATTTTGGGGTGCTTATATCCTGTCTGGCGCTAATCTTAAAGTCAGACTGGGTCCCAATACCATGCTAGTGAATCTGGCCCCATGCTCTGATACCAAGTCCCTCAGTGTCTCCATTTACACATTAAGGTGAACCTTTGGGTACAACTCAGAGATAGGGATAGGTGGGGATCTGGATGTTTTAATTAGGCGAAATGTCTTTCTCCCCATTAAAGAACCAATTATCCAGCCTTAACCTTCCGGCATGGCCCGGGGCGGATTTGAGGATGGAGAAAAATAGCCTAATATTGACTCTATTGAGCATATTCTGTAGCTGGAACTGAGATCATTTGAAGATCAATAAGGCCTTGTGAAGGCTGGGCAGATGCAGCTCTTTACTTATCCAAGATTGAGTGTTTATATTAGTTTATCACAAAATGCAGTTTCTCTTGCTCATGGCCACACAATGCCTATTGGGAATGCACAACATAAGTGTATAGCTCCAGAATCCAAACTCAAAAGCATTACTGCTAGGCCATGTGTGGTGTCACTGAGACCATGGATCCTTAGTTTGTATCCAGGCTTAGATTAAAACAGATGGGATCACCTTTACAATGTTGAACATGTAATGTTCTCCTTAAGAAGTAAATTGTAAACTGATCCAGGAACTGTCCACCAAGTTCAGATATAAAACAGGAACATTGTGATGGTAACATCAGGGCCCCTTAAAGGTAAAGGTTAACTTTGAGGCTACAAAACATGTTATCATGGGCAAGATGTACAGAGGGATTTTACAGTGGCAAAGGCTCCGATTTACAAAATTGGAACCTTTGCAACTGCAAAATTACATTTTGGAATGTACAAAACCCAAATGCAGCTTAGTTACATGTTACTGAATTGCTATTTGGGTTTGTGAGTACATACCATATTAGTATTTGGAAGGGGTGTATTTATGGCATTCCTTCAAAGTAGGAATTTGCAATGCAATGTATTCATGTTTTGCAACCAAAATCCGTTCACAAAAAATTCACATTTTACCAACTACATAAAGTTATTGGTAGCCCATTCGCAAACATGATGGTGGACTTGTTAATGATAGCAAAAACATTTTTAGGAGTAGGCACTGGTGCCATGGACTTCTGCCTAGTCTTCAAAGAAGTTTGTAAAATGTTTTTTTTGTTTTATCTGCATCACATTTTCCATGAAGGAAAACAGGGTAACAAAAAAATGCTATATTTAAAAGAGATCATTGACATGGTTTTCTGCTTACCCCAGCAGACCACCATGCCTGTTATGGCACCAAATCTTGGAGGGATGCAGCTTGCGGCCAACCTCATTAATATGCATAAGTTAGGTTAAATTGCAGCCCAGTATGATTCAGTATTTTAAGATCTGAGCTATTTGCACGTAGGTTGGATTGCATAATACACTGGATTCGGTAACAGTCAGTGCCTAAAATTGCAAATACAATGCTCGACCATCTTGCCTTGTGTGTTGTATAAACTGCACCTAGGTGCATGTACAATATGAGGGGTTGTGAGTTTTCTTAATGTTATGCAAATTGAAAAAGCCCTGCTTCAAGGAGCTATGAGTCACAACTGCTGATTACTGATCACTTTGAAGAAAGGCATTACCATTTTGACAGCTTTATGAAAAAGGAGCACATTATAAAACTAATTTTTAGCAAAGAACAGACAAAGCCCATTCTTCCTTAAATATTAGTTTTGATAATTGAGTTCCTTAATGGGATCATCCTCATTACTCGTCTAAAAATATCTTTTGTCTGGTGCCAAGCACCAGGCCTTCCTACGGATTTTTTATAATGTTCAATGGAACGTGGTGGCATGCGCATATGTTCTTGCAGCAAGCCATATGGCATTCCCTCAGCGGTGATAGGGTGCGGGGGGGGGCGTTGCACTCTACAGCATGTCAGAATGATTTCTGTAGCATCTCCTGACAAACAGAGCTGGCAGGAGTGAACCTGAAATAATTCAAACCCATAAATATGCGCAGTTAGCTTCACACACAACATGTTTTTCTCAAGTCTCAATATTTATCAACATTTTTTTAATATTGTGTTTCAAATCCTCTCGAAATCTGAAGTAAAAAACAAACTTGCACAGCTGGTGTCACGCTTGGGTGGACGACAATACACATAAAATAAATACCTTGTACCAGTAATTAACAACCATGTCGCCATTCTGCTCAGGATGGTCTTGTCTATTTACACTCTTACCATTCAGTTACACTTTTTTTTACACATTCTATCTATCAGAATCCTTGAGAGAAAGGATTCTTATCAGTATCCTTTCTCTCAAAGGCCACCTTGTCAATCTGGTTCTCCACCATTAGGCTAGCTCAGTTGAACACAGTGGCCCCAGTTATGAGTAATGTAATGTAATGTAATTCGAGATTTATAAAGCACGTTCCTACTCAAAGAGCATCGAAGCGCTGGGAAGAAAGCACATAGTAAGAAAATAGACAGAGGATAGGAAAAATAACAGAAATAATGAAGATAGAAAGACATCCAATAGAGGAAATTGAAACAAACTGAATCAAAGACCCTGATCTTGATGTACCAAGAAATTAACGAGAAAAGAGCAAAGTTTTCACCATTTTCCTAAATTTCATATAACCTGATTCTTGCCTAATATTCTGTGGGAGAGAGTTCCATCCTCTGGCAGCAGCTACTGTAAAAGCTTTGTCTCCCCATTTGGCTTTATGTGTGCGAAGGACCTGAATCACGCGAGCTTGGGAAGACCTCAAGCTTCTTTTAGGTACATGCAGGAGGAGTCTGGAAGTCAGGTACCGTGGTCCTATTCCATGAACTGCCTTAAAAGTAAGACAGAGCGACTTAAACTGGATACGCTGCGCCACTGGTAACCAATGTAATTTCCTGAGACTCTCTCTAACTGATATACATCGTGGGAGATTAAGAACCGCTCTGACAGTGGAATTCTGAACTAATTGGAGTCTTTTTATCAGCCCCTTATCCAGATTAAGGAACAGTGCATTACAGTAGTCTATCTTAGAGATTACCAATGCCAGGATAGCAGATACTCTCCATTCATGTAACAGATAGGGGAAGATTTTTCTGAGCATTTAAATTGATCAGAAACTGATGTTTACCACATGATTAATCTGTTTTTTTAAAAGACAGATGTTCGTTGAACAAGATGCCTAGGTTTCTAGTAACAGTAGTGGGCACAGGGCAATTACCACATTCAGAGGGCCACCACCGTGAGTTCCATAAATTCTTTCCAGGTCCAAAACATAAAACTTCAGTTTTGGTGGCATTCATTTTTAGCCAATTGGTCTTCATCCATTTACTCACTTCCACCATACAATTACTAAACCGATCTGCAACCTCCTCCCATGGCTGATTAATAGGAATAATAAGCTGGGAGTCATCACCATAGGATGATGGAATAAAACCAAAAGTACGGATTAGACTAGCCAAAGGCGCTACATACACATTAAACAATGTGGGGCTGAGGGAAGATCCCTGCGGAATCCCACATGGCAGAAGATAAGGTCTAGATTTGAAATCACCACAGCTAACTGTGGTCCATCTATTTGTAAGAAAAGACTTCAAAAGTTTAAGCGCCTTGTCCCTCAAACCCACATGATGCAAACGGGACATTAATAGTGTGGGAGAGATAGTGTCGAAGGCAGCGGATAAATCTAAAAGAACCAAAACCGCCCCCTTGCCTTCATCAACCATCCTTCGAATAGTATCAGAGGATGAGATTAGGGCAGTTTCAGTACTATGTCCTTTTCTAAACCCGTATTGGGAAATACCAAAAGCATGCGCTTTTGTTAAAAACTCTATCAATTCAGAGTTCAAATTTTTTTCTAGAATGTTTGCCAAAAACGGGAGACGTGCTATTGGCCGCAAATTACTCATGTCCTGATTATCCCCCTCTGTTTTTTTTTTTAGGGGTACTGCTATTGTTTCTTTCCAGATAGATGGGTACTCCCCAGACATAGCTACCTCTTGGTAAATAGGAACCAACATCTGTACCATTAAATCCGGAACCAAGTGAAAAATGGAAGGAGGACACGGATCCAGAGGGGATCCTGATTTAATTTCAAGAATCTTCTTTTTAATAGTTAACATGGAAGGGGATTGGAAATATGACATTAGTGACTGGCCATCTACTGTAGCACTCTCTGTTATCGTGGGGAGTAATACTTCGGGAATGATCTGGGTATCAAAGTTGCTATGTATTTGCAATATCTTATTTTCAAAATGAAAGCAACTTTGTCACAGAAACCCTGAGAGTTTTCTAGACCAGCCGGCTTCATGGGCACAGTTAGGGCCTTAATAGTTTTAAAAAGTTCCCTGGTGGCATTAATAGCCTCCTTAACTTTGGTAGTATAAAATTTAGATTTGGCCATAAATTGTGCTGCTTTATAAGCCTTTAGAGTGGACTTAAAGGCCACCCTTTCCTCAGGTACTGGATTAAGTTTCCACCGTCTTTCCTGCTGTCGATACTTTCGTTGAAGGCGTTTGAGGTATTTTGTAAACCAAGGGTGACCTGGTTTCTTCTGACTATTGGGCCTTCTAATTACAGGGGGTACCATTTCTTCCATTGTCATTTCCACTCCTTTCAGAAAGCTGTCAATCAGGGGCAGGCCCATAGCTTTAGCCTTATCCCAGCCAGCTTCTAAAGCTGGGCCTAATTCCTCTACTTTAACTTGTTTCCATAACCTGGCTACCTTGTTCGTTTCCACGTTAGCAGCCCCAACATTCTTTGAGGCGAGTTTAAATTTCAGCAGATGATGATCCGTCCAACTCAACTGTATCATGGTTACCTCCACCTGTTGAGTAGCTCGTGCAAACACCCCATCCAGAATATGCCCTGCAATATGGGTGGCCGACGAGACTCTGGAGGTCCAATCCAAGGCCTCCATAAAGTCAATGAATTCACTGATCTTAGGAGTTGACGTCTCATCAAAGTGCATGTTAAAATTGCCCAATATCACAGCTTTTGCAGACAGAACCATAGGTTCTATCAACTTAGGCCAGGACTGTAAAAAAAAATGTTGTCGGTCCCGGTGGACGATATATCAACAGCCCCTCTAGTAGTACCCCACTGTTTTGAGAAATTGTAAATGTCATTGCCTCACATGAATCTGTCGAAGAGCTAACGCATGTGCATACCAACGTAGACCTATAGATAATGGCCAGACCCTCCCCTGTTCTGAGGTCTATCAAGTCTATGGAAGGTAAAACCTGGGGGAGAGGCGACAATAAATTCTGGGTCAGATTCTACTTTACCCCAGGTTTCAGTAATAAATAGACAATCAACCTGCCAATCATCAATCATTTTGCAGATTTCCTGTTTATGTTTGGGAAGGGACCTAGCATTTATTAAGGCATACTGAAAGCTGTAATTATGAAATGCCTTCTGTTTAATTTTTTTCTCTCCCAACCCTGCCGGCCCAATGTCTTGGTTTCTTACCTTTGTTGCCTCTATAGGGACTGGAATAGCCCAATTACAGGTTTCACAGGTCCAAATAGCTCCACCCTTCCTTAAAAGCTTAGATACTACATTATTAGTGGGATTAGGCGATAATGTACTGTAATCTTCCTCTCCCCCAGATACTGCACAGCTATGAAAAAGGGCAGCATTTCTGGCCCCGGGGCCCGGTCGGGCGCGGACGGGCGCAGATGGGCTTGCCTTTGGCGAACCGTCTGCGCAGTCGCTCGTTCCGGCACATTTATGCCTGCAGGAACGAGGCCCACCTCAGAATCGGCTCCCTAACGCTAACATGCGGTCCCAACAGGAAGGAGGGCTCTTACTGACCCTCACTTCCTGTTTAATACAAGTAAAAACGATTTCCACTCCCTCCACAGGCTATTTTAAACTAAACTCCTCTTCCCTAAACCCCCAGAACATTAAAAATACTCAGAAATGACTTTTGCACAATTTAAAAATGCTAATTTTAAAAAACACACACATTAATAAAAAAAAACGATTTTCCTTATTTTTCCTTATTTTTCTATTCTATTTTCCTCTTTCTATTAAAATACTAAAATTTAATACATCAAAGCCACAGTAATTATAAAAAGCAAGTGTCACCACACAAACCTTAAAACAGCAAAAGCTAAAAAAAAGTGCTTTCTCTGTTAAGGGCTGTTAATGGCCCGGATATTCCCCACCCCTGAGTTACCAATACGGGGGCTACTGGTAACTCTGGGGTTGAGAAAATCCAGCCCATTACAAACTGGAGCCAGAGGTCAACTAAGAAATGAGGAATTACTGGAGATAAATTGGTAATTCTTGGTCCATTTGCCCTGCTAATTGCTAGTTTTCCTCTGGGCGTTTACCTGGATGTTTCTACTTATTTTAGCAGCTCAAATCTCCAAGTGAAAGTAAAGAGATCTGTGGTCTTCCTATGGATCTTTTAAGTCTGATGGGGCCAGTAACTGCTGCTACTGGCCCAATTAGAATTAAGAGTTCACCCCTTAAGGATGACCATAGCAGTGGAACTCCTGTGAATATAGGTTTTTTTTCACCTTGAATGCTGTGCTGTGTCTACTTGCCTCTGCTCCAGTTTTTATATGGAGGCTTAAAACCAACGCTTAGTAATGCTGTACAATTGACTATATATGCACACGAACTGTATCTCTCTGCCGACAAACTAAGACTCACTTTATCTTACGATCCTTTATACACAGTCAATCAAGTTATGAAGTACCTGAATCTCTTGGAATTTCAAAACATTTAGCGTGTGTTGGAAGTTAACATCTTTTCCATGTTTTTCTCCCATGTCTTGTGCCTTCTGTAGCTGAACCTGTTTCTGTTGGCCATAGGACTCTGCACTCTTTACTTCTGCAAACTAGTAGTAAAGTGCTTGTGCTCTCCTCTCTAAACATGATAAAATTGGTATATGCCTAATTAGCAAATTTAATTTACTGGTAAGTCTCTAATATATCATACAACGTGTACCCAGGGCCTGTAAATTAAATTTTATTGTGCCTGGACTGCAGCACTCATTATGTCACCTACTAAAGTAACACTGTAAAACACATCTACAGGTCTGTCATTGCAGGCTGGGTGGGCAGATTTAAACTGCCATTTCGACTGGGCAAAATCAACCTTTTGCCAGGCCTCCATCTTCCTTTTGAATAATTAATAGCCACCCCTAAGGTAGGCCCTTAATGCCCATAAGGCAGGGTGCATGGTATTTAAAATGTGGGACATGCATTTGTAATGTTTTACATGTCCTGGTAGTGAAAAACCTCCAAAGTTGTTTTTCACTGTATTAAAGATGGTTCTACCATAGGAAACACTGTGTTACATTATACAACATGCATTGCTCAATTTCAGTTTGGAAGCAGTTAGATAAACAGAGGACTTATTCTAATAGTAATTTTAAATCCAACCTAATGGTAAAGTCTGATTTTATAATACTAATTTGGAAATGACATTTTTAGAAAATTGTCATTTTCCTGCCTGATGGCTCCACTTCGGTGAGATGTGGATTGTTTTTGGATATGTAACTCACACCTAGGGAGCTGTGACCAGGGGAACAAGGGTTCTGCCTTGCTGGATTTAGGAGCAGAAGGGTGCTCTGAGTTAGTCTACAGTAAAGTACACAGGAAGTGCTCCAAAAGTATGTAGGGTCACCCCTGAGAGGTTTTACCCTACTGGTTAGGGAGTAGCCAGGAATTTCCCCCTCACAGGCTGGCACTGGGCATAGGATTACCAAGTATGCAAAGTAGGCACCGGCCTATGGGCCCCACTCCTTTTAGGGGCCCTGCAACAACAGATCAACATAATATTGATTTGATTGTGAAAGACATTTACAATCAAGCTTTCTTATGTTGTTTCCAAAAGCTAGAAAAAAATGAATCAACTGAAAGAAGTGAAAACTTTATATTAAAGACTCTATAGAGAAAATACTGTATTAATGCAATTTACCCATTAACAACTTAAAGTACATAAACCATAAACATCAGACTCACATAACAGTTTGTCTCTTAAAAGATCATCTTTTGTCAGCTGTCAGTTTGTAAAACAATTTGGTGCAAACTACGTACATGTAATGTACAGTAGTGATGGTCATCTCCATCTAGCGGCTGACATGCACACTACTTAGTTCAATGTTATCCCACTAGAGTGTGTGCACAAGAAACCTCCAGTAGTGTCACTACATTTTACAGAGTACCACAAATGACCACTATTTTGGGTCTGTTTTAAAGCGGAAATTTGAATGTGTAGGTTGTAATGCAATCACTGTTGATTATTTACATATTGAATAATAGTGAATCTAGTGTTAAAGTAAATTATCAACAAGAGTCAAAATAGTGAAAATAACCTAATATTATTATAATAACAAAAAAATTATAAATAAAATATTTTGTATTTTATATAAATTTAATGACAAAAATGAGTAAACTTGAATTAAACATTTTGTCAAACGCTTAGAATTTGAATCAGTATCACAATTAGATATTTTTAAAACCGTCATTTTGGGACGAAAATCATTTCCTCTCCGTCTAACACATTAGGATATTGTTTGAGGTACTCTGTAAAATGTACTGACACTAACCTTCAAAGTTGAAGCTTTCTGTGAGTTAGTGTGTCGCAAGTTCCCTCCAACTTCAGATCCTAGTAGAATATTCGCGAGTAGACGCATTGAGAACACTGACGAGTATATATACCCAACATCTCATCTGTGTTAGTAAATTAGCTTTTCTGAGTTAGAATGAAGTTTGATTAACTTCTTCATCTAATTTCTACTGTAACAGAACAAATCTATCTTATCCAGGCACCTTTACTCATTTTTGGCTGAGACGTACTAGGAGATAATTTGCGATGCAGGCCCTGACATTTCAACTGCGTAGGGGCCTCCACGGGGTTTCATCCGGCACTTCCCAGTTCAACTTTAAATGTAAATTAAAAAAATTCATCACTCCAGTTCTAATTATTGGATTTTTGTCATTTTGGCGTCATTTTATTTATTAAAATATTTTCTATTTTATTCAACTGATTTATGAGTTTTCTTATGTTGCGTTTTCACTTTATTACTTTTTGTGTGCTGCATAAATACTTTACATCTTGCCTCCAAGTTATGCCTGACTGTTTTTGTGCCAAGCCACCAAAGAATTAAGTGCAGGTTTATTTAGTGACTTTCATGGTTCACTCTGAAAATGACTACGATTCTTTTTTGAGGTGGGTTCTCATTCCCTCAACTAAGACTTCGGTTTTGTACAATATAAATGTATCATTAACATAATTTACTCCATTGACAAAAGTTAATCTTAATACTACTTTGATTCACACATCTGTCATTTGGCCTAGTTTTCATGGGATCTTTTGGGTTGAATATATCAGAAATGCTCCAAAGTGACGTGTTCTGAACAGCAGCCTATAGACCTGATACCTACCTTTACCATGTTCAAGAAATACCCCACCTGCAGATATTTAAAGGAAAACCCATGCTAAACCTCTTTAAATTATGTTAACATTCATAGATGCATTATTTGTCTCCTTTCTATTGTAGTTACTTCCCCAAACAATAAATCATAAATACAGGCCAGCCACGAAATCTCCTTTTAAATGGTGTTATTATTTATAAAGACAAAAATGACCCAACATTATTAATTAAGTACAATAATCTCATTTGGTTATTTTCAGACTAACCTCACAAATCTACCTGAAAGAGGGCAGGATGTGTTCTTCAACGACCCTGTCAGTGATCATTGTTAAAAATATAAAAATATTTTTGTATTTTATTATCTAATCAATCGCGCTCTCTCCCCTCATCATCCTCCACCACTCTCTCTCACCTTCCCCCCATCCTAATGGTCCACAGATCAGTCACATTTTGATTTCATTGACTTTGTACAGAATAGGGCTGAAGGTCACCCGCTTCAGCCACTGGTGCCCTCACTCTGAATGACAACGTTTTGCACATCCACTGAAAAGTAGTCCTCTTCATTGGCCGAACCTCTTATTTAGTCACAGGTTTTTTTATTGAATTTGTTTTAGTGATGCTCACCTTTTTATTTATTGTAGAAAGCACACACATGCAATCTGTAGAAGACGGCATTGTTACTTTTTATTACTTTTGAACTTTTAATGCCTATCGTGGAAGGTTGGAAGAAATACATTTTTAAAAAACGTAGGCTTCCAAAGGCCAAATCTATTTGCTTCGCCAGTGGGTATTTTGTACTTGACACTTGTTTTCACATTCTTGCTCTTTGTAGCATTGCAAATAATATGCAGTTTTTTTATTACTGGTCTCAGTTGTACTTATTTTATCCAGTCTAAAAGGATGCTAGGGTCAGCTCCTTATGAGATTCAAAACTGGGACCTTAGGTGGCTCACATAATGCCGCAGTAAAGGCTTGCACCCCCTGAACTATTTTACAAAAATATATGCACTGTGATAAGGTAGGTCAGGGCGTTAAAGTTTCTCAGAAATCTGTGCCTACCATCCATCAGGCCTCAGGTTTTGATCCTGGAATGGGAGATGGGGGAGGGAGGGCTAGTACATCAGCTGTAGAAAACTGAGTATAAATTTATGAGGATCCTACATTTGTGTCCTGATAATTCGGTGTGTAGTCTGCAGGTGACCTGCCTGATCCTCAAAAGATATCTTGGAGGGTTAAACTGTCTGCTGCAGAGCATTGCATGTGACTGGCAGATTTCAGCTTCATACATTAACTCACAGGCTTTAAGGGTCTCCAGCAGAAAACTGCATGTAACATGCCAGTCACTTTCAGTCTTGATAAGGCAGTGAAGTGGGATAAGCCAAGAAAGTGACTGTGATTAAAGCGCTCACTGCTGACGCGTACATGACCTGGTGCCCACAATCTTGTAGTGCTACTAACTGGTTACAAGTAGTGGTAGTAATCACTCCTGATTAACAAGTGACACCCAGAAGTTTTCAATATAGATTGTTAAATCATCATCAATCCTCAAGACCAGCAATAATGATTAAGTAATATTACCTCCTATGAGGTTGAGAGAGCGTAGCTTATATAATCTATATTAACATGAAATGTTTATGAACTAATGTGTAATAATGCCGCATAGAAAATGTACTAATGTATTTTGCCATAACATGCTTTTGAAATGTACCCACGAGGACTAATGAAACTGACAAATAATGTTGAAATATTGTGATAAAATATGAGTTTGCAATAATATTAAAAGAATATGTATTAGAGTTTTGCTAATAAATCATTAGGCCTTAGTTGGCATGAGTGGAGGCCTAGCTGCCTGACTCTCATATTAAATGTGTTTTTCTAATGTGCAGTGTGCTGACTTGCTAAAGGACATGAACTCTTTGTTTTTTTCCAAAAGCTAGAGGCTGAATGTAACTATAGTAGATCCGTTCTCATGAAATTCGACTTGCTTATAGAAACATTTTAGTTGAATGCAACAGTGTAGATTAATGTTAGGTACAAGGTCGCCTGAACCGGTACAGACAATGGAGTCACTGACCGAAGATGTGCAAAGGACCACGAGAGTATGAAATCATACCGGGCTTTCCACCCGCTAAAGACGTCAATCAAAAGGACCAATAAAATACGTGAGAACTGTTATAGGGTGACAAATTCGATGAGCTAATTTAATGTTAATTGGTTAAAGATAGTGGAGTGCAACCCCTTGTCCAACCAGATTTTAGGGGAATGCACAACGAAAATGGGATAAAAACCCTTGACACCAGGAAGTAAATTAGACTACAGACTAGAGAACTAGGGAGTAGGAGCTTAGGAGAGGGGGAGATGCTGATGCGATTTGCTATGATCCAGACACTTTGCCACTCTGAATAGAGACTTTGCTGTTTGGTTCTTAAAACCATTCGTGCCTTATATTGCCCGTTTACACTTTACCTCCTTATGAGGGAAGTGCCCCTTTTGCCCTTCCTGCCTGAGCTGAGTACCTGGCTGATGGCGAATCAACTGATGTCCTGAGGACGAAGACAGAACCTGAGTGCTGACCAAATTCGGAGGGTAACTATATGACAATGAAATTGTAATTGTCTGTTTGCTTTTCCTTTCTAGGTACCAACTGCTTCTCTTTTGACAAGAGACCATAGATAGATGATTTCCAAATTGGTGTTACTAAATTGCTTTGCATGAAGCCCAACATGCCAATGCTAATTCGAGGTTAGTTAAGAGGGTTCACTAAAACTGACGCAAAAAGACAAATGACTGAATCTATGCTTTGTTGAACAATGCGTTAATATACTCTGCTGTCGATAATCTAGGCTGACGTCGTGTTATATTCTAATGTTTGTGATTCTTGCTTTGATGAAATCTTATCAGAGTTACCATATTGTGACTATGCTACTGTGCTTCTTGGTTTTGAAATTAATAAACTTGCTAGTAGTATTGTAACAAATAGGGAATAAATATCACTAAATTCATATTAAACTGGTGTGGTTATTCATGACTGTAAGGTCATGGTGTTTTCAGAGTTTATTAAATGTCATTGACTAAGGTGAAGTGCATTGTTATAATAAATATTGATGACGTTGTTGACACCTTGAATGACATGTTGATTAGCTATCTCGTCCTAAGGTGTCTTCAATCAGGGTCAAAAGATTCATTGGCCTAAAACGAGTCCCAAAGTGAGTAAATTAGTCATAAAGGGATGCGTTCACAAGGTCATCGGAGTGAAATGGGCCCTGATGTCACTTGCCCTCCCACAAAAGCTGACTGAAACGATGCCACTGTGATAAAGAATCCCCTGAGTATATCTGAGCCAATAAATAGGCATCACTTTGTCCAAGAAGTTGGGGTGTCCACTAAAGGTGGGTGAGGGTCAAAGAGCTTTGTGGGGGGTTTCTGTGCACCCAGACAAACATATTTCAGTACAATCTGCTTCAGCAAAACATTAAGAGAGCAGGGATTTCGGTGGCCACCCTGACAGTTTCTGTGTATCCATCGAGTGGCAGCCTCTGGAGTGAAAACGATCTGGAATTAGAACCATCAGAGCATGGAACAGCTCAGAGGGATGACTCAGTGAATGAGCACTGAGTGACAGAGGAAGCCAAGTACTGAGTCTGTCATCCATTAAGGCCACTTATAGAGGGTGATTGAAAAGAAATAGGAATCTGTACGAAATGAATGACAGCCAGTGCTGGCGCCAGAGGGACTCTTTGAACAAAAGGTATATTTTCGAAACAATGTGCTACATTGGAAAGATTTCTCTTTCCAAATTTATAGGAATGCTGAAAAATTCTTCAGGTTTTGGGAATGAAACTGAAATTAAAAAGCTTTATGATTTTTGGAAAGCCTTCAAAACCTATTTATTCTGCTCAATGTGGGCGCGCAAACGATTTCTGCTCCTTCTCAGTATTGTAAGTGATTTAGTTAACTCTAATAAACGGTCACAGATATTGTAGTACTTTAAAGTATCCAAATGAAACAATTTACAGTAAAATAGTACAATGAATATACACGGTACACAAAGATATCAGAATATGGCTTTTCACGTTAAAATACAGACTTTTGCTATTCTTGATGTTTACAAAAAAAAGGGCCAACATCCATCTATTTTCATAATCGCGAGGAAAACTGTTTTAAATTTAACTCTTAAGAAAGTGTCACATCCTTTCTTTAGAGCCAAGTCGCTTTCACGAGGAAATATTGGCAGTTGGACTCGAAACATCTTTGGGACGCACACTGACCCCACAATGCTTTTAAATTAGCAATGAACAAACAAACAAAGCTATTATCGTGGGTGCAAGACAAGGAATGCTTTCATAAATGTAAACATTTGTGGCTATGCATCAACACATACAATTCTCCAACTCCACAAAACTATCTTTTTGGAACTATCAAAAGTTTTTACAAATACAGATTGATCGTGCTAAGATTCGGCCCTGTCACCGTGGGCCCCAGAACTGGGTTTGCTGTCATACAGGCTGTGTCAGGGGCCGGGAGAATCTGTTTTGCACATACTGTGGATATGCCCCACTTTGCAATCTGTACGCAGAAAACCTTTTTAGTGCTAACAGAGTAAGAACATGCGTCAGGCCTTGCTTTTCTGCTTGGAAGGTCCGAACACCCAAGAAAAGATTTGCCTGGTAAAATGTATCGCCATCGCAGAGAAGCTATTTAAGGCTGGACTACAACCCACTGGGAAACATTTTCTTAAATTCTCCCCATCCTCCATTTGCACTTTCCACGCATTGGCACTTCTATTCTTGCATGTTTGGCCCCATGCAACACAACTACTGAAGAGAACGTTTGACTCTTGTATGCTTTTGTATCTTTTGTGTTTACACTTGTAACGTATTCTACACTTGTAACGTGTTCTTTTTATTATTCCTGAATGTTCCCCTTTCAAAATTTGCACTTTCCATGCACTGGCAATTTTTTGCCTGGTTGGCACCATTAAGTACAATTACCGAAGAGACCTCCTGACTCTCGTATGCTTTTGTATCTTTTACTTGTAACTTGCTCTTTTGATTACATAAAGGTTTTAATTAACTGCATCATGATTAATAAATAATACTTTATGGAAAGAGGACAAGGCCAACATGCTGTCACAAGAAAATGGGGCATAAACTAGAACAAGTATTTGCAATGCAATGGGTCTCGCATGTGCTCGAGTTAGAGCGTTGTAAACTCCTTACCGGACTTTTCTTGCAAACATTAACTGATAATGAAAAGTAAAACAGTTTCCCATATGCGATCCGACGGTCACCATGAACGTGAAGGAGACAGAGAAAAGGAAACAGAAGTTCGCTTGCAGTGAAACGTAATGGCAAAAGTGCAATTCACCATGTAACCACCAAAAGTAGAATTATCCATGTAACAGGGTCAATGTCATGCAAAGCGCTCGACTATTGCCCAGCAGGATCGCGCTGCGTAGGAAATAAAAAGAAAAGGTTGTGCAGAAGCCATTCGGAAAACACAGAGCCTTGTATGTTTTCAGTAGTTTACCGTTGCTTTAGAGGAGAGCTAAGCACCGGAAAGGCATGAAGTGTGCATGCCTGTCACCAATAAAATCAAGCGAATTTTAAAGGCAAACCCACGAACCAACCAAACTGATAGGTGTGACATGGGCATGGTTAAAATCCCACAGAGAGATTACAACAGGGGCAGAGAGCTTGCACACGCTCATCCCTACAAAAGGGGAATCTACAAAATGCTGCTAGGCTACAAATCAGCATATAGGCTGACTTCACTAACATAATAAAATCTTCGCTCATTTCTACAGTTTGGGAAGTCTGCACATGGATTAGTAATACTGCTTTAAAAGAAAGGGCACCGCAAAGAAGTCTCTATTACAAAACAGAGATCATCGATGGATAGCTCAAAATAGCAGTAAGCAGTGGGCCCCTACTACGCTGCTATGTAATCTACAAACTGGTTATCAATGTGATACGATAATATTAACTAATTCATAGGACCTAGCACTTCGGATGATTTTGCACGGCTTAGATCAGTAATTTGATGGGGGTTCTCGCACAATACGATCCCTGTTTCTAAATTTTAAAACTCTGAGAAATACAAGACAAAATACTGCATCTGGTGCCATCTTGTGGTATAATGCGCCATGTCTTTATTAAACTAAGCGTGCTTAATTTAAAATCTTTAAATATCCTGCCCTGAAAAAGCTTTGCACCCTTGCAACTTACCCTCCATCCTGCTGTAAAGACAGGTCTAGCCATTGGTTCTAGGAACAACAACACCCTCCTATAAGAAGAGCCATGGCCCAATTCGAACTATATTAATAGTGGGTGATAGGGAGATCCAATTAACTGCTGCAAAGACTCTGAATGCTGCAGTATTTACTAGAAGGATCTGTGGGATCTCGCCAGGCTCATCCCTAAAGGGGTGTTGGAAGCTGGATCATTACCGGTGCGTAATCTGAGCTGGTATTTGCAGGCAAGGACCACCAGTGCTCATTTTTGGGGACTGGCGCTTACTTTTCGTCAGCAGTTTGACCCAGAAACAGAGCGAGAAACAATAGGAGGAAGAGAAAAATGGAAAATCCCACAAGAGTGAAAAAAGGGACCGGGAGTGTCTGGTGGTGGATTAAAGATGCAGGAGGTCGAATCAAAACTATGCAGCCTTGTATTCAGCACACCAGCATACAATAGCTCTGGTCGTGGGCTTTTGAGCAAAATATTGGGCACCAGCAATGATTATTTTACAAATAAGCTCTGTTTAGTTCTGACAGTCAAAATCGTTTTATTGAACCCAGATCCTCACTGATTGCTCAAAGCAGTTCCCTCCACCACAGGGTGTGCGTCATGTTGGCTACTGCATGCTGATCTTCGGCTGTAATTTCACAATGGCTCTGCCTTCAGGCAGTTTTCATTTCCCTTCATGGCCGTGGTCTCTTAATCAGATGTGAGGGCAGTGAGTTCTTCTCAGGGTTAGCAGCCGGAGGGAATATGTGTGTTCATGGCGGCTTTCTTTATTGCATTCACTTTTAGTGACAGGAGCTTTATGATCATCAGGACATCTAGAGACAGCTGGGAGTGAGGTGCCTCATATTTCACCAAATATTCTACAGAGTTTTACATTCTTGATCTTGTCGACACCAAAAAACTGCTCCTTTCTACTTTAGCTTGCCCTCTCCATCCACTCCTACCATCTACATATAGCAATGAAAGCTTATTTTCCCCATTACATGCTATGATAATATATGCACTGGCAAAGTCAAGATGCGGCTTTAACTCCTTGCGTGCGTCAGGTGGCCGTCCGATGCAGCGGTGGGCGTGTGCGTATGATGGCCCCAGGCTGTCCTAGCACCCACCCATGGGGGAAGCACTGGCGCTTCCCCCGTAGGATGCCCCACCTAGACCACCCAACCAGGGATGGCAGCGGAAGCGCTTCCACTGCCACCCACATCCCATCTAATGACATCAGCGCACACCACCATTTGCTTCCAGCGTGTGCAGAGAAACTTAAGCTTCTTCTGGGGTGGAGCGGGGTTTTCTTCAAAAGAGGCATGAGAGGAAAGGAAAGGGTTTTCCTTTCCCCTATGTCTCTTTGCACATTCCTGCTGCATGATAACAACACAATCGTGCAGCAGGAATGCCGACTAGACACCTTGGATGTTTTCATTTTCAAGGTTTGGCCATTGTTGGGGAGTGGTCACTCCCCTTAGAGGAGCAACTAATTTGGCTGTTTCAGCCCCCTTGGCGGCAGATCAGCCTTTTTATTTTTGGCCCATCTTCCCTCAAGGGGGGCAGAAAACACTAGGCCACCAGGGATATATATTATGTAGAATTGTAGTGTTGGGGAGTGCCCCCATGGGCAAGGGTCGCTCTCCTTTAAGGGGTGAATATTTTGGCCATTTTTGCCCCCCTTGCGAGCTGATCGGCCTTTTTATTTTTAGGCCCATCTGCCCCCAAGGGGGCAGAAACCACTAGGCCATTAGGGATATTATGCACAATGTTAGTGTTGGGGAGTGAACCCTTGGGCAAGGGTCGCTCCACTGTAGGGGCTGATTATTTTGGCCATCATATATATTTTTTTCTCAGACCCATCTGCCCCCAAGGGGGTGCAGAAACACCTAGGCCACCATGGATATTTTATGTGTGTGATGACAATATTGGGGAGCAGCCCCTTGGGCAAGCGACACTCCCCTTTAGGGGGTGACTATTTTGGCCATTTCTTACCCCGTGGGGGCAGATCAGCCTTTTTATTTATAGGCCTATCTGTCACAAGGGGGGCAGAGACCACTAGGCCACCAGGATTATTTATTATGTGCAATTGTAGTGTTGGGGAGCGGCCCCCTGAGCAAGTTTCACCCCCCTTTAGAGGAGGATTATTTTGGCCATTTATGTTCCCCTTGGTGCAGTTCTGCCTTTTAGTTTGGCCCATATGCCGCAAGGGGGGGCAGAAACCACTAGGCCACCAGGGATATTTTTTGTATGTGATGACAATGTTGGGGAGCTATCCCTTGGGCAAGGGTCGCTAACCTTTAGGGGGTGATTATTTTAGCCATTTCTTACCCTGTGGGGGCAGATCACCCTTTTTATGGGCGAGCACAAAGTGCTCCGTCCATTCTGTAATCTCTCTTTGGGCTTGAAACCACGCCCATGCCATGTCAGTCACTTACATTGGTTTGTGGGCTTGCCTTTTAAAATCCGCTTATGAAATGCATGCATAAGTCATGCCTTTTCCGGTGTTTATCCCACCTACACAGCACCGGTAAAGTACCAAAAACATACGAGGCTCCATGTTTTCAGCCTGGAGTCTGGACTACTTTATCTGTTTATTTTCCACGCAGTGCGATCGCGCTGCATTTTACATAGAGCGATCGTGCTGCGTTTTTTTTTGTGCTTTACAACGCTAATAGCTCTAACTCGAACAAATACGAGACCCGTTGCATTCAAAATGCTTGTTATCTATAGGCTCATCTGCCCCATGGGGGCAGAGACCACTAGGGATATTTATTATGTGCAATTGTGGTGTTGGAGAGCGGCCCCTTGAGCAAGATTTGCCTCCATTTAGAGGGGGATTATTTTAGCCATTTCTGTCCGCCTTGGTACAGTTCGGCCTTATTTTTAGGCCCATATGCCCCCAGGGGGGTCAGAAACCACTAGGCCACCAGGGATATTTTATGTATGTGATGACAATGTTGGGGAGCGGCCCCTTAGGCAAGGGTCGCTACCCTTTAGGGGGTGAATATTGTGGCCATTCCTGCCCCTGTGGGTGCAGAACAGGCTCTTTTTTGTGGCCCATCTGCCCCACGGGGGCAGAAACAACTAGTCACCATGGAAAGTTTCTGAATGTTTGGTGGCAGGTTGTTTGTGGACTGGCGCTTTATTTGCATTCGTGATCATAATGTTTTATTTCTCCTTTAATTCTAGTTTACAGCTTTTGATTCCTTTGCTGTGGCGCCTACTTGCGGTTTTGGCAGTAGTAGACCTGCAGTTTTTGGTAGTTGCATGTGTTTGGTAGGAAAAACTTTTTTGTACTGTTTACTCCAAATACGTATCGTTTCCATGTATGAGTGAGTTTTTGGTAAATGGTGTAACAGTAGTAGCATATTTAGCTTACATTTTATTGTGCGTAAGAGTTAGATGTGTGCATGATATGTACTGTGCTGTCTAATGTGTAATTTTAGTTTATTTTTATTTTTTGTGGGAAATCCTTGGTGCTTGCTGTGTCTGTGCAGAGTAGGTGCTGGTGAGTCTAGGTGTCTATGGCAAGTGAGTATATAGGTCTTTGTGATAGAACCACACTTTGATAATTCCTTATTTGTTGGTTGTTGTTGACTTATTTGTCAAGTTACTTTTGATTAGTAAGGATCATGGCTAGCCGCAGGATTACCAATCAGCAGGTTGTTGGTATTCTTTTTTAATCTTCTTCCTCTGACCATGACCATGACCATGAGACTTACTCTGCAACTGAGACAGAGGAGGAAGTGCAAGATTCTGGCAGTGAATTTTCTGGCAGAGAGATCATCTGATGATGAAGCCACTCTCACTGTGGATAAAGTGCCTGTTCTTGAGGGGGACACTGATGTGCCTGAGAGAGGCAACTAGATTGTAGCCTGGGGCTGCAAGGCTTCCCATTGGAAGAACTGTACCCTGGGATGCCTCGAACATGGTGTAGCCGCCGTTGCCTGCCTTTACTGGTGTCACAGGGTGTAGAGTGAATTCTGAAAACCTTTTGCCTATAAATGTCTTTGAGTTGTTTATGGAAGATTTATTTTTGGGTGAGATTGTTGAGTAGACTAATTTGTATGCTGAATAGTACTTTAGGGACAACAGTGCCAGACATAGGCCCCTCTCTGGAGCTACCTGGTGCACTCCCACAAATCTGGATGAGTTGAAGAAGTTCTTGAGTTTAACTTTTTTGATGTGCTTAATAAAGAAGCTGTTGCTGTCTTCATATCGATCTACCAGTCCATTGATAGCAACAGCCATATTTCCTGCAATCTTGAGTCATAATCGGTATTTGCTTCTGTTTCGGATGTTGCACTTTGTTGAGAATCCTTTAGCATTAGCATGAGATCACCCTGATTGTGACCATCTTTTTAAGATTCAGCCAGTTCTTGATCACTTTTTAGAACAATTTTCAGAGATCTGTGTTCCAGAGAAAGAAAAAGCTTTGGATGAGTCTTTGGAACTGTTCAAGGGCTGTTTGTTTTTTAGGAAGCACATTTCTAGCAAGAGGGCATGTTATGGAATTGCTGTCTGAGAGTAGTACAGGATATGACTATAATTTAAATGTCTACACTGGTAGGGATTTCATTATTGACTCCCCTAGTTGTCTGCCAACTTTTGGAGTTAGTGAGAAAATTATGTGGGAACTTGGTAGATGACTTTTTAACAAAGGTCATCATTTGTACCTGGATAACTTGTACACTCGTGCAATTGTTCAGTGAATTGTTAAAAGTGGACACTATTGCTTGTGGCACAGTCCACTCTAACTGTAAAGATTTTCCAAGGAAGCATGTGTGTAAGAACTTGAGAGGGGACAATGCAGTGCCCTGAGTAATGATGAACTGCTAGCTGTGAAATTTGAAGACAGTAGGGATATCTACATGCCAACTACCATTCATGATGAAAGTACTTCAGCAGTGGCTGTTAGGGGTCAGGTTGCTGAAGTGAGCAAACCTGTATGCATTTTAGACTACAATGAGCACATGGGTGGTGTAGACAGAGAACATCACAGGTTGGAAACTTACACTGCTGTTTGTAAGACTTATGTTTGATATAAGAAGTTGGCTTTTCATCTCTTCCACTTAGCAACCTTTAATGCTTTTGTTGCGTTCAACAACTGTTCTCCAGTTAAAGATGACTTTTGTTCAGTTTCAGGAATATCTGATATGCAGCCTTGTTGTAGTGGAACAGGCATGTTTTCCTAGAGTTGGATTGGCGTAGGATGTGGGTAGATTGAATGTTCACCACTTTCCTGATTACATTCCTCCACGCCTAAAAAAAACAATCCCTGTACGCGATGTAGAGTCTGTATGTGAAGATGCATGCGGAAGGTGAGTCACGTGCACTGCCCTGATTGTCCTTCTAAACCTGGGCTGTGTGCCCGCCTGATTTAGAATATACCACACCAAAACAAATTTCTGGGAGAACCCGTGAGCGTTGCCTGGTCTATATCACATTATATTTTTTGTTCAGTTTCACAGTTGGCATTAGTGTGATGTATTTAGGTATTTCTTATGCATTTTTTAATTACAGCTGGTTTGTGTTTTCTTTTTTATTAAAAAAAATATGTGATGGGGCTGTGCATTGACTGGCACTTGGTTGGCAGTGTGCATGGACTGCCGCTTGGCTGGCTGTGTGAGTGAGCTGGTGCATGGCTGGCAGTTTGTGAATAGTGGCTTGCAGCTGGTCAGTACACAAACTGCTACCCAAACACCAGTCCACGCATTCCGTCAGCCGGGGTGATTGCTGTGTTAGTCATGTCAGGTATGAAGGGCACTGTCTCTGAGTACTGTAATGTGCTGGACCCATGGCTGGCAGCATGAATTGTCTTGTATGCCACGTATGAAAGGTGTGTGAATGAACTGTAAAGTGGTTGGTGCCTTGATGCTGCTTTATAGCTCACAAGCTGTGAGTCATTGGTTCAGTTGTTTGCCCTTTCAATTAGTAACAGTGCATTTCATTTTTGTGAAAACTCTTATTAATAAAATTGTATGCATTGAACATCACTCACCCTTGTGCCAGCTCCACTGTAATCAGGCATTGAAGCACACCCCTGTCATGCTAGGTGTCTTGGGTGGGACCCCAATGATGAAGCATTTCATCAACTAGGTTGGTGGGTGAGGGGTCTTTTTAACAAAACCTAAGTGCGTTTTTTATAAAATTTGAGTGTTTAGGACATCACAGAAGTAAGAGACTTGGTGGCATGTTTGCTTCTTGTCTAGGAACAATCTACCAACTCTAGATATGTTCGCAGACTAGACACCCATGGAAGTACATAGTGGTGTGCCTCTCATGGATTCCAACACGTTTTCCTACCCACAATGCCTTGCAAACTTCAAAATGTTTTCCTTGAATTTCTCTGCCATATTCTTCCAGAAACAAAAATAAACCAGACATTTTTCACCACCCGTCATTCCCTTAGGTCTCTCAATAAAAATGCTACCACACTTTTGAAGGTAGACCATGTGCCCGCAACAGGGAAGGGCCGAAAACACAACATGCACACATCAAAATGATCCATCACAAAACAACCTGTTTTTTGGAAAGGGACACCTGCGTTTTTGATCCTGAGCAATCTAGGGAAACCTACCAAACTAAACATTTCTGAAAAGTAGACGCTCGGGGGAGTCCAGGTAGGTGCGGCTTGCATGAATCCTCCAACGTTTTCTTACCCAGAATCCCCTGCAAATTTCAAAGTAGGCTAACAAATTACATTTTCCTCATATTTCTCCATGAGATCACTGCACTGGCACACATTTTCTACCATCCAGCATTCCCTTTGGTCTCCCAGCAAAGGTGATAGCTCACTTGTGTAGGTGGACCAAGTGCTTGCGACAGGGAGGGACCAAAACGTGCAGATATTGAGGGGGCACCCAAAGAGTGTTCATAAGCGCAGACGTTTTGAATATGTTTTTAGGCTGACTCTTATTTGAACACCCAGACAAGTGAGGTATCATTTTTATCGGGAGACCAGGGGCAAAACTTAGTGTTAGGAAATTTGTGCCAGCATGGTGATCCCACACAGAAATACGAGGAAAATGTTATTTTTTAGCTCAATTTTAGTTGTGCAGGGGATTCTGGGTAAGAAAGAAAACGCTGGGGGATCCATGCAAGCCACACTTCTCAGGACTCCCCAAGATGTCCAGTTTTCAGAAATTTCTGGTTTGGTAGGTTTCCTTAGATGGCCGCAGAGCCCGGGACCAAAAACGCAGGTGCCCCCCTTTGCAAAAACAGTTGGTTTTGAGATAGATCATTTTGATGTGTTCACATTGTGTTTTGGGTCCTTCCCTTTTGCGGCCACTTGGCATAACCACACAAGTGAGGTAGCATTTTTATTGGGAGTCTTGGGGGAATGATAGGTGGAAGGAAGTTTGCAGCTCCCCTCAGATTCCAGAACTTTGCATCACAAAACTAGGAGGAAAATGTGTTTTTTAGACAAATTTTGAGGTTTGAAACGGATTCTGGGGGACAGAACCTGGTGAGAGCCCCACAAGTCACCCCATCATGGATTCTTTTGTGTCTAGTTTTCAATAATGTACAGGTTTCTTAGGTTTCTCTAAGTGCCGGCTTTGCCAGAGCCGAAAATCCACAGCTAGGCACTTTGCAAAGAAAACATCAGTTTTCACTGGAAAAATGTGATGTGTCCCCATTGCATTTTGGAGCTATTCCAGTTGCGGTCATTAGGCCTACCCACACAGGTGAGGTAGCATTTTTATCGGGAGACTTGGAGAAATGTTGGGTGAAAGGAAGTTTGTGGCTTCCCTCAGACAGCAGAACTTTACATCATTGAAATGTGAGGATAATTTGATTTTTCAGACATAAGTTTAGGTTTGCAAAGAATTCTGGGTGGCAGAACCTGATGGGAGACCCACAATTCACCCCACCCTGGATTTCCCTAGGTATCTAGTTTTCAAAAATGGACAGGTTTGCTAGGTTTCTCTAGGTGCTGGCTGAGCTAGAGCCCAAAATCCTCAGCTAGGCACTTTGCAAAAAACGCATCAGTGGTAAAATATGATGTGTCCACATCGCATTTTGAGGCATTTCCTTTTCCGGGCACTAGGCCTGCACACACAGAGGTAGTGTTTTTATGGGGAGGCTTGGGGGAATGCTGTATGGAATGAAGTTTGTGGCTCCCCGCAGACTGCAGAACTTTGCATCACCGCAATGTGAGGAAATTTAGTTTTTTAGGCAAAATTTAAGGTTTGCAAAGGATTCTAGGTGGCAGAACCTGGTGACAGCCCCACAAGACAACCCATCCTAGATATCCATAGGTGAATAGGTTTCAAAAATGTAAATGTTTGCTAGGTTTTCCTAGGTGCTGGCTGAGTTAGAACCCAAAATCCACAACTAAGCACTTTGCAAAAAACATGGCAGTGGAAAAATGTGATGTGCCCACGTTTCATTTTGGGGCATTTACTGTCACAAGCACCAGGCCTATCCACACAAGTGAGGGACAGATTTTATTGGGAGACTTGGAGGAATACCATATAGCAGAACAAGTGTTATTACCAATTGTCTTTCCCTACATTTACACCTCCCAAATGTGAGACAGTGTGCAAGAAATATATCATTTTGAGAAATGCCCCGTAATTCACATGCTAGTATGAGTACCCACAAATTCAGAGATGTGCAAATAACCACTGCTTCTAAACTCTATATCTTGTGCCCATTTTGGAAATACATAGGTTTCCTTGATACATATTTTTCACTCTTTATATTTTACCAAATGAATGAAAAGCTATTGCAAGGTGCATCTAATTTATTGGCTGTGGGTACCTTGGGTTCTTGGTAAACCTACAAGCCCTATATATCACACAAACAGAAGGGTCCAGCAGACGTAACAGTATATTGCTTTGGTAAATTTGCAATAGCTGGAAAAAGTTACAGAAGAAAACATTGACAGAAATGGCTTTTTTGTAAACTCAATTTAAATATATTTTTATTTCACCTATTACTTTTTAAAGGAGACCTTGAAGGAGCTAACAAATGACCCCCGGATGAATTCAGAATTTTAACTACTTCTCAGGAATGTATAGCTTTCAGGGATCTGCCATTGGTTTTACACCCATTGCTGTCACTAACTGGAAGGAGGTTGAAAGCACAATAATAGGTCAAATGGGGCATGTCCCAATAAAATGCTAAAACTGTGTTGAAAAATGTGTTTTTCTGATTCTACTCTGCCTGTTCCTGAAAGCTGGGAAGATGGGGATTTTAGTACCACAAACCCTTCATTGATACCATTTGCAGGGGAAAAAAAGATGCTTTCTTCCCCATTTTTCCCCCAAAAACCCAAATTTTAGCTGTATTTTGGCTAATTTTTCATTTCCCACCAGGGGAATCCACAAACCTGGGTACCTTTAAAATCACCAGGATATCAGAAAAAAGGACCCAAATTTGGCATGGATAGCTTATGTGGACAAAAGGTTATGGGGGCTTAAGAGCAAACTACCTCAAATAGCCAAACAAAGGCTTAGCACAGGATGGGGAAAAGGCTTAGCAGCAAAGGGGTTAACATGCTAACACATGTAAACAAAGGCAGTCACACATGCTGTGTAATTCCAGTGGTTGCACTTCCTGGAAAGTGGAATGATACACCAAATAGCCAATAGCATGAGGTGATACTCCTAGGTGGAGCCAAAGCCCACTCTATGTAGTTAAAGAAATTGATAACAATACGTCTCTGTTAGAAATAGGGGTCTCTGGTTGGCTGTCAGTTTGAACTCTGTCCAAGCAGGAACCCTCATTCTAGTCAGGTTAAGGGAAATACACATCTCAGATAACCACTGCTCACCGACTTGGTAGCTTGGCACAAGCGGTCAGGCTTATGTCAGAGGCAATGTGTAAAGTATTTGTACAAACACACATAGTAACACAGTGAAAACACCAATAAAACGACTCCACACAAGTTTAGAGAAACAGCCAATATCTATCTAAATCAAACAAGACCAAAAGGACAAACATCCAATATACACAAGCAAAGTTATGAATTTTTAAGGATTAAACTTGAACATAATGCTTAGAAACACAAATGCTTCAGTTTAGAGTTATTGCGGCGTTGTGACGCAGTGGTGCCCATCAATCAAACGCCAATGGCGCTGGTCACAGACTCACACGGAACCCAGGTACAGTACCTTTGGTAATGAAGAAACAAGCCAGTGCACGAAGTTGGGGACAAGAGGTGTCGCTGGATCCGGTGCGGCATCGGTTCTTTACTGCAGAGCAGGGGAGGTGATGCAGCGTCAGTGCGAAGTGTCGGCTCTTTACACTCCAGCAGGGTCGATGTCCAGTGGGTCAAGATGTGGTGGGGTGACCTCATGGCATCGAGGTCATGCCAAGGGGTTGCGGTCTCAAGCTGCAGCATCATTCATGCATTGTCCGGAGTCGGTGCACTGGTTTTTCTTGTGTTTCAACCAGCTTTTACTCCCAGGGGCCCAGAGATTGGCGTAGGCACCACCTGGTGAGCTAGGATCCATAGCAAGTAGACCCAGAGGCTGGTAAGTGAAGTCTTTGCTGTCCCTGAGACTTCTTAACAGGGTGCAAGCTCAGTCCAAGCCCTTGGAGACACTTCACCAGCAGGATTGTAGAAAGCAGAGTCCAGTCCTTTCCCTCTTAGGCAGAATCAGCAGCAGCAGGCCAGCACAGCAAAGCAACAGGCAGAACGGCAGGTCCTCCTCAAGCATCAAGTTCTTCTCCTTGGCAGAGGTTGCTCTTGGAAGTGGTCTGAATATCTTGGGTCCACTACTTATACCCAGTTCTGCCTTAGATGTAGGCAAACTTCAAAGGAAAGTTCACAAAATCCTGCCTTGCCCAGGCCTGGCCCCAGACACACACCAGGGAGTTGGAGACTGCATTGTTTGAGGACAGGCACAGCCCTTCCAGGTGTGTCAGCTCCTCCCTCCACACTCTAGCCCAGGAGGCTCCTCAGGATATGCAGGCTACAGCCCAGCTCCCTTTGTGTCACTGTCTAGATGGAATTCAGAACAGCCCAACTGTCAGTCTGACCCAGACGTGAAATACACAAGCAAGCAGAGGCACAGAATGGTTAAGAAAGAAAATGCCTACTTTCTAAAAGTGCCATTTTCAAACCGACAGTCTAAAAAACAACTTTATCAAAAGATGTATTTTTAAATTGTGAGTCCAGAGACCCCAAATTCCAAATCTCTATCTGTTCCCAATATAAAACTGCACTTAAAAGACATTTAAAGGCAGTCCTAATGTTAACCTATGAGAGAGATAGTCCTCGCAATAGTGAAAAACGAATTTGGGAGTATTTCACCATCAGGACATGTAAAACTCATCAGTACATGTCCTACCTTTCAAATACATTGCACCCTGCCCATGGGGCTATGTATGGCGTACCTGCATGTAGTAAAGGGGAAGCTGTGGCCTGGCAAGTAGGTGCACTTGCCAGGTCAAATTGGCAGTTTAAAACTGCACGCACAGACACTGCAGTGGCAGGTCTGAGACAGATTCACAAGGATACTCATGTAGGGGTACAATCAGTGCTGCAGGCCATTAGTAGCATTTGATTTACAGGCCCCAGACACCTCTATTGCACTTTACTAGGGACTTACTAGTAAATCAAATATACCAATCATGGATAAACAATTGTCAATACAATTTAGAAAGATAGCACTTGCACTTTAGCACTGGTTAGCAGTGGTAAAGTGCGCAGAGTATCAAAACCAGCCAAAAGAAATTGCAGCACTTGGTCCAAAAACAGGAGGTTACAAGCAAAAAGTACAGGGAAACCATGTCAAGAGATGCCAGGTTTAACAGTCTCCATAGAAGTGTGTTGTCAAGCCAGACCTAAAAGCCTTGAAAGCAAATGACAGGTGAACTTGACTCTAGAAATTAAACATATGTAGGGGACTTATATTACAAACATACTATAAATCTAAATGTAAACTGCAGACACTGTATATCACTGTATTTGGCTTCTCACATGAGCTACTTATGGTTCTTTAGGACATTAGCACCTCCTCAAGTAGAGACTCTGGTATCACTTCCTCCACTGAACTTTGTCAGCCCCTAGGTAAACACTTTCTTCAGTAATTGTAATTTCTACTGTCAAGGCTCACCTTTTTTCGCTAGATTAAGGAATATTGGTCTCCTCTTGGAAGGAGAGTAAACTACTTCTACAAGTGTTCTTTTTGCCTCACTGACTTTGGCAGAAACTACACAGCTTCTGCTGAGTAGCCACTCCTCTGGATCATTCAGAGAAGCGTGCTCACCAGCCTTTTTAATCTCTGCACCTCTACAATTACTCCACACATTCCACCACCCATCATTGCTTCTCCTACTACAGACACAGCCCCTACTATGTTGGAAAACTCATGAAAGCCCCCTAAGGCTACCACCTTTTATTAGTGCATGCTCCACAAAACATTGAACGTGGTAACAAACCTTGGTCAGAACTCTGTCCGGGAAAGCAGAAAGGCAGGTTTCCAATTGGTGAATTACAAGTTTGATTAGTGGCTGCATTGATTGACTTTAGTGGGATAATGGATCAGTGACAGCACTAATTTATTAGATCGCTATGCAGTATGTAACACAGCCAACCACTAAAGCTCCGCAGTGTATACTGCAGGCTGGATTTGGGGGAACAGTATGAGCTTGGACTCAGTCTTTCATTTCTGTCTCAGCTTCTTTTATCTTCCCACATTTTTTCTAACATGAGGTGTTCCCTGCTATGCCTCAGTCACCCCAGAAGTATTTAGTTTGTACATGATCAATTTAGTAAAGCTAGTTTATTTTTAGCCTTTTTAGTAACTATTCTTTGTTATTATTGGCCCAACCATCACAACTGGATGAAACACAATTCATGACAGGGCAGTCCTCATACAAAACGTACATTTTAATAATCGAGTAAAGAGATTCAGAATAAAAAAAAAAACAGGATCAGTCATTAGAATCTATTCTAAGCCCAGGCAATTTTTTTTACATATGTAAAACACTGGACTTCTGCAGTCAGTTTTAAGTCTCCTGCAGGTGTCTCGCTTGAATTTTGACCACATACACCATTACATTCAATTTCCACAAGAAAACCGGCAAGTACATTTGGAAATTGTTGGGTGATTTCTTGTACTTTTGCTAAATTTTGTGAACTTTTACAAAAAGAATTGCAGCTTTGTCCACTCCTAACACCACCATAGAATATTAAGACAAAAAGCCATATAATGATTACACATCAGCTTCTAGACTACGGTCCATTTTATGTCTTATACGCCATGCATGTAGATCTGTCAACTTGAAAAAATTAGCCCTGTGAGAAGGGGACGTGGCTTGATGCAGAGAAGTAGCTGAGAGGCCCATCTTTCCCCATCCACTGCCCACATTGACCTCCTCCCCCCTCACAAAAACACCAAAAACAAAAGACTGGTGAGGCTGGTGCCGATGTACTGCAGAGATTTCCCATCCCTAAGTAGAAATTGACTTCTTACAGCCTCAAAAGACGAGCTCAACATCCACTCTTTGCAGTGGTTTCCAGCTCTCCTTGTCTGCCACCGTGTGATAGTGGCTCCTTACTGGGTGACCGTATGAAGGGAGACGATATTGTGTGATACAAGGTGGCACCATGTGAGTTGGCAGGTCTGTGCATGCCATGAAAGTGGGCCACGGCATTACTGATTAGTTTTGTTCGCTGTGTGCTGAAGAGCAAAGCAAGGTACCTTAACTGTTCCTATTTGTTTATTATGAAAAATAGAATTAACAAACACTTGCATGTTTGCTTCTATTGCACTGAAAAATTGAACTTAGTTTTGCGCACTGTATTAACACAGCAGCACTGTGGTAAATCAGTTCAGTGAATGAGCTATGAGAGCTAAAGCAACCAAGGAAAATTGCCCCTCTACCACTAATTTTGCTAGTGAAAGTCAGCAATTGTTGGTGTGTTCTGGGAATCTCACACCCCGGAACCTGGTACCACTGCAACTGCTGCAGCAATGATCTCTATGCACATGTGCAGCTGTGGAGTGGATTTTACATAGAACAGATGATTGTATGGAATTCATGACAAATATCAATAAAATGTATTTGCATTTCAAAAATAAATATTTTACATATTCATACACATTTTTAAGATACAAGAAATTTTTAAGGTACTAGTACAAACCCTAGTAACACATCACTAGTTCCACCACTACATTAATATATTGCATGCATCAGTTACTTCAAAGAATCAATTAATCATCATACAAAGAAAATACATTCTTCCACCAGTCCCCAAAACAAAAAGACTGATTGACCAACTCAGCCTAACATCCAAAACATTTAGAATTCTATTCAAAAGGATACTTGAATGGACTTAACACCATTCATTATTGCCAGGTACAATCTAAAACTCAGTTTTATGTAACTTTGAGGAAACCCTGTTCAACGGATTGATTAATGGTAATCTCGCCTATGGACATACTCTAGAAACACCTATAGGCAAACCGGCAGATGCATCGATATTTATAAAGGACTGTCCAAAAAATAAATTCTTATTTAGACTTGCTTATTGACAGTAAATACAGCAGATTTTGAAAGGCCTGAAATTCGTTGAATGTGGCAGTGATCCAGTTGTACCTTCTCAATCCCTTGGTGAGTTGCGCTGCTCAGTTAAGGTAAACAAGTAAGCAGGCTGTACAGTCGTATTCGTAGACTTCCTACCACTTGTGCTAGACTGGTAAGAGGCTTATTTATGGCATGAGTTTGCACCAACTATGATACATCCTTCAAAGAACTGTACTGAGACAGATCCTGATCTGTGCTACCGAGGGTCAAAAACCTTTGTCTATTCTTAATACGTTGATGTTATCGCCTACAAAGATATTAAAATGTTTAAAAAGTCAGTGGTGGCTTCTGTTTCAAACAGACCACTGTTAGTGAGGATCGGTAGTTATACAAATTTCCTGTTGATGTTTACATATCACTCCTGCAGGAAGCGTGTGCTTAGTAGCATTCAACCTCTTTATCACAGTCCACACACTTCAACATTTTATTTATTCATTTGGGATATATTTAGCGTTCACCTGGGAACGTATTTTTGGGAGAAACAGCTATTGGTAGGGAAACCTGATGACCAACTGTTTCTTCAAACCGTATTTAAATGAGGGTTTATCATCAGGTCAGATTGCCTATCCGCTTATCTGTAGTTTGGAAATCTTTGTGAGCAAGTACAAATCAGTTTGTACCTCAGGTCTTGGCTGGAAGGTTGAGTAAAAGGCATCTTAACCTTAGCACCTGCATAAATGTTGTACTGCTGAGTGGAGTTGTGTTGAAGCATTTTACCAACTATCATGCTTTGGTGCTGGGTTGTGTACATGACTGGTGGGAGATTTGTTTAGGAATTGTAAATTATAAGTGTAATCTGAAAGGTGTTAGTGAGTGGTGTTGGGTGGAAGGTGCTGGTATTATGTTGGGCCCAGGTGGGCCGTCTGCGTATTGATTGGGTAGCTGTGTTGCAGTATGCTGATGGCAAACTACATGTCAAATTATAGGCATCTGGTTGGCTGGACAGTCAGGAAGGAGAACAAACAAGAATGGTAGACTCGGTTAGAGAGGGAGAAAAACATGGGAGAGACACAGAGAAATAAGGAAATTGAGGTCCAGATTTATCATATTTTCATGCAACACAGCTCAACAAGTCACCTTGCTGCCTGAAAGGGAAGGGCAGCTCCAACTGCAGACCCCTGCCTTTTGTGCGCAATGATTGCATGAACGTGGACTTTCAGGCCACAGGCAATTAGTACAGTGCAGAGTACTGTGAGGAACTGAGGATGGGGTGCCGGTCCCTTTAAGAGGGAACACGGGAGCCATGTACAGCACAAACAGGTAAATGAGGGAGTGGATGACTGATATAGTGGGTCACTGAATCCGTGAATTAGTGCAGGGTTCCTGTGGGAAGTAGGGCAGGGAGAGGGAAAGTAGTCAGAAGACAAAGCACAGAGGCGCATTTTAAAATATAAAAAAAACACCTTTGTACCGCTCCTTGACTCACCAGATAGGTATTCTATCCCATGTGTGTCTCTTTTGAAGCCTGAAGAGATCCGTCTCTATTCTAGTAACTATTTACCACATGAACAATGTAGGAATAAAAGTTACATGGGCTAACACATGTTTGTGTTTCACTTATGTATGTGAAATGTTTCACCAGGTGGAATTTTGGCATTTGTGTAAATTTGGAGCATCAGAATCTAGAACTGCCTTACATTTCCTAAACTACTCCTGGTATTCTTCGTTAATCCGTCAATAACCAGGAATGTATTTTAAATGTAGGAGTAATCTCACTGGAGCATACTATATGCTTTTCATCCTGGGTCTCTGAGAATCAGGCACACTGGTGGAGTAGGATGCAGGGCGCTTTAGCTCCCAGTTACTGTCGATAATGTACTCCTGTAGGTGTATATACAGGCGTCACAGGAAAAGAGTGTGGGCCGCTGCTTTCTTCAGCACATTTTATGTACTTGCCTTTTATTCTCTCCAAGAAAATAAAAATAGCCTGTATGTTACAGAAATTGATGCATGAATTTACTCTAATTTAGGCATATTTGATAAACTGAATCCACAGACCTGAACACTGATTCTATTGGCCACCTCTTACTGCTCGGCTTTATTTTCCATACCTCACTGTGTCAGCTAAGATCCTTCGAGTCCTTGGGGGAGTTTAGCTTATTCGAGATCTAACTCTACAGAAAGGTCGTTTTTCACTCCTTCCGAGCAATATCAATAGGCCCTGTGCAGAGCTCTAATGAGTTTCCACCCCCTAGGACCCGAACTTAAATTACCTATGCCTGTCTTCCCCTCATTACTCACTGGCTGGTAGTGTGAGAAAGCATATGCTCCTGTTTAGGTCATAATCTCTTAAAAATGTCCACATCTGCATAGCAACTGTTCAATTTACGTTCATGCTGTACACAAGAAATAATTTTATTCAGGCACAATTTTAGTTTTTTTTCCTCTGACCATCGGACCAGTGTACTCTCAGTAGCCATTTGGAACTTGCTACCGAATTCAGGCCAGCACTACACTGCAGTTAGGGTCATTTGTCGGTATTTACATAACATCATATAAGGTACGCAGCAGTTCATTTATGGCCATTACCGGAGTCTGTCTGCAGGACAGACAGACATGCATAAAAATTCAAGAAATTGAAGAATGCGGGAGGAGTGAGGAAGATGAAGGAGAGACAGTGATGTAAGTTGTTTGAAGAAGTATTGTTGGTTAATTTCTTTTGGGAAATTGGGGTGTAAGGATTACTGCTGGTTTATGCACAACGGAGGTGAGGTAAATGTGTTCAAGCATTACAAACTGAGACTATACCAGAGAGCACAAGTGAGGCTGGTGGAGTCTCGCAATCTGGAGTTATGCTCTGTGAGCCTCAGTGGTGTAACGAAACTTAAGGGGGGCGCCCTACAAAGTCTCTTTAAGGGTTCCCCTCACCCCTGGACTCAGGCATGGGCCTGCCACCTGTGCACAGTGTACTATGCTGAGTGGGCCCCCTGGAGCTTGGGGGTCCCCGTGCACCATAGGGTTGTGGGACCTTTGCCACGCCACTGGTGAGCCTGGGAAAAGAATGATGCAAGTGGTGAGGCAGTGAAGAGTAGTTCTCAAATATAATAGGAAAAGGTGCATCTATTGGCCAGGGGCTGCAGAAGGTAAGTGGACACAGCATCGCACATTGAGTGAGGGTAAGAGTAGCTACTGAAGGTGCCAGGAAAGTAACGCTTGAGTCAGATTTGTGAAATCTACATATGGTACCTTCAACTAATGGCCAAAGGAGCCCAGTGCAAAATAGTCTAATAATGTGTTAATTGCCACCAAGAACAAAGGAGGTGATCCAGAAGATAGGTGGGGAAAGAGTAGTGTGGGAGGAAGTTGGGTTGCTCCCACACAAGTCCTGATCAGGGTGAGAGTTGGTGCCAAAAGGTCCTTAAGTGCAAAGTTGAAGAAATGCAGCCTATTCTTATCAGCTGTACAGAATTGCCTAGGTAAAGACACAGGGGGTTATTCCAACTTTGGAGGAGGTGCTAATCCGTCCCAAATGTGACAGATTTACCACCAGCCGTATTACGAGTTCCATAGGATATAATGGACTCGTAATACGGCTGGTGGTATATCCGTCACTTTACCGTCACTTTTGGGACGGATTACCACTTCCTCCAAAGTTGGAATAACCCCCACAGTCTCAGAATTCACTTGATTGTGAATAATCCGTTCTTTATCTTTTTAGTGAATTCTAGAATAATTTGAGAAGGAGATGTCCTGTCGTTATTGGGCAACGGGCATTGCTATCACCTAAAAAGGTTTTGGAAACAATAGAAAGCCACTGTGGAAAGAGAAAACTGTTAAGTGAAAGTAAACAACACCTCTCCTACCCTTGGATAATATAAGGGGAAGAGTGGACAACTACCTTTACAAATGCTGTGGTTAAACCCTGACAACATTCTTTCTAGGAAAGCTTCACAGAGGCAAACCAAAGATCTCTGTAAGGTGTCCTCGGCACATCCGTTAGAAACATGAGCCCTTCTCAAGACTTACTTTTCAACAAGACATAGATTCCAAATCACTCCCTTATGTACAGGGGTCTGTTGGGTTTCAGCTAGAACTGACCCCTATATATAAACCAAGACAATAGTATAAATTACAAAGTTGGCAGGAGCTGTGGTAACGGAAGTGACACCTCACACCATTGGTGGGACCCACTCTTGGCTACTGAACTGCCTCCTATTTGTGGGTGATGGGCTACAAAACATACAATGAGGCAAAAGTACAGAAAGTAAGGAGCGGTTTTCTTTCTCTTCGTGCCACTGCCTTCATAACCTCTAAAACCAAAGCCATTGTTAGTGGGTCAAAGGGCAAACTAGGGCTAACAGCAGAAAAGTCGAAATGCATTAGGCAATTGGTACTGAGAGAGCGTAGTTTAAATATCATATATTATAGACGTGAAATGCTTACATTTGACAATGCAATATTAATAATTGAAATATATATTAATAAACGTGAAGATTTACTCATTTGTGAACACTAATGCTGAATTAATAATAATCTTTCAATTATATGTATTATTACGATCAAAACTGTATTCATTAGAACTCGTATGTCTTAAGTTAGCATGAGTCGCGAACTAGCTGTGTAACTCTCATTTTAAAGCGTATTTTTCTGCTTCTCCAGTATGCGGACTTGCAAACGACCATGACCCAGCTACTGTTCTTTCTGTACTTGTTAGTAACATAAAGGAATGTTCCCATTCGTATGCTAGTAGCTTCTAGCTCAAAATTATGTGATTTGAAACAAACATGGACACTTCCAAGGACAATGAGACGAGGGGAAGAGAACTTTTGACCTGAGACGTGTGCCAAGATGGTGAAGTAACCCCGGACATGCCACCTACGAAATGTCGATTATGAAGACCAATTAGAAGACGAGCTAATATCAAGAAATGACAAATGCATTACTTAATGTATAATTTGATTGGTTACCAATAGTGGGGTGTAGTTATTAACCAATAGAATTTTGGGGGAATGTATTACGAAAAGGGGATAAAAACTCATGACACGAGAGACGAGACACATTAGGTAGGGAATGATATCGATTGCATCCAGAAACTCTGTCACTTTATTTGTTGATTTGAGACTTAGACAAAAATCATCCTAGCCCATAGACTGCCCTATTACACTTTCCTCCTTATGAGGGGAGTGTCCCTTGCCTCTAATTTAGATAGATTGACGGTGAACTAACTGATGTCCTGAAGACGAAGACTGATCCTGTATGCTGACCTATCTCGAGGAGGGTAATTATATTGCTAACGGAATCTATTTGCCTTTCTTTCTAGGTACCAACTGCTGTATGTTTAATTAGGTATCTTAGTTAGATGTTTTCAAAATTGATATTCTAAATTGTTTTGCATGAAGCCCAACATGCTAATGCTAATTTGAGGTTAGATAAGGTGCTCATTTGACTGACGGAACTGACGTGACTGACATGTAGCTATGCTGAACTGATATTCTATGGATTATTATGCACTGTGTTCTATTCACGTTGACGCACCTATCTTATGTTTATGATCGTCGCATTATTGAAAGCTTATCGTAGTTGCCACCTTGTGATTATGTTCTTATGCTTCTTGGTTTTGAGACTAATACGTTCATTATTAGATTGTAATCAATAGGGAATAAATTCACAAAATCCTCCTTCAAGGTGTGGTTATTTGAGTCTGAGAACTAATGAATGCGCCGAAGGTTCATTAATGGTTATGGTGAAATATAATGCTATTGATTTAATAATTGATAATCTCGTCTTACGGAGACTCATCACTGGGCCCAAAGATTCATCGACCTAAAACGAGTCCTGATGTGTATAAATTGACATAGATGGACGCGTTAGCAGTTCAAATATTCCAGAGGAAAAAAAAGAATATCAAAATGTTTCATTTAAGGCCAGAGGACCATCTGTTATCAGAGTCTGTGGAAATTATTGTGAATTTATGGGGAAATGTTGAAAAGGTAACAAAAAGGTTCAACTGACACCGGGAGCTTATTTAGCAATAAGAAACAAAGTTAGGTTGCCTCACTGGTGTATGTGGTGAGAAAGGGCTTGCTGACTTTGAATCCTGAAAGTCAGGCCGGTGTCTTCAGGCTGGTAGTGTTATGACCAGGCCCCTCCTCATTACTTGGTCATAATGTGTCAAGGTTCTCCACAATTCTTCTGTTTCAAGCTGATACAAGCTTTCAGAGGGCAGGCTCTTTGCTTCAAAGAACTAACCTTTGAATCTCTTCATTCTCCTGGACGCCACAGATGCCAGCAGTTCAGGGTTCTTGACATTTTGGGCTTCAAGAGCAGCCTGCTGTGGCACAAGAAGATGCACAGACTTCCCCCTAGGCCTGGAGATAAATCATGAACCTGGTTTCACAAATTCTGAAAGGCAGCTCCAAGGACTGGTGTAACTGAAAACAGCCCTTCAGCAACTTGACTGCAGAGACAGGGACTTTTTAAAACTACAATACATTTTTGGACACAGCTTACTGTTTTATAGGGAGCTATTTAAGATTCAAGGCTGCAATTGAAATCTTCGCCCCTAAGTGCGTAGGTGAGCTCTCCTACTGGGCAGTTCCATGAATACACAGACTGACACAGTGGCGTAACAGAACTTAAGGTGGGACCTGCAAAGTACCTGTAGGGGGCCCTTCCCCATGGACCCAGTCAGGGACCTGTCACCCGTGCAATGCGTACCGTGCTGAGGAGGCCTCCTGGAACTCGGGCACCCCCGCACTGTGGGGCCTTTATTATTCCACTGGACTGACAGCTCAGTAAAAATGAAGAAAGGAGGAAAAATCGAAAGGAGCCGTTAGGTGTGATGTAACGTTTTTGGGGGTCTGAAGAAAAACCTGGGCTAGAGTCCTTAGGCATAGGAGATAAGGAGAGGGGGCCGGAAGGCTGTTGAGTGTGAGTTATTATTTTTTTTAGAGGCCGAGGAAGTACTGAAACATTTTTTGGGGATATTTTGGGAATTATTTAGTGCATAAGATGAATGTGACACTGACGTACCATTATGGGTGAGGTCTGAACTCTAAATGAAAAACCCTTTTATAAACCAGGTGAGCATCTCACATTTGCCAAAATGGAATTAGCACGGAGCCATGGGTGACTCACCCACACATAATCAAGAAACTGCGTCACTACTGCTGATTTGGTTTAGTTTCGGGTGTTGATGCACTCCCACGAGGGGCCTTATGGACGATGCAGCTGCTGACTGAAAGAAGTGAGGAATGCAGAAACGCAAACCGTTCTCCAGTGGGAGGTAAGAAACGTAAAACAATTCTCAACGGTTTGTACGGTGGAGACATTAATTATGAAATCCTGCTGGGACCTATTTCAAGCTCCATAGTCTGATAAATTGGCGACAAAGTCCTGTAATGAAGAGATTTTACAGCTATTAACCATGCTGGGCCTCTCCCGTTCTTAGAGCAATGCCGGCCCATGTTACATGGCGAAAAACGTGAAATGAGGAGGAGGGAGGCTTTTTGCCTACTGGCGTCTCTTCTTCTCATAAAAACAGACAATTTGTTGTTATTTTAATTAAAGGACATCAAGCAAACATCTTTTATTTAGAAATCAGGGATGTAGCTAATGCAGTCTTTTTAGTGGGAAAGTAAAAAGAGAATGTTAAATGGACCCCTCAATTCAAAATTCACAAGTCCCTTTTGGAAAAATCATGGTTCCTCCTTCCATCCTCTGCATGAAGTGCCTGGCCCTGGTAAGAGTCCTCTGCCAAAAATATAGGAAGCCACTCCCTTGTTCAGACACTTTCCTGAGAAGCTGCCTGCTGGGATGTCTCCACCTCTAACAAGAGAAAGGTATGGTGGTCAGCTCACGTACTGTGGGCATTTACTTTGTACATTGCCCTAAGGTAAATTGCAGTTGAATTTGTTCCTGAAATTATCAGAGGTTTCCCTTATGCCTAATGGCTTCCTCATCTTCATGACTTCCTATGCTTACAAACATTCAGTTTTAAAAAATGTGGCTCTTGATGACCATCACAGGTATTGCCTACGGTGCTTACTTCCAGCCATCCTATTAACAAACACAGTATGTGTTGCTTCTTTTCAGCAAGGATTGTGCGGGCCAGGGTCTGATTTAAAGTTTGGTGGAGAGGGTACTCTCGCAATCGTGACTGAGTGCCCTCTCTGCCAAACTGAAATTCCGCTGGTTTGACTTAGAGTAGGGAGGCACTTAAATAAGTCAGAGATGGAGATTACCCTATTTTGATTATAACATTAATGGAACAGTAACTGTTATTAAAATATATGGAAATGAATTTTATTTCTGTACATCGCTACTAACTACTTAGGTGTGAATCATTTTTTAGCCTAAACTTCATAAAGATCATCTTAATTTAGTGTAATGTATTTTCATTATTAAAGATTTATTTCAAAATTAGGATAATAATTCTGTAACGTTTTTATTTTGTTCCCCATCTAAAACAAATCCATAAAATGTATTTACATTAATATTTGTTTAGTGTAAAGTATTTTTTTTTAATTTTCCCTGTACTTTACATTTCTTGTTGTCATCTCTACTCGGGGCTACCAGTGCTACGGATTCTTGTACAGTGTTCCACATTGATACTTGTGAGCAAAGAGCACAAAAAAACCAATCAGATTTCTATACCTATCTGAAGATATTTCTTCTGATATTATTCCAAACCCTCCTTGGAATAATTTTTGGATGCCTATTTTCCTCCTTAGGCAGCTTAAGTTTGAATTACAGTGGTCTTAATACCAACAAACCTGCTTCTGAGACATATTCTCCTTGTTGCATTCCTTCATGCATTTTAGAATACAGGACGTTGCATCTGCTGAGGGTACTCATTAAAATGCAGTTAGTGTAAAGACAGCATCAGTAACCTTTAAAATCCACTTTCTAATTTTTATCATCATCAATTCATTCATATGGACAAAGTCACAGTCATTCTGTAAGTACTATATACGTAGGTGTGGGACCGGATCTCAGTATGATCAGACACAGCTCAAAGCAAGTTAACATTGACATGAACGGTGCAAGGGTTTTTATTGCTCCAGCAAAATATTTTGCCTCGTGAGTACTACATAAGTGACCACTTTATTTCATTTTTGTTACTATTTGGCACATCCAAAGGTGGAACCCGTGGGCTGTTACTTACCTTGTCCCATAGAAGTGCCAGGCATGCATCATTAACAGATCCTGCTGGGACTCTTCATACACTAACAATGCGCTATGGATTTCCTGAGCTCAGATACTTATCTTGTGTTGAAAGGGGATGCTATGGGTTTACTCTTTATCATTTAGTTTTTTATTCTCTGGTCCCTTACACGACTCTTATACTATCCCCACGTTGTGGATTAACACGTCCATAACAAAGAAAGCAAGAGAGAAAGAACAGACAAAGAAGCCAAGAAGGTGACATAGGAAGGAGTATGATCAAGACCAGCACATATTCTTTGACATGACATGTCCTTTTAACAAACTATTTGATGCCTTCTTGTGCCTTGGAAGGACCTGACCTGCTTATAAAGGAAAGGTACAAGAGAAGAGAGACACTGAGAGGTCGGGCAATTCTTGGTCTCTGCTTTATCCACCTGTGTCAAGGCGTCACCCTACAAGAACCAAAAAGACAGCCCTGGAAGAAAACAATGCAGCAAAAGCTATGTATGATGCTGGGGTACAGAATCTTCATCTCGGTATTCCCACTCCCGGGGATTGGTACTCATGCACTCTTCTTCTTCCTACTGAAATTCCCCAGAGTAAAAAGACAAACATGATACACACACCCGAATCTTGACAGGATCATTTTCTCTAAATAAGGTAATTTAGCAGATGTGGATTACGTCGATCCCAGCCTAGCACTGGGTGGAGATGAAGTTTCTCTGAGTCTAAGTGTTGCCTTTTTTGATCGGTTTAAAAAGTCTTCCTCTCCAAAGATTGCGCTTCAGTAGGTGTTGAAATATGTTATCACGCATGAGTGGTGGAATATGGGCAAAGGAGCCGTCTCTTACTTCATGAACAAATTCTGTTCTTTGCCGGGGTCAGAATCAGAATTTACCCTATCTTTTCAGTTCAATACACCTCCTACTGACCCATTAGAAAGAAATGTGGGTGTTGCTATTAGGTGGATGTACTATGGCCTGTTGTCCTCCTGAAACATAGATATATGCAGCATATAATTTACAATCCTTGCTGAATGTCTTTAAGGAACTCAACTAATCTCTTTAAGGAGGCTCAGATTGCTTTGTACCATTGGCCAGGATGTAGATCCAGCTCAGTGCTTGGTTGATGTATGTTAAAAACAGTCATGAGAGCAGCAAAGGCCTTGAGAGAGCCTCGAATCGTGTATATCTGGGAGATGTGAAATCGGAGGAGCAGTAGATGCTTCCCTTGAAGAGATTTGTATCTCTGCTGGATCAGGTCATCCTCCATGTTTTACAGGACTGAAAACATACTCTGTCTTTCCTGGTAAACCCAGGCTAGTCACATCTAAGTTTTATTCCAATAATTCCAATATTTCCAGGTTGCAGTTTCGATGGTTCTCTCAGAGCAAATCAATAAATTACCACAACATAGTCGAAAGGCGGGGAAGGCCCCATTCTTTTTCAAAGGCAGTGCTGGCTTCCTTCTTGTCCGCAATAACATGCCTCTCTTCACCATCCTGGTGGGTGGTAGTTTGCAATATTTTCACAACACATGGGCAAATTCAATATAAGATGCCTGGGATCTAGATATCCTGGAGGATTGGTTATAGGATAGGATTCTTCTTACTGCCATCTGATTCAAGGTCTGCTGTAAGTTTCATGGCTGTCAAACTGCACATCCAGGGGCCTCCGAAAGGACACTCCCTTTGAAAATGTGATTTCCAGGTTCTCTGTTAGGAGCTGATTCAGAGAGATGTAGTTACATGTTCTCCAGGTCCAGAAGCTGTCAGTAGCATTCAGAACTATAATTAGTCCGAAGACTGCCGACTTAATGGTGCATATTGGACCTGGCCCTTTTGGCAGGAATCATCCCCAAACTTTTTGGCTCCTTCTTCCTATTTTTTCATGACCTGTTTCTATTGACTCTAGAACTCTGGGCACTTTATCCCTGCTAACCAGTGCTAAAGTGCATAGGCTGTCTGTCTAAATTGTATTGGTGATTGGTTTATCCATGATTGGCATATTTGATTTACTAGTAAGTCCCCAGTAGAGTGCACTATCTGTGTCCAAGGCCTGTACATCAAATGCTACTAGCGGGTCTGCAGCACTGATTGTGCCACCCACATGAGTAGCCCTGTAAACAAGTTTCAGGCCTGTCATTGCAGTGTCTGTGTGTGCAGTTTTGCTCTGCCAATTTGACCTCCCTTTTACTACATATGTCACCCCTAAAGTACGCCCAAGGCAGCCCCATGGGCAGGGTGCAGTATGTCTAAAAGGTAGGACATGAACTGGTGTGGTTTGCATGCCCTGATAGTGAAATACTTCCAAATTCAGCTGTCACTATAGCAAGGCCTATCTCTCCCACAGGTTAACATGGGGACTGCTTTAAATATCTTTTAAGTGCAGTTTCCCATTAGGAGCAGATGGAGAAGTGGATATTGGGGTCTCTGAACTCACAATTTAAAAATACATCTTTTTGTAAAGTTGGTTTTTAGATTGTCGGTTTGAAAATGGCACTTTTAGAAAGTGGGTATTTTCTTGCTTAACCATTTTCTGCCTCTACCTGGCTGCGGAATACACAAATGCACGTTTGGGTCAGACTGACAGTTGGGCTGTTTGTTAATTCACTCTTAACAGTGACACAAAGGGAGCTGATGTGTGTTCTGCATATCCTGGTGGGTCTTCCTGAGCTAGAGTGGGAGGGAGGAGCTGACACCGGCACTTTAAAAGGCTGTCCCTGTCCTCTCACAATACAGTCTCCAACCCCCTGCTGTGTGTCCGGGGCAGGGCAAGGAAGAGGCATGGTCTTGTGCACTACAAAGACTTTCCTTTGAAGTTTGCCTACTTCGAAGGCAGAAATGAGTATAAGTATTAGACTGCTGACTCACAACTTTAATTTACTTCTGGATCAAGAGCAATCTCTTCCAAAGACAAGATCTTGATGCTTGAGGAGGACCTGCTACTCTGCCTGTTGCTTACTGTGCTGGCCTGCTGCTTCTACCTCCAGAGGGAAAGGACTGGACTTTGCTTTCTGAAATCCGGCTTGTGAAGTTTTTCCAAGGGCTTGGACTGAGCTTGCTCTTGTTAAGAAGTCTCAGGGACATCAAAGACTTCACCTGCCTGCTGAGGATCCTGACTTGCCAAGTGGTGCCAATCCAGTTCCTGGGCCCTTGGCAGTGAGTTCTGGTGAGAAACAAGAAGATCCAGGCACACCAACTTCGGACGACTCCAGAACTGACACCGCTGCATGACTTTGCGCCGTTGCCTGCAACAAGAAGCAATGGTCCCCGCTGAAGTGCGGCAACTCCGTCTGACACTGCAGACTCAACACTGCTGCAGCCTTGCTGAAGTCCTGTGACTCAGTGTGTCCCTAAGTGCTGTGTCACCGACGTCTGTGACACCTGACGCTGCTGCAACGCCTGCAGCCCCAGCGCGTGACTACGAACCTGTGAGGTCGTCCATCGTATCTTGACCCGCTGGATTTATTGACAATGCTAGATCGTCAGGAACCAACATCTCACACAGATGACACATCAGCTCCCCTGCTTTGTAGTTAGGAACCAATGCCGCACTGGATCCAGCGACGCCTCTCTTTCCCAACTCCGTGAACCGGCTTGTTCTCCTCGTTACCAAAGGAACTGTACCTGGAGGTCTGTGCGACTACGTGATCGGCACGAGTGGCATTGGATTGTTGGGAACGACTCCGTCAACAATGCCGTGATAGCTCCAGTTGGAACTATTGTGTTTCTAAGCGCTACATTGAAGTTTAATCTTTGAAAAGTCGTATTTTTGCTTGTGTATGTTGGATTTTTGTCATTTTGGTCTTCTTTTACTCAGATAAATATTGCTTATTTTTCTAAACCGGTATTGAGTGCTTTTGTGGTGTTTTCACTGTGTTACTGTGTCTGTTGATATAAATACTTTACGTATTGCCTCTGAGAGAAGCCTGACTGGTTGTGCCAAGCTACCAAGGGGGTGAGCAGGGGTTATCCTAGGTGTGTATTTCCTTTACACTGACTAGAGTGAGGGTCCATGCTTGGACGGAATGCAAACTGACTGCCAACCAGAGACCCCATTTCCAACAGTGCATATATGTCATCCAAACAGTTTATGACATTTCTGGATCTGGTGAATACTTACGCCAAATTCCAATGGTTAAAGATTACTTCCATTTCTTGAGATAAGCCATCTGGGACCTTCACCATTAGTTCTAGCTTCTTCTGCTCACAAGTTATCATATCTAAAAATGAATGATTTGTGCACTCTCCCGAGATAAGACTATGGTGGGTACAGGTTGACTGAGTAGGTCCTTGAAAGGATACAGGTTCACCATCAGTACAAAAAGCATGTCATCTGGGATCGACTCAGGATCTTCTGTTATGGGAGCAAGATTTACCAAGAACCCGGGGATGCTGGAGCAGAAAGTGCTCATCTTCCTGGTCATTTTTAGACTTGTTTTGCTGCAGTAGCCTTGAACCCGGGCTTGGCTGACAGAGGGCAGAGGCATGGAAAACTAATTTGCTTCTCTGACATCACCTGTCTGAGAGGAGCATGGGAACGTGAACAACAAAGTGTGAAATTGAGTGATCTGTAGATTAGCAGTCAAATGTCCAGCTTTTAGCTACAATTTAGTTTTTAAAAGCTCAATATTTTATGGCACACAAACAAAAAACGGTTTCAAGAATACACTAAAATGTAAGAAAACTCTGCTTTGCTGTCTGTGAAATTCGATCCCAAATGTTCTGGGACAGGCAGGTCCATATCAATTTAGGCTCGTGTGATACTACATATAGATTAGGATTTAAGGTTAATAAATTCAATCTCTTTCTTATACTCCAAAGTGACTAGTGCCTGAATAGAGGGTAAACAACGCTTAGCCTCCCTCAGCCTTTAGCCAGAAACACATTTCTTCGGCGCCCCCTGGGTCCATCAGGTTTTCTCAGAATGCTTGAAAAAGGGAGATGATGGACCTGCTGATTGAGCTCACTTGACTTCTCGAGAACCAAACGATCGTGACATGAGCATATTTCTTCTCAGAGAAAGTTTTGCTGCCTAAAATGCAAATTTAGGCACAAGTAGCGGGGGATATCTCATGTGACATCAGCAGGTTCTCGAGTGGCGCCATGTCTAGATCAGGCTCGCGCTAAGTAAAAATGAGGAACCCTTGATTGAAAAAGGAAGTGGGGGAATAAAGAGAGATGAATCAATAATTACGCAGCTGTCCGCGCAGCTGAAGAGCTGGGTCATTATCCGAACACAATGTGAAGGAATGGGAAGTGACAAATTAGGGAGCGCGAGGATAAGACCCAGCAGCTGTGAACAAAACTCGTGGAGAGAGCAGGGCCGTACAGCGGAGTCCCAAGTGCTCCAGGAAGTGGGAGCAGGAAATGAAAAATAGCGCAGCAGACTGAATGGTACGCACTTTTGCAGATTGTAAGAAAGCGCACTAGGGACATGAATGCCACCAGCCGCAGCGCTGCTCATGGATGGCTCGCAGCTGTGGGAGGGAATTCAGAGATCGTGTTATTCGAGCGTCTGCTTCAGGGAACGCACCTAAATGTATGATCCTTTTCATGTGGAACGAGGTCAAAGGAAATGAGATTTTTCTCTCCGACGTTCTCTTTGCCCACGTTTTTGGTGTCCAAGAGCTATATAGATTGTTTAATTTTGTGCATGCTGCGGAATCTACGCTACAATAAAAGGCTGCACCGCAAAGGAACTAGAACAAACGGCTTCACACAGTAGGACAGGCGCAAGTGGGGGAGGTGGGTGTTGGGTGGTCCTGAATTGACCACATGAAGGTGTGAGTGGAAGGTGCGGGCTGTGGCCAAGCGGAGCATTTACTATGCCTCGGAGGAACCTAGACGAACCTCGTGCTGAAAACAGTGTTGTGTTTTTAGGGGAAGAAAACCGAGCAGCAGTGAGGTACGCTGTAATAGGCCATCAGTAATGTTTTTATCACTCATGACCTGTAGGTGCCAAAGCAGAGGACTACTGGTAGATACAAATATTCTTCAAAGCCCCTCGTGCTTTGGATAGTTTTACACTTTTAGAGAGACTGGTCTGCCAATAGCATGCTGGCAATCATGCATTTGAGTGAATTTTAAAAAGGCTAACTAATCATAATTTTAAGATTTGAATAGTTAAATATGTTGTTAGCTGATGACTACATAAAATGTTTTGAGAAAATACGCTTCTCATTCTGCGAAGTCTCAATGAAATGTTTTAAAAGGAGGGTTTATGGCAGTTAAAGGTTTGAAGACCATTGATCTAGAACGAAGACATGATGAGCCATTGGGGTTAACTAACAAACTCCAGAGGACTGGAGGTAGTCATTCTGACTGATGCCATGCCGATAAACACAGATTCCCGCTCCTCAAATCCCCCCTCCCTCCCTTGCACCACCCAGTATGCACACTGCACTGCACTCAAACAGGTATTTACAAATGTGTAAGGCTTTAAAGGCACATATTATGTTTATTAATCTCTCAAAAGGTGGAGGAATGAACACTTGTTAATAGCTTAACAACTGGAAGTTGCTCAGGGTAATATTCCAACCCGTCTTTTTTGCCCACCATGCCACCATGCCACCTCATATTATACCCAGTCTTCTGCAGTCAGCACTGGTCCTGCTCCAGCAGGAACAGTCCAGCCAAAACTGTCAAGCCAGGTCTTCTTAAGACTGGGACACAAACATGATCAGTGATTGATGACAGTAATTTGTCGATATAGACCTCTCTTTTTGAAGGCGGAACTTTTGGTTAGATCTCTAGATTTGTAATGCATCCTAGCGCCAAGAAACAATGGATGAGAGTGCACTGACAAATATTCTGTAAAACGTAGTTCTTGCTGGCTGCACAGAGGGATGTTTGTATATTTATTACTGTGTGCATTATGCAAACACAGTCTGTCTGCATCTATGTATAAGACACATTGACTAAATAGTGCTTCTGGAGCACAGGCAGTCTAAATACTTCTGCATTTGATGCTTTGCTCATAAAAGGAGGTGAACTTCTAACTGTCCAAGCTCTCTCGTCTGTCTGCCCCCTTCCCCCACCAAAGGCCTCTATTTCTTAGCCTCTACTGAAACTTGGTAGAGCAGAATAGAAATGACTCCAAATGTTTTAGGATGGGATAATTGACTATTTTAACTCTATTTCTCCAATATTTCCTGAGTCACTGTTTGTGAACATTGCCATTCTTTCAAGTAAAGAGGTGATTAAAATACAGCACTGTGAGTGTGTATGCCTGAAATGCATTGGTATGCAGACTTGAAGCTGTGGGGCTCTCACAGACAGAATTTAGGGGGAACATCAGCATCCTTCTTGAGTAACAATTAAATCAGCAGCTGCTGGAGTCCGTAGTTCAGCTACCTCTTAGCCACTCCAGTCCTCAAATGCTTGCTTAGGGGTGCATGGTAAGACATTTAGGGCCTGATTTACAGTTTGGTGGATGGGCTAGTCCGTCACTATGTGAAAGTCATCTTATCCACTGTATTATAAGGCCCATAGGATATTATGCACTTGTGACAAGGTGGATGGGGTATTTGTTAAGTTTGTGATGAAGTAATCCACCCACCAAAGTCTAAATTGGGTCCTTAGTAAAAGAGCTAATGAGAGGGGTCGGTGATTACGTGAAGATTCCTTGGAAGATCTAGATAGCTAACCTGACTCAAAGGATGTGCCAATACTGGATGTCAAGCTATTGGACAAATAGCAAATATTTGAAACCTAAAATTTTCTTTGGTGCAGTTGGTACTTTCATAAAGTAGCCAATACTGTCTTCACTATATGTCAGTGGTGGAAAAAGCCCCCCCCACCAACTCCTCTTTTATAGTTCCACCATCAACATTTAAGAGGAAATTAGTTTGTAAGCATTTTAATATTTAATATATTATCTAATATATTACCTCATATATTAAACTTTTCACTTTCTGTTAAAATTGCAGAGCCATGTTACAAGGGAATAATCTAGCTTGCCAATGACCAGCGCTGACATACCCGATTAGTGGTGAAAGCCAAGATATGACAAAGAATGTACAACACAATTGACAAACAGTCAAGAGTTAGGATGGCAAGGCCTAACTACCTAGCAAAAGCAGTTGATCTTGTGAAAATCACTTTTTTCTCTTCTGTGCCAAGTACTTAGGAGAGCTTGGCTGCAAAGTTTTATCAACTAAACTGCGTAAGACTGATTAATTAGTGTTAATACCTCTTGCTAATTTTGAAGCAGCATTCTGTTAATGTATATGAAAATACACAATCTTTTGACTCTTTGGTACGGCCTGCTAATTCTACACGTTAACAACGCTGTGAGCTTCTTGCCTGAGTTTTCCATGAAACTCGATTAACACCAATGAATACCTGCCTATCTGGCTTAATCCCAATTTTGATGTGTAGCTTGTTTTACTTCTCTGTTATTTGATTGTGCAAGTTTTATTGATTTAATAACGTAAGGACCAGGTTACAACAGGAGTGACTCGAAAAAAATAACGTGATAAATGAGAAAGGAGACAGACGGCCATGAAGTCACTAAGACCAGAAATCATATTCATAAATGTAAATTTTAGTAGACATAATTTAACATTCTACCAACAAAAAATGGAAAACACAAACAGGGTTCCTCAGGTTTACTCAAACCAAGTGCAGTTCTACATAACCATGGATAACCACTGTTCAAAGAACAATTCATCAAACAGAGTTTAAACTTTTATCTTCGGGGCATCAGAATTGCAATATGGGTACTGAAACCGGTTTACAAACACTATAGTTGCTGCTCTGCTTAGTTCTATTTGTTATGAACGCAGTAGCAATATGTCTGGTGACTAGTGAGTACCCTGAAATAAAACCAGGAATTATTCATTGATTCAAAGCGCAGGACTGAAATGTTTTGCACTCTTTTGAAGTCTTGAGAAGTTCTTAGTACTCTCTTGGAGCAGGAAGTGCTCTCTGGGCGGGGTGATGCCTTTCTCACCTTAGACATCCGAGGAGAACTCCATAGCTCATCAAGGAAGTTTCCAGCCTTGCTGAATGCTTTATCTTAACGAAAGCTCTGTCGCAAGCTCCAAAGGTACTCTCAATTACCGAATGTCCCATTTCAGAACTCTTCAGCAAGGGTTTAGTCTGGCTTTCAGAGGGGCCATTCGATTCTCAGTTCTCCTCCGACAGGTTATTGCACTCCAAATCTGGGTTTAGTCTGTTGTTAGGAGTGGCCATTCAGTTCTCATCTGACAGATGGTTGACACACCAAAAGTGGGCTTGGTCTGGTTTTAAGCAGAGCGACGGAGTGGCAAATCTGATTCTCAGTTCTCCTCTGACAGGTGGTTGACATGCTAAATCTGGAGCCTATACCGGTAATGACAATTATACAGCTTCTAAATATGTTGAGTAACCAAAGCAGTTTCAATCTATTGATGTTTGTTCATGGAGACGGTCATCTGGCAAAATCATTTAGTAGAGAAGAGACATTACAAAGCTAAAATCCACAAGCATTGCCTACAACAACCCTAAACAAAAACATTCCTCTAAGAGGAATCAGAACCTTTGAACATTTCTTTAAAATATAATTTGAGCAACACTTGGGCAATCATTATGACCTCTCATGTAAATATATGGATACAGAGGCAATGTCAAGCAGAAAGTCTGAAGGTTAATGAATTTCAGGATTGATGGATTTATGTTATGTACAATGATTGATAAATTGATCTATGCATTGCCAGGTAAACAAAAAGTCATTGTCACCATAACATAATGGTGAGACCCTATGCTGATCTATTTTGAGGGGCATTCACATGGTACTTCCAATAGAATAAATAGCATCTTTATGTATGTACACATAACTATGATCTCCTAGTGTCTGCAGATCCGAGAGTACACTGTCAAATTGACGAGTCTTTGTTTTCTAGGTAAATACACAGCGGACATGAAAAACGCACATACCTGATCTGATTGGTTTGTTCATCAATGGCATCTACAGCACTCTCAACAGAGCTCAGAAGTGATTGGATCTGATTGGCTGTCTCCTTCAACAAGAATCGGGTTACAAACTGGTCCACGTTGGTACCTCTTTCATACACCTGATCAGAGAGGAAAGTTTCTCATGAAAGGCCAAATAAGCAGAAAGTTCTTCAGACATTGGAAAATATCAAAAACGAGTCTTGATTCTTTATCATGCTGTACTCCAAGGAGGGATAAACCAACGTTAAAATAGTAAAAAAGCACTACAAACTCTGTGATAGCTGGTATTACTGTTACTCTACGCAACAATCATCATTTCTTTCGACATGTTGTTCAATCTGTGCCTTACCAGTTACACACAAATTTCTATATAAACTGTTTTAATCCAAATATTGATTATACTGAGTAAAACAATATGGTCAAACAACCAAAATGAAATAAAAAACAATCCTACTATGGTTAGCGCTATTTTACATTTGAAAATACTCAAACAGAAGGCTTCTTTGGTAAAAGTGTGAGACTTATTATTTGCCTTCGATTTGGATTAGAGCCACTGTATTTTGAGATTAGTAAGCTAAATTAGTCATATTTTGTATTAAAAAATTAACATATGCTGAATGTCTACCACTTCTCATTTAAAACTGAAACAATCGGTTTTTGAAGCTTTGTTTTATTTTTTTAATTAAACACCTCTTTCACTATCTAGTACTCTGTTGTGAAAATAAGGTTGATAATTTAGTTCCAACTACATTAGGTTAGCGTTGGGTATTGCCAAATAAGACATTGCTTGATGGAGTAATCTTGGGCTGTCATTATAGGTGAAGTGTAAGCTTATTAAAATGTTTCTTTAACCTAAACTTTTCTGTGACATAGTACTCTCACTATCAGAAGTACTTTTTGGGTTTATTTTAGATATGAAGTGATAGGGAAGACCTTTCCAAGGGGCTAAAATAGAAAGTCTGAAATTTCTATTTAAAGCTTCAAAGATCTCTTTAATAAAATAGGGCTTAAGCCTCCCTCATGGTAAGCAACATCACAATAGATGTATCTTAAACCAAGCTAGGCATTACCAATGAAAAAAAACTAGTTAAGCCTCCAATTTGCAGCATTTATACCAGACATTAGTGTTACGATTTTAATTTAAATATAATCATATGCACTTAATGTGCTACATATGAGGAACAGGTTACCATTATTCCAAGAATAAAAGTTATTTGCATGGGAACAAAACACAAAATGTTTCATTTTTAAGTATCTGAAAAGCAGTGATGTGGGGCATACCTATCTCAAACTGTGCAATAGATATTTTCATGAGATTCGACGTTTTCTGTGTCTTCCAGATCAACAAAAATGGGACAATATTAAGATGCTGCAAGAAATTGAGATCTGCAACTACCTTCATTTAAAGAGTTTATTTTCTATTAACCGTCAGATTGTAGATCATGTGACACACAATATCGGCTCCCTTCAGACGGTCACCAGGTGAAGAGCCAATATCACACAGTGGCATGAAAAACGTGCTGTAAACAATGGTAAACAGTGGATATTCTGCTTGTCTTCGTAGGCTTTTAACTACCAAGTCTTTTAAGACATGTAAAAATACCCCAGGGCATCGGCACCAGCCTCAAGAAACTTTTTTTTATTTTCCTTTGGAGGAGGGGGCTTGGGGAGAGGTAAAAGTGCCTTGCAGGTACTTCACGACATTAGGCCTCATCCCCTGCTAGGCCCTGCCCCCTCCTCACACAGTGATTTTTTAACATTTTAATTGGTAGGTCTGAGATTGACACTTTTCTATTGTAATTCATGGAAATCATAAAGTCTATATTTGATTGATGATAGATATAAAATCTTATTTCTCATCTATATAATATTAAAAAATTGTAAGAGATAAGAGGACATGTACATAATTTGTGCAATGGGCAGATGGCCAAAGAGAGGGTTAGAAAGTGGCTCTCTGAAGCATGAATTTCTTTGAGGAAGTATTCAGATTTGGTTTGCAGGTTGATAATTTATGAGATTCCATTTTAAATTTAAGTCAGCTGAAGTCTTCTGCGGTCTCAAGTTGTAGCAATATTTTCTCCAGCTGTCAGACTTTACTGTGAGTTAGACCTCACGAGACCGAACAGGAGGTTATTTGTAATTCCATCAGCCTGGCATTAAGAGGCAGGTGATCCATGTGTGCCAAGGATTTCTCAGTGAATCAGTTTATAATTGACTGACCACAGAGAGGGTGAGACTGTGTGTGGGTAAGATCTGTAGATCATCTTTAACACGTTCAGTCTTGAGGATATTCAGAGAGCAGGTGAGGGAGTTTGTGAGTTTCATATGTTTTGTGTAAGTGCCAGATTTCTCATCTTAAATGGAGGTACTTAGCAATTTGCCCGATCTAACAAGATACGACCATCTTAACAGTAAATACCAAGATGCCATATTTGTCTCGTATTGTATTTAATCGACCCTTTCATACAGCCCAAGAACAATATCTTTACTAGAAATGCTGTATTGGAATCAGAAGAACGATGTCAGTAGAAATTGTTTTAAACTTTCGTTTCTAAAATGCTCCTTTGCCTTATGTTCTCTAACATCAATGTATAACTGTCTGATGAATTGTATGCAGATGGCATGACGATTTTGTGATAAGCAGCAGCAAACTGTAATGCCTTATGCATGGCCAAGTCTTTAATTTGGTCAGTGTCCCATATAATTAAATTTGCCTGACAGTTTTGTAAACAACCATAAATAACAAACTGCACAACAGTTTGCATGATAATTACTATATATAGTAACAGAATGGTAACTATAGAATAAAGAGCCTATACAACGGTAAGGACTTATGAATGATAAAGTCTCTAATGCCATGATCATCCAACTGTAGTGTGCTGCGTGTCTGGAAAGTGTTTAAGTGCCTCAACAAGGTAGTAAGTGCTATAAAAATATTGATATATCATATCATACCATTCTCTTATGTACGGCGGAAATGGATTGTGCTGTAATGGATTCACTGCTAGACCCCACACTAAAATCACCTATGCCAAAAATGTTCAGCTATTCCCACCACAGAAGGAGGTTGTTACCATAATGTCCAATGAGGGTTTGGAGGTGTCATAGTAGACCATCCTCCAATGAAGGCACCCTCTTGCCTGCAGCTCAATGAGATAAGGCCAGAGTGACAGAAGGGCTAGTGCTGTCGAGGGTGGATTACCCTCAGCTTGGATGGAAAATGTTTACATATTGTATTGCCCTAGCACCTTCTACTGTTCCATGCAGTATATTCCCGGTATTGCCCACAGCCATCCTTCAGTCAGGCAGACTGGAAACTTACAAATGTTCGTACAAGATTGTTCACTTTTCCCTTGCCAGCTGAACCCTTAAGATATAATTATTATGTCATTCCGGCAGCAACTTCACTCATACCTCATTGCTGTCAATGCTATCCTCCCTTGTGCCAAAAGACTAATCTCTTCCATTGGAAAGCATGACCACATATTTCAGTTCCTGGAAAGCACCACTGAATTTCCACTGAGGAAAGGATCATTTTCAAAATATGGTACATCACCTACAGAGTAATCCAGATACTAGCAACCACCTATCTCACAACTCTTCCAGATGGACCTGGCTGCCAATATGACCTCAGAAAAAATCATTTTCAGTTGGAAAATGGAGATTCAAATGTTTGTACTTATTTTACTTGTATCATGTACACTATAAAATTAAATTGCTTCTATGCGCTGGGGCATGGCATTGGAATATATAGCTGAAGAGGTTACATTTAATTGGTGATATAGTGTTTAGTTTTGGTTAAATTGACGGTGTTCAGTCAGCGTCGCCAAGTCATACATGTGACCAGGTCAGATTGTGGCTCCCGGGATTGCGATCCCGTTCAGTAATACTGTTACTAAGCCCAAGAGGCTTATTTGGATCGATTATTCCCGGGTTAGAAAGCCTGTGTCTCAAGTGTTGTTTGGAACGTCTTCTACAAATGGTCCCAGTTGTTTGGTCTGGCAGATCCAGGGGGTAGGGGTTGTTACTGAGGCGTTTTGGTTATCTGCTGGTTTGCACCCAAAACCTCACAAGAGTGTGGTCAGTCATTTAGAGATGCAATAAAAATCTCCTGGGCACTCTCCCAGCCAGCCTGCATTGCCTGCCCATCCTACTTTCTTCACATTTTCCAGCTATACCTAAAATGAGTCCAGACTTGTAAAAAAAAAAAAAAAAAAAAAAAAAAATATATATATATATATATATATATATATATATACACACACACACACACAGTATGCTGTTTATAGACTTTTTTACAACTCATTTATAATGGCATGGTGCTAGCATATTGTTGCAAGAATATTGTCTGAATATCATGTCCTAAATATTGTTTACAAAAAATTCACCCCATTAAAGTTAATTGTAGAAAATGTACACTCAGTGAGACCATATTTTCATTAAAATATTTAGAATACAATATTTATGTCAAACGATTTTTCGGGAGATTTTCTGATATGCAACCTTTATAGAATGGTTCCATTCTGTGTAAAAGGTACTAATAACTTTTGGGGCTGCAGTACTATAGGCAATTGTAAAACATATGTTTCCATCTTCATAGTTAAAAAACAGACCTGCGATCTTTGTGAGTCACTGTCCCATGTTAGTGCACAATGGGATCCTTGTTTGCTTGTAATGGCACGATCTATTGTGTCACTGTTTCCTGTTTTAAACATGTTGCTTCTATACCAGTAGTAAGCTAGATAGCTAAAGAGGACATACACCTTCGGTTCTCCAAAGCCACGCATGCTTTCTGCAACAGCGATGAACATATAACATTTGTCAGCAGCATACAAAATGGCCTCTCATGAGCACTTGTTGCACACTCATTACGAGTGTGTAAGTCCAAAGACCGTTACACTCGCGTTGACAGTCAGACTGCCACACTTGGGGTGGTCCGACTGCCCAATTACGAAACTGGCAGGCGGACCCGCCAGTGGACCACCACTCTCGCCGGGAACATTGTTCCAAACGGGCTGACAGAGGTCTTGGTTGTAGTCAGCCAGGGCAGCACTGAACTCGGCACTGCCTGGTTGATTACAGCCTTGTTCTCCGCCAGCCTTTTCATGGTGGTTTCCCCAACGTGAAAAGGCTAGCTGAGAACAAGCGCAGGGGGTCACAGGGAGGCCCCTGCCCAGCTCTACGGAATGTGCCTTTGCACACAGTGTGCACTCTGAGTGTCCTAGGCGGCCCCCTCTTTGCTACGATATAGCGTGAGTCTTGTTTAAGGGAGCCAAGTGCTATATCCTAGCACAGTTCCCGCTGGACTGACCAGCAGGAACGCGTATTGCAATGTTCCTGCCAGTCAGCCTGGTTAGAACATTGTAATACGCTCGGGGGGGACGGCAATACCACAGCAGTGGCGTCCTCCCCACGAGTTTGTCAGAGCTTTGCAGACAGTGTGCGTTCTGAGGGTGCTGGGGAGCCCCATCTGTGGTACGATATAGCACTTGGCTCCCTTAACGAGCAGTTAAAGAGGCGCCACATACATTTAAACAAGGCCATGTGAAAGTCAGTAAAACTGTCGCAGCCATTTCCCCCATACTAACTTTTTAATTTATATGTGCATCTACTGTACCAACTCATTTGCTCTTTTGGATTTAGATTTATGAGTGAAGCATTCAATACTTTAGTTTGCTGCAATACTGTAATTTATTTAGAAGTCAAGGCACGTGATATTTTACAAAGTTTTCAGAAGTACATGCTTTAACTATTGCCAATCAGTTGGCCAGTAATTCAGTTCCCACAAGACAGAAGTTCTCCTTGTCTCCCATCAGAATTCACTGAAGTCACTGCCTGAGAGTTTCTGGCCTCTGCAACTGGGCCCTGGTCTGGCACCAGTTTCTTTAGTCCATAATTTGGAATTTTACATTTGATTCAGATGTATCTTTAACTGGGCAGACTAATAAGCTTGCATCCCTTGGTGGTTCAGGTGACTGTATTTAATTCCCTGTTTTTGGGCTCCTTAGCTTGCTTGATGCAGCTGTTGCGTAGATTCAAATTACAGCTACCAGGTTTGTGCGTTAGCTCTCTCTGGGTTCTTCTGCATTGCTTGTCTTAAGTAGCCTGCATTGGCTTCATATAGCAGGATGGTTACTTTAAAGGTACTCTGTAAGGTATTTCAAGTTTACCACTGTTTTGGCCCTTGCTGCTAACAGCAGCAGCTTCTTGATTATAATCCTAGATGTAGACTGAGGGCATCAGAAGTCCATTTCCATTCGGTTCCCAGGTTCTGGTGTCCCCATTCAGGACTGTGCTCTTTCGGTGAAATTCCTTGCTGATAGGCCTGCACATTATTGATTGGCTGTTAACTTCAGGAAAGCACTAAAAAGTGTTTTTTTTCACATTATTCTTGCCTGCTGTTTGCTAGGTACATTAATAATTCCCTGCTTTAATTCCTTGATTTCTGATGTTTCAGTCTCCGTGCCAGGACACCTTTGTAAGTATCAGCGAGTTTCAGGACTCCTTTTTATATTATATCGCATAAATACATCATTATAAACAAAAGTAATGACAATACATGTCTAAGCAGTAATGCAAATTTATTGATGGGGCACATGGGACAAACAACAAAGTCTTAACCTGCTATTTGTGTAAATTCTACTTCCTTAGTGTGCTAGAAGAGGTGCTCTAGTGAGAGCGCTAGAGGCGGAAGTGATGCGCAGAAGCGCACACAAGGTACTGCCCGTCCCCTAGGGCAGAGGGGCCACCCGCCCCACCCATTACCCCTCATGAAGAGTGTCTGTCAGGCCGAACAAAGGTCAGCCTGACAGACACTCTTCATTTTCAGCTCAGATAGCCAGGATTGAGACATGCGCGATTTGCGCAGACTCCTGGCTACCTGAGCTGAACTTTGCTGGACTGAGGAGGTCACAGCTCCTATGCGCGTGACCTCCTCGGCTCAGCAAAGGTGCCTCGAGGCCATCCCCTGGGTGACGAGGAAAGCATCACCCATTGACTTCGACCTGGGCGCTTCAGGTTTAAGCCCTGAAGCGCCCATGGCGAGTGTCAATCAGTGGCACTTCGTCACAGAGTGGGGTGGGGTCAGTAGTCTCACTGACCCCATCCCACTCTGTAACGAGGCTGGGACTGCTGCCTTTCCTCATTGGCTGACCTAATGTCAGCCAATGAGGGAAGGCATCAGTCCCAACCCGTCTGGGACTTCGAGGCTGAAGGTAAGTGTGTGATGTTTTAAAATGAATGTTTGGTGCTTGCGTGCATGTTTGAATGTTATGAGTGTTAATGGATGTGCGTGCATGTGTAAGAGAATGAGTGTGTGTGAACTTTTAAAATGAATGTTTGGTGCGTGTGCGCATGTTTGAATGTTATGAGTGTTGTTAATGGATGTGCGTGCATGTCTGTGTGTGAAAGAATGAGTGTGTGTGTGTGTATATGTGTGTGTGCTTCCCTCCCGCCCCCTCCCTCCTAAAGCTGCCGGCCGCCACTGGCGCACACATGGCTTGCTGGTGCTCAGCGTGCAAGAAACCCGCATAGGCAAGCAAGGGTGAAGCTGTTAACAAGACAGTCAATTGTTGGCACTTCTTTCATTTTTATAGCCGCTTGATGTCTGCGAGTTGCTTTATACATTTATCTTATTTCACACCAACTCGTCGTGAAATAATTAAATTATCAACTGTGGTATTTTCCTAAAGGCTATATGCATCAGAATATAGCTGTTATAGTATAATAAACGTAAGTATTGTGTCCTAAACATAGTTCACCAACATATTGCCTCATTGGAGCTGATTATAGAAATTCTTCACCCAAAGAGATGATAATTTTTTAAACTATGCTTAGGACGCAATATTTATGTCAGGCGATATTTCTATTGTTGATATTCTGACATACAACCCATGACTGTTTTTTGACCACATACCTCAAAATATTCTGAGTTTTGATGTACCGTATGTGACAAAGGCAAGGAAACAGTGGTGGCAGCTCTAAAGTAAGACTATACAAGATTGATATTGAATACTAAGGGCGAAAGGTGTAAGAGGTGGATACAACTGCGGTCTCTCGTGGGGGAGGGGGGTAGCAGCTCTGAGGTCCCTCACTGGAGGGCGGAGGGTTACAGCTCTGCGGTCTCTCATTGAGGTGGGAGGTGTACAGCTCTGAGGTCCCTCAGTGGGGGGATTGGAGGCGAGAGGGGGGGGGTTACAGCTCTGCAGTCCCTCATTGAGGGGGGAGGTGTACAGCTCTCTGCGGTTCTTCAGCACACTGGACCAGTAAGCCTCAGACTAATGAGCCCTGCAGACTGGGCAGGAGAGCTTGGGACGCACATACTGCTGACAAGGCGGGCTTCACACATGGGATTCTGACGGAAAGGAAGATCTTGGAAAAATACTCAATTCTCAAGGCCTTAAATTACTGTAAATCAGAAAAAAACAAAAGTGTGAAGTAAGCAGAACCTTCAACGAGCCACACTGATGCTGTTCATAGTCCTGATTTCTAAAACTCTGGAATGCTTTTCTAAAAATTTATATTTCTCTGAAACTGAATCGTCATCCCATCAGTTTGTATAATGCAGTTTATTTTTTTAAATGACAAATACACTGTTGAGTTTATTATTTGTTTTCCTTCATTAGAACTAATTTACATTGAAGAAATAATGCGCCCTGTGGGGGTGATTGTATTCATGCTGCTCCCCTCAGCATTTGTGCTGCGCCCCTCAGGTTTCATACTACACCCCACAACGCTAGCAGATAACCCCACTAAATGCTCATACCTTAAGACTTTCAATGCACTCCCCATCAATTTTCTTACTAAACGCTGCAAAAATAACATATACCAGTAAGAACTCATCTCACTGCACTCACACTTCACTACCCTGCACCCCTCATCACTTAGGCATCCAACCACAGTCCTCATCTTGCTGACCTCAGGGAGCATCCCTTTGTGCTCTTGCTGATCTCCTGTGTGACGGAAACTAGGCCTGGGCACCAAAATAAAAGTGGCCCCCATTAGCAAATCAGATAGCTAAATAAGAGTCCCCATTAGCAAATCAAAAAACGAAAAAGGTGGCTGACATTCTGCAAATCGAGAGAGTTTTGAATTTGTACATAAACCGTGCATAACTGTTTTGTAAGATATGGGGGAGTGCATGCATTTGTACTTGCAGCATGCAACGTCTGTGGTAACATTTGGTAAATCAACAGAAAAAAAAAAAAAAAGCGGCCCACCAAATCTAAAATGGACCAAGAAACAGTAAAAAAAACACAGGCCATGCACTGACTTGTCAGACCAGCCTTTCTGGCACTGTCATATTGGTCTATATGCCAGTCCAGCCTTACCTCGAGCCGCAAAACAAAACTGTCAAGTTTTTAATATTGAGCTGCAAAAACACTAACAGCAGAATATCGACTACCGCTCAATATCGTGAAGGTAAGTATATCTCGGTAAGTACAGATTTGCTATTCGTATGATATGTATTGTTAAGATACATAGATGTGGAATAGTAAATCCGTACCTAATCATTTATACTTACCATGATCATATAGTAGTAGTTTTATATTATTGCAGCTTGATATTATTTCCCTCGATATTCTAACTCTACCTAAATCAGGCACATTTCTTGCATTGCATTCCAGGCCGCACCAACAGTGCATTCACAATGAGACACATATGACTGGATTACATAGTCTTAAGCTGTACGTCCATTTATTAAGGAAAATTATCCCTCCCAAAATCAATCAACATGAATAGTTAAGCCCAGTGGTGGTTAGCCCAGAAGTGGATGAAAGAGTGGAATTTTCTGTGTTGGTACTTCCAGTTTTGGTCTGGGGCAACAGTCACTTCAGGATGGTGGGGCAATGGTGGTATGTGACCATATGCTTGATACAGAATGATCTATGATGGTTTCTCAGCAAACCTCAAGTCCCAAATGTTTGCATAAGGATCAGATTCAAGGTTGCTGGAACTTGTGTATGCCCCACTGCAGATCCACACATCCCCATCCTAAATCTGAACTCATGAGTAAGCTCACAGTAGCCTACAGCCTGTCCTCCTGTCTATCCAGAAGTGGCTTAGTGAAAGCCTAAGAAGATTCAGAAAATACTCTGGCCATTTCATTGGGTTTGGATGCCTTTGTGCCTGACATTTAGCAACTGGTCCAATGACATTTCAAAATGACAGTGACCACATCATCACTAGAGCACATAAAGTGTGGTGACTTCAATGCTGATTCTCATTGACTCTTTCTTTTCGTACTACCACAAGTGCTCCATTTGGCTCCTCTGGTTTTCCAGCTTATGACTCCCAAATTTGTCATCCTGGATGGACATCCTGGATGGACATCCTGGTATTTTACCCTTTTCCCTGTTCCTGAAAACATAGTCATAGAATAGATCAATATACATAGGAGTGTAATCATGTGTCATTGTTGAGTAACTAGATTTCTTTCGCTTTTTCATTTGCAAAAAGACTTGCAGCCAAAAGTGATATATCTCACTCAGCCAATAGTTAAAACACAAAGTTTTCATTACACTGAAAACCTGCATCAACACAAAAAATAATGTTGGTCATGTCAATTACCAAGCAGGTTGTTCAATCAAAACAGCAAAACGTGACCCTGAACAGGAGCTGCTGTGCTCATATTTGTCAAGCAACCAAATTAACAATTCTGCCATGACAGTTTTGAAAAGGCATAAACAAGAGTTCAAACCCGATCAAATCAGTTATTAAGTGTAACATTTAGAAATTGAATGGCACATATTAAGCATTGTTATGCACAGCGTTATGCACAGAGTTTCAGAGAAAGCCTCAGGATTTCCTTTCTAACATATCCACAACGCTATTTCTAATGTGAGTTAATTTGCAGTTCAGTAAACTGTGGTCATTCACTTAAACTATGGCCAAAATAGAGCTGAAATATTAATATTATCAGAAATTTCACTTAACATGAGTTCACAATCATTTGGAAAATCATAATCAAATTAATTCATGGTTTTAGAACCCAACATTATTCAGAAATGCGAATAAAAATATCAATATACATTCAGTAAAGAAAAGTCTTGCAGGGGCTAAAAGGATGAAATGCCCATACTTTCATTATGTCTTACGATGATTTTCCCTTGACTAATTTAGAAACGGTCCTAAGGCAGTGAATACGAGTGAGCTTTTAAAATGATTATTGATCCCTGTGCAAGCCACTGTATAACCAGCTATGAGCGTTATGAAGTGTGTGATAATGACCAAATCCTACCCCAATTTTTCCCCAGGTAATTTCAACAAACCAAACTAGGCTACATTTACTGGTAGAAATATGCACAGTAAATTCTAAGACATGAGGAAATTATATGGAGCAGACCCATTCAGCGTGTAATTCCTCATTTGTAAGAGAAAATTCACTGTGTAAACATCACACCCTGGGGTGTCGTTACTTTCCATGTGTGGTACACATCTCACCCTCTTCTGGATTATATGTTATCTTGGAAGAAAAGGAGTTCTTTTAACATTTATCTCTTCACTACTTTAAACTCAGGGATGGCATATGTGGCCTTCCATGTAACAAATGATTGTCTTGGTTTAAAGAGAGTCTTGGCTGGTAACAAGCCTGACAAAGCATCTTATGATCAGACAGGTACAATATTATTTGTCTGATCTTACTTTCTCATTCAAATACAATGTAGAAATATCTAAAAAAAATATATTGAATTGTCTAACTTCATTGATGCATTAAACGCATAAATAACTTATGAAGGTATGGGAGCTCAATGAATTAAGCTTGGCCCAAGAATATAGTATGGGTGAGTTGGTGGAAATAGGGTAAGCTTTGCTCAAGTCCCTCCCAGTTCAACCGAGCTACACACACCCACTACACAGGGGCAGCAAGTAGAGGGGAGGAATTTACAAAGCTATTCCTGATGTCTGAATTAATGATAAACTGTACTTGTCAGGTATGCTCACTCTTCTGAGGACCCCCCCCAACCATAAGTGGTAGGGCTCAGCCCTGGGTCTCCTTCTCCCGGGGCTGCTATTGTCTAGATCTGAATTTGTGGGAAGCAGAATGCGGGTGCCCCCACTTCAGCCTGTGGCTGGACATATCTGCCTCTATACTGTACCTCGGAAGCACCTATACCAGATTAATGAACATTAGACCTATTGAGGGGAATCAACAATGGTGAAATGTCTGGCTCAGAATGATACTTGATTTTTTTATGTTCCAACATCAAACAAGCTACTCACAGGAAGCATGAAAGGGAGGGGCTGTGGTGGCAGGAGTACACTCCAACATGCAGTTCTAATTAGCTCTAAGTGATAACTTTCTAGAAATACATTTTATTTCAGATAAACACGAGCTAGTGTCAGAGCTCAAAATATCTTCATGCAAATCAGGCTGCTATAAAGGAAACACATAACCAATTGCTGAGGGAGTTTAATTAACTTCAGACACATATTAAACTGATTTCAAGACAACTTAAAAACACTCCTGGTGGCTTTTTATGGCCCTCAACTGATGAACGCATTTTAAGTGCAAGTTTAATTAAGCTCTTTCTAACTTCAGCATTTTCTTGGACAGTGCTAACAAAGCAGAAATAGGTGATTCAATATATACTGCCTCTTTGACGATATCCATGAACATGCTAACAGTCTGCATGTACATGAGTGCAAGTGTGTGTATGTAGGAGCAACAACTGCTACTTTCTGGTTGACATGGCAATTACGATTCTATCACAGCTCTAATAGATATAAATGTATTACAGATGCACATTACATGCTTTAGAAAAACTGCAAATAATATTCCATACCCAAGTCCGTTTTGACAAAAATAAATACTGAATGAAAGTACACTAGGTTTGGCGGGCATATGATTCTTGACTCTGTTTGTTATAATTTTTGGGTTTGGTGTATTTTTGTTCTTCTGGTTTTTAGTTATAAAAGAAAGTACTGTTTGACTATGCTCCAGATTGGTATATTCAAACTAATGTTCGCAAAATGTGGGAACATTGTAAATGCTAAATTAAGCCTTCTTACTAGCTGAATGTTTCCAATGTTTACAAACATGATAGAATGGGGCAGCCATCTTCTTTTCCTCACTAGTATTCCCTCACGTTTTCATGCTGAAAGAGGGGGGAAACAACACAGATAGACATTTAGCCTAAACATGGGGAACTATTAAAAAGCCGTGCCCATGGTGCAGCAGGTTTTTTATTCGCGTAACACCACTCATCTGCTAAAAACAAGAACATCAAGACAAAAAAATGAAAGAAACTGAATGGGAGAGTTGATGCTTCCTTATGCTGTTGCCAAGAGTGGGTACCAAAACTCATTTGTCAAGGATCAGGACTTATTTTTCATCATCATACTTTGACCTGGATCTAACATCAAGAAAGGCAGAAAAGGGAGAGTCGGAAGAGAAAGTTACAGTGACAATGAGAGAAGTTAAGGATGAAAAAAACCTGCAAGAGTGAGATTAAGGGACTAGAATCATAGAGTGATAAAAGAAAGATGACTAATGTGGAATTAGAAATAGGAAGTCTTGGTATTCTGCAACCCAAGCATTTGGAAGCACTGGATGTAAACTCCTTATAAAACCTTCTGTCACTACGCATTTCTTTTTACAAATTAAGAACTGAGCAGAAGATAGAGATGTATGTTCACATAGGACTAATATATTTTCACGATAGAACTGAGACCATAAAAATTGCCTGTGAGTCAGAAATAAATGCCAGGGAGCCAAAGTGAACACAATGCCACTTCACAACCAGTTGGAACACTGTGGAGATAGCAAAGAGGTGTAGCGAGAGGGGAAAACGTATTTGGGACACAGGTCATTCAGTGGTGAAGACCTACTCTGGCAGGGCCGGTTTCTGACTCAGCATCGTGTACCAATGCACTTATGTTAGACCTGACACACTCAGGTAGTGTTTCCCCAAACTTTTCTGCTTTTTCCCATAGGTTTTGCTGATTCTCCTTTCGTGGCCTTAGGACTCTGGGTTCTTTCTCACTGTAAATACAGTGTGAATATGTTAGGAAGTGGCACTTACATGTGTGTGTGTGTGCGCGCTTGCACCTATGGTGTTCTTAATCATGAGATCAGCCCACCATAGAAAGCCTGTGTGCACACACCTGCACCTATAGTGTTCTTAATTATGAGTCCAGCCAGTCATAGCACTTGCACCTATGGTGTTCTTAAACCTGTGTCCAGCTGTCATAACAGGCCTGGGTGTGCACACTTGCACCTATGATGTTTTTAAACATGTGTCTAGTCTGTCATAGCAGCCTGTGTGTTCACACTTGCACTTATGGTGTTCTTAAAACTGTGTCCAGCCTGTCCTAGTAGGCCTGTGTGTGCGCACTTGCACCTATGGTGTTCTTAAACCTGTGTCCAGTCTGCCAGTGCAGGCTCGTGTGTGAGCAAGGGCACGTATGCCCAGAGAGTGAGGAATACCAATGTGTGTTTTCACCATCTATAAGAGCTACTCTGCCCATAGGTTAAAATGGGAGAAGTTTACAATTACTCCTTGCTGCAGTAGTGGACTGCAGTGAAGCTGCCTCATAACGTTTCCTATCATTGGATTCGTCCTAACAAACCCCTTCCAATGGTAAACGCAGTTTTTTCAATAATAGCTTAGAAATGCCACTTCTAGGAATCATTTCTATGCTTTAAAACACTTTTGTGTCCCTTTTAAATGTAACTTTAATCCACTCTGGAGGCTGAGGGGACACATCTGTGTACTCCCAAGCGACAGCTATACATCATGGGCACACAACTGGAACAACAGACCTCTTCCATTTGAGGGCCTAGCTGGATAGATTGAAGGGAGAGTTTTTAACACTTGGCATCTATGGACCAGATCATGGCCCAACTAAAGATAAGATCTCCATGCCACGTCCCCAGGGCAGACAGGACTGAAATTCAGGGAGGCTATCTGTGGTTCCAATGGGGAACCCTCTGAACCTCCCCCAACTTCAAATGCACACTACGGTATAATTACTGGTGCCACACTGCAGCAAACTAGAGATACACTTGTGGGGACTCAGGACCATAGATACTGGACTGTGTGGTACACACTGCCAGAGGCATCTGTTGTGCATAAGGAGTAATTATTGCCCTTGGAAGGGACCACGCACCCTTCCTGAATCGTTGCTGGCCTGGGCTGACTGCCTGATACTGTGAGGCACCTCAAAGTGTGCTCTCCACGGGCTGGTTGGCTTGCCCCCTGTTCTCTGATTGAGGTCTCTGGAACATCAAAGACCCCCTGCGAGGGACCTACACCTTTTACCTGTGACATCTGGAGAGTGGTGCCCTCCTAAGTGGCCACATCATCTGCTGGAAGTGGCGGTATGAGCATGGAACTAAGTATTGTACCTGGAGACCGGATTGCCTGGTGCGGAGCCCCCGAAGTACTGCCCACATTTGAAGAGTGTGGCCCTTCATCGTGAGGCCTCGACATGCATAAGCGTGGCCAGCTTCATCGATCATGCAGCATTTCTTTTGTGCATCACACCAACTGCATGGTTGTTCTGTGCGCTGTCTGATTCACATGTTTCGATCCTTGGAGGTGGGGGCATACCCATAGCAGTGCTGGATTCTACCTTGTGTGGCATCGCTGAACTTGGGCCTCCGTGTGTGGCTGAAATTGCCTGGTGTGACTCAAGTCAGCGCACACCAGACATTGTGCCTCTTTCCAGGGAGGTACAGAATTGGTAACTCTTCGAGTGTGATCAGAATTGTCTGGTGCAACTCAAGTCATTGCGCACAAGATGTTGTGCCTCATTCAGGAAGGCACGAAATTGATAACTCTTTGCATGTGACCGAAATTGTCTGGTGGGACTCAAGTCATCACAGACCAGAAGTTGTGCCTCAATCCAGGGAGGTACGGAATTGGTAACTCTTCATGTGTGACTAGAATGTCTGATGCAACTCAAGGCATCATGCACCAGACGTTGTGCCTCATTCCAGGGAGGTACAGAATTGGGAACTCTTCCTATGTATTCGGAATTGTTTGGTGCGACTTAAGTCATTGTGCACCAGACACTGTACCCCAACTCCAGGGGAGCGCGGAGGAATGGGTTCATGTACTGGTGTGCCCAGCTTGCTGAGCGCTATTGTGAATGATGTGTGTCCTACGGTGACCCTCTCCCCGTACATGGCAGAACAGGGTCCGTGCTTGAAGGCACGGTGCGGAGGCCTTTGAGTGAAGTTACTGAGTGGAGGCCAAACCTCCATTTGTCAACTGCTGCCTGATTAGCCTGTTATTTATTTTCTTTCCCCACCTTTCCCCGGGACCCTGAATAAGTGTGACTCTGGCCCGATCGGCCTAGTCCCTGGAAAAAGTTTCTTTCATCTCCAGACCATGGGGTGGGGCAATAGGGGTTGATTGAATGGTGGAGGAGGTGTGGACTCACGGGATCTGCGAGTACAGTGACAACTGACCTGCCGGATATCAGTGCACTGCATTAGGTTGTTGGGAGCGAGTGTGTAGTAGTGCGTGCTATACGAGCCTGCCTGATAACTGTGGCACTGCATAGCAGTGTGGAGTGAGTGTGTGGGGCGTGATTGCCTGAGATCAACTGCACAGCAGTGTTGCTATACATGTTGTTTCTTTCCAAAAGATTATCATGGTTGACATTGGTTTTTACCCATGTGGCCTATGCCCATTGCTGCTATCGTTGTGAACCGGGATGCCCACTATAACTGTGTGGTATTGAATTGGAATAATTGCTAAGGTGAGTCTTGTGCTTGCAATGTTCTGCACCGCTTGAGGGTGTTGGGAGGGAAAGTCAGATGTTTCCCAATTGTACATATTGCTGATGTTGTTTTAACACGGTTGGGCCTAGTCCTGCAAGTGATTTTTACAAATGTGATTTATACCCAGAAGTACATGAATTGCACGTCATGTTAGTAAATGTGTGTTTTGAATACAAATCTTCTTTACATAAAGTCTCTTTTGTGACACTCTGGGCCTCATTTTGAGTTTGGTGGGAGGCGGGGGCCGCCCACCAAACTCTTTCAGAAGGAAATCCGCCACTATGGTTTTCCGCCAGCCAGACCAATTATGAGTTTCCTGCTGGGCCAGCAGGTGGAAACAAAGTTTCTGCTCACTGGCTCAGCGGAATACTCACCACAACATTGACGCCGGCTCGTAATTCGGGCAGTGAAAATCGCGAAAGAGCTGTCCATGGGTGCCCCTGCACTGCTCATGCCAAGTGTCTGGGCAGTGCAGGGGCCTCCATGGGGCCCTCGGCACCACGTCACTGCCAGCCTTTGTATGGCAGCGGGACTGTCATGCAAAAGCCGCATAAGAGGGGACCTGTAATCCCCAGGGCAGCACTCGTAATAAGGGCCTCAGTGTACTCATTGTGCAACAGTGCTGTGCCAATGCTTTTGCACATTGCTCCTGTGATAAGCCTGACTGATCAGTAGCAACTGCTGCCCCACGGTGAGTGCCGGTTCTACAGTGAGTGTAATCATCCACATCTGACCGGAGTGGCAGGTCCTGCCTGGCTAGAGCCGTGCCTCAGCCAGCCACAGTGTGCCGCTTCCAACAACTTAGGTGTCTCTTACTCTCACAGAAAGCAGTTTCCCCACCATCAAAGTACCCACAAGTGTCTATTATTGCAAAGATCTCAGGTTGTTCCAGATATAACTCATCCAATTTGTTTTTATTTGTTTTCCACATAACTACAACTTCCAGAACATAAGCCCTGAAACCAGGACTGGAAAATATGTTCACTCCAGATATGGATCAACTTGAGTGCTGTGAGTTGATATAAAGCATTGAAAACAATTAACATTTTTCACAAAATATATTTAAGGGACTGTACCACCTGTATTGTACCTTGTTTAGTTTTTAGGTGATAGCCAGTTCTGGGTGTCCAGTAGTTTAGCTCGTGGTGGCTTGCTCTTCAGAAGCACCAGAAATGCCTGAGCAGAGCGCACCATGCCCTGCCTCAGACCATCACAAATGAGCAGGCACTGTATGACTAAGACTGGTGAATAACTCTTTTCTATATTCTCTTTATAAACATATTTGTGTTCAGCTCAAATGATCACATTGAGTTGGATCATGTACAACACAATTACCTTCCAAAGCTTTCCTTTTACCTGCAATAGTCTTATATTGAAGAAAAGGCAGACTTTAACAAGCAGGAATTCCACCAGGCTGGTCTCCTGCATGAGTTACCCAAGCATGACAGATTTCCCACCTAAAAAGCTAGCTTTAGCAACCGAGACAGACGGTCATTGGATGGTAGCATTTGCACAAGCACTTGTACCTTGGCGTCTGGGGAGTGGAGCAGGACAAGCTTTCACTCTTTGCTGCAGTGCATGAGCTGACATTATGCAAAGAGGGAAGAGGGGGATAGAGACAGGGAGATAGATGAGTACATTCCTCATGCATCCTGTGTTATGTCTACAAAATATAAGTTTGATGGCCACACTAGCCATTGTCCACACAAGCGGTGGCCTCCTGTCCTCTGTACCCCCAGCTTCAAAGGCATTTTTCATCACTTGGACCACAGCCTACCAGCTCATCATACATTTTACAGGCCTCATGTTTCCTTCCTACAAGGTTCCCCCTGCACCTTCGGTATACTGTTATTATTAGGAACTCTCACTCTTTCAGATCCCACTTGCAACCAACTTACCCTGAGCACTAGCAGCGTTCTTGCACCGCATCACATCTGTCAGCGCCTGCTAGAATGTAAAAGATGGCTAAGGAAACATCAGCGTCATCAATTGTCGTTGATGCAGTGGCTCCTCTTTCGAGCTTTTGAAGAAGATATTGACATAAAGAGGATTAATCTGTCACCATTCCACCAAATGGATGCTTTGATGTGCATCCAGTGCAGTGGCCTCATTCCTTTAAAAAGCGAGGATCCATCATGCATTGGGCTACTTCCCTCGTGCCATTCAAATGAAGACCTTATGTGCTTCCAAATTGTTGTTCGGCCCTATGATGCAGTATACTATTACACAGTTATGCTGAACAATAATTTAAAAAGTCCTTCTAATCTTGCAGCATCAGTAGACAGTGGTCTAAGTTTCTTATGTATACTTTCTGTTCCTAAACCATCAGCCCCTTCGTCAAAAACATACCCCGTGGCAACTAATTGCCTCGAGCTGTAGCCAGGATTATACAATCCATTCATTGATCCACGTTTCCTGATACACCCGTGTAATCTGTTATACCTTGAGGTGTACAACAATCTATGAGAGCTCTTATTCATCTATGAGTTTTGTAAAGTCGCCTTGCAGTCGCTACAAACCACTGTAGGGTACAGAAGTGGTCTACAACAGTGTAATGAATGGAGGTAGAGTCCACCTGAATGTTAAGTAAAGCCCCATTATTCGAGAATTGCTTTATCATTGCTGTTATCTAGGCCCGAGTTTAGGTGAATACCCGGTTAAAAGGTTAAGTCCTAATGCGGTTTCTGAACAAGAGAGGATTAGACTTTGCTCCCAGAGTTTAAGGCCTAGAAGAGCGAGGGATCTTCCTCTTAGCTGATGATTGTTGAAGTTTAGAATCTGTGACCGGAGGTTCATAGCTGGATTGTAATGTAAAGCTGTGCTTTGGAGGCAACCTGTCATTTGTTTTAGTAGGTCTTGAGGATGGTGCAAATGATTTTGAATGTAATCTTGTACTTTACTAGTAGCCCGTAGAGGACGATCACGGTTTGCAAAGTGCTGCACGCCAAAGTCAGACTTAATGCACAAGAAGTGCCAAACACAGAGGCAAGTGGCAGATCCTGAATCCAAGAACCAGGTGCTGAGGTCATTTAAGCCTCAAGAGTACATTTAAAACGATGGAAAATTGTGAAGAACTGCAGATTTGTATTTAGGTTTAGTGGCAGTGGTGTGAACATGTGTGTTCTGAGAAGTGGACAGGTGGCAGCCATTTCGGGGACCGCCACCTTCTCAGTGGTTTTCATACCCAATGTGTGCACCTATGTTTGATGCCAGAAAGGTTGGAGAATGTTTTTAAATTGGGTGTGATAAACAACCAACATGCCCACATTTCTCTGTGTGTAATGTAAATGATTGTATCACTTGTTAAGAAATATTTCTTCAGAATGAGGGAATAAATGTGTACTTTCACCTTAACCCTAGGCCTAAACTGGCAGATATTTGTACTTTTGAAAGAATTCTGCATTGGAATTTACAGTTTTCATTGATTTCTATGCATGGAGTTCTAGTGTTTTCGTGATGCCCCAATGAAAGAAAATCTGAACAACTGACAGGCATATTCCAACATTGTCACAGGTTCGGGCGGCCCTGATCAGGACTCTGGTTGGGGCTCCCCTTGAAGTCACAGACTATCCCAAAGTGGTAGTGTACTGGGGAAGAAGAGCAGCTAAAGGCATACATGGGAAAGGATAGCTATGGACAGGCACAGGAAACAGGAAAGTAAAGTAGAGCAACCTTAGTGTGAACACCAGGAAACAGATTACTAATGGACAAACACACTGGGATTACCACTAAGGTTGTACACAGGGTAGGGCTCAGAACTTCCCACAGCAACAGGGAATGTCAATGCCTCTGTGCAGATTGCTCTCACAGATAGTCACCCCGCAAACCCCATAGAAAGGAGGCAGCAGAAGTGATTCTGTCTTTGGACCCTTAGAGCACAAACAAGGATTGTACTTCCATACACAAGACAAGCCCTTGTGGGTCCAGCTGGAAACACAGTGGCAATTTCTGGAAAAACAGCAATAGCACACTGTCACTGTTAGGCACTAAAGACTACGTATACCTCTAGACAAGGATGGGGGCTGGAATTGCCTCCTGGAAACCAGGAGCCAACCACAGTACAAAGGAAAACACTTATACACTGGTGAAGACTGATAGAACACTTACCAGACACAAATAACCAAGATGAAACGGAAACAGAAGGAACAAACTAGGAGGCACAGGCAGGAACTGGGAACAGGCTCAGGCTGAAGCAAAGGCATGAATAGGACTGGAAAACAGAGATCAAGCTTTGGCTGGAACAAGCAAGAACAGGACTGGAGTACAGGGATCTGGAACAAGCAGGAAACAGGACTGAGAAACTGAGAGTAGGTTCAGGCTGAAACAAGGCAGGAACATGGCTAAGAGACAGGGAGCAGACTATGGCTGGAACAAGCAGGAACAGGGCAGAGAAACAGAAAGCAGGTTCAAGCGGAAACAGAACAGGAGCAAGAATGGAACACCATCCGATAAAGGATCTGGATCATAAAGGAATCAAACTCCAATGCATGACGAGGATCTTTAGGAAATGGCTGCTTGTAAGCAGTTCCAGGCTGCAGCAAACCCCAGGTGTAATCACATGACTGGGCTGCACAGGAGAGGTCTCAAGTGTGTGTAGTTTCAGACACTCGCAAGTCCTGGAGGAGAGAATCCAGTAAAAAGAAGCAACTAGACTTCTCCCATAGAAAACAACATATAGCAGAATCCAGGCTTTCCTGACTACCAGGCTGTGCATTATGGGATTTGCAGTCCCAGGAAGCAAATGTACTTCTACAAAAGCATACCATAGCGAAAAGGGAAACAAACGGGAGTCAGAAAGGGACTCTGGATGAGTGTTCAAGGTGATTCCCAGGCTACAGACAGTCCCTATACAGCGCCCCCTGGAGATGGGACGACAGAGTCGTGACATACATATATGATATTGTTTTCTTTGCCAATATCCACCCTTAGGTTTTGCTTGACAGTATATTGGCTGTTTTCCTGTTCCCCCAGGACGATGAAGGGCCACATTTTTCACAGGTACAACCAATCTGTAAAGCCTCCAAATTTAGGTGTCATTTGCCAGATCTTGCCTCTCTATAGCGAACCCATATTTGTGTCTTTGTTTCCTTCTCTTGATCTATTTTCACTGGAGTAACCCAGGGAGTTGTTCTGCCCCCGGAGGTGACACCTGCGCCATGTGCATTAGATTATTGCCTTTACGCAGACACAACCCTCTCATGAGGTTCTCCCTAGCCACAAAACACCCACACTTGCAAAATGGAACATGGGCTCAGGGGTATGCAGATAGGATTCCAAACACAGATACTTCAGTAAAAATATAATTAGAAGGGTGCAGGGGGACAAGCTCACAATAAAGGGATTGCGGGAAATGTAAGTAGGTCACAAATACTGTCTGATGGCGACAATATGCAGAGTCCCAGGATGAAACAGAATTGCTGCCTCTTATTTCACAATCCTGTTCTGAACTCAGCAGGGCTTCTCCCCTGTAACAATTTATTATTTGGGTTTCATATTTGATGTATTATTTTCATCAACACATAGCATTACGAAGATGTTATGCATGAGCAATGTGTTTTTCTACATTGACATCAAGCTTAAGTACATATCAGCAGAATCTACAGTTCACATGTCTAGAATGGCAAGAAGTGGGGGTGATCGCACAGTTCAGGGTAGCGTAGGGTGTGCATATTCTATCACAGGTGGAGTTATTACAATGGCTGCACATTTAAATCCAAGGGGCAGCTGGCACCCTCTACTGCACACTCCTCCCCACCTAGGAAGGTTCTAAATGCCCTTCAGGTGGCCTCAGGTTTCGAGTGGTGCAGGAGATGTGATGGGAATTCCTTCACTTGTTCATTAAAAAAAGGTCTTGCAGATCTTTAATCCAGGTGCTCTGTCCTGTCCTTCGGCCCGCCTTGTGGCTATCAGCAGCGACAGTGGCAGAAATGTCCAATGTAGTTTAGGAAAGGTTTTTACGAATCAGAAAGAGTGGTGAGTGTTATACCTGTATCAGTCATCTTAGAAAGCTCCCCTTCTATCTCAACCCAATATTCATGAAACCCTGAGCATTCCCGGCCTCTGAGCATGCCCGGACTTCTGAGCATTCTTGGACCCCTGAGCATATTCCCGAACCCCTGAGCATTCCCAGCTCCTTGAGCATTCGCTGACCCCCTGTGCATTCGTAGACCCCCTGAGAATTCCTAGACCCCCTGAGAATTCCCAGACAAAGTGTATAAAGTCAGCACCAGGTGGTTTATCAGGATGGCATTCCGTTGTACCATTCAGTCTCATCCTGTGAAGCCCTTGTAGAGAGCCATAGTATTTACACGATAACTTGAACTACATTAACATCTGCCTCCATTTAAGGATATCTCTTTAGTTTGCTAGGCAGAATGCCCATTGGACATCTGTGAGGGCGTGTCCTGAGTCTGCCCCTCATCCCTTCCCAGCAGAGTCATTGTCTAGTCCTAATGTACTTTGCACCATGTCATATAAGCGTGTGATTGATTAATCGTGATGCTGAAGGTGTAGTCAATAGCATTCTTACCCGTTGCCGTTCCTCTGGTTAGTTCGGAAATGTCAGGTATATACCTTCTACTGCACTATTTAGCCTAACATATAATAGTGCAATGTAACACATTCTTTCACTCCATCAGTGGTATTGTGTCCTCAAAAACAAAAACTGGAATTTACAGGAAGATTTTTTTGTGGGATTTGGTTTTCCTTTTGGTTGTCCCTGAATTCAGAAAGTTACATGAACCTATATCGGCAGAAATGTGGACTCGTGAAAGCACTGCAATAGCATCTTAATAGCCTTTTGTGCACTATACACGTGGCAAATAAAAATAACCATTATAAGAATGAAGAAATGGGACAAAGTAATATGTAGCGCCCCCATTACTCTTTTCTAGTTGTTGATGGCTTTTGCTTTCAGAAAATCCCTGCTGCCCTTGACTGCCTAAGAAGAGTTAGAACGGCGATAATGCTGAGAAACAATATGGTACACATGGTATTTGGTGCCAGCAGTTGGAATTTGGGAGCATCTTCTTAGATGCTTTTTGTTTAATACACCTAGCCACAGCTAACAAGTCATTTTAAAGTATATGGGTTTGGCCATACAATAATGACGTGCAGTTTTACATTGAAAGACTTCAAGTGTTGGCTATTTTTATGTAAACAGAGCTCAATCACTGACAAGCAGAGAGTTGACAACTTTGTCAAACCTTAGGACAAATAATGGTGACAGGTTCGAGTGATGGATGACAAGTGAACAGTAGAAGAGGTATAATCACCAATTACCAGCTGGACCTGGCATCGCAGCTGTCAAGGCCAGCATTAGAGGGGTGACCATCAACACTGTTTCCATTCAAGGTTGACAACAAGAAGGTATTTCTTTTTGTCAACAGGCAAACTTGTGTATTCAGAGTTTATGTGGAAATCTTCCAGGCTGCAGTTGTTTGGTTCTTATAGCAGAATGTACCAGCAGGTTGACATCTTGTTTGATGACTTCCCGACTGCTTGCATTGGGCTGGGTCCGAAAGGTGAACTGAGGTCATTCTACTTACACCAGGTTTTACACATCCCCTAAATTTGATGGTAACTAATTTCCTGGTAGAGAGGGCCTTAATAATTACCACTTTTGACACAGCTTGAAAACTCTGCTCATAACGATGTACATTGCCATAGACTCAGCATCCAAAGGAACCGCTGTTGAGATCACAACAAGGTCGACCTTCATCTGGCACGTGATACCCTACCATGCTATCAGTGCAAGTTTATAAATGAGTGCATGGTGACTCATTCCAAGGCTGTTGTTGCCAAGCCTTTAGCTAGCAATGGGAGTTGAATGTCCTCTGCCTCATTCCTGAACTAATTTAATAGATCATCAAGACAACATCTTCAGTCGGTCCAAAGAAATAGCTGACATGGCGATAGAGCATGGATGGTGGAGGAGGAATGTGATCGCAAAAACCAAAAGGCAAATTGGTGCCAAGTACCACAAAGGTGAGATAGACTCTAGCTGAGAGAGAAATTAGTGCACCTTTTACAAAATAAGCAGCACAGGATCCTTCTGGGCTGAAGAGATTTACATGAGGAGAAACAGAAATGCTCCAAAACACTGGGAAAAAAGTTCAGGAAATCCGTGTTTGTGAGTGGGGGCACACATGGTTTTCTTTCCGGATACTTTTTTAAGACGTTGGTTCCCAAACACCCTGCCCCTCTCCTTGCCTCTTTTTCCTGATAGTTTTTCCTTCCTCTTTCCTGAATATTCACTATATCTTTTGAATTTGCTATTTTCACTCTCAATTCTTTCTGCCTCCCCCCCTCCTTTCTAGGTTTCACCTACAGCACCCATGGGCTGTCAGCTAAAGCTATTGTCATTTTAAAAAATAGCTTAAAAACAGGCTTAGAGCCTGTCCATTACTTACCAATACTTGCCATTGGCTGGCTTCCACTTCACTCTGGTTTTCTTGCTTTATACAGGACATGACTCCTCCTTCCTGCCAGACGTTCACATCCTCCTGCAGTCTTCTCCAGACTTATGGCCATGACATGAAGAATGGACCCATGCTTATGGAGTGCATGGCGCTGGACAGCCTCCCCCTCCTCTGCTGTCTGTTTTGTGTGTGTTTTGCCCCCCCAACCCTTCTGCTGTCTGTTTTTCTCCCCATGCGCCTGCTGTTTGTTTTGCCCCCACCCACTACTGTTCATTTTGTTTCTACCCACCCTCTTCACTCGTGTTGCATAACCCCCAACCCCAGTGCGGGTTTTACAGATATTGCACACAGCATGAGCTGCTGTGTAGCAGGTCTCAAATGAAAAACAAACATTATGATGCAGTCAGTAATGGCTGTGTCAAAGCACTTTATTTTTGCAACGTGTCTAAAAAAACAAAATTGACCAGTGCTTCTTTGTTTTCTTACACTGTACGCCATTTCCTGTTTCATTTCAAACCCAGCACTATTGGTACACAACCCCCATTTTTGTATTTTCTCCTTGCAAACTTATTCTGCCTTTTAAAGGAAAAAAGTTGAATAAAAAAGAGAATTCTGTTGTTTAGATTGTTTAATGTTTTTTATCCTCAAACAAATTAGTGCCATTCTTGTTTCTGCCTGGAATCTGGGATGGCCCTATAACAGAACTAATTGCACTTACCAGACCACTGAGACAGGGATACCTTTGCAAGCATGCTTTAGATGTTTCTTGCAACACACATATTTAGCTACCTTGACACTTTTTGGTACTTTCACTTGAAAAGACAGTCCCATACTTACCTTCTAATTTTTAGGTCACAGTCTACCAGACAGCACAGCTGTCTGGTTTGCTAAAGACATCTTGGGGACTTTCAGAATGTTGACCTAAGAATGCATAACACTTGCTACCATTGGTTTTGTATCTCACATTTTCTGGCTTTCTATTTGCTGACTTTATTTGCTTTAGGTTCTCCAGGTTCAGTTCGTCCCTCCCGTTGCCTAAAACCTGTTTACAGTATTCTTCTACGAACTTGCTTTCTGTTAACAGGCCCTTAAATCTTGTTCTTATCTCGTCACATTTGCTGTGCATTCAAAGATCAAGGTCAAATGTCAGGCACTGTCTTCCAAGGGCACTTGTTTACTTTTCTTTCTCTGACTTCAAAGTGAGAGGATTTATGTGATAATCTTGCTGGATACCAGGGGTAGGATATGGTTTTTTTCTAGCACACAGCAACATTTAAATGAACTGTGACAGCATATCAGAATTCAGAACACACAAATGAAGCTCATTTTTTGGTATTTCTGAGGTGTGTTGGGAACAAATACTTTAATATGACCAAAACAAATCAATAAACTAGGTCTTTGTCTGTGCACTGTATAGTTTTATTAGTAAATCAGTATGTCTGTGCAAATGTAATGAACATTTCAACTGAAAATGTGTTGTCTGTAATGGCAGTGTGCTACCACGCCATGAATACTCCACTTTACGCCCCTCCGCTCTACTCTGCACCACTCCACACCAGTGCACTGTACTCTGCACTACTCCAATTTAGACCACTCCATGCCACTTCCCTCTGCACCACTCCACTCCACTATGCCACTTCACACTATGCCTCTCTACTCTACCCTGTACCACTCTACTCTATGCAATGCACTCTTCTCCACTCTACTCTACACCCTTGCAGTCTTTGCCACTGCACTCTACACCACTCCAGTTTAGACTACACCAATCTACCCTGCACAACTGCACTCTACGCCACTGTACAATCATGCTACTCTGCAACACTGCACTCAACATCACAGCACTCTTTGCCAATACACTATGCCAATGCGCTTTCCTCTCTAAGACTCAACTCTATGGCCCTGCTCTCTACACCAATCCACTGTAGGCCACTCTACTCTACTCTCCACCACTGCACTCTATGTCACTGCACTCCACACCACTTAACTCTATGCCATTACGCTCTATGCCACTCTACGCAACTGCACTCTACCCTACACCACTCCACTCTATGCCCCTTCACTTCACTCTGAAACGTTCTAATCTATGCCACTGCACTCTACACCACTCAACTCCACAGCACTCTACACCACTCTACTCTTAACCACTGCACTCTATGCCAATCCTCTCTACACAACTACTCTCTATGTCACTGTACTATACAATACTGCACTCTACTCTGTATCACTGTACTTTGCACCACTGATCTCTATGCCACACTACTCTACACCACTGCACTCTGACACTCTATTCTGCAACACTGGACTCTCCGCCACTGAACTCTATGCCACTCCACTCTGCACTACTCCACTGTCAACTGCTCTGCACCGCTCTAAGCTACTCTACTTTGCACCACTCTACGCCACTGCATTCTATGTCATTCAACTCTACTTTGGGCCACTGCACTCTACATCACTCAACTCTATGCTACTTTACTCTATGCCACTCTACTCTACTCCATTCAAATCTATTCTGTACCACTTCACTTTGCACCACTCCACTCTGCACCACTGCACTCTACTATGCACCCTCTAATCTAAGCCACTTCATTCTACGACACTGCATTGTTCACCGCAGAATTCAATGCCTTTGCATTCAATGTCACTGCACTCCACACCACTATACTCTTCAACACTCTATGCCAATGCACTCTACACCAGTCCTCTCTACTCTATGCCAAAGCAGTGTATGACACTGTACTCAACTCGATTTTATGCTACGCCAATACATGACACTCTCTGCCGCTCCACTCTACAACTTTACTCCACTCTTCACCTTTCCATTCTACGACACTCCACTCCCCTCTCCTCTAGGCCACTACCATTTAGCTATGCTGAACGGCGGCCATGCTGGTGAACAACAAGGCTAGAACACATTGGCAAAGCCAATAGCTCTTGCATAGGTGAGACTGATTTGCTTTGCCAATGCTTGTTCTATTTGCAGAGGAAAATGCAGAATACATGAAGGTCATTCGCTCTTGCTCTGTTTTTTTTTAAGCACGTACAAAATAAGAGCCTTTCCAATTTTAGAAAAAAAAATCACCATCATTTTTATTAAAATCATTTCGGCCTCTTTTTGAATCCTTTCTTAGTTTTCCTCTGATTTTGTTATCTGTCTTCAGTTTATCAGGTATTTCGTTTTCTTCATGGTGCCTGCTTTTAATATATGAACAATTGTATTGCATTTGAGAATCGTACACCGTATCTCACTTCAAACAGTTTCATTTCCAGTCCATTGCTGCCCATCCAAGACGAGCATGCTGTTGAAATTATCAGTGCTGTACTCAGTTTGCATACGCCGGCTGCATTTATGCGGAAACAAAAAAGTGCCCCGGGCGGAACGCGCAGAAATTAAGATTAACCTCGCTACATTAAATTCCAGGTAAAGAACGGGAAAGTAGAAGAAAACATTTTAACCCCCGCGACTCCACAGGCTGCACTTGCAAAACTGTGAAAAAAGTATTTAGCAGAACTTTCACAGACGTCCTTTGCGATTTTTTGGGCGGCAGCTCAAAAGATGAAATGGAAGGTGTTTTACAACAACTATTCACAACTATTCAGATTTAATCCTTCCCAAGGTGTAGCTCCTGATAATTATTTACTTATGTATTCCTTTGCTCAATGTGAGTGAAAAGGGCCAGTTGAGGCATCGAAGCGCTATATAGCAGATGTGTTTAATCAGAGCATTATGTGGGATAAAAAGTGAAGTTGGGGGTCCAAAAGGCGAGTGTCCAAGAATGCCTAACTAGGAATCCTTTCCAAGAAGTGTGTCTTTGATTAAAACATGTTTAAGAAAATCCTGTGCATTACACAGTGCGCCACTAGACCAGTAACTGGGTGCCACTTTGTGAGTTTTCTGTTATTGTATGCAGACATATCACAAAGCAATGAAGATATGCCTACAAAACCGGTCCTACTGACCTTGCCAATGCTTGTTTTCAGTATCAGCCACGAGTAAAAATGATTTGCTATAACTAATTAGAATTAAAAACAGAGCTCTCAACCATGCCCAGTCTTGAATACCCACTGACAACTTGAACTCACCTAGATCTATGTGAATCAGGTCACGGTATGCACTATGCAAGAATCATATGTTGCATGAAAAATCATAGACACGACATCTAAAACAAAGCAAATAATCTCAGGGAATGCAAGATGAAGTAAACCATGAGAAATAAACAGGATATTCATCACTAACATGTATTACCTTGAGAGATTTAACAGTCATTATTGAGAAATCAATCAGTGTCTTTGCTTGCAAAATTAAGGACATAGTTATAGGGCTGTTGGAGGCTGGCTATTTGTAGAGTTAAATATGCACATACTACTAGCAGTAATGCCCCCAGACAGTGTTAGGTCCAGTCAAGGTCTCAAAACATTAGCCCCTGGCTCAACCCCTGATAGCTTGGCAATAAGCAGGCAGGCTTAACTTAAGAGACAGGTATTTAAAGCATTTAAATACACCAATACAGTCAAAACATGTCAGCTTCCTCCAAAGTGTGGCATCTTCTTGTCTCATAAAGCACTGCACTTTAACATTTCAAGATGGATGATTTTCCTCCAGAGAGGCACAAACTGGTAAAACAAACCCACTGGTGTGGCTCATGCAGTTCTTAATTTGTAAATAAAGAGGTGCCGGTGCTCAAAGCCCTTCTCTTAAACACGAGACTGCTGTAATTAAATCTGCCAGCACTGAATACTGAGACAGCGTAATCCTGAAGCCATCTCGGGCCTCTTCAATCCATTTACGGCCACCCCCTGTCCCCTCAGCTCATCCTGCAACTTTCTACTTTCTCCCTTTATGACGCTTTTTAGTTTTTCCTTCTTCCGTCTTTATCATATGTGTCTTTTGCTCTCAGCAATTGCTCTCAGCATAAGAATAAGCCCGGCCCTCACAAATAAGGGCCGGTGCTCAGCACCGGAAACAACAAGCAAAAATTAAGCACTGGGCTCATGTCTATTAACCATCCCCCTCCTGACATCTGCAAATTCCTTTCCTGAGCCCACTATCTATCCTCGGGGTACAGGTTGAGAGGGCAGGCCTGGCTATCATTACTTTCTGTCTTGCTTCCTTTGAAGCCTCAGTTTGATTTACCCAGCCCCTTTGTGGCCCTTCTCAGCATCTGCCAAACTCCCCCATGAGATAAACTCTGCTCAGTGCAGGCTACTTATCCCCTCATCAAAGCAGCCTGGCTAATCCTGTTAGGACTGACCAATCAGGAGTAGTTATGATAAATTCAACAATAGCAAGTTGTGGATTTATCATTACTATTCTTTTGAGTCCTTTCATGATACATTCAGCTCCCTCCTATCAATACTTACACTTATGGAAAATATTTCCATTTTAGCCTATGGAGCTAAGATTCTACTTTGAGAAAAAATGAAAGGTGCAGTTTTTCCTTCACCGGGGCATTAAAACATCTTAATAGTGTACAGGCTTATAGTTACATGGCACTCCACCTCCAGAGCAGACAGTGGGGGTGACATATATAAAAATAAGGCACATTATCACTTTGAAAGTACCTTAAATTCTAAAGTCAAATTTGCACACTTTTTACTTTTTAAAGACAGTCTGCAAAGCAGAGCTGCCTTTAAAAATGACAGCAGGAAACAGAGAAGTGCACACTCTAGTGCAAGAAATCTACTGGGCCTCTAACTTCCCTGTCCTATTCTATACTAGAGACTTATAGGTAGTTTGAACCACCCTTGCCCTATTATCTACTAGGGACTTGTAGGAATCTGTCATTGCCAATTGTAATTGTGTCACATTGCCATATACCTTTTATTCAAAGCACTGGCCCTGGGCCCGTGTAGCAGCACCCAAGGCACAGTCAGGGTCAGTTAACACCAGTATCAGTCAGAAACATTGGGTGAACATGCTAAAAGGAAGACTTTCACACAAGGGTCAGATAGGAAGTCATTTCAAAGTCCGTTTTTAATTACTGTGTGGTCTGAAATCTGTGTATAAAATATTAGTCACAGTGTGACCAAATGAGTAGAAAAAGGAAATAGGATTAATTAGGCATTATTAAAGAGGTGATAAGTACAAAAATAGAGAGAGATGGTGGATATGAAAGTTCCACCCTCTGGATTTTCCTTTCTTTTTGATTTCAGCAGAAAACGATCCCAGTGAATGCCCAATGTGTGGCCTAGTAACATGGGCATCATTAGTTGCACACAGTGTGTTCTAGAAAAGCCATCTGGTAATCCAAACGTATTGAGTTCTAACTCAAACATCATAGAAGTATCATCTAGATTTGATTAAAGTATATCACATAGATGTGGCCATTGATAGGGCCTCAAAGCCTCAAGTCATAGGTCCAGAGTCTTGGTCATCCCGTGTTTAATTTGAGCTGGTGTTTGTCAGTGATCAGCACAGGCACTTAATTCTCAACACCAGCACTTAAAAAAGTCCATCGCCTGGTGTCACTTCTAAAATGAATACATCAGAGTGTCTAACAATTCTATATATATATATATATATTACAAATTAATAATATAAGGGGTTCAGACCATTCTTTGAGTGGCCTGAAATGGTTCTAATGATTACACTTGAAGGAGTGTGAGGATTAGTTGTAGTGTTGAAACTGGCATTTGGCAAAGCTGGCAGGGACAATGAGTGGTGCAAGCTGCAATGGACTCCAGAAAATACCTGGGCCCTAGCACGCACTTTCTTACAAATTACGGACTGTGGTCATTCAATATTGAAGCTCTAATCTATCACTGAATGCTACTCTTTGGTTTGCACTTGTGGTGTAATATGACAGCATTGATGAGGAGGATGGTGCTATTTGTGAAGATCACTCATACAACATGACCATAATGCTCTTACAGGCCTCAAAGTATAATAAGGTGGGGAAGATGGTTTCCTGAGAGCTTGGTAACCAGAACAGAGTGAGCCAGGTTAATCTTCCACCAGCTCACTAATTATACTTATCCAAAAGGGTGACTACATTCATCAGGCAATGCATAACAACGCCATAAAGGTTTTTGAGTAATACAGTTTTTGAGCATTGGCAGAATTATGCTGCGGACTAGTGGAACTAAAATAAGGAAGGACTGGATGTGTCAGGCAAGAAACTGCATTCTTTATCTGTCAGTAACTGTGTAAACGTCTTCTAGTGCTTGTGACAGACTATGGTAATCATTCTGCACTCCAGCACTTCCTAACAAATCTCTTGTAAAACTTTATTAATGAAGTGTCACCATAATGAACTCAGACCTACTGTGCTGGTCATAAACCACCTTCCCACAAGGCAACCATCAGGTATACTATAGTAAAATTACAAATCCTTTCAAAATTACAGCGTGAAAACAATACAAAATCCATACTGTTATAGCCTAATAAGGATTACCATAGTGCAAATCTTTTGTCCAAATGGTTTGTTCAGGTGAGTCACCAACAGCAAAACCCTTGCCTGCTACATTAATCTTCAAAATCCCATTTAGCAAAATATCTGCCTACAGACTAGCAAATTGTACTAACAACACTCCCTTAAAAGCCTATTGCCTTTACAAAACGTAAGGAAAGTCTACTTGTTTTGTCACAACTTTTCATTATACACATATCACATTTAAGGAATCTGACATAACTTTTTCAATGAACTGACAAGTTATATATTCTTTACCATGAGTTCAGTACATTCCAGTGCTAGGCACTGTGCTTCTCTCGGTAACACAATTGGTATTTAAACTTTAGGCATCTCTATCAGAGTGGGTGATAAATTCCGCCCCGTTGATGGAATTTTGTCCATTCTGTGTTACACTTGTAATGCAGAATTCTGGCCAACCTCTATTTGGCAGAGTTTTTGTCTCTTGTGCGGCTCCCCAACAGTAAGTTAGCAAGCTAGAATTGGGGTCTCCTTGCGTGATGTTCGAGTGATAGGAAGGGGACAGGGGGAGATTTTGTCACTGAAAAGCTACACGAGCAGCAGCAAAATCAACTCGAGCAGTAGCGCTCTATGGTGTGCTGTGTTGTGCTGGTTGGGCTGATTTTTCAGTCCGGCACTAAAAATCAGCACAAGCAGTGCAACATGCTGATTTTTGCCTATTCGCAGAACTTTGCAAAATCTCACAGAGTTTTTATGTATCTCCACAAGTTTTGTTCCACCCTCATAATCACCATACTGTGCTCAAACTGCATTAATCTCCTACACTGTGAAACTGTTTAATATTGATATATTGCACACTAGCAGCAGATTAGTGTGAGTTCAGAAATATAAAAGTTGGGCAGAGCTTCATTTTACCTTAGATTGGGAGAATTTGCTCAATCGTAACCCGTACTGAATGGCCAAAACCCCGACCTGTGGGCACGTCAGCTTCACCGTTTCCATTCATCTTTCTGAAGAATCTTTAACCTGATATATGGCATCCCTGGCATTATACTTTTGGGGTGGGTCGATGCTGAGGCAACAGCTTTTGAATTCAGGTGTACCAAGCTGAGAAGTGAATGACAGATGGACTAAGGTTCCATCAACGCTGTTCTGACATTGATACAGCCTTTCTGGGCCTTTCAGGTTGCCAAGAGCACTTCAAGAATCCTGCTGTATGAACAGTAAATTGGATTCATGTTACCAACGCATAATGAACAGGTGCTCCACAAGCATGGCCGGTGCTGGCCACATCATATTGCTTTTTTTCTAACTGGCTAAAAGATATCAACAAAGCCAATAGCTCTCTTAGGTGAGACCTATTGGCTTTGCCAATGCTTGTTTTAAGCAGAATCACTCAACTTCTGCCCCATCAAAACATGTACGCCTGTCCATTAACATGCAAGTGGGGCCACAATCCATTTCTGTGGGGCTTCTAAAAACTTTTTTTTCAGGTCTATTGCATAAGGTTTGGAAACAGCTGCATCCTCAGGCTATACCTAAAAAATCACTGCAAAGTTGAGGGAGCTGCACTTATTACTTACTTTAGAATACATTGATTGATGGAGACTACAAATTGCAGTGAGTGTTCTCTACTGCCAACTTTGGTAGCAAGAACTATATGACCTGGTGTAGAGAATTAAAGACTACTTGTGTTCATCTTTGTAGGGAAGAGACAGGAGGCCTTTTTTGCAAGAAAATGTTGGTTGAGAGACCCTCTAGATAGGTGGGGGAGAGCAGAAGGTCCCAAGTGCAAATAGGTATTGATAGGTGGTTATTTTTGATTACCATATAGAGTATATGATTCTTGTACTGATGAGTACTGATGAGCTCTGGTTTAAACTGTGGTGGTGGTTTAAGACCCTTTGTTAAGACTATTCTTGGGCATTCTCTCTTGATTTGTAACTGTAAATTATGAGAATATACTGAGGCTGCATGGCAAGAAGACAAAATAGAGAATCTCGTTTTTTCAATTTATTGAGAGTGTAATATTAATGTTGCAATCAATGATGTTTCATCCTTTATGAAATCCTTCGCAGAACAGAACATGTCGACTGTTGTTCTTCAATGTTGGCATGAGTTTGACATGAATCCTGTTTAGAAAGTAAGAAAACACTAAAGAATACAGACATATAAGATTGACTCAATGCTTGCTTTATAACTTGGCTGTGTCATTCCAATGTCTGTGATACGGTGCAACCTAAATCTATAATGTAAGGCAGTGGTTTTCAACCTGTGATCCGGGGACCTGCGGAGGTCCGGCGAGGCCTACTCACTGGGTCCACAGCTGGTTTACAAACTTTTATGACATTAAAGTTAATAAACTAAAATTAATAAAGCCAAATTGAAAACTAGAGAACGGTGTTTATATATGTGACTGTGAATGAAAATATTTACATGTTTGAGGATATGGTTGATGTATACTAGTTTTTGTATTTTTATTTATTGGTTTGAGACCTAAAATCGTAGAACTTGCTTAGACCTGGGGTCCCCAGCTTCCACTAATGACTCAGTGGGTCCCCGGATTCCAGTAATGATTCAGTGGGGGTCCACAGAAGTCAAAAGATCAAGAACTGCTGAGGTAGAGGACTACTGACTGTGTAACTAACATGTCGCACGCCTCCATCTTGCGTGGATTTGTCGGAGGAAGGTGCTTACTCCTGTTTTCATGTCTACAAAACAACTATGCACTTTTATGGAAAAAGAACACATCATTTTTTTACTTCATTTCTTTACCTTAAAATAAATACATTTTCCGTATGTGACAGAACATCCCGCAGAAATCTTGTATATATTTGTGCAAGGACCTGCACTGTCTGTTTGGATTAAATTATCAAATAGGTATAGGAAAGGCTTGTCAGAGCTTTTGTGAGTACGTTCTGAGTTAGTACTTGTGGGTGTTAGTCTATTTTCCTTCTCATGTTCCTCTGATTCCTGTGTCATTTTCTTGGGGGGAGGGGGCACTTTTACTCATTTACCTTTAAATGACAGTAAGACCAGTAAAACACGCACACTTTACATTGTTTATTTAAATATAAGTAACATCTCCAAAAGCCAACAAAAGCCAAATGAGCGCTGCTTGTAGCAGTCATTGCACATGACAATTGTACGACTTTTAACTGGCGTCTCACTTGCAAAAAGGACATATAACTAAGAGATACAGGACCTGTCCAGCAGTCCTACAAAAGAAAAAGAGATGTGAGTCATGATAGGAGTTTGCCATTGTTTAATAATAACTTTATTTCACATAGCGCTTCAACCCATATTTCTGCTGTTTCTAAACACTATAAAACAGATGTACTTATAATCAGGCCATTCAATGCCTCCCAATTTGCCAACCACTGGAAGAATTGAGGGCAACACTGCTCTGTCGAGTTCGAACTCACGTCGGACAAATGCACGCTTTGGCAATGAGCACTGAACTCACTGAGTCGCCAAAGCCGCTTTTATTTGTCATGTACATTAACTTTTGCCAGCCTAGTTGGTTCCTTTTCAAGTACTAGTAGTAGTCAAGGTTACACAATTGTGGAGAGTTTTTGGAATCTGCTGCACTGCATATGCGGTCCAAATTATTTGAAAGCGTTTCTGACATCACTTATTTGTCTGGGGTAAGAAATTTGTTCGCGCTCGGTAAATTAATTTTTCATATCCGCCTGAGCCAAGATGCTTTTTTGTGCAAATATTGACTTGGAGCAACAAAGGTATTAACGCGAGAAAACGCACTCCTCATAAAAAGGACCGGAAGTCGGCTGTATTAATTAGGCACAAACGCGCGCGCGGCGTGCTCGCCTGTTCCTGGAATCCAGAAACTAACATTGCGCTGCAGTCTGTTTTGATCAGCGCAAGCTGCTCGTTTCAGGATTGCTGCCAAACTGTATAGCTTGCACCTCAAATCTTCAGGGACTGGCAGATTTGGCTATGGAATACAAATTTCCACCAATAATCATATTTTTCCATTAGTGGTTACTCTGGCCAGGAAAGTTTGCCTATTGGTAATTGAACGGAAATCGCTACATTGAAGACAGTGAGCTGGCATAGGGCTTCTGTTGAAAGGTTTCAATCTTTGTCTTTTTGTTTCCCCCTTTTCAATTAAGAGCATTCTGCTTTCAGTAGACAGCTTGTTCAAATAACATTGCCTTTCTGCCACGGGCAATACCAGTTGTTAAGGGCCCTCTCTACTTTGTCGTCGGCCCTAGTTAAACTCAGATTCGGGGCCTTTAAGAATCGACCCTCGGCAGCAGGCTTTAACACTATAATGGATTTGTAGATTGGTCCTCTGCAGCTTATGTTCCCATCAGTTTCTTGGTCCCAGTTATAGGCGGGAGACGGCAAAAATAAAGCCATTTTTGCTTCAAAATTGTAGCACATACTCGACGTCGGAGGAGGAGCTTGGAGCAGGGAGCAAAGACGCCATCACTGCAGCTGCCCACCAACGTCAACGCCACAGCACCATGGCCGCAAATCTGATGGACACCGAATGTGCAGAGGGCCAAGGAGTTGTGGCAGAGGGTGAACCATCGTTGGGGGCAGTCCCAGGGGAATGTCTAGGTTCGTCGGCGGCAGCAGGGCAGCTCCATGGTTTACTTGGGTCCTGCTGGGTGGGCAGGCCGGCCGCATCAGCAGCACTCAACACATGCGGTGATTAGTAGGCCACTGAATGCAGAGAATGTGTTGATGGTTGCAAGAATGCTGTGGAGGCTTACGATTCGAGACTTGAAGAATAGGCAGACTTGGCTAGGGAAACAAGTTTGTGTGGAAAGTTTGGTCATAGCCCAGTGTAAATTGAGGAGTTTTGATGGGCTTGGTCAGTTGACCCCTTTTCAACACTTTCCTTCCTTTCACATTTCTGTCATCATTGGCTTCGCTCCCAAATTTTGTGTGTTGTAGGTGCTGAAGGTAGTGGCCTAAGCCGCAAGGCCCCCAGTGGTGTGAAAATGTCTGGCGTTAGACACAGTGCGGCTTGTATCTCTTAGAAGATGGCTTGCCCCTGCATATTTTTTCATGCATTGCCAACCCCTTCCTTTGTTCTGACAGCCTGATCAGTGGCTATTAAATCAACAATAAGCAAAAAATCCAGAGAGCTTCGAAGGATTGTTGGGAGTACGATGACTTTGAATATACTGTGTTCTGGCCGAACAATCTCCTTACGCCCAAGCCTTAATCATAAAATAAAAATATAAATCTTGAAGATACCATTTAAATCCTACCCTGAGATTGCTGGTTTTCTTATGCCCACCATGGTTTTTGAGGCAGTGGGGGAAGATCCCAGTTGTCGATTGTGAACCTCCTCTTCTTGAGATCTTCCCTCAACAGGCAAATGATTGTTTCATGGAGGCAAGTGTAGTTTGTGGGTCCTGATAGACTGGTGGTGCACAGGGGAGTGAGGTCTATTTGCCTCTCGCTGGTTCTTTGGTGTCTTCTGTGGAGTTACCTCTAGCGCCTCATGCACTAGCACCTTATACACTTCCCCTCAACCCCTCCAATAGTGCTATGAACAAGAACTGTTTAAGTTCTTTGTTGGAGGGTGACAATTGTGGAGGCCCAGAAGTTTCCTCAGAAGTAATCTCGAGAAGTGACTCTGGTGACGGGGCAGCTATGGTTACCAGCAAAGTAGAGGGGTGCAGGGAAGATTTATTTTTTCTGGACATTGACATTGACCTGCATAGGGAGGCCAGGGGGGGGCTCGGGTGGTGGTTCCTCCCAGAAAATGTTAGGCGAGGGGGGTGCATCAATCTCAATTCCCCCTACCATCTTCTTGAGACCATCTTTACCTTCAGTATACTGTGGTTCTCCTCTCGAGGGTCCATTTTCTAAATTAGATCATGATGTTTTCCTCCTGAGTACGCAATTGAATACGGTTAATGGTAGGGTGACCCATCAGACATATTGTTTTGCATTGGAAAGATCCTATGTTCTATTTTGTCTCTATTGGATAAAACAGTGTTAGGTTCTGATCATGTTCTGCAAATGATGTCTGCAATTTTGGTGGAGATGCAGAAAGTAAATAAGTATGATTCTGCTCAGTGGAAGCCAGCAGTTAATTCAGCTAAGTGTAATTTTGTGAAACACAAGTCCAAAACGGTTGTGGCCCCAGGAGGGTTAAATTATGTTTCTGTGCAAGCTGGTGTACCTCTTCATTATATGCTGCCCCCAAAAAATGATGGTAATTCTGATAATTCTGAAAATGAAAAGCTAGGTTTGAAGTTGCTGATAAAGGGTTTGGACCAGTGTTCCCCATCAGGTAAAGGCAAGATTGAAGTCTTTCCTCTTTTTCAAAAAGGGATTAAATAAGGGCCCTAGAAATTTGGTGAAGGGAAATGGATCAGCATCACAGTTGGGTTTGGGGCTGGAAGGGGGCCGGCTTTTGCCAATTCCCCAACTTTATTGCCACTTGCTGTGTCTGAGGCCGGTGGTACATCACGTGGAGCTCTGATGGAAGGTAAGGTGGAAGGACCTATAATGAACCAAAACGGTATGACTAGGAAAAGGAAAAATAAAAAAGTAAGAAGATTTCCAAAACGGAAAGCAAAAAAACTGCATTTTCCTAAAGACTTTGACACAAACAGTTCAGGGGTGGGGGGGGGCTTACAAATTTCCTTCTTGAAGATGGTGTTTTCTAAAGTGCCTGTGTGCGGCATTTACAGCATATGCATCCTGCTGGGATTTAGGGGAGAACTGGAGTAGCTATGGTTATTTCCTCTCCACCTTTGATTGCCCTGCAGGGGGCCTCACTTCCAATGATGAATGCCATGCTAGTGCCTCTAGGAGTCGGTGGGGGACGGTGGGGGAACTGAGGCTTTCTCCTCTTTGTTAGGGTTGAGAGAAGGGGATAATTGTAATCATGTAGGAGAGACAAACAAAGGACATCAGCTTTGTATCCCACCCAGAAAGAGAAATGCTGACTATGGCTCCTCAGTAGTGTCTAACTTAAACCCTTGTACTACACTTAATTGTGGAGCAAAATATTTTTGTCCAAGAGTGAGGGAGCACTTTTTGGGTGCCTCTATTGGTCTACTCCATAGGATGAAGGTGGAGCAAAGTGTTATGGCATCTGTTTTGGATTTTATTTTGCTCTTTAACACCAAGCCTTCTGCGGTAAATAGAAGCTCTATCTTAAACAAAATCCTTTAAGGAGATTGATGCTTTAAAGTTGGTGAATAGAAGGGATATCACTAATGTGATTATCTATTCCTCTGGCCTGTCCCCCTATTCTGGAGTCACTTTTGGATCCTTAGCTGTTGCAAATTTGGTTGTTCAGAATTCTGAATATTTTTTTAAGCGGGTATTGAGGGTCTTCCTGTTGTTGAGTATTGAAAACCCCCTCTTCAACATTGAATTGGTTCAAAAGTATTCAAGTCATTAATGTCCGATTCGGGTTTTATACCTGGGAACCCCAAAGACATTGTTGTCTCACTTGGGCAGAAGGGGAGAGTATCAATGTGGTGGATGGTCCAGTAATTCACCCCAGGGTCTCAAAATTAGAAGACAACCTTGTCCATTGCAGTTGGCTGGCGGGTGCCTTGGATAACGTCAACCCCCACCCAGCACTTATGAGCGATTGAGGTAGCCTGGGCAGCCAATTTCTGTCATGGAATATGTCTGGGTTGGGACATTATGGGGGAAGACTACATTTTGTTAAATCTTAATCCTCTAATCATCTGCCTTCAACAAACTTGGTCAAAAATGGCAGACAGTGCACATTCCGAAGGTGCTGTGTGGGACGGCATTGGCCTCACTGCCGCACTGTTTCTACTCGGCTGACTGCCGGAAACCTCGTAATATGACGGTTTCAGCAGGTCCGCCCGGTGCAAACATCATAATATGACAGGGTTGAGTCTGCAGCCTTGATGGCCGCCTCACCACCGCCGTATTGGAGTTGTGGTGGTTTAACCACCTAATTCGTAATCAGGCCATAAAGGGTTGTAGACTAAATAGGACTCTTAATTGGCACGTGGGTTCTGAGAAACTTGAAATTGTGTATTTGTACCTCTATCTTGGGAAGATGTTCTCTAAGAATGGTTAAGACATTGATTATGTTAAGCTCTGTGTGAGCAGGGCCCTCTCTCAGGCTATTACCTTGCACAGATTCTATGAAGTGTGTGGGAGGCATAATTTTGGGCATGTTGTGTCTGTCTATAGGGTCAAAATCCCCGCTTCCATATGTTGCATGTCTGAGGTATTGGATAGGAGTTATTGGCACTCGTATGAGGGGATTGAAGGTAAAATCCTTTGTCAGATCTGCAATTTGAACAACCTTGCAGCCCATCGTGCCCTGAGAGTGGAGTTTGGTTTAGTATCTTACTACTCCCTTTCCTTGGCTGCTGTTTTAAGGTGGGGAAACTGTCTTCCCAGTGTTTAGGATGGTACTTTACAGGCATCCTTGAACGTCAATTTCTTTTTCTATTTTGAAAGAACGGAGGGTGTTTTACAGGTCCTTTGAGCAGGCAAATCTTTGGGATTGACTGTATTGTAAATGGGTTTATGCCCAAGTCTAGTTTGAAGAGCTTGATTAAGAGCTCTGTGTTCCAAGTAAGTTTGGCCAGAGATATTTCGGTTTATCAGTCTAATCCCAATAATCAGGTGGTGCGGAAAAGCAATCTGAGGAGTAAACCTCAGCTGTATTTATTTTGTAATCTACCTCATGGGATCAGGAGGCTGATTATTTTTCTGAGACTGGGTTTGCTCCACTTACGTATGATCATGGGCATTTGGGATAAAATCCCCCAAAAAGATAGAAGATGTGAGCTGTGTCAGCTACACATCAGGATTTTAATAATGTATTATTTGTGTGACCCATGTTACTGAATATTAATCTATCTCCACTTCTTAAGGCCATTATTTAAGAAATACAAACTACACTCTGTTGTAGAGGCTCATAAATGTATACTGTCTTCTGTGAATTAAAGTGTAATAAGATCTATCAGTTTTTAGATCTTTTATGAATATCTACTAGTGCCTAGCATGTTTGGTGCATTTTGAATGTTCGTATGTACGTTGATAAGGTGGTATGTTTAGGAACATTTCATATTTTATTCCTTGCATACTATATACTTTGTATGCTATAATGCGAATGTTGCACTTTTATAGACCTTAAAAGGAAGCCTTTAAATATGTTTTTATGGATTATATTTGATTACTATGATTTATATGTTATATTTGTTTTCCTTATTTTTTCTTTCTTTCAGGCTTCATATAGTGGATATTTGATGTTGTTTTGTATTGATGAATGTACTGAATCAGAGGTTTTATGTATTCTTTAATCATATATTTGTTTTGCTATGTTGTTTTATTGCTTTTCGTTATGTGGACCTCGGTTGGAGTTCTGTATCATAATAAACAAACTGGTAACTGGCTTGCTCTCAATTTACCATATAATGCTGTGTCTCTAAAATTAATGGGCTTCATCTGGACCCTTTGTGACAATGGGTGCCTGAAGTAATCAACATATATACCTTGAAGTTTGTTATTGTGTGTTTTCTGCCTTGGTAATCTGATATGGGCTTTTTAAATATGTCCACCAATATTTATTCCTAGGGCCGACCCTGACCCTAAGGTTCTACTGTACTATTCCCATACTTCATGTATTAATATGAGCCTTAATTCTTTCTTTAGGCTCCAATTTTATTTTTAAATATGCTTTCAACTTATACTCAGTTTTTATGTTTCTACAGACTTTAGTATTATGCATTATTACAATACACTGTATTAAATAATTTGATTACATTAATTTCACTTATATACGTTTAGATGTTTGTCTTTAGATCTGTTTTTACATTTATCAGTTCAGCATTATATTGCTTTAAATAAGTTGATTATTCTTTTAAAATTAAATAAAACAATCTAGTAACTACTTGTTCTTTTTAAGAGCAGGTTATTTGCCTGCATTAGTTGAATAATGAGGACTTTACAGAAATATAGTGGACATTCTAAAATGTTAAGTGCACTCAAAGTTGCTGGATAGACCATCCAACACAAAACATGAACAAGCACTTGCAAAGTCAAATGGCCAGGTTTAGGCAAGCTGATGCAGTGAGATTTTTTTTATTGCAAACATATGCCACAACAAAAAAACTACAGCCACCTAAAGTGTGAGCTATATGTCTGAAATAAACATTTTAAATAAAAATAATACTAATCATCACAAATCATTTTAATAGCACAGTACAGGTGCTTCCTAGGAGGCGCGTGCACTTACAACAGATTTGATACTATTTTTTGGTTTAATGCAGATCACAGAAAAATATGAATATTATTGAAGCAAAGAAAAGACACTATAGGTTTTTAAGTCATGTAACCTAAAGAAATAGTTTAAACACACAAGTCCTGGCCCTGAAGTGCACTACGTTTTAGATGAATGTGCACATGTAAGCATGTAAAATGCTGTAACTCACAGTACAAGAGACCTGATGGCTAAAGTGAGCTCCCACAATGCTCCATGACATATGCTGTACTGGGTGAAAGTAAACTAGGACTGACTGTTGAACGGACCAGTGACTAACCTCGTTTTTCAAGTCTGGGATTGGCCAAGACGTTTTGTCATTCCCATTTTTTGTTCCACCCACTACAGCACATAGCATAGGACATTCAACCAAGTTCAGAAATTGGCTAACTTTACAGTGAGTTATGGCGTTCTGCTTGGTCTCAAGGAGCACATCAGAGTTAAAGAAGCTCCCTTAAGTAAAAGGACTACTATGGAAATTTGTGCTGTGAAAAACAAAAATATTTTTGTTTAAACCAATATTTTATTTTATAATTACGGGCTTCGTAGCTCCCTGAATTTTTTTTTTTTTTTACAAAAAAAAAAAAAAAAAAGGCAAAACAAGCATTGACAAGGCCAAAATACTGGTAGCGAGGGGACAGACTTATTGGCTATGCCAATGCTTGTTATTACACAAGGCTTGGGAGACAGCTAAAGCTGTCTCCAGGTAACATCTAAAAAGGACAGCACAGAAAGAGAAAGGTGGAAGCGAGCAGTAGAGGCGAGAGAGAGAGAAACCAGCAAATGATGCAATAAAGAGAGGAGAGAGACAGTAATGCAAGAAATAGAGCAATAGGACTAGAAAAAGAGAGCTAAAGAGGGACAGCCAGACAAGAAAGGGAGACCGGGGCAAACCACATACCTGTATTTCAGTCTGTGGCAGCAACACTTTAGTCATATGTAAGTTGGTACGACAATAACAACTACATTTTTGGTTTGCTAGTAACTTTGGCCCAGAATCCAGTCCTGGTAAAAATGTTATAAAACCACAGTTCATTTCTGGCTGATCTCAGAAAGGTTTCAACAGATTGATCAAATGCGGAAAATAATGGAATAGAAGGGTTGAAAAAGTAAATTTCTCCTGAAATTTGGATATGGAATTTTTACCAAGGCTAAATAAATGCTCCTCTCCTGATCAAAACGACGCTTGGCAGAAACGCTGTTGCCTTCTGATTGCTTAGTAAGTGGTCTTTAAAATTTCTTCAAAGAACTGAGTTGAACTGAACAAATCCTGACACACACTGACAATTTTTTATGTGAGCGTTTTTTGTAAAACCACAAATTCATAGCTGAACTTGAAATCTGATGTCTGTGAATAGATTATTTATTTTTGCTTGGGCCACCACTTTACGTATCGGTGCTCCGGACACAGTTCTGTGGGCATCATTATACCAAAACTATCTGGTGTTTCAGCAGGATTGGTTAGGTCACCCCGCGTCCGGTTGGGCAGGTGGGGGAGGATGGGCTGCAGTGAACCTCAGATTAGAATAGTTTAGTTTTTGAACGTGTATGCATTGTTTGTTTCCCGCTACATTTAAGGTTAGATAGCATTACCCTATAGCCATAGCGAACTCTGAAAGCTGCACCAGAACATTTATTGTGTAACAGTGTGTACTATTAACTGCAGATACTGGTATTGTTAACCCACCTGAAATGTGTGTTTTATTTTATCGCGTTTAACCCAACCCCATTCCATTAATCTGACAGAAAAGTTCCATAAACAAAATATGCCTACCCACATTTGACCCTAGAATATGTTATGCAGGTCAGGTTTGGAAGGGTATCGACATATGGGGGGTGCCCTTCCTATGCAAATTCGTAGGAGTAATTTTTGGGAAACAGGTGTGCAAAAACCACTTGTTGAAGCTCATGCCTTGGAATTACTGCTGGCACATGTACTGGGCAGAGAGATAGTCATGGGCATGCCCTTTGTCCAGTTGCTTCTGTGCATGGATGCACACTCTGTCCAATGGGGGATTCAAGAAGGGATACAGGAAACAGGGCTCTATCTTGTGCTCACTGGGCGTGGCTGCAGACCCTGTCCATTGGATACTGCGGGGTTCAAGCCCTTTACACATTTTTGTTGTCTATAGCCAAACGGTGTGCCTTGATGATATTGTTAAGAAATAGTTTGAGCAGAGGGCATAAAACATGTGCCCATTACCTACCAGGTTCCGCTGGCTGTGGGGCTTGGCACAGGGCATGGTTGAAGACCATGCAGCAGTGAAAAAGTATATAATTGCAATACCCAACGGACTGAGTAACAAGCAGGCCAAGCAGTGAAAATATAGAAATCAACATAGGCAAAATGATAGAAGAGCATTTTTATGTGGCGAACGGGGAGTATGTCATTTCAAATGAATATCTTTCCGGCTGTTCACTCAGTTTTGCCCTCCCACTTTAACTCATTAACTTCAAAGGTTTTGAAAATTCTTAAGCAAGCATCTGTTTGCCTTTATTTTGAGCTCACGTTACAAAGACCAAGTACTAGCCTCACCCCAGAGCGTCTTGATTATCCTAATGAATGCAAGACGTTCAGTAATGGAAGACTGACAAATGCAAATGACTCTTAATTTATGACACATGATTTGGCAAGAGATTAACGAGGGTCGGTTTCCATGGAAACAAAAGGTGCAGAGGCCTGTTTAATATTGCAAGTATTTATATGAGAGGTACCAGAGGTACCCTTGAAACTATCTAAGTCCCTGAACTATAGAAATTGAGATGTCACTCAAGTTCAATCATCTCAGTTCCTCCAAATCCACAAGCGTGAAGGATCTGCACGCCTACTTGCACCATCAAATATCTGACTTCTTTAAATGAATTGAGTGTGTCCTGTCCTGCTGCTGTGCACAACAGACCTGCAGATGTCTCTATAATAAAATACAAACAGTATGAACTAGTTTATAGACCACATCCAAATCACCCCGGATTAAAACGATTTTCAGCAGAATCCCTAATCCTCACATTAATCCAGAATCTCCCTTGTAGTGATTCATCACAAGGCTGAGCTCAGAACTGGGAGCAGTCATCAAAAATGTTTTAATACCAGAACTATGTTACCCAGATTAACCAGGCATGGTAAGCAGGTCTGACTCTCCAAGTGTCTAAGCTATAGGATCACCCAGATGAAACACATTCATGAAATGGGACAAAACAATTAATTTATAGGGGAAATGTTCCAAATGTATTGACAACAAAACCAGTTGTGAGAGAAGTTTATAAAAGGTTCTACTTAGCATCAAGAACAGTGCACAGAGCATTACTTATGTGCAGCAGTAAATCATGGATGTATAGGAAACATATGTGACACTTCCTTAAATATGCTTTTAAGGTTTGACAGGGTAATGTTTCCTCAGCATATCGAGCCCTGAAAGGAATTTAGCATCGGCCATGTTAGGGTACTTTGCAGATTCGGAACTCCTTAACTTGTCCACATGGATGGTGAAGGATGAAGTTTCAGCCTTATTGTGTGGAAAAGTGTGCTTCTCTACAAAGCGTAACCTCCTGATCGAGCACACATCCTAGAAGACTATTTCTTTCTAAGCACTATCACTAACATATCCCTTCCCTTTGACTCACTTGGAGTATCTGACTCTACTTATGTCCAACAATCTCTGAATTTGGACATGTGATTCATTAAATATTTGTGGAGACTGTGAGCGGCCCACAGCCCAGCCATGGTCTTTAAAAAGCTAACCTGAGAGGAGTTATCATCCCTAGAATATCAAACAACAAATTTGTTGATGATAAATCTAGGATACTCGCAGGAAAGTTTAGGTTGAGGGATTGAATTCTTGCGGATATTCCAATTGCCATAATATGCAACTAAATGCATGATGAAACATAAGCCGATGGAGAGATCCAGGGGTGTAACAGACACCCTTGCAGGACTTGTAGTAAAGGGGCCAACTCTCCAGGGGCTCACAACCCTTCAAGAGGGTCTCTTTCAGCACAAGAACGGTGAATACCTGTGAGATTTGGGAGTCCCAAGGGCCCCTCACCACATTCTCCAAGGGGGGCCCCATCATTTTGCGTTACGCCACTGGAAAGAGCATTGGTTCCATATTTTAGAAGTGAGGATCAAACTTAAATCAACTCCACAGTTGCACTTAAAGCAACTCCACAGTTTCGACTACCAGTATTGCATCAAGGTAAGTGGATGTGGAGTTAGAATACTAAATCAGTACTTCCCTGTACATGGTAGTCAGTACTGAGGAGTTGATATACATGCAGGTCAATATTATTGAATATTGTGGCACAACTAATTTGAGGAGCTGAAGAAAGCAAAATTTCTATGAAGATTCTCTGTCGTTTTGAAACTCCATCTATAATTTTATGGTTAGCTAAGGGAACAAGATACAGGTACAAGAGATTACGTTTTCTGCTGTTGCTTAGAGTTGAGATAAGATGACCTTCGAACTGTAAAGTTTTAAAATGTGTGTGATGCGGTCTGGGCAGTGCCAGAAAATGGAAGACATCTCCTAATTGTTATGCATTTGCGCAACTCTGATTCCAGGTCACAGACAATGGCTTTGGCCAATATATTTTACTTTAGGTTTTAGAAAAGTTATGGAGGCTCTGATCGCATGCCTTCCAAGTTCAAATAAGAAATTATTATCCAGATTGACTAATTTACTTAATAAAATGAATAAAAGCCTGGAAAGTAGAAATATGCAGAGGAGATAAATCATGATGAGTCAGGTGAAATTATCATCAGTGGAATGGTCACGGTAATGTTGGCTTGGCTAACAAGATCTGGGTTTCTGATCCACAAAGTCAGCCATTATGTTGACTATCTGGATCCTAATTTAGGAGAAAGATTTCAATATTTGTACAATTAATTCACAATTAATACGCGATCCATCCACCTTTTGGTATGACTTGTATTCATCATAAATAATATGTTGTGTTGAAAATTTTATTCAATGCTGTGTCTCATTTCTTTCATTGCATCCAGGCAGCTATAAATCATCATGTTTTATTATTGTTTGATACTCGTATTTCTTATTTTCCTTTTTTCTGCAAGATCTTTGATGAGAGAACATGCAGAAATATAGACCTGGATCTAAAAATGCCCACCTCCTCGCCCTACCCAAAATGGCAGCAGTATTGTCTTTACAAAGTTACTTCTTTCTTTGCACTTTAATTTTGTATATCATTAATTTGCTTACTATCTAAAAAGTATGGACTCGTTTTTAATATTTAAACTGTTAATATTTCATTTAGGACAACTGAGCATTACTGAGTTCCTACGTTGATTGGAGTAGTTCCACAGTCTTGACAAATTTACATGTAGTACAGACATGACAATAATATACCAGTAAGAAACACCCTGTGGTTCTGGGAGAAAAAAACAAGGGACTTGGGGGGTCATTTCGACTCCCGCCGGCGGCGGTAACGGCACGCCCGGCGGGAGCCGCCGAATGACTGCACCGCGGTCAAATGGCCGCGGCGGCCATTCTGGCTTTCCCGCTGGGCCGGCGGGCGACCGCCAGAAGGCCGCCCGCCGGCCCAGCGGGAAAGCGCCTTCAACGAGGAAGCCGGCTCCGAATGGAGCCGGCGGAGTTGAAGGCGTGCGACGGGTGCAGTGGCACCCGTTGCGATTTTCAGTGTCTGCTTGGCAGACACTGAAAATCAATGTGGGGCCCTGTTAGGGGGCCCCTGCAGTGCCCATGCCATTGGCATGGGCACTGCAGGGGCCCCACGACACCCGTTACCGCCATCCTGTTCCTGGCGGTGAAAACTGCCAGGAACAGGATGGCGGTAAGGGGGTCGGAATCCCCATGGCGGCGCTGCAAGCAGCGCCGCCGTGGAGGATTCCCTGGGGCAGCGGGAAACCGGCGGGACACCGCCGGTTTCCCGTTTCTGACCGCGGCTGTACTGCCGCGGTCAGAATGCCCATGGAAGCACCGCCAGCCTGTTGGCGGTGCTTCCGCGGTCGTTGGCCCTGGCGGTCGGTGACCGCCAGGGTCAGAATGACCCCCTTGGTGCCTTGTAGTTTAACAATGAGACAAGCTTCTCTTTACTGCCTTTACTGTACCCATCTAGGGCAGCATCGTCTAGCAACTCAAAGTTTCATTCCCATCTTCCACTAAACAGGGAGTGGTGCATTTGTGCTTCAGCTTAACTCAATGGGGCGATCACTTTATTACCCCATTACAATTTGCATTATTGTGTCATTACCGTTAGACATCTTAGAACTGTTTCTACCCCAGCCATTCGAGGCCACTTACTAGAACATTGTGGGTGGCCCAATTTTCAGATCGATTATCGCTATATGTGGAGCAGAGATTTTTTTTATTTTTTTTTATTTTTTAAGGACACGCAGCGGGTTACATGTTTGCAATAATAAAGAGAAAAAAAACAAAAAAAAGAAGCGTAAATACATCAATATTGTCGTACAGGTGAAGCAAACATTCTAAACAAGAGTCAATGATAATAGTTTCTACTCTTAGGGATCTCATAAATTTACTTATTTAGTCAGCACATTCTCGGGGCCCAAGAGCCATACGGAGAAAGGTGCCCAAGCTCTAGTGAATCTTTTACAGGCCGCTGCTCCTTTTAGTTCATACAGGCTATTCTCCAGGTGATACATAGATAAGAGTTGTGAAAACCATTGATTGAACCGTGGGGGATCAACATCACGCCACAGAGATGCTATGCCGTTACGAAATACTGACATTGCTATGAACAGAAAGTATCTATCTCGACTATTGCAGACTGAATGATCAACTCCCAGTAAAACCATTTGAGGTGTCAGATAGTCGGTTTCAAGATTTTCTTCAATATATCGGATATCCCAGTAATCAAACTTCCCAGTTTTACACATTGAAAGAACATATGACAGAGATCTGCTTTCGGGCAACCGCATTGTGGACACATAATTCCCGCCGTTTTGCCCCAGCTCGCAATCTTAGCAGGTGTATAATATAAACTGTACAATACCATAAAATGTTGAGCTTGCGGGCCAGCAGACACTAAAACAGTCCGTGCCATTTCCATAGACTCACAAACCTCTGTCTCTTTAGCTCCAACCCGTGCTTCCCATTTTTTAACCAATGACGCTAGGTCATCTTGTATAGCATTTAAAAGCAGTGGATACAGGTTTTTAATACCGCAGCTAGTGGGGTGTCGTGAGACTTCCATTAGCTTAATCTTATCCGTGTGCCAACCTTGGGTCATACTAGTTAGTAAAAAGGCTCTAATCTGTAAAAATTTAAAAAAGTCTATTTTTTCCAACGCAAATTCTGCACTCAGTTCCTCAAATGATTTGAGGTGGCTGCCAGAGTGAAACAAGTCCCCGACTTTGTGAATACCCCGATTACTCCACCTCAAGCAATAGTGGTCTTTAAATATTGCTGGAAGCGTGGGGGTAATCCACAAGGGAGTGTAGTGGCAGATTCGTCCTATACCTATCTTACGCTTAACCTGGGTCCATGCCTTAAATGCAGCATAAATTACCTTAAATTTAACCTTTTTATAGTAGCTGGGTTCCAGAATCCGCAGGAAGACTGCGTCTGCTTCTTTGCCCAGAATCAGGGTATATATCGAAGGGAGAGCATCTTGCCTGGGTCTATCCGTAACATAAAGTATCTGTGCATACTGAAGCACTGCTGCCAGATAATAAAGTTTAAAATTGGGAAGTGCCCACCGCCCTTGCTCTCTTGGGAGAGTCATATAATGGAAAGCCCGGCGCGGCTTTGTATAGGACCAAATGAAGCTATTAACCAATCCCTCTATTAATTTGAACCAATCTTGCCCAATCTCTAGGGGGATTGTTCTAAAGAGGTAGAGTACTTTGGGTAGAAACACCATTTTTATCACATTACAGCGCCCCATGAGTGACAAGTGTAGATTGTTAATGCGAGCGAGATCTTTCCTAGTCTTTGTTAAAATTGGGCCCATGTTTATTTTCACCACTTCGTCAAGGTTTGCTGTAAGTTTAACACCTAAATATTGTACCTGTGTCAGCACCCGCTCGTCCTTAAAATCTACTGATTCATTCACCAATATTTGGCATTTACTCTTGTTCAGCAAATAACCAGATCTTTTCCCAAACTGCAGGGCTTCCTGCTCTATTTCCAATATAGCAGTCCTGGGGTCCTTGGTCACCACCGCGATATCGTCTGCATATGCTAAAATCTTAGTACACCCTCCTTTCAATGAGACTGGCATGATCCGACCATTCCGGATCATTTTCCTGATCAAGGGATCAATATATAGCGCAAAAAGCAGTGGTGAACACGGGCACCCTTGTCGCGTACCTCTCTGAATATTGATTGAGGACGACTTTAGCCGGGCAACTTGTATCATTGCCGTTGGGTTTTGGTAGAGCTGTTGAATTGCCTTGACAAACCCAGGACCAATGTTGTTTTTACGCAGGACAGACCATAAAAAGGGCCAATGGACCCGATCGAAGGCTTTTTCCGCGTCTAACAAGATTACTGCCATGGGAAGCCTGGCTGTTGCACAAACATCAAGTAATGTAATAACTCGTCTTATATGATCTGCCGTGCTTTTCCCCGGGATGAAGCCATGCTGCCATGGAGATACTAAACCTGAGATTACCAAACTCAAGCGGCTAGCAAGTATTTTAGCGTAGATTTTGGCATCGCTGTTAATTAAAGAGATTGGGCGATATGAACCAGGCTGAGTGGGTTCCTTGTCCTTTTTCAAAAAAACTACTATCTTAGCCTCCCCCCAGGAGGCTGGTTGAGGAGCCCCTGCTTGTACTTCAATAAATAAGTTAAGTAGCTGTTTACATATCTCCACAAAAAAAACTTTATAGAATTCTAGTGAAATTAGATCCCCCCCTGCCGCCTTCCCGCTTGCCAAGGCACGAGTTGCTACATCCAATTCTTCCAATGTCATAGGTGCTTCTAAAGCTGCCTTATCTTCCTCTCTTAACTGACCTGATATCTCATTGCCCGCTGCATCGATCCCTTCCTCTTCTTGGGGCTGTTCTTCATGGGTATATAATTTTTGATAGAATTGTCTAAAGACTTCCATAATCTCAGGACCGTTGTGTACCATCCGCCCTTCTTCATTCACTAAGCTTTTAATACTCCCAAATACCTGCTTTTTTCTTATTCTTAAGGCCAGCTGTTGGCCCACTTTCCCGCTATACTCGTAGCATTTCTGACGATATACTAAAAATTTTGCAGCAGCCTTATCCATGAAAATCTTGGCGGCTTCTGCCTTAATGATATTCACATCACACAGAATGTCTGAAATATCTACTCCACTGCGGATCACTTCCCCTAGTCGCTGCTCAGCTTTAACCAGCATTGTCTGAACTAATTTTAGCTGATCCGTGCGTATTTTCTCCTTTCTTAACCCATAACTCAGGGTTTCTCCTCTGACAGCAGCTTTAAAAGTATCCCAAACTATCTGGCAAGAAGCAGAGCCCTGATTTATCTTAAAAAATTCAGGGATCCATTCCTTCATTTTATGGATATACACTGGATCAGCTAATAGTGTCCTATCAAATGTCCAAGATCTAGGCTGCGGGCCCTTTCTCCCGGTCTCCAAAGCCAAAACCAATGGGTTGTGGTCTGATATGATTCTAGGAAGTCTATTGACCCCTATTTGGTTTTGTAGAGAGGCTGTCACAAAAAAGTAGTCTAACCTGACTAATTTCTTATGCGGAGCAGAGAAAAAGGTGGACCCTGAATCCTGCGGGTAACACAACTGCCAGACGTCGATCAAGCCATGATTAATGGCCAATGACTGAAGTGCCCTAAAAACTTTGTTTTTTCTGCCCAGGTAGAGTGTTTGTTCCTGAATGGGTTCTTTACTATCTAAATGTATATTGAAATCTCCACACATTATGATAGGTGTTGCCCAATTCGTAAGTTCTAAATTAAGCCAATCCAGTATCTCTGGATCATCTGTGTTAGATCCATAAATAGAACATAGAGTGAACCTTAGTCCCTTAACCGAGCATTCCAACAGAGCAAGCCTGCCAAGATTATCAGCAAATGGTTTATGTATAACCAAAGTACTGATCCGAGTTAATATCGCTACCCCTCTAGTGGTTGTGTGTTGTCGTGTAAAAACCGCTAGCTTCCACCCATAAAACTCCATTAGCTGCTTTTGTGTACCTGGAATATGTGTTTCCTGCATACAAATAATATCGACATTCCATGACTTGAAAACCTCTCCTACAAACTGCTGCTTCTTGTTATTATTGAGCCCACAAACGTTCACTGTGGCAATACGTATTTCACTTTGCTGTCCCATTTTTATGGATGCTGATCCTTCTAGTTCCCCTGTATGCCTCGTTCGACTTTGCTGCTTTCACACCCTGACACCTTTTCCACTGATAAGAGCCATCCCCGCTCCCCCTGCTGCGTGTCCCATTGTCCTTTTTGTCCCTGTGACCCCCCCACCCTCCTCTAACCCACCCCCCAACCCTTACCCCTACAAATGGAATCGCCAGGCTCCTGAGCCTGTAAGATGGTATTTGCCAGTCCCGTTAGCCCACCCATACGTAAAACACCTTCACACACTTATGGCTTGCCAATCCATACACGCGGCCCCTCATCTTCACCCTCCCGATCAAAACCCTTAACTGATAAATGTTAAAAAAAAAAAATTAAAAAAACAATCAGTATCACATACATTTACATATAAACAACTATTCACGGCAGTCCCTCCCCCCCCTTCTCCCGTACCCCCTGCACTTGACCGGTTTTCAGCTGCTGTACATATTCCCCCACCTTAATTTCTGAAAGAAAAAATCTTGTAGTTGTTTTGTAGACAACTTTTAGACGCGCAGGGCTTAGCAAGTAGGCTTCCGCCCCCAACTCTTGAAATTGAGCAATCATCTGCCTAGGTCGCCAAAGTCTTTCTACAGTGGCATGTGCGAAGTCTGGCCTACTAAAGAATGATACACCTTCCACCATCACCTTTGAGTTGGGGCGGGCTTTTTCAAACACAGCCTGTCTCAGTAAAAAATTACCAAAATACACTATAATGGCCCGTGGGTAACTCTGGTCTCTATTAGTAGCAGTCAAAGCTTGTTTTTTCTTCATTAACGGAAAACGGTGTGCTCTCTGAATCTCCTTTTCCCAATCCCACCCATTCAAGTCTGGGAATGCTTTCTTAAAAAGTGAAGCTATATAAGCCCTAGTATCCTGCCCCTCGAGGTCCTCTGCTATACCCAAGATCCTCAAGTTATTCCACCGCTGACGGTTTTCAGCATCTTCCAGTTTCCATTGAATATCCGAGATCTGCTGCCCTTGTGTCGTCGTCTGTGCTGTTGCTGCTTTAACTTCGATTTCCAGCTCCTCCGTTCGAGTCTCCATGGTGGCGATGCGTACACCAATATCCTGGCAGGATTTGACCACTTTTTTAATAGATAGTTGTAGCTGTCTGCTTGCTGCTTTCATTTTCCTGCTCTCCCTCTGAGTCTGTTCATGATTCTGAACCATTGTCCTGTAAATAAGATCCAAAGAAGGAGGTTCTGCAAGGTCGCCCGTGGGGGCACCAGAGTACTACAGGCCGAATCCCTTTTCGAAAAGGCCTGTTGGGTGGCCGTATAATCCCACTGCATTTCACCATCCTCCTCTTGAGGCTTGATCGGGTCTCTCCTAAGCTTGGCCCCTGAACTGCTCCTGGCTTCAGTTTGCTCAACTGATTTTCTTCTGCATGTTAAGTAGCTCGATACCCAGATACTTGCAGCAGAGCTACTCTCGATATCTGAATCTGTTAAAGGAATTTCTTCGTCCAAATCTGAGTCTTTAGACTGATCGGAGAGAGAAAAAAAAACTCTCTGCTGTATCAAATAACCCCTGATCGGTGTTTGTTGGTTTTGCCTCTTTTCCCTTCTGGGCAGGAGCTGGGGGGGTAGTCTCATATATCATTGAGGACTTGGCCATATCATCAATTTGTTGCAAATTTAACTTGCAGCTTGATGGACTAGATTGTACTACACATTTCTCTGGAATGGATTCCTGAGACCTCTGATTTGACTCCTTAAGTTCCTGCTCAGATAGCTTTGCACACCCCATTGGGGGGAGGGCCACCCCCTCCCTGCTATTTCCTGGACTTGTACTGGCGGTCTCTTGACAGGGTGGCTCCCTCCCCCCTGCCTCGAACATAGGAGTGAATGCTTCAGGAGATGTAAATGCAACAGGTACATGCTCATCGTTGACTCCTAACACGTTTGATTGCGCATCACAAGCTGCCTTTTCCGTGGACCTTTGCTTAGGCCGCATCATGCTAGAAAACATTGTTGGAACAGAGTACCTTGCGTCTTTTTCCATGTTGGTTGTTTTATGCGGGCCCCCTTTCACATGAAGATTGCTGTGCTCCTTTGATCTGGGGACCGGTAGCTTTTTGTCCTTTCTGGTTCCTCCTGGGTCTTGGTTCTGCCGTGCCCGTAAGGAGCGAGGGGTCCTGATTATCTTCGGCGCCATCCGAGCGTCCCACACGCCCCAAACACCAACTAATATTGCCAGGAAGCGGCGGGAATCGCGCTTAGCCGAGAGGGACAAGAGCGCGGGTCTGGAGCGAGCGCCACGCTTGCCTATTCTTGCGGGGCCCTCCGGTGCCTGCCGTTGCGGCCCCGATCCTGGCAGGGACCACCAGAAAGCCGAAAAGCGCCCGCAGCGGTCCGTGCTGCTGGCGCACAGCGTCCGCGGCATCCGCGGCCGCGGGTGAGTGAGAGCCGCGTGTAGTCTGGGGATGGGCTAGAGCGGTAGTGGCGATCAGCCGGGAAATCCGGCCACCATCTTGGATTCCCGTGGAGCAGAGATTTTTCTAATAGAATCGACACTTCAGCTTCACTGTGGGTGGTCTACCTTTTATAACCAATACTGTTACCACCACCTTTCAATACGGTTCCCATCCCCTAAAACATTCTGAGGCTGCCATGTGGTGGTATGTAACACTTTACAAACCAGAAATCAACAAAGTAACACCATTCATCATCTTGTACTTTTATGTTTACAGTTTTATTCTAGGTTAACCAAATACCATGATTTCCAGAGCACAGTACGTGAAGGGATGGACCCCAAATATATATATGTCCCATAATACAAGGTGTGATGTGGCCCCAGAGTCTTCGTCAGACCCAAGTCCTGACTGGACGATGCAACACGATTTCCCCTCTCAGCAAGTATGGGAGCTGGAACCACAAACCAGCTCAGCCACTTGGTAGAGCATTTTAAGGATCAAAACATTTATTTAATAGTATCGGAAAAACGGCTGGACTGTTTTAGGGCACACTGAATGTGAAGATTGATGTTACACCACTCGTTTACACACAGATATGATAAGTAGTTTAGGTATCTACATTTAAAAAAATGAAATGTTCTGGGAAGAAACTCAGCTGGCCTACAGCATAATAATGCACAACACGTCTGAAAATTGATTTCGGAAGGGCTAGTGAATTGCATATCAATGGGTCACCTGTGCCATTTTAACACTTGAGTAAAAACGTCGGCGAACCATATAATAGATCATTATACCTCTTTCCCAACTGTCCAATCCTTTCTGCTACAACTGGAGTTACTTAAAGTCGGGAGCTGACCAGAGGAATGAAACAAGTATGCATGTATGAGCCAGTAGTGGTAGGAAAAATTGTGCAAAAAAAGCAAATTACTCTTCAGAAGTGGGCTCAGGCAGCATCGCCTATGTCTGATAAAAAGTAATATTCCATGAACGGCCACAATTCTCTTGAGGCAACGTAAATGGCTGCATTTCCACTGGAATAATACCGGAGAGCTTGAACCTTGGCACCAATACTTGGTTACATAAGAAGGATGCTCTATAAACCCAGCTTCCTGTAAGATGATGGTGCTTTAGGATAAAGTAGGAAAAGTATTCGCAAACATTTTACTTTATATGTGGAAAGTTGAATCATGCTGAATAACATTAGGAAAGCACTGATTGGATTACGGCAAATGGCTCCTGTCAAAGGTTCACGCTTAATATTAACCCACCTGATGTCAAATTATATAGTGGGAAAACGGAAAATGTGTGCATTTGCTTCATAGCCATTTCTTCAGTCTTCGAAGAGGACAGCAGGGATTGGTTATAGGGGATCCATTCTATGAGAAGAGGTCCTAGCTTACAGCAGCTTGTATCAGGGCATCATTAAGATAAATAAGTAAACTTGTTTTCAGCTTCAAGGAGGAGGGAAATACACAGCTATGAAACCATTGCTGGATGACCTGAACCAAAGATATTCACTGACACAGTTTTTACTTCTCTCTGTTTTACCTGAATCCTTCACAGGGATTGATGCTTTGGTGCCCAGGGCCTTTGGCAGCATACAACCAGTACTTCATTATGCAGACGGTATGGTCTGACCTTGCCAGATACCAAAGCATCTCGAAAAACATAGTGATGCTACAGCTATCCATGGACAGATTAATAAGTTAAGTATCAACACAAAAAATGGTGGTCATGGATTTTGTGACCAATTCCTAGGATAGAAGCAAGCGATTGCATGGAATTAGATTGGGGAAGATGAGGCTCTTCTTATCCAGAGAGAGGTGATATATGCCACACATAAGGCAGCAGTGTAAAAGAACATTAAGTGTATCACTTTCAGTATTAAATTATTACTATATATGGAACAAGATCACGTGTTCTCCTGGTAAGCATCTCGGGGGGGGGGGGATAATAGCTCTTGTCTCCCTTTACGGTCCTGGGGTTTAGGGTCTGAAGCTGCTAAAAGATATAGCAGATATGAGCTGGACAATCTAAAGGGTAAGTTCTGGTACTTAGCATTGAAGATTTCACTCTGGAGCTTGTGAAGCAGAGCGATTTTTACCAGAATAAATGTAAGGCTAACATCATAATGCTTCTTAAACCTGAATTCCCTGTTCCGTCAAGTGCATTTGCAAAATCTTCCAGCCGACAAAATATTTTTGGTTTCTGGAATGCTCTATTAAGCAGGAACTTAGAGAGAACTGTGCCAGGTGTAAGCGAAATGACGGGCCAATATTGCCAGTGGTGAGATCACCACAGAACACATGACAGGTCTAAGTAACTAATCCTTGAGGTATAAAAGAAATATGCAAACAATGTATTGACCTATGGTGTGTCTATACAGAATAATGTTTACTTCAGTAATAAGATTTGGCGTCATCAATTTATGGATCATAGGCTGGGAGTGGTAAACTTTGCGAGCTATTGGGGTAGAAGGACAGTGTTATGAAAAACAAGGGAAAGTACTATCCATGTGGGAAGATCCGTGGAAACCAGGAGACATGAAATGCTAGCTTACCCCTTGCCTAAATTAGATTGGGTATGGGTTTAGTCAGAGTGGGAGACTCCCCTTCTGGGTTCCACCAGTACAACTGGACATGGGGACAAATGGGAAGACTTGCAGACATTGCTCTAGTTTAATTGTAGTGTGTTGTATTATCACATCGCTATGGAGCTTTCCTACCTCTTGTCGAAGCGGCTAAGTGCTTTCTTGAAGGTCTGGTAAGTACTTACTCATTTGTAGTGAATGGATGGGAAACGTCTGCTCATAGTAGTCAGATCTATCAGTGTGGAGCTTGATGTCGTGCTCCATACTTGGCGCAGTGGCCTGTAAGAATGGATTGCGATTGTAGGCAAAGGAGTGTGCTCATTGGACCACAAGCAGCATAGAAAAAAAAGTTTAAAAAAAATGTCAAATGGTTGCGGCACAGGGTGCTAGTGCATCTACCGAGTATGTTTTTAAGAAGACTTGTAAAATATGTGATGAAGTAACATGTTTTTTATTTTTTATTGTTTGCACATCAACTAGTTTGTAAACGAACTACTGAGTATTTGCAAATTGGTCTAGCTAAATAAATAAAAAATAATATACGGTATCACACCAGCCATTACTCTGATAGTGAAGTCGGGCCAGGATTATTCTCATTATCGTCTCATTCAATGCCTCTCAACTTTCCGAAAGTCTATCTCTTTTTAACGTGTCGTTTCCATTCTTTCCACCTCCCTATTACTTGCATCTTCTGGTTGGCAAGCATCCTGAAGCATCTGCGTGCTCCATGGAGAGCCCTGCCAGTGTAATAATCATAAAATAGGAAAATGCAAAGTTCTTTATGGAGCTAAATGGAGTGGTCTCAGTGCTTCTGAAACAATCACTTTATCTGATATTCCGGCTCATAAGTAGCACCAGCTGGATAATCACTTGTCAGAAAGGAGATTATTTCAGGCCAGCTAAAAAATGCCTGCACTTTGACAGGATGCCTTCCTTATTTTCAAAAGCACCGTATGAGACACTAGGTAACCTAGCAACAACACTGATGGATGGAGGCCAGGGGAAGGATGTTATTTTTGGCAATGTCAAGTGGACCTCGTCTGGAAAGAGAGAATTGTTAGCCGGTGACATGAATACTGTTTTTTAAATCAGTGAATACATTATATGTGGAAACTGCATTTGGATGTTTTGATTTATATACCTTTTTTGAAAATGCGACAGTACATTCAAAGCCAGTACATTGCCTCCTCTAATCTGGTAATCCAAAGTAGAGCTGGTCAGAAGAAAAAATCTCATTATACAGTACAGTGGCTATTACCAATTTGTAAAAGAATAAGTGTTGGTGCCCAAAGTTTTGCTCAGAAGCCTGTAGCCTGCACTTTCAAAGGTCTGGATGCCGGATACCAAGGCTGCGTACTTTGATTCTACATCATGTCTAATTACCCACCACCAAACACTCCCTGCCTCTTTATCTCACTTCCGCATGGCCTTTTTCATCCTTCCTTCCCAATTTATCATTGTCTTTCTCTCTTCACTTTTGGTGTTATGCTTTCTCTTGTTCCGGATCAAAATCTGTTGAAGACTATTACTTTGTATAGTAGGAGGTAGAAGCAATATTAAATTCGTGCTGGTGGCTGCAGATGATGGGCACTTACATTAACTTTTGGGGGCCAGGACTTATTTTTCTTCACTAAGAAAGAAAAAGGCAGGACAGGGAGAATGAAGGAGTAAGAGACAGATAAGAAAACAGCGAACCCTGCAAGAGTGACTTAGGAAGACAGGAAGTGCAGGGTGGTGGAAGAAGGAAGCTAGAGGTTTAGGAAGAGATAGGCAACATTGGTTTATGGCAGTCTGGCATTCTGCCACACCAGTAGTGGGCTCCTAAGAAAATCGATGGCCCTCAAAGCACTAGTTGAATATTCATTAACATGGTACATTGACAGTAGACTAGGGTGGAACTCACAGTTTCACTTTGTGGAGTTCCGTGGAGTTACATAAAAATTCTGCGAGGTTTCACAGAGTTCCGCGAACAGCAGAATTCGACCAGGTCATGCTGCTCGCGCTGATTTTTTGTGCCGGAAGCTTGTTTCACGCTGTCAAAGTAGTACCAGAGGTTGCTGCTTCCTTCTGTCGCTCAAGTAGATTTTCAACTTGAGCAGCAGCTTTCTCCACACGAACGGCCGCAACCTGCTGTGACTGCCAGCATTGAGAAATCTTGCCAGGAGGCTTTCTAGCACCTTAAACTCACACTTTGGGACACAAATTCTCTTTCATGTCTGCCAATTTACCGTTTACAAGCTGCACGTGAGAAAAAACTCCGCCAACCAGCGGTTGGCGGAGTTTAGACCGAACTTCAAGCGGAACACAGATTGGGCAAAACTGCAGACTCTGCTGGCAGAGCAAGCCTTTTTTCGCCCACCCTTAATTGACAGCATATTGGTGAAAGGTAGTATTTGTCCTGATTAACACATGTCAAGGTGCTGCTCCCACAAAAGAAAAATAGTCTGAGAGCATTACAAATGTGAATCATGACAGATGTCAAACATCTCCAAATCTTGACTGACCAGATTTGGTGACTGTGGGAACGAGCTAGAACAGTTTATCTTGGGGCCATCATCTCAAGTCCTGGCCACACTGACATTCTGTTGAAGTCATTTCTGTTCATTCTACTCCTCAGTCTACAAAGTGTGTTGGCAATGCCATTTCATCCCGCCTCTCCCCCTTAAAAACTACCATACCCAAAGGGCGTGTAAACTGTAACACACAGGGCACTCACAGACCACAAAACAATATTCACCACGCGGAGACACTGATAGAGCTATTTTCAGGAATTCTGAGAAAAGACCAGAATATCAAACTGCGTCCATTAAAGCATAAACATATGCAGAGAAATTCTTATACTGTAGATTCGCTGGTGCATCCATTCAGTGCCAGCCTACTGGCATCAAGGCATCTGTGGTTGTGTTCACACATGCTTTGTGGATTTGTAGAGCACTGTTGTCACTTTTTTCCCCAGACTCCACCCCCGTCTTTCACCTTACTACCCTTCTCCATCTACCTTTCAACTTACCCAACCACACCTCAAACACAAGTCTTTGGTCGGATATCACACGCCTAGGTATTTTTACAAATTGATATTAAAAAGCAGCCTTTTTGTACAAAACAGCAATGCAATAAACTCTTCCCATGATCCCTTGCCAGAAGAGATGGTATTATTAGCTCCCTGGCATTTGGGGTCTTATCTTAGCTTCCCTGAGCTGAAGCAGGGGGATTGCTTCTGCCGAGTCGTATGATCCTTCCAAGGATTACGTGTCAGAAATGGTAAACCCTTGATCTTCCGCTCTCTTACATCCATACACTGAACTGCATTCCAAATTGCTTTTTATAAAATGAGCTTTTCCCGTATAGCATTTCCTTTATCTTCAAAAGTGCAAATTGGCATAACTGAAAATGGACCAACTAGGCCGAACCTGAGGGCAATTAATATAGTATGATAAGGTCAGACCGGGACGAAAAAGTGGACCATATTTTTGAAGTGCAATTTACAGCTCTTGTGGCAAACACGTTGTGTAGTGCCTACGCAACAGTACCAGCTATAGCTTTTATTTACTGTCTGTCTGTAGTCAAAGTGGCAACAACTATGTTTAATTGACTAGACTTCTTAGCCTTATAGTATTGTGTGGTGTGCCTATGTGCATAGTGTTTATTCCTCCTGATGAGGCACTAAAATGGCTGCACTTGTAAGATACTCCATGGGAGCTCAGTATAAGTGACTTGTGGCCTGATTTAGAGTTTGACAGATGGACTACTCTGTCACAAACAAGACAGATATCCTATCTGCTGTATTATGATTCCCACAGAATAAAATTGAATTGTTATACGGAGGACGGGATATCCGTCACATTTGGATGGAGTAACTCCACCCACCAAATTCTAAATCAGATCCTTAGTTAAACATCAGGGTGTGGTCACTCCACTTAGTGTTATGTAATTTGTGATACTATTCTAATGGCTTTATTGCAATACTGTGCAGATTCCATGTGAGATGCTAATGCCATGTGTTCAAATTCATGAGGTGTTTCGCTCTATCATTAATATGGTCACGCATGAGAATATGCTTGTAGTTCAGGGTTTGTCTTGACTCGTCTTAGAGGTTCCATTGTTGCGTTATGTCCTGTGCTCAGGATATAAATTTTCTTTTCTGAATCCAAGAGATGTTTTCTCCTTTCTGTGCACCATTTTACCACTTCCAAATGCATTTTTTCTTTATATTGTTTTTGTCTGTTTTAATGTAAGTATTACTCTCTATTATACACTGTAAATAGAAATTCAGTAATTACTTTCTTCTTTACAACCTAAATAGTTATTATCTTGAACACACTCTCAATATTTAAGCTTTCTGTTTTTAGGTTTTCTATGTTGAATACCTTTTGTAAAGATTGTACAGTCCACTGATGCGTCCAAGGACCTGATTTGCACAATAAAAAACTTCAAAGAAATTCATTTAAAAAACGTCACTGGCAAAGCCCTTAAGTCTCGACTTCAAATGCGGATGACAACCTATTGGCTTTACCAGTGGTTGTTTGGCTGTGGCATGTGATAGCAAATCCGTGCGTGTGTGTGCATGTATGTGTGTGTTGTGGTGCCAAGAGGAGGTGTCAATTCTGAGACTGAAAAGGTGGCTTATTGTACATCCTTGCTGTACAGGGTTGGCCATGATAATCAGACTTATCCACATTTGATAATTTACATAATGTTCATCTAATGGGAATAATTTATATAGTCAGTGGTTATCTTCAAAGGCGAGCTCTGACCTATTGGCTTTGCTAGTGGTTGTTTGGTTATGGCATGTGATAGCAAATCTATGTGCATCGATTGTAATGTGCATACACACGTGTGCATATGGTAGTCATCTTGCTAACCATTCCAAAATGGCCTCTCTCTGCACACATCTTTGCGCATGCAATGCGGCATGTGCATTTTGATGCATCAGTGGCCATTTTAAATGTACCTTCCAACATGACAGATTGCCATGGATTAAGAAATAGTAATAAAAATAAAAAAATAAGGTGGACAGGGAATCTCGGGGAGCACCAGAGCCAGTCTGGCGGGGGTGGGTTTGCAAGTCAGGTGTCTATTGCAGATTTGAATATGACATATCAGAAATGTAAACTACTTTTTAAGTAGCTCATATCTGGGATATGCTTTGGATTGATACCAAGACCGTGGGGAAACCCTCACACCCAGTGGGTAATAATTCACAGGGTCTGCCGGAAACCTCTTGGCATTTATGTTTGTATATATGTGTGTGTGTGTGTGTGTGTGTGTGTGAGAGAGGGTGTGTGTGGGTGTCTTGTAGTGGCAAGAGGAATTGTCAATTCCGAGACTGAAAAAGTGGCTTATTGTACATCCTTGCTGTACAGAGTTGTTCATGATAATCAGACTTTTCTACATAAATGTACGTACTATACATCTAATGGGAATAATTGACATAGTCAGTGGTTATTTCGAAATTCTGGTGCCATTGCTCCCAGCAAGATTTAGCACAACACTTTCTACACTAAATCATTCACCCCTCTGTGCTATGCCTCAAAACGGAGTGACAACACATTGACATACAGCATTGAGTGCAAAGTATCAACTATATTGTCAAAGTAAGCATGTATTGGTATGTGTAAATCTATTTTTCTCAACTCCTCTTAAATGTATCTTGAAAATATCATTATTGTTACGGTACACAGAAGTGAAGAGCAGTTAATAGAACCATATGCCTACCTTGACAATATTTTGGTAGTCCATATTCTGCTCAATCTTGTGGTACAATAGCCACATCGCTCGCTCCTGCCTGTATTCTCCTACTGCTAACACTTTTTCTGTACACGTAAAAAAGGTAACCAACAGGATCAATCAAGGAAGTCATTTTACAGCGATGGAAGCTCTTGTGCAGGCAGCTTTAGCAATCACAATTGTGATGCATGCTCTCCTCATGGAGCCACACCTCGGAAGCAGATGTAACACTCCCTGTTTGGATGTAACCTGGTGCAGTAAGGCAGGATTCTGTCTGAGGGGGCACCGCGCAAATACCCACTTTCATTTTGCTGGCTACTGATTCAAATGCCTGCTGCTAAAACCACTCAACACATTTGTGTGTGCCTAATCTCCAGCCTGGCACACCAGGCCTTCGCAGAGCTCTACCAGTTCTCGATGAAAGTGTAAGCTTCACAGTGAGACTGAAGACAATGCAAACATTTAATCAAATTAATTTTCAGTCCTCGGGATGTAAGCGTGGGCGTCTGTGCAGAGCCGGAACATTCTCACCTATTTTTTCAGTGCTTCTTTCTTCTGGCATATCAGGAAACAAATATTTTGTGACCTTTGGTGGTGAAGCCGGGAGCGATCATTACGGGGGCACATACTGTGTGCAGACGTGGCCCAGTCAGGGCTCATGTGGTTGAGGCATAAAAATGATGTCCTTTCAGAGTTGCAGGTTTAGAAATATTGGGTCAGGTTAACAATGGTACAGTATAACACATGTAAACTACGCAATGTGTAAATCACACACATATGTGGCACTCGCCTACATTTCGAATTCATGTAAAAAGTGGTATACCATAATGCAGCTGCATATATGTAAGCGATCCACATATATCAGTGACTTATGACAAGTTCCATATCCCATCATGTGCGTATTGTGCATAATATGCAAATTCACACACGCAAAGTGTTAGGATTTTTTTTGATTTTTCTTATTTTATAGCACTATTTACAGTGCATTCACATCTTCTGCAAGCACGGGTCTAATAGGCGCACGTGCCCACAGTTCCTGCTTGCGTGTAAGCTGGATGCTCATATAAGTATGGACAGTGAATGGCTTGTATTGCTATTGGAGGGACTGGTGTTCATAGAAAAGTCTCGAGCCATTCAGGTAGGCGGTAAGTTATTTATTCTATTGTAGGCCCTTCTGCTACAGTTGCAGCAGGGACTTCTTCTTAGGGTTCCATTCTCCTTCCAGCTGTCATGATCTCACAGGCCTCCCTAGGACACACACCAACAATCCATGCATCATCACCGTCTCACAGCATCCACACTAACCATCTTACAGGATGCTCACTCAGCCATGCTTACACAGACACATCACATTACTTTAGTAAGTTATTCCGAAGCACTCACAGGTTACTTCTTTGTGCAATGTAAGCTAAAGTACATTTAGTTTTCCTATCCACTTATCCGACACTCTTTGAGGTACGCTTTCAATCTAAATTAAAATCCAGCCTACCACATTGCATCCTAGAGGTGCTACACAAGCATGGATGTGGCACTAGAATCTAGGGACACTAACATACCACAATGCAGAGAATTCTTTTGGATGCTATCCTAATACAGTAAACTGCATCCTAGGGAGACAAAGGCAACAGCCTTCTCTACCTCCTAGGAAATTAACCCACCACATTGCCCTGCACCATAGGGACACTAATCAACTACGCTGATCTGCATAACAAGGACACTAATATGTCACATCACATTTCATTCTAGGGGCTCTGATCCACCTCTCTGCACTCTGAAACTGCCCATCACATTGCACTGCATCCTAGTGACATCAACCTATCATGCTGGGCTGTACACTAAGGATATTAAACCACCACAACACACTACATTCCTAGAACACTAACCTGCCTCACTTCTCAGTATCCTAGAAATACTAACCATCCACACAGTACAGCAACCTAGGGCTAAGAACCAGTGACATTCTGAACAGCAGTTGCCAGGAGCAGACCCCCAAAATACCTAGATGCAGGGTTACCGTAAATAATTCTAACTCCAAAAGATGCTTTGGTCTTTATGCAGGCTTCATAGAAGAATATACTTTTGTAGCATTTTAGAACCCACAGAGCGGTACACTTTGCTTGATTTCATCTGAACCACGACGAGCAAACAACGTGTTAATAAAATACATGTATAAAAAACAAAATACGTTATTATACCCTACTCACAAAAGCACACTCTGTGGGGTTCTATCAAAGTTAGACCTCTCGCTCTAGCAATGTTTGTTAGTCTTCTGTTGTGAATTCACATTTTGAGTCTCAAAGGTAGAATTATCATTATTTTTTGTAGGTACATTTATTTAGTTACATTGTATTTTTATTCGTATTTGTTGTTATTCTTCAGTGTCAACATTTTCGACACACAACACATAAAATCACAGGAATGTGCCTATGTTTGAAAAAATTGCTTGGTCTTTTGCATATGTCCTAAAGCCTCTCTTTGGTGATCTCCAAAGGCATCCTACACTAGACTTAAAACATCAAAAGTATTCTTCAATGATGGATGCATGTGCCAAACAGCGCTGTGTTGCCAGTTAGGCACCTCAGAAAAAAGTACTCCTCAGAGTCTGGCATTTCACAAAGTTTTGCAGGGCCTGGGTCAATTTTTCCTGTAGGTGACAACACTTAACGAGCACTTGTTTCTAAGATTAAAAAACATAGCCCTCCAGCTTATGGCGTCCTCTAGTGGTGTAGCTGTGTTAGCTGCCTCATCTCTAATTAAAAAAAGAAGACTTACACAGTGCTTAATTTTTGCAGGTGTTTTCCACCACCTGCACTTATTTTATAGGGCTGGTACTATAGAATTATTTCATGTGGGCAGCAGAGGTGCAGATATTTAAAAAAAAAAAAAATTGCAAGTGGCTGGACAGCTGTATTCTTCCAAAAGTCCTCTTCTGAGCTTCTCTCATTCTCATCCCTTCCTCACTTTTCCTGCACCTGCCTGGGCTTCCTGTTGGATAAATATAGGTGGTGGCTGGCTCCTGGCTGAGCTGAAGCCAGGGAGGCTTGGAAAGTGCAGGCCTAAGACGAACTTGGCAAAGAAGGCATGTGGGCAGCAAACGGAAGTGCGTACTTTACGCTCGCCTTGCCCGTGTGCTCACATCCTATCACCACTGCCGTAATCTAACAGTACAGTGCGGATTAGCAGCTAGGACAGCGCCAAGCCTCCAGAACACCCCTCTCTCCTCTGGAGCTGCCCTGGAGGTGGAAGGTGAGTGATACACTGGATGCTGGAATCACCGCCTGCTGCTGAGAGGTTATTAGTCGAGGGAGGGAAGGAAGGGGGTGAGTGAATGTTGGTGAGTGCTCGGTGTGAGAAGGGAAGCCCTGATAGATGGGCATGGTCTAGTGCAGCACGTGCCCCCTGTCAGCCCACGCTCAGCAGCCACTTTACAATGTGTGTGTGTTTTAATTTCATTATTGCTGATGGAGGGCTGCTTACTTTTGAAAACAAAGTGGAAGCTAGGCTCTGAGAGCCAAAGTCAGGGCCCACAAACAAAGTGGAAGCGAGGCTCTGAGAGCCAAAGTCAGGGCCCACACAGTAGGATTCCGATTTCCAGAGCTTCATTTTTAACAGTGGTTGCAGGTGGTGATCCCTTGAAATCATTTCTGGGACTAGAGCAAAAGGCAGACAAGGAGTAAAGGAGGAGGAAGAGAAATACCGTGAAACAAAGACAAAGGGAGAAAGATTGGGTGAGAAAAACTCTACAGATATGGCAGGTGGTAGCTGAATCAAAGGCCAGCCCTGCATTCGGCAACATGGGTAACACGCTTCTGAGAAACACTTTGTGCCCTGGCACTTATGTATTTAACAAATTGAGCGCTGAACTTTCTTTAAAACTTAGAAATACATTTTTCAGCATGATCGCGTGTCCTGAAAAAGAGTCCCTGCTGACCATGCGCGTGAGTGCGTGTGTGCTTGTGAGGTGCAGATCATTGCAGCCCCATCACAGCGGATGTACCAGAACGTTGGCCTCCGCCTTAGGTCGCTGTATTGTGGTCACCCATGCCCTGACACAATGCGCGCTTCCTACAACAACCCTCATGAGAGAGCTAGTGATCCAATAGGAAGTACATGAATATTTTATGCGTGTTTTGCCTCTGCAGGTCTTGGAGCATTTAACGTAAAGAGGTTTAGCACTTGAGCGAGGATAGAGTTATGATAGCGGTGCCACTGGCATGCTGGGAAAGAGAGTTTAACGAGCTCTCTGTAACCAACACGAGCCTGACAGAGCCCAGCTCTGCCATAAAAGAAAGCAGCTCAGCACTAGACTCAAGATATATTTAGAGAAAGCCATCCCTCCGAGGCCAGAGAGGGATGCACATGTTCTTCGCGCTTCACTGGCTAGCTTCAGCTGCCTGCTTGGGGGTCAGCTGGCGAGCCCCCGCATCGCCTCTACCTGGCTCAGAATGTGCTTGTCAAACCGCAAAACCAAATGTAGGAAACAAACAATGAAAATAGGTTGTATTGCAACGCAGCTTTCTGTTAAGCAGTGGTGTGATACCGTAACATCAGAGCTGACAGAATCATTGGCTTTCAAATCTAAATATTAAGAAATCAGTATTTAAAAGTGTGTACTTCTTAGTGTAAGGGCTGCTTACATTGGATCCGAATATGGTAAGGTATTTATTGTACGTGGGAAATTACACCTCATGAAAATTAGGAATTTGTGGTAGTTGCTCACTTACTGGAACCTTATATTACCCATCTTTCCTTACATCGCCCCAGTAGCCGACTGTGGGACCAGTGCCACATGCTCCACAGAAATTTACATTCGAGACCCCCGGAGACCTCCTTCAGCACTCAATGCCTATTGCTCTCCAAATCAGGTCATTAAAAGATCAGGGGCCAATGGAATCCTTTCTTTGCTCTTATTAACACATTCATCAGCCTTTCCTAGGGAGATGTAACGAGGGCTGCTATGATTAATTTTTCCCTCAGCAGTTATTTCCTCCTTATTCTGCTAGAAAGGCTGAAATATTTAGGGAGCAGATGGAATAACTGCTCCTCAATTAAGCCATTTTTCTGAAGTAGACCACAGAAGATCTCAAGGTGGGTGTTACAAAGTTTCATTTCCTTCTTCCCAGAACTAGTCATTAGGTTAAGTGAAGTATCATGCTCTGTGGCTCTACTGATGTAACTATGGCTGCAAAAAACTGTGCTGGCAAATGATGTTTGATCACGCCAATTAGCGGTGCACCCAGATTCATGCTTAGATGCAGGCAGAGGGTACAGAAAGAGCATATGTTTTCATCTTGGTTCTAGTTTGTAACTTAATGTACTTGACTGGAATGTTTGAAGGCTTGATGATAATTACTTAGCGTGAGTGTCAGTCGAAGCATCTGACCTAGCAAGGGTGCTGTAAAATTTCAGGATGAAGTAACCAAAGTATAAATTCCTGCACCATTATGCGAATGGTGGGGGGTTGCTATATTACATGAAATAAATCGCAAGGTAACATTGTGTCCTCCAGCTTGACCTACAATTGCATCGTAAAGAAAGCATATGACTACAATTCTTACTTCCACTTATACTTACCTCCCAAGGTAAGTAGAGTTGGAGTTAGGAGGGGGTAGCTATCAGTAGAGCACAAGTGTTTAAATCAAATGTCTGTAACAACATATAGGATAAAGACAAACAACACTCTGTGAAACGAATGTTGAAATCCGTTAGACAGCTCTTTTCAAAGTCCTGTCCATTGCAAACAATTGTTGACGAGTTGACCCCTGAGGTATTTTAGTAAAGGGTCATCATCCTGACTACAAAAACTTTAACACAAGACACCTATAACAGGTAAGTGATGGGACGAACCAATGGTCATCAGTTGAAGGAATATAGTTACCTACTAGGAGTTTCTTATAAGTTAACGGGAGGATCCGGTATTGCGATTTACACCAGGAAATTGTCAAGGCAAAGTAGGAAAGTGAACTGACAGCTTAATGGTCAGAGTGAACCAAAAAGGTCACTAAATTAACCTGTGCTTGACCATCTGGTAGCTTGGCACAAAAGCTGTCAGGCTTCACTAGAGGCAATGTGTTAAGTATCTAGACAGCATTTAAATAGTAATAAACTGAAAACACAAAACAAGACAAATTCCACACTAATTAAAAAAAATGGAGTAAAGGTTAATAACTAACTGACACCACAATGACAAAAATCCAATCAGTAGAACAAGAGGTAAGCAATTATAAACATTTAAAAAAATCCAAACAGTAGAATCAGAGATAAGCAATTATAAACATTTTAGGTAAGTCTAGAGCCTAAAAGCACAAAGCGCCACTTGCGGTTATCTGGTCGTGCGAGACAGGGGGAATGTCACAAATTCAGGCAATGGAGCATGGGCCAGATACAGGAACAAGGTTAATCCTGCTGAAAGAGTTACCTTCTCACAGTCTGGCTCAAAGAGCCCAGTTTGCAGTGGAAGAGACTGAAGAGCAGGGACAGCATCGCAGATGGTTGTTATTGTAGCATGAAGATCAGGTTAGGTATTGGGGATGTGGTCTCTGGAACATGAAGATCCTGTCTAACGTCGTGGATGGTCATTGCTGAAGCTTTGTGTTGACGGTCACCACAAGATGTCGATGCTGTAGCACAAGTACAGATCTTGTGTTGTCAGTCATTGCTGACGGTTTCTGTAGCTTGAAGATTCAAGTTCACCGGCACTTTCCATTGCTGGTCAATCTTGGCATGAAAAGGCCCATTCGCAGCCACAAATAACCCAAAACTTCAGTATTTCTCCTTCATTGTCAGGAGGAGTGCCCTTCGATGCCAACCAAGGGCCCAAGACCTGGGGTGGGGTCTCTTGGGGATCATGGACTCACTCTTACAAAGGTCAGCATGGCTCAGGCAGATCCAGCTGCAGCAAGTCCAGTTGCTGCAGGTCAGCTGGGCAATTGCTTCTAGAGCTTATAATGTTCCTGTTGCTCTGAACAGGAGGTTAGTTAGCTGACCCTTGGAGTCACTTCTGGTAGCATGTGATGAAAGGAGTATGTCCAGCAGGCCTCACAGAGCAGGACAGCACTCTGACAGCAAGGCAATCCTTCTTCTGTAGTATCTACAGGTACTCAAGAGGGGTCTTAAGGTCCAATATTTATACCTGGTGCCAGCTTTGAAGTCCAAGAAACTTCCCCCCCACATCTGGCTCTGGAATTTCCTACTGCCTTCACCCATCCTCCCAACACCCAGTCCCCCTTTGTAATACTGCCTGAAAGAAATACATGAACGGCAACGGTCAACTACACCTAGTCATGTGACCCAGGGCAAAGGTTGCCGTCACCAAATGGTTAGGACAAGACAATGTAAACTTTCTAAAACTGGAATTGTTAGAATAGTGACTTACAATTCAACTTTACCATTTAAGAGGATTTTAAATTACAATTCTTTAGAGACCAAACATGAAATTTTTTCCTGTTCCCAAGTAAAAGTTTTCACTCAGTGTTTTTCACTGCCAGGACATGTAAAATGTAATAGTACATGTCCAACGTTTTACACACAATGCACCCTGCCCTATGGGCTGTTAGGACATATTGTAGGGGTGACCTATGTGTTAAAGAGCAAGGTTTAGACCTGGCAAAATGGTTTATTTTGCAAAGCTCAAAATGGCAGTTAAAAACCGCACACAGGTTGCAATGCCAGGTCTGGGACATGTTTTAAAAGGGCTACCTTAGTGGGTAGCACAAAAAGTCCTGCAGGCCCACTCATAGCATTTAAATTAAAGGCCCTGGGTATAGGTAGTACCACTTTACTAGGGATTTATAAGTAAATTACATGTGCCAATTAGGAGTAAGCCAATTTTACTATGTTTAAAGGAGAGACCACAAGTACTTTAGCATTGGTTAGCAGTGGTAAAGTGCACAGAATCCTAAAAGCCAACAAAATGGGTTCAGAATGCCGGAGGGTTGAAGACAAAATGTTTGGGGTTGATTCTGCAGAGAGGGCAAGTCCAACGCAATTATCCACTTAACTTACAAGGTAGTGGGAGAACAATCTAGTTGATGCATTATTATTGTACGTTGATATTGTCAACCTTGATATAGTGACATGGACAGCAATAGCACACAAAAACAGAGAATAAGTCCCTTGAGCTGACAGTGCGTAACAAGCTAACAATCCAGGCTACTATTACTACTTGATGTCACTTCAACAACATCCATGCACCTTTCCAGCAAGATACATTTTTGCAGAATGAAGAGACATTGTTGCAGTGGACATACTAACCAGACCACAGTGCTTCCAGCTCTTCTAGTTCCAGAGCCAACATTGTGCCAAGCTAAAGGTGGAAGTGGAGTGAAGAGTTTAGGAGCAGAAGCTGGGAATGGGGTTTACGATCATTGTAAGCCCAAGATTAAACAACTGATGGCTTTGTTTGCTTATGTTAGCAAACTTTAGACAATGCTGGAGAGTTATGGCCTGTTGCATAGGGCTTTAACAGGTGTTAAATGGGGAGAGCAGTTTCAAAAACTTCTATTGTTTGATGCAGAAGAGCTATAATGACTATTGACCTTTCAATGCAGGAATGTTCTAAAATAAACAGCGAGAAAAAGAAAGAAAGACAAGTTTTTATTATGTTGGAATGGAAGGCTGTTATTTGCAGTTTATTGGCCCAGACCTAGTCATTGTCTTTGAAGAAGCTTTTGACCTTCCACTGTTCTACAACCATTGGCAATTTAAAGGAATGTTGTATTGCAATGCAAAGCATTACAAGTAAATAGCATGGGAATGGATATGTATTTCTGTTGCAGCAAAGAACTGTAGAGCTTAATATTGATTAAGGTTAAAAGGTCAGGTAACAATTGCACTGTCAAATCAGACCTACAAATCCCTGTAGCTTAATAACTGCGCTCCTCCCATCTGTACTGCTGCCGAAGGAAAAAACACCCATTATCTAGTTGTGTAAGACACTTTACTACTTTTCACTGTCCTGTGTGTGCTCCTGAAAATCGAGCTCAGGCAGCTGGATAAATAAACAAAGTGGTCACAACTGTGTGGAGGGCAAGCACTTTTTGTGAATGTACACCACGTCTGCCCAATCAAAACATGTACTCCTGGCTCCCAACACGTGGATGAAGCTTAAGCCCCTCTCTGCAATTCTTACTTAATTGTCTGGCTACAGATGCACTATCAAGCCAGACCACACGCACACAGAAGAAAAATATCACTCAATAATAACCACTAGGATAGCATAAGCAGATCTCCTGCTAACATATTAGCATAGCACCAGTATGTTATATTTTGTTAGTTCCTTTCGATAGCGCATGCCCAGCCACTGATATGACCTAGTAGCTTTAGCGGAGTCCAGGTGTCTGGTCTCGAGGATTCAACTGCAGACTGGGGCTCTCAGTATGAGTGGCCCATTGACTGAGATGGGTCTAGTAACTGGAGTTATCAGGTCAATCGGAATTATGAGTTCAGAAGAAACACTGCAGATAAGTGGGATTCCACCTGGGGATTTCACCTGTTCCAATTAGGGGGATGTCTCAGGGCGCAATAGTGGGAAAATATGCAGAAGTTGACACAATAAATCTGATTTCCACGTTATTTCCTCCAAAGCATCTAATCCTAGTTATTTTCCTGCACTCTAATTTACTGGGATCCCTGATTATGGTAAAGTTGTGATGGCGAAATAAAGCCATAAAGTCGTAATAGGAGCCTGAGTCTCCTGATTCGCCTTGTGAAACTCTGTTGGCAAAGCTGAATGGTGTTCTTTAGATGAGGATGTAATAATCATTCAGAAGTCTCTGTAGCATGTGGATGTTTGGTGGATGAGGTCAGACAGCATTTTTATTGTTTTTTTAACTGGATTGTTTGCCTTACTCACTGATCTGCATTAGTACAGACTAAATAATAATAATGATGGTAAACTATGGTTTTCTTAAATAATAGTAATTTCCCATTATGCAGTGTGAACCAAATCCACCCCAGGCAGCATCTGCAAGTTCTCCTCCTTAGCAACATAAAACAGGGCATTAACTAAAATATTTTGCACTAATAGAGAACAGTGAAAGGAAGTTTCCTAAATCCAGTTGAACCCTGATGCATAAAACCAAGGCTCTAACACAGAAATCCAATGTTGACTACAAGTTCAGTATTCCAGAAGTTTGTGATATGTGGATCACTAGCCCATTTGTATGTGGCGGTGGTCCCATAGCAGATCTCTAATATAAGCCAAGAATATGAAATGACTCCCCATTCAGATCCATTGTGTGCAAACCGAGTTCATAAATATTAAAGTTGACAAAAGGTGATTTGGAAGGATCACCGTGCTTTAGAGAGCGTTATGACAAGCATGATTTGACAAGATGCTGTTTAGGTCCTGCCTCCAACAGCGCATGCGAGAGATAAGCCAATAGGTCTCGCCTTTGGTTCTGTTGGCTCTGCCATTGCCTTTTGTTCATGCTGAACAGCATGGGCATTTCTGACTATGACAATGAATTGTATCCATGCTGTATAGCAGTGTGGCTTTTGTGCAGCATGGTTAAGAATAATAGTAAAAAGATTACGTTAGATCCAGCGCTAATGCACAAGAACACTGGCCCTGACTCTGTTAGCACCTTTTTAAATTAGTCTTAGCCACAATGCCAACCATCCTCACTGCTCTGCAGCATGGCTACAAAACATTGCCAGTAGCTATCATAGGCGAGACCTATTGGCTTTGCCAATGTTTGTTTTACTCTTACCCTTTTTAGGGGTTTGTGAAAGTGTTGATTGCATATCAGGGACAGTCACTTTACAGACAGTTTTGATATTTATATAATATTTGCATGCAACACGTAAGTTTGTGTTAAATGCTCTTGTATTCTGGTACACATAAAGTGTTCACTGTAGGTCCACTCAAAACCAAACTCTGGTCTGAATAGGAAGCAATCGTTTCTTGGAAAGCTGACGGGACTGTGCTGAAAGGGACGCCTTGCCGACAATCCCTTCCTCGAGTCACCTCCCATGAGCTGCTGTTGACTACTCCAAAGGGAATGATGGAAGTTCTGCTTATGGGAGAGAGTCTATGGGGAGCCTCCAGCTCCAATCAGACACCCTTAGACACGGTGTGGAGCTTAAAAAAAGGAACAATCAAGTTCACAAACTAATCTGTTCACAGGCAGGCGGACAACAGGGGGGCAGATAGCTAGATAGATAGATAGATAGATAGATAGATAGATAGATAGATACTTTTATGGAACCTAGAGCCAAACATTTTGCAGGGACGGTTTAGTTTCCCATCCAAGTTCCACTTTGTAATTAAGGAAACAAAATCACTGTTGTAAGGGCTAACACAGTATTTGGCGCCACCTAGTGATATTTCAATAATAACTGCTGCACGAAGCAATAGCTCAGACCCGCTTTGTATTATTACAAAACCACGTCATATAATAGAAAAGCAGGATCCCTAAAAGGTATAGGGTGTGGGGTAGAAAGCCCCAGCTGATCTCCCCTTTTGACAGCATTGATAGGTAGATAGCAGTATAAAGAAACATACATGTAATATTTATCAGTGATGCATCTCAGACAGTTAGGCCAGCTGCCATATATTTCTTGGGCCGCTAAGTAATAGCTAGTATTGTCACAATGCAGAGACTATATGGCTCGTGGGCTGAGATATCCGATTCCCCTGGGGTGATCGAAAAAATTGTGTTCTGTCAAACTGATGACTGGATTAAATGAGGGAAAATTAAATTAGACAGGACTGAAAAGAACCCTGGGTTAGATAGGTATACACTATTGCGACATTGTTAACACCATCCACACTAAGAAACTAATCACCAGGCTCCATAAATTACAAAACAATGTCACCAGAATGTGTCTAGGAAAGTGTGACCATGTTAAGCCAGCACTCTAAAGACTTAGGCCCATATTTATATTTGTTTAGCGTCGCATTTGTGAACTTTTTGATGCAAAAGCAGCACAAACTTACAAAATACAATTGAAGATGTTGGGATCATTCCCAAGGTCAGGATGGCGGATGGTAGTTTTCATCCTGAAGAAGGACGCTCAATCCCAAAACAAGTCTTTATTTGATTTTTGCTATCAAGACATATACTTGGGGTTTTCATGTGTAATATATTAATAGTTGAAGGATGTGCGCCTCATTTTATTTAAACAGCGCTTCCACTATTAAAATGGTTTAGTCTACACATTTTTAGGAGCAGATGTATCCTGCTTGTCAGAAGGACCATTCAAACTATCAAATTTATGGCCAATTTATCAAAACTACAAATGAATTAAAGTCACGGTCATAAAGTTTAACTTCTGATTGACCACACTAGTTGAGGTGACATCAAGGCAGAAATTCGTTTAACTGATTGGTGTGAATTTTATAGTGACAATTTTACCCAAAAAAAACTCCACAAAACAATCATTACATAAACGTACAGTGAGCAATTTAACATCTTAAACACTCACATGTTTACATTTCTGTGCCACTGCTGCAGCATTTAAAAAAATAGACACATTTTTACCCGGGTAAAAAATAAATGTAATTGTGAAAAAATAAACAGCCAGTTCTGTAAACCTGGTAAGATGTCACTGGTTGACGTAATTTTTCTGGCTGACAATTAAAGAAACATACAACAACACACAACTTGTTGAGTGAAAAAATGTGATTAAACAAAAATAAATTTATATCCTGGGACAAATAAGATTCAGTTTTCTAGAGAAATTGGTCAAAAGGTAACATCAAACTTTCCAAAACTCCATCACAATTTTGACATCAATGAAGTCTGTTTATTCGTTTTTCAAACATATTGTTTGAGGGTTTAGGGATAACCTTCTTAGGAGGGATGAGGTTTAAGGAATTACTGTTGATCCCGATGTAATGTCAATTTCTCACTTATAATTACAAATTTGACAATAACTTTGAAGCCTTTCTCACTCTGAATATAACCAAGGCCAATGGAATTATAGAGCAATGGAGGTCTAAATTGTGTTTCAAATAATTCTGCAAGGTAGAGTCAATTATATGGCATAATTCAGCTCATCCCGTGACTCGGTTTCACTATTTTGTAAGATAACACGTTCATGCAGAAGGGTGAACTTTAAACCTCATTAGTACAAGTATAACCTGTTAATACAGTAATTAGCAACGCAAAGGTGACCAATTAACCTTTGAAAGGGGTCTAGAGCTGCGTGGCACCAAACGCAGTACTTTTTTTTTATAGTAACCTTTAACCTGTTTGACCTAGAAACATTTTTTTGTTTAAATCTTCAAATTATGCAGCAGGTGGTCGATTGTGTGGCAAGTGCTTTAACTTCTTAATTATGTAGCAAAAGCTGAGGCCACCAAATTGCATAATTCCAGAGGCCATGGGTATGACCCACTCACCTATGTTCAATGAGTACTATCATCTCTGAACAAATGCTAATTTAAAATTCTGTAAGACATTGGGCAAGATGTTGTGAACTGCAGTTAGCTCCTGCCACACACTGATGTCTTCTCGCCTCTCGTGCTGCAGCAAGTCATGGCATTTTAAACTCGCATGAAAGACCTCCCGGGCAGCAATTAGGAATATGCAGCTGAAATTGCACACTAGGCATTCCCTGTAAATTTAATGAGACATACGAGGCACAGGGAGAAGCAGAGTTTGTTTCAAGTTCACTACTGCTAAGGTCATTTTAACTCTGCCATTTTTGCTTTAAGTGGCTTCAAAGATGGCTGCACACAGGTGTTGTTTAGTGGGAGCGGAAACACATACAGGCCAAATGCGGATGTACCAAGTGCGGATGGGGGAAGAAGGTGGTCAAAGGTGGAAGCAGCTATGGGATCAAGATTCCAGTTGGGGCCTGGCTTTAGTACTGTGGTGCTCAGCATGGAAGTCATTTTTGGTGCCCCCCTTGAACTCCTTTTCAATGAATTCCCCCACTACCACTTTCCAAAAAGTGCACATCATCTCTCCATAGCCTCTCTCTCTCTCTCTTATAGCGCTACACATAGTTCACTCACTCTCAGTTTTGTGATCTGAATGATACACGTTCTTTGCAGCAGGCACATTAACCCCCACGCTACTTTATGATAAGCCAAAACTACCGCTAGACAAAATTCAATCTCTCACCAGTAGGAACATTAATCACCAGTTATCTTGACATTTTTATTGTTGCTTGAAAACTGCTGGGTGCACAAGGAAGTTCAGGTGCTTTTGAACCTAAATTTATTTTTAAACACAGCATCCCACCAAAGTCAGCGTCAGGTGCAGCTGCACCGGTCGCATTGCCCCAAATCCGGCCCTGCATGCAAGGAATATAACAGTATCTGCAGCGGGGAGCAGTAGAACAGTTGTAGTGCTCCTAAGGAGAACAGAGTAAGCGCTTCCCCAAGGCAAGTTGCCCAGATCTGAATGATGCAGTGTGCCACGTATAATATGAAGTCAGGTGAAAACAGTTTACCAGACTTTTATTCTCTTTCAGTTCAAAGGAACCCAATCTGCTGATGACTGAGGTTAACGTATTTGGATATCTAGGGGAAACTGAGAATGATGTATGATACTTCCATAATATAAGCTCTTTCCACTCAAATCTGCATGCGACCTGTAGGTCAAAGGTGTGAATTCAGGTTGACACAATAATACTTTCTTCAAGGCTCAATAAAATTGGTACATGATGGGTAATTGCAACATTTGTTACAGAACTATGAATTGTCAAAACTGTGGTAAAAACCGTAAAAAAACACAATATTTCTATGATTATTACTACTACAATCCAGTAAAACATTCCATCCCAATGAGTTTTGATAGAATTCAATTCTTTCAGATCAAACAATTTCAAAATCATGGTAGCTCACAAAATTTTGAAAAATGTATTTTCTATAGCACCATAAAAATAGACATTCCCCCCTGCATCAGGGTGTATGAACCACTCGACCACCCAGAGCCCTTGCCAAGTGTTTAACCTCAGAGCGACGGCACAAACAGGAGGACTAGCATCAACAAAGGACTGTCAAAGTTAGAATTTTGGATTTAGTGGTGCACAGTGTCATCCCGACTGAATCCATTGTAGTGAAAGGGGAATATGTGATTGGGCGATGCCAATATAAACTGGTTGGTGGGGCCTCAGCAGTGTTTAATGGATGGACAAATGTAGGTGTCCGGTCGGTTGAAGAGGAACATGGGAGCAGAAGATGCAAAATGGGTAATGTCACGTGTGGATGGTACCCAAGAACCTTGAAGTAGGGGTGAGGGAAACAGTGGACGATAGAATGAGATGAGGGTTCAGCGTCTGTGAGAGACATTAAGCACTGGTGTGCGTTACTGTCTGGCTGTGCAACTGCAGCATGCAAGAGGATTACAATTCAAGGTAGATGTTGAGAGGTGCACTAAACCCAAATGGTCCAGGGGGCTCCAGAAACTGACTACGTCCCCCCCCCCAACCCGGCAATATTTGCACTGAAGCCAGCCTCCTCTGTCTGAGAGACACATTTACCTGTGAGTCCACAAGCTGTGAAGTCAGGTAGCGGGAGTTAAAGCTACACTCATTTCCCAGCAAGGCCGGCTTTAGGGCAGTGTGATTGGTGCAGCTGCGCCTGCTGCTGACTTTGGTGGGGGTGACTTTGGTGGGGTGCTGTGTTTAAAAATAACTTCTGGGTATAAAAGCACATGAACTTGTGGTCCAGCAGGTCAGGCAACAATAAAAATGTCAAGATAACTCTGGTGATTAATGTTACTGCTGGTGAGATTAAAATCATCCAAAAGTAGCGCAGAGGGTTAATATGCCTGCTGCAAGGAATGTGTACGATGCAGATCACAAAACTGAGTGTGAGTTAAGTATGAGTAGCGCTTTAAAAAATTGAAATTTATGTCAGAGAGGGACTATAGAGAGATGTGGTGCACTGTTGGAGAGTGGTAGTGAGGGAGTTTGCGGAAAAGAAGGTCATGGGGTGGCAAAAAGGACTGTGGGCACCAGGCTCCACCAATGCTAAAGCCGACCCTCTTTCCCAGAACCCCCTGCTCTGACACTCACTTAGCCTAAAGAGGACTGGGATAGGCTACCAGAGGGACCGCACCCTCTCTTGCTATACTCTTCGGCCACAGAGAGCTTGGATGAGCATAATTGGGAGTGTTCAGGATGAGTGAAAGGATGCAGGGCCCATGCACTTCCCATTTGCTGTTCAGTTTCAAGATCTTGGCCTGTTAGGTGAGAGTACATGTGTAAATTAACGAATGCATGAGTGTAGGCTGTTTATGGTGAACAGTAGGGAGAGAAAGAGTATAGCAGGTGTCTGTCCAGGAGGGACCAGCAGTGGAGTAACTTCAAAGGGGTCCCCTATTCAGTTGAAGGCCAGTGTGCTTCTCTGTGCTATAGTAGACTCAGGGGCCGCTTATCACATTCTGCTGGGGGCCCCATTATTCGTGTTATGTGTCTGGGGACTAGTGGGCCATGTCACACCTAATGAGTGAGTGAGTGAGTGACAGAGCGTGGAGGAGTGTTTTGTGTCTTTGGGTGCTAGAAAAGAGAACAAAAATATGGTGGGTGCTGCTGTAGAAAGCAGAATAGATGAGTAGATATGCAGATATACTATCAGCACTGGCAATGTCAAAAGACATATACTTCTCTATCGGTCTCTTTGCTGCCGAAATGATCAGTCACAGAAGTAATTCTGAGTTCTGAAGCTCTAGAGATGCAGCGCAAAACATTTTGACTGGCACTATTTTACGTGATTGGTGATAAGTAAAGCAGCAGTTAGTGCAAATAAAATAATAATAATAATGATGATAATAATTGTGTATAGCCTTTCACAACCTTCCAGTGCTCTATAAGTAACACATGTCATCATTACCCACTTCAAGGTACTCAATTGCCAACCTCAGAAGGATGGAGAACTGAGTCTGCCTTGCCATTCGAACTTTTGACTGTGAGGTCACATTTTCCGGTGATGAACTTTCAGCTCACTGGGCCATCCCCCACTGAAAAACTTAACAAATCTTGATTACAGTCTTGTTTGGTTGTATAGAGTGATTGTAACATGAAATACACAAATTTAAGGCACACACAGACTGAAACACAGCTGCACAATAATACAACGAGTCTGCATCCATGCACAGCAAGGCAGTAGGGCTATATGGTTGGAAAGGCAAATTTACCCAACAGTACAAAACACTCCTCCCACAACCATTCGTCGCTCAGCCAACAAAACATGAATATCAAATCATCCAACACCTTCATATGCACAAACTATGGTGGTTACTGGCATGCTTCATACTAACATAGCTCTAACCAGTTGGCTACGCAATGAACAACAGTTTTCCCTTGTGGAATGAGATAAGCTGCATCGTTCTATGGACAAGCAGCATGGTTCTACGGATATGCTGCATTGTTCTATGGATACGCTCCATGGTCCTACGGATAAGCAACATGGTTTTACGGATATGTTGCATGGTTCTACGGATAAGGTGCATGTTTCTACGGATAAACTGCATGGCTCTACAGATAAGCATCATGGTTCTACGGGTATGCTGCACGGTTCTATGGATAAGCTGCATGGTCTTACGGAAAAGCAGCCTGGTTCTACAGATAAGCAGCATGGCTCTACAGATAAGCAGCATGGTTCTACGGGTATGCTGCATGGTTCTGTGGATGAGCTACATGGTCCTACGGATAAGCAGCATGGCTCTACGGATATGTCGCACAGTTCTAAATATAAGCTGCATGGCTCTACAGATAAGCTGCATGATTCTATGGATAAGCTGCATGGTTCTACAGATAAGCAGCATGGTTCTACAACTAAGCAGCATGGTTCTACAGATAAGCTGCATGATTCTATGGATAAGCTGCATGGTTCTACAGATAAGCAGCATGGTTCTACAACTAAGCAGCATGGTTCTACAACTAAGCAGCATGGTTCTACAGATAAGCAGCATTGTTCTATGGATAAGCATCATGGTTCTACGGATAAGCATCACGGTTCTACAGATAAGCTGCATCATTCTACGGACAAGCAGCGTGGTTCTACGGCTAAGCAGTGTGGTTCTACGGACATGCTGCATGGTTCTATGGATAAGCTGCATGGCTCTACGGAAAAGCTGCATGGTTCTACGAATAAGCAGCATGGTTCTACAGGTAAGCAGCATGGTTCTAGGGATCCTGCACCCAGGCATTTAAGGGCCTGTAAAAGTGGACTGAAGTAAACCCCAGTAACACCACAGTAGAAAATTACTGATACCTTGCTATCTGTAGCTGCAGTTGAAATATCAGGGATTAAAAAGTATGACCCTATGATTACTTTAGGAATGAATGGGGAATTGATAATTCCAGTGCCAGTACTCTCGATAATTGTTAGCTTTCCCCCATCATTTCACCTGGAGTCTCCACAGGTTTTCAGCTGATGGAGTCTTTTGGGGAAATGACGCAGCTATGCCGACTATGTAATCCTGATTTGACTGGTAGCGTCTGTTGGCGGCCAGATCAGGCACTAACATGCACACTGCAAAGATTCCACACAAGCTCAGAAATCATACAACCACATGATGGTCTTCCCATTAACCAACAGGCGAAGCAAATAAAGTGGAAGGCGTACCCAACCCTACACAGACCTTGCACAAACCCGGGCCACTGCGATTCGAGTCAGCAATACAACCCAGAACCATACAGCGATATGAGGCCATGGCGATAGCAGAAATGTGCTATACAAATCCTGACCTAAGGCCACAGAAGACCTCATAACTGTGCTTCTTTCACCCAATGGACACCAGGTATAAACAGTGCATGAGACTTTGTGGCAGCCAACCACCTGCAGATTTCATCCCTGTGTGGAGCGTGACTGCCTTCCACAGAGCTTGCAACAGGAAAATCTCCTGGGTAGGGAACAAAACCTAATTGGCTTGGTTCTGGTTAAAATAGAATATTAATGTGTTTAAAAAAGATCCAGGATGCTGCAGGGATTTAGGTACTCATTTGTATTAATATAATGGAATTTTCAGATTAAAATTAATTATTGTTATCAGATTTTGTGCTTTGTAATTTATAATACTAAGAACCTACTTGCAGCAGATTCAATTAGAATTATTCAAAAGCACTGCATTTAAAATGATGTTTATTAGATTATACTAAAAAATTAAAGAAGTTTAGGTTGGTGCAGGTAAACTAAAATATTTTCCAAAATTGTATTTGACAGCAGAGCAGAGAAATGGAACATTGAACATTTACACTTCTAAAGACTTAAACAACAGCATAAACGCTGAAGCAGTTTGCAACTCGGGCTCAGAACTGTAACTAGAAATGCTGGCGTTGAACCCATCACATGTATTGTATTTACGGATGCCGATCTCATGGTGTTTTTTGTATATCTGTAAATATCCATGTTTATTTTTAGCTCATGTTGTCTGCACTTTTCATTATTCATTTGTACTGTGTGGAAAAAACAAAGTTGCAACTAATTTATTTCTGAATGTATTTATACGATTCATGTGCACACACGTGTAGACAGTTGAGCACTAAAAGGGACAATATATAATAATATCGGACAAAGAACACCACGTTGTACATAATAGGAAAATGCAAGCTACCAAGCACTTCCCCGACCAGTTAGAGGATCGAGGCTGAAGGCCGAGTTTCCTTATAAAGTCACAGAATTCCGCGATGACTTGAAATATTCTTAAAACCACAGAATTCCACGATGACTGGAAATGTCCTTGAAACCTCTCTTAAATCCTTGCAGTCCTTCTCCTTTCTCAAGAGATAGTATGTTGCAGGTACGTAGGATACATTTGAAATCTGTGTTGTGAAAATAAACTGGTTGCAAAATATATTTAAAGCTGTTTAAAAAGGGTTTGTAGCTCAGAATGTTTGTTAACATACATTCCAAGCTTCTTGTAATGAACTCCAGTATTGCAATAAATGTTCATCATGCCATAAGGTCAATTTATATGCCAATCACAATATTTTCTGTGGAAAATAGTTCAAAAGAAATATCTGAAAGGCCAAGTGTCCCTTTGATGTTAGGTCTGGCCTACAGACAGGTTTCGACGTTCACTGTCGAAAGACCTACTGCCTTCATTGTCAACACTTACAGTGGGCTTTGCATCAGCCCACTGCTCATCATTGTTTGGATTTCTTGTCAAGCTCATGTGCTTTCCTGTTATTTAGTGTCTTTCCTTCTTCTTCCCGTGTTTGTTCCTCCCCAGAGCAAAGCTTCTTTACCATCTTTTTGATCATGAGACTTGCATTTTTCCATTGTTTACATTCCTGGAACTTTTGGTTTCTTTTACTGTCAAAACCACATGGGTATGCATGTGTTTTCCTGCTCTTTCCCCATCCCAATTGTGATGCTTATTCCCTAACATTCGCCTCCTGCCTGCATCCTTCATGGTGCTTCTCCAATGCTCCCCTTGTTCCTCTGACCTGTTTTATTTAGCTTTTTAGGCAGTCGAAGCTTCAATTTACTACCGATCCATACCTTTCAGTAAATGCACTTTGTTGTACTTTTAATTTGTTTTTAATTTACCACTCCAAGATGAGCACCCAGCATTTTAAAATGCCTAGCAAGATCATGCTAGTGGGAATTAGTAGTACACTTTTAACTGCACCTCCTTCCTCTAGAATATCACCTCAACCAAAAATCTATTATCTCTAGAGTCCCCCCTTTATTAGAGTACTAATTTCCTGTAGGGCAAGCCTTACCCTTGGTGTACTCACTAAACACTGCTGAAACAATTGCTTTAGGCCACCCCAGCACTGCCATCTATTGAGGAAGGACAGTCCTGCTAAAGTTACTAAAGTCAGAAACTCATTAATAGATGTGGGTCTACGCCATTTCCTTAGAACTGCCTACCATTTCAATTATTCCCACCTATGACTGAAAATATTCTATACCATCAAGTATGCTCTTGGGTTTGGTGTTACACAAAGGCTTTTGGTCCCTTCTGTATAACGCATAATGGCTGAAGCACCAAAACCAGTACAATCAAGAAATATAACTGAAATTTAATTAATAGTTGCCAGGTTAGTAGGTAAATGTGCCTGAAGCAATTAGGCTCTTTCAACACCATTATATGACATTAGACTCCTTTGATGGTTTAAAGTTGCACTATTGTTTGCATGCCTTATGACGGTTGGAGTAGTGAGTCTCACAAGTGTGATCTGAAGCCACTTATCTTCAGGGGATCCGCATGCACATGGGTCCCTTTGGTGCACAAGCCGTATCTGAAGATTCTGATATTTAGAAAGTGGTTGAGCTTTAAGTCTGGCCAAAGATGGCTTTTGCCAGTTTTCATAGCCTATGTAATCAACACAAAAAAAATAGATAGAGATTGGGTTTGGGGCTGACCATACAGCTATTGGTTGGTTTTGATTAGCAACTCCAGCCATTTGTTAATTGAAGTGTCTTTGATATTTTGGATCAACCCATAATTTTTGGCAGATGTTTAAATTTTCCAGTTATGATTGGCAAAGATATCTACGAATGAGCATGAGGTGTGCTACTGCAGGGTGTGGACAAGGGAAAGAGTTCTATAAGCAGGGCTTGAGTCCTCACTCTGTTGTTCATGTGATGCAAAGCAAATGGTTCTAAGCAGTGGTGGTAAAGTGTTCGAGTGAGGCATTAAAAAAAAAAAACTAGACCACAGGAGTTTGTGAGGAGAATCTCTTCATGTAAAATGGCTGTCACACAAATGGCACAACACCAACTGTAATCAGTCCAAAAACGCCAAGCCACATCCAATGACAGCCCCCTTGCCAGCACTACCGACCCGGCACACTTGGAATCAGTCAGGCAGGAGTATGCACATCTTAACTTCATTTCCACCTCTGGAAGTGATAAACACCTCAGAGGTGAAGGAGTTTGACTTCTCTGTTCAACGCTACATCCCTCACACAGACAATGGACATCAGAGGCCTCCATCTTTTGCTTTTCCACCTTACCCTGAGTCGGTAAACACCCCACTTGTAACGGCCTCTTGCAGTTAGGTTGACCACTACCTTTTATGGAGCTGTTGACAACACTACAGGTCACTGCAGCAGCTAGAGTGAAATAGTTTATTTATGTGCTCAGTTTGTCCATAATGGGAAAGCCAAACGGCAGGTACTAGAAGGAACGGAAATACACAACTACCTAAATAGTGGCATCTTTCATGGAACCAGAGGAAAACAAAGCTGCATTTGAACTTCTATTGGACCAAGTGTAAGTATTTCTAATGTGTTTTTTTTTTAAAAACTATAAGTACCACAGAGCAGAAAAAAGCCATGACCACACTGAAATACATTTCTGCCCTCAGAATAAGTAAAGAAACAAACACAACAGCTGAATGGTGAAGACAAACTGGTCTCCCATGATTTGAAAAGAAGCAAACTCAAAGTCTGCAAGAGTGAAAGCTTCCACAAACTGGTGTCTAGGGAAACTTGCAAGTTAAAAAGTGCTAAGCAAGCAAGTCAGACTACTGCTACTAGCGTCAATAACGCACCAAAATATATAAAGAGCTGCTCATGATGGTATCTGAGGTACGTGGGCCTGCTGCTCTTCAATCCCCATCACTCCTTCTGTGATCATTTCACTTTAACAACAACGTTCCAAACATTATCCCTCAAATCACACAGTACCCATCTATTGTCCCTGAGACAATAACATATGACTCACGTTCCTCAACAAAGGTGGGCATGTCTGCCATTAGATGGTCACAAAAGGCCATCTGATATTTATTGTTACCGACAACTGGCACACAGGACTACCTTGGAATCCTTGTCCTGCCAAATTTCAAAAGCAGGTAACGATAAATCTTGCTGGAGACCCAATAGTATACTCAATAATTTTCCAACTAATGGTAAAATTGTGAAATGCTTCCTTGGTGGCAAATATCAAAATAATTTGTGGCCTATCTCCCTTCTCTTCTATCCTTTCAAAAGTGTCTGCCTAAGCTTTTTCAAGGTGGCTTGTATTAAGTAAAAGTACAGGACTGATGGCTCTGTCTGCAATTGATGACCTTATGGTTTGGTGGATGGCAGAGTTCCATTTGTAATTGTTAGCTAACTTCATCACCGCCGATAATTCCAGGTTAATTACGTGGCTTAAAGGAGATGACTTTGAAGGCCTGGTTGAGTAAATAGTTGCAATTCTTTCCAACAAACCGATCCCAGATAGTCACTTTTTCTACCTTTGATTTTACCTGAGCTTAGCAGCATTGTTCCACAAGACTCAATGTTATTGCCTTTTATACAGTATTTGATGACTACACTTAGCCCCGGTTCAATTATTTACCAAAGAGGAGTCCTCTTTTTATGTACCCTGATGACACTCCAGTGATTACCTCCCTTCCTCTATATCCAAGTAGGTCACATGACACGGAGTCAATACTCACTGTCAGAAACTCTGTTTTTTATAAAAAATGGTGGATCACTGACAACTTTCTAAAGTTTTTTTCTTTCTGAAGGATGTTATTATCTTTCACATATTGGACATACAATTAAATTTGATGTTCATTAACCCAATACTTTGTTACATATGCATACATTTGTATATGTTAGAGTGATTTTTTTTGGTTGAGATCATCACGGTAAGCATACGCATCTAGATCCTGGAAAAATCACATTATTACTATATTCCATATTCTTATTTTTAAAGAACAACTTTAAGCTAATGCAGAAAGAGAAAATCGGGTAGTTTTATTTCACTCTGTGTGGCCATTAGCATTTTCGCACTCTACTGTTTGATTCCTCAATGTTAGCAAGTGTGTAGGTAGGACTGGTTAACAAGTGAATAACCTTATTCTTAGTGTTGTGCTATGGCACATTATTGCTACCAGTTGCTTACCTATCCTGCATAGTCATCAGGGGCTCGCCTTATAATCCAGCTATAGAACTATTACGAACCATTCCCTTTTCTTCCACGTATAAGGCAATGGTTTCACTTTCTGCCCATTTTATTACTGCTGTACTGGGGTCTGAAGGGTTTTCCATGCCATAGCTATGGCCTTTTGGCCAGAAGGAGTGATAAGTACAGGAATTTATTTCCACGTGAAAGAGGTAAAAGTCACAGCACGCTCCGGAGTGGTGAAAGCAGGTCTACGCTGCTCAGTGGTGTAGTTAGGCGGCCCACAACATTTTTCCAGAATGCCACTATTAGTGGGTATCCCCAGTCCATATCGTAAAAACCAGCTTAAACCTGGAGCATTTCCCTGTTGCTGTGTTATACACTCAATTATTTCTTGTGGGTGTTAAATATTTGTAAACAATGGAATTGAATACATTTGCATTGGAAATTTCCCAGTTTATTATCCCGTAATATACTTGAGTCATCTTCTACCCTTGAGCTTCAATTTAAGTCTCAAGGTCAAATTTCCATTCATTTTAAGAGCGGTTAATTTGATTATTTTATAAATCTTTACTAACAGGATCAACAATGTCCAAGCTTAGGATCCCTATCTGGTGTGAAAAGGAGTTGTGTGATCTAATGAGTAATTGGTGGTGATTCTTCCCTGCCCCATCTGTCCTGTATTAGTATTATTTTAGTGTGGCATATGTTAGAAATAGTCCAGTTGGCTTCCCAAACCCCTCTGTCAACTCTGTATAAAGGTCTTTAGTTGTCAGAGCTCAATTTGTAATAGGAGGCATGCCAGTGAGTTCCGGGAACAGGAGTAAATGAATACAGAGTTTCGAGCAAGCACTCAGCACCACTCAAGAACCATTTGAATATGAATGTATGTCATAGGATCTCATGTAGGATCTCGTGAAGTATAATTTTGCCAATTAAATTTCAAGAATAATGATTGCCCTGATGAAGTCCTGTGGCAAGGATGAAACATGTTGACTTGGCCATTGAACATTTATCAGAAGAAGAGATTTAAAATGGAATAATTTCAAGATGAATAAATAAAGTCATTGCAAATTCCCTGGGCACTAATACTTTTTCATTTGGACGAATGGATTATGGAATGACCCCTGATAATCAGTTTCTGAAATATAAATCAACTATCATTTATTGACAATAATATTTTGGATAATAAGATGGTCCTCCCATGTATTAGGTTTGTTTATATAATTAGAGGTTTGGTTGTAGCTGGATCTCTAAGAATGTGCAACTTTGGTGAACAAGCAGAAAGTAACTTGTGCGGTGCATTGGTGTCACATTTGCCTTTGATTTCGATTAACTGCTGTTACGTTTTCAGTTTAATAAACATTGTACAAAATGTTCTAAGACACTATAAGCAAGATTTTATTTTTTCAATCTTCTCATTTCCTGAATTTTATTTCATCAATGCCTAAAATATAAAGTAATAATAAAAAAAAATCTGATCTTTCGTTATGTAATCTGTTGCTCGTGTAAAGCATTCTAAAATCCTCGGGCCAAGCTCACTCTATATAAATACTGCAATTAAAAATAAGAATATTCAGGAAAAAGACCAAAAAGAAACAGCCATACACTCAATTATCATAATAGTAGAAATGTGCCAACAGGAGGTCTGAAGGGACATGATTCCGTAACCTTGGCATGTTATTTAATGTCCTTCAGCTTACTGCCTTTTTAGGAAGCGTTCTCTGTTACTGCAGCTGGGATATAATGTGCAGTAATGTTCCCATCACTTAGAAACAGAGATATTTTTTTGAAATCCCCATATAGGATGGTATTGAATGCGTTGGTGGCAACCTGTGTTTTCAGCTCATTAAGTTGCTGTCGGAACCTGGGATGTTCTTGCCGACATCATTAGCTACACAATTGCGGGGAATCGTATTTCCTGCAGCTGCCTGGTTTTGTCACTTGTTAGAAGACTTGTTTTGATGTGTTGCCACCATGGGCTTTGCAGTACTTTGTAACTCTCAGACAGAAGAGCAGTGTAACATCCTGTGATCACTCACGCTAACTAACAGCTCAGAAGTCCTTTTCTCATGGGACTTTCATAGGCAGAACGTAAGCCCACATGACAAGACACCAGGGCCTACTGGTGTCTATTTTTAGGATAAACTTGATATTGTTCTTTCTGAAATATATCTCAGATTGACAGTTACTCAGCTGTTGCAGTGGTCGAGATTCACGAGTCTGCTAGAAGTGGGGAGTAGCTGGATTTTCTTACCTTCAGTCTTAAAGGTCCCCACACTGCCACTGCTAAATGTATTTTTGTATCACAAAAACACTTCTTGGCTCTTTTTCTACTACTTTCAGGAAGAGGAGAGTACCTCAACAGCCACATAGAGAAGCCATATGATGTAGCTTCCTCCCAATGTTTCCAAGGGCGTTGTTTTTATTTTGAAGGAGGTTCCTATGCTACCAGAAATGTTTTGACCTGGGCCCCACAAACACTTCTGAAAGACTTGTTAAGAGGTAGAGAAATATTGACAGGGGAGGGAGGGTGCTGTGAGAATCCTGGTGCTTGCATGCTAAAAATATTGATGACCAAAGGGGAATCCCTTGTCACTGTGGTCGTATTGGGTTTGGTCCAAAATCAGTCTAGGATGTGGGAACGGTGGGATACAACAATTGGAATGATCTTCCATAGGCGAGAACAATCAACGCTCTTCCAGGCAGAATTAAGTCTCACCAGCGAGCAATAAATAAACCAGCAGTGCAGGGAGCCCACAAATGCTTCCTAAATCAATAAATTGAATTTAAGTGGTAAGTAAACATGTAGTATCAGCATTCACTTAAATCAATGCTTATAATAGTACACATTGGTGAAATATAAGCAAGAAGTGCAAACAGGACAGTGATAGGTGATTCAAAGTGAAGCATTAAACAACCTATAATCACAATCAAAATTTAAATTTATACAAAGAACCAATTGTAATCAAATAAATCAATTTAAAACTGGTTCAAGGAATGTTTGTTGAACAACTTTGGTCACTTGCAATTGGCAACTTAGATGTCACATGTCATAAATTGGACAAGGTCACCGTCAGCGAAGAAAAATAAACCACTTGTCTTCATAAAACCCGCCAATAAGTGAATAATGAAGTGGTACGCTAGTCCCGAAATAAATAAGCATTTAAATAAAATGAAACCCTCTTAAAACATCTTGAGAAGGGGCAAGACATGCTGGAATGTCAGAGCTTGTTCGCAGGTGGTGGCAATAATGATCATCCCTCATGATGACTTACGATTTTTGAACCCAGTTCCTTTTTGGTTATTGGGTCGCCCGGTCTTAAACATGGAATGGGTGGGTAGGCATGCACTGCCCAGAAGAGTGATAGCCTACAATGAGAAGATTCGGAATTATGGGATGCATTACATTGAGACAATGGTCTGTGTCATGTGTGGAGCTATTGATGTGGTGCCTACTGTCATGCTTTTCCACATCATCCATCTATTGTGCAATGGTTTTAGGCAATTGTGAAATCAAGACGAAGAGACGAAGGAGCACATGTTGCAATATTGTAGATGCTGTGGAAGGTCGATGACACCAGTGAAGTAGATAAAGTGACTTTTGTGGGAGGATAAATTAGTGTTCAAGGATATGCCTGGATGGTGAGAACAGTCGAAGATTTAGCCAGATGTGAGAATCCAACAACAGGAAGCTATGTCCGTACCTATTCCTGGGAAATATTTTTAGCTCATGATTCTGCGATTAGACTTTAAAAGTAGTGAATAAAATGTATGTGGGTTTCAAATAACCTAAGTCTAAAGAGAGCTAGGAAGTCGATCCCCAGAGCCTACAAGCGTTGATGCCTGGAAGCCTCAGTGCTTCATATCAATCGTAAAAGTAGACTCCAAATTGAAGTTGCATGATACATGTGGTGCATATCGAACAGGCAGATCATGCTGTAGGTATAACCTTTAGAATGCTCTTCTGAACTTTTTAAGACGTAATAAAAAAAAACTATATTTACATTACAAAATCATGCTGAAACACTATTTATTGCTATATTGGAGCCATCTTGGCAAATCTTTTCCTAGTTGTGCATGCTCTTGACTGGGGTAACAAATGACTTGTAGACTGATTGACCCATGGACATTCCCATTGGATAGTTCCATTTTGTACGAACAAAGCAGGTTAATATATCTGAACCCACTTGCTCCACCATCCTTCTACTAACCACTCACACTGAGTGTTAACCTGGTTTACAGAAGGCAGCGCTCCTTTCTGCAAGAGTGTATTTGACATTTTACTCTATGCACCTATTTCACTTTCCTGGAGCAAGTCATTTTTGGACTAAGGGCCTCATTTTCTATGAACTAATTCTCAGAAAGTGGTCACAAATTGCTTGCAGACTTATTGCAAATAAATTCTGTTATTGCAAACTTTGTACAAATAGGTCAGTTCACAAAATACAGAATCTTTGGGAGCTGCAGAACAAATAAGCAAATAGTGCCCCACTCAAACAAGCCTTGCAGTATCCTCCAAAGATAGCATACCACTGTTTGGAAGAGAGTTGGCAGACATTGAGGTTAGACCTGACCACCTTAGGGTTGTCATTCCCCAACTTTTTGCCTGCCTCCCTCCACTTTCTGACACTGTTTTTTTCTAGTTTTAGGACTCTGCACTTTACCACTGCTAACCAGTGCTAAAGTGCATATGCTCTTTCCATTAAACATATTAACATTGGTTCCTTCCCAATTGACTTATTTGGGTCACTTGTAAGTCCCTAGTAAATTGCTCTACATGGGCCTAGGCCTATAACTTGAATGCTACTAGTGGGCCTGCAGCACTGGTTGTGCCACCCACATAATTAGCCCCTTAATCATCTCTCAGGCCTGCCATTGCAAGGCCTGTGTGTGCAGTTTTATTGCCACTTCGACGTTAAGAGGGGTGCAAGAACCACAAGCACCAGCAAAGCACTGAAGATGGATTCCTAGACCTGAGGACCTGTAAAGGAAGGGGACCGAGTCCAAGAGTCACAAAAGTTTCCAGGGGGGTCAGGAGCCCACCAAACCCTGGATGAAGGTGCAAAAGGGCTGCCTCCGGGTGGAAGAAGCCAAAGATTCTGCAACAACAAAAAGGGCTAGGAACTTCTCCTTTGGAAGGAAGATGTCCCATGGCGTGCTGGAGGTTGCAGAAGTGTTTCCAGGCAGAAATACGGCAAACAAGCCTTGCTAGCTGCAAGAGTTGAGGTTGAGGATTTTGGGTGCTGCTGGGGACCAGGAAGGACCAGGATTTTGCCCCTTGGAGGAGGAGACAGAAGGGGCACTCAGCAACTCAGAGAGCCCCCACAGAAGCAGGCAGCACCCACAGAAGTGCCGGAACAGGCCCTTAGAAGATCTGTGAACTCAGATTGATAAAAGGAGGGTCCGCCGACATCTGAGTCCAACTCAGCGAGTTGGGCAATGCAGGACAGAGTGCTGGGAACCTAGGCTAGGCTGTGCACAAAGGAATCCATGGAAAAGTGCACAGAAGCCGGAGCAGCTGCAAATCACGCAGTACACAGGTTTGCTGTCTGGCGTGGGAAGGCAAGGACTTACCTCTACCAAATTTGGACAGAAGGGCCACAGGACTGTGGGAGACACTTGGACCCAGCTCCTGTGTTCCAGGGACCACGCTCGTCAGGATGAGAGATGACCCAGAGGAACGATGATGCAGAAGTTTGGTGCCTGCGTTGGCAGGGGGAAGATTCTGTCGACCCACTGGAGATTTCTTCTTGGCTTCCAGTGCAGGGTGAAGGCAGACAGCCCTCAGAGCATGCACCACCAGGAAACAGTCAAGAAAGCCGGCAGGATGAGGTGCCACAATGTTGCTGGTAGTTGTCTTGCTACTTTGTTGCAGTTTTGCAGGCGTCCTGGAGCAGTCAGTGGTCGATCCTTGGCAGAAGTCGAAGAGGGAAGTGCAGAGGAACTCTGGTGAGCTCTTGCATTCGTTATCTGAGGAATAGCCCAGAGGAGAGACCCTAAATAGCCAGAAAAGGACGTTTGGCTACTAAGAAAGGAGGCTTGGCTACTGAAAGAGGTAAGCACCTATCAGAAGGGGTCTCTGAAGTCACCTGCTGGCACTGGCCACTCAGAGCTGTCCATTGTGCCCCAATACCTCTGAATCCAAGATGGCAGAGGTCTGGGACACACTGCAGGAGCTCTGGGCACCTCCCCTGGGAGGTAATGGTCAGGGGAGTGGTCACTGCCCTTTCCTTTGTCCAGTTTCGTGGCAGAGCAGGGCTGGGGGATCCCTGAACTGGTGGAGACTGGCTTATGCAGAGATGGGCACCATCTGTGCCCATCAAAGCATTTCCAGAGGCTGGGGGAGGCTACTCCTCCCCAGCCCTTCACACCTATTTCCAAAGGGAGAGGGTGTAACACCCTCTCTCAGAGGAAATCCTTTGTTCTGCCTTCCTGGGCCTGGGCTGCCCAGACCCCAGGGGGGCAGAAACCTGTCTGAGGGGTTGGCAGCAGCAGCAGCTGCAGTGGAATACGCTGGAAAGGCAGTTTGGCAGTACCAGGGTTCTGTGCTAGAGATCCAGGGGATCATGGAATTTCCCCCCATTGCCAGAATGGTATTGGGGTGACAATTCCATGATCTTAGACATGTTACATGGCCATGTTCGGAGTTACCATTGTGACGCTACACATAGGTAGTGACCTATGTGTAGTGCACGTGTGTAATTGTGTCCCTGCACTCACAACGTTTGGGGAATTTGCCCTGAACAATGTGGGGGCACCTTGGCTAGTGCCAGGGTGCCCACACACTAAGTAACTTGGCACCTAACCTTCACCAAGTGAGGGTTAGACATATAGGTGACTTATAAGTTACTTATGTGCAGTGAAAAATGGCTGTGAAATAACGTGGACGTTATTTCACTCAAGCTGCAAGGGCAGGCCTGTGTAAGAATTGTCAGAGCTCCCTATGGGTGGCAAAAGAAATGCTGCAGCCCATAGAGATCTCCTGGAACCCCAATACCCTGGGTACCTAGGTACCATATACAAGGGAATTATATGGGTGTTCCAATGTGCCAATGAGAATTGGTAAAATTAGTCACTAGCCTGCAGTGACAATTTTAGAAAGCAGAGAGAGCATAAACACTGAGGTTCTGGTTAGCAGATCCCCAGTGATACAGTTAGGCACCACACAGGGAACACATGCAGGGCCTACATTATGAGCACTGGGGGTCCTGCCTAGCAGGATCCCAGTGACACATGGGCAAAAACAAACATACATACAGTGAAAATGGGGGTAACATGCCAGGCAAGATGGTACTTTCCTACACTCTTTACTATGACATCATCTACATCCAAGCACCTTTGATAGGGAGATCATAGTGTCTTATTCTGTTCTATTCAGAGACCATTCACCACATCCATGATGATCAATGCCCTTCAGGCTGATAGTTATTGACAGACTGCATCTCCTTAGAGTGACTTTCAACAGTCCCAGTCCAGGTTTTCAGCTACCAAACCCATGCATGATGACACATGTGGTCCTTTGTGGCTAATAGAAGAAAGTAAACTACAAATTACTACATATTTTGATATTGTTGGATGAAAAAAACAAGATTTGATCAAAGTCACACTCATCAAAAGAGCCTTTTAAAGTCCAGGCTAATTCAGTACCCCATACTTAACCTTTACCTCAGCCCTAAAAATCACAGAACCGAGAGAGCGATTTCAGAACACAGTGGCATCATCCCGCAAAGACACTGCTGTAGAACCCAATAATTACAGAAACACTTGGAAGAATCATAGCCCACATGTTTTTTCCATACGCACGCAATTGCCCTTTGAAGCAGGTAATGTAACACTATTTGAGAGCCACCGATTCTCGTACTGGAGGTCCATCCAGGCAAAGTCCACTTTTACTTAACTGTTTGAGTGACCAACTCACTCCATGTCATCATCGGCATTGTTACGGGTCCTGCTTTTTTTCATCAGAACAATGCTTGTAAGTGTTTTAGTCAAATTAACTCAATGGAAACAAACTGGCACTACACACCCAGAAGGCATTAGGGTGTCGCATGGAACTCCAGGACTGGAAACAGTGTCTGTGGAGATGTGGACGAGTTGAATTTCCATTTGTAATGTCTGTTTCCTTTGAAGACCCTTGACAACTTCAGTTTAGGAATCCACTGGAGCTAACAGCGTCAGTGGCTTTTGCTGCTCTGAACTGTCTTGCAACTTTTGTGCTAACCAATAATGAGAGGGGAGATGAGGGGAAATCTTCTACCATTTATGTAACACCAGGTTGTGGTCAACTGTTATCACTCTACTCTCTTTCTTTGGCCCGTGGGAGGGTTTGCTGCTTGCTCTCTGCCTGGGCGGCGGAAATGACATGGCAGACCTTCTGGTTGCTAGTCCTTTTTCAGGGCTCTCACGTTTCCCATGTACACACTTGAGTAGCTAAAACAGTCTCTAGATTATTTCTTTGTAATTTGGGATTTGTAGGGCTGTTTATTCCATTACTTAATCAAGGTGACAAGTTACAGAACGTAAAGCAAAATAATAGAGCTGGAAGAATTACTCATGCATGGACCTTAGGATCTTAAGTGATCTGCCTCTGTAGGTTATTTAAGCTCACCACAGACAACTACACACCACAGGAATGCATATTTCCCATTTCTGGTCTTACTTTCCTCCTATAAATCCTTGTTTTGAGTGAGTTGCTCATATTGGTTCGACAGAACTGAAACATGACTACAACTACCAGAATTCACTGGCTAGTTAATTGAAAAGCCTAGACATGAAAACAGTGTCCAAAATGACATGGATTATCCTGATCTAGTCCCTGCATGTTTCTGTTTGTGACACGGGACACATTGGGCCCATAAATCTCCATCAAATCCTTGTCGTTGGAGGCTGAACTTTATTTTTCACTCCATTGACCAGCCCCTTGATAGGCCTCATCAAAAGATCAAGCCATCCTGTACTGTTTTGATATCCCGTATATGCTCTTCCCTGAAGCTCAATATCCAACCAACACTAATATTTTTGTTTTCTGACAGCAGTGCTAACCATGCTGAGGCTTGTCAGTTCAGAATTTTAGAGGAAAGCCTTGAAATAGGTTCCTAATAGATTTAGTCATGTGCCCATGCATGCCTTGTGCTGTTAGTTCAAATGTCACGAATCCAGCCCTACCAAGTTTCACTGGTCCATGTGATTTGTGCTACTCCTGTCCAGGTTTTTTCTGTGAATTTTGTTTATTCAATTATAAAACAGGACTATAAGTACACAGATTAAAGGATTAAAGAAAAAAAAACAGACCAGAGTAGCACATCACACATGTACCTAGGAAACCTGGCACCTTGATGAATGGCTAAAATGTCTGCCTTGTGACATGGGCCCAGTTTTCAGCCATGAAAACTCAGTATTCCATAATATACCAATGTATTGTTTCCATCCACATTAACTATAAGAGACTCACACGTCTCTCAGGTGTCTCAATTACATTTGTGAGTAATTCAGCCAGTCCAAGTTTTTTTTAATTTTCATTCTGGTACTTGTTCTGACTCTGCATTGGAGAAAAACAACAAGTGCCAGAACGAAAAGGAAAATCCTGGAATGGTTGCATCGCTGAAACATGGAATTAGGAAATTTGAGAACCATGAGCCCCATGTAGCAGTTGATACTACTGACTTGCTGTTTTGTATGCCCCACTGTGTCCTTGCTATCTCTGCTTTCTTGCACCACAACGGCAACAATAGGAAAAGAAAGCAAGCAAGAACTCTTAAGTTTGGCATGTATGAGTAACTCAACTAGTCAAGATTTCCCTTTGCATTCTGAGACTTGTAGTCCTGATTTCCGATCGGGCTTGGCAGCACTACAAACTGCAGAATTCCAAGAAAAATCTGGGACTAAATGGACAACTCATGTGTGGAACTTAGAAACAAGAACTCAAAACAGCCATATTTGTTTTTGAGTTCCTTTCCTTGACCTTCACATAGTCCAGTGGTTCCCAACCTGGGGTCCGTGGTCCCCCAGGGGATTGTGACACATTCCGAGGGGGACAGCAGGCCTGGGCCAGCTGGAAGGCACTTCTCCAGCTCGGGCCTCTCGACAGAAACATGTGCGTGTTTTTATATTTATTACTTCCTTTGTGCAGCAGTTTTGAAAGCACTGCAAAGTTCCTTGAACATCCAGCAGCTTTTGGGCAAAAATAAAAGCATCACGATAACTCTGGTGATTACCTACCTACTGGAGAGAGATGGGAGTTTTGTCTAGTGGCAGTTTTGACTCATCCAAGTTAGCATAGATGGTTAATATGCATGCTGCCAAGAACGTGTATCATTCAAAGAACAGTATTTTATGTGCATAGCACAGTGAGTTACTGCTTTAGTCACAGATTCTTTTGTTACTGTGCAGTTCGTAGGTTACATTCGTAATCTAGCACAGTGAGTTATGAACAGCCATCAAAGAGCTGCATGCAAACTGCATTGCACAAATTAGAAAGTTTTTCCCCCCCCCAGTCTTTCATCATCCTTACTCTGCTAAAAAAAAAGATTTTCTTACGTAGAAATACATTCTTATTATTAAAGTCAATGCTAACCAATGCTATGTTCTGAATCCTGGGTCTATGCTTCTTCAGACCAAGAACTCTTACAAAATGCCTATCAGAATGGATGATGTGAATCCTACACCTTGTGTACCCCTGTAAAGTGATCTGACACTCTGCACTGGTATGAGGGGTGCTATAAAACAATTGAATTACTTGTGACAAAGAGACTATGGAGAGATAAGAGGCCATACTTCCCAAATATATTAATGTGAAAAAGCTTTCTTAGATCTTATGTACCTATAAAATAAAAACAGATATCGCTTGGGAAACGTAGAACCTGATGTGAGGATTCAGCTTTCCTAAATGAAACAAAAGATGGAAAAGTTAGTCGCCAAGATGCAGCGCTAATCTTCCCATTAAATGTTTTCAATTTTTGCATATTTTTTTCAATATAAAATAATTATATCTTTAGTAAGTCGAGTATTTGTTTGGTGTGTACTTGATTGTGTATTTTTTGTTGATTATTGTTTTAGTGTTTGAAATGTAAACCAAATCATTCAAATTGCTTGGGGGTCCTCGGCTTGCAGTAGTGATTCAGTGTGGGTCCTCAGGAGTCAAAAGGTTGGGAACCACTGACATAGTCCATCAGCAGCCTTCTCAGAGCTCTCAGATTACGTAGTACCTTATGTGAGTAGCTCAATCAGTTCAGGTTTTTTGGATGCATGATGGTATTTGTAGTCCTCTTTGACCTATTATATAACCAGGACTTCAAGTCCCAGAATTCCAAAGAAAATCCTGGCCTTAGTTACTCATGCATGGAACTGAGACACTTGAGAGCTCTTCCAAAAACAGATTGTTGAGGGGCACGGGTTGGGAGGGAGACACTGTCCACCTAGTGCTGTCATCAAGGGTCAAATGGTCATAGTGACAATTCTGCTACCCAGTGCTTTTGGTGACTCGATTTTAAAGTTACAAAAAGCGAAAAATTACTAAAGTCGGAGCTGTTTCAGACTAGAGTTTGAGTTACAAACTTTTTAGTCTTTCAGCTTTTTCAGACACTGAAAGCTGTAACAAAAGCAACAGAACAATCTCCCCGCATCTCCAAAATGGCCTTTCAGAAACGAATTATGCCTGTCTGCCGCCTACACTCCGTGCCCAATTTTCTGCAGACTTGTTATGCAAGAAGAGCTCAAAAGAGGCTGATTACAAATCTTCCCTGATTATGGCTTGGCCTTTTCATATAAAAAGAAAAAAAAACATTTCTCATAATTAAACCACACAAACAGATCCTATTCTGCTACCGAAATGGGCACCCAGCTATTTTATTGCTTGGCGCATAATCATCCCGAGCCCGCACGAGGCATAATGTAATATCGAACGAAAATTGGGCCATTACCTTTTGAAAGCCGTTAATCAGCGACGAAGGCTGGTGCGGGGCTCTGAGGCGGAGAGGCGCACCTGTTTGGACGAGGCTGGCTGTATTTTCACAGATGGCAGCGGCAAGGTTTGCTGCTTTGATAAAAATGTTTCTGTTGGGCACAGTAATTGTATACCTGGCTTTATAATATTATTTTTTCAGTTCCAGTTCGACGAGGGTTCTTGGAATAAGAGGAGAGATTCGATTTGCTTCCAGAGATTGTGTTTAGGACGGTCTCCTATATGTAACAATAGCCAGAAACGTATGGAAAATTCCAATCAGGACCCACTGGAGAAACGTATATTGGAAGAAAGACGTCGACAAAAGTAAGCAGTCGCAAAAACTGATTAAGGTTGAAAAACAACCCACTGTGAGAAAGCACTATTACACAAATATGTGTCCCCCTGACAGCGTGATTCTAACGGGGTCCCTTAAATTACGTCATCAGACGATTCCAGGTTAGCACAGACAACGCCGTTCCAGGCCTTGGTTTCTATTTAACAACATAATGGTTTATGGACTGTGTAGTCATTTGGCACCTTATTTGAACCAATTGGACCTAAATTCCGCATTTCAGTGTTTTGTAGAAAGAGAACTAGGCTTCAATCTAGTGTGCTCGATGTCGGGAAGTCCTCTGACATGACTGTTAAGTCTTCTTCCTCCATGTGTGACTAGATAGGTTGGTTCTACTCCCCCCCCCCCCCCCCTTGGAATTCTGGGATATGTAATCCTAGTTTTATAGTGGTTAACTAAGACTACAAGTCCCAGACTTCAAGGGGGGGGGGGGGGGGCTGATCTAAATGTTCATGCACGGATCTGAGAAACGTGGCAGCTATGCTACGGTTGCAACATTTCTGTACAGACCACGTTAGACCCTTAAAAACGTCTTACTTCCTAGCTGTCGGCAGCGTGGGGGACGCGCGAGGAGGGGCGACTGCGTCTTGCAGATGGTTTAGGCCACATCATAAGATCTGAATCAGCCTACGAATCCCCTCTTACAACAAACACCTACCAGCACAGCGCCCGTATCGTCACAGGTGCATTTCATTTATCACTTAACTATATGGGAAAAAACACTGACCGTGTGACCGAGGCTAGAAAATGTCCCCGTCCTAACTGCGAGCTACACGTTATAGAAGAACTTAAAGACTTAACAACAATTTTCAGAAAAAATAAACTATTGGTGTGAAAGCGGCTTGTTACCTGTGCATTTGTGTGCGGTAGAAGAGACTGACCTTGCAATTAATTCACCCACCATGGAGAGTGCGGGTGGAAGTTTATTCTTCGGTTGAAGGGGAAAACACTGCAAGGAATTAGAATATCTGGGACTTTTCACTAACACCAGAGGTCCTCGGGAAAAGTGATGGCCTCACACCTCAACACCTTAAATCCTGTCCCTTTAACTTCGTTAAAAAGGTAAGATTTTGTTCACATGGAAAATGGTAACATCATAGCAGCAAAAACATCTGACTGCGCTTTATGGTGCCTGCATTTGTGGGAAGCAGTGAAATGAGAAAAATTGAAAGACCGATCTTGTCAAATCTGTTAATTTAAGGTGACCACCCCATGCACCACATTAGGTTTATAAACGGCTTTTTGGAGTATCCAAGCAGATCACCCTCTTCCAGGGGTGCGTTATTAATAAATATATTTACGCCAAGATAGCTGAAATAAATGTGGTCCAAAAATACCTACTCGTAGGAGCAACTGTGCTAATAAACACACAGTCACACATTTATTTCTATAGTGCAGAGGTCCAAGTTCAGTTTATTTCAATTTACAGTGAAATCGACATGAGAAGAACAGCCTTTACTACCTCACAAACTCTCCGACACAATTACTTTACACTGGGGGCATTTCTTCTATGAGGCCTCATTACTACGACTTTAGCTTTACAGCAACAAATGTAAACCGTTGCATCCTAGACTGCTTGTTTAGGGAGGGGAGGGCATCATGGCCAACTCAAGTCCATGCCTCACGTGAGCCATGGCCCCTCTGCTCCCTCATCAAAGGTAATAAGAAGCATATTATACTCTGTGCCTTTGTTTACACTATGTAGATAAGTGCTGGGGTCAGATTTGCATTTAGAGGCCTGCCGAAGAGATGCTGAATACTAAGGTTGTCTATTGCGATTCCACCCTGTGCCTGACTCTTCCACTATCCTTTGCTTCCCGTGTCTTTCTTTCACTCTTGCTGGTTCAGTTTGACCCCAGCTTTATCCATTTACTGCTGTTTTTCCTTTTACTTTCTCCTTCTTTTGCCTTTTTCTGTCTCTCTTGATCTGGGTCAAATTTTTATTCATGGTCCCAAGAAGTGAGTGTGTGTGTGTCCCTCATCCGCAACCACAATTACAAATTAAGCACTGGGCCTTACGGTCAGAAATTCCAGAATGGGTGCTCAACAACTCCCATACAGGGCCCTTTGGAGATATATGGCCTCATCAATTTGCATTTGAGTCCTGGTTCAAGCACCTGCATGAGGCAGTCAGTGGCAGAACTCAAAACATTGAGATTATGCATCTCTGCTCTTTAGATAGCCCTGGTATGTATACCGTTGTGTATCACCATTTCCCAGAAGGCAAAGCAGTATTCTATAAAGTCTTCCCAAAATTCAGATTTTACAGCTTTGTCTAAGTGTTAAGTGTACCAGGACTACATTTTGGCTTATTAGCACCACAGACATACATACAATTTTAGGGAACAAACGTATGATTCAACATTTCAGGTCTTCTAGGCTTAGGCGAGGGAAAGTACATATTCTGATGGTAAATTTAGTGTTTGCTACCAGACGCATAAGCAGTTCTGTCCATGCGAGAAGAACCTATCCCCAATGTTGTCTGGCTTGGTGCTTTATATTCGTGGGAAAGGGAAGTTATTTTGAGGAAAACATTACAATTTTAATTTGCCTTACACTTGATATGTAAAATTACGCTAGTTGGGAAATTAAATTGTAATTTGCTGTAAAAATGTAGCGTGAGAGGGTAGGACCAACATGAGCAACCAGAACACAAGCGGATGTTGTTAGAAGCAATTGTGGTTTATTTATTTTTATTATTTTTTTTTAGCAAAATTTGTCCTTGCATCGAAAACTGACACCAGGACAGATTTTGTACTAAAATATAGTGCTAAATGAAAGGTTTGCATTTCAAGCAAGTTCACATAATTTTCAGGAAATTTCATGAAATTGCACAAAAGCAAACTACGCAAATCTCCCACACCCTTATGTTAAACAAGTAAAGAACTTCATAAAAAGAAAAAAGTAGTTGCATGGTGTTAACATTGAAAGGCTCCGCCCTGGTCAATCAGAAAGAAGGGGTAACAAGATCTGCTCCAAAAAAGGTACGAAGTCTCCCAGTAAAGAGCTAAGAGAAGAGATTGAAAAGCCATCTAATTGTGAGCAAGGGCCTATTCTGTGTAGCGCTGTATGGAATGATGTCGGCGACAGCTGCCGCTGTCGGTAGCAAGACCGGGATAATGGACAGATTCCACCATGTGGCCCTTAGTGCGTCTTCTACCACATTCTGAAGATCAGACCACAGCTTTATGTTCCTTTAAACCACATTGCACATTCGTGGCTGCCTGGAGGAGTGCTGCTAGCAGGGGTACGCAGTACAAATTCGACCGGTCAGTGCTGAAAGTTACAAGTTCTTCTAAGTAAATCCAATACTCTGCTCCTTTCGGAGGACGTTGTACTGTGCTTGTTGAATGTGTGCTAAGGGGGCCAAAAATGAACGATGTGCATAAGGAGCAGGTAATAAGTGGAGACAAGAGCACAGCACCCTTTTCTATGATGTTGTGTTATTTGCCTTACCTCCAAAAGTGTAATGTTGGGGAAGGCACACTTAATGGGGCAAAGAATGTTGGCATATGTTGCCCTGTATACTCCAGTCAGTTAACCATACTACAGGGCTTGGCTTAGTTGCCCTAGACTCAGAAGAACCAGAGGAATGGACCATTTACACGTGTTGAAAAGCCAGTAGGTAGCTGTGGGTACCGGTGGGTGGGAGTAGGGAGGTACGTGCGCAAGTATTAGGTGGGTTCAGAGGACAGGTCCAAGCTCACACACTTGGAGTACTCAGGTGAGACTTCATGACATCACGAGAAGAGACCACATCTGGATACGGAGAAGACAACAGGGACCTTCAGACAAACACGAGGTGCAAAGCAGTGGTAACAGGAGAGAGGGGTAGTTTTTAATCACTAATCCTCCCACTTTTTCTTTTTTTGACAGATGAGTACTGTCTGTATTTATTTTTAAATATGGAAAAAAACAGAAAATAAGTCTTCTTTTGATTGATTCTCAATGCTGCCAAAAAACTGCTAGGCCAGTAGTCGGGCTTAATGACATGCAGGGGGTTTAAGAAAGAATAAAGGTTGGACTTTCCTTTCCTAATAAAACTTTAAACAGCTGCAGATGTGCAGATGTTTGCTACGATGCCAGCGGCTTTACACGAGTGTATTTCACTATATGTATTGCATTTTACAGGACATCTTATTTGACTACAATTCATCAGACATCATGCTGTGTGACTTTACCATTTAAATATGAGTGGAAATAAACTAGTTGCAGCTTACATTTTTTAAATAAAAAAAGATAAATAAATATGGCTAAATAAAGATAAAATTAGCAAAAATAAGCAACATAAATACAGACAGCGTTGCCCAACAAATACTATAAACGGTGAGCCCTGTTTCCTAGCACTTGAGTTCTTGAACTGACAGTGTGCTTGATTTGCTTACCTAAAGTCTAATTAGAACCACGCCCCTTATCCATGTGTACACTGAAAAAGAAACTATTTTCAGGGCGTCTACCCTTTTTTTTTTTTTTTTTTTTAAGATAACCAAATGGATTGCACTGCAAATAAACACTCTTATCTCTGGGGGAAGCCCAAGAAGAATTATTGGGTAAATAAATCACGATTTCACCTGCACCTCTCAGCAATGAATTGTATTAGCTAAATAACCACCTAACCAGTGTCTCTGGGTGCATACTGGGCAGAAATACACTTTTTTCACCTCTGCACAAGTGAGTTTGAACAGACTAGACTTGCATGTCCATAACTAACCAACAGTTTGCAATGTATGCATAGGGTTGGGTGGTATGCCATTAAGCATTGCAATGAACCAGGTAACTGTGCTCTATGTCTTACAACCAGTCCGTCTGGGCCTAGGTTGGATGCCTCTGTTTCATTCAAACCACAACCGCCGTTCTATGTTTTCCAAGCACAAAGATACAACTCACCTAGAAGCACTGTAAAGTTTTTTTTTTTTTTTTTTTTATAGGGGTGGGCATAAATTATGTAATTGCGTGTAGTGCAGTAATCCAGAATTATGCAAGAAGTGACAATCTGTTGTTAGTGCTAGTTCTTTGCGTAAAAATACCCCCCTCATCTCCAAAATGGATGTGAGGATGTATTTTTGCACAAAAAAGTGCTAAATTAGTGAGCACGAGAGACCTCTCGCTGTCACTAAATGTGCTCTTTGGGGAGGATTTTACCCAACGTGCTCTCAGCATTGTTTTCTTTGTGCAAGATGCACCCTTGCGTCCAAAATGGACACGAGGGTGCATTTTGGGGCCAATAAATAGCACTAAATACAGCAGAATGCAGTTAGCAAGAGGCTGCTCAAGCTCGCTAAATGTACTGTTGAAGTAGGATTTGTTCCCCCCAAATTACGCAAGCAGGAGTAATCTCGCATTTATCTGTAATTCCATGTGAAAGAGTAACACAGAACTGCCAAAAATACTCAAATTACTCCGGCGCAATTGAAATTCCACCCAGGCCTAGGCTTTCACTGTAACAGAATTACATCGTTTGAGGCAAACTATTGCTACAGGAAACTTTAAGAGAGCCGTGCATGGCGGGTGCCTCGAAGCAGAGGTTCTACTCATCCTGCCAGGAAGACTGTTCCCTTCCAAGTGAGTCTATTGAAATCTAAATCCGATGCGCCTTAAAATAGATTCCAGGTCTTGCGGTGCCGTTCTCTTTTCTAACTCGGAAAGCTTTGGATTTGAAGCCCCTGCTCTTGTGCCGGTAATCCCCGAATGAATGCGTTTCAATGCAACGGTGACAGAAAATGTAAATCTCAACTGGCTGAATATTCATGAACCCTGAAAATACTCGAACAGATTTCATTATTTTGTACTTCTGAAAGCTGTTTTTGTCCTATTAGGATAGCAAATCCTTTCAAAAAGCTTATTATAAATATTCAGATGTTTCAAAGAGCCCGTCTCTGAGACCTGCGTGTGTGGTGGATAGGATAAGATTGAAGATACCTCTAATGAGGGCTGGCTATGCTACTTTGGGGCATGATAGGTTTTCCAAATGCCTGACCAGCAACTGACCTTTGACCTGGCTGTCCAAAGGAGCAGAGAAGGTTTTGCCATATCATTAAGCTTCTGCTGGGAGTCCACCAACTTCCAGTTCTAATCGGCAAGAGGCCACCTTGATGATACCAAGAACTGTAGTGTCGGACAGTCAGGGTAATTTACTGTGGACCAGTTCACAAAGATATTACTATGCGTTGGTGTGACTTAATCCTGATTTCCAAAGATGCCATGGCCGATTTTCATTACAAAATCTCTCCCATCATGCCACTATTGCAATACACATTGGGCCTGATTCTAACTTTGGAGGACGGTGTTAAACCGTCCCAAAAGTGGCGGATATACCACCTACCGTATTACGAGTCCATTATATCCTATGGAACTCGTAATACGGTAGGTGGTATATCCGCCACTTTTGGGACGGTTTAACACCGTCCTCCAAAGTTAGAATCAGGCCCATTTTGTTTTACAGCTTTAGTATTTTTAATCTTTACAGAGTTACACCTATTGACTTGCAAAAGTGACACATGATTTTCTGAACGACTTAACGATTGGTGACTTCTATGCCTGCCATCGAAATTGCTACTTGCCTTCGGCACACTTGCAGAATCTCTTCTGCTACCTTCATGATATACCACCAGTTCACACAGTGCTTCAACAAAGTTCTGAAACCCAATGTACATCGTGGAGTCTTCTATTTGGACTCAGCTTTTCACTTATTAAATCCAATACCCATTGGCCAATCTATTAATAAAAAGGTGCAGGGGTCCAAAGTTGTTCTTGGGAGTCTGGCACCTGCACCGTTGAATGCGGTGTGTGCCGAATACCAGAGCTGCTTTGCCTGGATGCCACATCGTGCCTCTCTCTTCCACCCACTACACTCCCAGTCTCTTATTTTCACTCGTTGAGGTCCTGGATCATCCTTTTTTTTTTTCTCCATTTTCCACCCCCCCCCCGCACCATCCTTCGTTCTACCCTTTCTGCCATGCTCGCTCTTGCTCTGGGTTAAAATCTGGTCATTAAAAACAAAAGTAAACCCCTGTCCCCAAAAATATCCCACAGACTCATTGGCACAAATTATACAGGGCCAGTACCTAGGATAATTTACTGGATGGGGTCGAAACAAATACGATAACACAACCATGTACAGCTTCAGTAACTTTACAAATTAAACTCACACAGTCTGAAATCTTATTTGAACAACAGATTAAACTCCGGGTTACTTCCTCAGTCTCTAAGAGTGCAAATAATCGATTTCAAAAACCCACATTTTCAGATGACTGTGTTACTTATCTAGCATTGGAGCTAACTCCTAAGTGGCATGCACGTGGTAAAACACCACACACTCAAGCCACAGAGCTTGATATTGCCCAAACAGCTAATAAATGTGTGGAAGCATTTTGCTTTCTTCCATAGACATACGTGTGTGTGCCAGCACACATTTCACATTTGTGTACATTAGTAAGAGCACCTCTGCGCACACTTGCATTACATTCTTGAAACTGAGTGGATTTCTTTCCTCATATGCCATGGTGTTTGCTGATAATTGAGCTGCCATGGGGAGTATGTAGATTTGAAAACTCAGATTATTAAGGTTACCCTGTGTCTGTAAGAGACTGTGGGATTTAAATGCACACCCGATCAAATAGTGCACCTTGTCAAACTCCTGGCGTGCCATGCACTTGCTCTATATGCACCTGGCCTACCTCCCAAGAGTGCATGCCTTGGTTGACTGATAAAATCACCCCTTGATCTCCTGCCATCACGTCTTTGCGGCTGAAATTTCACAACGTGTGGCAACAAGCCTTCTAAAAAGGTTCATCGATGAGCCTTGTTAATTGACACAGATGTTCTTACAGGTGTTGCCAACCTTGGATTATATGTCTGAGCCTTGAAGATGAATGGAAATTGATTGACCTGTTGGGGCGCCTGTACAGTGCGGAGAAAATGGTCAATGCTCAGCTTGAAATGCTTGCAAGTCCAGATCCAATTTGATGGAAGTCACTAAGGCTTTAGACCTCCACATCGATTAAACCTACACTTTCCAAAGATTCAGACGTTCTTTAATGTATACTGGTGGCTGAGGATCAGATAATCTGGACCTCTCACCATTAATATAAAATATCCTCCCTTCTTGATTCCCAGACTGCATACAGCCTACGAACTGAAGGCTTTGTGTATATCCGAAATAGCCTCATTTTGCCACCGCCTCAATGGCAGCTCAAATAGTCCAGTGTCTTCTGATCTCCAACTGTTGTCAAACATGGGGCTCTCGATGCCCGAGCCCTGCTCACATGTTCTTCAATACGTGCATTTTCTCTGTGGTGTATATATTACAAGGAGGTGCTTTATGAATGTCCAACCTTATGTTTCCCGAGTGTAAGCATCACTAGATCAGGTATTATCTTCCCCACCCTTGTCGGGGATTACATTCAATCAATCAATCTCTTCTTTATCTGGTTACTTAAAACCATAAAAAACACAGAGAAACACTAAGAACAATTAAACTATTTTCAAGTAGACAATCATAAATTAGTGTTAATATCAATGTATATTCTACATTAGTTTAAACAGTACATCAGTATCATAAGCTCCAATTCAAACTTACACACATTAAATAATAAAATACAATGCAGTAAAATCATCATTCATTATTGGACCCAGGGTAGTTCTGCTAATTCCCTATAACATGCAAATAACCCCTGTTGGTTGTTGTTATTAATAATAATAAGATTTATAATGTGCACAGCTACTACAACATGTTTCCCGGCGCAGGCAGCAAAGCACAGACAGTAAAGATATCATACCTAATAAGAGCCAGGTCTTCAAACCTTTCCGAAAAGCAAGCAGTGACGTACAGGATCGGAGGTGCTCAGGAAGAGAGTTCCACAATCTAGAACCCAGGTAACAAAAGGAGCACACTTTCATGCGTGATAGGGGGAAACTGGATACTGAGAAAAGAGGACGAGAAGAGGATCTCAAGGACCGACAGGGGTTGTAAGGAACCAGCAAGTTTTGAATATAGCAGACACCTAAACCAACTTTGGCTTCAAACACATAGCATAAAGATTTAAAAATGATGCGTTGAGAGATTGGAAGCCAATGTAACGTTTGAAGAAGATGGGAAACCGAGGCAGATTTCAGCAATTGGAATAGTAGCCTAGCAGCCCTGTTCTGTACCACCTGCAAATGGCGCATTAATGCCTTGTCTATGCCCAAGTAAACAGCACAAGGACCGAAATCGCAGTTCTTAAGGCTGAAAACAGAATCATCCAACTTATCTTCCTGAGTCATTTAAGCACCGCAAAGCAAATGGAGATCACCTTGACTACTTGGGACAGCTAGAGTCATCCAACAAAAACCTAGATTTTTAACTTTCAGAGAGGGAATGGGACAAGCCCCAAGAGAGGCTGGCCAGTGTTGCGGGCCACATAGAGACTGGTACTTGATCAGGGTCAAGACCTCAGTCTTGTCTCCATTAAGCTTAAGCACATGTTATTCATTCATAAAGTGATGCGACTCACGCCTAGGTTGAGATAAGAAGCTGCATGAGACTGGGCTGGAGATAGTGAGAAAATTATCTGGGTATCATCAGGATAACTGAAAAGCATCAGCCCACAACTCTCCACTAAGTACGCTAGAGGATGGACGTACAGGTTAAACAAAAGTGGACTTAAAACTGAACCTTGAGGAGCTCCAGATGTTAAAGCTTGAGAACTGGACTTCCCATCTGCAGAAAAGACCTGAAATGAGCGTCCTTGTAAAAAGGGACTAAACCACGCCAAGGTGAAGTCTTTTATCCTTAATGATACCAGTCTATCCAGGAGAATGGAATGGGACACAGTAGGAAAAGCCGTGCTCAAATCAAGCAGCATTAGTGTGGTGGACCAGCTTTCATCCAGGCGCAGTCTCAGGTCTTCAGTCGCTCCCAGGAGGGTGGAATCCATACTATTATCAGCCCAAAAGCTTGACAGAGAAGCATGCAAATCATTGTGAGCTTCTAAGAATGGTGTAAGCTGAGAATTAACATGTTTTTCCAAGATTTTGGACAAATTAGATAGCAGAGATATAGGGCGATAGTTAGAAAAACAGACGAGTCCAAATAAACTCTTTTAACAGTAGGAGAACCATAGCATGTTTCCACTTTGGTGGAATATGACCCACAAGCAGGGAGGAATTCAAGGAGTCCAAGGTGGTTGTTAATGAGCTAGCCTCCAGTAGTCCGTTTACTGGGAGAGGGAGGGTACTCCGGTGATCCTGATATTGTGGATTTCAAAATGGTCGTCATATTTTCCTTATCTAATGGAGCCCAGGCTCAATGGAAGAGACTGGAGCAAGGCTAGAGGCAGTAGTGCTAGTGTTTGCTGAAGTGGAGTTATCAGCAGCATCTACTGTCAGATTAGAAGTATGAACTTCACTAGTAAAATCACTCTCCAGCTGAACATATGTTATCAATTTTCGAGGTGAGAAAGCATGCCAGTTCCTCACATTGTAATTAGAACAAATCATGAGGATGAGGGAGTTTGTTGGGATCTGACAATTCATGCACAACCTTAAAAAGTGTCTTGGAACAATTTGTGGAGTGTAGAATTGCATTAGAATAATATGCACTCTGCACACCCATGATACTTCATAACCCCTGCTTTATAGATAGCTTTATCCTATTCTAGATAATTTTTTATTCAATGTCACTCCAACACCTTACATATTTTTCCCTCTCTCAGTGAATCATGTTATTAATGCATTTCCGTAGTCAAAGTTCCTCTAAGTCTGACAGCCCCAATAAAAAAGGCTACATTAAAACATATAGAATCTCTAGATAGCATTTGTGTAAAAAGAAAATCAAGGCAGATTTCACACTAGTGAAATGTTTATCTCTCAATAGGAGCAAGATGTACCTTTGATACAGAACTCTAAAGTGCTCACAAAACATTACAAAGTGCATGGTGTGGTGTCATGAGGTGAAGGGGAATCACAACTGCATAGTCCTCGATTCCACCCATGGGCTCAGCCAAAAGACAGTGCAATAGGTTTAATCTAAATCTATTGATGGAATCAATGGTGGGGATTTATAACCACTGTAAAGTATGGTTCAGTAGACACACATAATTTCAGTATAACATAACCCGCCTACCGAGGGTTTACGCAATTCCCTAATTTTTCACTTTTCTTCAGCTAGGGCCATTTAGTGTTTTTAACCCATTTTAAGTTGGCTCAAACAATGCGATCAGGAAACACAAACAGCTCTGGATATCCTAGTTCTGTGAATGAAGACTTAGGGGGTCATTCCGACCTCTGCGGTCTTTTCAATAGACTGCCGAGGGACCGCCGTACGGAATACCGCCAGTGCTGGCGGTCTTCCGCATGGGCCATTCTGACTGTTGGCAGCGCTCCGCCCGTTTCCGGACGAAGAGCCACCAACAGCCATACTGGCGGCAGGCGGGGAAGTGGAGGTAGCTCCACCTCCACCGCCACGCCAACAGAACACCGCCCAGCGAATCACGACCTGTGATTCGCTGTGGCGGTGTTCTGTTGGCGTTGTGGTGTCGGCGGAGCTGCCTGTTCCCTCCCGGAGGATCACCAGGAACAGGTAAGGTGATTGTCCGCTAGGGAAGGGGGGTGGGGTGGTGTTGTGAGTTGTGTGCGTGCATGGGGGTGTGTGTATATTGAGGGGGCGTGTGAATGCGTGCATGAATGCGGGGGGGTGTGTGTATGTGCATGAATGCGTGCATGAATGCGGGGGGGGGTGTGTATGTGCATGATGAATGCGTGCATGAATGCGGGGGGGTGTGTGTATGTGCGTGAATGCGTGCATGAATGCGGGGGGGTGTGTATGTGCATGAATGCGTGCCTGTATGTGTGTGTATATGTTGGGGATCGGGGTGGGGGACGGGGGTCCTGCAACCTTTTGGGGGTGGCAGGGGTGGTGGGGGGTAGGGGAGGGAGTCGGGGTGGGGGTTGGGGGAGACCCCTATCAGTGCCAGGGAAGGGATTCCCTGGCACTGATAGTGCTTACCGCCATGGATTGAATGGCGGTCCCCAACCGCATGAAATCCATGGCGGTAAGCCGGGGTCAGGCGGGTTGGAATACCGCCGGCGGTATGTGACGACCGCCAGGCTGGAGACCCAGGTCTCCAGCCCGGTGGTCGTTACCGCCGTGGCGGTCGGAACAGTGAATCGGCGGCTGACCATGGCGGTAACCGCCATGGTCCGAATACATGAAAATAGACCGCCAGCCTGTTGGCGGTCTTACCGCCGACCGCCAGGGTCAGAATGACCCCCTTAATATACCTTAACCATGGAAATCCTACCATGCTTATCTAGGTTCATACAGTCCTTCAAGATGTGCTCTGTATTTTAACGTACCAAAATCCATCTCAGCGGAGGTCACAAGGCAAGGTGATCTGATATATGTCCTACCCCTAATTCTTCATGGAAAATATAAGAAGGGGTAGAATGCGTCACAGCTAATAAATGCCTCATAAACCAGTTTTCTGTTATTTGTCGCTCAGGGGTATCTTTGTATCTCCAAATATTGCTGGCATAACTTATCATCTAGGTTTATTTGGCTTGATAGATTTTAACCAGAGCTTTAATTTGTTTTGCGCCCAGTCTGGACGCCAAGTCAAACACAGACATAACCACCCTGGCCATCGAGTTTCTTTTTCCTGCCACTGATGGCACCCAGGTACCTCTTTCATCAAATAGGATGCCAAGATGAAGAAAGGCCTTCACCCTGGAGACCTCAGTCCCTTCTATATTGCACTTTGTTTGTACAGTGCTCCTAGGTCCAATAATCAATTCATGTAATTTATTATAGTTGGCACTCACATCTAAACTATTCATAAAGACAACAAATGATTTAAGGAGCTGCTGCAAGCCGGGGGCAGGTCTTGCTATTAACAATGCATCATCAGCATACAATAATGCTGGGATGAAATGCGTTGCCACCTGTAGGATACATTGGCATGTTACACATAAGTCAATAATATACAGGGTAAGAGGAGTGGTGCCAAAGTACACCCTTGTCTCACCCCCGCAGAACTTTAAAAGGTGTAGTACAGCTTCCATCTAGATTGTATACAACCACAGGTGTTAGATCATTATGTAATTCATGTACAAATTCAACTGTCTGTCTGTTAGATCATTATGTAATTCATGTACAAATTCAACTGTCTGTCGACTCCCATATTGAGAAGGATTGACCATAATTTACTACTGTTAACTTGGTCAAAAGCTGACATAAGTTCCATAAACCCTACATAAAGCGGACCACCCTTTGCAACTGTACATTTCCGTATTATCATCTTAAGGTTTAAACAATGATCTAGAGTGCCCAGCCCTGCTCTAAAACGGTATTGCAAGCCAGACAGTATGTTATTGTCTTCCACCCAAGTGGTTAATCTAGAAAGGCTGACCTGTCCCATGACCTTGACCACAGAGTCAATAAGTGAAATGGGCCTGTAGCACTGCAGATCATCCCTCTGCCCTTTCTTAAGGACAGGTACGATAACAGATCTAGACCATGACACTGACTGGAATACCTACTTTGCATGCAGCATTCAGAATATTTGTTAATATTTTTGCCCAATGGGAAGGGTCAGCTTCATATAGATCAGCAGGTACACCTTCTGGACCTGGAGCCTTCTTATTAGATTAATGTATAAATGCGTCAGTTACATCTGACAACTGAAATTCTATTTTGGACTTATCTAAAAGACTCTCCTGATTGATAATTAACACTCAATTGAAATCTGGGCCATGAACCTCTCAAGGTGTTGTACTTTTTATTGTTTGAGGCAAAAAGCAGATGATTGACTAATACACAGAACATCACACTACATGATAATGTGCTAGCCTGTAAAAGTTGGTCGCAGGCTTCTTTTTTTAATTTAATTTTTCTATACAGTGATAGCTAACATACATTTTCAGACAGCTAGCAACTTCAGATGTGGTTCTGGGGATTTTCTTTAGAGCTTTCAGCAAGTTTCGATGAGCCACTGAGCATTTGTGATTGAAACATCTATTATTAGATTTCCTATGCTTGCCCACTGGACGAGTTAAATATCTGTGATGTATTTGCTGGCTCTACTAAAGGCACTTAGAGTTATCTCTGAATGGGATGTGGCCTCTAAACAAATAACTGTTCTTCCTCAGACAGTAGTTAACTTATCAAAAAAGGTCTCTGTGACCAAAATATTCTATTTCAATCTGTGCCCTCGTGTGATTGACTTTAAAAACGGATTAGCTGGATCCTCCTTATTCAGAGCTTCCTCTTCTTGTCCCCACTTTATAGTGAGCTATGAAGAATTATGGTCACAATGCTGATTCACAACTACAAAATATTTCACACTATTAGCTAAATAAGCTGAATTAAAAATATAGTCAATGGTCGTTGTAAAACTGCTACCTATAAAAGTAGGGGTAACTCCCATATCGTTCATACCCTTGATAAACAAATCAGCAAACATCAAATTATGATCAGCCCAGACCGAAGTAAGAAAATCTCCTTGTCTGGAGTGCTCCAGATGTTGTAGATTATCCAACTGGTACACATCGTCCACATAATTAAAATGACAGGGGTTACAACAGGGATGTATGTTAAAATCCCCCATTAAACAACACCAAACATAATTGTGGTTTTATCACTGTAGGCATCCAAAAAAGAATTTAAGCCCAATAGTTGCCTAGGAGCCTTTGCCTTGGGGTTTGAGTTGTCGAAGTTAAGCAATAGAATATTTGGGGCTTTTTTTAAAATTAAGTTGACGGCTAACAAATATGAGGTTTTGGTATCAACTTGAGATGTTTTACTATTAATGTCTAAAGGTATAGAGCTGTTATCCGTCGCTCTACCAGATACAGAGTGGGCAGCAGGAGAAAAAAACGCGATATAACCATCCATATAAAGTTAGTTAACTGTATCCCACGTTTCTAGCAACCCATCAATATTATGGGGGCTAAAGAAGCCGCACCATGTTGGGTCTGATTTCTGTTCCCTAGTCAAGCTATATTCCAGCAGAAAAGCATGATGAATTAATCTGGGATCCTTCTCATGGCAGGTAGTTGAGTTATTAACAAAGACCTTTCCATATCCTGCTGAGTTAATAAAATTCTCTTTGGAATATTCAGTCAATCATTACTGCAAAGTGTGCAAAGTGCCTCAAATCTGTTTGATAACTGAAAGGCGATGTCCTGCTGGTTTAGACGTTTCCCTAAATGAACCTCACAGTTCTCAACATCAAATTTAGCAGACAGTAGATAAACGTAGCTTAATGGGAGTACCTTAATATTAGACAATGGAGACTTGTTCTGATAAATTATTTGCATAAGATGGCCAGCAATATCTGATTGATTACAGCTAATAACACAAATACCCTCACAATCTTTCTGCCTACTACCCACGTATTCTGTTCTTCTAACCATGTTAATGTGCATTGCTAGGTTATTTCCTCCTCCCAATGGACTTTTGCACCAGTGAACAACTTTATTTTTAAGTTCAAGCATAGTTTCCCTTACTCCTGCTGTGAACGGTGGGACTCTAGTAAGGACGGAAACTAAAGGTGTAGAATCTGGTGGAAGATATAAACTGTTCGTGGGGTTTAGTATACTAATGAGAGGAATAGTTTGGGGATTTCCATTTCCTTCCAAGGCACTCACTGTGGATTGAGCTAGCTGGGTAATGGGTGGGTAACTTGAAAATTCCTATTTCCTTCACGGGTTTTCTGTATGAATTTGTCTTGCTGGGGAAAAGAGGCTCATAAAGTCAGGACCCTTATCTGACTTAGAGAAAATACCTCTCTTTGGATGCAGCATTTAAGAAACTCCCCTGCCCCACATTCTTAAACATTTCTAACTTGTGAGCACATAAAAGATTATTTGAGGGAAGGGGGTTTGAAGTCAGGGTAATGTTTTCTCCTGGAATCTCACCAAGCAGTTGTGAAGAAATGTGTACCCCATTAACCAATGGGCTTATTTTTTTCAACTGACGGAGAGCCCAAATTCTCGATGGATAAATCTATTTTAGATAATTTATCATAAATCCCTTCTGCAATTCTGGTAATTATTGCTTCCACTTTCTGATAAAGTTTGAGAGTAGAACATAGTGCCTCAGTCCCCCTTTCACACCTGTGCCTGAAGTGTCTAAAAGAATCCTGGGACATAAAGTCCTGTGTGGTGTATGGTGTCATTTTCCTGTCATTACCGTGCCTGCCAATATGGAGGTTCTCCTTTAGCTCTTGAGTGTGTAAAGACTTGGCTGCTTTGTGGTGACATGCAGACAGTAAGGAAGTTAGGACTTCTGCAGAATGATGGCGGAGTAAATCATGGTTTCAAACAAGTAAAGCATGTTTGTTTTGTGCTGTAGGAGCTTCGCTGGAACCTCTTGTAGCTGAGGGTAGAGTTTCGAGCCAGTACAGTGTACTTCATGTTTAAAATCCACAAAAGATTGTGTGCGAGGAGTGTGTGCATGGTTACCATGGCTTCCCATTACTCTCCAAAGGTGACCTTGAAAAGCCACTTTTTGACCACCTCACCATTTGAATATCCAAGTCACTATACACTCAGACATTCATTCCTGAAAGGTGCTAATCTTACCATCACATTAAAAATGAGAGGATTACCAATGAGGGTTACCGCTCACTAAAGGAGTAAAAAACAGCACAGCTGAGAAAACCACTCAGGTGGATAACGGAAAATAAGACTATCCAAATGTTGATATTTGTTACTGAAAATAAGGCCATTCTTTAGTGGGTCTTTTATTGGTTTCAAAACCAGAGTTAGCTGCTTCTGCCACCCGGGGTGCAGATCAGATATTGTCACAATGCACCAAAGTAAGGTGCCAATGACTTGTTGTGCCACCGTGTCCCTCAACTGCTCTGCAAAACTTTCTTCCATTTTTTAATATTGATTATTGTTTACTTTAAGTGATACTTTTTTATCCACAACATTTTATTAGCATCTGAAAAGGGGGATGTAATTAGATCCATAGGTGGTATTTGTGTGCATAACATCCATTGTAAGGCCAGTGCTGCTAAGATTATCACTGACTCCGTGGTCATCTCGGTGGAGAGGCAATTTACCACCAGCGAGGCCTCCTTTTTTTCAAATGCAGAAAAACATGACCAATAAAAAGGGCTCTAAAATACAGCTTTGGCCTGCTTTCTAATTTTATTTGATTGTGAACCTTGTATCTCCTTGGTTTCAGGTTAACTAAGAGACAGGTTCAGGCTGTTTTTTTCTGTGACTTGGGAAAACTTTCTTCAGACTTGGGGGTCACTTAACTCTCGAATTTCGAGACTCACACCAATGAAAAAGGCTTTGTGAATCAACCGTCTAGATCGAACATCGAAAAGGATGGAGAAATACCAATAAGAAATATTGCTAAATATTTTTTAATGTTTTTTTATTGGAATAATAACGGAATACAAGCTTTTCCTTGTTTTTAGTATCTGGGTAGAATGCACAAAGAAATTCAATATGCGAAATGGAAAGTAAGCTTATTATGAGGAAAATGTTTGAAACCTACGGTCGTCACTTGGATTACGTTTTTCAATATCATAATTTCAAATGGCTATGTAAAACCATCGACATCCAGCATGCATAATGAAGCATATTGCATGCTACATTCTAAATGATGTATCATGAGGTTAATGTAACGTGAAGGAATGAAGTATGCTCCTTGAAACAGGACATTCATCAAATAGTCCTATTAGGTAAATGAGACAGACCATCTTCACTGGGAACAACGGGTGGCTGGCACTTGCCAAAGAAACCCATTTTATTGGGGACAATGCGGGGCCGAATCATTTTGCTAAGGCATAATGCAAGCCACGTTTTTTTCAACCTGTCAGAAAGGTGTAAATTGTGAGAATTTGATGTTTTGAAAGAATCCCGTTGACAAAAGCCGAGCCTCTTTTTAGAGATTACTTACACCGCCAAATCAGGGTCTGCTGTTTTCATTTGTCACGTTTCACCTGTATCACGGGGGAAAGGAAGTGACGTCAGCGGGGCCAAAGACCATGTGCTGTTTCCGAAAGTACCACCACAATGTATCTCTTCATTGTAAGTGTAGGTGTGCTAAGGAGCTCAGACTTTGCCAGCACAACAAGAAGACGGTACGCCAGGTAACAGAAACAATGCAAACAAAAATACAGCAATTAACAAAACAAATAAGAGCAATGAATCTAAAAACTGTAAAACATGCCAGTGAAACCCAATCAGGAAAAAAAAAACTATTTGAAAATAAACTTTTAAGTTCCCTCGTAAACTACATCAGTGAGGAGGCAATAAGACTAAAAAAGCATTTACAATGCAACGGGTCTCGCGTTTGCTCATGTTAGAGCTGATTGCGTTGTAAACTCCTAACCCGACTTTTCACCTATCGGGCAAAAGTGCATTTATGTACACAACCCGAAAAAGTGAAATTAACTATGTAAAGCGCTCGACTTCTGCCAAGCGAGATCACGCTTGTAAATTAGAGAAAAAGAAGTCCACGAGCCTGATGGAAAACAGCGAGCCTCGCATGTTTTCTGTACTTGGTCGCTGCGCTCGAGGAGTGCTAGCCACCGGAAAAGGCATGATGTATGCTTGCCTTCAACTAATGAAAGCAAGCAGATTTTATTAGGCAAGCCCACGAACCAATAAAAAACACTGACGTGAAGTTGACCGGGCTCCGAGCCCTTTTCTAAATACAAAAGCGTCTCACTGCGATACGCATGGGCGAGCGCATGCAACACAGGCTCGACCCTAAAAAGGCAAATGATTCGAAAGTCAAGGGACTGCTATGGAAATAGCCTGGCATGAAATAAAGGATCTCATTAGACTGAGAACCGTGCTTGGAGTTGAGCGGGATCCAGCTGCAATCACTAATTCTTCAGCTAGGTCGGATGGATTCCTCTGAACCAAAGACTTGTAATTAAAGCATCCTGCTTTAAACTGGGCCAGAAAATCGAGATTGAGCAAGTGTAGGCCTTGAAAGTGAAGGTTAATCCTTTCTAGTTTTTTTGTAGCATCCACAACTATATGGGCTGCACAGTTAAGACCCTTCTGTAGGACAACATTTTATTGTCGCATGACATCTGCGATTTGATAAACTGTGTTGACATGAAAGGATCGGAATTACAAAATGTGGCTTCAGGGTTGTTTGTACAAGGTTTCTATCCCTGGTGTCTCGTGGTTGTCAGGTGATCATGTGTCACCTGGGCAGGGCGGAGACTAGAACTTTTATGAAATATACAGATGGTAATGGGATCAGAAGCAGCACCTACAGTAGCAGAAAGATATATAACACCATCATCATATATCTTAACACTAAAGTCAACAATGTATACACCATGGGATATAAAAAACGTATTTGCTTTTCTTAGGAAAGATAGCACATGCACAAAACAACTCTATAAAGTGCAGCCGTGTGAGAAATATGGCTACTTTATTCTTGCATAATTACATAAAAATTTTGCAAAATTATGTGGAATGCAAACTGACATTTGATCCTGTGTTTTGGTGTGTAATGTGTCCTTGTGTCCAAAGTTTACGATTCGTGCAAAAAAACGAAAGGTATGCTGTGTTACCATTCGTTCGCTGTCATTTTTTCAGTGACTGGGATATAGTTATGAGGAGAATTGTAATAGCATAGTTTTGTGAATTTTCTGCAATAAAAGTATTGCAAAATTACCAAAGTACGATAAAAATGCCAATGTAATGCAAATTTTACCCAGACGTAACATAGTACTCTGCAATCACGGAGAGGACTGTCCGCCACAAGTGCAGTTCAGATGGATATCAGTTTGGCCGCATTAGGTAGGCTTTTAGAGGATCAGCTCCCCTGGTTGAATCCTTCAAAGTTTATCCTTTTCTTATCTTTGGCAAGATTAACGCTGTGAGGTCCAAGCTGCTTTATAACGTTAAACTGTTCCTTATTTCTGGGACCGTTCCAGATGATTTTATAAAGGTTATTGTTTTACTCAATTATGGCCATCCAATGCTAAGATTCTCGAATTTCATACTGTCAAACATCTGACAGCTTCTGGACGACAACCAGCTAATGCATGATTTTCGAGCAGGCTTTCAACCTAAGAGAAGCATGGGAGTAGCCTAAGTAGCCATTAGAGAGAGCCATTCCCTCAAGGTGGATGTCAATGGGGGGCATCATCCTGATTTTGTTGGATTTATGGGTGGTGTTTGACAGTGTTGAACATGGTTTATTGATGCAAAGGCCTTTTGAGATTAGTCGGAGAAACCAAGATTTAAATTTCTTCCAATCTTTTTTCGCAGGGTGTCTTTTTGCCTCCTTGTATTAGACCTGGATTGACATCACAACTCTTAGTATGGCCTATTTGTACCATGTCTTTAAAATATATACAGAGAATACTTGGGCTCTTCCCAGAGTAGTGTTACCTCCCCGCTAGTTGCTGTTTGGCGTATCATTCTGCTTCATATGAAGTGCTTTATTTGCCATGCATGAAAGACTAATTTACAACTCATAAGCACACTACATCATCTCCAATTAAGACTTCATCTCATAGATCTATTGTTTACAAATAGTAATAATTTTTTGTTTTGTTTCTTCACTGCTGCAGGCTTTGTTTTACTCGGTATTCTTAATGAATCGAGACCCATTGACTTTGGCACAGCTTGTTTTTGAAGGCTACCAACATCCCTTGCAGAACTTTCCAAGCATGTGCTCTGTCACCCACCTTTTTAGGTCTATGTAAATCATCATCCCTAAGACAAAATATATGCATAGGTGGCCACTCCCTGTTGGTACTCTCTGCCACCTTATGGTAGTCTAAGCCTGTTTCTGCATAAGTCCCTACTAACATGACTGTACACACATTTCTTAAAAAGGGGTTTCTGTCCTGAGAGACCCTACTAGTGGTTGTGCACCTAATAAGAGGCTTAGGACATACCATGTGCATGTCTTTAAAAGTGATGTCAACCATGGATCTTGGCTTTTCTGAGACCATAGCTTCCAAGAGCTATCCTCCATGGACAGGGAACCACCCTTGCAGGCAATCGTAGCCAGTGGCAACTGCCACTAAACAGGGGTGGGGGGGGGGGGGACAGGTCGTGAAGGGACAGGGGTGTTTAAACTAAATCAATAAATAAAGACACTGATTTGTATGCCTCTCTCCTCTGTCCTCTACGTAGCTGCACAGCCTCCCAGACAATCACGACACTGCTGAAAGCAGCATCATGATTGGTCTGAGCGGCCTGCTAGGAATGGGAGCCTGTGCTATACAGCCAGGTAGAGAACATGCAAAATGCGCATAGCCCTCCTCCGTCCCCCTCCCTCCAGCCCAGCCTCGCCCTACAAGGAAAAATAAAATTATAATAAAGTAATGTACGTTAATATAATTTTATTTTTGCTTTTTTGGAAAAACCAGTGGGACGACGCTCCTCCGCCTTAGCGGAGGAGCTGTCCCTGATCGTAGCTACATCAGAGGAATAGCAAACCCTTTCCAGCGTGTAGGCTACCTCTCAACCTCCTATACAATTTTGCATATGGTAACACAAAAACGGAAGAGGACACCCACTCTCCCAAACCCATCCACCCACACAATTATCAGTATGATGAGGGAACTGTTGGACTTTTTGCCTTACGCAGGGTCATCCCCAGTCTTTTTGCCTCCTTCCTCCTGGTTTTTCTGACCTCTCGCTGTTGGCTTTAGGACTCTGAGCACTTTATCACTGCTGACCAGTGCTAAAGTGCAGGTGCTCTCCTATCTAAAGTTGGTATGATTGGCTTATACCTAATTGGCATATTTAATTTACCTATAAGTGCCTTGTACAGTGGTATCTCTGTACCCAGGGCCGGTAAATTAAATACTACTAGTGGGCCTGCTGCGCTGCTAACGCCACCCACTGAAGTAGACTTTCAAACCTGTCTCAGGCCTGCTAGCGCAGGGCCTGTGTGCGCAGTTTTCTGCCACAGGGACCTGGCATCTAAACCTACTTGCCAGGCCCAGAACTCCCCTTTTACTACATGTAAGTCACCCTAAGGTACACCCTATCTAGCCCTATGGGCAGGGTGCCATGTATGTAGAAAGGCAGGACATGTGCCATATTACATGGCTTGTCCTGGTAGTGACAAACAGCCTAACTTGGTGTCTCACTGCTGTGAGTGTTGCCTTCTCCTAGGATTCCATTAGAAATGCCCTGCCTTATGTGTACAGGGTATTGTCTGATTTATGAGGGGTAGCGTAGGCGTGTTTCGTATGGTTGTGATGGTAATAATAAATACTGCTTACTGGTGCGGGTGTATTTTTTATTACTATCACAGAAATGCCACTTCTAGAAAGTTGGAGCTTTGTGCATACTTTTCAGACAGCCTGTACACAGGGAGGGTGGAGGTGTCACAGAGGTGCATCTGCATACTGAATAGTCTTCCTGGGCTGAGAGAAGGGAGAGGCGGGGCACACCCACATTTGTAAAGGCTGTGCCCTGGCCTCACACAATAGGGTCGTTAACCCCCCACTGATGTTTGGAGCCTGTGCTGAAAGGAGAGAGGGGGCACTCCCAGAACCAGTTGTAACTGGCTAGAACCTCCTCTCCCTACCATTGTAAAACACTGTAAGAACTGACTATAAGTACAGGGGAATTTTCCCCACAATTTGAAGACTCTTGAACATCATAGAACTGGACACAGAAATGCTGGAAGGACTTACCAGGGACCGCCATGGACTGCTCTTGATGTGCTGACCTGTGACCTGCTTGGTCACTATAAAGGACTTGCCACTTGCTGCCTTTCCCTTGTGCTGGCCTGTTGCTAGGGCCCCACCACCTGTGGGCCTTTTCTTGATCCTTGGCTCCCCAGGGGCAGGGTGCTGTGGCCCCTGACCCCTGCCATGACCCTGAAGCACAAGAGGTGCTTCACTTGATGCATAATCTAGTGCAGAGAAAAGCGCTCCTTTGGGGATTCCCTTAGCGCTTGAACGCGCTTCCCCTTTTTCACCTGGGCGCTGAGATCACCGCCGCAACCCGGGGGAAGCTATGTTTACAAAGCGCAAGGGAAACGTGCTGATTATTGCCCCCGGGGCACAAGAAGAATCTATTTATTGGCCAAACTTGGAGCACCAGCGCTCCTGTCGTGCCCCCGGGGTGAAGCGCGCTCCGTAGAGCGCCCCCGGGGCACTGGCAGGCACCGACTTTGGTGCCTGCCTCCTTCCCAGCGGCCGGACGGGTCGCCGAGTGCTGCGGGAGCCTTGGGCAGGGAAGGAAGCCTCATCGGAGGCTCCCTCGCCCCCAGGGTCCTTGGGGATTCATTCCGACGAGGAAGGGGTAAGGGAGGCCTCACCGGAGGCTGCCCCTGCTCCTCCGACACTCCGGAGGTGCTGAAGGAGACCACGGGTGGGGTGGGAACCCTGCTGGAAGTTCCCCCGTGCCGCCAGCTTCCTTGCGTGACCCCGTGCAGGCCAGTATTGATAATTGTTGTCTCCCCCACTGCCAAGGGCCAAGACAGGCCCAGGGGAGACTCTAAGAACTCACGGGCCCCTGGAGGGGTCCGTTACAGAATCATGGTGCCTCCCTCCTTGTCCCCTAGTCTTGTGGACCTTGCCCCCCCCCCCCCTTCCTGAGGGCTGGTTGAGGCCCGGGGGTCCCCAGTGATCACGTGTCCCAGGAGGGGCCCATCAGGAATACTGAGAGGGTGCGTGCTGCCCCTCTTGGTCCCAAACGCTCCCAGGAGGCCCCCGTTTTGCGCAGAGGAGCCCCAGGGGCCCCAATTCTCGTTCTATAGGCACTGGAGGTGCCTTCACCAAACCAGGTACCCTTAAAAGGATCCATATATATAATCTAAAGTTTTGACTAAAGACTTTGTGAATTAATATATATTGCCTACCTGTTTTCTGATGTGTGATGATGCTTTTACATATATGGGCAAATGTTCCTTTTTATGGGCATGACTTGCTAATATGTTTCCCTAACTTGCCATATGTTTTCTAATGTTCCTACTATGGGCGTTTTAGGATATTCTTATGACAAGTATTCTAATGTGATAACGTTCTGACTACTGCTTATGTTGCAGAATACTGAGGAACCTGTGTATGTGTGACTACTGCTAATTTGCAGAGTAACTAATGTGTAACGTTCTGACAACTGCTAAGGTTGCAGGATATTACTGATATGTGATGTTTGGTCTGATAATTGCGTTGTGTACAATACAGTATATTTTCATATAATCTGGTGCTGTTTCCTTTGTGGTGGGTATATTGCGTCACGTGTTGTGTGTGTGTTGGGCAAACGCTTTACACATTGCCTCAGGGTTAAGCCTGACTGCTCGTGCCAAGCTACCAAGGGGGTGAGCAGGGGTTATCTTGGACGTGTAACTCCCTTGCCCTGACTAGAGTGGGTAAGTTCTGCCTGGCTGAGGTGCATACCCTAGCCAACCAGAAACCCCATTTCTAACAGGAACCAAAAAAGGTCCCTAGCCCATGAACAGCCCAAGGCCATGAGGCAAAAAATGTTGGACTCCCAGGTAGCGGGAGGGTCCAGCGCCCCCCGCTGCAGGTTGTAACTGGAGGAGGATGGAGCGGGCGGACAGGCTAACGACTCATCCCTCTGAAGCCAAAGTACCCCTCTAAAGATCCGAAAGGCCACATCTAAAAGATTATAGGTCAAACTCATTTAATGTCAAATGTTCCAAACCCGCATGCGCTGGATCCCTGCAGTGACATAAAATGCAGCCGGGTTTTACCCCCGGTTCACGCGCTGGTAAAAGTCCTCGCAGGAGGGCAATATTTAGAAGTCCCTTGAGCACAAAATCTGAAATATGGGTCGGGAATAAATTTGTAAGACTGAAATCTACCTTGACTGTTTACATGAAAAAGAACCGATTGATTTTTAAAGTAATCTAATCTTTATTATGTTTTAGAGCAAGTCATTCATGTAAGAAATGTAAGAACATTCATTTTCTAAATGAATTTGAAACCTCCGTTACCTGGAGTCGCGTTGCTGAATTCTTTTCTGCGGTTCGGTTGATTTTTCCGTAGGACTGCATCATTGAAGCAGGACAGAGCTTATGTAGTATTAGAATGCTTAACATGCTTGCAGTTGTGGTTAGCGAATCTGTGTGCGTTTGATACGGTTCGCCAGTGAATTAAAAAACACGCGGAAATGTACTCCAAGATTGGCATCACACACGAGAGGCTATCAATGCTGTTCTTGTTTATTTCATATTAGAGCTATGTTACTAAATAGCGAAGCAAACGTAGTACAACAGGTGATGTTACATTTTTTTTTTTATAAATCAGGGATTGTATGTTTCTGCTATTACAAGGAGGAACAGAGCTGAGCATGCCGGCTTAGTACACCCGGGTGGGTGGCTATTGAAGTCACGTGGACTAAAGCAGTAGTAACCGAAGGTGGAACTCGTGACCATCAGAAGGATTACGTGAAATACCCTCAAGTGGCCACCTTACCATCATCATCATGAAATGTATTGCTACCAGAAGGCTTTCCAAACCAAACTTCATAAGATTCGATATACACCATCTTGTAATTAGCGGAAAACCTTGTGTGTCGCGTGCATCCTAAAGGTTGGCGATGTAGCCTGAAGTGAGCTGTCATACAAAATATGAGCATTGTGTGTTCAAGACATAAAAGTAGTATTTGATATATTGTAACTAGGCCCAAGTGCAATTTTTAATTCTGCTTGTAGAATTGGAGGAATCTGGTGACTCCGCGGTTCTGTTTTAACGCAGAGTTTCAGCAAAATTCCGCCAATTTCTTTGTGGTGGAATTTTTTTCCCCTGTTCGAGCAACACAATGCCGATGGGAACACGAGGCTCCAGCAAGTGAGCTGGAAAGCAGGAGTGAGATTTGGTGTCCCCTAGTGCGATTTGCAGCAGCAAGGAAGCCTTTCGGCGTGATTTTCGAATGCAAGCCGTTGCTGAAGCAGTCGCGGTCAGAGGGCTGCTTCTCAAGTAGATTTTCTCCTCGAGCAGCAGTGAAATCAAATCAAATGGTCATGCAATGTGTGATGGCGTTTGGTTGATTCTTTCTTCAGTGCGGAACGTGCTACTGGTGCTAAATCGCAGCGCGGACGTGCATTTTTTTGTGCCTGTTGACGGAACTTCAGTCACTCGCAGAGTTTTTATGTAACTCTGCAGAGTGAAATTCTGCCGGTTCCGATTACCCCTGGTTGTAAGCACTGTGTGAGGCAATCCTATTGATGTTATATTGTCTTCACCTTGCCATATCACTTCACATGCTCAAGAGGCATCAAAGCGCTTTGGAAGTTAGGTAGCAAATTACTCCATAGGTTATACATGGTTAAAAGGATGTGGATTTCCTGAGTGGCCCTTTAAGGAAGTGTTTGGGTGTGATGCATTATAACAAAAAGTGGCTGTTGTTGTGTTTTTATATAACAGCACCTTGGCTTGTTGAAATGACAAAAAGCTTTAGCTTAGAATGTATTGTTTCTGGTTGGAAGGATATAAAGTTGGGAATGTGGCCTATGTGGGAAGTGCTTTGGTCAAGCTTGATTGGCAGTAGTTGCTTTTATAGCTTCATTTTGAACGTGAAGCAGGGCTTACACCTGAAGTGAAAGAGCGAGTAAGAGATAGCTATGTTTATCTTTACCTTTGTGTGTGAGATACATTTTGGTTCAAGGATGGGTATAATCCTGTGTCCTGAGACATCAAACCCTCCTGACAGTGATTGTGTCTGTATTTTAGTAGTTGAAAACCCTTATCTATTTGTGAAGAGCCAGGCCTTTACTGTTGTAATGTGCTCTATATCAATTGTGTTGAGTTCTGTGCTTGATGGATGCTTGTGTACATCGTGAGTGGTTCAGCTTCCAGACAGGTTGTCTCTGGATAAACCTTACGTCAAATACCATGAGTAACCTACATCGATCAGCAAGATTTGTTCGACATAGACAGCAAGGACCAGAGATGATTACATGCTTCAGTTTCCCTTTTTCAACCACCTTACAATTTCCTTGTTTAGACATAGGATTGTCTTTATATTCATGGAGCAAGGCCCAGAGGAGACTCTTCAGAGACCACAAGCTCATATTACAAAGACCACACATTTTCCTTTTTGTAACTTTTTTCAGTGAGCATCAGCAAGAAAGCACATCATTTTTGTCACCCCCACCCCCAACCACCTCCCCCAAACTATGTCTTCCTCTGTGGTTTTGGTGGCTTAACAAGTCTGTGTGCTGCGATACTGTTAAGCAGTGGCCAAAAGTAAATTTTCACCCAGAACATGTATTGTGCACTGGGTTCATGAACTGGCTTAATTAATTTTATAGTAATTCTAGAGGTAATCTGGAGCCAGGAGAGAGAAGGCAGGATGCAAGGGGACATCAAAAGTAAACCTCTAGAGGCTTCTCCCCCACTTCAAAGGGACAACTGAGTATAAATACTGGACCTCGGACTCTTCTGTACCTGTGGATACTCTGTCAGGGAGAAGGACTGCTGGGCGGCTGAAGGGCTGTTACTGTGCTGTGCTGAACTGATGCCCTGCTGTGCTGACCCGCTTCCCTCTTGCCTGGGTGAGAAGGACTGGGGCTGCATCTCTTGAATCCAGAACCCCAGACTGCCTCCAAGGGAAAGTCAGCTGGCCTCCTGATCTGAAGCCTGCGTCCTGGACCCTTGTAATTGGGCCTCAGGTGCTTGCCAGACTGTAGATCCAATGGGACCAATGCATCTGCTTTGCTGCACGGCACAACCCCAAGCAGAACCAATGCATTGCTGCTGCTTTGTGGATCCACACTGTCACAAAGACCAACTTAGCAGCCCGTTGCCTCATCGGAACCCCCACTGCGTGATGCATCCTTAGCTCAGAGCCTCGTATCTCTCGTTGTTGGCAGGTTTGTTAACAACTGAGTTCGCTTTGCAGCTCCTCAGAAACAAAGCATCGCCCGACTGCATGACACATCTTTGATTCCAGACTTCGCATTGCAAGCCCTCCTCAATGTGCTCTTTGATGACACAGGACCTCTCACTGGAGCCTCGCTGCTTCTCCGTAAGGACCCATCATTTCAGCACGCACTGCATCTTCAGGGATCCTCTCAATTCTCTGCAAACCAGGATTTAGGGTACTCCGTTCAGCAGGCCTAAATAGGTCCCTCTAGCCAGCCAACGCCCCAGCATGGTCGGCCTGAACTTGTCACTTTGTACCGATCCGGAGTGACCAAATATCTACAGTTGCTGCTTTATGCCTTTTGGAGCTATTTTTACTAAACCTTTTTAAAATTGAATATCCCAGGTTCTACCAATTAGATTTTTCTTATTTTGGTCTTGTTTTAATTGTTAGGTTCTATTTTTTTAATTGATGTGGGATGCTTTTGTGGTGTGTTAACTCCGTTACTGTTTGAAATGTTGCACAAATACTTAACACATTGCCTCCGAGTTAAGCTTACTGCTCTGTGCCAAGCTGTCAAGCACAATTTAATGTAAGGTTTGCTTGTTACTCCACCCTGAGAAGCATTGTGGGAGCTGCTTGAGAAGGGCTTCACCCCCCTCAACCTGTAACCCAATTTCTTAAACTAATTTGCTGATTAAAGTAGATTTTGTTTTACCATTTTTGGAGAAGAGTAAACGGATTTAGAAGTAATTTGCCTCTCAGCCCTGCACCAGAGATTAAATACACATACTTGGGTAACATGTTAAAGACCCACCTCCTGAAAGACAATACTCTGGCTTCTGGCAGCAAGAATGAAGAACTGGTGTGAATAGTCCCCACTTATTAAGGCATAGCCATCAAGGAGGACAACAGGACTAGCTAGCAAACAAAAAACTGCTTTCACAGTGCTTCCTTTGAAGGGAAAATAATTTGCTTTCACCTGAGACAGGAAGAACTGAAAAAGAAGGATGGAATTCGACAGGAATGTAGCCAGAGATAGGTGTAGAGAATTCTCCAGTCGCTGGCTAGTGCACAGGATAAAACTGGCAGTTCACCACCAGTTTCTCAGAATATTCCTAGGCCTGGTAAGAAACATTTGGAAAAAGGAAGATTCTGCCTGACTGCTAGGGAAAGAAAACAGAAGGGCTTCTGATTGGCAACAAGGGACCTCTACTCCTCTCCAAGGATTAAGTGGCTGTTCCCCCATTGCTTCTATGGAAGAAGTGCTTCCTGTTTTGAAGAAACGTCCAACGACCACTTTGGACTCAACACTGACAGAGCTCAGGCTAGAGAGACCTGGTGTCTGAGACTCTTCCATGAGGACCTCAAGGGTTTTTAGAGAGACCAGGATAGATCCCTGCTTTGAAGAAACCCCAGGTGACTAGTTGGCACTGAACCCTGGGAGAGACCTGACTGGAGAGAGACCTGGTGCCAGGACACCTGCTTTGGGGGCTCATGAGGGCTGTATGAGAGACCTGAGTGACTTTCCCAGCATCAGAACACTTTTGGGGCTCTTGGATGTAGCAGGGATAGAGATGCTTGTCTCCCCTAGGAGATGTGACTGGATTCCCACTGAAGAGCATCCCAAAGATTGCAAGCACTGCAGAGTACCAGCGTGGAAAATTACTGACTATAACTCTGACATCATGGCCTTTGTGAAGCAGAACATTTTACTTATAACTTTTTTTGTGTTTGTTTCTGGTGCAAGGGTGGCTTCTGTTGGCTGCTTATGGGTATGACACATGGACCAAATGTACATTTAAGATATCCCCTGCTCCTGTGGCAGGGGTCTTCAAACTGGGGGGCAGGCCCCCCTAGGGGGCCTAAAGTGATTCAAGAGGGGGCACCAGGCTCTGACCGAAAGAAGCATTATGCTAATAACAGGGCTTTGTTTAAGTTGGAAAAAAATGAGCAGCAGTAAATGTAATGGGCCATCACAAACATGTTTTGTTATTTATATCCAAGCTAGGTGTATGTTTTAAAAGGGAAGGGACTCCAAATACTCTTCAAAACCCCCACCCCCAATAACCACACTATGGATACCTTTTCACATTAGTAAGGCTTGCTTGACCAGAATAGTATATTTGGCATCATGTATTTGATTGCTTTTTGTTAAATAGTAACATAACTTAACCGCAATGTTTAAATACGTGTAGACATATTTAAACATTGTCCATTTAATAGAATCATTGTGACAAATTTGGAAGGGGGCTCGATTTATTATTCCCCCCACAAAGGGGGCAGGGAAGGCGTGAGGGGGTGGTCGCAGCATTAAAAAGTTTTGAAGACCACTTTCCTATGGGCTTTTTCTGACCATTTCCCCTTAAAAATGTAACATAGATATTTGTTTTATTTCACCTTAGCTGGTTAACCGTTTTGTATATTTTTCTCATTTTGTTTTTTGTAAGTACTTTTGGCTTACTTTCTTCAATTTAATTTTGTTTTTTCGCACTGCTTGAACCTAACACACATTTGTTGGACCTGACTCTCTTTGCAGGGGTTATCCCCAAACTTCTTGCCTTCTTCCTCCTATTTTGTCTGCCCTGTTTTTGTTGGCGTTAGGACTCTGGGCACTTTACCAGTGCTAAAGTGCATAGGTACTCTTTCTAAAATGTATTGGTGATTGGTTTCTCAATGATTAGCATTTGTGATTTACTAGTAAGTCCCACAAGGTGTGCCCAGGGCCTGTAAATCAAATGCTACTAGTGGGCCTGCAGCACTTATTGTGCCACCCACATGAGTAGTCCTGCAAACATGCCTCCGGCCTGCCATTTCAGTGACTGTGTTTGCAGGTTTAAACTGCTATGTCGACTTGGCAAGTGCACCTACTTGCTAGGCTCAAACCTTTCCTTTTACTACATTTGTCACCCCTAGGGCAAACCCGCAGCAGCCCCATGTGCAGGATGCAGTGTATTTAAAACGTAGGACATGTACTGGTGTGTTTTACATGTCCTGATAAACTGCTGAATTCGTTTTTCTCTATTTCAAGGCCTCTCTCTCCCATGAGGAAACATGGTGATTGCCTTGAAAGATGTTTTCAGTGTAATCTCCCATTGGGAGCAGATGAAGATATGGAGTTCAGGGGCTCTGAACTCACAATTTAATAACACCTCTTTTGTTGAAGTTGGTTTTCGAATTGTGAGTTTGAAAATGCCACTTTTAGAAAGTAGGCATTTTTGTGCTGAACTATTCGTGCCTCTGCCTCTCTGCTGAATACACATCTGGGCCAGGATGACAGTTGGGCTGTTTATCATTCACTCTAGACAGTCGCACAAAGGGAGCTAAGGTGATGGCTCATCACAAGGCTGATAGGTCTTCCTAAGGTAGAATGGTGAAAGAGCTGACACTTGATTCGACTAGGGCTGTGCCTGTCCTCACACAAAACAGTTTCCAACCCCCTGGAGTGTGTCTGGGGCCAGGACAGGGAAAGGCAGGTTCCTGAACACTACAAAGTCTTCTCTTTGAAGTTTGCCTACTTCAAAGACAGAAATGGGTATAAAGTACTGGACCTCTGACACCACATAATTAGAACACTTCTGGACTGAGGGCATTCTGCCAGGAAGAAGAGCTGGATGCTGTCGGAGGGACTGCCACGCTGCCTGTTGCTTTGTTGTGCTGGCTGCTCCTTGTTGCTTCTGTCCTGGGGGTGAAAGGACAGGATTTGACTTTCTACATCCTGCTTTCCAAGGATTTCCAAGGGCTTGAACTGAACTTGTCCTGTTCAGAAGTCTCAGGGCCATCAAAGACTTCACCTGCCAGTGCCTGGACTCTCTTGAAGAGTGCTGACTTGCCAAGTGGTGTCAAATCCAGTTGTTGTGCCCTTAGAAGTGAGCTCTGGTGCAACTAAGAAGAAACTAAGCATATCAACTCAAGAGCAACTTCGGGACCTGTACCGCTCTCCGACTCCGCGCATCCACCTGTATCAGAGCCATTGTCCCTGCTGAGTGCAACGACCGCAACCTGAAGCACAGGTGCAACCTCGCTGCAGCGCCTATGCATTCCCGCCTTAGTGTGAGTCCTGAGTGCCGTGTCACCCCTGGCCCTATGGTGTGATCGTGACACTGCAAAATCAATGCTTCGCATCTTGTCTTACTGGATTTATCAACTCCACCATGTCATAAGGAGCCAATGCCTGGCATCGACGCCGCATCACCTCCCCTGCAACCATAAAGAACAGATGCCTCCCTTCACAGGCCTAGCAGTATCGGAACTAATGCTTCACCTCCCTGGTAGCAGTAAGGCACTGATGCCTCCCCTCCCGGACTTCGTGCAACCTGTGTTTCCTAATTGTTTGCCAAGGTACTTTACTTTGGGTCCGTGCAACTCTGTGACCGGCCCACAAACCCTTGCAAGTGGCATCAGACTGTTCGAAACAACTCCGTCAAGATGCTGTGATAGGCCCACTTGGAGCTATTGTGTTTCTAAGCGCTTTACTAAGATTTAATCTTTGAAAATTTGTATCTTTACTTGTGTATGTTGGGTTTTGGTTGGTTTTTTTCTTGCCTTACTCAGATAAATATTGGCTTTTTTTCTAAACTGGTGTGGAGTACTTTGTGTTGTTTTCACTGTGTTACTGTGTGTGTGTGTGTGTGTGTGTGTGTACAAATACTTTACACGTTGCCTCTGAGATAAGCCTGACTGCTCATGCCAAGCTGCCAAGGGGGTTCGCAGGGGTTATCTCAGCTGTGTGACTCCCTTACCCTGACTAGAGTGAGGGGTCCTACTTTGACAGGGTGTAAACCACTACCAACTAGAGACCCCATTTCTAACACTGTCCCTCTGGGGAACTGCCTGCTGCTTGTACCATTGCTGGGCTTGAGCACAGATTCTGTTTGAACTGTGTTGCATCCTAATCAGATCGCGTTTATTAAGGTGGTTCGAGTAACTCATCCCAAATTAATACCTCAGTTTCTGACATTGGTCCCCTGTACTAAAGTTTAATTAATGCCAGGCCTCCCTATCACTAGCCTCTCTTTTGCAGAGTACTGAGTAATTGTGTCGTGGGACTTAAGCTCATATTGATATACCATGTTCTAATTAGCTAGTGCTTGCTTTCCCAACCCATGTTTAGCTTTTAACAGACTTTTACAGTGGCCAGCAAAATATGGAAGGGGACACTGTTGCTTCAGACACGTACTTTATTTGGGGGCATAGCTGTCAACACGGCCCACTGAACCCAAACTTTTCAATCTATAGTGATGTAGGTTTAATGTTGTCAAGGCCTATGGACCGGGTTGCTCACTGAGATCCAGTTTTCGTTCTATTTTATTGCCCATCAAGTGGACACAGGGTCCTTTTCCTTACTTGCTCCAGGACTCTCCTGCTACGCCAGTCACCTTACCCACTCTAGGAAGGTGCCTTCGTGACGAGGAAGTCCACAAACTACTAAAAATTACAGACTTGTTTTGTGGAAGTTAAGGAAGGGGAAGAAAGGCCACGTTACTGTCAATTGAGGGATAATTTGGAGTAGAACATAAGCATACATGCCAACCCACCTGATTCAGATGGGAGACTACCGATTTCAAAGCTAGCCTTCCGCCTCACGATTCTTGCATACTATAGATAAATTCTTCGGTGGGCTTCTGCCGACAGGGACTGGTCTTAGGTGACTTGGAGTATGGACTGCCAGGAACAGGCAGTGCACTACATTTTTGTCACACTCTGTTTCGCTGCTATTGTGCCAGCTCTATGGTTGTGACAGACAAGAAATGAAATATTCGCATTTCTGATATGCGATCCTGCAGCAGCATATTACAAGTCTAATACATGACAACGGACCCAATTTAGGCCTCGATAAAAGTCAATAGTAGAAATACGTTCACCCGATTCAATATATATATTTTTAATTTCCCTCTTTTCTTTGCTAAAATGTTGGCATGTATGCTGAAGAGAGGTTTGTGAAACCTGGTTGCTGCTCCTCTACAGCTTGGCTTTCCCAAGCAGCAGATATAATTAAACTGGAACAGAAATAATGCCTCTAAATGCAATTATACCCCCAATTATGCTTTTTTATGCAAAGGCAGTCCAAGTTTTGGTCAATTATGAAGACATAATGTTAAAGGTATCAAAAGCAGCAGATGTTGCCTTTATGAAAGCGCAGTTTGAGGATGTTTTCCTAAAGGGCCCTGGTGAGCAGCCAGTGCAGTGAGTGTCAAGCGCTCAACAGTAGTTATCAGAAGGCAAATTCTTTTATTTCAGAGCGTCTGGCGGGAGACCTGGACAGGCGCCATATTTAAAATGAATCTTCGTATGAAAATGTGGAGATTTGTAATGTAAAATTATTAGTGACTGTATGATCCTAAATGTTTATGTGGAGTTTGTTGTAGTATCAGGTTTCCCACAGGGGTCTTGGCAAGTGCTGGACAAAGGGACTGTGAGCCGGAGATTTGTCTGAGAGCACTGTTGTTATCCTGGCTGGGGTAATCATTTGTGGTCCAAAAAGCTGTGCATCTAGTCCAGTCCAGGGAGGATACTGGAAAACCAAGCCAGCAGACCTCCTCCTTGTGCAAGACCAGGAAGAGCAGAAAAGTGCTCAATCAGTGCAAAGCCAGGACAAAAGGTCCAATGCTCAACAGATGGGCCATGCAGTTGGGCAAGGGTAGTGCAGGCAACAAGAACTGTGTTCTTACATGTATTATCACTGACCTAGGAAAACCGATGCAGAAGGTAGATTGCTGAGAACGAATGTCAGATTACAATCCCATAGATCACAACAGAATCAGAGCAGCTAAGGTCACAGGTAATTACAAACTAAAATATAACAACACTACGCAGCCAAAATACTGTCATCTAGCTTCTAATAATCTTTGTCCTCTGTAGACCCACACTTACAGGTCACAAAGCCTCCAGATATGATGGTCCTCCACATCTGGTAAGAATGACAGAACAAGATGGGAAAGCGCCCTGATGTGTCTGGGGGTAACCAGAACAGCTGATTTTATTTCTATTCTGCTACTCTGCTCTGGTCTAACAAACTCTAGTATGCTGGAGAATAGATTTCCTCCTCTAGTAGGACTCATCAAAGCTCCTACCAGTCAGTACGACTCTGGAAGGCACTGATGAGGGGGGCTTTATAACTGCGTTTCCGATTCTTAAAAAACAGTCGTTATAAGATGGGTGCAATCGAACTGAGGCCCATTTTTAAAACGGTGATTTACCAAATTTGTATGATACTTTGTTTTAGGTGACTCAAGCCTCCTTTATGATTTCCCGTATTACCAAGATAACGCAAGGCTCTAGTAATGAAAAGAGCTCCTCTGTCCTTTCAGTTGCTTCTGCCATGTACTTCAATCGAAACCATGTCCTAAAGTTGTGCCCTTGGTGGTCCCACCATGGTCGGCTTGGACCCACCAGGCTACAGTGCCCCTAGTGGGGATGAAGGAGGCCTCCTAAGCTGTAAAGTAGTCTTCCTGGGCAAGGCCAAGAGGTGTGAAGTACCTTACACTTTTCCAGCCAGGCTTAAAATCATATCACCATCTCCAGCCCTCTTATTCATTGCAGCATTGGAACTCCGCCTTCAGCTTGGAACTAAAGGCACTTTAGTCAATTTTCAGCAGTACAGATATAATATATAATAAACATTTTGAAACCTCATCTTGACACATGCCTGCTAAATATATAGGTCTCCAAAAGTACATCATCAGCTTTCAAGTCTCATGGAGTTATCTTTTAACTGTGAGCTATGTTTTTAATAGCACATCATCTGATGTACTAGCCTCTGGGCTTCAGTGTACCATTGCCTCTCCGGAAGGGTGCAAAATTGATCAAACACCTAAAACCCATTGGTATTTATTACTTGGTTCCGAAACATCATTATCAACTCCCCTCCATGACACGCTAAGCACACACGGGGACAGAAAGGACTTAGGAGGTTAGACCTGCTGTACATTGGGGTACATTGGTCTCTCTCTAATACATTCAAAGGGAGTATGAATTGCCTCATCACATCTTTTGAAATACCTGCAGATTAGAGGCTATATAATGTAGTAGAGTAATGCTGACATAAATATGGTAAAGATATCTTTCATAGAGGTGTCCCAAGGGGGCCAAAGGCGTGTTAATATTAGATACAGATGTTTCGTTTAAGTATAGACAATTATTAAATTGAAGTAGAAGCTCGATGGTCACAGAAATTAAATACAGCGATGACTATCGATAAGAATCTCAAGTTTTCAATATGAACGGGGTTCCTCCTGACTTTTAATTTGTAGCTTTACCATTATGAAACAGTGCAAAGGCTACACTAAGCACCAGCCAGGTTGTGCAAATGGAAATGTAGAAACCATCATCAGTGCCCAAGTGCGATATGATCTGCATATGCTTGTCTACTGCAGTTAGTGGATTCAATCTTGCACACATTTGGCATAGAGTGCCCTATATATTACAACCTTATTTTCATTGTAATACCTCATTTATGACTATTGACATACTGGTGAATATCGGGGAATACCAGATTGTGCTGAGCTTTGTTTCTGTTCTGCAAGCGTGACTCCTAAAAGCCAAGCATGGGATAGACCCTGCCCCATTTGCCTCAATTTGCTGGACTTTAATGTGTAATATTTATGAAACGGAGACCGCTATACACAAAGGGATGGCCATAAGACGGCGATGTAAAGGTTTTACTATTTTGGTTGTATTTGTTAATTCATTCATTCTGTTGATGAAATGACAGAAGAGGCATGTATGAACAACATATGCTGCTTGAGATCGTTGATGATGGAGTATGTATAATGGTGTCATATTATTGATGGTGCTCGTCATTCTATGCGATTTCTAAAAATGTTTGCTGTATATATGAGCCGCATTTTGAACTATTTTCTACTCATATATATATATTTTTTTTAAATTACGCTTTATGTAACACTGGATCCAAACCATACTTTTCTGTCTATAGTTCCGTCTTAATATTGACTTAAACAGTCTACATCTGAATTTCCAGGAGTAAAGTACCCATACTTATATACACACACAAAAGCAGGTGTTCTATATATGTGTGTGTATGTATATATATGTGTGTGTGTGTATATATATATATATATGTGTGTGTGCAGTGCTTAATTTGTGCTTGTTGTTTCCGGTGCGGAGCACCGGTACTTATTTGTGAGGGCCGACGCTTAATTTTCCGCCTCAAGCATTTGGTGTGAGCAAAAGACATATTTGGGAAAGATGGAGAAAGAAAAAAACGAAAAAGCATCACAAAGGGAGAGAGAGCAGAAAGCTGCAGGAGTCAGCTGAAGGTGCAGCGAGTGGCTGTAAATGGATTGAAGAGGCCCGAAGTCACTTCAGGATTGCGCTGCCTCAGTATTCAGTGTTCGCACATTTAATAGCAGCAGCGCGTGTTTAAGAGGAGGACTTCAGGCACCGGCACGTTTTTATTCACAAATTAAGCAGTGTGTGTATATATATATATATATATATATATATATATATATATATATATATATATATATATATATAGTGTCTGTTAGCACCTTAGTGCTCGTATCCCATTTTTAAAATGGAGGTTTAAATTTGTTCACTTTGTCAGATCTCCATGTTCGTCATGATCAAAGAGAATCCGCTACGAGCCAGCTCAGCATATCTTCTGTTTTATGCCTACACTGTGGCTGCAACCTCTGAGATGCCGAACAAGCATTTTTCAACCTCATAGCTATTGGTGCAGAGGCTCTAACCTTGTGTAATTGACAGCACGAACAGATGTGTGCATGAAGCTGCATTTGTACGTGTATGTATGCGCACACACCAGCACCACAAACAACTTTTAATAATACAAGGCCTAGTTCCATTTACATAGTTGTGTACTAAGCACTTCTAATCGGTGCCAATTTTCAATCCAGCACAGGGCACAACTAAAGACGAATCGGAACAGCGTGCTGATCTATTTTACACTGCTCCTCAAATTATTTAAATGACGTTTTACTTAAAGGGGCATATAGCAGTTGCTCCTACATATTTTTTTAGTTTAGCAGCTTTCGTTTAGTAATGTGCAATGGGAATCCACCAAACCCAAGCAGTAATTATGCTGGGCGGTTCAATGTGCAATATTTGATGTGAACAGTCTATCAGTCTGAGAATTCCATGTTTGACACATTACCGTGCTGTGAATCTAATAAACTGCTGCCAGATAGTTTAAGGGGCTGGGGAAGGGTATTGACTGCCTAGCTCACGAAGTGTTAAATGCTAAAACATTCTTGTCAAATGTATGCTGCATGAATGCTCGACTGAGGGCAGAGTAAGGCACTTAGGTCCTTTGTGTAGCTCTCCTTTTTATACAGGGATCAACTGAGATGGACACAAAATTATTCTAAGTTCACACTATACCCCAGACAGGGTAATAAAATGATTAAAAACACTCAATATAAATCAATTTCTCAGCTACAAAACTTAAAATTGGATGTCATGGAACTAGTTACTAGGGAAGTGATATGGTAATTTATATGTGCTTGTCGCTTATCTGCTGAATTTGGTATAGACTGACTTAATTGAAGATTGATGCATATCAAAGGAGGTACAGGGAGCTAAGTTCCCACTCTAACTTCCAGGTTCAATAGTTGAAATGTCTTTCTTGGCCTATAGATAGTTGCACACTTGCCAAAAAGTGTTTAACGTTAAAGCTGACACAGGGAGTAACCTGTGTAATTTCCATAACGGCTAAAAAATTACATGAAATTACACGTTATTACACAAAAAGCCTGTCCAGCACCTTGAGTCTAAAAAGCACTGCAGGATGTATTTTGCTCTTAAAAAAAAGTTCACAAACGTATGAGTGACACGAACAACAACCACTCTCCTTTGATTTGTTCGCTCTGTCCTTTTGTTATATGGTTCCTACTAAGATAATAGAACTGTGTATTTAGGGTGGCAGAACTACAGAATGTAGGAGACTAAGGGCCTGATTTAGAGTTTGGCTGAGGGTGTTACTCCATCCCAAATGTGAAGGCTATACTGTCTGCTGGATTACGATCCCATTATAGCCTATGGAAATTGTAATTCGGTGGACAGGATATCTGTCATATTTGTGACGGAGTTACCCCACCCCAAAATCTAACTCAGGCCCTAAGTCTGTCTACATCATCAGAAACCACTGGCCCAACTACTAGCTAGCTCACAGTTCCTCACCTACACCCCCAACCCTGCTGGGGTGAAAAGTGACTGTGGTAACCCAAACATGTCACTCTGACTCCTCAGGGAAGTCGTAGAAGCAAATCTCACCCTTTCCTTGTATTCCTTGTATAACTCATGCATGCCCATGCGAAAAAACAAGAGATACATTTTCAATACATTTATTGTAACAGTCGTAATCCTGCATAAAGAGAATGAGCTGTTCTAATTAGGCAGATGAAACAAAGCAAAGTTACCACCATGATGAACAAAGTAAAGATAATAAACAATCTTACCATGATAACTGAGTTCTAGAGGTTCCTATCTTACCCTAAGACTATACTGAGAGCATAGCGGGTGCACCCTTGTGCATTCCCGATCTATAGGATTAGGCTTAGCCCTGTACCTTGAATTGTGTCAGGAGTCACCATGTAGTGTAGAAGGCAATCCACTAGGGAGCTGGCAGGCTAGTGCCAGCAAAGCTGCATGTCAACTGCCATGTTTGTCCCAGGATGGTTGTGGCTGGAAAGCCCCTCTGCCCCTTCCAGGTCAGTGCATCATTCATATAATAAACCACAATGTTCGAAGTACAGCTCTAATGCAATGCTTTGTCTAGATGTTAGAAGCTGTCTCCTGAATGGGAACGCAAGCACTAGGATACTGTGTACAGTGTTCCTCGCCTTGGACAAAATGTACTGCTTACATCTAGAGGAAAGGTACTCATACAGTATACTTCTAGAATAATATAATGCAAGTGAGGTGAAATAAAGTGTGTAAAATGTCATTGCTAAAAAGTGATGCAGCTAAAACGTGTAAAATATGAAATCTAAAAAGAAGCTAAAAAAGGGGGGAACCAACTTGGGTCCAAGAGGTCCACACAACACCTTGTGCTCCCGCAATATAATGTTTAGCCAAAAGTAAACCTTGTTTGTACAACATGCTATAATGAGGTACTCTTGGGCATTATGTATAACAATCATAACATGAAATGCCAGAGACTATGAGAGTATGCTGGCGTAAAGGAAATTTTGTCCAGGCTTAATTACAGCCACCAACTCCATGAAGCTTCAACAACTAAGACTGGAGATGGTGAATGGTGCCTGTTGCAATTGGGGACCATAGGTTAGGCTGGAACTGAAACTTGGAAGTAAGTGGCTAAAGATGCTGTGGCATGAGAGGAAGCAAGCACCAGATATGGGTTGATAAGCAAAATTCCAGCAATAACCATACAGTCAGACTGATAATATAGAGGAACTGCCAACCCCTCCTCTGCCTTAATAGTCCTAGAAACCCTTGACTGATTGATTGTGTGATAAAGCTTAACTTGGAGGAGATTAAATGGTGTTGATTTTAACAGAGGTGGTTCAATCTCTGCCCTTTTTGCCAGTTGAATAGCCATCTTAAAGTTCAGTCTTCATTCTTCTCTAAAATAAATATGCGACGGTGTCCAAGTACAACAAAAAGTTCAAATACAGGGGAACTAAGGTGGGACCAATACCAGCACTAAAATCCATTCATTTTCTATCAGCATGTGATGTTCTGGTATTAGGACGTGCTTACTCTACCCATTCTATGAAGAAATCCCGCAGCTCAACCCCTTAGGGAGGGATGAGGTGGCCGAAAACTACAAACCAAGCTTGATGCTTCCTCTTGCCTGCTGAGCCTTCACATAAACAAGATGGTGCACCAAGGAAGCAAAAACGTACTGTGTTGATATTTTTTAAATATCCATTAATATAAAAGTTCCACTGCCATGCACAGGCAACTTTTCTGTTTCCGCGAGTATTTAAACTTTTTTCAAGGTGTTTGTTCGTGCTGCTCAGACTACAGCTACAGGTACAACTGTGCGTCTTGTTGAAGGATGCCCTGTGGATTGCGACTATTAAAGAGAGGTGTATTCCTTCAAATCAGTCTCATAATCATTATTTAGAGCGTGAGCTCTCTAAGATTTGAGCGCTGCTAAAGCAACAAAAAAATACATTGAGCAGCGCCCCCATAGTTAGTTCTTTCCTAAGCTGACTCAAGAAAATTGAAAAAACAATCTACCTGCTGCCTGTCATGTGCCAAGGTACAATGCAACATCAGTGGAAGTCCATTTTGTGACAGAGAGGTGAAGAGACATGGTGGATACAGCTGTTTACCACTGCTGTGCCAGAGGCTGAGATACTATTTCATTCAAACCAACTTATCCCTTTCAAAAACCTGGGTCTCCGAGGCTAGTCAAAGCAAGCAGTGGAGGCGGTGTTTACTTTTAAATTTCCCCTGTTAAATATGTATTACCTTTAGGCCCTGGAAAATGTTGCTAGAAAACCTAACTTTCTTGTTGCCTACTGATTTTTGGCAGTTTTTTGTCTCGTAAGACCCTCTTTATGAATTTCAGGAGTCCTGAAATTCTGTCCTCTGTAGTGTCTCAAGATTGTATGTCACATATATTTGGATGTGCCCTTGGGTAAGAGATTGTAGAACGTCTTAGATCACATCCCTCTTAGAGCTCCCCAAGTCACCCTTTTCACCCCACTCAAAGCAGGGGCAGTGGTTCTCTTCCAACACTGGCACACATTGCCTCAGTTGTAACTTACCCCAAAAAGTGTCTTAGGCCTATCATCGGTCTGTGCCCCACAAGCCTTGCTTAATTTGAGCTGGTGATGGCCACAGGCACTCATGTTTTGGGGGCAAACACTTATTTTTCGGTATGAGACATTTACTGAGACATAAAGAGGGAAAAGCAAACTAAGACTGTGGTAGAGAGACCGCAAAACGGTCATAACGGGAGAAATCAGGAGCCTTCAAGAGTGAGATAAAGGGACAGGGAGTATCTAGTAGTGTATTAAGGAGGCCTGGGGTGGATTAAAAAACTATACTGCCTTAGTATTGGCGCACCGGCATATTTGTTCCCCTCTGATCAGAATTGTGGATGCTGCCACTCATTCTTTTACACAAGTAAGCACTGACCACAGGAGTACAATATTTACACAGCACTTGACTCGGAAGTGTTTCTTGATATTTTATGTTGGTTGGCCTATTGTGTGAGTGAACACATCAAAATGAAACAAGAACTCTGAAAACGGCCACTCGCCAACTACTGGAGTATCTTTGCCGTCTTCCTATTAAATCGCCAAAATAAAGTGACATCAGAATGCCAGTTTTAGCGGAAAATAGTAGCATTAAATATATGTTCTTTAACATAAGTGATCATCCCCCAAATCAAACCATCAACAAATTTTTCTAAATATTCAGTAATTCTTCTGCTCTGCATAACGACAACCTTGTTGCTCCGTGTAAGAGCTTTGGCCCCAAATCTCTGACTTCTAGTCATGAGGCTATGAGATGCGGTGTTAAACCCTGGGATGGTGTCTCATATGGTGAAGGCGTCGGAGGTAGGATTCCTGACTGTCAGCTGGTCTCTTGGTCTTATCCTACCCATGAACTTTATTTTGAATTTTTACTGCCTACCTTTTAACCCGGAACAGCTGTAGAACAAAATACTAAGGTGATGTTTTTTTTTAAATCAAAGACCTTGTATTAACACAATATTGATTGTTGACTGGATGTTAGTTTGAAATCCGCGGAGAAATGCTGCAGAGACGCATGTGTTATGTTTACTTGTGTTAGAAAATGAATTGGCTGTAGCGCTTCACACATCCAAGTTTTTCATTGTCACTTTTCTGCAGCTACAGGCCAATGTTTTCCAGTGTCTTCTCTCCAGTCCCAGGAAAAATAGGTTCTAAACCCAGATCCCCTCCACTTGATCACATTATCTGATTATGCACAGATCAACTTATACCTGTTTTATTATTTACAAAAGTAGAAATTCTTAAAAACTAACATCAGCGTACGGCATTATTTAGGCGGATACTGACCTCACTGGAAAATATTGCGATGAATTGGCTACTTGTGTCTACACCTGTTTATGAAAGATACGCACATCATTGGTTAAGAAAATGAATTTAAGTATCCATATGATTTGTAGTGTAAGGTTCCCTCACTCGCCCGGTCTGGTGTAAAAGCTGGGTGGAACCTGGAGTGGGCATGTGTCACTGCACTTCCTCCGATGACCTGGCCAGGGCATCAGCATAGATTCTATTTGGTCCTGCACTGAGCTGGCTGTTGAGCAAGAGGAATGCCAAATGGTCCACCGAGTTTTATCCCTCGAAGCCCTCAGCTCCCGCCACAGTATGGCGTGCAGCACCAATACAGTGCCACCGCTATGCATTATGGAGCTCGCCTTCATCTTCCTCATCACCATGGTAGTGGGTAGCCAACACCTAACTGCTGCACCACCGCAGTGCAATGCTCTTAGCTTCTTTCCACATGCTGTCTGATGTTATCATGTAGGTGTTGGCCATAGTGATATCACCTAGGGGAGGGCAAGTAGGGCAGTGTCCCAGCTGCTTTCCATGTTGGCCTTTTTTTTTTGTTGCAAGGCCAATTACTCTCTGAATCCCCGCATTTACTGCAGCAGAAACTGCATTTTCTGCACTGCCGCACAGACCGTGCAGAGTAGCTGTGTGGTGGTTGCAGTGGTAACAATGCACACATGTACAGCATTCAATAATTGGTCATTTTCGCAGTCAGCCAAGAAGGCGATGCATATGTGCAACCATACTTGAAAGGCAGCACAACGTCACCTGTGGTCTCCTCATGTGCTCGCAAGACTGTCCCTGTGCACCTTCTGGCACCACACCAACCCACTTGCCTCAGGACCCAGAGTCCCCAGTCTGGCAGGCAGCCTTCACTGCTAGTGGATGGAGGCCAGGCACTGGAAGCAGTGGCATGTGGCCACCAATGTGACAAATAGCTATTACACTGCTGAAAAGATAAAATAAGTAGTTTGTTACACTAGATGTGTCAAAGAGTTCTTTATGAACTCTGCTGCACTTGCAGAAACCTTAAGATGGAGGAACAGGTGACTCTAATTTGAGGCAGGTTTGTCTGGCATGTCCCATGCTTCATGGATCTGTCAGATTGTTGCTTAGTGCTTCCATGAGATCACAGAGCAGACAAAGATCGATATGTGCGCTATACTAGAAGGAGAATCACATACATGCACACCCTCCCAATTTAGGCAGTAGGCTACCACTTCTGGTGCAACCCCCTCCCCCCTCACCTATCAATTAAAATGATCCCTTTAAATCGCTTTCCAGGGCTGGGGAGGATGGATACCAAGCCTGACAACATGAAGCCAAAAAGTAAAAATGCCCCCCAACTCAGCCTAACCAAAGCTGGCTCGGTCTAGGAGAAGATATTTCCTGCAGATGAGAGGCCATGATGGAGGGACTAGAGGCTTGACACTGGCTCACTCTGGCAACTGGATCTCTGAGGAGCCCACTTCTGCTTATCCATGAGAACTGGGTAAGCTGCTGCTAAACCTGGGTGATCAGAGAGGCAGAATTAAGAGTGGAACAAGACAGTAGAGCAGGCAAGAAGGTCTTCGGGTGGGCAGTTAGCTTACATCCATCTGGCAACTTCGAACATGCAAGCGAAGGAGTTGGTTCGGGTGTTCTAGGTATGTCGGAGAGGATGAGCTTGGGTGCCATTTGCCTAGGATGTATTGCTGATTCATTGGGTACAAAGTTGGCAAGTATGGCCATGTAAGTATTGGATAGTGTGGGACTAAGCGAGGATCCTGGTGGAACTACACATATCAGTTTGGCGGTGGCCGAGGTGAAAGGAATCGGGCTAATCAATTAGGTGTGGACGGTGAGGAAAGAACAGATCCAGAAGAGTGCTGTTCCCTGCAGTAACTGCTGAATTAGTGCGGAGTACTCCTACTTGAGCGAGAACTATAAGTGCAACAAAATTATTTGGGGTTTCTAAAGGCAACACCATACATGCCAAAAAATACCAGTTGCTGAGGTCAGATGCTTATAGAATTGATCCCTCCTGGGGGAGAGGGGTGGGGGTACACCACGCTGGGTACAAAAAAGCCTAGGTAAAAGCTCAAGGCGTCTGGATTGCATACCATGTGACATTTATAAGCCAAATGATTTTACCCTCTACAAAACTGAAAGAAAGACTGGTATGATGACAGTCATGCTATGTATGTACTTATATTATCGCCCCCAAACCACATTCTCAAATGTCTTCATCACCTTTGTAGTGAATCGCACAACTGCAAACACGATTGATTGCATATTAAGAGAGAAGAGTGCATTTACACTGATTTCCAGCTTATTTTATTGTAACTGAACAAGGCACACATCCGAGTAGACTCCTTCAGTACTGTCCATTCTAAAATGTCACACGGTGTGGACCATTACATCATTACGTTGTACTCTAGTGTTTGAAATCTACCTACGAAGAGAGAGCAAGAAAAGTGTGTGCATGCGTGTGTGTGTGCACGCGTGTGTGTGTCCGCGTGCGCGCAGGTATGCATGCGCGCCTGCCAGTCGTAGGGCCCAATTACTTATTAAGGTGCCAGTTAGAAGTTGTGCTATCAAAACCGAAGGCTGCATGTTGTCTTTCCTTTGCATTGCTCCATCTTGGTGGTTTGCGAGCCAGAAAAATCATCTCTTTTTGGTCAAAGAGAATTGGCAAGTAACTGGGCAACCCTTTAAAGTGTGCTGAAACTGCAGCCATAAAAACAAAGCATACACGATCTCTTCAATCAGCCATACATCCATGTTCATTCGTTATCACCATAGCAGCTGGACTTGTTATGGCGCCATGAAAAATCATTGTATATTATTTTCAGCATTTGACCAGAGCACACAAACAAAATTTTCCATGAAACACTTTGAAATTAGGCAAATTATCATCATCCAAGTGCTGGTGCATGCAAATTGCAGTTAAAGCAATTAAAATATTACACTAGAAGATGAGACTAAATATAATCGCTAGCTCAAAGGAGCACAGATTCATTTTCTGTTTAGGATTAACTGTTACAATGTCCTTATTCTGTCCCACTAAGGGTGTGGGACCCTGTGTCCTTATTTTAGCACACTTGTTAAGCTTTCCGCATGGCCCACTGCAATACTAATGCCCACGTGTGTTTTTAAAATGCTCATCAGTACTCAGTGCCCCAATTACTGTGAATACTCTATGGGACAGTATTGATACCTTTAACAAATGTGCTGAAGAGGACACAGGATCCAGTGCCCTGAGTGGGACACAATAAGGACATTGAAATCTGAATCCTAAACAGAAAACGAACTGATCCTTTGACACTGGGGATTATGTTTATCCGCAGTCATGCACTATAACAGGGGTTCTTAACCTTTTGACTTTTGTGGGGCCCTCCCACTGGGTCATTACTGGGATCCGGAACCCCCCACTGAGTCATCACTGGTTGCCAGGGACCAAAGCATTTGCAATGAGTTGAACAGCAAACCAAAAAACAAAATTACAGAACAAATACACAGTGATGAAATATTGTATTTATTTCCCAAAGAAATATAACAAAATCCACAATTTTAATTTTAATCTGAAAGTTTGAGCTTTTTCTAAATTAAATTTCACCCACTAATTGTTCATACTATAACACCAGTCTGAGGATACTAACAATTTTTAGCCCCTAATTTCGAGTTCCTTCATGTTTACAAAACATTTTGGCAGTTTTGCCCTTACGTTTTGATTCTTTATATACCCTTTATTGATTTATTGATATTATTTAATTTTCTAAGCAGTTGCGGACCTCCTGAGTAGGCTTCATGTACCACAGGGGTCCCCAGACCACAGGTTAAGAACCACTGCTCCATAAAAATAATATGGCTTGAAGACATGGTGAATTGCTTTTGGTGGTTGAAATCCACACAATCCGCACACATTGGTACACGGGTGATGGTAATTTGCATATTTCAGAAAGAATGCGTGTTTTGATTAGTGCTGAAAACAATATAAACTGACTTATCATGGCACTAGAATCAAGTCCAGGTACTATTGTGATGAGGAATAAATATGAATTTATGGCTAATGAAAGGGCTTTTGTATGACCATTGCAAGTTTGTGACCGGACACTACTACTTGCCTACCGTCACTTCATGTGATCAACTTGTCGGCTGCCCGTTCTGTCATACCTTACTTTTACAAGCTTTCCCTGCCATAACGCTGAAACTATTAGTAATTATTTCCACAGTAACCTATTGTCTAAACCAGTGGTTCCCAACCTGTGGTCCGCGGACCCCCAGGGGTCCCTGACACTTTTTCCCAGGGGATCCGCAGGCCTGGGCTGGGAGGAAGGCACTTCTCCAGCTGGGGCCTCTGACAAACACATGCATGCGTGTTTTCATATTTATTACTTCTTTTGTTGAGCAGTTTTAAATGCACTGAAAAGCTCCTTGTACTGCAAAAATAAAAGCGTCAAGCTAACTCAAGTGATTAATGTATCTGCTGGAGAGAGGTGGGAGTTTTGTGCAGTGTTGTTTTGACTCAAAGGTAGCGCAGATGGTTAATATGCCTGCTGCAAAGAATGTGTCTCATGCAAGAAACAGTATTTTATGTGCATGGCACAGTGGGTAACTGCTTTTGTCACAGAGATTCTTTTGTTACTATGCAGTTCATAATCATAATCTAGCACAGTGAGCTCTGAACTGCCATTAAAGAGCTGCATGCAAACCGCATGGTACAAATTAGAAAGTTGTTTTTTTCCTAGTCTTTCATTTGCCTTATGCTGCTAAAATGGTTTGCTTGTGTAGAAATACATTCTTATTGCTAATGCAGTGCTTAATTTGTGCTTGCTGTTTCCGGTGCTGAGCACCAGCACTTATTTTTGAGGGCCGGGGCTTATTCTTCTGCCTCAAGCATTTGCTGTGAGCAAAAGACACATATGGGAGAGACGGAGGAAGGTAAAAATGAAAAAGCATCACAAAGGGAGAAAGTAGAAAGCTGCTAGAGTGAGCTGGAGGGGCAGGGAGTGGCTTTATATGGATTGAAGAGGCCCGAGATGGTTTAGGATTATGCTGCCTAAGAATTCCGTGTTCCCACATTTAATTGCAGCAGCCACGTGTTAAAGAGGAGGGCTTTGGGCACCGGCACGTTTTTAGTTACAAATTAAGCACTGTGCTAACGTCCTCGATAATCACAGTGCTGTGTTCTGAATCCTAAATTTGTGCTTCTCCGGACCAAGCACTCTTAGAAAATGCCTACCAGTGTGGATGACATGTGAATCCTACATCTTGTAGTCCCCTGTAAAGTTCCCTGACACCCTACAGTGGCATGAGAGGTGCTATAAAACAAATGAAGTGCATGTGACAGAGAGGCTAGGGAGAGATGAGAGGTTTGGTTTACTTCCTTTCCCCTTCACTTATTTATGTGAAAAAGCTATCTCAGATCTTGCATACCTAAACAAATAAACACAGAAATCACTCCGGAAATATAGAATCTGACCTGAGGATTCACCTTTCCTAAATAAAACCAAACATTGACTTTCCCAATAAAATGTTTCGATTTTTGCATATTTTTTCAATATAAAAGAATTTTATCTTTAGGAATTTGAGTATTTGTTTGGTGTGTACTTGTTATATTTTTTGCAAATTACTGTTTTAATGTTTGAAAATTAAATCGTACAAATTGCTGGGGGTCCCCGGCTTCCAGTAATGATCCATTGGGGGTCCTCAGGAGTCAAAAGGTTGGGAAACACTGGTCTAAACCATTGCTGTAAAAATACTGGCTTGTACAAAATGTCTATTTGGAAACATCTTGCCAACTAAAATTATCTGCTTTCATGCTATAACCTAAGCATTCAACAAACCCATTTTATAAAATATCAAAGAAGTATGACGGATCAAAAGTACTATGAGTGTCCTTTGTGAGTCTGTTACCCTTCTGTCTTCTGTCTTCATTCTGTCTGCAAGTGCCACTGGCTGGATACCATGCCAAGGCCTGCACAAATAAATTCGATAAAGTGCTGTGAAATATTTTTCTTCATTTGAATAGTGTGGTCTGAAATAAATACGTCCTTTTTGATTTGATCAAAAGTCTTGCATTGGAGTGATTGACAGCATCTATGGGTCTTTCTCAGCCATGGAAGACCAGCAGCAAGCAAGACGTGGTTTTCCTGTAGCTCTAGTGAAATAGAACTTTTTTTTATTAAACAATTGTTTGTCTTTTAATGATTGCAGAACATGGTCATCAGAGTAAAACAGTGTTTTAGTGAAATCTCTTGGTCATTCTTGGCTTCCAGGTTGCCTCGCACTCCGGAATGATTGGCTCAGTCTCTCCTGTTACTTTTAGCTTTTACTCCTGTACTCGTGTTTTGATTTATTGTCAATGGAGACCTACAAGAACCAGGACAAAAACGGGACTGGATACACGTGGCAGTTTGACAGCTCAAGGGATGGCGTTGGATGGGAGGAGAGGATATCTCACTTTATTAGTGATTGCTCATGGGACGTCATGAATGTGGCTCAGAAAGTTCACGGAGCACTTTAGCTGAGCACGTGCCTTCCCTTGGGTCATATGTAAGACTTGAGTACGGACACGGGAGCAGCAACACTAATAGGTCTTTCCGTCTGACCTTGTCAGGTCACCCTGTGCCCTGGTGTCATGAGTCGAGCTGTTGATCTCGGCTGTTCTCCTCTGCCTCTGTCCTTTTTAGGGTCGAGCCTGCGTTGCATGCGCTCGCGCATGCGTATCGCAGCGAGACGCTTTAGTTATTAGAAAAGGGCTCGGAGCCCTGTAGACATTACATCAGTGTGTTTGATTGGTTCGTGGGCTTGCCTAATAAAATCTGCTTGCTTTCATTAGTGGAAGGCATTCACACGTCATGCCTTTTCCGGTGGTTAGCCCTCCTCGAGTGCAGCGACCAAGTACAGAAAACATCCGAGGCTCGCTGTTTTCTGTCGGATCGTGGACTACTTTTTCTCTTTTTTTCTTAGCGCGATTTCGCTTGGCAGAAGTCGAGCGCTTTACACAGTTAATTTCACTTTTTCGGGTTACGTACATAAAAGCACTTTTGCCAATAGATGAAAAGTCGGGTTAGGAGTTTACAACGCGATCAGCTCTAACATGAGCAAACGCGAGACCCGTTGCGTTGCAAATGCTTGTTTTACCTGTGTCTGATTGTGTTAGCTTGGCAAGATGAGCAGGGAAGACCACAGGGGAGCAGCAGTAATGAACCTAGGCTCCCAGGTGCGTCTTCTGCATGTCCGTGGACCACGTAAGCAAGATCATCAGGACATGTATTTCGCATGCGCCTATCACCTGCACCTAACTGTGCCAGGCTGTATAGACCGTGCAGACTTCAGGGTGACGGTGCGGTCTAAAGTGATACTGACTCCGTCCGTGCTCTCTCAATTCTGTACCTTTTCTAACCACTTAAGGAAAGTCACAGCTGTTTAAATGTCCTTTGTAGTCCAACTAAGCACAGTTGAGTAGCTAATATGCCATGGGCACTGGTGCGAACCAGGCGAATGGCCCATTTTACTCCTGTTGGGGGTAGTAAAATAAAGCAGCTATCGGGAATCAGTGGGCCCGGTGTCACTGCGCCCGCTGCACCACTGGTAGCTAAGCCCCTGCATAAGCATATCCCGCAGTCTTGAGCTCTCAGCAGCGTTCGCGCATTTCATGCTGTAAAATACCTTATTTTCTTGTTACAAACGCAGAGCAGAGCGTGGACATTGCCAGGACTCTGAAGCACGAGGCCGATTAGCTGTCTTTCATCTTCTCAATTTTGCTTTACAGTAAGACGGAACATACGGCTCCCATCACAAGCGGGGGCAGAGCGGGCTCTGCGCTGTCACATAAAACATGGCGGCTGTCCTCGCGCGAACGCATTAATAGTAATTGCCGGGCTCTTCAGTGGCATTGAACTGCCTTAGGAAGTTTCCCGACAGCAGGTGTTTCATATGTAAAATTCATCAATTACTGTACCTTCCGAAGAAGGGAAAAACAGCTCGACCTGACCCAGAAAGTGACAGGCTTTCTTTTTTGGGCGAACGGCTTGGACAGCTGGAGTTTAGAGAAGCGGCAGCTTAAAAAGCTGCAGGAAGCGCTGACAGGCCCCGGCCTTCAGCTTACGGGAAAAGCTTTGAAAGTCCATCTTTGATAAAGCAGGCTCTTCCCCCCTCAAAGTAGGTAAAACCTTTTTCTCTCAAACATCACACTGGAAATACAGATATTTAACTCTTGAAGTTCAGCTGTTGGTATGCAGCGAGCAAGCCGGATTAATGCACATGATCTATACATAAGGTTATCTGCAGAGCCCCACTGCACCGGCTTACGTTTTTCATATCATAAGAGTAGTTTCAGGCGCTTTAAGCAGTTCCTTTCAATAGGATTACGGCTTCGGATAACGTAACCTGCCCAGTAGTTTTTGAGGTTTGACGTTCCAGACATTGTAACAAGGACTGACAATGCCAAGAGGTCTGGCGTTGGCTGCCGACCTTTTGTCTTTAACAATGCTTATTCTTCGTGAATGGCTTTTGTATTAAGGTATGGTATGCATTGTCTGAATAATTGCCTGCGAGCCGAAATGCATATTTTTTTAAATGAAAAAGCACACATTACACCAGGATTCCAGGGCACTGAAGGGGGACTACTTATTGCGTGGACGTGCACATTGTGCGAGAGTGAATGCTGATACACTCGGTTAAACCAGTGCGTGAAAGGGCTGTCCCTTTGCCCATTCTGTGTGTGTTGTGTGTGGGGGTGGGGGTGGGACAAAATGTGAATGATACCACAGCTTGCAGACTGAAAGGGCTGACTAAAAACCCCTTCAACAATGTGTTCATACATACTGCTGTTCCTAAATCGTGATGGGCAGGCGCTGGTTTTGCGAGATGCTCGCAACACACACAAGCAATATCTTGGCTGATGTCAGACCTGAAAAGCTTTGTTATGTCTTTGTTCATGAGGACTTGTAGAGCACGAGGATACAGTGATGGCCTGTAATGTTTGCCAGAGGTGGGGCTTGCACACACATACTTTCACACATAGATACACCGAGCACCTACACACCCATTCACAGCATGCACACTCATACATGCACGTACACACACAACATTACGGAAAAAAATAGTTACTAGGCTGCATCTTAGTTAACGAGGGAATAAAGACCCATTCACTGCCTCTCATAGGGTGACTTTCTGAAAGGTCAGCCCATGAGAAGAAAACCCTCCTTACCTGTCACAGAACGGGTTATCAACAAAACAAAATATAAGCAAGCATTATGGAAATAGTTTGACCTTTGGGCCAAATACACAAACAGAGCACAGACAAATTATGCCGGCATTTTAAACACTGCCCTAGAAATCTTCTGTAGGCACATGATTGGATCTAGAATAGTAATAATCTTGCAAATACCTTAGAACATGTATTCTTCTAGTGTGCACGTCTATAGCACATGCCATTTTTTGCACATTTTGTAAGATAGGCCGAACTATACAGCATTCTCATGTTTCATGCATGAAGTGTGAAATCTCAGCCACTTTGTAGAAGGAAATTCTTTTATTTGACTTTATACCTAACCTACACAATATTATTAGGGGCAGGGGCAGAAGAGGTGCATGAGTACAATTTTTAAATTAACTTTAGTTAATTGGATTAAAAACAGCACTGTGCTTAAATATTGTCTTTTTCCAGTATTCAAAAGGCCCCCTAAGGTAGTCCTGGAGCTATGGCTTTAAACCACTAAGGCTAGAAGAAAGACTTTATTCAGTCTGAAATAATTCAACCCTTACATCACATAAACAACAATATATAAACCAAGATAGCAATAAAACAATAATATAGCAATAATCCTAAAATTAAAAACAAACAAAACCTAATTACCAAGGATAACAATATAAAAGATTCTTTTAAAAAACTCTAGAATACTGCGCCAAGTGATTGCTCCCCTCAAGAACAAACCCAGCCCCCTCCACACCAATGCATCTGAAGCCATTTACAGCCACATAAAAGCAGGACGATATTGCACAAAACCCTTGGGCCTCAACAAGGGTAATAAGAAATGACTTCTAAAAGGTGATAAAAGACACAGAATAATGTAAAATGGGACAAGGTCTGCAGGGACACCCCGTCACAAGGGCAAGGTCTGATAGATTTTTCACCATACTGGCCTAACGGGAAACATAGATTACTTCTAATGATCCCCAAGCGAAATCGAGTGATGAGAGTCCTTTCCCTCACATCATTTATCTCTAAGAGATAGGGCTCAGGGCCCGCCCCCATCTTTAACATAACAAAATCCCTGACTAATTTTTTTCCCTAGAGCCTCCCCTTCTCTTTTAACCCCCCCGGATTCTCCAAAAATTATCCTTTACCCAATTTTTATCACGGCTAGTCAGACCCTCAGGAGTGTCAAACAAGTCAGGCCACCCCAAATCGTGTGCTGCCTTTCTTATATACGTCAGCCAGGGAATATAATTTACATTGTCACAGGCCAAACAGTCCCTTAAAATCTCTCTATTAAAAGTGGCATATTCATTACTCCAAATCGAAATCGATAGCAAGAGGGGAGCCAGCTGAATAATGTCTTGTACAAACTCAAGATCTAGTTCTAGATGCAGGCAAAAACCAGAGGTAATTTGGCCAACACCCAATAGCCTTCCACAGAAACGATTTTCTTCAACAATGGGGGCTCGGGTATCCATATACCCCCAGAGTGCTGCACCATACAACAGGACAGGGAGACATTTTCGCTGTAGATTTCAAGCAGAGGCTTAATAGGTTTACTTCCAACTCTTACAGCAAAATCAAATGTGGCTCCAACTGAGGCATACTCCTTCTAGCAATACAGGGTTTCCATGAACCTTTATCATCAAAAACCACCCCTAAATATGGGAATTCATGAACCCTGCTAATAATTTGATCTTCAACCTTTAGCTGCCCCACCCTACTCAAGGGTCTTCCACTAACCATAAAGTGTGATTTCTTATAAGTAATCTCTAGACCCAAGCCTGGCATGTAAGAGGCAACTACATTACGGAGGCCATTCATAGTGCGGGCCATGAGGACCGCATCATCCGCATACGTCAACACAGGGACATAAGTGCCATTCACCTTAGGGACATCCCTACAGTGTTCCACCAGAAAATCCAACAATCCATTTGTATATAAAAGGAACAGAGTGGGAGCCAAAACACCCCCCTGCCGAACGCCCTTTGTGAGCTTAAAAGCCTCTGAACATTCCCCGTTTATCCCCACCCTCACATTTGCAGCCGATCCTGAGTGGAGATACCGGAGCAACTCTACAATATTAGGATCCATTCCTAACTGACTTATCCTTTCCCACAGTATAGACCGATTTACCTGGTCAAAGGCACAACTAAGGTCCATAAAGGCAAGATAGAGGTGCCCTTCCTGGCTTGCGTATATTTCCCAATTATCATCAGAAGATTAAGGCACTGTTCACGCGTGCCAAGACCTTCCCTAAATCCGTACTGGTCCCGGCTCAAAATTTCCTTTTCTGCCATCCAAACCTCGATTCGCCTTAAGATGATCTGTCCCAAAATCCTCACAGAAGAATCAAGTAGGGAAATGGGGCGATAAGACTTGGGATCATTCCGATCCCCCTTTTTAAAAAAAACTGGGATAATATAGGCCCTTCTCCAGGAGGCAGGAATTCCCACGGTAACTGCCGCATTAAGAACATTTAAGAGAACAGGTGCCCAAAACTGGGGACAAGATTTATACAAATCCATGGGGATAGAATCCGGGCCCGGGGGTTTATTACTAGCACTACCCTGGAGTGCATCAATAACCTCCAGGAGCGAAAACCTGATTGCTAGATTGGGAACCACATCACACTCTTTTTCCCAGTTATTTCTTAGGGGGATTCCCTCAAAATTTCTACAAAAATAATTTACCCAGGCCTCCGGGGCAATATTACAGCCCAAGCCCTCAGATGTCTGTTGCAAAAGAACCTCCATTAACCACCTTCCAAAACAGACCAGGATCCTTCAGGACTGTAGCGCGCTACAACTCTTCCCAGGCTTTTTCTTTAAATGTTACCTTACTCTCCCTCAAAGCCCTTTTATACTTAGCCCCTGCTTCTTTCACAAGGGCCCTATCTCTGGGGTATTCCTTAAGGGCTGTTTTTATATTTGCCCTAGCATCATAACAGGCCTGGTCAAACCACCCACATCTGCGCTTGTTGGGGCGACAGTCTACTGAAGATAAACAGTCTCTAACTACTATGTTTATTTCAGTTATTGCATCCATAACTTTCTTAGGACTCAAAGTATCTCTCAAAAGTATATCCATAAACAGGGGTAGGTCACCCCCCACCAACCTCTCTATAACTTGTTGGGCATCTACTTGTTTCCAGCCAAGTCGCCTACCCTGGTCTCTTATCTTCACTGATGCGGGTCCACCCCGTCCCGATTTACATGGAGCCCCTGGGAGTTTAAAGCACCCTGTAAGGGGGTTATGATCACTTATACATTCCCCAAGCACCTCTCCTCCAGTCATCAGATTTTTCAATAGTGGAGACACAAAAAATGTAATCAATTGTGGTGCCAGACCCTCTACCCACAAACGTTGGGGACTGATGAATATCTACTACTTCAGTGTCCCGGAAATTCAGAAGGCCCAACTTCCCAAGTTCCTTAATCAGAACCCTGCCTCTGGAATCTTGAACATCATCTGCCGAGTAACCCACATAGTCATACTCAAAGGGATTTACCACTGTACTAAGTCGACCCAACTTGGCATTAAAATCTCCTGACACAATGGCACAGAATTCCATCCCCACCTCCTCCATTCAACACTTCAACACCTGAAGAACGGAGAAGAGGATCCCAATTTGACACCCCCCATCCCAGACCGCATTATAAAAATTTACCAACAGAACATTAAAATTGTTAGAAAAAATTCCCATACAGGCAATATTCCCTGTGGTTACAATAAATTTGAAAAGCAGCCACTATCTTAGAAAAACAGATTAAGGTAACCAGGCCACCTTTAGAGCGACCTCCAAGGGACTGAACAGCTGGGATAGCAAATCTATCATACCCATCCCAAGCAGCCAGCCCATCTGACCAGGTTTCCTGGAGCATAATAATATCATAATTAGCCACACACCTAACCCAAGCCTGGTCAGATAACTTGGCATCATACCCCGCAATATTCCAGGAAATAAGATCACACTACAAGATCACCCCCTCCAGCGCAGTCAAAGTCTTGGTGCATTGTCAATCCACCCCTTCCAAGTCAGAGTTTATATTGTTATCTGCTCTCCTGCAAATTGGCTGAAGGGCATTCCGGCCTAGGGGGGGAATCCTGCCAAAATCAGGAGAGGGATCAGCACCCAGTCGCATATGATTTTAAAAGTAACCCAGGGGGGCCATACCAATTGTTTCTGCTCTTGGAAGAGCAGGGCTGTATGAGGAGAGAAGCCGTTGTGCCAGGCCAGGGTATCTAACATTTATAATAACACAATCCTCATTTCCCCTCCTTTTTTTTTTTTAGGCCCAACCCAGTCAATTCTTCTAACAAACAAAATGTCCTCAAGATCCTTACATGACAAATCACAGTTTTTACTCAGCCAATAGCCAGTTTTATTTTTTAGTTGGGCCATAGATTCATTTACACCAGGGGCCAAAGCAGGGACATTTGTCAACACCACCACATAAGGGGCACATGCCGAGGGGAGTTCCAGACAGACCAACGGAGACCTTTTTATTCAACGGTTTCTGGTTAAACTTCCCATCCAGCTGTTGGCAAACCCCCCCCAGCCACCACAGATTCATAGTCAGGTTGCCTGCTGTGGCTGGATCCAATCATGGCCCCCCTACCCATTGGTGGGGCGGTAGTTGAGACCAACGCAGTCTGAGCACAAGCACCTTGGCCCCCAGAATTTGCCGGGTTATCCAGTTGCTGAGGCATTTTCCCCAAGAACCCAGCATCTTCCTCCTGCAAATTCACCTCCTCACTTGGTTGAGACAGACAACACAGGGCCTCACATCGCCCCATAGATTGGCTCCCTTGGCTTCTTAATTCACATAGCCGAGAAGCTGCTTTTTCTATCACCGATAGTTTCGCCACCACAGGAGACAGAATACCCTCGATCATCTCCTTAAATTTTAACAATAAATTGGTTGCATCGCAAGCCATAAACTCGCAGGATTCAGGGCCACCATACAGTTCCTTCGAGTTAACCAAAAGAGATGCTTTCGTTTTGGGGACTGTTTTCTTTAGTTTCTTTTTCTTCCACGGGGAGGACTGCACTTGTCCATAGGGCAGGCCAGAGGAGAGGACAGCAAGAGCCTTTTACTTCTTCTTGACGGCCCGGGTCACCAGAATCCCCTAACTTCTCAGCATGGTCGAGCTCTGAAACTACACATTGATCTCCCCCAGGATAGGCCACCTCCTCCTCCAAGCCCTTCATGGGATCACTAACTACTGAGACGTGACGCTAATCCTCCATCTCCATAGATAACCTCCTCTCTGACAGATCAATTTCCTTAGTCACAACCCCAACAGCTCTAGCGAGAAAGGAGTCCAGTGTGGTGTTTACGCTACCCTGCCTGCCACCACCCCCACCACCACTCATAACTCCAGTTAGCTGGCCCTTTTTCCCTCCCATTACGCAATCAGTGGCACCTCACTAAACTGGGCAACAGGAATCACAGTTTAAAATACAGTCTCTCAGGCAAAGAGTCTCCAGTCACTTATAAAATATAATAAACACAAAACTCACCATCCACGGCAAGATGAAAGGGGGGTGGCCCAGCCCAGCCGATGACGGGCGAAAGATGGGCCCGCCCTTGGCCCGCGCGCGCGTCCCGTGGGAGAAATAAAACGTGCTATAAGAGCTTCAGACCCGGCAACTCCCCCTGCTCCAGCCGTCAGGGAGTCCCCCAGGGTCCAAATGCCACCTCTCCACTAAGGCTATTTGGTAGGCCTGGAACACTGACCTTAAGCAGCTAAAGTTAATTGGTAGGCCTGACACTGACGTTAACTAACTAAGGCTACTGTGTAGGCCTCGAGTTGTGGCCTTAGCCCACTAAAACTACAGTATGGGCCAGAAACTATGAGCTTAAATAATTAGTTATTCTTTAACTGTAGTTCTATAATCTTGGAATTTGATTCTATTGTTGATGTACTGTTTCTGAAGTATTTTTTCTTCATAGAATTAAATGATTACTTTTGAGTATAGTTTAAGACATTACTGCATTCCTCTCCACGCCACTCACAGATGTCTGTGTTCTGATCTGTCCAATTGAAAACTACATAGTTTTCCTTGCGTTCACAGGTGCATATGCAAATTAATTTTTTTCAGCACATATTTCTTAATTATTTGTAAGGAATTCAAAACGGTTTCCAGCGCCAGGGTTTAATCGCAGTTTATCATTGTGAACGCTTAGAAAAGAATTCTGCCTTATAGAACCATGTTTTAGCCGAAACCCTATATACAATGACCTCTATGTTTGTGAACTAAAGTGTGCCACGGAGGACAATTAGACATGAACCCTAAACGCTGGTATTCAGAGACTCTTGAGTCCTTTCTTACCAATTTGAACCTCCACTTTATTGCTCCAGAGTGGTCTAACTTTGCAGCTAGCTGTTGTATTTTGTGTGCACATCTCTCTTCATCCTCCATTCAAATAATATGCATGCATAAAACATATTTTTCATCATTCATGTTACACAGCTTTATACATGAGATCCTTCTTCTACTGCTAGCGTCGTCCAATTGACTGTCCTCCGACCCTAATTTCTAAGGCTCATTGAGGGTAGGATAAATGTAAAAATGTTGAACTCATTAATATTGGCATTTTGTGTCTGTATATAAGTTTTTAAACAGTTTAATAACAATCAGGCATGTCAGTGTTTTCTTCCAAACAAGTCAATAGAATGCAAAGTAGGTCACTGCAAAAGCCCTTTCTCAGCACTTTTTTCAATGTAAATCAATACATTTAATGAAAGACAAAAAAGAGAATTATGAATAATCAAATGACTCTACTTTACCTGTTCTAGAAATCAATTCTAAGAAATCGATGGAAAATTTTATTGTGACCTCCGTTTGAATCAACTGCCAGTAAATGGTTTCAATCCCATTCAGTAGTTGGTGAAATCAAACTGGAGAAAGGATGTCTTTCTATTGGGTAAAGACTAACGGCAGATTCTCAAAACAAGTTAAGAAATATTTGTTAAGTCGTACAAACTATATATATATCTTCCAGTTTTCAGGCACCTCTAGTAATTAATTTATTTCTCAAGGGCACCAACAGTGCTTTAGAACAGTGGTTCCAAACCTTTTGACTTCTGTGGACCCCCACTTTCTCATTAATGGAACCCAGGGACCCTCACTGAATCATCAGTGGAATCCGGGGACCCCCACTGAGTCATTACTGGAAGCATGAGACCTAATTTGTCAATATTTGTTAATATTTTTTAATTTTCTAAGCAGTCGCGGACCCCCTGAGAAGGCTTCACGGACCCCCGGGGGTCCCCGGACCACAGGTTGGGAACCACTGCTTTAGAATAATGGGAGACTGTAGGGCTTCCTCATACTCTCCCATGACTATTCCATCCACTTATATTTTCCAGGGCCCAGCAAGGGCTCTTGACCTGTTTCTTGGTGAGACCAGAAGACAGATTCTATGCTAAGGGCTTTTTTGGTTACTCTATCTTTGTTTTATTTTAAACTTTATGTTAAAAATACCAACAAAACAGAAAGATTAAACGAAGACAAAGAAATCCCAAAATAAACGGGGAACAATTTGAATACCTAGCACCCACAGTCAATGAAACACACAGATGAACATTTTATTTCCAAGCAACCTGATTCTATCCTATTTTTTTCGAAGAACCGCTTCCTCGGTTTCGTGTCTTTAAATTACAGCCCACTTGGATTTCCATAACAGCAATATCTATTTTGTTTAATCAGGACTAGGGGTATTTGGATCTGGTTTGTTTCTTTAGATGGCACTAGTATTGGCACTAGCCTCCATCACAAGCCAGAGATCCTTTTCACAGCATGTAATAAATCAATGAAACTGAGAGCCCTAAAAGAAATGTTCTGCACTTAGGTAGATTTTCTGTGAAAAACAGGGATACATGCCAGCTCTTTCATGGTTAAAATTGATCTTCTGCACACCTTCTTTCTCTGTTAATTCATCCAGTGTAATCCAAACACAACACAATAAGGCTAAACGCTAATGGAAAATATGCCAAATGGAAAAATCCAACTAGGTAGTTAATTTGATTACCAAAATGCCCCATATCAACCAGCATGTGACACTATATTTATACGTCACAAACGCTGCACCCAGAAAAAAAAAATATATATATATAATATTAAAAAAGAAGAGAACTCTGGGTAGTTCCCAAGTTTTGGTGGAAAGCAGCGCCGGTAAGGCGCACTCTGCAACACCAGAGACACTCTAGATTTTCTCACCTCAAATCTCTGTTTATCTAGCAAAGTTTTTAAGCATAGGATCAGCACAGTGCTATCCACGCAGAACTATATAAAGACAAAGTCTTTTGCCATTTGTACAGCAAAATCTTTAAGCATAGGATTGACACACTGCCATCCTCACCGAGGTCAAAACAAAGTGGTTACTTTTACTCATACCAGGTTGGCTTGGATGGTATTTCACCAGTCCAAAGCTGTAATACTGTGCCTGGAGTGGTGAATGGCTTTTGTCATTTTACAGCTCAGCACCTAACCTTGGGAACTACCCAGAGTTCTCTATTCTTTTTTAACCCTGAGCTTGAGGGGGCAGGGAGGGGAGTGTCTGTGTCTGTGTTTATACACACACTGCCTATCTCAAATCTCTGAAAGAAACTCGCACTCAGGAAGTCTTTCAGGAGCAAGAAGTTTAATATCATGGCCCAAAACTCATGAACCTTTTCGACCATAGCAGCAGCCTTGTTCACACACCCAGCTGAGTGTCATGTCCGTATTTAAATTGTTCAACAATGAAAGTACAAACAAAATAATGAAAGGTCCCTGTATATTGCCATCCAGGCACTATCTTGAAGTGGTTGTCTCTCTATAACAATATTTATTTATATATATATATATATATATATGTATATATATATATATATATATATATATATATATATATATAAATGCATAAGTACATATTAGTAATATATGGTCCAAGTGGGTTTACCCCTGTGTAACTCATTACATCTCATGCAACATAATTTTCAATAATATTGTCCATATATATCCGTGTGTAATATTGGCGAAAACTGATTTACTAGGGTAGTCACATTCCCGCTTTCCTTAAGGTGCACACTTCGTTTTCCCACATGACAGTCAAGCATGTTAGCAAAACTGTTAAAATGTGATCCAATACATTAACTAGAAGTTTAACTCAAATGATCAAACAGAATAATTCCTAATTTGGAGATTTGTTCTTACAATCAAACCTGGTCGACAGTATGTCACACAGAAATAATAAGTATTCATGGAACCCTGCCCCTCCCCCCCTCAGAATCCACCCAAACCATCCACAGGTAGTCCACGCTCACCATGGAGGAAACAGTCAGCATCGTTGAAAAGGGCCCACTCCGGAGCCCACATGGACCCCTGCCCACAACACATATACATAAGAGCCAGCACACCCATCGCCCTGAGCTGTGAAACATGATGAACTGCTCCATCAACGCTGGCACCTTCCCTGGACTGGAAACACACAAAATATGCCCTCTCCTGAAGAAACCCTCGGCTGACCCATCAGAACTAGAGAATTTCAGGCCCATCTTGCTGCTACCCTACCCTGCTAAAGTACTGGAGAAAGCAATCAACGCATAACTACAGGATTTCATTGAGGCCAACAACTCCCTGGACAGCTCCCTGTCCAGTTTCCGTGGCAACCACAGCACGGAGACAGCCCTCCTGGCAGCCACCAATGACATCCAATCACTCCTAGACCACGGGCACACGCAGCGCTCATACTCCTCGATCTCTCAGCAGCATTCGACATGGTCTCCCACAGCACTCTACGCACCAGACTCCATGACATAGGAATCCGCGGAAGAGTCCTGAAATGGATCCATTCCTTCCTCTCCGGGAGGACTCAGAGGGTCAGACTCCTGCCCTACACATCCAGACCCACTGGAGTCAACTGCGGAGTTCCCCAAGGCTGCTCACTGAGTCCCACACTGTTAAACGTATATATGGCCCCTCTTGCAGCCATCATCAGAAGCCACAGAATGAACATCTTGTCATATGCCAATGACAACCCATCATTTCCCTCATCGAAGACACGGATACGGCCAAAAGGAACTTCCACTCAGGAATGGAAGCCGTCGCCACCTGGATGAGAGAAAACTGCCTCAAGCTCAACTCCGACAAGACTGAGCTCATCATCTTTGGAAATGCCACCTCAGCTTGGGACCACTCCTGGTGGCCACATCCCTCAGAGCCCCCCTCTGCACTGACTGAGCACGCCCGCAACTTAGGCATCATCCTCGACTCCTCCCTATCCATGACCCACCAGGTAAACTCAGTCGCCTCCTCCTGCATGCACACACTCCGCAAACTTCAGAAAATCTTCAGATGGATCCCAGTAGACTGCCGCAGGACAGTCACCCATGCCTCAGTCACAAGCAAGCTCGACTACAGCAACACCCTCTATGCCAGCACCTCGACTAGAAACATCAAAAAACAACTCATCCAGAACGTCGCCAACAGACACATCCTGGACCTCCCATGCTGAGAACATATTTCCCAACACCTGAGGACCCTCCACTGGCTCCCGGTCGAGAAACAAATCACCTTCAAGCTACTCACCCACACGTACAAGGCAGGACCAGCCTAACCGAACCACCGTGTCTCCTTCCACCCCCACCAGATCCTTCCACTGTGCCCAGCTGGCCCTGGCCCCCATCCCTCGCATTTGTAAAACCATCGCCGGAGGACGTTCCTTCACCAACATCGCAGCAAAGAGATGGAACAACCTCCCCTGCACCTCGGACAAAAGCCCATTGCTCACCATCTTCAGGAAGAACCTCAAGACGTTGATCTTCAGATGAGGCCCCCTCCACTCCGCTCCCGCCACCCCCCCAGCACCTTGAGACCCTCACAGGTGAGTAGCTGCGCTTTACAAAAACTGATTGATTAATTGTCTGTCAAGCTCCCGACAGGCAGGTTGCCGCCAGTGCGGCTGCCTTCTCACAGGCCCCTTTACGAGTTTCCTGATGGGTCAGCGGGCAGAAACAATGTTTCCGCTCACTGGACCAGCAGGAAACAGCCTACAGCATTGTCTACCGCTCATAATAGAGTTGGCAGCAATGCTGAAGTGCGTTGGGTGCACCAGCATTACGACTGGGCTGGCGAGGGAGGCTCCTGCACTGCCCATACCAAATGTAGGGGCCCCCTGCATCCCAGCTCCGCCAGCCTTTTACCACCATTAAATTGCTGGCAAAGAAGGGACTCGTAATACCCAGGGCAGCACTGCTTGCAGCGCTACTCTGGTGGATTAGGGCCACCAGCACTTCTAGACCGACGAAAACTCGTAATCTGGCTGTCTGACCGTGGGTCTACTGCCACAGTCGTAATATGGTAGTTGGATTGCCACATTGGCTAGTCCGACCATCATCGCAGGGTCATAATGACCCCCTTCATCTGTTATACATAAATTACATTAAAGATACTTCTCTTTGGATGAAAAGTACCTCTCCTCTCTCATTTCATAAGTCAGAGTTGTCCTTAGAGGGATCTTCCTATTACCTCCCCTTACTTTTTATGTACAGTATAATATCTAGTTCAATTGGATATCTAAAGTACTCATGTTTTTGCATAGTCAATTTGAATTAAAGCTACATTATGAAATACAAACTATGTTCTCCTTTACAAGTTACCAATACAAGTTATTATGTTTAACTTTACTATATCACTATCTAAGATCAGACAACTTATCACTTATCACTGAATGCAAAAAAAATGCTCTCTTTGAATCGCTGACCCTTTAATCAAAATATTTGATTGAGCCGAATGTGCATATAACAATAATATTGGTCACGTAGTCCTTTGTAGCTCCAAAACAAAATACATTTCAGGCATGTACAACTGGCCCTGTAGGTTTTTTTTTTTAGAAAGCTGTACAAATCACTGACTTAAACTACATGCCATCAAATTATTTATTGTTGAGCATTTGCCTCTTAAAAACATGTTTTCCTCCATCAGTTTTTTAGTGTGTGTGCCAAACTAATCAATACATATAAATTTAAAGTTGCCATTTATGCTTACAACTCTGCCCTCATAATTAAATACTGTAATCTAAGGAGCCTATTGGATTGGGCATTCACACATCTCAAAGACTTCTCTCCCAAATACTGTATGTACTGTTACCTGTCTCAGTAAAAGAGCCTAACCATGGCATTCAAGCATGAATTCATTCACGTACTGTATGTACTGTTATCTGCCTCAGTAAAGGCCGAATCATGCCACGTGTGTTATGTGCTGTTGTGTCTTGGTAAGGGGCAGAACCGTGCCACATATAGATGAATCCACTCACATGCTCTATGCACTGCTACATGACACTGAGGAATAGGTCCATGGACACACAGATGAGTTTCCTCGCACGTTTTATGTACTGCCACCTGCCTCTGTAAGGCGCAGACCCATGCATCAAATATTGTATGTATTGAAACCTGTAAGGGACCGAACCATGCCCCACCCAGATAAATTCACTGCCATGTTGTATCAACTTCTGCTTGTCTCAATAAGGGACCGTGAGATACTACATGTGCTGTCTGTACTGATTGCTGCCCCTGTAAGTGACAAGAATGATGACACACACAGGTGAATGCACTAACATGTATGTACTACTATCCATCTCAATAAGGAGAGAACAAGACTACGCATAGATGAATATGTTCACATGATGTATGTACTGCTATCTGTCTCTGTAAGGGACTGAACCATGCCATATGTAGATGAATTCCCTCACATGCATGTTCTGTTTGCTACCTGTCTCAGTAAAGTACAGAATGATGCCACGCATAGATGAATTCACTCACATTCTCTATGTACTGCTACCTGCCTCAGAAAGAGAGCGAATCATGCCACGAATAGATGCATTTACTCACATGTATGTAGTTTTAGCTTTCTCAGTAAGAGACAAAACGATATCGCACAGATGAAATTTCTCAATTATCGTATGTTCTGCTGCCTGTCGGACAAATGTGCAGCTCTCCCCTTTTGTATGCACTGCTACCTTTGTTAGTCAGAGACGTAACCCTACTGCATACATGTGAATTGTATCACTTATTCTGTGTACCGATCCCCAGACCAATTAAGGATGTAACCACACAACAAAAACATTAATTCTCTCACGTGCCTTTGGACTGCTTCCTCTCTAGGCAAATGATGAAACAACACCACACATACATGAATCCTCTGAAATGTATACACTAATATGTCTCCGTGAGACATAACCATATGTACTGCTAGCGCTATGAAGCGCATCCCCATAGCACTGAGACTTGAATTCTCTCACTTACCTACGTACTGCTAGTTGTCTCTTTAAAGCTTCTCTCACATATTACACGTACTGCATCTTGTCTCAGTAAAGCTGCTACTCTATCACAGAGCTCACATTTACTAAATATACTTTGTCTCACGGGGGACCTGACCATACCCCAACAAACTCGCAATCTCTAATTTCTTGTATGCGCTCCTTCCTGTGTTGAAGGATGTAAGCGTGCCACACACATTGCACAGTAGAGCTGCATAATAATTGAAAGCATTATGTTTTAACTTTTTATCAGTGATTAAATGATTTTACCCTGCCAAAGGGACTCAGCACTGCTATTACTAAAACCATAATCTGCGCATCGGCTACTCACCCTCTTTGTGTAGTCCATAGCTTTGAGGATGGAGAGATTGAGGGTCTCCAGGGAAGATAGAACATCCTCGTAATCTCCCATGTGATTAGCAAAATAATCTGAAAGAACAAGAAAAAGTATCATTTTATAAATTTGCATGCCATCTCTTTGACACTTAATTGTCTGCCATTGGGGTGAAAGTGTTTCTCTGTGCACGACATTTGCCCTGTGCTTAGCACCCACACACCATGACAAACGTCGATTTTAAGCAGAGCAGAAAAGCCTCTGCCCACAGAGATGACATGGTAATTGCCCGACAGAAAAGAGAATTTATAATCAAGCACTTTGTTAACCAGCTCAAAATATGGATCTAGGCTTGAAGCCAAGGAGCTTCAATAACATTCATAGGATTCAAAGACGAGATGATGAGCGGGTGTGCACTAATGCAAAAAAATGTGTGCCATTTGGTCACAGCATAAGAACAAGCAAAGGCAAACTCTAAACCAGTATATATGGGCATCACGAAGATTATGGACATATCAGAAATAAATTACATCTTCGAAGCTGATCAGTGCATACTTTGATCTGTTTTCAGTGTCCTCTTTATAAACTTGTGGTATAAAATGACCTTGATACCAGGTCATAAAACTGGAATCGAAGCTCGAGCAGAACCTCTGTTGCCTTGGTGTCCTGTCTGTTAAATGGCAAACCTTTTCAAAGTCCAATGGAGGAAAGCCCAATACCCAGTATATCAAATGACATGTGATTGTACAACTGAATATTGACCAGAGAATACCGAGGTACAAGATCATTGAGGACAGACTATAGAGGACTAAAATATCAAAAGATAAGTGCATATAGGGAAGTATAGACCTACTATTCCTGAATCCACATCCATCTACCGTGAAGATACATTGCCAAGTTGCACAGATGTAGAGATGGGTATTGAAAATCTAGACTTGCCTGTTGATATTTAATTTTAAACAGTTTGTCTTCAATTTTGTGTCATCGACATTATGATATCAGCCTTCAGGGTGTTCAGCATAACAATCGAGCAAATAAGTACATGACATTAGCCAGGCAGGTAAGAGTGAAAATATGATTAATGTAAAAAGACATTCTGACCAACCATCCTCAGGATCCATCTTCAGGTTGATGCAGTAGCAAGGCCTCTGCCCAAAGTTCTGTAGAGGGAAACCAATAGCACCTTTGTTGCCCGCTGTGCCTGGAAGGCAGGAGTCTCGGACTGTAGGATAATACCAGAGTTGGCGCTTCTGGCAGCAGAAGTAGGGCAAAACGCTTAAATAAAGACAAATACTAAAATAAAGGCCGGAAAAGGCCTGTTCATTAGGCTGCAGAGAACACTTCAACAGCAAAATGCTTTTTATTTTTTGCAGGACTGTCCCATTGTCTTGCACTGCTCCTGGAGAAGGCATTACGCTTTGCATACATCCATTATTTTTGCTATTGCTGAGTGCAAACGTTGTTTGTTCTTCACTATTTAGGCAGTTTGGAGTAATTTCATGTTACTCTGATTTAAAATTACTGTAAATTATGCATTACTTCTGTTTGGATAATTGTGAGTAATTTGGCACACAAATCCTTCCACAGGAGCAAATGCATCCTCTGGTCCATTTTTTCCCTAAGAATACAAAACTATAGACTGGGCTATGGTCCTTGCTTAATCCCTATAATCTTGCTTCATTTTGCTATAATTTTGCATAATTACGCTTCAGAAATTTGTGTGAGTTACGCCCACCTCCTACCTTCTTCCTTATTTAACTACAGTGCAACGGAAGAATACTTATGTATTGATCATAAAGCAAATAGCTTATCTATCTAATGTCTACTGCTTTGTACATTACAGCAGGGTCCGTTTAAAATAATGTTAATATGTGTTGAATTTACAGTACACTACAACCACTCGCTAGCTTTTTTATTTTTTTTATTTTTTGTTTACACAATTTGGAATTCCACCCACAGTGTCAATGCAATATTCTAGGCTGATAACACGATTTTTGGCTGGGGTCAAAGCCTCACAAGTATCTAGTTTATTCACTTAGTTAATTGGGGCTCCTAGATGGAGGAAGTAAGGACAGCAGTTTTTAACTGTGCTTAAAAGTGGTGGAGAAAAAAAATCCCAAACTTTTTACTCTACATATTTAGTTACATTTTTTTTTTTTTTTTTTAACTATTCAAGTTTCTCAAGTCCTGCAAACCTTTAAATTGACATAAAACTGTCAACAAGCTTTGTTTATTTATTTCTAAACTTATTTATTTGTTTTATAATGAGGAAGGGCTACTCAAGTTATTTTCCATTAACAAGTAAGGTTAAAATCATAAAAAGAGCCCTGTTCTAGGAAAAGCATCAACTGAAAACGACCGCTGGCAAAGCAAATTGCTCTGGAATTGGCAAACTGGTGTATTGGTTATTTTTTTTATTCTAGTACCAGCGCATGTCACAAAATTAAAGAAAAGAAAGAAAACCTGTAACTACTTAACCATAGTTGCCATATGCTGGAATTTAAACATTGGTTAAAAAATGAACCATTGCTTAAGATTTGAATAGAGCAGCATGGTTGCTTCTTAGCTGTGTGAAGTGTTTAGAACCAACATAGAAACCATTTTAGTTTTAATGCACATCAGCTGGAAAATGTTTCACATTAGCACATAAAAAGCTACTATTGACTTTGAATTATTAGAGCTTGAAAACATAGCTTGAACACAAAAGCATGGAGTAAAAATTTACATAATGGAAAAAAAAAAAAGTAGTGACAAAATATTTCTCCACCAGCCCTGGTACTGAAGCCCACTTCTATGCGATGGATGCGCACACGCAATGAGGAAAAGTGCTGTCACAGCGCGTGCAAGAGAGCCGCTGGCTGCAGTGGACGACCCTTCTCCCACACTTTATGCTGTGGCAGGAGGAAACAAAATGTGAACAGACACATTTATGAAGAAAATTAACTCAAAGCCCCTCTATGTATATCTATATATTTTTTCATTTACTCATATTTATTACATGAGGATATGAAAAAAAGATGTCTATAGGATAGGCTTAAAAAATGCAGTTACAAAGGAAGTTGAGCATTAAAGTAACACGAGTATCCGTGGAGAAAAAAGGAAGCTGATGTATGAGGTGGGGGAATAGTAGCATGGGAACTGGGTGATGGTCCTCCTCTTCTATGCGGGTTAGTAGAGATGGCCCTAGGATAACAGAAACCAACACGGGCGGGGAAAGAAACATCAGGACTCACTGGCAGTGCTTAATTTGTAAATAACAAGGTTCCAGTGCTGAAAGCCCTCCTCTTAAACACGCGGCTGCTGCAATTAAATGTGGGAACACGGAATATTGAGGTAGCATAATCCTGAACCCATCTCGGGCCACTTCATTTCATCTAAAGCCGCTCCCTGCCACTTCAGCTCACTCCTGCAGCTTTCTGCTTTCTCAGATTGTGACGCTTTTTCGTTTTTCTCTTCCTCGTCTTTCCCATGTGTGCCTTTTGCCCGCAGCAAATGCTTGAGGCAGAAGAGTAAGCCCCGGCCCTCAACAATAAGTGCGGGTGCTCAGCACCGGAAACAACAAGCTCAAATTAAGCACTGCTCACTGGTGCATTTGTGCTGGAGACAAGGGTAACTCACAGGGTTTACCAGCTCTTTATAAGAATTGTATGCTTGAATATTATTTCGATTCACTACCAATCTGTTTTTTGGTCATGGGAATGCTTGCTAAGGAATCATTCAGTGGGTGTGTTGGTTTCAATATATACTATAACTGGGAATATTATTGGAGCTGTAGATTGGAAGAGGTTTCTATGCTAGGTGTATACGGGATTCTAAAGCTACACGAGTCACGGTGTCATCCTCAGTCTCTAATTTTCTTCTTCCTGCCTGCATGTGACTTCTTTTTCCATTATATCATCCAGTAGTTAAAAATAATTTTTTGTTCTAGTGTTTGAATAATAGCAAATATTCTGTAAATAAATATCACATATGCATTATTAGGAAATGCTTGCAGTGGGCGCCCGTAATCTTGGATCATCATCCCAGCACACATCAGTCTTGTTCCAGTACGGAAAAGAGCTGAAGGCACATCTCTTGAAGGAATAACTTATACCTCATTGACCGAGAGCCTTCGATTCTCACTGGGCAGCACCAGTGGCAGGCACTTAAGAAAACTTTTGGGCCATTGCATTTTTTGATTTACTTTTTACAAATAAAGCACTGACTAAATGGCTTGTCGGTTATTTAGTTTGACTAGGGTACACGGTTGTGTACAAGCTGATGAGTGAGAGTGGATGTGCCATCGTGAGTCAGTCCACTCTGAGCGCTGAAAGTCAGAATTCTATGTAAAAAAAAAAAAGGTGCAGCCTTAATTTGCTGTTTTAAATTTAAACCAGTTTTTATTCAAAGAAAAGAGAAAAACAATATTAAAAAAGCTTGAAGAAACACAGTGAAGAAAAGACGCTTAGCCCATTAAAAAGCATCACGCTGCGGCTGTTCACATGGTATGAAGGAGCATTGCCGTTGCACGGCACTTAGTAAATTGCAGGCACATTATGAACAGAAAATAGCATTATTAAACACCGAATCGCAACCCTGTGCTGGTGTCGGCTTCCAATTATTCCCGCGTATAAGCTGCTAAATGGCTCTATAGGGTGCCCTGACAGCAGGCCGTGTCTATTCTTAGGAGAACGTCTTGCAGGAGATGATCCGCCGCCATCAGAGCCAATGCGACTTCCGGCGACTCCACTCTGGGGAAATAGCAGCACGCGGCTTCCGTAAATTGTTCTAGAATAGTTGTCTGGTAAAAGCAGAAGTAAATGAAAAGTGACGCTTTTTAAAGTGCTACTGTCGCCAGCCATTTTCTTTCGCAGTAGAGATTGCATTTAGTTACTTTTTCTTTAGTAGAAGCAAAGTGCTGATTTATTTCTAAGCAACGCTTATGGAAATGGGAATATTGGCTGGCATCTAGTACAACAGCTTTCCATGATGATGTCACCGAGTATTAAACATCATTCCAGAGAAGAGATTTTGGTTGCCTAGTTGAAAGATTTTTTCTGCGATGGTGCGCTTTGTGCCAAATAGCAGAACAATACACCAATACACATTGCTTGAAATTATCTGAATTTTGTCCGGGGATCCTTGTGAACACTGTTTTTGTTTATTTTCGTTTAAAAAGGTAATACACATTATTGTTGTACCCGACAGCATTAGGGTGGTCCTCCCTCAACTTTGTTCCTGCCTCCGTCCATTTTTCTCAACTAATTTTTGCTGGTTCTAGGACTCTGCACACTTCACTACTGCTGACCAATGCTATAGTGCTTGTGCTGTCTCCCCTGAACATGGTAACATTGGCTCATACCCAATTGGCATATAATTTACTTGTAAGTCTCTAAAGTGCACTACATGTGCCCAGGCCTATAAATTAAATGCCACTAATGGACCTGCAGCACTGATTGTGCCAACCACATAAGTAGCCCCCTAGCTATGTGTCAGGCCTACCGTTGCAAGCCCTGTGTGTGCAGTTTCACTGCCACTTCGACTTGGCATTTAAAACTTCTTGTCAAGCCTTAAACTTGCTCATTATTACATAGAAATCACCCCTATAGTAGGCTCTAGGTAGCCCACAGGGCAGGGTGCTATATAAGTAAAAGGCAGGACATGCACTTGCAAGTTTTACATGTCCTGGTATTAAAAAACATCCAAAGTCATTTTTCACTACTGTGAAGCCTGTTCCTCTCATAGGCCTGCATTGGGAATTCTCTTATCTACCTTCAAGTGGTAATTTCTGATCTGAGAGGGGTGGCCTTGTCATGTTTGGTATAGTGAGATTGGTAGTGAGTGAGAAATCCTACTTACTGGTGAAGTTGGATTTAACGTTACTTTTTAAAAGTGTAATTTCTAAAATAGTAGCCATTTCTGTGTACTTGCTGCTCTCTCTGTGCCTTACACTCTGTCTCCAATCCACATATTGTCTGTGCTGGTTGATGGCTCCTCTTGTGCATTCCACCCAGACAGCCATAAACACAGGGCACTCATCTGCATACTGAGGGGGGTCTTCCTGGGCAGGAGTGGTGGAGGAGCTCTCCATTATACTTCAAAGGCTAGTGGCCTGACCTAACACAAAGGACTGTTTAACCCCCACAGATCTCCTGGCAGTCAGGACTGTGTTAAAAGGGGAATTAGTGCGTTTCAAAACCACTCTTTGAAGTTTGCCTCCACTTCAAAGGCACATTTGAGTATATATACTGGGTCTGTGACCCCCTAAAATCAGACACTTCTGGACCTACAATTAGACCGTGTCAGAGGAACTGCAGTGGTGCCCAAAGGACTGAACTGTTTTTCCGGAAGGACTGCTCTCCTGCTTGTTGCCCTGCTGCTCCCTGACTCTGCTGGAAGGACCTTGCCTTCCCCACAAGTGATCTCCAAGGGCTTTGGCTGAGCTTGCCTCCTGTTAAAGAAGTCTTAGGGCCATCAAAGATTTCACCAGAGGAAGATAATCCACCACGTCCGAAAATCAACGCACCACCTGTAAAAATCAACGCCTCACCTGAAGAATCGATGTAGTGCCTGTCTCGTGGCTGATAGATCGCTGCATCGCCTACCATATCGATGTAGCACCTGTTTCATCATCGCAGTGTGTGTTGGATTTTCCACGCATCGTCCCTGGGCACCTAAACATCTCTGCACCACAGTAAGGAGCCGAGGCTGTGCACCTGGAAATTGACGCATCACCTTGCCTGCGAGGAAAGAGTCTGCATTATCTCCGCAGCGTCAGGAAAATCAACGCATCTCTTTACTTTCGGATTCATCACCTCCTCTGCGGCTCTCAGCATTATTGGTGATGCATCCCAGGTACCTTATGCTAAAAAGATGCAACCATTGATTCCTATGGATTACGATTTGCCTAAACCTCTAAAAAGTGACATCTCAACTTGTGCATATTGGACTGTTGTTGTTTTTGTCTTATTTTATTCAGATAAATAGCATCTATTTTCCTAAACTGGTGTGGAGTACTTTTTGTGGTGTTTGAGCTGTTACTCTATGAATTATTGCACAAATACTTGACACATTGTTTTCTAAGTTAAGCTTGTCTGCTCTGTGCCAAGCTACTGGAGGATAAACACAGGATAATTTAGGTTGTGGTGTTAGTTACTCTGGCTAGGATTGTGGTCCCTACTTGGACAGGGTGCATTTCTAACCTTGCTGACCAGTGGTGAAGATAGGACTTTTGTTTGTACATTGCCATACAATAGCTATGCGTACACTACCTACCCACATTTAAAGTCAATTTCATTTTTTTTCTTTTTTTGCAATTTTCCCTGCTTTGCATTTTTAAAACATCCTATACATCATGTCTCTGGCTGGTTCTACAAGTGGAGCAATGAAGCCTGAGCTGGCTAAGCTGGAGGATTACACAGTTAATCAGTTGAAACAGTTTTTGGAAAGGGATGGGGGTACCTGCCAGAGGAGCCATTAAGAAGGTGGAGTTTCAAATGGTGCTGAGGGCCTGAGCAGAGTCCTGCTTCCAAGAGAGTGATGAGTTGGGGGGAACATGTAAATGGCTTTTTCGAAGAGCTACCTTAAGCTGTTGAGGGGAACACCCTTGAATTTGTGCTTCCTCCTAGGGCAGGGAGCAGTATCTCTAGTCATGGCCAGGCCTCAGAGGAAAGGAAAGGGGATAGAAAATACAGCTGCAGTTGGGAAAATTAAAAATGGAGGCAAAGGAAAGGAAGGCTGAAAGGGAAGCCAAGGAAGCTGAAAGAACCTTAACAGAAAATAACTGACTTCTAGCTCATGAACTGAGTCTAAAAGTGCTGGACCTCAAGGCTAGGCAGTCTGATTCCAGCAGTGATGGTGGTAGCATACGTACAGTACCTGATAGAGACAAGAACGTTTGAATACCCAAAGATTTGGTGCCCAGTTATGTGGTGGAAGATGATATTGATAAGTGGTTTTCTGCTTATGAAGTTACACTGAGGATCCATGTGGTTCCTGAAGAGCACTTGGGGGGGGGGGGGGAAGGGGTCTGTGGAAACACATGCTAACACTTGGGAGGAACACACTTCTAACCTTATAGGTTGGGGACTAGATCAACTACACTCCCATGAAACCCCATTTTGACTGCCACTGTCAAATTTGGACTAAACCCTGAGAAGTATCACCAAAGATTCTGGGACAGGAACAAGCTCCCCAACCAATCCTGGGTAGATTTAATTGATTATTCCATTAAGGTACTGAATGACTGGGTGCGGGCTAGCAAAGTTAATGACTATGTTGGGTTGTACAATTTATTCCTGAGAGGGCACATGCTCAGTATCTGTTTTACAGAGTTGCGCCAGCGCCTAGTTGAAAGTAAGCTGACTGATCCCCAGAAGCTTGCTGAGGAGGCAGACGTCTGGGCTAGCACCAGAGTGTTCAAAATAGTATCTTGGGGGGACACCTACAGAGGTGGTCAGGGTTCCCACCAGAAGAAAGAGGGGAGTGAAAAATTACTAATACGTTCTCCAAAGCCCCCCAAATAATTCCCAAGGGAGTAGTGGTAACTAATCCCAGTCCGATCCTAAAAAGAGGGGGTTTTATGACCATAAGACAGGGAGGTTTTTACCCCAATGTACAGAGTGCTCCACAACTATGGTCACTCTAAGCATGACTCCAAATGTTCCAAGAGGGCACAACCCCCTACTGGAGGGCAGACACCTGGGTTGGCCAGTGTGGATCGCTCAGGGAGAAGATAGTCCCAGCTGGTTTTAGGGAACAGACAGAGGTAACTCTAGCTTACCTGGGGGATAAAGGTATGGTGCCAAATGCCCACATGGCTGCTAATACTTCCAAGTATAGGCAGTGAATCACCATTAATGGGCAAAGGGTGGTGGCTCTACATGACACAGGGGCCAGCATAACAGCTGTCAAGTGTCAGTTGGTGTCAGCAGAACAGGTCCTACCAAACACATTCCACCAAGTCATAGTTGCCGACAATCATGAGAGCCATCTACTGGGGACTCTGGTTCCCTGTGAGTGGGGCGAGGTCTCTGATACTCTGAAAGTTGTGGTGAGCCCTGCCATGCCTGTAGATTATCGGTTAGGCAGTGACCTGCAACACACTACCTGGAGGGAGGTAGAGCTGAGGTCTCACTTGAAGATGATGGGATTGCCTGAGTGGGTCTGCATGACCACACAGACCATAGCTGCCTGGGAATTGAGTCAAGGGCATCTGGAGTCCAGAACAAGGGCCCAGTCAGCTACCAAGAACAGGGGCAAGGGGCGTGGGAAACCAGTCCCAGAAGTTCCCTCGGTGAAGGTTGATGGGGTCCCTGAGGAAGAGGCCTCTGAGCCTACTGCGGAGGGCATTGCCACCTTATGTGACCTACATGAGCTTGCTAGCTTAAGGTTAAGGGTGGGCCTACCAGGGAGCAATTCTGCAAAGCACAGAGAGAGTGTCCCACTCTTGAGGGCTTGAGGTAACACTCATCAGCCCATGCAGCATGTAAAGCCTCTGGGGATCACCTAATCTACAGGGAGAATGATCTCCTCTAGAGTGAGCCTAAGGCTGTGGGTACCGGGGCAGCATGCGTGCTAGTGGTCTCCCAGTGTTACCGGGCATTTCTATTTGATTTGGCTCATGACATACGCCTGGCAGGACGTTTAAGGCAAAATAAGACATTCACCAGGCTTGCTGCCCACATTTATTGGCCCAGAATGGAGACAGCCTCAGATACATTCTGCAGGTCCTGTCCCACCTGCCAGGTCAGTGGGAAGTCCGGGAAAAAGCTGAATGCTCCCCTGGTCCCACTTCCATCATTGGAACCCACTTTGAAAGGGTGGGCATCAATGTCATTGGTTCCTTGGATCCTTGGATCCCCAGGCAACAGGTTCATCCTGGTCTTGGTGGGACATGCCACCAGCTACCCAGAGGCAATCCCACTGAGGATAGTGACTGCACCTTTGGTGACCAGAACTCTGAAGGAAGGTGATACCGGTCCAGGATGCTTATTTCCAGTCCAGGGAGGACCTGGCTGGCAGTTCGGGCTGGACTGTTCCCATGGGGAACAGGGCCAAGGCTGTTTTGCATATGGCTGGGTCTAAACTGGGGTGCAATGTTGAGAAAAAGAATTGATGGATTCAATCCAGATCTGTGACTGGGGGTGAATGTTTGATTGGTTCCGCATTCCGTTCATCATTTGTGTTTGTTTGTTTGTGTCACACAAATGGACCTGCAGCACCGATTGTGCCACCCACATAAGTAGCCCCTGAGCTATGTGTCAGGCCTGCCATTGCAAGGTCTGTGTGTGCAGTTTCACTGTCACTTTGTCTGGGCATTTAAAACTACTTGTCAAGCCTTAAACTCCCCCTTTCTTACATATAGGGCCCCTAAAGTAGGCTCTAGGTAGCCCAAAGGGCAGGGTGCTATGTAAGTAAAAGGCAGGGCATGTACTTGTAAGTTTTACATGTCCTGGTAGTGAAAAACATCCAAAGTAATTTTCACTATTGTGAAGCCCGTTCCTCTCATAGGCCAGCATTGGGAATTCCCTTATCTACCTTTAAGTGGTAATTTTTGATCTGAGAGAAGTGGCATTGCCATGTTTGGTATGGTTAGAATGGTAGCGAGTGAGAAATCCTGCTTACTGGGGAAGTTGGATTTAACATTACTATTTTAGAAATGCCACTTTTAGAAAGTAGGCATTTATGTGCACTTGCTGCTCTCTGTACCTTACAGCTTGTCTCCAATCAGGGTCTGGTCTGTACTGGTTGACAGCTCCCCTTGTTCATTCCACCCAGACAGCCATGAACACAGGGCACTTAGCTACATCTGCATTCATCTGCATACTGATGGGTCTTCCTGGGTAGGAATGGTGGAGGGGCTCTTCATTACACTTCAAATGCTAGTGGCCTGACCTTGTACAAAGGACTGATAACCCCCACAGATCTCCTGGCAGACAGGACTGGGTTGAAAGGAGAACTGGTGTACTTCAACACCACTCTTTGAAGATTTCCTCCACTTCAAAGGCACATTTGGGTATATATACTGGGTCTGTGACCCTCTATTAGCAGACACTTCTAGACCTACAACTGTACTCTATTAGAGGGACCTCTGTGCTGCCCAACGGACTCATCTGGACTGCTTTTCTGGAAGGACTGCTCTCATGTTTGTTGCCCTGCTGCCTCCTAGCTCTGCCTAAAGGACTTTGCCTTCCCCCACAAGTGATCTCCAGGGTCTTTTACTGAGCTTGCCTCCTGTTAAAGAACTCTCAGGGCCATCAAAGACTTCAACAGAGGGAGAAAATCTACTGTATCAGAAAATCAATGCAACGTCTGCGAAAATTGATGCATCGCCTGCAGAATCGATGCAGAGCCTAACTTGCAGTTGAAAAATCTCGGCAACGCCTATCAGCTTGATGCAGAACCTGTTTCATCATCGCAGCATGTTTTGGATTTTCCATGCATTGTCCCTGGACAATAAAAATATCCCCACACCGCAGTAAGGAGCCAAGGCTTCTCACCCGAAAATCAACCCATCACCTTGTTTGCGAGGAAAGAATCGACGCATCACCTTCACCGCACCAGAAAAATCAGTGCACTGCTTTACCTTCCGACATCTCACTCCCTCTGTGGCCTTGAGCATCGTTATTTTTGATGCCTGCCAGGTACTAAAAAGATATAACCTTTGATTCCTATGGATTAAGACTTACCTAAAATTGTGCATATTGGATTCTTGTCACTTTGGTCCTATTTTATTCAGATAACTATTATCTTTTTTCCTAAATTGTTGTGGAGTACTTTTAGTCGTATTTACACTGTGTACTGTATGATTTATTGCACAAATACTTCACTTATTGCCTTCTAAGTTAAACTTGCCTGCTCTGTGCCAAGCTACCACAAGGTGAGCACAGGATAATTCAGGTTGTATAGTTACTTACCCTGACTAGGATTGTGGTCCCTACTTGGACAAGGTGCATACCTCTGCCAACTAGAGACCAAATTTCTAACAATTGTGCTTTGTGATTTTCTGTGTGTAGAATGTCTTTTACACCTCCCGAAAACGTGTCTTCAAAAGACTGAACAGTCATTTATCAATTTGTGAACCTGCTTATATCTAGCAAATAAAATGGAGTCCTTTGGTTGCATTCACTGCTTTGTACCTGACGGAAATCACCAGCAAGTCACTTTCAAGACAAATCATGTGCTTTTCCACCGTTTTTTTTAATCCTTAATGTTGTATTTCTGTATATGAGTTGGTCAATTGCATGTATCAATCCGTGAACATGGTTTAGGTTGTGTTATTAGTTTTCTTGCGAAGTCATTATTTGAATATTCAAGATGGGAACAATTGATGACTGGGCCTTTAGGGAGGAGTACCATATAACAATTTTGAATAAATTACTTCTACTATAATTTGATACTGTAAAAGAGAATCATTGTGTGACTCATCGAAAGGTGCGTGGCTTGCTCACAGAGTCTGACGCACTGATGTTTGTGGGACATTTTATTTCCTTATAGGGTCCTCAAAGCCCACCTGTTGCTTACAATTGGTTGGCTTCATTGTCACTCTTATTTGCTTTCCTCATATTTGTTTGTGTGCATGGGCTTTTGTAGGAAAGTACCATGTAGCCTGGCATGTTACCCCCATTTTTCACTGTATATATGTTGTTTTAGTTGTATGTGTCACTGGGACCCTGGTAACCCAGGGCCCCAGTGCTCATAAGTGTGCCTGGATGTGTTACCTGTGTAGTGACTAACTGTCTCACTGAGGCTCTGCTAATCAGAACCTCAGTGGTTTTGCTCTCTCATTTCTTTCAAATTGTCACTAACAGGCTAGTGACCAATTTTACCAATTTACATTGGCTTACTGGAACACCCTTATAATTCCCTAGTATATGATACTGAGGTACCCAGGGTATTGGGGTTCCAGGAGATCCCTATGGGCTGCAGCATTTCTTTTGCCACCCATAGGGAGCTCTGACAATTCTTACACAGGCCTGCCACTGCAGCCTGAGTGAAATAACGTCCACGTTATTTCACAGCCATTTTTACACTGCACTTAAGTAACTTATAAGTCACCTATATGTCTAACCTTTACCTGGTAAAGGTTAGGTGCAAAGTTACTTAGTGTGAGGGCACCCTGGCACTAGCCAAGGTGCCCCCACATTGTTCAGGGCCAATTCCCCGGACTTTGTGAGTGCGGGGACACCATTACACGCGTGCACTACATATAGGTCACTACCTATATGTAGCTTCACAATGGTAACTCCGAATATGGCCATGTAACATGTCTATGATCATGGAATTGCCCCCTCTATACCATCCTGGCATAGTTGGCACAATCCCATGATCCCAGTGGTCTGTAGCACAGACCCTGGTACTGACAAACTGCCCTTCCTGGGGTTTCACTGCAGCTGCTGCTGCTGCCAACCCCTCAGACAGGCATCTGCCCTCCTGGGGTCCAGCCAGGCCTGGCCCAGGATGGCAGAACAAAGGACTTCCTCTGAGAGAGGGTGTTACACCCTCTCCCTTTGGAAAATGGTGTGAAGGCAGGGGAGGAGTAGCCTCCCCCAGCCTCTGGAAATGCTTTCTTGGGCACAGATGTGCCCAATTCTGCATAAGCCAGTCTACACCGGTTCAGGGGACCCCTTAGACCTGCTCTGGCGCGAAACTGGACAAAGGAAAGGGGAGTGACCACTCCCCTGACCTGCACCTCCCCTGGGAGGTGTCCAGAGCTCCTCCAGTGTGCTCCAGACCTCTGCCATCTTGGAAACAGAGGTGCTGCTGGCACACTGGACTGCTCTGAGTGGCCAGTGCCACCAGGTGACGTCAGAGACTCCTTCTGATAGGCTCCTTCAGGTGTTGCTAGCCTATCCTCTCTCCTAGGTAGCCAAACCCTCTTTTCTGGCTATTTAGGGTCTCTGTCTCTGGGGAAATTTTAGATAACGAATGCAAGAGCTCATCCGAGTTCCTCTGCATCTCTCTCTTCACCTTCTGCCAAGGAATCGACTGCTGACCGCGCTGGAAGCCTGCAATCCTGCAACATAGTAGCAAAGACGACTACTGCAACTCTGTAACGCTGATCCTGCCGCCTTCTCGACTGTTTTCCTGCTTGTGCATGCTGTGGGGGTAGTCTGCCTCCTCACTGCACCAGAAGCTCCGAAGAAATCTCCTGTGGGTCGACGGAATCTTCCCCCTGCAACCACAGGCACCAAAAAGCTGCATTACCGGTCCCTTGGGTCTCCTCTCAGCACGATGAGCGAGGTCCCTCAAATCCAGCGACTCTGTCCAAGTGACCCCCACAGTCCAGTGACTCTTCAGTCCAAGTTTGGTGGAGGTAAGTCCTTGCCTCACCTCGCTGGGCTGCATTGCTGGGAACCGTGACTTTTGCAGCTACTCCGGCCCCTGTGCACTTCCGGCGGAAATCCTTTGTGCACAGCCAAGCCTGGGTCCACGGCACTCTAACCTGCATTGCATGACTTTCTAAGTTGGTCTCTGGCGACGTGGGACTCCTTTGTGTGACTTCGGGTGAGCACAATTTCACGCATCCTTGTAGTGCCTGTTTCTGGCACTTCTCTGGGTGCTACCTGCTGCTGAGAGGGCTCCTTGTCTTGCTCGACGTCCCCTCTCTCTTCTGGTCCAATTTGCGACCTCCTGGTCCCTCCAGGGCCACAGCAGCATCCAAAAATGCTAACTGCACGATTTGCAGCTAGCAAGGCTTGTTGGCGTTCTTTCGGCGGGAAAACACTTCTGCACGACTCTCCACGGCGAGTGGGATCCGTCCACCAAAGGGAAAGTCTCTAGCCCTTTTCGTTCTTGCAGAAACCTCAGCTTCTTCTGTCCAGTAAAAGCTTCTTTGCACCCGCAGCTGGCATTTCCTGGGCATTTGCCCATCTCCGACTTGCTTGTGACTTTTGGACTTGGTCCCCTTGTTCCACAGGTACCCTAGATTGGAAATCCACAGTTGTTGCATTGTTGGTTTGTGTCTTTCCTGCATTATTCCTCTAACACGACTTCTTTGTCCTTAGGGGAACTTTAGTGCACTTTGCACTCACTTTTCAGGGTCTTGGGGAGGGTTATTTTTCTAACTCTCACTATTTTCTAATAGTCCCAGCGACCCTCTACAAGGTCACATAGGTTTGGGGTCCATTCGTGGTTCGCATTCCACTTTTGGAGTATATGGTTTGTGTTGCCCCTATCCCTATGTTTCCCCATTGCATCCTATTGTAACTATACATTGTTTGCACTGTTTTCTAAGACTATACTGCATATTTTTGCTATTGTGTATATTTATCTTGTGTATATTTCCTATCCTCTCACTGAGGGTACACTCTAAGATACTTTGGCATATTGTCATAAAAATAAAGTACCTTTATTTTTAGTATAACTGTGTATTGTGTTTTCTTATGATATTGTGCATATGACACTAAGTGGTACTGTAGTAGCTTCACACGTCTCCTAGTTCAGCCTAAGCTGCTCTGCTAAGCTACCATTATCTATCAGCCTAAGCTGCTAGACACCCTATACACTAATAAGGGATAACTGGGCCTGGTGCAAGGTGCAAGTACCCCTTGGTACTCACTACAAGCCAGTCCAGCCTCCTACATTGGTTGTGCAGCGGTGGGATAAGTGCTTTGAGACTACTTACCACTCTTGTCATTGTACTTTTCATAAGAGAAAAATATACAAAACAAGGTCAGTGTATATACACATAGCCAAAAAGTTTTGCATTTCCTCTTTTCACTCTTTTCTAAGTGCTGAAAAGTACTTCTAAACTTTCAAAAAGTTCTTAAAAGTTAAAAAAGTTTTTTTCTGATTTTTTTTTTTCTTCTTTTTCTATCACTTTTAACTCTCTCTAAAAATGTCTGGCACAGGCCAAAATGTTGATCTGTCCAAACTTGCATATGATCACCTTAGCTGGAAAGGAGCAAGGAGTCTCTGCATAAAGAGAGGTTTGAGTGTAGGGAAGAATCCTTCCTGCATATGTTGTTTACAGGATAAGGCAAGAAGTGCCCCATCTGTTGAAAAAGTAGCTAATGGTTCCCAATCTGATCCAGGGACTCTCCCAGGAAAAGATTCAGGAAAGAAACTTCCTAGCCTGCCCATTACTAGACAGTCTAGCATAGTTGGTAATGATGATGAGCCACACCATACAAATAGTGTTGTCTCACATCATAGCAAAAGCATTTATTCTCACCACAGTGGTACTGATGTTTCTGTTAGCCAAGCTGTTAGGGTGCCCTCTGTAAGGGACAGGTCTCCTTCTGTCCATTCTCACCATACTTCTGTTTCAAGGCATGTCCCTCCCACCCACCCTGATGACAGATTGTTAGAAAGGGAGCTCAATAGATTTAGAGTGGAACAAACCAGACTGAAGCTCAAGAAGCAACAGCTGGATTTGGATAGACAGACTTTAGAAGTAGAGAAGGAGACACAGAAACTGGGTTTAGAAACCCGTGGTGGCAGCAGCAGTATTCCCCATAGTCATCCTGCAAAAGAGCATGATTCCAGGAATCTGCACAAGATAGTTCCCCCTTATAAGGAGGGGGATGACATTAACAAGTGGTTTGCTGCACTTGAGAGGGCCTGTGTTGTACAGGATGTCCCTCAAAGGCAGTGGGCTGCTATCCTATGGCTATCATTTAGTGGAAAAGGTAGGGATAGGCTCCTTACTGTGAAAGAAAATGATGCTAATAATTTCCAAGTTCTTAAGAATGCACTCCTGGATGGTTATGGCTTAACCACTGTACAATACAGGATAAAGTTCAGAGAGACCAAAAAGGAGTCTTCACAAGACTGGGTTGATTTCATTGACCATTCAGTGAAGGCCTTGGAGGGGTGGTTACATGGCAGTAAAGTTACTGATTATGACAGCCTGTATAACTTGATCCTGAGAGAGCATATTCTTAATACTTGTGTGTCTGATTTGTTGCACCAGTACTTGGTGGACTCTGATCTGACCTCTCCCCAAGAATTGGGAAAGAAGGCAGACAAATGGGTCAGAACAAGGGTGAACAGAAAAGTTCATACAGGGGGTGACAAAGATGGCAACAAAAAGAAGGATGGTAAGTCTTCTGACAAGGGTGGGGACAAGTCTAAAAATTAGTCTTCATCAGGCCCACAAAAACACTCTGGTGGGGGTGGTGGGCCCAAATTCTCTTTTAATCAGAACAGGGAAAAGAAACCATGGTGCTATTTATGTAAAATAAAAGGCCATTGGACAACAGATCCCAGTTGTCCAAAGAAAAGCACCAATGCTCCTACCACTACAACCCCTACTGCTACCCCTAGTGTCCCTACTAATAGCAGTGGTGGTGGGAGCAAACCTACTAATAGCCAATCCAAGGGAGTAGCTGGGCTCACTATTGGTAACTTAGTGGGGGTTGGCCTTGTTAGGGAGGCCACAGAGGCTGTGTTAGTCTCTGAGGGGGCTATTGATTTAGCCACCTTAGTTGCTTGTCCCCTTAATATGGATAAGTACAAGCAGCTACCCCTAATAAATGGTGTTGAGGTTCAGGCCTACAGGGACACTGGTGCCAGTGTGACTATGGTCATAGAGAAACTGGTCCACCCTTTACAACACCTACTTGGTCACCAGTACCAAGTAACCGATGCTCACAACAACACACTTAGCCACCCCATGGCTGTTGTTAATCTCAACTGGGGGGGGTTACTGGTCCAAAGAAAGTTGTGGTAGCTTCAGATTTACCTGTAGACTGTCTATTAGGGAATGATTTGGAGACATCAGCTTGGTCAGATGTGGAGTTGGAGGCCCATGCAGCAATGCTGGGCATCCCAGGGCATATTTTTGCTTTGACAAGGGCTCAGGCCAAAAAGCAAAAAGGACAGGGAAGCTTGGATCCTGGAACAATGGACCAAGTGCTCCCTAAAGCTAGGGCTAGTAGAAGCAAACCACTTCCTACTATCCCTCCCTCTACAGGGGATTCAACTTCTGAGGAAGAAGAATTCCCTCCCTGTGCAGAACCTACACCAGAGGAGCTGGAAGCAGACACTGCTGAGCATTTGGGTGAAGAGGGGCCTGCCAGAGAGGAGCTGAGTGTGGCACAGCAAACCTGTCCCACATTAGAGGGTCTCAGACAGCAAGCTGTCAAACAGGCTAATGGGGATGTCCGTGACGCTCACAGAGTTTACTGGGAGGACAACCTCTTGTACACTGAGCATAGGGATCCTAAACTTGGAGCTGCCAGGAGATTAGTGATTCCTCAGGAGTACAGAAAGTTCCTCCTAACCCTGGCACATGACATTCCCCTAGCTGGGCATCTAGGACAAATGAAAACTTGGGACAGGCTTGTTCCCCTGTTTCATTGGCCTAGAATGTCTGAGGACACAAAGGAATTTTGTAAGTCCTGTGAAACCTGTCAAGCCAGTGGCAAGACAGGTGGCACCCCAAAGGCACCCCTTATTCCACTGCCTGTGGTTGGGGTTCCCTTTGAAAGGGTAGGGGTTGACATAGTTGGCCACCTTGACCCTCCTACTGCTTCAGGCAATAGATTTATCTTGGTGGTAGTGGACCATGCCACAAGGTATCCTGAAGCTATTCCTTTAAGGACCACTACAGCACCTGCAGTGGCAAAGGCCCTCCTGGGAATATTTTCCAGGGTGGGCTTCCCAAAGGAAGTAGTATCAGACAGAGGAAGCAATTTCATGTCTGCATACTTAAAGGCCATGTGGAAGGAGTGTGGTGTAACGTACAAGTTCACAACACCCTATCATCCACAAACAAATGGACTGGTGGAGAGATTTAATAAAACTCTCAAAGGCATGATTATGGGTCTCCCTGAAAAACTCCGCAGGAGATGGGATATCCTTCTACCATGCCTCCTTTTTGCCTACAGGGAGGTACCCCAGAAAGGAGTGGGCTTCAGCCCCTTTGAACTTCTTTTTGGACACCCTCTTAGGGGTCCACTCACACTTGTAAAGGAGGGTTAGGAACAACCTTTAAAAGCTCCTAAGCAGGATATTGTGGATTATGTACTTGGCCTCAGATCAAGAATGGCTGAGTACATGAAAAGGCCAGTAAAAACCTTCAGGCCAGCCAAGAGCTCCAGAAGCAATGGCATGATCAGAAGGCTGTTTTGGTTCAGTACCAACCAGGGCAGAAAGTGTGGGTCTTGGAGCCTGTGGCCCCAAGAGCACTCCAAGATAAATGGAGTGGACCCCACACAATTGTTGAGAAAAAGGGAGAAGTCACCTATTTAGTTGACTTAGGCACTGCAAGGAGTCCCCTTAGGGTACTCCATGTAAACCGCCTGGAACCCTACTATGACAGGGCTGATCTCACCCTGCCCATGGCAACAGATGAGGGACAGGAAGAAGACAGTGATCCTCTACCTGATCACTTCTCTTCCACAGAACAAGATGCTCTGGTGGAAGGTGTAGTTTTGGCTGATTGTCTTACTGCTGAGCAGAAAGACAATTGCATAAACCTCCTAGATCAATTCTCTGAACTCTTCTCTACTGTGCCAGGTACCACTTCTTGGTGTGAGCACACTATAGATACTGGAGACAGCTTGCCTGTCAAAAGTAAGATCTATAGGCAGCCTGACCATGTCAGGGACTGCATAAAGCAAGAGGTCCAGAAAATGTTAGAACTAGGAGTGGTTGAGCACTCTGACAGTCCATGGGCTTCTCCTGTGGTACTGGTACCAAAACCCCATTCCAAAGATGGAAAGAAGGAAATGCGGTTTTGTGTAGACTATAGAGGTCTCAACTTGGTAACCAAAACTGATGCTCACCCTATACCCAGGGCAGATGAGCTCATAGATACACTGGCATCTGCCAAGTATCTAAGCACTTTTGACTTGACTGCAGGGTATTGGCAGATCAAATTGTCAGAAGATGCTAAACCTAAGACTGCATTTTCAACCATTGGAGGACATTACCAGTTTACTGTAATGCCTTTTGGTTTGAAAAATGCACCTGCCACTTTTCAGAGGTTGGTGAACACAGTCCTGCAAGGGCTGGAAGCTTTCAGTGCAGCATATTTGGACGATATAGCTGTCTTTAGCTCCAGCTGGGATGATCACCTGGTACACCTATGGAAAGTTCTGGAGGCCCTGCAAAAGGCAGGCCTCACTATCAAGGCTTCAAAGTGCCAGATAGGGCAGGGTAAGGTGGTTTATCTGGGACACCTTGTTGGTGGGGAACAGATTGCACCACTTCAGGGGAAAATCCAAACAATTATTGATTGGGTTCCCCCTACCACTCAGACTCAGGTGAGAGCCTTCCTAGGCCTCACAGGGTATTACAGGAGGTTCATTAAGAACTATGGCTCCATTGCAGCCCCTCTTAATGACCTCACTTCCAAAAAGATGCCTAAAAAGGTATTATGGACAGCAAACTGTCAGAAAGCTTTTGAGGAGCTGAAGCAGGCCATGTGCTCTGCACCTGTCCTGAAAAGCCCTTGTTACTCTAAAAAATTCTATGTCCAAACTGATGCATCTGAATTAGGAGTAGGGGCAGTCCTATCACAACTTAATTCTGAGGGCCAGGATCAACCTGTTGCTTTTATTAGTAGGAGGTTGACCCCTAGAGAAAAGCGTTGGTCTGCCATAGAGAGGGAGGCCTTTGCTGTGGTCTGGGCTCTGAAGAAGTTGAGGCCATACCTGTTTGGCACTCACTTCATTGTTCAGACAGACCACAAACCTCTACTTTGGCTAAAACAAATGAAAGGTGAAAATCCTAAATTGTTGAGGTGGTCCATATCCCTACAGGGAATGGACTATACAGTGGAACATAGACCTGGGAGTAGCCACTCCAATGCAGATGGACTCTCCAGATATTTCCACTTAGACAATGAAGACTCATCAGGTCATGGCTAGTCTTATTGTCCTTCGTTTGGGGGGGGGGGGGGTGTGTAGGAAAGTACCATCTTGCCTGGCATGTTACCCCCATTTTTCACTGTATATATGTTGTTTTAGTTGTATGTGTCACTGGGACCCTGGTAACCCAGGGCCCCAGTGCTCATAAGTGTGCCTGAATGTGTTACCTGTGTAGTGACTAACTGTCTCACTGAGGCTCTGCTAATCAGAACCTCAGTGGTTATGCTCTCTCATTTCTTTCAAATTGTCACTAACAGGCTAGTGACCAATTTTACCAATTTACATTGGCTTACTGGAACACCCTTATAATTCCCTAGTATATGGTACTGAGGTACCCAGGGTATTGGGGTTCCAGGAGATCCCTATGGGCTGCAGCATTTCTTTTGCCACCCATAGGGAGCTCTGACAATTCTTACACAGGCCTGCCACTGCAGCCTGAGTGAAATAACGTCCACGTTATTTCACAGCCATTTTTACACTGCACTTAAGTAACTTATAAGTCACCTATATGTCTAACCTTTACCTGGTAAAGGTTAGGTGCAAAGTTACTTAGTGTGAGGGCACCCTGGCACTAGCCAAGGTGCCCCCACATTGTTCAGGGCCAATTCCCCGGACGTTGTGAGTGCGGGGACACCATTACACGCGTGCACTACATATAGGTCACTACCTATATGTAGCTTCACAATGGTAACTCCGAATATGGCCATGTAACATGTCTATGATCATGGAATTGCCCCCTCTATACCATCCTGGCATAGTTGGCACAATCCCATGATCCCAGTGGTCTGTAGCACAGACCCTGGTACTGCCAAACTGCCCTTCCTGGGGTTTCACTGCAGCTGCTGCCAACCCCTCAGACAGGCATCTGCCCTCCTGGGGTCCAGCCAGGCCTGGCCCAGGATGGCAGAACAAAGGACTTCCTCTGAGAGAGGGTGTTACACCCTCTCCCTTTGGAAAATGGTGTGAAGGCAGGGGAGGAGTAGCCTCCCCCAGCCTCTGGAAATGCTTTCTTGGGCACAGATGTGCCCAATTCTGCATAAGCCAATCTACACCGGTTCAGGGGACCCCTTAGCCCTGCTCTGGCGCGAAACTGGACAAAGGAAAGGGGAGTGACCACTCCCCTGACCTGCACCTCCCCTGGGAGGTGTCCAGAGCTCCTCCAGTGTGCTCCAGACCTCTGCCATCTTGGAAACAGAGGTGCTGCTGGCACACTGGACTGCTCTGAGTGGCCAGTGCCACCAGGTGACGTCAGAGACTCCTTCTGATAGGCTCCTTCAGGTGTTGCTAGCCTATCCTCTCTCCTAGGTAGCCAAACCCTCTTTTCAGGCTATTTAGGGTCTCTCTCTCTGGGGAAATTTTAGATAACGAATGCAAGAGCTCATCCGTGTTCCTCTGCATCTCTCTCTTCACCTTCTGCCAAGGAATCGACTGCTGACCGCGCTGGAAGCCTGCAAACCTGCAACATAGTAGCAAAGACGACTACTGCAACTCTGTAACGCTGATCCTGCCGCCTTCTCAACTGTTTTCCTGCTTGTGCATGCTGTGGGGGTAGTCTGCCTCCTCTCTGCACCAGAAGCTCCAATGAAATCTCCCGTGGGTCGACGGAATCTTCCCCCTGCAACTGCAGGCACCAAAAAGCTGCATTACCGGTCCCTTGGGTCTCCTCTCAGCACGACGAGCGAGGTCCCTCGAATCCAGCGACTCTGTCCAAGTGACCCCCACAGTCCAGTGACTCTTCAGTCCTAGTTTGGTGGAGGTAAGTCCTTGCCTCACTTCGCTGGGCTGCATTGCTGGGAACCGCAACTTTTGCAGCTACTCCGGCCCCTGTGAACTTCCGGTGGAAATCCTTTGTGCACAGCCAAACCTGGGTCCACTGCACTCTAACCTGCATTGCACGACTTTCTAAGTTGGTCTCCGGCGACGTGGGACTCCTTTGTGCGACTTCGGGTGAGCACCATTTCATGCATCCTTGTAGTGCCTGTTTCTGGCACTTCTCCGGTTGCTACCTGCTGCTGAGAGGGTTCCTTGTCTTGCTCGACGTCCCCTCTCTCTCCTGGTCCAATTTGCGACCTCCTGGTCCCTCCAGGGCCACAGCAGCGTCCAAAAACGCTAACCGCACGATTTGCAGCTAGCAAGGCTTGTTGGCGTTCTTTCGGCGGGAAAATACTTCTGCACAACTCTCCACGGCGAGAGGGATCCGTCCACCAAAGGGAAAGTCTCTAGCCCTTTTCGTTCTTGCAGAAACCTCAGCTTCTTCTGTCCAGTAGAAGCTTCTTTGCACCCGCAGCTGGCATTTCCTGGGCATTTGCCCATCTCCAACTTGCTTGTGACTTTTGGACTTGGTCCCCTTGTTCCACAGGTACCCTAGATTGGAAATCCACAGTTGTTGCATTGTTGGTTTGTGTCTTTCCTGCATTATTCCTCTAACACGACTTCTTTGTCCTTAGGGGAACTTTAGTGCACTTTGCACTCACTTTTCAGGGTCTTGGGGAGGGTTATTTTTCTAACTCTCACTATTTTCTAATAGTCCCAGCGACCCTCTACAAGGTCACATAGGTTTGGGGTCCATTCGTGGTTCGCATTCCACTTTTGGAGTATATGGTTTGTGTTACCCCTATCCCTATGTTTCCCCTTTGCATCCTATTGTAACTATACATTGTTTGCACTGTTTTCTAAGACTATACTGCATATTTTTGCTATTGTGTATATATATCTTGTGTATATTTCCTATCCTCTCACTGAGGGTACACTCTAAGATACTTTGGCATATTGTCATAAAAATAAAGTACCTTTATTTTTAGTATAACTGTGTATTGTGTTTTCTTATGATATTGTGCATATGACACTAAGTGGTACTGTAGTAGCTTCACACGTCTCCTAGTTCAGCCTAAGCGGCTCTGCTAAGCTACCATTATCTATCAGCCTAAGCTGCTAGACACCCTATACACTAATAAGGGATAACTGGGCCTGGTGCAAGGTGCAAGTACCCCTTGCTACTCACTACAAGCCAGTCCAGCCTCCTACAGCTTTCCTTTTGAATCTTGTGTTTGCACTGTCCGTGGAGCATGACCCAAGAACGTGTCCTTCCACTGACCAGTTTTTAGGTGCTACTTTATTCTTTGTTTAAGCACTCCACCAGAGTGTCTCTCTTTCAGCTGCTTTCTGTTATGTAATTACTCCCCTTCTATGTTCTTCCTGCTGTCCGAGGAGCCTTTGCAGCTGTCTGTGTTTCTTTTGCTAAACCTTGTGTGTGTGTGAGACCACCTAGTCCGTAAGGAGGAATTCCCCTTTGCCTCTTTTTATGGCTCCCTAACCACAGGCATGCGAACCAATCCTGGAGTCTGGGACACACTGATAGTCCGGGACAAACCAACACTATTTTGTCCCTACCTGATACCCCATACTCTTTGTGTATTAGGAAAACAAAGCTACAATGGGGCCAGCAGTGGCTAGGTTATATTGATTATTTTCCAACTTTCAGCCATGATGTACAGCAGCCGTGCAGACGTACACCATGGCTGAAATAAAATTTGACAAAGCCAATACCTTGTGTAGGCGAGATCTACTGGCTTTGCCAATGCTTGATTAACCTTGGATAGGTGAGTGATGCATTGGGCTAGGATCAGAGCCTGAGTAGCAGGTCCCCTGCATCAGGCATACTAGCCCGTCTTACTGATGTTTGAACCTCTGAGCCTTGCAGCCTGAGCAATAAACACTGTGCTTTGTTTCTTTTCTAGAAACAAGCTGCTCACAAAGTTATCTCTGTGGTAGCAATGAGCTGTTGGACCTGGCTCTATGCATAATTACCCCCAAAATGTTTGCCTTTACCCCTCTGGATCTGCTGAAATAGTTTTTGTTGCTTTAGGACTTTGTGCACTTTACCAGTGCTGAAACATGTATGCACTAGCCCTAAAAAATGGCACAATTACCTTCCACCTTTTTGGCACATTTAACCTACTTGTAACTCCCCCGTAAAGTGGTACTGCACGTACCCAGGGCATGTAAACTAAAAGCTACTAGTGAGTCTGCAGCACTCATTGTACCATCATGCCTCAGGCCTGCCACTGCAGTCTGTAGTGTAGTCTTAAACTGAAAATTCAATCTGGCAAAATAAACCTTTTGCCAGGTCTAAACCTTCCTTTTTAATACATATGTCACCTTGAAGGTAGGCCCTAAACAGCCCATAGAAACAGACCATAGAAACTTAATGTTGGACATATACTTTTAAGTTTTACATGTCCTGTTAGTGAAAACTCTTAACTTCGTTTTTCATCCTACTGCAAGGCTACCTCTCTCATATGATAAAATTGGGCTACCTTATTACATTTAATAAAGTGATAACAGTTGTTTTGGAATAGGTAGAAATGTCATGGTTTGTCTGAAATGAATTGAAATATAAAACTCTCTTTAATGGTAAAGTCATATTTCAAGTCACACTTCTGAAAATGCCACTTTTAGGAAGCTGGTATTTTCTAATCCTAACCATTTGGTGTCTACAGCCTGTATCCTGGGTCTCACAACTAAATGTATTTGGTACTTGCCCTTGTGTATTCCTCTCAGACAGTATGAGAAAGAGGTGTTGGCAAGATGGGCCATCCTGGCCTGATGGAAGGGTCAGAGCTGTCACCTATCACACTTCAGCTTCAATGGAGCTCCGTCGAAAAACACACACAGACACACACACACACACACACACACACCTTTCACAATAGCCTTTTCTGACTCCAGACATCCTGGGACCAGGGGAAGAAAGGTAATTTCTGAACCAGATGTGGGGGACGTTTCTCTCACTTCAAAGCTGGCACATGCTATGAGTATTGGACCCTCAGACCAACTCTTCAGATCAGTTCTGGACCTGTGGAAACTAAAAAGGACTGTTCTCCTCCCATGTTGCTAGAAGGACTGGCCTGCTGCCTGAGGAAGCAAGACATCACCTGCATCTTGTCCCCAGAACCACCATAGTGACTCAAAGGACTAGCTGACTGGCCTACTTTTCTCAGATACATGGACATAACAAGCTTCAGGGGCCTGTCATGTATCTGCTTAGGCTCAACCGGGCCTGTTGGTGCCATGCTGCTGGCCTTTGCTGGAGTCAGTCCTGATCCCCAAGAGGAGCCTTCCACCCCCCCGGTCCTGGACCCTTGGCTGGCATCAGAGTGTACTCCTCCTGGCCCAACTGTGGGTTCCTTCAGAACTGATGCAGTGCGACGCATCTCATTGCAGGACCATCACATCGCAGAACCTTGCAGCTCCTGATCGGTAGCCTTATCAGAAATGACGCAACTCAACGCAGGAACTCCAAGCTTAGTCCAAGTACAGCTAGGTAGATTGACCAGCAGACTAAACTTCTTCCTGTACCAAGCCTGATCTCCGTTGTGGTTGGGTTGAATTTGTGACCTATCTTGGTCCGGCGCAACCAAATAACTTCATTTGGTGCTTTGCGCTTTCTGCCGCTATTTTTATGTAAGACTTTGAGACTGCCCTTCCCCAGTTCTACTGATTTGATTTTTGTCATTGTGGTGTCATTTCATCTATAAAAATCTACTCTATTTTTCTAGATTGGTGAGGGATTTTCTTGAGTTGTTTTTTCACTTTATTACTGTTTGAGTGCTGCTTAAGTACTTTACACATTGCACCTAAGTTAAGCCTGACTATTTTAGTGCCAAGCTACCAGAGGGTTAAGCACAGGTTAATTTAGTGACTTTTTGTGGTTCACCCTGTCCAGGATTGTGGTTGTTGCTTGAAGAGTTCAATCACCCCCAACCAACAACTCAGTTCCTGACATGAGTACATGGAGTTTGCTGTACTTTCAATAACTTTATTACAGCAATACTATTGTTTTCATTGTAGGTTCCTCCTAGATCTTTGCAGAAGGTATGATAACCACCTGGCTCTTCCCACACCATTAAATGGTTGGCCTGGCTGTGTATGATGCAGTCCTGTCCATTTGACATAGCGGTACATTTATGTTGACATATGGGTGGGTCTCCGTAGCATGTAAGTTTGCTATTGGAAAGTGATGTTGATTTGGCAGTGCTTTGCCAACTGAATAGTCTTGTTGGGCTGGGTGTGTATGAGTGCAGGGGTTCTGTATAGTGGGTTATGTTTCAGAAAGACTAAACCGTAGAACTGTTCAGTGTATTGGTGATTTTGAGTGGAAAGTGCTTTAGGAAACCCGATGATGGTCTTTTACAGGTTTATGGAAATGAGTTTGGTGCACGTAGGTACTGCTTGCAGCTTTCTGATTAGGTGGTTGTGGTATGTCTTGGGTTTGAGTTGATTGTGGGTCCTAACCAAAACTGTTTATTCCCCAAACCTAAGCTGGTTACTAAGTATGTACAGTGTTATTTTAGAGACGGTTTGTTGATATGAGTTGGTGTGTAGAGAAACAATGCAGGCAAACAATATAAAACTTTAAGTTTTAGAATCTTTAGTGCATAGCTAAAGAGTGGTAAAGTGAATGATAAAATGGTGCAAGCTTTAGATGAAACAATGTGTACTTCAAAACAGTCATAGTTTGGATGAATTCATTGACTAGTAGTGGTGGACACAATAACAGCTATTTCATAAGCATGATGATTGAATTCAATATAGCATGTGAGTGAGGTCTGTGGGCTTGAAGAGGTGTAGCTGTCTAAGTGATGGCACGTATTGTAGAGTACTTGTGGTAGTCAACTATGTCTGTTTTGTGTTTCTTACTGGATTAGAGTATTGTCAAGGAGGGGGTGTTGGTCAGTTAGTGCAAACCAGGTGTATGGTTTGCCGTGGGCCGGAGGGTTTCACTCTTATAGTGCCTGCTCTTACAGAAGGATAATGATTTGGTTGAATGTTTGGCTCTGGTGAAACTTTGCGCAGTCTGGCCAGCCTGCCAAGAGACCAGCATGTTTGTGCTCAAGACAGAAGTGCAGTCTTCTGCGGAGGACCTCGGAGACTAAAACACAGGTAGCGGTTAATATAGGAGATGTTCAGATTCACCACTGTCTTAAGCCAGCAAATTAGCAACCTTTATGCCTGCTTACGTTATACCATATTCGCAGCATTCTAAGAATGAGCATGTCGGTGAAATAGGAGTGCATAGTTTACTAACGTGCATAATGTATGCACTCCTAAGTTTTCGGTGTTCCAAGGAGGGGTGCCAGGGGGTCATGCATACATCAGGTTAACATCCTCTTAGGTGTAGCTTAGTAAGTCTTTGTGAATATCTGCAAACCCGGTTACGCCTCAAAGGCTCAGGTATAACTGCTGCTGCGGACAACGGGGCTAGGGGAAGTAAGCGCATGTTAAGAAGAAATGTGTTTAGTGACGGTAGAGAAATTATCTAATTTTATAACCCCAAATTGGTGTACATTATGTGATGCTTCAAACATGAAAGCCCTAGACTAGGAAATAAGAGGAATTGTGTTTGTCGCTAGATCGCATATCCTGGCACCGGTTTGTATGCATGTTTTGGTCGGGACTGTAGTAAGTAACAACAACAGGCCATCTGTTTAAATTGATTGTGTCAGTAACTTCTCCGTTGCTGCATTTTTTTAAGTCACCAGTTCGGAGATCAGACCATTGAGTGTCATCAACACCCATTGATTCTTGGAGACTGGTCTTTTGTTCCAAACCCAGCCTCATCCTCTCAAGTGTGTCAGTATAGATACATGTTCAATAGCTAGTCTGGCTTTTATTTGCTTCTTGGTTTCGTTATTTCTTTCTGTCTTTGACAGAAGCACTATAAGCCCTTCTTATTGTAAAACCCAAGTGTGGGTGTGAATTCTTTTGATAGAATATTTCTGTTGTGTCTTGTTACTCTAGCCCACACACCTATTAAACATATTTCGCTCTGTACCCACGTTTCTTTCACAGAGTGTCATATTTGTTCTATTTTAGGCACAATCTATAAAATCTCCCCTGACGTTGAAGGTGACTTCATTGGTCAGTGGATAGCGGTTGGGATGGTTTAAGTCTAGGAATCACCTACATTTCAGAAATTCTAGAAAGCTACTTGTTATGATCGATGCAGGAGACGCTCAAGTAGGTGTAACATATTTATCTTTAATCGTCCGTATGTATACAGAAGGGTGCCGCTGTCGTGTCTCCTGGCCTGCTTCTGCCTCCTTCAACCGTCCCTCGCAGAATGCAGAGCCCCGAGACGCGACCGCGGGCTCCGCGCGACAGTTCGGGTTCGGCACGCAACACCGCACGCCGAACCTACACACAACATATTATCTCCCTTTTTAAAAAAAATAAGAACAACTTACATAGAGAAGAACAAATTACATAAGAGCATTACAAAACTTTTAACAATCACATAAGTGTGACTTTGAGATGACAATAATTAAAACTTTCTTGCTAAACACTATGATATTCCCTGAGTTTGATCGGTACCTGTTTCTCACGGACAGATCTCCTCAAAGTGTGGGGTTCTAACAAATTGTTGTCGGACACCTTCCATTCCTGATGGATGCCCTCTGACCCAGAGATGCCACCTCCTTCCATTCCACAGTGACTGACATCCTTTACCTTAACAACCTTACCCATATTCCACCATTGACCACCCTCAACCATGATGGCATTACCACACACTTTCTTCACCATCACTGGACATCCATAGCAGGCCTCCCCTTTCCTCACAAATGTCTGTAACTTGACGCGCACCAGATCTCCAGGTTGAAATGAGAGTTCTTTAGTAGAATTCTTCAGGTCATACCTAGCTTTTACCTTTTCTTGATTTCTTTTTTTTTTTTTTTTTTTACTTCACCCAACATGCAGTCCTTGATCACAGAATCAGGAAATTTACCAGACACAACTTTGGCTAACCACGCTGGAAACAGTCTTGACGTGCTACGTCTTCCCTTGAACAGTTCAAAAGGAGAGATTTTTGTCATTGAATGTGTAGTGGCACGATAAAACCACAACATAGAATTCACTGCTTCTTCCACATCCAGCTTACTTGCTTTAGCCCACTTGATACACTCTACAACCACCCTATTCATTCTCTCTACTAAACCATTTGTTTGAGGATGGTATAGAGAACTCTTCAAATGTTTCACACCAGACTCTCCCAGAAACGTTTCCATGTCATTACACACAAACTGTACACCATTTTCCGAGATCAAGGTCTCCGGAAAACCTTCCCTCCAAAAAATCTCTTTGAGAAACTGAATCGCACTACTAGCAGTAGGCTTTGTAAAAAAAACACACTTCTGGCCACTTACTGAAGTAGTCCATTAGTACAAAAGCATAACGCATCTGACTGGGGAGAAAATTGAAAGGTCCAACCATATCGACCCCAACTTTAACCCAAGCCTTGTCTGGTAACGATATGGGTTGTAATGGAGGTTTTACAACCTTCAACCCTTTTTCTGCACCATTACACACAACGCATCCACCAACCACTCTTTCTACATCCCTGTCCATAGAAGGCCACCAATAGTGTGCTCTAATACGTCTCTTAGTCATAGTAGCCCCAAGGTGACCCTCATGAGCATGATCCACCAACCTTGTACGAATCTCACACGGGGGTACACATTTATCATTCCTCAAAATAATACAGTTTTCAATTGACAACTCTTCACCCACCTTAGCATATGGTTGAACTTCAGGATTAAAATTTCTTTCTTTAGGCCAGCCATTGATTATATGCCGCTTAACAATGGACAACACCTCATCACTGCTTTCAGCCATCCTCCACACAGTCTCCGTGCACACCTTGGACTCATCAGCATCAACAGCAGCTATAAAACAATCTTCCACATCATCCTCCAAATCAAGATTCATTTCTTCATTGATATGTAGACGAGATAGAAAATCTGCTGTGAAATTATCTTTCCCCGGAATGTACTTGACCTGAAAGTCATACTGCAACAATTTTGTGGTGAGGCGTGCAATACTAGGGGTCGTGTAGTTAATTTTATCCCCATTTAAAATGTAAACCAACGGTTTATGATCGGTTTGAATTACATATTTTCTGCCCCACACATAACTCCTAAATTTCTCGCTAGCCCAATATAGCATGCTAACAACTCCTTTTTCAATCACCGAATAATTCAGTTCAGGATCACATAAAACTCTAGAAGCATAACTAATAACCTTCTCATCTTTTCCCAAACCTTGCGACAACACTGCCCCCAACCCATACCTACTAGCATCAACCGTGATGGTACACAATTGGCTGGGGTCGTAAGGACTCAGTGGTCTGGCGTCCACCAACTCTTGCTTCACCCTTCCGAAAATCGTTTGACACTCACTGTCCCATTTAAATGGTACTTTGCTTTTGAGCATATTGAACAAGACTTTCATTTTGCGAGCAAAGTTGGAAATGAACTTTGAGTAGTATTCACACATGCCCACAAAAGATCGCAACTCATCTTTGTCCTTAGGGTTAGGAGAATCTATAATCGCCTTTACTAACCCTGGACGAGGTGTAATACCTTCCCCAGACACACAATGGCCCAAAAATTCTATCTTTTTCTTGTAAAACTCACATTTTTCTTTCTTTACACAGACGCCAAAGGACTGAAAAATCTTAAACACTGATCTCATTTTCTCATTGTGATCTTCTAAACCCATTGTGTGAATCAACACATCATCCTTAAAGATTAGTATACCATGAACTTCCCCCAAAAGTTTGTGCATGATGCGTTGGAACGCTGATGCCACAGAAGCCAACCCGAATGGCATCCTGCAAAACTGGAAAGTGCCAAAGGGTGAATTGAAAGCTGTGTAATGGCGCAAATCCTCATCCAACTCAACCTGCTGATACGCAGATGCCAGATCAATCTTTGAATACCATACTGAGCCCCTGAGCCCTTCGAGTAGGTCACTGATCTTGGGTAAAGGATACGAGTCCACCCATATTTACGTATTGAGACTCCTGAGGTCCACACATAAACGTAGGTCTCCATTACGTTTACGGGCAACAACCAAGGGAGAAAGCCACAAACTGGACTCAATAGGTTCAATTACACCATTCTGTTGAAGCTTATTCCATTCATTTTTAAGATGTTCTCTTAAACTAAACGGCACCGACCTGACTTTATGTCTAACAGGAATGGCCCTGTCTTTAACCTTTATCCTATGCTTGAAACCAGTAATCTTTCCCAAACCCTGGGCAAAAATACCAGGAAACTCATCTTCAAACGGTGCCTTGGAATCTGCGTTCTCCACCCCCAAAACCTGTTCTTTTGTTCCAGGTTTCAGCACCATACCAAACAAATCCTGATGGTACCACCCCAAAATGTTCAAACCCTTGTTGGCCACATAGATTTTACCAAAAATCCTCCTACCCTTGAACACTAAACTGTCTTCTATGTAACCTTCTAACTCAATTTTCCTGCCTTCATAAGAGACGGGTGACCTATCGGGAGGGATTAACTTTCTGTCACCCCAAATATTATGGAACAGATCTGATGAAATCATAGTAATACGTGCACCAGAGTCCACCAATACACAAAGCAATTTATCCCCAACCCAAATATCCACCATGGGATCTATGCATTGGTTTTGTTCCTTGACCCCTAAAACTTTATCTGTGACCACAACAATCATGTCTTGAAATGCTTTTACAAAAGATTCCTCTCTATTTTCCTCATCATCCTCCACAACACACTTTACATTAGCTTGCTTATTACTTGTGGATTGACAGACTTTAGCAAAGTGACCAACTTTGCCACATTTCCTACACACAACGTTCTTTGCCGGACAAGTCTTTCCATCCTTGAAATGGGGCATGTTTCCACATCTAAAACAAATATTCGAAGCCCTAAAAAAAGGACTGTCACTTTTCTTCAGCTCAGCATTCTTTGCTGCGCCCCTTTTTGTAACACCACTGACATGAAGAGGATCAGAGTCCTTCACAGCGGAGCTAGAAGAGAGTTCCATAAGAGAGATCTGGGCCAGCTCCACACTCTTGGCTACTTTGAAAGCCTCATCCAACGTTGGATTTCCCATGGTGAGTAATTTCTGCTGAATGTGTTTATTCGAACAATGACCAATGAACTGGTCTCTTATAAGCTGGTCTTGAAAATCCCGAAATTCACACTTGGAAGCCAGTTGTCTTAGGGCACTGACATATGCATCAACATCCTCACTTTGAAATTGCTGACGCTTGAAGAATTTGTGCCGCAAAACTACTAGACTCGGTAATACATCAAATCTTGTGGACAACTTTTTGGTAGTCATCAAATATTCATCTAGTTCTTCATCAATTTGCGGTAGGTCAGGTAAGTGTTTGAAGATTTCTCTCCCTTCATACCCCAACGAATGTAAAAGCAAACATTTGTTTCTTTCAGGGCGAAAACGAGAGGCTCCTATAGCACCCAGGTAGGTTTCAAAACCATCAAACCATTGTCTCCATGGAATGGGAGGGGCACCAGGAGTTTCCAAGAAAGGTGGTGGAGGATTGACTGACTGCATTACTAAAGACCAGACGTGGCAATCAAAGTCAATGTGATGTGAACTACGTAGCAATAATATTCTACTGGTGATACATTTCAGTAGAGATTCAAACACAAAGTACTTCCAAGTTGGCACCTGAAAAGGCCATTCACAGTACAAGTAAATACATGTTCTATATCACCAATACAACTGCTGACAAACGATCCTCCACAGAGAAATACCCAGAATACACTTATTTTCTTCAGAAAATCGATATGGAAGACGCTTCACCCGAAGACAGAACAAAGGAATGTTGTTTATTTGTCCAAAAATACGATGTTATGATCGATGCAGGAGACGCTCAAGGAGGTGCAACATATTTATCTTTAATCATCCGTATGTATACAGAAGGGCGCCGCTGTCGCGTCTCCTGGCCTGCTTCTGCCTCCTTCAACCATCCCTCGCAGAATGCAGAGCCCCGAGACGCGACCGCCGGCTCTGCGCGACAATTCGGGTTCGGCACACAACACCGCGCGCCGAACCTACACAAAACACTACTGACCCACTAAACCACTGTTAAACCGTTACTCGAATCACAGATGATGCTTGAAGCAGAATAGATGTACCGGGGTCCCCGTTACATTGAGAACTCGGCATCCGAAGCCATTACTTTGCAGACACTGCATCTGAAGTCACTACATTTTACACAGGTTTTAGTAAAGTTGTGTCTGCAGTCAGTGCATCACCTGCGACACTACCCTGCAGATAAGCATAGGAAGGTATTATATACGTATATATGTGTGATCAAATGATTATATATACACACTGATAAAATATAGTAAAAACTGAATTATTTTAGCTAGGAGCATCATTTTTAACTGTGTCTTTTCAGTAAATTTCATTGGTTTTATTACGATGTACTCAATTTCCAAACCATGTTGCACAAGCCTTACCCTATACCCCTGCCGTCGGCTTGCATAAGGCCTTACCCTATACCCCTACCATCAGCCAGCTCTATTATGCATGGGGATTGGCCATGGACAGGCTCTGCTCCCTATTCCCTCTTATCATCCAAACCACTCTATAAAGGCCTTCAGCTGTGTGCAGCAGCCTCTTGTTTTCCACTACTCTAGGTACATATCAACTGTGCTCTAGGGTCAGACATGCATATAGTGTCTGCCATTGCTTGCTGGTTTTTTTTCAAGTGCACAAAAGTCCTGCATCACAATCAAATCCCAAGTTTGCGGTCAAAACTGGCACGTAAAATGGGGACTTGAAAGATTGTATCCTCTTTTCGATTACCAAATTGCACTTCGGTGTCTGAAGTTTTTCCTTGTGTGGGAATTGAGATTTCTACATCTCTGGATACCCATGAGCACTCCCCTGAGGTTGCACAATTCTGAGGGTTGACCTCCATGATTGTTAAAAAAAAAAAAAAAAAAATATCCACAGCTCAAAAATCAGTAATCGGAGTCTACTTTCATTTTCAAGAAAGCAGGAAAAGAAATTCAGAGCCAGACAGTCTTGAGTTATGATTCACGGTTAAATGGCACACATATAGTGATAACCCTTTAAAGTCAACTTGGTAACTTTTTTTAAAATGCTTAGTATATTGAAACTACTGAATGGATTTACACCAAACAAACACAATCACACTTTGTCAGTAAAGTTCCACTTGTTTGGCAAGTTTGGTGAAAATCCATTCAGTGGTTCTCGCTGTAGGTAGGTCAGACCCAGTGTGGGTGGGGTTTACAGGGCAAGCTGGGGCCACTGGCTGTAAATCATTGAGGCTGGAGTTGTTTACCTACAAGTCTTGGGTACATCCTACTACAGCTCGGCACCTTCAGCATATGACTCTGTGGTAGCAATGGTGAGTAGTCAGTAACTTATCAGGGAGGATACTTTAGGGGTACACCAGGCTCTGCACTCAAGACACCAAACAGTGTAATAATATGATTGTCTAATGCTTATCTTTGTAAAAATACTAAGTTAATCAACAGTATAATTCATTACTATTCACTACATAAAAAGAATCAGGTACTTAGTTTCTGGTATGGGATGTTTGTGTCCCAGCACATATGTCCCTCTCTCTCCTTCCACCTCCCTTAATCTAAGGTACTCTGGTGTAGGTTTCAGCATAGGTGGGTGTAGGCTCCTTCCTCTTGGTTTGGTAAGGACTAGGTGGCACTCAGTTGCTCAGTGTTTGCCTCACTCACAGTTCAGTTCTGAATGGCCTCAATCTTGCCTTCTGCTAATCATTCCTGGTTCTTCTGCAGTGGGGAAAGAAGCATACCACTCTTTTGTTGTGTAGCCATTTTAGTTATAGCTCCATGCACGTTATTTTAACATACTAGACCTGCCGCTGTGCACTTTAACCTAGATTTGTTTTATTCGGCTTCGCTTTAATAGTGTTACAGTAGCCACTTCTACGGTCTTGTTTTATTTTCTCTATGTATGACTGTTTTTGCCTAGGCCAGCACTCTGTTCTCAAACAAGACATTCTTACCCACTCTGTGCTTCTTTGAAGGCTACAGTAGGATATGTTGCTGGTGAACATGGTATAAGTTTGGTCTCTGACATTCATAGAAAATACACATCCTTACTTAGGGACATTTTCTTAGAACACCAGCTGTTTTATTATAAAAACACTTCCCTGTCCCTAACACGTTAGAGGGAGATTCCAGCCACAGAACCCCGACTGTATGCTGATTGCCGAATGCTTTGCTGCAGCTGTTTTGCAGACTTCAGGCCTTTTCTCAGGTATGGGGGATCATGTCTTCCCAGGGGAACCTGAAGGGCAGAATTAGAGCTTAACACGCTGTGCTCTGTCATAGCCTAGGTAGGAATTAGTCTGTTGACTCTAGTGACAATATGGTAGCATTATTTTTATTTTATTCTCATTGTCACAATTTTAATCTTGTCATGCTGTATCGTCCTGGATATTGCAGTCCACGCTTTGCTATCTAAGATGCAGTCCCTTTATTAAAGCATTATTGAAATATATACTGCCTCTGTTTGTCATTGTGTATGTGAGACTAATATAACTGAGAGAAACGGATTGGACCTGAGTGACCACTGCTTCCCTGAGAAATCAGTTATGTCATGCGCTCAGCTGCCCAATCATCCCTGCCCTTGGGTAGAGATGAGGCACTGCTAGTTAGCCGAAGCAGAACCCGGATTGGAGTGACAGGTGTCACCTGTAGTGGGTCAGACTCAGTCTCCCACACTGCAGACGATTCTGCCACTCGAAATCCAGTAGTCTCATTAGAATACGCGACACCTTTAGAGCAGACACTGGCTGTGCAGCACTGTCATATGGCAGTGGTAGGCAAGCTACTGTCTTCAGCTGACAGCCCACTTCTGAGAACAGAGCATCAGTAGTAAATGAGCCTACAGGTAAGGCAGGGTTTTATTCCTTCTAGACTAGGTGAGCCTTAGAATCAGTGGCTTAGTCCTCCCTAGGTTGAAGTGGCAATGTGATCTGCTTCTGCTCACAGTTCAAGAGCACCAGGATTAACTGCTTTTGCCAGTGCCAGTATTCCACTCCTGAGGGTTTGGCCTGCTCCTACACTCTTCTGTCAAGCAGCATCCTCCAGACCTTCCAAGACAAGAAACAGCTCATCTTACAGGTCAGGACCCAGGTGATGTCCTCTTGTCTATGGGGAATCGGCTGTCAAGGAGACATTGACCTTGGTTGTGCAGTAAATATTCTGTGTACTCTGTGCAGCACCCCTTCTTTGGTCAAACAACTAGGAATTGGAATTCAAGTTCCTGGAAATGGCCCTTTCGCCAAGGTTTGCCCTGTCGTTTTGGCTTCTGACCTGCTGTTTTTGATCCTGTGCTGAATTTTATTTTTGCTGGCTGTACGACTCTGGGCACTTTACGTCTGCTGACCAGCTCTAAAATGTAAGTGCTCTCTGTATAAATGGTATTGGTGATTGGTTTATCCATAACTGGCATGTTAGATTTACCAGTAAGTCACTAGTATAGTGCACCAGGTGTGCCCAGGGCCTATAAATCAAATGCTAATAGTGAGACTGCAGCACTAGTTGTGCCACCCACATGAGAATCCCTATACACCTGTCTCCGACCTGCCACTGCAGTGTCTGTATGTATACAGTTTTAAACTGCCATTTTGACCTGACAAGTGCACCCACTTGCCAATCCCAAACCATCCCTTTTACTACGTGTAAGTCACTCCTAAGGTAGGCCCAAGGCAGCCCCATGGGAAGGGTGTAGTGTATTTAAAAGGTAGGACATGTACTGGTATCTCTTACATGTCCTGACAGTGAAATACTGCTGGATTCGGTATTCACTATTGCAAGGACTACCTCTCACATAGGTTAACATGGGGATTGTCTTGAAATATCTTTCAAGTGTAATTTCCCAGTGGGAGCAGATAGCTATCTGGAGTTAGGGTCTCTGAACCCACAATTTAAAAATACATTGTTTTTGGTGAAGTTGGTTTGTAAATTGTCTGTTTGAAAATGCCACTTTTAGGAAGTGGGCATTTACTTGCTTAATTAGTCTGTGTCTCTGCCTGTCTGGAACACACATCTGGGTCAGGAAGACAGTTGGACTGTGAAATTAGTCTAGGCAGTCACGCAAAAGGCACTAAGGTGTTCCCTGCATATCCTGATGGGTCTTCCTGAGTGGGAGCAGTGGGATGAGCTGACACTTGCACCTGATTAGGGCTGTAGCTGTCCTTACACAAAGCAGTCTACAACTCCCCGGAGTGTGCTTGGGGCCAGAGCAGGAAAGGCAGGGTCTTCTGCACTACAAAGACTTTGCTATGAAGTTTGGCTACTTCAAAGGCAGAAATGAATATAGGTACTGGACCTCTGAGACCGCAACTTTAGAACACTACTGGACCGAGGACATTCTGCCAGGAAGAAGAGCTGGGGGTGCCACAGGAGGGACTGCCACTCTGCCTCTTGCTTTGTTGTGCTGACCTACTGCTTCTGTTCTTGGAGTGAAAGGAATGGACTTTGCTTTCTACATCCTGGTTCTCCAAGTGCTTAAACTGAGCGTGCCTCCTGTACGAAGTCTCTGGGACATCAAAGACTTCACCTGTTAGGGCCTGGGCTCTTCTGCAGAGAGTCCTGACTTGCCAAGTGGTGCCAGCTCTAGTCTCTGGGCCCTTTGAAGTGTAAGCTGGTGACCTGAAGAAGAAAACCCCCCACACTGATGCGCAGCAGCAGAAACATCTATGCAGCACCTGTCCCACAGCTAAAGAATCTACATAGTGCCTGTCTTGCGGCTGCAGAATCGACACAGCACCTGTTGCACTGTGGCTTCATCAACACAGCACGTCTGTATTTTCCACGCATCAACCTCGGAGTGTCAATTTCTCATTGACCACCCCGCACTGCAGTAAGAAACCATGGCTGCATGTCTGGAAATTAACTCACTGCATTTCCTGCATGGAACAAATCGACTCATCAACTCCCCTGCCAGTAAGGAACCAACACATTGCTATGCTTTTTGATGCCTCACCTCCCCTATGGCCCGTGTCATCTTTGTTTTTGACGCATTCCAGGTACTTTGTGCTAAACAGATATAACCATTGATTGCTACGGATTAAGACAAATTTAAACCTTTAAAAAGTAATATCTTTACTTGTGCATGTTGTTTTTTTTGTCATTTTGGTCTTGTGTTTTACACAGATAAATATTGGCTATTTTTTAAACTAGTGTGGAGTTCTTTTGTGGTGTTTTTACTGTGTGTTTAGAAACACTTTACACATTACATCTGAGATGAGCCCAGCTGCTCGTTCCAAGCTGCTAAGTGGGTGAGCAGGAGTTATCTTAGCTGTGAGACTCCCTTACTCTGTTCTATAGCCTTTCTAGTGCTGTTATTGGGCACGTTATTTTAGCAACTAGGCCTGCTGTTTGTGCCCTTTCCCCTAGTAACGTTTTATTCTATTTAATTTTATTATTTCAGAATCTGACACTTTTGTGGTGATGTTTTATTTTCTTTATCTAGTTGTCCTTTCACCTAGGAAACCATTACATTTCTCAACACTGCATTCTTTTCACTTTGTGCTTTCCTCAAGGCTGCAGCGAGATAGGATTGTCGGCACAAGTGGTGGAAACACACATATCCTTGCGTAGTGAGATTTTCTCAGAACATCAGCTGTTTTATTATAAAAAACATTTCCATGTCCCATGCACATTAGAGGGAGGTTCCAGCCAGAAGACCACAACCGCATGCTGTCTGACTTTGTTACATCTGCTTGCTAAGTCCACCGGTTCCCCAATCTTCATGGGTATAGTGTCTTTGTAGACTACAGGCTTCCTCGCTATTGTCATACTCGGGTATGGGGGATGATGTCTTCCCGGGGGGTCCTGAAGGGCAGATTAGGGTTTTTCTGCTGTGCTCTAACATAGCTTATGTAGGAATCGCATATATTGCACATTGTGATATTATGGTAGGACTTTTCTTGTGTTTTACGTTTCTTATCACCATTTTGCTTCTAGTATCTTTCATCATTTCCGATTACTGCAATTTATGCCATCTTATCTAAGACACAGCTGATTCAATAAATCTTATTAAACCATTTCCTGTCTCTGTTTGCCTTTGCATGTGTGAGACTAATGTAACTGAGAGAAAGGGATGAGATCTGATCCACCATGATTTCCCTGAGAAGTCATCTTGTCATGCACCTGGTTGCCAGAAATCACCCCTGCTCTTGGGTGTGGTGTGGGATTGGGTTCAGTTCCCCACAATTCAGGTGATGCTTCCACCCGAATCCAGCAGCCTCATTAGGATAATGAGAGCTCATGTGACAACTCTTACTAGAGTAAGGGTCCCTACTTGGACAGGGTGCAAACCACTGCCAACAAGAGACCCATTTCTAACACAATTGGGTCAGCAGTTGCCACTCTTATACATGTACAGCAGAGAGGGGATATGTTTTTTTTCTGCACTTTCATAGGCAGGTTGGGTGGTTCTTCTTTTATATCCCTTTTCAGCCTCAATGTTTCACTAGAGTGATGCTCCTCACAGCACAGTCCTCTCCAAATAGCAGTACCCATAACAAAGACAAAAAGGGGTGTGAGCATTCTGTACCTAGCTATCTTAGCCAGAACAGACAATGATCAAATAGTGAGGCAAAAAGCTTACCACTTTCTAAAGAACCATTTACACTCTGACAACAGGAATTGTAGTCCCTTTTCACCCCTACCATTCACCAAATTTCAGTTATTCTAGAGACTAATCAAAGGCGCTTTGTAGCAAAAGGACCTCATTGAATTTCAATGGCTAGCTTGCTGCCTCTTTAACAATTTTAATGTCTAAATTATATCCCTTGACTCTCTGGAATGTCGGCAAGAGACTTCTACTGTCTGGGAAAGTAACCTAACCTCCATCTGATGCACACAAACAAGCCAGGGTCTTTCAAAATGGGACTCTGATGCCTCCTTTACCATTGTTCGTTCAGATATGACAGCATATCTAACATGCAGACCATTCACATAGATACACACATGAATTCAGAGTATCAATGCAAGGATCTGCCATTCACCAATAGAGGTGGAACTTCATGAATGAGTTAGGCCACCACTCCTGTGATGCAGATAAAAAAGGTCTGCTCACCTTAGGATCACTAAAAACACAATATGCTGCAACACTGCACTACACGCTTGAATGTGTGACAGAGACAGTAAGTAGTCTTTGTCATTGTGGAGAGCGAGCTTGGTGCACCCCTCCACGTCTGAGACCAGACTCGCACCAAAGGACAGACCTAGTCCTTCAGGCACAATCTAGATTAGCAGGAGGTGGGGCCAAAATCCAGGCACCAGGGTAGCAAATACTCACAGATGGGCACTAAGGGCAGGAGACACGTGTTGAAAATAAATTCTTGTTTCAACATGACACAAGTAAAATTTCCTAGGGAGCTAACACGGGAAAGCACATCTTTTTTCACCTAGCCCTTAATTTACTTTCCCCAGCAAGGATCTGCATGAAAATTGGCATGCCAGTGCTTGGCTGACTTCGAAAAAGTGATTTGGAAATTTGGGGCACACTAGTCCACGGGGTCAAAAATAAAAGACAAATAAAAAAATGTCTCTCAATGGAAAGTGCAGCTGAACCATAACTACATTGTAATAGTGATCTGTGTTAAAGTGAATTATTACTTGGGGGAATGGTAGTCCACTGCTCATATTAATAGCACTCTTCTTTTTACGTCCAGATAAGGTTTCAGTAATTTAAACCTGAACTCGGGCCCTGGTAACTATGACACAGAGCAGCAGGCCTAACCTAAGAAAGTGTGTAAAGGAGTTAGAAGTAACAAAACTGGTACAAATTCAGAAAACACAGCCCAATAAAATTCCACTCCAGTTTTTAAAAATAGAGAATATTGTAATCAAGAGAGTGACACCAAAACAACAAAAATCCAATATGGGAAAACAGAGTTATGAATTTTTAAAGTTTTAAATAAAAATAGCACCAAAAGAGTGCAAAGTGCCAACTGAGGGCCACTGGTCATGCTAGACTCTGGACAAGTAGAAGGATTGAGGCTGACAACTGCGATAGAGGACAGGTTAGATACATGGACCGGCTGGTCCTGTTTAGAAAGTCATCTTCACACTTAGAACATTTTCAAGAAGGTAAGGTTCTTATCTGGACAAGGCTGCAGGGGGGATCTGAAGAGTGGCTCGTCAGTGACAGGTTGACAAAGAATAATGTCTAGGTGAAGCCAACCATGAAGGTGGGAAAAGCTCTGAGTAGGGTAAAATTTGGAACTCATGCCCAGGATGTTTTAAACATTGATTGGTTGCTGCGTGGCATTGCCCCCTCTGAAGAGTTCTACCTTCTGACTTAGGGCCTCATTACGAGTGTTGGTCTGAAGGCAGCCAGATTCGTTGTGACGGTCGGACCACCTCACTCCAGGCAGTCCAACCATTACATTACGACCCTGGCTGGCGACCCGCCTGAAGACTACCGTCCCTGCAAGGAACATCATTCCTTATGGGAATATAGGATCATATGGTCATGTCACCTGTTATGTACATTTTTATTTTGAGTGTTTATGTTGGGCAGTTAGCTTGAAAAAGTCGTTTTATTCAAACTACACATAAACTACACATACGCTAATTGGAATTAGAATATTTTAGTGAAATATTCATAAAACAATGGCCAGTGATGAGGGCCAAAGAAATTATGCAAACGTGTGCTGCAGCATTTACCACTTAATGAAGAATGTAGTTGCCACCCCGCCAGAGAGTGTGCTGTATAATTAAAAACCGGTGCTAACACTCACTGCTTTCATTGAATATGTAAAGTGTTCTTAAGACTACTGCTATGATCAAGACTGATTGCTGTCAAAACACTTTTAGCTTTTTGCACGTTATTGATCTGAAAAATAATATTGCATGTTTTTGTGAAATAGGTCTACTTGGGGTACCACTTCGATGATGTTTGCAATGAATAAATAATACCCAGTATTTTTCACCAAATATGTTTAAATTCACATACGTTTTTATTTGTATTCAGTGTTTTATTTTACTAAATATGTAGACTTTATGAAGCTCAAGTTAAAATAAATATGCTTTTTATTAACAAGAATCCATATCCAGTTCAAATTCTTATAATTAAACCTGTTTTCATTTGTTACTTTTTATTTGATGTCTAGTCTTTAATAAAATTACATTTATTTTCTATGTTTTATTAAATGTAATTTACTTTTGATTATATCATAATTTTTACTTTGTTATATTTTCTATCTGTTTTTTATAAATTGTAATTTACTTTTGATCATATCATCATACATTCATTTTAATTGATCACAATAGAATGGCATATGAAACAATGTTTCACAGGGGTTTTACATTATGTGCCAAGGTAATCTGAGTATGTGGGGAAAAAATGCAAATTATACATGATAATACTTACTTTTTTGGAAGATGAGTGAGTCTACGGCCATACCACCATGAGTCTGTCTAGACATGAGAAACTGTGGCTGTCTTAACGTAAGTAACTATTTGTGGATGGAACTGTAATTCTTTATAATGCAGATTATGATTATGTATTATGAACTTTGTTATGGTGGTTTTTTTTTTTACTTTGAGATTGTAAAAATCACTGATCAAGTGAGATTACAAGAGTACCTTTAACCAATAAATGTTGGTAGAATCTAAAGTTACTGCATTTTGATCTCAATTCAGGTGCCTCAGTGTATTTATAATGTCATGTGATGACTGTGTAATTCCTAGTTTATTTTTCCTAGTGAATCACAATTATTCTTTTCTATTGATTTCAATTCACACTTTTTTGCTCAATATTCCATTGATTTATTGACTGGTTTAACTGCATTCTGTATCCATAGTTTTAAAATCTTTTTATTAGGCTAAACATTGCTAATGTTGATTCATAAATTGATTTCGAGCAATCGTTCCATCATTTGGCTTCCATTCACATTAATTTAAATGACAAGGGCTTTGTTTGGAGAATGCCTGTTGGCAGTTTAATTGAACGATACTGGCTGTATTTATTATTGAATGTGTGTGGCATCAAGTCGATCTTTAAAACGGGTAGTTCTCTAATTCCAAATACCTAGTGCTTAATTTGTGATTGTGGATTCTGGTGCGGAGCACCAGCACTTATTTTTGAGGGCCGGCGCTTATTTTTCTGTCTCAGGCATTTACTGCAAGCAAATGACACATATGGGAAAGACGGAGGTAGAGAAAAAACGAAAAAGCGTCACAATGGGAGGAAGCAGAAAGCTGCAAAAGTGAGCTGGAGGGACAGGGAGTGGCTTTAAATGGATTGAAGAAACCAAGGATGGCGTCAGGATTACGCTGCCTCAGTTTTCCGTGTTCCCACATTTAAATGCAGCAGCCGCGTGTTTAAAGGGAGGGCTTTGGGCACCGGCACGTTTTAATTGACAAATTAAGCACTGTAAATACCCATCACTTTTCTGCTTACTTCCCACTTATGGGCATTTATTGCAGTTTATCGTCAGTGATTCCATCAAAAACTTTTAATGTGTCATGTATGTTGTAATATGTGAAGTCATACATGGTGCATTATGGGGACATACATTCGAGTTAGTTTTTTCCGTGTCTTTTGAAGTTTTTGACTGGAGTCTCGTTCTGACACCTAACTATAAATTCACTTTAACAGTTGTGTTTTTTTTTTTAACTAACCTGCTAACTTGTGAGATAATGGTAATCCTGATGTAGTGGTTGCTAACTAATGACTTCAGAGAGCCGGATGTATTTATCTGCAATATAGTGACCTTCATATGACTTTTTCCTGGCTCCCTGCTGAGATAATTTACATCCAAGCCCATCCATATAACTTCCATTCTATTACTACCCCCTCATTCAGCATAGACACACAGCCAATATAACAAGCACAGGACCCATTGTTATCCTTACACTAGAAAGCCACAGAGGATAATGCAGATCATCACATGATGTTTTTGCGCTTGGATCTGCGTGTATGTGCATTTGAACCAAGTATTCTCTGGTCCTTTAAAGACCACTGTCTCAAATGGTGTCCGGAATTGTGTTCAAGGCAGAGATTTGATTTTCCAGGTTCCTACTACTGACACGTTCACAAAAGCGCAAGAAAGACATTTTTCTCCCGTAGAACAGGATGCTCTTCAAAGGGCGTCTCTTTTTGTGAGGCGTCAGCAGTTCTTCAAAGTCTGGCCTCCAGCTCGTAAGCGCAAACAGCTCCACTCTAAAAGGTTTTCTCTGTGTACATCATGCTAAAGAGTTTTGCGGTTCCTTGAGGCCTCCAATCTGGCTTGTAAGTACATCCATCTACACATCAACTGCCAGCTGTATGTTAAAAATTGGCGGCATTATTTTTTTTTTTTCGTCTTCAAAAAGGCGCAGTGAATCTCAGCGTTTAACGTGCTATTATTTTATTCTGTTTCTGTGCTATTGCGGGGGTATCTGTTTCGGACGGACGCACAGGCTGTACCATTACAATATATATATTTAGAGGTACCTGGAAATAATATTTAAAAATGTTAGGTCAAGATGCGTTCCAGTTAAAGACGGAATATTAATCTGGTACTCGGAAGAAAAGAGAATAAACCTTATGTTAAATTATGATTTGAGGCTAATTTGTGATATTTGTATTTACTAATTCAACTTTACATTTATTTATAGTTTTAAATAAAGTATTTAGAAAAGCTAACAGAAGTTTACTTGCATAACATTTAGAAACTACAGCTTCATATTTGATTTGATCTTTATACAACAAAAGATGATGTACAAAATGTGTATATCATTAAAACACGATTTGTGGATAAATACGACGCCTTGACCACTTCTGTTGCTTTCTTACTAGCGATTAAAAAAAGATGTCGCCTGAGCTAATGAGGCGGCTTCTTTCGATGCTAGACAAACCAGCACACCATGGAAACAGCCTGTATTGCCCTGCTGCATAATTTACAGATCTAGCTAGCTTGAAAAATAATTTGCCAGCAACCGAGGAATGTTTCAAGGAGCAGACCCTCCCAAGAAACGTTTCCCTCCACCCATTTCTTTTTTTAAACACGGTTCGCATCTTCGGTTGGTCTTAAAAGTTCTATAGAGGTTAGGCACATCTAAACTCTCTTACAAATTCCTAAGTCCTTTTTTTACTGTGTGTGTGTTTGAGTGTGTGGTGGTGTGGGGGGGGGGGGGGGGGGTGTTATTATGTTGGAACATACAATCAAATATGATTTGGAACCCATCCCTTGTGGACTGGCACTCTTGCAAACGTATAATGAACAGGAAAGATACACTGCATCCACTAAGTGAAAAAGAAAAAAAAGTTTGCAGTTGGGAAAAGGTTAGAATTAGCATCATGTAGGTATGTACTGACAGGTAAGGTAGATGAGGGATGATTCACCCACTATGACCTCCCTTTTGTTATGCTTGGCTCTCATAGCGAGGCCCTATCATTTATTGCAGATTTAAATCCGAAAACTCTCTGCTATTACATAGCAGCAGGTGCTAACAAAATCTGGTACCCACTGTTGCTATATCATTAAGGCCTTCCAGACCTAGCTGACAGGCATCCCTGAGAGCCTGTCATTGCAGCACTGCTTGTCTGCCTTGACTGAAAACAGAACGCACTGTTGCGGGAGGGTGAGGCAAAGAAGGAAGGTGCTAAGGCTGGTTAAAGGTGACCGGTAAGGAATTTATTTTTCACATTTGGGTCAGATATGAGAGGCCGTGTTATGTACGGCTCCTCTGTTAACCCACTGTTCCTGCATAGCAGTTGAAAGAAGGGCAGATGATTTTGGAGGCCATGCATAACCTAGAATTATAGGTGGGTAAAAAGTGAATTACAGGGAAGTTTTCCACCTCTGGGTTCTGAGTGATGTCGTAGAAAACTCAAGTTTTGCTCTTCTCTATTTGATGTCACTCAAAAGCCCTCTGTAAAAAAAAAAAAAAATCCATAATTCACTGTCATCAAGCTATAGTTGTCTCTCTCTCTCTCTCATATATATATATATATATATATATATATATATATATATATATATATATAATCTGTTGTGTAATGCTACTTGACATTTCTATAGAGCAAATACATTTTACATTGGTATGGCCTTTGTTGCACTATGGGCCATATTGAGTTTGTGTGTTTGCATGGCTCTGGGTCTTTTGCAGACCAGTGTGTGGTTTGTGATGACAAGTTATGTCTTGGGTTTTGGAGTGGAATGTGCATAGGTGTGTGGGCCATTTGAGCCAACAGTCTATGCTATTTGTGTTGCTACAGAGTTGCCTGAGCCTTAGTCATCCTGTTGGGAAGAAAGCACACTATTTAATGCTTATTTGCCAGAGGTTTGCTTCCTTGTGATTATCATCAAATGGAAGGTGATGTCTGACTGGGGGAGTATGAAGAGCAGGTTTGTTTGGAGAGATACCTGTGTTGGTAGTTTTATTAACTTGAAAGAATGTGTTTTTCACTTGGATATAAGGGACAGACTGTTGGTTTTAAGCAAAGCTTGGCTCCTATTATTGTTGTAGATGCCGTTCAGCTGATCTGATAGCATTTGTTGATGTGCATTTAGAAGGCTATAGTTTAGCCCAGACCAAAGATTTTTACTTTAGCAATGTGGCATGAATTCATATAGAATGTATTTTGTTTTTAATCTCCGAACTCTCGTACCTTGAAGTTTTAATCCAAGTCCCAGCACCCCACAGAAGACTGCATTTGGGTCTATAATACATTTCCTATTTCATTTATGTTTCTAAAGGGCGTCAAACCTGATACATAACCAAAAAATGTTGTTAGTATACCTTTCGGCCACTTAAAACATCTGCCACTTCACTGCAGTTTAATGGTGAAATTAAATTCCCGCAATATTATTTTTCTTAATCTTCCGCTTATCAGTTCCCAAATGTTGGCATTACTGTTCTCTCTACACTTGCCATGGAATGAATGCTAATTATGCTTGCACCATCACCAATCAAACAAGATGTACTAGGTTAAGCTTTAAGCAGGCACATTATCACATTTGAAGTAATATGTTTAAAGCACACTGCAGATCAAACTAGAAAATATTTCTTAAATGTATTGGTCAGTTAACATCTTTATAATAAATCATTGGAAGCCCTGGATAAACATTGTCTCTGGTGCATTTGCATCAGTACTTAATTTGTAAATAAAAATGTGCCGGTGCCCAAATCTCTCCTCTGAAACATGAGGCTGCTGCAATTAAATGTGTGAGCACAGAAGACTGAGGCTTCGTAATCTGAAGCCACCTTCTGCCCTTTTAATCCATTTACAGCCACTCCCTGCCCTTTCAGCTCACTCTTACAGCTCTCTACTTTCTCCCTTTATGACAGTTTTCTGTCTTTCTCTTCCTCGTCTTTCCCATATGTGTCTTTTGCTCCCAGTAAATTCTTGAGGCAGAAAAATAAGTGCCGGCCCTCAAAAATATGTGCCGGTGCCCTGCACCAAAAACCAGCGGCTCAATTTAAGCACTGATTTGCATATTATAACAAAGCAGCAGTGTTTTGGTACAAGGCTTCCACCTTTGTGCAGTACACTCAGCCCTATCTCCTGGCTGCAAAACTGTCAGCGGTAGTCTGGTCAGAGCACTGTTACTCAGTGTCAGAGCTTTAGAACTGCAGCCAGAGTCAGTTGCACACAGCACCAAGGCAGGTGAAGAAGAAAGGCTGGGGTGTGTCACTCCCTAAAGTCGAGTGGTCAAGAGCTATACTGCTTACTCCATTAGTTTTGCCAGTAGTTTCCTTTTCCAGATTCACAGCAGCTGACTACCTTTTCTTGACAATATGAGATTATTCTCTGATATTTGAAACCATTCAATTTGGACATACCAAAATACTTCATAAAGGTATACCACTTTCCCTGACCAAATTCCTAGCTGTGACTTCTGTCATATCTGATGCTCTAATACTATAATATATTAATCTCTCTTCCTGACTACATTGAAAACTATCACCCATATATATATCTATTTCCTAGTGGTGGTCGCCACTGGGTAGTTAAAGTTAGGGCCATGTTGCCATAGAAAAAGCATATTTTGACTTGCCTATATCTTTGGCACCATTTGACGAACTTTCACAAACTTTTCCCCCAAAAAGTGCCCTGGTGATTCTTGTTGCGTACAGGACGTTTCTGGGTGATCCGTCAAGTGGGGGCTGAGAAAAAGGGGGGGCCATCAGAAAAGTTGAGTTTCCCATGTTAATTCCCATGGGACCTTCAGACAAGACTACAGCCCGAACAACTGGACAGAATTACTCCAAATTTGGCAGAAAACTAGCTTTCGGGATGCAGAGTGTAATTTTGCTTATTTGGTCTAAATCCATTCAACTGTTTTTTGAGAAATTAAAGGGAAAACAAATTTGTATATATGAGGTCACAAACTCTTTGCAACAACTTTGCAGGGGATAAGAGCTCGTGCACGGAGCTGCACAGCTTTAATTGGCTGTCCGCACTTCAACCAGGGAATGTTGGCAGCCATCTTGGGACTCTGCTCCAGCCAAGTCCCTAAAAACAAAACAAAAAAGAAGACTGAAGAAATAAGAGAAGGGGCCAAGGTAGAGACACCCTGACCCCTCAGCTTTTTTCACAACAATTTGCAGCTAATCCACAAATCTGGGGAAAATAAAAATAAAAAAGTACGAGCTCCCGAGCTTGTTTTTTAATAAGCCTTTGGGTGGGCCAAGTTCGGGGGGCATTGCTATTTGAATGCAGGGGGCCACCCGGCACCTCCACAGCCCCAGGGACATCTATCTCCAGAGGGCTTTGCAGTCTCTGTGTGCGGGAAGGAAGCCTGGCTCCCCCACAGCCCTAGGGACTGCCACCTCCCCAGAGCATTGCTGTAAGTGTGTGGGAGGGTCAGCGGGCCACCCCCCGCAGCCAGAAGGACCATCACCACAGGGTATTGATGTAATTGTGTGCGGCGGCCATGCCGCTCCACCGCAGCCCTGGAATCTGCCACCTGCCCAGGGCCTTCATACAATTGTGTGCAGGGAAATTAAAAAAGGGAAGGGGGTCCATTTTGGACTCCCAGGGCTGGGCCCTTCTGTGCTTTACAGCTGCTGCCAAGCCACAGCAAACACTCCTCTCGCAGCAAGGGAGAGCTGTCAAACAGGGCACGAGTTATAGTTACTTGAAAGAACTAGAACTGCTGAATTTCTATGGTTTTGTATGAGTAAATTCAGAACCTAACTATGTTCCTGTATCCTTTGTTTTTTCAGTGTGTGTGTGTGTGTGTGTGTGTGTGTATGTGTGTATATATATATATATATATATATATATATATATATAATATTGCTTTGAAAAAGCCCCAGGCTTGCATGCCATAGGGAGCAAAATATGTGTCAGCTGGTCACTGCTATTAAAACCTTGTAAAGTGCCCGCAATGGTTGGAGATTACCAAGTGCGACAAGAGTAATAAAATATTTCCCCTCAATATGATAGATCTTGGACTGTTTGGCTCTGAACATATTTAGAACATTTCAAATTGAAATATAATAGTTGGATTTATTGCCTGTATATGACTAAACTATACCCTGGTTATTGTCAAATATTAAATTGTATGTCATCAGTGCTATAACAAGATACTATTAATCTTTTACCTTGCCAAGGTGAGGTACCTCTCCTATCACTACCCCTACTTTTATTGGAAGTCTTATCGAAATATATCTAAGAACATACTGACATGCACAACAGTTTTATATATATATATATATATATATATATATATATATATATATATCAGTAACATGTTTTGAAATTTAAAATTTCTGGATTTCTCCCATTCTCTCATATAGGTCAGCCCAAATTATGGCATATGGAATGTTTGAAGCTCATATTTGCTTCATAGTAAGTTTGTGTTGTGTGTTTGCACAGTCTCATGCATATTTCACTGTTCAAATATTTAAAATACGGTGTTGGAAATGTAATTAAAAGATGAGTCATTTGCTGAAAAGGGCGCACTGTCAGAAGTGTTTCTGTATCTGAGTTTGAAAATGATATGCAAACCAAATGAGAACACAGTTTGTCTAAAGAGTCCGATTGTTTGTCATAGTCATTGACTAGGTGTGATCTGCTAATTGGGTACACGTTTAACCTCCATTGCTGAGAGCCATTGGTACAAACAGAATGGTCATCCAAAAAGACTTTGGTAGTTAAAATATTCATAAAATGCAGACACTTTTTTGATAAGGCATCTAGTTCAGCTCCTGCTTTTTTTTGTACTTCTCATAACATCCCTTTTGGTTCCCTAAAGTCATTTGTCTTTGCATTAGCTTTCACTTAAGGTTAATCTGCTGCTGGCTAAAGAGGTATTGGCTAAAGCATGCATAACCCAATGGCCCTTGGGTAACTTCAGCTCTACACAGAAGAGTCTGGCCGCCTGGTGAACCGTTTGGCATAAGTGTGCTTCATTAGTCAGATCTTGGTTTTCTTTGAGTGTCCAGTCCTTCTTCCCACACTTCAAGATCCTTTGCAGGATACACTACCTTTCCAGGTTTTTCAAACCAGGCACTTGTAGTGAATGTAGTGTTTCTCTTCTGCATTTACTAGAGGAATAGCCTGAATGCAAGATTTACTGAAATACTCCTGGCTAGGTTCCAGCTTGCCTAAAACACCCAAGTAAGGTTATAATTCAACAACAGAATTTACCCAACTCTTATGTGCTGGACACCCTCTATTTCTTCCCATGTTCAAGACGGTCTGACTTATGACTGCTCATGTTGCTCACCATGCCTTCGCTCTCTTCCTCACTGGGAAACTCACTAATGAAAAGTCCTTCCTGGCTGGACTCCTTAGGGATGTTGTCGATCTAGCCATGCTGTTGACGTGCATTGGAGGCAGGACCTTGTTAGTGTTCGGGGCCGAGTTGTGGAGCTGCCTGCATTCTACTATAATAGAGATTGACATGCACATCAATTTGCACAGAACTGTGGAGTTTGACTGCTGTCAACGAGGGGACTCCAAGCCCCAGAATACGTGAACGAAACCAGGGGGCGGGGTCAGGCATCACCGCACGCTCAAAGCGCTGCCACATTCCCCGCGCCGTGGGATGCGAAGCTGTCAACAAGGGCACTCCAAGCCCCAGAATACGTGAAGGAAACCAGGGGGTGGGGCCAGGCATCACCACACACTCGAAGGGCTGCCGGATTCCCCACGCCGTTAGACGCATGCGTGCCACACCCGGGCGAAGCCCGGGCCAAGGGCGGGCCCATCCTTCGCCCGTCAGCGACCAGAAGAGGCTGGGCTGGGCCACCCGCCTTGAGAATGATTTATTGGGGAAAAGAGAGGTAAGCTTACTGAGTGGAGTAAGTCCCTAATGTCCAAGGCAGAAACAAGTAGCACAAAGACAGTGCCTGACAGATTCGGGTCAGTGCCCCGACAACTCTGTTTTTTTGTTCAGCACTTGGGTGGCCCCCCTTCTATCTTTTACCCTAGAGAAAGGAGTAACCGCACAGTTATGTACTGGATTTTTAGGGTGTATGAATTATCGCCTGTAATGGGTAAAAAAAAATATGAAGGCAAAAGGGGGAGGGTGCTCAGGGCCCTTTAACCCAACCAACAATTTCCAGTTACTTATCATCCGTTATTGGGGCCATAGAAACTGAAATAGTGCAGGTTTAAGAAAAAATTGGGACTGCCCCCAAATCCACACACAAACTACCCCTCGAGCCCATTGTTCTTGTTAAGTCCAAACAAGGGGAACAGGGTCCCCTGATAGCCTCTATCCCTGATATATATCAGCCTGGTACGGGTGTTTCTTATACGCAAGCCTTAAGTGAATATAAAGAACCTAATCTTGATTGTTCCTCCGTAGTTTCCCCACCACTGAAAAAGAGAAAAGCGGAAGGCCGTTCTAAAATGACTAAGCGTGATCTAGGGGCTAAGAGGAAAACTTATACACACATGGAAGACCCTGTTTGTCATTTGGCAGCCCCTGAAATGTCATCGGATATTCTTATATCTGATAATAGAGAGAAGGGAGTTTTACGGGATGATTTTACATACATAATTGAGTCTATACTTAAACCATTCTGTGTAGCCTTGGGGGAGAAACTTGTTACCTTGATGACTAAAAAATTGGAACATTTCATAGTAATATGATTAGAATGATTTCTCAAACAGCTATAAGACCAACTCATTTGGGTAATCTCCATATGAATGAGGCACTGCCCGAAAATGGCGAAGTACTGCAAAACCCTCCACTTAACGATAATGATTTACCCCTGGCTCATCCCACAGCCAGACATGGACCTTCACTTACGGAGTTTAAGCCTCCCTCGGAGATCAGAAAGGGAGCCCACTCAGGTTGTTCACCCGCTCCTCACATTAACTCCATTTATACCAGAGAAGAGCCATTGCAACTTCCACTTGATTGCATGCCGTATGTTTTGGTTCTAGCAAATGTGCCTCCTTTAGATCCTTGTCATAACGAAGACACCCAGGCATTAATGAGGAAATGTGCTCATTGGTTAAGGTCTAAAACTAGATAACAAGGAGATCTGAATAATAAGATTCTTATGGCACGCAGAGTGAATTGGGTTGGCTCATCAGAGAAAGCACACGAGGGTGACTGCGTTGTGATTAACTTTGCCAATCTTTGCCTAGTTAAATGTTTGTTGGCTGATCTGTTTTATTTTGCCAGGAAGGAAGAAGGAATTCAAATTTACTCACTTAGTTATTTCTATGACCCAACCCTCTTACCTGTTTGCCCTAAAGTAGCTCAATGTGATTTCAGTGCAGGGCTGGCTATAACACAAGCATGGTCAAATAATTATTTTATTAGCCGTCATCAGGACCTGATTCCTCTAGATGAGAATGATTGACATGTGGACAAGGATAGGTCCATAGGAGGTGCTCTGGAGGGGTCAGTGGAGGGCGTTGGGCATGATATTACTTTTCCACAGTATGGGCTTGATGAGATAGATACCCCCCCCTTATGCCTTGTCAGTTGCTACTGTTGGTGAGGAAATGGCAGTAGGGCCAGGCTCTAAATCCTTAACATTACTCTTTTGGAATATTGTGGAGCTCCGGTCAAAGGTAAAAAAAAAAACAGAGTGGCTGGAATTTATATCCACATACGATGTTGTCTGTTTGCAGGACCCCTTTCAATTGAACGGTTACTATTCTGTATATCAACCAGCAATTCCCTCCCTAGCGGGAAGGGCAAGTTGGGGGTCTTTTGGTTCTCGTTTCATTACAACTCCCTAAAATGGAGGCATCCTTAATCTGGTCTTCATCATACTTCATGGTTGTTTTACTACTGATTGAGGGGAGTAAGGGCTTATTGTTAATACATTTTTATAACAACATCCCGCGTGACCTTCTGAAGGGAAGTTTTCAGGAGGTAACAGATTTTCTTGATTCTTTTGATAAGCTCCAGGAAAATGAGTTAATTATTATATGGGCAGGAGATTTTAATATGCCACTATTTAACCTGGAAGTTTCACATGTGTGCCGTACTTCCATAGAGGAGAGAGAGACGTCAACCCATTTTATTCACACAAATCAAGGTGAAGTTTTAAACACTTTTATTTATAAATTTGATCTTGTATACGCAAGGGAGAAAGCTGCCGCATATATTAAAAAAATAACTACATTTACAGGGAATTCTAAAGGGAGTATTATTGATTTTACTCTTATTAGCTCCTCTGACCTTCATTTAATTCTTGACTTTAAGATAATACCACATTGTGCCAGTGATGACAATCCCCTGTGTATTAATCTTGCCTTTAACAGGAAATCGGCTTCAATTAACAGAGCACTTAGAGGGAAATTTGATTTTAATAAAAACGTTGTCCTACGCATTAAAAGGGAAAGGGAAGATCCCAAGATATTTAATCAGAAAATGATTGTACAAAAATTGGATTCCATTAATTTATGCCTGTCGCAACAACCAACCCACGGTTATTTAGTATCGGAATTTGAGCAATTAAGCTATGCTATTTCTGAGGCACTGGTGAGCGACAGGACTCCCCGGGGCCCAGTGGCCCGCCGATGGTTTAATTCCATTTGTACAACTGCCCATAAAGATCTAAAAAAAAGCTCTTAGATCTATTCCCTTTTCCCGTGATCTAGTAAGAACGGCAAGGGGTCAATATAAGGCCGTTTGGGCAGTGAGAAAAACTGAAATTAGAACTAGAGCATGGGAAGAGCTATTGGTAGCTACTGAACTGAAGGACACAACACAATTTTGGAGAGTGGTAAATCTCATTTACTTCATGGAACATGATAATAAAGAGGACGACTGTTTGATACCAGATAGCGGTTTGGGTGAATCACTTCACAAGGGTTTTTCAGCCTGATAGTGACTTTTCACTCGAGGGGGACGAAAGTAGTAACCAGAGACCCGTGTAACCTAACCCGAATATAAGTACCTTGTCTTTTGAGTTACATGAGGTCATCACAGCAATCGATTGAGACCAGGGATAGCACCCGGCCCGGATGGGGTCCCTGTTGATCTTTTTAAGTCTATGCCGGATCTTTGAGGCCCTCTAGTTACAAATGTACTAAGAAGTGTAGTAAAAAGTAATATTCCATCCTCATGGAAATTGGCCATTATTATCCCTATCTTTAAAAAGGGTAACAGGCAAGATCCAACTTGTTACAGGCCGATTTCTTTCATAGATTCTACTGCTAAGATATTGGGAAGCGTGATTCTGTCATGGTTGGAGGAATGGGTGGCAGAGGCAAAGATCCTTTTCCCAATCCAATACGGTTTCAGACCTGGTTAAAGTACAGTCAAACAAGCGTTAAATTTCCACCTCATCCTTTGCAAATATGTTACTTTTAGGAAAGAGTGTATTCATCTGGCTTTTATTGATTTATCAAGTGCTTTTGACCTGGCGAATAGTGAAGCTCTGGCAAATCATGGAATCCTTGGGGGTTGATTGGAACCTGTTGGAGTTAATCAAATGTTTATACACTGATCTAACGGTTTCAGTGCAGTATGGTTTGCATGGTGAGGGGTCTTCCCTTTTTCCTTCAATGCAAGGAGTCAGACAGGGCTGTATTTTAGCACCGTTTTTATTTTTGTTATATATTAATGGACTTTATGGATTCTTAGTAACAAAACGGAAAGGATTTTCATAGAATGGGACCGAGACAGCTCCCGGTCCTTCTGTATGCTGATGATGCAGTTTTAATTGCCCGTACAGCCAACAGTCTCCAAAGCTTGTTGGATCTTTTTTTAATTTTTATGCAAGACTTAAATTTGAAAGTAAATTTTACGATGACGTATGCTATGACTTGTGGCCCCCAAGATACAAGATCCAAACGATTTACCATGGGAAGAAACATTATAAATAAAGTAAAAGATTTCTGTTACCTAGGCTTGCATGTATGCTATTCCATGTTATGGAATTCCCACCTTACTATTAAGACCGAACAAATGGTGAGAAACCAGGAAGCGATATTTTCCTTTGCTCGTGAACTAGGCCACAGACCAATTCACCAAATTGTTATGCTTTATAATTCAAAATGCGTATCAACAGCCACTTATGGGGCGGGTTTGTGGGGTTAGACCAAAGTAGACTCTCTCCAATGTGTCGAGGACAAATTTGTGCATAGACTATTGCTAGTACCCAAGAATGTGGCAAACATCATCTGCTATGAGGAACTGGGATTATGTCATATTGAGGTTTTGTAGTGGTTGAAATCCTGGTCAAATCCTGCAGCTAGTCGGGTACAAGATTGCATGACCAACTGTATGCAAATGGCAATTTTAATCCGTGGCTCACATTTTTCCAAACCTCTTTTCGTAATTTAGGCCTGGAGAATATGTTTACTCACCCAGAGTCCCTGCCTACAAATGCCAAGGAATCGGTCAAAATACAATATACTGAGTATATTTCAAATCTTAGATTACAGGGGGCCCTGAATTTGAAAACTTTTGATCCCTATGCCCAGATTTCAACCACGATTTTGATGGAACCCTATTTAACTTGGTTCCCGAGTTCTTCATCATAGTCCCTCCTTGCCTTATTTAGACTAAATTTGCTACATTTTAGAGTGGCCTTCCCAAAGCAATGTACCTGGCAAAAAGTGCTCCCGAATTGTCCCTGCAATAGTTTTTCTAAGCGAAGCACGTGTCACTTTTTTCTATTTTGTTCACTTTATTCTGCTCCCAGATGTATTTTTATATTGCCCCTTTTACGGAAATTACGAAGTATCTCTTATACGGATGCATTTTCAAGAATTGGCATCAATACAAATTTGTTACTCTGTTTTAAATTTTATTAGATCTGCTATTGCTATTAGAAAAGATACGAACTGTTGGAAGCAGTCGTATACTAATTCAAGGCGGAATAGTATAAGATCTTAAATTGATGTTGTGACGTTCGTTACATGCAACTTATTGTATTTGTTTGTGGTTTTGCTATTATCTTTAGGTATTATTATGGGAATTATGATTTATCTATTTGTAATTAGTTCTGTATTTTGGTCATGTGAAAAATGTTTTCCTAATATTGCTCCATATTTTAGGCACTGTGTTTTAACTATTTTTTAATTTTATGTATAATGAATCTGTACTTTTATGGCACCATGCTGAATAAAGAAATTTGACTGACTGATTTCAATAATATGAGAATACAGATATGCCAGGAAACTAATGCTTATATGTCCAATAACTGTGAAAGGAAGGTGGATATAAGCTGACTAAAAGTAGATTGCACTGGCGAGATTGCTAGAGAACTGCATGACTGACGTCTGAGAACTGGATACAGTTGAGGTTGTTGAAATATAGATTGTCTACTTGCAATCTAAGCCTATTGCATCTCCCTAGAACCAAACTCTGATTCAACTCTGGAAGGTTTACTCTCACAGGCTCCAAGCTTTGGAACTGTTTGCCCAGAGACATCAGTGGAAAATACAGGCTAGCGCTCAGAAAAGCGTAAAAACTCTCTTGTTCGAAAATTAACAAGTTGCTCTTTTTTTCCATAGCATGAAGCGTTCAGGGTTTATTTTCTTTAGCAGCACATCTCATAAGAATACTTCCTTGATCTTTGTGCCTAGAAGCAACTGATTATATGGTGTGTGTCCTACAATTGATAAGTGAATTCCAAAGAGGAGGTGCAGTATAGGAATGTCACAAAGTGCTCATTCAGTAGTGATTCTTGTGTCAACACAGTGTTCTGTTCCACACCTTTGTCAAATAGGACAAGAGAGTGACTGACTGTGCATCTGATTGCGAGGACGTGCTTCTGAATGTGTTAAGCTGTGATGCGAATAGTGCCACATTTAGGTTTTTTAAACTGCAGTGACTGCAAGAAATTGGGTTATTGGTTGACTGGGGTGTGGACCCTGGTCAAGTAACAACCCCAGCCCTTATCAGGGCGAGGCACAAGCTAACACTGAATTAATGTGTGTTTAACCCTCTGGTAGTTTGACACAGATCAGTCAGGTTTAACTTGGAAGAAATATGCAAAGTATTTGTGCAACACTTCAAACTGTAATAAAGTGAAAAACACCACACAAAAAGGATCCCATGCCAAGTTAGAAACATATATCCAGACTACCCAGGCATTCTGACACAGCAGGAGCTTCTCTTCAATCTAGGTGTACAAACAGGAAAAAGAGAAGAAACGTTGGCTGGAAAGTTCTCGTACATTAATCTCCTCTGCAATGACTGTTAACAAAACCACCCAGTCCCAGAGAAAGGAAGAATTCCCAATCCAATGGGAGTCTGAGCACCACTCATATTTATTTAGCGGGGGAGAACCACCCTAAATCTCCCTGTAATAAATGCCCTCTCCACCCTATGCTCCCCCCCACCCACCCCTAAACACTAAAAAAAAAAAAACTTTTATTACCCTATGCCACTACTGCCCACAAACCCCTAAAACAACTATGATCACCTAATATCCTTTTCCACCTTTGACGCCTAAAACTACCCTTAGCACCCAATACCCTTACCCACCCCTAAACCCTACTACCCCATGCCACTACCCACCTCTAAACCCTAAAAATATCCTTACCACACTATACCCTTACCCACCCCTAAACCCTAAAATAACCCTTACTGCCTTACCCTATTTCCTTACCAACCTATAAAGCACCCCTACCACACTAAATCCTCAACCTTTGAAGCCAAAAAACATCCTTAAATCCAATACCCTTACCCACACATAAATCCTAAAGATACGCTTACCACCCTATGCTTATATCCACCCATAAGCCCTAAAAATACCCTTGCCACCCTATATGCCCTACCCAAACCCTCAACTAACCCTTACCTATCCCTAAACCCTAATATTCCCTTACCACCCTACACCCTAAAAATATCCTTACTACCCTATACCCTCACTTACACCTAAACCCTAAAAATCTCTTGCCTCCATATACCCCCACAAACCTCTTAACCCTAAAAACACTCTGTATGTATGATATGTTTATACACTACACATACATAGACTTGCATTAACTATATCTACCATGTGGGGAAAGGCATTGCATGGCAATGCCTGCGTTGCACAGGCTGTTTCCCTGCAAAGCACAGGTGTGGTCAGAGCACATAGCATGCACTATTGCAGTTTTGCACTGACAATTACACAACCTCGCAAGCAGAAAAGTAACATTTGAATCTCTTGACTGGTGCAAAAATAAACATTGCATTAGCTGTCAGGCGAAATTTAATTCCACTGGTCAGCTGATTAATCAGTTCCAGACATTTGCACTGGTTGATCATAACATAAATGTAATTTTGCACTCTTGGTCAATAGAGTTGCCACTTGGCCGTTTGTTTTCCGACATTACTGGTAATTTAATGTACAAACATCAGGAAAACTACTCAAGTGTTTACTCCTCTTATCAGTACACACTTTAAACAGTAAATAAGAGTAGAAGTATGTAAAAAATGTGTACTAAAGCTCCTGCTTTAATCATCATTGATTTATCAATCAAGGAAACCTAGAAAGAAAGATCATGTTCAAACTGAATACAGACCATTTTCTACAAAGTTCTCTAAGTATTCTGTCTAGGCCTTTGAAGTAATTTAAAACGTGAACAAATGGCCCGTGATTTTCTCTGGAAAAGGTGCCACCCCTATCGGCCAACAAAATGTGCAAAATTATTTTATCCTTGCCTTATTCAGAGGTCTGACAGCAACTACTGAAATACACATCCACACTTTATGTGAATGGCACATCTCGTAGTTTTATGTGATGTTTACTATTGGATAGCTTTAATACCATTGGAGATTGTTAATTGGAGTGAATTCTTCATTTAAAACCTGCAGTGTTTCCTCCATAAATGATTTTTGAGTGAGTGTTGGTGATATGACACCAAGCAGGCTCAAAGGTTAAAACGCACAGACAGAGACTAAAAGACAGTACTCATCTCCAGAGAAGATTTCTAGTGTGTCTTGAAGTGTGCTAGTGCAGTTGTTTTAATTCGAATTATTGAGTGATTATGTATTTTGAATAATGAGTTTATGTAGAAAATGAATTAACGTAGAAAAATAATGCACGCATTTCAAAATGTGACCGCGAAGAATGGCCACCAATGTTCACGAAATGTACTAATTAATGATTAATACATATGAAATGTTAAAAAGGTGTAAGACTAATGCAGTAATATGGCATATTAAGGGTTATGAAGTATGCTTTAGCTTATTAAATGTAGGCCTTAACTTAGCGAGTGTCTTGGCCTATTTTGCCAGGCCTCATGCAGAAGCTGTATTTCTTAGAGCTTAATAAAAAATGCTGACCAAGCGATTTAAACTGTGAAATCTCTATGGAATTGTTAAATGTGGTTAACAGAAGCTTTTCAGGAGAATCGACTGCTAGATGATGTTCTTGCCAATGCAACATTTTATGTGTAATGTGTGTGAGACTGACTGTCCCAGGACAAGAACAATGAAGATACTGACTAGAGTGGAAGCTGCAACAATATTGTTACCGGACAAGCAGGATGATGAACATCTTAAATGGACCAATCAACTGTATGTGAACGGAGAAACATTTGAATTCATAGATTTGATACAGTAATATTATTGGACAAAGTGTGAACATACGATTAACTGACCAATAAGGAATTGGGGGATAGTTTAGGTAACTTTAATATAACAACGCTCATTCTGAGAGAAGACAGCCATTGCCCTTATTTTTCCTGACAAAAAGGTTATTACCTTCTTATACGTCTTTACTAGAGCCGTGTTTATCTTTAATGCTAAATTACTTTGCCCATACTTTCCTGGCTGAGCCTGATGCCTTGCTGATCGACTGATGTCCTGAGGATGAAGACTGATTCTGCTTTGCTGATCTATGCAAAGGATAGGAATAATGCGATAAACTGTGATTTCTATGCACATTTGCTTTTCCTTTCTAGGTACCAACTGCACTGTTTTGATAGAGCCTTAGTTAGATGTTTTCCACATTTATGGTACCAAATTGTTTTGCATGAAGCCCAACATGCTGATGCTAATCTGATGTTAGTTGAGGATTCTGACTTATGTGTAAAGAATAATGCTTGATGGATTTCTCTGCTTAACTACATGTATTACATCTCTTTAATGCTCTATTGACTCTAATGACTCTATTGATTTGCACTGTAACTTTAGAATGTGTTGTAGTTCAAACTTTGATTAGATTGCATTTCTTCCACCACTTTGGAGAGCTAATGTTGTTTCTGTATGTGTTTCATTTGATTTTGAGATTAAGCTACATGACCTTAGCATTGTTAATATAGGGAAATAAACATCCTAAACTTTACTAAAGGTGTAGTTATTCAGTCATGGTTTGTGATAATTACTGACTCCATTGATTATTGATTTTATTAATTTCTAATGATTGTTGATTATTGTGTATTGATTATGTGCTGGAGCTATGGTAAGAACTTCTTAATTGTGAGTCAAAAGGTTCAGCGACCTATTCTCGTCCCCTTGTAAGTATGCTTATTAAGGTCTGACGCGCTAACAAGTGTAACCAATAAAGCAGATTTCCTGGCCCAGGTGCCTACCAATGTCAAATCTAGCCTTCCTGTTGCTGTACACTTCTGTTCTATAAAGCTCTCTAGCTTTTGAATTTGTTTGTATTGATAAGGGGGGAAAACACTGGATTTCTTTTACTTTCCTACTTTTTCTACCGGCTGGGACATTAGAATACCAGACATGCTGTAACAAACCCGGCAAGGTGGTAAGACTACAGGTGGATAATAGACCATGGGTGGCTAAAAGCCTCACTTGCACAGCCCCCCTCATTGTCTTTAGTGAAGCTCCTGCAGTGTCAGAAGGGGAGGGAGGCAGCCACAGGATAGAACACGCCAACTGGCACTTCCCAGGGGGTCGCCATCAGTGCAGCCTCCTGGACCCTGCGGCATCCTCTGCTGTTCCTCTTCTTGGCCTCCACAGCCTCCACTTCTCGGTGTGTGCGCGGGGTGGAGGGTGTGTTGTGACTGCATGAGTGCAGGGTGAAGGGTGTGTCTGTGTGCGTGTAGTGAACGGTGTACTATCTGAGCGTAGAGTGAGTGTGTGATTGTATGAGAACTGCATGAGTAATGCCTTTGAGGGCAGGGTGAGTGGTGTGAACGCACCGGACGAGGGGAATACCCTGGTGAGTGATGTGCTTGTGTCAGTGACAGGCGAGTTCAGCAGTATGCATCTGTCAGTGCAGGTTAAGTGCTGTGTCTGCATGAGTGCAAGGACAGTGGTGAATCTTAGTGAGTCCCTTTGCCCTTCTTGTCAAAATATTGTAGCAATGTTTCTTGAAAGCTAAACTGCAATGCATCACTTGTAACAATGTGTTCTCATATTTTCTTGTGGGGACTGAACACCTCTCACAGCCCTTCCCCCACGTTTGATTCAAGCTCGCTCATACTTTATATTCAACTCGAGGTTTTCTAACCCACCACGTTTAAAATGCACCAGCCATCACTTTGAGTACGAGTTGGCTCCTTGTGAATCCAAACCATACCAACATTTCTACTAGCACCTATCCGAATACTTGCGGGCGAGCACATACAAATCATTTTGTCACCACCAGTCTGTCAAGTTTAGCTCTTCTCTGGTGGCGTACGCCCTTGTGCTGATCTCCAACTCTAACAAATGCGTCGTTTGTGCACGTCTGTGCCACCACGTGTTGTCATGTGCCCATGAACAGTGTGAGAACCATTCCAAAATCTTCACTTGTTCATTTTCAAATGTATTTTGGCGCATGAGCAAGTCTAAACATATGTTTAGATTCTGGACTATTATTGGTCCTGTTCATTTCTTTCTGTGTGGGAGGGATGACGGGGGGGAGGGGGGGGGGCTGTGGGTGCTGCAAATTCAGCATTCTAAACTCGCACAACTCAGCAAAATGTCTGAAACCATGAGCCTTTGTCCACTACTAACAGCCAATAAAGCAGCCGGGATTTGATGAATGTGGCACCCCTGCCGCCTCGGCCTCTTCGTGGCTGTGGGATAGCGCAGGGTGCCAGAACCCTATTTCGCACAAGAGCTTTATGCGATCAATCCCTTTCTTTCAGCGCTAACACAAAACATGAACAATGGATTTATTGCCAGCTAGTAGAAAGCAAAAGGCACTCACCACACAGCTCCTTGGTGTCGACATTACTGGAGTCAGCAAGAAAAGCAAGCGAGAGACAAGAGGCAGACATTAGTCTATGGGGTCATAACCTTGTTACAAACATGCTTCACGGTCATCTAAGCCAAGAGGTCTAAACACATTTTGATGACTTTACACTATACAGTCTTTTTAACTCGACGCGGTGTTGCATTTTTTAATGGTGACATATCACAAAAAAGCAATTATCTGAAAACAACATGATTTGTCAAGGGTAGGCTAAAGAGAATAACATTTCATATCTTTAATCAGAAGAGGCTATACGGTGATCCTGTAATTGACATCTTCAAAAAAAAAAGTGCTAGATGATGGCTCAGGGCAGTGGTCTTCAAACTGTGGGGCGCACCTCCATTGGGCTCCCTGGGTATATTGCAGATGGAGGGACGCACATGCCTCTGTAACTGTAAATAAGGGTGTCCTCGAAACACAGCTTTGTTCGTTTGGTGCTTTTCCAGACTGTCTTCACTTACATGCAGTGGTACTAGTGTTTTAACAAAGTATGTAAACTGTGATCCTATGAGCCACAGGGGTGGAGACAAAAGACATGATTTAAAAGAGCAGAATACTCTGTAACCATGTTAATGTTTTCTCCTTCAGGTAATAGTATATCAAAATAACACATGCACCTTAAATGAAAATTATATGCAAGTTAAAGTAATCAGTGGAAAATGCACGCTTCTGCTATATGAAACCTCATTTGGTTTATGAGATCACTGCAGACATCTGTGACCAGAGTCACAGAATTGATTTCTAGTTTGAGCAGGGGGACAAAAATGACTTGTGTATAGTGCTACAAGGTCCCAGTCTGTGCAAGTCATTATTTCTGTTTTGTATTACACACATCATAAGGTAGTCTGCGGCAAAATGATTTAGCTTTTAAGATAAATCAATTGCTTTCAAAATATATATGCAACATGATTTAGGATCTGATTTTGAGTTTGGTGTAATTTGAAGTAGTGTCCCTTCAAATGGTGGAGGACATTTCCTCTGCTATCCCAAGGATTCTTTGCTTGCCAGATCTAGAGATGACCGCAGTCATGTGTACACTGAAAGAAACCAGCCTCACAGCGATTCCGTTCAGTACACTAAAAGTTTGGTGTACAGCTGCCATCAGTTTAGATGGCCGTCCACCAAGCGTTCGTCATTCTTTTGTTTTTCAAAAACAAAGTGTGAGTTTGTTTTAGAAAAACAAAAAACTAATGACCCCCACATTTGTGGTGTTTTCCCCCAAGTGTAGGGGTAATTATTTTTGTTTTCCTATCCCTTCTGTTGCTTAGAATGAAAAAAGGTGCACTTTAAGAAGAAGGATACATTGAGAAAGAAAAAGACAGATGAACAGATCAGGTTCAAGTATTGTCCTTGAAAATACTGCGGCTAAAAACGTGTTCCAATGAGACCGTTCAAGTATGTTCTTTGGTGACTAGTGACGTGGTCAAAAAGTACTAAGCAGGGAAACGATTATCTGCTCTGAGTCGTTTTGCTGTTAGTTCGTCAGGGACATTAATGGTCTTTGCATAAAAGGTAAAGTACAAAAGTTTGATGAGGCTGAGAAAAAAATATTTCCAAAAGATGAATTAAATAAACAATAAATGAGTTTGAAGCCCATAAAGACGTTGAGCTGTATCGTTTTCTGGCCATGGATGTACAATGCACTTTCTAAATAATCAGCTGTGAGTCGTCAGTGTTGAAAGTTGAAGTGCGTTATCGAGGCACTTGAAACGGACATTAAACATCTTTTTTTAGGTCGAGCGCACACGCACTCTGACCTGTTGTAATCTATCTAGGAGCTTTTAACCACGCCCACCGCATGCCCATCACTATCCCTCGTTCATGGGCTTGTCTTTCAATCCTTTGCTAACATTGGTAAGTGCTTTACGTTTATCCCTCCTTGGGGCAGTTTTGTTACTGCCTTGGCCATCGACCCTGTTACATGGATAATAACACGTTTGCCGATATGTTTGACTGCAAGCGAACTTCCTTTTCCTTTTCTGTCTCCCCTTCATGCTCATGCTTATGGCTGCCATGGTGTTTTGAATTGGCTTGCTTATGTCAACTGGTTTACTTTTTATTTTCAATTTCGGTGGCAAGAAAAATCCAGTTAGGAATTTACAGCGCTAATAGTTTCAACTCAAGCAAACGCGAGATCTATTGCATTGCAAATGTTTGTTTTTATTTTTTTTAAGATCACATGATTGGGGAAATGTCATTACGAAAGAGAGGTGATGGACTGAAAACTGCTTCTGTTTGCCAATAGTTCCCTGTTTGTACTGGCAGATGGGCCGCCTTCAGCAGGGTCTGAGAGGAGGAGTGTGGCATTTGCCGCAGAATCTTCAAATGGCCTGGAGAGTTTCAGAAGACCAATGAGACCCTTTAAATTGTGGTCTACTTCAGACTTTAGTGAGAATCAAATGTTAAGTGTAGCTAAGCAAGGGGATGCTGCCTTCTACAAACATTTGATGATTATTTTTCATGCACATTTTTGTTTCTATCTTTCTGGCAGCAAAGTAGGTGCGTTTTATAACCCGAACTTTAATTATACTTGCTGGGATTGGGTTAAAAAAGAAAGCAGATGGCAAATGTTTCATCGGATTCCTAGTTATACTAACCATTTGCTAGTACTGCTTTCAGAGGTTTTTATTATTGGAGGAGAAATGAGGCCTATTGCCTTTTAGTGCTCAGTGTGTTTGGAACAAGTATTCTGAGTACAGTTAAACAATTAACTTCACTTTTTATGATGTACTTAAAACTAACTCCACTCTCTTTGCTTCATTTCTAAATATCTAATTTTCAGCTAAAAGAGACCGTTTCAGACCAATAAACTGGTGTGCTTTATGGCATCATAAGCAGATCTAGTGCTATGATAAGCTGGTTCTCTGGGGCAGTCACCATTAATATATTATCATATACAGGCACTTGACTAATAATTAGAGGTGCTGGTCCTAGTGCTACCCTTATGGACTGATTTAAGTACATTTGTATACATGAGGTGACCTTCCCTACTAATAAATTTCTGGCATGTGTGCAGAAATTACACATATGTAGAGGAAACCTTGTGTGTGGTCCCAGAAAAATATGTGGGGTGTGGTGAACATTTGGTAAATGCCAACAAGGTAACTATTTTGTGCATATTGACACTTTAAATGCCTGCCTTACTCTTTTCAGAGTGTACAAAAAGTAATGGATGAAATGCCTGAAATGACCTCATATACTGGTAATTACATTGGTTCATCCCAATTGTTATTTTGCACACCATGCCACCTTAATTTGGACCAAGCCATATGCAAATCATTCTTGTCCCTGTTTCAGTGGGAACAGTCCAGCTGGACCTGCCAGGCAAGGTCCTCCTTTAACCAGAACACAAGCAACCCAGGGCCGGTTTCGCTCCTGATAGAGGAAATCAGCCAGGTATGGCTTTGTTCCAGTGGCACAGTGTGCATGAGGCCCCCGTCTGGGCATACCCGACCTAGGGCTACACACTGAGGCACACAAACCGTGATGAATGGAATTCTTGAATTAATCTCAGCCACTGACCTGACAGTTCTAAATAGGCTGTTCCCATAGTAGCAGGATCAAGACTAATTTGCATATGGCTTGGTCCCAACTGAGGTGGTTTATGGTGTGCAAACTAACAATGGACTTGGATGTGGCCCAAGAAATTACCAGTAGCTCAGATTAATTTAACCATTCCATCCATCACTTTGTGTGCTTTCTCGAAGGCAGGATCCACGTTGCCTGTTAGCAAATGTATAGGCATAGACTTTCCCTCACTTTCATACTGAACAATCTCCACTTTACATAGAAAAAGGATGCACAGTTCCAAATGGAATGTTACAATATAGATCATCCCCTAATACAGGAGGGATCTAGAATAGTCCCTGTGGGTAACCTAATTCAGGAACAACTGCCCTCACTCACCTATTGGTGACATGCTTCATCATTGGTGAATGACCTACGGCAACCTTCTTCAAAAGAACTCTGGTAAAGAGCCCCCATGAGAGCCCGTTAGATATTGCAGTGCCGGTCTGACGAGGAGCATAGCTCGATGATGAAGCATGTCACCAATAGGTGAGTAAGCGCACTTGTTCCTGAATTAGGTTACCCACAGGGACTGTTCTTGATCTCTGCTATATTAGGGGAAGATGTATATTGTAACATTCCGTTTGTAACTGTGCATCCTTCTTTCTATGTAAAGTATTATGCACAGGACCATTTCTTTCCCAAAATCTCTCAATTAGAAGCCCTTCCTTTTGTTTTACGACAATCTCCACTTTAGACTGTCTGCTGCTTTACACTTAAGGCTCCTTTCTCGGAAGCAGACTCTGTGGTCCTCATGCTGATTCATGTTTAGACTAGCCCTTATGAGCTGAGTAGATTTATGCTAGTTCTTTGTTGAACTATTTTGAGAAGGTCAGAAGCAATCTGCATCCCAGTGGCCCAATGCAAAGTAGGAACATGCTCTGGTAAGACCTTATGACCTTGTTGACCTCGTTGACAAAGCATTTATACCATTGGACAAGTGAGGCCTTTTGCACACTCAAAGCGTGTCTTATCAAAGCGTGAGAAGCCTTTTGCACACGCAAGCTCCTAGTTACAAGTGTAACCCTGATTCACAAAGGCTTGAGGCACTCTCCATTTATATTAGCGGTTTATTAAGTTTGTTGGTGCATGCCTGTGTTGATACCAGTGGCGGCTGATGACATTTGAAAGTGGTGGGGCGTAAAAGTTCTGGTTGAGTTCCCGATGGAGAGCGAGCATAGTAAGCGAGCCTGACCATGATAAGGCGGGTTCGGGGGTTCTCCCCAACAAAAATTTTGTAACAAGAGTGGGCAAATGGTACATTTTCAAGCCAATTTGAGAAAGCCAGAAATCTACTGAGGAAATACACATCATTGAGATTTGTCAGACTGGATACAATGAGACAGCAAGGAATAAACATTCCATTGCCTGCATTTCTGAAAGTGTCTGCAGCAAACGAGTTTACGTAGGCTGCAATGCCTGCTGCAAAGAACAGATCTGTATGTTATATGAATAGCTGAGTGGGTTAGTAAAGCCAGCCTTTTCCAGCGCTTTAAAACAAATTAAATGCATGTGGTAGAGGGACTATGGAGAGATGAGGGGCACTATAAGGGATAGTCTAAATATGAATATATATGCTATATAGCACATACTGTTGAAAAATACCTATTTAAGTTTGGATTGCCTGAGTTGGTATTGAAGAGCGTCAAAAATATTGTGCTAGCAAACATTTGCATAATTTTAGGAGTTATAATAATAAAAAAATATATATTCCACTAGTACAAAGTATGGTCTGAAAGATTTGAGACACCTCTTTGAAACATTAATGCTTAGAAAGCAACTTGTTTGCATTGCAAACTGACATTCATCAAAAGTAAAGAAACAATAACTAGCAAAAGCTCAAGGGGTAAATGCTTCATACAAAGTTACTTTACACTCTTCACCTCAGGGTAGGAGGCTTGCCAACTGACAAATAAGGGCTCTGCCAAAATTTGCAAAGTTACAGTAAAATTACTGGAAATTATGTGTAATTATGTGAAATACAAATCTATCATTGTGAACCATATTTTATCACAAAATGTTTCCTTCTGTCAACTTTTTAAACTTGGGACTCATTTAAACTAAAACGCTGGGAACAGCCACCTGTGTTCTGTTGTTCCTGTGCGTTTGCTGTAAAAGTTTACCTTGACTGGCGCATTGTCTGTAACATTTTCTTGCAAGTGGCGAGTAGTTACGTGAAGTGGCGTAATTCTGGCGATTCATGTAACAATTCCCAAAACTACTCAAATTAGTCTAGCGTAATTTAAAATGTGCTCATTACTATTAACAATAGATCAACTCTTGCATTGACAGGTACTACTCTACGCTGAGAGAAGCTTGGTGATGCTTTATTTGGTGAGGCTCCTGCATGGTCTCCACCTCCAAAGAATTTGTACGTCACTGTGTTATGACATATGCTATTTATCCACAAGACTCAGCTCAGTTGCATTCTCTTCACTAGGATGGTATTTGTGATCAACATTACTTCAGCTGTGACTTTGTTTCAGATTGATGTGTACTTATGGAGTAAACACATGGGTCTAACGTGATGCAACATGTTGCCATATAAATGCTTCTTGTGCTATTAGTTCATGTTTGTCAAAGGTTCAGCTCCTGAGGAGTATATAAAACATTTAATGCAAAAAATAGAGTTTGAATTGGGCAGATACTCCATAGTGTTGCTGAGAATACAATAATAACACTTCTAAGCCTTCGTTCTTCACGTAGTTGGGCTCTCTTTCCTGATTCAAAAGTTCGTTTTTTAAAAATGTATGCCAATAATGGATGACACAAGCTAAACTAGATATTTCAGCTCCTCAAAGATTTAAAAAAAAAACTTTCTGATGTCCCAGCAGAGAGCACAACTTTGGCCGGAATTAGCTTTCGTTGAAGGTGGGTGAAGCCCAAATAGATTTGTGTTGGCCTACGCAGCAGGTGACATGAAGGTTAATGCGTCCTTCAAAACCTCAAATATGGTTTCCCTTATAAGAAGAAGGGCGCATACAATTTGAGCCTTTGAGGTCAATTGTTGATAACTATTTGGAATGAGTGCTCCTAAAATGAGTTTTATGTTAATTTCAAAGCTCTTTACTATGTTCTGGAACAGTGAGCTAGTCAGTAAAAAATCTGTGAGTTAAAGCCAATGGTACTGATATTGGAGTATAACCTTCTGGTTACATATTTTATATCCTTGTAAAATCAACTCAGCCGCCACACCTTTTGCGGATGCTCAAATGATTGTCATGGAAATGGGTTATACTAGCACCTAGTATTGCTTTGCTTCAGTGATTCTGTGAGGACACTAATAGATCCTAGAAAATTGGATCATAGAAAATTATATAATTAATCTTTATATACCAGAAATGTTTCTCGGAGGAGCTGACATGACTGACCTCAACAGTTTTAAGGCAGGGCAAACAAGATTCTCATTGGTGTGGCTACTTAAGGTGTTGTTGGTTCCAGTCGGAGGAGGACCTACAAGCTACCTGGGCAGACACAGCAATGCACTGCCATTCATGCATTCTGAAGGTGCTACAAGAGGCACTGATGGTGTTGAAGGCTACACCAGAAAACATTGACTGCATAATTTACACATAAGGCACGGAGATAAGGGTACCATTTCTCCCTCTTATAATTACAACCCACACAGTTACCCAACTGTGATATAAACATCTCCTTAGGTGAATCACTGCTCATTGAGCTGGTGCAGCTGATCATAGGAGCACAGAACCCAGCTATACTCTTTGTCAGAGGGACAACATCCAGTTGATTGGCTATTCTGAATATCAACCTTGAATATTTGGAGATACCATTGACATTCCAATGAGCAAGTGCCTGAATTAGTGAAGGTCTCCAATGAAACCTGCCCTCAGGTACAGCAAGACAGAAGGCCATAAAGGGGAAATGTGGAGTTGCCATACTCTGTAAATGGAGCTCCATTTTTGGGTATTGTGTCCTACTTTGAGTTTTGACTTTATGATTTAGAGACTCAAAACGTCAGCATCGAAAAATATGGTAACCATTGAATGTGGAACATGACTTTAGTGGACACCCGCTTCAAGCTTTTCATGCCAAGCAAAATGTGACAATTGAGCCTAAACGGCTCCTGCGGCAGCTCCGGAGGGGCATGGAGACATAGCTGAAGCAGCCTATATGTCTGGACACACCCATCCTTCACTTTTGCATTGACTGCCACCAAAGAGGTTCCCAAGTGTTTCTAACGCTGAACCTGAAACTTCAAACTAGTCAGTAGAAAAAAGTAATGTAACCAAATGACTTTGCTGATATATTGTAACTGTTCTTACATTAGGCTTTTCTGACACCCGTCAGGTGTAGGTTATGCTGTATAAAACCACAATACAAATAATGAATAAATGCGTATCAAAGTAGAGATCAGGGAAAACCTAGATTGAATGGCCAACAAATGCAATAGGTACAGCATATAGACCAAGCACAACATTTAGGTTATGTGCAGCACACAGCTGAAGTAAAAATATAGAGCAAAACATATTAAGTCCAGCATGCAAATCAAATGGAACCCTCACGCTGGGCCCAACATAAAGATTATGCCCAAAATGTAGACAAAGCACAAGATAAAGACCACGTCCAAAAGAGCCACACAAATCCACCTTTGAGCTGTGAACAACTTTATTCATACCTGTTTGCAAAGTTGAAACTAAGCATTGTATAAAAAAATTCAGTCCTTGTCAATGATTTTTTTTTATGCCATTGGTTTTAAGATAATTTCTTGTAATGACCGGTTCATGAGTTTTTAATTCGGTCTCTTGGTAATCCCCTAAGCTTTTTCAAGGTAGTCAGATCTACTAAGTATTTAAGGCGTTGTGGATTTCTTGTTTCTCTTAAAAACCCACAGCATAAAGGAACTCACTATTGACAAAGACAGAATCTTTTATAGGGTTCTTGATCTCAATTTTGGACTTACATGCTTGAGCAAACATTGGGCGTGGAGAGCAATTCCACATGGAAGCCCCATGGCACCTAAAATCAAAATTCTGCTTCAAATAAGAATAAGGAGCAGTTCTATTGAAAGTGCTGACCAAAGAGCACCTTGCATTGCATCGTTGGTTTTGCACTTAATCCACCACTGTTCTCCAGAAAGAGATATGAATTGGATTTAGTGTTGGACCAGGACGATAACATATCCAATTGCTATTAAGACCTTGATCATGAGGTGTGGAAAACCCAAACTCCCTGTTCGCACCCAAAATAGGATTAGGATGTGTGTGCAGATTGTGGGTGTTTGGCACCTCGATTTGCAGCAGGAGAAATCTGCAATTAGTATATTATTTCACTTTCAAGGGTGTCACATACATGTTCATGTGCAAACTGTGCACCTGCTAAATTTTGAACGCCACACAAATGCAAATTAACATGTGCGTACTTTTACACAATTTTTGAAGGCTAATCCTCATAGGGCCTTAGGTGTAGTACAGGCCAGCTGCCCTTCTTTTGTACTCTGCAGTTTGTACACTTAGCTCAGAATATAGTGTTCTCTATAGTTGAATGGACATTAGTAACAGTAGGTGGTGTTCATACCACTGTTAGAGGGTTAGGGTTTGTTTTGCCTGACACAGGAACATACTGGGGGGCGAGAGCCACAAGAAGCCAATGGGAAACGGTGGATGTGTTAGCGTCACAGATATTTGAGTATGCATTACGCCTTGCTAGACCTCTTTTTGGACAGTGCCCTTCACAAGATATTTCACCCATGCTTCTGCCCCTCTTTTAGTTACTGTTCTGCTCGTCTTTAAGAGAAATAAGAAAAAGTCAATATAATTTGACTTTACTATTTTAAATCAGCAAGTCCTGAAACGTGTGGAAGAAAATCCAGGATTTTTATGTTAAAATGGTGTGATGTTGCACCCTGTGGTATCATGGCAGGTCAGGAATCAATGGATTGGTTTCTCCCATAGCCTGGGCGTGGATAGCTTGCAGACAGGGATGGCCTGTTAGTCACTGATGGCAGACTCGTATGCCAGGGTTTTCTGCTGGAAAAGGCCTGGTGGCAGAATGATCTTGGGCCCACTCTGAAATTGATTTGATAATGTTGATTGTTTTGTGATGGTTGGATTTCCACATGGCAGTTATTGTACTGTAAGTCAACGTGCAAGGTCAGGTTTTCAGTTGTTCCAGTATGTTGTACACATTTGTAAATAAATAATAGGAAAATGAGACCCCCTTGTTAAACCACAGGAGGTCTGGACCCGAAACATAGTACACCCTCAATAGGCAAGTGACACTTTAGTGTTACACGTCATGTGCAAAATGTATAGGAAAAGGCAGCTGTATTGACATATTTAGAACTATGATGCAAAAATACTAATGGGTGGTAAAACGTTGAACAAGTAAAATTTACAAAGATTGGTCTTCTTTCACGTAGTTACATCCGCCACCGTATCTGTTCAATTTCACCACGATGACAGCTACAGCGTTTTGCGATCAAAGCGCAATCTTCGATGGATCGCCCTACCATTAGTAATACAACATTCAGTATTCCCTCCCTTTACTAATTCCACATCTACTGCTTGGAGATGTCTTAGACACCTCCCATGTTCCTTGAAATGTTTACTGTGGACATACGTTTATCAGTGGCATGCCGCAAAATGATGGGACCGCCCTGAAGAGGATGCCCTTAGTCCCCCATATCGAACAGATATTCATAGGTGCTGGGCTGTAAAGGGGCCTCCTGAAGGGGTGTGGGACCCTGCGCTGCCAAGACTGCAGGAGTCTGTGTTATGCTCCTGACATTCATTTGTTAAGCTGTTTTTTGTTGTTGCTGCAATTGCTTATTGATTAGATTGTTTAGAGAGTAACATATCCAATAATCAGTGCTTTAAATGGGCAGGTACTGTCCGCAACTGAGTACCTGCACTTCTTTAATTTGAAAGGGACAGTACCTACACTGCTGCAATACGTTACAATGGATGAGTAATGGCACCTTTCAGGAGTAAACAGGTACTCTTGAATTAGAGAGTATCTGCACTTCTATATTTCCATTTAAAGCACGGACAATAAGACAATACAATATTACAGATAGTGGCACAAAGTAATAACTCAGCTGCTCATTATGGTAGTAACAGTTACACAAACATATTACTGCAGATATACCCTTGAATCATGATGCATAGAATGAGAACCACAAAGAGAGTAGAATGAAGGGGAATGTGTCTTTCCACAGGGTATCCTCCACTATATGATCGTCTCGTCTGACCTGGCTTAGCAGTATTTCTTCTGCCACTGCCCATTCCTGGGTATCCTTAAGCCATCCCTTTGCACTAGGCTCCTGAGTATTCATCCAAGCGATCGCTACTCGCCTGGCTAATAATACAGCTAACTGCTTAAATTTTCATTCCATTTTTTTACCCCTTTTTTTTTCATAGCCCCCAGTAAGCATTTTACGGGAGTCCGTTCTAATTCCATCCCGCTATACTTCTCAAAGTTTGTACCACAAAGCCCCAGAAATTTTGCACTGCTTGACAATTCCAAGTTAGGTGTAGGAAGGTTGCTGGTCGGGAGTGAAAACTGTGACAGCTATCATCTTTACTATGGTCAGTTCTATATAGGAAGACTGGAGTAACATGTGCGATGTATATTATTAAAATGTATTAGCCTAAATCTCGCATTACAGATCCTCTGTCGGAGCAGGGCACATGCTGCCTTCCAGTATACCTCCTCCAGTGGTGCGCTCAACTCTGCTTCCCAAGTCTCCCTGGCCCGTACAGTATGCCTGGATGTGTCTGCCATCATGGCCTTGTGGATATGAGATATAATATGCTTGCCCCTCCCCATATTCCAGGAGTACCCTAAGCATTGCCGACGAGGAGGGGAGTGGGGGGGGCTCAGGGTGTGTGCGACATATCTCTCTCACAATATTTAGTATGCTGAAATAAATCAAAAACCGTCCCTAATTTACCCCAAAAGCGAACTGAGCTGCTTCAACTGTTACAAAAGTTTCACTGGGGTAAAGATCTGCGAGTGTTAGACATGCACCCTCTCACCAAGGTCGAACATCCACCATAGTGATCAGGTGTCGAAACTCTGGGAGATCCCAAAACTCAAATTAGCGGGCAAATGATGCCCACAGTGAAACCACCCTCTGCACGCATCCAAAGCATTGTTGTGTGTTTTATTATGTATGCAAGCTTGTGGCCCCCACCAACCCAGTGTAGAGTAGTCGTGCTAGTGTTTCAGTTCGAGTTGTCCCTGAGAAGGGTTTTCTCCCACTTGTCCCCCCCTGTTAGCCACCACACTGCATGCAGTAATTGGAAGGCTAATACCCAAATCAGCCACCTCTGTACTCACTGCGGTCATCTGTTTCTTCAGGACTGCCAGGTCCCCCTGAAGGGTCCCTATGTTGGTCTCTGCGGAAACTTTGTCTGAGACTTTGCGCAGGTCTGCCCGTAAAAAGTTGACGTTGATTGAAACAGTCTCTATCTGGCGTTCCAATGCTGAACGAAGTCCATGAATAGCTTGCAACAAGTCCGCCCTAGTGGGCTCCATTGTGTCCCCCTCTGGGGACTCGCCTCCACACCCACCCATCTGTCGTGTGAGGCATTAAGTGGGTTGTTTTGGGGTGGTGTATTGCGTTATGGAGTGCGAGCCGGTCCTCCATGCCTCCCTATCAGGGCTTGGGAATCCGTCCCCTGGGGTGGCGTGCAATAGTCCTCTTAGCAACCTGATGAGCGTTTTACAAAATCTTGAGCGCTCCACCAGAAAGGGTCCGCCGGCACCCATCTAGAGTTTTTATACATGCCCTTCAAATAGTCATTGTTCAATATACCAGAGAGTCCTTGCTTGCCTCCCCCATCAGCGCTACTAGCACATCACCAATCCCCCTCCAATAGGCAGTGTGGCACCCAGTGGGGGGGTCCTCCCCAGTCTCCCCTCACCACGCCTGGCCACGGAAGAGAGGTGGGCCCCAGGGATCCAGTCCCCCACAGGGCTTTATCAATTTCAGGCCCCCCAGGGCATCGTCGTCAGCCAGGCCACCAGGGCTCTCCTGCACCGATCACGCTCCCGCCCTCCCAGGCTCCACCGTCAGGGCCAGCAGGTTAGCCAGAGGCAGGTGCTGGGACCAATTCGCAGGTCTTGTCCGTGGCCTGCACTGCTTAAGTGGCCCCCTGGCTTTGGCTGAGCGGAATTCTGTGTGCCTCCCCAGCAGGCACTGGCCCTCAATCGATCATCGCTGCTGCCATTCTGAGATCCTTGTGACCGCAGGATATTCAGGCATACTGGCCCCTTGACGGGTCGTGTAGAAACTGGAGGATTCTGCAGAATTTTATTTGTTACCGGGGAGAACTCGGGGTTCACGTCCTGTCGGCCATTTTGTCAGGCCACGCCCCATTGGCACCAAGAATATTTAATGTGGTGCAAATTTGGTAATTATCACCTCGCTCAGTAACCGTAATTATCATCTATGCCATTTGTACCAGGGATATGCTCTCCTTTTTAGGTGTGGTATTAGCCAAGACCTTTTGATTTTACTAAAATTATATGTATAATAATATACTGACATAAAGGGGCTTTCAGCCACCTCTCTTCACTGGTCTGTAGTTATTCACATTTTGCTTCCACCCACTATAGCATACAGCATAGGGAAATGGGACTCAGTTCCTGCCAAAGCTATTGTAAATTCCTTTTGATGTGTCTGCTGTATATGTGACTGGTGGTATTTCAAAGCGTTACAGATTGCTTCCATTTGAAACGGTTCAGTATTAAGTTATTTGGTTTTAATATACATGCAGTACACAAACCCAAAGCTTCAATCTTATACATGTGAATTTATAAGCAGGCAGTTCTTCAGAACACGTTTATTCTGGACTTCTTTTCACCAGTGATCCTTTAGTAAACTTTGCTTCTTTCGTGCCTTCCTTCTTTGTTGCCTTTTTTCCTGCCTTCCTTTCCTTCTTTCTCTTTCTTTCTTTTTCTTTCTTTCTCATTCTCTTCCTCCTCTCTTTCTCCTTTTTATCTTGCCCTTTCCCTCTTTATTCCCTTCTTTCCCTCTTTCTTCCCTTCTTTCCCTCTTTCTTCCCTTCTTTCCCTCTTTCTTCCCTTCTTTTCCTCTTAAAGAATGGCAGACAGTGTCAGAATGATTGGATATTTTTTAGGTCTTTGTTAGCCAAAACCTTTTTATTTTACTAAAATTATGTGTATGACAGTTACTTATAGGGGTTTTCAGCCACACTTCATGCATTTGTCTGTGGTTGTGACATTTTTCCCCAACTCACTCAAGCGCACATCAAAGGCAATGCACCAGCCCACTTCAGCCACTGACTGACTTCACTATGAGTTACTGCGTGCTGCTCTTTCACAATGAGCACACCCACGCACAAAGTAGTTCCCTTTAGTACTAGGGAGTATCATAGTGATGAGTACGTTTTTGAGAACAAAAAACATTTTTTGACTTTAGGAATTTTTTTTGTTTTGCTTTTCGGATTGAAAAACATTTAGAATCTTCCCCAATAGTAAAATTTTACAACAACCATGACAAAACAAGAATTGTCAAAAATCTGGTGGACAAAGCCAGACCTATTGGACTTTCCAACGGTTGTTTAATCTGACCCCCATGTAGGTTTGTTGTTGGATTATTGCAGATATCAGTTGCTTGTTGAGTGCAAACCTTCCATCAGGCGTGCAACTGAATGTAAATTGATGAGGAAGCTCAGTATGTTTGGGAGGTTGGCATGCTTGTACTATTGTACAAATGTCAGTGAAAACTGCTGATGTTTTACATGACTGAAGCTGTTTTGGAATTTAAGTACGCATTTTAAACAAGCATTTGCAATTCAACGGGTCTCGCATTTGCTCGAGTTAGAGCTATTAGAGTTGTAAACTCCTAACATGGCTTTTCTTGCCACATAAACTGATAATGAATGGTAAAACAGTTTCACATGTACGAGCCGACGGTCGCCATGAGCATGAAGGAGACACAGAAAAGAAAACAGAAGTTCGCTTGCAGTGAAACGTATCGTCAAAAGTGCAATTATCCATATAACTGGCAAAAGTAGAATTATCCATGTAACAGGATAAATGTCATGCAAAGCACTCGACTACTGCCCAGCGAGTTCACGCTGCATAGTAAATAAAAAGAAATAGTGCAGATGCCATTCAGAAAACACAAAGCCTTGAATGGTTTCAGTAGTTTACCGGTGCTATAGAGGAGGGCTAAACACCGAAACGTATGCATGCCTTTCTCTAATGAAATGAAGCAAATTTTAATAAGCAAGCCATGAACCAACCAAACTGATGGGTGTGGTTAAAAGCCCACAGAGAGATTACAACGAGGGCCAGAGTGCTTGCGCGAGCTTGACCCTAAAATGGTGCACTCTATGGAACGTCAATGGTTCTAGACTCCCATTTCTGTAATCCCAGGGTGCTCTTAGTAACGGCCACAGTAAATTGCTATATCATTGTGGCCCTTGGAAAAGGGGGCACAAGGGACTGCACACAACTGAATATAACACCTACTAAATACAACGGAACTCTAATTGAGTGATCAATTTAGTTCTGGGCTCCTTCCTATCGTTCCATTACATTGAAGAAGAAATCAACTTGGTTAACTTATTACAGTACATTCTATTCAGGTGGAGGGCTAGTGGTTTGATTTCAAAAACGTTATTATGTGGTTATGGAAACAATCTCAAAAATATGGCTAGGTTGTACAGCTGTATTTTTTGTTGCAATCTCCTAGAAGATCTTGGGAGAACTTTGTAAAATTGAAAAAGATTTTCATTGTCAAATCCACATAAAAAACGGACTGTGTGCCAATTTACTTTGCATATACTCTTATTTAACAGTCGCAAAATGGTTCTTCATATCATATTGTTGACAAAAACAATTAGTGTTATCTTTCTGAACTAGCGATTATGAATCTGAAAAGGTCACGAAAGTGATCAAAAATCAGGAACTTCGCAAAACTTCCCTTGTAGAAAAAAACAACTTTGCATACCATTAGTCTTAAGGTGCCTTTTTAACATTTTGGTTTGGATGGACCTAAAGAGAGGTAGCAAATAGCGGGTACAAATTGGCACTGACTTTTTGTGACCTGCTTTTTCACCAAGCGAGCTACATACCTAATTCCAATAACCGGGGGGGGCGGTGGCGAGGACGCAAAATGACCTGCATAAGAAATATTAATTAGTCAGGTTGTAATTAGCTTTCTGCTGTAATTGGCTGCTAATGAATGGATGGAGGCCTGCTAGAAATAGAAGACCATCTATCTACCTAGAGACATACCTGCATTTGCATTCCCAAAAGGAAAACATTTAATTATAAATAGGAACAGCCATTATCCATGAAGGGGATAGGTGTTTAACCACTGCTGCTCCCACTGAGGCCGCTGACACAGTTCCCGAAGAGGGACTTGTCCCATTGGGATACCTTTCCCTTTGCAAATCAATTACCACCAATAACTGATCAATAGTTTGCAACCACAATTTCAGTCACACACTGTTGAAGACCCTTTAGTTCACCCCTCCTATTTGTGATTCAAAATGGGTAACAAAGGCGCTTTCGTTTTTTCCAACTCGTATAAGGACTTTTTTATTTTACCTTGAAAAACACCAGTGTTGCGACTGGAAAAGTATTTTAAGCAGTAACAGGGTTTATAAATCACAAACGGGCTTTATAAATACGGCCCTTTATTTGGGGGAAATCCCACACACTCCTGGGTTGTAGTTAATTACAGTTGTTTGACATTCTTCTGCAGAAGAACAAAATGTGCACAATAATCCTAGTCACTGCTTTTTGTCAGATGGACCAGTGGCTTCTGGGCTCCTGACAAATACGGATGTGGGTCTCGTAGACCCGCCACAGCTCACTTCGAGCCACATCGCCAAGACCTTGTGTCTCCTTCAAGGTCTGGTTTCAAATCTCACTCCTCCCCGAGGGTTTTCCTTTCATTGTGCTGCTCCAGCGATGCCCAGCAAATCAATCACCAATATCTCTGGGATAAAAAAGACATCTAGAGCGAAAGAGGACAGGCGCACTGGTTGAAATTGATTGTTGACTCATGAAGAGAGATTTTTCTCATTAATGTACCCCGAAGAAGCCCAACGGGTTCGCGATAGTCACCAGTGAGAGCCATCGCTGACGATTGCACTTAGCGGATGTCCTAATGCTCTGTGACAGCAAGGCCTGAAGACAACCGAATACCTCTTGTCTGTCGTCGCAGATCTAGTCCTGAAGAAGCTACAATGCTACACTTCTTTCACAAGGCAATCAATCTTCTCTTCAAATCGCCTCCTTAGAGATTCGTCCAAGCCACAGGCTCCTGGCTGGCTTCCGACTGACGAGACGCCGGTCTCCTTTTCTTCCAACATTGTCTTACAATTGTTAAATAGTTCGCAGTGTTTTTTTCTTCTTTCTTTTATAGTCTATATTTGTATAATATGCAAATTTGTCATGCAAATTTATTTTTAATGTATTTTCAAAAGTGTAAAAAAAAAAATCTGAAATGGAAAATGGCTATTTTTTTTTATCACTATGCATGCTTTTCTATAAAAAGTTAATCAGTTTGCGCCCGACAAAGGTTATCAGGGAATGCGCTTGAAAATTGAGGAAATCCTGTTTTATGATCAGTTGAAGCCAGGTGTGCGCCTAGTCCCGTCATCCAGCAGACTATGTATGGATTGATGTGTGCTCGATGCGCTGCATGAAGCCAGGTCTGATTGATTCCGAGTGTGCTCGAATCTAAAATTGTACTGGGAAGAGAGTCCGTCCTTGATGAAATTGGAGGGTTAAGTGGCACAGAGCTAGGGGGGGGGGGAGAAAAGCCATTTTAGAGGTTAAACGACACCTGTAACTTTTCTTTAATGCACTTGTAGTTTTCAAATGTTCATGCAGCCAATTATATTGCAGGTGTCCTCACGGCCTTTCATAAAGTCCTTACATGTATTAATGACGTCATCAACAAAATCAGTGTTGACATCTTTTCTGCTTTGCAGGGGGGCAGCTGAGCAGTGCTGAGAACAATATATTCACCTTTTGAGCTGCCATCGCCCACTGTGCTGACCACTTTGGGACAGATCTCATTAGAGAGCGTGAGAAGTGCCACTTAAAATCCCTCTAAAACCCATTACAAAATCATTTGAATGGCAAAGTTTATGCCCGGCTTAGGCTGATTATTTGTCATGTATACGTGTGGAGCTGGGTCGGCAGTATTTTGGCATCTTTGACACCAAATTGGATAAATAGGGTCCTTTAATGAGGTCAGACTGGTTATGATTTTGATAGCTGTGATAATTATGGCCTTGCACAATGCTCTTTACTTGTCATAATTGAGATTTTATGCTTTTGCTTCAACGGGGCCAACTGACATTTTTTAATTTGTTTTAGATTTATCTATGATTCCCTTCAAAAGATGTTTTTTACTATAAACTGACTCTGCTGTCTTAGGCTGTGTTTGCCCCTACATTGCTCTTTGTTGCCTAAACATGTGAAATTAGTCTTTAATGTTGTTGGATAAACTGATGCACTCAAACATTTTGATGCGTGGGATAAATGGGTTGCAGATCCCCCAATGACGCAAATATATTTTTTTATACCATTTTATGTTTGCTTTAGGTTTGTGTTGTGTTGGCTGTATTGCTATAATTAAGTGCTATTTATTGGAGATTGTATGATATTTGTATTTGTAATATGCCAAGAAATTGGGTAATGCGTTATATTTCTGTAATCATTTATTTCTTGGAAATATAAAACAATCTGAATCAGTAGTATTGTGGACAGCGGTAACACATTTTTCCGCCCTAGTGAACAGAATGTACTACTTTTGGCTAAAGGCTGGTGGAATTTGATGTCTGTGAAGGACGGAATTATGCTCACCTCTTGAAAGTAAATACACTTTGCTATTTTAATTTATGTTTTCAAACCGTGAGGCTGTGACAGGTAGTTTCCTTTCTTCCTTCTTCATCTGGTATCAACCTTGCATGTGGGCGCAATGTTGGGCAAAGTAGGGTAAGTGGTGCCCTTTCTTAACCCTACAGGGCTCTTGCCCACTTATTTATTTACTGAGCGGTCATAGTACCTTCATCGGGCCTTATAGCGTTGGCTTTCCAAACACAGCCAGTGGCGATGTACGTACATTAAACCCCTCTATGGAATGGTTCGTTGACCACCTCAGCTGCTGCGAGGTGAGATATCGACCTCTTGTGACCCACTGCCTCAGAAACCCTGCTTCACTCCTACCACAACATCAAGTTTCTGCTTTACAGTTGTCCTTTGAGGCAAGAGGTGGGCAATGGACTGCTGAGAGGGCATTGACAGGAATACCCTGGAAGTGGGCAAAAACTGGGCAGCCACACGCTCCACTGGGTTTTGAGGACCAAGTTAAGTTTATCCATACGGAAGTACTCCTCCACCCTTGCCACATGCTCCACTGGGATGGAGGACCAAGTTAAGTTTATCCATTCTGAAGTACTCCTCCACCCTTGCCACATGCTCCACTAGGTTGGAGGACCAAGTTAAGTTTATTTGACTAATAGTCAATCGTCTCATCTACTTCAATGTTCGTCTTGGCATGAAAAATCAAGTCTGAGTCACAACGGGAAAAGGCCAGAAGGAAAAAGGCAACTTCAGTGGTCCCAGGCAACATTTCTGCAGACTGCCAGGGTACAACGGCGGGCCTTATTCGCAACTCAAAGCTGGACTACAAAACCCCCCATTATTCAAACCTCATGGACTACTTACTCCACTTCCTGTATAATGTTATCAGATCATTTATAGGAGGACTAATACCTAGAAACGAATGCCTTCAACCTCATCAGCATCATGTGGCTCCAAGTTGGATAAATAATGACAATAAAAGTGCTCTCTTTAATTTAAAATGCATTGTTTAGCTGATACCCAAGTTAAAAAGTTTTCAAGTGTACTCCAAGCAGCGAACTACGCTCCTCCAACCCAGTTCTCGTCAACTCTTACCAAAAGCCTTGGACCAGACATTTTACAGTTCATTCCCCTAAAACATATAACTGCGCAATCCTTTAAGTGAGAGTTCTAACCATGGCACTCAATTTTGTCAATCGAACTTAACATAGAAGTAGGTCATTATTCATTATAATTCATCAATGATTTAGCATTTTAACTGATTTAAATATCATTCGATTTCTGTTTGGACTTAAAGCCCACCAGCATCCTTTCCAAGTATATTTTAATGAGCATGCAAAAAGGTGATTAGTTGCCTATAAACTGTTTAATTGAATGATTATTTATCTGTATATGCCCTAGTTTGGATCCAATCCTTCCTTTCCAAACAGTGCCAAAAAATATGGATTGCGTCAGAGAAATTAGCATTTCTACCGGTGTTATATGGCCGATGAAGGGCATTACCCTGTTTGGTATGTCCTCTGACACACCTACATAGTCTTATCAGTGCATTTTCAAATGTTCGCAGATGACACCCAAACCCGCTTCTGGCTTGGAATCTTCCCTAAGAACCATGCTACTAATGCCTTATGCCTTGATCGTGTGCTTAATTGGATGGAGAGCTTGCTTTGCATAAATATAGGTAAAACTTGAATCTTGCTGCTGGGAAATGTGGGGCAGAAACCAATTCCATATTCTTTGCCTGGCCCACAGGCCTTGGAATTCCACCATTTACAGTGCCAACAGTAAGAAATATGGGAATTGTTTTAGATGCTACACCTTAGGTTATTCACCAAGTCAATGTTGTGGTGAACAGTCTCAACATGGAATGCACCTTTTCAACCTATGAAAAATCCTCACACTGTATCACTACACAACTTACCCCTTGCACTATGCAAATAAAAAGGCTATAGCCCTGAGCCAGATTCTTCAGGGACCAGGGCCTTAAACTTGACTAAACCAAAATCTGAAAGCCAAGTCGCACTACATGTGCTTCAGAAAAGTACTGAAAACTAACTTTGTCAAACATGCATATAAATGAACCTCACACAAATATGAGGCCCAATCACAGAACATCTCATTGTAGCCTGTTCATGACAGAAACATTTCCTGACGATTGTATGATTACTTATATCATACTAAATGCCATTCAAAATGATATATTTGATATGCTATTGGATGTCATCACTTGGGTCCTAACCATAAATAGAACATGTCTATGTGGTAGGGTTTTATGGTCAGCATATTGCCTGATTTTGAGTATCTGAAATCTGCAGAGTGAGTCCAGTTGCTAAATGTTGGCAGAAAATGTGCAAATAAGTTCTGAGTGGTTTTGGTCCAGAGGATCTCTTGCATCACTGGGGATACAATATGGAATTTTCATGGCTTTAAAACCTGACTTCCAAATATATCTGGAGGATGATCAGGGGAGGTGGCCAAATGAAGGAAAGGGCAGGGCTGAAAAGGGGAAGGGGGACATAGGTCAAGAGTAAAGGAAAACTTCAAGCCAGTGAAGTCCAATTGTGGAGAGACGAGGTGGGACAAAAAAACACAAATCCCCCTAAAGGTGAAATAAGCAGCAATGAAAAGCAGGTGGAGGGGGTAAGAAAGGGAAAATGAAAATGTGAGATGCCAGTCTAAGTAACAAAGTGAGTCCAAATAGAAAGTGGGAGTGGAAAACAGAGATGGTGCTTTGGAGAAAGCATAAAGGAACATGAGGAAGTTTGAGATGGAAATGAAGGGTGGAGGCATGAAAGGACTCGCACCTCTTATCTAATGAAATTTAAATAAAGCTAAGTATTAATTTATATAGACATTTATCAAGGTTAGATGCTAATTGGGGTAGTTCCAAGTTAAACATGCATTTGCAAAGCCAATATGCCTTGATTCGGCTGCTAACCTTTTGCTTTGTTTAATGGTTTTGGCAAATGGTTTTGGCATGACATTGTTTTGGGGGAAGCTACATGGCCCTTGTCAATTAAAAAAATGAATGACTAAAAGCAAACATGCCTGATGGAAGGTGCCGCAATACCCCTTCAGGCATAGTAAGAGCTATATAAATGCAATATACAGGGAGTGCAGAATTATTAGGCAAATGAGTATTTTGACCACATCATCCTCTTTATGCATGTTGTCTTACTCCAAGCTGTATAGGCTCGAAAGCCTACTACCAATTAAGCATATTAGGTGATGTGCATCTCTGTAATGAGAAGGGGTGTGGTCTAATGACATCAACACCCTATATCAGGTGTGCATAATTATTAGGCAACTTCCTTTCCTTTGGCAAAATGGGTCAAAAGAAGGACTTGACAGGCTCAGAAAAGTCAAAAATAGTGAGATATCTTGCAGAGGGATGCAGCACTCTTAAAATTGCAAAGCTTCTGAAGCGTGATCATCGAATAATCAAGCGTTTCATTCAAAATAGTCAACAGGGTCGCAAGAAGCGTGTGGAAAAACCAAGGCGCAAAATAACTGCCCATGAACTGAGAAAAGTCAAGCGTGCAGCTGCCACGATGCCACTTGCCACCAGTTTGGCCATATTTCAGAGCTGCAACATCACTGGAGTGCCCAAAAGCACAAGGTGTGCAATACTCAGAGACATGGCCAAGGTAAGAAAGGCTGAAAGACGACCACCACTGAACAAGACACACAAGCTGAAACGTCAAGACTGGGCCAAGAAATATCTCAAGACTGATTTTTCTAAGGTTTTATGGACTGATGAAATGAGAGTGAGTCTTGATGGGCCAGATGGATGGGCCCGTGGCTGGATTGGTAAAGGGCAGAGAGCTCCAGTCCGACTCAGACGCCAGCAAGGTGGAGGTGGAGTACTGGTTTGGGCTGGTATCATCAAAGATGAGCTTGTGGGGCCTTTTCGGGTTGAGGATGGAGTCAAGCTCAACTCCCAGTCCTACTGCCAGTTCCTGGAAGACACCTTCTTCAAGCAGTGGTACAGGAAGAAGTCTGCATCCTTCAAGAAAAACATGATTTTCATGCAGGACAATGCTCCATCACACGCGTCCAAGTACTCCACAGCGTGGCTGGCAAGAAAGGGTATAAAAGAAGGAAATCTAATGACATGGCCTCCTTGTTCACCTGATCTGAACCCCATTGAGAACCTGTGGTCCATCATCAAATGTGAGATTTACAAGGAGGGAAAACAGTACACCTCTCTGAACAGTGTCTGGGAGGCTGTGGTTGCTGCTGCACGCAATGTTGATGGTGAACAGATCAAAACACTGACAGAATCCATGGATGGCAGGCTTTTGAGTGTCCTTGCAAAGAAAGGTGGCTATATTGGTCACTGATTTGTTTTTGTTTTGTTTTTGAATGTCAGAAATGTATATTTGTGAATGTTGAGATGTTATATTGGTTTCACTGGTAATAATAAATAATTGAAATGGGTATATATTTGTTTTTTGTTAAGTTGCCTAATAATTATGCACAGTAATAGTCACCTGCACACACAGATATCTCCCTAACATAGCTAAAACTAAAAACAAACTAAAAACTACTTCCAAAAATATTCAGCTTTGATATTAATGAGTTTTTTGGGTTCATTGAGAACATGGTTGTTGTTCAATAATAAAATTAATCCTCAAAAATACAACTTGCCTAATAATTCTGCACTCCCTGTATAATACACACTAATACTAATATCATAACAGCGGTTGGGAAGCCGACTGTCATTTATACAGACTACATAATACTTTTCTTATGCTCCTTGACACTCTCATACAAGACAAAATTGTTATGGGTGATGTCCATTCCCCAGTACTGTACCAATGCCTCAAACTCAAATCACTGAACAGGCATGGAATAACTGAAGAGATCTGCCACATGCAGCTGGGAAATGGATGATGTTGATTTAGTCCACCACTGTGTAAAATCGAAAGGTCTTAGTTAATGCCACACCTAAAAACAGGAACACAATTTCTTTTATGGAATTCTCAGATAAAAATACTTTATTTGTGTTCAAAGGTTAGCAGCATTTTAACGCATTATGCATGTTGGCAGTAAAATAGTTAACTTTTCTCATTGTTGATAACATATTTGTTTCTTTGGCTACAGAGAGGAAATCAAAAGAGGCAATTTAGAAAAAAAAGTACGCTGCATCTACCCAGACAGCTAGGTCACATAGACCAGTGTGATTCATCCAGGGACAATACTCCTCACAAGCATGTCTGGTCCCTGTGGCACTCTCTCTCTCATTGTAAGAACTGCTGCAACACGCCGGGGTCACGTCTTCCCAATCAGGCCTGGGGAACCTCCACGTTATAAATTATCATCTGGGAGGTCCAAATGACCTCACATTGGATGTGTGGATGGCCAGCAACGAGGCAAGTGAACGGAACTTCTAAAGTAGTGTGAAGGAGGTGCACTTCCCCCCCCCCCTCCCCCCCCATATGTAAGCATACTTAAAATTAACAGCCTAGCAGATTCAAACTCCCTAAATTGGATGTTAGGGTATGGCGCCTTACTACCTGGCTCCAACCCTGACCGCGAAGTGAGGTACACGGTGTTGCTCTTTCACCCACTAGAAAGTGATGACTTTAGATAAGGCCAGTTCCTAAGAGCTTGTGGAACGACAGGGCAATGAAACAATCCTTGGAACAGGTCCATTGATCCTGTCCATGTATGGGCCACAAAGTAAAACATTATATCACTCATTCATACAAGACACGCCCAGCTAGATTGTCACTGAAATAGCAATTGTTTGTGTCTGGCTGAATAGTGCTCTAGAATTAATAGCTAAAATGTAAATTCTCGGTTTGTACCCATGATTCTGCAACTAGAGCTTTGCAGGTTTACCGAGGTATGCCGTGCTTCTGAGGGCCTCGAACACTGTCACCCTGCCTAGCAAGCCTTGGATAATTTTCACTCAGCCGTAACTGTGGTCCTTTAGGGACTTATATAAAAAGAAACATCTTCCACTGAAAATGTGCTTATAGAGGCCTCCAATGAAAGGTCAGGGCATGTAGCCAAAACACAGAACGAGCTCAACTGTCACTAAAAAGACCTTTACTGCAAATAAGAAAAATTTGACTCGACATTAATGTAAAAAAACAGGGAGAAGATGCGGTGCAAGAATGTACAGCTCCTGTAATATCAAAGTGCCACAGGGAGCAAAAAGTAGGCATCCATGCGCATCGCACTCACAGGTCACTTCTAACAACCCGGCCTCAGGTGTCCATCCCTGTTCACCAATAGTGTTGAAATAGGAGACAAGACTGCCACTAGTCCTAATCCAAATGTAAAAAAGGGTTCTCCTAAAACAATCAGGATTTTGCTTCAACACTGAGGGCATCTACCAAAAGAATAGTCAGACAAGAAGGAGGTGAGTGGGTTAAAGAGAAAGATGATGGGGAGGAGAGGGGAGTGAAAATAAAAAAAGACTTCCTAAAGGAGCCTTTGGCCATTGGAAGAACACTGGCCACAGAAAGTAGTAGTTGGTCCATACTCCATGGCAAGGACAAGAAAACTGAAGCCGAAGGTGAGGCAGAGGCAACAACCAATAGGAAACACGTCAGTGAGAGTGCTGGATAGGTTTATCCTCATCTGCCACATAACTTCAATTCTCCAAACCATGCTATTCCCAGTAAGGGGCCAAATACCACTCTATGATGCAACAGTCGACCTATACCAATGCTTCTGCATCCATTTTTGTATATATCAGACCTTAGTCGTTCTCTTTTTTTTTAATGTTAAATACATTCAAAACCCACTTTGCCCTGTACCGAAGGGTGTAATTACCAGTTCCTGGAAAATTACTTGCTTGATGAATTTATCCTTAATTATAATTTATTCTTGGTAGGCAACTGGCGACAGATCTCTAATCTACATCATGGAGTATCCCCTTGTGATGGAATTCATATAATGCCATTTGAACGTTTGATTAAATCAGTGTTGGTCACACACTAGCCTCAAAACTGAAAAGTCTAGTTCAGAATGGGGCCTGACCAGGACATCAGCCTAAATTGTTATCAAATAAGAACATCTGAAACGACCTCAAGAACACTTTCATTTAGTTTTGCAATATGTTTTATGAACATGATTCAAGTTTATGTATATGTTTTAGCCAATATCATATTTTTTACTATTTACATTCTTTTTCTGGATTGTCCATCTTCCATTACTGATGAAGTGCACCAAGTGACCACTGAAGACCTGTTTACAGGCATTTGGTTTGTGATTACAGTGCATCAGCATGTGCCTTTTTGATCTTCTGCAGACCATTACATTTGGCCTGCAAGAAATTTCACTGATAAAGCGCTTCAAGCTAATTGCCCAAAAGGAAAAGCTTTGCTGTTAGGACACGGCTCTGGTGGAAACTATCCATTGGATATAGTTGCCTAGACAGTAATCCTTGCATTGTCACTTTAATAATACACACTTGTCTTAGTATATAGAAGAGTAATCAATAAAAGGAAGCTGGGTTCTTACTCTGTCCACTTTCCCACATCTCTTTTTTCATACTTTCCCTTTCTACGTCGAGAATATGGTGCTTGAATTAACCCTCCCAATATCCACTATCTTAATTCTTACAATGACAATCCATATGCTATACAAAGAAACATCACCCAATGAGATATAATAATTGTTATATCCATGCAATACACTGTCATTACTGTTGTGTGATAAGCTGTAAATTTGGTTTGCACCAAATGTATCTCCTTTACAAAACTAAATACAAGTTTAATAAATAAAACTATTAAATGCTATTCCTTCATCGACAAGGAAAGATCAGACAAGTATTTTTTTAAGTTAAAAACGGTGTAGCAGCATTAATGTCAAGATTGTGAGTCAATTAGGAAGAAGTGATTGCCATACACCATTTTCTTCAAATAATACAAACAATTCTCTATTTTCCAATATTTTTTTTTTTATCATGACTGAGATTCATTTGTATCAATACCTGCACAGACTCTTGGGTAGGCAGACAAAAAGCCAAATAGTAGATAACATTCTCCCTGCGCATTGAATCCTCTGCTGTCCATTGCAGTTTTGATTATTATAAAAGCACCACTGTTGGCAAAGGAAACCAGAAAAGCACTGTCTTTCAATAAACAAGTCATCCAGCTTTAAATTTGCATACCTGTTCTTAAAGCTTCATTTTGTCACTTGGCACTGAAGGGAAGTACGAGCAAGAGCCTGTTACCAAGCTTTAGGTTGCATTCCAAGAAAGGGAGGTTTCTGGGGTTCATGTTCCCTAAACTTGCGCCTCACAACCTCATCACCCGCATTACGTCACAAGCTAAAAAAAAAAAACAGCACAATTTCTGCACCAACAGAAATAGGAGGAGCTATTGAGCTCTATTCCATTGGTGCTATTTCTAGTGATCAACAACACCAGAAAGCGATGCTAGGTCATCACCGGGAATGGGGTCACCAGTAATGTAACACAAAATTATTGTTTCCCTACAAAAGTTAGAGAACGCTTCCTAAAGTTTTATTGAAGGTGGCTGTCTCACAGATATGTCTGCACCCCCAGGGAGCCTGCCTGTGGCCTTAGACGCCAAAGGCAGTAGCAACACATATCTCAAGCACAACTTTAAAAAGTTACAGCGTTATTGATTTTTAAACAAAATCTAATTAAAATCCACAAACGAATGACCTTACGGTAGCCCTCTGATCAGCAGCACTTGGAGGCTAGCTCCACTCTTCGTTTTACTCTGTTTTCCAGGCTGAATATGCAAAATCATTGTAAGCATATTTCCCAATTTGCTCATTTTCTGCTTCAACTACATTTAAGGACAAGCATTGATAAAGCCAAGAGGTCTGGTGTTGTCTGCCAGCCTTTTGGCAAGTTTTGTTTGCAATTGCTTTTTCAAAACCTTATTTAGGAAGCAGTCAGGTGTTTATCAATTTTAAAAAATGATCAAAGTCAAAAATGTTTTTCAGCTTGAAAAAAAGTTCATATTACCATAGTACTCCTTTTAGCAAAGGAGGCCGGAGTTTGCAAAATGCTGGACTTGGAACATTGTTGCCCATTTAAACCTAACAATAGTAAAACAATTAGAAGCCTCATTAACAATTTGACTAATGATAGTGCTGATTTGAAAGAGTTGAAAGAACCAGGAGTTTGGGAAAATGTTGGCAAAGGTTTTGCTTCTGTGGGAAATTGGCTGGGCAACCTAGGGAAATTGATAATTTTGAAAACATTACAGATAATATTGATTATTGTAACTTGTATAATTGGAGCATTGTATCCTGTGATTAAAATAAAGAAGTTGAAAAATGATCAGAGGAGGGAAGAAATTTAAAATGGAAAAGTACTTTAGAGAAAATTCGAAAAGGGAAAATAGAAATAAAAGTTACAAGAAATGCAAATTTTAGGTGAATAAACATTTGTATGGAATGATGTAAGGTGTGATGACATATTTAGTCATCAGAGGAGGAGTTGTGAAAGCTGAATTAATCACTAATGATTCTCATTTGTAATGGGTTAAGAATTTGCATAGAAAAAAGCTAACCCAGAAAATAATGTGCGACTTAGGAAATGTGCCTGCTTGAGTGACCACCATAAAATACATAATGCTTCACATAAGTGTATATTATTATTAGTTGAAGTGCACACATAAAGAAAATTATAGTAGTATGTCATAGTAATGATTTATGCTATGTATTTACTTAAATTACTATAGGCCTTAAGTTAGCGATGTTTGGGCCTAGTCTGCACAGCCACATATTAAGCTGTGTTGTCTAATAAAATGGTGGGCAATGTATGACCTGAGAATTAATGATTTTTGTTCACACTGTGCTGACCAAACCTTTTGTAGATGTCTTTAACTTTCTCATGAGAACTGCCTGCTAGAATGTCTTGTATTTGAAAATGCAACTTTGTAAAGTTTGATGCGTGTTACAGCGATGTTCCCAGGAACTGGAGAGCGAATCGCAACAAATTGGTTACCTGACGAGTCTGCCAATCGGAACAGGAGAAAAGGAGCCTATCATCGACTTGTGAAAGACAACTTAGTTATATCTTTGATTTGGGTTTTTATTTCTCATGGACTAACAGTAAACATATGATTTTCTGACCATTGACAAGGTGGGAAATTTCTTTAGGAAATGCTAACTTGGGTTGACGGCACAGGAGAGAAGGCTCTTTCTATTTTGACTTTCCCCCTAGTGGTTCTGTTTTGTGGAGCTGAATAAGTTCCTAATGACTTTATTTCTAACTTTGACATAATTGCTTAAGTTACTAATGTTGAATGCAGATCCCTTGGATATTGTTCCTTAAATGGTTCAACTAGCTTAGAGTCACCCATGTCTGAACCATTCCCTTCACTGCCTGTTGCTGAAGCTGACCAGACTGATGTCCAACTGACAAAGAAATTGCAGCTTGTTGATCCATATCAGGAGAGGTATAACAAAATGCTATTGTCCTTGTTGTAGATTTTCACTTTGTTTCTAGGTACCAACCACTGTTTTGATAGAGCCCTAGTTTAGATGTTTTCCAAATTATCTTTTGGATAAAATTGGTTTGCATAAAGTCCAAACATGCTATTCTATTCAGAAAGTGTTTTAGAGAACGCTGGAAATGTTAACTTTGCAACAACAAAGAATTGATGTTGTTCACTGTTGAATCTCGATGTATGCTATTTCTATTGCACAGTTATTCTTGCTATTAATTTGTACTGTGACTCTTGAATGCTTAATTGTTAATGCTTTAGTTAAACTGAGACTCTTTGGAACAGTGGTTCCCAACTTTTTGACTTCTGTGGACCCCCACTTTATCAATACTAGAAGCTGGGGACCCCGCTGAATCATTATTGGAATCTGGGGACCCCCCTCCCGGCCACTGAGTCATTACTGCAAGCTGGGGACCTAATCAGTTAAAATGACAACATTTTCTAAGCAGTCGCGGACCCCCTGAGGAGGCTTTGAGGACCCCCAAGGGTCCCTGGACCACATGTTGGGAACCACTGCTTTAGAAGATTCAGTCAGACGGTGTTATTCATGTATGTTTATCATTTGATTTTGAGATTAACTTACGTGACTTTAGCGTTGTTAATATAGGGAAATAAACTTTCTAACTTTCATTTAAAGGTGTGGTTATTCACGGCAAAATGGGTCATGGTGAGTGAAGATTATTGACTCCAGATGAAATGTTCATTTATTAATTATTTTGAAAGGATTGAAGTTTAAAGGTGAAGCTCTTAGCGGAATCACTCCAAGCGTAGTGAAAAGGTCTGTTGAACCTTTAACGCATCCCCTTAAGAATTAAATTCTGAAAGACCAAATAGTGTCAGAGACGCTCACACTAACATAGACCTAAAAAAGTAAATCGTAATGCCACTGGCTGCCAGCCTCTTGCCTTTGAGAAGGAAAGGAAGAAAGGAAAGAAAAAAGGAAAACAGGAAGAAAAGTTAAAAAAGAAGGCAAAAAAGAAAAGGCAAAATAAAAAAGCAAGAAAGAAAGTAAATAGGTAAGCAAGGAGATAGGCAAGAAAGAAGGCAGGAAGGAAGGAATGAAATAAGGAAAGAGAATGGAATAAAAAAAATAAAGGAATGAAATAAGGAAAAAAGGTATAAAATAAAGGAAGAAGGAATGAGATAAGGAAAGAAGGAATGAAAGGAAAAGAAAGGAAGCAAGAAAGGAAAGACAAGGTGAGAGAAGGAAAGAATGAAAGAAGGAATAAAGGAACAAAAACAAGAAAGGAGGAAAAGCAAGAAACAAAGTAAAGATGGAAAAACATGAAAGATCAAGAAAGAAGGAAAGCTGGAACGAAAGAAAAGAGTAAAGAAAGAAGTGATGAAAGAATGAAAGCAAAGAAAGGACTCAAACGAAAGTAAGGAATGAAAGAACGAAAGAAAAAGAAAAGCAAGAAAGGAATGAAAAAGTAAAGAGTAAAATTAAAGAAGGAATGAAAGAAAAGGAATAATAAAAGGAAAAAGAAGGAAAGAGTAGTGAAAGAAGGCAAGAAACCAACGAAGGAGGAAAGAAAGAAGAAAGAAAGAAAAAAAGTGTTAGAAAGGCTGCAACCCAAACACGATAAAGGCTTTCTTCCTGGACAAAGTTTATTAAAGAATCATTGGTAAAACTGAGGCCATACTAAACGTCTTCTGAAGAATTGCCCACTTATGAATTCAAATGTATAATATTGAAGCTTTAAACAGAACAGCTTCAAATGGACCTAATCTGTTATCCTGTGAAATTCCTTTTGGGGTGTCCTTGGTTTATCTCAGAAAGTCAGATAAACAAATGACTTTTCCTAAAGGAATTTACAACAGCATTGGCAGGAGACAGGAATTGATAAGGCCAGTGTTCACATTTGGTGTAAAGCCTCCTGTTGTCACATCAGACCCTAAACACAAAGGCAACACAAAGTAATACATTAAAAACAAAAACATTGGCACAGAAGGGAAAAACATGGGTGTGAATGTTCCCTTGTGAAGGACCAAAATGCAGTCACTCAAGTTGTGATCCAGTGGCTGAAATGGGCTGACCCCATGCTGTATGGGGTGGAAGAAAAATATGAATGGCACATCCAACAGACCAATGAATGAAGAAATCTGCATGAAAGCCCCTTTAAATAAGTTTATTGTACATATATATATTTTTTTTTTATTTAAGAGGTGTTGGCTGACTCGAGACCTGAAAATTAAGTAATGCATTTAATTTGATGGTATTAGACTAGAGGGGAAGTCCTTGGTACTTTCAAAGGCATAAACTGGCAAATGGGTAGTTGTGGGGGCTCTAGGTCCTTTGTTCCCATGACTATTGCCACATCAGTAAAGGACTCTTGCAAATACATTTAGGGGACTGTACTACTCAGCTTGCTCTACTGGTACAAATTGTGTCAAAAATGCCTAGTTCGACTACGAGACAACTTCCCTTTATCAAGCCCCCTGTTTGGCCTCCAAAGTGACAATTTGCTGTGGGGTGTGATATCATCAGTACTAGTTGCCAAAGTTCTGCCTCCAGAAAGCACTGTCATTACTTTTCTGTGCCTGTCACCCGCTTTTGGCATTCACCTTGTATTTCCAGTTCTAGTTCCATACATTTTCGGAAGGAAACACTATTTTATTTTCTATTATGTTAATCAGTGTATTTTGATAGAGGAAGATTTTAGGCAGCCTTAAGTTACGTCATAATCTTTTTGCGTTTTCATCCTTTATTTTGTTCATTGTATATATTATCTTACTGCAGTCCTGAGGCATTTTTATACAAATGTGTTAAACAAATGTACGTGAGTAAATGCAGCCAACCTTCCTCAATCTTGACCATTTCCAACATTTTGCTTGTTAATCAGAAAATGCAATTGAACTGCTGAGCTCACCTGATGTATGCCAGTAAAGCATTAGTGGTTTCTGAAGTGGTAACAGCACGAGGAGGCCAGAACGGTTTGCATCTTTGATATATGGATGCTGTCGTTTCTTCAGCCGTCAACGTTTCCAGAGCATATATTAATTGTGCTTTTTCCTCATCTTTCAAAAAAAAGAGCCTTGGTGCTTTATCAACTGCAAAAAGGCGTGCATGTCTCAGGGGGTGTTTCGAAGAACCATGGCAGGTCATGCCCCAAGGTGAATTTTGCTTCGTTCGTTTTTTTTTTTTTTCGTTTTTTTTAAACAATTTCTGCTGGGTCTCACCTTCTATTTTTATTAATAGTTTTTTCAATCGCCCTGTTTAACACTGTATTTCCTGTAGATACCCCACACGTTTCTTCTGTGTGAATTGCCAGATTGTTTGCTTCCCTTTCTTACCCAAATCTGTGCATTTTTATTACGCAAGCATAGGCGTGTGTAGGTTCGGTGACTGTTACATTCAAGAGAGTAAACACCAAGCAATCGGTATGCAAGCATATACCCTACCCTGATTATATTGTGGATACTCTGAACATTGTTGCAGTAGTGATTGCAAGAATTATGTACACAAGATTATAACTTGCATTGTGAAAGACAATGCAAATAACACTTGCATACAAAATGCATTTGAAAGTCCCTAATGTGGAAGTACCCCTTGCTCCAAAGTACCAGTAGTACTTCCTGTGATGTTCATACTTTTTCAAGTATCAGCAGCGGTGGCTCCTCCATTAGGGGGGAGGAGCGTCACCGCCCTATTCCCCTGCCCCCGCCAAAAGCTGCAAAACGTTTTAAAAATGAAAGGATAATAAATTGTGTTTATTATTGTTTCATTTGTTAAAGGGGCAACGGGGGTGACCAGCAGTGAGGGGAGTGCACTTTGCAGTCCCCTCAGTGCGCATGTATGTTTGGCCAGCTGTCTCTGGCCGGCCAAACATACATGCGCAGTAGGCTTTCACTAGCCCGGCAACACAGTTGCAGGGCTGGAGAGAGCCTGCACAGGCTCCCAGTCTACCTGGGAGCGCCTTGGCTGGGTGCTCCCAGCCAATCCTGACGCTGCTCTGAGCAGTGTCAGGATTGGCCGCTGAGCAGGGTGGGAGACTGCCTGCAGCGACAGAAGCAAGCAGCACAGGAGCAGAGCAGGTAAGCTTTCATTTTTTAAAAATAAATATTTTTAAATAAATGTTGTCCCCCATCCCTGCGCGCTGCCCCGACCTACCCCTTGTTACCGAAGCGACCCGCTACTGAGTATCAGGCATACTTTCTAAGGGCTATGCAACTTCAAATGTCCCTAATTGTATTCATATCTCAGGCTTGACTTTATGAATGCCTTTGATTGCATTAATTTGCTAGATGTATTTAAGAGTAAGGTAATCTAAAATTCCGAACTTTGTGATTGGATGAACAACACAGCAGTTTTAGAGTCATACTTCAGGAGTGGAGCTTTGCCTCTGCATATTCTCATTTTACCCTTGTTATTTTCATTGATCAGCAGTGGAAAGTAAATCTGTTTGAGCTAAGAACATTGAAACGGGCAATGATGTGACAGCACAAGTATATTTGTACACAAGAATGACTGCCATAGAAAAACATAATTTTCCACTTTCTGCAGCTGTTCATTTTTTATTCCATAAAAGACTAAACACATCTGTCTGGACCAATATTTCGTCGCAAAGACTTTCAGCGATTCTAAAACCTTTCTAAAATGTACAAACATATATTTTTTTTTCAATTTTAGTCAACTGCAGTGCACTTATTTTAGAAGGATCGCTGTCAATCATGTTTTACTCAGATACAAAAATCTAGTAATTTTCATTTTTCTTCAATGAAACTTGAACTCATTATTGAAATATGAGCTTGCACATTCAATATTGGTCGAAGGACAAACTACCACATCATTTAGTTCGAGGATCTCACTCAGGCACAGGTCACTAGTAATATGGTGACTCACACAGAACACCATCTATTGATACCGATTGTTCCTTCACCCTCATCATCTCATTATAAAGCACTGATGACCTTCAGAGGTAACAAGTGCTTATCAAGAGTTGATTTTATACAGTTATTGTGGCCACATGAACCTCTTAAGAGCCCTGCAATGACATACACAGAGGCTTTGTCAGTTACAGTCAGGCAATTAGCCACATAAGAACCTTGTATATGATTATGCTATTTGTATAGTGAGAACCCAGCCAAATAGGCAGTGAATCCTTGTATGTGGTTCAAAAGAAGCATAAAGTTGACAAGTAAAAGGACAGAAAGATGGGTTGTTGACAGGTAATTGTTAGACCTGTCAGCCTTAGGGTGATCTTCTCCCAAACGTTTTGCCTTACTCCTCCATTTTTGCTTTTCTCCTTTTGTTAGCCTTAGAACTCTGTGCACATTACTACTGCAGCCAGTGTTAAAGTGTGTGTGCGCGCTCACTCTCTTAAACATAGTAACATTGTCTTACACCCAATTGGCACATTTATGTACCTAGTACAATCGTATTACATGTACCTAGGGTTTGTATATCAAATGCTACTAGTGAGCCTGCAGCAATAATTGTGCCACTCACTTAAGTAGCATTTTAAACATCTCAGGCCTGCCATTGCATCCTGTGTGTGCAGTTTAAATTTCCAATTTCAACCTGGAAAAATAAACCCTTTAGCAGGACTTAAGCTTCCTGTTTGATACACGTCACCCCTAGGTTAGGCTCTAAACAGCCCATAAGGCAGGTTCAGTGTATTTAAAAAGTTGGACATATACTTTTAAGTTTTACATGTCCAGGTAGTGAAAAACACATACATTTTGTTTTTCACCTCTGCAGTGCCTACCTCTCCCGTAGGATAACATTGGGTTACCTTATTATATTTAATAAGTTTCAATTGGGACCAAGTAGAAATGTCAAGTTTGGGATCTAATGAATTGGGATTTAAAACCCCTTTTAATGGTAAAGTTGCACTGTAAGTCACAGTTCTGAAAATGGCACTTTTAGAAAGTTAGCCTTTTCTTGTTCCCAACCATTTGGTGCCTGCAACCTGTGTCCTGGGTTACACGAGCAGGTGTAACCCAGGCAGTTGGTCTTTGTGGATTGCTCCCAGATAGTGAACTAAAGTGGGAATAGAAGCTGGCAGGTTGGGCCATCTCTGACATGATGGGAAGAAAGCTGTTACCTACCACACTTGCACATCACAAAGCCTCTGCCTGAGCACACTCACAAGGGGTTTGACACTAACTTTCTGTGCACCGAGTCAAGCTGGGGCAGGGCAGGGAGGCAAGAAATTCCAAACTTTTCTGGGGTGGAAACCTCCAGAACCTTCTACTTCAAAGCTGGCACTAAGTATACATATTGGACCCTCAGACACAACTCGTCAGTACACCTCTGGGCCTGTGGAAGATTCAGGACTGCTGTGTTGCTCTGCATGAAGGAAATCTGCTGTGTTGCCCTACTGCCTGAGTGGAAAGGACTGGACTTGCATCTTTGAATCCAGGACCAACAGAGTGTCTCCAAGGGCTAGTTGGCTGGCCTCCTCAACAGATTCTCAGGGTCAGAAAATGCTCCAACCAACATCAACCCTGCAACTGGACTCTGCCTGCTGTGAGTCTTTCCTGCTCCTCAAGTGGTGCCACCCCAGTCCTGGACTCTTGGATGTGAACCTGAATGTGTTCTGCCAACCCAGCTGTGGTCCTTTGAGCAGAACCAATGCTGCACAATGCATCTCCAATGCAGGACCTCTCATTGTGCCCACAGCTTCTCCTGAACTGCTTCTGTGCAACGCATCCTCGATGCAGGGCTTTGCACTACATGCTCATTGCTGACAGCATTCTCAACGACTACACAGGACCTCACATTGCAGCCCTGTGCCTTAATCTGAACCGCCTTCCTTGAAGATGATGCATGACTTCACATCTCAGCTCTTCAGCTTTCTCGGAACCACCACTGCCGACACATCCGTGATGCGAGATCTCACAATGCTTCTCAACCAGAATATAAGGTACCTTGTTCAGCAGGCCTAACTTGGGCCCTGGATCTGCCCCTCGCTCCATCATGTTCGGGCTGAACTTGTGACTTTCTTCAGGTCTGATGTTTGTTACTTTGGTCTCAAATTATTTCATTTTACTCTATTTTTCTAAATTTGTATGGCGTTTTTCTTGTGTTGTGTTTAAACTTTATTATATTTGAAGTGCTGCATAAATACTTTACAGATTGCCTCTACATTAAGCCTGACTGCTTTAAGTCAGGCTGCCCGAAGGTTGAGCACAAGTTAATTTAGAGCTCACTTGTGTCTTAACCCTGACAAAAATTTTGGTTGCAGCTTGAGTAAGATTTCACCCTCCCCCAAACAGTAACCCAAGGTCCTACAGTAATGCAGTGTTCTTTAAAGGGGTGAGTCTTCAAATCTTATTTCGGCATGGCCTGTCCTGATGGAGACAGGCATATGTTGTTCTTGATGCTAGATGTGTAGATTGAAAAAGCATGCGGTCTTGTTTTTTTTCTTTGTTACACTTATTAGGTTGCAGTCTGTTGGTATCCTGGTGGTACACGTTCTTCTTAATTAGCTGGGGAAATGCCAATAGGTGTTAGAGGGATCAAAATAGGCCTCACCTCCACTGAATATTGCCAATGTATCTTTAACAGAATGATAAAGAATCGTCAGTGACTTGTGCTGGATAATATCCTGATTGATGACCTTGGCAAAACCACTACGTTCCTTTCTGGAAATGGTGAAGCTTAACACAGAGGAGCAAACTTCCAACTGACAGGCAAACCAAGTTCAGGAGTAAACCTTGCAATGAGTGCTAGTTGCCACTTAAGCATGCTGCATAAGGAATTGTTTCAAGAATATTCAAAAGTACTTATAGTAAGGTAACCAAACTACGGCATGCCATTATGGGATGGTACGCCTCCCACTCCATATTTATTATAAAATCTGACAATGATACAATTCAAGTGCCCCTATGTAATAACACTTAGTGTCCTAGTGCAGCTTCCGGTAAAACTTTTTTTATCAATCGTAAATTTCAAATAACAGTAGTTCCTTTCTTCTGAGAGATGCAGATATTTAGAAAGCAACTTTTTTTTTTAGCCTTTGGACAACCAAAGCACATAACCTGGGTCTTCAATGCATTTATTTTATACTATTTTATGGCAATTAAGGTGGGATATTAAGGAATATAATGTTAACTCTAAGCCTGTAGATCAGTGGTTCCCAAGCTATTTCGACTCATGGCTCCCTTGACCTATTGGCCATTGCCCGCGACTCCCTGTTATGCCACTTTTTTGACAGGTGGAGGGCTGGAAGCCAGGACTCGGGAGCACTTCCATTTTTCTCCCTAAAAAATAATTAGGATGAAGCCGATAAAGGGCTTCTGCGATAAGTACCTGTCTTTAGTGACTTGGAGTACGCACTGCCAGTAATCTTCTGCTGCAGGCCAGTGCACATTTTTGTCACGTTCTTTCTGCCTGCCACATCGGTCCTCCTTGGGTCCCACATATGACAATAGACCTGATTCAGGCCTCAATGGGAGACATACATTCTCCTGATTTTTTTTTTTTTGATTTTTTTTTTTTAATCTCCCACTTTCCTCTTAAATTTTGAAATTTTTGTAATTTCATGATTACCCTCTTTTCCTGAGTAGCTGCAGAACACAGACAGAAGTAACACTCCATCACTGTCCTGATCGTGCCTGACCCTGCCTAAGCGGACACGCTCTTTATTTATTAGGCAAGACATCATGCGCTGGACCATACCATTCCAGACACTGACAGCTGTGGCTTGCATAACACCCCCACATCTCATTCCCACATAGGTCACTCAGGGCTGCAAATGCACATTACAAAACCCTAACAAGTTTTCTTTTTGCACTGTGATTCTTTCTTTTTCATACTACCATACAGCTCTGTTCCAAACATAACATCTTTAGAATGGAGCCGTATGGTAGTATGAAAGAGAAAGAATCGCAGTGCAAACAGTGCTTAATTTGAGCCAGTGCTTTCCGCAGGGCTTAATTTGAGCAGGTGGTTTCCGGTTTTATGCATCAGACATTTAGTAAGAGCAAAAGATACATATAGGAAACGTGGAGGAAGAGAAAAACTTAAAAACAACACAAATGGAAAAAGTAGAAAACTGCATGAGTGAGCTGAAGGAGTAGGGAGTGGCTGTAAATGGATTGAAGAGGCGCATGAAGGCTTGCACATTTAAATGCAGCATCTGCTAGTTTCAAATGAGAGCTTTGAGCCCCAGCACATTTTTATTTACAAATTAAGCACAGGGTTTCCAGTGGTGGGGCACCAGCACTTATTGTTAAGGACTGGCACTTAGGCCCATATTTATGAAATGTTTGCGCTGCATTTGCATTGTTTTTTTTACACAAAAGTGGCGCAAACTTAAAAAATGTAATTATATTTTTTAAGTTTGCGTCGCTTTTGCATTCAAAAAATGACGCAAATGCGGCGCAAACTTCTCATAAATATGGGCCTTAGTTTTCTGCATCAGGCATTTACTGAGAGCAAAGGGACATTTGGGAAAGACAAAAGGTAGAGAAGGACGGAAAAGCTCCACATTGGGAGAAAGCTGCAAGAGTGAACTGAAGAAGTAGTGAAAGGCTGTAAATGGATTGAAGAGGCCCTAGATGGCTTTAGGATTACCGCTTCCTTCATGTTCTGTGCATGCATATTTAATTGCAGCAGCCGTATGTTTCAGAGGAGAAACTTCAGGTACGTTTTTATTTATAAATTATTGAACACTGAATGGAAGCAAATCAAACTTGATGGGCTTTATAATTTACCATGTAACATTGCAAAAACCTAACAAGTTTGATTTATTTCCACTGTGATTCTTTCTTTTTATACTACTGTTCAGCTCTGTTCTAAACATAACTTGTCTTCGGAATGGAGCCGTACAGTAGTATGAAACAGAAAGAATCGCAGTGCAGATAAATCAAACTTGTTAGGTTTTTGCAATGTTACGACGTCTATTGTAAAACCCATCAAGTTTGATTTGTTTCCACCGCAAGTCTTTCTCTTTCATACTACCATGCAGCTTTGTTAGCTGCACGGTAGTATGAAAGAGACTCACAGTGGAAACAAATCAAACTTGATTGGTTTTACAACTTACAACTTCACATTGCAAAACCCTAACAAGTTTGATTTATTTCCAGTGTGATTCGTTCTTTTTCATTCTACTGTACAGCTCCATTCTAAATGTGATGTATTTCTAGAATCGGGCCGTATGGTAGTATTAAAATGAAAGCATTTCAGTGTTCCCTAGAAGTGTGCTGCACCCCTGGTGAGTTCTGATGGCGCACGAGGGAGCCGCAGCACACACTTTGGGAAACACTGGGTTAGAGGCAGCAACCAAGGAGGATGCACCATTTGTGGACACTCGCCTATGGAGAGTCCCGCGGACAGCAGACACGGTCTAGTCTCTCCGTTGGATCATTCGGGACAGGAGATGATGTATGTGGGGACAGGATTGGGTGTAGGGTGCATGGGGGAGAGAGTACAGGGTGGATTTATATAGGGGGAGGGAAAGGGGAACCGGCCTCTTCTGCGCAGGCCTACACACGTGGAGGGAAGTCTTTGGCAGCCCCGGAGGAAGTTAGGTAGGTTCTGGTTATTATGGCTGCATGGCTCAAGGCCACAATGCGGCCAAGAAAACTGCGCTCGGCTGGGGGGAGGGGGCAGGGTGAGAGGACGCATAACATAAATGTTTCGAGCTCTGGTGGAGGAAGGGGGGGCGGGGCCTCCTCAAAAAGCTGTCGTTGCTGCAGTGATGGAGGCTGCCCATAATGACCAAAGGCAGGCCCCAGATTTGACAGCCAGTTTGGGGGCTGGCCCTAGTGGTTTGGCCAGGCCCCCCCAAACCCAGATGGTGAGGCAGGGCCCAGTACCCCTGCAATTAAGGGGCCAGGTGGGGCCCCTGTTTCTAAAATAAAAAAAATAAGGGGCGGGCCATGGCAGCAGGGCCCATAAGGTGTTGCCTGTGCCTAGTGTGGGCGTAGTGCAGGGGGAGGGGGGCCAGGGCCAGGGCCAGGTTGGAGCCCCTAGGGGCCCAAGTGGCGCACTGTACATTGCATGTTCAAGGGAGATTTCCAAACCTGGAAGCGCCTCAGGACTGGTCCTCTGTGCACATTGAGGCCAGGATAAGTGAACAACGGAAGGCAGTGGCGGAGACAGAGGAGAGGTGGGCCAAGTTGTGCAGGGACAGGGAAGTGGCATTGGAGAGGGGCGGCAGCCACAAAGGAAGATGAGCAGTCAGAGGATGGCGCATCGCACATCACCACGGGAGGAGCTAAGAAGTTTGGTATCAGTCCCCAAGGAGAGAGAGGGCAGGCAAGAGGCTAATGCGGCCGAGGGGTCCCCCAGCAGAGTGGGCATGAGTGGCACACACGGCCATGAGAAGCGTGGAGAGTATAAACCAGCAAAGGGGGCTGGCAGTAGGAAGGTGACACCAATGGGGCGCAACATGGCCTCAGGACGTTGGTCTGAAGCGCTAGAGGGGTCTTCGGCGGCCTTCTCTACATCGCAGTACCGTGCAGGAAGCAGAGGTGGTAGGCGCCACGCGGGACGGGAACAGGATGAATGTAGTGAGGTAATGGACGAGAGAGGTGTGGAGGACGAGTGTGCTATGTACGACAAAGTGGTTGTGGAATTGGGTTATGAGGAAGAGTCGGATGAATGGGAGGAAGGAGAGATTTGTGAAGGCGAAGTGAGCAAGATGACTGGAGGGAATGGGCGCAGGAGCGGTGCAACCCCCCTCTTCTAATTCTGTTTTACACATGACAAAGGTGGATGGAGCTTTCCAAGGGACGGCACACAAGGAAGAGCGAGGGCGTCCGGTCCCGACAGTGGCACACTAGGCCGTGCCCTGAGTTTAAGGTAAAGGCGAATGGTAGTCAGTATGGGGTGGTGGGCAGGCTACGGCTGTGTTTAAAATGTACAAGTCCATTGGGGTAGGTGATCATTCCATTCACGAAGCACCAGTGTCTAGTGCGACACAGGTAGGGGATGGTAAGATATTGGCCATATCGGAAGCTGCTGGTATTGGCGAAAGTGCGAACACTACACCGCAGGAAAAGGATGGGGAAGATAAAGTGGATGGGCATAAGAAGAGGCTTCCCTACATGGGTTTGGCATTGCCCTTGGGTTCGAATGTGGCGGATAAGACAAAGGCTCGGATTTGGAAGAATGAGTATGTTGATGTTTTCAAACTATTGCACAGGGACATACAAGCGAAAGAAGGTCAAAAGAGGAGGAATGGGAGTTAGCTAGGCGACCCCGGGCACCGGTTACTATGGATAAATGGACTTCTGCTTTTCTAGTATATGCTAATATATATTGTGAGAAGTTTCCTGACAGGGCCATCACGCTCTTCAAATATATGGACATCATTAGGAAGGCTCAGATGCATTTTGGTGGTAGCTGGCTCAATTATGTTGAGGAGTTTCGGGGAAGGGTTAGGGTGAATCTAGACAAGCTTTGGGGGGGGAGGTGGACTCTGAGCTTTGGATGCAGTAGATGGCTTCCTCACAGTCGGCGGCCTCAACTCATACTGCGAGTGGCCTGCTGGTAATTTATAAGCCCTTTCAGTCCCCTTCCGCCTCTGCAGGGATGGGATAGTGACCTCAGGTTCCCTCCTTAGCTGCATGCTGGAATTTCAATAAAGGCTTCTGTTCCAAACATCCATGCAAATTCAAGCATTAGTGCTCTAAATGCGAGAGGAAGCACCCGGTCACTCAATGTTTTTCCCTCAATAGCCCAGCGAAACAATGGAGGGTGATTAGGGGGAGAGAGACGCAAGGCGCTCCTGCGCCAAAGGGCGCCTATGCCAATTAAGCTAGCGGTATTGCGGTCCTGGCTTCACATGTACCCTGACAGGGACATGGCGAACAAGCTTAAATGAGTTTTTCTGGAAGGTGTTCGGATAGGTTACCAAGGTCCGAGACACAGAAGATGGGCAGAAAATTTGCGGTCTTCCAAGGACATGCCATAGGTGGTAGTGGACAAATTGAGAAAGGAAGACGCTGAAGGTAGATATGCGGGCCACTTTTTTGATTGGCCTATGGATGAGTTGATGGTCTCCCCTCTGGGTGTGGTCCCCAAGAAAGCAGCAGGGGATTTTTTTCTCATTCATCATTTGTCATGGCCGAAGGAAGCGTTGGTTAATGATTTTATTGCTCCTGAAGATACGCGGGTGATTTATGCATCCGTTGACAATGCCATTTCGCTTGTTCAGGGATGTGGGAAAGAATCCCAGTTACCAAAATGCGACATCAAGGCAGCTTTCAGGCTTTTGCCCATTCATCCGGAAGATTTTGGGTTGTTGGGTATGCAGATGGATGGGGTGATTTTCGTTGAAAGAGTCCTCCCAAAGGGATGTGCCATTTCCTGTGCACTTTTTGAGATGCTTAGCACCTTCCTGCAGTGGGTTTTTGTAAATGTGTGTGGACATCGGGAGGTGACTCATTATCTGGATGATTTTTTTGTCTGTGGGGAAGGTGGGCTCGGACGGGCTTTGGCATGTCTTGAGAGATTGGCGGGGGAAATGGGTGTTCCATTGGCCCAGAGAAGACTGAAGGGCCAAGTTGTGTATTGACTTTTTGGGGAATTGAACTGGACATGGTTAGCCTGGTAGCTTGTTTGCCAATAGGGAAGGTGTCGGAGATCTTGGAATTTTTGAGCCAAGTCTGATCATTGCATGAGATTAAATTATGCAGGGCGCAGAAGTTGTTGGGCTACCTTAATTTGCATGCAGGGTCGTAAAGGGGGGAAATACTTTTTGCAGGCATCTTGGCCTTGCCATGGCAGGCACTTTCCTTCCTCATCACAGGATTCAAGTGTCGATGGGCTTACAGGAGGATGTTAGAGTGTGGGAAACTTTTTTGATGCATTTCAATGGGGTCTTCATGATGTTTTGGGAAGAAGATACGGTCTGGCAGGTACAAATTTTCTCATGCTGCGGGAGCTACTGGTTTAGGTCTCTTTTGGGATGGAAGGTGGTGTGCGGAACAGTGGCCTGCACATTGGTTGCAACAAGGCAGGAGCATTGCCTTTTTGGAGTTTTTTCTGCTGTTAGTGGCCTTGTCAGTGTGGGGGGATGAACTGGCTAACAGGATGGTGGTGTTTCACATGGACAAGAGGACAGTGGTGGAACTAGTGAGCAAGCAAAGGGCAAAGGATGCGAGAGTGTTGCGCCTCTTGAGATGTTTCATGCTCAGATGTTTATCACTGAATGCAGTATTTAAAGCTGTGCACTTTCCGGGGGTAAATAATGCTATTGCACATTGCCGGACTCGTTACAGTGGCACTGTTTTCGCAGTTTGGCACTAGCAGCAGAACGGCACAAGACGGTGGTCCGGCCGACATTTGGGAATGGTAGGGGCATGAAGATCATAAAACTGGTAGAGATGTCACTGGCTGAATCCACCCGAACAAATTACCGGCTGGCATGGTTGGAGTTTCAGAGCTTTGAAAATTTTGCAGGGAATTTTTGGGTGCAGAATGAGTCAGTACTGCAACCTCAATCACTGCGTTTTTGTTTTGTTCTTAATCAGTAAGGGTTTGTCGCCCGCAACATTTGGTGGCAAGGTGGCAGGTATTTCATTTCACTGGAAGTTGTTTTTTCGTTGGGACCCAGCTAAGGACGATATCCTAGGGAGAATGTTGAAAGGTGGGGTAGGACCAGGGGGTGTGTAGGGAAAGAGGCAAGGGAACCCATCACGTTTGAATTATTGCTGGAGCTGCTGCATGTTTTGCCGGTGTGTTGTTGTGATGCGCATGAGTTGTTGGCATTGTTTCACTTGTGAAGGTGTGGATTGTTTTTGGGGCTTTCCAAATCTCTGAGCTTTTGGGAGTGGGGAATGCAGTAGGAGTGAGAGCAGATGTTTGTTTGAGCAGAGAACGTTTGGGCATATGGCTGTGGAAGTCTAAAACTCACCAGATGGGTCTGGGTAAGTGGGTTTGGTTGGAGACAGGGGGGGAATGCAGCGGCGTGCCCAGTGAGGGAGTGCTGTTTCTTTCAAGCACAGATGCATAGATGTAGTCATTAGGCATGCCAATGGTGAGAAGGTGACGGCTTTTCAATTGCTGGTGGTGTTGCGGACAGCGCTACGTTGGGTAGGAAGAAGGGCACAGTGCTATGGGACACATTTTTTTCTGGATAGGGGCAGCTACTGAGGCTCCTCAATTGGGTTGTGTTAGAAATGAGGTCTTTGGTTGGCAGTCAGGTTACCCCCTGTCCAAGCAAGGACCCCCACTCTAGTCAGGGTAAAAGAGAATCATCCTCCGCTAACCCCTGCTTACCCCCTTGGTAGCTTGGCACGAGCAGTAGTCTTAACTTCAGAGTGCTAGGTGTAAAGTAATTGTACCAACACACACAGTAACTTAATGAAAACACTACAAAATGACACAACTCAGGTTTAGAAAAATAGAGACTATTTATCTAAACAAGATCAAAACAACAAAAATCCCCAATACACAAGTCAAGTTATCATTAAAAAGCAAAAAGAGGCTTCATGTAGTTTTAAACACACACTAACACTGTTAGCGTGAAAATGTACCTTGGGTGCATCAAAAATAACCCTGCACGGGCGAGTGTGCATCAATAAGGGCTTGCAATGCGTTGATTTTACTCACTCACGAGACCTTGCGTCGTTTCTCCTTTTGTCTGGTAGGGACGTGTTGTTTCTTCTCGCCGCAGGAGAGTGATGCGTCGATCTGATCAGCACTCTCAGGTCTGGGCAGGCCTTGCGTTGTTTTTACACGCCCAGTGGTGCTTGCGTCAGAAATCCAGCCGCACGATGATTCGAAAACTACGCAGCACAGGTTACGATCTCACCAGTCTCCATCAGAGATACTACACGTTTTCTCCAGCTCCGTGCGTCGATTCTTCAGTCGCGTTACAAGTGAGCGTCAATTTTCAGTCGCAAAGTCGGTGGTGCGTTGATTTCGCAGCCGCAGATCAGAGTTGCGTCAATCTTTTCCCCGCACGGTGTTCTGTGCGTGGATTTCTTCCTCTTAGGCTGTCAGCTTCTCCTTTCAGGATACTAGGAACTGGATGGGCATCCCTTGGCAGAGTAGGAGTCTCTCCAGAGACTCCAGGTGCTGGCAGAGAGAAGTCTTTGCTGTCCCTGAGACTTCAAACAACAGGGGGCAAGCTCTAAATCAAGCCCTTGGAGATCTTCACAAAAATTCCAGTCTTTGCCCTCTTACTCTGGCAGAAGCCGCAACTGCAGGATAGCTCCACAAAGCACAGTCACAGGCAGGGCAGCTCTTCTTCCTCAGCTCTTCATCTCTTCTCCAGGCAGAGGTTCCTCTTGGTTTCCAGAAGTGTTCTAAAGTCTGTGGTTTTGGGTGCCCTTCTTATCCCCAATTTCTCCTTTGAAGTAGGCCTACTTCAAAGTAAAGTCTCTCTTGAATGTGAAATCCTGCCTTGCCCAGGCCAGGCCCCAGACACTCACCAGGGGGTTGGAGACTGCATTGTGTGAGGGCAGGCACAGCCCTTTCAGGTGTAAGTGACCACTGCTCCCCTCCCTCCTAGCACAGATGGCTCATCAGGAAATGCAGACTACACCCCAGCTCCCTTTGTGTCACTGTCTAGTGTGACGTGCAACCAGCCCAGCTGTCAAACTGACCCAGACAGGGAATCCACAAACAGGCAGAGTCACAGGAATGGTACAAGCAAGAAAATGCTCACTTTCTAAAAGTGGCATATTCAAACACATAATCTTAAAATCAACTTTATTAAAATATGTTTTTTTAAATTGTGAGCTCAGAGACCCCAAACTCCACATGTCCATCCGCTCCCAAAGGGAATCTACACTTTAATCAGATTTAAAGGTAGCCTCCATGTTAACCTATGAGAGGGACAGGCCTTGCAACAGTGAAAAGCAAATTTAGCAGTATTTCACTGTCAGGACATATAAAACATATTACTTTATGTCCTACCTTAACCATTCACTGCATCCTGCCCTTGGGGCTACCTAGGGCCTACCTTAGGGGTGCCTTACATGTAAGAAAAGGGAAGGTTTAGGCCTGGCAAGTGGGTACACTTGCCAAGTCAAATTTACAGTTAAAAATGCACGCACATACACAGCAGTGGCAGGTCTGAGACATAATTACAGAGCTACTTATTTGAATGACACAACCAGTGCTGTAGGCCCAAGAGTAGCATTTGATTTATAGGCCCTGTGCACCTCTAGTGCACTGTACTAGGGACTTACTAATAAATCAAATATGCCATTCATGGATAAGCCAATTACATACACATTTTGTAAAGGAGCACTTGCACTTTAGCTCAGCACACATCAACAACCTGGGAAACAGAGGCAAAATGTTAAGGGAGACCACTCCAAGGATGAAAAGTCTAACAGGATGGGACTGGGCTCAGATCAAGCAGCTAGGCAGGTGGAGGTCTAGATGCTGTGAGCGATATAAGTGACCTTGAGTTGTGGTGGGGGTAGAAACCACAATGATCATTATTGCAAGTGTTTTGTTTACAAGTCCCCTCATTTGTACATTAGGTGGCAAAGTATACGGAGTATCATGATCTATGGACGATCTTTGGGACTTCCGAGTAGCCGACAAGAAGTGGTATGGTGGGGGAAAAGCAGCATGAGGTGGGGTAACCTGCTTCCTTTTTTAACATCCATCATGCCAAGCTGGGATTGCCTGGATCTGCTGATATTGCATCTGGGTGAAAATGATTTGGTAAGGCTTTCTTGGCTCACCTTACTGCAACATATGCAATGGGATTTGGAGCTGATTGGGCAGAAGATGCACAGTACTTGCATAGTCTGGATGGAGTTTGTACCCAGAAGGAAGTGGCAAGGGGCAGTCAAGCGTGGGGCTATTGACAGGGCTCGGAGGAAGCTCAATAAGGCAATGAGGGTCTTTTGCTGGACACACGGTATTTAAGTATTGAGACATGAAAACATTATAGAAGGGGAACCCGGTCTTTTTCGGGCCAACGGTGTACATCTTTCAGAGCTGGGTAATGCATACTATCTGACGGAACTGTGCCTGATCGTGGGGGATTTGTTGGGGGGAAAGATGTGGCTCAAAGAAGCAGTACGAGGTTAAAATGTTGCAGTTGGTTCACTGGGGGGCATCAAAACGCTGGTTTGTGCTGCGTGGCAGTAGATGGGGGAGGGTTTAGCGTCAGATGCGGGCCTGGCCACTCTTCCAGGGGGGGAGAAAGAAGCAGGTGAAGGATGATAGCGTGGGGGATGCCTGAAGCAAGCAGGGGATGAAAGGAAAAGGGGAAGGTGTAGGTGAATTGAAGTGGAAGATGAGTGAACAGAGGCACAGTGAAAGAATGAAGAGGAATGAGACAGAAGTTCAAAGGGTGGGGGGCTGTTAAAGTTAACAGTTTGAATTTCAGTATATATAGTGTTTTGTATGACATGCAATCCTGTCCTAAATAAATGGCCTTTTGCACTAAGCAACCAGTGTCAGTGAATGTGTCCCGATTCATCCTACTACAGGTAGACTCTTGTGGCAGCATCAGCATACAACTGGTAGCATCAAGGCTTAGTGGGAGTGGCATTTGCCAGCTTCCTTCTGAGAGAAAGCTTGGTCACAGGCTGGGGAGGATTGTAGTGTGTTCAAGGAACGTACATATCGGCAGGGTCAGAAGGTTTTGAGCCAGGGTAGGCGGGACATCTGGGGTGAGAACAGGCTGTGGACTTATTGGAGGGGGAGCATTGTCTGTTCCCCCAGTTGTGCTGGAGGGATGAGACAGGCTGCACCCGTGCCCGAATTCCCTGCTCCTCTTCATCTGTGGTTTTATCGGATGTAGATTTCCACCCTGTAAAACCAGGTCTCATGTTTTCAGACCCACACCTATCCATTGGTGAGTGAGTTATGGATTGCAAAGGTAAATAGAACTTGTGAATTTCACTGGTCTTTCTGTTTTAATTTGACCGAATAACTGTAACTGAGTTTTTTATTTTTATTGCATGTATCCATTGTTCTGTCTACGTCAAGCATGTAGTGTAGGGTCCGCAGTGTGGTCAGTAGGAACTGGCAGCAAAAAGCACATGATTTCCTGTTGCAAGGAGAGGACCAGAAAGGGGGGGGGGACAGGAAAAGACAGTCTTGTGATGGTCAGACACGAGCTTGGAAAACTGAGGACCAACTCTAGCCACGACTTACTTGCTATTGTAAATAAAACCATCGGAAGAATGGTAACCTCAGTAGTTACTCTGCATGCAGGCTGTGCTGGAGGGCATGCCAACTGGGTCTCTTCCGACTTTACAAGCTGATAGTACAGCGTCACCGCACATACAGATATAGGCTATCACGGATGTTCAGGATGGACGCAGATGGGAGATATTCACAAGAGTCCTGGTACAGATGGAAGGTGAGTGTGGCTTCGTGGTGATTCCGCACTTGTCCACCAATCATCGAAGAATGTGAAGCACTCCCATCCTCCTCCCGATCCTACAAGCGGAGCAGCTCGGACTCACAGACAGAAGCCTCTGCGCTTAACAGTGCATAGTGGATGACCTGTTCCTGTCACTCCCTAAATGTGATGTGACTCCACTATCCATCCAGGCAGCTATAGGGCCGATTGCACATTTCTACACGAGGGTGTATGGATTACATCGTAATTTGATAAAAGTGATGGTTTGTCCTAGTCCAATATGGAAATGTCTCATAGTTAGGATAAGGTTGGAGAAAGCTGAGCTTGTACGCTTACCATTATTAGCCAACAGCGTCATTTGTATTTCCAAATTACTTCAGTTGTTGGATAGTAAGACAGATAGCACAGGGGCTTGCTTTTATTTGGAGAGGGCTGAACACTACTACCGCCACAGCCCATGTTTATCTTTTCGAGATGTATTACTCATTAATTAAATGCATGAATTAAAGTGATGCCCATCGTTTTGTTATTAGTTATTCAGTGATGAGATACATCCAATAATGAGATGCTTGTACTTTTAGATGGGTTCTCCAGTAATAATTATATATAAATTATATCACAGTACGGGGACGCGTTATGTGAATTGACCAAAGAAATTGACAAGCTTTATATCCATTCATTGTTTACTAATTTTATTATTATTGTCTCCAAATTTCTTAGGTATTTCTTCAGTTAGTAAATCAAGCTCCTCAAGTTTGTAATTCTTTTTCTGCTACGGCTAAGTTGGGCTAATGCAATAAACCATTAACAAAAATTTGATTTATCAGGCTGTGTGAACAAATGTTCACGTCCTGTTTTTCACACAAAAAACAAGCATTGGACGAAGTAATGCAATAACCAGATTTGCAATAACCGAGCCTGTGCAATGCTTGTTGACTAAACACTAAGGACCGGGTTCATGACAGATACAAAAGGACATGCATCCTATTTCAGACTGGCCTTATTGTAGCTGATGGCAACAGAAGAGTTACTAACCCCCACAATGCCACGATTGGTCACTAGCGATGACCATTGTTGGCTGCCAGAGAATTAAAAATGATCTAAAACCCTTTTACGGACTGTTTCCAGTCTTCCCAAGCTCTCGGAAGCATCCAGGATTTTTTTCTTCTCTTGAAAAGAGATGGTTGAGTCCTAGCAACATGCCGAAGTATCAATTTGACTTAAAAACCAGGATTGGCCTGGAAACCATAATCGACCCCAACATAATTGTTGTAAGCAGCCCCACACTGCTGGAGGCCACGGCTAGAATGCGTCCATGGAGGCAAGGTTGGGTAATAGCAACCAATCCTTCTCTAAAAGCAGCACCAGACCTGCAGGTCACTGGAAAATTGTGATAAATGCAAAATAGCTACTCTGGCACTGCCCAAAACTTATGCAGTGAGGGATATCTGAGGCAGCGCACTTGAAGGAATGTGCATTCACTGGTTTATTGAAAGGGTCAGTTTGGGGAGGGGTATTACTGCAACTCTAATGCCTGACCCATTCACACTCTAGTACAAGAGTGGTTCAAGGCCAAGAGCATCTAAGGCAATGTGGAGCATCCTATCTGTGAAATCAAACTGGACCTGGGCCCCTTGAATGCCTGCTCCGCTAGAGTGGGTGCCGGTCCATTTACTTGGCAGCGCTGCTTATTGGTGCCCAGTGGTAACTGCTAGTCTCAGTTTCCATCTGAATAACCAACCTACATCTGACAGTTTGGGTTCATGTGTCATACTCGCTGAAAACCCCTTCCCCTAACTCATATCTAAAAAAAAGAGACCACTCATTGGACATTTTTCTTAGGTTGGCACATCTGGATTGGTTCAAGGACTAGTGGTTCAGAGTTGTGATATTTGCTATGACAAACATTTCTGAGGCATGGCATGCTCATATAATGTTGTGCAGAGATGCAGCTAATTTACTCCTTGCAAAGCTGGATGCAGTTTCTATCCCTTTCAGCTTCCTTTTGCTGTAGAATTGGGTTGTAAGTAGATGAGGACCCGGGGGGAGCCTGTCTGCTGCAGCCCTCATAATGAGTCACATCATTGAAGAGGACTTCTGTTGTACTGAGAAAGAGCACTACAACAATGAATGAGGGCTAATGATCAGCAGCATCAACCTCTGCATAGGTGGGATTGGGAGGCTGGTGACCCAGCACCAAGGTTAAGGCCAAAACACATGCTACATCATCTTCTCTCCCACCACATTTGAGGTGTTGGAGCAATAACAATGATCACCAGCTACACTACACAAGATCAAATTCATTTTTATTTTAGGTAGGGCGATTAAGTGATTTGCCCAGAATCACTGGATGTTGAACCCACGACTGAACTTGAACGTACTTCCCCAGTTCAAACATCAGCAGCTCTGAGACCATAGGCTACATCCTACGTTTTTTTCACTGGGAATAGTGACTTCACAGCAAGGCCAATGCAAACACTGCCCTACCCCTCCACAAAGTCCTAAAACACACTGGGACTGAGGTGACAACACCTGGCCCCTGGCAAGGCCACTTCGGTTACTCACCCCCTCCCCAGCCCACTATAGCCTCAGGGTATGGCCTGGCAGGGGAGGGGGTCAAAAATACACCTGGCTGCTGCTGCTGCTGCTACTCCAGAAGGGCTTAGGTGAGAATGGAGCCCCCTCCCCCTCAGCGAGGCCCCAGCATATTCCCACCTTCCCCATGCCCAGCATGGCTTGAAAGTGATGGGCCAGCGGGAGAAACAACACTGCTTCTGGGCCGGGCTGGGCACACCAGGCAGGGGGACCAAGGTGAGAAGGCCCTAAGGGACAGAACACCTCCCCCCCCCCCCCCCCCCCAGCCACAGTTTGACAGCATGACACGGGAGGGCCAGTGATACTAACAGCACATTATGTCAGGCAGGGACCGGGGAAGACCATAAGTCTCTGTGGCGTGGTTTACAGAAGCCCTTCAAAATGGCCGACAGGTGAACCTGAGGCACGGGCCCATTGCCCAGTGCACGACTGTTCGCCTTCCTAATCTCACCCTGAAACATGTAATATTAACGGTATTAGAAGGATAAGTTCGAGTTGTAAGTGATGTTCTTAAAAGGCACATAGAGCTAAATATGGTATGGTGTATTTTTGGGCAAAGTGCCAGTACTTTTATTCATCTTTAACAAAGCCTATCCGTAGGACGTGTGTACGAAAAGCTGTAAATCCAACATGTTGAGACAAATCGAAACAAATACATGTGCCACGGTGATTACTGAATAGCATTGTGCCTTACCAAGAGGGTGGGGTGTCCAAACAGCATGCACTTAATAAAAATATAAATCACCAACTAATTTCTTGTGCCAGAATAGTAAATATATAAAGGAACACACTTTGAGTGCTAGACTACTGGTAATATCTACATTCTAACAGAAGGAATACTTTGGGAGTACGTCAGCAAAACCATATGGGAACAAAAAAGGGTCAACGTAACCATTCTTAAAAAGCAAGTGTTAGTGGACAGCCCATCCATCAGTTTAAAGAACTGACAAAATGAGGCCCTCAAATAGCTAAAGCTGGTCATAGATGGCCCTAAACGCTGTGTGAGGGGAAGTCGCTGCACTGCCTATTGAAGTCTTCTGCATTCTTACATGATGAGTTAAAAGCAGCTGAGTGAGGGGTATGGTTTAAAGGGCGGGTCAATAAGAGCTGCGGGTGTTGGAGGGTCCTGGATGGCATTGTTACACACAGGGCGCCGAGGAGAGATGTGTGGGGCAGGCATGGATGCTGGAATCAGGCCACACAACAAAGCCCCTGAGATGCAGTGTGAGAGTAGGAAGGAATCTTGTTAGCGAACATGTAGAGGATGCGGAATGATGTGTGTGTGTGTGTGTGTGTGTGTGTGTGTGTGTGTGAGGCTAAGAGACTCTTGTATTATCAGCATGACACAGAAGTGGGGCTGGTGAGAGGAGGGGGATAGTCAGAGGTCAACGAGCCGGTTTTTCAAGTTTTTTTCCAAACATTTTCCCTTTTTCATGGAGAAATTTTAAAAACATTGAATCCGATTTTTAGATCGTTTTTGTCAGCATTTAACAATATCAAGGTAGGTTTTACATGTTAGGAAGACATTTTAATAATATTTACGGGTCCGTTTCCACAGTTTTGCATATGGTGAGAAAATAAAGTTAGGGAGAAGTACGCCAAAATGGGTGACAAAAATAAATGCACGAAAAGGCGTCTGGCGAAGCGACAGAACAAAATAAAAACAGCGTCCAAAAGTAGTTTGAACGGGCATCCCCGATTTGCCGGGATAGCCCCGGTTTTTACCAGCGGTCCCAGCAGATTTCTTGAAATTTAGTTAGCTCATGTCCGGGATTTTAGAGAGGGTCGCCTGAAAATAGTGGTGGTGATTTTTTTTCTTCTCCAAAGCAGAGATAGTTAACAGGTGTTATCAGAAATCAATTTAATTAACAAGAGTTCACTGGCTTTAAAAATCACATTTTATTTTGTATTGCCTCTTCTATTTTGATGAGTCCTGCCATTTTGTGCGCTGGGTTGAAGTAAAATTGTAGTCCTGTTTTTGCGAAATGTTCGGGTTTTGGCTTTACAATTCTAGTCACCCTGTGAAAAGGGTTCTTTTGTACATGCGGATTAAGTACTTGGAGTTTAGCACGGCTGTGCAGAAGTGCCAATCGAGCTCTGGCCTACATCTCAGACCACAACCAACCTTTCCAGCTCCCCAAAGAAAGGCCCTCAACCGCACAGCTGTCACCAAGTTATGAAAAGGGAGGTTTGTGAAGAAGGCTTTCTTCATGATATTTACATTTCTGGAACACGGTTTCGACATGCTGCCAATAAGCCAGACAATCCGCGAAATACAATTCCATTCCGCTGTCCACCACCCCTGCCTGCTTCTTGGCAGGCCCAATATGTTTGCCTTCGCTTGGCACGAATTAATACGGCCTGGTGTGTGTCTGGCGATGCTTCAGGCATTACAGGGGCAGCTTGGCCAGACGGGATCTGGCTTCAAGACCACTACATAAATCTTATTCTTCTCACAAAAAGTGACCAGGAAGACATTGCTTGTGGTTAAAGCCACTGGAATTATGCGGCAATCGAGGACCAAATTATGTGGCACAGCTGACCAAATAATTGGCCGGGTTATCCAAATTACGCTGCGACATCCACTCTCTCTCCCTAACGTAACCAATTCAAACCAGGATGGAGTAATCTGATTTTCAAGAGGTCACATACTGTTCCTGTATTTTAAACATGACTTTGGATTAGAAATCACTGTGCAACAGTTGCGATTGGTATAGACAGAGGCGCACAGCAGATTGTATGATGAATAGTGAAGGGCGAGAAAGTGCAGGAAATAGATGGCTGGAGAGGAAGTGGAGCAGTGGTGAGTAAATACATGTATACAGAGAAGGAGGGAGGGAAGGGTCAGTAGGAAAAAGAGAGATAGAGACACGCCCTGGGCCTATTCGCACATTTAAGTCCGACTTAGATGCGCCCACATCCTTATTTTAAAGAGCAAAAAGGATTTTCTACATCAGGGACAATGTTTGTACACTCAAAAATGCATTTACTCAGACAAACGCTTTTGAGTAAATCTGCCACTGGCAGTAAGTAGCTCGTGACAGGAGCTCACGTTGCAGGGAGGGAATGCATTGTAGGTTTGTGGGTGTTCACGAGCCACTCTCAACCCTGGAACACATTGGAAACTTACTCCTGACAGGGGCTGGAGTAAGTCTTTTCCCAGGGGAGGAAGGGAAGATAAACCCTCCAAATTTGGTCTGAGTGTAAGATAGCGGGATTCTATACAGAGAAAAAGATTTATCCATGCAGATTTTTGTATCTGGAAATATACACAGGCGTAGTAGGGCGACTTTCCCAAGTTTTCAAGTGTAACCTGGAAAGCTTTTGAGAATTCCAAGTATTAGTAAATCTACATCAATAGGAGGGCGTAAACATCCAGATACATCTCTACTCATTTCCTGAATCAGGCCCTTGATTTTATGTTCACATGGAAACCATAGTTACCCAGGGTCTGTACCTTATCAGCCAGGGATGAGAAGGGTTTACTTTTTCATGTGACTGCAACTGTGCGTGTAAGAAACAGTGAGAGAATGGAAATAAAATCGTACATCACCCGAGCAAATGAGATACATTGGTGAGTGTGTACATTAAGGCAGAAAAGCACTGGCAAAACGAAGAGATCTTGGTTTCTTTGTGGTGTGTGTGTAGATGTACGCGCACACGTAATTGCAGCATGGCCGTAGGTTGCAGGGGATGTGATGACGGGGAGACCAAGAGAAAGCAACAAACATGTACAAATCCAATAGGTCTTGCTTATGCAAGGAAATGGCTTACCCAATGATTTTAGCCATGTTGTACAGAAGGGTGGCTGCTGTTTAGCATAGGTAAAAGTTAGTGATGTGGAGGAGAGCGCCGTGGAGAGGGGAATAGAGGGGAGAGAAGTGTGGGTGGCATAGAGTGGAGTGGTGTGGTGTACAGTGGAATGGAGTGGCTTGGAGGGGCGTAGAGTGGAATGGCAAAGAGTGGAGAGGCGTAGGTCTGCATTATGTGAAGTGGGGTGGAATGGTGCAGAGTGGCTTAGAATAGTACACTTGTGGGTGTAAGTAACTTAAACAAGGAACTGAACTTAAATGAATGCGAAGGTATGAGACATAAGGGAGTTGAATGGCTGAAAGGCAATGAAAATAGGAGTGGGGCAGCAAGCATAATGAAGGTATAAATGTGTTGTTAGTGAGGCATTTATACACTATAATGGCTTAATCCAACCCACGTTAAATGTAATTTTATTTTAGTTGTAGGAGTAAGCCAAAAGATGCAGGCGTAAACAATATAAAAAATATAATTAAATACAGAACAAATGGAGAAAGCAGCATGAGAACTGGAATCAGAGAAAGTGTCCTGAAAAGTATACCTCAATCACAGAGCAATCAGTGGGTGGACACTAATTAAGAGGAAACAATCTGTGCTTGAATGATGCTCCACAGAAAGAAAAGGAAGTGACACTTGGCACACACTGTCTTATCGGGGGACAGCAAAGAAGAGTAGTAAGGAAGCCGATGAATTGTCAGCAATGGGAGGACTCCAAACCCTTTACTGTAAACAATACCCCTCAAAAGCAAAAGCCCATGCTGTGCATGCACCTTCACAGGCGAGACCTAGAAAGTCAATGGTGAAGGAGGAGTAGGGAAGCAATGGTTGGGAGAGGAACACCAGGAAGGAGGGTACTGGTAAAAGACATCACAGGGAGAGAATGTCCAGCAAGATATGGCAAAGAGGGAAAGGGGAAGAAGTAACGATGACTGGGGTAAAGTGATGAGACTGGGTTGAAGTAATGGGAACAGGGACAGGGTGGGAGAACATCATTGACGCAAATGCGATTTAAGGGCAGTGACTCACTGCACTTCTGAAGTTGCTTCTGTTCTCCATGCTGCTGCTCTGGAAGATACTTCTCATTTGGATGGGAAAGAAATGGCTACAGGTGAGTCAGTGCTCCAGGCAGTACACATTGTTAATGCAGCCATTATCGGTTAGGCTTATGCACTACCGCCATTCCAAATATATATTTAAAAAAAAGTCTGACTACCACAGTGATGCATAAGGGATCTGCATCCAGCCAAGACGCCAGAATACAGAACCTGGCTGGATTGGGTAATCTCTCGAGGAATGTCGTATGAACACGTGAGCAGAGTTATTTTTTAGAAGTGAGTATTGTAATTCCAATAGGTCTGATTATTTCATAAATAACTTGGCTCCATAAATGCTGAATTTTGCTACATTTAGCAAATATAAAACTTAGGGGTGATTCAGGACTGTTACAGCAGAAACATGTTGACGTCTCCCATTGTCCTGTGTGAAATTTGTTTTAGGAGTTTAAAAAAAGTCTTAAATAATCTCATATTGGTGTGCTTTTAATGTAGAGACATTAGGAATGTTGTGACTAAGATTCTTCCTGCTTATCCGCTCATTCATGTAATCACTTAAATGCAAGCACGCCATTGAAGGCAGGAGGAGGATCCTGCACATAGCTTTAAGTGAAAGAGAAATACTCCATAAGGCTAAGCAAAGACGTGACTGACAAAAGTCCGAGTTAAAGTCTGATAGACACTGGTAACAGCGAGCCAGTGGGTGAAAGGGGAAGCCCCAAAGCCCACTCAATGTAGATTTTAAGCAGTACATTTGTTTTGCAGACTCATAATCAAAAGCCAGACCTACAAATTTAAAGGCGGTGAATCAGGGTGGTAAAGAAAATGGAGGTACTGAGGTTCTCAGAAGAGTTCACTGATAACCAACATCTGAAATTACCTGGGGGGGGAACCTAACAAAGCCACAAAGTAAATTCATATGTAGCTGAAGAGAGTGGCTTGTATAGGAAAAAACGAGCATAAGAAAATATAGTAATTCTTTGAAAAGGATATTTAGAAAGAATGCAATTAATGCAATGGAAGGGGAACTACTCTGAGAAGAGCTAATGCCTCAATGAGAAGTTAGTGGAAGTTTTGGAGATCATCGTGGAGGTCAAACCCAAGGAAATGTTTTGTGGCATCCAGATGCTAACTAATAGTTGCCAAGTAGAGACTTCCAACAAGTACCCTGGAGCTTGGCAGCAGATGCATTTAAGAATGATTCGTCATTTCAGATTCGATCAATGAGTCTTTCAAGAAGGCAAATCAATTCTGGGCTCTGCAGGAGTGTTGATGGCCTTTGAAAGACCTATGCAGAGTACATGTACATATAGCTGTCTTCAGAAGCTCTCTCTTGGAACCACTAGTAGGCACTATGTAATGAAAAGGAAAAGTAAATACACCTCTGAAATGGGGAAGCGGAGGGCTCAATCACATATTTAATCCTGTTGCTTGAGCAGGAGTTTTGGAAGTTGTCAACGTTCTTAGAACTGAGACATTGAAAAAGAGGGTTAGAGGGAGGAAGCAAGAAATAAGAGTGGGGGCTGCATCTTCATCTTGTCTTGGTTTATGCCTTGACGTAAGAATAAAGGAAGGAATAGCGTATTTTTCACAAGCCTTTTTGTGCATGTTTAAATGTTCGAGAGGCCACTTGCTTAGCCATCGTTGGCATCTGGAACCCGTTCAAACCTCTGCCTCGACTGTGACAACATTCTTCAGCAGATTCGTTGAACTTCCATCTAAATACACCCACACTCAGGGTCAACCTAACTCGCTGGAGCTACAGCTAAGTTTATGAACAAATCTAAGCTAGAGCTAGAAGGAAGCCATGAACCTCAGTTCCACTGTGAATTCTTCCTTCTAAACCCTTCCCGGAATGAGTTACGGCCACTCCTGTCGCCTTTTCTATTCTCATCTTTTTACTGTTTCTATTGATCGTGGTCCTGATGAAGTGTCGGTGGTCTATTTTATTTCCTTCGCAGATTGCCTCGCTCCTCCTAATGGCCATACCAAGTGAATGAAGCGTGGAAGGGGTGAAAGAAATAAATGTCCCGACATGAATAATGTGACGGGCTGGATAAAGGAGCATGAGGGATTGTGCTTTGAAGCTTACGCAGAGGCATCTTCCAAGGGGGACATTGATTATGCAGCCTGCATAGAGAATTGACAGGCCAAGAAGTGAGTCACCTGCCATACTCGCGATGAATGATTCCGGTGTACAGCTTCGCTGAACACATCCATCGCTCAGCCTTCCCACCACACACAGGGGGCTAAGAATACGCTGCACTTCCATTTTTATATTCCATGACTTTAATATTTAAACTGTCTTGTGGCCTTTTAAGTGTAGCTCATGTCACCTTTAGGCTTCTCAACAAATTCTCTATTGGACCAGGAACCTATTTGCTCTTGAGAGCTCATATCCTCCCAACAATCCTCTGCACGCGGCCGTCGATTCTGATGCAGGATTAAAACTTCTTACCAGCTTCAGACTAGTTCCTTAAACCATTCTGAAGCAGAATGAGAACAAAGAGAGGCAGCAATGCAGTAATTACTGCTCTTAATTTAATACGTTAACCCGCGCACACATCTATGCTTTTATTAACTACACTACTTGTATGTGAGTGATGGCTGTGTGACTTCAGTAATAGGGGAGAGACAAAAGAGGGGGCAATAATTACCTTATTGTTCACCTATTAATCAATCAGTGAGGTTTTGTCCGTGGCAAGTGTTAATGTTTGACACACACAAGGTGAAGGAGGCAGCTTGCAGTAAGTTTAACTAACCACTGGCAATAGCTGGGTGCTTGTGGTTAGGCTAATTGCAGGCAACCTTCTGTGACCTCTTGTGTGCTTCATGTATTGCCCTAAGTGGCCAGGGTATGCCCAGACATGGCCCCCTGCTCACTGTGTCACTGGAACCAAGCAGTACCTGGCTCATCAGCCCATAACTAGTACAAAACCGGTCCTGGGTTGCTTACATTCCAGTTCAGGGAGGACCTGGCTTGGAGGTTGCGGTGACTTTGGAAAATGAATGCAATCAAGTTCCCGTCAGATGCTGAAAAAAAGGACTCAAAAGATGGATTGTCAGCACATTTTTCTCATCCACTAAGTCGTTTTGATATCTCTGTAAACTGACTGTAAAAGTGAGTTACCAAAGTACACAATCAATTAAATCTGAACACCTTTTGTCCGCTGAATGCAAAAATGTAAGATGACAAGTTAACCACTGGCCCACAGGAGTCTTGTGGAAATAGTGTCTCTGTCTCTGCTTAGATTAGAAGAAAGCTAGCATGGAAGAAATTATCGATTCTACTTGTCTGGCAGGAGAAAAACATTCTCTCGTCCATCGCAGAGCAATTTGGTGGAAAGGGGCAATGCTGTTTTCGAGGGCCTGATTCTATTCAAGTTTTCTGTGTGGCCAGACACTTTGTTAAAAGGAGGCATTCAATGATGATGTCAAAGTGTGTGTAAAAACTGACACCATTACACAATGAAACTTTTAGAATGTTTATTGTTGGCGATGGTTAGCTATGAAGGACTGGGCAGAAAGATTTTTTATATATATATTTTTTTAAATCTTTACCGTAGATGGCCCCTTTAAGTTGACCTGCATTGGGAAGAGCGAGACTTGCCTTCCAAACCAGTGTGTGTCTTTGTAGCTAGGGGAAGGGCATGGCCTATGCCCTACTGAGGAGTGTTGGAAGTAGGGAGCCTTGGGAAAGGATAGGGCAATAAAGGACATTTCAACATGGGGTGGGGCAAGACCGTTTAAGAGGAAAACGAGAAGGACCCGGGCTTTGCTAAGGTAAACAAGACACTGACAAAATAGGTATGCAGGCTACATTTCAACCTCCTTGGGAGTTGGGACGGGGCAGGTCTTCCAAGAGCATGACATTGAAATGTCCCATGGCAGATCCTCCGTGGCCGGAAGTGAAGGAAGAAGAGCATGACAATCCTACCCAGATACAACTCAAGGAGACAGAAGGCCAATGCACAACCAGCCATATGCAAATCAGGGGAGGAAACACTCTTTGCTATCCTACAGCAAAGTAATATAAGGGATTAGGCCATTGCACCTTCTCCAGAGCAGAAGCAATGGGATGGAAGGTAGGTACGCCTCCCCTCCCCTGACAGAAGACGGGAGTGAAGGCAGGTACACCTTCCCTTAGGGCAGAACCAATGGGAGCAAAGGCTGGAGCACTGAAGTCCAAGAAAATCACATAATATGTAAGAAAGACTGCAGAGGTTCAATTTGGCGAAGGGGCAGTAGAGAAGGCTAGTGTGTCCACGCAAAAGGAGAGAGAACACTAAACTGGGGCTGCATGGAGTGCAAAGAGGGAGAGGTACTTGACACCACTTCCTGTTGACTGTGGAGCTCCTACGATGAAAGTTACTTGTGCTCACTATGGTCAGGATACTATGAGCACGAAAAGGAGAAGATGGCATGCGGGACAGCACTGAGAACATACTCAAGAATGACGCTCAATGTAGCAAAAGGTTTATTATGAGATGCTGTTTAACAATAATGTCATAGGTGCATGAAGAAAGAGGGCTGTGATGCAATAAGTATCAAGGATATAGGGGTATAGTCTGGGATATATTAAGGCCAATCTCGCAGAGTGGAACAGGAGTGCAGTGTAAAAGGGAAGTGTAAAGAGAAGAGGCTTCAAAGAGCTCTTGGGTCAACGAAAGGCAAAGGCATGTAAGTGCAGGGTGTGGAGGCATACAGAAGTGAGTAGTAGATTTTTTCTTTGAAAAGCGTGGGGGAAGGCATAAGTTTAGTACAACAGAAGCAGATATGCAAGAGCTGACCTAAACGTAGGGCAAAGAATCATCAACTCACAAAACGTTGCACAAAGCGGAGACCCACATGACTTAAAGCAAAAATGATGAACCTCTCAGCATGTGAATAAAGAAGGCAATATGCAGTCATAAGACACTGGCCGAAGGAAGACATTATGACCAAATCTGAGACATTGGCCATGTCACCTGGGGCTAGGGTTGCCACATGGCCAGTTTTAAACTCGCACCACCGATATTTTGTTGTCCCGGCTGGTACAATGTTAAGCAAAACCACCTAAAGCCGGTAATTTGAACCCTTATCGGTACATACTTAAAACAGCAAATATAAACAGAAAGCACTTTTATGTGTTGCATGGCTGCATTAAAGATTCTGTGCTAATAATTAAAGTAAACAAAGGCAGAAAAGCCATGTTACAAATTAATACATATGATTTTGTTTAAAGTCCTATTTCGTATCAAGTCAAGGCCTTTGCAAACTTTTAAAACAACAAAAATGGTAGGTATTTTTCTCCTTGAAAGGTGGTAATCCTATGTGAGGCTTCAAATGGAAGAAAAAGGTGAACTATGTAGAACAGAGTGGGGAAAGCCTAGAGCTGGAGATGATGTGGAACTTGTGCCACACCAAAATGTATTAGGTCCAAGACATGAGAACAGAAGATAGCATGTGTTCATAAGAATCTAACAACTATTGGCAAATTTCAAATAATAACATAATTGAGTTCGGTCCTCAACACCAGAAGCAGCTTTATGTTAGAATACAGATAACAAATTTGCATCTGAAATAAATATTGTGACCTCAGTATAGTTTACACAAATATTGCTCCTTTGAGTGTAGATTTTTTATATTTTTTATTTGAGAGATTTTTTAAAACAATATTTATGGCACTATTTTGTAAGTCAGATGACATTTAGGTGCGATATTCTAGTAACATACCTAGAAAGCACCCGACATATGCTAAGTGAGGTGAAGGCATACGTGCATCCCATGACAGCATAGTTACTAATATTGAGCAAAAATTGCTATCATTTTAGCGCTCCATTCTTGCTGCATTGATTTCCGGATCACTGGCCAGGACACCAGAGGTAACATAATTCCTATGGCCTTCAGTGGTGATAGGAAGGGGTGCTCAATACAAAACCCCAACACTGCGAACATTCTCTATGTTCCTCATCACAGCTCAATGTCTGGTCACTTCGTCCACTCACCTGCATTATGTTTAATTTGATAGTGAAAAATAATTAGCTGCATATTTGTATTGGGCTTCTCTTGATGGGTTGAATTGTTTCTTTACTTGGTTTTGGAAAATGTGCAGGTGGAGAAATAATGCCCTCCTAGATTTTTTGCTTGTTCAACATAGCAGTTCTTTGTTACTAAAGATTAACAGCATTGGGTTTAGGATGCAGAACTTCATATTTTTGCAAAAGAAATGTGCCTCTGTCTTCTGTGGGTAACCCTTGTGATCCACAGGCTGGCATGGAGATGCAGTTATGTGTTCGTGTATCTTGGTCTGATTTCTGTGGAGCTTAGGCCTAGTCACAGTATTAAGGGGACTCTTTTATATAGGTTACTGTTAGAAATGGGGTCTCTGCAGGGACCTTCACTCTAGTCAGGGTAAGGGAGTTACACTACTAAGACAACCCTGGCTCTCCCCCTTGGTAGCTTGGCACAAGCAGTCAAGCTTAACTCAAAGGCAATGTGTAAATTATTTATACCAACACACACAGTAATACAGTGAAAATACTACAAAATGGACACCACACCAGTTTAGAAAAATAAGCAATATTTATCTAAATCAAACACGACCAAAACAAAAATCCAACATAAACAGGTTAAGATATGAATTTTCAAAGTAAAAAGAGTCTTTACTCCATAGAAAACAATGAAAATGTTGATTTTTACACAAAATGCCTGGTTTATATAAAAAATAAAGTCGCACAGGTGAGCATGCATCGGAGAAGTCAGCGATGCGTTGATTCCTTACTCGCAAGTGAGGCCGTGCGTCGTTTCTTCTCCGGTCAGGTAGGCGATGTGTTGTTTTTCTCTTTCGCAAGAGAGTGATGTGTAGATTTCCAGGCCAGGTCCCCTTGGATCTGCGCAGGGTCACAATGACTTTGACGACCAGCGATGATGCGTGAGAAATCTGGATGCATGATATTTGGAAAACCTCGCTGAGTGGGGTTTGCATTATTAACAGCTGCAAACAGGTAGTGTGTCATTTCTCCAGCCACGATGTGTCGTTCTCCCAGCAGCGATGCAGGTGGGGTGTTGATTACAGCCGCAAAGCGGGTGGCGTGTAATTTTTCAGCTGCGTTGCAGGTGGTGCGTAAAAAATTTCCCTGCACAGCTTCCTGTGTGGGGATTTCAGTCCTTTTTCTACCAGCTTCATCTTTCAAAGGCCCAGGGACTGGATAGGGCACCACTTGGCAGGGCAGGAGTCTCCGCAGAGAGCCAAGGTTCTGGCAGAGGAAGTCTTTAATGACCCTCAGACTTCAAAACAGGAAGCAAGCTCAATCCAAGCCCTTGGAGATTCTTCTCAGGCAGGAATATACCACAAAGTCCAGTCTTTGTCCCTTTTCCCAGGCAGAAGCGGAAACTGCAGGATAACCTAGCAAAGCACAGTCATAGGCAGGGGCAACACTCCTCCTTGGCAGAGGTTCCTCTTGAATCCAGAAGTGATCTGAAGTCTGGGGTTTTGGGTCCAATACTTATACCCCTTTCTGCTTTTGAAGTTGACCAACTTCAAAGAAAAGTCCCTGTTGTTTACAGGATCCTACCTTGCCCAGGCCTGTCCGCAGACAAACACCAGGGGGTTGGAGCTGCATTGTGTGAGGGTAGGCACAGCCCATTCAAGTGTAAGTGACCACTGCTCCCTCCATTCTAACTCAGATGGCTCATCAGTATATGCAGGATACACCCCAGCTCCCTTTGTGTTGCTGTCTAGAGGGACTTTACAAACAGCACAACTGTCAGTCTGACCCAGACAGGGAATCCACAAACAGGCAGATTCACAGAATGGTTAAAGTACAAGTAGCCTTGTGAGTAGGGCGTCCTTCATGATAGCGTAGGTGAGTCCATGAGGATCCCCTAATGATGTCAAGGTGTCCCTCCCTTCTACCTCGATGTGCTTCCGCAGACTCACTCCCCAATGTGCTTCAGGGATCATGTGGAGAACAGACAAGTAGATATCATCCTCCCTCTTATAATCCTTCACCAGGTCTTTGGGAATGTGTACCCTGTTTCAGGCAGCACTGCGGTACCGCTGCCGCCATCTCTACTAGATTGGCTCCTCTGATCTAGTTCCTTTAAACTAAGCTCATGAGCCAGCAGTATCTTCTTCTCAATGGCCAGCCTCCTCTATTTTGAGCTTCTCCAACTCAAATTGGTGCACTCTCTTTGCCTGTCTGTCCTACAACTCTTTAGGAGTCAGCCCCCTAGAGGACACACTGCTACCCACCCTTAAGACCCCCCCAGGCAGTACAGGCACCTCTACTATGCCCTCATGGTTACCTTGCACCTCTTCATCCTCCATCTCCTCCTGTGTGTGCCCCCCAACCTCCTTGGCTGTCACCTAGGTCCTCAGTGCCTTTTGCAGCTCCTCCTTCCTGGCAGAGCTCCTAATGGGACAGGCAAGATCCTTACTGAATTGTTTCAGTTAAGCAACTATGTAACTCTCCAGCTTCTCCAACTCAAAAACAGCTCCAGCTGGTGCATCTCCAGATTGAGACATTATGGCAAGTCAAAAAAATGGAAGCAGATGAAGTCCAAGAAGAGAAAAAAACAAAATCACAAAACAAGTGGTATGTGGTTACATAATGGTCTGCACTGAAAATAGAAGAGTACACTTAACCACTGTATGTCAAGTACAAATACAAGTTCATTTGTCACCGCTGATCACCAGTGTTAGAAATGGGGTCTCTGGTTGGCAGTCAGTTTGCACTCTGTCCAAGCAGGGACCCTTACTCTAGTCAGGGTGAGGGAGTTATACTCCTAAGACAACACCTGCTCACCCCCTTGGTAAATTGGCACAAGCAGTCAGGTTTATTTCAAAGGCAATGTGTAAAGTATTTATACCAACACACACAGTAACACAGTTAAAACAATACAAAATGGACACCACACCAGTTTAGAAAAATAGACAATATTTATCTAAATCAAAAACAACCAAAGGGACAAAAATCCAACATACATAAGTCAAGATATTAATTTTTTAAGTAAAAAAAAGTCTTACTCCATAGAAAAAAATGGAAATGTTGATTTTACACAAAGTACCTGGTTTGAGTCAAAAATAAAGCCTCACGGGTGAGCGTCCATTGGTAAAGTCAGCGATGCAAGTGAGACTGTGCGCCATTTCTTCTCCGGTCGGGTAGGCGATGTGTTGTTTTTCTCTCCCGCAAGAGAGCGATGCGTCGATTTCTGGACAGGGCACCTCGGATCCGCGCAGGGTCAGGATGACTTTGACGTCCAGCGACGATGCATGGGAAATCCAGTCGCACGGTGTTGGAAATCCTCGCGTCATTATCAGCAGCCGCAAGCGATTCCATTATAAGGATGATCATGACACACAGTAAAGAAAATCATCTGATCCTGAAAATACTTAATAAGTATTGGGATATCATAAGGAAAGATCCTGATATTGGAAAACTCATTGGGGAAAGGCTCATGGTAACAAACGGGAAGGCATCATCTATACAAGATCTTCTGTTGAATACTCACTTTCAGCTAACTAAACCTTTGAATTGGTTACAGACTCAGACAATAGGTTTTACATGTTGTGGCAAATGTAAGGCCTGTTGGATAGGTGTAAATACAAGAGAATATCTAGATTCAAAAGGAAGATCGATAAAAATTATAAAGAGAATCACATGTAACACTACTCATGTAGTATACATAATTGAATGTAACTGTGGTCTTCGGTACGTGGGGAGTACAATCTGTCCTTTAAAAAAAACGTATACTTGAACATATCAGAGCTGTGCAAATTAAGGATGTCAATTATGCTCTGGCCAAACATCTACTTACACATGAAGGGAAAAATTGGACGAACATGAGGCTCTTTGGGATCGCGACCATTGAGCATAATGAAAGAGGAGAGAATCTTGAGCTTAGGCCTAGACGTTTAGAGTCCAGACTGATAATACAACTTAAACAATGACTCCGAGGGGACTTAATGGCGACGAAGAACTCCATTATCACCTATGAGGGTGTAAACTATATTCATTGGGGCATGGTCTGTGGTTACAAAAGGAATCAATGCAACGAGAGGCCATCAAATGAAGTGATACTATCAAAGGCTAATAAATACTTAATGGTTGTGAGGTATTAGACATTAGGTCAATCTTATGGAAGAAAGAGGCTGAAGGTATAGAGATCGAATGCATTCACATGTATCAAGATGAGCATTATGTTTATATAAGTCCTTAGATACATAGAGGATGATAGATACATGTGAAATAATGAAAATGTGGCTTTGAATACTATACCAAGTATATACAGCAGACTGATAGATACAAGGAAGACAAATGTCCTGGGAATCTGGTTAACACCATTACTCTCACAACTTTAATAGTCTTTAATAATATATCAATGTATAAAATACAATTATTAGTCCAATATCCCTTACTTACGATAGGTATGGTAACAGCTATCCCACATATAGTATCCGTTTCTGTATATATGTAGACTATGTTTATTAGTATTATTAATTTGTCCTGGCCTTATATATCTTTTCGTATTTAATGATTTAACTATAGCTTGGATGCCTAACAACAATAGAAAAGTGCAAGTGGGTTTTTATTATGCTTTGATTGTCACAAGATTTTTGTAGGGGACTACGTGTCCCAGAATGTACTTGGGTGGTGGTAGGAAAATATATTATAAATAGAGACTCATGGGAAGGTTTTCTTTGCAAACTGTGATCAAGACCAAGAGGTTGAAACGAGTTGGTGGTGTCTTTTTACACTTCTTTGGATAGAAGTAGTAAAACTCTCCTGGAGTGCAACAAATCAATTTTTGGTGTGGGATATATATATATATATATATATATATATATATATATATATATATATATTCACTGAAAAAAAGGCTACAGGGACATAATAGTTAGGTTCACATTTTACCCACACAAAACCATAGAGATTCAGCAGTTATGCTTTTCTTAAGAAACTATAATATGTGGCTTAAAGTTGCTTAACGACATGAGTTATAGTTTCTTCAGATAAGTATAACTATGACTGCTACATTTCTATGGTATTGTGTGGGGTGAAAAATGTGAACCTAACTATAACGACCCTGTAACTTTAGATTATTATTTTTTTTTTTCAGTGAATTTCTATGTTTTTTAAAAAGTAAAGTGATATATAATCATCATATGTTAATACAACCACTACCTGGCACTGCCTTTTGCCGTGCGTTGCTTGGGTATAGTGTGTCAATGGGTGAGGTTTTTCTTTTTTTTTTGTTCCATTGGGCTTCAGTACCACTGAGCTCACAGATTTACACTGGCAGTTGCACTGTGCGCTGCAGTGGATGCACAGATCAGCCTCTAAAAACAAATTGGGCAATTGTTTGCACCATGAGTAGTCCCTAAGAGGTGGATCCATGAGTAAGGCGGTTGCCGAAACGCGTTGGATGTCTATGCTGGAATAAATTAATTCAAGAAATATTTTCATTTTGGAGGTGTCCTGGTTCTCCTGATATTTTAAGGGAGTGTTGGAGGATATATGTGTGTGTGTGTGTATTTTTTTCCCTTAAAACAAAGGTTACAGGGGCATTATAGTTAGGCTCACATTTTAAACATACAAACCATAGAAATTAATCAGTTATAGTAATACTTTTCTTAAGTAATGTATTATGTGGGGTAATTAGCAAATCATGGTGAGGGTTATAGTCACCTTAGGGTACGAGTTATAGTTACTTGAGATAACTATAACTGAATAATTTCTATGGTTTGGTGGGTTTAAAATATGAGGCTAACTAATATATATTAGACTTTTCATCCCTGGCGTGGTCTCCCTTAACTTTTTGCTTCTGTTTCCCAGGTTGTTGATGTGTGCTGGACTCTGTTTTTGCTGTTTTTGCTGTTTTACTAGTAAGTCCCTAGTAAAGTGCACTAGAGGTGCCCAGGGCTTGTAAATCAAATGCTACTAGTGGGCCTGCAGCACTGGTTGTGCCACCCACATTAGTAGCCCTGTAATCATGTCTCAGATCTGCCACTGCAGTGTCTGTTTTTGCAGTTTTAACTGTAAATTCGACTTGGCAAGAGCACCCACTTGCCAGGCCTTAACCTTTCCTTTTCTTACATGTAAGACACCCCTAAGGTGGGCCCTAGGTAGCCCCAAGGGCAGGGTGCAGTGTATGGTTAAGGTAGGACATATAGCAATGTGTTTTATATGTCCTGACAGTGAAATATTGCCAAATTCGTTTTTCACTATTGCAAGGCCTGGCATAGGTTAACATGGGGGCTACCTTTAAATCTGGTTAAAGTGTAGATTCTCTTTGGGAGTGGATAGACATGTGGAGTTTGGGGTCTCTGAGCTCACAATTTACATCTTTTAGTAAAGTTGATTTTAAGATTGTGTGTTTGAAAATGGCACTTTTAGAAAGTGAGCATTTTCCTTCTTAAACCATTTCTGTGACTCTGCCTGTTTGTGGATTCCCTGTCTGGGTCAGTTTAACAGTTGAGCTGGTTGCACCTCTCACTAGACAGTGACACAAAGGGAGCTGGGGCCTAGTCTGCATTTCCTGATGAGCCATCTGTGCTAGGAGGGACGGGAGGAGTGGTCACTCACACCTGAAAGGGCTGTGCCTGCCCTCACACAGTGTACGTCTGGGGCCTGGCCAAGGCAGGATTTCACAAACAAGAGAGACTTTGCTTTGAAGTAGGCCTACTTCAAAGGGCAAAATGGGTATAAGAAGGGCATCTAAAACCACAGACTTTAGAACACTTCTGGAAACCAAGAGGAACCTATGCCTGGAGAAGAGCTGAAGATCTGAGGAAGAAGAGCTGCCCTGCCTGTGACTGTGCTTTGTGGAGCTATCCTGCAGTTGCTGCTTCTGCCAGTGTAAAAGGATAAAGACTGGACTTTGTGTGCCTTCCATCTTGTGAAGAACTTGATTTAGAGCTTGTCTCCTGTTATTTGACTTTTCAGGGACAGCAAAGACTTCTCTCCCTCAGCACCTAGGGCCTCTGCTGAGACTCCTACTCTGCCAAGTGGTGCCCATCCAGTTCCTAGGACCCTGAAAGGAGAAGCTGTCAGGCCCAGAGTGAGAAATCTATGCACCGACCGCCGTGCGGGGACAAGATCGACGCGACTCCAATCTGCAGCTGAGAAATCGATGCTCCACCGGCTTCACGGCTGAAAATCGACACTCGTCTGCAATGCGTCCAAAAGATCGACGCCTGCAGCTGGGGAAACAACGCACAGCACTCCTGACGGAGACTGGTGAGATCGCAACCCGCGCTGCGTTGTTTTCGGATCATCGTGCAGCTGTATTTCTGACGCAAGTACCACTGGGCATGTAAAAACGACGCAAGGCCTGCCCGGACCCGAGTGCTGACCGGATCGACGCATCGCTCTCCTGCAGAGAGAAGAAACGACGCACGCTGACCCGACTAAAGGAGAAACAACGCAAGGTCTCGCTCTTGAGTGAAATCGATGCATTGCAAGTGTCAACACCAGGGCAATGCGCCCTCGACGGGCGTCTAGAATGCGAAAACCAAACACTCTCAAGATAATGTAATCTATGCATTATAATGATATGTTATTGTTTAACCTTTTGCATTTCAGAATTCAATCCAAAAGATTCATTTTTAAGGTGCTTATAAATACTGTACATTTGCAATGTATTGCTGCAGGTTTTCAGAGTGAGTCAGGCTGTTGTCCCTTTCCAGGGCCTTCTAGAAGCTTTCCCTGCAGCATGCTTGGGTGTGGCTGTGGGCTGGGCCAAAACTCTATCAAAGGGAGTCAGCCCAGCTCCACGTGCACACTATTCAGAGGTCCCGGTGCAGAGCAGCAGCAACTTCCTGAGCTCCTGTTCCAGTGGCCTACCTTGACCTCCCAGGCCTCTGTGCTTCATTCTTTAGTGGTGATTCCTAGTCAGGGCGGTAAGGTGGAGGTTGGGCTGGGCCCCCGACTCCGTATTCGTTGACGCTCTAATTCTTGGGCCTAATTTTGGATGTTAATAACATTTTGCTCCTGCAAGTGTAACTGTGCATTTAAAACTTTTCATGGCATTTGTATGCACGCATTTGAATTGGCAAGACACGCGATTCTTTTCTTGAGATTAATTTGTGTTATTCATTGTGCGCTACCATACCTTGACAGTTTCATGGTAGCATTCGAATCGGCAACGCACACGATTCCCTCATGGTGTGTAATTCCTGATATTCACTGTACGCTACCATTTTCTTGCCAGTTCCATGGTGACATCCGAATTGGCAACATGCGCGATTCAACTCTGTGTGCCTTTCATGTTATTCATTGTGCGCTACCATTTCCGGGGAATTAAATGGTGGCATTCGAATCAGCAACACGCGCGATTCCTTCCTTGAGTGTGAATTTTGATATTCATTGTACGCTATCATTTCCGAGGCATTTTAATGGTGGCATTCAAATCGGCAAGACGCGCTATTCTTTTTCTTGAGAGCTTTTCATGTTATTCATTGTGCACTACCATTTCTTGGCAGTTTCATGGTGGCATTCGAATCAGCAACACGCGCGATTCCTTCCTTGAGTGTGAATTTTGATATTCATTGTACGCTATCATTTCCGAGGCATTTTAAAGGTGCCATTCGAATTGGCAAGTCGCGCAATTCTTTCCTTGTTTAAAAAAGATGTCAATTACTGTGCGCTACCATTGTAAGACTTTTCCTTGGTAGCATTTTTGAGTTGATAAGTTGTGTGATTTATTTCCTTGAATATACATTGTGTAATTTCATGGTGCACAATACTTTATGGTGTTTAGTACACATATAAAAACCTGCAATGTGCGCAAGTTATTTTTCCCATGCTAAAGAAAGTACTTGAATCTGAAAGTCTATTTAACCTTTTCTTGTCTCCTTCCCAGGTATTTGGTCATCAAAAATCCTAGTCAGTTCTAGAATTATTCTAGGGTTGTTTCATGTTTTCAGAAATGACAAAGCTAAGAGTTATAGCATGGTACTAATTTCATGAGATGTAATTTTGATGTTGTGTTTTAACCTCTTGCTTCCTACAAGTCTCCTTCCCAGCTGTTCCCTTCCTAATCCCCTTTTCCCTGCTTGGACTCTCTTAGACTCTGTGATAAATCTAATCAAAGTATTGGAGCTGTCTTATATCTAATCAGAGTATTGGAGCTGTCTGGTGGTGGAAGTGTTGGGAACGTGCACAGACCCCAAGGATCTGGTGACTCTGACAGCAAGCCCTTTTTAACGCACACTCGCCCGTGCATGGTTATTTTTGACACACCCAAGGTACATTGTCATGCTAACAGCGTTAGCGTTGTGTTTAAAATTACATGAAAACTCTTTTTGGTTTTTAATTGATAACTGGACTTGTGTATTGTGGATTTTTGTCACTTTGGTCTTTTTTTGTTTAGATATTTGCTATTTTTCTAAACCTGTGTTGTCATTTTGTAGTGTTTTCATTAAGTTACAATATGTGTTGGTACAAATGCTTTACACCTAGTACTATGAAGTTAAGCCTTCCTGCTCGTGCCAAGCAACCAAGGGAGTAAGCAGGAGTTAGGTGAGGGTGATTCTCTTTTATCCTGACTAGAGTGAGCCTCCTTGCTTGGACAGGGGGTAACCTGACTGCCAACCAAAGACCCAATTTCTAACTATATATATATATATATATATATATATATATATATATATATATGTGTGTGTGTATGTAATATACTACATGGGTGTGCAGTAATAGTTAGGCCAGACTTTCTATACTTTGACTCCATTTGACACATTCTCATCAAACTTTCCAAAAATAATTCATCCACATCATCTTCTTTTTGGAAAGCTTTGGGGTGATCCATCAAGTGGGGCCGCGAAAAAGCGGGTGGGGGGGCAAAATACAATTTCCATAGGGCATTTTAGACTGCACTATTGCCAAATTTGGCACAACTCAAGATCTTTACCATGAAGAGGTGTTTTTGTGATATGGTGTAAATCAGTTAAGTAGTTTTTGAGAAATGAATGTTCAACATCTATAGATATATTGATATTGACAATTGGGCTTGAATTCAGGTGTTTCTTTTGGATAAAGGAGTTTTGGAGCAAGCACTCTGATTAGCTGGCCACAGCATTAACAGAAAAGTTGTTGCTTCCATTACAGGACTTGTAGAATTGCTCCCTGTGTCCTTAAGAGTTAAAAAACAAAAAAACAAAATAAAACAATGCACAGGTTGTTGGTTGAGAGGGGTATAAGCTGTCTACCATCTTTGCTTTTCTTGTGAGCGGACCAGGGTTTGGCGCCTGTTTTATTTTATTTTTGTAACAAATTTTGTGGGGAGGAGGCATGCATGTAGCCCCCTCCCTGCACTAACGTTTGGCCTTTGGGGCACTCTCTTTGGGGCCCTTTGCAAGACTATCCTTGGGATCCCAATCCCTGGGTCAGGGACAAAGAGCATGAGAGCAGACTTGTGGGGTTTTTGTTTTAACTGTTTTACATTTCATGGTGCTTCAAGGAGCAGCAGGGGCATCACTAACAGTCGATGTAAGTGTTGTGGGCCCCCCCAAGAATATTTTTATGAAAAACACATACACCAAATCTCATGGGTCTATGAGTTCATGACCCCAAGAGAGGTTTTGCATTATAGTCAAGAATTCCCAGAACTTTAATGCTTGTTTTTGGGTACTGGAGTACAGGGATCTCTATTGTTGGTCCTATGAATACATTATATGTCATGGCGAGTGTAAGTAATAGTATTCCATATTTTAGTGGTTATTTTAAATATAAATTCTTTATTGCGGACCTAGTTGTCATAAGAGGAGCATTTTTTGGTTTGCTTTGACAAATCTTCACAAAGCTTTCCATAATACAGAATTTACCCACTTCAGCTTCTTTCTTGAAAGTTTAAGGGTGATCCTTCAAGCAGTGGTCGAGAAAAAGAGGGTCCTAAAAGGCAATTTTCCCATGCAATTTCCATAGGGGTATTTGAACAGTGCCTACACCCTGAATGGCAGAACAGAATTGCTCCAAATGTGGCATAAAGCTTGATTTTTATCTACAAAGTGGTGTCAATCCATCCAGTAGGTTTCAAGAAATAAAAATTCAAAATGTTTTATATGTCAATGGTTGGGTTCACAGGACCTGCAAGAGACCCACGATCACACAATTTCAAATAAACAAACAATCTGATTGGCTGAGAGGGTCTTTTTTTCTCACCTACACACTTGCTCTTTCGAGTCCTGTGGGACCTTGCCCTCTGATTGGCCGGCCGTAACATGAAGAGAAACATTGAGGTTGCCATTTTAGGACATGGGGACTCTGTCCTATTGTCTTGCAAATTGGGGAAAAAAAGCAAACAAATACATGAAAGGGCCCTTCCTCCCTTGGAGCTTGTGGGGGGGCCTGTAGGGACTCCTCCCAGGACCACATTTTAAAAAAACCTAAAAATAAAAATTGAGGGAGTTTCCGTGATCCAGAAGTATTCTCGCTGGAGTAAGTGAGGCTCCCCGGCTCCTACGAGAGTCTTTTAGGAGCACAGTGGCTGCATTGGTTCCCTCTGATAGTCTTGTGGGAACAAAAAAACAGGTAAACAAAACATAAGGGGAGGCTTGAGTGTCTGTTGTGGGTTAGCCATGTATAGGAGGTTGGGTCACCAGCCATGCGTGGTGGGGGTTTGTTACCTACAGGGAGTTGGGTGCAGGGCCAGGCCCTGCAGCCAATCCCAAGTTGTGCACAATAAAGGCAGTGTGCAGCAGGGGGTTGGCTGCCCGTGCGGTGTTGGTAACTGGGCCTGATGGCACGGCAGGCCCCACAACATGCATGGCCAAAGGCTTTCTGCAGCAGGAGGTTGGCTGACGACCAGGGTTGGCATTATGTATGGTAATACAATATTACATTACGGTAAAAGGCTCAGACATTCACTGAAAAAAACAAAGGTTAAATTGATGTTATAGTAACGTGAAAGTGTCAGGTGAAATGTTACATTTTAAAATTAAAAAACACTGAAATTCAACAGTTGTAGGTATTTCAAGTAACCAGAACTCGGGCCCTCGCTATGCATTGCTTATGACCTCACATATTACAACATTCATGACGGTCTGTGACATCATTGATTACCGATGACAACTGAACGGATATTTTTGACAATACTGTTCATGGTGTGGGTGCGAGTTACAGTATACAATCGCAGTTGCTCCACCTAATCACTGGGTTGGCAGGTTCTCTTCACCAAACGGTTCCCACCTCCAAGGTGAGAGGGGCTTCAATTAAAAAGAAAAAGGTTAAAACTGGGCCACCATGCCATGGTGATCTGATGAACCTGTCAGTTCCTTTCTGGTGCTTGAAAACCATGATCTTCCTTCAGAAACAAAATAACTATTACTTGATAGGAATGTTTATCCCAACGCATAGAGGACATTTTGACATTTTTCCCATTCAGGATCACCAAGGTGTACAGAAAGGTCATCGACAGGAAAAAACGTATGGACATGGTGTTGGAGTGTGCCACCATATATATGGTGGCCCGTCTGACACCATGAACCAAAAGCTACTGCTTGTAACATTTTTCTTGATGGCAGAATCGCTGCCAGCTATAGTGCTGGGAAAACTGTGACCTCTGCAGGGTAAATGAGCAAATGGAATGAGAGTATGGACAGTGGCTAATTTTAAATATCGCCTGTGACAGAGCACATGCATTATCACCTGTGATCCATTGCTATAAAATTTACTCTAAAAAGGGGCTTTTAGCCCGTTCATTACTTTCCATTGATTGGATTCATGGTCACACTCATTTTCTTCCTTTTCATTAGAGAGCATGAGTTTGCACATGATGGCTTTATTATTGTTTTTTTTCCCCTGGAGCATGAACCAAGTACTGATTTCATATCTTGATTAGTGTTCTTCCATGCTGCTTGCTCTTAAATTGTGATTTTTATTTCTTTGTATAGTTTGTATGTTATTTCTGCACATTCCTATGTTGTTTTATCTCGATTGTTAGCTGCTTCTATGCTCCCTTTGTTTTTGCTTTCTCACCTTGGGCCTGCTCCTCGTCTTGCTTGTTTGCTCTCCAGATTTTTCAAAACTTCACATTGCAGTAAGCTGCTTTCTCAGCCCATTCTTTTCCAAGCCAGATAGCAACACAATTTATTACATTTTAATAATATTACATGTTGCAGTATTCACAAAGGGTGTGTTTGTTTATGACTAATCTTCGTTTTAGTCTCATTTCGTGTAATGCTTCCTTCCTTGCTGTGAGAAAGGCATCCTTTTGGCCCCGATCAACCCCAAACCGTTTGACTGATACTGGTGGATACTGAATCTGACTGTGCCCTGGGCAATGTTAATCAGTACCAGGGTCAGTGTTCTGTGTAAAATGGTATATGCAAATTAGGCATAATTATAATTGGTTCTGACATCTTACCTTTAAGTCCCTAGTATATGGTAGGGCATGTAGGTTTAGGGATCCCAATGTAGTTAACCCCTAATTTGACTTTTGAATTAAAAGTTCTTCCAAAGTCTCAAACTACCTAATTTTTAGATATAGGTCACCACGAACGTCTGCGTAGGTGCCCCAAGAGTTCGATGCAGTGTAAATATGAGCAGGGACTTTCAAAAAGATGTTTTAGAAGCCCTGGTAAGGGAACAACAGACACATTTGTTTTTCCCCATTGGAGTACATAGCTCCATAGTCTAACATTGGGAGGCTTTGTTTCAAATTAATAAAGTCTCAATTCTAATAAAAAAAGAGCTAAATATGTCAAGTTTGGTATCAAATTAAAAGTTAGAATAAATCTAACAACTTGCCAACTTGGATTTAGTATAACTAGTACAGAGAAATACTTTTAGAACTCTTTCTGAAAGTTGTCAAAATCAGCCCAGTAGTGCCTTCTCCTGATTGGCCAGTCTCTGGCAGCCTAAAGGAGGCTGCCTTAATGAGATGTGAAGTTACTTGGGCTGAAACAAAGGAAGCATCTGGTGGGAGAAGAACAGCTGTGGCAGATGGCAGAGTAGGATGGGGGTAGAACGGTCAAACCGGTTTTCAAAGGAGGGAAAGACACCTGGGACAGAACCTGGACATCCCCCATTTCCTGCTTCCCCTGCCAGATTGGAAGCCCAATAATTAGGGCCTGGAAGGGGTGTGTTAGGGAAACTTACCCACACAAGAGGGTGGGCTCAGCCAGATGTAACCTCCAAGGAGAGATTTTCTCCATGTTGGAGTTTTAAAGAATATTGTTTTCTAACATGAATATTTGCCACACTTCACAGTAAGTGTCACCCCAAAGGGTGGCATCCTGCCTCCCATTGGTCTGTGGCCCCCCCTGCTTCCCAGCCCAGGAGCACGGATAAATATGGCAGAGCTGCCCAACAATTCAGATCCTTGCTGGAAGAAGGTACTGGTGAAGAAGGGCTGCCCTGCTGATTCCCTGGTCTGCACCTGAAGGACTGCTCCCACAAGGACTGTACCAGCTGCATAATATAGGCTTCACCAAGAAAAGGACTTTGTCTTACTCTTGCAACTCCAGGAGTAGACTCCGTGTAAATTACGCATACAAAGGAGCTAGCCAGAGTCTCCTGCATCAAGTCCTGCAAGAAAAGCCCAGCTGACCAGTGTCAGGTGACCATTTGAGGATTCTGACCATGTGGATTTTGGGAACTATAGTCCCAACTCCCAAGGAGCAATTCGGAGCTTCTGGAACCTTGGATCAAGTTGAGGAACAAAAGGACTTCTGGAAGAAGAGCCACAAGTTTGAAGAAGTTTGGAGCAACTGTGGAAGAAAGCTCCATAAGTGGACCGACCCGATGTCGTGAGTCGAGCCAGCTACCTTCAGCCGTGACCCGGCCTGAATTTCAGGATCAACCTGCTGAAAGCTCCGGTGCTCCTGGCTTCCAGGATTTGACCGGGAGCTCTAGGTAAGGCAATCCGCCAACATTGTTTCTAAATCAGCTTCTTGGAGAGGACTGCACGACATCAAGGCAGAAAGCTCCAGTTTGCGCTTTTAGTTTTAAAGCATGTATTTTACTTTACACAAAGCCCTCCACGACAAGGGACCGGAATACCTCAACAGATGCCTCAGCTTCTACGTCCCCACCCACCTCCTCCGCTCCTCTAGCCTCGCACTCGCTGCTGTCCCTCGCATCCGCCGCTCCACGGCGGGTGGGAGATCTTTCTCCTTCCTGGCGGCCAAGACCTGGAACTCCCTCCCCACCAGCCTCAGGACCACTCCGCTTTCCGGAGACTCCTAAAGACCTGGCTGTTCGAGCAGCGATAACCCCCCCTTTTTCCCCTAGCGCCTTGAGACCCGCACGGGTGAGTAGCGCGCTTTATAAATGTTAATGATTTGATTTGATTTGATTACATTTATGCTTTAAAAATTCCTATCTCCTGTTCCCTACATTGGATTTTTGTCATTGAGGTGTCATTTTAAAAATAGAAATATGTCCTATTTGTATAATTTGGTGTTCGGTTTTTATTGTGTGTTGTGTTTTACTTATTCACTGTTTTGTTGCTATTGAATGGTTTGCACACTTGTCTCCTAAATTAAGTCTAACTGCTCATGGGCCAAGCTACCAAGGGTTGAGCAAGGATTAATATATTGAGACCTGGACTGGACGCAGTGGGGGACTGTTGCCTATTGCTAAGTGTAGGTACCTATCTACCCTTACCAATAATTCATGTTCCAACATTACCCAATTATTGAAAGCTAACACAAGTTAAATTTTGCAAAATTTTACCAACTGGTAATATCTGTGCTTGCCTAAATGTATATGTTTGAGTGCTGTTCACAGTTCATAAGGTGTATGCCTCAATAATACGCCATAAAACATTACTCATACTGTAATATACTTTTTTTTAAAAGCAGGCCATGACATACCATATCTTGCAATAAACAGTGATAACATACCATATGACACAATAGTATACCATAATATAGCATAGCATACCATACTATGCAATAACCGACCATAATATGCAATACAATGGCAGTCCATTCCATGTCATACCATATTATAGCATACTTTACAATAAAAGGCCATACAGTAGCAGCACATAACATACTATAAAATGACGGGACATATCATACTACACTCTACTCTATTGTGCAATCACAGATTGAAACACATCTTACTTTACAATCAAGTCACCTTTACATCCCTTTACCTCTACCCTCTCCAGAACTCCTCAGTTATCTTCACCTCCCTATACCTCTACCTAAACCATAAAACTCACATCACCCCATCTCCCCTTATCTCAACCCACCCCTGTGCCCTCAAGTCTCATCCTTGCCTCCCTTTACCGTCCCTGAACCCACAAGTCACTCTCACCTCCCTCTAAGTGTACCCACCCCTGAGACCCCTTCGCCTTCAAATCCCCCTGCCTCTACCCTCCTTTCAACCCTCAAGTCACCCTCCCCTTCCTTTAGTTCTTCCCACCTTCAACCCTCACGTCTCCCTCACCTCCTTTTACATCTGCCCACCCCTTACTCTCAAGTCACTGTTACCTCCCTTTACCTCTACCGATCCCTGAACCCTAAAGTCAACCTTCCCTTACCCTTGCACCCCTTTCCTTCCCTTCCACTTCTGGCATTGTTGCTTGCTGCACCCCTTACCCTCCTCCTGTGTTGCTTTCCTGTTCTGCCCCTCTCCTGTTGTTGCTTGTCCGTCCACTCCTGCCCCCCACTCCCTCCCTCTTATTTGCTTACCCTCTCCTGTCCAACCAGCAGAAAGTGCCCAAAAGTCTCATCACCAGGTGTCAAAATGCTACAAAGATGCAAACGGCACTGCGCTTCCTTCTCTGCATGGCCCTTTTGGTGCTGTCTTCATGCGGGCCTAAAACTGCAAACTTGAGCTCAGACGTAGGATAATTAAAAGGTTTTTTTGTGTGAAGGCAGAGAATAAATCCATTCTAAAAAATTGGATCACTACCTTCCATAGTCAGCTCTGGCCCAGTCTTAGCACATTTTTCTCTACCTTTTTATCAATGAGACATACAAACACTGCTTAAAAAGAAATTGACAAAGCCAATAGCACTCCCATGAGCGAGGCTTACTGGCTTTGTCAATGGTTGTTAGATCTTGTACTAATGCCTTCCTTTCCATCAGGCTGTTGTATGTTTTTTTACCTCTGCCTGTCTCTCTCCACTGCTGCCTATATCCCTTCCCCATATATCTTTTCTTACCCCCATTTACCTTGTTGCACCTCTGAAGTATTGCTTGTAATGTTTGGGGGCCGGAGAGGCTAGAGATGACCTCTCATTGCATACTGTTCTATTGTATATATTTGTCTTTTCAGTCTGTAATTGTGTTATTAGTTTTACTGATTTGTTTAACATAGCTTTAGAACCCGCCGTAGCGGGCTCTACCGGATATTAAAGGCCCGCTCCCGCGTTTAATGCCCGAGGCGAGGGCATTTAACAAGGGAAAGGGCCTTTAATAGCCGGTAGAGCCCGCTATGGCAGGTTCTAAGGCTATTAGAACATTCTGCCACTCAGGGCAGAATGTTTTATTTAAAAAAACAAATTGCTCTAGGAGCCTGCGGGGATTAAAATCCCCTTGGGCTCCATGAGGCTTTGCTCACAGCTGCTGCTGTGAACAAAGCCAACATTGGAATGTTGGCGCTGCGGGCTTTTACCGGCTAGTAAAAGCCCGCAGCACTCCATTGTTTTCAATGGAGCTGCCAACTTCCAATGTTCTAATATATTCTTAATTGCGGGTCTTAAAAGTTAAATATAGTTGTTTCTGTTGACACCACTTAAGTAAAAACTAGATCTGTGCTATGTAAATGCTCCGACTTTCCCAGCTCTTGCCTTCCTTCTATAAACCCTAAAAAAAAGATGACCATATACTTGTAAATGATATTACTCACTCCACATGGCTAGCATGACATCCAGCCCTGGCTTCCCCACACCACCTGCTGAGCCATCCCAACAGTGCGCCTTCCTGCCTGCTTTCTGCTGGGGCTGGAAACGCTGACATGCCTGGCTATGTCCTGTGGGGATCCGGGTACCGGAGACAGACAGCTGATGTCCGCGGGGCATACGCTGTGCGTCGCATGAGTGAGGATGTGACTGAAAAGCAAGGCAGGGTCCCGCCTCCACTGGTGCTGGCTGTAATGTGCTGTCCTTTCCTTCTCCCTGTTCCCACTACACACAACTGATCGCTTTATTTATGGGGTCTGAGCTTTCCCTACCTAGGTAAATTGTTGGCTTTACTTCTGGAAATGAATCAATTGATCGAAACAGGATCACCGCAATTAGATTGTGGGACTCTCTTGCTTTGGGGGAGCTCTGGGACTGACCCTGGGACGACATACAATAATACTATCTCCCAAAAAAGTAACAAAATGGAGCATATCTGTAAAAAAAAAAAAGGTTCAGTAACAATATAATAAAAAAGAATTATAATGACATTATTTGAACAATATTTTACAAAAACAATTATATCACAGACCTATAGAGAAAATCTTAGAAATTAGTTGTATTTCAATCAGATAATGTTGGTAGACATTTGTGGGGACACAGCTCATCACACCCCATTATTAGTTTATTATTCTTTACAACGTTCTGCAGAAAGGGAGTTTGGATCTCACACCAATAGTAATTCACTTTAATTCTGATGGTAATAGTTGCTTTAAATTACTTCCTTAAACAGTTTTTTAAAGTTATTTTCGTAATTTTTAAAATCTATATCAATATACCATTTTAGTTGTATTATTTTGTAAACGTTATCGTCACCATTTCATTTCTGGTATGTTTTTATGCCTTTGTGCATGCCTTGGTTATTTTCTGGTGATTAACATTGAAAGCTGTCAAATAAAATGCTGGCTCCGGACCTGGAGTAAGTGGGGCAACACAAAAGGATGATGCCCCTGCAGTGGCGTAACAAAGGCCCCCACAGCCCCATGGTGCGATGTGGCTCCTGAGCCCCAGGGGGCCCCTCAGCACAGCACCTGACCTGCGTGATTCCAGAGGGGGCATCCCTCCATGTTCTTTGTGGGGGGGGGGGGCCTCCAGTTTCGTTAAGCCACTGGCCCCTGATGAATGTAATGAGGGACCCCCGAGTCCCCCATATCTCAGTTGTACATTGGCCTTGGGATGAAGCGGGAGGGTGCTGAGGAGTCGGAGGCCCCTTGAATGGTTGGGGCACCCCTTGTGAAGCACAGACCTGCATTACGCCCCTCCCTGGAGCTGAGACATTTGTTTTCAGTCAGGAAAAAAACACGATAGGAAAGCAACCAGAATTCCATCCATCTTGCACATCTTCAATGACAGATGAGTGTACCTATTTTTCTTTCCAAGCAAACCATTTGTCCAAATCATAAAGCATGGAAGCTAACAGCATAAAATGCAGAAAGAATGGCACTTAAGAAATCTGTCTTTGATCCATCATTATTTGTCTCAATACCAAAGTCTAACAATTTTAATAGGAAGCGAAGACACCCATAATATTCAAATTGCCTTGCATATTGAATAGTCAATCTCTCTTCCATTTGACATTTCTGCTCTGTAATGTGATTCCCAGTGGCTTGAGTAGGGATCTGAACTCTGCAAAGAAGTCATCATCCAAGGGAGGCGATTAATGAAAAATTCAGCTGCTTGGACGTTAATATCAAAAGATGAAGACTTGAAATACTTAAGGGCGATATATAAAAACAGTGGGCCTTATGATTACAGCTATGTTGTGGTCTAAAAAGATCCCAATTCGCAAAATCAGAGTCTTTGTCATGGCCAAATAGCATTTGGGTCTTTTCGTAACTCAAATTACGATTCGGTAACTTGGTACCGAATCACAAAAATTGAGTTGGTCGTGTTTAAGGTGTCCCTTCCAATTTGCAATTTTCTAATGATATGCACCAATGGTTTACAACCGCAATTGCAGTCACAAATCAATGATAGGTTACGGACACCTCAAAGGAGGTGGTAACCTACTCGCAAACTGAAAGGGTTACCTTATGGACCCTTTTTCCTTTATCAGTGTTGTAAACATTCCTGGGAGTAGATAGTGGTCCTCGGTTTTGATACTTTTCTTTTGTTTTAACGCATCCCGTTTTTCTTAAAGGAAAACAGGAAAAACGATTGCTTTATTTAAAAGCAATCACAGACCTGGCAGTCTGCTGACCCCAGCAGACCACTGTCACTGTGATGGCAGCAATTCGTAGTGGGTCTCAATTTATGACAAGCTTCATTTATATTATTGAGGTAGGTCAAATTGTGACTCCTTACGGTTCGGAATTTTGGGAGCAAACGTTTTTGGACGTATGCTGATTCGCAAAAAAAAACTATGAATTCTGTAAAAGTTGGCTCACTTTTACTTAATGCTTTGTATGAACATAGGTCCCAATATGCTTATGGAAATAAGTATTTTGATTCCCGAATTTCCAGGTCCTCATACAACTTCATGGTAAAGTAGAGATGAGCACAGATGTTAAGTATGGCCTTAACACACATTCCATCTATGTGCTTTTATTCTAGAGACAGCTAATAATGACCTCTAGTGGTAGGACAGCGTTAATCATAATTCATATAGAGCTATGGTTGGTTTGCTGGAGATATTTGGGATTTTTAGAATTTTTTTTGGAAATTACGTCACATTTTCAATATGGATTCTATTGTGCTTGAAAAACATAGAATTAGCCAATCATTAGCTTACAGAAAACGAAAGACTTAATTCCTGTAATCAACAAGGTAAAAACCCTAATGGTGTACACTAGTCCATTGTTTTACAGGATTCACAGAAATATCTGTTCAATTACCTGGGTAAAAAATTCAAAGTAATTTGCTTGGCACTGTTTGGACTCTTTTCTCTCTTGTGTATTGTGGTTGGCGATATTCACAAAAGTGAGCGCTGGTATTAAGGAGAGTCATTTCTTAGATAGAACTGTCTTGGTCCATGCATCTCTGCTTTTTGTAGGTTCACTCAGGCGACCATAATATCAATGAATTCTTGGACTGTTTCCAAATTGGTTTGGCATACTAGTTAAGTCATAATAAGAGAATTCACACATACGCTCCTTCACTGACAATTTACATACGTAGTACATCTAAAGATTGTAGAATTCTGACACTCTTTGCCATGAAGCAAAACTGACCACCTTCGTCTATCAAAGGGTATGTCGAAGACCTGCTGCCATTACATTCACACATTTCCTCAACACGAACCGAAATCTCTAATTATCTTTGATATCCTTTTCCCCCATCTGAATATATGATGCATTCTTCATCAGCACCATTAAATCTCAAATCTGTTCACCAAATACATTATATTTCATAATATTTAGTCAGTTACGTATATTCATCCTTTTATATTGTCGAATGCGTTTTATAGCAATATCTATGGAAGTATATCTTAGATGTTGTATTGATTCAGTATGGGATCTTATTACTTTAGAGTTATCACATTTTTAAATTATTTATTTCTGTCTAATCTTGCATTCTTTCAGCCTAACGGCATCTTGATCCCTTGTGATTTTAGTTAAATTATCACTTCATTTCCAAATAAAATTCAGTTTGGGATCTCCTTTCTTTGGCGTTATCACATATTTTAAAATATTTATTTCTGTCTACTCTTGCATCCTTTCAAACTAACGACCTCTTTATCCCTCATTGTGATTTTAGTTAAATTATCGCTTCATTTCCAAATAAAATTGCTGCAGTTAAGTCAGATATTTACAAACAATTCAGAGGAGAGAATGTGATATCTTTTTGTTTATCCACCCATCCATTCAGCTCACTGTATCCATATGTCTATCGATCTACCTATCTCTATCGATCTGTCTATCTATCTATCTATCTATCTATCTATCTATCTATCTATCTATCTATCTATCTATCTATCCATCCATCTATCTAGCTACCCAGACTTCAAAAATTACTTTATTTAGCATAATAAATCATAAAAGTACATAGGAATAACATTTCAGTAAAACAGTACATCACATTTCATGAAGAAGATTGAAACACTGCAGCTAAAAACCATGATAAAGAAAAACATTATGACTGGATAAATATTGAAGATACAATAGAGCAGGACTTCCTTGCGTAAAATTCATTGGCAGAAGAAGGGGACATATAAACTTTTATCACAAGCAAATAAATTTAGGATAGATAAAAATAAAATGTAATGTGTCCACAGCCATTTCACATGTGCAAAGTAGGGGCTCCCAATGTGTATGCCAACTGAGCATATCGAGCATTAACTACAATTGTGTTTCACCCAAGGATTTCACCATGGCATAATGGGCACACAAACTCTTAGGCAGCGTATGTTCAGCCCTTTTTTCTTGCACCTTGGTGGAAAATGCCTCTTTGACCCACTTGACATCTGCTTTCGAAATTATCTCTGGATCAGAGAAAAGTTTGGGGCTCCCACGGTCACCCAAACTGCTTTTTACATAATGCAGCAAGGGGATGAGATGACAATAATCCAAACAAAGGCAATCTTTTAAAATCTTTTTATTAGATTTCAAGTCGTTTTCTATCCAAAAGCCACAGTAACAAGGGAAACATGTGTATGTAATCAGAAATATACCCTACCCTCAATTTCTCATGCACAACATCTGAAGGTGCGTTCTGGGGAATACTCAGAATCCTGCCTAAGAATTTATTTTCAGCTGCTTTAAAAATATCCAATATGGATGTAATGTGGCAATGGCCAAGGCACTAGAAAAAGCATCAATACTAAGGGCTACTCCATTTAAAAAAAAAAAACTGTGTATGGGCACTCATCAATGGGTCAGAGTTCATTTTCCAATCTAGCCAAATGCCAAGATAGCAGAATTTATCAGTATTGCCAAAATGGTGTCCATTAACCAAATACATTTTGGTTTTAACATTTTCTGGCCCAAGCACCATAGTATATGATTTAATAAAGTTAGGTTTCAAGCCCAAACCGTCCATAAATTAATACAAACCATCCATTAGCTGTGTGTACGATGAGGACTGTATCGTCAGCATAAAGTAAAGCGGGGACCTGCCTGTTCCCAATTTTCGGAGCATTCTTGCAGTGAAACACTAAAAATTGCTCTAGCTGAATAATATATAAGAGAAAAAGCAAGAGGGCTAATATACAGCCCTGGCAGACTCCTCGCCCTAATTTAAAATGAATTGTACATTCCCCATTAAGGTGGAATCTTACAGATGCTCAAGGGCGCTATCGCTCCCCCATGGATCCCAGTACTGCCCAGAGCTTCAATCTGTTCACAGTATCAAAGGCTGTACTGAGGTCCATGAAGGCACGATTAATAGATTATTTTATAACTGTAGAGTACTTGTTAATCAATAGATGGAGATTCAAATTTTGTTCAATCGTCCTCCGTCCTGGTCTGAAGCTGTATTAAATATCTGACAATATTTTACTATTCTCTGCCCATTCTGTGATATGATTCAACAGTACCCGCCCAATTTTTATTTCATATTCTACTAAAGAGATGGGTTGGTTGCAAGCTCGGGCTGCTTGGTTCTCTTTTTTGAAAATAAGAGCAATTACAGATTTTTGCCAGGAAGAAGGAATATGCCCCTGCGCTGCTGCATTTACGTGTTGGGTAACTAAAGGGGCACAAAGATCTACACATGATTAAAAAAGATCCCTAAGCACTCCATCCAGACCAGGAGCTTTTCCGGATGAAAGGGCCACTAGGGCCACTTCGATCACATGAAAATGTAGCTCTCCCCCCTTTGATGAGAGATAAATTAGATGGAGATGGGCATTCTATAGTATAGATGGACTTAAAGTGCTTGACCCAATCCTGCACTGGGATTGTTTGGACCATATCTAGTGTGGCTGCCTCACTAAAAAGGGGCTGATTCATCACTCTCCAGAAAGTTGAGCTGTCCCTTGGAGCACATGCAGCTTCTAACTGTTCACATGCTTCCCTTTTAAAAGCTTACTTCTGAGACCTACAGGCTGTGTATTACCGACTTCTAGCCTGCTTTACTACCTCTTTTAATCTCGGTTTCTGGTGAAGAGCCATCATCTGGACTTTAAAGAACTTTGAGCATTTTTTATCAAACCATTTAGGTCCGGAGCTGTTCTCCCTTTTCTCTCTCCTCATAAGGGCAATCTGCACTTCTTTACTTATATTTGTAAACCAGTCCAGAATAATTTGGTCGGGTGTCTCTAACTGTAGTGAGGCTTCAAAATCATTTCTACATGATTGAATCAGATTCCAAAGGAAGTCACCTGGGATTACCCTTGCCCAACCTAATCTACGACCCTGCTCTCTTTTCTTTATATGGCATGGTTTTCTTACCCCATAGTCAGACAATCTAAACTCTGCCAAAAGCGGATTATGATAGCATAGGTAGTCCATACTGTTTTGAACTTGATGAGGAAGGGCAGAACACAGGTTGACGCATAGATAAAATCAATAGTGGAACTAAGGCCTCTTTCCTTGAATGTAGGTACTAGATCAGGCGAATTATACTCTTCTGGAGTCGAAAGATTACATTCTCAAAGCTGAATATTTTAAATATCCCCTGGCGAGAATTAATAAAATGTGTCTGCTCTAAGTCATCAAGGGGGTCACCCTTCCATGAAATAGAGCAGGACAGTGAAGAAGGATGTATGTTTAAATCCCCTAATAGCAGGATCAGTGGAGAAATAGTTAGAGCCAGAAGGAAACCTTCCAAAAACCTTTTTACCACTATCCCCAGTTGATCACCTAATGAGGCTGAGTTAGAGACACTTCTTGCTATAACACTTCTCTTATAGAGGAAAGTTAGGAGAACATCTAAAATATTTAGCAAGTTGTAAGAAACTATAGCAATACCACAACCTAAACTTAGGTTCACAAATGTCACCAGCCCACCTTTGCTCTGTCATGTGATGAGAGTGCAGCATGAATATGGAATGCAGACGAACCATCAAGAAGTGAATTCCATGAAACATCCCAGGTCTTTTGGAGACAAACAGTTTCATAGGATTTTATCAAGCTAATCTCATAGTCATCTGCTAAAAAAGTTCTTACCCCTGCAACATTCCAGCTCAATATCCCAAGTGTATTCTAAGTCAGAGATGGTGGCTCTGCTCCCCTCGTATCCACCTTGCCACTAAAAAGAATAGCTGGGAGTCAATCTTGCTGAATGAGCTAAGATAGAGGTGCAAGTCTATTGCTAAGATGATCAACTGGGTTAGGGGCAACGTGAGAGGGTATCAAGTACCCATCCATCAAGGATGTCCCAGTCATCACTTTCCGGCAGAAGCCAACATTCCTAAGAGGGTAAAACAATCCCAGGAGGTGAATTAAAATGTCAGACCTAAGTAAAGAACCAGGCCTAGGGTTGAACAAGATGTGATCCAGCAACCTGGGATGCCTAAAATTAACCACAATACGATTGCCAGAGCCTGATTTATTGGTTTCCAGCCCACCATAGGACCCATAATAATTTCATTAAACAGTACTGAGTGTGAAAACCCCAAGTGACGAGAGAGCAAATGAACCACTTTGTTTTTAATCTCCCTATATCTCTCTACTGCCCCGCCTCTTTAAGTGGGGGCATATTAACCATCACACAAACATAAGGTGTTCAGGCAGGGGGCAATTGTTGCGTAACCTTCGATGAAGTGGAGTCAATTGGAGTTGTTAGAGTGATTCAGTGAACCAGTATTCCTAGCGTGATTTGGCAAACCTTCTCCCTTCTTAGGCTCATGGGCCTTGTGGGTACATGGACCATGGTGTTATGAGTAGAGATAGGGAGCTTATTAGAATGACAGGCACCCTCCTGGGGGATTTGTGAAAGAAGTGTATGGTGACTATCCTTATCCTTCTCTTTAGGGACTAAAGAGGCTCTGGTAACAGAAACATATGAGAGCTCTGTCTGCAAAGGATTATGAATTTGAGATGCGGGGGAAGGGGTGGCCAGATGACAAATTCTAGATTCCAGCTTCTCCAGTAATTTAACTATAATATCCAGCCCCCCTTCTACTTTCCCCAATCTTTACTCTAATTTGATCAAACAGTTAGTAAGGGGAACCTCTGTGTCCAAACTTTTTGTAGCAATATCCGGTGAGAGGCTTGGAGTGCCTCCCAAGGCCACCAAAACATCTTCCCACACAGCTGGCTTCCTTATCTTTAGAGTTCTTTGCTAGTGTGGTCCAGGGGGAGAACACAGTTATTTTGTTCTTAGGCTTACCAGTCACCAATGTAGTGGCAACCAAAAGAGGGGGAACCATAAGAATTGGCTCTATCAAGGGCAACACTTCCAGAGGCATGTTATTGGTAGCAGCCATGGATAGAGTTTGGATGGGCAAGCTCTGCGACGAGCCCTCAGTACAGGACTCAGCAGCAGTAACATTAATGAAAAAAGTGGCCAACTGGTCCTCCACCTGTGTTATTTCCTCCGACAAAGTTCCAACCGCAGTATTAAGAAATGTCAAAATAGTGTTCTGTTTTCTAGGTCTCTTTTTCTCCACGTTAACTGCATTACCCTTTTGTTTTTCCCATCCTTCAACATAAAAACAACCAAGTGGGTGATCACTAATTTGGAGCCCTGAGGACTTTACAAATAGGCTCCTCAGAAGTTCAAAGATCAAATAGTTACTCACACCCAATAAAAAATGTTAGAGAGGGGGATCAGTACAGCCTCAACCGGCCGTCGATGGGCATGCTCTTGGCTGGATCTTTACATGCACATGTGCCTGAAAGCTGAAAAGCACTCCTTGGGAATTGGAGCCCTCCTCCTGGGCTCAGAGGACCTTTTGGGGGATAAAGTCCTGATGCTGTCCCCAGTGAATGGCAAGTAGTAACCCACACTCTTTGGAACTCCGCACACAGAAAATAGCTCCCTGAGTGTTGCACTGTCTTTCTGTCTCTATCTCTCCTATCTATCCATCTATCTATCTATGTCTGCCCCTTCAGCGGCGTCTCCTTTACAATGGCGAAGGAGCATCGCTCCCTTCCCCCACCCCCCCCCCGGCTAACCGCAGATAGTTTACTCAGCCAGCAGCATGTGCAAGGAGGGGTGGGCCGGGCCATGGGAGGAGGAAAATGAGAGGGGGAGTGGAGTGCACTTAATTGCACTAGGGTGTTTGGCCGGCTGTCCTAGGCAGACCAAACAAACATGCGCACTTAGGTTTCTCCAACCCGACTGTGTTACACAACTGAGTTGGAGAAACTGCAGAGGTTCCAGTGCACTGTCAGAGCACCAGACCAAGCCGCTCACACCAATCCTGGCACTGCTCTCATGCTATTCATAGCATGAGAGCAGTGCCAGTATTGCATGGGGATACTGTGATGGTGTGATGGTGTCCCAGGGAATGCTGGGACACCAGAAGTGCAGAGGAGCGAGAGGGCAGTGTCGGGACAGGTACATTTGAAATTTTTTACATTTTTTTTTACTGTTATTATTTTTTATTTCAATCCCCCACCCCATACACGTCCGCCCTCCCACACCGCCCACCCCTCTCCTTGAGATTTGTGGCATCTGCCTCTGTGCCCCTCGCTATCCAAGAAGTCTTTCATTCTAGCACTGTACAACAGGACAGATCCGCTCCATGTGTGCAGCCGGAGACATTGCACAGCATATCCTCAGTGGGGAAATGCTTCGCTTTAAAAAAAAAAAAAAATTATGCAAGAAATACTGAAGACATAATAAAAAAAAACTCATTGGAGGAATACTATTAAAATTGCTGATTTATTTATGGGAATAGTAGCCTCCACAGAGCCACGTTAGTCTGCTGAGAAGTATTTCAAACATAACAGTCAGAAACAAATGTAAGAAATGGGAAGACATATTTGCTCAATATTTCTTGTATTAAAGATAAAACAAGCATTGGCAATGCCAATAGGCCTGGCTTTAAAGGAATGTTGTATAGTATGGCTTTATAGTAATGTTGTATAGTAATGTGTGAATCATAACAAGTAAATACCATGGGAATAGATTTCCATTTGTGTGGAAGCAAAGAATTGTAGGATAATAGTGGCGGGGGTTAAAAGCCAAGGTGACAGTTGAAATGTCAAGCAAGACCTAAAAATGTTAATGACTGCCACCTGTGCTGCTGCCAGAGGAAAAACAACATCAATTATCTGGTTGTCTAAGATACTTTAATATCATTCCAATGCAATATGTGTGTCTGAAAGGTCAAGCTTAGGTAGCTGCATAAATAATGAATAAACATAATGGTCACTGCTGCCAATGGGTAGTCACAGTTTTTTGTTGAAGTACACAACGCATGCTCAATCAAAAGAGGTACTCTTGGCATCCAACATGGGAGTGGCGTCAAAGCCTCTCTTTAGTGATGCTCACATAATGGCCTGGTGACAACTGTGCTGTCAAGCTAGACCATAATTACACTAAAAGAATAGCTTGGCCTTTCAAGGAGTAGTCCGAAAAAGTAAAAGCTTTGCTTCAGCATGGAGGGTTTAGATAATAACATGCTGTAGACTGCATTTCAACTTCAGTTTTCCCAAGGGCATCACGAGGTCAGTGTTGGCACTACAACAGTTTTTTTGTTGATCAAGTGCATAAAATAACTTACCCACAATAAGCTAAAAATATTTGCACCCAGAATACGTTTTTAACCTGAAATCCCATTGCAGGTACAATCTTTAAAGAGGTCTTGGGAAATGCCAAGCCACAATGCATTACAAGAAGTGATGAGATGAGTGTGATGTCTTTGATGGAGATCCTTAGTCGACCCCTAACTTTGGTCAACCAGTCACCTAGGTTACAATATACCATCGTTGGGCTATGTGCTTCATTTAAATACTAATCTCAGTTAACAAATAATGGTGTGACGCAACCAATTGTCGCAACTGGCCAAATCTCTATTCTCTACACTGTGTCCACTGATCATCGTGATTATTGTGACATTATCTCAGCCAGGCTTTCTTCTGGTGTGTTATTTTTTTCAAGAACACATATATTCTCACTCTACTGATCTTGCGAACACTAATCAATTGCTTTATACTTGATGCCATGAACATCTAAACGTATGTGAAGACTGAGACATTGAGGCCCTCATTTATGGGGATTTGGCATAGGGCAGAGCAGAAAGTCACATTGCTGCACTGCCCTACGTCAAAGTGAAAGGGCAGGAATACATTGTATTTATCCATTACAGTGCATTCCTGTCCTTTCCCACTGCGCTGGCGCTGTTTTGGAATCCTAGTGCCAGTGCAGGCACCCTTGCACCATGGTGCAAGGGTTCCGGTGTTGTGAGCAGGATTGTTTAAGTGCAGGAACGGGCACCTTCCTGCACAGAATCAATCCATGGAGACGTTTTCCACTTTCTATGTGTGCTGCGGAATGAAGCAGGAGGCTGCCTATTCTGGTCGAGGAGCTGGAGCTAATTACACCTTTATGGTTGGAGCTACCTGAGTGGACACATCACGACTGGCAAATTTCAGAATGAAGAATTGATAGACCTGGCATCCTTGGAGTGGTCTCCCCTGTCTTTTTTTGCCTCTGCTTCCCATGTTTTGACAGTGTGCTGAACTCTTTTTTTTTGTTGTTGCTGTTTTTGGTACTCTGGGCACTTTACCACTGCTGACCATTGCTAAAGTGCAAGTGCTCCTGTGTAAATTGTATGTATAATTGGCTTATTCCTAATTGGCATATTTGATTTACTAGTAAAATGCACTAGAGGTGCCTAGGGCCTGTAAATCAAATGCTACTAGTGGTTCTCCAGCACTGGTTGTGCCACCTACATGAGTAGCCCTTTCAACATGGCTCAGACATGCCACTGCAGTGTCTGTGTGTGCAGTATTTTTAAACTGCCAACTAGACCTGGCAAGTGTAATTTCAGGAACCCTGCCGCGGGGTAGGTCCCTAGTGGAGGACTGGCTGCGTGTCACTATTGCACCTGTCTCCTGGCAAGTGTATTCCTACGGAGCCGTTTTCATAATTTGGGACGGACGACCCCTATTTTCTAGTCTAGCCTGATAGCCAGTTTGATTAAGTAAGTGACCGCAGCCTAGTAGACTGACGATTTTAGACACATTGAGGTCTTTTTTGTTATAGAAAGGAGAAGTGTTTTGATTGTTTTGGTCCTGAAGAAGAGTTGTTGGATCCTTTTGGACCCTTGAGACGTGAAACATGTCGACCCATTGATATAGGGTGTAAGGTAGTGTCCTTCCCCTTCTTTATCCTGTTTGACAGAGTGGTTGAGCATTATCTCTACTTTCACTCTCCGCTAGTTTTTTAATCTTGGCCTTAACCTTTTGATGATCGAATAAATCTATGACGAATAATTGGTTTTGAGCCAATTTTATTCTTTTTCTGCTCTCCTATCCTTATTGTGCTTGTAAGGCGGCATCATCCACTTTACCATCACTCACGGCACAGAGACATTGGGAAAAAGATCTCCGGCAAAGAGACCCCTCAATGGGGAGCCCGTCAGACATTGCAGCGCCGGTCTAACGAGGAGCATGCCCAATGATGAAGCATGACATCCAATTGGATGTGTGAGGGCTTTTGCTTCTAACAGTAGGGTTACCCTGTGTCTTCCTTCTTCTTGTTCCTTCAGGTTTGGAACAATGTACCCTACGTATGTGAAGACTATATTCGGGAGGCTGTACACTGGACCAATAATCACCCTGTCCCTATTTTTGAAGTTGAAATGTACACACTTGCCGGGATGAAACTATCCCTCTTTATACATGTAAGGTACCCCTAAGGTAGGCCTTAGGTAGACCCATGGGCAGGGTGCAGTGTATAATAAAGGTGGGATATGTACTGGTGTGTTTTACATGTCCTAACAGTGAACTTCTGCCAAATTCGGTTTTCCACTGTTGCAAGGCATATTTCTCTGATAAGTTATTTAAAGGTAGCCCCCATGTTAACCTAAGTGCAGATTCCCTTTGGGAAGCAGATAGAAATGTAGAGTTTGGTGTCTCTGAACTCACAATTTAAAAATACATCTTTTGGTAAAGTTGTTTTTTAAATTGTCAGTTTTAAAATGGCACTTTTAGAAAGTGGTCATTTTCCTGCTTAAACCATTCTGTGACTCTGCCTGTTTGTGGATTCCCTGTCTGGATTGGACTGACAGTTGGGCTGTTTGTAAATCCTCTCTAGACAGTGAGACAAAGGGAGCTGGGAAGTAGCCTGCATATCCTGATGGGCCATCTGAGCTAGAGTGGAGGGAGGAGTGGTCACTTACACCTGAATGGGCTGTGCCTGCTCTCACACAATGCAGTCTCTAACCTCCTGGTGCGAGTCTGGCCTGGGAAATGCAGGATCCTCTGAACAAGCAGAGACTTCCCTTTGAAGTTTGCCAACTTCAAAGGCAGAAAGGGGTATAAGTAGTGGACCCAAAATCCCACATTTTCAGATTTCTTCAAGGATTCAAGAGGAACCTCTGCCAAGGAGAAGAGCTGGAGAGCTGAGGAGAAGTGCTGCCTGTGCTTTGTTGGGCTATCCTGCATTTGTTGCTTCTGCCTGTGAAAGGGGACAAAGACTGGACTTTGTTGTGTATTCCTGCTTGAGAAGAATCTCCAAGACGCTCCACCTGCATCGCAGCTGAAGGATCAATGCATTGCGGCTGGAGAAAGCACGCGTAACACCCGCTTGCGGCTGCTGATAACGATGCAAACCTCCATGCAGCACGGTTTCCTGACACTGTGCAACCGGATTTTGAATGGAACATTACTGGGCGTGAAAAATCGACGCAAAGCCTGCCTGGATCCGAGGTGCCCTGTCTGGAAATTGAACCATAGCTCTCTTGCGAGGGAGAAAAACGACACATCCCCGACCTGGCCTGAGAAAAAACTACGTACTACCTCACTTGCAAATAAGGAATTGACGCACTGCTGACTTTTCTGACGCATGCTCGCCCATGCTGCTACATTCTTGATGCAAACCAGGTACTTTGTGTAAAATCAATGTTTCCATTGTTTTCTATAGATTAAGACTCTTATTCTTTTGAAAATTCATATCTGGAATGTGTATTTTGGATTTTTGTTGTTTTGGTCTTGTTTGATTTAGATAAATATTCCCTATTTTTCTAAACTGGTGTGATGTCTCTTTTGTAGTGTTGTCACTGTATTACTGTGTGTGTTGGTACAAAAACTTTACACATTGCCTCTGAGATAAGCCTTACTGCTTGTGCCAAGCTACCAAGGGGGTGAGCAGGGGTTATCCAAGGTGTGTGTCTCCTTTACCCTGACTAGAGTGAGGGTCCTTGCTTGGACAGAGGGCAACCAACCTGATTGCCAACCAAGGACCCCATTTCTAACAAGAATAAAAATTGATAGCGAAATATCTGTTTAGCTAAAACAAATGTAGAATTCTAACAAATACCGTATTTGTTTGTCATAGTTTCTAAATAATCCTAGACAGGATATATGAATGGACTGTGAACATTTAGCTTGTCAACCAAATTGCATTATAAACTCAATTACAAACAATAAGTATTAGTTATTTGCTGATTACACCTTGCAGATGCATGAATTGGGAATCCGCTCCGCCTTATGCAATTTCCTCCAAACCAAATGGTATTAGCTTGGTTCCCTACCCTCTTCCAAAGCTGCAATACAAATATTATCTATAATTCATTTAACTCCCTTGACAAAACTCTGTGGGAACCCTCCTACAAAATGACTATAAGCATTCACAAAAGCAATTGTATTTCAGAGAAATGCTGCCTTCCATGGACTAAATGGATGTCAGAAACCGGGTTATTAGTTGAGGTGGCTAGAAGCCCCTCTCAGGCAACCACCATAATCCTTGTCAGGTGAGCCATAAAATGTCACTAAATTAACCTGTGGTTGACCCTCTGGAAGCTTGGCCCTATAGTAGTCAAAGTTAGAAGCAATTTGTCAAGTGTTTATAGAGCACACAAAATGTAGTAAAGTGAAAACAAAACACAAGAAAACCCCTAAACCAATTTAAGAAAATAGAAAATATTAATAGAGTGACAGCAGAACACCAAACATCCAATCATTACTACTAGAGGTATTCAATTTTAAAGTTTTTAGTGAAACTAGTGCCTAAAAACACAAAGTACCACTGATGATCATCTGGTTGTGAAAGGCCAGGAGAATGTCACTTGTTCAGGTCAACCGCAATAGAGCTAAAGGCAGATACAAGGTCAAGGTTAGTCCTGCTGAGAAGTTTCCTTCAAAGTCTGGCACAAAGAGCTCTGTTTGTGTTGAAGAAGACCTCAAGGAGCAGGCTGAGGGTCGCAGGCAGCCATCGCTGTAACAAGAAGAGTAGGTAAATCATCATGGACTGTCATTGCTGGAGCTTTGGATTTGCAGTTATCATGGGCTGTCGTTGCTCTACCACGAACTGCTTGTCTTTCATCGATTGCGGTCACTGACTCTGCAAAAATAAGGTTTCACCGGAACTTCGTATTGGATGGTGCCACGGGTCTCGTAGTCTTGGCACAAACGGGCCCAGTCATGAGGAGCTCAAACTTCAGGATTGTCACTTTTTTTTTTTTTAAAGCTTTTCAGTGTTTGAAACATAAACCCAGTCAAACAGTACAGATCCCTGTTGATCACCAGTGCCCCTCAATACAAATCAAATGTTGATTGCATTTGCTCCATTCAATTCACAATAGCCTTTGCAAGGTGAAACATCCTACACATGGCCCCTCACATAGTACTATGTATAACATCATGTACATCTCATCTTTGTAGAAAGCAGGAATGTTTTTAGAGATGCCTAAATGTCTTTGGGTCTCGAAGCCCTCAGGAGTTCCTCCACATACAGTTTCAATTGAGTCTTACAATGAGTCATGTCCAGCAGTCTGGATTTTGTTTTTTTTAGTATTTATTGCCTGATTGAGTAACATTGCCAGGTGCATAAAGTTCGCCTCCACGGCCCCACACTGAACACAACCCGCATCTGCCCTCAAGCCAAATTTGTGCATTTTTTTCAGTGTGTAATACATTTGATGCAGGTATTTAAAGTGTATTATTTGCAGATTACAGTTCGAGGTCAGAATGTGTAATTGTGTGCAACAGAAAATCCATTCCTCCGTGCACAGAGGTCTGTCTATCACGCCGTTCCAGTCCTCTAGTGCCTTGTCCTGTCTCTGCCTGCAGCCACAGTGTATAATTTGGTAATTAAATGCCTACCCATGTCTCTAGTTAACAGTATCTGCAATGCATCAAGTGTCGGTGGTGCCCTGGGGAACTGGGGATAGAATTCTAGAAAGGCCGTCCTTAGGTGATAGTATCTAAAAGTTAACAATGGGTGGGGCGCTGGGTGCGAGAGATGTCCTCTAGTGATGCATTTCCCAACACTGGCATCTCATAGCCCTCCCTAGAGACCGATATGGCAGAGTAGCAGCGCCATGGCAATGCCTGTCGATATACGGGGAGCTTACCCGCTCGAGCTCCCAGATATCTCCAGGGTGCTGTCTTCTGTGTGGTTGTAGGGCCCGGAGCAGGACAGCGTTCAACTGCCTCGTGTGTTGGATATTCCTGTGGTGTATACCAGTAATCGGCTAAATGGGCCTGCGCACCTAGATAATAAAGGCAAACGTCTGGCCCATTGAACCCGCCCTGTGTGTATGGCACCGTGAGTGGGTCCCAGCTGATCCTCGTAGTTTCCCTGCCTATACTAAAGTTAGCAAATATGCTCTGAGCTTTTTAAAGAAATCCATCGGTACTATGATGAGTATGTTGACAAGTATAAAAACGTGGGTAGGACTACCATTTTTAAAATGATAATCCTATGTGCCAGTGAAAGTGGGAGTTGCAACCGTCTGGCGACTTGGTCTAGGTCCTCCCACAGTTTGATCTGATCAGTAGGTCAGGGTCTCTATAAATCCATATCCCAGAGTATTAGACAGGGTCTTCCCTCCACATCAAAGGGAGTCAAGCGGGTTCTCCGAGGTGCACGATGGGAGCGGGGAATATGACTGACTTTGCCCAGTTAATTCTCAGACCGGAGCAGTGTTCAAACTGGATGTATTCTCCGATAATTGGGGACAGATGAGCTGGTGAGTCTCTAACATACAGCACCATGTCGTGGGCATACAAAGAAATGCTAATAGGGAGGAGGTGAAAATGAAGAGCCGATGCAGCAAGCTTTTGCATAATAACACAGGCAAGTGGTTCTAGTGTAAGCACAAATAGTGTGGGCGATAGTGGGCACCCCTGTCGCGTACCTCTGCTAGTAGAGAGTTCCTCAGATGTGTGCCCATTGTTGCGTATGCATGCTACAGGGTTTGTGTACAATAGACATATCCAGAGCAGAAATGCTTTTGGCATCCCTATATGCAGCAGTACCGTAAAAATGTATTTCCATTCAATGGAATGAAATGCCTTTGCGACATCCAGTTGAACCGCCGCCCTGGCAGGGAGGGATTCTGTTGATGCAGTAAAGCAAACAGGGTACCCAAGTTATGGGTGGTAGATCTGGATAGGATGAACCCTGAGTGGTCAGGCAACACTAAGTTAGGAAGCAGTGGTTGTAGTCAGGTGGCTATGATTTTGGCTTATCTATATTGATTAGGGACAGGGGCCTGTATGACTCGTATTGCTCTGTGCCTTGTCGGGTTTCAACAACGTCACTACCAATGCTTTGCGGAAGGAGGGGGCTGGCTACCGCTTATGGTAAGCCTCCTCATACATAACACATAAGGGTGAGTTCTGCAAATTTGTTGTAAAATTCACTGCTCAGACCATCCACCCCAGGTGCCTTACCACTGAGGAGAGTGCATATAATGTCCTTGACATCCTCTACTGTGATGGGTTGCACTGGATATTCTCGCTGTCCAGGAGACAGCCATGCTAGTGCCACACCATCAAGATAAGCCTGTACCTCAACTGTCATTGCTCCGGTGTGAGTACCATAGAGGTTTGTATAAAGCTGTTGGAAAGCGTTTAAAATGGAGGGTGTGTCATACTGGTCACTCACCTCTGGGGTAATAATCTTTATGATGTGGTCTGACACTTTTGTCTTTCTCAATTTTTCAGCTAAACTGCACCCTGGGAGCCATCCCTCCCCATAAGAGCGTGCAATATGACATTTGGATGAGAACTCCAACTTTTGTGCAGCTAAGTCTTGAAAATTGGTTACGTTCTCCCTGATCGCAACCAGGGTGATATGACGTGGGTTGTTCTCATAGTCTTTTTCAAGCACGGGCAAGGTGTCTTCAGCCTTTTGCAACTGGGTGCATATCAATTTTAAGACCCCAGCCTGACTATTGATGCATATGCCTTTAATCTTTACCTTAAACACCTCCCACAGGGTTCCCTTCCCCTCCACAGTGCCGTCATTATTTATAAAGTATTCAATGATTGCTGCTCTGAGCCCATCTCGTAGTACTGAGTCCAATAGGGTGATTACTTTGAAATCTCCATATAAATGTTGCAGGTGTCATTGTGGGGACTAAGTTTCAATTTCACTGGTGCAAGACCCAATAATGTTCTGTGCAAGGTATATTGGTAGAAGATGGAGTGGCTGTGATGCCATATGGGTTGTGCGCATTGGGAACATATGTGTTAATTAAGGTTATGTTTGTGCCACATAGACTGCCCTGTGCCAGTGTGAGCCAGCCCTGCTCATGCACTACTGAGTGTCACTGTAAACAAAATTTAGTGCCTTAGAAATTTAGTGCCAGCAGCCTGTCTCTGGATGACATGACTCAGTGCATCAGGCAGTTGGGCTTTGTGTATTCATTCTAGACAGCCACATGTAATAGAGAGCTTATATGTGCCTAGATGGGCTATCACTGGTAGGATGGGAGGGCGGAGCTGCACATAGCCCATCTATACTTGAATAGGCTGTGTCCCGCCTCCACACAAAGGGCTGCATACTCCCTGTAGTTAGTCTGGTGCTAGGGCAGGGGAGGCTGGAAACCTGCACACTTCAAAGGGAAACATATAGAAGCTTCTCCTTCTTCAATGGAGGCCCCTGGTGTAAATATTGGACCTCAGACACCATCTCTTCAGTACACTTCTGGACTTGTGGAGACTGCCAGGAAAAAAGGATTGCTGAGCTGCTGAAAGGAATGCTGCCCTGCTGGACTACTGCCTTGCAGGACTGCCACCCTTCTGCATTGATGCCCTCCTGTCTGAGTCAGAGGGATTGGTCCTGCACCTGAACCCAGGTCTCTGAGTGACACCAAGGGCTAGTCTGCTGGCCTTCTGTTCAGAGCCACAGTGACATAACGGCTCCCCACCACCTGAACCAGCATCTAGATCCAGCTGGAGTAAGCCACTTACTCCCAAGTAGGTTCCCCTCAGGTCCTGAACCCTTAGTGTGGTCTCAGAGAGGCGGAATTGAAGTTTTTGGGCTCTATACAAATGGGCCCATTGGTGCCAAAACCTTGCCACTTGTACAGCCTGGCAAGGCAAAGTTCTGTCAATCCAACTCTTCATGCTACAGCACTGACCTCTAGCAAAGAGTGCCACTGCGAAGCTCTGGCCTGCCCCTCACAAAGACAACAGGACCTTCATGCTACAGTGATAAACATTCATGACACCAGATCTGCTCTTCTTGTTACATCAATGACCATCCTTGACACTTCTCTGCTCCTTGTGGCCCCTCCACTGCGAACAGGACTCTTTGTGCTGGGCTGAGAAGGTAACTTTTCAGCAGAACTAATCTGGTCCCTGTATTCAACCCGTGCTCCATTGAGGGTGGCCTGAACTTGTTAATTTCTCCTGGTCTCATAAAACCAGATAGCCATGAGTGGCACCTTGGGCTTTTTGGTGCTATTTTCTTTTAAATCTTTAAAACTGGATATTTCTGGTTCTACTGATTGGATTTTTGCCATTTTGATCTTATTTATTTACTAGATTTTGCTCTATTTTTACAAATCAGGATGTTTCTTGTGTTGTGTTCGCACTTTATACTATGTGAAATGCTGCATAGGTACTTTACACATTGCCTCTAAGCTAAGGCTGACTGCTGTGTGCCAGGCTACCAGAGTGTTGAGCACAAGTTAATTTGAGGTTTGCTTGTGCCTCACCCTGACAAGGACTATGGTTGCTGCTTGATTATGGTTTCACCCCCCTCAACCAGTAACCATGTTTCTCATACACACCATCTGGAAGGAGGTGTTCCTCAGGTCCCACTTCAAAATATTAGGATTGCCTGAGTGGGTATGATTGACACACGGTCCATGGCAGCTCAAGTGGTAATCAAAAGTCACCTTAGGTGTGGCTTATGAATATTAAAAAGGAATGTTTAGCCCTGTCAAAAGGTTTAATTAAAAGTTTACCGCTGCACAACAGGCTGCGGTGGCAGGCCTGAGATGTTTTAAATGGCTGCTTTAGTGGGTGCCACAATGAGTGCTGAAAGCACACTAGCAACATTTATTTTACAGACCCTAGGAACATGTAATACCATTTACTAGGAGATTACAAGCAAATTAAGGGGGTTATTCTAACTTTGGAGGAGGTGTTAATCCGTCCCAAAAGTGACGGAAAAGTGACGGATTTACCACCAGCCGTATTACGAGTCCATTATATCCTATGGAACTCGTAATACGGCTGGTGGTATATCCGTCACTTTACCGTCACTTTTGGGACGGATTAACACTCCTCCAAAGTTAGAATAACCCCCTAAATGTGTACATTAGGTGTGGACCAATTCAGCCATGTTTGAAGGAGAAACCAAAAGCACTTTAGCACTGGTTAGCAGTGGTAAAGTGCACAGAGTCCTATTGCTAACAAAAACGAATCCAACAAAGCAGGAGGAGTTGAGGCAAAAAGTTTGGGGTAATACCACGCCAAGTATGTCATGTCTCAAATGGACATTACTTGAGGTTTAAAGTGTACATTTAAATTCTTGTATATGATGATATAAATATAGCATTTACCAAGCTGAGGAACAAACATATGCTATGATTCAAGGGAACCAGAGCACAATTCCAGATTGGGTAATTCCTGTAAGAGTTTTGCACATTTGCATACAACATTGTTACATTACATTTGCAATGTAAAAAATATAGGTGTACAGGCATTAAGTACTTTACCCAGAGTCGCAAAATATTTGGTCAAGAGTCAATGTCTGGACGAGATTCTATTTTCTTATTTTTACTGCAATTCGATGCAAAGCTTCTCAGACATTATGTACGACCAAGACAATGGCAACAAGTAATACGAGGAAAGCGTCTTCTTCACAGAAGGTTTTCTGCCATAAATCCATGATCGTGTTCAGAATGTAAGGGCAAGGCTGTTTATGAGAGTTCTAGTCTGTGCACACAGATTGAATTGCCTAAAACGGACACCTGCTGGTTAACTTCGTAAATGTCTTGAACAAGCTACTCTTGGTGCACGCAGAAGGATCTGTTGTCATTTGCTAGGACCTTGTTCTCATAGTGATGATTTGATGTCATGTTCCTTCAGCAGGCTGGCACTGCAGGACCGGTTGACTGATTCCTGCAGATGTAACCTAATGCTTTTATCTGCTCATTATCTGGTTTAACAGCTCCTATCTCAGAGGTTATGCTACAAAGGAAGAGGCTGGCCAGAATGTCAACACTAGGCTCAGAGCCAGCATCTAATGCTGCAGGTGACTGCTGCCTTTCATGGCTTTGTATTTCTTACAAAAACAGACCAGCAAGGGCTGAATTCTCACCATGTGAGCTTCACAAAACTTTCAAAGTTTGGGAGAAAACTTCACAACTTTTCTTTAGAGAAACCCGCACAAACTTAATATAAATAGGAGCTGTATTAGATTGCAAGTAGTATAGTGGCAGAACATTCACAATTAATCAACTTTTTTAAACTTCATAATTTAGATATGGAAAGTACGCTCCATGGAATGATCAGTCAACAACAAACTTGCTCATGGTACTAAGGTTGGTTTTCAAAGCAGTCTGTGTTTTCAGCTCTGCGACTCTGCCTGAATTTTTCAAAGCGACTGATGTACAGATCAGTTCCAGGGCAAAACCACCATTCACAAGGAATCAAAAAACCTCCTGCCTCATTCATATGAAGGAGGCGCCTGGATACTCATGAGTGACCAGCGGCGCTATACAAATCCACATTACAAGGCAGGATTAATGCTGCAACTCCTCATGAATAAATGTGAATGTATGGATAGTGGCCTGCAACGGACAGCAGGCCTCCGTTTCCATATTCACAATAAACTGACGTTTTATTTCAAAGCTGTCCCTGTCCCTTGAATAAACACGGTTGCCTAAAAAACCTGGAACATTGACATTCAGTGAATGATAATTTGGGAACAAGCAGCATTGATCTCCTGGACTGCTTTCTCCTCCCCTAGTGCCAAAAGCCCATATTCACATGGTAGAAGTGGTCCCTGAGCTGTAAATATGGGCTACCTTCCACTTTTTGAATGGACGCCATCCACTTCAGGGAGTCCGTATCTGATCAATGTTTTGTACCACAGTTGTAGCCACTTTCAGGCCACCTTTACTTTGTGATTAGTTGAAGATCTCAGTTTGCACTTTGTGAGTCAGAAAGACATGTGTGACTTGTAATTTTCTCATAGTACATTGTGACTTGCCTTTTTGCTGTCACAAAATCTTATTTTGTGAATCACGGTTCTGTGACTGACAAATGGCTTGATGCATCAGGCTATTAGCTCTCAGTAGTGACGGTCTATGCTTTTCAAGCGCTGTGTACGTTGCACAGCCTGTTTCAAATGCTCTTTAGGACATAGAAGGTGTTTTGTGAGACTGAGGAGCACGTCTAGGTGAATTCACATCTGCTATGCTATGTGCTTCTATGCTAAATAAATGCATCAGTGATGGATTGTGGCAAAAAAGAAGTTTGAGTTGTTATGGCCCTCAGTTCATAAGCATTGTTCTATTTACATGGTCTGTCTAGGTGTGTGGCTGACCAGTATTTTCCTAAACCTCTCAAAGTTGTATGGTGTTGTAACTAGCAAAAATAATTAACATGCACATTAGGTGAATTTTGGCTCACAGTTTGCTCCACAATGAATTGGCAATGAATCCTTTTTCCTCAAAAGATGAAAACATCACTTCAATGAAGTGGCAACAATGCATACAGTCTATATAAAAGTGAACTGGCTATTTAAGAATAGGCTTGTTGCAAAAACAAATTGGAAACAAAACAAGAAATCAATTCATGACTAAACTTAGGGTACAATGTATAAAACAATTCTGCAGTTGTAAACCCTGTGATTTGCAAAACATAGGGTTTGCAATCATGGAAGATTGTCTTGAAAAGTACAAAACCCATTTTGAGAGGTGTAAAAGCCTTCCCGACTTAATAAAGTTTGCGAATCGTAAGGAATTGCAATGCAGAGGGATGTGAAAGAGACATTCCTTCTAATTGTGATTTGTAATTACAGGCGTTGGTCGATTGTGAGTGAAATTACTAACACCTCAAAGAGAGTGGTAGCTGTTTTGCAAATTGAGTGCTGTCCCGTGTGAAAAGATTTCCCTTTGGAAATCATGTTGGGGACCTCAGGCGGAGCAGTCAGTGGTCCGGAGGATTACTGCATGCTCCATCAATTTCTTATAAGGGCCAGAGTCTGCTTAAAAAAAATGTTTCCCATTTGAGAATGCAACTTTATGAATTAGGGTCTGCTGTCCCTTTCAGGCATTCGCAGCCAAACACAATGGGTCCGCAAAAGCAACTTGCCTAATTAATATTAAGTAAACAAGTCATTTTGTGACCCCCATTAATAAAAAAAATTATGATCAGACCTAAGGAGCTTCACAAATTACATCAATGTCACAAATAAATTGATGTGTAATTTTCACATCCCCTGTTCGCAAATGGTAATGGTCCATTGGCCTCCAAGTTTTGAAATTTGAAGCCTCTAAGCCATTTGTCCACACAAATTGCTGTAAAAAAATTAAATCCCACTGCTAAACTTCATTATTACTTTGTTGAATCAGGAAAATTTGGGGAATTTTAGTCTGATTTGCGCTTTGCTATTTAGGAGCTCAATTGTAAACCTCGCCCGCGAGAAACAAGTACACAGATTGGCGTCCGTAACACAGATATTGAAAGTGACATGGAACCATACCAATGGCACACAGGGCAAACCTATTACCAGTGTCACTGTTGGGTTCATGAAAGAGGCTGGTCCACTGTACACTGGCTTACGCAGAACTTATCGATGACGTCATACACACCCAACCATCTTCACACTGCCAGTTTAAATGCAGTTTCACCTGAAAGGTTCAGCTTCCTGCCCCTCATTGGGATAACATTCTAAATATCCATCTATTCTTTGGGTCTGGCTTGAGCACGCACAATCTCCTTCCTGACTGTGACTCACTACAACACTCTGCTTCCTGCACAGAGGGCTGCTCGGAAGCATCCTCTCCTGATCTGCAGCCAGGAGCATTGCAGTAATGAGGTGGATGACACAGGAGGAGCTTGGGCTGTCCTTCGAACTGAGCCGAAATTAGATTCCTCTGGATATTTAAGCCGGTGTGCTGAAAATAGGTTGTGATGTGGGCACAAGCCATGAGAATTCAAAAGAAAGTCAGTGAACTGTGTGTCTGTGCAGTTTACCTCAGTTTCCAAAAACAGCTGCTGCCTCATACCTTCTGCTAGGAAGGCTGTTGTAAGTGAAAATAGTGTCTTACAAGCCCCTTCCACAGGGAGAAACTCCAAGATGAAGGTGAAATGCTGACCAGAACGCCCTCCTCGTCTTTTCTCTAAAATGTAAACGTTTGATCATGCATGATCATTTTAATTATTTGTTCATTTATGTTCATGTATTTATTTAGGCATTTATGTATGTCGTTTATATGATGCCTCCATCAAAGAAGTGTTGTGAACTTTAGCACACATGGATGATATTCGCAAGCGGTAGTTAGTGAATAAACGGTGCAAGAAGCATAACACACAAGGCAGGATGGAGTTACCATACAGAACCTAATCTAGGCATTTCTGTCACTTTTTAGGAAATGTCTGAAAAGGCAGGCTTTGAGTTATTTCTGAAATGCTAAGTGAGGAGTAACTTTACCTAAATCAGACAGGGAAGAGATAGTATGTTGCACCATGTCATTAATCTTTGTAAAATGAAGAAAGGGTGGGTGAAATGCTCAATGAAATCTTGATAATCATTTTTGCTCACTCTGCCACTGCAGATGGGAACTAACCATTTGCAAATCAGCTTTGGTCCTGCTCCAGTAGGAACAGCCTTACCCGAACTGCCAGGCAAGGTCCATCCAAATGGCAACGCTAGCAAGAGCAGACGGGGTTTGACTTTGTTGGACCCACTGAGGCACGAGGCATTAACTGTTCTCTTTTGCTTAATGCATAATCCTAAAATTGTTTATTAAAAATGTCTTCCAAAGGTTCCAGGCTCTTGTCATGCAAGGATGTGGAGGAGCTGCTAAATTTGGATTCTTTTTCATTGCTCTGACATTCCGAAGCTATGGGATAAACTGATGCCTTTGCTTCAAGGGATCAGGTAGAAATGTCAAAGCCCTGAAGGAACGAATGTCACTGAGACACTCTGGCTATTAGGATTTAGCAGATCCGCATGGGGCACAAGCAAGGTAGGTGCACACTGGAGAGCAGGTGACAAGCTGAAGAACGCAAATATTTTAGCGACAAACTAATCTTTAATTAAAACTGTTTGAGGACATTTAGGTTTAGATCTGACATCAACAAACAAAATTCAAAGTTAAAGTGATAAGGACGCCCAAGAAGAACATGCGCATTGAAGCCATAGTCATCACTTGGGATCGGTGGCTGCTGAATGCACCCTCGAAGTACTGTGGGAACCTCATGTGGGATTGAATGGTAGTGACTTAGAAATGATGCCGGCAATGACGTCCATTTCTTCGGGAAAACAGAGGCAAAGTAAGAAGCTGTCTGTAGGTTAAATTGTGTTGCACTGTGGTAAACTCGCACACCCCTGCACACATATTAAATCCCAGCTATACAGCTACACAAGCACATCAAATGCAGAATATTTTCAGTGTAAAGAATTGATGTTGCTGATCCTCCGCACGGTGAGAAGGTCGAGGCCCTCTCTCCCATTTACTATACAGCACTACTACTCATCCACAGGGTTTAGATGGGAGCTGGATGGTGTCTGGACACCCACAGTGTGCTAATCGCCTTGCAAGGTGGAGGGAGGAAACGCCATCACCCCTCGTCTCTGGTCCCCACTCTCCGGTGATGGGCTCCTTCTCACTGTTGGACCAGGAGACTGTTTCTCTCTCTCTTTCTCTGTGACAATAATTGATGGCCGCTCTCTGCTTAGGCCTGGACCTCTCTTCCATCCTTACCCTCTAATCTAATCTACTGCTCTCCTCACACATCTGGAGAGTTCCAATTCCTAGGCTGCAAGTAACTAACAGCCAACATCACTCAGCTTACAGAGCCAACTTTGTAAACCAGCCCGCAGACAACACTTCACTGTCCCTTCTTCACAGCACTTGGCCATTCTTGTTTCTGTCAGAAAGAGCACAATTGCTGCGGAGAGTGGCTTAGTCAATAATGCTGACTGCTTCAGATCACACGGTTTAATTGGGCTAGGTCAACTCATCCATTTAAAGTTGACAGAATGACTGGAATTAAACTGGATAATAGTAAAACTTGCTGTTTTTAACGATTTGATACAAGCATTGCAGCAACAAGTACTAATCAAGAAATGTACTACTATTGTTATTATTAATAATACAATTAGCTGTTCTTTTTCTTAAGGTATTATAGTTGTTTTTGAAATTGTTATGGTTAGTTTTCATATTAATAATAGTGATAATATTAATAATAAAAATGATAATGATAGTACTGCAAATAATAATAAAAGAGATATGACCAATATTAGTATCACCATTACTATCCAGTCGTTAGGTAACCACTTTTGTGCCAAACAAGTCTGTATGGCTAATAATAAACAGACTTTTACGGAAGGAATTTGAAGACCGGACTTACCGGTTGTGCAATTCAATGAAGCCTAAGATCACCAAAAATGAAGAAATGGTGCCCGTTGTATGATCGTTACTAATTTACCCCGAGTTAAGGAATGAGGTGCGACAAGGGAATATACCTATGCAGCGCAGTGATCCCCATGTTGGCACCGCCCCCGAGTACAGGGTCCCCCTCCCCGATGAGGCCCATCTCGCTCGTGTGTGTCTGCTGTCTAGGTGACAGGAGGTTGGTTAATGGCAACATATACTCTTTTCACAGTTTACATACTTACAGGCAAGTTGGAGGGAGCTATGGATACCGATTCATAAAAAATACAACAATCATCACACCTAAGGTTGGGGTACATTTTCAGATTGTTTGGCCTTCTCAGAGAATTTTGTAAGCATTCCTGGAAGTCTACGACCGTGACAAAGCCTGTTTTTTTATTTTATTTTTATATTTTTTTTAATCATTGCGCTTTGTATTGGGGTTGTGCCCTAAGCACTATAGGTAGCCACCTGTAAACACTCACGGCCAGCTTGGATTTTTGTTTTGCCAACACATCGGGAGCGGGTCATCTGATGAAGGCTGAAGACTGACCACTTTCACGGAGGACGAAGAAGACGCAGAGGCCAAGGGCTGCGGAGAGGGGAAATCCTGAGGCGGGGAGAGTCCCAGTAAGCCTCCCACCGAGGAGAGGGACAGCCTCGTAGAGGGGAGCACCGCAGAGGGGAGCACCGCAGAAGGGAGCAGCACAGACCGACAGGAGGAGAAAACTGTCCCGGAGGAAGAGAAGCAAGACCAGAAAGCCGGAGGGGACGCAGAAGCAGAGCCCAGGCAGCAGGAAACCATTCCCTCCCCCGAAAAAAGCCAGCTGCGTTTCCAGGTGAGGATCCCGGTGGTGGGGGAGTGGAACCGCACACCAGCATTTTGGCCAGGAGGCGCATACCAGGAACTGATCAGACCCGCTGTGCAGGACTCACTTTGGTGACCCGGGGCCTGAACTATATCTCCTGAGTCCTGACAACACCTGTTTAAATTACTGGTCTTTGCTACGGTGCTGCAGTTGCATCTGCTGGGGTCCCACTGTGCAAGAGGCCATCTATGTGAGGAAAAGTATGTGACTCACCTGACGGACGCCCTGGCCGCGGACCCCACGGCGTCTCTGGCTGCCCCTTGGAGGCCGCGAGGAGCTTTGAAGTGGGACCTGGCTGCTTCCGCGAGCTACAGTCAGACTGCAATTACAAGGGAGGCCGCAGGACACTTGAGCCGGGTTGCTGCGGTGGGCACGGACCTCCGAGGCAGCTGCAAACTCTTCCACTGGTGGCATCCGGAGCCTTCCGTCCACAAGGCAAGAGCTCCCGCCCTTGGCAGTGGCAATGAGTGCCAGGAAGGCACGTGTGTGAGGGTTTCCACATTCCACACGCAAGTACCTTTTCTAGGCCACGCTATTTTTCGTTGCAGTCTGGGATTTGTAGTCCTGTTTTATCACATCAGTAAGGCAACAGTAGAAGTCCCTAAAATACATTGGCGGTGTTTGTGAACTAGGAATAGGCTATTGAACTTTCTTGGCTTGAGGTTCACTTGAGTTGAATGAATCACAGACTCAGGAGTGACGGGAGATTTTGAGCAGGGACCCTTTTAGAATGGGCTGACCATTACGAGTGGATGATTTTCCCCACTTGGTGTACTGGATATTTCTTGCTTGAATGTGGCGAGAGCTCACCAAATGTATTTGGAATCTCTGCTTCAGATCTGACTGAAAGTGAAGCGCCAAAGGCGAACTAATTGGGACTAGCACTTCCGCTGCATTCATCACTCCGCACTTGGACTCGGGGGCAGAAGGCTGGGCTGAAGTACACCTCCCGGCTCAAATGTAGGGAGGACACCGCCCACAACGCTCCAAAGTGCCAAAGGCGCCATAATTGGAACTCGCGCTTCCGCTGAGCAAAGAGCAGGCCCATCTGCGCTCGTCAGCGTCCGACAGAGGCTGGGCTGGGCCCACCCTCTTAGTTTTAATTTCAAAAGTTAATTCTTATCAGCCACATTTTAAGCGTACAATTACACATTGTTTGCACAAAAAGTCATTTTAACCCATTATATACTGTGTCAGGGTTAGATGCCTAAGTAGGCCGCGCTCACCTTCTCACTTACCATAGACAAGGGATCTTGGGTAAAAACGAAGTCTGCATACATATATTTAAAGAAGTACTTGAATCCATTATGGGCAAGAGAAAGGTGGGGGGCAAAGGGTGGACACAGAACCTGGCCGCACAGCCATCGACTCCTTCCTAGTTAGAGCAGTAGGGGTCATTTCAAAGGAAATTGACCTCGCGGAAAGGCGTTTGTCACTGGGAACAATACATTTAGGAGAAGATATAGGGGGAAACCAGGATCCCCACGATCGTACACCGGTTTTCCATCCCACACTTAACAGCTTGGCTCTGACAGATGGAGACTCTTTAATAGAACCCATGACCCCATCAAGTAACAACCCCATATCCCCTTGTCACTCGCCCATCGTAAAAAGAAAGAAACGCTGTAGGATGGGGGCAGATAGCCACTTGGGCCCTATTTTGGGTGGAAATACAGTAGCCTCAGACTGGAAATACCTCACACCGCTCCTTGATAACCTGCTGAAACCCATCCTCTCAAAACTGGACAAACTGGAGTAAGAGGTGGGGAAAACTTTGGACTTCTGTAAGAAATCCCCCCTACTATCCAACCCCCTCAATCTAATGAACCCCGCGGTTCAGAACACCATCCCTAATACCCAAGACCACCCATCTGTCTCAAGGGGTGCAGATACCCTTGACCTGCAGGGAACGATTCTAAATACTATCACTGAGGTCATATCGCAAGGACAACCAAGAGCAGGTCAAGCTATAGCCCACCAAAGGATGTTAAGGGGGCCCCAAGATACTGAGCCCTCCAGAGCATGGGATCCTGCCTATATAAACAAACCACTGGACCACGCCCAAAGCGATGCCCACCCATGTCCAAAACAACCAGCTACAGGACATTACCCTACGTACCACCAGAAACATAGCCCAGCCCAGCTCCACCCAAGGGAACCTCTACCCACTGTTAACTTACCGCCAGAGTCATGTCCTTATATAATTATTATGACAAAAGTTCCCCTTTACGGGCTGGCCAGACAGAGTACCAAGCTGATCTTAAGAACAAAGTTATGCACTGGCTAGCTCAGAACAATCTTTTCTCAGTGGGAAATGCCAATCAGATAATACTTACCCGGAGAGTGGGATAGGTGGGCCCTCTAGGGAAAGACCAAGAGGCTGACTGTGTCATCATCAACTTTAGAAACCCTGGTATAGCTAGGGACATCCTGTGCAGGGACTCGTTTCGACCAAAAAATAGTAACTCACTGGAACTGTCCCCGTTAGGATTATTTTATAGACATCTGCAACCAGGATGCCAAATCTTCCCAAGCATACCACCAAGGTCTATGACGACATACCCAGGCGATAACACTCACAATGTACACCCCACTACTCTGATATCCCTAAGCAATAATTGTCAGATACTATCATCATTGTCAGCTAACGACTGACTGGGAGGAGAGGGATTTGCGGAGCAAAAGGGGGAGAAGCATAGGATAAAAGAACCATCTAATGATGGTACAGATCAGACCCCTAACATGCACCCATTAGTCCCTCAGGACAGGGAAGAGATGGGACCTGGGTCCGGGATCACAACAGACCCTGAGGGGGGGGGCTAAGAGAGGCACCCCCATTTGAAGCTAACATAGGTGGGGAGGACTTACGGACACAGGACCTTGACAGGAATATAACTGGACGCCATTATTTTGCTACGTGGAATGTGCAGGGTCTACGAGGTAAAATCATGTTGGAAGAATGGGGCTCACTCCTTAACAAGCTAGATGTGCTTTGCATTCAGGAAACCTGGTGCACCACACCCACCCATGTACTTGGTTTTACCGCAGACTCACTACTAGCTACACCATCCCCATCTGGAAGGGCAAAGGGGGGGCTTGTGATCCTTATCTCTAATAAACTTCCCATTGTGGTCAAAAAGACCCTGATGGAGACCTCACACTTTCAACTACTATGGGTGAGACATAAGAATAAGGCTGATATGGTCATCATTAACTTTTACAATAACATCTTTGACATCACTAGACACAAGGTTGTTCATGCACTGAAACAAAGCTTGGAAAAACTGTTAAAAACTATTGACGCCGACCCCATTATTATATGGGCTGGGGATTTTAATATCCAGCCCTGCACCCATACCTCCCCCGGTCGTGCGGATTTACTAATCCTTATGGGACAGGTTATTATCATTTTTCTCATAACGAGTATGGAGAAGCCCTTAACTTGATGCTATCTACCTACGATCTAACGCTCCTAGAATGTAAGCATGGTAACTCAGATGAAATCATCCCAACCCACATGGGTGCAAAATCAACCTCAGTTATTGACCACATCATCCTGTCATCTTTTGCACTTAGTAGCATAGACACGCCACAAACAATGGTGTCTCTCCTTAGTGACCATGATGTGATTGTTCTTCCTTTGCCATTCTGGGGGCCAAAGGATATATTCTATACTACTTCAAATCAGATTGAAGCATACAGATCAACGGGGGTGAGGCGGAAATTGGGGGCAAAGTGCCTGATGATATTCAACAGGACATTATATGTGGCTGCCATCAGGAAGTAAACTACTGTTTAAAGGAGGACACAGAGGCCACCAGGTTAATAAAATGTTTTGGGATTATTACCGCTTATATACAAGGGCTGCTGACATATAAACTTTCTCATCAACAGCCTCTGCATAAAAAGGGGTGGTTTGACCAGGCTTGCGCAAAAGCAAGGGGGGATCTTAAATTAGCTCTGCAGTCTTCACATAGAGACCCGGAAGGTATTAAGTCCCTGAGATCTATTTATAAGAAGACATTAGAATGCAGGAAACAGGAACTGAGGGAGGATGCATGGTCTAAACTTGCCAAGGCAACAGAGACCAACAATACTAAATTGTTCTGGGCAACTATTAATACCCCCTTTCTTTCAGAATGGATGCCCCCAGATCTGGGTACTAGCGTAGACTGTGTAACACAGGTGACCCATTTTACAGAGGTCTTTCAGAAAGGAATGGGGCCACTAGATCTAACTAGACAGGACTCTCGGGAACAAGCTTACTTCCCAGAGATCATGATAGATGAGGTTTGTTCTGCAATCCAGGCAGGTGCAGAAGGCAAGGCTCCTGGACCAGACGGTGTCCTCTTGGACATCTTTAAACATAATACTTCCCTCTGGGTCCCAATCTTGTCTAGAATTTGCAATCTGGCCCTATCTGGTGACTTTGTGCCATCTTGGTACACATCCATCATAATACCTATTTACAAGAAGGGGGAAAAATCAAACCCAAAAAACTATCGCCCAATCTCACTGCTGGACTCGTCTTTGAAAACATGTAGTAGAATAATCCTGGAAAGACTAACGGACTGGGTGGAGGAAAATAATATCTTGTCACCGGTCCAGTATGGCTTTAGGAAAGGTCTAGGAACTGTAGAGCAGTGTGTTAACCTAGACCTAATTATAGGTAAATACACCAAGGCTAAGAAAGGCGCCCTATACCTATGCTTTGCTGACCTTAGTAGTGCCTTTGACCTTGTTGAACATGCACTTCTGTGGTCCTCCCTATTAGAGATAGGCATCCCAAGGTATATCATCAACTTCTTGGCCGACCTGTATAACAATCTGACATGCAGAGTACGCTTCGGCCAACAAGGTGAATGTACCCCCCCCCTTTGAGATAGGTAGAGGTATCCGCCAAGGCTGTGTCCTTGCCCCGCTACTGTTTTCCCTGTACATCAATGGAGTAGACAGACAACCCATATGTGGCCGGTCACCCAGCACCTGCTCTACTCTATGCAGATGATGTAGTCATGATCTCCAGAACCCTTGTGGGGCTCCAAAAGCTGATGAGTGGGTCTGAACATTTTATGACATCCAAGGGTATGATTATTAATAAAACTAAAACATTTACTATGGCCTGTGGTAAGAAGATAGAAAAAATGCAGAAGATTCTATATCCAGAATAAGGAGATCAGTACAGTAGACTGCTTTAACTACTTAGGGGTACTATTTGCTAGTAATGGTAAATGGGATCAACAGACTTGCACAGGAGGAATCAAACACAGAAGTAATTCAGGAGCCATTTTTAGATTCGCAAGCAAATTAGGGAGCCGCCCCATAGACACCATGTTGGAAATTTATAAGGCCAGAGTAATCTCCACGGTTGCCTATGATGCTGGGGTGTGGGGTCATACTAAAATGACTCCCCTACAAGTAGAAGAGAATAGCTTCCTGAAATGTATGCTATACCTACCTTCTTCAGCTTCTAACTGATCTACACACCAAGAAGTGGGCCTACAATATCTGGAAGATGTGTTGCGGGTCAGACCCCTGCTCTTATGGCATAGTATATGGTCTAAGGAAGTAACTGGCTTCACTAAAAACCTAATACTGGATTGTTTGGGTCTGGATAACGTCATGAGCATTCCTTGGATAGCTTTTATTGAATTTTATTTTAAAACCTTTTTTGATATATCTATTATACAGAATCCAGAGGATGCACTGACCTTCCCCAAAAAACCCATTAAGGAAACATTTATAAAAGCCAAGGGGGACATAAGGAAGATAGACAAAGCTACCAAATCCACCGTTGGTTTTTATCTAGCCTATTCTACTAATGTAGGTAGATTTGTCTATCTCTCCATGGTCACTAACCCGCAGCACAGGTTTGTTTTAAGCAGGTTTAGGCTGGGCATAGGCTTGCGTTAGGCACTGTCCTCTAGAGACAGATAGATGCCCTTGTGACACAGTGAGTAAACAAGGCACTTTACATTTTATTCTATTCTGTAGTTTCTCTGAATATATTTGAGCCTTTTACCTTAAACCTGTGTTCCAACTATTCCACATAAGAACTCACCAGGAAGCACTGAAACTCTTGTTGGCCTTAGATTCTCCATATATATGCTATAGAGTACCAAATTTTATTATAAAAGCCTTGCACATCAGGAAAGGTCTTACCATACCCTGAAGTCTGTACTTATGTTTTAGTCATTTTTTATTATTTAAATTGTTTATCTTGATTCTTGTGCCATCATTTATGTATTTTATTGTATACACCATGAACTTTTATGGCTTAATTTTGGTATAGCCGAATAAAGATTATGAACTGAACTGAACTGAACTGAGATAACAAATGACACTTTTATCCACTTTCATTGTACCTAATTAACTCTTCTATGAAGGATGGAAAGATGAGATGGCCAGTGTGGGAGCAGCAGACCACAGCCGATGTCCGTGCTAGCGCAGGTGTTTTAATAAACATTATTAATGAGTGTTCACGTATTCTGAGTAATGGATTTGTGTAGAAAATATAATAACATAGAAAAATAATGCACGCATTTGAAAATGTGATTACAATGAGTGGCTGCCAATGTTCACGAATTGTACTTATTAATAGTCTATTACTATGAAATGTTGAGCGTATGTTTGACTAATGTTATGCATTTTGTATTAGCTTAATTAATTGTAGGCCTTAACTTAGCGAAGGTCTTGGCCTAGTTGCCAGGCCTCATGTCAAACTGTATTTCTTAACGTTTAATAAATGACTGTCCTAGAGAGTTAAACTGTAATTTTCCATTATATTGTGTAAATGTGCTGGCAGCTGAGAAGGTTTTCTCATGAGAACCGACTGCTAGAAGATGCTGTTCTTGCTAAATGTAACATTATATGTGTAATGTGTGTAAGACTGACTTTCTCAGGAGAAGAACAATGGAGACACTGACTGGAGTGGAAGCTGCAACAATATTGTTACCTGAAGAGCCAAATGATGAGAACATTGCAGGAAAAACCAATCAGCGACATGTGAACTGATTAATGGTAGAATTCATAGATTTGAAGTTTTAGTTTTATTGGACAAAGTGTGAACATGCAATCCCTTGACTAATAGGGATTTGGGAAGTAGTTTTAGTGAATTTAACTTAACGAGACTGCACCGAGGGAAGACAGCCCATTGCCCATTTTCTTGCTGACCGAAAGGTCATTATTTTCTTGTGCATCTTGACAAGAGACATGCTTAACTTTATTCCTTAAAGACTTTGCGTTTTCTGAACTTTGATGCTGAATCCTGATGCCTTGCTGATCGACTGATGTCCTGATGACGAAGACTATCTTAACTTGCTGATCCAATTGAGGGGAGATATTATTGTACCCGTATATGATATGCATATTTGTTTTTTCTTTCTAGGTACCAACCGCACTGTTTTGCGAGAGCCACAGTTAGATGTTTTTCCAAATTTGTGTTACTAAATTGTTTTGCAAGAAGCCCAACATGCTGATGCTAATCTGGTGTTAGTTAAGGACCCTCACTTATGAAAATCTGCTAATAAGGAATGATGCTCGCTAAGTTTCTTTGCTGAAGCTACCTGTATGTGATCTCGTTGGCAAAATTGTTCTTGTTATTAATTTGCACGGTAACCATAGAATGTGTAATAGTTCAAGCTTTGATTAGATTGCGCATACAGAAACAACACTGGCTGTCTAAAGCAGCGGAAGAAACGTATCATTTGATTTTGACGTTATTTTACATGACTTTAGCATTGTTAATATAGAGAAATAAATATTGTAACTTTTACTAAAATGGGTGGTTATTCATGAGTGAAAGGTCATGGTGTGTGACAATTACTGACTCCATTGATTATTAAAGTTAGCGATTAGCATTGATTATTTGTTATTGATTGATGAGTGATTATTGATCTGCATGTACTGGAGTTATGGTGGGATCATCTTAATTGCGAGTCCAAAGGTTCATCAACCTATTTGCATCCCCTTTTACGTTTACTTATTAAGGTCAAACGCGCTAACATCAGCAAAGACTGTGTAACCCACTCAGTCATTCATCTCTCCAGAATGCTGACTTTTTTATGCATTATTTGGTACTACTGTTTTTTTTTTTTTTTTTTTAAGATTTGCTCTTTCCTAATAAATAATAGCTTCCCTTAGCCGTCTTTGTTTTGGTAGGAACGTTAACAATACTTGCAACCATTTTCCGTTCAGCATGCAAGCACTTTGGCTAAAAGGTTTATTATATACAAAGCAGGTACGCTGGCCTCCGTGAAGAGACTTCACATTTCACGTGGAACTAGGATTTGTTAACTAATAGGAGAAAACCAAAACAAGTAAACAATGTTTTTATAGCCCAAAAATAAGGAAAACAAAAGGTGTCCCGGGGGGTGGGGGGGGGTCTGTCAATCACGGCAAGCCTTAAAAAAACAATGGATGGGCATTAGTGGTGCCATTTAATATACTATGGGCTCACTGAGCGAAAAGGTAGTGGTTGTGCGCCAGAACATCTTTCAAAGTAAAAACAATTAGTAATCGCGTTTCCATTAAAAAACTTGCAAAGGCTTTTTGTAAGCAAATTGATAAATTCCCAATCCACACCAAACGTGAAAGGGCGTGTTCGCCTCATCTCTGTTCTGTGTGCACATATGAGGATGGAGATTCCTCATGCAATTGTTGTCTGGTTTGGGCCTGGAAGGAGATTACAAACCAGGTCACTTTAATCATACTTTATCTCCAATCCGAAAGCGTGCAGGGCTAGCTGATGCTCCCAGTAAATGATTAATGCGGACCATAAAACAAATGACTACTTAATAAACCGATCTCTGGGCACGGAGCCTGCTGTTGGCAGAGGTTCTTGCATGTTCAGAAGCGACCTGAATTAAAGCATCTAATACGTGACATTGAAATTGCTTGGGCAATTTTATATTTTTCATTTGTAAGTATGGAGAAAACACCGGATCAGAAATGTTGCACATAGCAATAAGGAGGTGAATAGGTAGTGAGTTTCAGGTTGTTTACAGAGTAGGAGGAGATGGTGATTTAGGACATGAAGTGGTTGTGCCAGTGGCTGAATCAGATTGGCGAAGACATCACCAAAACAAGTTAACTTCTTCTATCACTAAATCAAGGCACAAAAGGTGTGCAAGAGGTGGGTGACTATCCATTTTATGTTTCTTGTTGCAACAAATGTCTTTCCAGAGTACAGCATCCATCATGTTTACCGTGCAGATAAGAAAGTAGGAGGCCTCAATGTCATCCATAAGTCATCCTGGTCCCGCACCTTTTGCTTTAGGTAAAGCAGAAAGAGGTGAAGCCATGAGGGGCAGAGCCAATGACAGTCTGATCAGTAATTTTGTCAATCACTGTTGCAAAAAAAATTGCAGAAAGGAAATATCTTCGTGGTCATGTTACTCCTGGCTCTGATTTTCCTAACCCTCATGGTCCTCGTCCTGTTTGTTCTCCTGGTCTTCTTAGTCCTAGTGATTCAGGTGCCCCTGGGGGTCCTTGTCCTTCTAGTGATCCTGCTCCTACTGCTGTGGGTTCCTGTTTTTCCCACCTATCATCCAGGAACCGCCTCCAAAACATTCACTCAGGATTTTATTATATTTTCTTTAGGTTTCCAGATTTTTAAACTGGACTCTGAATGTTTTTTCTTTGCTGGTGCTGATCACTTATAGGTTCTTTCCTCTGCCTGTTGCAGAGATCTATCTTTACCCAGCATGTTTCAAGGTACCACAGTCGAAAGCATGTTTTCATTTGGCTAGTTATAAACACTTATTATTAAGTACTAAATAAAGGGTCGTTGGTGTAATTACAGAGACAGGCACACCTTACATTCTTCATGGTATGCAAACAACCCACACATCTTACAAAAAGAGCTTGAGAGTGACAAAACGCACTTCCAAATTTTAGCATGCTTTTTTTTCTGGAATGGACTTCTGTCTGACATGAGGATGTTGTGATCTTTTGACATACAACTAATTCAAGCCTGGATGGACAAAAGGGACCTATTGATTGTCCTTTAGATGTGTCAAGTTCAGGCGCAAAGGAAAGTTTGAGATTCGTCCTGATGCTCTGCAGGGACCAAAGCATGTAGCTGGGTTTTGTATTTAGCACCAGGAGACTGTAAGATTGGGGGCACAGAAAGATTTGTAGAGCCCAAGGCCCTCATTATGATCTCAGCGGTTTTAACCGCAGAGATCTGCGCTGACTGTCAATAGAAGACCGCCAGCGCGACTACCCCCCACCGGCTGCATAATGTTTTCCCCGCTGGGCCGTAACATCGACAGCGGCTCCAAATGGGGCAGCGGCCAATGTTGGTGTGCGGCGGGTGCAGCTGCACCTGTCACGCAGATCACTGCCCGTAAACTGGGCACTGAACTGTGTGATGGGGCACTGCACAGGGGCCCCTGCAATGCCCATGCCAAGTGCATGGGCAGTGCAGGGGCCCCGGAGCACCCCTTCTGCAAGCCTTTGGAAAGGCTGGTGGCAGAAGGGATCATTATCCGAGGGGCAGCACTGCTTGCTGCGCTGCCCTGTCAGAAAATAATTCCCTCCACCATCCGGCTGCCTGTCGGCGGCAGCCTGGTGGTGGAGGAGGGCTGCCATAGGTGGCCCTCACTGTATTCATTATATGGCGGTTCAGACCGCCATGCTGGTGACGGTCTTTGCACCCTCTGCCGGCATGGCGGTCTGAACGGCCGGGGTTCATAATGACACCCTAAGTCTGGATCATGGATTCAGCTAAAGAACAACTGCTGGATCTGAGATCCTGCTGGATCTCTTGTTTTTCCACCATTTCCTAAGGGAAATGAGGTTTCCTTTTGATGATTAGGATGTCATGCAGAACCTTGAATGAGTTCATATCCACTGGATGGGGACAATTCAACCTTTACATTTAAATGCACTATGAATGAAGTTGTCTTGGAGCAAGTCTAAAGTACCTGGGCTGTCATTTTAATCTCTGTGGGTCACACTTATCACAGCTCTCGGCTTTGAAAGGAACCGCCTTGTCCTTGATGACTTGATTTTAAAAAACTGGCTGTAAAGATGCACAGCCCGGATCTCACAGGCATATGCAAGGTGATCGAAGCAAGTTCATGTCAACATTAACTTATAGCTCAGTGATATTCAATTGTCAAATCGATTCATGGCTGGATAAAGAGCAAACACAATGCTACAGGAGCTTGTTTTGTCTACCCGTTTCCGCCCCATCATCTCAAATTCTGCTGCAATTTGGTCTCAGTAAACAACCATTCGTTATGAAAGCTCGATTTCTGGGTTATTACTGCAAGCTCCGGGCAGCCCCTGAAGAATCACTCAAAGAGTTGATCTAGCATAGCATTCGGGAAAATACATTTAGATGGGAATCCAATGCGGGAACTGCAATGGAAATCTTGGGTGCCAAGATATCCTTGAACAAAATCTGGCCCCAAAGCTGACTTCCAAAATGCTAACTAAAAATGCAAAAATAAAATCAAGGGAAGAAGATTTGAAAGAGCTAGCTCAAAAAGCCCATGTTGATTTATGTGTGTGATTTATGTGTGACGCTCTATTGCAAGTAGGGAAAAGCTTCATAGTTATCCAGCTTCTTATAAACTGGCTCTCAAAAAGGATCTTATGAGGCTGTGACTAGTATTAATTCCCCTGAAAGCATACACATTTGGGCATCTAAAAGGCTCCACAGATCACAACTGTCGACTATGCAACTTTAGAAAAGAATCTGTATTACACGTAATTTGCATCTGTCCCGGCCTTAAGAGTCTAAGATGTGCTACTGGCTGAAACAGATATGTAGGCGCCTGGGCATCAATCAATGCAACAAAGCGGTTATAGCATGCTGGAGAGGTGTTGATGTACAACTCTCAGCTAGATGTTTGAAATTTCACAGGGTAGCACTCATGCTATTGAACTTGAGCAATAAGGCCAATTAAAAAGCTGCAGCTCCTGTCACAAAATTAAACCACTACTGATGTTCGCCTCTGTCGTACAGTCCTGTTACAGCTGGGCAAGGGACATTGGGCTCATGGCTAGACAGGCCACTTCTTTTGCACTATCTACTCTTTACGTTCTAAATGAGAGCCCGGAGTCTGCAACCAACATGTCGAACAAAGCTGCACAGGGCTCGCAAGTTTCATTTCCAATGCAACGTGTATTACATAGTAACTGATCTCAGTTTAGAATGTACTGGGACATGGTGAGGCTAGACATATCTATTTCCATGGTTACACTCTTCTGGGCGCTGCCATGCTGCCAGCTACTGATCAACTCTTGCTCTTCATAGTTCCTATGGCTATGGTCTATTGTCTTCAAACTTGTACTGTTCAATTGCTTTGACATAGTTTTATCCTGTTTTTAACCTGCCCAGTTGTTTTATGGCATATTGTTATGGTTTTAAGTAACTTCAAACAATACAATTTTGACATACACTGGAGGGAGGTGTATGAATGTTTCTTATTGCTACAGGTGATGAATTGTTAAGTGTCCCTCCCTGCCCTCCTACTGTGTTAATCTGAGAAAATGGCCGATACTGTGGTCAGATGGTCATGCCTTGAAGTACAGCATTATAAGATTTGCTTGGTGATGGAAGTCAGTGTGGGCACACACACTCAACAAAAAGACCTGTGACTGCAGAGAAAGTAAACATTACTTGCTCTTACAGGAGAGTGAAGGGAGCCAAGAGGCAGGCGGCGGAGACCAAGATGATACCCACTGTGCAGACCTGTTTCTCGAATGTCTTCATTTTGTAATTGCAGTGGATAATCAATGAGATCTGTATTACAAACAAAACTGCAAGCAATCCATAGATTCATTTAGAGGGACCCTAGAGAAACAGCTGGGTGAGGAGTATCTCAAAGGAATGGGACAGTGGAGCTCACTTGCACACAAACAGAGGTCGAGGTGAGTGAAAACAGTGAAGTGAGTTCAATTACTTCCTTGCACTACTATTCTGAAGTTCCACTCTTGTTGACACGGACACAGGCCTTTTCTTTTGCAGTTAGTGTATTTATGTATTTATGTCAGGGACATTGATTTTTTTTTTTTTAAATATACACTCATTTTGACCACTTGTCTTTGAAAAACAAAAACAATAAAGGTTGCTAATCTGTCTTGCCGCCATGGCTTGGTGGAGTGGTCAGCGTTGCGTAGGTTCAGAAAAAAGTGCTCCTGTGTTGTCACTGAAAGCATTTTGTGTGAGAATTTCCCATTGAAATTGGGCAAGCTCACTGCTAATGAGCAGGCCGAGCCAGTGCCTCTACTCTCCAAACAGGTAGCCCTCCCTCACCGACATTTAAATGAGGATACAAGTCTTCATCCAGCCTTTCTGCTCATGGGAGTAAATGCTTTTATGGAGGAGTGTGTGGAACCAACTCTAAGCCTTTCGTGGCAGCTTGGTGAGTGAGACTCTCACTTTTAGGGGAAGACTCACAATATTTGTTCCTCCCAAGTATTACCTATCTGCCGTATGTTTCAACGCATATATTGAAAACACACTGAATAAACATTGATTCAAGTGCATAGCATATTTACTAGCAATGTAGTGGTACTTTTAAGCAAGGTCCATGCTATGGTATTTTTGCAATGCTCATTCATTGAAGCGCCTTGGTGCAGACTTAAAAGAGAACACAGAAGAACTTGAACAGTTTGTGAATCCTGAAAAAAATGAGATTGCAGTTATTTTCCGAATTGAAGCAGATCGCTTTGAGGATGTACCTGGAGTCGGAGGACGTTTCTGGTTTTTGCTGCAGCTGTAGAAAGGCGCCATCACCACGTGTGACCGGGCAGGCTGTCGGAAGAGTCAGAAGATGTTGGCTCTGTGGTGCTTCACTCAAAGTTAAGACGATGATCCGGAGGCTGGAGCAGCAGCTCAAGGATTTCAGCATTCCATGAACAGTGGCTTGATCAAATTCCACTCAGCCTTTAGTCCTCTTGAAGGTTGTAAATTGATTGCCATAAATTGGGAAAAAGTAGTTTTTTGTTATGTACTCTACATGAAGAGCTGTGGAAGATACAATGTTTTATTGTGCGCTAGTTGTTGAGAGTGTCTGCTGTTTTTTATTTGACACTCCAGCCTGGAACCTGTTGCACCCAAGAGAAAGATGGGTGACTGGGGAGGACCTTATGGGTGCGCAGGTTTAAGAAACCTCAGGGCAAGTGTCACCTGCACAGACGGGTGAGTTGAGAGGCATTGTTGGCGTGCAACATACAATTGTTGTACTTCACACGTAAAGAGGTTGCAAATTTCAATGTGCTCTCTCTAGCCTAATTATCAAATACTAAACTTCACAATGGAGCATGTTAAAAGTAAGAAGTACACATGAACACTGACCAACTCAGCTTGTTAGTTTCTGCTTTGTTCACCTTTTCTATGGGCGGGTGGGCACCATTTGCCAGAATCGAGGAAACAGCCCTATTATAGGCTGTAAGCAGAGTAGAATGCTGCCTGCAGCGTATAGCATGCTCCTCCTCACACTGGCATGTTCTAATGTTCTTGGACAAGGGGGTGGCCTCCTGAAATGATCGTGTTGCTCATACTGGCTCCAGTGCCCTCAATTCTTGGCTCGGGAGAGATAAGCTCATTAAGAAGAGTAGAGGAGGCGGGGGCGGAAAGCAATTAAAATAATGACCTTCAGCCTAGCTGGCAGATAATAAATGCTGTTCAGAGGGGAAAAAAGCTAATGCAATTTCATTGCTGCTCTTCCACCGAAGCATATTCCATTTCGACAGCTTTGCTCCATAAGGGCGATACCATTTAAAACAGGAAGCTTTCGGCAGTTGAATGAGTGTCTGGGAGAAAGCTATAGAGTGGTACAACCCATCCTCGCTACTCTTCTTTCACTCCGTTTGCCCCCACATCTCTAGTTGGCGGGGACCAGCTACTACTCAGTAATGTGTACTGCCTTTCAGTAGAGCAGATGTGAAAACCTCTTCAGTGGATGACAGATGCCATTTGAGGTTTCAGCTCCTCCATGATGTACCAGTGAAAGTCCACAAACCATAATTATAAGGATATTTCGTTGATACAGAGATATATTTTATATAAGTACTGTGCAATGGTTTAGAACAGCGGATCATAAACATTTAACTCGTATGGACCCCCACTGTACATAAGTATATCCAGAACAAATGCTCTAATGTAAAAATATTTTCTTTCATTCACAATAAAAATAAAAAAAAATGTTTTCAATACTTGAATTTTGCTTCGTTAGTGTATGTTTTTTCTAAACGTCAGCGTATTAATTTTAGCATTATTCAATTTTGTAACAATCATAGCCCCCTGTGGAGGCCCAGCACACCCCAGGGGTCCGAGGACCAGAAATTTAAAACCACTGGTTTCGAATATTTCTGGAGAAGTAACACACAGTTGTGCAGAACAGGATAGTACAACTGAAATAGTGTTTGTTTGACAGTACATTTAAAAAAGAAATGCAGCATTGCACCTATGTGCGATGTCAAGCACTATTAATATTAACATACAATTGTATGTCTGTGCTGTGGAATACATTATTAGTATGGCGGGCATGACTCTGGAGTACTTCAGGGCTCCTAATGGTTGGCCTGTTTTGAGGGATTCTTTGATTAAGGGTTTTAACTGAGACATGTAGAGTATCTGCATGCACTGCATTGGAACAAGGAAAGCTGGAGTTCCCTAAATACTGGCAGGGTCTGAGGTGTGTCAGCCAAGTCAGTATTTCTGGTGGACTGGCTTTAGTGAAGGACATCTTTGTGCAGGATATGGCTCGCGGTGAATAGGGCAGAGGTGGATTTTGTGTTGAAAAGAGCTAAGCCTATACCGTTTTTCAATTTTTCTCTGAAGAAAGCGGCAATGTTGTAGTGTTTCTGGGTTTGGGGGTGCAGAAGTACTGCGGGCTATGGATCTTTACAGTACTTAGAACATTTTATCATAGGCTACAGATAGGGGACCAAAGACAGATTTCCTCTTGGATTTATTGTCAGGGCAGTGGTAGGGGCATGAATATTTCTAGCATTGGAGCACGCTTTAAAAATACATAGTTAAAGCCCATATAACTTTTGAGCCTTTGCTGACTAAATCAAATTTGATGTAGAGAAAAGATGGTTATCCATAACTAAAATCTTTCATTCACCTCTCCTTAGAGAAATCATTTCTACAGGGTGATGGAGAAGTTGAGCCTTCATGCCCATTCAATGATTGCCTTCCTTGAGCTCTGCTATTGGTGGTAATCAGTTGATGTTCCTTGCATGCTCCTTCCACCTGTAGCCTCTTCACTGTAATCATGCATATGAAGCACTGCAATTCAGTCCCTTCATTTCTTTAGTAGGTGTTGGGACACTATTTCTTTATTTTTCAAAAATATACATATGCCATAATTGGGTCTACCAGATTTCTTAATTTACACCTAACAATTTGTATTTAGTCTGAGATTTCCCTTTAAAATCATGGTTCTCAAATGAATTGGTTAATTGAAGAAAACAAAGATTAGATTTGCGCAGGGGCGGCTCCTCTGCTAAGGCTGAGGAGGGTTGTCCCGCTGGATTTACCAGAAAGGAAAAAATAAAATGATAATAATGTACACTACGTTATTACCATTTTATTTTTCCTGGTGGGGTGGGGCTGGAGGGAGAGGGCTGAAGGAGGGCTATGTGCACACAAAGTGTGCATGTCTTTTGGCCGGCCGTGTTGGGCCGGCCAAAAAGACATGTGAACTTTGCATGTTCTCTATACAGCTGTATAGCACAGCCCGGTAGAGAACATGCCCAGGCTCCCATTCCCAGTCTGACCAGCGAAGCAAGCCGCTCAGACCAATCACAACTCTGCTTTCAGCAGCGTTGTGATTGGCTGTGAGCCCGTGCAGCCGAGGAGAGGAAGAGGATGGAGGGGACTCAAACGCATCTCCCCTCAAAGGTAGTGTTTTTTTATTTTTTTTTAAATGCCCCCCCTTTCACCCCTTGTCCCGCCCTGCCACCCCTGTTAAGTCAGTCAGTTAGACATTGACAGGGATCACAAAGCTATCACAATACATCTGCTTCATAGTGCTCTCTGCAGAAAACAAAACATTGCTGCTACTATGCCAAAGGGCCACCAACAAAAACACTAACAACTTTTCATGTAAACCCCTATTCCCATCTAATGCATGATATGGAATGATTAGTCATGAATGGTGCAAACTTCATTAAGTCAAACCTAAGGCTGGTTAATGTAACATAGTAGTGCTGATCATTAATGTCCGTCTCATGCTATATAGAGAAGAGGGCAGACAATGGCTATGATTTTGAGTGTAATAACACGATCAAAGGATAAGTAATTGCATCTTGTGCACTGAGGAAAAATTGCATTTCGCTGAAAAAATCTCAGTTGACAACTGATTCAAAATTGAGTGGCAATAATACTTATTATTGTACAATGGTACTGAATTTCAACAAAACTTTCCTGTTGTTTTACAATACCATGATTTTATATAGTTATAAAAAATGATTTTCAGAAACACTTTTACACCGAGCACTTAACCTAATCCCAACTCTTATCCTAAGTTTGTATTCGAGTCCAGGTCCTAACACTAACCAAACCCAACATCTTGTTTCAGTCTACTCGGGCCTACTGACTACTTACTCCATTCAGTGGCGTAACATAGGCCCCCACAGCCACTGTGGTGCAGGGGGGGCCTGAGTTCCAGGGGTGACCCTCAGCACAGTACCCTAGCCGGAGAGCTCCCGAATTCGGAGGGGGGGCCTCTCCGTGTAGTTTACAGGGAGACCCCCTTTGATTTGGTTACAGTACTGGCACTAGTGCATTTAGAACGTACAAAAACTGGTCACTTAGCTAATCCTGAAGATCCCTCCGCGCCAGCCCATCTCTCTGCCTTCTCCATACCCTTCACTGCCTTTCCTGTTGAGAAACACGTAATTTGTAAAGCTCTTTACTTCTCGTCCACCATTCACTCACCCAAAGTTACATTTGCTTCTAATTTAAGCACTACGCCCATTCTCTGGCCCTGCAATCCTCTGGCCCTGCAATCCTCTGGTTCCTTCCCCTTCAGGTTCCCAGCCTAGGAAGACACCACCTTGGCAGATGCTCTTTCTCATACATCACCGCTAAGATATGGAATTTTATTCTTGCACATATCCACAGACCCCTAACCTCACTTGGTTGTTTCAGCATTCCCCTTATTTTTTTCTTTATATCTTTAGAGTACTGTCCCTTATCTGAGCTTTCTCCTCTTCCAGTGCCAGGATGCCTCTAGTGGGTATCAGTGCACCTTATAAATGTATATTGTTCATTTATTCATTCCTTTACCCTGATCCTCATCGATTGTCCCCTGCCACTAAAGGTGAGGAGGTAATGAGCAGACGGATGAATGTGTGAAGGGAATTGACACCTTGATGAAAGCCGTAGACCCTCAGTGGCTGAGATGAGGACCAACAAATGTTGGTATGAATGAGAGAGGGGGTTTAGGGCACTAATATCTGAAGTTTAACCCACAGTTGATTTTTAGCCTGTCAGGAGGGCCTGATAATTAACATTTGTATAGGTACTCACCGAGACAGCTTTATACACCAGATCCCTAGAGAAAGAAAATAAATCTCTCCGCCCAGGATGTTGGTCGGCACCCAGACATAGTAGCATGCCCAATGATAAAGCATGACAATATTTAGTGTATGAGGTGAGAAAGGAGACTGGAATTTTCAGATTGTCCGATGAACCTCTGTGCCTCTGTTGAGTGCGTTAGAGGTTTATGGCTAGGGAGGAAAAGGACAAGTTGAAACCTCCCGTCCCCAAGTGGCTGTGGTAGTTGTAAGACTTTTGCCAGAACTTCTGAAGTTTTCTGTTTACAGTAAATGCAAGAAATGATGATGTTTTTCCCCCATGTTTTGAGATTTTCAGAGCATTTTGGTAAATAAAATGAACAAGCCAAAACATCACCTTGGCTTCCAACTGGATATCAATGTCTGCTTTTTGGAAATATCTGGAGTTGGTAGGTGTTAGAAATGGGGTCTCTAGTTGGCAGTCAGTTTACACCCTGTCCAAGTAAGGACCCTCACTCTAGTCAGGTTAAGGGAGTTACACTCCTAAGATAACCCCTGCTCACCTCCATGGTAGCTTGGCACGAGCAGTCAGGCTTATCTCAGAGGCAATGTGTTAAGTATTTGTACCCACACACAGTAACACATTGAAAACACTACAAATGGACATCACAGTAGTTTAGAAGAATAGCCTTTATTTATCGAAGTAAAACAAGACCAAACTGACAAACGTCCAACCTCCATAAGCAAAGATATGACATTTAAAAGATTAAATCCCAATAAAAGCACTTAGAAACACAATAGCTCCAACTCGTGCTATCACAGCATCATAATGGAGTGGTTCCCAACAGTCCGACGCCACTCATGAGGGAGTGCAGCACCGGTCACAGAGTCGCACAGACACCAGGTACAGTGCCTTAGGTACGAGGCAGAGTCGAAGACGTGGCACGGAGTTGGGGAGGTGAGACGTCACTGGAGCCGGTGTGTTGTCAGTTCTGTAATGCTGGAGGTGAGGTATCTGTTTCTTATGGAGGCAGCAGAGTTGAAGTGGTGTTGGCAGTGAGGTATGAGTTTTTATGATTCGGCCGGGTCAAATAGTCAAGCTGGTCGAGGCACGATGAGGTGACTTTGCAGTTTCACGGTCATGCCAGAGGGGCTGCGGCAGAGTCAGGTGTCATGGACATCGGTGACACAGCACTCAGGGCTCACAATGTTGTGGGACTTCAGAAGCGCTGTGGCGGTGTCAGACCTGCGGTGTCAGTTACGGTCGTCTCACTTCGTCGGGGACCACAGCTTTGGGTGCAGGCAGGGGTCTGGAGTCAGACAGCAGCACTGGTTTTGGAGTCGCCCGGAGTTGGTGTGCCTGTTTCTTCTTGTTTTTCTGCCAAAGCAAGAGTACCCAGGGGTTGACAGGTGAAGTCTTTGATGTCCCCAAGCTCAGTCAAGCCCTTGGAGAAACTACACAGCAAAGTCCAGTCTTTGTGCTCTCCAAAGCAGAAGCAGCAACTGCAGCCAACCTAGCAATGCACACACTGCAAAGGGGCAGTACTCCTGCTCACAGCTCTTCAGCTGTTCTCCTTGGCAGAGTCTCCTCTTGATCCAGAAGTATTCTAAAAGTCTGTTTTTTTGGGTCCAATACTTATACTCATGTTTGCCATTGAATTAGGCAAACTTCAAAGGAAAGTCTTTGTAGTGCAAAAGACCCTTCCTTTCCTGCCCTGGTCCAGAACACACTCTAGGAGGTTGGAGACTGCATTGTCTAAGGACAGGCACAGCCCTATTCAGGTGCAAGTGTCAGCTCCTCCTAGCACTCTAGCCCAGGAAGAACAATCAGGATATGCAGGGCACACCTCAGCTTCCTTTGTGTGACTGTCTAGAGTGAATTCACAACCATCCCAAATGTCATGCTGACCCAGACGTGTATTCCACAGCCAGGAAGACGCACAGACTAGTAAAGAAAGAAAATGCTCACTTTCCAAAAGTGGCATTTTCAAACACACAATTTAAAAACCACCTTCATTAAAAGATGTATTTTTAAATTTTGAGTTCAGAGACCCCAAAATCCAAATCTCAATCTGCTCCCAATGGGAAATTACACTTAAGAGATATTTCAAGGCAATCCCCGTGTTAACCTGTGGGAGAGACAGACCTTGCAATAGTGAAAACTGCATTTGGCAGTATTTCACTATCAGGACATTTAAAACATACTAGTACATGTCCTACCTTTTGAATACACTGCACACTGCCTATGGGGTTAACTTGGGCATACCATAGGGGTGCCTTACATGTACTAAAAGGGAAGGTTTGTGCCTGGCAAGTGGGTGCATTTAACATAGCAGGTCGACATAGCAGTTTAAAACTGCCCACACAGACATTGCAATGGCAAGTCTGAGACATGTTTACAGGGCTACTAATGTGGGTGGCACAACCAGTGCTGGAGGCCCACTAGTAGCATTTGATTTACAGGCCCTGGCCATACATGGTGCACTATACTAGGTGCTTACTAGTAAACCAAATATGCCAATCATGGATAACCAATTGTAATCACAATTTACACAGGGAGCACTTGCACTTTAACACTGATCAGCAGTGGTAAAGTACCCAGAGTACCAAAACCAGCACACAGTCATAAATACAGGAGGAAGAGGCAAAAAGACAGGTGGAAACCCTGCAAAAAGGGCCATATCCAACAGTGGGTATCCCAAGGTGCCGATCTGCCCCTTGACCAAATCCTCCCGACATCCTCTATGGAAGCTCATTTATCAGAAATATTCCTTGACATATGGATCCCTGCTCATTGAAAATCCACATATATATGATACCCCCACACTCTGGAAGCCTGGGGGAAAGCATACATGGGTCAAGACTTGGCATGGGCTTCATCCTGCATGATGAAGACTCAAGAGAAAAACTTTCAGAAAAACAGATGAAGGTTATGGTCAATATTTAGAACTCAGAGGAAGAAACCTTAGGACGTGTAGATGTTAATATATGGTTGTGGTGTGCTTTCATACAGCCCATGGGTTATTCTTAAAACCAAAAGACAATTATGGTAAACTAGCATTTAGCTTCCAACTGCTTTCCAAATTTCCCAAGTGTACTACACCCAGTTTTTTGCCAGTGGACTTCCAGAAGCCATTAAAAACCTTTATATGTCTCTTATCCCCACATTCGGGAGACCCAAAAGAATATAGAGGGAGTGCCAAGCCTTAGCAGGGGTATGTTTATGCAGAGGTGAGACTGAAGGCAATTACTGTGTTTTGAAAAATAAATGCTGAAAATCTATACATGTTATGTTTTATGCTGGTAGGTGGGTGAATTGTCTTCTCTTATTATCTATATAATCCTGCAGGATATCAGGTGGCACAGACAGCAGTGTCCAGCTGTTACTAGGCTGCTGTACTGTGCTATATATGATTTGTTCTGCTAACCATCCAGTCAGGGCAAGAGAGGTCTGGCTTCCAGAAATAGATTTCTTATGTCGTACAGGCTGAAATGAAAAACAACACAGAATTTGGGTGTACAAGGAGGACAAAGAAGTACCTGTGTTTAAGCAAACTACTGCAGATTTGTATTTACAAAGCTCTGGCACAAAGGTGCCCAAACTCTCCAACACTGAAAGAGTCAACAATGTGCCCGCTTTCTAAAAACTCCTTTTTGATACCCTTTTTCATGCTTACTTAATCAGAATGTGCACTTCCATAGCTCCCCTTACCTCTACACCTCCCAACAACCTGATTCCGCATGGGCTGAACTCCTTCTCCATAACTTACCTCCTGAACCTCTTAGCTAATGCTACCAAAAGCTTTAAGCACAAACTGATCAAGCAACACCTTGAAGCTCTCACAGCTGACATCCATTACAACATCTCCAAAGGCCTAAATAAAACCGATCTCATCTTCCACGCATCCTGACCCGTGAAATGGTGCACAATCATATGCTCCTAAATATTAGTAAATCCTCCAACATCCCATACGGGTGAAAACTGGCAATATCTAATTCTCCGACTTCCAATGGCAATGCCACCATAACCATCTACAACAATGGAATTATCATGATCCAAGATAAGGACATCAACCTACATTCCTTTGATTCCATATTCCCTACACTATGTAATGCTGTCCACCTTACACCCAACTGTCCCTCACAAACCCAACCTTCATCACAGTCTTAAACACAGGATGAAAAGTGTACGAGACCCTCTAGTCATTCCAACCCTAGCCCCCCTTCATCACACATTCTGTCCTTGTGACCTCCCTGACAAAGCCTGCCTCCTCTATCCCTCTGGAATGCTTTACACACCCTCACTTGGTAAACCACCCAGCCAAGTCAAGGACTAAAACCAGACCCGCTCCTAGCAACAACACCTACCCTAAACCTCAACCCATCAGCAAACTGTCAACTCTGACTCAAACCAACCCACATCTCTGACCTCTCCCTCCCATGCCTTCCGTAATGCAGACCTAAAGACACCCACACCTGGCATTCCTAATCTGTCCCTAGCCCATTTTACTCTTGATGAAGGCAAATGTACAAAGGTGCTCACTAAATTCCCACTCCAGTCCAGCTCTAACCAGGGAAGAAACGCGTGGCAACTCAAACCTCACTCTCACTGACCTATAACCCTCTGATCTGGAATGCCACACACATAATAATTCTCATCTCAACTACTCCTCACTCTCCCTACTGAACCCTGTGTTTATGACTGAATTAAAGGAGCGACTATCTCACATGGAAGATCAACTCAATAAAGTAACGCTGGGCATCAACAAAATCCTAATGATCCTTATATCTGATCCTGTGCTTGGTCAAATGCCACAACTCCATTCCCCCTACATCTTTAAACAACTCCCAGGAATGCCTGAGATCCAGCTCCATAGCTGGCTCACAGCTCCTCTCAAAAACCTAACCTGGAGGCTGAAAAGATTGAGCCCCCCAGTCCTGAGCCATTTCAGTGTAAAGCAACAGACTTAGCCAAAGGTTATGACCTGATACCAACCCAGGACAACCCCACCTCTAAGATCCAGGTGATCACCAGAATTGGGAGTGACAGTAAACCCACAAGAATTGCTAGATCACCAACCCACCACATCAATATCCCCCAAGCACCTCCTGCACAGAAGCACAACAGCAGCAGTAATATCATCTGCATGCTCCCAGACTGCAGATCAGCAGCCAAACATGCAATGGATCTAGCTAAAGCCATCCTAAACCATGACATTGACGTTGCATTCATCACAGAAACATGGCTAAATTACTCCTCCCATCATCCTAGTCCCATCATCAAGAAAGACAGAGAGAACCGCCAAAGTGGTGACATAGCCATTATCCACAAGAACAGAATCCACATGGCAGAAACAGACATTCTTACCTACCTCATATTTGAACTTCTTAGCAAGAACATAATGATGAAGAACAATAAAAGAACAAAATGTCACCTCCTTTACCACCCACCAGGCAATGCATTTTCCTTCGGTGAACACCTATGGGAAATGATATTGCACTGCTCACTCTCCAACAACAATAACATAATCCTAGGCGACTTCAATCTACACTGGAACAATGAGAAAGACACACGTATCCACTACCTAAATTAACTCTTACTCCGCAAAGACCTTCTCCAGTACTGCTAAGGCCGAACACATACCAGAGGTGCAACTCAGGATGTTATCATAGCCCACAAAGCAGCAGTAAATATTGAGAAAATCCTACTAGTTGATTGGTTGGATCATCAAGTCATCATGTTCCAAATGCACCAAATGGAATTACCCCCTGTTCAAACTAAGAACACTGCACAATGGTTTTGCAACATATGTTCGATACCCCTGGCTGATCTGGAAGACAGAATGTTGTCTCTACTCCCCCCCCCCCCCCCCCCCAAACTGATAACCTCTCCACAGATTATTAGGCATCCCACTGTCACTCAACAATGTCAACCTTCTGAGACCAATTAGCACCCCTGAAACCAAAATATTTGGAGATACTCCCTAGCGATCCCGGTCTCAATGCTGAAACAAGACAACCTAGAGCTGCAGAAAGGCTTTGGAGAAGAAAATCTTCCACAACCCACCTTCAATAGCTCAGAGTAGAAAGCAGGAAATGCAGAACACACCTCATAAAAGAAAAAGCTGCACTAGTCCGCAGAGCACTAGATAAAGCAAAGAACCTCCACAAAGAACTTTTCAACTTTATTAAACAACAAACTTCGAAACCAGCAAAACAACATCCTCATGTCTCTAAAGAACATTGTGACAAAATTGCAAAGTTCTTCAGTGATAAAATCACAAAGACCAAACTCTCTCTAGAACTCCACACCGTGCCATCCACTGGAAACCTCCTCTAAGAATTGCGGGAGTCAGTACCTCTTCGCTCTCTTTGAGCTCCAAAGGAGCAGACACCCTCTTTGAACCCTCAGGGTGCAATAGAATCCTAGGTTCCCCCTCAAGTCACAGGAGCTGGCGGGTGTTCAACTCTCTCATGAAGGAGGACATCTCAAGGATGATTGCAAATGCCAAGCCCCCATACCTAGCAGACCGTCTTTTGGCCTCCCTGGTGAAGAGTCTCAACCACACCCTAACACCTCTCTGGACTAAGTTAATAAGCAGCTCACTCAGCATTTGGGTGATGCCCAACTGCTTTAAACTAGGTCAAGTCAACCCCTTGCTGGGAAAAAAAAAACACAGGTGCTGGCCTGGATTACCTCAACAACTTCAGGCCCATCTCCAACCTTCCCTTCCTGTCAAAAAATCTTCAGAAATGCGTTCTCCCCAACTCATCCACCACATTGATTGCAACAATCTTTACTTCACTTTCGGAAAAGTCCCAAACTGACTTTTCACAACCACCTAAAACTCAACCAAGACGTGATGGAAATCATTCTCCTGTCCAACAATGGACAAATCACACAGGTCCAAAAGTGGCTAAATACCATCAGTGCTTTTCACTACAAATTGACTCTTGCTGAATCTGTCAAATCTTTGGAGCTCACCCTGTACCCAAGCCTGAACAATACATCGAAAATTGCTTTCTACAAACCCAAAACTCCCACACAAAATCAAGCCCTTCCTCCCGAATATTCTAAAAACCGCCCCACAAGTGATGGTGATGTCTAGACTGGACTATGGGAACGCCAACCTCACTGGCACCACGAAGTTGCACTTAGGTCCACTAAGAGCCACACTAAATGCAGCAGCAAGGATGGTCACTGGAGTAAAAAGACACAATCATATTCCCCCTCCCTAATAAATCTAAAGTGGCTCCCGATTTTTAAATCTGCCTGTCTCACTCACAAAGTCATTGACACTGGAAAACCAGTCTACCAGTCTACCTTGTGTCCAAACTCACAAAGTCAGGGTCTTTAATTTAAAAAGCACCAGCCCTCTTCTTATCATCCCACCCAAAAACGTAAACGAAAAGCCCTTGCACGCTCCTTCTCTGGGAATGCCCCCAAAATCTTGTACTCTCTCCCAGTTCATAACCGGATTAATCCCTTCTTCATGATCTTCAAAGGGTAATTGAAATATCTTCTCCTTAATCAGCACCTCAACCCTTCGGACTATAACACCTAGCACACAACTGGAATCTTCTCTTCCAACTATATAGTGTCTTTTTATTTCCTCTCTAAGAACTGCTCCGATTCAACTCTCAGCCAGTTTTTTTTTTTACGTTATAAACAATGTCTTTTTGCAAGGTCTTCTTGAACTGCCTTTACTATGTCTGTAACACGCTCTGATACCCTCGGGTCTTACCAGCTCTGTATAAAACACTTTAAATAATTACATAAATAAATAAAATGCAGCACTTCTGCTTTTCCTCAGTGCAATTTTAAGTGTATTGAATTTATCTGCCTCGGAAGGATGGCAGGGTCTGAGTGGAATTCAAAATCATGACCTGCAGATTGCAACAGATGTCAGTGGCTAGCCTTTAACTATCAGTCATCTTACCACTGAACACCCTAACCTTATGCAGTGGTGATCAACAACCACATAACATATTTACTAGATCTGTATAGCCCCCATGAAATGTGAACCTGTCCTAAAGCACTCTGCCATTTTCCTGCAACATATGCCACCTATAATAAGCCCAAGCCATGTTGCTGGCTGCTCGCAGACGTAAAATATACTCACTGAGTAGAGCAAATCTAGAGAGATAGGAAAACTAATTAAAATGCTGTTCCCAGGATACCAGGCTCTGACCTATAAAGCATTATTCCAGTAGCTTCACAATTAATCTCACCTGAGCCAGAAAACCATTAATTCATCCTTCCTAACAAGGAGCGCCAGTATATGACATTCACATTTCTGACAATGCCACGGTTTGTCAGTAGCGTTCGCGAGCATTGAAGCAGCGCCTTCATTTTAATTAAACACCGTTTTCTCAAAATATAACTTTCTGGCTTTGTGGCTCGGCGCCTGCACTTTTATTATGTTCCACTCATGCTGGGCTTCTTTATTGTATTTTTTAATATATCTGCACAATACGGCCCTCATTCCGAGTGCAGAGATTTCGATCCCCTTGTTTGAGTTCTGTGATAATTATCGCCACCACAATCCTCCAATTACATTTCGCCACCAAAAAAAGGTGTCAGAAATTATCAAAGAAAAGTGCGGCGAAAATGAGATGCATAAGGACACTGGAGCTGTAAATACTGATTCCGCGTGTTTAACGCATTTAACCTCTGAATAAGATGCTTTGAACACACCTTGTAAATACCCCATCCCGGGGCAACAGTATTTACATAACAGTATGATACACTAAATATCACCCGCTTTCGAGACCCACTCAGTACCTGGACCAGATTATTCCGTGGCATGCGCTGATTTTCTGCATTTTCCTAAACACCGGTCAGTGTTGCCACCACCTAAAGGTTGGAGATCATTGCCAGCATCAACTGAGAATGAGAGCATCTGTGCTTGCCTCTAAATAGGACTGACTAGAGGAGGGCCTGTGTGGTGAACTGGAGATAGTTACACACTAAGCCCTACCGCATGCACTTGGCCCTTTTAGGTAAATCTACATAGATCAGAACCTCCCACATCTAAAACTGAATTTCCACAACACCATCCAAAGGGTGCCAATTAAACTATTTGTGCGTAAGCAAAGTACAGGTCTGTTTATAGATCAGGCATCAACAAATGGACACGCCTGTCTCTTTCGAAGGGCCTTTGTACCACTAGACTGATTTTAAAATTTGAACTTAAGAAATGGCTGTACTGACGACCTTAATACATACAGTCCCCCCACAGCCAGCCTTTACCACGGAGTGACATACATTAACTGCTTATTCACATGTACATTGAGTCCTGTCCCACTGGTGCATCACATGCTTTTGTGGAGAGGGGGCTAAAGTGTTGCAGTATTATTTCTTTCTTGCACAACCTTTTCTCAAGCAGCAAAATTGCTTTATCAGCACCTCTCTGTGCTATTGTCGCACATGAGTCTGCCTTGATTGGTGTTGTATAAATCATTCACAACACTGTTTACATTACACCACTTTCCATTCTGTGCTTCCATGGCCTGGACAACATTTTATGCTCAGTCGGGTCAAAACACGTTATTTGTTCCTTGCATACTGAACCAGCTTCTTACAACCCAATCCATCTTGTAACATGCATAGCATGTTTATCATCATCTCTTGCATGTCTCCTGGCTTTTAAAATTCTTAAACACAACTTCATCCATGTTATAAGCATACTAGTTAAGTTGTGACCTCCTTTCAAGAGAGCAAAACTGGAATCTTGAGATACACTATCAGAAGGTGGTCTGTGGAATCACAGCCCTGCCCTGTAAGCCTCCTCTAATAAACACAGCTGTCAACAGATCCTTGAATGCAAGTTTTTACTATGTGGTTTGTTCTTTCTGCCTAACCAACAGCATGGTACAAGGATATGTAATCAAAGGAAATGCCTATTGCCCACAGAGAATTAAATTCTGATGTTAACTGATCACTTGCATCACTAATGATATTCATAGCAAAACCTCTGCTGAATACATTTCTAAGTAACTTGATCGCATTTGTAGTCTGAGGCTACTCTACAAAACGAAACTTGGACATTTCGAGAAATGAGCTAATAGGTAATGGTTTCTGGACACATATGGAATAGATCCATGAAAGTAAAGGCCATTGAGAGATTCAGTGTCCACTGCCACTGGAAACTACACCTGATTTTATTTGCCGAATTAGAAACTGAACATCCTCTAATCAATTGTAAGTCAGTGTCCACTTCAAGTTGCCAAATTTGTTTATTAATTTCCTCTCTATTCATTCTTTAATGGCTTTGTGTGCTTCAGATACGAAACCAGTTTTCCCCTATGTAAATCACCATCTTCAAAAGACAAATCTGCAATATCATTCTAAAATCCTGCAAGTCTGTTGCAAGAAAACACTCTGCATTGTAGTTATCTCTTCTGACTCTAACCCTAAGGAAGAATAAGAGGACAGAAGCAAGACCTGCTTTGTCTATGAAAGATTACTTTTCTGTCTGCATTCAGGTGCCAAAAATGAACTAAATTTTGTTTTCTTCTATGCCTTTAGCCTTAGTCTTTTTCATAACTCCCCTCTTCTCATAGCTGTACAAATCCTTAGTCTTCAGAAGTTGTCACTATCTTGACAGCCTGAGGAAGAAATGTGGGATTTGGAATTAGCCACTGTATTTCTCTTTATGCTCAAGATATATCTTCACATCCCTTATTTATAGTCAACATAACAGGCCTGTCACAGGCTCTGTTGTGGTAAGTGTCAATCTATCTTTTATCACCGTCCTTATGGTACTGGTTGATTCTTTGACAGCTTGGAAACCCACATTGCTTGCACATTTGTTACTTCAAGCAATAGCTTGTGTTCTACATTTCAGTCTGAAAAACAACAAACAGCACAAATACTTTGCCCAACTCCTCTTTAGTAATTTGCTTAGCAAGACATACTCTCCTTTACTCATGCATATAGCACTGCCCTTAACCGCACTTTGATGACAAAAACTATTTTACCAGCCTATCGCCATCATCGCTTTATCCTTGAACTTTCACTGAATGCAGCTTTCGAAGTCTTTTTTGTAGTCAAGTGCAACAACAACACTCCACCATACCGCAAGTGGAACAAGATCTCCAAGGAACACCTGATCTCCAACCTTGCACAAGCTCAGCCTCCCATCACCAACGACCCCAACACTGGCGCCCACAACATCACACGATGGCTAGAAACCTGCGCTGACTCCCTCGCCCCTTTGAAAACAAACAACAACACCCACACCATCAAGACCGCCCCCTGGTTCACCACAGAACTCCAGTCTTCCAAACGAGAATGCTGAAAAATTGAGAAAGCCTGGCGCCAAGAACCCTCAATAAGCAACTTCTCCGTCCTCAAAACAGCCATGCGCAAACACCACCAACTCATCCGGACCACCAAACGGTCCTTTATACAAAGAACGCATAGACAACAACACACACAACAGCAAGGAACTCTTTGCCATCATTAAAGAACTCACCAAATCCAAATCCTGCACCATCGACCCTCCACACTTCCAAGACCTCTGCAACTCCCTCTCCAACTATTTCCACCACAAAATCACAGACATACATGACAGTTTCACATCTTCAGCACCCACTATCACCACCACCGACACAACCAACACCACAACACCCTACCTCACCAACCGACTGAACACCTGGACCCCCACCAATGACAAAGAAATCGGCAAAACCATGAACTCAATCCACTCAGGCTCCCCAACAGACCCTTGCCCCCACCACATTTTCAACAAGGCCAGCCAAATCATCCCTCCCCAGGTCAGTGCCGTCATCAACAGTTCCTTCGACACCGCAACCTTCCCAGATATTTGGAAGCATGCCGAAGTCCACGCTCTTCTCAAAAAAACCAAAGCAGACCTTGAAGACCTCACAAACTACCAACCCATTTCTCTTCTCCCCTTCCCCGCAAAAGTTGCTGAGAAGATGGTAAACGCACAGCTGTCTCGCTTCCTCAAAGAAAACAACATACTTGACGCCTCCCAGTCTGGATTCTGCAAGAACCACAGCACTGAGACTGCCCCCATCGCCTGCACAGACGACATCAGGACCAGAGTGGACAAGGGCAAGACCGTTGCCCTCATCCTCCTAGACCTCTCTGCAGCTTTTGACACTGTATGCCACCAAACCCTCTGTGCACGCCTTTTCGACGCCGGAATTCGCCACAAGGTCCTGGACTGGCTCACCTCCCTCCTCTCCGAAAGAACCCAAAGAGTTTGCCTCCCTCCTTTCCGGTCTACAGCCACCAACATCATCTGTGGGGTGCCCCAAGAATCCTCCCTCAGCCCCACCCTCTTCAACATCTACATGGCTCCTCTCACCAACATCCTCCGCACCCATGGCATCACCATCATCTCATCTGCTGACGACACCCAGCTCATCATCTCCCTCACCAGGAACCCAGCCACCGCCAAGATTAACCTGTACGCCGGACTCCTCGACATTGCCAAATGGATGACAACAAGCCACCTCAAATTGAACTCAAACAAAACAGAGATCATCATCTTTGGCCACAACAAGACAGCATGGAACGACTCCTGGTGGCTCACCACCCTCGGACCACCCCCAACACCCACGACCCACACACGCAACCTTGGCATTGTACTGGACTCATCTCTCTCCATGACCCAACAAATCAACACCATATCATCCTCCTGCTTCAACACCCTTCGCATGCTACACAAGACTTTCAAATGGATTTCTTTAGAAACAAGAAGAACAGTCACCCACGCCCTCATTAGCAGCAGACTGGACTACGGCAACACCCTCTATGCAGGGACCACAGCCAAGCTTCAAAGAAAACTCCTGCGGTTCCAGAACGCAGCAGCACGTCTCATCCTCAACCTCCCTCGCCAGAAACACATATCCACCCACCTCAGATCCCTACACTGGTTGCCCATCAACAAAAGGATCATTTTCAAAGTCCTCGTCCACGGTCACAAAGCCCTCCACGACACTGGACCGGCCTACCTCAACGAACGAATAAACGTTCAAATACCAACTCGACAGCTCTGCTCCGCCGACCTCGCCTTCGCTACAGTCCACCACATCCGACGCACCACCTCCGGCGGCAGATCCTTCTCCCACCTCGCCGCCAAGACCTGGAACTCCCGCCCACACACCTACGCAAGACCCAGGACCTCCTAACCTTCAGAAAGCACCTAAAAACATGGCTTTTTTGAGCAGTAAACGCCCGGCCTCCCAGCGCCTTGAGACCCTACCGGGTGAGTAGTGTGCTTAAGAAATTATTTGATTGATTGTGTGATATCACAGATAACGGATGCTGAAGCACAGGAGGGGCTTTCTCACAAAGCCATTGACCAGCCAAATGTATCCTGTCAACAATCTTACTTTCATACCTTATACAATTAAAATTCAGTTTCAGAAAACGTGTGAGGCACTGCCTCGGAATCCAATCCTGATGTGGATCATTTCAATGGATCAGCTCAAAAACACTCATGATTTTTAGGAAAAAAAAGCTGTGATGTAACCTATCTTTGAGTTGTAGGAGGACTCTAAGCTCACTGCCAGAGATGTGACTTAAGTGAGCAATTGCAATGCTTTGAATTATTATCTTTTGAATTATTATCTTTTGAACTATTATCTTTTGAATTATGTTTTGAGTTTGAAACTTTGCAAGGCAATTTAGGACTTCCAGGCTCGAAAAACGAGTCAAACCAGATTGGGCAATGGCGACACCTTGTATTTATACTTCTGAGTGGTAAATCACCTGTGCTATGATGTGCTTTAAAAAAATCAAGCTGTCATTATTACTCTGCACCTTGTTCCTTACCATACTGACTTGTAAAGTACTCCTCTTCCAATATTAGAAGTGAACACTTATTTTGAGGCCTTGCTTGGGAGCTCCCAGAGTAACTGAAGTCATTAAGTACTGTTCTATTGATGCCAACATACCATTGGACTCCAAACTGGTTTAGCAAGTAATCTCTTTCATCACTTAATTCTAAGGGCAGAGAGGAAGAGCAGACTAGGGCTTACTCAAGGAGGCGGTATGGGCCAGAAACTCAGAACACAGCACTTTTCAACCTTTGTGGACACCACTGAAATTAGGGATTAACTTTATACAAGGATTTTATTACATAGAAGCTAAATAATACACATAAAATGAAGGTTACCAAAACAAACCAGATCTTCCAGCAAGGGACCTGAATACAAATATATTTGTAGAGCATAGGCACTAAGCACTATATATATTATAATGTTAGGTCAGTGCAATGCTTTTTCAATGATGCTTGCAGATAGTTTGCGGCTCTCTACACAGTTTGAAGACTTGGCAGGAAATGTGCCTGCACAAGATTTGTTCTCTCCGGTACAGTTCACGTGCTACACTGTCCGGGAGCTACACTTCAAAGCGGGACTGAATCTGGGGATTGCACACCACTTTATAGCTGGTCCATAGTTGTGAGGTTTCTGGAAGTTTTCTGTGGTGCACACAGAACGTGAAAAGACCCATAATGAAGCCCATCTCCCATACTGTTATGTTATTTGGATTTGTACAATGTCAGCTCATCCCCAAAGTGGGATCCTGGTGCTGCAGATGTCGAAAACCAAAAGAGCCTCCTGAACAGTTAAAATGACCACCAGCTGAGCCACACAGACTGCGTGGTCTACCATACAGCAGGATCAGAATAACCAGATTTTTAGCATTTTGAGGAGGGGGTACTGAGAATCTACCCTTGAAGAAGACATGTAAAAAGGCCTCCTTGTTGCTATGAATTATGTTCCCACCACTGCCAGGCCTACAAAACCTTCGTAGAGATGGAAGAAGACTCTCCCTCAAAGAAGGGACACTTAGGGTGCCCAGCTCGACCTCAGGGGAACACTTCGGGGTCTCAGTCCTCTAACAGGGAGATCCAACATAGGGCTTGAATGTTTGTCAGCCTCACTGGGAAAAAAACATATAAAACACAGTGACTGCACAGCTGGGAAAACAATGTCCCCCCAAAACCATATGGGGTGGGGGAGGGGTTGGGAGCCGTAGGTTCCGTTCCAATACATATTAAAGGGGCTATCAAGGCCAAATTCATGTCTCTAGCAAATGGGTTTTGATAGAAACTGAATTAGAAATAGAGGCACGGGTCAGCGGAAATGTGTAGGTTAAGTACTGTTCCATAAAATGCATTGTAGAAAAAAAACACGGAGCTCTTTAATTGAACTTCTGGAGTTAATCAAGTACCAACCTATAGACCTTTTGGTATTCACATGGAAACCTTTTATCTCATCAAACATGGCTGCTAATAGGGCGGCTTTTGAAATATATCCTTGTATCCCCATTAGTGTACTTTCACGCCCCGGGTGCCAAGCACTAGGCCTTGCACTGCCGTCAATCTGCCCTGCGGCTTCACTCTTTCTAAATGTGATTAAAGCATCCATTAGTGCCTGCTCTCCACTTGAAGGGGTCACTTGCATTGAACTGCACTCACTGAGAGTTCCAGTGGGCGGAAAATGAATTGATTTTAAAGGTGGGGGTAGTCAGTGTTGCACAGTTTGCTTTTCAAGAAATGTGAATACATTGATAATCGGGTATCTGCAATGTGCAGTAAAATGCAATTGATACTTACAATATATTTGTATAGAAGAAAATCGAATTGCATTGGAAGGGGGGGGGGGGGGGCGCAAGGTGTGTACAGGATATAATGCCAGAATATAATGATCGAAATGTCGTCCTCCAACAAAATCGTGATATAAATATGACAACTAAATAATCATGAAACTAGGTATATATATGTAGATGAGTATAATTTTGCTACGCTTAATTCCATATATATGTACATTCATGATATGTTTATATTCGAGGTATGTGAGTGTGTACCTAACTGTAGGTACTTACCTTCATGATAGTTTGGCTGTCGATATTTTTTAACACAAAATAAAGAACATAAAAACTTTAGTACAGAGTGCGTGAGCAAACCAGAAATAGACATTTTGTATAAATATGGGAACCTGCAATCAATATACCTGATATTAGGCCAATGCATGCGACATACCACCGATGATGTAATATTGTAGTAGACAGTACATTCAAAACAGCTGGGTTCACCAGACAAAATTACATTGTTTTTAGTTTACACAGTACATTAAACTAGTATAGAAGGCTTTGCTCAGAGAGCTGTGGTGCTAATGTAACTAAGCCTCATCCATTAGCCCGCCGACCCCACCCCACCCCACCTTTTTGCAAACATGAATAGTGAATGTCAGGCTCAAAAAAAGGTCAGCCTGACAGACACTCTTCATGTTCAGGCCAGGCAGCCAGGCGCTTTACATGCACTAAATCAGAAGGCACCTGGCTGCGTGAGCTAATCTCTGCCAGAATAAATGTTTCACAGACCTGTGGGTTTGACCACCTCAGCCTGACAAAATGCTTGGAGATCCTCCTTCTCTTGATGATGTGAGACATCACAGATAGACTCACACCTAGGTGCTTCAGTTGCTTCAGTTGTAAGCCCTGAAGTGTCCGTGGCTGATTTTGCATCAGTGACTCTTGTCACAGAGTGGGGTGGGATTAGCAGTTTCACTGACCCCATCCCACTGTGTGATGAGTGAGGGACTGCCTACTCCTCTCATTTGCTGACCCACAACAAGGTCAGTCAATCAGAAGACGGGACAGTCCCAGTCCTCCAGGAACAATCAAACCATTGTGGCTGGTAAGATAATCTTTAAATGTTTGGAGCATGTATGCATGCTGTGAATCGGTGTGTGTATGCCAGAGATCCAATGAATGATTTAAAATCAAGTAAAAATCACCATCCCAGAGTATAGCCTGCAGGAATAAAGGACTGCATTTGTTCCAGAGCAGCTTTATGAATCGTGGTTCTTTAATGTTTGTCCCGTATACATTAATGAGAGTGATATGTCTGCCTCCTAGGATCCTTTGAACTAGATAATATTTGTCTTCAGTCTCATTTGTAGGATTTAATAGACAAAAGGGTGGCCCATGTCTAAAGATGATCGCAATGCCTACAAAGTAGCAGGAATAGGATGACGTCCTGGTTACTCCATTTTGCTACTAAACTCTCTTTGGAGTGTCTAGCTAAGTGAGTTTCCACAAGTAACGCCACATATGTATGATGGCAATCTAAGTAAGACCTGTTGTGTTTTGGAGGGATTATTTAGCTCCCTTACATTCCAAGTAATATGGTAGACTGTGAGTAGACATTTGTTACTAGTTACCAGTGGTTATTGACAATATTTGTTGCCTACCTAAGCATGTTATTACATGCACTTGCCACAGGTGTCAGGCCTATATTGTACACATGGTTAACGTTTTGTTCTCTGTACATGAGAAAAACTTTCTTAGAAACCACCACTAACACCAGACACCCTAACCAGCTAGTACATCTCACCCACCCGTTTACCCAAAATATAAAATTCTAAACAATTAAAATGAGCAAACCTAAAACAAGGCATCTAAAGAAGAACATGGCTTTCCCTTAGAAGAACCATACACTCTTGCTTTACAACACCTCCAGATATGTAGGTGCATGCCAAGGAATTTTATCAACTCAGACCACACCTGACAAATACGACTATTACCATAAATCCACACGTCTGTATCCTATCCTTTGTGGGTAACACAAAGCAGTGGCTTTGATGCTATGATGTCTGAAGAGATCTGTCCTAGAGGGTCAAACAAGAGGTAAGTTGTGAAGTATAGTGTCCCCTGTAGATTAATATCCATCAATTATCTTTCTCTAGTTTAATAAACTTTTTATACTTTTCCCTATATTTGACCATCAGGAGATCTCCGCCCTAATGGCAGTGATCTTGCTTTTGGTAGTGGAAAAAGTTTTTAAAAAAAAGTTTATTAAACTTGAAAAAATAGTAGAACTATTTTTGTTAAATATTAATGTAACAATATATATTTGTTTTAACTGTCGAGTGAAAGAAAAATTGCTACAGCACTATTAACCTAATTTTGAATGAAATACATAATTAATTTAAATATATTTAAATTAAATTCATTTTTTTGAGGTTCAAATTAGAGAGAACTTCCCAACTAAAGTAAAATTATTTGTATTTTAATAAAACATGTTAAATTAATTTTTGTTCAAAAAAGGCTACTAAAATATTTTTAAATTTGATGTTTTTGGGAGATAATTTTTTAACATTATATTAAAATATTTTAAAATTAAATCTTTTTATTGTAGATCGTGTTTTATCATTATCTTAAATGTGTATATATTTTTAAATTGTTAAAATAAAAGCCCAAAGGAAATAATGTTAAATTAAAATATTTAAAATCTATACTGCCATTGATGTCTGTGGGCGGGTGTTGTAGTACCAGTGGTTGGCTTTGTGTGGTGTTAGACTTATTCCATCTCTGAGCTGGAGAAAACTTGCTACTGCTTTGGTGCCTTTCTGGCTTAAATACCTTTTAAACTGCAGTTTGTGAATAGCAGTGGGCTTACTCTTTTCTAGGTAGGTGGGTCCCCATCCCTCCACAAACCCTTCCTTAATCCCTCCGTACTCCGCCCTTAAAGCCATCTTTTTTCTAGTAAGCATGTCCCATTTTTCAGCCCCATTTTTCATTCCCCTCCTCCGGCCCTACCAATTTTATTACTAAGTAGCAAAGATACATTTGCGAGGATCTCCACATACGAAAGAGTGTAGAGTTGATGATTTACGTGTATGTTTGTGAAAAGTATGTTGTTGCTCTTTAGCAGTACTAATGTAGTGCTACCGAAAGCAATTTATAAATGGGCCTTCTAGAGTTAATTGAGCATCACTTAACTGGATTTCCAGTGATGGACATTAAGTTCCTGCTCGAGATGGTGAGAAGGGCATACACTCTACGATGATGTGCACGTGTTTAGTAAATTTCATTATTTTAAAATGAGCGAGGAATGGCATTGCGTTGGTGAATCATTCGTTTTTTTAGCTTCATGGGAAGCTATTCATGCCTTGCTTCCTATACTACACGGGTGAAGTTTTGGGATGTTGTTTCCATCATGTGAGAGTTCTCTCCTCTCCCTTGCCATGCTGGGAACTGTATTCAGTCCTTAACGTTCAATACGCAGGCAATGCAGTGCGGCTGAGCCCCAGGTGCTGGTCTAGTGCTTCAAGAACGGTCAGTTGCAGTGCGGGTCAAGTCCAAGCCAGCACATCTTGACTCGTCCTTTCTTTGTATGGATCGAAATGATTTCAAACACATTTATTTCACCCTTAATACACAGAATGTTTCATGTTTCTCATTAGATACAATGGGATTTTCTGTTGCCCAGGGCAAAGAAGTGCTTGTGGAGAATTTGGAGCACCCCTTTATATCCAGCAGAAACACCACTACCCTGAATGTAACAATGCTACTGATGTGGTCTTCATAAGTTGCATATCCTCATTACCAGTACTTGTGAAGAATCAGAAACTTTGTATTTCCTTAAATGACACTACCAGAGTGGTCTTCTTCTTGTTTCAGAGCATATCATCACTCTTGCACGTATCACCATCAGAAAAACAGTGAATGGAGGAGTCTTGTACGTTGTCCATGAAAGATGCAGTACTTTTGAGAACACCTGAACTTCATGGAATGGATTTTAAATACTTGGGCCCCGATTTATACTTTTTTTGCGCCGCATTACCGTCATTTTTTTACACAAAAGCGTCGCAAACGTACAAAATACAAATGTACTTTGTAAGTTTGCGCTGCTTTTGCGCCAGTAAACAACGGTAATGCGGCGCAAAAAAAGTATAAATCAGGGCCTTGGTTTCATGTTTGCAATCCCCATAGACCAATACCCCCCTCAATAATCCGCTGCTACAGGCATGGCGCCATGAAGCCTTGCACTGTTATCATCTTTGCACATGCACTTTCTTTTGCTTAATGCATTCATCTTAGTTCAAGTCATCGATCTTCTAAGTCAGTCATTTACTGTGTTGACCAACTTTATTTGCTACCATGCTGCATATTTTGTAACTACGGGAAGGTAATCTAATTGTCTAGTATCCTTGGGCAGAAAAGATTACCCTGAAACTGATGCAATTGTGTCTTCTCATTCATTTGAGTGTATAAGGTTATCATTTAAAATGTAACATATGTTGTGGGTCTTTCTACAAAGCAGCCAGCTCTTCAGTTAGAGGACTCACTAAATATCCAGTGATCCAGCAGTGGATCTGTTGATCAGTTATGGTTTTATCCTGGATGATCAATTCTTATGGAAACTTGTTTGCCTCATTTGCCATGTTTCTTCTGGCAGCACACTAATCACCCAGTAAGGAAGCATCCTAAAAAAAAGCACCTCAGGTAGAGACTGAAGTAGCCTGCAGTAGAAGGGCAACTGTTTTCAGGCTTCTGGTGGTCAGTGACCCACTGATGCCCATTGTTAGTGACAGTCAGGGGAGGAGTGCAAGAAAGACACAGCAGCTACTGGGGAATAGTCCTGGAATCATAAACCAGTTTGGTAACTGTGCTTTAACTTGGAAATTGTATGGCTGTAAGTTGTGCTAGTTTGGAGACACATAAATGAAATACATGATCAGCATATTGGAGAGGAACAGAGAAAGAAGAAAAATGTCATGGACAACGTCATACGGTACATCACATGCACATAGCTTCTAACATGCCTCTATGTCATGATTGCTAATGGCCCTTCATAATCCTTTGTTCCAAGATAGTGTGTGTTTTTTATCAGAACAAATTAGCTTACTTGGTATTGTCTGAGTCGATGGTATGAAAGAGCTTTTCTAGTTCTTCCTCGTTGAGAGTTCCATCAGAGAAAAAAGTCTGGAACTCATCCAGGGACAGCTTGCCATCATCTGTAAATGAAAGAGGAAGTATGTGTTATTTTCATCGTCGGTAATAGATGCCATTCAATATATTTTAAAGATAAAAAGACGACCCGTTCTTCACTATGGAATGATAAGTTTCCTGGTCCCAGATGAAGGGAGGAGGCATTATCTGAAATTAATGTGAAAGGGTTGTTATTCTCCAGTGCCTTTGTTTTTCATGTATTCATACGAGTAAATAACAAAAAAATGAAGTGTCATGCATCCTCTTCACAGGCTCTTTCTCTGGAGAGTCAAATATACTAAGAATGTGTGAGAGGGAATCGTACCTCGAAGCAGACAATGGTTTATTGAAAAGAATGGGGCAATCATGCTGCATTCTCTTAATCTTGTTGGTATTTTTTAGTTGCTTTTGTATATCAACGAAAATCAACGAAGACTGATCAAAACAGTGAAACATTAGCTTAAGGCAATGTCAGGCCTTCTAAGCAAGATTCATCCCCTGAAGAAACCGATCTGTGTTCACACATTGCTGGCGTCCCAGTCATTCACAACTCTATTATTAATACGACTAGGAAGAAAACAGCATTAACACAGTTGTGTACAAAATCATGAATACAAAAAACAATTGGTTACAAAAATAAGTGACAAACTAAACAATATAGTTTATTCCAAAAATCAATTAAGGTCAAACACCACAGGAGGAGCCACAGAGAGGCTCCGGTCACTATAGGGTCGCGTCTGCAAGTTACACCCACTAACTGCAGCCACCAAAGCCATGTGCAGCTAACTCACCTGGAGTGGGCTGCAACCTCTGCCAGTTCCCGCAGATGCGGTGGTTTCAGGAACTCCTGGTTGCCAGCTTGCCCTGCTGGAGCAGTTAAGATTGATTTTGAGCTTGTCTGCCCCGGGGAACTAGCTGCTAACTTAAAGTCCACAGTGTTCCAGCACTACTGCGCTAAGTTGGAGTCAAAAGTGGACTCTTGAGTCTCAGACTACCAATACTGAATGTAGAATAACAACTAATGCTAGAGCGAGGAGGGAGTGGGACAGGAAACTGCCAAAGAAACGCTAGTGCCCCATTTTACAGGGGACTGTGTAAATGTTTGTGAATGTCATATTTTTCCTCTGTGTGGTTAGCGGTAGAAATAAAATACTTTTCTTTTTTCATAAAAGTGAGCATTTGGATGGACAATGATCTACTGCTACTGCTCCTCACTGGTGAGTGGTCAGCCTGTGTTCACTAATCTGGATCCACCTCCCTTTCTTGGACTGCTCGGGCCAATCTATCCTGAGAGTCCAGTGCAGAAGGGGTACTTGGCCCAGTTGCTCAGGATCCATAGTAAGTCACATCCTGGGGCATCAGGAGTAAAAGACCTGCACCCACATGGTTGGGCACAGTAACCCCTGTGTGCCCTGTGCCCCTCTGAAAGGGGATCTGACAGACAAACATTCTTAATGCTTACAGAAGACCTCACATGTTTGAAGATGTTTGAAATTCTATTGATCTAATATACAGTCTAACTTCACGCTGTAAGACGAGAACAAAAGTTTGCATCAGGAATTCAAGGCAATGCACAAAAGTCTTTAAAAAGCATACTTGATAATCGGGGATGGTGGCTCGCCTCAAAATACCACATAACTCATTTACACCTATCCTTCAAATAGAATTCCTTCATATATTTGGAATCCCCGTAAATTCACGTCACACTTTCAATTTGTTTTCAAATTGCTTGTCAAAATTGCAAAATGTATCTATGAAATAGTCAACATGCGTTTAGCAAACGCTGCAGCATCAGGGCTGTAAATATGAAACTAATTCAGGAGTGAGTACAACTACAGAACATAATGGAACAAAAAAATTGAGGCTATAGAAATTGTAGATAAGTATTTGCAAAGTAATATAATGGCGTCAATAAAGTGTGGGGAGCCTCAAAATGCAAGTTGTTCGCACTTTCAGTATAAATACTAAAAGAATGTATTTCAAAATGGTATTCCGAGCGTACAATAATCACCCTCGTGTTTAGTTTTCTTATTCTTATATTTCAATGTTTTTGTCTCTATTTTTCATTCTGACCACAAAAGACCGAACTATGATGTAACCTTTGTCTTTGGGATGGCTCTGACAAATAATGAATATATGTTCTGTTAAATTGCATAATTGTAGATAATCTTAATTTGTTTCACAATTTAGGCCTGGATACACCATTCAAAGCCTGAATATATGTCAAGTTACAATGGGTTATAAAGTGCAAGGTTTCAAGGGACAGAAGATATGCTTTATTTCTTGCAAAGTGATTACGGAGATTGAGTGAGACTATGCAAGCACTTCAAGTACTCTTCCTATAGAAACTAAGTGGCTTATTTACAAGCCCCTAGCGTCACTGGAGCGTTACTTTCAGCAACCCTCTGGTATTGCTGTGCCCATTTCCATATTTACAAAGCGGTGCAAAGCCATTTTTGCGTAGCTTAACGCCACCTTGAAAATATGGCCCCCCGATGCAGTTTTCTGCGGCTGATGGGCGTGCAATGGGCCTTACTATGGTCATTTCCACACAACACCCATTGCTTGTGACACTGCCTCAGATTTATGAGAAATTGTAACTCTGAAACAGCGCCTAAAACTAACGCCACTCTAGCGGTGGTGTTAGAGTGGTGCAACGAGGAGAAATAATTGTATTTCCCCTTGTTTTTCCTTTTTTCTGTGTGTGCTGCATTCTGCAGCACACATAGAAAAAGCAAAACACCATTAATGATTTTCTGTGCAGGAAGGGTGTCCCTTCGTGCACATAAAAAATCATTCAATAATGACGATTTGCTACTTCTCACTTTTGGGCATGGCAGATGATTAGTAAATTGCTTAAACAACTATGGTCCGTTTTTCAGATTCCAGTTGGGGTTTTCCAGAGTTTTCCTTACTTTTTGAAATTCCTGCCTTCAGTGTTTATGCACCTTGTTTTCCCACAGCGTGCACAATCATTTTTCCAGTTTTAAAAAAAAACATCTTACTTTAATTTCAGAGCTTTTATAGCAGTCGTATTTCATTTAAAGCAGAAATATTACAGGATATATATTACACACTTTCACTTGTAACTGCATTTTAAGCTCTGAATTCTCACTTGTTTAGACAACTTTAATTGGTGCGTGGATTTATTTTCATTTTTCTTTTAACAATGTATTCATTAATCGTTCCTCGATTATATGACATTTGTAGAGGTGGACTCTTTTGTCCACAAGGTGCTTCTTTCACAACTATCATTTTTTTAATTGTACCATATTAATTTCGACAGTGGCTTTCTAAATTACATAAAAACCTGGTTCTTACATCGTGACCCAATTTTATCTCTGTTTTTCCATTCGTTCTTGGAAATGGTGATGCTGCTGTGGGACTGTACATAACTGCAAGGTACCCTGGCAAGTGTGACATCTTTAGCCAAGCCTAGACCAGCATCATGCTTACCTTTAATTGTATCTTTGTTGGTACGATCTTGAAAACTCCTGCATACAAAGTGATGCTTACAACTCAGCTAAAACAGATTCAAGATTAATTCTCTCAAATTGTCTACAATTTAAAACAAAGCAAAGAGGTCTCGGCTCAGCCTGCCAAAGGCTTTGCCAATGCTTGTGCCAATTGGCACACATGGCTGACAATCTTAAAATGCTCTGTGAAACGTGCATAGGTCTGTCGTGATGCATATGGCCATTTTTAACAGAGCGTTCGGACGTGGTGGCAAATTAAAATGTAAAAAACATTCTGCAAACAAAGCTCAATTGTTGTATTTAATTGCCTTCTAGTAGGAGTTTCTATGCAAATTCACCAGCAATTACTGAAAAAGATTGACCTGGAGGTTAAACAGTGTTTAGCCTGTAATGGCAATCGGGAAATTGCTAAACTAAATGAGTATGGCAGTTTTTATCTCAACACAACATCTACATATAATTGTATCTAATTAAACAGCACAATACCCTATGATGTGTGTAACTGCAAACTTCTCTGTAGCCAGTGCAATAAAAAAAAAAACCAGTTCAAGCTTCATTTTTGCAATGGTGTCTCCTAAAGAGTACAACAACACTGAGGGAAGCTTGGCCCTTCTGACCCTCTTATGGGAGGACTCCATGGTTCTCATTTAGGGGTCCCTGGCTTCCTCCCGGATACCCCAACACCTCCTTTGCGACCCCTAGCATCAGAGGTGTCATAAGCAGTCCCAAGCAAGAAGGTAAACGGTCTCTTGATGAGCACTGTTTACATTCTGCTGCTGTCACTGGGCTTCAATGATTTAACATAAATTCAGCAGAGGAATGCCTCTCTTCTAAATAAACCAAAAAGGGAAATAAAAATACACATTTTTGAACATCTTATTTCTTTATTGTGAAAAGATGAACAATTATGTTAGAACCATACATTCAGTCTTGTGCTTAGTAATAGTGATTTTGGCAATTATAAATAACGTTTTAACAATCATAGAAATATCGCAAACAATAACATTTTTTGTTCAGCAGCACAATAACCTCATTTTCAAAAGAAAATAAATAAGTAATGTTCCTCTGGCATATCATGTCAGTGTCTTAGAATGCAGCTGCTTATAAAATAGGCATGCATTTGGGTTAGTGACTGTTCTATTACATGCACTGTGGAACTATTATGGGGTTCTTAAAGTCTGGACAAAGGTCATATGAGATAATTTCTTGTGATGTCACTGAGGTCAAAGGTTGTATGATGTCAATTCCGCTACCTCTGGCATTTTGGTGAATCAACGTCCATGGAGAGCTCACCAGCTGACAAAGTCTAGAACCAGAGTTTGATGCTTCCAACTAAAGCTGCCCCGTCAAGTCTCCAAACGCTAGCCTATGCCCTGATGGACCTACAAGCTATGTTGCCGTGGGAGGAGCACTGCTACTGTGCATTTTCCATAGAGTACATACATCAGCATCCACATTAAGTCACTTATTTGCAAGTGAAACAGCCACATTTAAATTGAGGAAATCCACCTCTTGAAGCTATTCACTCCTGCAGCAGGGTTTAGCACAGACTGCTAATTACTTCTATGATGCAAAATCGAGCTCGATGCCCAAGAAACTGGTACATCATTAGTTATATGCCTTGATGCGGTTTATGTGACAGGATCCACTATGTAAAATTGTCAAGAAAGAAGAAAAACACTACTTTATGCATTCATCTGAACCACACTACATTCCACCCATACCTTCCTTATCACCCCACAAGCAAAGTTGGGGAATGTACCACTTGCTTACCAAAGCCCAGAAAGGTATGTCTTTATTTATTTGTGCATTTTTATTTAACACAGACATTATTGAAAGGTGTTAAAACACTTTCAAAAACAGGTTTCATTACGAGAGATACAAAGTTACAAACGATTGTTTGTTGAAATCATTACAAAAGGCACACAATGGTGGGTCCAAACAGATATGTGCTCATTTTGATCTTTAGAAAGGCACAGACTTAAAGATTGTAGGAGGAGGTAGGTGGTGTAGGTAGTAGCACAAAGGTTAGGTTATGTGAGGCGGAGTAGTACTGTTAGTTTCAGACTTGAGGAGGGTACATTATCTTAGGGGAGATTGTCTTATAGTACCACTGGCCAAAATGTCTTTGTGAGAGAAGGGCTTTTAGCTCAATTTTGAAGACTTCCAATGAGGTGGTTCTGTGTAGTTTTGTGGTTAAGGAGCTACATATTCTGGTTGCACTAACTGAGAAAGATTGTGCCATGGCTTGTTCCTTTGAAATGGTCGGAGGCTGTAACAACATAACTTCTGCATTTTGCGATGGTCTGGTGCCTCCCAAAAGCTTACGTTTGTCCACTAGGTAGCAAGGAGTGGATGTATGTAAGGCCTTGTGTATGTTACTGGTAACCTTATAAATCGCCCTACCTTCTATGGGGTGTCAATAAGGAGTGACACACAGGTGAGGTATGGTTGTTTCTTTTCTCATTGTGGTGCCTTTCTTGTGACTTCCCTTCCAGGTGGTGGGCAACAATATTGTCCTGCGATGTGATATGGTAATGGGGGATGTGCGGATGAGAGTGCTGTGAAGTGGGTAGCAATGCAGTGGAGTCTTTAGTATGAGGAGCAACTGTTGAGTTGAATGTACATAACCCTTGCTCCATTCTTTTTCCATACCACTTCATGTCAGCCATTTTTTCAGGTGTGGTCACCCCCGCCACCACATACTGAGCTTGGTTTAGTCAAGTCACTCATTTAAGGAAATCTTGCAAATTTGTTTCATTGCTTATTTTCTCACAGAGGTTACGAGTCAGAACCAACAAATAAAAAACTTACATTTCATACACCCGAGAGAAACCTTAACGTGCTAATTCTGCACTGCACAAAAACAAACGTAAACCTAAAAATTGCAATGGAAATGTAGTATGTAAAACTCAGTCTTCAACAGGTTTCTTAGACCGGTATTACACAATATAAGCAATGAATTTTAGTGTACCTGTTCACACTCAAGTGAAACCAGAAAAAGTGTGTGAGGTTTCCCTAGAGAAATACACCTCTAACGACACATGAACCTTTTACCTTTCTGTTAGCTGAGACTAAGGATCCTAAACACTGGCCGAGATGAGAATTGAGAATGGGGCTGTGCTGCCTTTTTCTATGCAAGGTCTCCCTAAGACCAGTGCAGGTCCAGGCACTCTCTCAAAGTAGGGAGATGAGGCCAGCATTCTCCAATGGCATGCTTGAACTGGTACAGTACTGTGGCTCTAGGAGTGAGTGCCTATACTAGTGGTATTTCTGAGGCCATATTATAGAAGGTGCACAGAAGACACATTGCACATGTGCACTCAACCTCTGCACCCCATGGCATTTTGGTATTACAGAAGGGGCTGCAGGTGCATTGCAGCCCTTTCAGTAGTGTGGACAACACCAACCCATTCTTAAGGGGATGTTCCCTAATTTGTTTGGGGAGCAGCCCCATGTCATTGAGAAACTACTTTGTCTACACCCACACTGTAATATAGATGCAGGCACAGAGAAGCAAAGGATTTGTCAGCAGGTGCACTGATTGTGCGCCACATATTTGGTGGCCAAGGGAGTTTGCCCAATTCATAACACAGGCCCAGCAGTTAAGAAAATGATACAATATTGGCAAAATAGTTACATCTTAATTACTAATCCCATGGGTGGCGTGTAGTATTGTGCCTGCTCTCAAAAATCTAAAACAATATATTTGAAACGTATATGACCAATTAAAGACCTAGGGCTCAATGTGGAAACCTAGTTAAATCTAACTTTGTGCGTCGTTATCCATGTAATAACTTTAATCTTCATAGTCTGTGATGTTCTTCCAGTGAAATGGAAACACCATGCAAACAACTGCTTGCATTTGGGCCATCTTGTCCAAATACCATCTAGGAAGAAGCAGAGGGTGATTGCTAAAAAAAGACCCAGCAAGCATACACCAAATACACTTGTTCTTTATGGATCAAATAGGAAAAGCTTAGTTGAGTCAATACGTAGGGATTCACAGAACTTATTTGCCAAGAGGTGGGCCTGTAGTGACCAGGTTATTTAAATTTAAAAAATCATAGAAATTATACGTATATGATATATGTCAAATGGTCCTGGTGATGAAAGTAGCTTCTAGAGCTGGTCTTCAACACTAGTGATAACCCTGAAATAAAGTCAAGAAGCCATTGTGACTCAACCATGTATCTAAATGCAGAGCAGCAGATTACAAGTTTACAAATGTAGGCGTTGAGCACACTGGTGGTCATGATTAATGTTTCCAGCCAGTGTCCCTGTATCTAAATCTGGCTTTTAGAAGTTATTCAGCCTGGAATAGTGAACAGATTGCCAAACCAGTTTTATTGGGTCAAGACCTCCACACAGATTCTGATTCCAAGGCAAATCATGAACTCTTTTTGTGAACCCATGTCCCACATGCGTAAGCCAGGTGGACTATGAGAGTGAGAACTGCGGGTTGGGCGTTGGACTGAAAGGACATCTGGTGCCATGGGTGGCCAGTGCCAGGCAGGGGGAGCATTCAATGTTTCTTTTGCGAAATTGTAGGCATCGGGTACAAGCAGTGCTGGGCTGATGCCTGCAGCATGTTAAGAACTGGATCTGTGCTTACCTACTAACTTCTCTCCCCAACATCGACAAGAAAATTCCACCAGCAAACCCTTTAAACTTCATACGAGGGACTGGCCTATCAAACTGGCCCACCATTAACTCCCTGAGTGCAACCATGCAACTTCAGTGACGTGTGATACTTTATTAAAAAAAAAAAAAAAAACAATAACTGATAAGAAAATAAGTAACAAAGGGCATAAAAAGAGATTTTTCAATTCCCACGAGGAAAGCAAGCGAGCCTCCCATAATTCCACATTTAAGTAAAGCATGCTGCTCACAAAATGATTAAAAACAAATTCATTTATCTCAATAAAATAACGCACTGGCATTATTTTAAACGATTTAGAATGAATATTGATGATCGAACATGTAAATATGTATTAAAAACATCTTACATATCTAAAGCAACTAAACTGTGGCATTAAAACCATAACATGCGCACCAAGGATGGCATTAATCCTATTTAGAAGAACATTACTCATCATTACTGTTATGATCCAAGATATGTGCTATTCAAGATCTCTGCAACTGTGGTACTCGAAATATCTGTAAAAAGCGGTAAAGATTGCACTGCTAAGAGCCATTACATAACTTAGTCACCTACTGCCAATACATGGCCTGCAGTTATGAACATGTGAGCTGTCGACACCTCATGCACAGGCTCTTCATAATTAATCGTGAAAAAAGAGGTAAGAAAATAAATATTGGTAATTGAAGCCAACTCAGTTTTGGGTGCCCTGTTGTAGGTTCGTAAATTATTTTTTTAAATTAGCCCCACTTTGCTCTCCATTTTTGTCACGCATCTATGATGTGAGTGGGGTTGGGGGTGTGCAGGGGGAAGAGTACACTCTGTATTGGTAGCCAATATTTCCCTGTGTGTAGTCCACAGTTATACTGTAGTTGATCTGTGTGGGATGAGGACTCGGCTCTGAAGAGCTTAGTTTCCTATGCCATGGTCACTGAAATATTGCAGCAGGGAAAGGCCAAATTGTGAAGCAGGATGTACTATGCAATTCAGCAAGAAAAGGCAAATTATGCAGCGTAATATAGTACATTTTGTAACAGCATCTCTTCATTATTTACTATTTACATATCAACACTGTCTAGACAGAGGTTTCACCTCAGTTGAATCAGTTTAACACCTAAAACAGTAATCCGCAAAGGACAAGTCATCAATTAACCTTTGAAAAGGAATGCCACTTCACAACAATGTGTGTGCCAGCGATTTTTATTACTTTTGATCCATTTGAACTAGAAACAGTGTGTTTTCATTAGAATCTGCTAATTATGAGGCACCTGATGGCTTATTATGTGGCAAGTGTTGCGAATCCAGAATTACGCAGAAAATGCAGCAGGGTCGCATGGTTCCATGGGCCCTCCCCGTACAAGCTCAGAATGGCATTTTGGGGCCAGCTGTGGGGAATGCTGTGTGCCCAATATGAACAGTATTTTTCAATAACCAGAAACAATAGTGCCTCCACACCGTTTTTGGTAGTCGAGGGTATGCAGCTCTACCTTAATGCTTCCAAATAACCACAACGATAACTCGCTGCCAAGCTCCTTTACTGAGAGATAGAAAGTTGGAGCGATGGGACTCCCGCTGGGGCTACTGAATACACAAGGGGGTTACGAAATTCAAGATAGATTATAAGAGCCAGAGTCCACCTCAGCTACGTGGTCTGAGTCTCACTAGTCAAACATACGCTGAAGGAGAGACATTCATCCAGCCCTTAACAGCTTTTACACAAACCCAAGGGACAGACTACTGAGATCAAAAGGACACCTGGGTTCCCTGTGGTGTTCTGCATACCCTGTTGTAATCATAACTTACTCCTGGTGCCTGCACATTACTGGTCTAGCAGAAATCTGTGGCCTTGTGGTTGAGTGGAACAACACTAATGGCCTGATTTAGAACTTGGCGGACTGGTTACTCCATCACACGGTGACAGATGTCCCATCCGCTGAAATCTAAATATCATAGGATGGAATGGGATAGAATTGGATTTAGAATTCGACAGATGGGATATCCGTCACCGTTGTGATGGAGTAACCCGTCCATCGAATTCTAAATTAGACCTTGTGTCTGTGAACCACACATTTAGATGTGCTAAGAACTGCATCAGGTATCAAAAATCTTGATAATTACTTCTACTAGCAGTCAGAGCTAATTTGGGTGCAGCTGAGGAGAAACAATCACTTAATTTTATGGTAGATCAAAGAATGTCAGTACCATACTTGTTTTTATGAGTAACGTCATATCAAAAATTCAATAAGGGCATGTTAACACCCTCAGACAAATTGGTGCCACTTGTAGGTTTTGTAAATCAAATTTAATTGAAAAATAAATACATATCTAATTTAGGTGTGATTATTTAAAGGAAAAATGCATGGTCACTGTTTCTTTATTTACCAAATGCATTATTGACAAATTGATGATCTTAAACATGTGAAGACTTTCTGATGATAAGGAATTGTTTAGATTGGATTGGATATAATGGGATAGGGCCTGCCAAATGTAAGGCTGTTTTTAATAATTGAAAATGTTAATATTTGTACAGAATGTTATAGTTCTTGATATGGTTTGGTGTAAACGCAACATTACATCAAGTGATAAAATTAATATGATGAACGATTGGAAGGAAAGATGTGTTTAGATTTGCATTGTTGGAGTATTGGTTTTGTTTCAAAACTAGGACTTGTAAAACGATAGGCAATAATTACCGGAGAAAGGAAATGTCATCATGAAGTAATTTCCCTAAGGTTGGAGGAAAGTACTCAACCATTTCAAATTCCTCTTTTCTCAGGTGAGGTCAGCTGTATTTAAACACTACCTGTCTGCTCCAAAGCACAAAGAGAAGCCTCTTCTAAAATAATTGTCTTCTGTTCCCTGTGGGGCAGAAGGTTAATGGAAAAGAAACCCACAAGTTTCCTTCTCAAGTGAAATATGAAGCTGCCTGAAGGTTTTTAGATAATTTACTGTTGGCTTTATTGTCTGAAAAAAACAGGGCTCTCATTAGAGTTGCTACTGCCGCCCAGAGAGCCCTGTGAGGGTAATTAACAGGAGTTTAGATGCTGCTGTATTTTCTCTTCATGCCAAATGTGCTGCTGTTATAAAATATTATCCTAAAGGTATGGCTAATGCTTCGCAAATAAGTATAGCAAGGGATCAGGGCAAAGAGACACAAAACATTTCTGAGAATCTAAGATCAGATTTACAGTGTTCATACTGTCTATGTATAAATGAATGCATTAAAATACATTTAATACACACATTCATTAATCATTTCCAACTTCTATGTGGGAAGAGAACAAAGAAAAACATAGATTTTAGCTCACTGGTTGTGTTTACCCTATGGAAAAATCAGAGCATGCAATTCAGTTATCCAAGTGTGTCACTCAGAGCTCATACCCTAAGGGGCTTCAGTCAGCCCAGAAACCATTTGACCAAGGACTCACAAATTGCCAAACAACTTCTCATATGTCCATACCCTTGCTATGTAGGCCTCTTCAGAAAACTACAGCTTCTGCATATCACAGAGAGGGCCATACCTAGGCATTTCTGTTTTAGGTTTAAACCTATAATAACTGATTAAATCCTTACAAAAGGAAATTAACATTTATCACTGTAGAAATATAAATATGTAAATACCTGTACACCCAGAAACTAAAATGCCATTCAAAGAAATGTGAGAAAGAATGTAATTTTATGTGTCTTCCTGAACGAGCCTACACAATAGGACTTTATTATACAATGCAGTAGCATGAAAGACAGGTCCAAGATGACATTCTTAAATACAAGATTAGTCTTATTGCACTTTATTGATTATTTATTAACGTCATATTTGAGCTTTCAGCACTATTTAATTCTGTCACTGATTAGTGAAATGGCTGGCTCGGAGGTAGGAACCTTGGCCAGTTTGTACACTCCCATTTTCCTATAGACATAGAATGGGTAAAACCCTTTGATACACAAGCCAATTTTGATAAGAGAACAACTATCAAACATCCTAGCTTTGAACATTTAATACAAAGAGTAGTGACAGGTACCTGTAAAAAGTGTGTCAACAGCATGTGCCTGGAAGAATGGTGAATGCACAACACAAGACTTTCGAAATACCAAAGCAGTATTACAAAAAAGTGATTCTGGCAAGGTGGGACATAGTCATGTGTCACACATTCAGCTATTCCTGGCTTTTCAGCCAACTGCGGTTAACTGCTCAGGTTTATGAGTCTGTACTTAAAAAGTTTACAACAAACTTCTAAGTCCCAGAATACAATAAGATGGCTGGTAAAAAAAATAATAATAATAAGCACTTAAAATGAGGCACTTTTGGTGGCTATGAATATCCAGGTTACAACAGCATCACCACTTTCATATAGTCAGGCATAGTGCAGAAAAGCAGTGGCAAGCATGCTGAAAGAAACATGTTTCAGATGTTTTAGAATGCTGGGCTACAAATTAATCTGGCGTAATTCAAAGGTTTATCAGTTTAGCAAGGCACAATGATGTTGCCAGAGATGACCACCCCATACCCTGCAATACTTCTCCTTCAAAAGACATGCTCACTATAACAATGACTGCAAAAAGCAACATGTTTTGTGAACACTGGAAAACCAGTTTTTATCTGTTTGGGGGGGGGGGGGGTAGGCAGCTGCATAAACACTAACCCCCCCTTGCATTTTCCTCAAGAATAAATAATTGAGCCCTCAGATAGCAGCAACTGAAATATTATAATGGGTGAGAGTAGATATTGGATCACAGTTTTCCAATATCTAAAATAAAAATCTGCTTACGTAGGAGAACTCTGATGGGAAGCCAAGCTTGGCTCGCGGGACTCAGCCTTACATCTTCCAATGATGTTTCCTGGAAAGGGAATTGATTTTGCTCATGCAACTCGCTCATAATGTTTAACGAGATTGTTCACTGTCCCACAAATGCCAATCCACTATCGAAAATGTCACTTCTGGCAGGTGGGAAAAATAAAGCATTATTGTGGGCAATGGGCCAGCATTTATTTCCATTTTTCAGGGGATGCAAAATCCAAATGCAGACAAAGACAGAGCGGTTAAAAACCGTAGCAGGGATCGCTTTCTTAATCAACCACATTTACTTAATGGCTGCCATCAAAAATAAACACAGAGGCCAAGGCTTTGCTACAGGAATCAATCAATCTCCAAATGGACTTCTGTGAGTATGTCTTTGTCCTGGAACACATTATGCAAAGCATTGTGTGGTGTCCCATATGATGCAGAAAAATAAAACCTTATTGTGCTTTAGTAACAGTTTTAAGATGACATTTATTTGTCCATATTTGCATGGAACCGGAATGTCACATTTTAAATACCAACATGTAAAATATTATGACCAGAATACAGACTACCAAATCATGTGATGATAATTGCAGGTTTACTACATTCAGCTCTGCTTAAGATGTACCCTGACTACTTTTGTGTGTGTGTGAAATAGTCTGTTTCACTGGTGGAACTGGTGGAATTTTGGTGACTCCGCATTACTACTGTAATGTGGATTTCCAGTCAAATTCTGCCAGTCACCAAGTAGCAGAATTTTTTCTCATGCATGTGCAAAAATGGTAAATTGGCGAGTGAGATTTGGCATCCTCTGGCGTGATTTTTTAGCCCTAGGAGTACATCCAGTGAGATTTTTCCAATGTGAGCAGTCATGGGCAGGTGTGACCATTTACGGTCAGAAGGCTGCCGCTTGAGTAGAAAATCTACTTGAGTGGCAGCAAAATCAACTAGAGCAGCTTTGCCCTCTGGAGCGCCGTGTGGTGCTGTTCGTGCTGATTTTTCAACATAGAACACACTCTCTGCACTAAATCACAGTGTGAGCAGCATGCCCTGCCTAATTCTGCCTGTTGGTGGAACTTAGCAGAATCTTGTGGAGTTTTTAACCTCACAGTCAAATTCCGTGACTTCGACCCACCCTTACCATGAGGTCATCCATAGTGGCAGTTGAAATGTAGTATAATGCTCACGAATCCCGTCTTAGAAAGTGGACAGAGAGGACTTGGTTGTGGGTATAATTGCTCTTTCTGGGGGTACTGTGGTGTAAAGAGAAACTCTGTGTGTACCAAGGTCACTTCAGTTGCCCACCATGGCTCAGTTTATGATTACACAGGAGCAGCCATGCCAGAGGCTGATCTCTCGACATTCTAGTGCTTTGGCAGTGGGTATGCTACATTTTATAAGCCATCTATAAGCCGCCACAGAAGAGACACATAGTAACCCAAGCCTGAATAGGACATTACAGTCAAAAGTGTGGCATATGAACAATCAGTCCTGCAAAACACCTCGCACCCACCTTACACATACCTTTGAACCAAACCCAGGCACATCTTAGTGCTAAAGAGACCTCTGTATTTCCCTTTCATATAGACTCCATAATACCATGCTACTAGAATATCATGGACAAAATTTCAAAGACAAAAATATTGACAAGATAAGTATGTATAAATAGCTATAGATTTACTTCACTTAACAGCACACATGTACCTTGATGATAGATATGTCTTCAAGGTACATAGATGTCAAGATAACAATAGCAAATCTAAACTTATTTAAATGCACTTACTTCCCAATATTTTGATCCTTGACGTGTTTACCACAATACTTTGGTAGCCCAATGTTTATATAGTTGATATTAGGACATACAACCTGAGACCTCAACAGCCATGTACTTGAAATAGGAAACAAAGGGGCTTATTTACAACCTGCCCTGGGGAGCAGCAAGTGTTGTGCTGCGCCACCGGGAAAGGGCAGAAATGTGCCGTATCTACAAGATTCGGTGCATTCCTGTCCTCTCCCCCTGTGCTGGTGCTAAATTTAGCTGCCTAGCGCCAAAAGCAGCTACCCTTGCACCATAGTGCAAGGATGCCTGTGTTGTTGGGAATGATTGTTTATGTGCAGGAAGGTGCACACAGAAACACCAAAATGCCATTCATGTTTGTTTATATGTGCTGCAGAATGCAGCCAACATAGAAAAAACAAAAACAAGGAGAAATTAAATTACGGTATTATTCCTCGTTGCACCACTCAAACGCCACCCCTGCGGTGGCTTTAGTTTTTGGCACTGCATCAGATTTATGATTTCTCACAACGCCCACAGGAACACCCATTGCATGCCCCTCTGCCGCAGAAAACTGCATCAGGGGGGCCCATATGTACAAGGCAGCGTTAAGCCATGCAATGGACTGTGTGGCAGCTTGCAAATGTGAAAATGAGAACAGCAGCACCGGGGTGTCACTGAAAGTGGCGCTAGGGGCTTGTAAATAAGTCTTAAAGTCTTTCACAAGGCAAGACAGATATCAGGAACCAGAGGGCCACTGTCGCACATCCCAGTGCCACTGAGAAAGCATGCCGGAGCGCGCACGCACACACACACACACAATCTCTCTCTCTCCTACAACTCTATCAACCCATTAGACGGGCACAGCTTTGTCCACGGAGATACCACATGACAGATCCAGAGTTAACCTGCTTCTACGCATATCACACCAATGTGAAGGACAATTCAGACATGACATATGCCATTGGGGTGCACCATAAGGACACAGGATCCTCTGGACATTGTAATGAAGCAAGTATACATCATACAGGAGAAGCTCTTCTAGTCACAAATGGCATGCTGTGTTAAGGTCAATTAGCAGTCAGTGGAAGCGAATAAATCCCAGCATGATGTCCATAAGGAAACTCAAACACCACCCATAAAATGAGACACAGACCAACAAAACTTCGAGGCAGCTGAAATAAAACAAAGTGCCTGGGATGGCTGCTTCGCTATGACAAAGGAGCATCACCCTACAGGCTAAGCCAGCAGCAGAAAAATAAAACAATAGTTCACTATTGTTGTATTTTTCTGCTGCTGGCTCAGCTAGCTTGTGAATGGGGGGGATCGGGCTGGGTCACGGGAGGTGGGAGGGGGTATGAGGAATGGAATGCACCTAAGTGCGCATGTGTGTTTGGCCGGCCATCTCAGGCTGGCCAAACACACATGCGCACTTAGGTTTCTCCAGCCCGGCTGTGTACACAGCCAGCTAGAGAAACTGCACAGGCTCTAGGGTTGTGTCTGCACAGCAGTCCAAACCGCTCAGACCAATTCTGATGCTGCTTTCATGCTAGGTTTAGCAGTGAATGCTGGGACACCAGACAAAGAGGAGAGGAGTAAGGCAGCAGGAGACGGAGGCATTGAGGTAAGTTTGATTTATTTTTATTTTTTACCTCCGTCCCCGCCCCTCCCCTTGAGATTTGCAGCAGCCGCTGCTGGTTCCAGGAGCAAGTTGTAATGAAATCCTGGTTCAATCTATGGCAGGTGGCATGGGTACCCAGATGCACTGCTTCTGAGAGTGTAAGTAACACAATGAGCTGACAACACATCAACACCAGAAGCCTCGAGAGCAGAAGTATCAATGACAAACAAAATGAGTGTTAGATCTGATGATGCATGCCGGATGAGGTGTGTGTAGCACAGTCACATGCCGAGGAAATGTGGGTTCAAGAAGATTACTTAACCTGAGGGGTCAGCACAAGTGGACATGTCTGCAAAGAGTCACTACCCAACATGGTAAGCCCCAGTGATTTAATCAGGATGCATGTGCGTATGCACTCATACAGGCGAGGCTGAGATTACGAACGGTGAGAGTCCGATCAGGAAAAGTTTAAATGCGACTGCGGCACAAGTCAAGTCTGGGGATAGTGAACTACCATGCGGCATACCGAATTCTGAATGTGTTCCAGTGTGTATTAGTGTGCGTGGGCAAAGACAAATGGTGTTACTCTGGGTAGGGTGTACTACCAGCTCAGAGTCCTGTGTGATATATATAGATATACACCGGCTTTGGTCACAATCTCTGCCGTTTTCATCAACTTTTGCCAATCATCAGTGAGTACTATATGCGGCAAAAGATGCGTCCATGCCTTGCGCAGCTTTTTATAGGTACCACTGGAAAGAGGTCAAGGGTGTTCCAAAACATGCCTGTCTGATGGTGTATATGGGCAGGATGCATACTAAAGTCTTATACCTCAGTAGTAATAGGCAGTGGCGGCTCCTCCGCTATGGCAGCAGCTTTAAACCTTTTACTACAAAACGATAATAAACTATGTCTATTATTGTTTTGTAGTAAAAGGGGCGGGGCATTGGGGATGACAGCCAGGGAGGGGAGTGCACAGAGCAGTCCCCTCAGTGCGCATGTATGTTTGGCCGGCTGTCACGGGCCGGCCAAACACATGTGTACTGTCCTCTCTCCAGGCCTGCACTGTCTTGCCGGGCTGGAGAGAGCAGGCACAGGCTCCCAGACTGCCTGGGATCGCCCTGGCTGGGCGATACCAGCAAATCCTAATGCTGCTCAGAGCAGCATCAGGATTGGCCGCAAGGCAGGCTATGAGTCTGTGGCTGCCTGCTGCTGAGGAGACGGAGGATCGGCATGCGGAGCGGAGGTAAGTTTAAATTTTTTTTTTTTTTAACGTTTATTATTATTTCCCAACCCCATATTCCCGTCCCCCAACCCCTGCGCACCGCCCCACCCCCTGTATCCCTGGCGAGCTGTGACTGGAAATAGGCATTATGAATGTGAGAATAGTTACCCTATCTAGACAACCAGGGCCTTATGCAAACCTCCATGCACACAGCAAGCCCAGTGGAAGCAGACGTGCTGTCACTTTCATAGAACCTGCAATCGTTTTATTTCCACAACCCGTTGTGGTTGTGACTATACACACGAATGCACACAGACTCCATGTTTCGAACCACATTTTATTTGTATATATTTTTCTACTGGGAGGCTAGAGGAAATTACTGCATACAAAAACATTCATTTATCATCAAATGTAATCCTTTTTTAATACGGTTTCATTGTATTAGCATATAGAATTCCAGCATCATACCCTGTGAATCCATGGACGGATTTAATAAACATTTCAAAATATTTTTCATCAGGGTATACCGTGTGGACTAAGTCATTATTTGACACATTCTCTTCTTACATTGTTTCATTATAAATTTCTGCTACTTGTAAAAAAATTATGTTCTTGCTTTAAAGAGCCCTCACGTGAACGAATTACACTGAACCCTTTGTTTTTAAAGTGCTCAATAGGTCATTTCCGAAATCAAGTCTCTCTGTTGCCCGATTCGTGGTTAGTTTTTCCCGAGAACAAATCCACTTTAAGCATAATCATTTTCCTTTTCAAAACTCGCCCTTATACATTTGTCACTTTATTAGATTTTCATTTTTGTAAAAAAGCGTAGTGCCTTCCACCTGCTGTCCAAACAACCTCTTCCATTGTCCAAAGTTCACAAACCCATCCGCCGAGTCCATCGTCAAAACTGGGCCACTGGCATTTTCGAAAGCCAAGCTCATTATGTAGAAAAACATTGCCCATTAGCAGAAAAATGTGGAAAATACCAAAACATTTGCTTGAAGTCTCCTGTAGCTCTACACTGCAGACAACTTTCCTCTACTTGTACCTTCGGTGTCATCCAAAGTTTTCATACATTGTCGAATAGTGCCACTTAGAACATTTAGTAACTGGAATCTTGTGCTATAGCACATATATTGCTATCCCTTGGCCTCGATATCTAAGCCAGCCTTCACTTATAATTCACAGATGTCGCTATAATTATTTGTATCCCACATACGTAAAATGGCGTAGGTAAGTTTTACAAACACTGCAGTCTCTTTATAGTTCCAATAAATATGGATACCCCCGAAAATCTTCTTGTGACTTGATTGCAAAGAAGCATCTCAGTTGTGTGTATTTCAAGAATCAGTGGCTGTGCTGCAAGCCAGAGTCTCTGTGATTTTCTAGGGGGAAATGGACTTAAAAAATGTTCCTCATTTGGCCCATAGCTAGGACTTGGAATCCAACCTTTACCTTTTTGGGCTGACTATGAGTCCTACATTAATCCCACTGGGGTCTTCAATGAAAGTTAGTGTATCAGTCAGAATTACCAGATCAGCAGTATATACGAGGATTGGAGTCTTTCATGCATACTATTGTATCCGAGTGAACTTCCAAGGAAAAATGGGTAATTGTTGTGGAAAAGGTACAACATTCCTGATCCACTGGTAATTCCTTATTTCTGAGGGTACCCTCAGGCTACACCTTGTAAAAACATGTTAATTCCATATTGGAATTAAAGATGTCTCCAATATGAGTTATTTTCACGTGGGGGTGCAGAGTGGGAGGGAGGGGTAGGTGTGGTGATAGGGGAAATACTGGGACCAATGACAGGGCACTCATTTTGAAGCCCTAAGTGTATTCATGCTTGCTGACAATTCCAGTGAGAGATTTGTATTGTTCTAGATTAGAATATTCCTGTGGATTTCTGGGTGGTGTAAGCAGCTCTTATGATCTTGTCATATTTGACCTAGAAAGCCACCATCTTTAATTTGTAGTTTGGCTGCTGGAATTCACATAAAATAACTTGAACACATTTAGATAATTTATGTTATCTATCAGTGCACTGCCATTGGTACATGAAAACATACATGACTATTGAGATTCTATGGCAGGACCGGAAGCTTCGGATTATGCTTTCTCTTTCATTTACTGACAAAACAGCAGCCGATGAAAAACAGTGTAAACATTAAACTACATATCCCATGAACACTCAGCCATCCAATCATGGCCCTTCTATGACCATATAAATACCAGTAACACTATAGTCCTTACTCTTTCTTTGCGAAAAACAACACATTTTAGAGTCATTATAGAACTTGCAGAACACAGGTAGTTTTATTTCTAAACCATGATACTATATGTTAGGCACTAGCATATCACTTTCTTTTTGGCTCCTAGCACATGCCTTCTGTCAGTGTTTACTAGATTCTGTTTGCTGCACCTTGGCTGCTCCCACGAATCATGATAAGGATTACATTTGCGTTCCAAAGTTTTCAGTTATCACTTTTCCTTTTTTTATAGATGTACTTTAGTAATCTGCTAGTATTGGTTAATCTTCGAAAAGTCATGGGCCCCCATCGCAGGCGTCTCGGACTGCCGGGGGAGGGGGGGGGGGGCGGGCTACGGGCCCCAGGTGAAGAACCACTGCTCTAATGCTGAGGACTCGAGAGCAGCACACCGGCGAACCTCTGATCACTTGGTACATTCTGCAGCACGTGAAGGCAATGCTCTGACGCACAGCAGGTTTAACATTACAACAGGGCTGGTTGTGGAGGAATACAGAGAATGGAGATTGGCACCAGAAATCTGTCACACTGAACACGGCCACTGTCTAGGGCAAGAAAAGCATAGCCAGCACACAGGGTGGCCTCCCGGCCCACATTAGGATTGAATTCGCTGCAGAAATTTCAACTTTTTCGTGCAACAACATCGGGCTTAAGTTAAAACTACAGAAATGAATTCTAGGTCAAAAACACAATAACACGTGGTGAAGCCGGGGTCGTTCATAGTCAGAAAGAAAGAAGGAAGCCAGAGTTAACAGTGGATTGTCTCATAATGATTTTATTTTCACCACCTAAAAATGTATGTCAAAAGCGCTCCACGTGTTTGCTCAACAAAGACCTGTGCATCCCGCAGGCTGAGCAAAGTGAAAAGGTTTGCATTGATTCATTCTATTTTTAACACCTCAGTAAATTAACTATAAACGCAGAACTGGAACTCTAAGTGGGTGTGCAGTAAAGACAACTTAAGGGTAAATATAAATTGGAATATATTTATGTACCTGTTAAACCGAACTCTCTAATATTCATCAAGGTGCCAAAATCGCTTGGTGAGTGTGTTCCAGTTCTCAGACGTAAATATCTTACTCCTTTCACAGACTTGGAGGTGGGGCAAACAGGAGCTAGTGAACAGATACCTCTTTTACAAACCCCAGCAATTTACTACCTTGCCCAATTGCTGACCTGGCGCCGTCTCCTGTAGAAGAAAAAACGCAGCGCAGAGTCTCTGGTAGAGAGTTCAGGAAACCCTTGCTGAATTTTTAATGCTTTCTACTTAGCTGTTTTGCTGAGTTTCCCTTTTCAACCATTCAATTTCAGGTTTGACTGTTAAATGGAAACCTTTTACCCTGTGATTAGATCTATGCCGTCAGCGCTGCGCGTCCACAGGGCTGACTGATATCCAGGAAATATGGGAAACCAAAGGGGCTCATCAGCCAGCCTTAGGAGCACTCTGCCTAATGAAGTCGTCCCTCAACCCCCCCCAACCCTCCTCCCCATATCAGACCGGGCTCTGCAGGGCAGGTGAGGGAATTAACTACACCGTGCTGACTCTGGGAACAGCCTGATGGGAGTGGTGACACAGCTATAACATTAAATTTACACAAATATTTCGAGTTGTTTTCAGCTGCGGCTGGCGACACGTAAAGTGGTGGGCGGGGGAAGCAAAACAAAAATAAAACAAAAATTATGTATAAAACAATTAAACTTACCTAGTTCCCCACAGCTGCTACACCGCCACCGCACTCCAGGCACAGGCTCGCAGCCTGCCCTGCACCAATCATGACGGTGCTCAGAGCAGCGTTATGATTGGCTGGAATGCCATAGCTGGCCGCTCCAATGCAGACTGGGAGCCTGGGCCGGCTCTCTCCAACTCAGCAACACAGTGCAGGGTTGGAGAGAGCGCATGTGGGTTTGGCCGGTCCGAGACAGCCGGCCAAGCGTACATGCGCACTGAGGCAAGTGCTCTATGCACTCCCCTCACTGCTCGTCACCCCGCCCCTTTAAAAATAAACCGTTAATAAACAGCATTTATTATAGGTTTGCAACTCCTGCTACTGCTGGCGGGGTGCGGCGCTCCTCCGCCCTAATGGAGGAGCCGCCCCTGGTTCTCTTTCCTAGCACACAAAAACGAAGGGGCCCAGTTTAAAGTAGCTAAGACCTTTCTAAATGTCAGCATAGTCGAGGTTTTCAAGATGTTATGGTGAAATTGTGGCAGGTTTAAAGGCAAGCATCACAGGAGATTTATTTTGTTGAAACAAGTCAAAAGATTAGGAATTGTCTAGACCAATTTTGGACTCCTCTCCAAGAGAATTCTGGGAAAGTAATAAATTAGTGCATTCGGAGTAACAGTGGCCCACAGATCATATTACTACCTACACTCCCATCACCCACTAAATGTCTTCAAAATGGATGAAGTATTTTCCACAAACCATGAAATGTACAAAATATTATCCAACTAGACCTTGCCTAATAAATCAGTATTAAATGTTGTCTAATACATTTTTTAAATATTCTAAATTATTAAAAGCAAATGTTGCCCAAATCTTCATTTTGAATGTTCACAAATCTCAAGAATGTAGCTCTACAAAATCAGGAAATGTCCCCCAAGTACATTATGGTCTTGAAATAAATCTTAGTTATGTAAACCGCAATGATTACGTGTTTTTCACACATCATGAAATTAATAAAAAAATATCATGATTGAATGTTGCCCAAAACATCATGCAGTGGTCGACATTATGATGATTCTATGTTGTCCAAAGCATAATTAAATGCCTCAAAACAATCAAGGCTAAATAAATGTTACCTAAAATTAAAAACAATGGTTCTAAATCTCCAGGATTGGAAATTATACTTAATATTGCGAAACCTGCCAAAGGAAGATGAAAACAGCTTACAAACCAATAGGATGAAGACCTGTCCACCACATCACAAACTAAATTCAAGTTATCAAGATAATATACTGCAAAACCTAAAGGAATGCACACAAATGTGAGGATATAGCAATGCTAGCCCATTATGAAATACTTCAAATAATAATAATTACGTTGTTCTCAAACCTAAGTAAATGCATTTTGCACCTAAAGTCTGAAAACGATCATTATTACATTAGGTGCGTTTCCAAAAAATGTCCCCATGCACTCAGAATTAAATTTAAGAAAAATATAAAGAAATGCCAAAAGCTAAAAAGAACCACATTAGGCCAAAGCTTTGAGAGTCCTCGAAGCAAAAACATCATGAAAATCTGTCACAAGTATTAGGCAGTGTTCCTCCACAACTATCAGTACTTAATGTTACACAGAGCTTATAGAATTATTGATGGGTAGCTGTCAATAGAGTTGTTTTGCGACAACTACAGGTTCCAAGTAACATCAGTTATACTACGAAAGTAATGATCAAGTTGTGTTTTATGTCCCATGGAACCCCTCCTTGTTGATAGCTGCCTAATTAAAATGTTATATTGTTTATGACCCTTAATTCTTTTCCCTTTTGCAGCTGATGCAATAGTTCAGTTGACAAGTGCAGAGAAGCCATTTACATTTCTCTCCCCTTAGTCGTGTTTCACTATGTTCTATCTTAATTCCTATTTTGTACCCTGCAACCCACTCCTTCTCACCCTCCTTAAAACAAATAGAAATAAACATACTTTCTGACTTATTGGGGTTACACTAAACGCATAGCCTTCCTCCTCCAACATCCTTCGTCGAAATCTCTCCCACTCCAATATTTGAAAAGATAGCTGGCATCGGGCAACATTCCGTTTAATCATCACCCTTCTCCAAATATTTTACACATACATATCTGGCATCCTTCTACTCTCCCGCATCTTGTTCAGTTTAAGCCTACCCTTTATTAAGTAGTATAAAAATACTAAACATCCTGCCATTCTTCTGACACTACCCTGGAGAGCAGAGACTTGTATCTTTTCTGTGTTGGGATGGGGATATCTTCTGCATGGTATACAATGGTTTTGAGTGCCTGGTGGCGTTTATATGATATCTTTGTTTTTGATTCTGGTACTGACGTCACATTAATCTAAACATGTGCATAGAGACTTTGGCCTGTCGTGTAAAACGAGCAAGGCCCTGGACGTATAGTGTGACTGAGAGGGGCATATCAAGTGCACCATCATTGACTGACAATGGACTACTGCACCTGGCATGGGTTTACTACGCAAAGTGGAGGTGGAAGTGTACCTTGTTAAGTGAATTCATAGTTGTGGCCAGACCTTTTTACCTGCTTCACTGGAGTTGCAGGCCTCCAGTCCCACTCATGTAGAGTTCCACTTCTATGCACCTACTTAACTCCTATTACCTGCATAACGAGTGTATTATGTGCAAGTTTGAGTTTGTTTCATTTGAGGTGCATACATCATGTGTGGAAATGAACCAATGTAACTGAGACCTGTTTGATTCATTTTGGATACCTGTGGACTGGCTTTTTGTGCAAGGTGGAGGTGTGTTTTTTTCACATACAGTGGAATTGTATTAATATTCCTGATGCGGTGGAGAGAAGAACTACACACCGAATTGAGGGGAGAGGAGGTAATGCTCCTTCAAATATTTTGGTTAGGGTTTTTTCTCAACAAGGAGCTGCTGCTTAGTCTTCCTGAAACACTGCCATTTATTAGCTAGTGGGGGTGAAGGCTGGTACTGCAGCCTCTGTTGTGCAAGCTGAAGGGAACCTTTCAGGTGAGGCCCGCCTTTTTGCCTTTCCCTGATAACACTTTTAGTTGGCTGATGTCAGGGAAGCACAGAAACTCACACCTTATTGTTTCTTTGCTCTGGGTGTTGATGGCTGGAGACAACCCTGCCGTCGGAAGCATCACTATACACAAAGGCTGTGTCTGAAGGTCATCCTGGAAAGGACACTTGAAAGGAGAACCACCCAAAGTTGAATCTCAAAGTCCAGACAGTGGATATGCATATCCTGTCTGCTTTGATTGTGTAAAAGTGGGACCTACTGCTCCACTTGTTGTTCCTGTTCCAAGTTCTCTATGACCAAGGAAGGGAGTGCCTGACCACCAGCTTCCTAGAGGTGTAGGGACATCAACTGAGTCTACCCTTTGCTGGAAGAACTGTTTACCTGTCCGGAAGTGCCTACAAGTCAGCTTGTCTGCTGGGAGTGTGAAGAGGCCTGTCAAATGTGCAAGAGGAGTGGCCGTCTGGGAGGAGCAAGGTTCATTATGACCCCAGTGCTAGCAGGGTCTGCCAGAAGAGGAAGACTGCAGAGCGCAATATGTGCACCCCTGTGGCATTGGGTAGCATAGGTATAGAGGGGGATAACCTACAACTGAGTCCAATCACATTATCATTCTGACCCTGGGGAGAACTGCAGAGAACAGAAGGGGGTGCGGGAGGATTTAGCGCGTGGTGGTGAAACCAAACATTGGCACCCAGGACACTAAATTGCATCCTACTTACATTGTGTCTGAAGTATTTAGTTCTTGTGTGAATTAAAGCTTTTCTTCTTGAAAGTAAAGCACTAGATTGTACAGCTAGTTATTGTGCTGCTATGTAGTTGTGGAGTCCTGAGCTCTAGCACCCCCACACTACTTCCCTGGAAAGCCTGTGACTGCTCCACATTGCTACCTTTGAGTAGCCAGTGCTGAAGGCGTAGTACCCGACTCAGTCTCAGGGCCGTAGTAGGGCAGAAGTTAAAATATCACTGACAAATGACCTCATTTCCAAGGGTGAGGTCTAATAATTCCTGCTTGTTCCTTGGCTCCTTGAAAGATGTCTCACAAGCAGAGAGCCAGTGCTGCTCTGAGGCTTTCACTGTTGGCCCAGAATGCTTTTTCTAGTCACTCACATGACTGTTCAGAATTATGGCTCATAGGGGGGGTATTCTCTCTCTCTCTCACTCTCTCTCTCTCTCTCTCTCTCTCTCTCTCTTTCTCTCTTTCTCTCTTCCCCCCATGGACCTGAGAGAGGTTGGAGAATGGGGATGGAATGGCAGACAATCAGCCATTCCATTGCTTTGCTTGGTCTCTAGAGACTATGGAGGGTGTGGAAAGCCAGATAAGTGACCGCTTCTCGAAGTGATGTCACTGCAGTGAAAGAAACAATTATAACACACTAGCAGCAATGAATAATCACATTTCGATTCAAGTATTCAAGCCAATGGCTTTTAATAAAAGCCAAACACAGGAATAGATGTTATTGTTAAGCTATAAGGATTCAACATTTCCCTGCGCATCATATCTACACTATTAAAATTAAATGTTGTCAAAATCATTAAGGCATTCCAATACCTATCTATGTTAATGTTTACACAAAATATATTGATTTGCACCTAAAATATGATCTTGTCTTTTGCAAAACATCATGAAATGGTCTCTCAAGAGGCCTTCCACTGGGTTTAGCTCAGTACCATGAGCCCACAAAAAGATCAATTCTGAAAATCAGGCATCAGCTGTGAGGGTATCCAGGCGTTGGCAGGGCACAGTTGGTTGGGTCAACAGTCAGGTCTTCAGGGACTTTCAGAACTCTGGATGAGATGGGAAAAGGTCCATAGAAGAAAGGGTAGTTTATTCAATGCATGTCTTCACTGCTAGGTAGGAGAAAGGGTGACCTCCACATCTGCTACGTCAGATGCGGGGAATGAGGGTCAGAGAAAGGGACTTGGAGTGGAAGTGTTTGGTCTGCTGATGGAAGTTTAGGTGGTGGTTCAAATAGGTGGGTCAGCAGTTGTGTAGGGCCTTGTATGCATAGGGCAAGAGATTGAACTGGCATCTTTTCTGTACAGGGAACTAGTGGAGCTCCCTGTGGTAGGGGGTGATGTGGGTTCATCTAGGGAGATCCAGGACAAGTTTGGCTGCAGCAGTCTGTATGGTCTGTAGTCAGAGGAGGTGATCTGCGATCCCTGCATAGAGAGGGTTGCAAGCAGTATAAAGCGTTACAAAGTAGTAGTTTCTATGGCCTACTTATAGCTGTGAATCCCTCATGAAGTAATTGATCTTCATTTTCTGTGAAGCCCACAAGTACCACACCCTTGGAACGAGTCTGTGAATCTCCTTAGGATTGCTGCAGAAAACCAGTTGTCCGGACCTCGGAAGAAGACTGTGGGTGGAAAAATCAAGCTCATTAGCCCATCATTTTTCAGTCAATTCCAGTAGACCAAATTGGATTTCAGCTTCACTTCATCCCAGGATATTCCAGTGTTCTAATACCACAACGTGCCAGCTTGAACCACAATAGGATTTAAGCAGCAGCTTTTGGGAACATATTTCTGAGGGAGAAAGCAAGTTGTTTGATGGTAATATGAAGAATATTATGTGAGGGTGTCCAAGGTATGAGATTTAGTGTATGTGGAATTGGAGCTAGCTTGGAAAAGGCTGAGGTCCCTGCAGAGAAATTACTCCGCTCTGAAGAAGTTGCAAGAAATTGACAATCAAACTTTTAGAATAGGTCAAAAATGAAAGTGTGGGTAGAGTGCAAAATGAGATTCCAACTGCATGCGAATATACTGTGGATGGTGGCTGTCCTCGCTGCAAGTAGTGCAGAATGGGGATGAAGGTGTTCCATGTTTCTACATGGAGTACATAAACCAGAGATCTGGTGATTAAAAAAAGAGGCCAGCAAATGAAGATATAAGTGACACGGATCTACTACCCATGTTATTCCTTCTCTGGCATGTAGGATTGAGTCCAAGTTGTTTAGAGAGCAGAAAATCTAATATTTAAAGTTTATAGGTAATGGGGAACCAGGTCCAAACAGGAACAACTCTGAATATTACTGTTTCATATAATCATAGAACAACTGTTGAGAATAAAAGTGGCTGCCTTGTGAATCATTTTGTGCAAGGATAATAATATGCCAATAGTAAGATTTCTTAATGAAATTAGGAAGAACAAACATTGAAAGCTGCATGTAGATGAAGAATTTACCAGTTGTGGGGAGATGGAGACTTCCTCCTTAGGGATATTGTGTTTGTGTTGTTTGCGTGACCAAAACGAGGAGGTTGCCAGAGTGACAGGTTTCAGCAACAACAACATATGGCAAACTCTCGAAGTCTCTGATTTTGCATTAAACAAGGATGAAATGCTAAGAGGAATATTTTATTGCAATGTCCTGGTTTAACTTTTAGGAGTGGAATGTGCCTCTCCTGTACCATCTGGGAAAGAAGAGCGAGGACGATTCGCTGGACAGAGGGAACATTAAAGGGTAAGCACTTGTTTGGGCTTCAGTCGTTTGAAAAGTATTCCATGAAATTGTTGGCCTGTTGAGTATCCAATAAGACTACATTAAAGAGATGTTTCATAACATAGGTGGTCATTCTGACCCTGGCGGTCTTTGACCGCCAGGGCGGAGGACCGCGGGAGCACTGCCGACAGGCCGGCGGTGCTCCAATGGGGATTCCGACCGCGGCGGTAAAGCCGCGGTCGGACCGGCACCACTGGCGGGGTCCCGCCAGTGTACCGCGGCCCCATTGAATCCTCTGCGGCGGCGCAGCTTGCTGCACCGCCGCGGGGATTCCGACCCCCCCTACCGCTATCCAGATCCCGGCGGTCGGACCGCCGAGATCCGGATGACGGTAGGGGGGGTCGCGGGGCCCCTGGGGGCCCCTGCAGTGCCCATGCCACTGGCATGGGCATTGCAGGGGCCCCCGTAAGAGGGCCCCTACATGTATTTCACTGCTGCGCAGACAGTGAAATACGCGACGGACGGGTGCAACTGCACCCGTCGCACAGCTTCCACTCCGCCGGCTCGATTCCGAGCCGGCTTCATCGTGGAAGCCTCTTTCCCGCTGGGCTGGCTGGCGGTCTGAAGGCGACCGCCCGCCAGCCCAGCGGGAAAGTCAGAATTACCGCCGCGGTCTTTCGACCGCGGAACGGTAACCTGACGGCGGGACTTTGGCGGGCGGCCTCCGCCGCCCGCCAAGGTCAGAATGAGGGCCATAATGTACTGTCTGTTTTCACCAATAAAGAGCACTGTGACTGCTGTTCCCTACTGTTGCACTTGGTCCATCAACAGAAACTGTTTTTGATGAGTACGGTGTTACAGCAGCTCAAACTGTGTCCCTGGGTAATGCTGCTTTTTATAGGGCCTTCTTATTCACTTTTCCTGGTATACCCTTTGCTTGTTAGTTTGGTGAAATGACTGGCAAATGTGTGTAAATGAAACCCGAATTATTGAAATTCTTCTTAGAAGGGCAAGGATTGAATGTATACCTGAGATTCCAAACTTCTTGTTGTCTTTGTGAACAACAACTCTGTTCTTTATTGTTTATAGTAACATTTTTTACGTATTCCTTAGGGTTAAAACACAACTGTAAGTCGTTGGCTGTCCTGTCTACTTGGAATATTTACCCATTCCTGGAATAGCCAGTACAGGACTCTTCTTATAGGAACCTGCCACCCTGGGGCTGCTCCATGAAAGAATGCACTCTTCTCTATCTTCTCCAGCAGATAGTTTTCTATACTAATAAGCATTACAGAACAGACCAGCTATTGGGACCACTTCAAGTTGGTCCAAGATACATGTGCTCCAGTCCATGGGTTAACCGTTCTTAAAAAAAAAAAATTAAAAAAATAAAAAAACACATAACACCAAGGCAATATATACAGTTTAGGAGAAGCTCTCCGTAAATAGAGTGACTCCAATTTAGTCCATTTCACAATTAACAGAAATTCCCTGGGCCAGGGGTAAACCGGCGGGAAACCGCCGGTTGCCCTTTTCTGACCGCGGCTTTACCGCCGCGGTCAGAATGGCCAAGGAAGCACCGCCAGCCTGTTGGCGGTGCTTCCGTCATTTTAGCCCTGGCGGTCGCCGACCGCCAGGGTTAGAATGACCCCCTATGTTCTTTATTTTCTATATTGTGAAGGATGTGTGTTTCATCTCATTGACAGCAGGACTTATTTAGGGAAGTTGGTGCAAATTAAATCTTTTATGAAGTTTTGTTAGGCACAGTAATACCAATTTTTCCCAAATCTATATCATTCTTATTACCAAAAAGTTCACCATATATATTTCCCATCCCCTTTGTGTTTATTCAAGTCGTTACTAATGCAACAGTTTCCTTTATTTTTTCAACATGGTTGTCCCATTGCATTGCGTTTGTATAATAGTTACATAGATTTGTATATCAAGTTGGCCCTGGTCTCTTTTCAGAATGTCGCTCTTTTTTACATTTCTGCGTGGACCAAGAACTGAGTCAGGTGATCTAACCTCCAACTTCTCTATCCACATACGTTTTAGAATGCCCGAGGAAGTACTTAAACAAAACAAAACCACTGAGGTCTTCTCTCTCTCTCTCTCTTTCTCTTTCTCTTTCTCTTTCTCTCTCTCTCTCTTTCTCTCTCTTTCTTCTCCCCTCTACCCCGGCTGGTTTTGGTTCCCACTCTGCCTCATTGGGCTTAGGAGTCTGTGCCCCATGTTGACACAGACATCTGTTCAATCGGAGCTCATTCCACTGGTAGGGCATGATCTCAAAAGTCTTTTGTGACTGCTCCAGATCAGATGACCTCTTCAAGGCAGTGAGCTAATACTTTGCCTCCACATTCCGGACATTTAACCTGAAGTTAGTGGACCACATAGTAGTTGGTGACGGCAAGATTTTATAACATGCATGTAATTAATGCCTCCTTGTCCTGCTTTAAAATGAGGCGTTTCTAGGCTTTACTACACAGAAAATAAAAGATTGTAGTAGGAACAAGGAGGCAGCTGTTATATCCACCTGACCAAACGTGGTTTGCTCCTAGTCAATATCCTCTGGCTCTGATAACCCTATGCGTTTCATGCATGTACCCTTTAATGCATCATTTAGAGTTAGTTGTTCTTTGCTTCATTGTTTTGTATCGAGGATCCCTTCCAGACCTTATACCCTTTTCTTGGCCTTTGTAGACTGACAGTGTGCTCTGGCTTGATGTTTCTATCCCACCTCTTTTTTTCAGTCCCCACGTGCTGGATTTCAGGAAGTGTCTCTAGGAGTCTGAAGTCTATTTTTCATTGATCTCTGGTCTCAGAATTAGGATGATGGACAGGTCATGTGCCCTTATGGAGCAAGATGACATATCATGACATTCTTCCTTGTCTTTAGTGCTGTTGAGGGTTCATCAATAAAGATAGTATGTGCATAATATCAGCCTCCATGTTATTGAGAAACCTTTATACTTTCTATGCATTTAACCTTGGAAAGTACCAATTAAGAAATTCCAATTGCAGTGCCGGGCATCCCTGGTCATTGCCTTCATAGCTCGAGGGTTTTCCCTAACCCTCAATGACCTCAATTTTACTGCTGTAGAGCCTGTTCCACCATTAAGCCATGTTAAGGAGGGTCCACCTGTCATATTGGCTGGCCAGGACAGGGGCGCTGGAACTAGCGGTAGCCAAATAAGCTTGGAAGAGTTCAAATGAGGAACTGGCAAATAAAGGCACCCAAGTGTTATTTTCCAGAATCATTTGCTTTGTTTTCAAAGAGAATGGATGAATGAATATCCGCGTCTTCTGATAATTGTATTTGCATGGAGATCTGCGTTTTAGTTTCCTTTCTTTGACTGCCAAGTGAGGGAGCTCTGTGACTGGTTTACTGACATTGTCTCTAGGATACAGAAGTGTGTGAAAGGGGAAAGCTAATCCATACAGCATGGCAATGATTTTCTAGTACATACATAAATACAATGCTTGTTTGCTCTACAGTCTAAAATGCACGCACATTTTAACCTTAGGCCCGACTAAGCCACTTTACATTTACTTCCTGTGATGCATAAAAGGTTAAACATGCACAGATTTGTTATTTATTTTAAACGATGTCCTATTTTCATCGTGAATTAGCAAGTTACATACCTACAAGTAACAACTGTTTGCCCCAATAGCCAAGTCCAGTCCATTATTGACAGACAATGGCATTCTCCTTTCATCACATAGATTGTTCTGGTAATACAGTCTGCATGGGTCACGAGATACAAAGTAAAACCAATAGTGAGAGCCACTCGCATTAACAGGGTAAAGCACCCCCCACCAGCACAAGCAAATCATTTGTTGATAGAACGGTCTGGAGCCATGGGGCCCTAATGACTTATTGAGTTATTATTAGAAACCCGCAGGCAGGGGGCGTGAAATGGCCGTGGCAAACAAGCTCTGCTTGATTGGAACATCTTTGTGATGCAATATCTTGTATCTCTGCTAAGCTGGCCCTACATTGTGAGAAGCAACATTCAATTTCATGCTACCGAGGGTTACTTTGTTGCAGATTACCACTATGGGACAACATTTTACTACGTGGATAGTACTTCTGATGGCCGTATTTGTGTGGCACAATAAGCCTTTTATTAAAATAACACAATATTATTGGACAGCTTTGGAAATGACACACACTGGCGCACAATTCTTCTAATAGAAATATAAGGTTATTGGAGTTAGAGAGGAATAATGCAACCAAGAATTGTTTCCCAGCTGTGAAGTATCAAGTGACTTCTTGAAGTCACTGTGATTTCGGCTTTTTCGGCTTTTTCGTGTGGTCTGGAGGGGAAGATGGTGAGGACCAAAACCATTACTATGTCTCATCTTTTTCCACAATAGTCATATCAATGTCAAGTGATCCTACCCTTCACATTTTGACTCACCTTCCTTGCTTCGAACACTGAGCCATAGAAAAATTTGAGAGAAGGAGAAAAAAGAAAACATCTTTGTCAGGCCCAGTGTTACATTGCCTCGCCTCTGAGGCACAGTTGCTTATCTGAATGTTTGGAACTGGTGAGGAGGTCTTGTAAAGAGGTGCATTAATGCACAAGCAGGCAAAGCCCACCTACCAGGAGACCATCTGATTGATTGCACATACCTATATTGACAAACTGCAGGTAGAGGTTCCCAAGAACGTTTGACTTTGAAACAGAACCTTGTAAGTTCTGAAATCAATTAAGCTGTCCCCATTCTCTACTCACAAGTAAGTTGCCACTACTGTGGTTTTTTTCTAGTGATGCACCAACAGACCACTTTGATGGAGCGTGTGCTTTCTTAGAAAGATGTTACCACATCTTGCCACATTTAGCTACTCATCTGTGAAAATGTGGGGCAGAATCCACCACTCCTTCCTCCACCCCATCACCAAATGTGTCTGGTCCCCTTGGTATGTTTGATTTTTAAGTACACGTTGGGTTTTTCCCTGTCCCTGTGCCTTTAGTGAGGTGCCACTGAAGGCCAGCTCTGAAAATGTTCCAGCTCCATTTAGACAGGGCACCATAGGAAACTACTGGAAAAATTGGTGAGAGAGATCCATCGCCACCTTCAGGCAGTGTCTGGTATTATCCTGAGATATGTTAGTGGCTTTTGAGCTTCAAGGTTGAACAGGGAGACACTGAGATTGAAAACGATTGTCAGACAGCTTCCAAATATGGGGAATTTTCCACAAATTAAACCTTTGGAGCAGAGTAAAGAAAATGAGGTTTTTTTTTGGTACGTGGTAGGAATGATTTGCGTACTATAGTTAAGCAAAACATCAAGGGGAATGGAAAAACGGATATTGTAATTTTCAGCTAATGCTTGAACTTAAACCTGCGAACACATAGATATTTCTCAAATAAATAAAATTGTATCTGCATAAAGTATTTGCGCCAGAAACCCGAAATGGCACGTCAGCAGTAGCGAGCGTATATCTGGATTTAATGAGTAATAAACCCTGCAGACTCTGAATTTACTTTTCTTATGAGGATGAACTGAAAATGTTAATTTCAAGCAAAATTGGCAATCGGGTGGAAAGGCAACCTTTGCAGGATCTGCAGCGCTGGCTCGCAGCCCAGGACTTCTGACAGAAATCCTAATGAGGTATTGTTTAAATGGGAGTGCGGCACCGATTGAAGCCCGGCCACATAGGGTACCACCAGCTTCCTGCGGGGTCATCTGTCTCAGAGAACACGCGCCCCCCACGGAGCTATTATTCTTGCTTCAGCTCCAAATATTACAGAGAGACATTTCACAGTTTTGGAATCGACGGTGGATTTATTGATTTGAAAAATGAAGGGAGTGTTTTCAGGAGACGACGTGGCCCGCGGATAACTGAACAGAATCGCTTTAAACATGACCGATATATTGCACTATCTGGTAGAAACGTATGGGTGTTTCTATCTCACCCTTTCAGTAGCCACCCAACTCTTTCAGATCAACCAACGCAGCAGCCCCTGCGACACCAAAAACTGAACTCACAATTATTGATCAGAGTTACCATACTTAACCCCTTCGCTGCCAGGCTTTTTCCCCCTCCTGTGCCAGGCCCTTTTTTGCCTATTTGGGGCAGTTCGCGCTTAGGCCCTCATAACTTTTTGTCCACATAAGCTAACCAAGCCAAATTTGTGTCCTTTTTTTCCAACATCCTAGGGATTCTAGAGGTACCCAGACTTTGTGGGTTCCCTTGAAGGAGGCCAAGAAATTGGCCAAAATACAGTGAAAATTTCGTTTTTTTCAAAAAAATTGGAAAAAGTGGCTGCAGAAGAAGGCTTGTGGATTTCCCCCTGAAAATGGCATCAACAAAGGGTTTGCAGTGCTAAACTCAGCAGCTTCCTAGCTTTCAGGAACAGGCAGACTTGAATCAGAAAACCCAATTTTTCAACACAATTTTGGCATTTTACTGGGGCATACCCCATTTTTGCAATTTTTTGTGCTTTCAGCCTCCTTCCAGTCAGTGACAGGAATGGGCATGAAACCAATGCTGGATCCCAGAAACCTAACCATTTCTGAAAAGTAGACAAAATTCTGAATTCAGCAAGGGGTCATTTGTGTAGATCCTACAAGGGTTTCCTACAGAAAATAACAGCTGAAAAAGAAAAATATTGAAATTGAGGTGAAAAAAACATCAATTTTTCTCTACGTTTTACTCTGTAACTTTTCCCTGCAATGTCAGATTATGGAAAGCAATATACTGTTACGTCTGCTGGACTCCTCTGGTTGCGGGGATATATAGGGCTTGTAGGTTCATCAAGAACCCAAGGAACCCAGAGCCAATAAATGAGCTGCACCCTGCAGTGCGTTTTCATTCTATACCGGGTGTACAGCAATTCATTTGCTGAAATATAAAGAGTAAAAAATTGCTATCAAGAAAACCTTTGCATTTCCAAAAAGGGCACAAGATAAGGTGCTGAGGAGCAGTGGTTATTTGCACATCTCTGAATTCCGGGGTGACCATACAAGCATGTGAATTATAGGGAATTTCTCAAATAGATGTCTTTTTTACACACTCTCCTATATTTGGAAGGAAAAAATGTAGAGAAAGACAAGGGGCAATAGCACTTGTTTTGCTATTCTATGTTCCCCCAAGTCTCCCGATAAAAATGATACCTCACTTGTGTGGGTAGGCCTAGCGCCCGCGACAGGAAACGCCCCAAAGCGCAACGTGGACACATCCAAAATTTTGGAAAAAAACAGAGGTGTTTTTTGCGAAGTGCCTACCTGTAGATTTTGGCCTCTAGCTCAGCCGGCACCTAGGGAAACCTACCAAACCTGTGCATTTCTGAAAACTAGAGACCTAGGGGAATCCAAGGAGGGGTGACTTGCGGGGCTTGGAACAGGTTCTGTTACCCAGAATCCTTTGCAAACCTCAAAATGTGGCTAAAAAAACACATGTTCCTCACATTTCTGTGGCAGAAAGTTCTGGAATCTGAGAGGAGCTACAAATTTCCTTCCACCCAGCGTTCCCCCAAGTCTCCCGATAAAAATGATACCTCACTTGCGTGGGTAGGCCTAGCGCCGGCGACAGGAAACACCCCAAAGCGCAACGTGGACACATCCTAAATTTAGGAAAAAAACAGAGGTGTTTTTTGCGAAGTGCCTACCTGTAGATTTTGGCCTCTAGCTCAGCCGGCACCTAGGGAAACCTACCAAACCTGTGCATTTCTGAAAACTAGAGACCTAGGGGAATCCAAGGAGGGGTGACTTGCGGGGCTCGGACCAGGTTCTGTTACCCAGAATCCTTTGCAAACCTCAAAATTTGGCTAAAAAAACACATGTTCCTCACATTTCTGTGGCAGAAAGTTCTGGAATCTGAGAGAAGCTACAAATGTCCTTCCACCCAGCGTTCCCCCAAGTCTCCCGATAAAAATGATACCTCACTTGCGTGGGTAGGCCTAGCGCCGGCGACAGGAAACACCCCAAAGCGCAACGTGGACACATCCTAAATTTTGGAAAAAAACAGAGGTGTTTTTTGCGAAGTGCCTACCTGTAGATTTTGGCCTCTAGCTCAGCCGGCACCTAGGGAAACCTACAAAACCTGTGCATTTCTGAAAACTAGAGACCTAGGGGAATCCAAGGAGGGGTGACTTGCGGGGCTCGGACCAGGTTCTGTTACCCAGAATCCTTTGCAAACCTCAAAATTTGGCTAAAAAAACACATGTTCCTCACATTTCTGTGGCAGAAAGTTCTGGAATCGGAGAGGAGCTACAAATTTCCTTCCACCCAGCGTTCCCCCAAGTCTCCCGATAAAAATGATACCTCACTTGCGTGGGTAGGCCTAGCGCCGGCGACAGGAAACACCCCAAAGCGCAACGTGGACACATCCTAAATTTTGGAAAAAAACAGAGGTGTTTTTTGCGAAGTGCCTACCTGTAGATTTTGGCCTCTAGCTCAGCCGGCACCTAGGGAAACCTACCAAACCTGTGCATTTCTGAAAACTAGAGACCTAGGGGAATCCAAGGAGGGGTGACTTGCGGGGCTCGGACCAGGTTCTGTTACCCAGAATCCTTTGCAAACCTCAAAATTTGGCTAAAAAAACACATGTTCCTCACATTTCTGTGGCAGAAAGTTCTGGAATCTGAGAGGAGCTACAAATTTCCTTCCACCCAGCGTTCCCCCAAGTCTCCCGATAAAAATGATACCTCACTTGCGTGGGTAGGCCTAGCGCCGGCGACAGGAAACACCCCAAAGTGCAACGTGGACACATCCTAAATTTTGGGAGAAAACAGAGGTGTTTTTTGCAAAGTGCCTACCTGTAGATTTTGGCCTCTAGCTCAGCCGGCACCTAGGGAAACCTACCAAACCTGTGCATTTCTGAAAACTAGAGACCTAGGGGAATCCAAGGAGGGGTGACTTGCGGGGCTCGGACCAGGTTCTGTTACCCAGAATCCTTTGCAAACCTCAAAATTTGGCTAAAAAAACACATGTTCCTCACATTTCTGTGGCAGAAAGTTCTGGAATCTGAGAGGAGCTACAAATTTCCTTCCACCCAGCGTTCCCCCAAGTCTCCCGATAAAAATGATACCTCACTTGCGTGGGTAGGCCTAGCGCCGGCGACAGGAAACACCCCAAAGCGCAACGTGGACACATCCTAAATTTTGGAAAAAAACAGAGGTGTTTTTTGCGAAGTGCCTACCTGTAGATTTTGGCCTCTAGCTCAGCCGGCACCTAGGGAAACCTACCAAACCTGTGCATTTCTGAAAACTAGAGACCTAGGGGAATCCAAGGAGGGGTGACTTGCGGGGCTCGGACCAGGTTCTGTTACCCAGAATCCTTTGCAAACCTCAAAATTTGGCTAAAAAAACACATGTCCCTCACATTTCTGTGGCAGAAAGTTCTGGAATCTGAGAGGAGCTACAAATTTCCTTCCACCCAGCGTTCCCCCAAGTCTCCCGATAAAAATGATACCTCACTTGCGTGGGTAGGCCTAGCGCCGGTGACAGGAAACACCCCAAAGCGCAACGTGGACACATCCTAAATTTTGGAAAAAAACAGAGGTGTTTTTTGCGAAGTGCCTACCTGTAGATTTTGGCCTCTAGCTCAGCCGGCACCTAGGGAAACCTACCAAACCTGTGCATTTCTCAAAACTAGAGACCTAGGGGAATCCAAGGAGGGGTGACTTGCGGGGCTCGGACCAGGTTCTGTTACCCAGAATCCTTTGCAAACCTCAAAATTTGGCTAAAAAAACACATGTTCCTCACATTTCTGTGGCAGAAAGTTCTGGAATCTGAGAGGAGCTACAAATTTCCTTCCACCCAGCGTTCCCCCAAGTCTCCCGATAAAAATGATACCTCACTTGCGTGGGTAGGCCTAGCGCCGGCGACAGGAAACACCCCAAAGTGCAACGTGGACACATCCTAAATTTTGGGAGAAAACAGAGGTGTTTTTTGCGAAGTGCCTACCTGTAGATTTTGGCCTCTAGCTCAGCCGGCACCTAGGGAAACCTACCAAACCTGTGCATTTCTGAAAACTAGAGACCTAGGGGAATCCAAGGAGGGGTGACTTGCGGGGCTCGGACCAGGTTCTGTTACCCAGAATCCTTTGCAAACCTCAAAATTTGGCTAAAAAAACACATGTTCCTCACATTTCTGTGGCAGAAAGTTCTGGAATCTGAGAGGAGCTACAAATTTCCTTCCACCCAGCGTTCCCCCAAGTCTCGGGATAAAAATGATACCTCACTTGCGTGGGTAGGCCTAGCGCCGGCGACAGGAAACACCCCAAAGCGCAACGTGGACACATCCTAAATTTTGGAAAAAAACAGAGGTGTTTTTTGCGAAGTGCCTACCTGTAGATTTTGGCCTCTAGCTCAGCCGGCACCTAGGGAAACCTACCAAACCTGTGCATTTCTGAAAACTAGAGACCTAGGGGAATCTAAGGAGGGGTGACTTGCGGGGCTCGGACCAGGTTCTGTTACCCAGAATCCTTTGCAAACCTCAAAATTTGGCTAAAAAAACACATGTTCCTCACATTTCTGTGGCAGAAAGTTCTGGAATCTGAGAGGAGCTACAAATTTCCTTCCACCCAGCGTTCCCCCAAGTCTCCCGATAAAAATGATACCTCACTTGCGTGGGTAGGCCTAGCGCCGGCGACAGGAAACACCCCAAAGTGCAACGTGGACACATCCTAAATTTTGGGAGAAAACAGAGGTGTTTTTTGCGAAGTGCCTACCTGTAGATTTTGGCCTCTAGCTCAGCCGGCACCTAGGGAAACCTACCAAACCTGTGCATTTCTGAAAACTAGAGACCTAGGGGAATCCAAGGAGGGGTGACTTGCGGGGCTCGGACCAGGTTCTGTTACCCAGAATCCTTTGCAAACCTCAAAATTTGGCTAAAAAAACACATGTTCCTCACATTTCTGTGGCAGAAAGTTCTGGAATCTGAGAGGAGCTACAAATTTCCTTCCACCCAGCGTTCCCCCAAGTCTCCCGATAAAAATGATACCTCACTTGCGTGGGTAGGCCTAGCGCCGGCGACAGGAAACACCCCAAAGCGCAACGTGGACACATCCTAAATTTTGGAAAAAAACAGAGGTGTTTTTTGCGAAGTGCCTACCTGTAGATTTTGGCCTCTAGCTCAGCCGGCACCTAGGGAAACCTACCAAACCTGTGCATTTCTGAAAACTAGAGACCTAGGGGAATCTAAGGAGGGGTGACTTGCGGGGCTCGGACCAGGTTCTGTTACCCAGAATCCTTTGCAAACCTCAAAATTTGGCTAAAAAAACACATGTTCCTCCCATTTCTGTGGCAGAAAGTTCTGGAATCTGAGAGGAGCTACAAATTTCCTTCCACCCAGCGTTCCCCCAAGTCTCCCGATAAAAATGATACCTCACTTGCGTGGGTAGGCCTAGCGCCGGCGACAGGAAACACCCCAAAGCGCAACGTGGACACATCCTAAATTTTGGAAAAAAACAGAGGTGTTTTTTGCGAAGTGCCTACCTGTAGATTTTGGCCTCTAGCTCAGCCGGCACCTAGGGAAACCTACCAAACCTGTGCATTTCTGAAAACTAGAGACCTAGGGGAATCCAAGGAGGGGTGACTTGCGGGGCTCGGACCAGGTTCTGTTACCCAGAATCCTTTGCAAACCTCAAAATTTGGCTAAAAAAACACATGTTCCTCACATTTCTGTGGCAGAAAGTTCTGGAATCTGAGAGGAGCTACAAATTTCCTTCCACCCAGCGTTCCCCCAAGTCTCCCGATAAAAATGATACCTCACTTGCATGGGTAGGCCTAGCGCCGGCGACAGGAAACACCCCAAAGCGCAACGTGGACACATCCTAAATTTTGGAAAAAAACAGAGGTGTTTTTTGCGAAGTGCCTACCTGTAGATTTTGGCCTCTAGCTCAGCCGGCACCTAGGGAAACCTACCAAACCTGTGCATGGCCTCTAAACATTGAACAAACAGCAAGCATGTCCGCAGCATCTCAACACAACAGTTTGGCTGCCCATGCAGCACACTGTGTCACTGGAACCAGGGTATACCTGGTTGATAAGCCAATGACAAGGGTGAAACCAGTCCTGGGTTGTTTGTGTTCTAGATCAGGGACAACCTTGCTCAGAAGTTCAGGCTGGAAAATTCCCATTGGAGCAGGTTCAAGACTGATTTGATGTAGCTGGATCCAATCTGAGGTGGATGTGCAAAATAACGATAGAATGGGATGCGACCGCAAGTCATTACCAGTGACTAAGATTAATTCAAGCATTCACCCATCACTTGTTTGTATACTAATGGGCCTGCAGCACTCATTGTGCCACCCACTAAAAGTATACTTTTAAAATAGATCTCAGACCTGTTACTGCAGACTGTAGTGCAGTTCTTAATTGTCATGTCGACCTGCCAAAATAAACCTTTTGCCACGCCTATATATTCCTTTTTAAAGTGTCTACGTCATCCCTAAAGTAGGCCCTAAAGGCTCATAGGGTAGGGTGCATTGTATTTATAAAGCAGGACATGTGTGCTCAAGTTTTACATGTCCTGGTAGTGAAAACCTCCTAAAGTCATTTTTCGCTGATGTAAAGCCTATCGCTTCCATTGACTAATAACGGGTTGCCCTACTACATTTAATAAGTGATAACTTTATAATGGGAGTAGGTAGAAATAAACTGTTTACACTCAAATGAATTGTAATTTAAAACCATCTTTAATGGTAAAATCAGATTTTAAGTCACAATTCTAAAAATGCTACTTTTAGAATGATGGCCTTTTCTTGCCCCAACCATTTGTTTCTTCTGCCAGTAACCTGGGTCACATAACTGTTGACGGCTCGGCTCTTGGGAGCTTGGAGCTTTCCCAGGGGAACAGGAAGAACTTTCCATAACCAGATATGGGGTTAGGGCAGGATATCCCCCCCACTCAAATGCTGGTACTGGTCATAAATACCTCCAAAGCCACTCTTCAGAACACTCTTGGACCCGTGGAAGTTACACAAGAAGGACTGCCCTGCTGCTTGAAGGACTGCCTTGCTATCCGAGAAGGCAGATTGGATCTGCTTATCTTCATGCCCAGACTACCCAGAGTGATTCCAAGGGTTTGTTAGCTGACCTTCTATGTGACCTACAGGTTCACCACAAGCTTTTCGAAGACTCCTTGTGAGTGCCCTGATGACCTGCTGCAACTGGACCGACCTGAACCTGCTGCTAGCTTCTGCTGGAGTGAGTCCCTGATCCCCAAGAGGTGCCTCCATAGACCCTGGACCCTTGGCTGGCATGAGAGGAAACTCCTCCTTGCCTGAGGGTTCCATCAAATTTTGTGCAAAGCATCAGGAAACTCCACAAAGCCTTGCCACACAGCAGAAAGCTTCATCAGAATCGATGCCGAGCAACACAAAGCCTGGCAGAGCCTCGCCACACAGCTAAAAGCTTAATCACAACCAATTTCAAATAATGTGAAGCCCAGCAAAAGCCTCACTGCACATCTTAAAGCTTCATCAGAATCTATGCAGAGTAAAACAAACCCTTTCAAAGCAATGCCATGCAGAGCTCATACCAAGGCCATAAGATACAACTCCTAGGCTTCCAGACTTTGTCCTTTGTCCGGCCTGCACTCCATCCCAGTTGGCATGAACTTGACTTTCTCCTGGTCCAGTGTGACCAGATACCTACAGTTGGTGTTTTCTGCTTCTTGGTATTTGTCTTACTTGAACCTTTAAAGTTCAATATCTCTGGTTCTACTGATTGGATTTTTTATTCTTCAGTTTTCATTTTATTTACTAAAATGTACTCAATTTTTCAAAATTGGTTTGGCATTTTTCCTCTGTTGTTTTCACTTGATTGCTGCATACATATTTACGTATTGCCTCCAAGTTAAGCCCTACTGCTTTTGTGCCAAGCTATGTTAATTTAGCTTGGTGGTTCACAGTGACAGGGAATGCGGTTCTTGCCTGAGTGGGGCTTCCACCCCCTCAACCAATAAGCCAATTTCTTACAGTACCATCTTTGTGTTACTTTACCATTATGCTGCTATCAACCAAAGCACCAATGCTTGCAGCATGGGAGTAATTACTGCTTTAGCTATTGACAGGCCTTAGTCAAGTTCTCATGCAAAACAATTTTGTACAATGAAATGTCAGTGCCCTAAACAACGTTTCAGTTCTCCCTAAAAAAGCATATTACATGTGTGTCAGGGCATTTGCTCCTGATTTTGAACTGCTTCTGAAATATGTATGACGCAGAGGCAGATTCTACGCAGTGCAAATTCCAGGGGGGGTTGTCACATCTGTTTAGGGCGTGGCCCCTTTTAATTGAGGGAATACCTGTGCTCTTATGCCTGAACACTACCTGATGTACAGGGCCAATGAGGCCAACGGGAGGCACGTTGATTATGCACCACACATGGACTGGTGTAGTCCCAAAGTCGCCCGCAAGCAGTAGGGTGTCTTCAAAATCGCTCACCTGCAGGTGGGGAGAGTCACACATAGCATCTACCTATAAAGGGGTCCATGCCCCCACTTAAAACGCCCCTCTTGATTGGCTGAGTCTGCTGGCAGTTAATGAGGAAGTAGAGTAATGCACTTGCACTGGGACAGCTCCTATGTTCCCATAATCAAGCGCAGTGCCCAGTGGTACGCTGGCCTGGGTATGCACCAAGAACAATAATGCGCTTACCATTACCCAGGATGCCCTGCACACCTGCTCGCAGGTGGATCACTCCCATGATAGACCTTCAGGATGAGTTGATGGCGCTGTCTCTTACAGTTTGAGCGACAGTGTGCAGCCTAGGGCTCCTGTAGTCATGGTAACCCGGCTACACGCCAATCGACTAAAGCCTCCCGTCATAACCTCATTTTATTTGCTCTCAACAGTGACCTTTACATAAACTGAATATTATTCTACTTTTTATCTCGCAATATTGGATTTTGGCAAATAGTATTGCCGCGCTGCAAGAAGTAATAAAAAAGCACCTTTGCAGTTTCGTTTCTAGAGTCAAAATATCTGGCTGCCCTGAAACACGCTATTGTTTTTTCCGATTGGAAAAGTTTATGGTGAAGGATTATGGTCTTAAACAGCAATTTCACAAATGAATGTCAGGGGAGTGGGCGAAATATAGTGAAAGTGAGTTAAGAGTGATTTTCTTTCAACTCTTATACAAGCTCATTAGCAGTGACGATCATACCAGAGGTAGTTGTAACACAGAAGTGTTTTCTACTCAAATAATTTTTATACAAAACAATCTGTATTTTTTTTCCTTTTCTTATTTATTTCTCTTTTTCTTTCTCCCCTTCTCTCGCTGTTCCTCTGTGTCTGTTCATGCGGCTCTCACTCTTTCAGTTTCTCTCTCCTGTTGTTTTTGTCTTTCGTTACATCTCTCTCCCTTTTTTCTTCACCAGCCTATTATCTTTGATTTTCCCCATTCTATCCCGCTCCATGGTAAATCTGCATAATTGCAGCGCTACACTACATCTGTGTAAATGTTTCTAGGGCCACAAGGACTCTACAGAAGGGGATACAGGGGCCTGTCGTGGCCACTCCTCTTATACTCATCGTGTGGGGCGACATTTTGGGCCTCTGCTGTATAAAATACTTGTCCCCTCGTAGGTACGAGTTGTAGCTCAGGCTTATTAGGAGTTAGTGTGAAACCTGTGGCCACAACGTAATGAGAGGCCCACTGGATGTTTATTCTATTTCCTTCAGGTGATATAAGTACCTCAAAGTATTAAAAACTGTTCTCCAGGGAAGGCGAAAATATCGAGTTTGGTGCCATCAAGTGAGGTGCCTCATTTTTAATAGAAGTGTCAGTTTCACCTGCAATTATATATCTATAAATAAACATTGCTTAAGGAGAGCAAGGCTCTGGAAAGTGTGGGGCTTGGGGCATAGTGCTCTCTCTGCACTTTGTTGTATTATGGCCCTTGTAGCATGAACGTCAATTCACCAAAATGCCATGGGTAGTGGAAGTGACATCACACACCATTTAACCTTTACAAATTTCCCGATCTGTGATTGAATAGGAAAAAAATCTTCTTAAATCTGTCCCTTTAGTCCTTCCACTCCCGGCTCCTCTCCTCATCCGTCTACAGGCTCTTTCAACCCCCCACACCCTCTAAACCCTATTAAAGTGACTGGGTAGTCATTCCTTGTCAGTCAGATCCATCAAATCTTGGAATTTCATACCTCTCTACATATGGAAAATACAAAAACACCTTGTCTTCTGGAAGGTCATAATAACATGGGTCTGCAAGCTTCAGTCATCTGTATGAACTTTAACTCACTATAAGACCAACACCTCCTAAGGACACATCTTCCTAGAGAAACTATGTGAGGGTGATGACAACATCACCAGGTGCCTATACCAGTGATTCTTAATCTGTGGTCTGGGGACCCCAGGGGTCCGCAAAGCCTACTCGGAGGGCCAGCTACTGCTTAACATATTAATAAAGTGCATATAAATAAAGAAGCAAAACGTAAAAATGAATGTTTAGAAACGTTCTGTAGATAGTAATAATTTTGGATGCCAAATATTAAGCAGGTATCCTCAGACTGATAGTATGGAAGATGAGTGGTCTCAACTTGAATTTAAAACAGCTCCAACCTTCCCATTAAAATTAAAAAGGTTTTTTTTTCAGTTTGTTTGTGAATTGAACAAAATATTTTATCATTTGTGTATTTGTTTGATTAACGCTTGTTTCTGTAGTGTGTGTATTGTTTTGCGGTTCAAATCATCAAAAATGCTTAGGCCAGGGTCCTCAGCTTTCAGTAATGACTCAGTGATGGTCCCTGGAATCTATTAATAATTCAGTAGGGATCACTGGGTTCCAGTAGTGATTGAGAAGGGTCCCTGGAAGACAAAAGGTTAAGAACCGATGGCCTAGACCACTTGAACAAAGCACAAGAGAACACTTCTCTTGCGTAAAAGGTAACAAAATAGAAATCTCTTCTTGGGAGGAAACTTAACCATGTCTCAACCATTTCGTTAGCTTTCCTTTCTATGAGTCCCCTCACACCGCTCAAAAAGCAAAGAATCTGTACATTAATTTTGACTCAGACCTCTCATTCGCTATCCAAAACAACGCTCAGGCCAGGGGGTTAATTTTCAGCTCATCTTGATCTGTTAACTTCTCTGTCACCCGAAACCCCTCACAGTATCAAAATAGAAGGATGCCTCATTTTGAGAGAGATTCATCATTGCAATGTGATCTAGAGAGATGCTCCAAAGAATTTAATGGCAGACTCCAGAGGCTACAAAATCAAACTTACAAGATGCGCCTCAGCTTATACAAACTTTACTGTGCAGCGAGCTCTTGAGGCGTTCCACTGGCTATCAGTGGATGCAAGGATTACATTCAAGTCAATTTGCATTGCATACAGAGATTATTGGTCCAAAGGCTTGGCATACATACAAAAGAGTTGGAGTCATTACATCCCTGCAAATGACCTGTTCTCAGTGCTATCAGACCCGATTCCTTGTCATCAGTACCACCACCAGAAACATGGAATTAAATGCCTTGGAGTTCTGGGTCCAAAACCTAGGAATGCACTGGACACCCTGCTCAGAGACAACCCTACCCCCTGTAATGAAGACTTTCATAATCTCACTATTTATTTCAAAGACCTGAACTCTTTAAGAAAGAGTTTGCGTAGCAGGGACTAGGGTCTTTGTCAATTTGATGCCCATCTAGCCAGGATAGACTTAAATGATCGATCAGTATCCCCTTTGTAACGTATACATATTTGTCTTTTTTTAGCCATCTAAAATGCTCATGCTCTGACCTTATAGCAAGATAACAACCAGTGCTTTATAATAAACACTTACATAAATGAATAAATGACACAAATAATTTCCTCCATGTCGCCAATCTACTGCACTATAAGCCACAAATGACAATAGCCTCATGCAAAGAAGACCTTGTGCTGTATTCCACCCACAGCCTACCAAGCTTTCCCAAACCTCCGCACAGGGACCTTGAATTAAGACAACTGGGTAGTACATCTACCATGCAATGATTCATCAATCAGGCTAATTAAAAAATGCAGTTTGAAGCAAGTTCCATTTGTTCTCACCTATCTCTGTACTACTGCCACACATTCCAATTGTGACACGTTCTGAAATGACCTGACCGCATGTCAGCTTTGCACCCAACTATTCCCACACATGATGTATCAAGACCACTATCTTTTTCCAATCAAGCTTACAGGTGTACCTGTAATTGCATCAGACAGAGATCTACGCTGCCACTCCCATGGCAGGTGCATGTATAATAATGCTAGTTAAAATAAATACTATAAAGGCATGATTTCAGAGCTGTTTTAGTTTCAGAAACTTAGCAAAACAAAAAGCTTAATTTAGGGCTTGCCAAGCATCGCTAAATGCAACACGCATCACATATCCAAGTTAGAGATGGGGGAAACAGCTAGGCTTCTGACAGAGCCTCGCCACCCAGAGCTACTTTAAATCTTTGTCTGGTGGCCCATCTGAGAAAGGCCCACCAACAACAATGCATAAGAAGGACTGCCTTAGCCAAGGCGATCTTCAGATATATTTTTGGATTGTTTTGGACTATCATGTAAACCATGATGGTATCTAACACGAACAACTAAGAAATGTCTCATAGAGGCTATAATAAACCCCCAGCCTCTCAGGGACATTTCCTTTTCATTCTGCAGAAAGTAGCACATCACTGGGGGTTTGTTTCTGCTAACAAAAGAAATGCAGAATGAGCTGCCATGACTTGGCCATCCACCTTGCATTGTTTTTGCTGCAAGTGCTCATGATGCATCATCTGGAGCTCTGTCCTCTTAAATGCCTATGCCAGAGTGATGGGGAACTGCAAGGCTGGCTAGAAGAAGACAATCTCCAACCCGCCATCTTAACTCTAAATAGTGGCCACAGATTCTAATGCATCAACTAAGGTCCATAATTTTGACATTCATCATCAAAGTGGGCAAGGTCAACTAATTTATTTGCTTTTTGTAGTGTTTAGCCAATTATTATAGTTTCTCTCCAACAAGGTTAACTTCTTACCTTTGGGTGACCCCCTTCAACATTGCATGTGTACAAAGCCCATTTTAATTTTCACTCCAAACAGACAAAACAAAAACTGACCACACAATCTCGGATTCAATACATTACAGACAGTCATTACCCCATGCACCCCACACATTTCAGTTAACCCATATTTTTAACTTGTTTGTGTGATCCAACAGCACTCTCCACCCAACAATAACACAACACACCATCATTCCAAATTCACCTAGAAAAAGGCCATCTGCTAACACCACAACAAGCCAGTATTCTCTTCACCTTTTGAAGTCAGTTGATTTTCAAAGCTAATTCAGAAAGTTGTTTAAGGCATAATTAATATTCTGGCAGCAGAAGTGGGATGCATCAACTATGTGATGATAATGATCTTCTCAAAGACCCTGTTTTTTATTTCATCATACTCTGCAATTGGTTAGTTTATCTGACACACAAACACAGACTCATTTCTATGTTTGAATTATAATGGCGATGGAGCATGTATCAAATGGAAACACTAGATTTGAGGATGTAATACTGGACAGGTCCCTTGATGAGGTTTAGTTCAGTAGCATTCAGGAAATGCATGAAAACTCCATTTTCAGCTGCTAGGTCATGGCTTTCCGGACTCAAATCTGCATATGTTGCTAACCCTCGTAAAAAAAAAAAAAACTTCATAGGAGGTCTGACAAAGAATACTGGGATACCAGAAAGTCACTCAAGCTGACTAATATTACATGCTCCTCAACAGCATATGGAAACGGTTTGTTCGTTAAAGTGCATTATAGACCATGTGACAAAGCTGAAAGATCTACCTGATCATACAAGTACTTTAAATGTGTTTAATGATCTAAGGGAAAGATCAGAAGGACACTTCATTTGTTTTTACATTGTACTAGTCGACCATTCTTCTTTTCAAGTAGATGACTTGTTGTTAATTATGATAAGATCTCTACCACAGTGACATTTATAAATATGAATCTATGTCGATCCAATGTACACTGGGGTTATTTAGGTCAAGCTACTTTCTCATTCTTTTTAGACCACTGACCTTGTTGCAAATGTTCAAAATAAGTTTGCAGGCGCATTGGTATAACTTTTAATTGATATATATATATATTTAAATGTCACAATTTTATTTGGATTTAGAAGAGTTTAACTTTATTCAAATGGCTCATGCAAGAAAAAGTTTACCGTTTTTTTTTCTTTTAAATTAATAACATTATTACGATCAACTCTATCATCTCACTAATTTGGGCTGACCATGCCACAGTTCTGTTTCTGATGTCGCTAACAGATTTGAAAAAGTAAACAGGTGTATGACTGATTAAGAGTAAAAGAAAGCCATGAATTGTGTAAAACATTATTATTTTGAAAGTTTACTAGAAACGTCACATCAAAGATGGATAAACTAATTCCACTGCAGGAAGTGCAGAACTAGCTATTGGGTAAAACATTGCAATATTTTAAGGCAGATTTGAGGAAAGAAGAGTTACAAAGGTAAATGCTTGAAAACCAGCAGTGTTCTGACATTCCTGTAATGTTTGTTTTCACCACTGAAGCATTGATGTGATCATTTGGTTATACCTTCTAAAGTTATGCAGATGATACCAAAATAATGTTATTATTTAAATCTCAGTTCAAATCACTACATCCATTCCATCCAAGCATACTGGAGGGGATAAATAGCTGGAACATAGTTTAAGTAGTTGGGAAATCCAGTTTCCATCATTGACTAAATTGGACCAAAATCTTTAGGAACACACACATTTGCGAAACTTGAGTCATGAATTACAGAGTTGTATTTGATATTCTTTTATATATCACAGTTCAAACGTCAGGTGCATCGAAATACAGACCTTTAATGTAAAATATTCACACACACACACACTTACATTCACACTCGAACCCTCTCACACACAATCATTAGATTATGCAGCCTCTCACAACAGGTTCTCAGAGCCCTGAAACTAAGAACCGAACACCACAGTATCTACGTGCTCAGACTAGCCTGCAATACCCTCCTCTACTGCAACAATCTACCAGCCTGATCTGTAGACTAAGCCAAACCAAATGAGAGCTTTTATTTTCATTTTAAAGAGACATTAGGGTTTTCTTTTTCACAAATATCCTCCCTCACACTGCCAGTGGGAGCTAGATATATTATTATGCAAACCTTTTGTTTCTGTCTTTTCTCTGCATTGAATAGGGTTATGTCTTCCAGCACTGCCTTCTCGTTGTTTCTTTGTTTTCCTTGTAAGGCGACATAACAGCTTGCCTCCCACATTAGTTCATTAGAGGTTGACACAAATTATACTCTTCTAATTGCATACATTACCTCCTTCTTTGTCATTAAAAGGGGCGGAGAGTGTTGTCTGAACTTTACAGTTTCAGAGTACACTTTGCTCCTGCCCGGTCCTATGCATTTTCCTTCTGAGACATAAACAGTGAAATAAATGGCGGCTATTCTGCTGCATCTATGAAATAGAAGGGAAGTAATGGGGTAATCTTTGAAGTTTTGCATAAAGAGCATGACGTGAAATGCAGGCAATTACGTGAGCGGATGCCCGCGTGACAAATATTTCACCTGGCCCTGTGCACTGAATACATGTGACGGGCAGAATAAGGAAATATCACACACAGCAGAATTATGAAGACCCTGCGTTATTTTTATACAGGGCAGAAAATCGATGTCTGCGTGGTTCGTGGTTCACTGCGTGAATGATTTGTTGTTGACTAAAAACCTCCATTGAGCCGTATGTAAATGTAACGACATGGACTAACCCTTCGTTTAACATCTTTATTCACGTTTTTGTTTGTTTTCTGGCTCTGTTCTTTGCTGCTAATGAGTTCCAGGCCCTGTTAGGTACTTCAAAATGTTATTTGCTTACTACACAGTTTGTACAAATATTCATGTTAAACCAGTTGTTCACCTGTTTTAAACCACTATAAATACAATAAAGAAACCATATATAATACTGTTTTCAGGTATTGGTCTTGATTCGTCAGGTGATACTATTAAATCTGTCTGTGGAAGTCTTTAATGATGTGTCATTGGGCTGGTGGGTATCCACAATGACAGTGGGTACGTTAACGTAATCGGCAAGAAAATCCGCTGTGGTGGAAGCGTGGTGGATGAGCCACAATCTAATGTCAAATGTATCCTCCTGCTTAAATACCAACCACACTCCTGATGAATCGTTGGGATAATGAGTTACAGTTCGGAGTCCGCCTGTATATGTTTTGTCCCATAATGACTTTCTGCAGCCTCGTTCCTTACACACACTCATTAGTATCCCAGACTAAAATGGCGGTGGAAGAGCCTGACTACAGAAGGCATTTGGAGGATGCAATCAAAATATTACATTTTGAGTATCTTACCTCTTGATGCCAATTTTCTAAAAGTTAACGCCACTAATAATCTAACCAATGCCTACTGTGTCGATAGAACTCAGCCTCCTTCTTGATGATGAATCACACACATGATCTTTGGAGTCCTGGTCACATAAAATTCAGGTGTGTATGAATACTTTCTGTAGTATATTGATGGATTGTCTATCATATGATTAGCAGCACTAGATGAAGGGCCTCAAGAATTATCTGATGAGAATGGTGATTAAATGGACTTGGGCACCCCTATGATTTTACATTAAGGATAGTATAACAAGCATTGGCAAAGCTAGTACATGTCGTTCTGAGGTGTAAACTTTTGCTAGTGTAGTACGTTTTTCACAGATGGGTGCAGTGCATGTGAGATGGCCATCTTGGAATGCTTTTTCATAAAAACTTCAAGAAGAAATCTTTAAACATAGCTGCCACGTGTGTGCTCACGTGCTTCCCTAGTGGCCATCTTGAAATGCTAACCCATAAATCTTTTAAAAAATAACTTATTAACAGGGTTGATGGGAGAAATATGTTGTGTATACATAACACACAATTTTGGCATCATCCACACCTTTCAAGTTTGACTGCACTATGGCATTTTCACCAACTGGTTTCTCAGTGCATAGTTCTTCCGCAAAAATAAAAAATGGCAAAACATTGAAGAGCTCACTATGTGTTGTTGATTGCCAGTGCTTAATTTGTAAAAGAGTGCCAGTGCCCAAAGCTCTGCTCATAAGTCAGTGGATAGTGCAATTAAACTGGGACATAACGAATACCAAGACTGGTGGTCTTAAACCCACCTCATGACTCTTCAGTCCACTGCCACAAAAGACCTGTCCTTAACTCACTCTTGCAGTTTCATGCTTTCTGCCTTTGTCACCGTTTTGCCATCTTTCTCTTCTTCCTTTTTTCCCATTTGTGTGCTTTTCACTCTCTTGCTCTCAGTAAATAGCTGATGTGGAAAAATAAGTACTGGTCCCTAAAAATAAGTGCCATCGGACCTCACCAGCTACACTGGCTCAAATTAAGCACTGGTAATTGCATGTAATTACCTTAAGTTTTGTTTCTCTGCTCCAGGGCCGCAACCTGCCTACTCCTTTGTACTTCGCAGCCGAGTCGAGCATCCAAGTTTGACTTTAGTATTCTCAACAGAGCCTGTGGCACAAAGCTATGGAAATATTTTTTCCAGTAGGCTCTAAAGGCGTTGCCTTTGAGAATGTGAATGACCAGGTTTTACAGAAGAACCTCAAAGGGGCACCGGTGCGCTCAGGGCAGAAGCCTAGATATGTTGCTCTGGCCTGTTTTCATGTGGAGTCTGGGATCATGGGTTACTAAACTAGTTTGGGTGAGACCAGTGTTGCTCTCCCAAGGGGAGGTGTCGAATGCAAAGTACTTTTGCTGGCTGCATTTCTTTTTAACCCGTAGGATGGCCAAAGGGTTGTGATATGTTGAAAAATTAAGAATTGTCCACTGATGTTGAAGGGTTTGGGCCATTAGGGGCAAAGTATTGTAATCAAATGTGGATGTCATCGGACTGGCCAAAAAAGCCAATAATCTGTACATGTCATGAAGAATGCCGACGGGGCTGCCCTTGGTATTTGGTATTTTGGTATTTTACCCAATAGCTCTGTTTTATTTAGGCAATTGAATCTACAATTTGATGTTATACTTGTTTTTAATTTTAAAGTGTCTGGTGCTTAATTCTTGAGGAAGTACAGCATGCTCATGGACTGGTGACATTTACAAGGGCACCAAACGCCTCATTAATGGAGTGATGTCATTTATTGTTAATATGAGTTGTTTGTACCTCTGAGAAGATGCATGTGAAACCAGGACATTCAACCTTACAATTCAGCCTGTAACATGTTAGCTTTATGAGTGTTCTTCTAGCATTGCGCGCTAAGAATCTTTCATGGGCGTGGTTAGAAAGTCACATTAATGTCACTATTTACTCATTTGCGTTTATCTACAAAGACATCGAGTATTTCAATAGATAAGCTTTACACAATTTAACAAATATAATGAATGATACGTTGGTCTCAAAAGAAGGCACTTTGATCTCAAAAGGATTGTAGACAAGTCTATTCTACAATCTTCGAATGTTCTTCTGTTACTTCCTCAGAGTGTTACAGTCAAGAAGGACCAGTTACAAAATATTGGTTCAGCATTTTACATAAAAATATAGCAATGTGAAACATTTTGATTTAGGTGTGCATCCTTCTTGGAAAAATTTACAAAGCGATCATTGGAAAATTGTCATCAACACACACTTTTGCTCAAAACCTGAATAGCACTACAAAGGGGTTCTACGCTGGTATTTCTTCAGATAAAGCATCTAGTATTGAGTTAGAGTTTGGCACCAGAGGGGTAGGTTGTAATTCGACAGGGCTCCTGCCCTACTACACAAGCAGTTCACTCTCCCCATTAAGAGGGAGAATCCAATGTTTCCAATGGCAGAGCTTCAGTTTACACCACCACTGAAACCCCTTGACGACGCGGCATTTTCACCCTAGGGCCACCAGCTCACAGTGATGGATGGTCCACCCTATTTCAGGGGAGGATCCTGCCGCCGATTTTTTTTTCCTACCCTCGGCCACTACACCAGGCATGGCCAAACGTGGGGCAGAAAATAGAAAGATATCCCCGACGGGCTGAGAGAAAACTCTCTGTAAATCAGAGATCTTGATTTATTTTTCTGCTCAGAAACAGGTTTCTGCACTGGGGGTTGTTTGAGACAGAATAAAGAATGGCAAGTAGGCCTCATGAACGTGGTGGCCCGTTTCACATTCAGTTGTTCGGAAAGTGCACCTGCAGCAGTAGTGGCTGCGTTTTCCTGCCAGGTACACTGAGATATCTACTAAGGGCTAGTCGACCTCTGCCGGGCGTGGAGGTAACAGCCTTACCACTGACCTGGTCGAGGAGCAAGTCACCCACCTGGCTCAAAATGAGCCTCTAAGTGCTCTTTTTCTCCGCAATGCCATTGTGCATAGACATGCCCTGCGGAATATAAAGTTGCAGAGAAAGATTCTACTTACGTTTTGCAGCACAGACTTATGTTGCAAGTATCCAGGTAGCAATAATCCTACTCTGCAGTAATGTTTTTCTTGTCTGGGTTCCACTGATGGATAAAGAAAATGCATGGGCAAAGACAAATGAAAACCAGGAATCTTGGTAACCTACTCGAAGGGTGAAAATTGGGAACTTTTTTAAAGATTAAAGCCAAAACACATTCCCTATGCTTCTCTATTTAGAACCTGATTATCCCTCCTGGTTTCTGACTGAAGGTACCAGTAGTATCCCAGTGGGTAGCATATTTGGATTGTTAGTCGTAAACGAGACATGGGATCAACTGTACAACATGGACATGCAAGCTGATTTATTTGCCCCCAGTGGAAGATAAGGTTTTTTCCTCAGGGTGAAGTTTAATTTTATACAATCACTAAACCTGTAGCATTTCCAGATTGGAGCTCTGTCGGTGGCTGGGCTCGCTGGCCGACAAGGAGGGGAGGGGGTGTTGTGCAGGGGTTGTGCTGAATGCATTAATGCTGGCAATGTGGAGACCAAATGCACTCAGAACTGATGACAGCACTACTCACGAAGGCAGGTGGCATCAGGCCCCAGTAACAGGAGCCTAACAGTATCTCAGTTCAGTCAAAAAACCCACAAATAAACCATCACTGAACTGACTCTTCCACACTTGAACAGTGTTGCTTTGATACTGTCCATTCAAAAGGAGGAAAAGCCTTGCAGTCTCAGGGTTTAAGACAACTTCTCTCATATCCCCCCGGAAGAGGGGTAATAAGGGGTTGGACATGGCCTACCCACCTTGTGACTTCCCAAACATGTGGGAGTGAATAAAGAAGGGAGAGGTTAATTTCCCTTGGCATGGGGAAAATGTGGTAAGATAATGCTTGCCAATGTGTCCCCCGTCGTGCGATGCATTGAGCTGCACTTTGAAGCATCTGGACTTTGGTTTTAGTAACACCATCAGTTTTTTGTTTTTGTTTTTACAAACATTTTTTTATTGTAGAAGTATTTGGAATTCTATTTCAGGACTGGAGGTTTCCACCAGGTTTCTCTCTACTTGATTTCCAGTCTCCTCAGGATAATAACCTGATTCATGCTGATACCATTGAGCCATTTTCCATTATATTTATATATAATAGACAATTAAATTCAAAGAAACACAGGATATTAATATAGGGGGAGTGCAAAAGCCCCTGACAGGCTGAAAAGCCCAATAAAATGTGGAGGGAGCAGCCTGTAGCCAAAAACAAAGCACTCTAGGCAAAGCCTCTTTAAATTATTACTGCCCACGTTCTAAATGCAAACTAGGCGTATAGGGAGCACAATGGAGAGACAGAGGGGGGGGGCCTCCCGTCACACGCGATCCAGAAATACGAGCCGATCTCCCAGAGGAAAACTCTGAAAAGATCAGCTCGTAACGCTGCAGCGCGACAACACAAGGGCAAAAGAAATAAAAATAGGACTACACCCTAGTCACGTAGACGGCTCCCACTCTACAAAAAGGCTGAGATGGCGAGAAGCTGAAGAAAATGACCAACAGCGCAAAGCGCTGAAAAAATAAAATTATGCGAGCAGAATCACTTCACTTTCAAGTCATGAATGAACAAATAGCATGCACAAAACTGTGTAATCATTCGAAAAAGCAAATAAAGCAAATGAGTACTTATCTGCTGCGGAGCAGCAAAGAAAGAGGAAGTGACTTTAGAGGTCATAATATATGAACAGGGTTCACGGGTGGTAATTGGTACATGTGACCTGTTGCAAATAGCACAATTTTGCCGTTATTTGGTTAAAGAGCAATTGTGTCTTTTGATTTAAATTTTTGTGTGTCAGAGTAATTGTCTAACAAATCGACTTGCCACAAAAACAAAGGTTTTGGGGACATTTGGGAGAGTTAGAGATTGTGATGTTACTTACTTTGCACCTCACAAAAGCAACCCTACACTTTTGCATGCCAAAGCACCAGAATCACCGTAGAGGATGCACCCCTGGTAAGAGGGGCACTGATTTTATGGCTGGATGGGTTGAGGGATACTGCCCGGGACCACCCCAATCAGGGAGGCATGCTTATGGTGGCGGTGCTGAGCCGGACGTGGGGGGTTGGTCGGGGAGCGATAGGCTCCCCGGCCCCCACCCATCAAGAAAAACACAGCCAATTGGCTGGGAAGGGGCCCGCAGCCCCAGAAACACTGTTTGGAGGCCCCTGAAGCGCTCTTTGCGCTTCCGGGGTCACGCAAGAAAATGATGTCACGCGGCTGGCCTTATAAGGCGGCCGCGGTTGGCGAGCGCGTCTTTCTTATGCTCGCCGATCGGATCAGGGGGCCCCAGTGGCCGCAGCTGGAATTTGGGCTTTTTTTCGTACTTTTCTTTTGTTTGCGCTATTTTTCTTTCTTGGGCTGCTTTTGGGCTCCTTTTGGGCTGCTTTTGGGCTCCTTTTTTCCATTTTCTTTCTTTGGCAATTTGTAACATTTTTAATTCATTTTGTTTGGTGCTCCAGTTTGCAGGTTGCTTTTTGCCGCATTGGAAGGGAGAAGAGGACGATGCGAGTGGCCCAGCAAGCCTCACAGGGGCCGTACGGGTTTCGAGCTTAGCTCACCTGACCCGAGTTACTCGCTGGCGGCTCCTGTGGAGTTCCTGGGCTACTGGGTGAGCGTCCACATGGCCAATATTGTGTGGGGAGCGTTAGTGGTCGTGCTTTGCTTGACAGATAATGCTGCACATGTAGGGGAAGTGCCATTTGTCATAACTGTTGGGGTTTATGGTAAGGGGGCCCTTACATTAAGTTATTTCTTGGAAGGGGAGTTCCTTTGGGGTCAGTGAGCGATTTCCTGTTTGGAGGTGTTTTCCTTTTAGGGGCCCATTTATAGTTTTTGCTGTTCTAGTGGTCATGGCTGAGAAACGGTTGTAAACAGATGAGCTCCTTGAGGCCCTGATGCTTAGGATGGACACTATGGACCAGGTCATAGCATCCTTGAAGGCACAGACTTTTTCTTCAGGAGCGGGAGCACTATCTAGCGAGGCCATCCTCCCCACAGCTCTGAAGAGGGTGCGGGGACAGAGGAAGTGTTAAGGACCTGGGGGGAGGTGGGCAGAGGCCACCCCTGCACAGGTTCAGAATGGTATCAATCTAGATTCAACACAGCCTGTGGTTAGTGCATCACCGTTAGTGGATGCAGGGCATGCTGGGGGCCAGAGTCAGGTGCCAACGCAGACTGCGGGCGTTGTGGTCCCTACAATAAACACATTTGCGGATAAAGACACTGGGGAGGCCAGTCAGTGGGACCTTGTGGGCCATTTGACATCGGTATTGCCATGGTTGTCAGAGATGGGGTTGCTGTCCACTAGTTTAGTGGGGGGCCCATTGTTTGGGGCTAATGAGGGAGACGTTAGGGAAAAGGAGCTGGTTTCCAGGTTGGGCACTGCGAGTGTGCCCAGGGCTCTCAAGAAAAAGGGACAGAGTCAAACACTAGTGGGGGGTGCAGGGGGCCAGCTCCTTCTCCCCAACCCTTACAGGGGAAGACCAGTTGCCAACTGATGCGCTGTCCGTGGCACAGCCGGTTACTTCTGCGTCGGGTGCGCCCGCAACACAGGCAGTTAATCACTCGGTGGTGGTGACCTCTACAGCAACGACTTCGGTGGCCCAGGAAACCGCAAGTTCAGGTACTGGTCACCCTTCACCCCTTATGGCCTTGGGGGATATTTGCTCACAGCATGAACAGGTAGGTCTACATGTACCAGTTGAGGTGAGGGGGAAGATTTGGAAGGGGGCGTACCTCGATATCATCAGTTTGCTGGTTGACAAAGCTGAGAATGAGGATGTGTGGCGTTGCAAAGAGTGCACACATTCGAGAGAGTGTGGACATGGGCCACAAAGAAGGAGAGTGGAGGAGTCTTTGTCCAACTGGATTAGAGCGTTCTGCATTTATCATGCCAATCTAGCTGAACGTTTCAGTGACTTAGGTGCCCAGTTAGTTTGCTATCAGAACAGGATTGTGGGGGGACCTCACGAATATGGTGGCACGGCATGGAAGAAATATGATAAGGAATTCAGGAGAATTAAGGCATATAAGCCTGCATTGGCTTGGGATCAGATACACATAATCACTTGGTTGCGTTATAATAATCGCACTCAGGGGCCGGGCCAGCAGCTTTTTCGTGGGCCTGCAGGGACAGGCTCAGGAGCCTCAGGGGGTACTGGGGCCAAGAGGAGAGCCTGCTGGGATTTCAACCAGAGCACTTGCTCCCGTTCTCCCGGGACATGCTGTTTTAAGCACTTCTGCTCCTTTTGCGGCCAGCCCTCCCACCCAGAATTCAAGTGTTTTAAAAAATCAAGAGATAAAGGGGCCAAGAAACAGGACTGACGATTTGGGGTGCGTGGGTCACACAGTATCTTTTGTGAAGGCTTCGTCCCCATTAATCTTTTGCCTATGGTCCTTTGGCTTAACATTTACCCAACCAAGCAGCTGCGCAGGTGTTGTGTTTGGGCTTTAAGGACGGTTTCAGGATACCAGCTCAGGACTATGTTGGCTTGCCCCATTGTAAGAACCAGCTGTCTTTGCATTCCAACCCCGGTGTGGCAAGTAGAAAGATCAAGAAGGAACTGGATTTGAGGCGGGTGGCGGGGCCCATTGATGAAATTCCCATGCAGGGCTTTGTTTGTTCTCCTTTAGGGGTAGTCCCCAAGAAAGAGCCAGGGGAGTTCAGACTGATTCGCAATCTGTCTGCTCCAAAGGGGCAGTCAGTGAACGAGGCCATTGATGGGGCATGGTGTTCAGTTAGGTATGCTTCTTTGGATCAGGCAATTCAAATGCTGCATGAGCTGGGGCTTGGAGCTTTGATGGCAAAATCAGACATTGAATCTGCGTTTCGGTTGTTGCCAGTGCATCCCGAGGACTTCCGCTTGTTGAGTTTCCAGTGGGACAGTATCACTTTTATAGGTGTATGCCTATGGAATGCTCTGTGTCATGTGCCTATTTTGAGAAACTTAGTACCTTCTTGGAGTGGGTATTTAGGGACAGGGCGAGGCATAGGTGGGTTTTACACTACTTGGACAATTTCCTCTTTCTGGGGCCCACTGGATCTAATCACTGTGCTGGTGCGTGGGATGTATTTTAAAAACTCATGAAGGAATTTGGGGTTCCACTTGATGAAGGAAAGACGGTGGGCCCCTGCTCCATGATTGAATTCCTAGGGATAGAGTTGGATTCAGTGGCAGGTCTGTACAGATTGCCTTGGGAGAAAGTGGTGTCCTTTTCACACGCGCTGCGGTCTTGCCTAAGGGCACAGAAGGTGACGCTTCATCAGTTGCAGTGCTTGGTCGGGCAGGTCAACTTTGCGCTGCGAATCATACCCATGGGGTGCCCCTTTTCTCAGTCAATTGCCCAAGCCATGTCAGGGTTAAAGTCATCATACCAGGCTTTCCAATGAGGTCAAACAAGATATGAGGATTTGGGAAACCCTTCTGCTTGACTTTAATGGGACAGTGGTGTGGCCTAGGTCCAACGAGGAATTGGAACTTTTTACTGATGCAGCTGGGAGCGTAGGCTTTGGGGCTATATTTGGTACAGCATGGTGCGCACAGCGATGGCCCTTAGACTGGGTCCAGGAGGGCCTAGTGGCCAATATTGGTTTCCTGGAGCTGTTCCTAATTTTAGTGGCTTTGCCTATTTGGCCGGAGGGATTTCGGAATCAGCCAGTGATTTTCTGGTCTGATAATATGTCTGTTGTTGAGTGCATTAACAAGCAAGCAGCTAAGTGCAAGATGAACCTAAGGCTGCTGAAAGAGATAGTATTATTGTGTTTAAGGTTGAATGTGACCTTCAGACGTAAGCACGTACCTGGAGTGTTGAATAACGCTGCTGACGCACTCTCCCGTTTTAAGATGCAGGTTTTCAGGTCTCACCTCCCCGAAGCGGAGGAGTTCCCAATGCCCTTTCTAGAGCATCTGTGGCGAATTGGTGCCAAAGAATACTGGACCTCGTGGAAGCCAGTTTAGCATCCAGGATGCTGAAGGTTTACCAGGGAGCATTTGCAGCATATGTTGATTTCAGGGGTGGGACAGTATCACCAACGTGTTTTGATCCGGCTTCAATCTTTGCATTTTTAGAAGTTTTGAGGGCTGAGGGGAGGTCAATTGTGTGCCCCAGGAGTTACTCCGCTGCTATTTCTTTCTTTGCGCAAATAGGGGGGCGGTCTGATGGGACAAAATCATTTTTGGTAAGACGGGCCCTTCAGGGATGGCAGCGTATTCAAGGCTCTAAGCCGGACACTCGGCGGCCCATTGATGTGACAAAGTTGGGGGCCTTGCTAGTCATGTTGGATCGTGTTTGTACTTCGATCTGGGAGGTCGCCTTATTTAGGTCAGCCTTTACCCTTGCCTTTTATGGAGCTTTTAGATTGGGTGAACTGGTCGCGTGCAACAAAAGGCACACATCGGGGGGTCTGCAGTTGAGTATTCATTGGCCGGAGGGGTCTGGGTGTTCGGCGATTACTGTTCCCCGCTCTAAGACGGATCAGGATGGAAAGGGGGACCACATTCTATTGCATAGAGCCCTGGGTAATGCATGTTGTCCTATACGGAACTTGGAGGCCTTCCTAGCACTGCGCGCTCCAGGGGTGACGGGTGTGGTTTTGGTGCATACGGACGGCACTCCACTTACTAGGTACCAATTCTCACAGGTACTCAAGCGTTCCCTTCTGGCCACGGGTTTGGATGCCTCAGATTTTAGCACTCACTCCTTTAGGACAGGGGCAGCCACAGCAGCTGTGGCAATGGCTTTCCCATGAGCAGTGGTTAAGAGAATTGGAAGGTGGTCATCAGATTGCCACAAGCGATATTTGAGGCTGTATATGCTGTGAGTTCATGTCCTTGACACCTCTCTTTCTTTACACTCTTTGCAGACACCCACTGCAAGTATTTAATGGTTCCAAAAGCTCTGGTGCACGCAGGAGTTGCTGGTATCATCACGGTTTGGGTAATCGGACATTCCCATGTCCGACGTGCAGGTGAACTATTTGCAAGGAGTGCCTTTGCGTCACTCGCATCAGAGGCTGGTTTCGGCATCTCTTGCTTTGGCAGAGGTAGGCTGCGGCTCACTCAATTAAGGACGTTCCTGGATTCAATGCCCCATTTAGGCTACTCATCATCGGACATCATTGTGCTGCACCTTGGGGGTAATGATTTGGTTGTGCTAGGACTCCGGCAGCTGTTTGAGCTGGTAATATCCGAAATTGGTTGGTTGGCTCAAAACTTTCCTCAGGCTGCCCTTCTTTGTTTGAACATGATTCCTCATTCTTTCTGGAGGGGCGGGATCTCAGTGAAAGCCCTCAATGACTCAGTAAGAAGAATTAATAGCAAATTGGCCAAGTTGTTTCGGTCTCCAAAGTTGGCTGTGATATTACAGGGCTGCATTAAAGGACACAGGTTTTTTCTGCAGGACTGAGTTCATCTTTCGTGAGTAGGCTATGAAATGTTTTTAGAGAATATACTTGCCTGGCTCTCCCAGCTTATGTGACCTTTTCATGGGGGGGGCATATCGTGAGGCAACGATGTGGGCCTGTGGCAGGGTGAGATCATGACTGGGAATATAAATGGGTACCTTCTTATTACAAAATTGGGTGACAAGCTAATTGGACCCTTCAAGGGGTGCTGGCTGGTAAGTGTAGACGACACACAGGGGCGCGGGGGTTGCGAGCGGTCGCTGGCATCTGGCCCGTTGGGCCAACCACCCGCGCATACACAGAAGGTCTGAAGCGAGCACTGGCCCTTGGGGGGGTGGAGTCTCAGGGTGCGGGGGTGCCCGAGTTAGGTATCCTAGTGGGCAGCCGGGCCCCCTCCACAGCAATCCAGTCTGGAAGGTATGAGAACACCCTGATGGAGATCCGACCCCTGGGATTTGTAGCATAAGGAGGGATAGAGTTTGGGGTAGGGGAAAACAGTCATGATCTCATTCACAGCCACCAACATTGGGTACGCAGGAGTGAATGGTTTTAGTCCGTGACAGGAATGCGGATGTATTAGTGTACTCTGTGAAGGCTAGGCATCCCTGGAACAGGATTATGGTTACTGCATATAATTTTTTATTATGATTAACAATATTTTGTCAATAAAATACGGCCGGAGGTTTACGACCCATAATCCCAAAGTGAAGCGCATCTAAGGTTTTAATTCAAGCTTACGCGGAGGGGGTGGTGAGTGGTGTTTGGTGGTAGGAGGCCTCGGCAATACCCGACCATATGAGCCAAGTCTACCCCCAAAGCAGCCCGTCAGGCGGCGCAGTAATTTCCCTAATAGGCAGCAGAATGATTTGGTGCTGCGGAGAAATAATGCTCCTGTTAATCGAACCAGTCCTGAAAGTAATAGAATATATCTATGAGTCAGGCGTTCCTGGGAAGCGTATATCTTATTTTTAAAATGGTGCTGTAATACAAACGGGGCCATTTTCTTTTCGAAATGACCCTACCTGCTGCCCTCACTCACATGGCTCAATACATGGCCTTTAACATCACAGCTTTTCGCACCTAGTACTATCTGGACACGCTAATGTTAGTGTGATCTTATCGCTGTCATCTGATGGACCGTGTGAAAGTGACAATATCTTCGGAAAGTCTTGTAAGACTAAGAGCTTTCCGTGTCCTGTGTCATTTCTGCTAAGCAGTGGTGTCTGTCGGTTTGTTTTTTCTGTTCAAGGCAGCAGATCCCCATCAATTACAGACTGGAGTTTTTCTCTTCCTTGACAGCGTCAACGTCTGAAAAACAGACGTGTGATATGTAATTTTCCAAACGCTTAATGCACTCTTTCTGAATAGAGATGATATTTCTCAGTTACCCTTGATTGCACAGAAGGTTGAGCAATTTCATCTTCCGTTGAATTTATGGCAACCAACTTTGAGCGCTAAATTATAGCTTTTGATAAAGGTAAAAATCAAAGCTGTTTTTTCCCCCCCTGGAGTGCTACGACTTATTTTTAGCTAATCAGAGGGTGATATGACTCACTAACGTCATAGCGCTCAATCATCAATAAACTATATTGCTATTGCATCCAATGACTGTTTGTAATGAAACATGTGGTTCCAGAATGTGTAATTTTATGTTCTATGCACTTGTACAGTGCTAACTGACTTTGTCATGGCATCGTGGCGTTTCTCAATTTGGACTCTCTTCATTCGGACCGGGATATATAACTTTCTACTTTGTCCAGATTTTGCTGGAATTTGATCCTGTGAATTTAGTAGAGAGTCTGTTTATTGTTTAGTCTAAAAATAGGTTGATTGATGTGACATTACAAGTGGTATGACTTTGAAAGATCTTTGCAGTGTCTTATGTGTGTGGATGGATGACCCGAATTACTATATTATTTTTTCTTTTGATTGGCTGTTTGATTACCCATTTCTTGGCTGCAGTAAATCTCTTACTATATTTGCATCATAACTATAGATGCGTGAAACATTTATAGCTAATAGGGCTCTAATTCCAAGTCAGGTGGAGCTAATTTACTGCATGGAGTGTTGCTCCACCTGATTAAGGGTTGGTAGGTTTTTCCAGGTGTGGGAGAAACAGATCAATTTTTCCGGCTAATAATTCTGGCTGGAAAAATCAGCAGAGGCTTTGGGTGCCGCAGCCAAGCATTATTCCTCATTTTCTGACAGAATATACCAGAAAACGCCTTCCCATTTTGTAGTTGACATTCAAAAGTAAAGCCTGGGATTTGCTGTTTGGGGTGCACATTCCTAACTACAGAAAGGGCCCACCTGGGGACCCGCTCGTCCTGCTTTATTTCCTTCATACATTTTTTATTGGTTTCTTTAAGCAATCTTCTAATAAGCACGATGTGGCTAGAAGCCTATATTAAAAATAAAACAACAAACATAGACTATGCTTTACAACAATCTCTGTGACTTCACAAACTCACATTTATGGTGAGGAGAAGCATATCTTCAACCATAGCAATCAAAGTAATAATACAAATGATAAAACTACACATTTTGTATTGCGGGCCTTATGATCTACACCAGCCATGATATCTTGCTATTGTATATGCATCACTTCTATTCAAATCCTTCTTTCTGTGTGATCCATGCTAGTCATGATCTGCAGGTAGGACCTTGTGGACACAAGCTAATTCATCACTGATGACTTTTATTGTTTCTTTTTGGCCCCATCATTAAACATGAGCATTGTTAATTGGGTTTTGCTTCCCAGATCTCTAGATTGTATCCTGGCCTCAGACCCCTGTTATTCTCAGAGCACAGCACTTCATTCTTCAGCCATGCCCAGTATTTCACATTGTGTACCCACATTGCAATGATTGGAGCCTTACTGACTTCCAGGCATCGCAATTCATCTTCTTGCAAGAACTAGAGCTAGATCAATCAACCTACTGAGCAACGTTTTCTTGCTATGCTTGGACATCAGCTGAGCTGTGGTTCACCTTTCTGGATGGGACTGAAGCCTGTGCTCTGGAAGAGACCTGCTACTTTGACCTAGAAAAGTGGGAGCTCCTTAATTAAAGATCCGGCACTTACCCCTGACTTAAGGAACAAGAGTTAGGCCTGACTATATGATTCCAGTGTGGAGGATGCTTGAAGTGAGTGTGTTACCCAAAAACTATGAAGATACTGCACCTCAGCTGAACATATTAAACCTGAGACTCAACTGAGTGACCAGAGACTGGACACTGGCAGCAACCAATTTAAGAACTATAAGTGTGTTGAGCGTTCATCCCCAACCTCACTAGTCCCCTGCTTCGATTTTGGGATGCCCGTACCACTATGTTTCCAGCCACAGAGGCAAACTGATGTTTTTTTTCAATTCATCCTTTCACTGTGAGATAATACTCAATTGGCTATAACCTGTGACCCTGATTCCAGAAATAGTTGAGTTACGTATCTTGGCCTTACCACTCCAGGGTCATGCAAGTTTAAAGTCATGATTGGCTCCTAGCCCAAAATTCCAATTACTATTTCCTACTAGTCAAGCATATTGGTCCAATAGATGTCCTCAATCTCGAGGGTGCGTCTGCCACCTGTAAATCTTGATCTTAACAGACCAGGTGTGAGAGACAGACCCCTGAGGTTTTGCAGCATTGAGTGAGATCGTTGGGGCGGATACCTCCATAACAAAACTCCGCCCTTCAGTGATGACTTTAGACCTATTGAGACCCTAACTGGTATATTTTTAATATTTACACTAGGATCCTACTATAATTTGATACCAGATTCCTAGCAGTATCTACTAGTAAACAACCTTTTTGGTCTTGAAAGGAATTCCTGCTCTTCTTTGGCTGGTGTGTCTTTTGCAGTGTTTTGCTGGCAACAATGCCGCAGAGTCTTAAATTTAATGAGATGCCCAGCCTTGCACAATCGAGTGGCAAAAAAATAGGACGGAAGCATCTGCGCACTGGCAACAATGTTGCATTACTTCAGGCATCTTCACCCCATTGACTAGCTGACATACATTGTAGTAAACCGGAGAATTCCCAAAGGCTGCTGAGGGCACACCAATCCTTCCCTCATGAAACAACTTTGGCAATAGTATCTTGTGTAAATTTTATGCTGATCACCTTCTTTTATAAGCACTAGAGTTATATTTGGAAATATGCCTTGTCTTTAGAATATGGCCTAATATATACACATAATCTGTTTTTGTATACCTTTGTTTTAACTGTTTTGCTTTACATGTGCGTAACTGAACACAACTTTTAAAACAAAAGAGCTGAATGGGCAGTGAGGTCATTGTCTGGTACTTACTGTGGAAAGTGGAAATCTGGATCACTTAAAGTATTCCTTGTCTGCTTAAAGCTGCTACCCAATGTTGAATTACATGAATAAGAGGAGCTTGGTTATCCAATTAGAGGAAAATGGAATTTGGGGCCATAAGATCCCAGTGTTAAACAACAGTATTCACAACTGATACTGCTCAGTAGTATTGATTGCCCGGCAACCCAGATAAAAGTTGTAATGTAGTGTGGTGTGGTACCAGAATACCATTGTGATACTACCATCAGATATGTATATTCTGTCCTACGCACCACCCAAAATGATTACCTCATTGGAGATAATAATGGAAAATCAGCTCCCTATGGGCAATATTTCTAAAAATGTTATGTAGGACATGATATTTATATCAGATAATATTTCTGCATAAGATATTTCTGAGAACTCCTGGTACCGCTAAGGATGTCATATTCACCATAGTAGGGAGTCACTGGGCAATCAAGGAACACCTTGCTGATCCTGATTGGTTAATGCTTATAAAATTCCTGAAGAGAAGCCTGTTGCCTTTGGATAAAAAGGGGATATAGTTAAAAGTGGACCTGCATGTAAAGATTGTTCAACCACTTGATTGTACTACAAAAGGCTACTTTAAGAGTCCTTTCCTGTGGGAGGGGAGCAGTCCTCGTATGTATTATATAGTTTGGGAGCAAATTGAGTTGACAACTCTATTGAAATGCCAGCCACCCACTATTCCCTTCTAACAAAGTTGAAGAGTCAACGATTACCTGCAAGATGTTAGAGATTGTCTCATTGCGAAGTTGGGGGGTGCCCTGCCTCTTTAACAGCCATCCCAGAGATCTCCAGAGGTGTGCTGCTGTTATGTGTTTATAGTATTGCTTTGGAGGTACTGCTGCTCTTAAGTGAGTCTAATATATATTTTTGAACCCTCCTCAATATGCCTTTGGCCCATTTGGGATGTCTACTGTAAGGTGGTTACACCCCCAAGGAGCTCACCAAGACAACTTGAGGACCTCCATATATCACAGTTAATATCAAATTCTCATCTAAAATGACTCTTGCTAGAATCTTTTCAGTGAATCATGACCTCAACAGGCCACTGACATCCTCATGAAGATAATAAAAATTGCTGCAGTACAGTTGACCCTATATCTGTTTACCATAGCCATGGGTTATACAGTAATGTATGCTAGTGCTGACTGTTGATGCTTAACCACCCCTTCCATCCCCTTGTGATTTGCTTTCAAGACTTGTTATTGCAAGATTTTTAATCAAGTTTTTTTTTTTTTTTAGCTCCTCCACTGTGGGGTCAGACTGATACTCCCAGTCGTCCATATTATACTACGTCTTATGATTTTCTTTCCTGTGACAGCAACTTGTTGAGGCTTTGACTGTACATACAGCTTGTGTCTTAGAAGTAATTTATTCTAGCTGGTTATACACTCTTCCTCTGTGTTGTTCAACACATTTTACATCAGGATAGTGCTCCAACCACAGCCTCCTGTGCTGCCAAGGGGACAAATGACATATGGCACAAATTGTCAGTAGTGGATTTTTACTCCACAACCCATCCATTGCTAGACTATCTATGTGGCTTTTTCCAATATAGGTAGGGCCTAGAAGACCCAGCATGCAAAGGGCTGTCAGCGAACACTCCTGGTTTGGCTTAAGGTGTCAAGTGTAAATTGGCCCCACCTAGAGGATATGCCTTCTCTGGTGAATATCAGATCCTGTGTATTTTTATCAATGAAGAATCTGAGTCTGGGTATTGTGATCAGTTGCTAAGGTGAGAAGCATAATGCAAGGTAGGATGACCACCTACATCCAGGTCAATATCAACATAATTTTTAGTTCCTGACTTTTGTGTGACAGCCCAATGCATTCTGAGTGTTGGAGTCTGGCTTTCCTTCCATAGAACTAATCAGACGATCATCTCAAATCAGGGAATTACAAGTGAAACTTTCCGGGCTGGAGACCATGTCCATAATGACCCGAGGTAAGATGGTATAAATAATGCGGTGGAGGTGGAGTGAGGGTGGGTCACAGTCTTTGATTACCTGCAGATGAAAATAATACATGTGATGGGCACAGACAACAGTCTCTTCAATCTTTTCAACTAGAGATTAGCCCCTTTCCCGAAAGACTTTGCCTACCCTTATTCTCTACATGAGTCATAACGGAGACTATAAGGGTAACTTAATACACGAGTAATTCTAAACTTGCAAATTTACTCATACATTTAGTAAATTTACTATTTTTGGTTATGCCTTATTTACAAGTGTAAATTCCCTGTACACTTACATGTCTCAACTCCCTGAAACAGAGGTGAAGCCAAATTTACCTGTGTAAAGTGCTATAGCTAAAAGGACCCTGGAGTAAATCCAGAACCACTCATGGCCCACCACTGGTATGACATCACCCTCCATATCATCTAATGGTTGCAGGGCCTAAAATAGAACCCCATAGCAAATAAGGTTCAAGTAAATGATTTACTTTGACTCCTTAAAAATACATACATTTAATTTAAAGTTAAACAATTGTATATCCATAAAAAATAAATGTTGTTTTATGCTAAAATGTTTTATTAACCTGTCTTTCATTGAAAGCTAAATGTAACTTTATTTTAAAAAAAATATTTAAATAAATTGAAATTAAGTCTATACATTAATATTTTTAATTTTTAATACATAAATAATACAAGCTATTTCCTTTAGATGAGAATAAAACAATCTTTAGAACATAACTGTAAATTAATGTATTTAAAAGAAATGAAAATTAGTTAAAAATTAAGTTAATAATGTAAAGTTACTATTACTAACTTTTCACATGTAGGGGGAGGTTCTCCAACATCAGGTCGGTAATCTTGGTACGGTAAACTATAGAGAACATTTTAAATCTTATCAAACTTAAAAAAAAAAATAGCTATAATATGTTTGTTATATGTTAATGTACATTCTACATATATATATATATATGTATATATTTGTTTTTCAAACAGTGTATCCCTGTTTATGATCATTTTGTTGGGGAAAATATATATATATTTTTCTTTTTTCAACTATATATATATATATATATATATATATATGTTATTATAATGTTTGTTTTAAATTAGATAAACCATTAATAGTTTACATTGTGATGTATATTGAATTAATATCTGAGGGTTCCAAACTTGTAATTTGGCAATGTACTGTATAAGAGTATAGTAAGGTGTAGTTAGTAAAGTGCCACCTGCTGCACCATTCAAATCATGCTCCTTTTAACTGCAAAGTAACCTCAATTGTGACTGCCTGGTTAGTAGTAAAATATAGCAATAATTGGTGTTTAGAGGAGCTATGACATTTTTTGGTCCCGGTACCATTGCACCGGCTGCACCACTCATATCATGACCTTAATTCTTGCAAGATAACTGCACCTGTGACTGCCTATTTAAAAGTAACATTTAGAAATAATTTGTGTTGTGTGGGGTTCCTAGAGGTTTTGGGCACTGTGCCGCTGCACCTGCTGCACCATTCAAATCATGACCTTAGTGCCTGCAAGATAACTGCACTTGTGACTGCCTGTTTTGTAGTAAACTAATGCACTATTTGGTGCTTAGAGGAGTTATGACAACTTTTGGCCCAGGTGCCACTGCACCTGATGCACTATTGGAATCATGACCCTATTGCCTGAAGGAAACTGCATTTGTGACTACCTGATTAGTAGTAAAATATAGCAATATTTGATATTTAGAAGGGGGTTCCTAGAGCTTTTAGTTCAGGTGTCACTGCACCTGCTGCACCACTAAAATCATGACTCTAGTTCCTGCAAAGTAACTGTACTTGTGACTGCCTGCTTAAAAGTGCCACTAAAACTCCTTCACCATTAAAACCATGACCCTAATGCCTGCAAGATAACTGCACTTGTGACTGCCTGTTTAGTGGTAAAATATAGCAACAGTTGGTGTTTAGAGGAGCTCTGAGAACTTTTGGGCCTGGTGCCAGTACATCTGCTGCACCATTCAAACCATGATCCTAATGCCTATAAGATAACTGCCTGTTCAGTAGTAAAATATTGCAATATTTGGTGCTTAGAGAAGTAATAACAACTTTTGACTCTGGCGCCACTGCGACTACGGCAACGCCCTCTACGCCGGCCCCTTAACTAGGGACATCAAAAATCTTCAACTCACCCAGAACATGGCCGCCAGACTCATTCTGGATCTCCCTCACTGAGAACACATCTCTCAACACCTGAGGACCCTCCACCAGCTACCGGTCGAGAAGTGAATCACCTTCAAGCTTCTCACCCACATATACCATATACAACGCAGGACCAGCCTACCTGAACCACTCCGTCTCCTTCCACACCCTAGCCAGATCCCTCTGCACCACCCAGATGGCCTTGGCCACTGTCCCTCACATCCGCAAAACCACAGCCGGAGGACGATCTTTCACCTACTCTGCAGCGAAGAGCTGGAACAACCTCCTCCTGCACCTCAGACAAAGCCCATAGCTCACCATCTTCAGGAAGATCCTCAAGACGTGGCTCTATGGCTGAGGTCCCTCTCCTCCATCCCCAGCCCCTTGAGACCCTCACAGGTGAGTTGCCGTGCTTTACAAATATTGATTGATGGATTGATTGATTGATTGCACCTGCTGCTCCATTCAAACCATGAAACTATTGCCTGCAAGACAACTGCACTTGCGTCTGCCTGTTTAGTAGTAAAATGTAGCAATATATGATGATTAGAGGGGTTCCTAGAGCTTTTGACCCCGGTGTCAGTGCACCTGCTGTACCACTAAAATCATGACCCTAGTGCCTGTAAGGTAATTGCACTAGTGACTGCCTGTTTAGTAGTAAAACTTAGCAATAATCTGTGTTCAGAGGGGTTCTGACACCTTGTGGCACCAGTCCCACTGCACCTGCTGTACCATTCAAATAAAACCCTGACTCTAGTGCCTGCAAGATAACGGCACTTGTGAGTGCCAGTTTAATAGTAAAATATAGCAATATTTGGTGTTTAGAGGAGTCCTGACAGCATTTGGGCCTGGTGCCACTGCACCTGCTGCACCATTCAAACCACACACTTGTGACTGCCTGTTTAGTAGTTAAATATAGCAATATTTGGTGCTTAGAGGAGTTCCTAGAGCTTTTGGTCCTGGTTTCACTACACCTGCTGCACCACTAAAATCATGACCCTAGTGCCTTCAAGATAATTGCACTTGTGACTGCCTGTTTAGTAGTAAAATATAGCAAAATGTGGGGTTTAGTTGGGTGCCTAGAGCTTTTGTTACCAGTGCCACTGCACCTGCAGCACCATTGAAATCATGACCCTAATGCCTGCTCGACAACTGGACTTGTGACAGCGTGTTTAGTAGTAAAATTGTGCAATAATCTGCATTTAGAGTGGTTCTGACACCCTGTGGCCCCAGTGCCACTGCACCTGCTGCACCATTCAGATCATGACCCTAATGCCTGCACGGTAACTGCACTTGTGACTGCCTGTTAATAAGTCACTGAGAGAATAACAATTTGAAATAAAAAATCGCCCAATTATACAAATGACTTTTCCATAAAAATGACTGAGTGGTAATTTAAGAGACAAACTTACAAATAATTTAAATATTTACAATTGTTATTTATCAGAAATGTAAATATTAAGTAATGAAAAACATAACTTATTGAGCCCACTTGCTACTTCATTTACATCTGCACTCGATACTGCATTGCAAGATGGCTGAAATGTTTAGATACATTTCAATGCCATTTGGCTTGCATTCAATTAACCTTTTTGCATATAAACACTAACAAGTAACCAATAACCAAAAACCGGAGGGTGTACTTCAGCCACACTCCATGAGATGGCAAAAGCAGAACAGAAAAACAGAAAGTTTCGCTAGCAAATAAAAAAAAAGTAACTTCAAGCAAAGTTTAAATTAACAAAGGGGAAGTTCAGGGGCGAAGTAGGGGTGGGTTCTTGGTCCCCTTAAAGATCTTTTTTTTTTTTGTAACATAAAACTTCGCAAGTACAGCACAAGCGCTGTGCAGGAGAAACCGAAAAATGAGAGCTATGAAGGAAAGGGCAACTGTTTATTTGATAGTGATGGTCGGGCATTACCGTGATCATTAGAGATGGCTTCTTCGCCACTTATGTCATTAATTTTATTTTTGTTGCACATGACGAAAGTCAACGGGCATGTAGGTTAGTTTTAGCAAGGAGACAGACTCTTTTTATTCCCCGGAAAACTTCCACGCACTCACCATTGTTTAACCCAACTTTCCATTCATTCTACCATCACTAGGTGTAAATAATAATTTCAGTTTTGAATCCCTCAACTTGGATTAGAAACCTCGCAAGATACAAGGCTATGTTTTAATTTGGTGTCTGAGTGAGGTGCCAGCCAAGAGATGGAGGAATAATAAAATAAGGAAAGGGCAAATCACAAACACCTCAAAAGAGAAGGAAAATGCACGGGGGAAAGGAAAAGGGAGTGAAGGAGAAAATGAATAAAGAAAGAATAGAGAGGGTAAAGAGAAAGGAAGGAAGGATGGAAGGAGAGTACAAAAATATGGAAAGAGGTAAGAATGAGAAGGAAGGAAATGGAGAGACACTGAAAATCAGCGCAAAGAGGAGAGAAGGATGAATGGACAAGAAAAAAAGAATGGATATGAGCAGTTAATGTGACTTGCTTTAAAAAAATGAAATGCAATTTTAAGTTGATAAACGGAATAAAATATAGAGTGGGAAATGGTGACAGATGTTATGAAAGGTTTTGAAGCTATAGCATAGAGCTAAATACATTCAATCTTTAAAAAAAAGAAGATTGGAACAGTCAAGGTAGCAAGTTACAAGCTTTTAAGCAATACATCTAGAGCAAAAGGTTTATTTAATGCTCAAAAGCAATTTGAGGCCTTGCATTTTTTTTTCGGTCAAGGTGCCATGCTGATTAAATTATTGCCACTGAAGTACAAGGTGATAGGGCAACCAGTGGCGTAACGAAACTTGAGGGGCCACCCTACAAACCTGGAGGGGGTCCCTCCCCCTGGATCCCCTCAGGAGCCTGCTGCCCGTGTACAGTGTTTTCTCCCACACCGTGGGGGCCTTCGTTATGCCACTGAGGGCAACCAAGAGTTTAAATCACAGCGAGGCAGACCAGGCCTCCCCACCTTCAAAAGTCACTAAACGTTAAACCAATAAAATTGGGTAACAATTTTATTCCTTAATGACAGTGTTTAGATAGGGCAAAATGTGGTATAAAGCACTACGTTAAAGACAAGCTGTTATTCATTTTATGAATTCAATTGAACAAACACAAAACTAGGAGGTTACAGTTTAAAATCAGAATTACTGATGTTAAGGATACCTTTAGAAGATCTAAACAAAACATCAAAGCACTCCCTTGCTAGAACAGCATCTCTTGTGAAGTGGTTGGACTCCCCACAGCAAGAACCAATGGCTTATTAAAGCGAGACAGTGGCGGCCGGGAGCTTTAGGAGGGAGGGGGGCGGGCAGGATACACACACACACACACCCACACACACACATTCTATTACACACAGACACGCACGCACATCCATTAACAACACTCATACCATTCAAACATGCACGCACGCACCAAACATTCATTTTAAAAGATCGCACACACTCATTCTTTCAAACACACACGCACATCCCTTAACAACACTCATAACACTCAAACATGCATGTGCGCACCAAACATTCAATTTAAAACATCACACACACACACACACACACACACACACACACACACTTACGTTCAGACCTTCAGCCTCCAGGTACCAAGAGGGGTGGGACTGCTGCCTTCCCTCATTGGCTGACCTTAAGTCAGCCAATGAGGGAAGGCAGCAGTCCCAGCCTCGCAACAGTGTGGAATGGGGTCAGTGAGACTGCTGACCCCACCCCACGCTGTGATGAAGTGTCACTGATTGACACTCGCCCTGGGCACTTCAGGGCTTAAACCTGAAGCGCCCAGGGAGAGTGTCACTTGGTGACGCTTTCCTTGTCACCCAGGGGAGGGCCTCGAGGCACCTTTGCTGAGCCGAGGAGGTCACGCTCATAGGAGCTGTGACTTCCTCAGCCCAGCAAAGTTCAGCTCAGGCAGCCAGGAGTGTGCGCAAATCGTGCATGTCTGCTTCTGGCGGCCTGAGCTGAACATGGAGAGTGTCTGTCAGGCTGACCATTGTTCAGCCTGACAGACACTCTTCATGAGGGGAAAAAGGTGGGGGGGCGTAGCCCCTCCGCCCTAAAGGACGGGCCGCCACTGAAGCGATATTTAGGAATGGTTCATGTGTCTAGTGTAAGTATGTGGACAAGATGGCTCAACGCGAACCCATGTATCTCTTCCGTTTATGAAAGTTAATTTCGTATTCCTAGATTTTCCACTGTTTAAGACAGTAGGGTGTTACCAAGGCCACAGCTATCGAATGCCAGTGATGGCCTCTGATCACTTCTATGAAGGGACCTAAAGACTTTAACCTTTAGGGAAGAGGTTGCTCTTGCAGTGTCATTTGTACTACTCCTTCTTCTAGATTTCTGCATGCACAAGCCTTACGCTGGGTTCTACACGTCTGCTCCATCACTTCTGGAGAGTCCAAGGGGGTTAGTAGGTAGCTTGGGGCACGAAGGAAGGTTGATGTGGAGTGAACCAGGCACTAGTTTTTTTTCTATGTCCCTTTAGATGGATCCAGGGCTAATACACACCAGTCGACCAGGCAGCTGTAACAACTTAGAAGAGGAACAAAGAGGGTGTGGTTTGAGTAGGGAGATTAGATGTTTAGGGATGTTGGAATTTGAGAGTTTGGATCCACGCCAGAATAAATTTTTTGGCCTTGAGACCTCCACATGCCACCCCATCCCGCTTTGTGCAATTCTAATTCCAGTGGAGGCGTACTTTGCCACAGTATATTTTAAACACAAAATAACTACCACAAGCACATGCCACCCAGCTGTGCCAAGGTGGAGGGTACAAACTGTCTTAATCACATAAAAGTGTTGCCTAATATGGTAGATTCAGCTGTATTGTAGGGAGTGTAGACCAGGCACACAGATCTCTGAACAATCCAGATTTAAGCAACCTATACCCTCCAGAAAAGCAAAGCTTACAGCACGGAACCTATTGCTGCAGTGCATCAATGGGACTGGCATAATGATGTGCAGTGGTATATTTTCCAATGCCTGAGGTATTTCTGCTGTCCGTAAATGTCCAAGGAAGGTCTGCTTCAATCCAGCTACTTTTAAACCTGCTATGTGTAAATAAAACCCTGTGAATCCTGGCCACTAAGTACTTTTCACAGTCTGTAAGTGTTTATTGGAGCATTCAGTATTTTGATAAGAAACATGGAGATACACGAGAACAAGGTATCAGATTATGCGAAAAAAGATATATTAGAACATTTTTGGCTAGATTTGTATGGGTGATGGGTTAGCGTACATGGGACTAGTAAACAAATTATTTAAAGTTGCTTGGCTGTGGTTTCACAGATGTCGGCTCTCATTCTCATTAATGTCTGCATGGATGAGAGGGTGGGACTTGAAAGCCAACTCAAACTCGTTGATTGAGACCACCAATCTGAAGTCTAGAAGTAGAGTTACAGTGCACTGGGGCAGTCAGTGAGAAAGGACTGGCAATGCTCGGATGCACAGGATCAGCTGGGACAGTGGAGCTCTATGCTGCCAGGGGTCATGGGTGGTTGTGATGGGCATAGAGCAATACTGATGCAAAAAGAGAGTGTGACAAGGCCATTCATGGAGAAGGACACTAGGTCAAGATTGCTCAGTGAAATAGCAGTACTCTGAGAAGGAACTTCCTCAATGAATGTACTACTTTCACAGAGTGGCAAAATGTACTACTGTGCTACTCATTAGGATGAGTAGAGGTGCAGACCCAGACAAAGGCTGCAGGAATAGGCAGCTCACCGATGACCAGAGTGCTGGTCATGTAGGCATGGGATCTGCAGATGTCACGCTGCATTGTGGCAATGCCAGTGATCGATGGTGTGAAGCACATCTTGCTGTCTAACAAAACTCCCAGTTTTCAAATGGGTGCAGAGGTGATGGACTCTTATTTGAAGATGGTGTAAATGTATGCTTAATTTTACGCTTATTAGACTACCACGTTATATCAGCTAAGTTGTTCTAAAAAATATGTATAATGTACTCCTATCTTAAACTGAGATAAGTAGGCCGCCTTGTCTGCAGGAGCACAATACTCATTTCCACCACAGTAATCACACACGAGAAAGTAAGAATCCTATTAGCTCACAAGAAGAGCCTTTGATGTTTATCTTTTATTCAAGGCCCTTGTGGCCATTCTCTCATGAGAACCAGGAACACTTGGGTACACTCCTGTTATGTGTAGTTTTATTCTTAAACATGCACATGTGCCTTTGCCTACGTGAAGAAAATATATACAACTAATGTGATTTCTAGACATGTTAGCATTATAAGTTCATTAACGTTCTGAGAGCAAAGATACTTTGGTTTGTGTGGTGCAGGGGTCTATAACTTTTTCTGTAATAAGAGCTACTTATGTTCAATGAAAATTTCCCTGAGCTAATAATGTTTTTACTGTTGTAATGGCGACAGCATCAGACCGTGATTACACTCATGCCCACCATATGCAAGCTTGCAAGCAGTGATCATCTCAGTTCATCAATCAGGGTTGCTTGCAGCAATGTAAAAAACAAGCATTTGGCAATGTGGAATGATTCTACATTAGAAATACATAACAGCCATAGCTGTAGTACCCTTGGTATCAATACAATAATATTAGTAATAATTCTCTACAGCTCTGCATGATTGATCTGTCAAAATCAGCTTTAAATGCATTTTGGAAAATTAACTATTTTTCTCCAAACATAAGCTAATGAGTTCTGAAAATGCATACATTTTCATCTCAAATACATGCTTTTCATTTTTGCTACAGATATGTTAACTCAACCAAGCAAAGTTTTGGATTGACTAGACTGGGTTGAACACAGGAGAGCTACTTACAGGTAGTGGGTGAGCTACCAGTAGCTCACGAGCTACTTGTTGGAGAAGCCTGGTTTGGTGAATACTAACTTATTTGCTTTTTGTAATAAACGTGTGCCAGACTTTGAATAAGCTGAGAGAGTGATTTTTATTTAACAACGCTGCATGAGATGTTTATGCACAAAGGTAGATTATCTCAGTTTTGGGAAGGTTAAGTATAAAGCAATCAAAGCGGCATGAGTACATTAGTATGCGAGTATTTCTGTGATGCGTTGTGTGATAAGATTCAGCAGAGCAGATGCAGTTGTGGGAAAGGAGCAAAACGTTTGATTTTTACCTGCAAAGTTATTACAGGAAAAACCTTTGGAAGATATTACATCACCCCATTGTTTCCTGAGAACAGCATCAAGCTCACTGCGATTTAGAGGAATTGGGTACTCTAGTGGTCCATAGATAGGAGACATAGCGCAGAATTAAAAAGGAGAAGTGGTTTTAGTGGGGTATTATGAGAAAGTTAGAGATGTTCCTGGAACTGACTCCATGACTGGTTTACTGTGGAATCCCAATCGCAGTGAGTTGAAGAGGCAGTGGGTGTGGATAGAGAGACAATTAAACACGCCCCTCACCAGAGTCTATGAGAATGATGAGGACAAGAGGGAGACTGGTCGGTAGTTGGAGGGGATGTATCTCTGGGGTTTGAATTACTGAGATAATGATAGTTTCATTTATACCAGGACATGTCATTGGCAAGCTTCAGCAAATGCCTGCAGAGATGGGTTCTGCATTTGAGTGCAAGAGTGGAAAGGGTATTTATGTTTTGGGAAAGAGAGCTATACAGCTCTGCAGAGTCAGCATTGGGGAGACAAGGGGAGCATAGGATAAAGCATTAGAGGTGCTGAATGGTCTGACTTGGAGGGATCTTTGAAGTAAAGAAGAAGACATAGTAGGTGCTCACAAAGAAGTGTGCTGTTGCAAGGAGAGGAAAAGAGAGAATGAAGAATTGAAATGAATTTGTCAAAATGGGCGGAGATTGTGGAAAAGTAAATGTACTTAGCTGCTTCAAGGAAGGAGTCAAAAGGTGAGCGTGAGGCATTCTACTTTCTTGATGGAAAGAGAAAGTTAGATTTCTAGGTGGCCATAGGAAGATTAGGTTTTCCATTTCAGTAGGAGCCTAGATATTTCACTTTTTAGCATTCAGATGCCAGTGGGGTTCTAGGGTTGGGGTTATGGTTTGAGAGAAAATGTGTTGAAGTGGCAAGGAGGGCACTGTAGAAGTCAATAAATTTGCCTTTAAAACGGATGTGAAGGAGACAGGAAGAGACTATAAGGAGAGGGTTATTTCACTGGTGCATTTCAGTAGGGTATCTGGGAAGAATGTACATTTCATGATAGGTTGTTGAGGGCTTAAAATGATGAGGTAGGTGAATAATAATGGTCTTTGGGTGGGGATGGAGAGTTTGTATAGGATAGTGTCCCTGACATTAAAATGAGGTGAAGGGAATTGCTTTTGCCAAGAGGCTAGGTTGTGGTCACACAGGATTCAACCTAGTTAGAATTTATGTGCTTTGTAAGGGTGGGCAGAACTTGCAGAGTTTCACTCCTCATAATTACATGGAGTTACATGAAAATTCGGCATGAGTCTGTGGAGTTCCACGAACGAGGAGAAACCAGCATGTCGCACTGAGTTTTAGCGACAGGAGCTAATTCCGCACTGAAAAATCAGTGCAAACTGCACCGTTCAGTGTGCGTTAGGGCGCTGTTTCTCAAGTTGGTTTGGTTGCAGCTCAAGGTGATTTTCTACTTGAGCAACAGCTTTTTCGGTGCAAACTGTTGCGGCCACTTGTGTTGGGAAAATCTTGCCGTGTGCAATCTTAGAGAAAGAAAATCGCACTGGGCACGCCAATTCTGGCAATGGTAGGTTGGCGAGCCATACACAAGAAAAATTTTTGCCCCACTGCATAAAACAAATACCGCAAACTCTGCAATTGAGCATAATTCATCACTCATCCCTAGTGCTTTGGGTATCTTGGAAAGGTTAAAATCACTCTAAAGGAGGATAAGGATAGCTAAGCAAGAAAGCCCTGGGGTTGTCAAGTTTGTTAGTGGAATAGAGTGCCCATTAGCATAAAGAACTGTAAGGGACCTAGAAGTGGGAAAGAGGAGGATCATCATGTTCACGATCCTCATCGGTTCAAAGGGTCTTGGGGTGTTGTGGATGGATTTACGTGTATAGGGTTGTTGACCTTTAGACATGTTCTGTTCCATTTTACTTTGGGGTTGAATAAGTGGGGAAAGGACCTGCATAGTTCATCTTTAGATACAACATCAAAATTATCAGGCAACTTGTTGGTCCTGTTCCTATATTGAAGCGTCTCCCAAAATGAATTATTAATATGAAAGTTCTGGCATATACTACAAGTGAAACATCTTATATTGTCCTAATACTGTTTAATTCAGCTCCCCTTATGTGCCCAGGTGTCTTCTCACTTTTCTTTGTTTTGAACCATTAGAATTGCTCTCCCTCAAGAGATTATTCAACTGATTCTAGTCCTAATGTTTCTCTTATTAGTAAACACTTTTGATGAAGGTATTCTGTTTTCTTTCCTATTTTCCCCACACTACCTTTAAAGGCACTATTTACCCAGACTTTAGTGATCATGAAATGCGTTGACCTAATCTGGCCCATGTGAAATCCTGCTTTATTGTTATCCAGCCTAAGCTTTGCATGTAATGCCTGCTCTTCTTTCTATTGAATGTATGAAATCAATGTTGTCCCACTTCACTCAGCTCTTTCTATCAGTGTGACTTACTTTTCGTAATTCAGTACTATGATAGACCTAAGCCAGGAGAAAGACATGCTTACTCATTAAATGTTTTGTGAATCGGGCCATATTAATATAAATGTAGCCATTCAGTGAAACTTCACACTTTATCTTCAGTCTCTGCATTTTAGAATTCATTTCCAGATGTCCCTACTTTAGGTTTGTATTCTAATGTTAAAAGTTAAGGTTTTTCTTTTTTTTCTACAGCATGGTAGAAATATCTCTGTGATAGATTTAGATTGGTTATGAACATAGTGAAAACAAAGAACAATTCAAACGTGCTTTCTGATCAGTAAATGCCCATCCCTGGAGTACTGTCAAAATGGTTACAGGAGGAGAATTATATGCAATACGGTGGAGATGAAAGAATTGCCAAGCAATGTTAGTGAAAGAAATAATTTTATATAGTGGTATGCTCTCCTAGAACTAGACTCATTTGTAAGAAGGCAGCGACCACTCAACAACCCGCTTTGGACCTCTCCAAGACCCTCATCTCCTATCCCCCCGACCTGAACAACTTCAGCTTCAGCCTCAGAGGTTTGCAGGGTGATGGCCAAGTCCTAGTAGGCAAAAGGTAGCTATAGGTACAGGCATGGATACAGGTACCATTACAGATCAGTCATCAGCCAATTGTTGCCCCGTGTTCAGCAATGTTCCCTAACTAGAACCAACTATACAGAGTCAAAGAGAGTGGGAAACGCTCCTTATTTCACATGCAGTATTGAATGGCAGCCTCTGGCAAGTCTCTGGGACAAAATGTGTGTAAGAGTGTATATTAGAGTACAAATCATCATTTACTTAGAATTCCCCAGTATGTCCTATTCCTAAGGCCCCTGTGGATTATTCTCAGATTTAAGGATAAATAGTCCATTGAGTGTAATGCCCCAGCAGACATACCAACACACGTTGTCACTTACCTCCTCCCTCACTAACCTTCCCGCTGCTGCTGCCTCTACCAACCACAAAGTTCCAAAGTACCAAAAATCCTACCCAGGGACTTAGATGAACCTTTTAGGGTGTAGCTCACCCCTTTCCACTCCACCAATGTTTACGTTGTTTGCATTGTACACTCTTCGTTGCTTGCATTTTACACTCTTCGTTGCTTCTTCTTTGTTATCCAAGAGCCAAGTATTGGTACCACCATGTACCACAGACAGTGCCATGGGAATGTGCCTCAAGGACACCAGGCTGCTGTTTATCCTTGCCTTGTGCTGCCCCCCTCCCCCCCCCCCCAAGAAGCACATTCGACCCTGTGGCTCTCCACCAGGAATGAGCACAGTGATGATGGGCTGCTGTGGGAGCCAGATGCACACTGGCAAAGAAAATAAATTAAACCAGCTCAGTGAAGGGGACTGTAGAATGGGCGAGGGGGGTCAACAACCAAACAACTGAGGGCATACACACTATTGGTCCCTGGCGGCCCATGATCCCACAAGTTTTAAAGCTCTCCCCCCTCTTCTGATTAACCACCTTGGTGGGTTAATAACAAAAATAACCCGAAAGCGCACTCTGTCAACACCCCCTCAGTCTTTGAGGTTTTCCTTTTTCGATTTTCCTGCTTTTCCAACCTCAGTCTGTCCCATTACACGTATCCCAGAGCTTGGAGGTTTAATGAGTTTGGTAAATTCGGCAGACACAATACGGCAGCAGTGTGTACAGAATGGAGGACAAGCCGATCTGGGGCAACAATATACCAGGTATCAGTTGGTGGTGTAGGATATCAGGTACTCATTCATCAGGCCCACAGTTTCACTATATTTACTGGGCTCTCCTGCAGCCCACTACCTGCGTACCTGCACCAGGCCAAGCCAGCCTCTGCAATGCACCTCCTCATACTACCTCCAAGGACACCTAGGTGCCCAAGCACCCCCGATGTCCCATGTGTACTACTGTCCACCACTGCTCGCTCTCCTACCATCTGGGGCTTTACCAGTGCTTTTGTAACTCTAGAGGTCCTTTGAAAGACAGCAATGGGCTGGAAAACTGATGGACGGTGCAGGGGAAGAAGATTCAGAGGGGCAAACAGGAAGGCATCTCATGGAAGTTAGGGGTGCCATGTTTGTTCTGCAGGAGCGGTGACGGTAGCAATAGCCTGAGTGTGCTTCTCAAGCACCCCGGGTGCAGGCTTCACCACTGGAACTCCGTCATCATCTTCTCTTTTGTGGCCCTCACAGCCCCCATGTCTCCGTGGGTTCTGGGCAGATGGTTTTGTTTGGCCTTGTGGGTGAAAGTCTGTACTCCTCTCTGTGGCAGCATCTACGATGTAATGCGTCTCACAGCTAGGTCCGGCACAGCTCTGGAAATGTTAGGCAAAGAGATCCATACAGGGAGTTCTCCCAACAACACTGGAGATGTCACTTCCTGTGGTTGAAAAGGGATGCAGCCTCCATGTTCGCTATAGGCATGCTTCACGCATGACTGTGCTTGATCACCTAAAACTTTTCTTAACTTTGGTTCTACTGATTGGATTTTTCAAATTGTATTTGTTTATTTGATTTTTTGTCATTTTGTTTGTTAAATTTCACTCTATTTTTCTAAATTGGTCTGAGATATTTCTTGTGCTGTTTTCACTTCATTACTGTTGGAGTCCTGCATAAATTCTTTACACATTGCCTCTAAGCAAGGCTGGCTGCTTTTGTGCTAAGTTAGCAGTGGGTTAAGCACGGGTTTAGCACGGGTTTATTTAGTGGCATTTGTGGTTCACCCTGACTAGGGTTTTGTTTATTAGTGGAGTAAGGGTCTCACCCGTCTGAATAAACCAATTTTTGACATAAATTAGAAACAATTGAAACTATTGGGGAATGCCACTTGAAAGGTTGAGTTTAAAACAATAACAGACAAAGGAACGAGCAACGCAACTGATTTTGACTGAGGCATGGGATGGATGCAAGTAAAGTGTATTTCTGAATGTATATGGGTTCATAGAGTTCAAACCTAGCTCCAAAACAAAGGAGCACTGTACATTCTCAAAAGGGTATTTCTATTGGTGGAAGGGCCTGGGGTGGATAAAGGGGGGATTGGTTGATCTCAGACAGAAGGGTGTGAAGGTGATAGGATAAGGGCCATCTGACAGGGAGACTAGGTGGGAAGACAGATGAAGGGACCATTTCACCTGCAGCAAGTTAGTCTCGGGTTTCCATGTAGATGAACTAGAAGCATAGTACACTCTGGCCATCATGCATAGAGGCACTTGATAAGAGTTATAAGAACAGATCTAAAGGTTAATTAACATGTATCTGCCACCATTCTCTATAAGCGAGGTCACAGTTGCGTTTGTGTAAACAATCTGACACGCCCTGCTGGTATCACCCTAAACAATCACTGAGTATGCCCTGCATTGAACAAGACCTACATGAGGGTGTCAGCTGCAATATGCGATCGTAAAATATTCAATTATTTGAGCATTTGAGATGTGACTGGCCTAAAAATAAATAATACAAGCATTCTCAGTATGTGTACCTGGTACATATAATATGATGTGCATGATCATCTGAAAGTGTAATTGATTTGTTGTTTTTTGGAGTCTATAATAGTTATGTTGGAGATGTAAAATATTTGTCTAATTTATATCAATAATTCGGTCAAAGATGTTTATATATTTTATTGCAGAAACCCTTCGTTCAGATCTTTAAACATCTTTTCACATTAGAAGGTTTGAGTAGAGGCTGTCAAGCAGTTTTACAAACCGAGGCAAAGTGGCACACTGACATTACCAATAGGGCCACACTTGCTGCTTGAGTTGCAATTTGGTGTCCCTTCCTGGTGCCACCCTAGAACAATCACTGGGTTTGATTTGAATTAAATAATTGATTTCTATTCTTTTCCATACATGGTGGAGAAATCTTTTTGAAGTTCCCTGGGCATTGCTTAATAGGCACGTTTCATACTTTAGTAAATGTTTTTAAAAAATGCATTTTCTCAACAAAAAAAATGTGCTCCCCCAGGAGGGTGACATCTCTCCATAACAGCAGTCCGAGAAGTTCGCACGTTCCACTGAACGGATCCACCTGGACACGCGGCTCTGCATTCCCCAACACTGACATCAACCAGTATTGGATAAAAAAGTACATTTGTACGGTTCGTCTTGCCAATGCATTTCACATGGAGGGAGAGGCGTTCATCATCTAATAATCAGCCTTGACTGGCCGCCGGCCCAAGCCCTTTGGAGATGCTGGGGTGCTCAGCGAAGAGTAATCGCCTCGCCCTGCCATCATTCCTGGTGCGAAGCCTCCTGGAAAACACTTTGTATTCATTGTTTTTGTATTTGCGTCTGCGCCTTGAAGAAGCGTGGCTGGCTCGAAGGACTTGGATAGCATCAGGACGGAGACAATGGGACTTTAAAGTGCATTATGGCCTGGGTCCAGCTTACTGAGCAGCAAGAGGTTCTGGGCTGTCACAATCAATCTCCGCCTCCTTGCTTTACAGTCTATGCCACTGTAGCCACAGTCTATATGGTGTGGGAGAAAGGTGTGATACAATAGCAACAATTCCCCTGACCCAAACAGCAGAGTTGGGTGGGAAAGAGAGGCTCACAGGGATAAATACCAACATAGACAAGCATTGGCAAAGCCAATAGGTTACTCCTTTGTGACCTATTGACTTTGCCAATGGTTTTTATCGATGTGGCAAAACATTACCAATGCTCTGCAGTATGGTTAGAGAACTAAAAAAATTATGTATCTAAGGTGGGGAGGAAGCGGCATGGGGGAAAGAAGCAAAGCAGGAAGCAGGGGGAGGACGCAACACAAAGTGGAGTGCGGGGGTTCTGCAGAAGCATTAGTGCACCTAGAGCAGGTTCTTGGTTGTACTGAAGTATGAGTAAGCTCAGAGCGAGTTCTTGGTTCTGTAGATGCATGAGTGGAGAGTGAGTTTTTGCTTACCACCAAGTGCAGAGCGAGTTTTTGAATCGGAAGCATGAGGGAATGCAGTGCAAGTGCTCAGGGTTTTTGAGGTGTGAGTAAGCTAAAAGTGAGTTCTTATTTCTCTAGAAGCATGGGTAAGCACAGAGCAAGTTCAAGCACAAACATAGAGTGAGCTCTTGTTTTTAAAAGTGCAGTTAAGAGCAGGGTGAGCTCTGGGTTCTGTAGTAGCATGAGTAAGTTCAGAGCACGTCCTTAGTTGTGCAGATACATGGAGAAGCGCAGAGCAAGTTCTTTTACCTGCGGAAGCATGATTTAATGCAGAGCAGGTTCTTGGTTGCATTGAAGTGGGAGTAACTACAGTGTGAGTTTTTGGTTGCTAAAATGTGTGACCAAGCACAGAGTGAGTTCTTGGTTTTGCAGAAGTATGAGTAAATGAAGGGAGCGAGTTATTGGTCCTGCTGAAGTTTGGGTAACTGCAGAGCGAATTCTTGATTCTGCTGAAGTGTAAGTGAATGCAGAAAGTTCTTGGCTGCGCTGAAGCATGAGTAAATACAGAGCGAGTTCTTGATTGGCTCAAAGTGTGATTACGTGCAGAGTGAGTTCTTGATTCTGCTGGATTGTGAATGAATGCATACCGATTTCTTGGCTGCATTGGAGTGTGAGTGCAGAGCAAGTTCTTGGTTGCCTCAGGGTATGATCCACCGCCAGGTGAGGTCTTGGTTCTCCAAAAGTGTGTGTGAACGCACACTGAGTTCTTGACCCTGCTGAGGTGTGAGTACCATGGGCTGAGTTTTTGATTCTGCTGAAGTGTGAGTGAATGCAGAGCACGTTCTTGCTTATGCTCAAGCATGGGTAACCACAGAGCGAGGTCTTGGTTGCCTAGAGGTGTGAATAAGCACAGAGCGAGTTCTTGATTCTGTAGAAGTGTGGGTAAATGGAGAGTAAGTTCTTGCTTGCATTGAAGAGTGAGCAAATGCAGAGTAAATCTTTGCCTGTGTAAGAGTACAACTAAGTACAGAGCGAGTTCCTGGTTCTGTTGAAGTGCAACTGAGCATAGAACCAATCCTTGGTTGTGTAGAAGAGTGGAAGAACAGAGTAAGTCACTGAGAAAACAGTTATTTTTAGAGCTACATCATGTGTGGTGCCCACAGTGAAAAATACTGGCTATCCACGAATGTAGAGTGCCTTAGTGTGAGTTGAGACCCATGTGACAGACACTATCTGCATCTTCTGGGCACCATATGTGGCAACCAAATTCATCACAAGTGTCCTGTTGGTGAAAAATTCCCTTGGTGCCACTTTCATTGGATACCCATCAGTATAGAGGGGTGTGCTGCACTTGTCACTATTTCTTGGCACAAACAATGCACCTATCCTCATCCACCATCAATAGAAGCCTCGACCCCCACAAACACAGGGTCCTCCCACGAAGGGAGTTGTCATCCCTGCCCACATTTCACGAATCCTTTCTCACCAAGGAGACTTTCAAAAGAGAAAGACGTTTTACAATGTGGAATACAGGCTCCAATCAGACTCTTTATGACCTAGAGTAATGTCACGCCCTACACCTGTCTTCATTGCCAGCTAGGCAGTGCAGTGGGTCAATGTACTTGATGAAGAGAATGGGTGAGTGTGTGGCCTAACCACTGGCTGCACTGTTAAGATGCTCAGTAAGTTATTGCACCTGCTACAGAGTTATGTGTGTTCCTAGAACAAAGATAAAATCAAGCACAATTGGTTTGCAAACAGCTCTTCTGCCACTAGAACTACAGAAAAACCTCCACAAAATTCACAGATTGTGACTTCTTCATGAAGTTGTTCTTTCCTTATTGGTGGATCTCGGGAGGCCTCCTTCAGTGGTGTCAGGGACGTTTCATTTGCGAGGGAGGGGTGTGTCAGTTTCTCATCAGAATGGTCTTGCATGAGTAGTTCATGCTCAAGTGATTTCTAAAGCTTGTGTGCTGGTACTGCCTGAGTAGGGTGGGACAGACATCGCAAGCTCTTACCCAACTTCAGGTTTGTAGAACCCAAGGAGACCACCAACCATCTACTGAAACAAATAGATTTCACTGCTTACTTCTGAGCTGCAGTAAAACAGAATGGCTTCCCTGTGGTGCATGCCACTCCAGGCGCGCCAAAACTGAAAAGTGCAACATGACATAAAAATGTGTGGCTGGAGGGTGTGAGCGGTGGAATTTTATATCTGCAGGCAATGAGTACCTGCATTTCGTGAATTGCGTGTGCCGACCCAGAGCTAGTGCCTCGAGTATGGAAACCTGGCAGAGCCCGCCTTTTCGAGAATGCCCTGGCCCCGGGACGAACAAATTGGCATATTTTTTTGTTTCTTCAGGTACTGCAGCAGATCACACACTACAGCAGCCCACCCTGTCCCGGTACTGCAAGCAGGGACACCTTCCTTTGATGAAAACTGCGCTCGCACTAGCAGGTCAGTGCCTCAGTGCCTGGGATCATGGGCCCAATCCAGGGCCTCAAACGATGTTCTCTTGGGATGGCTAGTGAATGTGCAGTATTAAAGGGACACACCTTTTATTACTCATCAGACATTAGGCTGCGGAAGTATCAATCTGGAAAGTATTAAAGAGACAAATCAAGAAAGCACAATTCCTTACTTTTTACTTAGAAAGTTGTGCAGCTTCAAATGAAATCAGTTGTGAAATCAAAAGCGACCATGAGTGTGTCCCTCATGGTGATATCGGCAGACTGAAGATGTTAGAATAACAATTCAATATCGTGTTATGTACGGAATGCTTCTCACGCACTCCGTGGAGCTGTAATGACACAGCTTTGAGGCCCAGCCCCATTCTACCACACACATACATAATGACACCGCCCGCAGCAGCTGCATTATCGTACTTCCTTTAATTTACTGATCTGAGATGCATCGATAGATTTAAAAACATTAATAATTTTACCTGGAAGACTTGATTGATGGATGGGTTGAAGCAATGCACAGGGTGGAGAGAAGCACATGGATGAGAGGGTAATTGGAAGACAGGCGTGGGCAGAGAATCACACAGGCGGCAGAGTGAAAGTCGGGCACGGGAGACATGCACACAGGGTAAACAGGAACGTGGAGCGCAGTGTTAAAGAGTGGATGTGCACAGAAGCACATGGCGCTTGAGAAGCATACATTGGAGACAAATGGAAAATACTTCCACACTCATGGAGTGCTTCGCTAAAAAGAAAAAAAGGAAAAAAGTGCATGTGCTACAGAGACAGGAGCAGCAGACAGGGAGTGGGAGGAGGGGAAGAAACAGTCCCTCAGTCATACAGGGAGCAGCGGACTGGCACTAATCAACTAGAATCAATCAGTGCTTGGTCCCTGCACCACAGAAATAAATGGGAATTAAGTTTTTACGTGCACTAACCAATTAGGAAGCCTGTAAAGAAGAGTGACGTCACCACAACAAATGATAAGTGACAGGCGGGCTCCAAGCCCTTTTACGTATACAAGAGTGTTATTCAAGTGAGATGCATGCCCGCGATGGCTTGACTCTAAAAAGTGCAATTTTCATCACTTCTTCTGCAAACCTTAGTTTGGATCTGCGGACCCTTGACTGAACCAGGAGCTCTGTTGTCCTTTGGCAGACCTGGGATCAGTGGGCCTAGACTACAATTGCAGAACCCCAATTTACCCTGAAGGTGTACAGTCCTGTGCAAGGTTTAACTTGGATGAAAAAAATGTGGGGGAGGGCCTCTAAAAGGCGTGAGGCCCATGTAAATATAGGAGTGGCTTAAACACTGACTACATTTCTGTGCTTTCCATAGTGCCACCTGACCGGTATTTTGGTGTCCCTATGACCTTTATATTATTGCATCCAGAAATATAACACAACAACTGACATACACCCAGTGCTTAATTTGTGCTTGTTGTTTCCGGTGCTGAGCACCGGCACTTATTTTTGAGGGCCGGGGCTTATTCTTCTGCTAGAGCGGGCTGAAGGGGCAGGGAGGGGCTGTAAATGGATTAAAGAGGCTCGAAATGGCTTCAGGATTACACCGCCTCAGTATTACGTGTTCCCAGATTTAATTGCAGCAGCCGCGTGTTTTAAGAGGAGAGCTTTGAGCACCGGCACCTTGTTATTTACAAATTAAGCACTGCATACACCTAAACCCAGCTAGAAGTATTGGCTTTGTCAATGCTTCTCTCTATGCACTCTGCAGAGAAGCAAAGGCTTGGATGGTAATGTATTATGAGTACCTTTCTGAGCCACTGACAGCCATGGTGAAAAAAACTCGACCTGCCTTCAGCTTCAACTCATGAGCCCCCAATCGTGGCCAGTTATAAACATTTGGAAGCAAATCACAAAAACGCAAAATTCTGGAAATAGATGTTGCACATAGCTGAAAATATGTGCAGTGAGTAGTGGCCACACACAAATTGAGAAATAGTGGTCTATAAACACACGTGAATTGAAAGTTGTATATCATTAAAAAAATTACATTGGAAAAAAAGGAGAAACTACACCACTAAGAAAGAAAGGGGAAGGAAGTTCAGACAATGGGGACAGTAAAAGAGACCAGGCTGGGAATTCAGCAACAGGGAGATTGGAAGATGCAGGTAGGGGAATGGTTGAAACGCATAATGGAATTACTAGACTCTGGGACAAATAAAAACTGTGACTGGACGATACATGCAACCAGTTGGGAAAATCAAACCCTTACAGAGAAAGAACACAAATTGGCAGGAAGATACAAATGTTGGGAGGTACGGGGAATTCAGACATTAAGACTTAAATATTTGTGCAATAGCACATATGCTCTGGAATGGGGAGATTCTGACACTAGGAGAGTTACACAGAGATTGGGACAGGAAGACACGTGCTCAGAAGGAGCAAGACGCAACTTAGGACATGGAGGCACTAGTATTGGGTCAAGTAGACACAAAGAAAGGGAGACGGGTGCAGAGACAACGATTCATGGTTATCAAAAGAGGATGCCATAGACAACGGAACAGAGAGGCCTTGACAACAGTCCAGAGAACCGCACATTCTGAGGTAGGGAGAAATGGACACTGGAATCCTGAGAAATGCACACTTAGGTTGCGGAGACGCAAACATTTAGATGTGAAGACTTGGGCACTGAGACAGGAAGACTGACACAAGGACTAGAATAGATGGGTAAAGAAGCATGAAAACACAAACTCTGGGACAGGAGACACCTGCTGTGACAGGGAAACACCGAGGCCACACATGTACTTTGTACTGACATAGCCAATGACAGATGGAAAGGAACAGCAGCATAAACATTGGGAGAAGGAAACACAAATAGTGAAGCAGTGAAAGCAGCATATATTGCCCAGTGTATTATATTAATCCTGGACAGCCCTCAGCACATGCAGACATTGCCATATGCTTCCAATACCCGGGGAATTGCTACCCACCATCGGTGCAGCTGGTGCAGTGGCACCGGGGCCCATTGAAGCCTGATTATACTGTATTTTACTATCCCAACAGCGGTCAAAGAAAGGTGCCATTTTCCTTGCTTGCACCCATGACCCTTGGCATCCTTGCTAAACTACTGTCCAATGCCCTCAGCCTTTGATTTGATCAGGTTTTGCTGCTAGTGCTCCACTGGGTAATTTAAAAATCGAGTTAAACAGCATATGGAAAATAACAACTCATGTTCCATGATTTAGTGTTTCGTTTTGGGGAAACGAAGGATGATAATATAGACTGATCATTGCGAGATGTTCAGTGCCTCTCAGAGAATACCTTTAAAAGGGACTGCAGTGTGGCCACGGGACTAACAAGAAAGTTGGTGTGGAAAGCACCCCGCAACTGAAATGTGGCTGCTTGTAAAGGAAGTGGGAACTGGGCTGTCGATAAATTTCAAACATATTCTGGCCAATACTTCCCCCCCACCAGTTACTGGCAATTTGGTCCAGAATGAGGAGTGAGATGCGGGTCTCAGCATTACTCAGTTTTTATGGGCGAGCGCAAAGTGCTCCGTCCCGTGTTGTAATCTCTCATTGGGCTTCAAACCACGCCCATGTCACGTCAGTGTCTTTCATTGGTTTGTGGGCTTGCCTTTTAAAATCTGATTGCTTTCATTAGTGAAAGGCATGCATACGTCATGCCTTTTCTGGTGTTTATCCCTCCTTGAGTGCAGCGACCAAGTACTGAAAACATACGAGGCTCCATGTTTTCCGTCCGGTTTCTGGGCTACTTTTTCTCTTTTTTCGCAGCGTGATCTCCCTGGGCAGAAGTCGAGCGCTTTGCATGACATCGACCCTGTTACATAGTTAATTGAACTTTTGCAGGTTAAGTCGATAATTGCACTTTTGCCGGTTGCATGAATAATTGCACTTTTGCCGATAGGTTTCACTACGAGTGAACTTTTATTTTGCTTTGTGTGTCTGCTTTGCACTGATGTCGGCCGTCAGCTCGCTTATGTTAAACCTTTACTTTTCAGTTTATATGGCAAGAAAAGTCCAGTTAGTTATGTGAAACTGTTTTATTTTCATTTTCAATTTATGTGGCAAGAAAAGTCCGGTTAGGAGTTTACAATGCTAATTGCTCCAGCTCAAGCAAACGCGAGACCGGTTACATTGCAAATGCTTGTTTATGGAATACATTCTTGGTTTCTGGAACCTTTCTTCATGCAGTTTCCACCAGTTCTCAGCAGCTGTAAATTGTGCTTTAACAAGCTTCTGTTTTTACAGGGACGCATCGAATAATAGTTGTAATTGAGCGATGCTAGTGCCACAAAAACCACGTGAAATTACTTCCTCGCACACCTTGGATTTGAGGAGACTCTTGGCGAGCTTGTGCTTTTGAACATCAATATATTTTGTATTCGTTATATGAGAAAAATGTAGACAAATATAAATTCATTAAAAAAAAAAAATAAAGGAAAACATTCAATGCAAGTGTTGATTTATTAAAGAACAATGGGTAGGTAAAGCAAATTAGAATTTATGGGTTAATCGGTGGATTAAGATTCAGCCAGTATTTAGCAATCTGTGATCGATCTAGGATAATTGCACCACATATAATACCCCGAGTATTCGGTGGAGCATCTCCAGTTGAGCCCAGATGTAATAGCTTCACCCATCTATGTCAATTGACAGTTATAGCCTCTCTCCTGAGTCTTAAAGTGCGACAGACTCAACAAATCCTGCTCAAATAACTGAGACTTGATAGATTGGATCTAGTGGGAAGATGAATTTCAGCTGAATTAATATTCTATTGGACCTGGAGCCAGTAACGTCTCTCTACATCACTAGGCCAGGAGCCCACACTGGCATGTTTCTCTGACTGAGCTAAAATCTTGGTCTAGTTGGGGGAAGAAGAGTTGCAGGCGATCATCATTGGTGGCAACCCAGCTCAGCTGGGATTGTTAGCCAGTCACGTGTGGTGGAACTAATCTGTCACCAACTGCAGATGCCATCATATGGAGGATTCTTCAGAGATTAGGGAGAGGGATGGAGGCTGACAACATAGTTATCTAAACCCAGACACATGAACGCAATCAGGGTCAAGGACCAAGAGGAACAGTTTGGCCTGCCTATATTTGCAACCCCCTTCCATAAGTCAAACACACAAAGAGGCAAATTCAGGTCACCCTAGGAATAATTCCCAAACTCCGGGGGGTCTTTACAAAGATGTGACTTTATTTAGTGGTAAGGGAGGCAGCATGATTAAAAACCTATGTATATAGTGATGCCTGGGAGTCGTCATTAGCCACGCATCAAACGGGTTGATGAGTTTCAACTGTATGGCTTATAGGGTCAGTGGCTTTATCCAGGGCCAGGGATCTTGTGTTCCCTAGACTCTACATATGTCACTCATACAGTCCATGCAAACACACACATCATCCCTCCCTTATCTGGAGGAGACCAGATGTCTACGATAGGTGTACTGGCAGGGTATGATCTTTGATGAATGTGTGAATATAAGGACCCCTTCATCTATCTCGCCTATGGGGTACTTTCTACCTTAGCACAGGTACCTCATCAACAACACGTCGATTTAGTGAATCTCCATTTAGCAGGATAATTTAACGACCTATGCTAGTTGGTATGGTGTGAATGTGTGTTTGCATGGTCTTCATGTGTGACAAACTAAATGTGCAAGATGTAACCAAGCCAAAGACAAGCAATGTGTAGATTAGAAAAGTCAAGAACTGCAAAGTCAACATGTTTAGTAAATTGAAAGGCTGTGGTGTGTATTCACATGATATTCTGCTTTAATAGAGCAGAAGCCATGATTCTGCATCGTTTGTTGTGTTTACGTTACTTTCTGTGTCCAAGCTCATTTGCAGGGTAGTTGTTTAGTGGCAGGTAGGTACAGCAATTGCTACCGATGGGTTGCTGCTTGCACCCCTTTAGTACTGCTTTCCAAACTCCTCCGCGATAACCAATATGTTTAATAAGGCATGCAAAGTCTTTTGCGAGGCCTCTCTTACGAACTGCATGTCATAATTAAAAAGCTATGTTCTCTAGGAAAGATAAAACACGATATTTGGGGCCTCCTAGCGGTTATGGGCGTTAGCTGTTTGTTTATGTTGTTGATCAGGGCCCCAAAGTGCGTGGGGCTAAGCACAAATAGTCACGCAGCTCCCCTGGTGACGGTCCTGTGTCTACTTAACTTGTCAAAATAAGAGTGTCTCCGGGTTTTGGTAGGTATGATTATTTGACACAGGGCCAGCTTTAGGGTGGTGCGACCGGTGCGGTCGCACCGGGTGCAGACCTGGATGGGGGAAGCGGCGCTGACCTCAGGGGGGACGCTGTGTTTAGCAATAATTTACGAACTGTGCCATTTGAGAGCACCTGCTGGAAAGTTTCGTGTGTCCAGCCTTCAGGAAGCAATTAAAATGCCAAGATAACTCTTGTGATTAATATTCTTGCTAGAAAGAGCGATCGTGTTTTGTCCAGTGGAAGTTTTGACTTGCCATGTAGCGCAGAGGCTTAATTTGCCTGATGCAAAGGACATAATTATGTTTTATGGGGATAGCGGAGTGGATTAGTAAAGACAGCCTTTACAGTGGCTTTAAAACAAATGAAATGTATATGACAGGGGCTATGGAGAGATGAGGGACACTTTTGCCTGGTGGTAGTGAGGGAATCCGATGAGGTGGTCCTGGGGTGGTTGCGCCACGGGGCGTCCCCAGCAATGAAGACGGGCCTTGCTGGCACATGTGACTGCGCAATAACATATCGGTGCCTCATGTTCTCAGTAACTCCCTAGGTGAAATGTTTAATACTCGTGTGATACCGGTCCAAAGTAGGTGTGATATAATTTCCAATGCACAAAGAGTTGGATGAAATACAGCAGCGCTGCAGATGTCACTTTTGTTAAGCGAGTCAACATTAATTGCAAGAGTGAGGGATTCTAAGCTTGCCAAAGTGTCTGGGAAATAAATAAAAAAAAGCCCTACTAAGTGATGCAGAGTTAGATGGAAGAGGCAGCTCTTAATCACATCTGGATTAGGATTTTGCAGAGTCAATTGCTGCTGGGCGAGCTGCGTAAACCTGGCAAGATATGCTTCCGACAGACCTCGTTCCTCTCCGGAACAGACGGCTTTGCCTCGGCCCCCCATCTAATGCCATTACCTCTCGAGGGAGCTCGCGCCGTCCTCAGCGCGCGCCTGCTGCTGTAATGAATCGCGTCCAGGATCCCGGAGCTCCATCTGCACCCCATTGATTATCCCATGAACATCCCTGATGAAAAGAATCCGACTCACAATTTAAAACGGAGAGGAATCTAGATCATATCAGCTGCGAAGGATGGTTGGAAGAGCGCGTATAGATGGAGTGAGTTCAAGGGCCATCTTGGATGTTATTAGATCTCTTGCCTCCCCCTCCCCCCCTTTCATGGGAGGTCATGTGCTGCTGCTTTCACCTCGTTTCACTGCATTACGCTCCCTTTGGGTTGAACGACAAGAAGAAAATGCGTCTTGAGGTTGCACTATTGAGTAGTTAATTTGAGCAGGTGTTTTTTGTGATATTGTGCCAATTATAGGTCACTGTTTAGCAGCATATGAAACTGACGTTCTTAACAAATCATGGGGTCAGCTGTTGTATGATGGCACTTCCTGTAATTTTATAGTGTCCAAGGGGTATGATGTCACTTGTGCTATGGTAATGGTGTTCAGTATATTAAGCCACCATGCAGATATCACTGTTATAGGCTCGTTCTTCATGAGAGTTACGTATTTGAACTTACTTCATCAGAGTTTGTGGGTTTTGTGCTTCCTGCTCAGTGGGCAATGAAGATAAGCCCTGAGGTTGTTGATTATCTATGGGTACTACTATCTGACTCAAAACAGTGCAGTGAGACCATCAAAGCGTGAAAATTCCTCAGTTAACTAGAGTTGCGTTATATGCATCAGTACATCTGCCAAGGTTAACTCAATTGGGCCCAACTGCTTCCTGTAAATGGTACCCTAGAACTGTGTGCAACCCAAGGAAAACCATGTGGTTCAGAGCCTGTTGTCAATGAAGATATGAATGTTAGGATTGGACACTCTATCCACAGTCTTTTTGTATTAGTTCAGTCAGGTCAGCTAACTCACTGACAGTCCGATGCCTTACAAAAGTCAGACGTGCTGTGTTACTCTCATGTTGGTTTTCTCAGTCTCTCACTGGCTCACAATTATTCAGGCACCCCAGCTGCTTCTTGGTCTCAGTTTTATTAAATGCCAATATGGCTTGTGCTCAAGCCAGAAAAAACAAATACTCCCACTTTGAACTATGGGGCTGCTGTAGAGTGAGCGGCGTATGTGATCCCGATCTTCAGAGAAGTTCCCCAGGATCTATTCTGCCAAGGAAAGTTTCCTTGCTTTCCTTCTTCCCTTCTCTTTTCCCATTTCTTTTTTCATTCTATCCAGTTTTTTCATTCCTCACAAACCTATTTTCCCTCCTGCTTCTCTGCTTTACATGTTTTTCCTCCCTTCTTTTGGGCTCTTGCTCCATTTGCCCATCACTTATATTTTCTTTGTGCCTTTCATCATAACCAAATTTGGTTCCTTTGCCACCCTTTGTCCCATCCCACAACAAGTAATCTTCTTCCTGTTATTTATTCGCTTGTACTTCTATCTTGTGACCACAGACTCACAATTCAAAGTTATGAAGAGCCTTGAAATTCAAAGTGAACTGTTCATCTCCGACTCACACTCATGCTGGTATTGGAGATGTTTCACTACACTTTTGCAGAGCCAAGGACCAAATCGATGAGACCATTGATACAGAAATGCCATTTGCAGTTTCAATAGCAAGCTTCTCCCCTGTCAAGAACATTATATCCATTCAATCTTTCTATGGTGGTTTTATTGATAATGTCTAACATTAAGGGGTTTTGGAGGAATCTAGTCAGCCAGTTCAACCTTTTCATTATTCCTAAAAAGACCAAAATTGACCATGTGTAAATGTGGGGCATATGCACTAAAGCAAAGAAATGAAAATGGCAGCTAACTGTGGGGGATTCTTAATGTTTAAGGACTAATGCCCTCACCCACCCACCCACCGAATGGCATGCTTCATCATTGGGCCCCACCTGACACCCTTCCAAATAGTTAGGGTGTAAGCTACTACCCAAATATTTTATGAGAAGCTACACGGTATGTATCCCCCATAGCTCCTATAATATTTGCGGAGTAGCTTACATTCTAACCATTTGGAAGGATGTAAGGCGGGACATGATAATGAAGCATGCTACCCAGTGAAGGGGTGTGAGGGGGTGTTCCTGTTTATTGATAATGTTCCACGGCTTATTGGATGGAATGAAACAAAATTGTTTGGGTCTATCAGGAAGCCTAAAGAAACCTAAATTTGTATTCAATTTGGATTCAATCATTATAGTAAAATCCTACTTTTTGGCTCCATCTGCGAGTACTACAAGTGTAAATAATCATTACCAAATCCCTGGTGGTGCCTTGAAAATCCAAATGTTTCAAGGACCATTATCCTATACCTTGTTAAAGGAAGGCTGGAGAAATTCTGATAGAGTGTATAACTGCTGTATGTAAGTGATTGTCACAGAGTGACATATTTGAGCTCCCTTTACTGGCCTCCAGGCTTCCCAGAGAACACCTAGTAAAGGTTTGGATTAGCCATTGATGGGGAACACCTAGTGGGTGTTTAGAACAGTCAATAATAATTTCATTTTTCTGCCCAATCTTAACAGGGAACACAGAGAGAGTGCTCTGTATGGTTGTTAACAAGTCCCATACCAAACAGAGAACAAATAAAGAATGTTCCAAACGGTCTTTAATTGGTCCCATTCTTAATAGCAAACAAAAACAGAATGTTCAGAAGGGGCATTAACAAGTTACACTGTCAACAAAGAACATTAATGAGTGCATTGCTGTGCAGGGGACACCTAGTAAAAGTGTAGAACAGTCATTGGTTTGATCTTATACCAGGGCCATCATTGGTAGCGCTTTCCTGCACTTCAACAGATTAAGGGCCATGTGAGAAAACACACGACTGGGGAGGTCACATGATGTTATTTAAAAAAAAAATGTTAAGCCGTTGAGTCCACGTAATTGCTGGCTGGCCCTAGGAGGCTTGAAAAAGGAGTGAGAAGTGAGTGATTATATTGTGCTAGCCTGCTGATTATGTAACTTGGGGGGGGAGGTGTGATATTGCTGGAAAACCATCCCCCAATATCAAACCCGGACCCCACCTTTCCAGCCTCCTGGGAAAATGCCCAGTGCCCGTCACATCTAGTCCCACCTTGTTCATAAGTTGATCCCTCTGCAGGGGACACCCAATGAATGCTTATAACGCCCATTCTCAAGGTACAGTCCTATCAGACATAACTTACTCAATGCTTGGACTGAAAGCTGGTCGGGGGTGCTCCTTCCAGATTGCCCTCTGAATGGCCTTTAATGAAATTCTGTCACAGTCCGCACAATGCTTCTCACCTTTGGCTGTGGAACTTGAAAGAGCACCCGGTCTTCTGCTGGTTCTGGACTGACCAAGATAAGGGTGACCCTTTCTAGTAGCCACGATGCTGCTTGACAGGGAACGCCTAAGCAGACCGAAGCCTCCAGAAGGAGTTCCAGAGGAAAAAGAAAACAAAAATGTGGGGAAAACCTCTACGCAGGAACTCTTGAAAAAGAGGAAAAATAAGGAATTAAAAAAGGGAAAAAGGGAAAAAAAATGGAAAATCTCAATCAAAAGCAGCAGGAACTGAAGAAAAGTACGACGAAACATGAGCGAGGATCACCACCAAACAGAAGTGTTTGCAACGCAAAGAAGACCAGGACTGAATGACTTATATACCAGGACACAGGAAGTGACAAAACAGGAAAAGAGAGCGTCACCATCTTGGATTGGGAAAGGCCAATAGAAAAGATTAGGAAAAAGGTAGCGGTATAAAAGAAAAGAGCATGCTGGGAAAAAGGAACACAAAGAAGACAACATAGAGATCAAAGGAAAAAAAAGGTGAAGTGAACAGAGACAAGTAAGAAAAAGAGATAAAAAGAAGAGGAGCCCCCCCATCAGGTAGAGAAAGAAGATATGTCAGGGAGACAGGCTATAAGAATGGTGCGACCGGGAGCACAAAATGTGCTTCCTGAAACGCGCCGTCAAGGAAATACAAAAATGCGGGCCACGGTAAAGACAGTGCTCCGTTACTTGGAGTGATGACCCGAGTGCAGCTGGCAAAAGAGACGATGCAGTTAAGTGCGATGTCACAGTAGGACTCCTTCCCGAGGCCACAGGTTTGTCAGGAAAACAAGAAAAAAACAGACGAACCAAACAGTGTGCATGGACTGATGATGCATCCTCCCAAGAGCTGTCACTGAGAGGATAACCCTTCCAGTGGATCAAAAACTGCAGTCTGTTCCCAAAAAAATGAGAATCACAGATCTCTTGCACCTCATATTCAGGATGGCCATCCCCAGAGAGGGGAGGAGGATGCTGAAAACGGTGGTACGGATCAGTAATGAAAGGCTTTAACTGGGACACATGAAAACAGGATGAACTCTCCAAGTATGAGGCAACTTTAGCCTAACAGCAACAGGATTCAACACTTGTAGTATCCGAAAGGGGATATAAAAGCGAGGTTTGAATTTGTTTTGAGAAAAACGTGAGGGCAGAAATCTGGATGAAAGCCATACTTTGTGTCCTGGTTGTTACAAAGGTGCCAACTGACGTTGACGATCCGCCTTCCTTTTCATTGCTTGTTTGCAAGCCAAAAGGGTGGTATGGATTAGGCCCTGGATATGGTGGATTCGTTGTGCAAATGAAGTGACTACAGGAACAGACGAAGATTTACGAGGAATAGTGGAGAAAGCCTTAGGATGGAAACCATAGGTACAATAAAAAAGGCGTTTCTCCAGTTGTGCTATGCACTGTATTGCTGTAGGAAAATTCAGCAAGAGAAAGAAAATCTGAACAGTTCCTTTGAGTGGCATTACAGAAACATCGTAAGTATTGTTGGAGTTCTTAATTCAAGCGTTCAGTCTTACCGTTGGTTTGTGGATGAAATCCAGATGACAAGAACACATAAATGTTTAAAAAAGCACAAAAAGTTCTCCAAAAACGTGACACATATTGTGGTTTCTATCAGAAATAACCTCTTGTGAAAGGCCATAGAGATGAAAAATATCTTGCATGAATACACGACTCATTTCAGGGGCTGTGGGTAATTTCTTTAAGGCTGTGAAATGCACCATTTTGGTAAAGGAGTCCTCAGTCACCATGATAACATGATGACCTGAAGAGGACGGTAGAGAACATATAAAATCTGTGGACAGGGTACACCATGGTGCTGAAGGAACAGGTAAGGGCATCAATAAGCCTGCAGGTTTAGTTCAAGGTATTTTAGTTTGAGCGCATACTCGATTTGCTGATACATACGTTTCAGCATCTTCCTTAAGAGTAGGCCACCAAAAAGAACGTAAAAGCAGCTCCAGGGTCTTATTGACTCCTCGATGCCCAGCTACAGGAGAATCATGACACATCTGTAATGCCTCAGTTTGTACCTTTTTAGTAGGTAGGAAAAGAGTGTCTTGATAATAGAAGTAGTCTTGCTCCTTTTGTAAGTGAGGAGTCAATTTATCCCACTCTTCAAGTGGAAGAAACTGGTACTCAGATTTAACACGATCAAGAAAGGACTGAGTGACCCCGATGATTCAACTGGATTCAATTAGATGTGGAGAGGAGGTATTGGCACTTTCAGGATACCGATGGGATAATGCATTAGCCACTAAGTTCTGAGATCCGGGTATGTAGGTTATCACAAAATCATATTGACTAAAAAAGAAGGCCCATCGTGCTTGACGACTGTTACGGCATTGGAAACCTCGAAGACAAAGTAAATTACGATGGTCAGTCCTTGCTTCAAAAGGGTCTCTAGTGCCCATTAAGAAGTGTCTCCATTCTTTACATGCTACCTTGAGAGCAAGTAACTCTCGCTCTATTGAATAATTGTGTTCTGCTTCTGTTAGTATGTGTGGGAGGTAGAAGATAGGATGTTCCAATCCATCATCGTCTTGTCTTTGAAGTAGAACTGCCCCTATTGCTCTTTCTGAATGCACCAGTTACTACTATAATTTTTTTTTTTAGTATCATGGTGTTGCAAAATAGGTGCTTGAGTGAAGGATCTTTTTAGATCTTGAAAGGCCCGTTCTACACTATCGATCCAAAGAAATCCCTTCTTCAGTTTTTCATCTTTAATAGTCTGGGTGATATAACTTTGTTGATGGGCAAGGTCCTTAATAAATTGTCGATAGAAGTTTGAAAGCCCAAGGAAACACTGAATTTCGTTTACAGAAGAGGGAGAGGGCCAGTCTAGGATGGCTCTTCCCTTGTCTTGATCCATGGCTATTCCCGTCTGATTGATTCAGAACCCTAGATACAGTACTTCTGTCTTGTGAAATTCACACTTCTCTGGTTTACAATATAATTGATTCTGTTTGTCTTTACAGAACCTGAAGTACTTGTTCAGTATGTTGTTCAGGGTTACAGAAATATATTAGGATATCATCCAGATAGATCACCACACTCTGATTCAATAAATCAGAAAACACGGAATCCATAAATCGTTGGAAAATAGAAGGTGCATTGGTTAAGCCAAAGGGCATGACTCAATATTCATTGTGCCCAAGTGGAGTACGGAAGGCTGTTTCCATTCATCTCCTTCCTTGATACTCAAAAGATGATAGGCACCTCTTAGATCTAACTTAGTGAACATCTTGGCTCCTTGGATGGCGCCCAGTATATCCCTAATTAAGGGTAAGGGATAACGATCTTTGATTGAGTCCGCAACAGTCGACACAGGGATGCAGATCATTCATCTTCTTAGGAATTAAGAAAAGAGGAGCCCCCAGCAGGAGATAAAGAAGGAGCAATTAACCTATTCTTTAAATTGTCATCTAAGTATTCTTTGAGTACCTTGTTTTCTTGATCAGTCAAGGAATATATCCAGCTAAATGGAACCACTTTGTCCGGAACCAATGGAAAAGCACAGTCATAGATACGATGAGGAGGTGAGACGGGGTTGCAAGGCTTCTGGAAAATGTCAGAGTATTCCTGATAACAAGTAGGTACTCCCTGAATCGTATTAATAGAGATATTATTATTCTTGGTAGAATGCTAGAACCCTTTGGGAGACCAATACGAGTTGGTAGAATAGCAATTTTGTTGACAAAACTGAGATGTCAAGGATATGGTTCTGGTTTCCCAACTGATGTATGTGTTGTGCCGAGTCAACCAAGGTATTCCTAAAATCATTGTGTGGTTTGGCAAGGATATGAGATCAAAAGCTATATGTTCTTGGTGTCTCCCAAAATGCAGACAGAGAGTGGGAGTAGACTCCACCATAGGCCCTGAGGTAAAGGGGGAGTCATCTACAGTGTGTACTTGCTCTGGTGTTTCCTTTATAACATGTGGAATACCTCTGTCCTTGGCCCAGGTCTCGTCCAAATAGATACCACTGGCTCAACAGTCCACAAGAGCAAAGAGCTGCTCTTCTTGATCTTGTGAACATTGAAATGTAACAGATAATGTAAACAAGGTGGAAACATTTTCTCTGGAGGAACATATTGACTGTACTTCATCTCCTTCCGTCCCCTTCCTCCTCACCGGGGGCGGGAGTTGGCATTTCCCGAAGGCCTGGAGGGACGGACAGGACAACTATGAATCAGATGAGCAGCCTTGCCGCAATAAGGGCAAAGACACATTCACCTCCTGTCCTCCTTAGCAGAATCGGACAGAGGACCACGGACAAGATCATTCTGCATGTGTTCTTCCTCAGTAGATGGAGATGCTTCAAATGGACTTCATCAGATCGTCAGCTTGTGGTACGGTGTGCTCCGGACTGGTACCGTAATCGTGTTCTAAGTCTTTCCATCTTATTTTCTCATAGTCTATATTCTGTGTTCATTACTTGGTCCATCAGTTCTTTCAAAGATCGAGTTGGAGTGGAGTGTACCAATTCATCCTTAATTTCTTCTCGAAGTCCTCAGTGGAACAAAGTTACAAAGGTGCGTTCCACCCGGTGGTTTCGGCTGCCAATTGTTTGAAGCGGGTTATATGTTGTAAGACATCCTGATTGCCTTGCTGTATATCACATAATGTCTCATCAGCAGCTGCCTCCAACCCAGGTCGCTCGAACATCTGCTGGAAGAGTTTCAAAAAAGCAGGTTAATTATTCAGGACAGGATCTTCTGCAGAGACCAAGGGAGTCACCCACGCTAGTGTGCGGCCAGACAAGGCACTAATCAGATAACCCACCTTGGCCTTATCAGATGAAAATTGTATTGGGCGAAAGGCAAAAAAAAACTGTCAAGGCCTCCAGAAATTCTTTTATCTTATGTGGATCCCCAGAATATCGCCGTTTCAAGGTGCACACAGGTGGTACATCCATTGATCGGGAAGACAAGACTTGTCTTAGTGCGGTATTCTCAGCCCGCCATTGCTGCAATTCTTGAGCTTGTTGTTGAACTGTCTGCAGCATGGCTTGTGCATTTTCTATGACGTCTTCCTGTGTTCCTTCCATGGTTCTTGCACAACGCAGATTGTTTTGGCGTTGCAATCGGTTACGGTCTGCATGATGCTTCTCACGCTTGGCTGAGGAACTTGAAAGAGCACCCGATCATCTGCTGGTTCTGGACTGACCAAGATAAGGGCGACCCTTTCTAGTAGCCACAGTGCTGCTTGACAGGGAACACCTAAGCAGACTGCACCCTTCAGAAGGAGTCCCAAAAAACTAAAAATGTGAGGAAAACCTCTATGCAGGAACTCCTAAAAAAGAGGAAAAACAAAGAATGAAAAAAGGGAAAAAAGGGGAAAAAATGGAACATCTCAATCAAAAGCAGCAGAAACTGAAGAAAAGTACGACGAAACAGGAGCAAGGATCACAACCAAACGGAAGTGTTTGCAACGCAAAGAAGACCAGGACTGAATGACTTATATACCAGGAGACAGGAAGTGACAAAACAGGAAAAGAGAGCAACACCATCTTGGATTGGGAAAGGCCAATAGAAAAGAATAGGAAAAAGGTAGCAGTATAAAAGAAAAGAGCATGCTGGGAAAAAGGAACACAAAGAAGACAACATGGAGACCAAAGGAAAGAAAAGTCGAAGTGAACAGAGAAGAAAAGGAGCCCCCCCCCCACCAGGTTGAGAAAGAAGAAATGTCAGGGAGACAGGCTATAAGGGCGGTGCGACCGGGAGCACGAAATGTGCTTCCTGAAACGCGCCATCAAAGAAATACAAAAATGCGGGCAGCGGTAAGGACGGCGTTCCGATACTCGGAGTGGCGGCCTGACTGCAGCTTGCAAAAGAGATGCCGCGGATAAGCGCAGCGTCACAAATTCATTTGTTGGGTTTAGTTAATGTTTTTTACGAATTGAATGACTGGATATAGCTCCTAAGGGCCTGGGAACAGTCATTAGTTGCATGTGCGCCTGATAGAAGAGATGCATTTGATTCTGCAGGAATCTTTAACGAGGCATGCACACTGCACAGAATGCCCGGTGAAGGTTTGCAGGGGTGCTTAATGAGCTGCGAGCCATGAAAAGATGCGCTGCTCAAGGCTTTCAGGAGTCCTTAATGAGCTCCAGGCACTGCAGAGAACACCTCATAAAGGGCTGGTTTTCAAAAGCGAACAGAATTCAAGGACCGAAAATATGAACACCAACCTACCATTAGAAAGAAAAGTATACTAATAAAACCCATTGGAGACCGCTAATGAGTCATCTGAAAATGTTCTTGTGAAGAATCCTATTTTACAGGACGTTTGCCTGTAAACCACAAAAACCCGCGCTCCGTCGTACAAAATGGCCCTATCATTGATGTGTCGCCCAAAGTCTCTAATGAGTGAGATAAAAAGGCCACTTCCCAAACCCACAGCCAGAAATGGCGCTGCATTTTGTTATCCTCATATGTCAAGCTTTAATTGGCATGTTTCAAAGACAGCAGACGCTGCACTCTGGGTCACACTCTGCTTTGAGGGACTGTCTGAAGCTGACCAATGCTCCATGTCCTTTGTCTGCCGACTTTTGAGAGACATCAAGACACTATTACTTTTTCCAAAGCTTTTTTATTTGTTCATTTCTGCCTGACATTTTCTTTTATTCATCTTCACCATTAAAAACGACTTTCTTGCCTTCATTCCCATTTCTGTCCTACACTGGGCAGAAAAAACAATCTGCTTCCCCCCTTCCTTTTCCACTTTTGAATGATAAATGATACCCCTCAAATGAGATCACCATCAGATCTGGTCCAATTTTAAGCAATCCACCCCAATATATCATAATGAGACAGTCAGTTCACTCCTAACCATTCCATTTAGCATCATCTTTACTTTGTCATCAACCAGCTTACATTCCCTCCGGCTCATTCCATGAACATCTCAGGTACCATAATCGATAAGCTTGAAGTGTCTCAAATTAATTCTGCAACTACTCTAAGGTACCACTGTAAGAAAGCATCCTAGCAGGCGGAGGCCCTCCCTCCATCGAAGCAGTAATTCTTTTTCATGCGCAAACAAGAGTTTGTGCCAAAATCAAGATTACAGCAGGAGTAGCAACACCACACTTTTTCTATGCACACATTTTGCTAGATAAATCATGGAGAACTTTGTGAGGGAAAACTGTGTATCATTATGACTTGTGGAGCATGGAATAGGGGGAAACTTTCTGCATTTACTGCAGTGCTGCCCATGTAGAGGGTGTGGAACTCAGACTAGAGCAGCAATACTGCACCAGTTATATACTGCACACTGTGGTATTGACATTTTCTTTTACTACACCAAAAAAAGGACACTCGAGGTTCTGTGAAGGAAAAATGTAAAGATATGATTATATCTGCTATGACCAAGCTTCCACAGCATCCTAGAGTAGGCCAAGCAAGACTAATGCTGACAAACATTACAGAAGTCTGAGGATGCAACACCTCAAGCAGCAATATAGTTAATGGAAAAAAGAATGTAATGTCCAAGGCATGTTCATAAAAAAGAAACGCTGTACCTGCTGGGAACCACACAAAACTAAGAGAAATTGTAAATCATCAGCAGAGGAAAATAGGGTTATCCTTTATTATCAAAGCCAATTAGCACCACTTTCATCATGGGCTTCTACAGAACTCAACACAATTGCAGGAGACAAGTAGTGAGAGTAGAAAAGATCTTGAACTCTTGTCTAGAGTTAGAAGATAATGAAAATCTTCAGTTTTGCAGCCGGAGGAAAATCTAAATCTAGCGGTGAATCCACTGGCCGAATTTCCTCTACAACACTGTCTTTAAAGTGGATTAAATTCTACTTATGGTGTCTCCTGGAGGATTGTCCATTGCCACCTAACTTTAAATCAGGGCTTTATTTTCCCATCCTTGTTACTTGCTCTTCTGAATTGTATGAAATTCTGCAAAGGCCATGTCACGAGTGGCTCTAATTGACTTTGATCAGATCCTGTATGTCTTTCAGGGATTTTTCAGAAGGACATAGGTGAAAGGTAATAGGACCCGAGCGTGCAGAGAGTCAAATAAGGATGGCAGGTTGGGTAAGCGAAGATACCTGTAAATGTATTCTCTTACTTGGATGAAAACCTTCATCAGTGGGTTGTGTCCTAAAGCTCAAGCCTGCAAGGGATCTGCAACGTTTTATAGAGCTACAGGAAACAGCAGGAAGAAGGTGCCTTCCAACAGACAATTCACCATGGTATTTGGATGGGATAGTTCTCTCTGCTAGGTCTCAGTTTTACAGATCGTTTCTATACATAGCATGCGTGGTCACCAGACTTGTTCTTGAAGTTAACAGCTGCTTAGGGGTATACAGATTTAAAAGAGAGAAATAAACCTTCTCCAGGAGACGCTGATGGAGTAAAGCAGTGTGATACGACTTTCCTGGACTGATGCAGGCACATCATCCCATCCGAAGAAAGTCCATCACTGTTATGCAGATATCAATCGCTGAACAACAGAGATCCTCAAGTATTTGAGCCAGAACGTGAGGAAACCATGGGAAAAGCAGGGAATTCTGGGCCACAGCCATTAAATGGGAAGCTTTTTACCACTGCTGTTTCTTGGTCTGACCTACTATGCCACTGCAGTGTGTGTGGAGTAGAAACCCAGAGCTCAATAATTATCAAATAACATGCAGCAATGATTGTCAAATGTAATACTTTCTTATGAAGGAGAAGTCGTTTATTATACCAAAACAAATTACCTCACAAAAGAATATTCCTCTGGACACAGGTATCTAAAACCAGTAACAAAGGGGAAAAAAGGCAAAAATGGGCTTAAAATAAATTAACAAGTGCAGACTCACTATTTATGCAGACTTCTGCGTTCTTGGGTCGTAAGACCGTTTATCAGTGCCCCAATCACAGGCAACTCACACAACAGCTTCACCTGAGGCCAAAAGAGTCCCAATGTCTGGTAAGCACAAGTTCCATGGTTCTAAAGTTACCAAAGCATAACATAAACAAGGTCCCCTTCTTCTGAAGTTGTTTTGAAGTACTGTGCTGATAGCAGCTGGTCAGCATGTGTGGCGGTAGGCTTCAGTGGGGAACCAGGCACAAAGCAAAATCCCCCCCACCCCAAAGAAGTGAAAATCTAACCCTGTAGTGCAAGTGATTCTACAGCTTCTGTTAACCCTTTGAACACTGGCAGAGTCGGCACAAGATTTGTGGTACCTGGTAAACACTTTGGAGGACACAATTGTAGCTATGCAATCTTGCTCTTTTCTTCTCCATGGTTATGGATGTGAGCGGGTTATAGTAAAAGTAGTGATCATAGGAGGCAAGGAAATTCACTCCAGCACTATAGTCAGCTCCTTCATCATTACCTCTCGTTCTCAGAAGCAGTGAAATGACGGCAATTTATCAGTGATCGTGCAGGCAGGGAGACCCACTATAGCTTTTGGGTCAGTTCTTGTGTTGCTGCCACACTAATCCGCAATTTTGGGCTGTCCCTTCCACTCAGACACAGCAGCTGAACTACTCTGAGTAGTCTCCTTCTGCAGGAGTACCTTCTGCTACTGTGTCTCAGTAGGTCTAAATGGCTCCGATAGTGAAGCAGCCCCACAAGTCCTTTGAGACTTTCGAAATGACCACTGTTAGAAATGAGGTCTTTGGTTGGCAGTCAGGTTACACCTGTCCAAGCAAGGACCCTCACTCTAGTCAGGGTAAGTCACACACAATCCAAATCATCCTGTGCCCACCCTCTGGTAGCTTGGCACTGAGCAGTCAGGCTTAACTTAGAAGGCAATGTGTAAAGTATTTGTGCAATAAATCATACAATAACCCAATATAGCACCACAGAAATACACCACACAGTGTTTAGAAAAATATATAATGTTTATCTGGATATTTGCAGGTCAAAACGATAAAAGATGCAATAAGAAAATTTAAAGATATTACTGGAAAGGGATATAAAGTGTCTTAAGTCTTTTAAAAGCAAACAAAGTCTCTTTCAAGCACAAAGTACCTGGTTTGAATGACAAATCTCTGCAAAAGGGCCGCAGAGGAGATGCGTGGAAAATGGTGTGTGCATCAGTTTCACCCCTTCACACACGGACTTGCGTTGTTATTTTCCACGTGGGGAAGACGTTGCGTCGATTTCCGGCACGCGGATGGGCCTCCTCTTTGGGTTCTGGGGTTTCCAGATGCCCCGGGGACTGTGCGTGGAATCCTGGGCTTGTTGGCAAGCTTTGCATCGTTCCGGTGGGTGATGCAGGGAAATTTCTCCTTCATGGCAGGCGCTGCGTCGATTTCCCCTATGGGAGTTAGGCGGCGTCATTCCAGGTCGGCTGTGGGTCGATGTTCCGGTCGCACCGCAGGCTCAGCGTCGATCTTTTCCTTGCGAAGTCGAGTGGCGGCATCCTGGGTCGGCATGCAGTGAATTTTTCACAGCGGAACAAGCTGTGCGTCTAATTTTTCATAGCACAAGGAGTCCAGTTGCAAGAGAGAAGTCTTTTTGGTCCTGAGACTTCAGAGAACAGGAGGCAAGCTCTATCCAAGCCCTTGGAGAGCACTTCTGCAGCAAAGCAAGAGAGCAGCAAGACAGCAGGGCAACAGCAAGGCCGCAGTCCTCTGTAGAAAGCAGTCCGGTGAGTCCTTTAGGCAGCCAGGCAGTTCTTCTTTTCAGGGTGCAGGTTCTGGTTCAGGTTTCTTCTCCAGGAATAGTCTGAGGTGGTAGGGCAGAGGCCCTGTTTTATACCCAAATGTGCCTTTGAAGTGGGGGAGACTTCAAAGAATGGCTTAGAAGTGCACCAGGTCCCCTTTCAGTTCAATCCTGTCTGCCAGGGTCCCAGTAGGGGTGTGTGGCAGTCCTTTGTGTGAGAGCAGGCCCTCCACCCTCCCAGCCCAGGAAAACCCATTCAAAATGCAGATGTATGCAAGTAAGGCTGAGTACTGTGTGTTTGGGGTGTGTCTGAGTGAATGCACAAGGGGCTGTCAACTAAACCCAGCAAGACGTGGATTGTAAGGCACAGAAAGATTTAAGTGCAGGGAAATGCTCACTTTCTAAAAGTGGCATTTCTAAAATAGTAATATTAAATCCAATTTCACCAGTCAGCAGGATTTTGTATTACCATTCTGGCCATACTAAATATGACCTTCCTACTCCTTTCAGATCAACAGCTACCACTTCAACAATGTATGAGGGCAGCCCCAATGCTAGCCCATGAAGGGAGCAGGCCTCACAGTAGTGTAAAAACGAATTTAGGAGTTTTACACTACCAGGACATGTAAACTACACAGGTACATGGCCTGCCTTTTACCCACACAGCACCCTGCTCTAGGGGTTACCTAGGGCACACATTAGGGGTGACTTATATGTAGAAAAAGGGGAATTTTAGGCATGGCAAGTACTTTTAAATGCCAAGTCGAAGTGACAGTGAAACTGCACACCCAGGCCTTGCAATGACAGGCCTGAGACAAGGTAAAGGGGCTACTAAAGTGGGTGGCACAACCAGTGCTGCAGGCCCACTAGTAGCATTTAATCTACAGGCCCTGCGCACATATAGTGCACTCTACTAGGGACTTATCAGTAAATCAAATAGTCCAATTTGATGTGATCCAAGGTTACCATGTTTAAAGGGAGAGAGCATATGCACTTTAGCACTGGTTAGCAGTGGTAAAGTGCGCAGAGTCTAAAAACCAGCAAAAATAGTGTCCAAAAAGTGGAGGGAGGCAGGCAAAAAGTTAGGGGTGACCACCCTAAGGCTGTCAGGTCTAACAACCACACCCTCACATCTGGGACAGTCTACAACAGGAATTCCTCAGGGACTCTGTGGTGTACTACATCTTTGGTCAATGAGAAACCTGGAACCCGGGGGAGACATTTCAGTTCCACTTGTATAGTCCTGTTGCAGCAAGGGAATGTGGTCCCATTGTCAAGGTCTGTAAGCTAGTCCAAATTAGTTCTCTCTCTTAGCGTATCTCTACTCTACAGAGCCCAAACAGTCTTTGGGCGGTGGTTTTCACAGCAGGAAGTGAAGAAGGGTGTCTTGAATCACAGGACCTAAAATATGAGAACAATCACACCTTTCACATGACAACCGACAGACTTTGGCAGTAACACTGCTGAGAGAGACCAAGTAGCAGGCCCTGTATGGATGATTGCCTCTGAACAGCAAAAGAAACCACTGTGTTCACGTACCCCAACTCCCACAAGCCAAATGGTGATGCTCAGTAAGTGAAAATCTGTAGGTCTTTGCTTAAAAATGGTCACTGCTACATAACTAAAGCAGCCTATTTCCTTGCTCCCAAACATTTATTTCTGGCACTAAACCCAGTGCTCAGAAGTCATGCTTTGTTAGTGGTGATCCAAAATATATTCTACTGGCCTAACAGATACCCATTTGCATTCAGTATGGAGTTGTTTCACCAGTCACCATATATATTCCCTGTGCATACACCACTCACTCAGAAATGTTAGTGCAGGGTCGTGCTCACTGTGCCACTGGATTCAAACAAGCCTAGCTGATGAGGGGTGATGCTTGTTTTTGGTCGAGGGAGGACCTGTTTGGGCTAGACTGTTCCCATGGGTAGCAGGGTCAAGACAGATTTGCATATGGCTGGATCCAAGTTCGGGTGGCGCAGTGGCCAAAAAAAAAATAGATTAAACCCAGATCTGTGACTGGAGTAAATGTTTGCATTGTTCAGGATTCTGATGATCATCTTTTTTTTTCTTTTTCTTCTTTTTTTTTGCTTTTATCACCATAAGTGGGAAGGGTATGCCCAGACACTGTGCCACTGAATTCAAAGTAGCCTGGCTGATGAGGGGTGATACTCTGAAACAGGTCCCAGGATTCTTGTTTCCAGTCCAGGGAGGACCTGGCCTAGCAGTTCGGGCTGGACTATTCCCATGGGGAGCAGGGTCAAGGCTGACTTGCATATGGCTGAGTCCAAACTGGGGTGGCGTGGTGGGCAAAAAAAATGATGTATTAAACCCAGATTTGTGACTGGGGATGAATGTTTGCATTGTTCTTCATTTCGACCATCATCTGTTCTTTTTGCTTTAGTGCAGGGTTGGATACAAAATGGTAGGAGAACTTTACCTAAGCAAGGCTCATAGGCATCTCACAGGTCAATATAAAAAAGTCATGTGATCAGAAAAACGATATGTTACTACCACCACCTCATAATTATGTCTAGGACACAACAGTAATCTCTTCTCCTAAGAAGATCTGTTTGGTGTGACCTTCTAGACCAAAGAGCTTTGCACTGAGTCTCAAAACATTTCCCACAGCCTGGACATCCGCACATGACTGTTCCTGTACTTTAAGTACTCTTGGCAGGGGTGCAAGGCAGTAAAGCCATGCATTGGATACTTCTCTCCCAACATCACCTCTCACCCGTCCTGTACACAATTTGGAACAGGGAAAAGAGCATAAAGCATCTTAACCTACACAAAGGTCAAAGTGTCAGGCTTCTCTTCTCTTCTTGGCCCATCACAGCAACCAAGTCGAAACACTTGGTTCTCACACACAAGAGAATCACGTCAGAACAGCATGCAAAGTACCTCAATTGTACCGGGGCGGGGGGGGGCTGGGAGTTGGCTGATCCAACTCCAGCAGTAAAGTTTAAATAACCATAGACAGTGATAAAAGGATGTCACATCCGTACATTTTCATGATTAAGAACTTTCATAAAGTCATTGGGTCCCCAATAAGGTCTACAAAGGTAAAGCTATATTTTATTAGTGCAATTGTGCAGCTTAAATATTCCTAAACTATCCCGACCCTCACTTTTGCAACAAAGCGATCTCGGCGTGGCCCTAACTAGATGATGGAAAATATCCCCTTTACACCCCAACTGGAGATTAAAAATCAGCCAAATTTGGGGAGCCCTACAACCATGGGCTCTGGTAACACTCCTCGCCAGAATACTGTGCTGGTTGCTTTTAGGTCACTGAAGGCTCACGTGTGACTTATTTTCAATCTAAAGTTGAAGAAGTGTCTGATTTCCTTTATTCTCATCACTTTGTACTTTAAATGAAATCTGTGTGATGAGGTTACCGACCTTGATGATTAAAAATGACAGTTTATCCCTGGCCAGACAAAAAAGCTGACCTCAAGTGGACCTTTCCCCATGAGGATAATCAGCATATGATTGTGTCTATTAAGGATTTAAGAAAGATAAAAACACCACAGAGTACTGATGTGTCTTGGCTGAGGGGCTGGCTAAATTGTAAACTTGTTTTAAACAACTCTTATAAAAGGAGAATACAATAAGTATGTAGAATCTGGGTTTTTTCACTGCAATGCACTGTCTGCCAATGGATACTATTTTTCTTGTACTTAAAACATACAATAAAAAGTTTTGCTGAATAAAAATCTTTTGTCGCAAATAATATGTCAAATTAATGAGTTTCGACACATAATACATAAACCTTTCAAATGTTATCAGTGTATCCACTATTATGGGGAAAAAATTAATTTATGTCTACTTTAATCAACACAGAATATTATCTGACGCACTGGCCTCTGGGATTCTGACACAGCCTTATTGGCAGGCTTCAAGCAGAAAAACAGCAGCCGGTGAGAATTATCATGATATCCACGTGGTCTCATCTCACAGGTACTGTCAGATCAAAAAGGTGTACTTTTAATAAAAACACAGTACTCACCTTAACGCCAATATGTCTTACCTCACCCATGTCACCAGTGAGGTGTGCTCATGAGCAATAAGGGCACAATTACATTTTAATAGAAGCACAAGATCTAAGGCAAATGTGTTTCTTGTAGTTAGAGTTATTAAGTATGGTGTAAAGGAATACTTCACAACAATTAAACAGCAATTCTGCTCTAATATATCTACCTTGGAGAAACTAGGACAAGCTGGCCTTATTGCGAGTAAGCACAAATTGGTCACCAAGACATAAGTGATGCTTAGAATGTTGAGGCTGTGGGGGGCTAGAAGGCTAGTGGAACAATTACGGTGGGTGTTTGCCGATTTAGAGTTTTGAAGTACACAAATATTCCTTGTCTCATACGAAAAATGCATTTGTAAGATAAATACTTTTCTGTTTTGTCAACTTGTGACCATAACCAAAAACTAAGGCAACAGTTCCCAAGGAAGTCAGATTCATTAGCTGACACCTTAAATAGTCCAGGTGTCCTCTTCTGTTGAATCTGAAAATCTACATGTCCCCAGTGTGAAGGTGTGAGTTGGACTTTGCTGGGGGATTAGAAATATTACTCTACTTTGGTTCTTGTATTCGATGTGAAGTGAGTTTTAACCCCCAGCATTTAATCGGTGTGATTTATAATCTTTTAAAATCAGGTACTCCTTTTCATTTCACTCGATGTAGTTAGTAGCTGGTTATTTGTTCTTTTTATACTGACTGGCAACATGCTGCAGACTCAGGTTTTATAAAAAGATTAATCTTACGCAAATGTGCCGTCCTATCACTCCTTGTGACGTAAGGCGGTAGTCAAATGCCATGTAATGTCATTTCCTGGATGCCAAAAGGGGTAAAAAAATAATCTGTTTCATCTGTCACCCCTATGATTTTGGTGAAATGATAACACTAGTCCAGACCTACACTTTTAATATGTTTTTTTGCACATATGTCCACAATATAGAGCAACATATTTTTACCTTCCAAATGTGTGTCCTTAACTCAGTTTTGCAGCAGCTATTGACATGACTCGCCCACTGCATCACTTTGCTCTCCTACATTCAGCCATTGTCACCCATTGCCACTAAAAGGACAGTTTTCATCGCTAGACATATAGATTGAGATTCTTGAATAATTTATTTCCAGACTAAATGAAACAAAAGAAGTTGAAGACAATCACACAACGATCCGTGTTCATTTCTGCTAAAAAAATTTTTTTTTTTAAAAAATATTGTTGAAAAAAAATATATTTCAACTTCTCTGTAGCAAGATGAATGGGGAGAATTTCAAACACAAAGAACATACAGGACAAATCACTGGGCATAAGACTTTCATTTAGATATGTCTTTAAAATCAACATTATTTCTGTCATGTAGGTGAGAGACGGGCATAGCGCAGAGGACCCCAAGCCTCTAAGGGACCCCCACTGAGCCAGAGGCCCATGAATATCTCAGTGCTATGGGAGATACAGGGGCCCCTCATGGCATAACACTGGGGCACCATCCCTTTGCGTTACGCTACTGACAATGAGCTAGCCCTATTTATGCGGTGGGTACCTGTGAGAAAGTAGACTCTTTCTAGCCTTGTTACCCCCCACTTTTGGCCTGTTTGTGAGTATATGTCAGGGTGTTTTCACTGTCTCACTGGGATCCTGCTAGCCAGGGCCCAGTGCTCATAGTGAAAACTCTATGTTGTCAGTCTGTTTGTTATGTGTCACTGGGACCCTGCTAGCCAGGACCCCAGTGCTCATAAGTTTGTGGCCTATATGTATGTGTTTCCTGTGTGATGCCTAACTGTCTCACTGAGGCTCTGCTAACCAGAACCTCAGTGGTTATGCTCTCTCTTCTTTACAAATTGTCACTAACAGGCTAGTGACCAATTTTACCAATTCACATTGGCATACTGGAACACCCTTATAATTCCCTAGTATATGGTACTGAGGTACCCAGGGTATTGGGATTCCAGGAGATCCCTATGGGCTGCAGCATTTCTTTTGCCACCCATAGGGAGCTCTGACGATTCTTACACAGGCCTGCCACTGCAGCCTGAGTGAAATAACGTCCACGTTATTTCACAGCCATTTACCACTGCACTTAAGTAACTTATAAGTCACCTATATGTCTAACCTTCACCTGGTCAAGGTTGGGTGCTAAGTTACTTAGTGTGTGGGCACCCTGGCACTAGCCAAGGTACCCCCACATTGTTCAGGGCAAATTCCCCGGACTTTGTGAGTGCTGGGACACCATTTCACATGTGCACTATACATAGGTCACTACCTATGTATAGCGTCACAATGGTAACTCCGAACATGGCCATGTAACATGTCTAAGATCATGGAATTGTCATTCTGGCATTGGGGAGACAATTCCATGATCCCCCGAGTCTCTAGCACAGACCCGGGTACTGCCAAACTGCCTTTCCCGGGGTTCCACTGCAGCTGCTGCTGCTGCCAACCCCTCAGACAGGTTTCTGCCCTCCTGGGATCCAGCCAGGCTTGGCCGAGGAAGGCAGAACAAAGGACTTCCTCAGAGAGAGGGTGTTACACCCTCTCCCTTTGGAAAAAGGTGGCAGGGCAGGGGAGGAGTAGCCTGCTCTGCCCATCTCTGCATAAGCCAGTCTACACCGGTTCAGGGATCCCCCAGCCCTGCTCTGGCGCGAAACTGGACAAAGGAAAGGGGAGTGAGCCCTCCAGTGTGCTCCAGACCTCTGCCATCTTGACACCAGTGGTATAGTAGGAGCTTTGCATGTCTCCTAGTTCAGCCTAAGCTACTCTGCTATAGCTACCTTCTATCAGCCTAAGCTGCTAGAAACACCTCTTCTACACTAATAAGGGATAACTGGACCTGGTACAGAGTGTAAGTACCCCTTGGTACCCACTACAAGCCAGGCCAGCCTCCTACAGTACCTTGAGCTGGAAGGTTACCGTCAAGAAGGGAACACCAAACAGCACTGAAAGTGAATGTGACAGAATTCGAAAATTTGAATTTGAGCTAAGAATCTAGAAATTATAAAGGGAAAAGTGATTTTTCGGATCCTCCATATATTGCTTCAGACTTTGAAGATATCTGGTGAAAAAATGCTTTACTACACACGATTTTCTTTTTTGCCTTGTTTCTTTCGTTCTGTTCTATAACAGCTAACTTGGTAACTATTTTTTCCAAAAACCATTTTCAAAAATAGTCTGTTAAATCGAGATTTTTATAAATGGATACGGTACGTTATTTTAAGGAAAAGTAAGAAGACAATTTAAAAAAAGGTAAAGGTAGTAATTACTAATACTAAATGGTTTGAATAGTAAGAGAAGGCAACACATATTCACGATCAACAACACTCACAAAAAGGTGGATCAGAAGAAAGTAGGGATGGTCAATCGCTCCCATTGTCAGTTCGTCAAAAGGTGCTTTGACAAAGAGTCCACTATGGTCTTAACCTTGACTGGAAGCATGCATCATTTTCAGCTAGGCCCAAAAATACACACCTAGGTACACATCTGCCTGGAGTCCAACAAAGCAAACAACTGAAAACAAATAGTTGTGTATTTTTTTTTTTAGAGCAGAGCCCAATTCCTATATTCATAGCTGCAGGGAGGGTGCTTGAAATTCACTGTGGACACAGTGCTTCGTGTTCAAGGGTCTGTGCACAATATGTTCCCTGTGATGTCTGCAGTTACAACCCATATCCCTGGTATGTTTCTGTCTTGACTACACCAAAGTTTTCATATCTGGATGTGAATTTCTCCAGCTCTATAGTCATCACACCGGCTGCAATTGATTGGATAACATCCATTGAGCCATCTAAAGCACTAGATTACTTTTCCTACATACAGTGTAAACTCCTGCCTACCACCAAATAAGATCACTATACTCCAGGTTCGCCATACTCTGGACTATCCCTTCTGTCAAAAAGTTGTGCATCTGTCGTGCATTCTCAAGTATTGCATCTAAGATTTGACACTTGATTACTGCTAGAGTAAGAGTAATTGCCAACTACCTTGAATGCTGTAAGGCACTAAAAACATGTTTGTTCTCACCCTCATATATTACACAGATGACTCATCAAACATTTTAAAAAGTGTATGAATTTGCATTCAGGACCACTTCTATTCTCATTTTTCTACAATACCTCACATTTATGCACAGCTATCAGTTCACCATACAAAGTTTACAGTTTATCTCATAAAACCCATCTAACTCACTCATCACTCAACACCTCCCATGAAGTCCTAACTTCAACTAACTCCCTATTTACCAAGCAGTTCGAAAAGGGTTCCTGCAAGTAGATGTCAAGGGCATGAAGAGCTTCAAATATTCCACAATAATATGTAACTCCTTGTGAATGCCCTGGTATTTAAGGGTATGCAGCACCTTCTGCTCAATCCTTCAGACAGGAGACAGGGAAACTCGTGAAACTGTGACCTCAATGCCCATACTCAAGGGCGGGGATGAAAAGAGTGGATTTGCTCCAGGATCCTGCAGTTTGTGTCAGCCTTGCCATGTGGCTACCAAACCTAACAGTTAGGAACTCATGTATCTCTTAAAGAAGAGTCCTCGGGGGAAGTAAGTAAGGGGCAGCAAGCACATTCCCCATGGAACCAGGAGTTCTCTCTCATCTGGAGCAATAATCATGTGACTCACTGTCAATGTCGTGAAACAGATCTAGAATGAGAGAACTCCTTCAGTTTCTGTAGTGGGGACCAGCGGCTTCCGTTCAACTACAGGGAAGCATGAACTTTACACACAACAGAATCAGTGAACCATGTGTACACCAATAATCTGCCACGGCATATGGATGCACGACAATGGATACACACTTTTATTTATGAAAGAAAAGGAATGTTTGTGTAACTTCCTTCCTCAGGCCCCAGCCACAAGTTATAAAGGGATATGTATGTGTAAATTATATATTGTATTGTATTGTAATCGTATTTATATAGCGCTTACTACCCCTGACGAGGCGTCGAAGCGCTTTTCGGTGAGTAGCACGCTACTCTGGAACCCAACAAGAATTAGTGATGGATTAGTATTGGGAAATAATGAGTACAGTTTTAGTATTATTATGAGTTAATTTGAGCCGCGGATATGAGAGTTTGTTAGTTAGATTGACTGGAGTAATGGAGGAGGAAAGAAATCCAGAAGTGTTAATTGGGAGTATATCCTTAATTTACTCAACCCAAAGGCTTGGGATCAGTAAAGGGGGATGGAGGAGGGAAGAGTATGTGGGAGGGTTAGGGAGAGCATAGTAGCAGGGTGAGATAAATGCGGGAGAATTTAGTAGGGTTGTGTGATATGTGTGTGTGTATATATATATATGTTTGTATGGATACCTCGGGAGACATTTGCCAGAAGCTTATTAGGAAGTTTTGTGTGTTGTCAGTTTATTGGGTACAGAGCTGGCATACAGGCAGATAAGTAATCCCTGGCAGATTTAACATTCTGTCAGTGGTAAATTTACCATAAGATTAGACTGTTGTTCATGGTACCACATAGATTTAGAGGCATGTGGGGTTAAAACTTATATCTGCAACTGTGGTTTTAGATGTAGTTGTTATATTTCTTTCCAATATACCTGCATGGCGAGGCCTGGCACATTCTTCTGTAATAAGGGTGCTGCTGTCTTATTGCCATGCGTGTTACAAGTCAGTGGATCTAGATGGACAAAAAGAAAGTACTTTCACCCAGCATATTTTCTGCCATTTTAGATATCGGTATTTGTTATATGCTGAAAGGCATACACTCTTTCAGTATATACCAACCATCAGTACTTTAGAAGGCAACAAATATACCGGGGGGTGGGGGGGGGGGGGTTACATCCATACACAGTATCTGGAGGCATCAAAACATTTGTGCGCAGTACAATGTCTGCCGTATCCTGCCTGACCAGTCCTCGGGTTGTAACTGTGCTCCTCATTGGTTTCATTACTCTGAAGTGAGGCCTCGTTGAATTTTGGAACCAACCCTGCCTATGGCGTGTCACCCTCAAATAACACAAGTTTAAACACATCTTTGATACAGAGGACCACACAGACCTCAAAAGCATCGTCTTACCCCCAAGGCCGTCCAGACCACAATATTTGAACATGGCTAGCTGGAGTGAACATTCGGCAACAAGTGCAAGTAATGTGTGCTGAATATTCTTCTTTAATGCCAGTCAGCATTTGTGTATTGTTAGTCTACGATAATTAAATTAGGAGCATGTATGATAATTACTGTATGACAAAAATATCCTCTCACGACACGGAAACAGCGGTGTTTATTGCCGCTAAATGACTGCACATCGAGTTACTGCGCAACATTAATTATGGCTTTATACAAATTGTCACTTTGAGCACATAAGGGCGTTTCTGCAAACAGTATTATTTTGTTTGTGCAAATCTAAGAAATCCCCTTCATTAGTCGATTTTGGATCGGAAGAATATGTCAATCTGAGCCTCTATAGTGTTTGTTCTTAACTCTGATATATTGTTCATGACTGTTGTGCTTTATTGCTCATTAATTCGTGTCTGAATGTATGTGAACTGGGTTTTTGTGTGTGTCTGTGATTTTGTGTGCGTGTGTATTAAAAATTTGGAGTGTTTCAATGCTCCGAATCAACATCTGGCCCATTCCGTTGTTTCCTCTGCTTGAGTGGAGTGCTGAAGCTCACACTTGCTAAAGCTTCGATTCTGGACACATCCCATAGACTACATAATAAAAATTCTAATTTAAAATCTGCAATGCATGTTGGGTTGAGCAGATGCCAGATCATAAGGAGGAAGGATCTGTTTAGCGTCTCGTGGGACGTTGACTGTGATTTAAGAAGCACATCGACTTGCTGGATGTGGAGTTTCAAAGAAGTCATGGGTCTGCTCTAGTCAATAAAGAAAGGAGTGCCTTTCAGCACAAAGCTGTCCAGCCTAGAATCTTTTGACCTGCCTCCTTCTCAAAGTTATTGACATTGCGCCCTTTAGATGTTGCACCATTTCTCAAGAATCTTTGGAATCACTGTCCCAAATTCCTTGTATCCTTAAAATCTTATCCTCGTGGAGTCAGTGTTTGGAAACTGTAGGCTTTAAATAATTCAATGTTCGTTTATAAATCCAAAGTGAGACATTCTTTAGAACAATTAAAAAACAGATTGTGGGTATTTTCCTAAGTCGTCTCCGAGCAATGCTGGACTGAACCCAAAATTGTTCAATCCTGCTTCCACACTGCAAATGGCCTTAATTAGAATGATGCCAAAGGGAAATGGTTTGGTTATGGCCGTCCTTCTCGCCCTGAAAGCAGCCTCCTAGTCTGCAGTGGACATGAAAAATATTAGAGTGGCAGAATGGCCAGTCCCGCCCTATCTATGAGATAGTAGACAGTTGGTTGGTGTTTTGCAGCGATCTCCTTCTATCTCATGCATGCATTTCGTATTTGTGTGAAAGGGAAGAACAGATATAGCTGGTGAATTAAAGCATAAAAGACCAGAGCAAATGCAGCCTTATTGTGAAACACGTGTCATCCGATTAAAGATTTTTTTTTTTTTTACTTTGTTGCAATAGTAATTGTATATACAAATGAATACTGAGTTATGAAAGAACAGTAAAAATAATTACTGTGATATAATGCAAAGTGGAAGGCCTTCTTTCAAATTTGCATCATCTGTACATTCGGAGCATAGCCACAATTGAAGGACCTGAACCCAAGGCAACAATGGAGTGTGTCTGGTTTGACAAATAGGAGAGTGTGTCAGGACTATTTTGAATAAAAGATCCATAGAGTTACTCTATCTCAAACTCTTACCTTAAAATTAAGGGTTCTAAATCCCAGAAGTTGTCCAGGTAAGTTTGAAGGATACAGAGAAAAAGCCCTTTCTTGGCACTGTCCAGCCTTATGTTTTCTGTGAGAAATGCTCTTGGTTGTTAGGCAAGATGTTTTGTGGCTGTAAAGTATATTCTAATACTGATTCTTTGACATTGACTCTTAGTTTACAGTTGTGAACATAGCTACTGATTAAGTAAATGAAGTCATAAGGGGCTGCTGGTCTAAATGGCCTCCCAAATGCCATCTTCAAAGGTGATGCAGAGTACTGGACCCACTACTTTTTATCTTTTTATAACAGTTCTCGTCATACCCATCGGATTCCAGACTTATGGAAAGGTAGATACATACATACAATGTACAAGAATGGAAATATGGCTTATCCTACCAATTACAGACTCCTTGCTTTAATTGAGGTAGAGGCAAGGCTTTATGCATCTTGTTTAGTTCAGCATCTCCAACGATGGGTGGACACAAATAACTTGATCCCAAGATTCCAAAAAGGGTTCAGAGTTGGCATGGGAATATTAAAAAATCTAACAACACCTAGCTTAATAGTAGAAAAAGCTATATCCAGAAGTAGAAGTCTTTTCACCTGCCTTGTAGACGTAAAATCTGCCTTTGAGCGGGCCCCCTGAGGATGCCTTTGGTCTAAACTGGACAAATGGGGAATCCCTAAAGATCTCTTGAGGGCAATCACAGAACTATATTCTGAAACTTGGGTACAAGTTAAACTAGGAGATGGTAGTAGACTAACAAACAAGGTACCCACTAAAACAGGCTTAAAATAGGATTATGTCTTGGCCCGAGCCTTTTCAGTTTAGATCTGGCAGACCTTGATGGGGTGCTCTCACAGGTTAACAGCCACCTGCCAGTCCAAGCTTCAGAAATAGTAGGGTGCTTACAATATGCTGATGATATTATGTTGTTGAGTCAAACACCAATATGTCTGCAATGTACCCTGGATGCCCTAAGTAGGTTTTTGGATCAGCAAGGGCTTGAATTAAACTTGAAGAAAACAAAAGTGATGCAACTGGTGGTTTCCAAATTTAAGCCTTTTGACTGTTTTTTAGGAGGGAAAAAAGTGGAGGTGGCCACCACATATAAATATCTGGGAGTACACCTGGAACCTCGAAGGACAGGGAAAAACCTGCTAACTTCAATACAAGCATGAGCACAGTCATTGATGTACAGTTTCAAAGTACTCAAGAAGAAGATGAGCTGCACCTCTCTGAACCACCTTCTCAAAGTAATGTTGACACAGTTGCTGCCTGCAGTGTCCTATGGTGTGGGAGTTATGCGTGGCAGGGAGATAGGTGCATTAAACAAAATTCAAACACAACTATGTAAGGCTATTTTTAATATTCCAAAAATGCATCCCCAGGCCAGGTCCGGCTAGAATTTGGACTAACAAATCAGTATCTTCAGAGTAAGGGTGCATTTATCAAATTATGTTGGAGGCTACTGGCATCAGAATATAGGTACATAAATAACCTATGCTGGCTGGAAGTGAAAGATCAACACGTTAGTAACAATAAAGGCTCATGGGGAAACTATTTAAACCAGGTGATTCAAGTTCTGGGCATGAAAGAAGCTTGGGAGACTAGTATGGGGAAACCAGCCTTTAGTAAAGCAACAAATATCTGGGTCCGTATTTTATCCCAGGCTATGGATAAAGACATCTTGGCAAGCCAGAAGCACGCATGAGCCATTCTTGGGTCGTAACCCTCATTGAGCCCTCAGGACTATCTATCTGCACATTTCTCCATGCCCATAAAACAGCAGTTTGTTATTTTGCTTTGGGTTTCTAGACACAAAAGATGTATGTCCCACCTGGGAAACCCAACACACAAATCAAACTGTGGATAGAAACAAGAATCTCATACATGTATTCTCCACATGTCTGTTTTTTGGGACAGAAAGGGTAAAGTTACTGAAACCATCCTTCGTATGTCTGCAGATTCGTTCCTGTAGACAAGCAAGCATAGGTTGGTTAAACAGGACAGTCCATTCCCCTTGTTTGTAAGGGGGTGAAATTTTCAAAATTGCCTCTCAGAGTTGGACAAGATGGAGAATGTGTCCCGGTCAACAACGGAAGCATCCCCAGTGGAACAGTAGAAAGTTCAAATCTCAACACGAGCTCCCCAGTGAGGATGAACTGGTCAAAAGTTGAAGGATTACACACAGTATACATATTTTATTAAGTTTGTGGTACAGGCCACATAAGGATAATTAATTTTTGGTGGACGAGCAGAAAAGGCTATGTTTTCTTTTGATATTTTAAATGACCTTGGTTTTTATTCTTTTTATGGTTATATAATGGTTTTAATTAACTACGGTAGTATATCCGATACATAGCTGCTGAACGTCACGTCCAACTGCCACAGCTCATGGAGGGGTTGCTGATGAACGTAAAATTGTTGGGGTACTAGGCAAGGCCTAATAAGAACATAAGCTCCAAGGCTCGAGGTATTTCTCACAAGGCTACAGTGGCTGGGACCACCCACTGTACCTGCCAGCACTACTAATTTATAACCATATCACAAGTGTGACATTTTGTACTGTTCCAAGTCACCTCAAGCTGCAAGGATGGCCATGGATAATGGATATATTATTTTATTAACTGTACTGAACTTGTTGATGAGGGATGCTCAATGTTAGACTGACAATGGCACCATATGGTGGACTGCCATAACTGGTGCAGGGGCTTAGAAATAAATGCTGGTGCCAAACATCAACAAAACTCCGGCACAAATTTAGTGCTGGGCCCGGAGGACTGCACAATTACACAATGAACAACCAAAGTGAGGGTCTTGGGTAGGGCCAATGCATCTCTGGCGGACCTTGTGTTAAGAAAGGGCCTGTTCAGATTGTTTTTCAAGAGGGTGCTTGCTGTCACTGTGCACCCAGGGTCAGTGCCACAGTCTTCCATGAAAAGGTGAGTGTGGCAGAGTTCCCTGAAGCACAGCCACAGACCAGAACAAAAATTCCCTGCTGCTTCTCTGTACCTGAATGGAGTGCCAGCAAGACACCCCTCTTGCGAGGCAATTTATTGTTCGAGAAGATAAACTGAGCACCCACGGAGCTTGATCTGGAGAGAGGAAGACAAGGAGTGCTGAGAGGAGTGGGTGACAGCTGGATTCAGGGCTGAAGTCCACCGCAGTGATCAATAGTGCCTTTTCACCCAGAGATCAGTGCCTCCCCCTACTGCCTTTGGGAGATTGTAGGCACCCTACAACCCAGGACTGTGACTCTGCACCCCTGCCAGGTGGGAATGCATGTTAAGAGGAAGGGGCTTGGCCCTTGTTCGAAAAATCCTACTTCGGGACTCATCATCTTGTATGATGGTGGTAATGTGGGTGGGAAGGGCAGAGTGAGGGGACAGCAAGGACTTTCAAGGTTTGAGGTGCAAGTATTTAAGAGACGATTCAATCCCAAAATTGACAAGTTGTTATATTCACTTTTTTCTATGGATCCATGGTTTAGTTGGTATTTTAACTTCATGTTAAAGAAAAGCAAGTGAGAGCATGTTCAACATACTTGTTAGACAACGAAATATATTAACAGAACAAGTTTGTTTTATAAATCAATTGATATATGATTGTTGCTGCCTCTGAGCACCAGGTGTTCCTATTTTCCAGCGTTAGGGTAACTAACTCACCGACCTCATAATAAAGGAAGTGTGAGCTGGCTTTGAAGGGATTCGAACTCGTGCCCTGGAGGTTACAGCAGAAGAGCATTTACCTCACTGAGCCACTGAAGGGAGCCTGTCGCGCATAAAGTGTTTTTTTTTTAAGAGCTCGACATACTTTTTATTGTATAGAGTGTTACGTAAGGCTAGGTTGTTATTCAGTGTGTGGCCTTCAGTCAGGCTTGTGGAAAAAAAAAAACTTTTTCCCTCTGCCAGCGTTAGCAAATTGCACGATTTTCGCAAACATTTTTCCTTCTGATTAGCTACGAAGATGAAGCTAGAGAATTGTAGCCTGTGGGCCTCAATATGCCTACAGCGCCCGCTTTTAAATGGCTCTTTTAATTACTTCTACTGGAATCTTCTCGGCCAATTATTTCCGGAACCGTTCCGCCGTTTTTCTCAGCTTTATTCGCTCTACCTTTCAAGCAGTCAATACCTTAAATGAGAGGCAGAACGGAAAGGCCAGGCAAGAGCAATTTGCAGTATAAGCAGGATGCTGGTTGTGTGCCTGGCTATTACCCAATTCATCTGAAAGGAATGAGCGAACCTCATTTGTCAAGATAAGGTGAGCGTTACTTGGAGGCAGAGGACCTGTGCACTGAATAAAAAGAGAAATACGTCCGAGAGCAATAGCCAAATCTATTAATCAAAGTACAGAAAATACACCATTTGAGCCCCTCAGTAATTTAACACTGACCTGGAGTGACTGCAGATAGCTGTTTCACGATGGGCAGTGACATTGTATCCTAGTGTCGATACATTGTTAAGAAAGATAGGAGCCCTCATAGTGAGTCAGCATTGTACCAAAATATTGAGCCATAACATATCGAGAGCCAAAATTATGTTGTTGTAGTTAAGTGCCTATAGGTAACTATAGATGTACTATTATTAACTCCGCATAAATGTACCTTGAACATACACATATATATATATAAATATATATATATAATAATTATAAAATCAGGGAGGGAAGACATAGAACTAGGACACAAGGTACTGGGGTAGTGATAGGTGGATCATTGTTAAGTGGGTGTAAGAAAGTGTCCCCAGATAAAGTCAAATGCATTAAATGGGTAACTAAGTTCATATACAATAAGCTCATGACCATCATCTCTATAAACCAGATTGAATGCTCGAGCACCATAGGTGGCTCCCGCAACCTGAGAGTAGCTACTGTGCAAATCAACATCATCAGTGAGCATTCATCCCCATGATACCAGACATGTCATAGAGCACTGCCAAAGAGGCAGAAACAGGGAAATGGATGCCCAAATCAGCAACATTAGCAATCAAGTTTAGGGCAAGGCCATAAACCATGTAGGATGTTGCATTACAATTGGCAATAGTGCACTAACCAAATCATGTGTGCCAAGTTAATTTGACTGGGGGACCAATGCCATTCATTCCGGGACTGAACTTAACCATTGCCTCTCTAACTCCCGAGTCCGAGAACAGAAAAATGTCAGACCATTCCTCATCCATCAATTGCATGGATAGCTTTTCCTTTCATCTCACCCTCAGGGATGTTTGGGGTGAAAAACAAAGGGTCAATGATAGTACCTTACAGCCCAGGGACGACCCCCATGCGTTTGCACCTTATCTGGAATCATTTATGAATGGGGGAGTGACTAGTTTGGACTGCACAAAATTGGTACAATGGTTGGGAACTGGTTGTCCCTCCATATTTGGCTGAGGTATTAGCAGAGCCTTTGAAAAGATTTCCAGAAACTGGCATAAATAAGGAAAGCCTGATGCAACAATAGGAATTGCACAGTCTGGTTACAGAAACCAGAAAAAATAATCAAAAAATGCTAATATCTACCAACTACCACAGGAAGGATGTCCTACTGTTTAAGGTTGCCAGCCCTCACAAGCATGCATGTATGTATTGGGATTCATATAGCATGAACCTAGCCGAGGAGTATTGAGCACTGTTCACAATAGGGGGTACTGGGAGATGATACAAGATTGTGTACAACATGGGGGGAATTTACATCTTTGAATCACTCAATTACAGTATGTTTACAATTGCATTTAAGACACCGGAATTAGCTCAGAAACACACAGTTTTCATCAAAGTGCTAAGACTGGTATTCAGACACAATGCTTTGGTTCCAAAGTTGGCAGCTTAGCCTCCAGGTCAAATCTCCTCCTTGTTATTTGATTGCTGTTCTGTCGTGATCTCCTATGTTAACAAAGGTGGTTAAGGCACTACTAGAAATGGGGACTCTAGTTGGCAGTGGATTGCACCTTGTCCAAGTAGAGACCCCTCGCCCTAGTCCGGGTAATGGAGTCACCCAGCTAAGATAACCCCTACTCACCCCCTTGGTTGCTTAGCATGAGCAGTCTGTCTTACCTCAAAGGCAATGTGTAAAGTATTAGTACACTCAAAGTAGACAAGTGAAAACACCACAAAAGTACTCCTCATCAGTTTAGAAAAATAGCTAATATTTATCTTAGTAAAACAAGACCAAAACAACAAAAATCCAGCATACACAAGTAAAGATACAAATTTTCAAAGAATACATTTTAACAAAGCACTTAGAATCACAATAGCTCCCACTGGGGCTATCACAGCATCTTGATGGACTCATTCCCAAAAGCCCAACACTACTTGTGAGGGAGTGCTAGCCAGATCCCAGGTACAGTACCTTGGAAAACGATTAGGAAACAAAGACGCTGCACTGAGTTGGAGCGGTAAGGCATCGACGGTGCGGTGTTGGTTCCTTATTGCTACCAGGATGTGAGGCTTTGGTTCCTTACTGCTAGGAAGGGAGGTGAGGCATCAATTCCTTACAGTTGCAGGGGGGTGATGCGGCGACAGTGGAGATGCATCAGTTTCTTACGACCTGGTGCAGTTGATAAATCCAGCAGGTCAAGATGCAAGACTTCGATTTTGCAGTGTTGCGATCACACCACAGGGCCACAGATGCTGTGGCAGAGTCAGTCGGGTGCCACCGATGTTGGTGACATGGCACTTGGCACTCATGCTGTGGCAGGGCTTCGGAGGCGCTCCCACGGTGCTGGGCCTGTGTTGCAGATCGCAGTTGTTGCACTCAGTAGGGACCACGGCTCTGGTGCAGGCAGTGGCACGGAGTCAGAGACCAGTGCAGGTTCAGAAGTCGCTCTGGAGTCGATGTGCTTAGTTTCTTCTCAGTTGCACCAGAGCTCACTTCCAGGGCCCAAGAACTGGATATTGAACCACTTGGCAAGTCAGGACTCTCAACAAGAGAGCCCAGGCGCTAGCAGGTGAAGTCTTTGATGGCCCTGAGACTTCTTCACAGAAAGCAAGCTCAGTTCAATCCCTTGGACAACCTTGGACAGCAGGATGTAGAAATCAAAATCCAGTCCTTTCACTCCCAGAACAGACGCAGCAGACCAGCACAACAAAGCAACAGACAGAGTGGCAGTCCCTTCTACAGCATCCAGCTCTTCTTCCTGGCAAAATGTCCTCAGTCCAGAATTATTCTAACTATGTGGTGTCAGAAGTCCAGTACTTATACCCATTTCGGACTTTGAAGTAGGCAAACCTCAAAGAGAAGTCTTTGTAGTGCACTAGATGCTGACTTTCCCTGCCATTGCCCCAGGCACTCCAGAGGATCGGAGACTGCTTTGCCACTGTTCCGGTGCAAGTGTCAGGTGCAAGTGTCAGCTCTTCCTGGCAGTCTATCTCAGGAAGACCCATCAGCCTGGTGATGGGCCATCAGGATATGCAGGGCGCACCTCAGCTCCCTTGGTGTGAATGTTTAAAGTGAATCCACAAGGAGCCCAATTGTCATCCTGACCCAGATGTGTATTTCACAGATAGACAGAGGCACAGAAAGGTTAAGCAAGAAGAAGCCCACTTTCTAAAAGTGGCATTTTCAAACTTACAATTGAAAAACCAACTTCACCAAAAGATATATTTTTAAATTGTGAGTCCAGAGATCCCAAACTCCATAACTCTATTTTCTCCCATTGGGAAATTACACTTAAGAGACAGCTCAAGGCAATCCCTATGTTACCCTATGGGAGAGAAAGGCCTTGCAATAGTGAAAATTAAATTTGCCAGTATTTCACTATCAAGACATGTGAAGCACGCCATTGTAGATACACTGCTCCCTGCCAATGGGACATGTAGTAAGAGGGAAGGTTTGGGCCTTGCAAGTGAGTGCACTTGCCAGGTCGAAATGGCAGTTTAAAACTTCAAAAACAGACACTGCAATTGCAGGCCTGAGACATGTTTCCAGGGTAATCGTGGGTGGCACAGTAGCATTTGATTTCCAGGCCCTGGGCACACATAGGGCACTTTACTAGGGCCTTACTAGTTAATCAAATATGACTATCATGGATAAACCAAGCACCAATACAACTTACACAGGGAGCACTTGCTGTTTAGCACTAGTTAGCTTTAGTAAAGTGCCCAGAGTCCTAAACCAGCTAAAACGAAATGCAGCACAGAGTCAAAAAACAGGTCAGAGGCAAAAGGTTTGGGGATAACGCTGCAAAAAGGGACATTTCCAACAGACGCCCTGGGGAATTTCCTCCTCTTACTTTTTCCAGTTTGTTTTGGGAGAGGAGTGTCTTCACCTCTAGCATATTGGCATTGTCATTGCTAGCAAGGTAAGACGATGCAGAAGATTGTGTGTCAATTAAGAATGACTGTACTTTTCAAGCACATTGAGTATTCATTGGAAAGGCGGTTCCACTTTGTGGAAATCCTCAAGGTGAGTTGTGTGCACTAGATGAGATCAGATGAAATAGCAGAGAAGGGCATCCCCAGTGTTCCAGCTGTTTGTTCCAGTTACCTGGCATCGGGGGCTGTCCAGCCAATCAATACACTGGTGGTTCAATCTCCTCCATAGGATCACAGTTAAATAAAAAATAGTCCAAAGAAATTGAGTTGTTTTTGACTCGTATTCTGCTAGTTATGGCTACTTGTGCTTCTCGACTTCGACTCACCTATATGCTGCAAATATAAGTATCTTTGCATTGGCAGTACAACGCTGTTGTTTAGGGTTTTTTGTATGATTTTGTTGTTGTTGTTTTTGCAGTTGTATATAGCGTGGGGCATGTCTCAAGGGAATTGGAGCACTTTACGTAAGTACGAGAGTGCGCTACGCATTTTTTTTGAGGCGGGGAGCTTTAGTAATTAGTGTAAAATCACAGGCTCTTTCGCGACAGCGGGACTCGAACCTAGCTCCTCGTAATCAACATCGGCACCTCTCTCAGCTAGGACACATCTCTACCAGTTACTAAATTCTATGAATTTGCAATGCTTGTCGCATGCCTAATACAACGCCTCGTCCTGTATCCGCCATTAAGTTTCTCTTTCTAGACAACAATTGCAGTATCTTTCGGTCTCTCTGGGAAAATAACAAGAAAGCCTGAGCCACGGGACCAAAACCATTCCAAACGAGATTTTTTTTTTAAAACTAAAAAAACGGAAGCACCAATATCAACTGATGGGTCGACTCATAATGAGCTCCCCGGTGGCGCAACAGTTCTGAACTATATGCAAATTGAATAAAGAAATAACCGTTTCAGTGTGAGGTGGTTGGGCTTAACGGAGCTGTCGCCGTACTCTAAGGACGCAAACGAGTTAATCGAATTGAGTGATATATGTTTAACCTGCGAGCGCGCCTCTTGTCCACTTTCACGGCTTGAATCAGCACTTCGGCGTCTTCTCCACCAGCACCCCTCCCAGGGCCCAAGGTATGAAGAAATTCTACCTGCACGTGCAAGCCACATTAGTTTGCCCAAAAATACTGCATTTATCAGTGATATGGTTAAATTCGTGCAGTGCGACGAATCTTAATTCTAAAAATATGTAGGACCTTTTTTTACCGATGCGAGCTGATGAGATATAACTAATTATTTATTCATCCATCTATCTGTCCCTGCCTCCTCACTCCTGACCACTCAGGTGATCTCATTCCACTGGCAATGCCTCATAATACATGAAGTGTCCTCCCCCTTATAATTATGTCTCCCCTGCTAACACCTCAAAGTCCAATGGGACCGATGCAGAACCCGATGCAAACTCAACGCACACTTCTCGCACTCAGAGGCATCAAGTCACTGAAAATCACGAGGGAAGATGAAGCAGTGTCCTGCATCTCTTGACCTCAGCATCACAGGCCTCGACATCGCACAACCTCATGACATTTGACTGCTCAGTGAGCAGCCAGTTTTCTTTCTTTATTAAAAACTGGAGGCTGCAGCAATACAAAAAGCAGTAACTCGAGCAGCCACTCATTAAGGAGCAGAGGTTTGAAAATAGCCCACAGGGGTCACAATCAGGCGCACAAAGCAAGCATTTGCTATTCTTGGCTCATCAGGACACAAGATGCCTTTATTAGGAAGTTCTCTCCGTTGACTGACTTTTCTCAATGACTTGTAGAAGTATGTCACCTGTCTTTGCAGTTAAACCTTCCCCCGATTCTTAATTCCAATGTACTGTAGTTATATATTTCTTCTGCGACAAAACAAAGTCTTTATGCAAGAAACATGACGATGCCACTAAATAATTTCCATAGTCCAAATAATTGACAAGCATGACAATCCAGATTGATCAGAAAAGTCAAGGATGAATACTTCTTTGGGGTTATTATTGTTGGAGATTTGTATATTATGTCACTCACTACTAACGTGGCCTCGCAGCTCTGTGACATTGCTGGGTTAGTTGCCTGACAGAGCGAGCATGCCTTGTCCCGTTGGCTGCATGCAGAGGTTGTCTGCCTTTCCTGGGATGGGCTACAAGCCTGTTGGCAGAATGCGTAACCCTTTGTGATTTGAGTGGATTAAATTCTGAGTGGCACTCTGAAAGTGTAGAGCAACGCACTTCCTAGGCGTTGAAGCATGAGGGTTACAGGTTTGAGCACCTGCACCTACAATGCTGGGACACAAGGCTTGGATTTGTTCAGCCTTTAATCCTCCTCTAATGTCAAAACGATTAATGATTTTGTGACTTCAGAATCTAAAGTGGTGATTAATTGCCCCCGGTAAATACTGCAGCAGGAGCATGGTGAGTGAATGCTGTTGGGTCAAATGACAGGACAAGACGCAGTGGAGGCTTCGAGACTCGGGTAAATACTTACGATTTCATATAAATGAAAAATGGATCCAGACACCCAAAAAAAGCGTCCATGAACTTTTAAATATTCCTGTACTCTTCTGGGAAAAACAAACTGAACAATAGCACATTATGCCCAGAAAGAAATCAATAAATCTCGTAATGCATACTGTTAGAAATGGGGTCTTTGGCTGGCAGTCAGGTTACCCCCTGTCCAAGCAAGGACCCTCACTCTAGTCAGGGTAAAAGAGAATCACCCTCAGTTAACCCTTGCTCAAATCAAATCAAATCATTAACATTTATAAAGCGCGCTACTCACCCGTGCGGGTCTCAAGGCGCTAGGTACAAAGGGGGTGGTTATCGCTGCTCGAACAGCCAGGTCTTTAGGAGTCTCCGGAAAGCGGAGTGGTCCTGGGTGGTCCTGAGGCTGGTGGGGAGGGAGTTCCAGGTCTTGGCCGCCAGGAAGGAGAAAGATCTCCCACCCGCCGTGGAGCGTCGGATGCGAGGGACGGCGGCGAGTGCGAGGCCAGAGGTGCGGAGGGGGCGGGTGGGGACGTAGAAGTTGAGGCGTCTGTTGAGGTATTCCGGTCCCTTGTCGTGGAGGGCTTTGTGTGCGTGGGTGAGAAGTCGGAAGGTGATCCTTTTGCTGACTGGGAGCCAATGCAGGTGTCTCAGGTGTGCGGAGATGTGGCTGTTGCGGGGTACGTCGAGGATGAGGCGGGCTGAGGCGTTTTGAATGCGTTGCAGGCGATTTTGGAGTTTGGCGGTGGTCCCAGCGTAGAGGGTGTTGCCGTAGTCCAGGCGGCTCGTGACGAGGGCGTGGGTCACGGTTTTTCTGGTGTCGGCGGGGATCCAGCGGAAGATCTTGCGGAGGGTGAGGAAGCAGGCGGAGGACACGGCGTTGACTTGCTTGGTCATGGTGAGAAGGGGGTCCAAGATGAAGCCGAGGTTGCGGGCGTGGTCTGCGGGGGTCGGTGCGGTGCCGAGGGCCGTGGGCCACCAGGAGTCGTCCCAGGTGGACGGGGTGTTGCCGAGGATGAGGACTTCAGTTTTTTCAGAGTTCAGCTTTAGGCGGCTGAGCCTCATCCAATCTGCGACGTCCTTCATACCCTCTTGTAGGTTGGTCTTGGCGCTGGCGGGGTCCTTGGTGAGGGAGAGTATAAGTTGGGTGTCGTCGGCGTAGGAGGTGATGATGATGTCGTGCTTGCGTACGATGTTAGCGAGGGGGCTCATGTAGACATTGAAGAGTGTCGGGCTGAGTGATGAGCCTTGAGGTACGCCGCAGATGATCTCAGTGGGTTCTGAGCGAAACGGAGGGAGGTAGACTCTTTGGGAGCGGTTTACGAGGAAGGAGGCGATCCAGTCCAGGGCCTGGTCTTGGATCCCGGTGGAGCGGAGGCGGGTGATTAGGGTGCGGGGACAGACGGTGTCAAAGGCAGCCGAGAGGTCGAGAAGAATGAGGGCGACTGTTTCACCGTTGTCCATCAGGGTTCTGATGTCGTCTGTGACTGAGATGAGGGCGGTTTCAGTGCTGTGGTTGGTTCGGAATCTGGTCTGTGAGGGGTCGAGCAGGTTGTTGTCTTCCAGGAAGGTGGTCAGCTGTTTGTTGACGGTCTTCTCTATTACTTTGGCTGGGAAAGGCAGAAGGGAGATGGGGCGGAAGTTTTTCAGGTCGCTCGGGTCAGCCGTAGGTTTCTTTAGTAGGGCGTTGACTTCGGCGTGTTTCCAGCATTCGGGGAAGGTAGCAGAAGAAAAAGAAGAGTTGATGACGCTCTGGAGGTGCGGGGCGATGATGTTGTCGGCTTTGTTAAAGATGAAGTGCGGGCAGGGGTCCGAAGGGGCGCCGGAGTGGATAGAGTTCATGATGGATTTGGTTTCTTCCGTGCTGATGTGGATCCAGTTGTTGAGGGTGATGGTCGGGGATGTGGGTTCGGTTGTGTTAGGTTGGGTCTGGTGTCCGAAGCTGTCGTGGAGGTCGCTGATCTTGCGATGGAAGAAAGTGGCGAGGGATTCGCATAGATCCTGTGAGGGCGTGACGGCGTTGGCGCTGGGGTTGGAGAACTCCTTGACGATGCTGAAGAGTTCTCTGCTGTTGTGGCTGTTTTTGTCCAGTCTGTCGGTGAAAAAATTCCTTTTGGCAGTGCGGAACAGGTGGTGGTGTTTGCGGGTAGCGTTCTTGAGGGCGGTCATGTTGTCAGCGGTGCGGTCCTTGCGCCAGGCTTTCTCAAGTGCGCGACAAGTTTTCTTTGATTCTTTGAGGGTGTCAGAGAACCAGAGGGGTTTCTTGGTGTTGTTCTGTCGCTGCGAGCGTTTGAGGGGAGCAAGGTTGTCTGCGCAGTTGGAGATCCAGTTTGTGAGGTTGAGGGCTGCGACGTTGGGGTCGGTGGTGAGGGTGGGTTGGTTGGCGGCGAGTGCGGCGAAGAGTTGCTCTTCAGGGATCTTGTTCCACTGTCGGCGAGGGATGGGTTGAGTGCGGAGGTGGCGGGTCTCGCGTCGGAATGTGAAGTGGACGCAGCTGTGGTCGGTCCAATGAAGGGCGGAGGCGTGGCTGAAGAAGACGTGTTTGCTGGCGGAGAAGATAGGGTCGAGTGTGTGTCCGGCGATGTGGGTGGCAGTGTTCACCAGTTGTTTGAGGCCGAGGTTGGCGAGGTTGTCGAGCAGGGTGGTGGTGTTGGGGTCGTTGTTTTGTTCCAGATGGAAGTTGAGGTCGCCTAGGAGGATGTAGGCCGGTGAGGCGAGGGCGTGCGGGGAGATGAAGTCGGCGATGGTGTCGCTGAAAGGTTCGCGAGGTCCGGTAGGACGGTAGACGAGGGATCCTCTGAGGGTGGTCCTCGGGTCGGTGCGAATCTGAAAATGCAGGTGTTCAGCGGCAAGAGGGGAGTCTTCAGTGGAGGTGGTGACGCTGATGGAGTCTTTGAAGACGATGGCGATACCTCCTCCTACTTGGTTGGTGCGGTCTTTCCTGGAGATCTTGTAGCCTTTGGTAGCTTGGCACCCCCTTGGTAGCTTGGCACGAGCAGCAGGCTTAACTTCAGAGTGCTAGTTGTAAAGTATTTGTACCAACACACACAGTAACTTAATGAAAACACTACAAAATGACACAACACAGGTTTAGAAAAATAGAAAATATTTATCTAGACAAAACAAAACCAAAATGACAAAAATCCACCATACACAAGTCAAGTTATCAATTAAAAACCAAAAAAGAATCTTCATGCAATTTTAAACACAACACTAACGCTGTTAGCGTGGAAATGTACCTGGGTGAGGCAAAAATAACCCAGCATGGATGAGTGTGCGTCAAAAAGGGCTTGCAATGCGTCTAACACTCATGAGCGAAACCGTGCGTCGTTTCTCCTTCAGTGGAGTCGGCGTGCGTCGTTATTTCTACAGGAGAGCGATGCGTCGATTCGAACCGCACTCTCAGGTCCGGGCAGGCCTTGTGCAGTTTTTACACACCCAGCGGTGCTTGCGTCGGAAATCCTGCTGCACGATGACCCGAAAACCACGCAGCTCGGGTTGCGACCTCACCAGCCTCCGTCAGCGATGCTGCGTGTCGTTTTTCCAGCCACGGGCATTGATCTTCCGGTCGCGTTCCAGGCAAGCGTCAAATTTCAGCCGCGAAGTCGGCAGTGCAGTGATTTTTCAGCCACAGATCGGAGTCACGTCGATCTTTTCCCCACCCGGCGGTCGATGCGTGGCTTTCTCACACTTGTTCTGCTAGCTTCTCCTTTCAGGGACCCAGGAACTGGATGGGCACCACTTGGCAGAGTAGGAGTCTCAGCAGAGGCTCCAGGTGCTGGCTTAGAGAAGTCTTTGGTGTCCCTGAGACTTCAAACAACAGGAGGCAAACTCTAAATCAAGTCCTTGGAGAGTTCTTCACAAGAAGGAGGGCAACACAAAGTCCAGTCTTTGTCCTCTAGCACGGGCAGAAGCAGCAACTGCAGGGGGGCTCCAATAAGCACAGTCACAGACAGGGCAGCTCTTCTTCCTATGCTCTTCAGCTCTTCTCCAGGCAAAGGTTCCTCTTGGTTTCTAGAAGTGTTATAAAGTCTGTGGTTTTGAGTGCCCTTCTAATACCCATTTTGCCCTTTGAAGCAGGCTAACTTCAAAGGAAAGTCTCTTGTTTGTGAAATCCTGCATTGCCCAAGCCAGGCCCCAGACACACACCAGGGGGTTGGAGACTGCATTGTGTGAGGGCAGGCACAGCCCTTTCAGGTGTGAGTGACCACTCCTCCCCTCCCTCCTAGCACAGATGGCTCATCAGGGAGTGCAGACTATACCCCAGCTCCCTTTGTGTCACTGTCTAGTGAGAGGTGCAACCAGCCCAAATGTCAAACTGACCCAGACAGGGAATCCACAAACAGGCAGAGTCACAGAAATGGTTCAACCAAGAAAATGCTCGCTTTCTAAAAGTGGCATTTATAAACACACAATTGTGAAACCAACTTTACTGAAAGATGTATTTTTAAATTGTGAGCTCAGAGACCCCAAACTCCACATCTATCCGCTCCCAAAGGGAATCTACACTTTAAATATGATTAAAGGTAGCCCCCATGTTAACCTATAAGAGGGACAGGCCTTGCAACAGTGAAAACGAATTTAGCAGTATTTCACTGTCAGGACATATAAAACACATTACTATATATCCTACCTTAACCATACACTGCACCCTGCCCTTGGGGCTACCTAGGGCCTACCTTAGGGGTGTCTTACATGTACGAAAAGGTAAGGTTTAGGCCTGGCAAGTGGGTACACTTGCTAAGTCGAATTTACACTTAAAACTGCACACAGACACTGCAGTGGCAGGTCTGAGACATGATTACAGAGCTACTTATGTGGGTGGCACAACCATTGCTGCAGGCCCACTAGTAGCATTTGATTTACAGGCCCTGGGCACCTCTAGTGCACTGTATTAGGGACTTACTAGTAAATCAAAATATGACAATCATGGATAAGCCAATTACATAAACATTTTGTAAAGGAGCACTTGCACTGGTTAGCAGTGGTAAAGTGCCCAGAGTAACAAAAACAGCAAAAACTGAGTCCAGCACACATCAACAACCTGGGAAACAGAGGCAAAAAGTTAAGGGTGACCACGCCAAGGATTAAAAGTCTAACACATACTGGAAGTGAAGAGCACCAGAGAGGGCCTGGCCTGTGCCTTTGTGGCTGATTCAATGGACCTTGGCTACAGTCCCAGAAGGAGAAAACTAAACAGCCTCCTGTCTAACCGTGATGTACAACCCTTAAGTTAATTTTGACCCACCCATCTTTAAACCTTTCCCCTGCTTTCTTTTTAGGTCTCTCAAGCTAGTAACTTAGTACAAGATGATGTGTTGCTTGTGGAGAGATTCCACCCACCAAAGTTATAGCTACTGTGTCATTGGGCCATTGGTTTCAGTGAGAGTGGGGCTCTGATCTTCTGTCAGTGCTTGAGGCCGTGGGGTGTGAGGAGACAGCTGAGTGGGACCCCTGGTGAAGTGGAGGTCTACTGTTGCGCAAGTAAGGGTGTGGTGCCGCTCACTCACTGGCATTTATGTCAACCAGTTTAAAGCCTGCTTCTGATCTAGCACTGGGCCCTATTTCTAGATTCAGGGGTCCGATTAATTTTTATTCTCTGTTGCAAAGAGTGAGGAGACAATGCATTAAAATTATTCAAACGAATTAGTGTAACTCGATGGTCAAAGGGCTTTATTTTGACTCAAAGTCAAACTTGCATACACGAGTCTCAAACTCATAGAATAAATGTACAGAATAATCAAAACGTCGCACTATATGAAATTTAGCTAACATGTAAAAGACCAATCAATAGCAATGAGGCAGAAAATAAGGAAAAACAATTGATGCATTAAGCTCGATCCCAAGTTTACCTGCCTAACAATTTGATCTAAAATACTAACTATGCTAATATTCTGTAGGTTCAGGAAAGTAGTCAGCACAACAGAACTTCCATGGAAGTTTCCATCAAGAGAGACATGGCGGCATGAAGCCACATAAAAAATTGATTCTTCCAAGGCTGATCTCATAGGCAAATAACTTTCCCTGCTCAAAGCATAATCATAAGTTGCCAATTAACATTCCAGCCTTCTGAAGCCTCAGTGTCGAGCTTTGTACACCCTTGTGCTTAGAAATTTCACATGAGTTACAGCTGCCACCCCAGGATACTCCCGTCACTCTTGATAAGTATTTGTCCAGCTTTCTTATCTTCCCAAAACAATGAGCTCCTTATTAACTCGATTTCAGAACCTGACACCTGCAGCTTTAGAAAGACATTCAGAAAAAATAAATTTCACATTGAAGGTTAGAACACAAAAGAAAATATGGGCCTTCACTCTGGCCTAGCTAATTAGACTGGATTACCCTTTCCAGGTTAAATGAATTCTATACATCTCTTATGTTGAAATATAGAATGATTATAATGAATAATGTTTCTAAAATACTATAACATATACATTCCTTCAAACGATGATAAACTATGGCATGCATGAAACATTATATTCATCTGTGCACTTTACCCATATGTATTGCAGTGCATCACATTTAAATAAAAGCATGTCTTCACTTTATACAGGAAAAGAACCGCCCCTTCATTTTATGTTTAAAGATACCTAATGGCACAGCCAGGTTATGCTCCCTCACTTCCTAACAGTACTTTTACAGAACTGTTGTCACACATGATGCTGTGATGCACTGTCCATACATGAATGATCACACAAATGTATTGTAAGCCAATTGAAAAGCTTGGACCACACACAGGTCACTATCAAACAGAACTGTAGCTTTGGATTTATGATATACTGATTGCACTCAGAAGTCACTTTCTGTCCAGTTAGTAATTTTATGTCACATTGCATTAGCCATTGCCATTGGGTGTTCTGAAAGGTGTGGCTTCTTGGCAGTGAATCTATGCACTTTTGTTATGAAGAATCAGAGAACACGTCCTATACAGAGGTGCCCCAAGAGAGATCCAACTTGTGTGTGAACAGCACGTGGCTAAGTTCTACTTTCTCATTTTTTAATAACCAAATGTTGTCATTTCCATTCATGATAAAATAATTCTAAACAAATAGAAAAAAGCACCAGAGCAAATCTTGAGACCCATGGTTTATCTCTCCAACTGCACCCCATTCATGATTTCACTAAGCAAATCCACCAAGTCAGGCATGCCGACTGGATATACACCATTACCACTGCCCAATTTTTCTATTGCCTAGGTCATCTGATCTTAATGTGACAAAATTCCCATCCATGTATTTAATAATTTGGCTTTTTGAGAACGATGCATTTATTCGTATACCAAAGCCAACCCTTCAATGAGTGGAAGATCAGTTGTCTCCCGGGATTGAGCAATGTCCTTTTGAGGAAGCACAAGGCCCAGGTTAAGGTGGCTTTTCCTATAGGGACATGCATCAATATCTATGAAGTTATGGAAGAGAGTCAACTTATGGGAAATACTTACTTGACACCCTTGTGTCCCAGAAATGGCCCTGGTAACACATGCCCAAAAGGTGTGACTCCATAGACATCCTCAGTTATAAGTCAAGGAAGGCAGGTAAGGGTGGAGTCTTTCCTCATCTGCCAGAGTCTTCTTCAGGTGTAATAAATTCTAAGAAAGTAGTTGAAATGGATCACTGTATTAGTACCCTAAATGACCATTTCCCTGTGTGCATCAATGTGTCCCTCCAATGCTACTCAAAGAGAGCAAAGATGGCAAGTTATCAGGCATGCTAATGAAAAGAGATCCATAGATCTGCTTTCACATTCCGAAATAGTTTGGACCACAGCAAGGCCATCATATACCTAAGGAGCTTGTCTCCACTTCACAGGAAAACAATTGTTATATTTTAATGTTTAAGTGCTGATGATAAGACAATCATAAGGCTTCTCCAATAGCGGTCATGACCCACGCACTACTATGATCACCATACATAGAGATTTGAACTTCACTGATGCAATAATTACAGTTTATGGAGGCATTTTAGTGTGTGACAGCTAGTTTCCACTTTCTTGCCATCTTATTCAGAATTTTTCTTGGACATTTAGCGCTAGAAGTCGAGGAGCACGTTAGTACTGAATGGAGCTCCAAATGAAATTATGCTAGTAGGTCTAGCCATCTGGTTCCACCTCCATTCGGATGCACCCTATTACTGAGACAAACCCAATTAAATTCTGTGCTGTTCAAAAATTCGGAATTTGGTTCCATGAATGAAGCAGATCTCTGAAGTTAAGAAGGTCTGCATTTACATCTTCATCTTGGCAAAATACAACTCCTTTCCTAGATACCTACAATAGAGTCATGACAGTGAGGGCCACAATTAGACCCAAACAAAGTAGTTTGTTTGAATAACATGAAGTTTGGGTGATTGGAGTTTGGGGAACCCAGCAAACTTTTCCCAAGCCTGGGTTTATGGTTCTTCCAGAGGGAAGGCACTGATCAGGGTATCATAAGCCTGCTGGTTAGGACAGGCCAATGCATTTTTTTAAATTTATGACGCCTTTGGAGGAGGCCATAACCATCATGTGCAATGCTGATTTTTTTCAGCCTCCCAGGGTCACATGGAGTGGTCTTGAATTCTTTGGAATAGTTACAAAACTTTTGATTGGGCGAACTTTAGGACCTGTAGATGTTTCTGATCGTAAGCCTTTAGATACTTTTACTTGTTTGTCACCAAGTTGACAACTGTGAGGATTATTAGATAACTTCAAAGTGGTGAAGTTTTTTTATACATTAAATATTTTTAATCAACATAACATTACTGCATAGTCACAGTAATGGTATTTGTAGAGAACAATTATGTTAACGTTTAGATTTTATTATAGCTTTTGCTATGAGACACGTGAACATTTTATTTCTAGGCAAGCTTGAGTTCTAATATTGTCGAGTACAATATTCATTCACCCTCTTTCCTATGTGAAGAAATATTTTTCTTTCTTTGTAATTATGATAGAATGTTGTTTGAATGAATAGCGCATTCGAGAGAAACTTGCAGTGTGCATCTCTAGTCCATATGTCTTATCTTGTAGATAGTTTGCTTGAAAGAGGCAGAGAGAAGCTTGTACTGTGAGAAACCTTGAGAAGCTAACACGATTCTAATTCTATAATTTTGCTTTCACTTAATTGAACAGTTTTCCTGAGAACTGTATGTAGCTGTGCAACTACAAGAATTCTTTGAGCTTTTAGGCCTGCTCTGGCAGAGAAAGGCATTATTATCCTTTCCCACTCCTTGTTACCCGTTGAAGGCGACACCGCGCTGGATCATCCTCTGATCTATTTATCTTTGATTTTACTTGATTTGCATATTATTTGATGCTTACGCATTCTGGCTATTAACTACTGCTAATCTGATGCTTGCCTTCTGTAAATCATATAGTTTAATAAACTTTCATGGTTTGATACTAAAATATTCTCTGTCCTTTTTGTGACAGTGTGCTGCACATAATATTGAATGAATTGATTTGTTAACCAGGCTCTAATGTGATGTATCAAAATCCTTGGGGGATTAACACCGTTCCTGGTTCAGTCGAGAAGCACTTCACGGTTCTTGAATTTGCATAAAGAAAAGCGCTAGCAAATCCATCAGGCTATAATGTCATCCATCACGAAGGCTCAGGCTGTCAGCCATGCTATATGCTGCCTTGATGATATTTCTTCAAGTGTTTGGAAAAGGAAACCAAAAGCGATGCTTTCCTGCCTCACCATCCCCAGACAAATATGCACCTTGTTTTATTTCTTGGCTACATTACCTTTCTTTCACATTTTACCTTGTAAAATCCAAAGGTGGTGCTCTGGCTTTGCGTGAATATGGTCTCTTCTGGAGTCAAACCCCACTGCCTGTTGGTCTTCAGGGCCTGTGCAAGTGATGAGAGAGAAGTGGAACCACAGGGAGCTCTAGCAGATAATGCCTGTGAATATTTGTCTGTATCCGGCGCATACGGCGACAGGGGCTCAAGGGGATGTTTACTTCCTGTCAGTCTTGCTCGGAGCATTTTCTAAATCTCCATGGAAAATGAATTGGAATGGGGATTACATTTTCTCTGCATGAAGTGTGGATAGAAAGGCTTACTGAAGAGCTCAAGCTTTCCAAGGGGAGAGGAGAGGGCGATACTGACTAAAGAACCAATGCCCATCATGCTCCTGGCTTTATCTTCCAGCTGTGTAAATGGTGCTCATTTGTAGCCACCTGGCCTCATTGTGTACTCACAGCAGCATAAACCAATGACATGCATGTGCAGGTGTTTGGGCTCTGTAGGACCTCTAGTGGTCAGTTTAGGCAGTGTTCCCTAAACGTTTTAATCAACGTGATTTCCATCACCGAACCCGCTCCCACACCCAGGGGTGGGTGAAGCCTTTTAAAAGTATCCCTTGACTCTGCATCAAACTTCCATGGAAAATTGGGTAATTTATGTTGAGATTCAATCCAGTCTGTAACCCACCAAAAATATTTTAAATCCTTACCACAATTGGAGTCACAACAGCATTGAGGAGTGGGGGGATGCAGAGTTGGAAATGAGTTTGAAGAGAAAGCTGAGAATACGTTTAAAGGACAGATAATACAGCACTGTACAATAATTGCTGTAGTAAGCGAGGTCCTTTGGTTCATATTCGTGATGAAGTAATTTATGCCTAACCCGCAGATAACTTAACCTAATCATGTAAAACTGCATGTGAGTGGCTGAAGACTGACCGGTTGATATAAGGGCTCTGGTGTTGTCCCAAAGGAGGCACAAGTAACTCATCCAATCCTGGACTATGCTTTGTATGGCGGTTCTCTTCCTGTCCTGGGGTTTCATACCCACTGATAGAGTAGCAAATATACAGTTTGCCAAGCGTCTATAACCTACTAAAAGAGTACAAACCCCCTGACACAGTAACATACCCTCGCTAGGGTTACACATCATAAACTGGGGTTACATTCTCTGTGGCTGGATTTGTCCTTGACTAGAGTGACCTGCTCTCTGGAGGTTTGCATACCCGTGAAGGGAAGTTACATATTCACAACAAGATGTACATACTCTTTGGCAAGTGTGCAACCCACATGCAAGAGTCACAAGCCTTGTATTCGGCTCACACTTATACACACCCTTTGGCAAGTTTGCAACCCACATGCAACGCTTTCACACCCTGCATTCACATCACAAATAACCTGCCAGTTTTGTAAGCCATAGGTCAGTGTTGTACAGAGTCTATCAGTCTACACATGCTCTACCAACATTACAAGCCGTTTGCAGGTATTAAAGATGCTTTTTTCATTTTTGCATACTTTTCAGGGTGACATGCCTAATGTTGCTACTGCAAACCCATTGACAATGTAGCCTGCCCAATACTGACTGTAAACATCAATCACCAATTTTACAACCCTACGGATAGTGTCAAACCTTCTAATGTAATTACATTCCGTCTACCTTAGTTTTCCTCTTCCTATGTTTTACACCATCTACCATACATAAAGCCCCTCTGTCTATGCTATACAGAATTTACCACTTTTGAAGACCCTATGCTAGGTTTACAAGTCCTCTGTCACATAATAAGCAAGGGTATCATATTGGGGCATTTTGCAGACTGGGATATAAGTTCCTATGAGGTCTTCATTTAAATTTGACAGTTTGTGCTTTACTGTAGATAGGTAATTGTCTGGTAATTTGTGCCTACTTAGAGTTTGTGCTGGCTTCACAGTGTATCTTTTAGTAGACTAAAATTCATCTTGGCAGTGTGCAAATGATGACCTCATGAAAAATGCTCATAATATGCTCTACTGGGACATAGGCCAGACCGGGCACTGTGTGCCAACTGGAACTTTGAGAAAAACTGTCAATCTGTGCTTTACTTGGGAATTTGTAAACTGAACAGCACATGCTTTACATGTAAAAAGTGACAAGAAATAACTTTTCTGTTAAAAAAAAAAAAGAGAATGAAACGAACTAGCTAGGTCACACATTCTGCAAACAAAGCTCACTGTTCATGTGGATTGTGCAGTGACATTTTATCTCATGTCATGGGTTTAAATCTTTGTGCTTCTACTAACTTCTGCTAAGTGACGGACATCCACCGAAACACGATGTATCAATGAGTAGTGATAGGATTTCTTTTGTTTCCGCCACCGAGTTTAACTGACCCTATCATCTTTGAAAATAGTAGACATTCCTCCTGAGTTTAGTGGCAACAAGGCCATGGCAGGGCAGAGACTGACATCAGACGAGTGGTAATGCTGCTGCCTTGCTGAGGTCTTGATCCACCAGGTTGCACTAGACAGCCAGCTAGCTGAGCTGGTGAACGCGGCTGGTGGTGGATGCGGTCCCTCCCCTAGTAAAGCTCTGGCAAGCTGTTTTCCCCATCACTGCTATTCATTCATGGCGGTGCAGGATGGGTAGGTACACGTACTTCCCAAGCCCAGGGGACATGACTCATACTAAAAATAAAGCTCTGCTTAGGATACAAGGTTCCTGTACAGGACTCTCAAATCTTTTGGGGCGGGTGTGAAATAAGGCTTCCCACAGGCCTACCAAGCATGTGCCTTAGGTCGCGGAGAAGATCCTTGGGATTCTCCACGTCTGGTGGAACTGCCAGAAGTCCATGAGCCATGGAATGGAACAAAGAGTGCTGTTGGCTCTGAGGAGGCGGTGCCTAATCTCAACCACCTTCCTCAAGCTTTGGGCTCTATGGTCAGAATGGAGCAGTGAGCACCGCCTCCAGAGATAGTATAACCTAATCAGAACTGGAGATCATGAAGTGTGGGGGTGGGATTACCGCTACCAACCTCTGAATCAGGGAGCAGGGTTGTGGGAGGTTGGAGTTTATCAGGAGGAGGCATGTCCCTCTGCCCACGAAACAATAAGGACCTGGCACTGACCTCATCGTGATTATGAGATTTGCAGTAACTCAGGAGTATTTCATTCAGAGACTTTCCTGTTGACAGGGAAAGTCCCTGGGTGAAATATCAGGAAAACCAGAGAGGAATGGATGTGGAAACACCAATTCACGCATTTCATACCCCCAGAAACTTGGAACAGGGACTACTCCACCACAACCAGATTTACCATGTCCCCGGTATGCAGTAAAACCTGGAGGGAGGAATTAGGGGCCATTTAGGGCTCAGCTTGTAATGGGATCCTAAATCGGGCTCCGATTACAACATTCGTCTTGCCAACAGGAATCCCTTGAGAGGAAACACTTACACGATCAACCTTCAGGCTTAAAGCTGCATTGCCATTAAAACTAATTGTGCAATTACATAACTAAAAAAAAAAATACATTCCAGAAATAGTCGTTTTAACACCCCTGAAATGTAATGCGCTTTTACTGCAGTAATTGCAAGATAAATATTAGACGTTTCCTTATGAAATACTTCCTAGGTGGCCTGAAAAATGTTTTCCAGCCAATCCACAAATCCAATTACTTCTCGGCGGTACATTCTGGATTGCCAATTAATGTCGGCGTAGCAGCGTGTCATACAGAAGCACCGTAGGGCTACAGGCAGGCAGCTCAGCGGGGCAGCAGAAGCGAAAATGATGGATTTAAAGGTCAGGGAAATGGCTTAATGCATCCGCGCCAAGCAACGCCAACACGAACCGCAATATCCGCGCACACGTGGGCTTGTCCTGAATTGTTGCAGCACTGCCCTGCAAAAAATAACCTCGATGCCCATATACGTAGCGATGTGGTGGGTGACGAAAGTGTCTTTTCTGGTGGAGACAGCTGACATTTTGCTGTCATGACAGAACATGTTATGCGACAGTCCGAGGCTCTTAGTAACAGACTAGGACCGTCTGTTGACTGATCGATGGGTCGCTGGGAGACATGAAGGCTTTCTCGACTTAGGTCCTGTTGAGAGAGCTGAGCAGAATCTTTGCTTTTTGTCACAAACGTAATATCAAGATAAAAATACAAAAGAAACATATATGGGAAGGAAATTGAAGTTATGTCCACTTTGCAACAATCTAATATTTCGTGTAATCCCCTGTGAAGCAATCTGTCTAGTAGCTTAAACTGGAACCCATTAATGCTTCTCATAAATGTTGTATTCCTTATGTCTTGTAATTTTGAAATATGAGTTGAAACCCTGCAAATGCAGTCTAAATGAAGCTCAGTGTGTCAAGCACTCATTGCTGAGATGGGTGTGGGAACTACAGCAAATTGCAGCATGAATTCAACCTTTTGATGTCAATGAAATGACCACCATATCAGAGTGCTTAACAGTAATTGTTTACAAATTAGTGGTGACACAACGTCATCATTTATCCGTGCTTGATAATATGTTAACCTGTAAAACGTATAACCATCGCTTTACGTGTGTGCGCATGTTATTTTACACTTACATTTAGTGAAACAAGTAATTCATATGTTTTTGATGTAGCTATAGTTGGGATACATGCATCTTAACATAGACAGGAGTGAGCTCAGGTCCCCGACTCTACATTAAAGTCAATGTTGTATTTTCGCTTACTGTTCAAAATTCTTTCCATTCTATGCACCAAAATCACCAAATTAATATTTATTGGATTATTGTATGTTAGCTTACTGTGTAAAGATCATTTTTTGTTAAAATAATTGGTTGGGCGATGGTTCTCAGCACCTGCCAGGGATGGAAGGCAGAGGAGGTGGATAATACTTTGTGCGATATCGTGAAGGCCGCGATGATGGAAAAATCTGGCACTGTACTGTTCGTGAGGCTGAGCCCGACAGCAAGCTGACCTTGAAAGCTGTATTTTGATTGGCCTACGCTACTGCGATAAATGTGGGAGGGGTACTTACTCCTACATCTGATGATTTCAATGTGTGATTTGTATTACTAAGAACCTGGTCAGAACTTTCTTGAGACTCTTGCCCCTGTTCAGCCTTGCAGGTAGACTCCTTTCCTTGAGGCTCAATGCTCCTTATATTCCTGCCCATAGAGGTACTCTCCAGAGAGAGCTCATTTCTCCTTCTCTTAATTGGAACCTTCATTTGGTTTTGTTTGAGATTCTGTGCCCGCTGACACCTTCTGGCTATGATTTCCCCACTGTAACTGACACTGTGTCATAGAATAGGGTATTTTCCTTAAAGGGAACTGAATCTTCTTGTAATCAATTTCTGCCTTTAATAACTGAACTTTGCATTGTTTATTTGACTTGCCTGACAGATTTACGACTAAGCTGTAACCAGGTGATTGTGATTTAATTTACTGGTTTGAGATTGTAATCTTACTAATTTGTTTATAAACCTTCATAGTTTGCAAAATTACAATTCTCTGTCATTTCTGTGGGATAAATCCTGAGTTACTGTTAGTGATATCCTGCTTATTCATGATGATAGCCTCAGTTCAAGATAAAGGTGCATTCCAGTGGACATTGAGGAGATTCAAGTTTGTGCGGTGCAAGCACCATCCTTATCTCTCACGCTATCATATGTTACACTTAAAATGTGTTGGGAAAAATGCATCATTCAAAGCAGGTTATTATTATTGTGTACTGTTATCATTATTATTATAATTATATAGGAAGAGGTGTTCTCCCCAACATTGTTCCCTGCTGATGTTTAAATCCAATTAGAGCACAAAAGAGCATCCCAAAGCCCATAAACAATCACCCAGAATGTGACTTTGTTCTCTGATGTGGGTACTGGGAGAGACAGTACAGCAATCACAGGGTAAATGGCAGGTGGGTGCCCCTTGCTGACAGTTGGGACCGCCTTTGCCCCGCTCAGAGATAAAATAGAACCAGGCAAGGGAGTAAAAAGGCATCATGTGAAGCCACATTAAAAATGTAAGAGCCTCTATATGGGGGGCCAAAAGGCTCAGTCGTGTGCAGGGTTTTGATGGCAGTAAAAATAAGAGAGCATATCCCTTCCTTTCCACATCGGAGGAACAGCTTCCCACCCATTAACCTGAGCTCTTGTGGGTATTTGTAGACTTTTGCAAGGCACATTCCCACTCGAATTACAAAAAGAGATTACTGTACTTTTTATATGTGTGTGTGTGTATATATATATATATATATATATGTATGTGTGTGTGTATATATGGGTGTGTGTATATATATATATATATATATATATATCACCTAGTGGCAGTCGCCGCAAGGTAGTTATAGTTAGGACCATGTTTCCATTGAAAAAGCATTTTTTGACTTGTTTATATCTTTGGCACCGTTTAACGAATCTTCATGTTTCCAAAAAAGTGCCCTGGTGATTCTTGTTGCACATGGAAAGTTTGGAGTGATTTGTCAAGCAGGTGCCGAGAAAAAGGAGAGGGGGGTCAAAAAAGTTGCATTTCCCACGTTAATTCTCATAGGACCTTTAAACACGACTACAGCCCGAACCACTGGACGGAGTTACACTAAATTTGGCAGAAAGCTAGCTTTCAGTATGCAATTTAAGCTTTCGCTTATTTGGTGTCAATTTGTTCTGTAGTTTACAAGAAATTAAAGAAAATCCAAATTTGTATTTTTGGGCTCACAAATAATTTGTGAATATTTTCAGATTTTCACAAATATGTGTGCAAAAAGAAGCTTTGCAATTGGCTGACCACAACCTGAATAGAAAGATGCGGCCTCCATTTTATTTCACAGGACTTGGTCCCTGGGGTTGAAAATCCAATTTGAAAGTGGCATAAGGGGTCAGGGTGAAGATACTCTCACCTCAGGGGGTGTGATATGCGAGTGTTTTAAGGGCAAACATAGGTTTAAAATATTTTTTCATCACTATGCGTGGTATTCGGGAAAACTCACGAATATCCATGAATTATTCACAAAATATTCGTAAAAATAAAAAAATGTGTAAGAAAAACCATAGACTTATTCATACATTAATTACTTCACTCATATTTGCACTTAGAGACTTAAGCGCCCACTCACACACCCACTCAAACACTTATGTACCCACTCAGACCCACTCATAGACTCACAAACCCACTTTCAGACCCACTCAGACACTCATGCACCCACTCACAGATCCACTGACAGAGACAGGCCCTGTGGCCAACCTGCACTGTGCACGGACAAAGGCCATGCGTGGCGTGTAGTTGGGTGGTTATAAGTTTGCAACCAACCCCCGCCGCGCATGGCCAGGGTTGAAAGAACGTATAGTAATTAAAATTACTTTACGTTAAAAAAAAACATAGAAATTCACTGAAAAAAAACAAAAGGTTACAGGGACATTATAGTTAGGTGCCGAATTTACTTACATAGAAATTCGGCAGTTCGAGTTCATGCATGTAACTACAACTCGAGGCCTAAGGTAACTATAACTTGCGCCTTCACCAGGCACAGCTAATTACACCACATATTATATCATTGATGAGATCTTATTTGGCTTCTTTGATATTATCACTGCAACATTCGCAAGAAAATTATTAATAAGAAAACTGTGCATGGCAAGGGCGCGAGTTATTATCTTAGGGTGAGAGTTATTGTTCCTTTAAAGAACTCTAACTATAACTGCTGAATTTCTATGGTTCTGTACGAGTGTTATTCAGAACCTAACTATAGTGTCCCTGTAACCTTTGTTTTTTTTAGTGAATCTATATATATATATATATATATATATATATATATATATACACAGTGTGTATGTATGTAATCAGTACATAGATGAGGTGTTGAGAATAGTACATCTATATCTTCCTATGAACAATATTTTATATATATATATATATTTATATATATATATATATAGTGTGTGTATGTATGTAATCAGTACATAGATGAGGTGTTGAGAATAGTAAATCTATATCTTCCTATGAACAATACTTTATATATATATATATATATATATATATTTATATATATATATATATATAGTGTGTGTATATGTATGTAATCAGTACATAGATGAGGTGTTGAGAATAGTACATCTATATCTCCCTGTGTACAACACTTTAATGATATTCTGGTAGCTGAGCTACAAGCATCCCTAATAGCTCCATGTAAAGGCTTAGTATTATAGGCGCTAAGCTGGATCCTTGAAAGAACTCATATTGAAAGGAATGGAAGGGGGGATTTGAAGAGGAAGCTTAAAAACATTCTTGCCTTTTTGCATGGAATGAGGCAAACTATTTGAAGTGTGTCAAAGATGCCCACATGTTTCCATACAGCGTTGAGTTGTACATGGACTATTCTATTAATTTCTGACCAGATGTCAGGGAAGACCAGGGTGCATTCCCCCCCTTTGTCTGTAATTTGCAGGGCATTGTGAAAGACTTGTAGGGTTGTGGCCTTAACGATAAATCAAGATAGGAAGCCACTTTGGTAATCTTGCACTCTGTTGTGTTGGCCAATGTGATTTTAGAGCAACAGCAGTACTTCTTTTTGAGAATATTATCAAGGAAGGGGAGCTGGGGCAATAATTTCAGTTTTTCAGGGTCCCAGTTGGGATTTTTCAGCAGGTGGAATATCTATCCTCTGTAGGGTGAATGTTTTTTTTTTGTACTGGGCATCTATGTTATGTTTTCAGGCTGCAGAGTAGCTTCCAGCTCGATTGCAGTAAAATTCCTAATTAACCTATCTAATTTCCATCTGCACTCACTATCCCCATTATTGCATGCTGAGCTATTTGTGGTTATAAAAAACAAGTTTTGAAACTGCAAGATATGGATGACGTTGCAAGTAAGAATTTATATAAATAAACTTGTATCTCTGTCTAAATATAGTTAGAAGAAAAACTTGGATGGTTGAGTATTGAGTCACTCATCAAAACGAGCAGTGGCGGATGACGCAAATCTCAAAGGAGGAGAGCGGGCAGAGGTGGGTTGATGGGGGAAAGAACGAAATAAAATGAAAACAAAAAAACACTTAACTGTCCGTTCCCACCACCTCCTCCTGCCGCCTCGCTCGTTGCTCCTATTCTGGTTCAGCATTCACTGGGACACCAGCACAGGCTCCCCAGCAATTCCAGGGCTGCTTTCATGCTAAAGCTAGCATGAAAGCAGCACCAGCATTGGTCTGAGCAGCTCAGACTGCCACTCAGACACAGCCCTGGGGTCTGTGCAGTTTCTCCAACCCGGCTGTTAAACCCAGCCGGGCTGAAGAAACCTAAGTGTGCATGTCTTTTTGGCCAGCCTGAGACGACTTACCAAACACACATGCGCACTTGGGTGCACTCTGTACTCCTCCCCCTTCCCACCTCCTGTGACCCAGCCCCATCCCTCCTTGTTCTGCTGACTGAGCCAGCAGATGAAAAATAAAATGATAGTGGAACTATCGGTTCATTTTTTATCTTCTGGCTCTTGGCCAGGGGGGCGATGCTCCTCCGCCATTGCGGAGGAGCTGCCCTGAAAACAAGTTTGTGTTTAATATGGGGGGCAGTATGTAGCTCTTTCTGCACTCAAGACCCTGTCATGGTTTCCATTATAAGGAGTCCTAGTGGCATCCCACTCCTCTCCCTATTCTACATCTAGAGTATACTAGGGCACAAATTGAGGGAAGGTCTCGGAAGGTGGCAGCAGCTTTGGCATGGAATACGCTCAGAAATCATTTCACATGTTTTCAAGCTTTTAAGTAGAAAGAAAAGGTTATTTTCCTGTATCATCCCATGTAAGATTTCTAGCTTACAATGAGCGTGTGTTTGGAATTTCGTATATTTGGAAGTAGTTTTGAGACTTGTGTTGTCATTATGTGCTGAAATGTGGCATTGGCGCTTGGAAACTTTTTATTTATAGCTTTCAGAATAACTGTGTTTCACAAATGTTTGTTAAAATAGGCTTTGTGCATGTCTTGCGTTATCTGTAGCCACCTTGAAATTGCACATCTGCATGGCAACACCTTTATAAATAATGAAGGATGACATGCAATGCACAGAGACAGGAGAAATACTGAGGGATGGCTTCAGGTTTACTCCAAAGGCTTTGTCACATATGGTGAGCACTGAAAGCGCCAGCTCTTTTCTACAGATTTCAGCTGACTGGTGTATTTAATAGTTGAAGGGGCACTATTTTACCGCCTTAAGTGGTTGTAAATGGTTTTCTGTTATGAGTTTGAAAGGCAGGTGCTATCTATGGCTGGAAATGTGGCAACATTTGTTGACTTATCGAAAGTAAACAACCGAAGGTACCACACAATATAGACACGAAACAATACTATAACCAGTTTTGGACTCCGAATCCAAAGCAGCCCTAGAAAAAATGTTCAAACCAGCCCTGTTCCCTTCATCCCCTTGAGCAACCTCTCTTTCAACTCACCCATTCGCTCCCTCTCCTATCCTCTTGCTCTTCTACCAGCCTGATTGCTTTTTTTCATCTTCCTCCTCCCTCTTTCTCTCTCAAAGCCTCCCTGTGCCTTCTATGGTTAACCTGAGGGAGCTGCAGAAAGTGACGAAGGCAACAGGAGTGGCCCTTTACCCTAAAATCCGACCTCATAGGCTCCAGCCAACTAGGAAAGTACCCTGTGAAATAAAGGACAGTCCAGCCCTTAAAGCAACACAATTAAAACATAGCCAGGGTCATCACAGTAAAACAGTCAAAACAGAAGGTAACACAACAACAACTGTTTAACAGAATAACGTACTTGTAGAAATGCAGCACAAATATGCAGCAACACAACATCATCATCACCAGAACAAAATGCAACACAATATACACATAATATACACACATCTTGTCGCACATTACCACCTCCAGAATTCTGTTTTTATAATACAGTGGTAAAAGGTGCTTGGGGTAAGCAGTTCTTTAAATGACCACAAAGGACATGAAATAGCACCATCCAAGAATTCCTTTTGATCTGGACCCTAATATCTTAAACTTAAATTCATGCTGTGGTGAAGCTGAAGGGTTTTGCTTATGTTCACTATCCATACCTTCTTCTTCATCGATATGTTTCACAGTTTTCCTGGTACCATTTTGTGGAATCAGTTGAGCCAAGCGGTTGGACCCCACAGCCTAATAAGACCCATGACTGGGAGCCAAATGTTGGTTGCATAGCTCGCCTAGTATTTGTGCAACCAGGAAATCATTTTAAGAACCAACCTATGTACTACTAGGTTGATCCTTAAAATTGTGAATTGTAGTGTATGGGCATTCAACCTGCCTCAAGAATTTTAATGTGATAGATTGCATATTGTAACTCACTACGATTGGAGGGCCTTCACATGGACGCTAGCCTTCTGGAATGAGTAGACCTCAATGTCTGTTAGTGCTTTTAAATAAAGCAACTGTCTTTTTTTTATTTTTTTTAATATATTTTTTTAATGCAGCCCATTCACTTTACAGGAAACTGGTCTTTTTTTTTAACTTTGTTTGGAGCACTGCAAATTCTTCAACAAATGTTTTATTTTTTTGGACATTTGCAAACAAAGAGGATGGATTCCAAAGGGACCCCTTCCCTTTTGGGAATACATTACTATCTCCTTTGAGAGTAAGTAAATTTTCAATGTTTTACAACTGGGTTTTGGTCACAAGCCACAGATACTTAAGATGCTGTTTTAGTATTTGGAAGGAACGCCTGTAACATGCCCCTTCCAGATACAGAATCAGTATATGATCAGAATCCCATCTTAGAAGTCAGTAAAACTTGTACAACTCCTAAAATAGAATTAGTACCGAGAAAAAAAGCATTTCACTGGTTGCTAACACCAAACTGAAGTGTTTGCTAGAGTTAAAATGCGTTGTACCTAAGGCCCAGAATTCCTACACAGATTCCCTGTGCCTCAGGTCTCCTATAGGGCAGGTAATGGTCTCATTAGTCTGTATGGCTTATACTGCCTCCTTGATTCTCAGTGTAGCCCTTGCATGATGCTCGATAATGAGTGTGGAGGCTAGATGTTCTGAGAGAAGTCTGTATGAACATCTCGCAGACAGAAGGCCGCTATAACCATGTGGAGGTACAAATGAGCTGAGTTACAGCCCTAGTGTTGTAACCTTATATAATACATTTGAATTTGTTACACTGTGTAAACAGCAGTCACTGATTTCTTTATAATAGGCGACTTGTGATGCCCCAAGTTGCCAATCATAAAAAGAGGCCAGAATGTGACTATTATAAGGTTATTACCTTCGAAGTCTGATGCCACAATACCTGCTTCCAGCCAAGGTGAAAGGTTCATCGGGTCAAGGAGCATAATTTAAAAAGCTGTTTAAAGCAACAAACAGAACGTTGCTTTTCTTCTGCTCTATTTTAACAGCTTACAATGACAGAGAGAATGTTTATTTTTGCACTACTTAGAGAAAAGTTTGAATCTTTCTGCATGCTTCTACACATTCTGAGTTACTGCAGCTTTTTTTGTTTAAATTGACTTTTTATTGAACTGTTTAAATATCTGTTTGCAACAAACATCTAAATGTTTTTTGATGTCTAATTTTACACTAAGGGTTTTATTTTTATTCTTCATGTTCAAAAACATACTCCCTCTTTCATATCAAAGAGCTACACAGCAAGGTTTTAAGTGGTTTTAAGTGTTTTGTGGGAAAGGTGATGGTGTGACCATATATTAAATGGGATAAAGTACCACATGGCGTACGTGACAAGAACATAGCAAGTCACCTCGGAGTTCAATAACCTTATAAAGGAACTCTACCTTCTGCTTCATTCCTTTATATGGTTATGGAATTCCTAGGTGACTTGCAATATCTTTATAATGTACAGTAAAAGGTACTTTATTCCTTGTATAATCTGCCTCCAGTCACACTGGCGGAACTAGTCAATGACTACAGGTCACCAGAATGTCATGTAATAGTTTCAATGCGATCCTAAACATGCAGACTTAGCCCATGCATGAGGATAATCAGTCCCGACTGTAGAGGAAACGTAGAGGGGCAGCTCAGTTCGTCAATTGACTATTTACAGTAGTGTGAGAGGGGAATGGTGTGGAAGAGACAGGCGCCCCAGTGGCAAAGAGCCAAGGTACAGGCAGCAATATTCATTCAGGTCTTGGCATGAATGCTTGTGCTAGAAGCATCTCTTCTGTATGCCTGTCATAGAATTAGTAGGCACTACCCTGGACAATGATTGGTTCAGAGGCTTTCTGCATAAGGTCCGAAGCCTTCGGGATGCTGACAAGGCAGGAATGCAGGCTGCTGCAGCCTTTGACATGAGAGAGCAACCCCTCAAGCACTCCCACTCACCTCAGCGCCACAGTATACCTGTGACATGGCCAGCCTAAGGGAACATTTTGGCGTTAGCAAATTTATGCTGGGGAAGCCGCATTGTTTTGTGCTGCATCCCTAGGGGGGAAGGGAGGGTGGGGGTGGCTAGAAATTGTAACAGTGGCACATTAATGGTGCCAAGGGCCCAGGTGCAAGCAAAAATAACTGACTCCCATTGTTCACTGGATGAGTGGTAAATACAGACCTAATTGCATAGTTGGGGTTCAATTGACCCCGAAAGCCCCTGGAATCAGGTGCCCTGGTACCTGCAGAACTATTGAATGCTACACCCCTGCATGGTGGTCCTATATACAGCCATGTGATCTATGGCAGCTTGCCACTTCAGAGGCCCCACTGAACAGCGGCCACTGGGGCAGTGGCAAGTCACTGCTTACACATGAACAAATCTCTCCTACCCCAATAATTATTTAACCTAATACCTTACTTTTTACAGGATAATACCTTCCCTCTCTCAAGGAGACAAGAAGAGAAGACAGAGACACTCCAAGGTTCCCATCTCACCGTAGTTCCCAGAAACGTCTGCCCCTGGGTTTCTCTATTCCGTTTATTGGGCAGCTGAAGTCAAGCTTACATATTTGAAGTCAGAGTTCCGTCTTTGAATGCATACTACAGTACATTACGGATCTCCATTTTAAAATAGGGTAAGGAAAACTGCAGGAAGTTTGTCTCCAATTTAAATCATGTCTGCATAATTGTGAATTATGTGATGAAGTTAAATCAATAGGCATATTTAAAAATCCTTTTGCTAGGAAGTTCTTGCTCTATTGCCAAATAACGTATGTCATTAGCTGTCAGGTAATACACGATACTTCCCATCACACACGCCCCGCAGGCCACACAGATCAATGGCTTATTTAGCGTATTCAAGTCCATACTTAACTTTCCTAGCTGGTGGAAAATTGATTTAAAAATGGGAGAGTCTGACTGCTTAGCTGAAATTACCCATCCTCAAATGCATTTCAGTTTTTAAAAGAAACTATAACCATGTATACTAAATCTGTGCCTTAGTTATTATAAGGCGAGAGTAGATTTAGCTTACTACGTGCTTCTCTATACCATCCACAAACTAGCCTTGGCAAAGCAAATAGGTCAAGTGCTGCTAGCTTTTAGCTTTGTCAGTGCTTGTTTGTTTTGTCGTATTTTTGTAAAACTTTATTGTTAGGACTGCTGATGGGTCCTCGCTGCAACTAAAAACATTGGCTAAAACCAAAAATATTTTTTGATCTCAAAAAAGCACATATTGCCCTGCCACTGAAGGGAACTATTTTGTTTGCGGATGTGCTCTTCGTGAAAGAGAAAAGAAATCCATCTTTCACCGTGCCCCCGGCTGTATTCCATAATGGAAGGAAGAAAAACAGAAACATGTAATACATCAACCACAGATATATATTCCACTGAAAACACCAAAGGTTACATGGAATTTATAGTTAGGTTCACATTTTAACCTCGCAAAACCACTGACATTTAGCAGTTTTTTTCAGGGAATTTCTGTGTTTTTTTTAACTTAAAAAAATGTAAATATGATACATTAATACAACCACCGTTGCACACAGCCTTTGGCATGCATGGTGGGTATGGGCCGCAAGGCCAGGCCTTGCGGCCAAGCCCCCCACATACACCCAACCCCACGATGCGCACAGCAGGGGTATGGTTAGTGAATGTGTGAGTTTTTATTCCCCATTGAGCTTCAGATCTGTGAACGATCAGCATCCATAGATATCTATATTTTTTCCTTTAATAACTCAGAAATAACCAAACAGATTTGCACCAAATAACAAAAGGAGATATTTTTGGACGAAGATCTAGTTTTCTGCCAAATGTAAATCCATTCAGCGGTTTGGGCTGTAGTCGTGTTCAAAACTAGTAAAATCCCCATTGACACTGCATGAAGAAAGTGTTTTAGGACCCTCCTTTTTTCTCGACTCCTGCTTAATGAATCACCCTTAAACTTTCCAGACAGCAGCTGAACTAATTAGCGTAAAATTATTGAAAATTTTGTGAAGATTCTTAAAATGGAACCAAAGTTATTAGCACAGCAAAAAAACACTTCCATCTATGGGAAAAGTTGGTCCTTACCATAACTACCTACTGGCCATTGCCAGTAGGTTTCATGTATATATATAAATAAATATATATATAAAAATTACCCACTGGCGAACCTAGTTTACACAGAAATATTTTTTTGTTTGTTTTGCTAATAACTTTGGAGCTGCTTGATAATCTTCAGAAATTATTCAAAACTTATACTATGGTCAGTTCAGCTGCTGTATTGAAAGTTTCTGGATGACCCATCAAGGGGGGGCGAGAAAAATGGGTGTGGTCCCAAAATGTGTTTTCCGCATTAATTTTTCAATAGGGCGTTTACACAGGCCTACAGCCTAAACTGCTGAACGGAAGGAAGCTCTTGGTCCAGAAAGAGCCTGTTTTGTTATTTGGTGTAAATCTGTTCAGTAGTTTTTGAGAAATTAAAGGAAATCCAAATTTGTATATCTAGGGATGCGATTAGCGGCAGATCCGGTGAAAATAATAAAAAAAAGAAAGCGTGCGCTTCCGTGCTTTGTTTTATTGAGCATCCAGGTGGGCCAAGACCCAAGGGAATTGTTTTATTATATTAGGGGGGCCACCCAGCCCCTCCCGTAGCTCTGGGCACCACCACCTCCCGGGGGCTTATTTTCATTTAAATGCAGGCGGGGGTGCCCGCCCCACCCTGCCGCCCTGGGGACAACCGCCTCCCCTGGGCCATTGGCCTGATTGTGTGCGGGAGGATCGTGCGGGAGGGACCCCCCTGTAACCCCAGGGAACCACCACAAACCTCCACAGGGCAACCTTAAAAAAAATTAGTTTTCTGTTTCGGATCCCCTGCAGCCCCAGGCACCACCACCTCCTGGGGGTCTTTTTTGCTGGAGGGGGGGCATGTGCCCCTCAAGCAGCCACTGATGGGCCTCGGGACCACCACTCCCCAGGGACAGCTCCTGCTATGTCCTGGGGTGCCCAGCCCCGGAGCATAGCTGTTTGCTGTGGCGTGGCTGCAGTTTTGACAGCTGCAGCAAAGTGACAGCAAACATAACTCCGCTTCCTGACAGCGGGACCTGTCAGAAAGCAGAGTATTCATCTGTCTTCCCTGCATGCAGAGATGGAAGACAGGTAAAAACCTTGCTCCAGCAACCAGGGAGCTACTGTTAAAAGCAGCTGCCTGCTTGTTGGAGCAATGGGACCATGAGGGAGGCCACTGCGGTCACAGATTATCCATAAAGGGCATTTAACAATAAAACAAACATTAAAAAACATCAGGGACCACAGGGGAGGCCTCGAGGCTCTCCTGCAGGTCCAGAAGCCCCATAAAACATTATTTTAAAAAAATCAATAGCTCAAGTGTGAAGATCACAGACCTTCATACTGATCTTTAAGGGTTCGTGTCCAGGTGTTTCCCTGTTCACCTCCCTCCTTTTTTTAATTCAGATGTTTGTCTCATACTGAAAGGTGATTTTACTCTTTTTAATAGACAAATATATTTTCTTTTCATTTTGTTCAGAAATTTCTCTCTCTAAATATATTATCCATCAAAGCCTGAAAAACTGTCTCTCTCTCCCTCTTTCTCAATCTCTCTCCCAATCACACACCCACCCAGACCCTTACGCAGCCACTCACATACCCACTCAGACACTCATGCACCCACTCACAGACTCACTCAGACCCTTGTGCACCCACTCACAGCCGCACTCAGACCCTCATGCACCCACTCACAGACCCACCCACTCATGCACCCACTTACAGAGCCTCTCACACACCCACTCAGACCCACTGACACCCTGATGCACCCACTCACAGACCTGCACAGACACATCCACTAATACACTAATGCACACACTCTCATACCTAGACACTTTCACAGCTACTCTCATCCTGAGATACACCTTTTTACACCTATACGTCAACTTCCGCCATGCACAGCTAAAGTGCTGTGTTCAGTGTGGGGTTGGGTGGTTAGGGGGGTTGGCTGCAGAGTCTGGCAGCATGCCAGACCTTGCAAGAAACCCCTGCCACGCACGGGCAAAGGCCGTGCACGGTTGGGTGCTTAAAGGGGGTTGGCCTGCCAGGCCCTATGGCCAATTGCCGCTATGAATGGCCAAAGGCCGTGCACACCAGTGGTTGGAATAATGTGTAGTAATGAAAATAACGATATGTAAAAAAATAGAAATTCACTTTAAAAAACAAAGGTTACAGGGATGGTATAGTTAGATTCACATTTTAAACATAAAAAAACATAGAAATTAATCCGTTATAGTTAGTTATCTCAAGTAACTATAACTCGTGCCCGAAGGTAGCTATAACTCTCTCATAATATATAACTAAGTATTTTAACACATAATTTTAACCCTACTTACACTATATACACATACTAACAAAAATGAACATTTACACATCATAATATATATTCCTGCCACATTACATCTACACCTGTTCAACTACTTTCACGCTATGTCTGTTTCAAGTACCCCACTCCACGATATGTCATTCCACTCTATGGCATTTCATTCTATGCCACTCCACTGTATGCTATTACATTCTACACTACACCACTCTACATCACTCCACTATACTCCACTCTACGCTAATCCACTGGATGCCACTCTTCGCCACTTCAAAGTATTCTATTACACTCTACACCACTCCATTCTAAGACACTCCAAAGGCACTGCAATCTACAGTGATGCACTGTAAACTATTCCACTGTATGCAACTACACTCTATAACACTACACTGTATGCTATTCCACTCTGCCACTTCACTGTACATCACTCCACTCCACTGTACATGGCTCCACTATTCGCCACTGAACTCTACGACAATCCACTGTATGATATTATACCGCATGCCACTCCACTCAACATCCCTACACTCTACACTACTATACCACCACTGAAGACTAGGCCACTCCAGTAGACGTCACACCACTCCACTGTACGCTACTCCGGACTAATCTATTACATTCTGTGCTACTCCACTCTACGCTATTCCACTAAAGCCACTCCACTCTACACTATTCCACTTTATGCAACTCCACTGTACACTACTGCACTCTACATCACTTCAGTGTATGCCACTCCACTCTATACCACTCCACTCTATTCTATTTCATTGGACACCACTCCACTATGCACTATTACTGTATAAGCCACTAAACCCTACGTCACTCCACTGTACACAACTCCACATTACACCAGTCTTACCTACTCCACTGCATGCCACTCTACACCATTCCACTGTGCTACACTTCACACCATTCTACGCCACTGTATGACACTCTATCTTAAGCCACTTCACTCCACAACACTCTACTCTATACGAGTCCACTCTACTACACTCGATCCCACTATACTACACTCTATGTGCCCTACACTCCACTGTACAATACTCTGCTCCACTCTGCACCATTATACAAACCCAAATTAAACTATACAAACATAAAAAATTCGAAAGTTATAGTTACAACTTAAATTTGCTAAAAATGTCATAAGGGTTGCTATGAACGCTATTGTTGCTATAACTCATGTAATATGAAGGGGTATAACCAGTGCATTCATATCAACACTTCTGACATTTGAATTTACATAATTTATTTTTTGTTTTGCTAATAATTTGGCGCCCTTTGACAAATCTTCACAAAATTTTCCAAACAACTTTACCACTCATTTCAGCAGCTGTCTGCAAAGTTTCATGGTGATTCATCAAAAGGGGTCCCAAAACACATTGTCCCCATGCAATTTGCCATAGGGATTTTAAACACGACAGCCCGATCCACTGAACGGAATAACACCAAATTTGGCAGAAAGCGAGATCTTGGACCAGAAAAAGAGCAATTTGTAATTTGGTGTAAATCTGTTTGGTAGTTTTGGAGTTATTAAAGAAAAAATATTATGTATATCTAGAGAAGCAAAGGGTCCGCATATGCGACAGATCTCAAAATGAGATCTGATTGGCTGCCACCACTTCAACCAGAATGTGATAGCTGCCATCTTGGGACTCTGACTCAGCTGAGTCACAAGAAAAAACAAAAAAACACAAGGGGCCAGGGTAGGAATACCCTTACCCCCTAGTCCTGGTGGCAGGGGACTAAATGTTTTTTTAAAGTTTTTTTATTTTAATTTTCGCACAGATCCGTAAGAGTTTTTTTTTTCTTTCTTAAAAAAAAAAAAACAAAGCACGGTTTCTTGTGCTTGTTTTTATTAGTCCACCCCCGGGTGGGAATTATTTATTATTTAATGGAGGGGTGCTCACCGCCTCCTTCCACTGACCGCTTTTGGGTCTGAGGACCCCACCTCCCGGCTGTAAAAAACAAAGGGAAATCGGTCCACACAGCCCCCCCTCCAGGCCAATTTTGGCCCAGGGACCCGATTCCCCAGGCCCAGCCGAATAAGAAAAGAGGGAGGGAGGGATGGGTGGCCCCCTCCGCAGGCCGCATTCAGCCCCAGGGACCTCATCACCCGGGGCATGGCCATGTACTCAATGATGCATGACCCCCCCCTCCTGGAGACATTAATGGCTATGGGGACCTCATCCACCAGGGCTAGCTTCTGCGATGTCCCAGAGTGTCCACCCCCAGGACATGCGGGCGGGGAATCCTGTTTTGCTCCCGCTTAACGGGACCAATTTCAAATCTTCCGTCAAGCAAGAGCAAACACTTAGAGCCTGATTATGAGTCTGGCCAGACTCACCGTGGCGGTTGGACCACCACAATACAACCCTGGTGGTCGGGCCGCCAGGGGACCAATGTCTCTGCCAGAATATCTGATGCCAATGGGCTGATGGGGGTCTTGGTTGTGATCAGCGCCTCCCTGCTGATTCCAACCATGTTTTCCACCAGCCTTTTCATGGCAGTTCAACCAGCATGAAAAGGTTGGCAGAGAACAAGTGTTGGGGTATACGGGGGGCCCCTGCCCTGCCCACAACATTGTCATGGGCACTGCCGGGACCTCCCTCCACGCCACTGTTGGAATGCACACTGGTCGCCCCCCTGTGCGAAGGCATTGGGCTCGGTTCCATGTGGAGCAGAGTATAATGCAACTGCATGCATTCCACTGGGCTGACCAGTGGAAATCTTTGTTTTCGCAGGTCAGCCCAGTGACAAACTTGTAATAGGGCAGGTGGGGAGACTGCCACATCCATGGAGGTCTCCTCACCACTGGTCTGGCGGTCGGGTTTTCTGACCACCAAACTCATAATCATGCCCTAAGTCTGCTCCTAGTGGGCAGGAGCATGAAAAATGCTCTCGCCCGCTGGGAGCGGACATTTCATTTGTTTTCCTGCCCACACTGAAGTGAGCAGGGAAACTGATGAAAATATTGCTCCCGCCTACAAGGAGCTGCATTTTAGCTGCTCCCTGTGGGTGGAAGCAATGCCAGCTCCTGCTAGAGGCAGGGAGTTGGCTGGGGCCATGGGGCCTTAGAGCTCCCACAGGGACTCCAACAATACAGTGGGTGCCTTGGGTGTGCTCCAGGACACCTACTCTTTATTGGCCAGTCCCCGGATGGTGGGGTGCCTCTGGCTGAAATCAGCTTGGGAGGGGGACCACGTAGCCCCCGCCTATTAGTAATTGGCTAGGCCCCTGGGGATACAGTCTCTGGGGCCTATATTGGCCTGGGGAAGGAGCTGCATGTCCCCTCCACATTTAAACAGGTGGAGGGCCCTGGGAGATTGGGTCCCTGGGACAATATTTGCTCTGGGAGGTGGGCTGCATGCCCAATCCCCTTTAATAATATGGCTAGGCTCTGGCAGACGGGGGGCCCTGGGGCCAAAATAGACCCTGGGAGGGGGGGCTGCATGTCTTCCCACCATAAATTTAGTGATGGTCCACAGGTGATGGGGTCCCCAGGGCCAAAAACAGCACGGGAAGGGTGGCCACATACCCCTCATCCCCCCCTCCAAAAATGTCCCAGGCCCCACAGGATGGAGTGCCCAGGCCTAAAATAGACCCAGTGATAGGGGCACATGCCCCTCTGTCCCACAAATTGACTGGGTCCTGGGGGATGGGGTCACTGGGGCTGAAACTGATCCAAGGAGGGGGGCTGTGTGCCCCCCCCCCCGGTTGCTTGAATGAGGGGGTTGGCCACAGGGCCTGGCGGAAGGCCACACCCTGCGGCCAACCCTTGCCACACATGGCCTTTGGCCGTGTGAGGCAGCTGTTGGCTTAGCATGTTAATGAAATATTACTTTACTTTTAAAAAACCCTAGAAATTCATGTAAAAAAAAAGGTTACAGTAATGTAATAGTTAGGAAATAGCATAAAAAACACAGAAATTCACTGAAAAAAACCAAAGGTTATAGGGACGTTACGGTTAGGTTCAGATTTTATACACACAAGACCATAGATATTCAGCAGCGAACAGTAATATATCAAAGTGGTGGGGCAAGCAAAGTGCCCCACCACATAAAAAAAAATTAAAACACTCCTCAAACACAAGCATGCACAATAAAAACACAAGCATGTATTATATTAAAAATAAAATAAGCAATCCTGGTGCAGCCCTCATGCTGGTAACCAGCATGAGAGCCGAACCTGGATTGGATGGAGTGGGCTGGCCATATGCTCTTTCAGGCCCTTTAGGCCTGTGCTTGGTCTCCACTCAGCTGTCAAGGCAGCCGGGTGGAGAGCTTTAAAGTGCGCATGTCATTTTGGCCGGTGCAAGTCTGCCCGCCAAACTGACATGCGTACTTTGGAGTGTCTGGCCAGCAGTGCTCTAGTCCTCCTCTCAAAGGAGGACAAGGCCCTTATTTCTCTTGGCTCTGAAGCAGGCTGTGCTGCTGCGGCACGTGTTGTGAGAAATAAAATGGCAATGAAATGATTTAATTGCCATTTTATTGTTCACATTTAGTGCGTCTTGCAGCGGGTGGAAAGGTAATGCTCCCCCACCCTCAAAGAGAAACCGCCACTAGTTATAGGTATACTTATATCAAGGAACTATAACCCATGCCCTAAGATAATTATAACTCATACCCTCACCATGCACTGTCAATTACCCCACATATTACATCACTCATGACGTCTTCTATGACATCATTATAATAGTGCAACATTTGCCATAAAATTATTAATGAGAAAATTGTGCATGGTGGGAGACGTTGAATGTAGAAGCTCACATGCTGAAACCGCAAGCTCTCAAACTACAGTGCCTAATTCTCTGATAGCACTGGCCTTCTTCACACATGCAAACACCCACACACACATTTTATAAACCAATAAATGTGAATATTGCATACCAACTACAAACACATCCACCAGAGTCACAGCCCAACTGTGAGTAATCGCATGCATATACATTCATTGCCTTTTTTCTTTCTCTCATGCATATAGGCTGGAGTCACGCTCTCTACACAGGTACAGCTAGAGGAGTTAGATACATGCTACCTACTTCCAGTGCTGTCATGCACCCATTAGATTCTTATTTTTATGTAGCACTTTGTAATATGGTTCATTGTTTCTAAGCACAGTAAATAACGTGTGCTGTGTAGACCCTGAAAACGATACTGTTTTTGATTCAAGTATGGAAGATAAGATTTGAACCCAGGGTTCCAGGTTTCTATCTACTACACCATAGGTCCTTTTCAGGAATGTACAGGGTGAAGAGTGGCCTGAAGCATTTTGGAAACCATAGAGATGGAAAGAGCTATATAATCCAACCAGGCTTGATCCCAGTGAGTCATATGTGCAGTCTACCCATATAGGCCGCCTCTTCCAAAAAGGCACAGTAGATCTGCAAGCCATAGATCACAACTGATACCTTCTCTGGTGCAGACAATATGAAAGTCAACATAACATATAGTGAACACATAAGGTTCGCCACATCCATGTTTCTATGACATATCAACACCCGCAATCTCACACCACTTAATTGAAATTTTACCATACTTGGTTGGACACCCCTGGGCCTTATAGACTGGCTTTTCCTGTGGGGCACCCCAGTCCACCCGCGTCTCCACTGCAACATTGTTGGAGTTTGGAGATCTTCCAGTGCCTTCAATGCTTCACTTAGCAACCAGCAGGGCTGTCCCTAGGAAGGTATGGTCCACCCTGGCGCCCCAACCCCTTCTAGTATGTCCAGAAGGATCAGTAGTAGGGACATATCAATCTCAATATCAAGAGCATTGGAGGTCTCTACAGCCACGGACTCCCATCATCATGTTATGATAGGACAGGACCACGTCATATGAAAGAAGTCAGCTGGGACCTTTGAGCAGCGAGGACACTCCAGGCTAGCTATACGTCCAGCCTTGAATAACGTGTCAGGGGAGAGGTATGCACAGTGTCTGCACAAGGCAATGACATGTTTGAAACAAAGCAGGCCCTGCGGTTTGTTTGCAAAGTTCAAATGAAAACATAGACTGTGGGGGGGCTGAGGCATGGCAAGAGTGCCAGGGGTCCTAGTGGAAGCAAGGAAAATCGCCACATCTTTTGGCAGTTATAGCCAGCTAAAATGGGCATTCTGGGCACCTAGGTCCCGGTGCTAATTCACCTTTGTAGCTACCCCCGTGAAATTAACCCATACGGTGTCCTCTGCTCTAATCTGGAGTCAAACATGCTGCAAGTCTGACAGCTGGGAGCAAAGAAATAACCTGAAGGCTGTGTTACTGATGTGAGCCAAAATGTTTCCTGGAAAGAAAAGAATGGAGAAGGTCTTACTGGTAAACAGTGTGGACAGACTGGCCCTAATTATATGAAAGACATTTGTAAACAACAGTACTCTTCTAAAGATGGTGTTTTGGTTCTCAGATTTCTTTGTGCCATACAGGATGTTGCTATGACTCAGCGCAGCTAAGAAAGACAGTGAGCATGAAATGTAAGCAAAGTAAAGAACATAATGAAAAACAAAAAAAAAACAGTACCTCAACAAAAGATTGTTCACACAAAGAACACTGAAGTGTGCACAGTGAGAAAATCAGAACATTGCGTTCTATCTCAGAAGTGTAGGGGAGCGAAAAGAAAGAACAGGAAGCCACTTCTCCACATCCACTATTCATACTTTATATTTTTCGCAGACTTCGTAAAGCTAAAACATGGTTTTACCAGCTGGGTATCGTACGCGTCAATAGGACAGGCTGTGGTACCTTAGACGGCAAGTGTGTTCTATAACAATGCCTAGTGCAGAGCTACTCACCCATAGGAGTGCGATTCCAGATGCTGGTCCCACAAGAGTTAATACAAACTACAGCTGAGTCCTTAGATTCAACGTGCGCTAGGCCAGTTCTCGGGTCCAAAGCTCCCTTTCTATGATTAGTGTATGATAGGAGAGTTCTCAAATCCAAGCCCCCCTTTCTACGAATCGTGTATAAAGGGGCGCCTTTAGGGCGGTGCGACTGGTGCAGCCGCACTTGGTGCTGACTATGGTGGGGGTGCTCTGTTTAAAAATAACTTTTGGTTTAAAAGCAGTGAACTCCCTTGTGTGTCCAGCAACTTTCAGGCAACAATAAAAACGTCAAGATAACTCTAGTGACTAATATTCCTACTGGCAAGAAATCAGAATTTTGCCTAGTGGCAGTTTTGTCTCATCATAAAATAGTGCAAATGTGCTTGCTGCAAAGGAGGTGTATCATGCAGATCTCAGAACTGAGTGTGAGTGAACGATGAGTAGCAGTATAAAACCATTAAATATATATGCCGAGAGAGTCTATGGAGAGATGAGGTGCACTGTTAGAGAGTGATAGTGAGGGAATTCACAGAAAAAGAGGTCAAAAAAGACTGTCGCACTGGGCTCCACCAGTGCTAAACCCGGACCTGTGTGTGTGAGAAAAGAGCTCATAGATGTGAAGTGCCACTTCTAGTGTGTGGTAAGGAAGGTACTAGATTCAAAGTCTACTTTCTTTCATTAGTGCATAATGGAAGAGTTCTCAGATTCAAGGTCCCCTTTCTATGATTAGTAATGATAGCTATAAAACATGAGAAACGTGAGCAAGCTCCATCAGCACTTTTCTAACTGGTATTGGTGCAAGTTCTAACCCACTAATGAGCTATGTTCACCAAGCATCTGGCCTCAGACAATAGCAACACATCCTGATCTGCCTTGTAATGTTTAGGATGGTAGTAGCCAGGCAAGCCTTTGGTTAGGGGTGAGGTCTCTCTACACTGTGCATTTATGGACTTATGTAAAGCATTTGATACAACTGCCTGATAACTACTGTGGATGAAGACATACCTCCCATTAGTAAACAACTTGAATCATCTTAATCAGCAAAGTCAGACCCTGCTGTATACAGCTATTGGTACTCATAGTGGCCACTGCATCTCGATTTAGTGTAGCTTACACCAAACATGCTTCCAGGCCATTACCTTCTCCTTTATGTTTTTGAATGAATTACAGTCATGACTTCAGGCTACAGACAATTTTTTTTGCCAAAGCTATCCCGTGTAAGGAAGGGTGCTATTTTACGCAGATGATCTTGGAATCATTGATCAGACACCTGTAGGGTTCCAAGGATCATTGGAGAAGGAGATCTTTGCCAGTTATGGCTTGTAAAAGGCTGAAACGTTAACTTTGAGAAAACCCAAATTATCGTCTTTTTGACAAGCAACTGTAGAGAAAAATGGTGTTCGGATGCAAATGAGGTAACCGGACTAGGATTATAAAAATTTGGACATACCATTCAACTCAAAGTTAACCTGGGGCCTGTGCATGAGAGATATAGCAAATATGGCAAAAATCTTAGGGGGTCATTATGACTTCAGCAGACGGTTTACACCATCTGCCGAAGTCCCAATGGGCAGGTGGCTGCCAGTGCAGCCGCCTCCCCGCCGGCCCCATTACCCCAGCGGGAGGAAACTCTGTTGGCCCAGTGGGAAATGGCCTACAGCATTGTCTCTGGCTTATAATCAAGCAAGCCGCAAAGCTGTAGTGCATAGGATGCACCAGCACCCTCCGCGATGTTCACTGTCTGCAAAGCAGGGCCAAGTGCATAGGCAGTGCAGAGGCCCTCCTGGGGCCCCTTGAATCCCGTCTCTGCCAGCTGTTCCATGGTGGCGCTACTGCCATGAAACTGCTGATGGAGAGGGGAGTTGTAATCCCCAGGGCAGTGCTGCCTGCAGCGCTGCCCTGGTGGATTATGATTGCCAGTCCGTCCTGTGGCGGAAGAGTGGCGGTGCTGGCAGTCCATCCGCAGTGCTACCGCCACATTCATAATGTGGCGGTCAGACCGCAGCCAAAGCAGTCGGACCAGCGCTTTGGCAGCGGTCTGACCGCCACCACGACTCTGGCTCTCTATAGACCGCCAGAGTCGTATTGACCCTTTTAGTCTTAGGCTCACCAACTTTAAAAATACATTTGGTGGTCTGAGCATTATTTAGGCTTTGTTACATCAGGACATCTGTCAAAAAGTGGAGAACGTCCCATCCGATGTATTTAAAATTCTATTGACACCAATGCACTCTTAATAGGGGGGACGATACATCCGCCACTCTTTGGCTGATGTCTTACATTTGCCCAAGTCTAAATAAGGCCCTTTGTCCCTTTACCTGTTTTGGAGAGGACATTTTAGCCTGCAGTGATTATAGACTTCTGTTACAGGTCTGAGCTCCTGTTAAATAAATTATCCAGGGCGCTCGTGAAAGCCAAAGCCTGGTGGCAGCTCCCACCACTGGAATTAGACACCCAATAGAACTAAGGGGAACTAGGGGCCAGGTCATGCTGTAGGGTGCCAAGATGTTTTTTTAATTCTAAATTTTTTATGTTAAAGATTGGGGCTTTTTCGCATGGATCTGGCTTGGGCTTCCGTCCTTCAATATCAGAAGTGAATAGACCAACCTGACCTGTTTCACAAGCTGGACAACCTTAATATATTTTAGCTCTCTTTCTATCCTCCTGTAATAAAACATAAAATCATATATTAAAAAATACCTACATAGATACATACCTAGAAGGGCTTTAGGTCAGTCCCTTTCTTCCATTGGTTTGTTCAACTGTCATTCACATTTTGCTTCCTCCCATCACAGCAAACAGCATGGGTAATGGATTAGCATATTTCATCCATTGGTTCTCTTGCACTGTGAATGATGGCATTTTTCCTAATCACATGTGCACATCTACCTAAAAAAGTGCTTTTTAGTGCCAGGGCTGTTAGGCTAATATTGGGCTTTGTCAATGCCTTTTCCCTCTCCATTGCTTATCCTTTCTGTATTTTTAGTCACCTCTGTGTGATTAAATTATATCTTCAGATTGCAATAATTCAAAGCAAATAACACCTGTTCTTTGAACCAATGAGAATCAAATTATTCCATTGCTGAACATTAGAATTAAAAAATGATTCTATACCTGTTCTATGTACACCTGTGTGCTAGGAAAAACCTGTACTAGCCTATTAAAATAATGTGCAATGGTCATCTTTTTTTAAAATTTCAAGTTGGTATTGCAAGCAGGTGGCTACCAGATTTGAGCAGATGATTGTTTTTATTGTGTTCTTTGTGTGCCATTTACTTGCAATGAAATAATAACATAGATTGCCTCAACTTGCCAAGATCAGCCCTATTGGCTTTGCCAATGCTTGTTTTAAAATAAGAGGTACATGTTGAGGCGTTAAACCAGGTTCAGGTTAGTGCTGAAGCTGTAGGTTACAATTGACTAATTTAAGCACATTTTATTGGACTGTTCTAGTCTTAAAGATTTAAAGAGAAGGCTTTTTGAAGTATACATCTGTTTGAAGACACACTGTGAACCAAGATCAATATGTACAATCCTGAACAATTGTGAGTGTAATGAACCTTTTTTTATTATCCTTCCTTATTATGTATCTCGATGTTTTTACGGTAACTAATTTGTTTTGATTCTCCTCTCTTGCTTTTGTATTGTGATTCTATGTTTATATGATCAATTTCATCTTAAAAAAACTTATAAAAGAAAAAAAAGAGATGTGAAAAACAGTGACTGAGTGAAGAGGAAAGCACAAACACCTTCTATAAATGAATGTCAGCATCTGCAAAGTGTTCTCAATAGAAAAAATAAAATTTACCTGCAAGTATGCTCTGTAAATGTGTGATCTACACTATAAATGTCTAACTTACGCATACTAGCCTTACAGCTGGCCTATCCCGGAGTGTCACAATGGGTGACATAAGGCAGACTTGCTAATTATGTTCTAATAAACAAAAAGTAAAGTAAAAACAAAAAACACTTTTCTCTGTTATGACAACTGGCGATCTCTTAAATCTAAAAAGGATTCCCCATTCAAAAAAAACTTCTACTAGAATACACATTAGTTTCTTTAGCCATATGCAAACTGCTGCACAGGACCTGCAGCAGTGCCTCTGACCAAAATGGTCTTGATTTTGTCATATACTTGCTTGGCAATTACCCTATGCGTAATTTATGCATGAACCATACAAAAATGTAAGAGAATTAGCAAACATACACAGACAATGCATAGATGTGAGCATGTTTCATATAGCACTGTTTCTAAACTCTGCAAACAGCATCTTTTACTATTACGTAAATTAATGGTGCTCAATGTACCATCCTTGGAAGAATACAAGAAAACACATCAAGACTGTTTAACTCACTAAGCAACCTGGTCAGGTATTGAGTAATTTACTCAGTTTATTTTTTCATTACCCTTTGTAAATTCATTCAGAGACCATACTTAAGGTAGTGAGCATCTATGAAGCAAATACATTACAATTAAAGTATGTCAATGTGTTAATGCCTAAATTATAGTATTTTATAATCAAACATTTTTCAAATCAACAAAGTGTGCATTGCTGTCCAGGAGCGCAACAACCCAATACTTGTGTGTGCACCTCTTAACAACTGTTGCATAAGTAGTCGTATCTGACCAGATACTCTAAGAGAGCAGATGCTGTACCTAAAAGAACATATCACTAGTAACACCACATATTACGGGACCAGTTCTCCCTCTAAAAAAGGTAATATCCTTCCTGCCAGATGCTAACTTTACAACAATAGTGTAAGCATAGACCTATCTTTCATATGGTTGAAAGCAGTGTTCTACTTAAAGGAGTTAAAAAAATACTACTGGTACCCATAAACAACATCCTAAATGGAGTGATGCATCTCATAATGCTTGAAGATTGATGTCATCACCCCTGTGTTGAACGAGCGCGAGGCTCTCGGCTATTGCAATATTGCCACAGTCATACAACCATATATCTTTTGTACCTAATGTCTCCTCCAAAACAAAAACAGATAAGGAGTTTTTTAGATGTGCTACCTGGGTGTGTGCCACTGTACACACTTCCTAGAACCCTGTGAACACCTCATCCCTAGCTAAAGGGTGGGGGTATGAAGGGCTTGGCTTTGCACCCGCAAGATGGCTGCCTGGTGGTTCAGCTGCCATGTCCCCAGACCTGAATTCAGAGGAAAGAGGCAGATTATGGCTCATCTTGAGTGAACAGTTGACAGATGCTCAGAGCTCTAAGGCTGGAGAGCAGCTTATTGATTTTCTCAGACCATCTCCTGGTCTAGAGGTAGCACTTCTGCCTCACACAAGTTCCTTTACTCTGCTATTTGGGCCAGTCGATCGTGCCTGCCATTTTCTGATCGGATGGTGCACATCTCAAACATTTACTCTTTGAACGTTCCCATTGCAAGAAGACTAGCAGCAACTAATCATTAAATTGGTGATTCATTCACTATTTGACTGATCTGAAAATATTGACTAACTCTTTTTCTTTCTTACAAAAAAAGGAAAGTGCCCTTGTTTTATAACCAGCCATCAAACTCTGCCCGTGTTGAAATGGGCAGTGTGAGTTCTAGTTTGAGGTCTGGGTTTTCCTTTCTTTTTCATATTTTATATAGCTACTTTGGTCACCACATCAGCAAATAACTCTCTGTGCCTTTTTAGTGGACAGAATTAAGCACAATTACAAAAAATGATTTCCTTCAAGCAAATATATTACCGAATCCTGTACATTATTCAACAGAGGAGCAATGGCAGAAAGTAGTTCTCCAAATTTAGCCAGGTGTCTGTCAATCCAGAGTCCATGATGCAATTTTCTCTGGTGTCTAACTCTCGAAAAGGAGGAATGGGAGGGCTTAATAAAAGACTGATATCTCCTACAAAAAAATCTTCTCTGCTCATTGTAGAGAATTTGATGGAAGGCATTAAAAACTTTAAGCCTTTCATTCTGAAAGCTAACAATACACTTCAAAGAATAGAGGAAAGATGGTTAAATCCTAAATCTAGATTTTCAGAGGTTGAACAAAAAAACTAGAGGGATACAGGATGTTATTAACAAGTTGATGTGATGGCCAAAGAGATTGCATCTCTCAATAAACAAACAGAAGATTTAGAAAACTATAACAGATTATATAATGTCACAATATAGGTATTTTCAAAGGATTGAAGGAGCAGATATGATCTCTAACATCCTCAAAATTGTTGACTTATCATACAATATCACTCTTAATATATAAAGAGCTCATTGCTCAGGATCAAAACCTCCTCCACTAACGCTACCTCCAAACCCACGAGGGTTATAATTCTTTTCTGTCAGTTCACCAGTCTTATGAAGGTTCTTTTGGCTGCCACACAAAGGAATCAGATATTATCAGAAGATTTTCTTTTCTCTGTCTCAAGAGTCACAGTAAACAGAAGGAAAGCATTTCCAGATTTATGTCTGACTTTAAGATCCATCAATGCAAGAATTGGATTAATTCAGCCTTGTCTTTTTAAAGTTACATACAAAGCTATTACTTTTGAAAAACCAGATCCACTTTTAGAATGTGTTCATATTTATAATTGAGAGAATGACCATTGACAATACCTGATTCAATTACTTGTTATGTCTTATCTGCTTCAAATACACTTCTCTTCCTTGAGTTACTGTTGTCTTGTTATTTTGCGTCCATGATCTCCCCTGAATACATTTGTCGTTAACTCAATTCTTGTTGGGGTAAATTCAAGTCAATCCAATTTTTGCCATTTTATTTTCTTATCCATTTGGGATTTCTTTGTAAATCCTGTTCAGTGGTCAATTTGTTTTTCTTTTCCTTGCAGAAATAACTTTATATATCATTTCCTCTGTGCTTGAACACCTATATTTTAACATTTTCTGCCTATGAACAACTAACCTTATTTTAGAAGCAATTTTATGTAATCCTCTTTTGGATATGACCTTATGACTAATCTTCATAGTGTTTCATGGAATAACAAAAGCCCACATAATCCAATGAAAAGGCAGAGAGTTCTTACTCATTTGTCCACGTTAAATGCCACATCTCTTTTTTTCTCAAAAACTCTATCAGAGTGAAAATGATATTACCTTTCAGTAAAAGATTGCACTTGTTACATGTATTTTTTGCTTTCAAAAATAAGAATTTTAAAGCTATTCTTATTGACAAAGCATTAGCAAGGGATATTATCAAGCAGGGAAATAATGATGCAGGAAGATGGATGTTACTTAATAAAAATATTAATGAGATTTTATATTCAATTCTAAATGTCTATTGTTTTACCAGAATTAATATATAATTCTGGGAAACCCTATCTCTCAATATGTTATCTTGGACAAATGCAAATCTTATAATAGGATGAGATTGTACTCAAATATTTAACCCTATACTTGACAAAGTATCTAGTGTAAAATATATTCCCAAAACAATGTATGAAGTTTTCAACAGAAATATCTATTCTAGATGATTATTTGATGCATGGTGAATATCTAAATCTGATTTAATGGAATATTCCTTTTATTCATCTGTTCATACTACAATCTGGATTTAGAACAGATTATAGGTTCTTTAACAAAACTCTTACACAGTCTTTGACTAATACTACAATTGGTGCTATATTGATTTAATGCTCCTGTTATTGTAGATTTATATCTTGAATCCCCCCAAAATACTCTCTTGTATACCATTTTGCATGCTTTGTCACAGAATTCTTTGATATTAATCCTATGTAAAGTTTCAAATTTAATTTGGTTCAGACTCATTCAAGACAACAGCAAATGATCAAATTATGAACCATGTAGCTAAAAAAAAGCCCTTTTGGGATTCTTGTTATTAATGCAACTCATTAAAAAGTCAGAAAATTAATATCATTCTTCCTATTACAAGAACAATGTTAACATGTCTTAAAACAGCTAAAAGAAAATTGAATTAAAAAAATCTATTGAAACTCATTGCAATAACCTTTTGAAAAGGAATGCTAGAATAGAGGTACACTAATAGAGCCCATAAATTGATAACCAATAATGTAAATGTTAAATAACAAAGGTGCACTACTGAAGTAATTAGTGACATTAACAGAATAAACATCATAACAACTCTGAAATTTTTGAATGTTTTGTCTAATGCTGCACTAGATTATATACTCCTGGACATAGCTCACATGCTGTTGATATGGATGACTTATTCAATTATATACTGATAAGCCACAGATAGCGGATACACTTGTCTTTGCTTGAGAAAGATATTGTAAACAGAGAAATATGTGATGCCATCACTAAAGTTCACAAAAGAAAATGTGCCAGGCCCAGATGGTTTTGGTGCTGATTTTTTTCCAAATATTCTAGAATATCTTGCATCAAAGCTGATGATGCATTTTCTTTCAAATGGAGGTGCAGGTAGCTCCTTTTCAGAAGTGATGTTCTGTCTACTACCAAAAAGATGTTTTTGCATGTAAGATTTATAGACCAATTTCACTTATTAATACAGACTGTAAAATGTTTATAAGATTTTGGTTCCCTGTTTTAATTACTATATATCTTAGCTAATAGGCATAGATCAATCTAGATTTGTTAAAGGTTGTAATATCACAGATAACTCTCTGACTTTTCTAAATGTTATTCACAATGTTACAAGGAACTTAGCCCCTTTGCCAGCTGTAACCCTTCATGCTGAGAAGGCCCTTTATTGTGAAATGGGGACAAATTTTGAAGGCCTATAGACTCTATGGGTTTCCTGCAACTTACTTGTTTTCTTTAGGATGCTCCAAAAACCTATTGTTTGTCAATGGTACACAGGCACATTATTTTCCCTTTAAAAGAGGTGCCAGACAGGATTGTCCCTCATCTTCTTTACTATTTATATTATCACTATATCCATTTTTGGAGATTTATAGATCTTGTACGTATACTAGTTACAAATATAAAACTGCAGAGATTAAATTTATAGCATATGCAGACAGTATATTAATATGTATGTCTGATGGAAAAAAACTGCAGCTTTTTTTTTAGATATAATCGTATTCTTATTTTGCTATTTTTTAATATAAATTAAACACTGACAAATGTTGTGATGGTGCCGTATAAATATTGTTTCAAAGATATGTTTAGAGATTTTAAATCATTAGGTGTTCTTCCGTTAACACAATTAAATATGATTCTTGTTAAGTTGTATTTAATCTAATTGTATTTAATTGTAATTGTATGAATATAGTGCTTACTACCCCTGATGAGGCGTCAAAGTGCTTTTTAGTGAGAAGCATGCTACTCTGGAACCCAAAAATAATTTGTGGTGGCTTGGTATAGGGAAATATGAGTTACTTTGAGCAGTGGACATGCAAGTCTGTTGTTGGGCAGAATAGGATAAAGGAGGGTTAGAAGAGGGAAGAGCCTACTAATTGTTATTTGGGAGATCATAGTAATAAGATGGGGTTTGGGATGAGTACAAGGAGAGATGGAGGAGGGAACAGTCTGTAGAAAGGGACTAGGGGGAGATCATGGCAGTAAAATGAGGTTTTAAAGAACAAGATCAACACATGCGGGTCATTATGAGTTTGGCGACTGGAAAAGGCTGTCTGCCAAACTCCCGCGGTCAGGTTACATCCAGTGCAATCCTTTACCTGCAGGCTCCATTAAGAGTTTCCCACTGGATCAGTGGGCGGCAACAACGTTTCCATCCGCAGGCCCAGCAGGAAACAGCCTACAACATTGACACCAGCTCATAATAGAGCCGGCGGCTATGCTGTAGTGCATAGGGTGCACCAGCACCTGTCGTGATTTTCACTGTCTGCAAAGCAGACGGGAAATTCACAACAGGGCTAGCCGGGGGGGGCCCTTGCACTGCCCCTACCAAGTGCATGGGCATTGCAGGGGCCTCCCCGGGCACCTTGCACCCTGTCTCTGCCAGCCTTTACATGGCGAGGCTACTGCCATGTAATCGCCGGTAGAGAAGGGACTCGTAATCCCCACAGCAGCGCTGCCCTGGAGGATTAGGACCACCAGCACTGCCAGACCCTCCAGTGGAAGAGAACTGGAGGTGGTGGCGGTCCGACCGTGGTGCAACCGCCACAGTCGTAATGTGGCTGTTGGACCGCCACATGGGCGGCAGTCCAACTGCCACCGTGGCCCTAGACGACTTAGGATCGCCAGGGTCGTAATAAGGCCCATTGTCTGAAATATGGTCCTCTTTTTTTATTCTGGTGGGGAAGACTAGATAATGGCAGTGTTACCAAATATTTATTTTTATTGATCTATGCTTCCAGTCAACCTCTCAAGTTTTTTTAATCATTTGACAGCCTTTTATCTAAGTTTATATGAAACAAAAGACCTTCCAGTGTTTCCCTTTGTAAACATAGGAAATCAAAAGCTAATGGAGGAGAACATTTCCCTTCCTTATGAATTATCATTTTGCTTTCATTCTCAAACAAATCTGGACTTCACGTTCAGATAATGTCCTTCTAAGTAACACCCATTTGACATAAAACAGAGCCTTTGTCAGTTTCACCCTTTGCTTTTATTCAAATTCATGTCACAAAGGCCAAAATCTTTTTCCTCACCTTTGTCAAATCATTCTAGTTAAGTAGCTAAAATATTTCTTTTACATAATTACTCAGAACCTCGACTACTATTATTTCCCCATATGGTATAACTCTAACATCAAAATCACCAATAACTCTCTGCAGTGGCAGGTTTGAGTGGATAGATGCTTTAAAATGTTGTACAATTACTTTTTGACAACCAGTTCATGTCATTTGAAGAAATACAACCTAAATGTATTATTCCTAAATCTTTTAGAAACATCCTTTCATTATATATTTTGAGGAAGTTGTAACGTCAGAACAATCAAATACTTTTTCCATAGAAGTTAAAGCTTCTTACCTATATAAAAGACTTACCAACTCTGTTTGGCCAAAAACTAAAGTTGAGCTACTATGGGGAAAAATACCCGAAAAATAATTTCTCTAATGCTTTACGGATACAAATCTGGGCTAAAATTCACTCAACCTTTAGTTCTGCAAGCACCATCCAAACATTATACTTTTTCTTTTTTACAACAGACCATGTTTAACTCTTTGTTCCCTTTATAAGATGAAGGGCAATACGTGATTTCTTACACGTATTTTTGACTGTTTCAAAGGCTAACTGTTGTGGAAATAAATGTTCCATATTGCCATAGAAATATGCCCAATTGATTAACTATTTAGTAATTTGCACATTTTTCTCGGGGATGCTTCTGATATTTGATCGAATAAATTTACAGGAAAATTTGCAGACCTCTTTTTTGCCATTGCTTTGCAAGTGATTACTTCTGATTGGAAGAACACAAAAACATTTTTTTCATTAAATGTTGGAATATGATTTGTCACAACCATAGAATGGATACAACTAATTTACTATCTTTTCAATTAGCCATTAATAGAGGCTTGTTATGGATGCCTTAGACTTCATTTCTATCCAAACGTTTTACTAATGAAAATACACTAGCTGAATTTTTGAAACCTACTTAAATATATTGTATTCTTATGTTATATTTAATCCTTTACAAGTATTACAATTTTTATATTGGTTATTTTTACTTGTAATGTTCAATACTATTTGATATCTAGTTTAACAATATGTAGAGATTTTACAGTTTTCTTTTTTTCCATTAGTTTATCTCCTTTTCTGCTTGTTAAAATGTTGGAAAATGTGGATTGCTTTATTTAGCAATCTTTTTAAATAGAGAACACAGATATAGTCATTATTTCTTTGTAGGAATGACTTTTGTTGTTTAAATTATTGTTTTCCATCTGTAGGTAAAATATCTCTATCTGTACCTTAGTTTCATTTCTATTGGCAATATTGTTTAATTAATATTTTTAATAATAAAGCATTGTTAAACTTAAAAAAAGGTGGAGGGATTGAGTCCTATGTCCATTCCCAGTAAAACGTACCTTAGTATCATAGGCTTCAAATTATAGACCATTGCTGCATGGTCTACAACCTACTTTCCCCATGCACAGTCTCTTTAATTTGAAACAAACCAAAATCACACGGAATTCTAGTGCAAAGGAAACACCCCTTGAAACAAATGAATGCCCCTGGTGCGTACAGAATTGCAGCAAATGTATTTGAAAGGATTTCTCTGTAAAACCAAAGCAGGCTAATGCAAAAAGACATTTATGCCCATTTTACATGTGGTTTTACACTACTGCACTTTCAGTAATAAGGCGCATACTGAGCTACAGCTCATACCAGCCAGTGGTTGTTAATCTCCACGGAGACATACAGGGCATAATTACATAAACAACATGAGCATTAGGCAATTTTGCCCTGGTGTTTACTCAATTGTGCACCATTGTTTGCACCAACTGACAAGTGTAAAACTGCATTTAGTCTAGATGACCAGTTCAAAAAAGGAAATTACGAATGACTGGGCCAGTGTCAATGTCAATAAGAAATTCCATTAGCATCAGAGCTACATTGTATGGCCCTGGTGCAATAGAGGTTATCTGACCCAAAGTATATTACAGTTAGTGGCAGTTAATAATTTTGGCTTTTTTATTCCAAGAATACTGAGTGCTCCAGCACATAACAAACAATAATGGATGTTAACATCCACAGCTGCATCAAACGTGCTATATTTAGTACTAGATTATACTCAGTATTAATCCACCAAAATGTACACTGCAAGAGCATATCCAATATCCAGCATCAACCTCTTCGGAAACATACAGTGTGCTTCAGCTACTTACAAATAATGATTAATGATTTTTGTGTAGAATTAAATATTCTTTGCATTTCTTTACACGCAATACTTATTTAATTCATTGACCACTTTCAACAATGAGGAGTTCTTGAGATCTCTTTAGAAAGGTTTTCACTTTACTAATCTGTGACCCTTTGCGTCTTATTTCAATATTTTCATTATCCTGGAAGTTGATGGACTTACTAAGGCAGAGGCTGGGCATTTAGGACCCTTCTCCCTTTCTTTCCCCCTGCTTTTCTTTGTAGACTTCACATCAAATATTCAATAACTTAATCAGAAATTAGAAAGAAAGCCATCCCAGCATCTGTCTCGGGAATAGTATTTATGGTGATCTGAAGTTATTCAAGTGCTATTAAACATGAAAATCCATTTCACTCAGGCCCCACTCAAGGATATGACTATCGACAGATGTCAACATGAATTCAAACGAGCAGCCTAAAGGTGACAAACCATTTGCACAGATCATTCATCAAATATAACCCCCTTTCTCTTTATGCGCTTCTACTGAATAATGCTGAATTGTGCTTTCCTCTCACTCCCTCCAACCCCCACTTCCTGGTCTCCAGAGAGTTCAAATCAGTGAAGTATGACTAACCACAATGCTGCATCGATTGGGAAAAACACAACAGAAGAAAATTCAAATCAATTTGTTTTTATTGATTCTTAGTTAACAAAAACTACTTAGACATTCAAGAATAACATATAGAAAATTAATGTAACTCTGTGCAAACCAACAAAAAGCTAAAAAAAAAAAAAGTCTTCTACAATTTGATTTACAATTTGATTTAATTACATACACTACACAAACTAGAATTCAGCAATGCACCATTAGAATTACAATATATGTTCCTTCCATACATCTAAAACAGTAATGGAACAAAACATTTTTGTTATATTTTGCTCCATTAAGCACAGACACATACAATGTTATTCTTTGTCTGAGCTCTGTGCTCCAGGTGGTTTGCTCTATCGGGGAATGCAGAAGTCAGGCAGTTGGATCTGGACCTTTGGATGACCAGCTGTGCTTTTAAATTGCTGTGCTGCATTCAATAATCACTACTTATTTCTACTGTCAAAGAAGTTTCTACAATTATTTCAACTGTACACGGAGATTTATTTATGGTGAAAAGTTGAAGAGGCATCCTGTCATTTGTGGGGCAGCATCAGAGCGGATCACCGCTTCTTTTAACCACGCTTATGGGAAACCTCTTTACCCAAAATCCACCAAGTCAAAGATAATCTCAAAGGGATTCCTTATAAGAACACTTTTGAGGGCAAACAAGATTAGTACTATTCCTGTTGCTCGCACCTCGTAACGCATCTTCACGTGATTTTCTCTCGTGACGTGCTGGGCTAATGCGACTTCCTGGACACGCAACCTGCTAGACACACAACACGTTCCTTCCTGCTCACGCCCAGCTTTACTATTTAAAATTAGTCGAGCCTTTTGTATACTGCGAGTCATCACATGTGTATGTGTGACATCACGCATGCATGTGAAGTCATCACTCATGCGTGGTGGCCATTTTGGAAGAAATATATTGCAATTACCACTGCGCTGAGGAAAGTACTGTACATCGTTACAATAATTTTCAAGAGACTTATTTGAACATCTATTTTGTGCACCACTGGTAGCATGTTTGATCAGTATATAAAATATTTCTCATTTAACTTGAATATTTTGGCACTTTTGGCTGCTCACGGAAAGTTTTCTTTTGACATTGTGTTACGGAATTCTGTGGTCACACTACCAAACTCTGCCTTCTGAGTTTAATTACTATTAACAGTCTTTGTAGGATTTCCTTTGCTAATAGTGTGTTAACATGCAATTTGACCCTCTGGCCAAGTTTTTGCAAACTAAAAGGGGGGCCTCCTATTTCTTGGATTAGATGGAAGGAGGAGTTCATCACTTACATGAAGACTATTGATGGTAATCGTATGGGAGCAAAAAGAAAAAAAAAATATTTTTACACTGCCTAGGTTCTGAAGGGCAAGTTGTCTTCAGGACATTATCTCAAGCTACACCCATTGAGGGACAAGGAGACATTGATGTGTAGAGAGAGGCATTGTTAAGGATGGAACTAAGATCCAAGCCCACCACTAGCACTGCTCTTAATAGATTCAAGTTTTACAATAGAGCACAAAAGGGAGGAGAATTTTTGATGAGTTTCTGACAGCTTTGAGAGGTTTCTCCATGAATTGCAACTTTTTGGCCATGGCGGACAAAATTATCAGAGACCAGATTATAGTGCATGTAAGAAATTAAAAAAAAAAGGGGCGACTATGGGTTATCGGTGACCCCAAATTACAGGACACTATAACTACTGCTAAGGTATTAGAACAGTCTGAAAAATGGATGTCAACTGTAAAAGAGATAAGTATACATGTAGTTAATGCAGAAGAAGTGTGTGTGGTTAAGCTATCGGATGAACATCGCACGGATAACTCAAGAACTCATAGTTTTGGTACCAATAGTAGTTCAGAGAAAAATGAAAGGAGAGGCATTTGTTACAGATGTGGTTGCACTGCACTTATAGCTTCTTATGTTTGGTGTCCTGCGTCAACAAGGAATGTAAGAAGTGTGGCCAGGTGGGACATTTTGCACGTGTGTGCAGGGAAATCAAAAGAACAGTAATAAAGTGCAAGGTAAAGTGCCATTCATGTCAGAAATGATTGATGTCAAGCCGACATGTGAATGTGAAAAGGTAAATTTTAGCAACTGTTGTACTGTTTTGTCTATTCAAGAGAGTGGAAGGATGTCACCTGAACAGGATGTAAAGAGGTATCTCTAATGTCTGGTTTGGGTATTAGGTGTAAGTTTGGAACTTATGATAGATTCAGGATCCCCTTGGAGTATAATTACAGGGCAATATTTCAAAGAAATATTTGATGGAATTTTAGACATGGGGAATTTGCAACTATCTGACATAATTGCTGAAGGTTTTGATAGTTCCTACGTAGCCATAGATAGATTTGTGGAGATCAGATTAGAATTTCAAGGAAGAAGCATCAACATTGTTATATGTGACTGTCAGGGGAGTCAATGTGTTAGGTTGGAGAGACCAGTGGAAATTAGGGATAATATGAAATCCCCGTAGTAGAGAGATTGTTTTGTTTTATGATGAATGGAATGAAGAGCAAGTGCTATCCATCAAACAGTGTGACGGAGAAAAAATGATTAAAGAGCATTATCCAGATGTACTTTCAGAGGGAGTAGGAAAACTAAGGGACTTTGTGCATAAGATTAGATTAAAGAAGGTTGCTGTTCTTGTGAAGCAAAAATTGAGGGAAGTGCCTATCAACATCAGAGAAGAATTGATCAGTACGTTGGACAAATCGGTTAAAGATGGTTAGTTGAGGAAACTGAATCTGGTGAGTGGGTTTCTGCCATTGTTTTAGTCCCTAAGGCTGACCACAAGTTGAGATTGTGTTGATCTAAGGGCACTTAATTCTAACATTCTGATTGATTTTCACCTGCTGCCTAATATCAACAAAATAGTCTTGACGTTAGAAGGAGCAAAAATGTTTTCCACTCTTGATATAAGATTTGCATGCCACCAAATTGAATTGTCTGGGGAATCCAAAGAATTGACTGCATACATCACACCGCAAGGATTATACCAATTCAACAGCATGCTTTTTGGATTAGCCTCTGCAGCTTCGGTATTTCAAAGAGCAATGTTTCATAAATTTAAAGATGTTGATAAATTTGTAAGGTGCTTCCAAGACGATATCTTAATTTACTCCAGCAATGAAGAAGAACACTTGCGGCATGATGGAAGTGATAGATTAAAAATGCAGGGGCTGCCTCCTAAAGGACATAAGCGCAAAATGTTTAGGAGCTCCGTTGATTATCAGGGTCACACTATATCAGGTGATGGGGTGGTTACAAAGAAATCTAATGCAGAAGCCATCCTTAATGTTCCTTCCCCTGTCAACAAAGAACAACTTCTTTCTTTTGTGGGTATGTGTGAGTACTACAGTAAATTTGTAGAATACTTTGCCACCAAAATGAAACCTTTAAGAGAACTGTTATGACAAAATGTTAAATATGAATGGACAGAAAGGCAACAAGTAACATTTAAAGGCGTGAAGATAGAGATAATAGAAGCCCCCACTTTGAAGCCATTCTGTGTAAAGAAGGAATGCATTATCACAGTTGATGCTAGCATGTAAGGAATAGGTGGTGTGTTATCTGAAGAGAGTGGCAGGGGTGAATGGAATGTTGCGTTTGAATCGTGCACATTAAATGAGACAGAAAGGACATATGCTGTTATTGAGAAAGAATTGGTTGCATGTGTGTGGGCCATAGAGCACTTCAGGAATTACATATTGGGTAGCAAATTTGTACTCCGAACAGATCATAAGCAGTTAGTCAATATTCTTTCCACTACATGTGTGTGGAATTCTACAGCGTGTATTGCTAGGCTTACGTCAATGTTGCAGGAGTATATGTTCAAGACAGAATTTGTCTCAGGAAAAAGAAATGGGACAACTCAATCAATCATTGTTTGTTAAGCACAACTACTCACCTGTGAGGGTCTCAAGGCGCTGAGAAGGGGGCGTGGAGGGTCCATCAGTGCGGTAGTTCTTAAAAATAGGCATGTCTACAAATAGCCATGTCTTCAGCTCTTTCTTGAAGTTGAGGACAGGTGTAGTCTGTCTGAGGTGGGGCGGTAGGGTGTTCCAGGCTGTGGTGGCGAAGTAAGAGAATGAGCGTTCCCGTTCTTGTTTTTCTGATGTGGGGTACTTCGGCAAGAGCGCACTGGGCTGAGCATAGGGTCTTATGGGGTACGTGGGAATTAAGTTGCCTGTTAGGTAGGCTGGTCCGGTGTCGTGGAGGGCTTTGTGTGCATGGGTGAGGATCTTGAAGGTGATTCTTTTCTCTATGGATAGCCAGTGTAGGGTGAGCAGGTGCTGGGAGATGTAACAGTGTTGAGGTAGGTCGATGATCAGTCTGGCGGCAGCGTTCTAGATGTTCTGTAGTTTGCGGGTGAGTTTCTTGTTGATCCCGGCGTAGAGCGCGTTTCCGTAGTCCAGTCTGCTGGTAACAAGGACTTGTGTGATGGTCTTTCTGTATTCGAGCGGGATCCATTTGAATGTCTTGTGTAGGAGGCGGAGGGTGCGGAAGCAGGTGCATGCGACTGAGTTGATTTGGAGGTCCATGTTTAGTTTGAAGTCCAGGATGATTCTGAGGTTGCAGGCTTGGTTTGTGGGGGTGGGCAGGCTTCCGAGGGTAGGGGTTGGGGGGGCCACCATGAGTCGTTCCACACCTCGGGTTGAGGGCCCATGATGAGTACCTCAGTTTTGTCTGCGTTGAGTTGAAGGCAGAAGCTTTTCATCCAGTTGGGAACTGCTCCCATGCCTTTGCAGAAGCTGTGTCTGGCTGTGTTGGGTTCGTTGGATAGGGAGAGGATGAGTTGGGTGTTGTCAGCGTAGGAGATGATGTTGAGTCCGTAGTTTCTGACAATGGTTGCTAGCGGGGCCATGTAGATGTTAAACAGCGTGGGGCTGAGGGAGGATCCCTGGGGAACTCTGCAGGTGGTAAGTGTGGGGTCCGAGAGGAAGGGGAGAAGTCTTACTTGTTGAGTTCTTCCAGAGAGGAAAGATCGGATCCAGTCGAGGGCCTTGTCTCTGATGCCAGCCTCGAGAAGTCTGCATATCAGGGTGTGGTGGGAGACTGTGTCGAAGGCCGCCGAGAGGTCGAGCATGATGAGGGCCACAGTCTCTCCCTTGTCAAGCAGGGAGCGGATGTCATCTGTTGCGGCTAGGAGGGCTGTTTCGGTGCTGTGTTTTTTTCTGAAGCCGGATTGGGAGGTGTCGAGGATGTGGTCTTCAATGAAAGTGGTGAATTGGCTGTTGATGGCTTTCTTTACGACGTTCGTGGGAAAAGGGAGCAGGGAGATGGGCCTGTAGTTCTTGAGGTCAGTGGGGTTCGCCGAGGGTTTCTTGAGGAGATGGTTGATCTCAGCATGTTTCCAGTCGTCTGGGAAGGAGGCGCCTTCTAGGGAGCAGTTGATCGTGAGGCGGAGCTTGGGGGCGATGGTTTCAGCGGCTCTGCTGAAGATGTGGTGGGGGCGTGGGTCTGTGGAGGCCCCGGAGTGTACAGTTCTCATTGTCTTCAGTGTATCTTTGGTTCCAGTTGGTGATCGTTGGTTTTTCGGTGTCGGGTTCAGGTGGAGGGTGTTCTGCACATAGGTTGTCCTCACTGAAGTTGTCGTAGATGGTCTTGATTTTGTGGTGGAAGTATGTTTTGAGTTTGTTGCAGAGATCTTGTGAGGGTGGGATGTCCGTTGCTTCGCTGTTGGGTTGGGCGAACTCCTTGATGATGCTAAAGAGTTCCTTGCTGTTGTGTGCGTGTGAGGAGATTCTTTCTTGTATTGCTTTCTTTCTGGCGCTTTTGATGAGATGGTGGTGTGCGGTGGTGGTGGCTCTGAAGTTGGTTTGGACTTCTGTAGATTTGGTGTTTCTCCAGATTTTCTCAAGGAATCAACATGTGCGACTGGATTCTCAGAGTTCTGCAGTGACCCAGCTGGCTTTCTTGGCGTGGGTGCTGTTCTTTTTGAGGGGAACTATGGTGTTGGCGCAGTCGGCGATCCATTTGTAAAAGGTGGGGGCTGCTATGTTCGGGCCGTTGTGTGTGATGGGGGGGGCGGAGTTGGCGAGGGTGGCGGTGAGCTGGTCGTCGGTGATTCTTCCACAGCTTCTACGAGATGGTTGGTGTTGGGGTCTGAGGATGGTGGATGTGTTGAAGGTGAAATGGTTGTAGCGATGGTCTGTCCATGGAAGTTCGGAGGTGTGGCTGAAGGTGACAGAGGTTCCTGGTGTGAAGATGGGGTCGAGGGTGGGTCCTGCTGAATGCATTGGTTCCATCACAATCTGGCCTGGGTGGACGGTAGATGAGGGTTCCCCTGAGGGTGGATATTGGACTTGTCTGAAGTTTGAAGTGAAGGTGGTCCATCAGGCTTATGGGGTCTTCGGATTGTGTACTCAGTCGGATGTTAGACTTGAGGATGGTGGCAATTCCCCCCCCCCTCCCCGCGGTGGCTGGGGCAGTCTTTCTGTGTGATCTTCTATCCTTGGGCCTTAGGGAATGGCTATGGCAATGTCTGGGCCAGAGGTGGTGTTGGTCCAGGTTTCAGTGAGGGGTGCTGTCAAGGAGGTCCCTGATTTTGGTAGCGTGTTTGTGGAGGGAGCGGACGTTGAAGAGGATGCATTTCAGGATCTTCAGTGTGGGTATGTTGTTGCGGGTGGGTTGTGCCGTGTTGAAGGTCTTGGTGGTGGTGTAGGATTGGCGGCAGCGGAGGCAGCTGAAGGGTCCATGGGTGTTGGCCAGTGATGAGGGCTTGAGGTTGTTGTTGCATCCTGGGTTGAGTGCGTGGAGTGCTGCTGGCGTGTAGAGGTGGCAGGGGGGTTGTCCAGGTGTCCTGGTGCTAATCAGGCACGGGCGCAGATGTGCTTGCCTCAGGGGCACCCGCTGCGTGTGACTGCCATTAAGTAGGGAGAGGGGGGAGAAGAGGACAGCCGGGAGCCAGGAACGGGAAAAACAATGCGAAAAGGGGGATGGGGCCTCAGGGGCAGCAGCGGAGGCAGAGAGAGGGAAGAGTGAAAATTGGAAGAAAGCTTGAAAGAGAAATGAGAGAGAATGCGAGAAAAATAGGAAAATTAGAGTAAAAAGCACAGAAAAAGAGGAATAAGATAGAAAAAAGCACAGGAAGCGCAAGGGCACAATACAGCAAGCAGAAAAGCACAAAAGGGAGAAGAAACAGAAAAAGAGGCCGAGGGACGGTGGGCAGCCTAGCAGAAGAGCAAAGCTCTCCCACTAGACACCAGCGATGAGGTGCAGGCAGGAGCCTGTGGGTTAAAGAGGGCCTCGAACTTCTGCCCAGGGTCAGAGTTCAACAGACACGGGCTGCACTTACTGAAGGAGCTACACCGAGGCAGAACAGTTCACTGACCAGGTTAGTGGGGTTTCTCTTCCTACCGCGCAGTGGCTGCCATTAAGTAGGGAGGGGGGAGGAGAGGACACCTGGGAGGCAGGAGTGAGAAAAATGGTGCAAAGAGGGGGGCGGGGCTGGAGGGCGGCAGGGAGAGGGAAGAGTAATAGTTGGGAAAAGCGTGAAAGAAAGAAATGAGGGAGAATGCGAGAAAAACAGGAAAATGAGAGCAAAAAGTACAGAAAAAGAGGAATAAGATAGAAAAAAGCACAGAAAGCGCAAGGGCACATTACAGCAAGCAGAAAAGCACAAAAGGGAGAAGACAGAAAAGGAGGCCGAGGGCCAGTGGGCAGCCTAGCAGAAGAGCAAAGCTCTCCCACTGGACACCAGGGATGAGGCGAATGCAGGAGTCTGCGGGTGGAGGAAGGCCTCGAACTTCTGACCGGGGTCAGAGTTTAACAGACATGGGCTTCACTTACTGGAGGAGCTACAAGGAGGCAGAGCAGTTCACTGACAGCTGATTTCTTGTGAGATTGCCATGCCAAGATGTTGTAGGAGAGAATGATTGCAGTGAGTGTGAAATAATTGCCATCATAGAGGATATGGTAAATAAGGAATTTAAGAAGATTTCAGAGGACAATTGGAAGAAGTTGGAAATAGATGATGTGTGGCAGGCTACCAGGAAGTGTATATTGGAGGGATGGCCCAGACATAGAGAAGTAAAATCTGAGTGGTTACCCATGTACAAAGTGGCACATAATTTAGAGTTGGAAAGGGATTTACTGTTTACGGGAGGAAAATGTGTTCCTCCTGAAGGAGCACAAGAGGTAATTCTCAAGCTGCCCCACAGGGAATATCCTGGCATGTCTGCTATGAAAAGGTTGGTAACGAATTGCTTTTAGTCACCAGGTTTAGACAGGATTATACAGAAGACTGTCGGAGAGTGTGAAGTTTGTGCATGGAGTGAGAAGATGTTAAATGTCAATACTGCACCCTTGAAGAACGTAGAGTGGCTAAAGTTTCCTCGGAGTTGCATTTTACATTTGTGGACCATTTAGTTTTTTGCCTATGGATTGTCGCTCTGCATTAGTCATGATAGATTATCATTCCAAGTGGCTAAAAGTGAAATTAGTGTCATAGCTTAGCACCAATATTGTCATTGAATTTATCAAAGAAGTGTTCATCAAGGAAGGATGCCCTTCGGTATTGTTGACAGACAATGATGTCCAATTGACTTTTATCGAGATGGAGTAATTTCTTAAGCATTGTGGTATTAAACATGTTACTACTGCATTGTATGAACCACATGAGAATGCTCAAGTGGAAAAGTTTAACCGGGTATTAAAAGTATATTTTGGGAGCACATAAACAAGGAGGGACTGGAAGAATGTGTTGAGGCAAAAGGTATAGATGTATTGTCTAACTCCAAACACTGTCACAGAAGTGAGTCCATTCAAGTTGCTCAAAGGTAGGAATCCTACATCCAGTTTATGTCTATGGTGGTTCAAGGCAAAGTGACAAAGAGATTATGTGATGTATGATTTGGAAGAAATATCAAAGAGAGTGAAAGGAAAACAGAATAAATCCAAAAGGTGGTATGATGCCAAGTGGAAAGTGAAAACTCCTAACATCAAAGTTGAAGATTGGGTAAGAATTCTAAAACATGGTCTTATTTACAAACGTTTCTCCAAATTCAGCAAAGTCATGAAAGTACACAAAATATTCACAAATTACTTTGTGACTCAGGATGGCATGGTCTGAAATGTGAAATGAGTAGCCAAATGTTCGGAAACAAGTTGCAGGTCCTATGAGAGGAATGATAAGAAAAACATGGAACAAAGTGAGGGTGGTAATGAAGGGGGGTTAATGATAATGGGTAGTAATTCCCACTCTGAAGACCTGTAGAGTGAGAATCATAGAGTAGATGATAGTGTGGGAACAAGTGATGAAAGTGTTGGAAGGGAATTAGTGGTGTCAAGAGTAAACGAGCATTTTCAATGCAACGGGTCTCGCATTTGTTCAAGTTAGAGCTATTAGGATTGTAAAGCAAAGGAAAAACGCAGCGCGATCGCGCTATGGAAAATGCAGCGCGATCGCGCTGCATGGAAAATAAACAGATAAAGTAGTCCGGACTCCAGGCTGAAAACATTGAGCCTCATATGTTTTTAGTCCTTTACCGGTGCTGTGTAGGTGGGCTGAACATCGGAAAAGGCATGACTTATGCATGCCTTTCACAAATGAAAGCAAGTAGATTTTAAAAGGCAAGCCCACAAACCAATGTAAGTGACTTTCGTGGCATCTACGTGGTTTCAAGCCCAAAGAGAGATTACAGAATGGACGGAGCACTTTGTGTTCGCCCATAAAAAGGGAGAGCAGACTCAGACCACTGCCAAAAAGGTTTCCTGAATTTGTTAAATAGGTTTATTTGGCTTAAGTTATCTGTAATATCAGAATTTTTGCATTTTGCCTTATCTATGTTTTGTTATTGGAGGGGAAGAACTGTTATATTTTGTTCCACTAAGCACAGACACATGCAATGTTATTGTTTGTCTGAGTTATGTGGTCCAGGTGGTTTGTTCCATCTTGGAATGCAGAAGTCAGGCAGTTGGACCTGGACCTTGGGATGACCAGCTGTTTTTTTATGTTGCTGTGCTGCATTCAATAAACCACTACTTATTTTTACTATCAAAACAGTTAATACAAGTATTTTAACTGTATACAAAGATTCAATAATTTGCAATCTCAATTTGCTATATAATTCACCTTTTTGTATAAAATATTGTATACTGTTGTGTACACCTATCCCTTTATGTCTTCATGACATTTGCTCTGGTAAAATACAATCATTGTCAATAGTGGTAGGAGGTATGGCAAAAGGGCTTCATCACCTATTCCTGGAGTAAGTTAAGAGTGGGCAGAACAATAAACCTTAACACAACATAGTGATAGGGCATTAGCTCCAGAATGAGAATGAAGAATGACAATTAATTATATTTTACACTGTAGTGGGCAACAAATTGAAGATATGTACATGTTTAATGGGTTATTATTTGACCATTTTCATGAAGTCTCTACTTGCCACAACTTAAGTCCATTCCATATTTTGATCAAAACCTGCTTATTTCAGTCTTCTTTTGGATGAAATATCAAGTGCTAATCACCAAACAAGCGCCTCCAACACTGGAATTGCATATTGTGTTGTTATGGTAGTATATAGGGCTGCGAAACACTAATTAGGTCACTTGGTGCTATTTATTCCATATAACCAGAATATGCCACATGAATGTGTAAATGGGCTTCAACATGTGCAGGAAAATCTAAATCTACTGTTTAAATCACCATGTTTTGAGAACCCTGTGGCATTCAAAATAATCTTGATCTGAATACCAGGCAAAGTTCTCCTTCATTACCTGAATGTCTGGACATTTGAAATCTTTGCCCTCAAACCAAGCTCAATGAAATGGAGGAAACCCAATAGTCCACTTTCTGAGGATCTCAGGCCCAGAGATGAATATTAGTTAGCTAATTTGATTCGTAAGAATGAGGGTCTGTCGTTAATGAAACAGCTATGTATTTTGGAGAGGTTACACTAGAATATGTTTCTACATTAGCAACCAGTGGAGAGAACATGCAAAACATGACCACATGCCCTGATTTTAAGGAAAGTCCTAAGAGCCATGGCCTGTCTTTTCTGAAGACTTGAAATGTCTGGTTTTTGGAAACCCAGGTAAACAGCACTTCAATGGTCCATATCCATGGCAAGATTTGATAGGCAGAGGAGAAGGTGGAACTCCAAAGTAGATTCTCTTTGAAGGAAAATACAAACATTAAGAATAGTCCTGAACCACAGGGCCAGGCAAAGATCAGAATTCACTGTGATGCCCAAATTCTACACTAATGTGACTGACAAAGGACACTGTCTGATGTAGGATAACTGAATTAGCTGGGGACAGGAGTATCTATGACTTGACTAGTTTCATTTTTTTTGTTAGATCTAGTTGTTTCTCACAATCCTGAACTGTTTTAAGGTGTTTGTGAAATCGTTGGAAACCTGAATTTCAGTAGGCATCAGAAGGAAGACAATAAGAAATTAACAATTTAAAAGCGATAAATTAAATCTGGAGCCTTCTTCAAAAAAGTCTGTAGCATCTTGAAATTCAAAAGAAATATACTTCAAACCAGTTATCAGGGCTTATTCATCATTGTTACTTATATACAGTGCTTGAAATGGAAAAATTAAAGTGCAGGTACTCCGTGCCAGAGTACCTGCTTGTGTCTGAGAAGTGCCGGTACTCTCCAATTAAAAGTAATACGTTAAAGCACTGATGACCCTTTGCCCAAGTGCAACAATTCCAATCAAGTGTTAGGCTATGGTCGAGCAAGCACATAGAGCTGTGTAAAAGTTTTGAACCCAAAGAAATCTATATAACAAGTGTAAAGACAGCACTTTCAGTAAAAGTATGTCAATAAATCGTCTGTACTTAATAAAAATCTACAAACCAGAAATTAGCCAAATCTCTTAGTTTCTGTTGTTAAAGAAGAAAAAAATATAAATATAAAACTACTCACCATTTTTGTCAGCTCTTCTGAAAATCTATAATTAAAAATAGAGATAATTAATAACTGTCATTTCACACCAAGCAATGCTTCTACCTTTATTATTACATGCTTCTTTAGACAACATTTTATATTTTTAATTGTAATATTTCGTTCTTGTGAAGTATGGCTAAAAATTATGAATGAACGAAAGAACGAAATTGCCATTTTGTTTTTACAAAAAGTATGCACACTTTGTGAAATCCATGTCGTCTGTCGTCAGAACGAAAACTGTATCTGAGGGCATACCTCAAGTACTAAAGTCAATTGCAGTACTGCAGAAGACAAGCTCAAGCTGAAAATGTCTTGCAGTCTTGACAGAAATCAGTTCTACAGCTCCTCCAACAGACATTTACTCAAGCCAACCTCCCGTGGGTGAAAAATATGTGAAAATGTGCAACATGAAATGGGGGGAACAGTTTTGAAGTATTCAACTAGCACTTAAAAAAATAGTTATGCAAGATTCAGGACGCATAATACAAAATTGTGTCTGGGCCTGACTGAACGTTATGATTCTCACTATGAAAATGCTTAATGAACACACATGCTTACACATACACACACAATCGCACATACACTTTCTCTCTCACATAAGCACACATATGCACTCAACATACATTTAAGCACATTTTTTAATCTCTGCTGCCTGGGAGGGTCATAATCCGGCTAATTGGATTCCATTCCTTTATTACACTAACAGTGAATAATATATTCGCCATTAGTGTAGAAAAACATCGACAAAAAACAAGGGGATTGGGGCCTTATCTGATGTCTTTAAAGACCAGCTGCCACTGTGACCTTGCACTGATTCGGTACCTCTTAAGCTAGGGGCAAGCCAGGAGTTGCAGCTGAGACCCCTGGTGACCTCTAAATGACGTCCATGCAGATTCCGAACAGGATGTAAAATTACCAGTTCTCACACTGCTCTGGTAGTGATACCTGTGCGCCTGATCCAGAAGGACTAAGAGGCTACTTCAGTCTTGTAATTCAAGTCCTCAAATATGGCAATAGACAGACAGCGAATCCTTGATAATATTAATTATGGATGTATATGAAGTATTACTACCTCAGCTATCGCTTCATCAGCATGCCACATAGACACTACTACCTTGGCATATCCAACATAAACCTCATGGACTTTTGATGAAGCAGTACCACTACATTGTCTAAACAACTACTACCCTCACCCTATTCCTAACTGTAGCCTTAACCCATCATAATTGAATAGATGTGGTGGTGTCTGTGTAATGCTAAGTTCCTGTGGTGTAGCCAATAAAGTCCTGGGCCATCTCTGCAGTGCAAGGGTTGTCCAGTTAGGTGATAAGGAGCTATTAAATATAACCTGCAAGGCTCACTAAAGTGAGTGTATGGCTTCAGTTGAGCTTCTACTGGTCAGGAAACCCAGGAGCTCATCTTCTTCTCTATATCTGGCCAACAAAAGAAGAGAAATTATATAGCTATGTCATGAACACCCGCCCACCAACTCAGAAGAGCCTTATTTTAACCTCATAAGATGCTGCAGCGATGCCACTTACATATGTTGCCAGTTCCCACTACTTTTAAAGTAAATTTATAAAACCATAATTGAGATGGTAAAAATATTTTTTTCCAGACTTGGATGAGATGAATGTCCCAAATCCATATGATGGCAGGAGAAGAACTGTTTGTACTGTTTTTTGTTAAGTGAAACATTCACCCAAGACTCAGCCTCTTGGTGCTGCATATCTACACACTACAGCAGCTCACCTAAATGTAATTACATTTACCATTCGATCCAGAGGAGCTCTAGAAGAAAAAAAAATGCATGGTTTCAATTCTTACAGAATTTATGGTGGCCAATTTCTTGATTGATCCCCTTGTACCCAAGAAATTGGGTTATTAGTTGTAAATTATATGACTCTCACACTATTAATATCTCTGCAATTATCTTTTTACTGGGAACCAAATATTCGATTATATAACTTCACTGTCCCAAGGTAGCAGAGCAGTCCAAGGCATACAGCTCAGGGAAGGTGGTGTAGGCTAGTAACCCCTACCCAATGGTACACAAAATCAACACTCAAATAATTGTCCAGTCAGTGATTTGTTTAAAAAAAGTAAAAGTACTTTTATGATACACATGGCTATTTACTATGCATTAAATTGCAAATATGCACTTCTGATGACACTTCATATGACGTTACCCCTAGTGAGTCATGCACCTTTTAATCACAGTACCCTCTACCTATACCAAATGCAACATCACAATATAAGGGAGTGCCATTATGAATAGGTAATCCTACTGGCTTTGTCAGAGTGACACCACATTAGTATAAGTAGCCACATGTTATAATGTACCCCTGCAATGCCATCAAAGTCAATGAGGAAAGTAACAATATGCAATGCATCTTATGACCCACCACTAAAATGAACTGTTAAAGCCTTGTATTGTCTATCAGCCATATTACCAATAAAGCATTCAATTGAATTACATGGTGCTCAGAGTCTTTCTTTTATTCTCATCAGGCCACAAATGCAGCCTTAGGACTGCCTACTCGAAGTCCCTGTCATCCTGTGCATATGTACAACAAGCATTTGAAATGTAATGGGTCTCGCGTTTGCTCGAGTTAAAGCTATTAGCATTGTAAACTGCTAACCGGACTTTTCTTGCCACATACACTGAAAACGAAAGTAAAACAGTTTCACATAAGCGAGCCGACGGCCACCATGAGCGCAAATCGGACACACAAAAGGAAACCGAAGTTCTCTTGCCGTGAAACGTACCGGCAAAAGTGCAACATTTCCATGTAACTGGCAAAAGTGTAAATATCCATGTAACAGGGCTGATGTCATGCAAAGCGCTAGACTACTGCCCAGTAAGATAGCGCTGCCTATGAAATAAAGAGAAAAAGTAGTCCAGAAGCCATACCGAAAACATGGAGCCTCATAAGTTTTCAGTAGTTGGCCGGTGCACTTGAGGCAGGCTAAACACTGGAAAAGGCATGACGTATGCATGCCTTTCACTAATTAAAAGGCATGGCTACGAACCAACCAAACTGACGGGCATGACATGAGGGTGGTTAAAAGCCCACAGAGAAATTACACAAGGGGAGGAGCGCTTTGCAATCGACCCTGAAAATAGAGGCTCAAGAAAAGCTTCAGAACAGCTTCTCCCGGTCATGTATCATGTGACCTGGGAGACCTAGAATGAGGGTGTTTCTGCACTTCTGACACCACCTCACACAATAAATAAATACATTGGTGGTGCCCCTGCCGTTCATGGGGGCACCTCAAGGAGCAAGTAGGCCAGTCAAGGAGCACCCCCAGAACATTGCGGAATTTTCCTTGCCTATAAGCAGTCAATATTTTATAAGCAGGCTTCTTTGCTCTGTTTCTCTCTTGTACTTCTCTTTAACTCTTTTTCTATTTTTTTCTCCCAATTTACTGCTGCCTCGGGCTGTGCTGTCCTTGGAACCGGGTGCCCCAGCCTGTTTGACGGAGCACCCAGTGTGAATCCAAGGTTGGGGAACACTCGGGGAGCCCACTACCACATGACCCTGCCACCTCCCACTGCAGCACAGCTAATGTGTGCTGCACGGAGCTAACACATTCTCTTCTCTGTTTTGCCGCATGACGAGCACACCTGCTGTTCTTGCCTCCTGCCAGGGGGCTATAACTTGTTTCTCAGCACTTGTTCATGCACTTCCAATTTTTAGCCAAAAGTTAGATTAACTTCATTTAAGAACTGTTTTAATCTTAACTATAAATTGTGTCTATTGACTTTGAATTGTGTTTAACCATCAGTTACAGGCCAATGATTAGGGGAATCACACTGAGCACACATACTTTTTATGTTTTTTTTGCACATCTAGAGGTGCCATTTTTGGATGCACACTAGTTGTTCTGGCAGGTCCTCCTTAAATGAAGGACACAGCTTGGATGTACCGCCCAGTCAGACTCCACACCGTTAGCTCCTGCTGCAGGGGTGTGTAACTTGTTTCTCAGTGCTTGTTCATGCACTTGCAATTTTTATACAAAATTTGTAACTTCCAAATGTTCTTTTAACTCCATTTAAAAAACTGTTTTACCTTTGAATCTGAATTGTGCCTGTTGAATTCGAATTGTATTTAAACACCAACTGGGGGCCACTGATTAGGGAATCACACTGAGCACATGCAATTTGTACTCTTCTTTTTGCACAACTAGAGCTGCCATTTTTGGACATGCTCTTGTTCAGGCCCGTCTTCCTTAAATGAAGGATGCAGCGTGGACATGCAGCAGATGCACGCAGCGGTCGCAACAAAGGCAAGCCCGACTGCACCCGTCCATGCCCTTCCGGGACAATGGGCCTGGTTCTCTGCCCATCACCTTCCAAATAAGATAACTTATTGCCCTGGCCAACTGCGAGTGTTACCTTATCTGATTCCTGTCTGCACTCTATTGACCTCAGCCAATGCACATGGTCTTGTGATAGTTGCAGACTCTCTCTCCAGTCTGGTTTGAGTCAGCCCTGAATGACACCCTTCACCAATAGTTTGGAGCTTGTTTTTAGTTAACTGTCGCTCCCTGGCGGCCCACAAGCTGGACAGTTTTTGTTTCCTAACAGAGTCAAAACCGGATATGTTGTTCCTCACTGAGACTTGGCTGCATGAGGATTCCAGCCCTGATATCATCCAAGACCTGCCCCCCCCCAGCGACTGTATCACCAGGTTAGACCAGCCGGGCAATGGAGGTGTTGGGATAACCATTATATATAGAGAAATGCTAATTGCTAAAGTGTTCATACTCCCCTCTTGATATTCAGAATTGTGAGAGTCTGCTTTTATTTCTGACACTAAGCCCCACTTTCACTCTCTCTGGAATCCTTTTGTATGGACCACGGGTCCCTATGTTCACTTTCTACAGGCCCTCTCTGAAGTGGCCACCAGCCTAGCCATAGATAGGACCAACTTCACTCTGCTTGGTGACTTTGATCTACATATGGATGACACTAACAATTTTGCCTCAAAAGACCCCTTACATGACCTTGGCTCCCTAGAGCTAATGCAATTGGTGGGTGGCCAGAGTCACAAGAAATGGTATACTATTGACCTTGTATTTAGCAATATTTCCAAACTCCAGGTCAAGATACCCTTACTTTTAAACTGGACAGACCAATTCCTACTCATCATCACCTTACACCTCTTCTCCCACATGTCCCCCTTTCTCCGGTCAGTCAGCTGGAATGATGCTGGACCAAACTGAACTTTGATACTGGGCCAGGTGCCCTGGAGGAAGTCAGACCCCATCAACCTGATCAAATAACCCTGCCCACTCGCAGGTTTAATGAGTGGATCACTAACTCATTGGACACTGTCTTACCGGCAAGATGGCATAAATATGCGCAGCAAAGCAAAAAATCCCCTTGGTTCAACACCCATCTAATGGCCCTGAAAAAGGAGTGTTAATTTTTGGAGTTAAGCTGGAGACGGTCCTATGAAGAGACAAGCAAATTAAAGTATAGGAAAGCTGTTTTATCATGCTGAAACAAAGGTGTCCCAACCCTCTTACTTCTCCACAAAAATTGAAAACGATTCTAACTACTCTAAAGAGATTCAGATCCTCAAAGGAATCACAAAGCCTAAACTATCCAGCTCTACTCTGGAAGCCTCTGTAAAGCATCATAATAACCTCACAGTCTTCTTCCAAAAGAAGATAATGGATACTTACTCCTCTTTCCCTGGGATGTCTAATATGGCTGACTCTCCATCCAGAAAGCCCCCTTTAGATCAACCAGAAAGCAATCTTATGGCCTTCCCCAATTTCACCTTGAGTCTTTTAACAGACCTTTTGAAAACAGTAAAATCAGGTTCTCCATTAGACCCTGCCCCCCTTCGCATCCCCCACAAAGGGTCTGAATGAATTGCCCTTGCTCTGAGAGACCTGCTAAATCTTTGTCTTTCTCTTACTAGTGGGCAGGCCCCACTCAATGGAAGCATGCAATAGTCAAACCACTTTAAAAAACAAAAAAACAAAAAAACTCCCCTCTGACTGAGCAAATGCAGGCTGGTACCTCTATTACGAGGAATCCCCACACTCCTGGAAAAACATATTAATAAATACCTCTCTACCTTCCTTGATTACAATGAAGTCCTTCACCTCATCCAAACGGGGTTCCGACCACAGCACAGAAATAATTTTGCTGGCTGTGGTTGAAAAACGACCTCTGGATCAAGGAGGCTTAGCAGCCATTATTCTTTTCTATCTCAATGCAGCCTTCAGTACGGTAGATCACTCTACACTTAGTAGGAGAGTATCAAATGTAGGTATCGAGGTCAGAGCATCAACATGGCTTTCTCCATTTTGGAGAAGAGGACAGTCCAGGTTCTAGACCAGTCCTGCTTCTCTGCCAGTCTTCTTGTTAGCAGTGGGTTACTTCAGGTGTCCTACCTAATTGCTACCCTTTTTGACCTTTATATGTACCCCCTGGCTGAAACTGTCCATTTATTTGAGCTTTAACTGGTTTCTTATGCTGATTACATCAAGCTGGTAATGTCAATCTTCTCTGACACCAGCTTAAGCCACCTACCACTGACCCCATGCCTTCAGAAGGTAGCCAGATGGATGGCTAACTGCTGATTAAAATTCAACAAAGTCAAAACTGAAAGTATGCTACTGGGCAACGACCTCAGTAAATTTGTCCTGCCTCCCATGCTGGACTGCCTGAGTAGGCTTTCTAGCCCAAAATGCTTAATAAAGAGCCTCAGGATGTGGCTGGCCTCTAGCCTCATGATGGCTAGAGTCCAACCGCTGACAGCTGCTTTGGCATCCTGAGACAGCTGAGAAAGGCCCTCAATTGCCTCCTTTTCACAGCCAGATGATTGATTGTTCAGGCCCATGTCTTATTGTGCCTGGACAACGGGAACGCCCTGTACTTTGGCTTGCCCCAATATGTGGTTAGAAAGTTGTAGGTTGTCCAGAGACCTGCTGCCCGGCTCCTTATGAACATCCTGAGACACAAGTCTGCCAAAAAGGCTCTGGTAGAACTACACTGGCTGCTTGTGGAACAATAAGGGCAATTTAAGACCTCATGCATTATGGACAGAGCTCTCAAGAAAGGCCCATTTTTGTTAAGATCTCTAGCCTCCCCATATATACCTGGGAAGCTCCTCAAATCTTCCTTGGCACATTTGTTGAATGACTCTAAGATCCGGAGATACCGATGGGGGGCTATTCAATGGAAAATTTTGCTCCCTAACTCTGGAACATCCTACCCTCAGAGTTAGGCCAATTGGAGCATGAACTTTCTTGCTGTAAAGCCCTGAAAATTTGGCTGCTTAGGAACTAATCTTCCACTCTGTGGTGATCTGATGACCTGCAAATTCGGTTCTAGTGCTAGGAGGCCTTCGGGTACCCATGCGCTCTACAAGAACTCTAGACTACACTCGACTGACCAGAGTGGGGTAGTGTGTTTCTCTGCTGCCTCTTCTCCTCTATGTCCAGGGAATGGGGACCCTGTGGCAACTGTGTTTCGTTCATGCCATGGGGGTTTGGGTGTCGGGGGCCAACAGTGTGCTTTGGGAGGGGCCCGTATGCACACTTCCTCCCCATAAAAAATAAACTTACATTGCTGCCCCAACCCCTGGACCCACCTCTAAGGAATTCCTTGAGATTGCAGGGAAGTGCCACGACTTTCGTTCTCTGCTTGATTCCCCGGGGTCTCCGGAACATTAAAATATGGAAAGCATGAACAGCATTAAATAAAAGGAATATGCAACTGTGATTCCCTGAATATTTGTAAGCAAATGCCCAAGTCTTTGGTGAAGGCAAGTTAACACTGTGCCAATGTAGAAGAGGTTTTGGTGATGAAATGGGTGAAGTACACCTTAGACAACTATTCTGTCTGTTCATTTTAAGTTAAAAATGATTCATTTGATTTTGAAAACTAAAGCATGAAACATAACATACCCATTTAGTATATTATTGTACCCATATAGTATAGTAATGCAATAAAATAAGTTATGATCACAATGTTTACAACGGATTATTAAGTCCAGGAATACAACTAAAGTTAAGATAGCTGAAAAAACTAGATTTAGGAATTTATATCGATGTTGTCTATTCACAACTACCCATCTGATATAGAAATTAGGTTGCTGTTTGTTTTTAAGTTTTATACTGACACCCAGTGCAACAAATGAGAGGGCTCCAACCGGATCTCGAATCTGGCAGCTTTAATTAAGCAAGGTCCGTGTCCGTCAGTGATGAATGCATGCTGAATTTGTCCCACTGTAATTTGCCAACACCAGAGCACATTCACCAGCATCTACTCATTGTATGTTTTTTCATCTAAAGCATCAATTTGCAGGGACAAGGGCATTTTTTGTTTTCACTACCAGCTGGGCCCAACAAAAAGATCTCACTTAAAGGGCCCTCTGCCTTCTTTTGTTTGTGAATCTTAATGGCTGGGAGCTACCTGAAAACAAACTCTTCCATGCCAATGCAGAGGAGGGATACAAAGGTTCTCAGCTTGTCACCACTCCATAATCACTTAAGGAAACAATAATTTTGATGCACATTTATGACTTTGTTCAATCCCTGCATGTACAATATAGGGGTATAGGAGATATGCATGCACTGAAAGATTGCCAGGTATTTTTGTCTGTGTAATAATTTAAAAACACTCATTTATTTTCTTATTTAATGTCTTTTTATAGCACTACCAACTCTACTGTAGGATATCAGAGTACTTTGCAGAACACAGATTATACAGAGACTGTAATTCGTGCAAGGTCAGTTTTAAAACGTCAGGGTTTAAAAAGTAACACAGTGTTTGGTGTTGCCTGTAACAAAAGGAATTTTTACAACTCAAAGGAGCCCTTTTAAACAAACTTAAAATAACTAACAAAAGATTCAGAAAAAACAATAAGGTTTTAAGTCTATGCCTTACAAATTGGACGCAGTTCCTAGATTCAACTTCATAGACCATTGTGCTATTTTAGAAGGACTGCTACTTATGAACTGCAAGAAGCAAAACGATCTCTGTGACAAACGCAGTAGTCACTGAGTTATCTGCATAAAATGCAAATCTGTCATCTGCATGTTACATGTTGTGCAGGCATATTAACACTCTGTACTACTTTATGATGTCAAAACCTTGAGTAGACAAAAAACAGCTGCCTCTAGGAAGTTTTTAGAAATGGAGTCTCTGGTTGGCAGTCAGTTTGCACTCTATCCAAGTAGGGACCCCCACTCCAGTCAGGGTGAAGGAGATACACAGCTCAGATAACCCCTGCTCACCCCCTTGGCAGCTTAGCACAAACAGTCAGGTTTATCGCAGAGGCAAAGTGTAAAGTATGTGTACCAACACACACAGTAACACAGTGAAAACACAACAAAAACACTCCACACCAGTTTAGACAAATAGCCAATATTTATCTGAGTAAAGCGAGACCAAAATGTCAACAATCCAACATACACAAGTAAAGTTATGAGTTTTCAAAGATTAAACTTGAACATAGTGATTAGAAACACAAATACTTCAATTTGGGGTTATCACAGCATTGTGACGGAGTCATTGACAACAATCCAACGCTAATGGCATTGGTCACTGAGTCACATGGGCCCCCAGGTACAGTACCTTTTGAAAGTGAGGAAACAAGCTGGTGCACAGACTCGGGAAAGCGAGTCATCACTGGATCCAGTGAGGTGTTGGTTCCAATGCGGCAGAGCAGTGGAGTGGAGGTGTCAGTGCGAAGCATCAGATCCTTGCTCTGTAGCAGTGGAGATGAGGCAGCAGCAGTGCGAAGCATCGGTTCCTTACGCTCAGGCGCGGTTGATGTCCGGCTGGTCAAGACGCTGTGGGTTGCCCTCACTGGGTTGTGGTCACACCACAGGGCTGCAGGCGCCACGGTGGAGTTGGGTGTCAAGGACATCTGCGACAGAGCAATTGTGACTCACAAAGTCACAGGACATCAGCGGGGCTGCGGCAGAGTTAGGATGTCGATGTCAGTCAGGGTCATTGCACTCCAGCGGGGACCACTGCTTCGGTTGCAGGCGGCGTTGCAGGGTCAGGCAGCAGCGTTAGTCCGGGCATCGACCTGCATCGGTGCACTTGTTTTTTCTTGGCTTTCCACCAGCTTTCACTTGCAAGGGCCCAGAAACTGAAACAGACACCAACTGTTGAGTTAGGGTCCACAGCAAGTAAACACAGAGGCTGGTAGGTGAAGTCTTTGCTGTCCATAAGACTTCTTAACAGGAGGCACACTCAGTCTAAGCCCTTGGAGAAACTTCACAAGCAGGATACACACCCAAGTCCAGTCTTTGTCCTCTCTAAAGCAGAAGCAGCAGCTGCAGGCCAACCCAGCAAAGCACACACAGCAAAGGGGCTGTACTCCTCCTTCAACTCTTCTCCTTGGCAGGGGTTTCTCTTGATCCAGAAGTGTTCTCGAAGTCTGGGGTTTTGGGTCCACTACCTATACCCATTTATGCATTTGAAGTAGACAAATTTCAAAGGAAATTCTCTGTTGTTTACTAGATCCTACCTGGCCCCACACACACTAGGGGGTCGGAGACTGCATTGTGTAAGAACAGGCACAGCCCTTTCAGGTGCAGGTGTCAGCTCCTCCCTCCCCACTCTAGCCCAGGAGACTCATCGGGATATGCAGGACACTCCCCAGCTCTCTTTGTGTCACTGTCTAGAGGGAATTCACAAACAGCCTAACTGTCAGTCTGACCCAGGTGTGGATTCCACAAGCAGACAGAAGCACAGAATGGTTAAGTGAGAAAATGCTCACTTTCTAAAAGTGGCATTTTCAAATTGACAATCTAAAAAAACAACCTTACTAAAAGATGTATTTTTAAATTGTGAGTTCAGAGACCCCAAACTCCACATCTCTATCTGCTACTAATGGGAAACTGCACTTGAAAGATATTTAAAGGCAGTCCCCATGTTGACCAGTGGGAGAGATATGCCCTGCAGTAGTGAAAACCAAATTTAGCAGTATTTCAGGAAATGAAAAACAGACCAGTACAGGTCCTACCTTTTAAGTACACTGCACCCTGCTTATAGGGCTATCTAGGGCCCACATTAGGGGTGCCCTATAGGTACAAAAAGGGAAGGTTTGGGCCTGGCAAGTGGGTACACTTGCCAGGTCGAATTGGCAGTTTACAACTGCACACACATGCAATGCAGTGGCAGGTCTGAGCCATGTTTACACAGCTACTCATGTAAGTAGCGCAATCAGTGCTGCAGGCCCACTAGTAGCATTTGATTTCCAGGCCCTGAGCACCTTTAGTGCCCTTTTACTTAGGGACTTTCTAGTAAACCAAATATGCCAAACATGGAAAAGTCAATCACCAGTATAATTTACACAGAGAGCACTTGCACCTTAGTAGTGGTAAAGTGCCCAGAGTACCAAAACGAGCAAAAACAAAGTCCAGCACACAGTCAAGAATACAGGAAGCAGAGGCACAAAGACATGGGAAATCACACCAAGGATGCCAGGTGTAACAGAAGTGCATTAACCACCAGAGTCATCATATTGTTATTTCTGTAAATTGAAGCTCCCAAAGATCAATGTAGTAGGTACTTAAACCCATAAGATGTTTTAAAATGCAGAGTATGTGGCCAATTGTGCAAGCCAGAACATATTTACTGTCACATTTGACCTTGTTGCCAAGAGTTTTGTTTTTTTAAGTATAAGTTGACTGTCAAATTCTGTTTTTCAAGATTTCTCCCACTTTCTGCTGCTTGACTCCAAATGTATGGAATCCTGGAGTAATTCTTTACCATTTCCACCTCTGCTGGTACCAATCATGAATGTAGTTCTAGATGAACATATTTTCATCAATAAATGAAAATAGTAATTTCCACCAAAAACACAAGTAGCCACTGATGCATGTGATGTATATGTTTGCATCTGTATGGGTTTTATTTTATGTGAATGCTCAGAGGGAGTTACTTTTGGCTAAGCATCCAGAATCCAAAAATATCAGGGAGAAACAAACACTTTTATAGATATGATTTTTAAAGTTTATCAGTGCAATGATTTATGTAGACTTTCATGTGTAAGCATATCCATGTTATTTCGCTGGCAACAGACCTCAGTTTTGGACAATGTAGGTGATAGGCTTTGCTTATATGTCTAGAGGAAATATTCTCTTCACTTCCTGAACACATAGCAACTAAACTAATGAAAACTTTAGATTTTGTTTTGACGATTACATTATTCAGGAGTTATTGTCAATATTTGTGGTTTAATAGGTAATTTGTAAGAAAATCAACAATAACATTTATTATATTTTCTATAGTGGTTTGTCAAAAATCACATGAGTTTGTTTTCCAGATTCATTACATCTTTTCATTTTTATATATACACGATTTGGTACTTTATAGTTTGTATCAGCTAGGAATACCCTAATCATCGCTAAGCGTGTGGAGTTATTCAAATAGATGATACATAATGGGTAACTATGTAATATTGTCCAATATTACCATTGAGGGGTTCTTGTGATATCTTACACCACAAGACCAAGGGCAGAGTGTTTTGTAAAGGTAACTGTGTCAGCAACGGTGCTATTGAGCCACATAAAATATGGTAGTTGTTAAGTATTCTTTATATCACGTTTAATGATAGGAGTAAAAGTGTTTAGGTTTTGTTTACCTTTTTTCACATAAATTGTTGATAAAACAATGGGCAATGGTGAGGATCATTGGATTCAGTCGATTCTGTATCTGCACCTTTCACCACATAATTCTGGAATTACCATATATGCTACATAATGTGCAAAATGTATAGGTTTCACTACAAAGATTGGTTCTAACCCAAATGGATGAAAAATAATAGTACCAGAGAATGTCCTATAATTTACATTTTTGTTGCTGTAAAATATAGATAACTTTGTTGCATATTTTGGTTCCACTTGTCGCATACTTCCTGTAGTTTGACAATGTTACAGCTCTACAAAGTGATTTGAGGCCTGTCATTATGATGGAATCCATTATTCCTCAGGCAGACATTATATATTATACATATTTCACAGTTCTCTGTGACATGCATTTTTTATACCACTTCATTTTGTGCAATAAAATCAACAAAATATGTAATATGATAGAGTATTATCCTGATCTGATCATTTACTGGCAAAAAAATCTAAATCTTTCAATCAAATTTAAAAATAATTATTTGAGTTGTTTCGGCAGGTGCTGTTGTACCTTAAATAAAGGAAGTACATCATTTATAGTTCTACCAAACACCACAAAACTAAGTAAATGGACAGTCATAAGTGGCGATGGAAAGCAAAGTATCAGTTGTGTGGGGTCTAAGAGCTTCAGATATTTAAAAATCTTAGGAACAAAATCTGAAACCTCAAAGAACCGTCCCGAAAAATGCAAAAGGTTCATATCTGTGGATCACAAAAGAGTTAGTTTGGAGACTTTCCTTCAAATGCTTGGATCAAATGCTATCAGCAGTCAGTAATACTTGGTAATACACAAAAAAGCAATTCACAACCAAACAGATTTCAGCATTCACACGTTCAAACCTCAAGTCAGTGTCTCTAGCAATCCTGCAATCTTAAATGTTGGCTATCCCACATGATTTTCTATTTTTCGCCAGAGTTTTATTTTTAAACATATGATAGCAACTAGTTACAATCAAATATAAAGTACATGCATACGTACTACATTAAGGTCCCTATGCACTGATTGTCCGGTTGCAAAGCAATCTGTCTGCATTTATGCACACCAGCTGCTTTGCGACCTGACTTGCATTGTGCATTGAGATGGCTGTACCACTCTACTGAAGTGCAAGATCAGACTTTGGTAGGATTTGCAGAATACTAGCTCATTAACATTAATGAAACAGGGCTCTGCTTTGTGGATCATACAGTGAATCCAGTGCCAGAGCCAAAAAAACACATAAAAGGTTTACCAGTCATTTATCAAAACATCATACTATTTTGTAAAATGTCATCCCTAATTGATGGAGGTCTTGTTTTCGTATCTTAATATCATTCAACCAACTACCACTAATATTAATTTGCCCATGATATCAAAAGTTGCAATAGATTTCACAAAACATAACACAATTGCCCATGTTCATCCTTTTCTCCAACTTTCATGCTTCATTAACCTCATCAATCAAACATGCTAAATCTTACGCAAAGACAGTTTCTGTTATTCAAAATACCATAAATCTATTTGTGGCATTACAAAAACTACAACATATTGTGGTTACTGTAACAGTGCATTTTTATAAACATTTGTAAAAACTAGCGCTGCAACATGTCGGTGGATTATTGTTTATTATCCAACTTTCTCAGGTCAGCCAACACAACTTCATTAAATCACTGAGGACATATGGAACCTCCTTTTACACTATGTAAAGGTTTCTTATCAATTCCAAAGTTATGGTCTTAATAATAAAAAAGCTCCAACTGACATCTAATCTATTTTACATCATTGTAGTAGAGACACAGTTGGTCCAACTATCACTGTGACTAAATTCAGTATATGTCCTGCTGCCAAATTTCAAGTTTGACACCTCACAAAATTACTTAACGCAGCTTTGTTGAGATGCACTACAGAAAGACATCATCTTAAACCTGTATCTGTGATTAATAAGTTGGAGGCGTCGCAGTGTTGGAGGCCTCTGATAGATAGTAGAGCTCCATTCCTACTTTCAAAAATCTCAAAATGCTATTTTTTGACCTAGCGCAGACCCTGTTCCTTAAAGAAATAAGGTTGGCATTGGGATAAAGGAAGCTGTCATGGACAATTTCTACTTTGCAAATGGCTTTTACCTTCTTTGACAGGTCAGTATTCTGGTTCGCAGTTGTGGTCACAAACCATTGATACATTCGTTGTAACTCAGAAGGAGGAGCATGATGCCTCTTTGATGGTCATCTCACTGTCTGATTCACAAGGGGTTACAAAGAGCAATTTCAAGTGAGAAAGACATTTCTGACTCAGAAGGTACTCAAGAAGAGACTGAGCTAACCCTCTTGGCTTTAGTCTTTCACAGTCTGAGATCTCTGACCAAATGGGTAAGAGGAGGGTGTTTGCAACCAAAGAGGCAAGGTATTAAGATGCTCTCCCATTAACTTCTATAATATCCTATCTTACTAATGCCATGCAGTTATTACCCCAGAGACTGGGCTGGTTGAAGAAAGACTTTCTTCAATAATTTGAGAGTTACATAATGAGTTACAGGATGAGACTAATTCTGATGGGGATAGTGACAGCGCCTACCTCTACAGAGCCCTTTAAGGGAGGCAAACGTGATGTGTGACTTATCAGTTGAGATCGGATGTCGTTGTCATAACCCCTTAAACTTAACCCAATTCTATGTATTTTAAATTATTCTGTCCATGTTACCATTAAATGTGATTCATACACAACACCTTGGAATTCTCCCCCTCCGAAAAGGAAAAAAAAGCAGCCCCCTAAGCCTGAGACAGCTAGTAAGGCAAACCCTGACTAACGCCCTACCTTAAAAAGAGTTAGGCTTGACAATCATGTTTAATTTCAGCTACCACCCAAGACCTCAAGGACCTGGAAAATAAACTAGTGAGCCATTTTACAAAATCACTTCTGAAAAAGAGGCCTAGCTACTGGACTCTGTTGCAACACTTTCTGACAAATTAAAGGTCCTGTAATCATGGATGCAAAAATACACCAGCCCTAGTGACACACGTATGGGTTTATTGGGACAGCGGGTTTCAGCTGTCCTAAGGAAATGTGACAAGAGACGCCTCCCTTTTGATCAGATTCTAGAAAGGGTCAAATTGTCACAGGACTCCAGTGCCAGTAGAGGCATGTGCTTCTTCTCAAGGAACCTATCCCTGCAGATTGACTGAGGGGACTGCATTTGAGATTTGTACCAACCATCTTGCATGTCAATATTCATCTCAAAAGGATATTGTGGTTGCTCTATAACTATCCTGAAGTATACCCCATGTTACTGTCTTCCAGAATGTGCCACCACTGTTAGAGGGCCAGCAGGAAGGCAGGTGTGAACTAAGGAATAAGGCAGCCCATTGGATCAAAGGCAGTTATCAATGAATGTATGCGTTTAGATCAAATTAAAGCTATCCCAACAAACGTCAGTATCCCTCGGGGCCCTGGAGTTGTTTGAACACCCTCGCCCTAATAATGGGTTACAGAAATCAAGAGAAAAACAATTGTTTTATGAAAATCAAGAGGCTAAATACAGGCTAATGGAAGCCACTAAACTAGGGGTGAGGGGACACTGTGCTGGTATCACAAGTCCCTGAATATTATCTACTGTATGTCCTCATTGTTCAGTACAGATTTTATCTAACACCCTAAGGCTGAACTCCTTACATTTTGTTGGTTCCATTCCCTGTGTCTGGCACCTGGTTCCCCAATCTTCCTGCTTGCCCTTGGGATAATGTGTCCAAACAAAGTATTCTGCACATTTGTTTGGCACATTGTACATTTCTCCTCGAAAAAGGTTCCTTGTTCCACTTTTTAAAGATTTTAACATTAGGAAGCATTAACCGGCAATGATTTTTATTCAACAGCTTCAATCTTTAAATGCTTGCAAGGGAGTTATTAACTTTATTCGTCTTGTTCTAAGAATGATACATTTTATGAATCGTACAAATTATTATCTGTCTCTGTTTAACTGAACATTATTATTGCTGTCTTTTTGGCAGCATGTTTTTCATATGTTAACTGTATGTATTTTGCCGTTGTGGCTCGCAAGGCGCTCTTTATACATTGTGACTCTTTGATTTAAGGTCAGGGCAGTAGCCATGAGGGGGCATTTGAGGGCTGGGCCAGCCCATAATAATCTATGCCCCCTCCCCAAATGACTGAAGCAGCTGGCACAATACAGAGGTGCAGGAGTTCAAAAGGCGAATGAACAGTAAAAATCCCTTTGATTTTAGTTTTTAATCTTACTGCATTTGCTGTATGTTCCATGACAGGTTAAATGTCAGGCTGTGTCTTATGATAAATTGCTGCTTGTTCTTTTAATATGTTCTTTGACTGCAAAGGGACAGGATTTTGTAAAGTGAACTGTGTGACAATCTCTCTAGGGTAGAGGCTGGGCCACTGGAATTATTTCACGGCAGCAATGTGGATTAAATGATGTGGCAAGAAAACACAAAGCAATGGCACATTTTGTTATAGTATCACTTCATTATTTTCAAATTTGTAAACATTAGCACTGTCTGGGCAATGGTTTCACTTTACTAGCACTGGTTCTACATCCACACACAGCTGTAAGTAACTGAAATGTAGCCAGTCAGCCTTTGCGAAGGACCTTCCAGTGTGTGTTGCAGCACGCTTCAGCATTTTTGGTAAATGCTGAGCAGTTTGAGATGAAAACTTTTTTTGTTGCTAAAATCTCCAGATTATGCAGCAGATAATGGATTATCTGGCAAATGCAGCGAATTTGTGATTATGCGGAGATCACCACAGCCACCAAATTGCATAATTCCAGTGGCCTTGCTTACAGGGAGTGCAAAAACATATACTGTAGGATTTCAATTTGTTTCCAATTCATAAAACTTTAAATCCCTGTAAATTATCTGTACAAATATTTCAAAACATACCATGAGTTATGAAATCACAAGTTAAGCACATTTTGTTTTTATATTTCTGATGGAAACAAAGATCAAAACAAATCTTGGTGATGTACAGATAATAAATATTGTACTGTGTTGCACATAGTGTTTATTACCCCTATGCTTGGCATTAATGCACTTGCCTACATGGCAGTAAGCTACGCCAAATAGGATGGTGTGTGGTTGGAAGAGTTTTTGCTTTATCCTAGGTTTGAGGTGTTTCCTTGTTCTGTGTGATGACCACCAAGGAGTGGTTATCGTGTTAAGAGACGCAATGCGTACCAGTGTGGTGGATGATGAGGTGTGAGAGACACAGATGCGCAGTTTACGGTTTTTCAGTACACTGGCAGCTTTGAACAGCTCTATAGGTCCCTTTATGGTATTGCTTGTGATTATAGTCTACTTACCTGGTTACTGCACTGGGTTGTCCAATCAGAATTTCTGGGGCTGATTTAATTACATTTCACACAACAAAACTCAGTAAGGCTGTGCTACGTTGCGTGAAAGGCCGAAGGCAGAAATGCACCATATTTACAAAGATATGGCACATTTCTGCTATCTCGTAGTGCTGCCTCACTGTGTGCTGCCTAGTGCCAATGCTGGCAGCCCTACCTTACAGGCAGTATTGTTTTGGGGCAGGAAGGGACATCTTCCTACACAAAAACTAACCTTAGAGGAATATTCATCTTTCTATGTGTGCTGCAGAATGATGCAACCATAGAATGAGACAGCAACAGGGAGAAATAATGTTTTTTTTTCCTGTTACCCCTCACTTGGGAAGGCATATCATTTAATAACGCATTCCCATGTTTACTAGCTGTAGTAAATCTGGACATGCATTAAAATCCATGGGTGAATGCAGGGGAATGCCATGCTCCACCATGGAAACTCTTGATAATGCAAGGCAGAGATATGGCTGCATGGCTTGGTAAATACCAAAAATGAATTTACATCAGGCTGTGCCACAAAAGCAGTGCAACCCCATACACAATCTTAGTAAAGTTGCTCCCTAGTGTAAAGGTCTGGATGAGAGCTGGCATTCCTGGAGGGAGAGAAAGGTGGAGAGATCTGCTCGGATGTGCATTGTTATTATCATCTCATGCCTGAAAGCCATTGTGCGATGTAAAGTTGCGGTCATGGACTAGAATAAAGTCCTCCAATTGACCTGCAGTGTCTGACAGATAGCTTCAGTTATTCCATGCCTGATCTTTATTGAGGGCCTGCTTATTGGCTGCACAGTAGTGGTAATGGACAACTCTCATAGCATATGTGCATTAATTGAATGTAAGAGGTATAAATTGCTTTTGTCTGCTGACTATTGAGTGTTACGGTATTAGAATTAGTGTGGGCCAGAAATGTTATTTATGAACGTACATAACTTTGCATTAACCTGGTGAATCACAGGTCAGCTCTCTTTAAAATACCTGAGAATATAAAACGTTGATTTGTTCCTAATCCTGTGGATTGTAAACTAAAGATTATGTTTGAGGTTGCAACTGTCTTTCTAGGGTCTGCTGCCAGGATGTGTGGTGGTGTAGTTGTCTTGGAAACAGCCATGTTTTTCATCTGTGTTTTGAAGTGTATATACTCCTGGATGCTTCAAGCGCTCGTTGGTAGTGTGCTCCAGAACTTGGTGGCATGTACTGAGAAAACAGTGCCTCCTACATATTTGTTATTGTAAGGTGTTATGATAAGTGGTGCAAGCTTGGAGCACAGTGTCCTCATTTGTTTGTTTTGCTTGTTTTTAGCTTGTAGGTGTAGCAGTCCTTTTCATTGGAGGCTCTGTGAACAATGTAGAGCGCCTTGAACATTGCCTTTCTTGCTACAGGTAGCCAGTGGAGGGATATAAGACTAAATTAATGTGTATCTTGGGTGAAATCTGTGAAGAAATCTAGCAGCACCATTTTGGATGAATTGTATTTTGCATATGATAAATGCAGATGCACCAAGGTATAGGCTGTTGACAAAAACAAGCTTGCAGACTACAACTGGTAGTTTATGTTGGTATCCAAGGTATAGGAAGATGCAATGTAGTGTTTGTGATGTGTGAAAGGCACTCTTTGAGGCTGTTAACACGCTGTATCAAGGATAGTTCTGAATCCATGGTTACCCCTATATTTCTGACTTTGATGATATTGTTGGAAGGGCCTCATGTTCCTTTTGCCAAATGGCCGTAGGCTGGTATTCTTGTCATTGTCTGCAGGTCATAAGCTCTTTCTTTACGGTGTTTAGCTTACAATGGTTATCCATCATCCATGTGTTCATGACTGGAGTTTTAAACTGTAGATGTTTTCTAGACCATCCATCTTTAGAAATGATTTGGGTGTCTGCTACAGAGTTGTAAAAGGTGAGGTTTATTGTTTAATGATTTAATCAGGTTTTGTGAGGAAGTTAGCTACTCATAGAGTGTATTTTACAGACCCTGTGTGATGCCACAGTGTTGTGTGCGAACAGCTAGTGTGAAAAGTGGTATCAACACCAATTCACTGTCACACCTGAGAGGACAAGAATTTGATATGCATTAGCTGAAATCCCTTCTCATCTTTCACATATGGTGTGCCAAACAAGAATTAGCTGTGTGACAAAATTGCACAACTGTAAAGGTCATTGAGTCAAATTGTTCTTAAGCCAGGAACTTTCATGACATTTCCTATTCCTGATACATAAGTGATTGTGACTACCTAAACCTACCAGTAATTGAGAAGCAATGTCTAATCAGGAAACTCCATATTCCAATATGCCATTGTGTTTGATTAGCCTATTCTGCTGAGGCAGAGTTATCACAAGTCAGTTGCGACATATTTGACTTTCATTTTTCCAGCCTACACTGGCCTGTTGTGAAATATAGCCTGTTGAGATAATGTCTCTGCCCTAAAGATTGTTGTTCTATTTACAAGGAAAGATAATTCTTTAGGTTAATGTGCCTGCTGAAGAGGGTGCAAATACCCTAACTAGTAGTAATGTGAATCTAAAGCAACCCAATATAGCCTGCTGTGTCTCAAAGGGCTGCTACAACAGACTCTTTAAAAAAACAACTTAATATCCAGGTAACTCTGCCAGGGTGAACACACTAAGGATGCATCACTCTGAAACAGATATTGTGGAAACCATAATCAGGGCATCTGAGGCTGGAAGCATTTGTATTATAATTGGCCTTTCTAGACATCTCCGCAGAACATCAACCAACTTTTTCTGATTTCTGTATATTGTACTTTAGGATCTTCTCTGAAATTCAGATTTATCTTTATCTAATTTATGGTCATAACACATAAATTGCAGTTATGAAGCCCCATGTTAGTAATATACTAAATGCATAATATTTGGTAAATATTTAGGGTATCATTTTTATTGGGAGGAATGTGGAAAAGCTGGGTGGTAGGAACTTCTTGGATCCTCACAAATTCCAGAATTTTCCTTCATTGAACTATAAGGAAAATCTTTGATTTAGCCAACGTTTGTTGTTTGCAAGGCATTCTGGGTAGGAAAAGGTATTCATTCAAGCTACCCCAACTCAGACTATCGTAGGTAGCTTGTCTTCAATAACATCTGGGCTTGGCAGGTTTCCCTGGGTGCCAACGGAGCCCTGGCCTAAATACCGCAGCTACCTAAAATAGCCAGAATTGGTCAATTTGCAATTTTCTTTGTGTATTAAGGGACTTTGGGAGCCTTTACCTTCATGGACTATTGCTCAGTCTTACAAATGGGGTACTGTTGTTATCAAGAGAAGCGTAGGAATGCTGTGTGGTAGGACATTTGTAGATCCACACATTTTCCATTAGCATGGCCTGCATACGGTTTTGTTTTGTTGTGTAATGTCAATGCGCACAGTGTGCTTACAGTACAGGAAAACAAAAAATTAAACTTGGGACTTATGGGAAACATTTCTGTCCCATGCTAAATTTGATTTTGGAAAAAAAGGGTTTCTGTTGGTTCTATCAGAAACATTTTCTTTTCCAGTCTTGTCGATGGCCCATTAAAGTACACTGTACATTGAAAGTAGTGGGATGGGTGTCAATGGATTGTCGTCTGCCCTAAAGCAGTTAAAATCCACTACATCCATGCAGGTACATGCGCTGTCAAGCAAGAAGTGAGAACAAGCTGGAGGGCCACAATGAACTAACTTCTTTGTTCCATGATCGCTAGGGACTTCTCCAGTTCCTGGAGACCCCCTGGATGTTTTGCTTCTGGGACTGGGGAGCAGTGAAAAGCATAGTGGTCAAAGAAAGGCAGCAGGAGCGGGTAATTGCCACACAGAGCCAAGAGAGAGTTTCACTTGCCCTACATTGCCTATAGAGAAGAGGGCTAGAGAGAGAAAAAATATTGAGAAGTACGAAGATAGAAGAGAAGGAGATAAGAGGTTCTAGAAAGGAGAGGAGATTGAGAGAACAAAATGAGAGTAAATAGAAAAAGACAAAAGAGAGCAGACAGGAATGGGTAGGTAGATGCGGCAGCATTAACAGAAAGTGACAGTAGAAAAAAGATTGAGGCAGTGGGGGCAGAGATTTGAAGATTGGGAAATAATAGAGAAAGTAAGAGTTAGCTTAAAGGAGTAAAATGAAAGCTAGGTACACAGAGACATTGTGTTTGGAGACTTTAAGTGAAATTTATAGCTTACCTTGTTTTTAACAACATACCTGGCACAATGTGATTTCAAAGCAGAATTTTGCACTTTTTTTCTTAAAGGGATTTTAGCGTAGGATCCAAAAATCACCCTGCATAGTGGTCTTCAAAGTCCTAGTAAGGTCTAACCTTTGTTAATTGATCCACATTTCTTTTTTAAAGTTGTTTAACAATGGTGCCCCATTATGATTTGTTACTATATTCACTTGATGAGAAATGCTGATGCCATCTCTTTTAATGCATATTAGCTATGTCTATGCTAGTATAGTTACTAGAAAGTACAACCTGCATGCTTAGAAGTCTAAGTTCTATTGAGGGGGTGATTTGGCCTTTCTAGTGTATATTTAAATATGGCAGTCTCTTATCTGTTTCATGCCATGAATGCTGACTTTTATCTGCACCAATCGTAATGCCAAACAATCCCTCTGCAAAACTTTTTTTCCATTTTTAGTACACATGGTAGGCTTTGATGCCTTCTACATTCACCACTCAGAAAAGTGCATCCTTATCCAGAGAGGATGCCACCTTGAGGGTCCTATGCCAGGACTCTACTGCATGTGAAAGAGCAGAGAATGTCCATAAATTATGGAAGTGGAGTACTCTGCAGATCTAAGTGGTTGGTACCATGCATGGAGCATCAAACATATATTACCACAGAACCACCACTCAGAGCATTAGAGGCAGTTGGCGCCTGTCCATCTATGGCTCCTCTAACTGAAGATGGAAGTAGTGTCCTCAGCTAGGTCACAAGACTCAAAAAGGCCCATCTTGGGCTCACACGATCATCTATCCTTTACTATGCCTACCTGTATTGCTGGTCAATGTCTAGGAAAGGTCTTCTTTTGTACACCACCTTTGGCACAACCAGCTTGTATCTATGAGAGTTGTATGCCAATGTTGGAGTTTGCTTCAAGTCCATGCAGTTTTGACTGGTGCTTTTGATGAAACGTAATTGAACTATCCATCTTTTTTCACAACCTTGTACTGAAATTCTTTTTGTGACCTTCCAAGCTTCCCTTGTAAACTTACATTCAAATTATTTTTAATTTTCACCATTGTTGCATCCCAAAAATGTTTACAACACAGTTTACAACTAATTTCCCAAAATGTTCTTGACGGCTATGCTCCACGCTCTCTCCAAAGTAATTTTAAATTAGTGATAAGTTAAATTAAATGTTCAATTACAAAGGTGGCCAGAATTAGGAATAATTAATAATTTATGAAGCACATGAAGTTTCCTAAATTTACTTGAGATCAGGTTTATCCTTTTGGGCCTACCAGGTACAATGATTTCCTAAAGCAGAATGCCTCAGGTATGGCATCCTCCAGCAAAACAATTTTGAGAGTTCAGGCTGGACATCCACCAGCTGAGGTAAGCGATGTGGGAGGGAGGGCTCTGAGCTGAGGCCAGCTTATTTTTTTTAAAGAAATTTATAAGCTCTGCATTGCACAAATCTTGAACATTTCTTAAAGAACACAAAGTTGAAAGTCAGCATATTTTACAACTTTACACCCTTCTACTTTAAATCTCCTCTAATTGATAGGATTTAAAAATGGATTGTGAAAGGTTGTATGATTGTGCTTTAAGATGTACCGTAAAACATCCACATATTACTTCACATGGAATCACATGGTGTGCACCTGAATATTATCACCAGAATATTGATGACACAGAATATTGAGTACATAATATTGAATCTAAAATATTGACAGGTAAGTATAGCTTTTCTATACCTTATTCACATATATGTCCCTACACAATATATATATATCTACAAAATGTATGTAGATGTGGAGTTAGGAATAGTAAATCTGTACTTCCCTATATGCATGTAGCTTTCAGGATTATGTTCTCAGTATCCTTATGCCACAATATTCGCGGGGTTAGGAGCGCAGATTTAATGTTTGGTAATTGCTGAGGGCCATGCCCCCTAAAAATATACCTCTAGCTACGGACCTGTTTGCAGTCACAAGGACTGTGATTTTTGGGAATTGCCTTCTTTGACAGCAAATACTTTTGTGCATTGGGCCTTTACTTCTTAACAAAATCTTATTAAGCCACATACTGAAGATAACAAAATATTTACCACTATATGAATCTTAAGGTCACTTCACAAGACGTGACAAAAGGTGAAAAAAGCAGCACAGAAGATATACACATTACGTTCCAGGGATGGGAGCAAAACAGAGATGAATGCTATCTGTAAATTTCTAAGCTCCTGCCACCCACATAACCAGTTTTCCAAAGGTAACAGGCAATGAGTTAGTTCTTTAGGAGATATAAACAGAAACACATGTTTTTCCTCATCTGATACTCTGGAGATGTGATTCAAAAAGATTGTCCTTTGGTGAATTTTAGAAGAAAGCATGAAGTAAAGGAGGAAGGAATGAGTATCTCAAGACCATTCCTGGAGTACTCCTGGATCACAGGAGCATGGCAGAAGTACTACAAATGTTAGTCACGGAGATTCATAGAAAATTCTTTGTGAATTAATTCGTTGTTGTATTTTATCAGTAGGTATCTCCTGGGAACATACACATTTGTTACAGTCATTTCATGTTCTGAGGCAAAATGTCACACAGGTGCATTTCCGATGCACACTAATTACATCTTTATTCATTAGCTTAGCGTGGGACTATTTTCAGTGTGCTCTTTAGGTCCCATGCTTTCAAATACTACAAACATAGAATGCACAGTAAACGGTAACTAAAGAGTTTGTGCCTCTGAGCTGTTTGTTAGACAGCTCAAAATTTGAATACTTATATGATGTCTAATTATCACCAACACAGTGAGATGAGTTACCTGCCAATCAACCTTACTTATAATGAGCCCTGCTGTAAATGCAGCATGTCTGAGAGACCAGTCCTTCTAATTAAATCAGAGTGAAGACTGCCACAAAAGGCCATGTATGCATTTATGTACACAAATGTAGACTTGATAGACAATGAGTCAATCAGGGAGAGTTACATAAGTCGTACTTAAGATTGACAGCTTGAAGAAAGCTGTAGGAGCTTGAAAGGTTTCAGACCTGTCAAGGTAACAGGCACACCGGGATGAAAACCGCAGACTGACACTTGCTCAAAGATGTCAGGTAGATCATCAGTAGTGGAGAAGCCCAGAATGCTACTTTATCTACAATGAACACTGGTGGAAACAATGGTGTAATCAGGAAATTGCAATATCCACTACTTTCAACTACTTTATTACAAATGTCACCATGTCCTTCAGAGGGTTCAAGAAGGTCCTCCACATGAGGGCATTTTTTCAAAATGTGGCAAAAGTGAATTTAACAGTACAATTTTCAAAGGACTGTATAATAAAGTGGACCTTTCATAGGAACAGAGGCAGTCTCTATGACTCAAAGCATGTTTTACGCAGAGGAACATAAATTGTGCATTTTACAGTACAAATTTGAAATGAAATGGCAATCAGCCATAGGTTTTACCAGATGTTCATGATGCCCTCTCTAGGGAACTGATAGTTCATCTCCCAAAGAAACATGATAGAAATAGTAGGAAAACAAAATACTTTTTATTTAAATCATAGTACATTTTGGTTACAAATAGATCACTTTTACAAGTTCAAATAACTAGGTCTGCAATTGACCTCACCTATAATTTCTAAGATGTCTATATTTTCAATATACATCTACCTTTTTTCACTTTCTCACTCTCCCCAAATAGATGTTCAGTCATGCAGAATGACTCGGGATCAACTTGCAGTGCAAACAGTTTGACAATAAAGTTACAAAGATCCATCTCATCTTCTCTGTTAGTAGACAGCAGAGCTGTCGTTCTGAAGAAATAGATCTCATAAGCTTAGACACTAGAGCCAAAAATAGGTTGAATGTTTATTTAGATATTTACACAAAGTAAACATACTCCAGTTATGAGGGCTTTCCCTTAGGCAACAATTCTCTTGATAAATTCATACAACTCATTTTCGATACAGAAAATTGGTGATAATTCCACTAAGCTAATTTCTAGATTTAATTCACTCCAAAACTTTACTATATCAAGCACAATCACTGTCTGCGAAAGAAGATTGTAAAACACCTTTAATAAGGAACTATAGATAAGATTTCAAAACCACAAACCTACTTTTTTATCAGCACAATTATGGTTTAAGACTAGTTATTGATGTAAGAAATGATGTACCTTTGTTGTTCTTTAAAATCAAAATAAAAGACATTGCCTGTCGAGAGACAAATTGAAAGAAAATGACTGGAAAGTCTAGGCAAACCTGAAATATCTTTCTATTCCGATATTCATAGATGAACCAAGATAGATGCATTTTATTTGGAAGAGATGTGTATCACAGCTTACAGGCTTAGCTTTTCCCTTGCAACTTCTCAGTTGTCCCCAACAAAGGCCCCAATTGAATGTAGTTTCACTGAAGATGTCAACGTCTCATAATTTGTATGTTATTCTTATATCTATGGACAAAGAGTAACAAAACCGTTTATACACTGTGGTTTGTGGCCAACAAGAAGAATTCAGTACTCATGTTTACCCAACCTTTGATTTTCCTGAGCTTTAGGATTTATTCCAACCAGATCCTTCTCTTTTTGTGCTTTAAAATTAATTCTCAATCTACAACCCCCTTGATTCCTACAGACAAAGTGAAGTGGTCAAAGATGATCTTATAAGAGCTGGCCTCATGAAAAAGTACTATTCACGGATCAAGACCAGAGAAACAATCCTGCTCCTGGGCTTCATTCAAGTAATAAACTTGACAAAAAGAATAGACAAATACATCACCATGAAATGGTCTTCCTTGTTGTCTCTCTGAATTAAGAAGCCAGGGCAGAGCTAGAATGTTTGTTTTAACATATGGATGTTTAAAACTGCAGTGCCACTTCAGTTCTGGCTAGTACGCCATCAGGGCTGGGGACTAATCTTTGAAAATGTATAAACAGAAGGTTGGTGTTATCAACACAAATAGCTGCAATGCAAGAATCAATTGAAATGTAGGTTGAGTTGTTTGCTTCTGTACTACTAAGCAGAGATGATATTTAAGTGGTGAGGTCCATAAGCCTTCTTCGGAGTGTATTCCTCTAAGCTATTTAGCTAGACCATTCCGAAAGTATTGTCTGGACCAGTACAAGTGCATAAGCGGTTCACATTACAGGGATTTAGAAAACTATGTTGACCATTTTTCAAAAAAACATGCTGATCTCAGTAATTGGAACAATTACTAAGAGAAACTCAAACATCTTCAGCGCCAATTGGGTGAATGTCTGCAAGAACTTTCTGCAAACAAACTCCTGTTGTCCAATTGTTATCCAGCTTTATGTTGAAATGAGATGCTGAGCCAGTGGATGCCCTGCTGCAAGGTTGAAGTGCAGGGTGCCTGTATGTCTTGCAAGCATTCAGTTTCATTCCACCAGTTTAACACTACTTCGAATGAGCAACATATATTGGTCCTTCCCAGAGAACATTGACCATCAGCTGTCGTTAGGAAGGCCCAATGTGAAAATCTGTATGTGAAGTGGCTAAGCAAATACCCTGGCCATTGCAGGAGTAAGTTTCAGGTCTTTTTGTAGAGCAGAAATAATTTGAATCAAAATTAGTGAGTGGACACATTACTCTGTTATGTGCCTTGAATGAGTGTCTTTTGTAACTTTCTCTTTGCCTTTCCATGTATCAGGATATAGGATTTATTGGCTGGGAGTTTCACAGTCAGGAAGCGCAGGGATGATGTATGTCAGAATATCAAGAACAAACATATTGTGGGGCCAAATGTCGAGGCTTAATTGTTGAAGACCAAAATATTGTGAAGGTAGATGCAGATAGGTAAGTCTAGATTTATGTATTCTTAACTCTATGTCTGCATACTTTCGGTAGTTAGGCCTCGCCATTTTGGCCTCACTATATTTTGTAGTCAATATTCAGGCGGAATACCATGAAGATGGGCTCAGTTTAGATATCACAGAGTTTCTCCAGAAGCATTCCTTGAAGAAAAATTACTAAGGGCTTGCCCCTCATATTCCTCTTCTTGTTGGGAGTCCTATGCTTCCATCTCTATTGCTTTTTCAAAATCTTTTTTATAATCTCCTTTCAGGCAGCCCAATTCTGGCACATGACTTAATGGAACTTAATTACTTTTATGACTTGTTTAACTGTGATGCTTATATCTATTATTTTTGCTTTAAGTTTGTGTATAGAATGTTTAACCCAATTCTTATTTTAGAATGAGTTTTGGTCTTATGGATTCTTATGGACAGCAGCTCTCTTGTCCTACTGGTGTGGACTGCAGAGTACTCATGCCAAGCTGCACAAAATAAACTACCTCTTGTAATAGTTCTTGCTCCTCCTCCCAAATTCCTTTGCAGTTTGAGCCTCAAGGAAAACAACAATTCAAATACGATTTCTAATTACACGCCTTAGGTCCTGTTGCATTTTCTATACACCGCAATTTATCATTTGTGAATTGCAGCTGCCATAAAAAGAGACAATAATGCATGCAGTGCATTGCCACTGTGTTTCAGGCTCTTGACACCTAATGTACAGAGACAGGTGTCAAATAGTGGTTGCAATTTGTGCACTGACTTTTTGCGGCCTGTCTCTGATATTGCAATGTGACCTCTTACAAAATGCCCCAGTAATCCCTAATGGATGTTATTTAAGCAGTTCACTATTTGATGCCCTCTGTAATTGGCTACAAACAAAGGGACGGTGACTGCAAGCATCAGCAGACCTCCCTCCCGGTTTTTGCATACCCAAATGGGTACTTTTTAGTATTAATATTAAAGCAGCCCATTTTCTTTAAAAGAACTGTTGAGCTGTTTTACAAACTGTCTCCTATTTGTGAAGCTATTGGGGGACCAAAATTGCAGGCACAAGTCTTGAAAACAAACTAATTTGAATAGCAAAGAGGAATGGATGTCCCTTTCACACCTCTTTCAATTTTCCTATTTGGAATGAGTTAATAACCCCATTTTGCGATTTGGTGACCTTTACAGAACCTCATTATGGGTTTAGTACATATTCAAAAACATTTTGCAGACAAACATGCTGTGATTTTGCGAATCACTGGGTTTGTGAATGCTACATTTCTCAGTACATTAGGCCCTTATTTCTGCTTGAGTGTAGCCCGAAACATCCTGCAAGTTGATTTGCATTTTAATATGCAAATATTATAAAGACATATTCTCTGTGACTTACTATTGCAGTAATCCTCGCTTAAGTCACCTATCCTCACAGCAACATTTTTGTGCCTGTAGTCTATGTATTAGCACGAAGCATCCCTCATCTGCGAATGTTGTAAGTGAAATAGGGAGGGGAAAGCAAAGAATGAAATAGTGTTGAGGATTTAATCACTTGCACAGCTACACATGAAACTACTCAAGGTCAAAGTTCATACCTGGATGGCATGGGCACTGAGGTACCGCATCACAGTATGGAGCAGCTGATGGCAGCACTTGAAGTGTCTCCACCTGTGTTTGAGTCATCTATTTTGGGACAAAAATTAAACCCAGGGATGCAATCCTAGAGAAGATACTTCAACAAACTAACATACCCTTTTCTGCTCTACCCTACTTCTGTTCCTCTGCTCCAGTCCAGTACCTCTCCCTTTACTCCCCATCTCCAACATCCCCACTACGCCCTCCCCACGGCCTTCCCTTTTGCATCCCCTCTGGCGCATTGCTCATTGTTCTCTCCTCGCCCTACTCTTCACCCTGTCCCTTCCCCTACTCTTCACCCTGCCTCTTCCCGTACTCTTCACCCTGTCCCTTCCCCTACTCTTCACCCTGTCCCTTCCCCTACTCTTCACCCTGCCCCTTTCCCTACTCTTCACCCTGCCCCTTTCCCTACTCTTCACCCTGCCCCTTTCCCTACTCTTCACCCTGTCCCTTCCCCTAATCTTCACACTGTCCTTTCCCCTACTGTTCACCCTGTCCCTTCCCCTACTCTTCACCCTGACTCTTCCCCTACTCCAGACTTTCCCTGCTCCCTCCCAGTTCTCTAAAATAGTACCTTTGTGTAAGACCTTCAGCCCAATTTACTGATGCTTGCAATGCATATCTATACATTTGGTGTCCTATGCTACATAAATCTGAAAATAAATAAATAAATGCGATTGGAATAACGGAAATGGGGCCCTTTCTGCTGAAATTTGAGTTTACAAAAGCGCACTGGGCAATGCATTTTTCTCAATACTCCTCTCGTCCTTCCAATTATCTGTTTCAGGGCACTGTAAACTCTTTAATGCAACAATGAGTCTGCGATTTGGTTCCAATCAGAGCACAATGTTTCTTGATTTCCCTGAATAAATATGCCATGAAATAAAGTTAACCTCACAGGCCTTTTGCTAACTGTCTCTATATATAACTTTTGCAAATAACCTCTCGGGATCTTGGACTGAACAGAACAACATCCAGGCGGCCATTTATCAGATCCAACTATTTCTGAGTTACACAGTGAAGTTTAGAAAACAATGCAGCCCTTTTTATTACATTTTTGTGAGCATGTGTTTATACTCTGGAGTGTCTCATTAAGATAATGACCAAGGTTATTAATTATCACACGTTCAACACACCCCAACTTTTGTGTAGATTGTACATTGGTGTTTAGTCTTTTTAATTATATTGTGAAATAAATGGTGTGAGTTGTTTTGCTGGTCTTGACTCCATGTGACGTGCAGGTGCAGCTGTAGGTGATTGATTGTCAATCCCACTGGTGTGCACAAGGCCCCAAGCAGCAGAAAGATTGTCAGAATCCGTGTTGGGCAAGACAAACAGGTGAACCCACAGAGGTAAATAAAATCAAACAGGATGTATATGTCTGTTTCCACATTCAACCAGGGGTGGTGGGGAAAGGAAAAATAAAATGATAACGCTATGTTATTATCATTTTATTTTTCCTGGGAGAAGGGGCTGGGCTGGAGGGAGGGGGCCAGTGGAGCGGTGTGTGCAGTATGAAGTGTGCACTTTGCATGTTCTCTACCCGGATGTATTGCACAGCCGAGTGGCGAACATGCCCATGCTCCCAGTCTGAGCTGCAAAGCATGCCGCTCAGACCTATCACGACGCTGCTGTTGCTGGCAGCATCGTGATTGGCTGGGAGCCTGGGAACAGGAAGAGGACCAAGATGGAGGGGAGACGATCGCATCTCCCCCACAGGGAAGCTTTTTTTTCCTTTTTTTTTTTTCTTCTCACACCCCTCACCACACTTCCACCCCCCACCTCCGCCCCGCTACCCACTCTGAGTGGCAGCCACCACTGCAACCAACACATTACTTCTGATACAAGACGGGATAATAATAATAGTAATGTATGTAGCCCTTACTAACGCAGTCCTGTAGTTTCCTAGCACTCTAGATAATTATTATTGATTCATTTAAATAATGTATTGGTACTCAATTACTCAACCTCAGAATGAAGTGCTAAGTTGTCTCGTTTGGGATTTGTACTGTACGTCATACACAAACGTCATCAACATGCTCTTATCTCGCCATTGTTCTGCTTTACCTAGATCAGCAAAAAACCTTTGCATTGGCCTAGGCAAATGTGTGCCATGGCTGATCTCATCATAGAACCTGATACTGAATCTATTGCTTTGGAAATCAACACTTTATACCACAGAGGTTCACTGTGATTGGCAATAACTCCCCTCTCTATAATCCATGGTCCGACAGTGCATCGGAACAACTCTCTTAAGATAAAGAACGAAAGAGTGTAGAATAGAAGCTCGATGTGACTCCTTTTAAGTCAATCAGTGACTATATGGACCTGCTACTTGCAGGTCTTCAAGGGGGATAAAAAACTGGGGGGTTCAAAAGGGGTGTGGCCTGTGTAATTAAGGGCGTGGCTTAAACGGGGAAACTAAAAATGTGTGCTTCCCATAGTGTGCTGCATGACTGGTAGGTAGCTGCTTCTCTGTGTTTTCTGTTATTGCATCCAGCTATATAACACAGCTACTTGCATTTACCTAAAGCAAGCCAAGACTATTGGCATTGTCAGTGGTTGTTAGCTGTTTAAGATAAATGAGTAAGGACAATGGTTATGTTATAAATAATACTGAACATATTTTGAATTCATAAATAAGGAGACCGTATATTAAACATGAATGAAGTCTCTTGAAGAGGTGGTGGTCTTCAAATTATCTTAGTTACCCCTGTTCTTCCTTTCACACCACATCCCTCTGCAGTCTGTTAGGTAATTGTGCCCTTTTCCCCTGATATCTTTCTGAAATCCTCCATGTCCATATCTCAAACTTTGTCGCTTTCGTCTTCAGCATCGTCTTTTCCCTCTCCACTGTATGTATTTCTTCGCATTTCTGTCACTTCACCACCCCCAAAAAAGAAACAAAATGCGACTCACCTCTAAGCCCTGCATTTTTTTTAGTTAGACATTGTCAATTTTCTGACCTTTGTGTATCCCCTTCCCACACATTTGCATAGAATAACAGTTGCAACTGGTTGTTGTGCACTCCACAGAGAGCCTAAGGATTGTATGGCCATGTATTCTGAAGATGTTTTTGACCCAGTCACAGCCACTGTGAGAAACTTTAACTTCCTTTAACCTCAATTCCAGAACTCTCAATCGTAGTCCATTATAAACAGATAGAGGTTGCCCGGTTCAAAGTATTACCTATACAAGAGTAATATGTTGCACAAAATACCTACACACACATAACACCCAAGAAATAACAAACACTCTTAGGAAATGGACAATTAAGTAAAACAGTTGAAATGTAAACAGAAACTAAATATCTTACCATGTTTTACATTAATTGTTCAGAGGCGGAGCAGTGTTCTGGCTGTAAAGCTAAGGACATGATTATAGGACCCAATAGGGACTTGTTTCAATGTTTGCTTTAAATTACTACTGGGTCTGAGACCTGGAGGTAACCAACCCACATAATGCCCCAGATACCTAGTTGTGGATAGTCAAATACATCTAGGTGTGTTGTTGACAGGGTAATTCTGGAACCTATCCTGAACATCTAGAAAACAAATCATAAAATCTGCAACGTTAGCGTAGGTAACTGAGTTCTCCTGGACCCCAACAGCCTCTATGATCACTGATGCTCTCTTGTAGTCTTGCTATGCTTCTGCTTTCTAGTGCAGTGGTTCACAACCTATGGCCCAAGGACCCCTGGGGGTCCCTGAAGTCTCCTCAGGGGATCCGTGACTGCTTAGAAAATTAAATAATGCTAACAGATTAATATAGTGTATATAAATGAAGTGGCCAAATGTACAATTGAAAATGTTAAAACGTAAAGTAAATGTCAAAGAATTTGAAATTGGAGCCTTAAAAATAAATTAGTATACTCGGATTGATTTGTGGCAGCAGTGCAGGTGTATGAAAGGGACTATAGTGTGGGTGATGTGTGACTTCAATTGAATTTAGAAAAGCTCCAAGCTGCCTATTAAAATTGGCATTTTTTAATTTGTATTTGCCTGCAAATGAAATAAGATGTGTTATAATTTGTGTATGTTTGATGGAATGCTTCTTTCTGTATTTTTTGTGTATTGTTTTCCGGTTCATATAATTGACAATGCTAAGGGGGGGCCCTGGCTTCGAGTAATGACTCAGGTGATTGCCCCAAGATTCCAATTATGATAAAGTAAAGTGGGGGTCCACAGAAGTCAAAAGGTTGGGAACCACTGCTCTGTGGGCATGCTCGAGGAAAAAGTCTACTTCAGTGCTGAATTTTCTATCGCTTTCCAATGCTGTGTAAACGTTTTGAGATTTATAACTACACAAAGACTCTTTTTATTCTTGCTTTTTAAGATTCTTGTTCATATTTAACTAAATGGGTTATGGGATGGAAATTCCTGCAAGGGCCATATTTTCCCTCTTTCAGTTTCTTCTTATTTTGTGATGTTTAGCTATTATGTTGTTTCTCTTATCAAAATAATTTGGTTTGGACGTTAAAGATATTTATTATTTGTTATAAACAATATTACTGCAGTGTGTAACTATCCAGTAAATAAAGTCAAAGAAAAACAAAAAAATCAAGAAAACGGTTTCAAATTCAATGTTTCACATGTTTGGGGGGTTGAATTCTGTAGCCAAGGGTTTCTTGTAGCCACGTGGTAAATTTAACAGTAAAATCAAAATGGCACTGCAGTCTCATACATGCGAGATTGAAGTATAAATTCCATGGTTCCAAGATCTTTCAACATTTGGTCCAGCTACCTCACACAGCATAAATAAAGACGTCCAATTTCTGACCAACTCTTGTGTCCACCTTTCAATATCAATGTCTTTCTTAGCCCGCCAGTTCTTGTGATACCACTATTTCAAGGGGAGAAATAAAAGAGAATAACATTCGTTGGAGACACATGAACGTTATTTTCATTCAATATTTTGTTTAAGCACTCATGGTTGAAAGTTGTACAAACATTTCCAGCAAAACATGCAGTAACTCCTCTGATTGAGTAATGATTGGAGTGCAAAGAGGGGGCGCTCTTCCAGCCTGGAAGAGCGCTTCTTATTCTAGCATGGCTATTGAGCCACAAGCATGCTCTGGTCACCAAATAATCAATGGATTCTTTTCGATCTGTGTATCAAAAGGCCCGATTTGTACCAGGAGCTTTCCAAACTGGATGACACTTTACTGTCACAATATCCATTAGACTTTACCAGACTACTGCTCAAACCTCTCCTACAACAGTGATCACAATGTGACGTTTCATATTGCCCACAAAACAGGCATCAGATTTTCTCTAAGAGATTCTAATTGTACCAAAACTCATAATTCAGTAAATGAAAGCGAGAGGATTCACACATCAGATTGTTTCCAAAACAATCCTCAGATTGGCTAAAATAGGTTCCACAAAATCTCAATATAAGCTCAAGATTTAGATTTTCGAAAACTAAATGTAAGCTCATCCAAGATAAAGTGTAGTACTCTCACAAAACAACTACCCGGTTCCCCAGCATATTTGCTTTAGATTATTTCCACAGCTATGCATCCTACGTTCTTCAAACTTTCTGGAGCACCACTGTAATAGGCATCACAACACTCGCAAAATATTAATCAGACCAGGTCCACAAATTCATGAAAATTTTCCAAAAATATAGGCATCAGACTGACTTCAAGGTAAGTGGGTATGTGCCACTAAAGTATGGCCCCAAAATAAGCATCACATTACAACCACGATACGATGGAGATTACAGCAAAATAGGGATGCATCCCAATCGAAACAGTAATCAAATTTCCCTAAAAAATAAACAATAGACCACCCGCTCACCATTACCTGTCCCTGACTTAGGCCTTATAAACTGCGGTAGCCATTTTGAGGTACGGGGAATATGTTGTGCATCACCCTCAGCTAGTGGTGATGGCTTGGTGCTGCGTGGAAAGCTGTTGGTTAAGTGATCACTGCTGGTGCTCCACTGCCTCCTTTTAGCTTGATGCTCCATTTTGCAAATATCAAATGGGAGGAGCCAAGGATGGCTTTCTCGAGTGAGAGTTGAATGATTTGCTCATTCTCATGCCACTCGCTCCCAGAAGTGTGAGGAGCAGGTCAGTGCTTCCTGAGCATCCTTCTAACAAAGCAGAGTGAGTCTACACAAGAAGTATGGAGTGTCTTCCTTCAGGTGAAAAGGAAGGCCTCCTTTGGCATTGGTAGAGATATCCCTCACCTTCCTCTGGCAAAGCTTCCTTTCCACTGAAAACCATTCACTGCAGCAATGATGGCAAGTTAGGATACGGTAAAGCACGTGAGTCTTCAAAAAAATTGTCTTTTTAGGCCCCTTGCTGTATATTTCACCAAACAAAACCATGAGATTCGGATGTCTGGTGAAATTGTAATGTTCCTGGCACCTTGGTGCTTGAAGGATGATCAACCATTGGCAACATGCATCTGTTGTGCGAGCTGTGTGCTCAAAGCACATCATAAAGTCTTGTCCATTCGCACTATTTCTGCCATGTACTGGCAATATGCATTGTGTTTTTTTGCATAGGATTCCCTAAATTCTCAATATCCTCAAATGGAAATATTGGCACAGGAACAGCATGGTTTTCACAACTGCCTCTTCAGTAGTGATGAGTGCTTGGCTTGTGATGTACATTATGGATAGCCCACCTAACTGTTGCATGATACTTTCCCCAACTCTTAACAACAGATTGGATTTTATATAGTTTCCCCAACTGGACCTACTCATAAGCAGATTTGTATATACAAAACATCAGAGACTAAATGGTGAGAACCAATATGCCATTCTCACTAAGGCGACGGTATGCTATGTTATGTTATATGTTATTATATTATGCTATTTTATGCACTAAGAATGTTAGTCATCTAATCCATGTTTTCTTTACTCAATGGGTCTTCAAATAGTAGTCACTCTGCTGATATTACTCGGCATGATCCACATAGGGTGCTTATCTCTTATCGTAAACCAGATGGGATATCACCAATGGTATTATGGTACTCATCCCCTGTGGATACTCTAGGTTGGGAAATAGCTTCCTGGAACACCATAATTGGAAACAGACAGATTTAGAACAGCTAATAGTTGCAAATGTGATGTCAACTCCTTGACCAACGGGAATCCCAAGTTCCAAACTGAGTGGAAGGTAGATGGCACTGACCCATCCCTGTCAGCCAAAGAACTAGGCTCAAAAGATGTTTTCGGGGGACACTACACAAGCCTGCATTGATGGCCTGCATGCATGAACTAAGTCAAGATGTCTATGACAATGCTGTAATTGCAGGAATGACCAAAGTAAATGTTAACAAATTGTGAGTCATACAGAATTCTATAGTGCAAGTGATTTGAAATCTTCCTTGGTGAGCACATATTTCAGCTGCTTAGAGCCAGCGGCACTGGCTCCAGGCCGCATCGCAAAGTGCTTTTAAGATGCTCTCACTAGTACATAAAGCACTCCATGTTAAAGCCTCTCTATATCTTAAACAATGTTTGGATTCTTATCACTTTGAGAGAACACTAGATCATCAGGCACATATTTCTAGATCGCTCCTAAGTACTTCAGGAAAAAGGTTGGAGGTAAATCAATCCCATCAACTGCCAGCAGTCTGTGGAATAAGCTGCCAGTACACATGAGAATAACTCATAAAGGCGGAGAGATAATGCCATTGTTTGATCTGTCAAAATGAATGTGTGCCTTTCAGTGCCACACGTTATATCCCTATGCTCTCTAGAGGATTGAAGAAGATGGTTTATTTAACTGAATCAAATGGCGTAGACAAACGGAAGATAACTAGGATCGTGGTATCATCCAGGTCCCTTCTCAGTCTCAGATCTTCCAAAAGTTAAATGATTACAGCTTCTGTACATCAAACCTCAATCTGCAGATGGTTCAGCATATGAATGGCCAGATCTCAGCTATCGCTGGTTTTTCAAGAAACTTGGCCTTGAACAAAAGAATTGAAATCAGCCATGTGGTCAAAAGCGGATGTTTTCAGTCATGGAGGAACCACTTTCTGTCGTAGCTCTTTAGGCATAGCTCCCATCTTAAGTAAGAGATTGAAAAATGTAATTACATTGTGCAGTAGAAGAGATTGCTCGCCTGGATTTCTAAAAGGCTTAAGTGGGCACATACCCAAACAGAAGCTTCATGATGCATCATCGCTATGTTTCAATTTTCCGCAAGTTCATCTCAAGTTTCCTCTTATTTGTACACATTACTGTTGTGCCCTATGTTTTCTTTCCATTTTTTCGTGCGATACTGGAACATCATTAGAGATGTTTCCAAGTTTGAGTAAAAACATTCTTACAGGTGGTGGCATTGTTTGTTTGTAAGTTCTGAATAATTCTCTACAAGAGCACCCGGTTTCCAACATCTGTTTTGTGTAGTAAGTTTCAGTGGTACCTTTTTATTTTTAAAAATAGTTTGTGTGTTGTAGATAAGGCTTTGTAATTACTATTGTAGTATGCCTCCAGTGCTTAACGAATTAAAAAACCCAAGGAACCTGGTTCCTGCCAAATTGCTCCATGGAAACTTTGTGAATAACTTTTCCAGCTACAGTTTATTCTATTGCTTTACTCACAACGTAAAGATGTGAGTTACCCAATTCCTCTAACCTTGTCAACAGATGCAGAATACCATTCAAGGCCTTCTCCCTTGTCTGAATCTCTACGTTATATCAGGTGGCCCAACATGGGTCAGCTGTGATTGCTGGTTTAGACAAAGGCGACGTGTATAACCACATTGTTTTAAGTTCAGTTCAGCCAAGAAAAAGGGCCTTTGAAAATTTAAAGTTTGCTTCTCTTGTAGTTATCAAAAACAATATTGGGCCATACCCGTAAGACAGGTTGAAACTAGTCGCTTAAAACTAGAGAGGTTACGCCTTGAGCAAGTTTTTAGTTGAATTAGACTTTGGATGCCATGCCAACACATTAACAGCCCTGCCAAAGGTAAGGTGATCAATTGAGTGGATAATTTAAATATCCTATCCCACGGTGCATAGTATATATTTACATCTATTCGACAATCTGGTAAAGAGAGTTCATCCTCATTTGATACAGAGCATGTGTAAAGTAAACGCTCACCGTCCACTGGACACATTTAGCATGCTATACAGTAGATTCGTTCTGTATGCAGACAACAGTTCCTTCTCTTTCCCAAAGTTCAGTTAAAGCACAGAATCGTATTCCTCATTAGGAGTAAAGATTACAATTGTTGTTTGCGCTGTCATTCAAGGCTCTGTAATAAAAGCTGAATCCAGAAAAACAACGTAAATCAGAGTGAGATCTGTGCATTTTCATTGTGGGTCTGACATTGATCAGCGCATTCTAAGAAATACTCAATTTTCGACCGCCAATATTAGCCAATAGCATGCAGTAGTATGAGATGGTGGAACTAGAAGAAACTGATTTAGCTGTATTTTCTCACTCCCAAGGATCATCTGTCTTATATAGAATACCGAAAATTTAATTTGTGCAGTTACCTAATAAACCTCCCCCTTAGTGCTGATGATAGAGTTCCAGGATGTTCTTCTGAACACAAAAATTGAATTATTGTCAGGAAAACAACCAGATGCAAATTGGAGAACTGCATGGCCTAGTGAAGGTTTTGAAGTGCTACATAAATGGTCCATATGCAACATGGAGTCACGACTTATTAGAAAATTCAGAAAGAGCTTTGGCCATCACAAAGGGTAAGAAAGTGCTAAATAAATTACAACAAAACAAAATAAAATAAAAACACACAAAACTCTGTCTAACTCGACACAAACTGTGCGCGTTCTCTAACATTAATGAACTGCAGGTTTCTAACAAGCTCCATTACTTAAAGCGCATGTTAATATGACATCTCTCATTCTAGACAATTGGTCCCATAAAATCAAAATAATACCCCTTACTCCAAACACTCCTGATCCAGTTCAGCTGCTGTCTAGCCCTTCAAGTCACCAGGAACACACCCCAACCAACGCATTGAGAATTAAGACCTAAGCTCTGTGCCGCTCCTCTCCGATGAGTCTGCTATCGCTGACAGAATTTGTGGAACAATGACCAAACTGAACTGGTCTCCAGACAGTTAGTGGCTCTGCATATTTAACTAGGGAATTAGATGACATTATACATGCATCCTTGTGCACTGTCCTTTGCAAACGTCAGCTGTGCACAGAGCCCCCTCAACCTTATTATGCTTGTGAAGCTGTGTGAACACACTGGAGACACGTGTATGTGTGGACTGTGTGCTCAGCTAGATGCCTAGGTGCTGGGCACTAATGCACATGTGAAGGCAACCGAAAGTGTACATGTATTCCCCTGGAAACTGTCTGGTTGCTTGAGACATGGCAATTATGCACAAGTGCACAATGGAAGTGAAAACAGGCATGCTGTGGGAGTTCATCTAATGCCAGGCAGTCCCTAGAGAGCAGTTCAAATTATTGTTCAAAGAAGTGGGGACTCCAATCCTAGTCGGGATAGGTCTCTGCACAACCTAAATTATCCTGTGCTCACCCTCTGGTAGCTTGGCACAGAGCAGGCAGGCTTAATTTAGAAGGCAATGTGTAAAATATTTGTGCAATAACTCATACAGTAACAGTGAAAACACCACAAAAGTACCCCACACCAGTTTAAGAAAATAGATAATATTTATCTGAATAAAATAGGATCAAAACAACAAAAAAATCCAATATGCACAAGTCAAGATATTACTTTTTAAAGGTTTAAATGAGTCTCAACTCTCAAGAATCAGTGGTTGTATCCTTGTAACACACAGTACCTGGGATGCATCAAAAATAACTATGCACTGGGGCTGCAGAGGAGAGATGAGTTTAAAAAAAGGCCCTGCTTGTTAGTACTTCCAGTATTACTTGTCACTGCACTGTGGAGAGTTGACATATAAAGGTACTTAACAGCACTGGACTTAGCATTCCCAATTTGAATAAAACATTATGTAGGGACTAAAAGTTTTTCTTTGCAGCTGCTTCTGGTGCTGCTGAATACCGGGGTTGAAGAATACCAAGGCTGCATATTTCTTATTCCATTTGCTTCCACCACCTTACACTTCCTGACTCTTTAGCTCACTTTGTCAATGTTTTCCTATTCGTCACATCCCATCTCAACCCCACTATCCCCTCCTCCCATTATCTCCCTTTTTTTTCTTTTCTTCTGTGTCAAAGACTGGTGAGGAAAAATATGTCCCAGTCCCCCAAATGATTGCCGGTGCTAACCACTTGCGCAAATAAAGCGCTAAGCTTGGTACATCCTGGTGACATCAGGCAATGGCGAATAACAAGCATTTGCAATGCCATGGTCTCACTTTGCTCGAGTTAGGGTTATTAGCACTGTAAATTCTTAACAGAACTTTTTCTACTACTTAAATTGGAAATTAAAAGTAAAACAGTTGACATAAGTGAGCTGATTCAAAGTGTTTTTCTGCCATGAGCATAAGCGTGAAGGAGAGACACAAAAAGAAATATAGTTCACTCGCAGTCAAACGTATCGGTAATGGTGCAATTATTCATGTAACAGGGGCAGTCTGCAAGGATGTAACAAAACCGCTCAAGGAAGGGACAAATGTAAAGCATTTACCAATAATAATAAAGGATTTTTGAAAGGCAAACCCCTCGAACGAGTGAAAGTGATGTGTGTGCGGTGGGTGTGGTTAAAAGCCCACAATACTTACAACAGGTCAAAGCTCTTGCGCTCTCGACCTAAAAAAGGAGTAAAACAAGTGGAGGCTAGTGGCAGCTGTGTGGAACGACTAGACATCTTAGTGAGCTATTTGTTGAAATGAAATTACATCCTGGATGCAAACTTTATATTCACCTTTCACTTTCTTGTTCACCCATTAACAGGCGATATTACGTTGAGGCCACTGGAAATATGTGTTAAGGTTTAAAGGCAGTTTCGGGGTATTTTTTTAATGAAACAAAAACAGAATACTTTGTTTGGAGGCCAAGGGTTTTGAGACTAATGCCTGTCGAACAGGAGGAAGGTTGCCTAGAAAGGATCAATCAGATTGTCAAGAAATCAATGTCTGCAAGATGACTGACTACCTAGGGTGCCAGGGCTGTCACTGCCAGAGTTAGGAAGGGTAGTGCTCTGAATGGCCTGTCTGTGGGTTGGTACCAACAGGGGACAGGAAGTACGCCAACTGTGTGGACATGCAAGCGTGTCAAAGTGGAACCAATTAGGTGTGCATGTCTGAAGCAACAGGTAATGGCTCGTGACTTAGGAGTACTTGGCATTTCCCCACTGCATTTAGGTGTGATATTGAGGCACATTCCACATCTGTGTTTCAGTCTTTCTGTTCACGTTGTTTGCTGTTGCTATGTGCTGTTCTGTAGGGTGGATGTCAGAAGTCTTGGGTACGGGAGGTGGAATACAAATCGGAAGGTATGAAATGGATGTGGGTGAATGTCTGGATCTGAATTACGACCAGATGGTGAAACGTTCAGAGGGGTTGGTATGTGTGAGAACTTATTTGTGAATCAGTACAAACCTACGGATCTCACTCCTGCCACTTCAGAGTACTTGCCCTATTTTTATTCAGCTGGGTACAGAGTGCCGAAGTAAAGTGGCCCTTGACAAAGCAGAAAAAGATTAAAAGTTGTGAACACCTTAAAGAATTACTTCTGATATCTGTGTGTGCTTCTCAGAGGACGAGAAAGAGTAGGGAATGAGAAAAAGCATTAACAATTTCTGTAATGTATAATCATGTAGAAGTGAAGTGAGTTATTTTAATCCAGCAAGTGATGCATCCATGAAAACGCCTGAAATGATGTTGTATTATCAAAAAGCAGTAAAAGCATTCGAAGTTGGCCTTCTTCCAACCACTACACATAAGTGACCAGCGCGATCATCAAGAATCGGAAATGGGCTGTGTCTGCATAACTATTGTAATCCTATTACTGAAGATGGACTTTAAAGTAGGCGAGAGCCATTAGACCTCATTTTCTTTCCAGATTTTTCCAAGGATATTGCCGTTTGAGTCTAACTGGATCCTTCACTTTTGCTGACATTGTTCCACTGAGCTGTGCTTTCAACTTAAACTTTAACACGGTTCGCAACTACCAGCAGGCTTGGACCAGGACCTGTGTACCAGTGGTGTAACACAAAATGGTGGGCCCACCTGCAGAATATGAAGAGGAGCCCCTGAGTATCCCATATCTCCCATATATTCATTGCTCTTGGGCTGAATTTGGGCACCGTGTGCACACTTGCATCCCTTTAATCAAAGGGAAGCCCTCTTTAAATAGTAGGCTTGCTTTGTGGGAAGGAAGATTCTTTGTTTCATGTCATTTAATGATAAATAAATAGCCACCGTCAGGCATTTGATAAGCAGATATGCTATGCTCATCTGTCTCTGGCAGACTCCATTACTTGGAACAAAATGTGATTGGGGAAATTATTGATGTGAGAAAAAGAATTCAGTAAATAATATCCACCTATGGAAACAATGTTTTGAACCAGTTTAACTCCGTACTCATATCACAACTTCTACGCTGTTTGTTTGGAACATATTTCAACAAGTGTTTTTGATGGTGACTCACACCAGTGTAGGTCTCTGGTTCAATGTCAGTGAAGGCATCTGTTAGTACCTGAGAAGTAGCTTTGATAATGAATGGCTGATGTCATATGATAAGGAAAAATGTTTCCAATTATGGAAATCCTACATGAGAAATTCTTTGGAAAAAAGGTTCTACCAGATTTACACACAATATATTCAGTGTTTAAATGGTACACTCTGTTGACATCCTTTGTGGCAATTTCTGACACCTCCCAAAGTTAGTGCATTTTAATTTACTTCCAATGCATTTTTCATAACAGAAAAGATTACTCCTATATTAACAACACAAATATTAATATCAAGAAATGTTATTATAACTATTTTTGTTGATAATAATACTGTTGTTGTTATTATCATTATTTCTCTCCTTGAAATCTCCCTATTCCTTTTGCACGTAGGTTTCTCCTGAGTATTTAGTCTCCACTGGATATGAAGGGCTGGTGCAAAGAGTGTTAACGCCCAAAGTCATTTTGTTGTGCATATATATATATATATATATATATATATATATATATATATATGTATATATATATACAGGGAGTGCAGAATTATTAGGCAAATGAGTATTTTGACCACATCATCCTCTTTATGCATGTTGTCTTACTCCAAGCTGTATAGGCTTGAAAGCCTACTACCAATTAAGCATATTAGGTGATGTGCATCTCTGTAATGAGAAGGGGTGTGGTCTAATGACATCAACACCCTATATCAGGTGTGCATAATTATTAGGCAACTTCCTTTCCTTTGGCAAAATGGGTCAAAAGAAGGACTTGACAGGCTCAGAAAAGTCAAAAATAGTGAGATATCTTGCAGAGGGATGCAGCACTCTTAAAATTGCAAAGCTTCTGAAGCGTGATCATCGAACAATCAAGCGTTTCATTCAAAATAGTCAACAGGGTCGCAAGAAGCGTGTGGAAAAACCAAGGCGCAAAATAACTGCCCATGAACTGAGAAAAGTCAAGCGTGCAGCTGCCACAATGCCACTTGCCACCAGTTTGGCCATATTTCAGAGCTGCAACATCACTGGAGTGCCCAAAAGCACAAGGTGTGCAATACTCAGAGACATGGCGAAGGTAAGAAAGGCTGAAAGACGACCACCACTGAACAAGACACACAAGCTGAAACGTCAAGACTGGGCCAAGAAATATCTCAAGACTGATTTTTCTAAGGTTTTATGGACTGATGAAATGAGAGTGAGTCTTGATGGGCCAGATGGATGGGCCCGTGGCTGGATTGGTAAAGGGCAGAGAGCTCCAGTCCGACTCAGACGCCAGCAAGGTGGAGGTGGAGTACTGGTTTGGGCTGGTATCATCAAAGATGAGCTTGTGGGGCCTTTTCGGGTTGAGGATGGAGTCAAGCTCAACTCCCAGTCCTACTGCCAGTTCCTGGAAGACACCTTCTTCAAGCAGCGGTACAGGAAGAAGTCTGCATCCTTCAAGAAAAACATGATTTTCATGCAGGACAATGCTCCATCACACGCGTCCAAGTACTCCACAGCGTGGCTGGCAAGAAAGGGTATAAAAGAAGGAAATCTAATGACATGGCCTCCTTGTTCACCTGATCTGAACCCCATTGAGAACCTGTGGTCCATCATCAAATGTGAGATTTACAAGGAGGGAAAACAGTACACCTCTCTGAACAGTGTCTGCGAGGCTGTGGTTGCTGCTGCACGCAATGTTGATGGTGAACAGATCAAAACACTGACAGAATCCATGGATGGCAGGCTTTTGAGTGTCCTTGCAAAGAAAGGTGGCTATATTGGTCACTGATTTGTTTTTGTTTTGTTTTTGAATGTCAGAAATGTATATTTGTGAATGTTGAGATGTTATATTGGTTTCACTGGTAATGATAAATAATTGAAATGGGTATATATTTTTTTTTGTTAAGTTGCCTAATAATTATGCACAGTGATAGTCACCTGCACACACAGATATCCCCCTAACATAGCTGAAACTAAAAACAAACTAAAAACTACTTCCAAAAATATTCAGTTTTGATATTAATGAGTTTTTTGGGTTCATTGAGAACATGGTTGTTGTTCAATAATAAAATTAATCCTCAAAAATACAACTTGCCTAATAATTCTGCACTCCCTGTATATATATATGACACAGCGAAAACCTAGCAAAGGAGCTCTGTAAAGCAGATAAATATTTGGTATAGGTGGACACAGGACTTCCTGGAGGAATAGAGAGACAGTAATATACAGAGAGCATGTTCCTGGTATGCTTTATAGGCAGTGGAGAAGTTTGGGTGCGATGTTTTCAGAAAGGGGCGTGGAAGGGTCTGGAGTTACAGGGCTAAAGGCATGAAGTGGTGGTCTAGGAGAGATCAGCAACAGTAAAAGTTATCTTGCATGGGTACCTCATTTGCTTCTTCTTGGAGTACTCTGAAGCCCATTGCTAGTAGCATCATAGGTGGCCACTTCTTTGTTGCTCGACCTAGTTCTGGCCCTGCCTGAATACTTCTGTTTCCAGGTCTTCTGACTAGTCACCTCATAGAATGGCCATGGACTCCTAGCATCACTTCACATGGAAATCAGAGGACGGTTCACTGACATGTCAGTTAACACGCATCCAGATATGAAAGCCACATCCACAAAATGTATTTATTGATGACAATTCATTTGCCTGTGGTTGCACCATGTGAATTAGTTATGCACAACATTTACACTTGAGGGGTGGTGCAAATGCAAATCATGTATTTACAGAAGGTTTAAGATATCAGGGTGTTCTCCATCACCCCCACCTGCCCTGAGCCCTAATACCTTCCCCCCAAATAAGTAAATTACCCTGGCCCCCATCCACCCTAAGCCCTAAAAAACAATATCTATCCTGACCCCCTGCCACTGCCCCTAAAACACTAAAGTACCCTGACACCCCCTACCCACCCTAAGCCCTAAATCCACCCACTGCTAAAAACGACCGACCAACCCTGCCCCAATCCCACTTAACTCACTGCAGCCTCTCCCGATTCTTCCTCCTCTTCTTTCCTCTCACCCTTCCTTGAACCTTCCCCCACTCCTTTAAAGATAAACTACCCTGCCCCCCACCCTAAGCCCTAAATGAAAAAAATATCAAAACTTCCCCACCCCCAAAAAAATACCCCGAGCCCACCACCCTAATTCCCTTAAAAAAAGACACCTCCATCCATGCCACTTCAAAAAAAAAAAAGTAGCCCGCCCCTGACCCCCACGCACCCCAATCCCTTAATCCACCCCACACCCCTGCCTCAGCCCCACCTACCTCACTGCATCCTCTGTGTCCTCTCCCGAATAAGGCATGGCTTTTTCTGTGCCTTAGCCACGCATATGCCTAGTTCAGTATATGTATGGTTAAGGCACAGAAAAAGCCATGCATTCAGGCAAGCGTGGTTACGCTTGCGTGCGAAATGTCCATGTCTTTGAGGACTCGTTGTTAAGGACTTTTCCCATGAGTCTGATGTACAAAATCATTTTTCAGTTATAAACCCTCTGACTGACAAAATCATAGGTTTGTGACCACAAAATATTTTGACTTTGTACTAAACCCATTTTGCGAGTCGGAAAAGCATGACCAACTCACAAAAAGGAGTTTGAAACCCTTTCGAATTGCTGTTAGGAAGAGGCCTGAAATGGACGTCCTCCTCTAATTATATTTCAGCGTTTTTTTACCTCAATTGTGGTTTTAAAACATTGGTAAAGTACCTACTCCTACTCCTACTCCTACTCCGAGATGGTAACCCATTCACAAAGGGGATAGTTCTTCCTCTGGAAATTGATGGGCAGTCTTGAGGAAGGAGGCAGCTGTCCTCCGAACTACTGCCTGATCTCCCAGCTCTGAGTTCCCATATGGGAAATGTTTTTTTTTTTAAAGCAGCTTCATTTTTTTAAGGAACATGAGCTGCTAAAAAAAAAAAAAAACTATTTGGGGATGGAGACCATTTCTTTGTTTGTGGCCATTCATTTAGCAGGTTGTTTTGTGACCCCCTGAAGTAGATATTTTGTGTCGCAAACGGTTAGGACATAGATCGCACTGCAACATCAGAAACAGGTCTCAAAATGTCGGTGTACAATTTGCAACCAATTTGTTCACCCTGTCTTATTTCTTGATTATTATTCCTAAATCAGGATAATGTACATTAATTCGTAATCTTGCTGTGAGGATAATTAATAGTTGGAAATATCTGTTGAAAATAATTAGTAACAGAGCTGTTTTTCATCAAAGTGTTCTTGACCACAACTCAGAGACCATGACAGCAAAGTTTCAGACCGCAAATGTTTGTTCCCTTTCTTTGTATTTCTTCATCAGCTTTTTTCGCCAGATTTATTCCAAGAAATACAAGAGACCTCGGTACGGGCAAACCGAAACCAAGAAACAGAAACAGACGCCTTGTCCACCAATGTGAAGTCAAACTAGTATATTGACTCTTTCAGGACAATTCAACAATGGTGAGCACAACAATTTATTCTATGACTCACTATAACATTTATTTTACATATAGGCCCTCATTCTAACCGCGGCGGTCTTAGACCGCCGGGGCCAGGGTCGGCGGGAGCACCGCCGACAGACCGGCGGTGCCCCGCAGGGCATTCTGACCGCGGCGGTTTGGCCGCGGTCAGAAAGGGTAAACCGGCGGTCTCCCGCCGGTTTACCGCTGCCCTTGGAATCCCCCATGGCGGCGCAGCTTGCTGCGCCGCCATGGGGGATTCTGACACCCCCTACCGCCATCCTGTTCCTGGCGGTTCGCCCGCCAGGAATAGGATGGCGGTAGGGGGTGCCGCGGGGCCCCTGGGGGCCCCTGCCGTGCCCATGCCAATGGCATGGGCACGGCAGGGGCCCCCGTAAGAGGGCCCCACAAAGTATTTCAGTGTCTGCCTAGCAGACACTGAAATACGCGACGGGTGCAACTGCACCCGTCGCACCTTCCCACTCCGCCGGCTCAATTCTGAGCCGGCATCTTAGTGGGAAGGTCGTTTTCCCCTGGGCTGGCGGGCGGCCTTTTGGCGGCCGCCCGCCAGCCCAGGGGAAAACTTGAAATACCCGCCGCGGTCTTTTGACCGCGGCGCGGTATTTTGGAGGGCGGAATTCTGGCGGGCGGCCTCCGCCACCCGCCAGAATCAGAATCACCCCCATAGTGTGTACTAGAGAACATCTGCATGAGGAAGTAAGTGTTTTTCATGACGGTGTAAGACAGTGGGCACACAAATTGTAATGAGCTCCATATGGTGGGGTGTTTGGCATGCTGGGCATGGATATAATACTTTTGGGTTTCTCAAATTTTTGAGTGGCTGGACTTCTTTGATAAACCAGGCTTGACACAATTGTGATTAAACACCTCGTTTCCAACTTAAGTTAGTTATTTATCACTAATAAATTATAGATATTCCTTCCTCCTCCTATATTATTTAGTTTTTTGCGCCTTATTCTTATTATTTGAAATGCACCGGGCTGTATCTTTCTCTCCTGCTCTGACATCAGAACGGCTCAGTGGCTGAGGTGGTAAAAATCCCTCCTCATGAAGTTCTGGGGTCCCCATCTTTGTCTAAAGTGGTTTGGCGCCATCCGCCACATTTACCCGTCGAGCTTGTCAGGCATGCCAACTGGTTTTGCATTACTTGGCCCATCTCACCCTCTCATCTGCCTTATGACACATTCCTCTCTCCAAACCTCTCCGATCCTATATATAGGTCAGCGGTCCTGTTCTTCTGGACACAGTGGCCTCTCTATAGGGGGGCCGTGCCTTAGCTCTATTTGTCCTGGCCTTTCCATGGGCCCACATCCGCAGCTGTTGAATGCACCAGGAGTTGACACTGAAAAAAATAAACAATTTCTGCACCTTGTCCAACAGAATACTTCATCAAAGCACCTTTCGCTGCAAAGCAGTAGTGTTTGCTTAAAATGTTTAAATCTGAACGGTATGTGTCTGCATGCATCTATGTCTAAATCCAGATACACACAGTCACATTTACACATTAAGCAAATGTATATGTTTGTGTGTCTACATGTATATATTATTTATTTATATACACGTACACACACAAACATGCATATATATAAAAAATATTTGCAAGTGGCACCACCAGATTTCTGTGGTCAAATGTATGCGCCTCACCACCACTAATATTCAGAGATGCCACTATATACGCTTGCACACAAAGGCACCTCTGTCGCCAAGCTCCCTCCTCCCACAATTGAGCACACATTTCAGATTACCACTGCTGCCAATTCGATGTTTTCACTGGCCATCTTTTGAAGGATGGTTCATTCATCCAGGCGTAGCCCTCGAAATTGTCAACGGTGCCAGGAAGATCTGGGTGGCCTGCAGCTGCTGCTTAGACACTCAGATGCAACTGAGGCCATCACCCATCCCAGAAACACACAGCAACAGAATTAAACAATAGGTGCTAAAGTGGAAAAAAGGTGACATAAAAGTCCACAAATAAATACATATTTGGAAGGGTTGTCACTAGTTCTCAAAACCCCACCCTTTCACTGGTGGGTCTGACGAATGAAGGACCAGTCTGACCTTCTCAAAGAGTTCAAGTTAGTTACTCTATCACTAAGTATGGATATGACTGTAACATCACTGGTACCAAAAGAAGGAAGAAGAACCTCGTGGGATACAGAAACAGGACTCCCACATCAATATTTACAAACACCACTGCTGTGATTGGATTGTGCCTCACCTCTCCTTGCAATGGCCCAACAATGTCTGCACTACCAATATGTTAAATGCTCGAGCTGACTACATAAGTTACTGCACTACAATACTTTTCTCAAAATAGCCACTAGTGTGAAGTTCTCCGAAGAACATATGCACAAATGTTTGCGAGATTTCATAGATTGCTTTTATAATTCTAGTGTATTTATCAATAACCGAATCCATATCAATGATTCTACAGCTTGGATTCACCTCATAAATGCAAATATGTAGCTCTAGAATTACTCAATCTTTTTATCCTGTTTTTATCTGTTTCAGAACTTTGTTAGAAAAATCTAATGACATCCAACACTTAACTATCATCAAAGGGGGAAATGCTCCTCGATTCGAACCTTTTGGGAATCAACTGCCCCTCAGTTTCCCCAATGTGTTACTTATATACAGATCATCAAACTGTAGTAAATTCCTCTTTAACGTGTCCACTTGAATGTACTGTTTCCAGCTTCTGAGGATTAAACCCAAGGGAATCTCCATGCCTGTCTACCGTTCCTTCATTGATTGCATGCTAATTCCAAATCCATCCATGCAATACCATTAATAACTAAAATATCCACATGCACTAATTCAACAATGGCTTCTCTAAGGAACTCATCTTCACACGGTCATTTTCCTCACTTGAAACATTCTATCAGCACTTCAAAAAGTCTTTCAAGGTCAGCAGCAAGAGAACTTTATCAACCACACTTTAACTCTAATTTCCTCACTGCTCTTTTTCATTCTTCCTCCAGCCTTAAACTATTGTTTATGGAAATCCTACTGATCTTTCTACCACTGCATTACAGTTGCTGATGTTATCAAACAGCACCAATCAGGCCTACTCGTTGCCAATGAGACCATATTTTCACAATTTATATCACACTCAGTTGTCATTATGCTTCCAGACTACTCTGCTGTCCAATCCAACAAACAAAAGAGCAGCTGATTTATATAAAATATCTGCTGAAATGCTCTAAAGCTGACAGCTCTACGTATCTAGCCAGTCAAACGTCTTCCCTATCCATTCAACTCTCTGCAATTGAGTGAGAGTCCACAAACCTCATATACCACCCCAGGTAATGACAAAAAATTCATGATAAACCACAACCGTCCTTATAACTACCATGATCTTCCTGAATTCACGTAACATAGACCTTGGCAACTTTAACATTTACTAGAACTATGGAAATATAATTGCAAATGTCTTCCATGGCATGTCATTCTAATGTCCTCGCCCAACCTTGACCCTTTTCTGCCTACAATTAAGTAAACATAATTCACTCTTTGCTCCTATAAACTTCATATCTACCCAGAGCCCCTTAACCGGAGCATCTTTCAGCCATTCACTTGAACTCTATCCACCAATGCCCACCACATCCAATGAAACCATCACTTTGGAAATCAAATAAAAGGTAACCTGACTGAAGTTGGGAATGCCCTCAGGAGATATCACTATTGCAGAGGTTTCACAAGGACGGAACAACCTGAATGTACCCAAACCACCTCCTGGTACCGCCAATACACCAATGCCAGCAAATATCCTGGAAACTAGATCTTTTTTCTACACATTTATGATATTCTACCACTCCTTTGAGAAAACTCATGCTGTATCATGAGAATATCATGAAAGTTTCGTAGCCACGAGAAAGTGACTAGCTGTAACAATAAAGGTCGCAAAATGTGTTGGCCTACTTTGTAGCTTTGATTAATTATCCGTGGATGAGTTTTCCCTGAATTTAAAAAGAGAACATTTGCTTTAATAAAATGTATCTGGAGTATGTGAACTCTCAGAACTTGAAGCGTCAACCACCTGCCTGTTCGATACAATTTAACTATATTGGTTTGCATCTCAACATCCACCTAGCTCCGTGTCTTACTTTAACCCTTGCTATGCAATTCAAAACAATGGTTTACATCTTAGCACTCAAGTTGCTCTCAGTAAATAAACCTCCAACACCACAAAGGGACCCCTCCTTTAACTTCACCTCCTCTGGAGACTAAGCTCATGGGCCCAGCCTCTGACTTCCAAAGAGCAGTACAATTGCTTCACTCTCTAATATTGATGGAGGAATGTACTTTGTCTACCCAAGCCCACACTGACACTCTGAAAATCAATCATCCACAACTGAGCCTGCCTCATGTATGGGGGAAGACACCCAACCATGTCTCTTCCTATTAAAATCCCTCCAAGAGCTCACTCTATTATCAATTGGGTTCAAGTCATGCTGCATCGGGAATCCGATTGACAGCCTACTGGAGAGAGAGGCCACAGTCTTGAACTGAGCTGCCGCTGTGAACCCACAAGGCCCAAACAATCTGACACACAAAGATAAACTGTTTTCTGTGAGAGACCCTCGGCTCGTCCTTGGTAATTTAGCACACACTGTAGTACCATTCAAAGAAAATGCATGTGGGAAAAACTAGCCAAATAGTAAAACCATTAATAGGCGCAAAGCATAAAATTACTAAATCAAGTTAGTTATAAACATCACATTTTAACAATAATAATGTCACAAAAATAAGGACATTTACGTAAAGAGAAATGTTGCCTGGTGGAAAGCATCCTAATAAAGAGATCAATGCCATGCTTTGTTATCCTATGAGAAAATCAAACAAACAAATGTGAAATAAACTTCAAAACGTTTTCCAGGGGATTCTTTTTCTCAAAGTCCAGATTTTTGCCACAAGTTCTGAAAGAACAGCTACTTCACAGAAAAGCCCTCCTATCTTCAGAACTGGTTCCTCAGTTTCCAGTTCTTGTTTTCCAGTTTCAGGATATTCTCACAATTCACGCTTTAGATCCACAGGGAAATGTCACATTCAGACTAGTCTTCTGGAATTCTTTACAGCAGGTATCAGCTTCCTCTGACGACAGGTCATTTTATACCTGTTAGTTCCAAGAAATAATTTTTAGAAGGGCAAGCAGTGACAGTGCCCAGTTGTGACTGTTTGATTGAAAGATATTCCTCTATACAGAAAGCAATTTGCTCTCTCTCAAAACTAACAAGTCATTGCAAAGTGGACTTTTGGTTTTTATAGTAGATCCCGTTTATTTCTGAACAGAGGTCTTTCCAGGCTCTCTGCATGTCAGGGGACCTGGAATAGAGGGGCAACCAGGGGAGGTGAACACCTCTAGAGATTAGGGGACTGAAGTAGGAATGTCAGGGTGAAATAAGGGGAGAGGACTGGGACAAGGACGTAACAACTTGTTTTTAGGGTTCACCGAATTATACAATAGTTTTGCTACCATAAAAATGATGGTCCCAGGAATAGATATGCGCAATGTTGCTGCAACTGTGAGAAGTGAAATCCTCTAAATTAACAGTAGCGTGTTTGCTTACCCCTTAAATAGTGAGTTTGAGATTAGAAATAAATAAATAATTTGGGACGGAAGGGGCGTGGAACAATGGACAAGCCGAGGTGGGGGGGCGGGCGAAAGAAGCAAGCCACCTGGTGAAAGAGTGCCTATCTTTAAAAAGTGAATAATTGTGTATACATATTAATGTATTGGAGACAATAGGTCTTAGATATGAAATGTGTAGCGCTGTCTGTAAGTGAGGCCTATAAACGTAGGGGACATGGCAGGGACAACGGAGAAACTGTCTGGATGTCAGAGCTACACAGATGGTGCAGGACCGTTGTTTGTCCTTAAACATATTGTAGCAAAATGAACCCAATGTACTGATGTGTGACTCTCACCCACTCCAGTCTTTGATCCCTTCTTTTCCCCACTCACTTTGCGACTTGCTGTCCTGTACACTCTTGCTCACAATGTATTTCCGGTCCCTCGATAAAGCACTCTTTTGCATCCACAGATGAGTGTGCAATATGCAAACAAAATTAAATGATGATGTTGTTCATTGTTGTATTTTTAAATAAACAAAACATGAGCAGGCAAATCCATTGCTTCTGAGCACTGTACGGTGTTAGACATAACAATTAAAATAAAACAACAAAAATAGCTATATTAAAGATAGTAAAGTCAGAATAATACCAAGCATTGGTAAATGCATTAGGTTTTTCCTATGTGATTAACATATTTTTTGTTGTAAGATTAAGCTTGGTGAGCAGTTGTGCAATATAAGTTACTGAAACTCCACAAAAGTGTTATAGCTGTTTTATTGAGAGAGTCATTTGTGCAGTAACTGGTGGTAATATAATGCAGGGACATGAGGTAAATCGTGGAGGACAAAAAAAAAAACATGCAGCGACCAAACACATTTGATATGCATGCCATACTTGAGCAAGCTCATGAACTAAACTTGCAAAGATCTGTGAACTGCTCTCACCACGCCTCAAGAAGAGAACTTGAAAAAAGAGTAAAGAATATAAGACGTAAAATATTCTATACAATGAACTGGGCCATCTGTTAGTGTCTGTGCAAGTTCATGATGTGGGTGGCTGTTTATAACGCTGCAGGTTTGAAAGCACAGGAGCAGAGGATAAAAGTGTGAATATCTCACAATGCCTGTCACTGGGCAGGGCACAAAGGTGTTCAGAATACATGATCATCCAGTCTTTTGCAAGAGAGGTAGATCTCTGCAGAGTACAAGAAGAGGCAAGCCTGAAGTGCTCTGAAAAGGGGGGTTTTACTGGAAGAAAGAGTAGCTACCATAACTGGTTGGCAGAGTCACTGCTTGGCAGTCGCTTTCGTACCTTAGAGGGAACGGGGTGTCAGGATGCACAGAGGCTGTACGCCTCCGAGGAATGTTCACTGTCAGCTACTACTCCTATCTCCCACAGAAGAACATCCTTACACTAGCCATCTGACAGATGTAAACATGGAGAAAGGACTGTGTAGGACGTTTTCTCAGAGCGACACAACTAAGGCCATGGCTGTAAAATGTTATCCCTAGTTTTCTAGCCTTCAGCAGTGCCCTGAGGGCAGCATTTGCTGGTGCCAACTATTTCTTTAGCATTTGCAATTAATTAAGTTCCAAATAATGCTTTTATTTTAAATAGATGCATGTTTCTTGTTTTAAATAGTTTACAAGTAATACTTACCGCTTTATTTGGAATGCACTCATGTCATAGAGACGTTGAAAGAAAGATAATAGCAATAACAGTGTGCACATGCCTCATTGTTCTGCTTCTAAAGCCTGTGTTGGTGCAACAGAAAAAGAATCAGCATGAAACCAATGTGTCGAATGCACACACCTGATAGAGACGTACTTTCATGCAAGACAACGTCCTGAGAGGTGGCCATATTAAAGTCAGGCTATGTGAGTGCGATGAAGATGATAATAACAATAAGTAAGTGAAGAGCTGGCATGAAACTGACGGCACACATGCAGTTCAGCATGAGAGGGGGACCACTTTGAGAGCTGTTGGCTATGCACGAAAGCGCTGTGCAGGCAAAATATTTTTTTTTTAAGTTCTGCTTCAAAAGCGGATGAAAACAGTACTTGAGCCTCGTGACACTGATAAGAGCAAACACTTGAGGAAGACTCCACACTACATAACTTCCTTTTCCACATCAATTATTGGCTAACATCACCTGGACTTTGGATAGATGAAGTGACATATCACACAAAAACATGGTCCCATCACTCTCCCATAGAAATTCAATTTTCACTGCCACGCTCCTGTCTGTTCTGCCCAGGTTGGCAATTATCTGCTGAATCTCTGCATGATCCAGTTTTCGAAGAACTATGGTCCTCCATACTAGAATACTTTGCCCTTAACAAGGAATCAGTGTCTAGTACTGCCATGATCAGGCTAGCCTGCAAGCCCTATACTTGAGGAATAGCAATCATTAACCACAAGGACATATTGAAAGATGCAAAGACACAACTTCTATAGCTAGAGGGAAGCATCAAAATGGCAGAACAGAAAGCAGCTGCTTATCCACAAGCGACGCATCTAAAAGAGGTACACACCCTACTACTTCAATGCAGTTTTGGCTGACAGGGAGGTCAGATAGCTGGGAAGGTACATTCCATCTAGGTGATATGGAGAGGGCAAACGGCAGGCGAGAGCACTGGCCGGGCTGCTGAGAGGAGATAAACACAGTAGTTATATACTGCAAATTGAAGGTCTTATTGGGTTAGAAAGGATAGCTAATGAGGGCTTGATGCTATATTATCAGAAATCATATAGGTCATTCGTAGCCATTACATCCGAGCAGATTAAAGGCTATTTGGATGAAATAGCCCTGGTATGGTTGGAGAATAATCAAATACTATTTCTGCCTCTAAATTTAGAAGCAATAGTGGCCATAATTAATGAAATGACTGGGAAGAAAGCTTCAGGATCTGACGGCTTCACCTCTGGTTTTTACAAAGCATGTAAAAATATATTAGCCATTACTTACTGCCTGTCTTTAAAGAGGCTTTTTGGAGGATGGGGTGGTTATTGCTTTAGACCATGTAAGAAGCAATGATAACTGTATTTCCGAACCCAGGTAGGGATATGGATAAATGCATGTCCTATCATCCACAATCATTGTTAAACCTGGACAGTAAGTTATTGACTATAGTAATAGCAAACAGATTGTCCCTGCCGATGGAAGGAGTGCTATTCCCAGAACAGGCAGGATTCGTACAGCATAGTTCCATTACAATAAACTTGAGGGCAGTTTTTGCTGTACTTCACCAGTTTAATCCAGATTTACAGGTTGCAGCAGCTTTTTTAGATGTAGAAAAGGCCCTTGATTCTCTGGAATGGCTGTTTCTGCTGGCTATCTTGAAGCGGGTTGGTACACCAGTGTTTCCTTGCCCTTACACAATTACTATACTTGCAATCAGTGGCTAGAGTGCAGGTCAGTGGTCTGATCTGATCTCTTCTCCATGACCAGGGATATGGGACATGCGACAAGGATGACCTTTTGTTTCTTTTATTATTTTTACTGCCCGTGGACTTTTTTACCTGACAGTTGCAGGAGCGACACGTGCATAGAGGAATAATCTTTGGCTTGGGACATATTTTGTTATCCATATTTGCGGCAGATATTCTTTTTATTTGTAAGGCACCCAGATGAAAATCCATCCATCCTGATTCGATAAGTAATTAGGTTTGGGTGATCTTGAGAAACGACCATAAATTGGGACAAAATTGAGTTTTCTCCTCACAGATATCACAAAGGCACCAGAGTCAGAATTCTCAGTTCCGAGGATGATGGACTGTGTCAAATACTGTAGAGTCTTACTTCATAGAGATTCTGAAGAAATATTTTGATTAACCTATGGTTCATTCATTAATACGTGTGGATTAAACTCCTTCTTTCCATTGCAGGCCGCTTGGTGCTTATTAAGATGATGGATCTCAGTAGGTTTCTCGACCTGTTTCCTAACCTCCCTGTAGTTTTTAAATAAGTCTCTTTTTGCGACTCTCAGGACTTTACTCAATAAGTTGGTGTGGGTGGTTACATAGCCTGGAATTTGATGGGAGACTTGTCCGCATCCCTTTGAGAGAGGTGGTTTCAAAGTCCCAGATCTAGAGATATAATGCCTGGTGGTGCAGATGCACTACATACCCAGAGAGGAGACAGCCATATGAAATTCCTGAGAAAGAGAAGGCAGAGCACATCCGGTGGAATCCCTGTTGTCAGTGTGTTTGCCCAAACCTAGATGGGAGATCCTACCTACGGCCACCGCCTTCTGGAAGACTCTAGGATCGCCTGGGTCTGGAAGCCTCTAGGACAGAAAGTTAGATTTCCTTTTTTATTCGCTCCGGCCCAAAAGCTTTTTAAGAACCCTCTCTTGACCACCGCCAAGTGGAAAGTAAAAAGGGACAGACCTTGGTAATTGCGGCCTGAAGGAATTGGGGCAGCAATATGCAAATTGGAACTTTATGACAATAGATCCAGTCAAACTTACTAGCCCTTCTCTCAGTATTTACATATTTAGGGTTACAACTCACTGCCTGGGAAAAGCTGCTGGTATTCCCTGCAGAACCGTAGGATATAACCTTATTGAGACAGATAATCAGGTCCTCTGTTGCCTTAGGAGAAGTATCCAGACTCTGCGCTGTGCTCATGAAGCTAAGAATGGGAGGAGAGGCTCATAATAGACAAGCAGGAGAAAAGGATCTAAATGTTAAAATAACAGATTTAAAGTGGAAATAGTGCTGCACACAAACTAGGTTAATATCCATCATCTATAGGCATAAACTATTTAATTTTAAATCTCTACACTGAGCATGCCATACACCTGCAAAACAATTCAGAACAGATCCCACTAGATCACGTCACTGCTCACGCTGTAGAGCAGAACATGAGATTCTTACCCTATGGCCTGGTCTTTACAGTCCATACTTTAATATTGGCATGAGCTATTACGCACTCTTTCAGGAATGACAGCTAACAGACTAGACCCAAATGCTGATTCAGCACTTTTGAGCTATGTTAAATTACATGCTGGCAAAACCCATAGATTTTGAGCAAAGGCACTACTGCTTGCTAAGAGAAGAGTGATAATGTATTGGTGTTTGACACTTACTCCAATGATAGCGGATTGTCTGAGAGACCTGACAGTTTGCAACAATCATGCAGAAGTGTACACTATGCTCCAATCACTAGCCTCTAGAACTAGGGATATTTAGGCCCTCATTACGGCATTCCATGCACAGCGAGATAACTGCATACAAGACTGTGTAGTGCAAATGTATCAACTGTGGAGATAACTTGAAGAGACTGAGATAGTTCAGAACACCCATCAGCTGTTGGGTGCAGAAGGAGATCATAACTAATCAACAACAGGAAGGTAGAAGCTTTGGAATTGGATCCACTCAGAGAACCTCCTTTTAGATGCCATCAAAGGATAGAACCTTTGATGAATGTGTGACTACATTGTCTGCCCTCCTCCAGTACACCCTTTGGGGCCTTTAAGAGGGCCCCCTGTGCGGTATTGAGCAAATTGAACCCAAAATATATGTACGCTAGTGAAATTCATAAATGAATGTTGTTTTACCACCTATACCATGACATAATATGTACATCACAAATTGTGAGGGCACAAGTCATAACCCATGGGATAGTGTTCCTACACTTAGCGAATTCACAGTGATCTTTATTAAGGTCCTAAGGAAAGCCACCAGATCCGGCCTGTGCTTAATTGGCAGAAACTTGTACACCTTTTGTGTAGGTGATGTAGGGGACCGGTAATGTATCCCTCCTGTCTTTAACCTTGCCCAAGTAACCGCAAACCTAATACATTTTTACTGGGATACTTGAGGTAATTTTAAACTTCCCTCAGATCCCAATGGAAAATCCCTTTAGAAGAGCTCCCTCCCTCTGGAGATTGAGTCCACTCAGACACACTAGGTGCTTAAAGTGAGGACCCGATGATGAAGCATACAACTGGAGTATCCTAGTGGATGAGTCTTTTTAAAAAGATAAAAATATTCCTAGTTCAAAAGAGGCATTATTCTGGCTCCATTCCTTGCTCGTTGTTGGGTGCAGAAGGAGGCAAGATACATAGAAACAATCTGGACACAGTGCCCAGGCAGATGAATTGTAAATCACATTGCTGACAATGAGAAGCATTAGAATAAAGTCCAGGTGATATGTTTAGAAAGCTGTGGACCTGGCCTGCACTGATATCTTCTAATTACAGTTATAAAATTAAAAACAAGTAACAGGGCTGTAAGAGAAAATCGGTGCAGATGTTTCAGCAAAAGCGCAATGTGGCTAATTTGCTTGTTCCTTCGGAAAGCATGGCTGCGGGGCTGAGAACAAGTTTCAAAGCAGCGACAAGGTTTGGGCACTAGTGCTTAATTTGAGTTGGTGGTTTTTCCATTTCAGATATTCCCTAAAATCAAAAGTGGGAAAAACATAGAAAGAGGAAAGACGGATGATGACAAAAACTGAAAAACAGTCACAAAGGCAGAGAGCAAGAATGTGAAACAGTCGGATAAAGGCTTGGGGAGCATTTGATAATTAAAGAGGCCAACATTTTATTGCCATGGACGCTGACTTCCGAGCAGAAACTTCGTGACACTTTCATTTACGAATTTAGCACTGTGAGGCTGACAGTGTAAATAGACCTCCCAGAATCTCTCTTGGAAGTGTCGAGGGGCCACATGTGCGTATCATTTTCCTTGTCGCAAACAGTCCGATTTACAGAATTGGACCGTTTGCGACGAGAAAAAAGCATTTTGGTATGTACAGACCCATTTTTGCGATTCGGTAATCTATTTACCGAATCGCAAAAAGGGTTTGCGAGTTGTAATTAGGAAGGGGCGTTCCTTTCCTAATTCGCACTCCGATGTATGATTGTTTTGTGACCGCGAATGCAGTCACAAAACAATCGCAGTAAGGACCAATCTCAAATTGGTGCTAACCCATTCACAAAAGGGAAAGGGTCCCCATGGGACTCCTTCCCCTCTGTGAATGCATGCGAAAACATTTTTTCATTTTTGTTTTTGAAATACATTCCGTTTTCCTTTAAGGAAAACGGGCTGCATTTAAAAAAAAAAAAAAAAAAATGCTGCTTTATTTAAAAGCAGTCGCAGACATAGTGGTCTGCTGACCCCCAGCAGGCCACCATCCCTGTGAGTGCCGCCATTCCCAATGGGGTCGCAAATTGCGACCTACTTCATGAATATTCATGAGGTAGGTCATTTGCGACCCCATTGCGAATCGCAAACAGTGTCATTGACACTGTTCTACATCAGGTTTTGCGACTCACAAAGTGCGAGTTGTTAAGTCTCGCAATTTTGCAAACTTTAAAAAGTGAAAGAAAGGTGTCTTTCAGTCACTTTGTGATTTGCCATCACGACCACATAGTGACCACGTAGTTTTAAAATTAGCGCTGGAAATGGCAGTCACGGAGAAGGAATCTCCTCTATGAGCTCCTGAGACCTAGGATCACCATCAGATGTACATTCCTATCAGGATCCCATCCAGGAACAAAACTGCTGACCTCACTCAGTTGCAGACACAGGGGCGAAGCTTGGTCAGTAAGATTGGGGGAGTGCGAGCTGCAGATTTTCCGACTATCACACTGGCATATAATGTTAAAATACATTATACGATACGCATGGTGCATAAGAGGTGCTTAAAAGGCAGTGGAAAGAGAGAGCAATGCCCATTAGTAGGAGTACTAGGTGAGAGAAACACAACATTTTGTAAAAAAATTAACATTTTTAAAGCTTTCAAAAGCGAGATAAGGGAGAAAATGTATGAGTGTTTGTCAGTGTGGGCATGCAAAACTCCCAGTTGAAATCAGACAGTCACCTCACCATACCCGACTGAAAGCACCTGTACCCAACTATTCATCTGAAATTACATTTATTAGGTGGGTGTAACACCCCAAACACCCCTCTTGAATTTACACACCTGCAGATAAGCCAGCAGTGACTAAGCGAGGAGTCCTCCAGCACTCCTGCATATGCTCTGCTCAACACACGCCTTGCTACTACACATCTCCTGAGCGCTTATGCACCCATAGAGCAAGGCAGATTCAAATATTGGTCTGGAAGATACTCAGCCCCTCAAGTTTGGTTGCCTCTGTTATGGCCCAAAGAGGGCAGACAGCTGCCTCCATAACAGGACACACAGCACTCTAAAAACAAAACAGTTTTGAATGACAGACTTCAAATAGATGGACTTAGCAAACAGCCAGAAGAAAGACCATCAGTTTTGGACCTCACATGATTGAAAGATCAAAAGTAAGCACCCGCCTTGAGCTTTATGGCTCAAGGACAAATTCCATCACTTACACCCAAATATCTTTATTAGAATAAACCTAAGAATATAATATTGACTACTTCAGACCAAATAAAGAAGTGCTCACCTTATACCCTGAACAGAGTTATCTTGATGACTATCACTGCACACAACTGGAACTTGATGGGACAAGAACCAATCCCATTGCTCCCACCCTATAACTACAATTAGAATGAGTTCAAAAGATTTAAGATTGCTGAAATGCCATGACCAGGTCAAAGAAAGAAGCATGCACATCACACCCTGATCTGTGTCAGGTATTTGAAATCGACCAAAATTACCCACTCCAGTCTCCCTTCATCCTCAAAACACATACTTAAATTTAGATCAAAATCACCTACCCACTCCACGATTTTTTTCAAAGTATGCCGTTAAGAACTTTAAGCACATGTTTCTACAGACATTTCTAGAAAATCGGATTACCAGAAAATAGCATTGCTCACAGGGATGGACCCTCAAAACTGCCCTGCTAATCTTCACTCTTGACATAGACCTTTGGGTTAATACTCTATAAAAATAACTTTCCACCTCCTTGCAGACTAACATCCCCTTATGGTAGAAAGCAAAAGGCCTCTGCCTCATCTAATTTTAAAGGTAACCTCTCCATTTCCATCTTTAACATTGACAATGTCATGACCCATGATCTTTCACCCTTTTTCAACTGTGTTCCTTGCTCCTTCCTCTGCCATTCATGTACTGACTTCCTCCATGGCATTCATTAGCTCACCCTCTCCTCTCCCTCTTAGTTCCCATATCTGCCTACACCCTTACAACCTCCCTACATCCTCTTTTCCCATACCTCCTCTCAATTCCTCACAAACTCATCTTCTCTCAAGTTTCACGTTTTCCAAAACATTCCTATCCTGCTCAACCCTCATGTTTCTCGCAGCTTACACACAACTCTAATTCTCCAAGTTAAACTCACAGCCTGAGAAGACACCCAAGTCTCATCTTCCAGAGTCAAATGAGACTGATAGAACAATCAAATTCTCATCTCCAAGAGCCAAATGTTCCTTCCCCCTCTACATCTACTATCCTTCTTGACTACACAGACTGGGAAAATCTAAATATTATCTCAGGTGCTCAGTCAAATATAATTCTCATGGACTGGATTAATCTGTTGTTCAAAGACCATCAAGCACTGGTCCTGGAAATATAAACCATGGGGAGATAGACTATCAAGAAACAGGTGTAAACCTCACTCAGGAAGAGCAAATCCATCCTGCATAGATAATGTGTCTGTGAATCAGTAGAAAGGTATGAACACCACACACTAAATGAAAGCTATGAAATAACAGTTGCCAACACTAAGTTGGTGAGTGACCAAGGTCCTGTCATCTTTCCTATTCTCAACATCTTAAACCACAGACCTCCTTGTACTTACCCTTCACTCAAGATGAGCACCTGGATAACCTCATTCTAGTACCCATGGAACAGTTGAAGAATTCCATCTATCCTTTCACCTATGCCTAACTTCAATGAATGCTCCGTAACTGCCACTCAATTGTGTGATCTCTGGCATTATATTGAGCTTTGAACTAGATATCCTGGTTCTCATTTAAACCTGGCTCATGACTCCTCAAACATTTTTTTGCTATCCTTCTCCCCCTGCATTACTACATCATACGGAGTGACAGACAGCATACATGGTGGGGTAGTGACTGTTCTCCATCAGTGAACTTTAGGCTTCCCACTGTGCAAAGCACTCCTTCCAACCCTTATCACTGGAAATCACTGCTCATAAGGCATTTACTCTCAGACTAAATGTAATCTATCACCCTCCTGGTGAAGAATGCCAACATCTTCCTCAATCTGCATTGGGACGAGATCCATGACATCTGTCAATGTGTACTCTTCTTTTCCCATCAACAATGATCTCCTACAACTCTGTAAAACCCCAAAAAACTGTTTCCTGAGCATCTCAGAGGATATCCTAATGTCCAACAATGACCCAATAATATTAGATCAGTAAAACAATCTGATAATCTTCAGATTCCTTTCACTCTAACAAATATCCACCAAAAAATCTCAGGCCAACAGAAAAAGGAACAATGTGATAACACAAACATAGATATTAGTGCCGTTGTCAGCAGGACTAGATGAAATTAGGCATGGCTGGAATTTTTTTTACACTGAAGTAATTATGATAATTCTGTTTTGCTCTTTGACGTGGAATTGCCATTAATTGCACAGTTGCTCCTTCTTGCATGATTAAGAGTAATTTGGGGGGTGGAATTGCAATTTAGCGAGCCCCCACATGCTGTTTGTGTTTTGCTGCATTTAGTGTGGTTTCTTGGCGTGAAATGCATCCTGGTGTCCATTTTCGACACAGTGCTTCATTTTGTGCTATGAATACATTGCTAAATGTTGGTTGGAATGTGGGGGAAAATTCTACCCCAAAAGCACACACGCACTTGCTATTTGTTTTCTCATCCTCATGTCCACTTTGGCTGCGAAGGGGCATTTTATGCCAAGAAATAGCACTAAAAACAAAATTACTCTTCTCATGGAATTCAAGCATAATCTCATGGAATTTTCAGGTAATTTGTGTGATTACACAATTTACACACACCCCAGATAAAACCTTCCCGCAACTGTTCCTCAGAAAGACAATATTGGCCACAAACAAGGAATACAAATGAATGAAAGACACAATCATAGAATTTGTTCCACTAAAAAGGAAAAAGAAGAGACTACACCACTCATTTCCATAGTTCTCAAAAGGTTTGCTTTATGAAAGAAAAGGCTTGAGAAAACCTGGAGACATCGCCCCCTCTCTCTCTTCTGGCACAAGTTAGGGTTGCCACATGAAGCTTCAAATCTTTTTCAGGGCTAATTCCACTCACATCAGATTTCTTCAGACGTCTTCAAGGATTGTCCACAATTTCACTTCAGTATAATTAAACAGTCAAGTAACCTGACCTCCAACAACGTGATCCATGCTCTGGAACAGAATGTGAACAATTTGTGAACGTCTATGCTGAAAAATGTAACTCTATTGAGCTCTCTCTGTCCTCCGGCATCTGTAGTCCATAATGATCACAAGCTCACTTATAATGCACATTCACACTGGTATGACTTTGGCAAAATATTGAACACAGAGCTTCTAAAAACCTTAACCGGGGTTAAACCATTAAATCACTCCAATGCTGATGTTCCTTTATACATCAGCAGGAGCTTCCCAAACAGCTGCTACCCCACTGGACCTCTTTAGTGCAAAGTACTTTTCCAGCCTGTCTGAAAATGAGCCACCTCTCCTTCCTCCTAACAAAAAACACACAGCAGACGAAAGGGACCTAAACAACTTCTGGTGTGTCTCAACCCGTCCTTTCCTACAAGCTGATAGAAAGCTGTCTAGGTTCACATCCTTCTCTTCTTATGAAAACAAACCACCTCCCACATGACTTCCAATATAGTAGAGGGCTATACCTGCCATTAAAGATCCCAACAACCCAATGTTCTAATGTGGATTAAGGCAGGGCTGTAGCACAGAAACTGTCATTGTACAACTGGTTGAAGATGCACTCTGACTCCTCGAGTCTTGTAACTCCTTCCTTAGACCTTTCAGTGGCCTTCGATTTAGTCAACCATAGCTCGCTGGTTAACATTCTGAAGGAACAAATTGGCATTGAGGGAACATAAACTAAATTAATTTACTTCCTATCTCTCTAACTGCTGCAAGCAGTTAAATGGGAAATTCCCTATCAGTATAGTTAACCTCTCTCGGGGTTGCACAGGGCCCATTTCTGTCCCTATCTGTTTAAACTCTATCTAAAAGCTCTTGGATAGATCCCTATCACCAGTATGCAGATGATACTTAGATCTCCTCAAGATTTCTATCTCAAATGATACCTATCTGCCCGGCAACACTCTGGTCAGAATTCACAAATATATGTCCAACCACCATCTAAAACTAAACCCAACTAAACTGAACTCCTATTAATCTCCCTATAACAAGCCTGTCCAAGAATGGATTGTATATTATTTTCTTTTTGTAAACAATGCCAGATCACTTGGCTTAATCCTAAACCTCCAGCTTAGTTTACAATGCACACTACCAACTCGGGGTACTTTTGGGCAGTTCAAACCTGACTAGGACATAGTCTGTAGTCCAAACGCTTGTTCTCTTCAGATTGGACTATGGAAACTCCCTTGTCTCCATCTCCCTAAATTGCACTTGGTCCACTCAGATCTGTTCTTCATGCTGTCCCCTGCTTTGTTTCGAGAGACAAGAAATGTGACCACATATTCTTACTCTTGAGAGGCTCCATTAGAAGGAAGAACACAGTTTAAAACTGGCTGCAAAATATCTGGCACTGAACAGGCATCAAGGAGTGCAGAATCCCTCCTTCTTGAGCCTCAGGCATTCCAACATGAGAAGGATATGAAGCAGTCCTTTTTAGTGGCCCTACAAGGGTTTGGACCCTCTTCCTCCAACTATACACATGAACCCATACCTGGCTACCTCCAAAGCGGAACTTACAGCCGTCCTTTTCCAACGTTACTTTGGTCAATGACTGCTTGAAACTACAACACCAAATCTCCATTCCCTCTTTAAGACTGTATTGTTGAGTTTCTATTCGCTTTTATTGTTTGATTGTTTAATTAACACCAACTACATGCCCTTGGGTCACTTTCATGCTATAGAAAACGTTTGAAAAATATGTTTTGTTTCCAAAGACTTTAACAAACATAAAATCAGCATATAAATATATTCATAAGGTCATAAGCATTTCAGAATCGCATAAGATGCCCCACAATAGGATACAAAGTAACATTTATGGAGGAGAGTGATAGGAGGGAAAAGACGAAAAACATGAATACACACATCACCACGTTACATGTAGTACAGTGCTCCTATTTCTTACATACTTTATGCATCTGAATCATAGAGAATGACCAGAATGGAGGAGTGGGCAAAAACATGAGTGACATCCTGCTATAAACCGTATTTCTCGTCTCAGTGGTTTCAGGTTCTGATGCAGAGAACTGTGTAAGACCTTGAGCTCTGAGTCTGTGCTAGTCTAGCGTAGACTTCATCCTTCCTAGGCTGAGTAAGAAAATAACTCTCTATCCCCTTTCTTTTTCTTCTCTTCCCAAATGTGCTTGGAGCTAAGCCTAACGGCAGCATTAGGTTGTATACTAGCGACATATATGACATAATATTATGTTCCAAGGCTCTTTCTTGTACCTTTCTTCACTCTTTTCTGCCCCTGATCCCTTTCTCCTCTATTCCAGCTACCTTAGTCACCCCCTGACTTCCATATCCTCCCCTCATCTGCAGCCCTCCGTAAACTCTCACTTCTCCCCCTCCCTCCCTGCCAGTAAGACACCTACGGTCTGATTCATAAACAGCCTCAGCAGTCATGGCGAAGGCTCCGCACTTGTGGTGGAATCCAGTGGCATAACAAAACCTGAGGGGGGCACTCTGCAAAGTACATGGAGAGGGCCACCCAGATCCAGTCAGGAGTTCTCAGGCCAGGGGCCCGCTGCCTGTGCAGAGTGCTGGCTGTGCTGCGGGCACCCCCTGGAGCTCAGGCCCCCCGCACTACAGGTGCTAACATTACATCACTGGCGGAATCTCCATACTGCAGTTTCTCATTGTGGACATTCTGCCATGAGTGCGCAGGCTCTTTGTGGATTGGCCCCTAAGGTCAGCAGCCCACAGCATGTGGCGCTTTGTCTGGCGAGGTTTTAGCTTTTATGGAACGTGGCTGTCTCCGCGAGGTTCCTCCCTCATTCTATCTTGCCTCCTCCTTTCCTCTCTCCTGCCTCTCGTTTACATATGTTCTTTACCCCTCAGTGCCTTGAGATGACCTTAGGGTGCCATACATGATACATAAAAAAATAATTAAAAAAATTATAACCCAATAAAAATTGAGGCCCAGTACATCATTTACATGGGGAAGCAGCCGCATTCATGTCTCTCAGCCTCCATTTACCTTTTTAAATGCACCAATTAACAACAGTAACATATTTTGAGTGTCACAATGTGCCAATGCTGTAAGCTAATGCAGGGTGCATTGGCAGGAACACTAGTAACTCTTTTCTTAAAGATTTATCTGTTTTTACCAAGACCCTAGCATAACGGCTGATTCACCTTTTCTGATTAGACAGGGATTTTTGGAAACTACTTCTAAAAAGAGACATTTACGCTTGTGATTAAATTGTGATTTATGAAAACAAGGTTTTACTCATCTGATGAAATCGGCATTTTCGGAAATTGTTCTATATGGGGAGGGCGATTCCCCAGACACTACCATGTTAATTTGTGTACACAATTGGATGGAAAAATCTGACTAAATGCTAACTTACCTTTTCAATAGTTTCTTGGTTAAAGTTTAAACTCTACCTTACCATTCTCTTTTTAATTACATAGATGATTGTAGGATCAGACTGAGGTATTAGAATAGCAGGGCGAACTTTCTTATTCTCTGGCACTTTAGAGTTTTTCACTTTTGCAGTGGTAAGGAGACAGAAAGCAGTTATTATGGAACGTTACATAGAGACATTTTGGAGAGGCAGAATATTTGGTTTGAAATCTGGACAAGAAGATTAGGAATTCATATTTCATTGTCTCAGGGCTGAAAATATGGATAGGGCAGACTGAAAAGATCCATACAATAGCATTCTGGCCTATGCCGCTCAGAAATAAGGCTCTTATGTACAAAACGACGGTTGCAAAATACTGGTCGCAAGTTGTGACCAGTATTTTTTCAACCACTGTTGAAATTTGTGAACAGATCTATGTGCTAATAGGTTGGTTCACAAAATTCCCATTCAGTGTGGGATGAAATCTGACCCACCTCATGCATGTTAGTGAGGTAGGCCACAAACTGAGACTTACACTGATTGAATGCATAATAGGTATGGTTTGCCTGTTAGGGGCAGCAGACCACTATTTCTATGATCGCATTTAAATAAAGTAAAATGTGTTTTACATGCAGTATTTTATTTTTACAAAGGAAACCAGTCTGCATTTAATTTTGTAAGTTTCTTTTAGCAGTGGTCTACGGGACTACTGCCTGCTCTTCAATAAAAAAATAAAAAAATCATTTATAAAGGGGATCCCTTACTTTTTGGGAATGCATTGCCATCCCAACTCAGGAGTCTGTAATTGTTTTTTGGACTGTATTATGGTCGCAAAACATTTACACATCACACACTGATTCGCAATTTGGAAAGGACACCCGCAACACACCCTTTCGAGATTGCAAATCGGTATTCATTTTCAATCTGATTTTAGGAGTCAGTAAAACCTTACAGACTTCTATGTGGGATTAGTACACGGTAAAATCTATTTTGTGAATCGATGCATTTGTGCCTGAGAAATAGGTTTGTACATCTAAAAGGTCTTGGGTCTGCAGCGTATTTCATTTATTTATTTATATTTTACACAGGTGAATTATTTCAAAGTTCACGAATTTTGCAAAAATGTCCAATATTTTATAGCATGAAATGTTGCCTGATTTTGATGAGAAACTGGTTCAAGCAGAAAATGACTTTTGAGAACAGTAAAACTAAGACCTAGAGGCATTTTCTCCACAAACCATTCTCCTGGCCTTATCCCACCTGACTTTTCATAGCGAGATATGGCATTGGATTTAGCTTTTAAGCAAAAAAAACAGTGAGCACATTACCAGTATTTGTGATTTTGCCAACCTATGCCTGACGTATGTTCTGAACACCTTTGTTGCATGTATTTTACCTCCATTCCATGTTAAGGTGATGTTGTCAAAGCGATGTTTTTCTTCAGTGTCTCATTACTGTCCCGTCCTTACAATCCTCATCTTCTCAGCAGTCTAAAATACGGTCGCGCATGCAATACTTGTGGAAAGTCTCAGAGATTGGGTAGGTTCTATCTGGGGTTGCTCTGCCATGAATTCTATCTTTCTTTATTTACTAAAGTCAAAATTCAACATTGGGTTAGTACAGCCGTCACGTGTCCTTCTGCCTTTCTCTAGGAATCATCCATCTCTCACCTGTTATATAATACATTTGTTCAGCCCTTTACTCAGCAACTCCAACAGGACCAAGTGACCTGCCAAATGTATGAGCATAAAAAAAGTCCAAATACTACTAGACAGCTGACATAACAACCCGCCCAATGTTAGCACACGCTTGGACCACGTGCTCCACTGGATGAATGGCACCAAAACTGAGAAAGTGCGAATAGGAGAAAGTGATCCCATCTGAAAATCTTTCCACTGTCTTCAGGGTCTCAGGCTGCATATTCAACTGCACCATAAGTCATGAACATGGAAATATTATTTGATGCCAAATTTTTGTCTGGCCCGCAAGCTAACACATCGGTATCATTCTCCAGCTCTTCCTTTTAATCAAAATTATCCTGCTTCTCTAACCTGACCATACGTTTTATTGGAATAGAACCCCTGCTGTCAAGCACATAAAAGGTGATGGGTGGAATGCTTACTTATAGTCTAAACCGCTTTTAGTCGCTCTGGTTAGCCTTCCAACCCATTGATTTATGCCCATTGTGCCATGCTAGACATATGCCCGCCTTATCGAAATCAGTACTTACCCTTCTCCTCCTGACAAGAGTCCATCCTGAACTGCTAGGCGAAGCCCCCATGGAGAAAGGAACAGAAGCAACTACAAACCAGTTTTAGCCTCATCAGCGAGGTGTAGCTTGGATCCTGTGGCACAGTGATCAAGGGACCCGCGTCTTGGCATACACTCTTCCACTTACGCATTTAATAAACGACCCCTCTTTGACATGCTTGGACTATTCTAACTTCATTTTCTACCCTAAAATCTAATTTCTGGTTTGTAGAGGCTACAAAATCAGCAACTTGGACCACATCAAGTCAACCCTGAAATCCCTCCACCTGTTCTAGTAGAAGCAAGAATCAAAGTCAAGGGTTACTTCTGTACCAACCAGAAACCATGGATCTGCTGCCCACCCAATCTACCAACCAACATTCAGGAAGAAAAGAACAGTGGATGATCCCACAGAGTTCAGAACCGGAGACTGTGGAAAGACCTAAAACACTCCTTGTTGTCCGAACGTAACCACTTTCGATTCAATTAACTCATGAAGACAACCCTTTAGACTCGCTTTCTAACTTACCTCTAACCTTTGGTTGCTATTGAAGTACATTGGATGGAGGCACTGTCCTTGTGCTTGTACTGTAATGTCCCCTGGGGGTCCGCAAAGTCTCCTCAGGGGGTCCACGACCGCTTAGAAAATTAAATATTAACAGATTAGGTCTGAGTCTTTCAGGAATGACTCAGTGGGGGAAGGGGGATCTCCGGATTCCAAAAATGATTCAGTGGGGTCCCCGGGTTCCAGTAATGATAAAGTGGGGGTCCACAGAAGTAAAAAATTTGGGAACCACTGCCATAGACAAAATGCCATGCCCTTGATAGACCACCCATCCAAGCAATGACAAACCATGGAAAAACACATGAAAGCCAATGGCTGAAGGGGACTAGCCCACTAGCTCTAAATATTGTTGTGAAGAAATGAGGATATGAGGTCATCAAATCAGCTTGAGCTCTCTATCGCCATGTCTAAAAAGCAGAGAATACTGCTCTAAGTAATGGATTTAAAGAGACAGTGACAGTGAAATGGAGCCAAAAATCAAGGGCAAGGACCCCGGTTTCAAAATGAAAGGTAATAGATGCTTCCTTTAACGTGCATGCCTGTATGGAAAAAATGTGACCGCTTGTGAAAATCTCATGTTTCACGTTAATTTACGTATTTATTTGAGGTTTTGAGAAGCATGGCTAAACACTTATAAGGTCCCAAAGCCGAGGCCTGTTGGCTATGCCAATGCTTGATTTCGTTCTTGCAGATTCCTATCTTGAACTCGGTAAATATATGATCGGAAACATAAGTGCCAGATCTCAAAAATAAGTGTCGGAGGCCCCCACCGACAACCACCTGCTCAAAAAAAGCACGTGTTGGCTCGACCATCCCTGGTGTAGCTGTTTCACCCGTGCCGTCTCTCGCCTTCCTTCTTTCAGTGACACTCCTGTTGTGCCTGGCATCTCTCTCATTTCCAGACACTTTGACTCTCCCTTCAATCCCTCCACTTTAATCTTGGATGACCTCCTGTTTTTTATAGCCCGGTGCCCTGTCTCTGATATTGCACTCCCTCCCTCCCTCTGCGCCCCTTTCTTTCTTCTCTTTTCCTCTGAAACTCGCGCTCCATCGATTTGTTTCTTTCTCTCTGACCCTGGTTGCGCGGATGGCTCGATAGGTCAGTAGGTTAATGCCCATGTTGTCGCTACTTGCGAGCAACTGTCGAGTCACGGGTTTTACTGCTGCTCCTTCAGATTCCGCTCTTTTGTCCCCTCGGGTTCAAAAGGCCATCTTTTATTTATAACGCTGTGAAGCTGCACGGTTGTGGCTCCAAGCGCTATCCGAAGAACTAGCTATAATTCCGTCTCTCCAAGTTTTCCCTGATTTTACCGGGTTGCATCCTTTCGCTGTCTCCTCTTCCATTCTGTTTTCCCCAGTGAGCCTTACAATTCTCCCAGCCGCCCCGCATCATATCAGACCCCCCCCCCCCCGCCCCCGCACTCAGTGCAGCAGCAGAGGAGGTTAATCATCCCAGCACCAGCTGTCTCACACACTTAGCAAGTACCGCCGGTGAAATCCGGGCATGGCACTGCCCATTCATCAGAGGGCTGCCAGCGCCCGCCGGGCCGCTGTAGGACTGAGTGATGGAGCGTCGGAGGGAGGGAATGCGCAGAAGTGGCGATGTGATGAGGGGCCCCTGAGTCTCCCACATCTCACTGATATTTATTGGCCTTGGGCTGTATGGGGGCCTCCTAAAGCCCCCCAACACCAACCCCTCTACGTGACCCAGAGGCTTGCGTTACGCCCCCGGAGTGAGGGAGTGTGAATGAAGAACAGAGATCGTGAGGGACTGAGCGCAGGGGTGCAATGAGTATGAGTGTGTGTGAGATAACGATGAAGTGAGCAAGTGACCGGGTGAAGGGAGGAGTGGGGGAAGTGTGTGAGTGAAAGCAAGTGATCGAAGGGAGGAATGAGGAAGCATATGAGGGAAGGAGAGTGGGCTGGTGAGTGACACCTATTAACATTGAAGAAGGAGGTCTTGAGACATGAATAGGGTGGCACCAAGACTAGAAGCTGTTTTCTGTCTCTTTCTTAATACTATACATTGTTCAGAGCAATGGATGTCAGCAGGAGTGAGTGCTGTTGTCTGGGCCGTGACCTGTGACGCAGAGGCCACCCTTGGGTGCCGTGCCTTCGGAGGGTGCAGCATTTCACATACTTATAAGCCAAGCAATGGTTTGTATTTATATAGAGCAAACATAGCTCAAAAGGAACAGAGCGCTGTCCATTTCTCGAGGGATTGGGAAGCAGTCATTGTACATCAAGTGGGGATTGCGCAAATACAGTTCACACACAGAAAGATCATGTGATTTGTCCAGAGTCACACCATGTTGAATCAAGCATCAAGGCCGGGATTCAAACAGGTCTCTCCAGGGCTGTTCCTAAGACGGCAGTTCAAGCCGCTAGGCCACATCCCCTCCCAAAGAGTTCTGGTGAAAGCCATTGACCAATCACGGTGGAACATGGAATTCAGTGGCAAAAACACGCACTACAGTTCCCCATAAAGATACAGCGAATCAATGAGGACTTCCGTGTCCATATAGAGGAAGGAGGCCACAGACAGAGTGCCTTCACAAGATCACAGTGACTTAGAATACCCTTTCATGGAAGTTCATGGGTACTTTGCTCCTTTTAATATATGGCACATTGACTCACATGCTGTTCTTTAGCCCCACTAATGCATCGTTCAAAGAGCTGTCTAATGGCAGTGTATCGTGTTTGGCACGTTAAGAAAGACCAGGCTTTTTAACAAAGAGCAATATTCATGTGGGTTTTTAAAGATATATTTCCAAAGTATTACCTAGAATACAAGTCCCAGAATGCAATGAGTTGTTGGCAAATAAAGCAATCCTGGCTATAGCCTCTTATTTGACATGCACAGTGAGCAAAACAAACGTTGTCTAGGCCATATTTTGAGGCTTATTTAGGGTTAAAAAAAAGTATATAACTCTAAAAAAAAAACATAATGCAAAGCATAGGAGCCATTTGAGAAAGGCTTCTGCCTTTGCAAAGCGTCATCATGCTACTCGTTTTAGGCCCTGCCTACATGTTATCTAAAGAACTATTGTGCACAATACCATAGTGAGATTTGCGTCAGCCCATTGCTTACCATTGGCTGGCTTTCCTGCCAGTTTCATTTGCTTGCTTCTCATTTGATGGCTTACCTTGCTCCTCTTGTGTTTGCCCCACCGTATAGCTTCTTTGAGAACCATTATTCTGATTGTCTGACGTGTTACCCTGCCACTGCATACATTTAGAGAACGACTTTTTTTAATTCTGCTTTCTTCCTATTGCATTTCTTTAACAGTGCATTTGAAGTCGTTTTTTGTTCATCTTTCCTCTTTCCACAGCAGTGTTTGTTTTCACGAGCGATTTTGGTCGTGTTTAATTATTTGGCACTAATGCAGTCATGTGTGCTTCTAACTTTTCTTCTACCTATGTAATTTCAGCCCAGCCTGTTAATCGCCTTCTCTTCCATGCACAAGGCGTGTTTCTGCAGGAGGCGCGATACATTCATTCATGTACAATGTTTTTCTCATTGTACACTGCAGTGATGCGCTCCAGCCTTCCGCGTCCTCGCAGCCCTTTCATTTAACCCAGCTCGTGAGTGCTTTCGTCAGTTTTGTCTTATACTGTGATTCGCTGAAAGTCCCAGGCCCTTAGTGCCCAGGTACATCGGGAGTGGCTTACTGTGTCTGCACACTTATGTTCACCTCCTGCTAGCATCACTCTATGAAGTTCTCTAAACCTAGTGACTCGTGAATCATTTTTGAAGACGTTGCCGTGCTCCGAAAGAAGCTGCATTTTTTGTAAATGGGTGTAGAAAAAGTTAGTTCACCCCCTTTCTCCTTTATTTCATTATTCTCGTAGTGGCTCTGGAACGTGCCACACTTTGTGGGCTTTCTGTTGCTGAATAGCCTTATCTAAGCCTACAAGTACGACCTGTTGGCTTTGCCAATGTTTGTTTCTTTTTGTATGGAATGACAGGTGCCCAGTGTGCACATGTTCGGTCCTTCCAAGTGAATCCTCTGTAGTGCTGATGCACTAAGAGGTGTGCGCTGGCACGAGTGTGGAAATAAAACACTGGCATGCTTGAAGTGTCTGTAGCGTCCCCGTCTGTTCTTACTCCACTTGTGCCTAAAAGACCCCCGCTCACTGGTCACACTTTATTATATAGACTGTCACACGTGGCCCGTATGTCAAACACATTTACAAATAAACACGGAGTAAAGTCTGAGCGGATCCCCTCAGATTACATCCTTGCTAGTAATGGTAGTGCTCCGCGACCAGTTGCTTCACTGGCGCGACACTACATTCCTCCCAAAAACAAATAACGTGAGGTAACTGAGAATCCCCAGCCAGATGGGGTATCAGTCCACACCAGGTGGTCTTGTAATCTCTGATATGGAGCGGGATTGCCACGTTAGCTGTATTTGGTACGAGTAGACCTGTCTGTACTTGGATCTCGCTCCTGAACACCCGCAGGTGTCAAACCAGTTGCAGCAGGTTCAGGACTTGGAGTGGACACCGGCGGAAGGGTTGAGAGACAGTCGTCTAAGTCAGGCATGGACATCTGATCAATATCAGACTATGATGGGTCAGATTCTACTCCACAGTACAGTTGCAGGGAATGAAATCTCTTGAACATATAAATCTTCCTGGGGACGGTGGAAGTCCCTCGCCGGGTCACAACCATAGAACCACACCTGCACACAATAGTCCAGGGATTTCTGTCGAATTGTAAGCAGAACTTACTCCCAGGGGAGTGTTCCTTCAGCAGCACCTTATCGCCCACATGTAAGTCAGAGGCTCTCATATGACGCTTACGGCTGGCTTTTCGGTTCACAGTGACACGTCTCTGGTGGAGTTGACACTCATCAATAACTCCTGGAACCCACTGCCCTAATGTGGAATGGAATCCATCACTGTTCGACCCGGGAGCCTGGCCAGTAGTGGAATGGGGAGTGTGTTGGTAGTTCCGCAGGAAAGAATATATGGCATATTCACTTGACTGTCCACTGGCTGCAGCAATTCCTATGACTTTGTTCAATGTCTGCATGAATCTTTTGACCTCCCCGTTCACCTGGGGCCATTGCGGCGTGATCCGCCGGTGTCTGATGCCAGTGGTCTCAAAGTAATAAGAAAGCTCTAAACTCTGAAATGGGGGGCATTGTCAGATTTTATCTCCAAAATAAGGCCATGAGTGGCCAGGATCTTCTCAATCAGGGGAATCACAACTTCAGCCTTAACAGAGGGGATGATCTCCATTTCGGGATATTTGGAGAAATCATCAATCATCACCATGATGTGTTGGCCATCAGGTAGACACCCAAAGTTGAGACTGGCTAAAACCCAGGGTTGACGTGGGCCTGGTTCTGTTTCAAGAGGGACAGGCCGACTGGGATCCCCAGAGGCTTGGCACCATCGTTGTTTGGTGTCGGTCAACGACCGGCTCCAAATGTCACTAGTGACCACTCATCATTGTCTTGCTTTTGGAGTGGCACGGACCCTAGACCTTTTGGGCCAGCATCAACTGCAATTTTCATGTCTTTGTGGGGATCAAAATATTGTAGAATGGCGTCAGTGGACAAAGCATCCTTGGTGGCTTCAAACGCAGTTTGTTGGGCTGAACCCCATACTCAAGGTTCTGAGGACTTTATCAGGTTTCTGAGTGGCTAGGTTAACGAGGAAAGGTCTTTAATGGAACAGTTACAGTAATTGCCCATTCTGAGAAAGCTTCCGACTTCAGTCACATTGGTAGGTGGGAGTGCATGCTTAAGGTCCTGCACCTTCTCAGGATCTGGTGCCACGCCGTCTGCTGAGAATATGTATCTGAAAAATTGGATTCTGTTGATGAGAAACTCACACTTTCAGCGGTGAAGGGTCAGACCGGATTCTTTGATTCTTTGTAACACGCTTTTGAGCCTGGTATTATATTCCGTGATGGTCGCTGCATGGATTAAGATGTCATCACTAACATTGATAGTGCCAGGCATATCTGCTAAGAGCTCGTGAATGACATTTTGGAAAACTTTGCAGCGCTAGAGATGCCAAAGTTTAGACTTTTGTATCCCTGCAACTTAACATGCGTCGAGAACGTGGTTATATATTGTGAATGCTCGGCTAGAACCAACTGGTGGTACCTTGAGCGCAGGTCTAGCTGGAGAACCAACAGGGTCCACTTAGTTCACCTATCAAGTCATTGATCGTGGGGGTCAGATGTCTCTCACGTTTGATAGCGATGTTAGAGAGACTTGTGTACACAGATGCATACTTCCCCTGGCTGTTTGGGCTTCCGTTCGACCACTATCAGAGATACCTACAGTGTGGGTCTGGTGACACGTTCTATGTTGCTGGCTGCTTCAAGGTGATCCAACTCTTTCTCCACCTATGTTCTGAGGTGGAGCACAATGTGTTTATGCCGGAGCGCCACTGGCTGCATGGTTTTGTCGATATGTAGTTTTAGCTCTCTGTGACGCAAACAGCCTATACCTTGCAACATGTTGCGGAACCGGTGGAGGAGTTCAGTCACCGACTCTTGATGTATGCCAAAAGCAAAGGTGACAACGCATAAATCTTCTGCTGTTTGGCACCCTAATAGCATTCCATGTCCTTCTTCAGCCACATATAGTGGCGCATGGACTGACTGCAATCCATATGTGATGGATGTTTGGAATTTGCCTTTGAGGGCAAGTGGTGTATTCTGGCCATACGCGTACACTTTTGCCTTTGCTTCGTCTAAGGTGGGTGCCGGGACCATCTGGTGATACGCATCTGCAGCCAAGATGTTTATGGAGGCCCCAGTGTCAAAAACAGCAAGGGTCGGATGGGCGCCTACCTGGATTTGGCATCGTGGCAGTTTTGTGGACGACTGGGCCGCATTGCTGATGGTGAACAAGGAATGGATGACATGTTCCTCAGTGTCATCATCACCCATGTCACTGCCTCTCTTGGACTTGCTTGTGGTGGCGTTGACAGAGGCATTTCCTGGTCATGGTTTGCTCAACCTGCATACCATCACAAAGTGATTGAGCTTCCTGTAGTCTGCGCACTTCTTTCCACGAGCGGGGCAGTCACTTATCCACACGGATTTGATGGGGCCTGTTGTTTCAGGGTCTAGATTTGTCAGGAGGAAATGCCACTGTGTTAATTGGCTCTTCTTTAATTAGTCTCTGAAGCGCGGCATCCATGTGGGAGACTCTGTCCTCGGACAACTCTTTTGTGCATCCCATCATGAGGATGTCAGGTAGGGACCTCCATGATTCTTCAAGGATTCTCTTTTGCAGCTTTGCTGACGTACACCCCTGTAGCACTTGACCTCTGATCTCTTTGGTCTCATCTGCGAAACCCACAGGTGCAGGCTAGTTCTTTGAGCCTCATATGGAATTAATTGATCGATTCTTTGCTTGCTGCCTGGCTTGCCTGAACGCTGTTGGCCATGGGCTCGAAGTGCATGCTTAGGGCAGCTATCAGGGTTACATGCATTTTGGGGCTGTCCTATGGGAGGTTCTTGGATAGTTTGTAGATGTATTTTCCCCCTAGGTCAGAGGTCTTCAAACTGGGGGGCAGGCCCACCTAGGGGGTCTCAAGTGATCCAGGGGGGGCGCCAAACTCTAACCAAAAGAAATATTATACAGATAACATGCCTTTGTTTTGAGCAGAAGCATGTTACTGCAGTTTTAAAAAGGTAACAGTACTTAACTGCAATGTTTAAATAGATTTACACATATTTAAACATTGCCATCTTTCTAAAATAATTGTGAACAATTCTGAAGGGGAGCCCAATGATTTTTGTTTTTCAACTGGGGGGGCGCGGCATGATAAATTTTGAAGACCACTGCCCTAGGTGTAAGATCATGGCTCTCTTCTGCGCGTCTTAGACTTTGGTGGCCTCTAAAAAGAACGACAAAAGGCTCAACTGGTGGGATGGCAAACATGTTAAGTCAGAGCAGGTAATGTAAAAGGTGTCTGTCTCTAGTTTGCTAGGGTGCTAGATGGGGAAACGCTTCTCTCACAGTATTACTGTCATTCACGGTTTGAAACAAGTGCTTGTTGTTCTTTTGTGCTGCGCCTTTAGTGTAATGTCTATGTGGTAATCATTGGTGCAATATTCAGCCACTAGTGTTCTTTCACAAATATATTCTGATTTGGTCTGTCTTTCTTATTGTTTCCTTTCTCTTTCAGTGATATGCAGCACTATGGTATGGGAATGGGAACCTTCCGGGCTTCTTCAATGTACTTTTTTTTAATGTTCTGCTTGTGTGCCCTTCGAGGCAATCACAGTACCTTTCTGGTTGAGGCACACAGAGCAGGATGAAATGGTTCCAGCCAACTCTGCACCTGATCTGGTTCCACCGCACGTGGCCCTGGCTTCTGGGGATGGCCAGAGGGGGGACGGGCCTGCAGTCCAGCTAACGCACTGGAGCACACGCTGAAAGAAAAGTGCGTCCCTCTCCAGTGCCTGCTCTGGGCACATCCGATGGCCTGGCGGGGGCTCCGACCCCTCACACGACGGTCGGATGTCAGGAGCAGCGTCACCGTGGAAACGCACATGGCACGAGCACCGCGTGGAAGCTGCGACCACCACAGCATACGAGACCACGGTAGGGTGAGACTACCTCATCGCCAAAATGTAGTGTTGACGCACTATGAGGTATGCACAGGTGCGAGCGCGGAAATAAGACTGACATGCTTGAATTGTCTATATGCCATTGGCATCTTTTATTAATCTGCAGGTGCCTAAAAGACCACCGCCCACTGGCCCCACTTTATTACATAGACTGACACACGTGACCCATAGGTCATACACATTTTCAAATAAACACGGAGGGGAGTCAGAGCGCTCCCCTCAGATTGCATCCTTGCTGGTAATGGTTGTGCCCCGTGACCAGATAAGTCACTGGCGCAACACTGCATCCTCCTCCATCGCTACTGCTTCTGGGCGCCTTTTAGAGAGAGACCTGTGAGACGTTTCTCTGTGGTGAACAGGGTCTCTTCATGCCAGGCAGGCACGCTTCTCCTAGTCCAGGCACCACGTCCTCACTCTGAATTTGTGCGGGTGAAGGTGCAGGGACTCTGTGGAGAAGAGGGATAGGTTTATTTTTTTGCCAATGGGTAGTGGTGTAACGCAAAATGATGCCCTCCCTCCCTCTTGCACGATGTGACGGGGGCCCTCCGTGGAGACTTTCATATCTCACAGATATTCATTGGCCTGGAGCTAAATGGGGACCCCCTGCATTTCAGGCACTTTAGTTCTGCACCAGCACGAGTGCAGACAGCGTGGACCATCTTCTGTCACCGTTTCTGAGGGAAGGCAGCACTATGACGCATTTTGGCTTGTAATGAGTTATATCAGTGGCACTTTCTAACATCAGAACATGCCTGGAAGAAGACCATAAAGTATAGGAGATTTTAAGGAAGTTATACTCCTACGCCTATAAATTATAAAATGAATGGAACAGGACAAACTACACACACAGGAGAAAAAATTCAAAGGCTGCATTGCCTTCAGAATGGTTTGGTGGCTCAGTGAGCTGATGCATCCACACCAAGAAATTGTGTGTAAACTCATGGTTACAGGTTTGAAAACAGGGGGGTCTGATCAAACTTGTGTTTTTCAAAGGTCGATAAAATAGCCCCATTGAGAAGAGCAACAATCAGGGGCGTGACTTTAGGGGTGGGGGTGGGGGATATTACAGCCCCTCCCCCCACACAATAAATGTATTGTCTGATAAAATAGTTGGACACAGGAGCGTTCAGTCGGGTATTGTGAAATGTCAGTCCGATTCCAGCAGGATGTTTTCATACACACAGACAAAAACACACACAAGCCCTGCTTTGAAAGTCCTCAAAATATTGGTTATTTTACAGAATATTGAATTTTCCGCATTCATTTCCCTTTCCACTGCCCCTTAGGCCCCTCTCATGCACCCTGCTTGTTCCATAATCGATTTAAACATCATGTGCCAGTCTGATTGTCGGAAAATCTGAAGCTCACACCCCTCCAATCTTACTGACCAAGCTACGCCCCTGCCAACAAAAAAGAGCTGTCATATGGCAAGAGACCTACACGTTGTGTTGCTACGTTTACTTTCAACCACAAGCACCTCAAGGGATGCTTTAACGTGTTAGGTTTAAGCTCACAGACACTCCTACCCGAGGTTCGCCCCTTCAAAATTTTATTCTAACAGGCAAATCAATCCACGGAAATCGTTCCCACCCACTAAACTACAGGACGTCATAGCCCACCTCTAACCCTGTGCGCCCCCCTCCCGCCAAGTCCTCTCAAGCATCACTTCCAGTACTTGATACAATCCCCTGCAGGACGGACTAAAACGGAGCAATGCAGTAAATCCCTAAAGAAGATTGCCGGAAAAAGCTAGATGTAATATACATTTCAAAGATGGAAACGGTTCTCATATAGCAAACATGCCGTTCTTTGGGCACACAATAGGTAGAGTGTTATTTCACCCATGTATGACAATGCTGAAGAATCCCAGAATAGCAGTAGTGTCACAACTGGTACGATGGATGTTTTAAGTAGATTTCAAAAGGTTTGATCTGACAGCATTGATTTGCCAGAGGAATATGGGTTCCCACATGACGGGGCGCTGGTGCAATGGCTGGGCTCTCTAAAGTGATTAGGTTGTCTACTGTGCAACCTGGAAAACCGAGACGCTGGCTTTAACAATGTGCATGACCCTAGGCAAGTCATTGTCTCCTTAACGCATCAGTGTGCACCTCTGACCACAACTTTGAGAAACAGGCTAGCCAGAAGCAAGCACCACATGAAATATAGAATATTTGCTGGGAAGCAAGCCTCGGTGCAGTTGCCTTTCTTAGATTATGGGACCACTATCTGAAATTTGGGAAAGTTTGTGTATTATCAGTGGGTTCCAGCTCTGCGGAGGGCTCAGTCTGAGACTGTCAGAACTGCCCATTCCCAGGACCGACTGTGCCTTCCACAGGCAGTAGTACTTCGACAGAGTGTAAAATGTGTCATACACACGAATTTGTGTTATTTCAAATATTTGCAGGTATTTTGTACAATCTGGATTTTTACAGAGATGATTTTATTGGAGGAGGGGCATCTCGATCTTAAGATGTTATACATAGAACAGAAGGTGTGTGAGGTCTACCTGAGGCAAGATCACAGAAGACCAACGTGGTAGCGGTCTGTAGTGACATGCAGATTCACAAAGCACTCATAAAACTCATTAATACATAACAGGATGTGGACATTCAAATTGAAGAGTACTAAACACTAGGGGTGGGCAAAAAATTCCGCTCCACCTGCAAAATTCACAGAGTTTTGCACACTCCTCATTCCGCTAGGAGCACAGAGTTTTTTCTTGCTTGTGGCTCACCAACATTAACTTGGCGAGTGGGAATTTGTGTCCGCTAGCACAATTTTCAGGCGCTAGAATGGCTGCTGGTGCGATTTCTCAATGCCGGCAGCTGTGGCAGGTTACTACTGCTCACACTGAGAATCTTCTGGTGTGCAGCATGGTGCCATTTGCTCTGATTTTAGAGTGCAGATCAAGCACCAGGTGCTAAAAATCAGCAGTGCGACATACCAAAATTCTGCAGCTCGTGGAACTCCACAGAGTTTTAGGTAACCCTGCGGAATTCCGCTAAGTCAAACTCCACAAGTTCCACCCAGGCCTACTAAACAACACAACTCACAGTTGATTCACATATATTTATACTGCAGATATTTTAACAAATTGAGGCTCTGAGACATAGAGTTTCTAGCCTAGAATCATACAATATTGTTATCATGTGCAAGTTAGGAATACAGAAAATCTGTGGATTCAAAGCAAATTAGCCAATAGACCGCGTCTGAATGATTGCTGCCCATGTCTGTAAGGTGACCCAGGCCTGGCACTGGGACTCTTAGTGGACAAGCCAGAACACCGGGGTCCTAGAGCCAGATTCCATAGTGAAAACATGATGCAGTGCCATTTTGTTATTACATTGTCATTGGTTGACCATTGCAAGCACAACATTAGCACTCTTGCACAAGCAGGAAAAAATCCAAAAACTGCTAATCCCGCCAGCGGAGTAGAGCTCACCGCGTGCGCACTGCAGCCCAGTTATGAGCCACATAGCGCAAGCGCAGACTGTCTGCACTTGCGCTGTGTGGCCCATAACTGGGCTTCAGTGCGCACTCAGCCCACGTTGGCGTCATTGTGGAGCTGCTTGCAGGACGCCTAGCCCTGCAGCTCCGGATCCAGGGCCAGGAGGAGGCAGAGAGCCAGGCTGCTGGCAACGAGGACCCAGGTAATTTCTTGGTTTTTTTTCTATGTGCACACTTTTGCACAAAACACCTGAAACGGCAGCGTTCACTGCCTACAGCCCTGGCCTGAATTCAGACCAGGGCCGTAGGCAGCAAAAGTTGTCATTTCAGGCGTCTTGTGCACCAGCCTGCCCTGTGTGCACTGACTGCACACCGGCCAGGCCAGTGCACAGGAGGCCTGAAAAGGTAACTATTGGTGCCTATGGCCCGGTCCTGAATGCGTCTGATCTCAGAACCGCTAAGCTTGGTTGGGCCTAACCAGGCCTGACCCTGCTTAGCGCTTCCAGGATCGGGCGCCTTCAGCTCACAGAACTCCACGGAGTTTTAAATCAACTCTAAATCAACTCCGCGGAATTCTGCGGAGTGAAACTCCGTCAACTCCTTCCACCCTATGAGTAGCAGTGATCATAAAGAAAAGGGGATGTCGTTAAATTGGCACAGACTCTTAGCATGAATCGACTTGATGCTAATGAACATGTGATCATGCAAGAAATGAGTGTCGTGCTTTATTTGTAAAGAAAATAAGTGCAGGGAGCTGAATTACCGAAGTTATCTAGCCTTGATTCCACCTCCTGCCTCTTTCTACCACCACCCTGCACTCCTGGCTCTTCAGCCCACTCCTGCAGGATCGGTTTTTATCGCTGAAAGTCGTTTTTCTCTCTCTCCATCTCCTCCCTTCTCTTCCCTGGTTAAAGTCGATCCATGAAAAGTAACTCTCGGAGAACGAGCGCGGTGCCCACCTCGGGATTGTGAGAGGAGATTCTCGAGCGCCGGTGCTCACCCTGGATTTGTGACAGGAGATTCTCGAGCGCCGGTGCCCACCTCGGGATTGTGAGAGGAGATTCTCGAGCGCCGGTGCTCACCCTGTATGTGTGACAGGAGTTCCTAGTAAGATTGTAAAATAGCATTTTCACCCCGGTGTTTTGGCTTGTTCCCATGCCAGGCCTGGGTCACTGGCCCCAGTAACAGACCAGCTGCTGCGGAAAGCCGAGCATGCAGCGGCTGGTAGTATGCTGACGCCGAAAACAGCAGATGCTCACAGGTGCTCCCTGCTGGATGGGGCGGGGGTCACTGTGGCGTGATTCGGGACGATGCTCATCGCAACATGACTCCAGTGCACAAGTCTGTGTGCTCAGATGTCCGACCCTTCCAGCAGCACACCTCTGCAGCATCTCCTTGAGAGGCAGAGGCTTAGCTTCTACTGGTGCAGCCGGCGCAGTGGCACCGGGACCCAGAGGCGCCCACCTTACCCTGATTATTACATTCAGGCAGCACACCCAGGCAGCATTTCCTTGAGAGGCAGAGGCGTAGCTTCCACTGGGGCAGCAGGTGCAGTGGCACCGCGACCTTGAGGCGCCAACTTAACCCTGACGAGTGCAGTCAGGCAGCACACCTCTGCAGCATCTCCATGAGAGGCCAGGACAGCTCGGGGGGCAGGTCACAAAACACTCGCTGAATGCCCTGCGCCCCTTCCCTCCTTACCCACAGAGACGGAAGGTGTCTATGTAAAAATCTCCGAACGTTCAAGTTTTTTTTTTTTTTTTTTTTAGTTTTAGTTTCCAGCTGCTTGTGTGCTACAATTAAGCACAATGTGATTGAGCGGCCTGGGCAAGGTGGAAGGGAAAGCAAAATCACAAGAATTAGAAATAATAAAAACACTTTAGAACTTGAAGCAAAGAGATGTGGCGCCCCTTTCCCGTCCCACTTACCCCTAACTTCCTCAGCCCAGTACAATGCACCACGGAATCTGAGTTTACACAGAACATGCACTGGCAGCAAACCAGCTTCTCACAAAAAAGTAAACGCCTCTGTTATCAACGTTGAAGATAGGACAATCTGTGTAGCGACAACTACTTCTAGGCACTCAGACCCTCTGGAGAAGCCTCCATCGCTCATAGCCTTGCAGATCCGCAAGCGATGGGATCCCTGACACCCATAAGGCAGCTTCTCTTCCCACAGTGCACATGTTAAGTACTGCTGGTAAACACATGGATTGGAAATTAGCAGGAGCCGGGAGAGTGGTGCCGGGGACCCGGTCTGGGGAGGAGCTGTCCGCCAGAGCAGTGCTGAAAACAGGACAGAAACTAATAGCGGTCAAAGCAGGCAGTGAGCCCCGGAGGCGCTGTCCACTCCGCAGGGGAACTCGGTAGCTAGCACGTTCGAGATTCTCGGGTTTAAAAAACGCAGTCTTGGGGTTCTAGGGGCTGCATGTAGCTTCTACTGGGGTTATCTGACTCAGTTTTACGCATGTATCTGTCACAGGTGACCAGTTCGCCTATGATTCGGGCATGTAACGTGTTAGCTGTACATGTATGTCTTCAGCAGAGGCGTTAAAAAACTAGGTTATCGCATTTGTTTATATGTTCAAGCTCAGCTCCTGCATGTTCAAAATTAATTGTAATACGGGTACCTGCGGACGCGAGAGGAGAAAGTAAGAGGGAGCCTGTTAGGTGCCAATATAGGGCAGATTCCTATAAATGGCTCTGGCAGAGCGATGTGATAATCGTGTGCCACAGAATGTAGCCACAAGAGATACCCACAGTAAGTGCATTAACCCACCAAGCTAGCATACAGGTGTATCTGCTCAATCCCAACCTGTTCTGTTCTTACAGATGCCGCGTGCCCTGGAACTTCACAGAAAGGCTGGATTGACGGGGGTGGGGAGTCAAGGGAGGAGTGGGAGAGCACATCCAGGTACAGGAGGGTCCGCAGATGTCACTGCGAGGATCGCACAAAAAGAGAGGTTTGACAGAGCTACTCCCTAGATTTCTACCGCAGGTGCTGTCTCCCGCTGAGTTGTTTTCCAACTTGCAGTGTGTTGAGCTCATAACCTATCCTAGCGGTGTCTTGTAACTTGAGATAGTTTTGACATTGGCTAATTTTGCGTCCGAGAGGATAATGGTACAGGGGCGGCGGGAGTACCAAAACTTACACCCAAGGCCGCAGCAGGGGCATCGATTAACCAACCTGTCTTACCAGTTGAGGTGCTCATGTTGCATATTACTGCAGATGCTGTGCCCTGCAGGGTGAGGTTGGTGGGTGGGCTCTGAAAGGCATGTAGAAGGATGGTAAAGAATGGCGGAGTGCGTGTGCTACTCACACTAGGAAGTCAGAGGCGTCTCTCCACGGCGCGGACAGGAGATGGGATACAGCCCCAAACCTCCACAGTAAGTGCAGTTATAACTCAGCTATTTACCCAGTTAGGGTGTGTGCTCTCCGGCAGCTGAGGTGCCTCGCAACTTTAGAGAGTTTTCATATTGTCTTTGGGCGTCCATGGACACCGGACAGGGGGTGGGAGAGGATGCCAGCTACGAAAACGAGAGATGCAATCTGCAGAGCTCGGGCATGAAGAGCGGATATTTACGCATCACAGAGCAAATCTCTCGGGATGTTTACAGCAGGTGCATTCACCTACAGAGCTACCTCGAGGCGCACAGAGCATGCTCTTCCACAACCCGTCCGGGCCACTTGAGACTGCTTGGAGAGAGGGCGGCAGGTACTCACATCCAGGATGACGGAGATGCCTCTGCGGGGCTCGGGCATGGCCGCCTGGCTCTCCTGCTGCAGCAGCTCCCGGGTCTCGGGTATCAGGCTCTTGTCGCTCATCTTGGTGGCGATCCAGCGGAGTAGTCCGTCCAGTGCTCGGCCCTGTGGCTGCGGCTGCTGCTGTTGCTGCTTGAGGATCCTGTGGACACTGTCCCTGCAGTAGCGCGCCGCCTGCTCACACATCTTTCACACAGTCCTCATGCTGAGGGAGCGGGGGATTCCCTCCCACACGCTCTGCATCACCTCTTACAAGCGGCGCCCATGCCGGCCTTCCGCCTATCTCAGGCCGGGGGGCGCGCAGGCCACGCCCTCGGGAGCATGCCTGCATTTGCCGGGGAGCCCCGCCTCCTGGAGCGGCACCTGGGCGCTATACAGCGCCCAAAGCCAGCGGTACCTGTGAGCGAGCACCGCCCCGCGGAGGGGCACCTGTGTGTTTTATAGCGCCCCGAGGCCATGGGTACCTGTGCGCGAGCCAGGCCCAGTGGACAAGCACTTCTGTGTTTTACAATATCCTGAAGCCAGGGATGCATGCGAGCGAGAGAGCCCCACAACAGAGACAAATCTATGCAATACTGAGCATCCCACCGAATACACGATTGCCTGTGTGACGCATCCCACTGCAGGGAGAGTGTGTGTGACATAGTTCCTGCCCCACCATAGATATCTTTGTACGCCAAAGACCATCCCTCATCCTCCAGAAGAAAATGTGATCTATGGAGCCCCTCTCCCGCCTTAACTTGTAAGAAATCTGCGTATGGCAGGTCCGTATAGCGTGGAGTGATATAGCAATAACGACTCTCCTCTCAAGGCAAAGTACTTGTGTATGAGGGAGCCTCCCACTGCTCTATAGAGCCCTAAACTTGCAAATGACTGTGCATGGAAGAGCCCTGAAACATGGAGTGATTGGTGGCCGCTTGTGTATGATAGAGCCCCCTAGTCCCAGCACAGCATGGAAACATTTTTTCATATGACATATCCCTCCACCCACGATGGATACCTGTGTACGACAGTCTCCCAACAGGAAGAGATACAGGAGTATGGCATAGCCCCACCTCATAGATATCTCCAGATATCTGTTTATGGCACACCCTCACCCACCATAGAGACATGCATGGAATGGCTTGGTTCATTCATAATTGTCTCACCTGGAAACAGCTATGCAATTAAAATAATATTAAGAACATTAAAATCATTAGGGTCATGATAATGTAAAAACGTTAAAGAAAAGAAACCCTTAGTTAATAGTTCCGAATAAAAAAATTAGAATAAATACAAACCCTTGAAACCCCAATCATCGATGCAAGAAGTGGGGAATGGGGTTTGCACCATGCAAAATCCTGGTGCAAATTCAAGTACAAGCTCCACTCTGTTGGATGGGCCTTTGACTCCAATGGAGCCTTAGTATCTCCAGTTCAACAACACCTCAATGACAGTGAAGCACCTTATGCACCACAAAAATGATAGAGTAATGGATTTCCAAACCATGAAGTTATAGAAGTGGATTAGCAAAGTTACAAACTCAAATCATTCAAATAAGTCACAAATCACTAATCACTTTCTGAAATGTAGTTCAGTGTACTCCAAGGCACAAATCAACATAGCAAATACAAAGATAGGTTATTTAAAGATTGTTATATGCAAACAGTAGAAGATACAGTTTCCTCTGAAATAAAGTTCCCTAATACTAAGCTAAGGTTTCAAATGAAGCCATGGAAGTTTAAGTAGCAGGTGTCAGCACGTAAAGGCGGAACCAAATCAAGGTTCAATCAGGCAGCCAAGAATAGATTAGCTCAAGAGTTTAACTGAGTGGGTGCAATCTAAATCTAGCTCTGCAATGACCTAGAATTTCCAAAGTGAAGTACAACTACTTACAGTCCCCAAAAAACAGAAACCAATTAGAATTCAGCATTTTGTCAATGAGCTGTCTTTGCTCTCCTTCCCAGGTATCACAGGAAAGAAGCTCACAGCTGCATGGCCTTCAGGAGATATCTCTTACAACTGATACATCAGGGTCAGGGCCTCTCAGAAACAGGTGGAAAAGACTCATTATTTTACTTCAGTGAAACTTGTAAGTATAAACAATTCACTTAGGAACTAACACACTGATTTAGAAACAGACAACAGAGAAATATTTTCCTCAAGGACAGAGTTTTAGCACAAAGTAGCATAAAATGTATCAAAATGTCACCGTCTACCTAAAGAGCAAGAGCAAAGGTCAATGTTCTCTTTATTTTAACTCCATTCCTTAGTGTATGTTAGGACAGGTAAGGTGCCTGTAGGAAATCCTCCTTATATGTGTGATCATCGTGCATTTTTCACCTTTGGCTGGACCCTATATTTTCACTGGGATTAGAACCGTGTGCATTTTATTCCTTCAAACCAGTAGTAAAGTGCCTGTAGTCTCCTTTAAACATGGTTGAATTTGAATTTTCCGATTTATTATAGTTACCTTATCTATAAATCCCTAGAAAATGTTACAAGATGTACCCAGGGTCTGGAAGTTAAATGCCACTAGTGGACTGCAGCACCAACTGTGCCATCCACTCCAGTGGCAGTGCAAGCACGACTGCTGGCCTACCAGTGTAGCCTGACTGTAGAAATAAGAAAACAGCAAATCATCCATCATGATAAACCCCTTTGAAAGTTTTAAACCTCCCTTTTAAATATTAATGTCACCTCTATGCATGCCTTGTAGCCCACAAAATGGATGAGTACTTGGTATTTAAAAGTGACACGTGTAGAAATGTAATGTTAACATGTTCTTACAGAGACTAACACCCAAAGCTATTCTCACCACAGCAGGCCTAGCTGTCCTGTATAGAAAAACAGAGTATAGATTAACATCCTAATAATGTATCTCAGGAATAAGGCTAGCTAGAAAAAATAATTAAACAGCTATTTTTAAAATCCAATTTATTGGTGGAGTCAGATTTGTAATAAATATCAGGACAAATTACCTTTTAGAAAGATACCTTTTCCCTGCCTGAAGTTCCTGGAGGCCAAATGTGCATTTGCTCTCCCATGTCTGCCAACCATTATTTAGCATTTGAATAGCTGTGAAAAAGAAGTGAAATGTGTTCCAAGAAAAAGCAATAAACTGAATTGAATGGGAATAGATGACTCCTCTGAACCTCCCAGAATATGTAGGCGTGGGGGCTGCGATCATCCTTTCTGACATTACAATGTAAAACCCTGCTCGAATGTTAAATCCCGTTTGACAGGTCTATTGAGTTTACATATACCACTCAGGGCCACTTGAAAGGGTAGGGTAACAGGATATCAAAATAATTCTTGAGTATCTGCTGTCTGGTTTCTGTAAAACCCAACTTTTGTTCTACCAGACGTCTGTCGCTATGTTTATTGTGGGTACAGTGGCTGCCCCAAGCTAGATTTTAGTAGTATGTGTGTAGGGCACTAGGATTACCATAGCACACTTCCCACACAAAACCACAGCCCTCAAAGCACATATGTAGTGTGGCCAAATGCCAAAAGTGAGTAGTGCTGGCCCTGGGAGCATTCACCACATTTGCCAGGGCGCACCCAGGAGCCATTCCCTCCTACTAGCTCGTGCCGGGCATAAATGTGGCACCTCAAGACATTCTCTTAAGAACACTCCTGGGCAAGAGGACGAACACGAGAGGACTGGACCGGCTGTCTGTGACTTGAGATTTTGAAAAAGAATTGCCTTACTTACTGAATAGTAAATTTGTTGTCTAACTACAAATCATTGAGATAAAGCTTTCCACTTTGATTACCGAAGCTACACTTAGGGTCATTACAGATGTCATGAAGGGTGGAAAATGTCAGAACCAATCTCTGGTCTAAGTTACATGGTGGGCCACTATGGCTCCTTTTGACTGTCTCCCAGAATTTCCTGAAGTCTTTTCTCCTAGAGTCAAAAGCATCCTTCCCCAGATTTTATTCTGAAGCTGCTTCTTCTTATGCTTAAGCCTTTGTATTTTGGCCTCAGTTCTTCCAAAATCATCAGGTGCTCTGTACCTCAGTCTGAAGGCTACAGAGAGCTGTTTTTTATCTTGTGGTAGTCCTCGTTGTACCATTCAGAAATGTTAGATGAATGTAAATTAGTAGCTAAGTTTGAGGTTGAACTTGAGTTGGTATCCAAATATTATTTTTTTACAGCTGCTGGGAGACAGAGATGGTTTGGGAGATCTCGTTATCTAAAGGTGTCCCTGAAGATGTTAATTGTCTCTGTATCCAGATTTTCTGCTTTGATGCTCCTTACATGTGTTTGAAAAGTCTTGACTGACTATCGCCCACCTGATAGACTTCTGACCGGCCTTCAGCATTACATTTTGGGGATATGGATGATTTTCATGACAATTAGACATGGGCTCCAAAGTGGGTTGTGGCAATTTTTCATACAAAGGGTAATTTTCACTTTCCACTCTTGGATGCAAGCCCATATCTCATGAAAAATATGCCAGTAATCGATGCCAATAAAGATGCAATTGATAAAGGTGCTTTAACTATTTGCCCTGTAAGTGTTATTAATTAGACTATCAGGAATTATGAGCCCATTGAAGCACTGGAAACCACAGGACGCTAGTGATACAGTATGAAATAGTCATTTTCTTGCATTCATTTACGCCTCTGTGTCCAGTTTTGGAATTCCCCAGGCAGATTCTCCTATGACAAGATCTGGCTCCTAAGTCAATTAGTGGTGTCTTGTATTAAACCCTCTGCCAACTATCAGAAGTCTTTATTGTATTTATGTATATATCTTAATTAGTATTGACCATTCCACTTCTGTTGGGGAATTTTATTGTGTAAGTTTATTATAGTTTCAACAGTTTTCAAGATTACAAACCTACTACCATTTCCATCTGGGAGTAAGTAAATATTAAATATTTCCACCCTCCGAGACTTATTTTTGAGGATAACGTGCTGTAAATTGGTGTTTGGAATAATGTTTACTTTAACTCATACTGAAGCCCACAGTGATAAGAAATTGCTAGGCCACTCTTACGTTGATCCAGTCATGATATGACAGGCACACAGCGAGCTGTGTATCCCTATATGTCTATCTCCTCTAGAGTCCAGGTCTCTTGGAAGCAACACATTTTAATGAACGTGACCAAGTCCTTGTCTTTGATTTTTTCTTTTTTTTTGCCTTAGACTGGTGATGTCCAGCTTACCAAGCTGGTCATGATTGCCATTTCCCATGGGCTGCTGTGTTCTTATATTTTGTGACATTCTTATTCATACGATCAAGTTTGTGGATACCAGATCAGTAATTTACAATGCTTGAGAAGCATCATAGTGTAGGACGACCCTTGCTAGCCAACCCCATGATTGAACCTCATCCTTCCATGTGGTTGGTCAGACACCCATTTTCTTTGGCGGCACACAGGTTGTCTTCACCCCATTATAGAGATACACGTTGACCCGCGAGTTGGTCTTCTAGACATCATTTTCTGTTTCTGTATTGGGGCCCCAAATGAATCTGAAAGTGACCTGGGTACAAAATAAATGGTGATTAGACTTCCCACCTCTTGTTACTTCATACTAAAATTATTGGGGGGGGGTCCTTTGGTTGAAGTTGTGGCTTTATTGCCCTGTTATTAGAATCTCAACATTGCTACAATTTCTGTTATACAGGTAAAACGGGAGCAGAGTGTTTATGTGGTCTTTTTATCCATCCCCAACTATTGGTCCAAAAATCTTGGAGACAAAAGATGATGTGATTAAATCTTTTCCAGGTCCGATAAACCTTTAAGTATTTTCAAGATATTTTCTCTATTAACAACATCATGGGTGCCTCCAACATGTAAGGGGGAGAAAATGAAATAATGTTGTTGTACTCTTCAGTTGATGGGTCATAAACAAATAACGTCACAGAGGAAGGTCCAGCTGGCTTGTTGCGTAAACTAAGACTCTGGCTTGGCTTCTACAAGGTTTGCTTTCACACCCATGGATGCGTACACTTAGTTCACTGCACCAATGCATGAATGTGAAACAACAAGTTATTGTAGTCCAACAGAACCCCACGTAGTACATAGCTGATGTGGTGTCTGTGTTTTCTGGTTCACTAACAGTCCCTTACAAAGGTTTCAAAGATGCAGTAGTAATTCAAACCCAATTTTGTCTTTATGATGTCACACACAAGTACTGCACTAAGAAAAAGACACATTATGCTTAAAAGTGTATTATTTCAACATTCTCCTTTTGTTGCTTATCACATGCAAAATAATTCTACCATAGTGACAGTATCATCTGGCAACATGTTGGACTGGACCCTGTCTGAAGGGTCACCCCCAAATGTTTATCTTCATCCCTCCTGTTTTCTGATTCCATTTTCATTGACTTTAGGTCTCTATGCACTGCACCATTGCTAACCAGTGGTAAAGTGTGTGTGCTGCCCCCCCCTAAAACATGATACAATTGGCTTACACCTGATTAGTACATTTAATTTACTTGCAAGTTCCTCATATATGGTACCACAGGAACACAGGCCCTTTAAATTAAGTGCTACTAGTGGGCAGGAGTACCCATTGTGCCACACACTAAAATTAGCCTTTTGAAACATGTCTCATGCCTACCATTGCAGACTGTAAGGCAGTTTTAAACTGCCAATTCAACCTGACAAAAAAACTTTTGCCAGGCCTACACCTTCCTTTTTAATACATATAAGCTGTCCCTAAAGTAGGCCCTAAACAGCCCATAGGGTAGGGTGCATTGTATTTAAAAATTAGGACATGTGTTTGGAAGCTTTACATGTCCTGGTAGCAAAAAACTCTTAAATATGTTTTCAATACAAGAAGTTGTACCTCTCACATAGGATAACATTTGGTTACCTTATTACATTTAATAAGTGCTAACTTTTGATTGGGAGCGGATGGAAATGCTATGCGTGAACTCAAATTAAGTGTAATTTAAGGTTCTCTTTCATGGTAAAGCCAGATTTTAGATTACAATTTTGAAAATGCCATTTTTAAAAAGTTGACATTCTCCTGCTCTAAACGTTTGAGGCCCTCTAGGAGTTTCCACCTGCCTGGGCCTCTTAATTGCTACCCCACCAGAAATGCATATTGCATCCAGACAATGAAAAATAGGACCTGGGTGTAGCTGGGAGAGGGCCATGCTGCCAGGATGAAAAGGACAGAGCTGTTATCTGCCCGCTTAGGTTTGAAAGGGCTATCTCTAGCATACTCACAAAGGACATTGACACCAGCCTTTTGTCACCCTAGACTGCTTGGAGCCTGGGCAGGGGAATAAAGAAGGAAGGGACTTTCCAGAACCAGATGTAAGGGTGAAATAGAAGTTTTCCCATTCCAGAGGGTGGCACCAGGTATAAATATTGGACCTCATGAGCAACTCATCAGTGTACTCCTGGATCTTTGGACTTTACAAAAGAAGGACTGTCTTGTTCCTCAGAGTACTGCCCTGCTTGTTGAGGCCAGCCTTGTTCTTCCGAGGACTGTCCTGCTGCAAGCAGAGGACTGCTTTGTTGCTCAGATGACCACCCTGCTGCTTGAGGTCTGCCTCGTTCTTTAGAGGACTGCCTTGCTGCTTGAGAACTGTCCTACTCTCCGAGAGGGAACACTGGACCTACTCACTTTATCCCAGGCTAAACTGATTGAATCCAAGGGTCAGTTGGCTGGCCTCCTGTTTTGAGCCACAGAAACATAACAGGCTCCAGAGGCCTCCCTTCAACTGCCCATCTGACCTGCTGCAACTGGCCCTACATGGACCTACAACTGGGCCTTACTTAACCTGCAAATGGACCTGCCCTGCTGTCCTTTTCTGGAGTGAGTTCCTGACTCCCTAGAGGTGTTTTCCCAGCTCCTGGGCCCTTGCCTCACATCTACTGAGCTCCTCCTGTGAAATCCTGAGGTTTAAACTGTGCCCACTGGACTTTGAGAAGACAACTTTTTCAGTGGAACTAACCTGGATCCTGTATCCAGCCCACAATCCAGCCTGAACTTGTGATTTTGTCCCAGTCTAGTGCCACCAGATACCCACAGTTAGTGCTTTCTGCTTCTTGGTGCTATTCCTACTTAAACCAGTAAATTGCATAGCTCCCATTCTACTGATTGGATTTTGTCATTTTGGTCTAATTACATTTTTTAAACTTTACTCTGTTTTTCTAAAGTGGTGTGGGATATCTCTTGTGTTGTGTTTTTATTTTATTACTAGTTGCGTATTGCATGAATACTTAACACAGTGCTTCTAAGTTATGCATTGACTGCTTTTGTGCTAAGATACCAGAGGATTAAACACAGGTTGATTTGGTGATTTTTGTGGTTCACCTTGACAAGGATTTTTGTTGTTGCCTAACAAGGGTTTTCTCCCTCTCAGCCAACAACCACATTTTGTACACATCCTAACACCCTAAAGTCTATTTATATGTGCTGTACTATGAGAGCACGGAGTAGCTTAATTTGCATTGAGAGTTTTTTTTTTAGGAGGACTCAGCACACTGCATATCTGTATACAACAAGAGGGTGTAGTTAGCACCTGGGAGAAAGTGGTCCCTCGAAGGAAAAGCAAACAGCCGAGCTCAGGTCCTCTCCTCTCGAACTTGCCTCAATATTATCTCTCCATGTAAAATGGGAGGCTGCCGCAGTCTGTCAGGATCTTCTGGTAGCATCACATGTGATAATCTGGGGTAAAGGACCTCTCAATCTAATGGCTACTTGGTGAGCCTTTTCTACTACATACTATCGATCTTAACTGATAAGGGCAATTTCTGAGGAATCGTCTGCCTGAATCAATATGCTAGCTTAGTATTACACATTAGTATAAACAGATATGGTGAACACACATCAATTCAGACTACATTGTTTTTGTTATTATTGTTAGCTGACCTTGAAATATAGATAGCAAGATGCTTTTCCCAGACTTATGTAACACAAGGTGTTCTAATCAATGTCATTGTCTTGATGACTTGACAGCTTCACAGAGTTTTGGAAAGATAAGGACAGATGGCATCTATGTCGAAGACCTGTTGATGACCAGGCAAAAATTGGATTCTTGGCCTGCTCAAATGGAATTGGGTTTTATTTGCTTCATGTCGGGCTTAGCGGTTGATTTTCCTAACCAACTTTCAGAAGTAGATTTATTGGATGATGGCATTCATTCATGAGCTAAATCATAAATGGACTCTGTTTTGTCCCTTAATAAGTCATTGTCATTTGCAACAGAAAGTGGGAAAACAGGGACAGAGGAGTGAGGTCCACTTTGGTCAAAAAGATGAAGCAGGGTCGCCTCTAATTGTCCTCCTCAGGATCACTAGGTTCAGAGGCCTTGGCTTCCACATTTGGAAAGATTAAGGCTTTGTGTTTTTGCTAGGGCAGAATCATTAAATGCCAACTGTCAATTAAAAGGCAGCATTTTCTGTAGGCCACCAGGCTCTGGGGGTTCGATTTCCTCCACATAGCACTTGAGTTAACGGTAAGGCGCTTGCTTGCCTGTATTAGTTGTGTCATGAGGGCCTCAGAATTTATCTTATAATGGTCAGTATGAAGATTGCATAGTGAGCTCACATTATCAATCACTGGGTCCCTACTAGAATTGCAGGCTGGCTTTATAATGGAGACTTTTGTTGGCATAAAATTCAGGTGAAACATCTGTTTTCTTTTTAACCTTTGTGGGCTTTTGTTTCCTTCTTGTTTTATTTCCGAATCTTGTCGACTTTTGCTGGGACACTTTTTTTTTATACACGGGGACCCCCCCTCATGGTGAGATTCAGTACCTGTTTCATTAATCCTTGGTTCTTGAGGTCCTGATGTGGCACTGTGACTCTCAGCCATACTAGCCTGGCCAGGGCTTGTTCTCTTGAATTCTAACGAGCATTTTTGTTACAGTCAACTAGGATGGACTCAATGACAACAGGAACTTCCCCAAACTTACATGTAGTTTCTGAGCAACTGCAGTTGCACTTCTCCGTTTTCTGGGGTCAGGGTGGGTGCACATGTATGACAGAAATCCCAAAAAACAGGTATTTGTGTATGACAGACCTTTGCCCCAGCATGGGGAATTAGTCACGTATGACAGTACCCCCATCCTCCAACCACTGATAGATTTGTGTGGATGACATGGACATCTATGAAGATAAACAACCCTTATGGAAGTACCACACTGAGGAATTATAAATGAATAAATGCTGGAATTTACATTTCAGTGGTAGTGATGAAGAAAAACATGAAGCACATTGAACCAATGCAAATATATCAATATGTTTTGAATGCTAATGGGCTGACAATTTAAAGGGTTAAAGTTAGGAAAAGGGTTTGGCTAATTGTACAGATTGACACATTTTTCAACATCATGGAATTGTTTATTATGGAATCGTCATTGCAGTACTTAATGTACTTAATGTATAATAAAAACATACAATATGAATTCCTTAGATTGTATTTTTCATTGCGGTATTTTTATACTTGTAGCATTCTACAGATACTTATGTAAAACAAACCTTACATTCAGCTGGATATACCTGTGCACCATGGAGAACTCTGACGACAGCAGAAAGGACACTTTTTATGACAGGGCCTCTCAACACAGCCAGATACTTGCATTCAGGGCTGTATGATTTTGTATTTTTCCCCGCAGTATTCGAATGCGACGCCTGTTGCCCGTTTGTCGTTTCACTCTCACCTGTTGCAGGGCGGAGAAATACAATTTCTTTTCCGATTCTTTAGCGGCGAGACTGCATTTCTCGTCATGTTCGCGCTTTCCAATCAGCACGTGACATGCACCGGCACTCCTTTGTTTTTGTCCCACGCACTATTCTCACTTCTTGGCCTACATATGTTTCTCCTCTTGTTCGTGTCTTCCAATTTTCTGTGCCTATTAACTGGTTATACCCGAAGGTTGAGTAACCGGAAATGGGAGAGAGAACTTATTGGCTATCGGATACTGCCTCCTCCTTAATAAATTGCACATACCGGTATCCTATAGCCCTTGTTGATTCGAAGGACTTGAATAAGAAAGACAGGACCAGTATGTAACGGAAAACTATGTGTTTTCTGTCAAAAGTGTATAACCTAAAGGAACATGTACCTGCAAACTTTTCCCTACCCATGGTGTAGTATTTTGATGGAAATTCACCCAGTGGTTCTTTCTTTTTATACTCGACTCTATATCCGGCCCTATGACTCCCCTCAAGGCGTGTTAGTGGAAAAGTGTATGAGGTACCTAAAAAAAACAACAATAATTCCAGCAATTTACAATTCTTAATTTGTGACACAGAAAAAAAGTAATAATTTCCACAAAAATATAAAGTGCCCCTGATGTCAGCACTGATACATAACAAAAGCTCTCACTTCTTTGACTCTCCCGTGGCGGCCAGGGTATAGCTCGATCAGAGTTTTCAAGGAATGCAAAATTAATTACAACAGGAGTTTGCATCACAGGGCTCTGGTCGATGGAACAGGCGCACCTGCCGTAAACACGACACTGTACATGACGGAGGTCCGTCCCAGAGGCAGTCGTGTAAGAGCCAACTGGAGGTCATCCAACTCGCTACTACTCTGCGAGACCCCAACCACAGAACTAGCACGGAATCAGCCATAGCTGGGGACTCAGACACTGAGACTGAAGGCAGTGTGACTGCACCCGCCCCTCCATAGTGCCACACCGGTTCATCAGGCCAAAATATTGCGATAATGGGCACTGGGTTGAGGGGTGGGACTTAGTGGATGTCTGGCAGCACGGTAATGCAGATGCAAAGGAATATTCCTTCTACTCCTACCTACAAGTGCTCTATTCCCGCTTAGACCGATTCTTAAGTACTACTTGCTTGCAACCCCACTTAACTCATGCTACATACTTAGGCAAGACACTGTCTGACCACAATCCGCTTGAAATGCAACTGACCTGGGAAAGGTACCCACCCCAATACCAACAGGTGTCTGCAGCCCTGCACTCTTGGAAGATAAAGGTCTTTAGAGAGACATTAGCTACTACAATAGACACATATTTCTCAGAAAATACAGACACAACCACATTCCCACTGATTGAATCGGAAGTCTTCAAAGTAATTATACGTGGTACCTCTATTTCTGTGAGGGTGGGAGCCCAGGCCGAAATTGTGTCTGACCTCACACAACTAGAGGATGAGTTGCGGTCGCTAGAGTGAGAGGTGATACTGGCCGACAATAAAACAGAGCGATTACAAGAGGCACGGATCCGACATGCAGATCTCCTAGAGTGCTTGCGTGTAGTCAATCACAGATCATACACCCAGGAGATGCATGTGGAGGTGGACAAACCGGGTGCCATGCTTGCTAAGCTAATCAGACCACAACAGTCTCCCACACCTATATCAATGATACAATCCCCACAGCTGGGTTTACTAACTAGCCAAACTAGCATTAATAAGGCCTTCCTTCTATACTATGCGGATTTGTACGCAGAGCCGCCACCAGTAGACCAACACTCCCAATATACATTACTGTACTGCCATCCACTCCCACAGAAAGAGAGGTGCTACGAGCCTCAATCACGACCACCAAGACTGGCAGGGCATTAAAAGAGATGGTTCGTAATAAAACCCCTGGCTCTGACGAATTGCTGATGGAATTTTATGCCACATACTCTGAGCGCTTGCTTCCCCACCTAGAGAAATTATATAAGAGGTCCCTCGAAAAAGGAATGCTCCCAGCTCCAACTCATGAAGCAGTAGTGACCTCGCTTCTAAAACCGGATAGACCTCCCACACAGATGTCATCCAATAGGCCTCTGTCTATTTTAAATACAGAATATAAACTTCTCAGTAAAGTATTGGCGCGTAGACTACTCCCATTACTCCTGCGTCTGCTTCACACCGACCAATGTGGATTTGTTCCACGCTGTGGTACATCGATGAATATCCACCAGCTATTTCAGTTAATGGATGAGTGCAAGCAGAAATACCCAGATGCTGGCTGCATCTCCTTAGAGATGCGGCAGGCATTTCATACTCTCAGCTGGCAATATCTGTGGGCATCTCTGGAGGTCTGTGGAATACCTCCAGAATTTATACGGTGGGTGAGGCTCCTGTACACGTCCCGACTGCCAGGACCAAGACAGGAGTGCATACATATCCGCTTCTTATCCTATATACCATGGAACTAGACAGGGTTGTCCTCTGTCCCCTTCCCCGTTGTTTGTACTGTCATTGGAGCCCCTGGCACAGCATCTTTGCCGCAGCGCGACAGATTGGGGAATTGATCACACTACACATGCCTGCTCCTTTTATGTGGATGATATGATACTTTACTACAGGGATCTGCGGCAGGGCACGGAGAGTGCGGCGCAGATTTTTTCCCAATTTGCACTCCTCTCTGGGCTCTGAATTGATCCTGATAAAGCATATGCCTATTCCTTTCAGGGCATCTGGTCAGAGCCTACAATTACATTTGGGCCCATGACCATTGCAACTGCCCCTGTCTCCTTCCACAACCTTGGTATTTGAATTTAACGGAACCAAGTGGATTTGCTGGACGGGAATCTAAACTGGGCAATTACACTGCTCCGTTCCCAAATCGACTTTTGGATCACACTACCCCTTTCAGTGGCCGGGAGGGTGACACTGGCGAAGATGGTACTGCTACCATGGGTCTTATACTATTTTGTGAACTTGCCTCTAAGAGTATGTGTATTTCGGACACTGAATTCTTCATTAATAGACCTAATATGAGGGAAAGGTCACTGCTGAGTCAGCCTGACAAAACTACAGTTACCCCCAGACTTAGGGAGCTTGGGCACTCCAGATTTCAAGGCCTACTGTATTGCGGGCCAATTGCAATGGCTGTCCTACTGGCTAGCCGGCCATAATTTGGGCAAGATATACTGTACAGAAGCGATGTGGAAGAGGGCTTTTTGCTTTGTCCTGGGTCACCTAAATTACCCCTCTGGGCTACTTTGCAATTACACATGGCATTGGACTATTGGAAACTAACTACACATTACACAGCCTCAGCAACACCCTATGTGCCTAACAAACCACTATGCAGGCTCCCTATCCCCTCAGGAGCTATCACAGCAGCTTTGCGCAGGGTTTGGCAACAGCGGGGTCTACTCATATTAGGGGACTTATTCGAAGATGGCATGCTACTCCCACAATCAGACTTAGGGGGTCATTTCAACCTCGGCGGTCTTTTCACAAGACCGCCGAGGGACCGCCATGCTGACGACCGCCAGTGCTGGCAGTTTTCCGCTTGGTGAATTATGACTGCTGGCAGCCCTCCGTCCTTTTCCGGACGGAGAGCCACCAGCAGCCATACTGGCGGTCGGCGGGGAAGTGGAGGTTTCTCCACCTCCACCGCCCCATCAACAGAACACCGCCCACCGAATCACGTTACGTGATTCGGCGTGGTGGTGTTCTGTTGACGGGGTGCTGGCGGCAGAGCAGCCCCCATGGATCCCGTCCCCTCCCGGAGGATCAACAGACCAGGTAAGTTGATCGTCCGTTAGGGGAGGGGGGTGAGGGGGTGTTGTGTGTTGTGTGCGTGCCGGGGGTGTGCGTGTGAGTATGAAGAGGGTGTGTGTGAGTGCGTGTATGCATGTGGGGAGTGTAGTGTGTTTGGAAATGTGTGCCTGTATGTATGTCTGTATGGATGTGTGTGTGTATGACTGAATGTGGGTGTGCGTGTATGACTGTGTGTGTGTCTGTTGGCATGTTTGTTCGTGTTGTGCGGGTATGTGTGTTGGTGATATCTGCATGCGCGTCGGGTGTGTGTCTGTGTAGTGATGTTGGGGGTAGGGGTGGGGAGGGGGGTCCTGCCACCTTTGGGGGGTGGGGGGTGGAGGGGAAGGACTCGGGGGTGGAGGTGGGGGAGACCCCTATCAGTGCCAGGGAAGGCATTCCCTGGCACTGATAGTGCTTACCGCCATGGATTTGATGTCAGTGCCCAACCCCATGAAATCCATGCCGGTCTTGTGACGGCCACCGGGCTGAAGACCGAAGTCACCAGCCCAGCGGTCGTCTCCGCCCTGGCGGTCGGTTCGGAGAAGTGGCAGATGACCATGGCGGTAACCGCCATGGTCATAATTCCAATTTTTTTACCGCCAGCCAGCCACTCCTCCGCCAACCGCCAGGGTTGTAATGAGGGCCTTAGAGTAAATCCATGGTTTATCGGAGACTCTCTTTTTGACTCATACTAATATACTATCATATATACGCACTTACTGGGCACCACAGGGTACTGAACCAGTAACACATGAAACCCTCCAGGCTCTTCGCACAATGGGACATGGTAGGCATCATCCTTGGACACGTTAAAGGCCGTGTGGGCACTGATATAGGTAGAGACATTACTGTCAAAGAATGGACCTTCCTATTACAATATGCTTAAAAAGTGTCTCTCAATACTCGGTTTAAGCTGATTCAGTTTTACCTCTTTTACCGGCCGTACCTCACTCCGCATAGGCTCAATAGGATCTACCACACTACAACGGTGCACTGTCCTCGGTGCCACAGCACTGATGCCGACCTCCTCCATATGATTTGGGCATGTCCGTCCCTCACACAGTACTGGACTGCAATAGGAGCCACTCTGATAGAGATCACAGAGGAACCAGTGGAATTGTCACCCGCTTACTTCTTCCTGGGACTGCACCCTAGGAAACGTGCCTCTAAAGTACTTGCGCGCTTCATGTACTTGGCTATGCTTTTAGCAAAGCGTCAGCTGACGAGGCGCTGGAAGTCCTCCCATACCCCATCTCTCCTCTCGTGTAGGGAGGAGGTATTACGCTGCAGCCAGGCTGAAGGTGCGGCCCTCAGAAGAGAAAAGTATAGAGGACTGAGGAGAAAACCAATATCGCTAGAGTGGGACTCACTAGTAGAAGCGTTTAGGGCACATATGGAGTCATAGGTCTGACTGTGGTTGGGCAAGTAGCGTCTCTTCTGAGATGCTGAAGGCGAGTCTAAATTGCACACCTGAGGCTTCCACATATTTTGCACTAATGGGTTCATATATGCCCCTTCCTCACAGATGACTGGCTAGGATTGGTGCAGTTCCTAAGGTGATTATATATGTCGGCCTTGCATACAAGGAGAGGTACTCCAGAAAAGCTCAATATTAAATGCGACCCATATGTCCTAACTCATATAATTAATAGACGGAAGCTGAGTAGGGTGAGCGGTTGGTGGGATAAGTGATTGTTGTTCAACATCAATGTTACATAAAACATGATCACTAGAACACACCTGTAGATGCATTATACTGACTGCATGTTCAACTATGATCTGTATGCGATGTTACTTGATTATTACACCGTATGATGGAACAGTTGAAACTGAAAACTAATATCATTTTGTTTAAAAAAAAAAAATCAATGCCAGGATGACAGAGGTAGCCCCCCCCTTTTGGGCATGGGGCTCCAACTTCGTTTATGCTCCCTTTTTATTACTCTAATAGTGAACAATCCATAGCACATTCAACAACAATGGGGAGAATTCCTCATGAGCTTCAGATTTCATTACCCTGGCATATCTTGGCACACCCTAAACGGCCTGTCACTTTTTAGCAAATCTTATGTGAGAATTGTGCTTTTTAATACACTATTTGCCCACATTATTTAAAAACTGTTCTCTTCTAGGTCAGCTCTGTGGGAGAGCACGCCGGATCCCACCTAGAAGAAGTCTGGTTCACTACAATTCAGGGTAAGTATTACATTTCACCAGCAGCAGTGACTCCTTTAGGGCAGGAACGTCACCCCTCTGCCTAACTTGCCCTATAGGGATGAAAAATAAAATGGTAATGAAGTAAATTTATTACAATTTTATTTTCCATCCTCCCATCCTGAACCGAGTTTCAGGATTCGGCGGGGCCACTCCTCCTGAGGGGCAGCAGTGAGCTGTGCACAGTTAAAGGTGTTCATGTCTTTTTGGCCGTCTGTCTTGCGATGGCCAGCCAGACATGTGCACTTTAAACTTCTCTAACAGCTGGGTTAGAGAAAGCTCAGGCCTCCAGTGCTCCTAAGAGTGCTGAGAGAGGCCAGGTTACCAGCATGAGAGCAGCACCAGACTGCTTAAGGGAATTTGCTGGAGCCCGAGGAGACCAGAGCGAGGAGGATGCCAGATGTCGTACAGCAAGCAAGGTAAGTGTTTTTCTGTTTTTATTTACAAACACCACTCATCTTGCATGCGTGCACACACACCAATGCCATATTTGCCTGCCTGCCCGCCACTCTGCCTACATGCCAGCTGCCACTGAACTTCACCACTTTCAAATATTTTATATGCCTAATATAGGTGGTTTCTGAAATGGCCATTTCTCTGAATTCTCATACATGCAGTTATTACAGTACTTTAGGGTTGTCAATTATTTAGATGTCTTCAGGGTTAGGGTCATGTGGCACCTTTCTGGGACTATTTAGGGTCAAAGGTCATATGTCGCTTCCTGTGACATCATTAAGGTCAAAGGATGCATGATGTCACTCGTAACCCAGGCATTTTGGTGATAGACCACATACACATCCCACATTTTAACCCTAATACACAGCCCAGAATATTGTAAATGCAGTAAAGAGGACAAGTAATCTTCCCCAGAGAGCAGAGGTGCCAAATAATTTTGCAGACGAAGAGCCTACTAGGGGAATCTTTCAGCCTGTACAGCTCGCGCAGGCAGACTCTGCAAAGCGCATAGTAGCCATTTGCTAGTAAAGTACAACTGGGGAATATGATACGCTAAACATGATGAAAAGCAGAAGAAAAAACTAAGCTTTTGTTTGAAGAATCTTCATTCTTTAATTGTATTTTTTGTGTAATCAGCTTGTATATGACGGTTTACATTTACCACATTTGACTGCTGTGTGTGTGCCCCTAAACCACATTTATCTAACTGTACTTTAGGCACCTATCTTTCAAAAGTGAGGATGATTACTTTGTTTAATATATAATTCATTTTGAACAAGACCTTCGAAGTACTAAAATGCTGGCATTCATTTAAGAGTCTCCATCCATCCATCCATCCATCCTCCGCAGCAGAAGCAGAACTCTCTGGGGAGCATGCTGCGGATATCACAGGCCTTGAGATGTGGTTTTACAAGGCACAGGAAAATGGATTTTGTACAGGGGAGGTCGCTACTGCAGCAGAGAAAATAAGCTTCAGCAAACCTATACGCCTAGGTTTTGATTTTGGCACTAACTACAGGGGTGGCTGTTACCCATTGTAAATGGTGGGGCGAGGGAAGTGCCACACCACATCCCATAGAAAAATAAAACACATCCTCCCAGGAGGGTGGAAGGGTGGGTGCTGGTTTTGTTACTGGGGCGAAATTTGTTACCAGGGGCCGATTTTGCATCAGTGCTGAAAAATTGGCCCTAATAACAAAACAAACAAGCCACCACTCACTTTTCAGCCTCCTGGAGGTATTTGCTGAACTGGGCTTTAGGTCCGAGTCCATGTGAGACTGATGCGTGGTTCATCCTAAGCACCAACCATTGCCCACCTTTCATTTCCAGGATGGAATTGTGTAAATAAAAGATAAGGACGCTCACTCTAAGCTCATATCGTGTTAGAAGATGGTGATGTGACGCAGACCCAGAAAAGAATGTGAAGGGCCAGGCATAGGAAGGCCTAGCTAGGACTGGCCCACCCAGGTGGCCAAAAATTACCTGGGAATCATCCCTCCATTTACTTCACTTGGTACCAGTACCTCCTATTTTGTTAAACCAATTGCATCCATAAAGGTAGGTGCAATATATGGGATGTCATTCCTGGGAAAGAAACAATAATTTGCACTGATCCTCCTAGAGACTCTTATTTCGGTGCTGCTGGTGATTTAACCGTGCAGGTACTGTCCGTTACAGAGTACCTGCAGTTATTTAATTTGAAAAGTAGAGTACCTGCACTTCTAAACCCCAAAGTAAACCACCCCTCCGTCCAAAAGGTCAAATAAAAAATTAAAAACATAACACTAACTACAAATTAAATCACAACTGCTACACTTGCATGCATTACACACTTACATGCATTACACGTTTGAAATTAACAACACTTACCCACAGGCTGTGCATCCTCCTTTGTGTTCTTCTGCTCTTCAATAGAAGAGGAGCTCCCCTAACCAATCCAGACACTGCTCTCATGCTATTAAGCAACATAGAGAAGTGCCTGGATTGGATGGAGTGGTCTAGCTAGATGATCCATCAGGCCCTGGAGACCTGTGCATGGTCTCCACTCAGCTGTCTTAGGACAGCTGAGTGGAGAGCTTCAAAGTGTGCATGCCACTTTGGCTGGCACAAAAAAAACGGCCAAAGTGACATGCACACTTTGGAGCAACCAGTCAGCCCTGCCAATCGGCAGCAGAGGACACACCCAGCATGTCTCTGGGCTTGGGGCTGGCACGCTGCTGCAGTGCGCACTGCACAGGTAAAACTAAAATGACAATGAATCTTGTCATTGCCATATTATTTTTGCTTGTGTGACCTGCACCGGGTGGCACCCCCTCAACTTCAAGAAGAAGCCGCCGCTGACTAACTAAAACACTTAAAAGGCCTGCAGCAGTGAAAAAACAAAACAAATATGATTACGTTCTATGTACCACGCATCTAACAGATAAATATGTTAATGTGTGGTATCTGGGAAGCAAATCCATGCTAGGAGACAGGATATCAAAAGACTGCACACAACCATTACAAGAACAAAACAGAATGCAAGCCTTACTGTTCATGATTTCAGAATCTGGGACAGCTTCCCTGTAGACATGTTATGTTATGTTATGTTCTGTTATTTTTATTTGTACCGCGCACAGCTGCCCCAGCAAAGTTAAAGCGAGTTAAAGCTATTAGCGTTGTAAATTCCTAACTGGACTTTTCTTGCCACATAAATTGAAAATGAAAAGTAAAACAGTCGACATTTGCAAACAGATTCAAAGCGCCACGGCCGCCATGAGCGTGAGAGCGAGAGTTTTTCGCTCCCTGAGTGAATATCTAGAAAGGATCTCGGCTGGGATGAAAGGCAAACAGAAACTGGAGGAGGGGCCATCACATGATGTAACAGGAGGAAGCGTGACATAGTGTGATGTCCAACAAAAATGTTCAGTTAGTGAATCGCCTGTGAGGGAACTCAGCACACAAAGCAGGGACTATTCACAAAATACACCAATAAAAATGAAGCATTTAAAACAATCACAACAAAGAATGAATAGCAAGTATGGGTGTGGTTAAAAGCCCATAGAGAGATTACAACAGGCCAGATCGCTTGTGCGCTCAACCCTATAAAAGAGAAGGTCTGCCTTGCGTTAACCGAAATGTAAACTGCAACAGTACAGATGGATAGAACTTCATAACATAATAAAAAAAGAAACATAAAAAGTTCTGGTCACTAATTAGTTCTGGACAAGATAAGTATAATTTGTGGGATTATCAGATAAATTATGATAAATGGAAAATCTACCTTACTAAATTGTATAGCTTTGGTGATCAACCTGTAAAGAAGGTGGTTACTATGTCCGCAAATGCCACAGTTAACAATTCATATGCAGAGATCAGTTCAATTACTTCTTAACTTTAAACCCCTTGTGCCACCTGGCCCTAATGGGAACTCAGACACTATATTAAAGAATAATGTGGCAAACTGGTCTACCCTAACGTTTACTTTTAACTCCATTTTTAGTTCTGGTATTATTCCTTCATCATGGAAAGGCTGTATTTTACAACCCCTTTTTAAACAGGGTCCTAAATCAAAAACCAACAATTATCAAATGAATGTGTTACTGGATGCTGATGGTAGAATGTTTAGTAAATTGTTATTAATTAAAATTAGCAGTCTGGGCAGAACCACTTTCAATAAATCATCCTCAAACTGGTTTTAAATCAGGGTAGTCAACAGTGGACAACATTGTTACTTTAAACTGTTGAGCACAAAACTCCTCCACTATTGAAAACAAAAACATTTTTTATTTGATTTATAGACTTTTCAACTACGTTTTAAAAGATAGATAGAAACATATTGTGGGCACAGCTGGCAGGTTGGGGGATCGATAATACTCATTAGAATTTAAATGCAGAGCTGTATTCATATACCTGGGTGCTAGTCAATGTACATGATAACAGAAGCTTGACTCCACAGTTTAAAACACCCAACAAATTAAAACAAGTGTGTATGTTGGCCCCTTTGTCATTCTCTAAATATTTTGCTGATCTATATAGAATGTTGGATAATAAGGAGGGGACTGTCCAAAATTGAGGCAGCACAACATACCGTATCTGGCCTATCCTGATGATCTTGTGTTATTCTCTAAATCCCAGCTAAATCTTCAACATTAGTTAATGTGCTTACAAGAATACAATCAAATAAATCTAAAAAAGTAATTATAACGAGTCTAACATTTTGTGATTTGGGAAATCTAAAGCCTGTTTCAAATGGATGGTAGATCAGCAAAAAATTGAGGTTGTTAATTTATGCCTATTTGGGCATAATATCCCGGACACATTACTATGGCCACAGGAGACTGAGAATTTGAAAAACAAATGTAATAAAGCAGGTGTTGCAAATAAACAGTTTGCTTCTAGATACCGAGGGGGTGGTGTAAGTTCAGCAATTACAGCAATTCAGTTAAAAATATGAACTATATTGATGCATGGTTGTATTGTAATGAACCATGACTCCTTAAGTAAATTTGATCATTTGTTGCACAATTGTGTGAGGAAGATTCTCAACCTGAGACAATCTACTCCTCATACCAGTCTGAGACTGGAATTAGCGCTATCATCAATCTTTTCTCTGAATAATATTAATATGATTACATTTGAGATTGTGTGTCAACTGAAGGGAATTCTGTGAAGATTTATCCTCATTTTGTCAAAAAGTCTCCTCTCAATCACTAATGCATCCACTTTACTGACAAACTATAACATTTCCTCATTAACTGATCTCTCTGATATGAAAAGGCTGCCACCAAAAAGCTTCTTAAACAGGCAATTTTATCATCCCAGTTGGAATCTGATAAGGAGGTTTGCTCACGGTAATAAAAATAATGTTTATGTTGTAGATTCTTACAAATGCATAAAGCAGGGCTATTTGGATTTACCCATTGCACTTGCTTAAGCCTTTTCTTCCTTTGTAGGAATCAATGCCCAATGAGGTCATCAAATCTTTGGACCCAGCATAAGGGTGAGGAAAATCAAACAACTGATTTGCAAATTGACATACACAGCGCAAATTCAACTACACAGTATCACAGTATGACCAATTTGTCCAAAAAAGGAAAACTCCAGCCAGGAATTAAGTTAAAGGGTTTCATATCAAACTTAAGCTCAAACTCATGTAGACTGCTCTCAAGACAAAGTTATAAAGATGCAGAATCACCAAGGGTTGACCAAGGCAACAAAATAAGTTCAGGCTAATGAACATTAAGAGAACTAGGCATTCAAGAAAGACAATACAGAACATCAGTAAAATTATTTGATGGATAGAAAACAAGTGTTGCTCAATTTTAATAAGCATTAAGGCAATTGAAATCATCAAGGTTCAGCTTAGTTTGGGCAAGGGAAGACGCTACAGATCAGCCAATCAGGAAATAACATGGTCTGTGGAACACATGTGGGAAAAAGACAAAAAGGGCAAAAAGAATTTCGAAAAAGGTAATCTCGGACAACAGGTCACTAACTAAGATGGGTAAAAAGTAAGTAGAAAGGGAAAGCGTCGGCATGTCAGAAGCTCGGTCAAGAGTCTTCTGTATGTTAGGGAGAAATCTCTAAGTCTCAGCAAGGCATTTCAAAGGGGCAAGGGTAGAGAGGACAATACTTCTTAGAGTCCAAGGGGCTCAGCATTCAGTGTGGGATAGGGCAAAAGGATCCTGCATGGGGAAGTGCAGGGTAAGCATTTCAGGAATTCTCCTCTGGAATCTGAGCAAAGTCCAGCTGGTCATCGCTATATTAAAGTTCATAAGGCAAAGTCAGTTCACCTGATGTTGAAAGGACAACATCCAATCGAAAACGATCATGCAAATCCAACTTGAAACAATAACATGGTTCCCCAGAATTGTCATGAGAACGGTGTCCATCTGTACTCTTCCATGCAAGATTGAATCAAATGTTTAAACAGTAAGTCCACAGTCCAAGATTTTCCATCCCCAAGGACACTTTCTCATACTCCGTATGAGTAAAATAATAAGAATCTATTACAGTACTATCCTTCTGGGAAAGAGGTCTGAAAGAAAGATACACATTAGCAAGCTGACTTCACATTTTCTGCACAGTCACAGGTACAGGCCCTAGCAGGACTCAATTAGGCTAATGCAAAAGTATTAAACCAGCATATTACTGCATTAAAATAAAACATATTTTAATACGCAAATTATAAATTTAGTGTTAATAAATCTTCGTTATCATTCATGTTACAGCATCTTTAAACAAAGTGACTGTTAATACATTTCAGTCAGTGTGACGCAGAACTGCATTTCTCAATTTTTGCATATAAATTTAAAATACTTTTTATTAGAAATTCAATATTGTTTCAAAGCAGATTGTTAGTTTATATAACATAATGACAAATTCATTCTTCGAACATGTAATTTAATCTCAATACCACACATATTAGTATCTAGTTGAGATGAATACACATTATTATAGCTTCTTGTTGCTTCACATTGCATTCAGTCTATTAGCACTTGGATTAACATATTGCATAAACTGTCAAGTATAGATGATCAATGTGACATAAGGGACTACTAAAATTTCTGCTACATCAGTTCCTTTATAATAATTTTTTTTTTAAGGTTTGGGTTTTTATGTATCTCATTGATTCAATTTGATGATGTATGGAACAAAACAATGAATCAATTTATCAATTTTCTCTCATTTAAGAACAGAAACTATTGAACACGTTATTTGTATCAATCCTAAACAGTTGGGTGTTACAAAAAAGATATTTAAGACCCCTATTTAGAGAGCATGAGGTACGAACAATTAATGATGCTACTAGGATTTATTTAATGGGTTGTCGGGAAAAGCAATGGGATGTGTGATGAAATGTATTGTTATTATATATGAACGTTTTAAGCATGTGACTTTAGCTACTTTTATCACTACTTTGGTGTACTGTAAAGGATGATCACTTTATAGATGGATATGTATGCTATCTTGTACCAACTTATTGTATGTGATTTGAAGTAATCTAAACAATCACACGTTGACTACCAAACACCCCTTAAAGAAGCTTCCCCTAATGACTGCATCTTCACAGAGACCATGTCCCCTATTCAGCACTCCATTGTGTTGAGCTAGGTTCATGCTCTACAACTATCGACACATACATGCATGATTAAAAGTACTTTTAAAATGCAAATGAGTCCCTCAAGCACGGCAGTGGAGCACTTCATATCAGCTAATAGCAGCTAGTGAGAAAGTGATACTTCTGTGGGTTCAGCCAAAGACCACTTTTGTATCTTAAGGAAATGGTAACAATAGGATTTGCTTGGGGCTGTGCCATCAAGCCAGACCTAAAAAAAATAGAGATCACTATTTAGGCAGGTTTTCAGTGAACAGGGGATGTTATTTTCAAATTCAAGACCTCAAAAGTTTTAGTGGTTTGTTAACTGCTGTCAAGAAAAAGGGAAAAAGGATTGCCTTTAGGTCTCATCATCCTCTCCAGTTTAGCCTGGAAGTGTATTGATCACCGAAATGTTGGTGATGTAGTGATGGCTTGTTGTGAGGTCTCTATTATTACATGTACTTTCCATAAAAGATGGTAAATAGGAATCTGCAGCATTGGAGTGGTGGAGACCACTGCTGAAATTTGGAATTGAGCACTCTGAAAAAAACAAAAGGCACATGAGCTGAAAACGGGCCTCTTCCTCACTCCCTCCCTTCCTCCCTCGCCCATATGGGTGTCAATTGGGGGTCAGGGAAAAGGCTGTGACTTACTCGCACATATCAGTCACTCTTATCCACTAAGCAGCCTGCTATTTGCATGAAAAGTTGCTGGGGAGGAAGCATGGACGTCAATTCACCAAAATGCCAGGGGTAGCGGAAGTGACATCATATGCCCTTTGACCTCCACATTCACGCACACAAACGCACACTTATGCACACTGTCTCTCACATGAACACACTCTCGCCCACAAGCACACACACAATATCCTTTTAAAAGCATTTTTACTTACCTCAACTGCCATGGAAGGGCATATTCCAGGTAATTGTATTCTATTTTTATTACACTTATAGTGAATAATATCCTATTATTCACTATTAGTGCCATAAAAAAGACAGAAAACAAAGAAAGTGGAGCATCAACTGATGTTCATAAGGACTAGCTGCCACTGTGTTTCTGGCACTGAATTTGCCACTTCTGAGGCCAGGGGTCGCAGAGGCAGTGTTAACGCTGAATTTTTCTAATAAATATTCCTGTATTCCGAGTGTTGAATTTGCATAGAAAATGTATTAACTTAGAGAAAAATAATGCACGCATTTGAAGTTGCGCCCACTCGAGTGGCCGCTAGTGTTCAAGAAGTGTACTTATTAATGGCTTATTGATATGAAATGTTGAGCTTATGTTTGATTAATGTAGTAATACGTCATATTAAGGGTTTTGCATTATGTATTATCTTTATTAAATATAGGCCTTAACTTAGCGAGGTCTTGGGCCTAGTTGCATGGCCTCCTGTCAGGCTGCATTTTCTGGTGTTTTATAAATTGGCGGCCTAGAGGATTAAATTGTGATTTTCCACAGCACTGACTATGTGCTCGTAGACAAAGTCTGTTCTCATGAGAAACTGTTTAAGATGCTGTACTAGCTAGAGTGACCCTCCCAGGATAAGACAATGGATGCACTGGCTGGAGTATAAATTGTAACAATATTGACACCTGACAAGCCAGACGATCGGAAGAGAAGCCAATCATCGACATGTGAACCATGTACTAGAAAATTAGTAGATTTTGAGTTTTATTTTCATTGGACAAAATGTAAACATGCGATTCTTCGACCAATGATGATGTGGAAAGCAGTTTTAGGGAATCTAACTTAGCCAGACTGCACTGAGAGGAGAGGGTTACTTAGTTTTTACATTATTGACCGTCCCGAGAAGAGACGTGCTTAACTTTATTCCTAAAAGAAACTTTACTTTTCCTGAACTTTGAAGCTGAATCCTGATGTCTTGCTGACCGAACTGATGTCTTATTGACGAAGACTTTCACAGCTAGCTGAACCATATTGAGGACAGATAGAAAATGATGTTACTGATTGTTATGTCTATTTGCTTTTGTTTCTAGGTACCAACCTCTATTTTGACAGAGCCATAGTTCGATGTTTTTCCAAATTTGTGTTACTAAATTGTTTTGCGTGAAACCCAAACATGGTATTCTAATTTGATGTTAGTTACGGTCCTCACTGGTGAGGTTCGCTATATGTAATAGTTTATGTCTTTTCTTTGCTGAATCTAAATGTACGCTATTTCGTTTGCGCAGCTATTTGTATTATTAATTTGTACTGTAACCTTAAAATGTGTAGTGGCCCAAGCTTTGATTAGATTGCCATTCTTCTGCCACTTTGGTCAGCCAGTATTGTTTCTGTATGTTTATCATTTGATTTTGAGACTAAGTTATGTGACATTAGTTTTGTTAATATAGGGAAATAAACATTCTACTTTTATAGAAAGGTGTGGTTATTCATGACTTCAAGGTCATGGTGAATACAAATTACTGACTCTTGTTGATTGTTGATGTCATTGATTGTTATTTGCTATTGATTTGTATTGGTACGGGGTTACATGGTGGGAAAAACTCGAAGGGCAGTCAAAAGGTCCGTCGGTCTATAACCGTCTCCCTGGTACATTTACTTTATAAGGTCTGACACGCTAGCAAAGATGGTAGCAGAGGATGGTTTGTCTCCTTAAGAGCCCATCATAGAGGCCCAGTACATGGGTTGTCTCATTAAAAGGTCATCATACAGTCAGAGATAGGTAGTAGAGTATTTGATCCCAGAGATTGTAAGCGAGGAATAACAGGTGTCCCCAGAGATGGTAGAGGGGTAAGGGTTAATATCCTACAAAGACCAAAATAATTCGCAGATTTGGAAGAAATTTATGATTTTTTCCCCCTCAGATTTGATGATACAAAATGTAAAGAAAATGTGCCGCTAGGTACTTAAAATGATTTTCCCAGAATTTTGGAGCTTGCCAATGATTGAGGATGTTCTCTGCGTTCTAGTGATGGTGTGAATGAAGTAGATTTTGCGCTTGCACAGGTTATGCAAATTGCAGGTGAATTGTGATGTTTGTGACGGTCTAGGGAGTTTGCGTACTCCAATTTAAGTTGTAGAAGGAGTGTGCGGACTCCAAAGTATGAGAGGAGGGAAGTTGTCGAACTTCACATGTGTGTGGCGCTTTGTAATAAACAATTGTTCACGTGGTTGTTGGTATACTGACCCTGTGTGGTCTAAGACTCTGGAGTATATTGAAAAGTGTATGAGACACTTGATTTTTGTTGTAATTGCTCTGGTTTAATTGGTCGATCAAGCTTGGTCGACAAGTCAGAGTGTGAGTCAAAGTGAGTGGAAGAAATTTTTTACTGACATCTGGCGAGTCCTATGTGCACCAGGATAGACCCACTGATCAGTTGAGAGTGAAATTTGCGGGTCGCATTTTGCTTGTGAATCAAGGAAACTGAGAAAGAAGGAGTAGCTGCTGGAGTGAAAAGCCGTCCATGAAAAATCTGTAAAGTTTCTGAAGCGATTGTGTTACCTTACCTGTAGTAAACAGACAAATTGGGTTTTGATTTTGTATAGTGATAACAATATATTGCATTAGTTTTGTGTGAATCTGAGTTTGGGAGGACTAGCCACAAGACTTTGTCAGCAGCAGTACGTGTGAGTGTAACATCATTGGAGCCATGCTGGGATAGGTTGGTTAGTGAGAAGGGTTGCGCACGGATTGGCAGCCGTTCATGAAGCACAATTGGCCGAGAAGGTGGGTGAAGAGAATTCTGGGATGAAAGGTCACTTCCTGATTTGATTTTAAATACCATAAAGGTCACAAAAATGATTTTTTTCAAAGCTTTAAAGAGTGCTTTAAGGGGAGATACATACACTACATTGAGTATAGGGGATATTGCACAGCCAGAAGGTACACCAGCTTACATTGTAATCGAAGAGCAGGGTGTCGTGCCATGGCTTTGGTTGAAACAATGGTGCGAAGTGACAGAGAAAGATGGGAGCTTAGCATTTCCTGCCACAGAAAATTTTGAGGAGCTTAAAGAATCTGAGGAGGGTGCTGTATGATCTGAGACCCCCTCCGAGACCAGCACAGTTCGAGGCATTAGCAATCTGGGAGTTAGTAGCCAGACAGCAACAGAAATTCGAGAGGAGGATGAAAAAGGCAGAGAAGACACTAGCGGAGGCTAGATGGGGACAGAGATCAGAAATTATTGAGAGCCAAGACTTTACAGGGAATTAAACTGTTTCCAGTGATTAAACAGGACAGCGAGAGATAAGGAAGGAAAGCTACCAGAAAAACAAACAGAAGCCCTTCTGAGAGGAGGGAGTAGAGATCAAAGGAGTCTAGAGGATCCTTTACGCTTAAGGAAGAGTCAGATGATGATGAGTTTATTTTACAGTTATTGAGAAATTGTCCCCCACCATATGGAGCACAAGAGAATGGTCCAAGCACTAGTGTAAATCCTTCAGCTCTGACACAGGTTAACGTAACAACAAGTCCAATGCAGATTAATACAAGAATGCCACAGAGCCCAATGCAGAGCAGTCTTAATGCACCTGTTACTCCAATAGCACAAAACCAGGTGCCACAGTTGAATGTCCTTAGAATTTACCCTGATGTACCCATTGTGGAAACTGACACAAACTTAAAGGTGCCTATGGGACAGGTTTTTCCAAAACTGATGTTGGTCCAGATGGAACTGACCCCACTTTTACTGCCTCAAGTGCAGTCCCGAGAGATGCCAAAGTGCACTCGGATAACAGGGACCCAGACAGAAACGTCTGTATTGATGAGCCAGAATATGGGAACTATGCACCTACAGAACTTGAGTGTTAGTTCAATCCCAGATGCTGTATCCATACCCGTTACCATTGGTCCTTTTGTAGCTCTGTTCACACAAGAGAAAAACAGTGCAAATGGACAGGGAGTCCTGGGTCAGAATTAAATGAGGGGAAGAAGTAATGAGAATATATGAGTAGTCTCTCCTGTGGGACAGACCTTTGATGGATCGAGATCATTGCTAGACCTTAGTCCATTCGGAGTTCTTCCGGATACGGTCATAAGGTCGAATGTTAGTCAGATCGTGAAATTAATGACACCACAGTCCTTGAATACAGTGGTGCAACAAGTGCCAGATGCTCAGGCTAACAATATTTCAATGCAAGGTTTGACTGCTTAACAATTGACTGAATGGTTAGACAAGCTGGATACTCTGCAGAGTGCTCCTAGGGGGGAGGAGTACTTGAACTACACTAGACTAGGAATGTAAGCAAGTGAGCTCATTGGGGGAACTATGGGTGTGAACGGATTAGAGTCCTACACAGAAGCAGTGTTGAGATATCGGTGTCTGAAAATTACGAGGGAAGTGAGCAACGTGCATCAAAGTTTAGCAGACCTGGCAGAAAAATTCAGCATAGAAATAGATAGGACAAAGCATTTGAAAAGGAGTTACAGATTCGATTTTGACAGAAAAAACTTCAAACGCATGAGAGCTGCAGGAGTGAAGGCACACCTTAGGGAGTTACTCCAAAGTGTCCAAACATGGGGGTCATTAGACAAATGGGAAGGCAGATGGGCAAAGAAAAGAGATAAGAGAAAAAGGGATTCTGCGGAGCTGACTACAAATGTGAAGCATGGCAAGGATCCAGGAGGGAATTTTGTTCATGTCCCTTGGAGCAGAAGTGACATTCTGTCCTTTACAAATGACTATCTCAGGTTGAGAGAGAAGCCAGTAAAATGGTACCAGCAGACAGACAAGTTTTTTAAACTTGCAAAGTGTCTGGGATAAGACTTGAACACTCTACTAGAGATAGTAGTTTCAGCTGATTTGTGGATGGAGTGTAAGAGGAGTATAGACTGGCTGACAAAAGAACCAGAGAGAGATCTGAATACAGGTGCGCCATCTCCTGAAGTAATGATATATTATTACAAAGTGAGTGAATTTTTAAAGATGAGAATTTCACCCAAAAAGATTGACTGCCATAGAATAGACTGGATCTCAGGAAATGATAGAGTCAATACATGCGTATTATGAGGGATTGTTACATTCATTTAAGCATTACAGTGGTACAGAGACAATTGAGCCAAAAGATATGATTCATTTTGTGTTCAGATTTGTGGAATGATTGAGACCTGAAATTAGCCAGATGATTAAGAGTCATTTGATTTGCTGGAAAGCAAAACCTATTGATGAGGTGTTGCAGTATGCAAAATACTGTAGTGACAAGACTGAGTTCAAGCAGAGAAAGTTAAAGGAAAATGCGATATTGATGCAGATTAAAGCGGCACAAACAGGGATGCAGGGAAATCTTCCATGCAGCAGAAGCAGGGAAATTTATTTTCAAAATCAGATGAGAGGTAGAGGGTGCAGAGGAATTGGTAATGGAAACCATAGCCCTGATTTGAGTACTGTAATGATTCAGAATGATGTGCAGTGAATGAAGAGAGTGTTGCCTTGTCACACTTGCGGAGTGGTAGGACATTGGAAGCGGGAGTGTCCGATGATTGTGCAGGAAGGTGTTGTTCAGTCAACTAGTGACATCAGTTCATTCCAAAACATGAGAGGACCAAGAGTGAGAGGTCATAATCCAAATTTGCATAATAATGTGAATCAAATGCAAAATTTCCAACCAGTGCAGCAGGTGCAAATGCCACATGCACAAATGACACAGTTGCAATCAATGCAACAGCAGGTTCAAATGGTACCTAGACAGCAAATTCAAATACCTCAAGCCCCAGTGGAACAGCAACAGGTGATGCTTTCTCAACAGGTCACAGGTCAGAAGTTTAACCAAAGTAATATCACAGTTCACCAATTCCCGTTACACAGTGAGAATGAAATAAACGATGATCGGGTGAGCAAGAGCTCAGATGAAGAAGAATGTGTGCTTGCAGCTTTTTTAGAAGTAGATCAGAAAGGCCCATATGTGAAGGGAAAGGTTTCATTCTTGGTTGACACGGGAGCTACACACACTACAGTGAGAACTGCAGAAGTTCCAAATGTGCCTCTTTCAGGATAGACAGTTCAGAACGTAGGAGTAGTGAATCAGTATTTGACCAACCCAATTACAGAACCATTTCAGGTTAAAATTGGCAACTTTAAAGGATTGCACAAATTCGTAGTCAGTGATTCAAGTCTGCTATCCCTACTCAGAAGAGACTTGCTGTGTAAAATCAGGTGCTTGATTATTTGTTCAAACGATGAAATCGAGATGAAAACTAATAGTGATGATGAGGATGACCCAGCTCCAGAGACTGAGTATGAGACTATAAATGAGGAGTACCCCCTGATTTATTTATTTCCAGTGTTCACAGTGAAGGAGCTTAATCCTGATTTACAGGGAACGGTTAAGGAGAGAGTGTAGGATCTGATAGGGAAAGAGATTGGCCTGAGAAAGGGAGTTGAGCCAGTTAATGTTCCTGTAAAGCCAAAATCATTTTTACGTCAGATTCACCAGTATCGCATGCCACAGAACATTCTTATGAAGGTTGCTCACCTAATGGCAGAATTTGTAAACCAAGGAGTCTTGAAAGAAGTGTTGAGCAGCCCACGTAATTCACCGATAATGGGATTGAAAAAGCCCTGTGGGAAAGTGCGTATTGTCCAGGACCTGAGAAAAATAAATGACATTGTGATCAAATGCTGCCCAGTGGTGCCAAATCCAGCTGTGATTGTGTTTCAGATTCCATGTGATGCTGAATGGTTCACTGTCATAGACTTGTCACAAGTTTTCGTTCTGTGCCTCTTCCTGAGGATAGTCAATTTCTCTTTTGTTTCAAATTTTTGGGCTGAGTTTACTGTAGGTTGCGAATTCCTCAAGGGTTTTCAGAGTCACCGTCCATATTCAATCAGTTTTTGAAAAATAATTTGGAGTTGTTGGAATTGCCTTCCCAATCAGCCTTGGTAGAGTACATTGATGACTTGCTGATTGTATCCAAAACGAAGGAAGACTGCAAGTATGGCACGATTGCCTTACTGAATCATTTAGATAAGAATGGTCATAAAATGTCTCCACTTAAATTACAATACTGTCAGAAAGAAGTGAAATACTTGGATCACCAATCCACATTAAGGCACACGCTTAAAGAGTATAGTTAAACATATTTTTCTTATATTACAAATTCTCAATATGTATATATATGTTTCTCTCAGAAAAAAACTCAAAATCCAAATTCACATGTCCTAATTAATTTCAATATTGTAGCATCTATGTGGGGAGCACGATTCGCCCCCCTTACGATTAGGATCAGTGAACATTTAAGTGCTCTTAAACATGATGATGAGAGATATTAGATTGTCATACATATAAGAACCTGTCGGCCACAAGGAGCTAGTAAATCAATTACCTTCTATGGCATTGAACATGTACCAAGTAATCCCAGGGGTGGCAATAAAGAATTGGCCCAGAGGAGAAAGGAATCGTTATGGATCATGCATCTCAGGGCAGTCAAGGATGGTCTGAATACAGATCATGAATTGGAATACTTTTTAGGTAACAAAGATTTTGTAGAATATAGGAATCGGGGACAGTTTTTACTAATATGGATGGTTTATATGGGATAATCACCATGTACGTTTGCCCATCAATGTAGAAAGTATATTCCTTGAGATCTTTTTGGTTTTATTTGATTGTTATGTACACTAAATATGCACACACATGTATTGTAACAAACATGGAACTAGTTAAAGTAATTGATTACATTTTTCATATTCATAGTGTGTTCTTTATTCTCTTTACAAATATAATTCGGGAAGTGTTTGCAAACCGAATATGGATTGTTTTAATTTAAATTTTTACTAAATATGTGAGCATGTATGAACCCAAGATGGTGGCATTACGGTCAATCCTGTTTCTGTTTCCACAACACTACATCACAACATCATCCGGGAAGTGTAAGCCAACCGAACACTAATCGTTTTGATTGTATTGAATGTGTGAGCATGTATGAACCCAAGATGGCGGCAATATTGACATCAGGGTTAGTTAGACCTTTTTTCATTTCCACAAACACTATTCGGGAGTCATTGGCATAACTAGATATAATATGTGAACGCATAAGATTTAGATCTATGATTCGGGTTCACACTTCAAATACAGTCTAGGATCTGGATATTTATATCACACAAGTTTAGTACTTGTTTTAGGTGACAAGAGTTTAGCGGATACACTGCAGTGAGGATTCAAAGATGGCAGGCATTTGTGGACATATGTTAAGTCCCTCTTCTATTTTCATGGCGACATAAGGAGAGATTTTTCGTGCAGTTAACTGCCAGCGTACTCGCAACGCGTCTCTTCGCTACACGAATATGCATATTATATGCTGATAGTACTCTTCAGGTAAGCAAGTTTTTGCGTGACATTAGCAGTAATGGGAATTTCTGGCTTCTGTTCTAGTTTTTCCATTTGTCCCCGGGCATGTTAACTCTTTATACTTAGTGCTTGTGACCATCACTTAGTGGGGTTGGATAGTTGAGGCCAATGTTACACAAAGGCTGAATAAGGCATGTTTAGTTCTTGTATTATTGTGTTCTGGACGATTTTGTTCTTAAGCGTTTTGTGACTTAATGGTTGGCTCAATGAGATAGGAATATTTTATCTTCATTTCGACAGCTAATATGACATTTGGATGTGTGACAATATTTATATAACGGAGGTGATCGGACCCGATATTATTTTGAGAAGTTTTGGCAATTATCCGGTTTAGCGGTTAGATATTGTTTCTCTACATTTTCATTCACTCTTTCAGTTTTCTAATATCAACTAATGAGTTCCATGTCTTGTTCCAAATGTGTGTGCATAGTATATCACAAGCTAACATGGGGGTGGTGTGCCCTTTATAAAACAGACAATATATGTGGATGTTGTATTACACGGGTTGCATTACGTTGCTGCTCTCCAAGTGGAATATTGGCTATGATGTTATTATCTGTGTCTACAGTGATGCACACTGATACATATTTTCACTTTTGAACCATAAACTACAGAGGAATTTGAAAATATTTTGATTTCCATACCCACTGTGTTTGGTGAAGGAACATTATATTGTTATATTTGGGATCACTGATTTTATAATAGGATTGTTTTTTCTGATGATGTTTTCAGCCCTGATGAAGTCGATAGGTTACTTCCCCAGACGAAACATGTGTTGTCATGTCAAAATTTAGAGAATATCTGGAACACTCAGAAAGACTGGAGATTTGTTTGGCTGAACTAAGTTGAAAAATTGGATGAACCACACAAAAGGACTGGAGTGTTGTACTTCAAGATGCTTCCATATTGAACTTAATTAGGACATGTGAATTTGGATTTTGAGTTTTTTTCTGAGAGAAACATATATATACATTATGAGAATTTGTAATATAAGAAAACATGTTTTACTAAACTCTTTAAGCATGTGCCTTAATGTGGATTGTTTGTCTGACAGTCATTGACTGTTCAGGTTTGGGGAAGGAGGGTATTTTTCCCCAATAAGAGCACCGCTCATTTGATATTGTTAGTGATAATACTTTGTCAATTGAGTCTTTGAGTACCATTCTTCCTAAAGAAAACACCCCTCAGATGTATCTACTTGGGTCACCAGTTTGAGAAGGGATCAAGAAAAATATCCAGAGAAAGTGTCACAGCCATACTGCAGATGAGTCCCCCGACCACACAGAGAGATGTAAGGATGTTTCTAGGGATGGTAGACTACTGCCACCAATGGATCCGCAATTTGTTGGTCATTTCCAAGTACTTGCAGAAGCTGACCCACAAGGAGGTTACTGATCCCGTAGTGTTAGATCAGGCTTGCATGACAGCGTTTACTGATTTGAGAGAATGTCTGTGAAAAGCTCTGGCTTTGGGTATACGTGACTACACTAAGTCCTTCACGTTGCTTTGGCATGAGCAGGATGCATGTTCTTTGTCTGTCTTGACGCATATCCATGGAGGTGTAAACCGCCCAGTAGCATATTTTTCAGCTACTTTGGACCCAGTCGCAGCAGCTGTACCAGGCTGTTTGCATGCGGTTGCAGTGGTTGGACAGAGCCTCTCACAGTGAAGGCATTGTGATGGGACATCCTTTACCCATAATGGTCCCTCACTCAGTTGAAGTTTTACTTACCAGAATCAAAACCCAGTACCTGACAGGTGCAAGATTGACGCGTTATGAGACGAGTATTCTAGGGTCACTAAATGTGCCATTGAAAAGATGTACAGTGCGTGACCCGGCAGCCTTACTCCCGAATGAAAATGTTTAAATTGAAAAGTTTGAAGACATCGAGCATGATTGTCTTGAAGTAACTGATCTGTGCACAAAACTGAGTCCTGATATTAGAGACACCCAATTGGAAGAAAATGACCAAATTATCTTTGTAGATGGTTCCTGCCTAAGAGGCAATACAGGAGTACTGAGAGCAGGATATGCTGTGTGCACCATTACTGGTATTCTGGAAACGTCCTAGCTTTGAGGAGTAAGCTCTGCACAAGTAGCGGAACTGGTAGCCCTTACTAGAGCGTGCCATGTTTCTGCTCAGCTTAAAGTTACCATCTATACGAATAGTCCATAACTTTGGCCAGTTGTGGTCACAGAGCGGTTTCATGACCTCTTCTGGTTCACCAGTGAGAAATGGTGAAAGAATTTAACATTTGTTGCAAGCTATCCCAATGCCTGAAAAGATTGCCATGGTGAAATGCAGTGCACATCTGAAATCACAAGATTTTGTGTCAATGGGAAATGGATAGGCGGATCAAGTCACCAGGTTTTGCTCATTGAACTTTATATCGTTCAAGGACAAGTGGGAGTTGTTACCTGAAGAAGATGAAACATGTCCAATCAGAAGAGGAGTTCGCCAAGGTTGCGTGTTAGCCCCCCTACTGTTTACTATATTTATCAACGAAGTAGTAAAGGCTGTGTCCACAGGCCAGAATGATGCCCCTTCCCTGAATACACAAAAAATCCCTATCCTGCTCTTTGCCGATGATTCACTCCTCATTTCTAAGACACCAATGGGGTTGCAGACCCTTGTTGACCGGTTTAACCAATTCTGTAGCGATTATGGGCTGGAGGTTAACATTAACAAAACAAAATTGATGGTCTTATCCAAGGGACCTAGGAAAAGATGTTCCATCCACATTGAGGGAGTACCGCTGAAGGAAGTAAGCTCTATAGATTACTTGGGAGTTAGGTTAACCAGTAAACTACTATGGGAAGAGCAGATTACGAAAAGTGCAGGGCTCCTTCAACATAGAGCCTCATCCATATTGCGTTTTTATCAAAGCTCCTTTACAAAGGTTGTTTCCCCAGCACTAAAAATTTACACGGCTAAGGCTCAAAGTGCAGCCCTGTACGGAGCGGAGGTATGGGGTTACGCTAACTGCAATAAGATCAGTGTGGGGGAAAACAACTTTGCAAGGGCTTTAATTGCATGTCCACGCACTACACCCTTGCTTCCATTATTTCTAGATCTGGGGTTAAGCCGAGTAGCAGATCTAGCTACTCTAAGACCTCTCCTTTATTGGATTAGATTATGGACAACCCCCGAACTAGATATATATAAAAACGCATTACTCGATTTACTGAAATGCCAAAATGCTAATACTCTTCCCTGGATTCGCCATGTGGCCCATTGGCTTAGGCTTTTGGGCTTGGGCGACTATTGGGAAAATCCCCACAAATTAGAGAGACGGCACAAAAATGTTTTAAAGTTAACCTATTGGTCTTATGTTAAGGACAACTACATAATCCATAAATCCCATGGTCGCTTAACTAATTCCTTTACTGATATTAAATGGTCCCCAAAGTTTGAATCCTATTTGGATGTGATACCGGACTTGCAAGGCAAGAGCTTATACGCAAGGTTTCGTTTTGGCTCACTGCCCCTGATGTCATTGATTCATAGGTGGGGGTCGATTAATCTTCCCGATACATGCCCTGCCTGTGGCAGTATTTTTGAAACCATTGAGCATTTTATGTTCTTCTGCCCAGCCTATGCGATTCCGCGAACAAAATGGATCCGCAAGATTTGCAGGGACATGGGATTCAAGAATTGCTCCTTGGCTCTACGGGTTCTAAAAAGCCATAATTCAGCTGACGTAATTCTTTCAGTAAGTAAGTATTTAGCAACAGCTTGGCGCATACGTTGCCATCTTCAAAAAGTTATTTAAGGTCTTATCTCTATATAGGTAAGATTTAGAGCCATATGTGCAAATCAAGTTATTGTTTTAATATTTTACACCTATTTACAGACATGTATTTATTTATTTACTTAAGAATTATTATATTCTGTTTTATGTGCTTTTATGGTCATTGATGAACTAAGTTGATGATGAAGATGATCTGGATGAAGTGGGTTGGATAGGGCTTGGAATAGATTTTTCAGACATTATGTAGGTAATCATTATGTGTTTCTGCCATTTTAACACTAGTTTTAGCCATAAAGAGCTATTTTTTATGCATCTGTCTGGTACTCGTGCCATTTTAACATGAATCCGATAACCATTTTAAGTTAATATATAAGCTTTTTATCACACTGTGCTTGTGTCTTAACGACTTGACAGTGCTTAAATTTGCCAAATGATTGTGCCGGTAGTAGGCTCTTTTTGTTAAAATATGCCATCCAAATTATTAAGGAATTATATTATTATGTAACATCAAATCAGCACTTTAAATTTTTACATCTTGGGTCGGATAGTTTGTATTTATCTTGATGATGATACCATCTGGGAAATATGTATTTTGAAATCACCCCATATTGTTTTAAGAGTTTTAAATATTTGTACTATTTTAACGTTATGAAGCAATTGTCTCAGAAACCCTGGTATCTAAATGTTAAGTTATGTATCGGGATCAATGGTGGATTATAGTAGGCCATTGCCTACAGAAGCTTTTCCTATTCTAAACCTTACTATTTTCAGCCAGTTTAAAAGTATAATGAAGAAAACGTACCTTTTTTGTACAATTTAATATGTAACTTTTATGACCTATGGTCGAATAAAGTATATGATGATGATGATTGCCATGGTGAAATGCAGTGCACATCTGAAATCACAAGATTTTGTGTCAATGGGAAATGGATAGGCGGATCAAGTCACAAGGTTTTGCTCATTGAACTTTATATCGTTCAAGGACAAGTGGGAGTTGTTACCTGAAGAAGATGAAACATGTCCAAGTTATGCATTACATAAGATAGATACACTGGAAGAATTGAGAACACTGCAGAATAATGTTGACAGGGAGGAAAATTAAATGTGCACAGCAACATGATGAATTTTGGGTTTCGGAAGAGGTTCAATTGGTTTTGCCAAACAGTATGCTGTCACAAATGGCTAGGTATTATCATGGTCAAGCACTTGTTGGGAGGGATGCCATGATTTGTACTTTTAAACAAAACTGGTTCAATCCGAGGTTTAGACAAGTTGCTGAAGTCGTTTACCATCGTTGTGTCATTTGTCAACAAATGAATGTGAGAAAAGTGACAGCGGTCAATTCGAGCTACATTGGAAGAGCAGGAGTTCCATTCAGCAGAATGCAAATACATTTTATTGAGATGCCTGTATGTGGAAGTTTGAGATATGTGTTGGTGTTTGTCTGCATCTTTAGTCATTGGATCAAAGCGTACCCTACATGAAAAAATGACAGCCTCACAGTAGCGAAATCACTGCTTTTTTAAATATATATCTTTTATTGCTTTTAACAAAGGATTATAGCGCATATCAAATGCAGATACTAGATTAGTCCCAACTGTGTGTTCTAAACCCCCTCCCCCATCTCGCACTTTGTCCGTCATCTAATAGTCTTATTATAACATTCCTCTACTGTCAGGGGATTAATCAGTGTTCCTTGGTGTTTTTATGTTGCAGTAGTAGTTGTCTGTTCGGAGTCCGATTCAGTGTCAGTAGTATTATCCTCTAAAGTGGAAGCATCCATTGTTATTAGATTATCCAGCAGGGAGTCTCAATGTTTGGCATTGTCTCTATGCCTTTGTCCTTGCAGTGCTTCTTTCAGTAGTACCGTGCTCTCAGTTTCGGCCCATTTCACTAGTGCATTTTGCCACCTGTCCACTAGGGGGCCCCCCGGGTCCTTCCAGTGCGAGGTTATGTCTCTCTTTGCTAGTATCAGCGCCAGGTCTATTAACCTATTGGTTATTTTTTGAGCTGAAGGGCGAGGGAAGTCCCCCAATATTGCACCTATTGGGGTGGGTGAGATTGTTCTTTCTGTGCTGGAGGTTATTTTCCTGATCACTTCGGTCCAATATGAGTTAATTTTCGGGCAGTTCCATAACATGTGTAGTAGGTCTGCTGATGGTCCTTCACATCGGGGGCATTTAAAATTATTCGGATTGTAAAATTTGGTTAACAATTGTGGGGTTAAGTAAGCTCTATGATAAATATATAAGTTAATCAGTTTGAACCTTGCATTCCTGGATACTTAATAAATGTGGGAGGTAATTCTGGACCATTGAGTATCCTCTAGTATAATATCTAGATCAGTCTGCCATTTGGATCTAAGTTTATTCATTGGTAAGCAGGTGCCGCTCTGTAGGGATTTATATATTCTCAATACCACCCCTTTCTGGTCTCTCAGTGAGCAGAGGAGGTGACAGCCTTCATGTATGTCTGGTTCACTTGATTTTGTGCCCCATAGTCTTTGGACAGTGTTAATTAGGGCAGTTTGGGTGAGGAACAAGCCCGAGGGGAGATTGAACCGCTCTTGTCGTTCCGCTTAATCGCAAAGTTTACCGTTGCTGAACAAATCTCCCATTTTCGTGATGTTATACGTTATCATTTTGCTAGTGTGTGCTATGATGTGTCCCTTCGGGATGAGATATAAAGCTATTAGGGGGATCTCAGGTGTATAGGGGGTTATTGTGCGTGTGCGTTTTAGGAATTGGACCCAGCATTGTCTCAGCGCCTCCCATTCTAATGGGAGCTGTTGTTTTGTTTTTTTGGGGTTCAGTAGGATATTTAAAATATTTTCTAGTGGACAGTTTAGGCGGGTTCGCAAATTATTTGTGTTTAGGGATTCGCTGATTACTTTTGCTATCCATTGTAGTTGCCCTGCCCAGTAGTAGATCTCCAAATTTGGTGCGGCTAAGTCACCTTCTAAGGTGGGCCTTTGTAGGGTGCTAAGTGCGATTCTGCGCCTGTTCGGTCCCCATATAAAATTCGCAATTAGGGAGTCTATGTTTTTGAACACTCTTTTTGGGATTATTAGTGGGATGGTGGAGAAGTAGTATAATAGCCTGGGCAGTGCTATCATTTTAAGTAGGGCAACTCTCCCAAAGGCGGTCAGGGGAAGTGTGTTCCAGAATTGCATATTAGCTTTGAGTCCTCTAATTGCTCTATGTACGTTTCCCCCTAGGAGGTCTTCTAGTTTATGGTATATGTTGACCCCCAAGTATTTAAATGTATTCGGGGACCATGGTAGACCTCTGGTGTCCGTGGGCTCGGGAGTGTCCACAGTTAGTGGAAAGGTGGTGGACTTTCTCCGATTAATTCAGAGACCAGAAGCCTTACCGAAACTTTCTAGCATGTCTATTGCCCCCGGTAAGCCTGTCTCCAGATTTTTAAGAAATAGTAGCATGTCGTCTGCATATAGTGCTATGTGGTGTGTTCGGTTATTGATTAAGATACCCTCATAGCACTTCCTAGATCTCGCTGTTTGTGCGAGGGGCTCTACTGCCATAGCGAACAGGAGGGGAGATAGTGGGCAGCCTTGTCTGGTCCCTCTGCCCACCGGGAAGGAGTCAGAAATGGTGTTACCTGTGCGTACTCTCGCTGTGGGGTTGGTATACAGTAGCCTTGTCCAGCGTGTGAAACCCTCTGCTAGTCCAAGTTTTAGCATAACCAGTTCTAGGTAGTCCCACCGTAGGCTATCAAAGGCTTTTTCTATGTCTACTGGGATTATCGCTGCTTGAGGTATTGTTGAGGGCATGGCATGTAGTATTGAAACTAAGCGTCTGATATTTTGTGCTGTGCTGCGGGATGAATCCCGACTGGTCTTGGTGGATTAGTGATGTCATGTGGGGTAAGAGTCTATTTGCCAGTATCCGGCTTAATATTTTATAATCTAGGTTTAACATGGATAGTTGGCGGTAGGAACGAACATCTGTGGGTGGTTTATCGGGCTTTAGTAGAGGGATCATTATGGCCTCATTGGTTGATTGAGGCAGTCTATTGTTGTGCCAGGCTTCTGCGTATATTGTGCATAGTCTTGGAGCTAGTTGGTCCTGGTACAGTAAATAAAACTCCGTTGGGAGTCCGTCCGTTCCTGGGACTTTACTTCTTGCCATGCCCTGTATTGTTGTTTTAATTTCTGTAATTGAGATAGGCGCGGCTAGTGCCTGACTGTCCACTGCATCTAATTTAGGGAGAGTGAGTGTCTCTAATTCCTGGACCTGAGTGTTGCTAAAAGTGTCTGCTGGATGGGCATATAGGGTTGAGTAGTATTCGAGGAAACAGGTGTTCATCTCCCTTTGACCGTGTGTACTGCCACTTGAGGGTGTCTCGATCTCGACTATGGCAGTTTGTTGATTAGGGGGCTTAGCAAGCCATGCCAACAGGGCGCCTGCCTTGTCACCCTCCGTGTGTTGTTTGTTTAAATACTGCTTGTAGTCAAAGCGAGACAGTCTGGTGCTAGCTTTGATTATTTTAGTTTTCGTTTTGTTCAGGAGGGGGGTCAGTTCTGGGTGTGTTGGGTGCTTGCACTCAGCTTCTCTGAGGGAGTCTTCGAGCTTTTTTCGTTCAGTTTCGATTGATTTACGAACGCCAATGCTCTCGCCAATGCAGTTACCCCTGGTCACTGTTTTGAAGGTTTCCCATTTGAGGGCTCTGGAGGATGTTGTCCCTGCGTTTAGTGTGAAAAATTCCTCGATGTTTTTGTGTAGTGTGTGTTTAAATGCCTCGTCTTTGAGTGCCTCTGTTCTCAGACGCCAAGTGGGGATCGATTACTTTTCCCCACCCCACGCTAGAGAGACCATCAGGGGGTTGTGATCCGATATAGTACGGCTCAGGTATTTGGCTGTTAGTACAATGTATTGCAGTTCTTGGGATATTAGGAAGGTATCTAGTCTAACGTGTAGGTCATGTGTTATCAAGTAAAAAGAGTAGTCTCTGCAGTGTGGGTTATGTCGCCTCCAGCAGTCTCCTGATTGGCAGTGATGTTGCCATTCCGTAAAGGATTTGGCAGTTTTTTGAGTTTGCGAGTGTTGTAAAGGTAGGTGGGACCTGTCTAAGAGTATATTGGCTATGCAATTGAAGTCCCCTCCAAGTATTTTCGGGCCTGTAAGGGTCGGGCCTAGTTCTCGTGATAGTTTATCAAAAAAAAATTGGGATCTGAGTTCAGTGCATATAGGCCCCCAATTGTCACTTCTTTTCCGTCCAGCCTTCCCCTGACCACCACATATCTCCCTCTTTATCTATTGTTGTTAGTAGTGCCTGGAATGGCACCCCCGGTCGGATCCATATTAGTACTCCCCTGACAAATGCTGAGTAGTTACTGGCAAATATTTGGCCTCTCCACCTTTTTTTGAGCCCTGCGACTTCTTGTTCTAGTAAATGTGTTTCTTGTAATAGGGCTATGTGTGCCCCCCTGCGTTTGAGGTGGCTGTGTACTTTATATCGTTTGGACATGTTATTTAAGCCTCTGACGTTCCATGTTATCATTTTGTAGACTACGGCCATGGACTATGAGTTTTTGATTGGTGATTGTGGGCGGGTGTGGACCGCTGGTCAAATCTCTGTTATATTTTATTGTTGAGGAACTAGGTCGAGAATTGTTAGATTCATTAAAGACTGTTGCGATGTGAACCCCCTCTAACTATAAGAACAAATTTAAATCCCAACTCCCACTACTCAGGACCGGTGGCCAGAACTTTCCCCGTCCAAACCATAAACATTCTTAATTTAGAGTCCTATAATCAAAAGGAAGAATGGAGCACACTATTATTGATTTACTTCCAATAATAATTGAAACCCTGAGTCCTTTGGTTCTATTTAAACTTCAATAGACAACCATGGTACAGTTCAAATACATAATAAGTTCTACATATTGGCTACACTATTTGAAATTCACATTTAATACAAATAGAAACACACCTATACAAATAAAACTAATAATTCAAAATAACAACAGAAAATTAAAGAAATAAATATCACAAATTTGACACAACTCGTCTAGAAAGTCCATATCATTGAACTCCAGAGACTTAAAAGTCAAAAGACACCCAAGTCCAAAAAGTCCGTGACAAGGGTGTATGTTGTCCCATATGTTGACTTGAAGCAATGCAGTTTCTTAGTATCCAATGCGAAACAATTCGCTGCAGAATCCGAACCAACTTCAGCCATCACAAATTTGACACAACTCGTCTAGAAAGTCCATATCATTGAACTCCAGAGACTTAAAAGTCAAAAGACACCCAAGTCCAAAAAGTCCGTGACAAGGATGTATGTTGTCCCATATGTTGACTTGAAGCAATGCAGTTTCTTAGTATCCAATGCGAAACAATTCGCTGCAGAATCCGAACCAAATTCAGCCGACACGTGTTTCGTCCCTAAAGGGACTTTCTCAAGGCTCGTCCCTTCGCATTTGGTATGAACTTTTCAAAATCTGTTTGTCCAGTAGGGTACAGGGGTGCTACACATCTGTACTAATTTCATTTCCAGTGGAGAGATTCCCGATGAAACGTAATTTTCTAACCCTAGTTAAAAGCGAGGCACAACAACCTTTCTTCCACTATATCCTGAGATGCAAAACAAAGCCAAGTAACCAATTGGCATGCGCCTTATACTGAAGTGTACGTCCTTCCTGGTTCACTTCCTACAGATACAGAGAAACGACAGCTCGCCGTCGGCGAGCTGTCGTTTCTCTGTATCTGGGCGAGCTGTCGTTTCTCTGTATCTGTAGGCGAGCTGTCGTTTCTCTGTATCTGTAGGAAGTGAACCAGGAAGGACGTACACTTCAGTATAAGGCGCATGCCAATTGGTTACTTGGCTTTGTTTTGCATCTCAGGATATAGTGGAAGAAAGGTTGTTGTGCCTCGCTTTTAACTAGGGTTAGAAAATTACGTTTCATCGGGAATCTCTCCACTGGAAATGAAATTAGTACAGATGTGTAGCACCCCTGTACCCTACTGGACAAACAGATTTTGAAAAGTTCATACCAAATGCGAAGGGACGAGCCTTGAGAAAGTCCCTTTAGGGACGAAACACGTGTCGGCTGAATTTGGTTCGGATTCTGCAGCGAATTGTTTCGCATTGGATACTAAGAAACTGCATTGCTTCAAGTCAACATATGGGACAACATACACCCTTGTCACGGACTTTTTGGACTTGGGTGTCTTTTGACTTTTAAGTCTCTGGAGTTCAATGATATGGACTTTCTAGACGAGTTGTGTCAAATTTGTGATGGCTGAAGTTGGTTCGGATTCTGCAGCGAATTGTTTCGCATTGGATACTAAGAAACTGCATTGCTTCAAGTCAACATATGGGACAACATACACCCTTGTCACGGACTTTTTGGACTTGGGTGTCTTTTGACTTTTAAGTCTCTGGAGTTCAATGATATGGACTTTCTAGACGAGTTGTGTCAAATTTGTGATATTTATTTCTTTAATTTTCTGTTGTTATTTTGAATTATTAGTTTTATTTGTATAGGTGTGTTTCTATTTGTATTAAATGTGAATTTCAAATAGTGTAGCCAATATGTAGAACTTATTATGTATTTGAACTGTACCATGGTTGTCTATTGAAGTTTAAATAGAACCAAAGGACTCAGGGTTTCAATTATTATTGGAAGTAAATCAATAATAGTGTGCTCCATTCTTCCTTTTGATTATAGTTTGTTGGTGCAAGTTTCTTGCCCCTTAATACATGTTGGACAACGGACATGTTTAGGATGTACTGAGCACCTGTGTTTACACTCTATATCAAAGGAAAGTGCGGCCTTTCTGTAGGGTTTTCTGTTGTCAATTGTTTTGGTCTAATGAAATTAATTTAGAGTCCTATAGGTGGGTGGTGTGACAGAGGCCGAGAGCTCCTGCTCCGAGCTGCTCCCGGGGCCCGGCTGTGTGATATCTAGGTCCCAGAAGGGTATACGTAATAAGCTTAATTTATTGGCAGGATTAAAGGGGACTCTACCTAGTGTCCTATATGCGTCGGCTAAGATCATGTTAGTACTCCTACAAAGCTTAATCATCGTAGATAGCGATTAGATAATCTCCTCTGCGGTTCCTGGTGTGATTTTGGGCAGACTCGTTAAGGTGTAGCGCGACATTGAGGAACCCGCACAGTCCGAGTCAAGGTCTGAGGCGTTGTCTGGAGTTTGCGGTCGAGGGCTGGTTCCCCCGCTCAAAGCTGCTGCTGCTTCTACCGCATTTCGCATCTCGCAGAGGGATTGGTGCCTCGGTGGGGCTGCTTCCGTGGTTCGTTTGGTGGATCTGCTGCGTTTCCTACCAGGTTTGCGTGGGGTTCTAGAGGGATGGGTCAGATTGGTTATGTTCCGGGCTTCCAGCCACTCCTATACTAGTTGCGGCGATGGAAAGAAGTGTGTTTTACCTTCGTGTTCCACCCGGAGCTTGGCTGGGAAGAGCATTGCATATTTTATGCCGTTCTCGCGTAGGGCTCGTTTGGAGTCATTGAAAGAGGCCCTTTGTGCTTGTGTTTCCCTGGTGAAGTCCGGGAAAATCATGATCTGTTGGTTGTTACATGTGATCTCTCCAAGTTGACGTGTTTGTGAGAGAATGTAGTCTCTGTCTTTGTAATGTAGCAACTTAGCCACTATTGGTCGTGGTCTAGCTCCTGGGGGCGGCATCCTGTTGGGTACCCTATGGGCTCTTTCTATTGCAAAGAATGCTGAGAGGCCCTTCGGGGCCACTGTGGTCTTAATCCAGTTTTCTAGAAAGGATTCCATACTGTCTGCAGATGATTCTGTTCGTTCTGGTATCCCAACCAGCCTGAGGTTACTCCTGCGTGCGTGATTTTCAGCGTCTTCCACTCTGGTTTCTAAGGTTTTAATGCGGGAGGTGAGGGCCCATAAGTTCAGCAGTTGTTGATTTTTGTGGTAAAGTCGCCGCCGCAAGAGATTTTTCGTTGGTTCCTACTCTCTCCTTTAGTTTGCGGTGGTCATCTCTCAGTAATGTAAGGTCCGTTGCTAAGTTATCTATTTTCTTCTCTAGCGCTTCGCGAGAATCTCTAATGGCCAGGAGAACTGTGTCCAGTGTTGTTTTCTGATGTGACAAATCATCTGGGGGTTATGATTTTGTGGGGTGGTTAGTGGGTTTAGCGCTTGCGGTCTCGTCCTGGTTTTTCTCTTCGCGTCTTTTGGTTTTCCCCATTATTGAAGGAGTCGTTAGATTAGTCGAGGGGGTGTTACGTCTGAGTCGGTAGAGGATCTGCTACTCCTTTTTGGAGTTTTGGGGGGTCTCTTCAGTGTCTTTAAGGATTGTCGCCTTTCCTCAGGGAGGGAGCGCGGCGGGGGAGCCGAGACCCCCAATGTCGCATTGGTTCGGGAGATGGAGACAGGGTCGGGGTGCTTTCAGCCACTTTTCCCCTTCAAGTTAAAAATGTGAGGGCCCCACTCTTTTCCTGGTTACGGGGTTTTTCAATCCGATTGTTTCAATGCTGCGGGGACTGCATAGGAGTTGTATCTCCAGTTATTTACTTGTCGAATGCTATTCTGTTTTATTTTGGGGAGCCCTCCAGATAGTTCTTGGTTTTTCAGAGCCTCCTGGAGGAGAGTCCGCGCTTGCTCTTTCGTTCAACGGCTGTCCCTGAGCCTGGCAAGGGATTTTCGCTGCAGGAGAGCCCCCTCCCGTGATCTGGGCCAGTTGGTTGTCGTTATGGGGGAGGGCTTGCGCCCCTGCGTCTCTGTGTTTCTCTGGTTAGACTTATGGTCCCTTTCCCTCCTTTCCTCCTCCCCTTGGAATTCAACGCTGCGGGGGGGGTCTCGCCAGCCATGTTGGATGGTGGTGGGGGAGGTTTGTTAGCTAAATTGCCCCCAACTTTCAGCTCCATTTTGCGGTCCTAGCACATGGGGGGCTTGTTTCACCCGTGTGCTGTGGCACTCAGCTGCTAGGGTGCTCCCAGTCTGGGTTTCATTTGGGGACGCGCTCCTGCGGCAGTGGTGGGTGGGGTCCCCGCGCTCCCCCTGCCGCTCTCCCCCCACCAGGGGCTCCCCTGCTTCACCCGCCGTCCTCCACGGGGCCTCAGGCCATCGGGCCCGGTCTTTGATCTACGATCGGGCGGGGAACTACAGCTCCTCCCGCCTGGCCGCTCCCCTACTCACCAGTTCTTCCCCTGCTCAGCTGGGGGAATCGCCTGTACCTGATAGTCCCACTGGTCGGTGGCAGCCTCCCGGGCTCTGCTGTGTTTGCTCCGACTCTTCGGCCCCTCGCTGCAGGTCCGTTGCACGATCAGTCGGTCGCGGCCGCCATTTTGCCTCGAGCGGCTACGGCAGGAAAAGTTATCTTATGTTGCTTTCTTAGCTGGATTCTAGTCTGTGAGGGCTCCATTGCAATCCAGTTGCTCTTCGATGGGATCGCTTATGGTTGGTGCTGGTTTAGGGCATCGATCGATGGTATTAAGCGGGCTGGATCCTGTTTACGGTCCCGGAGCTTTTCTCTAAGCGTGCGGCTTCATCAGCCGATGACCACGCCCCCCTAGCGAAATCCCTGCTTAGGGAACTGATACCACGTTTTGGGTTCCGATCTCTTTAGATTCAGATAGAGGAAGTCACTTCAGCAATGAAGTTATTAAATTACTATGTGCAGCTTTAAACATTGAGCAGAAGTTGCATTGTAGTTACCGTCCTGAAGCATCAGGATTAGTGGAACAGGTGAATGGTACCTTGAAATCAATAATGGCGAAAATGTGTGCGTCCACAAACCTGAAATGGCCTGACACACTGCTGTTAGTTCTGATGACAATGAGAAACACACCCGACAGGAAAATAGGATTGTCACAGCTCAAGAGCCTCATGGGCAGAGCAATGAGGTTGCCAGCAGTTCCTGCAAATCCTCTTCTGAACATAACAGATGATATGGCGTTGGACTACTGCAAAGTTCTGGCTGATGTGGTTTGCTTTTTATGTCATGACCACACAAACTTGCCAAATCAAATCAAAGAAATGCTTTAGAAAAGCAAAGAGATATCCTCAGTGGAGACAGCAAAGCCCAAACTAGAAGAAGGTTTGCAGAGTAATCTTGTGCTTATTTCAAAGGAAGAATCAAGAAGACAAGATTCAAGATGGCCGTTGTGAGTCCTTAAGGTTAGTTAAAGTTCTAGTCTTGCAATCAGTTGGTTGCTAGGTTACGAGCTCACCAGCTGGAAGCTTCGCACTTAAACTGAGGTCTGACAGGAATCAGCTGTGTGGAGAGAGAACGCGCTTCAGAGCAGAAACTCCTGTGAGGTAAAATTACACTTGAAGACTATTTTACAGAAAACGTGATAAATATTGTCAAGGTTTATTCGAGGAGTTTGATAGTAGACAGTTCCAGTGGAGGTTTGGCAAGGCTACAGAGTTTAATGTATGAATAAACCTTATGTTTACAAGGTTCCTGTTTAAGATACCAAAGTCAATAGAAAAGCAAACTTTAACAAGCAAGGTTATAAACGAAAGCAGAGTTTAACGGAGAAATGACTGTTAACAAGTAAGCATTTACAAATGCAACAGTAATAAACCAAAGTAGAGTTTAAAAGAGAAACAAACTTTAATAAACAAGCATTTACAAATACAAGTTATCGAGAGATGTCGAAATAAGAAAGGAGAAACTAACTTTAATAAACAAGCATTTACAAATACAAGTTATCAACAGATGTCGAAGTAAGAAAGAAGAAACAAACTTTAATAAACAAGCATTTAAAAATACAAGTATTGACAGAAATCAAAATAAGACAGGAGAAACAAACTTTCACAAGCAAGAATTACCAATGCAATAAACGTAATTGAACTCTCTAATGTAAAGTTGAAACCAACTAACATCAGCTGATTTGGAGAACGCATTATCACCAACTATATCTATATATATATAGCAACATAAAACCAATCTCTAACAAAGGTTGAGAAGTTCTTCCAGAATCAGTAATAAGCATTGTTAAGAAGAGCTTATCATTCATAGAGCGAAGCAAGGCTACAGAGAACTCAGGGTGAGTGAAGAAATAATAGAATTAAAGAGAATTAAGTCGTAAGAGTAGAAAGTGTAAAATGATGTTGTATGTCTCTAGTAATTGCGACTGTGACTCTTGCAGGTGCTGCATCCAATCTTAGACGTGTAGAGGCAGACTGAGTACTGACGTTCATCATCTCTGTGGCAGTCTCTCTACAATCCCATTTCCCTTTCCCCCTCCGGGGTACTCAGCACGAAGGATTAAAATCGTTGTGAGTAGCTCGGGTCGGGACTGAGGAGTTATCTTCTGCTTCTGAGGAAATCGAATTGAAGTATCCTGACACTTTAACTCAGCAGGTGGAAGCCACCACACTGCAACTGTCACAAGCTCAAGGACACAACCTGAGAGCTGGTGACTGAGCTGTGGTCTGAAAACATGTTAGGAAGACGTGTTTGGAACCTCTGTAGAATAACCCTTTCCAGGTAGTTTTGATCACTACCACAGCTGTGAAGTGTGCTGGGGTTCCGAACTGGAGACACGCAAACCAAACGAGAAAAGTGACATGTCCTTTGGACAATGAAGAGGAGTTGTTGAGAGTACCAACAACGACCAGACAAGCCTCAGAGCTGGAAGGAGAAAAGAGAGGAAGATAGACCAGATCTGAGAGAGTTGAGAACATTTCAGTCACTCCTGTGAGAGATGAAGGAGTAGACCTCCAGGAGAGTGACAGTGAGCCAGTATTGATTGAGGCAACAGGAGAACCTGGTCAGAGGAAGGCTGTCCCAGAAGAAGACAGTTTTGAGAGACAACCAGAGCAAACACCAGACCCCGAGGGGGAAGGAATTGAGGCGGATGAAAGCCAGACTCCTCCCGACCCAGTTGCAGGTCTGTCAAGAGAAATTCCTGCAGAGCAAGAAGTTTCAAGTTCAACACTGAAAAGAGCATTGACCAGGGATCAACTGAAAGGAGATAAGTGGCCGAAGTCAAAAGCGAAGAAAAAGGAAGAAGTTGTTGTGACAACAATCAAGGAAGAAGTAGATACGACAAGAAGGGAAGATCTGAGTGAAGGAGAATTGAATGGAGACCGAAAGTTGAAGAGAAAGAGAATTGCAAGTCAAGGATATGCTGGTCCCGAATGGGCGTATGCAACAGCAAACGAATGTCAGAGAGTTTTTGTCTTTTTGTTTTGATCAAGACATTCCAGGTCAATATTTTGGCACTTGAAAGAATTCAATGAACTGAACTGTTGAGACAAATTGAAAAAAGTAGAAAGAGAAAGAAACTGTTAAAAGTATCAGGAAAAAGACTTTTGAAAACCTGATTTGACAAGATAACCTGATTTGACAAGCTGCTAAACTGAATTTTGACAAACTGATTTTTGAGAAAAATGATCCTGGAAGTGATCCAGCAGATCCAAAGCTGTAAATACCTGCTGAAAGAAGATTTTTGGTTTTGATTTTTGCTGCATAATTTCTATTTTTTTTTCTTCTGCTTTCTGATTCTTTGTCATGACTAACATTAGCCAGCAGGGTAGGAAGAACAGGTGTTGTAAATACATGAGTATTTGGTTTGGCAATTGTGTATGTGATATGTGTGATATTGATTGTGGGAATGACTGTTCTTGACAAGAGTAAAGCCAACCATACTTCAGCTTTGGAGACAACTACTGCACTAACGGCGATAGAGAAGTTTAGGTTAGAAGAGAACTATCCACACATAGCCAATGCTCAAGGGGAACATTTTTCTAATGTCTTCTGTCGCTTATTGAGTGAGTATGTTGAGACAATGGATGCTAGAAATTGTTTTGTGTGTACGCAGATTCCTTCATCAGTCAAAGAATGAGTTACCTATCATAGTTTGCCTCTTACATCTGGGAAAAGTTTCAGTCTGTTGTTAACAAGATTCTACAACCAGGAGCACAGTCACTATTTCTATTCTAACCATGATGTAGTGTTTTTGTTTGTCCCCATAATTAGGTATCTTAGTAGAGTAGCTAAGGACAATGACATAATTAGGGGTTTCTTCGAGCCTACATTAACTTTCGGATGGCATATACGCACAAGGATAATCTGACATGCTTGCTTACACCATTAGAAAAGAGCTTCTTAGATCAAACAGATGACAGGAGAAAGGCATTAAAGGAGAAATTAGAAAAAGGCTTAGAGAAAAGGACTTCCAGAAATGATTATGCATTTAGTGAAATAAAGGCACAAGGGAAGTTAGCTTTAGATGTGAAACACGTAGGAAATCTTTGTGTATATAGACCTAAATCAAGCACAGAGACTTTGTTTGTGGGAACGAGTGAATGTAGATATGAGTGTTAGTCCTTTCATCCTTGGCGTGGTCTCCCTTAACTTTTTGCCTCTGTTTCCCAGGTTGTTGATGTGTGCTGGACTCTGTTTTTGCTGTTTTGTTACTCTGGGCACTTTACCACTGCTAACCAGTGCTAATGTGCAAGTGCTCCTATACAAAATGTTATGTAATTGGTTAAACCATGATTTGCATATTTGATTTACTAGTAAGTCCCTATTAAAGTGCACTAGAGGTGCACAGGGCCTGTAAATCAAACGCTACTAGTGGGCCTTCAGCACTGGTTGTGCCACCCACGTAAGTAGCTCTGTAATCATGTCTCAGACCTGCCATTGCAGTGTCTGTGTGTGCAGTTTTTAACTGTAAATTTGACTTTGCAAGTGTACCCTCTTGTCAGGCCTAAACCTTCCCTTTTCTTACATGTGAGACACCCCTAAGGTATGCCCTAGGTAACCCCCTAGGTAACCCCAAGCAAGGGCAGGGTGCAGTGTATGGTTAAGGCAGGACATATAGTAATGTGTTCTATATGTCCTGACAGTGAAATTTTGCTAAATTCGTTTTTCACTGTTGCAAGGCCTGTCCCTCTCATAGATTAACATGGGGGCTACCTTCAAATCTGATTAAAGTGTAGATTCCCTTTGGGAGTGGATAGACATGTGGAGTTTGGGGTCTCTGAGCTCACAATTTAAAAATACATCTTTTAGTAAAGTTGATTTTAAGATTGTGTGTTTGAAAATGCTACTTTTAGAAATTGAGCATTTTCTTGCTTATGCCATTTCTGTGACTCTGCCTGTTTGTGGATTCCCTGTGTGGGTCACTTTGACAGTTGGGCTGGTTGCATCTCTCTCTAGACAGTGACACAAAGGGAGCTCGGTGTAGTCTGCATTTCCTGATGATCCATCTGTGCTAGGAGGGAGGGGAGGAGTGGTCACTTACACCTGAAAGGGCTGTGCCTGCCCTCACACAATGCAGTCTCTAACCCCCTGGTGTGTGTGTGGGGCCTACCCTGGGCAAGGCAGGATTTCACAAACAAGAGAGACTTTGCTTTGAAGTAGACCTACTTCAAAGGGCAAAATGGGTATAAGAAGGGCACCCAAAACCACAGACTTTAGAACACTTCTGGAAACCAAGAGAACCTCTGCCTGGAGAAGAGCTGAAGAGCTGAGGAAGACGAGCTGTCCTGCCTGTGACTGTGCTTTGTGGAGCTATACTGCAGTTGCTGCTCCTTCCTGTGCTAGAGGACAAAGACTGTACTTTGTGTTGCCCTCCTTCTTGTGAAGATCTTCAAGGGCTTGATTTAGAGCTTGCCTCCTGTTGTTTGAAGTTTCAGGGACAGCAAAGACTTCTCTCTGCCAGCACCTGGAGACTCTGGAGAGACTTCTATTCTGCCAAGTAGTGCCCATCCAGTTCCTGGGGCCCTCAGAAGAGAAGCTGGCAGCCCGAGAGTGAGAAATCCACGCACAGACTGCCGTGCGGGGAAAAGACCGACGCCAAGACTGATCTGCGGCTGAAAAATTTACGTGCCGCTGGGTTCGTGGCTGAAAATCAACGCTCGCCTGCAACACGACCGGAAGATCATGGCCCGCGCCTGGAGAAACTAAACACAGCATCACTGACAGAGGCTGGTGAGATCGCAACCCACGCTGCGTGGTTTTCAGACTATCGGGCGGCAGAATTTCTGACGCCAACACAGCTGGGCATGTAAAAACAATGCAAGGCCTGCCGGGACCCGAGAGTGCTGACCGGATCGACGCATCGCTCTCCTGGTGAGAGAAGAAATGATGCACGCTGACCCGACTAAAGGAGAAACTATGCAAGGTCCCGCTTGTGAGTGAAATCGATGCATCGCAAGCCCTTTTTGATGCACACTAGCCCGTGCGGGGTTATTTTTGACGCGCCCAAGGTACATTTTCACACTAACAGCGTTAGCGTTGTGTTTAAAATTACATGAAGACTCTTTTTAGATTTTTAGTGATGACTTGTGTATTGTGGATTTTTATCGTTTTGGTCTTGTTTTGTTTAGATAAATATTTTCTATTTTTCTAAACCGGTGTTGTCATTTTGTAGTGTTTTCATTAAGTTACTGTGGGGGTGATTCTAACCCTGGCGGTCGGTGATAAAGCGGCGGCCAAACCGGCAACAGGCCGGCGGTCGAAAAAATGGAATTCTGACCCTGGCGGCAACCGCCAACACAGCCCGCCACATTAACACTCCGACCGCCACGGTGGTACAGTCAAACAGCGCGGCGGTCACCGCCAACAGGCAGGCGGCAGACAATGTACCGCCCACCCTATCACAACTCACCAATCCGCCACCTTTTCCGGGGCGGGAGCCCCGCCGATAAAAACACGGCGGAAACAGACTACGGACGGGAAAACGCTCACCAAAACACACTCCACGAGGATGGAGGACAGCATGGAACCCGAATTAAACATCCTACCTGCTCTCGTCTACCTTCTCATCTACCACGAGTACGAACGCCGGCGCAGACGACAACGGTGAGTACTGCACCTACGACACACAGGAGGGGGGAGGAGGAAAGGTTACGGGCACACACATATGCGACCCCCACCCCCCCAAACTATGTACACACCAATGCAGAGCAACAATGCACAGTGACACCACCCAAACCCCCCTGAAAAATGCAAAGACATAATTAAATTGTGAAGAAAAATGTATATAAAAAATAGACTCTGATATGTATCGGTCAACTATGCAAAATATCCATAACAAAATAATACTATACACACTGCCATGGAGAACCGAGGCAATTAGTCCTCTACATCAAAGTTAAATCGAACAGTCCGTGGGCTACAGTGTAGCGACACAAGGGCAAAGCCCACACAGGAGACCTGAGTCCTTTGGAGAGAACACTGCAGGGGCATCTGATGAATAAACTACAGGCACCTCAGGGGGAAGGGAAGGGGGGGGCACCACAGCCACATAATTCCACGACGCCAGATCCATGAAGGGGCCACCATGCCCACTGTGCCATCCTGGGGAGTGCAAAGCCACAGTCTCTCAAGTCTATACAGTGGGTGGGTTGCCCACTCTGCCATCCTGGGGAGTGCAAAGCCACAGTCTCTCAAGTCTATACAGTGGGTGGGTTGCCCACTCTGCCATCCTGGGGAGTGCAAAGCCACAGTCTCTCAAGTCTCTACAGTGGGTGGGTTGCCCACTGTGCCATCCTGGGGAGTGCAAAGCCACAGTCTCTCAAGTCTCTACAGTGGGTGGGTTGCCCACTCTGCCATCCTGGGAGTGCAAAGCCACAGTCCATCAGGTGGATGACAGTCTTCACTGGTCAAGGAGGTGGCATGGTGGGCACAGTGAACCATAAACAGTGCTTGACAGGAAGGGCCCAGCGGAGCAGTGCTTGAGACGGCGGGGCCCAGCGGAGCGGTGCTTGAGACGAAGGGCCCAGCGGAGCGGTGCTTGAGACGGCGGGGCCCAGCGGAGCGGTGCTTGAGATGAAGGGCCCAGCGCAGCGGTGCTTGAGACGGCGGGGCCCGGCGGGGCCCAGCGGAGTGGTGCTTGAGACGGCGGGGCCCAGCGGAGCGGTGCTTGAGACAGCGGGGCCCAGCGGAGCGGTGCTTGAGACGGCGGGGCCCAGCGGAGCGGTGCTTGAGACGGCGGGGCCCAGCTGAGCGGTGCTTGAGATGAAGGGCCCAGCGGAGCGGTGCTTGAGACGGGGGGGCCCAGCGGAGCGGTGCTTGAGACGGCGGGGCCCAGCGGAGCAGTGCTTGAGACGGCGGGGGCCAGCGGAGCGGTGCTTGAGATGAAGGGCCCACCGGAGCGGTGCTTGAGACGGCGGGGCCCAGCGGAGCGGTGCTTGAGATGGCGGGGCCCAGCGGAGCGGTGCTTGAGACGGCGGGGCCCAGCGGAGCGGTGCTTGAGATGAAGGGCCCAGCGGAGCGGTGCTTGAGATGAAGGGCCCAGCGGAGCGGTGCTTGAGACGGCGGGGCCCAGCGGAGCGGTGCTTGAGACGGCGGGGCCCTGTTCAGCGGGGCCTATCTTCACGGCGGGGCCCTGTTCAGCGGTGCTCTTCTGCACGGCGGGCCCTGTTCAGCGGTGCCTATCTTCACGGCGGGGCCCTGTTCAGCGGTGCCTATCTTCACGGCGGGGCCCTGTTCAGCGGTGCTCTTCTGCACGGCGGGCCCTGTTCAGCGGTGCCTATCTTCACGGCGGGGCCCTGTTCAGCGGTGCCTATCTTCACAGTGGGGCCCTGTTCAGCGGTGCTCTTCTGCACGGCGGGCCCTGTTCAGCGGTGCCTATCTTCACGGCGGGGCCCTGTTCAGCGGTGCTCTTCTGCACGGCGGGGCCCTGTTCAGTGGTGCTCTTCTGCACGGCGGGGCCCTGTTCAGCGGTGCTCTTCTGCACGGCGGGGCCCTGTTCAGCGGTGCTCTTCTGCACGGTGGGCCCTGTTCAGCGGTGCTCTTCTGCACGGCGGGCCCTGTTCAGCGGTGCACATCCAGTAGGTCCAAGGGAGCCAGACCTGGGCTGGACTCCCTGCTCAGTCGCCCTCCGACCGTGATGTCTCTGGACCCTTCGGTGACGGAGTCCTGGGCCCTTTGGTGTCCTCCTTTACAGCTGGGATGTGGCATGTGGGGCCCACCTGCTCCGCGCTCCTGCTGGCTGACTTCTCCGCCCTGCTGCCCTTATGCTCCTTAGATGGGGCTCTCGGGCCCTTGCCTCCCCTAGATGTTGTGGCTGGTGAAGTGGGCGAACTCTGCTCCCTGGGGGCAGCCGTGTCAGTCTTCGCACGGCAGCCCTTGTGTTTCCTGGTCCTCTTGCCGGGGGGGGGCTGGATGTGTCCTTGTTGCTGATGGAGGTGTCACTGCTGGCAAATGGTGGACTCCAGAACCCATGCACAACAGTGACACCCGAAGCTGGGCTGGTGGTGGCTGTGGTGCTCTTGGGACTCTTTGCAGATGGAGGGGGTAGGTCATCGGAGGGAAAGAGGTCAAGATTAGCCAGGAAAAGTTTTTTAGGGCCAAGGTAAAGGGTAGGAGAAGTGGTGATGGGAGTGGAGGAAGAGGATGTGGTTGTAGGAGAGTCAGGTGTGCTGTCATTGGGTGAAGGTGCTGGTGCTGTAGGCTGTCGTGAGGTGGATGTCTGTTGGGTGGGTGGCTGCCTGCGTTTGTGTGTCTTGGAAGAGGGGGTGACAGACACAGTGGGAGAGGACACAGGGGACGTGTAAATGGCAGTGGGGGTGGTGACTGCACGCGTGCGGACTGTACAGGAGGGTGTGGTGGTGATGGAAGCACTGGCTGATGTTGGTGTGCATGCAGGTGTGAGTGTAGATGTCACAGGGAGGGAGGAGGGAGACGAGGAGGAGGGGGACACAGGGGTGGTAGTGACTGTTGGAATGTCTGCATCTGGGTGTTGCTTGGGTGAGTGTTTGTGGGATCTGTGGTGCTTGTGTCTGGATGAGCTGCCCTTGGGTGTTGAGGTGTGTGCAGGCTGGTCAGATGGTGTGGATGGGATAGGCTGAGGAACAGGAGACAGAGACAGGGTGGAGGCAGTCAGAAGAGGGAGGCTGGAAACAGGGACAATGGCTGCCGTCAGTGCTGAGGCCAGAGCAGTGAACGATCGTTGATGGGCAGCCTGACCCGAATGAATGCCCTCCAGGTAGGCATTGCTCCGATGCACCTCCCTTTCTACCCCCTGGATGGCATTCAAAAGGGTAGTCTGCCCAACAATGAGCGTCCTCACAAGGTCAATGAGCTCCACACTGAGGGCAGCAGGGGTGACAGGGGCAGGGGCTAAGGTGCCTGGGGCGAAGGAGACGCCCGCCTTCCTGGGCGAGCGGGCACGGAGCGTAGGCTGAGGGGCTGCAGGGAGGGCGGGGCTGGTGCGCTGGGTGGCGGCTGTACCTGTAGAGGCGGGGGGCACGGATGTTGCCGCCACCGCTAGGGAGCTCCCATCCGAGGACGTGTCGCTATCGCTGGTGTCACCACCGGTCCCCGTTGTGGTGCTCCCCTCGCCCTCCGGCTCACTGGTGCCCTCGGTGTCTGTTCCTGGGCCCACCGGGGCCTTGTGGCTTGCAGCTCCCTCGTGCTCCGATGCCAAATCTCCTCCGCCTGATGATGCTAAAGCACACATGCACAAGAAGATGAAGAAAAGGGTGGGGGGAGAAAAAGAAGACCTGGTTGAGTGCATGCAATGTCAACACCGTTGGCGGAGAGGACAGACACAGGAGCCGCATGCACTAAGCCGCGCATTCGGGGTACACTACTCAGTACTTCTGACTAGGACAACAGGTCAAGAGACGACAGACGCGCACATGTGTGAGGCTGGACCATCAATAGCTGTACTTGTCACCCTACAGAGGTGGGGGCCGGGAGCACAGGGCCATGCCTAAGGGAGAGGACTACACTACAGAAAGCGCCCTGGCCTAATGTCACCCACAACCCTCCTCCCCCACCCAGACGCCTCCACTGCGCAGAAAGATAGCAGAATGTGCTGATACTCACCCCCTTGTGTCTGCTGTGATGCTCTCAAGCGCCCATCCAAATCAGGGTAGGCCACCGCCAGGATCCGGGACATCAGGGGGGTCAGGGTACGACTGGCACCCCTCCTAGGTTGGGAGGCCATCCCCAGCAGTGACTCGGCGGTCTTCCTGGTTCCGCGGCGGATGTCCTCCCACCTCTTGCGGCAGTGGGTGCCCCGTCTGACGTGGACCCCCAGGGCCCGGACTTCCTTGGCGATGACACGCCAAATCTCGACTTTCTGATGGGCGCTGACCTATGTGACATGTACAGGGTGGGAAGGAAACATTAATCAACTTACTGCATGTTAGATGTGATTGGCCCCCCCTCCCCAACCTTGCAATATAGCACATGCTCTCATCTGTCGTGCGTTGCACTCCTCATTCGCCCCCCACCCCACCAACTTACATCCACCCCACTCCACACAGGCATCGCCCATTCCATGTGCACCCGGTGTACTCACCTGCTGGTCTGGAGGACCGTAGAGTAACGCATACTGGGGGAGGACCCCATCCACGAGCTTCTCCAACTCTTCAGACGTGAAGGCAGGGGCCCTTTCCCCAGTCGCAGCAGCCATTGTCTCTTCCAGACCGAGTTCACAGCAGCACTTGCAGTATAGGTCCTCTTCTGTGGATGATCAGGTCTCGAGTGATTAAGCAGATAGAAAATGGCGGTCATGCCCGCGGCGGTGCGTACCGCGGCGGTGCGTACCGCGACCGCCGGCGCACATCGTCATTGGCTCCTGAAACCCATAGGCTTCAATGTTATCCAATGCGGCTCCGTATAGCGGTCTTCGACCGCCTACTGCCACGGTGTGCTCCGCCAGCGCAGTGACCTCACATCCCATTGTCCCACTTCACAGGTCAGGCAGCCGCCATTTCAAGGGCCCACATGGCATAATTTCTACTGCGACACACAGGCCTAGGCCTTGCATTGCCACACATACACGCCTTTCAATACATAGATAACCGTGTGCTATGCAAGCTGTGGTGAACGTACCAGTGATTAGCTTGACTCTGTGCTCCATGTTGTCATTCCTAGGCACCGTCCGCTGGGACTTGCGAGGAGAAGGATGAATCCTCGCGTGTACCGACCGCTGGTGGACCTGTCGACAATGGAAGAACGCCACATCATACTACGATACCGACTTGACCGTGCCACTATCCATGAACTGTGTGCCCAGCTGGAGCCAGCCCTGATGTCCCCCATCCGCCAACCCACAGGAATTCCCCCTCTGGTGCAGGTGCTGTCAGTCCTCCATTTTCTTGCAAGTGGCTCATTCCAGACAACAGTGGCCATGTCATCTGGAATGTCTCAGCCAATGTTTTAAAAAGTTCTGTCTAGAGCAGAGGTCTTCAAACTGGGGGGCGGGCCCCCTTAGGGGGGCCTCAAGTGATCCCAGGGGGGGCCCCAAACTCTGGCCAAAATAAATATTATACAGATAACAGGCCTTTGTTTTAAGCAGAAACATGTTATTGCAGTTTTAAAAAGGTAACAGTAGTTGACTGCAATGTTTAAATAGGTTTAGACATATTTAAACATTGCCATGTTTATAAAATAATTGTGAAAAATTCTGAGGGGGGCCCAATGATTTTTATTTTTCAACTGGGGGGTCACGGCATTATAAAGTTTGGAGACCTCTGGTCTAGAGTGTTGTCTGCCCTGACGAAACACATGCGGAGTTACATTATATTCCCTGAGGAGATTGATTTGCCCACTGTGAAGGGTGATTTTTATGCCCTTGGACATATTCCCAACATATTTGGTGCCATTGATGGGACCCATGTGGCTTTAGTACCCCCAAAAGACGATGAGCAGGTGTACAGAAACAGGAAAAGTTACCATTCTATGAACGTCCAGGTGGTCTGTTTGGCTGACCAGTACATCTCCCATGTGAATGCCATGTTCCCTGGTTCAGTGCATGACGCGTATGTGATGCGTAATAGCAGCATCCCTTATGTGATGGAACAGCTACAGAGACAACGTGTGTGGCTAATAGGTGACTCTGGTTACCCCAACCTGCCTTGGCTATTGACCCCAGTGAGGAATCCCCGGACCCGGGCTGAGGATCGGTACAATGAGGCCCATGGGCGAACTAGGAGGATCATAGAAAGGACCTTTGGCCTCCTGAAGGCCAGGTTTAGGTGCCTGCATATGACAGGGGGATCCCTGATGTACTCACCAAAGAAGGTGTGCCAGATCATCGTGGCCTGCTGTATGCTTCACAATCTGGCATTGCGACGTCAGGTGCCTTTCCTGCAGGAGGATGGTCCAGATGGTGGTGTTGAAGCAGCTGTGGAGCCTGTGGAGAGTGAAGAGGAGGAAGACTCAGAGGACGACACAGACAACAGGGACAGAGTTATCCAACAGTATTTTCAGTAGCACACAGGTAAGAATCACACACGCCATTTTACTTTTCCTGAAAGCCTCCAGCTTCTCAACTTTGTCTATGAACCCCCAGTTCTTTTAAACTGATGTTTGATTTTCCCTTCCCTTTTCAGTGCTGTATGACCCACTGCGTGACTTCTGCTTGGTTAGCCCATGGACTAATGCTTATTGATCTCGGTATGTGTTCAGCACAAAGTTAACAGAACATAATTGATCTGCAATGTGTTATACATTTGTAAATAATACAGCCTGACTCCTGATTGATTTCAGTGCATTGAGTGATTTATTTTTGGTGCTAGATAATGGTACATGATATTAACACAGTGATGGGTGGGGGTGGAGTAATGTCCATGGCAGAGTCCAGTTCTCAGTCTCACAGGTGCATTGTCCATATGCCTGTGGAAGGATGGAGCATGGGCAGTTCAAGGTTGGACAGGGTGGCAATGTGGGACAGTGGGATGACTTCCGGGGGTATCTCATGCTGGCGGGGGTCTTGACATCCTACTCTGTCTTTTTTTTGGATCTCAGGCTCCTCTTGCGGGGTGGTTGTTCTTCAGCAGGAGGTGGGGTTCTGGTGGCCTGTCGTTGTGGTGGGGCCTCCTGTCCACTAGCGCCGGCGGAGGTGGTAGGCTGTTCCTCGTCCGGGCTAGTGACAGGGGCCCTGTGTGGTGCCACATGGTCCCGCAATGTGTCTTCTATCCGGTTGAGGGCCTGGACTATGCTCCCCATAGCGGTAGAGATGTTGGTGAGATGATTGGTGAACCCCATGTAGCATTCCTCCTGCTGTGCCTAGATCTCCTGGAACCTGGCCAGTACCGTCGCCATCGTCTCTTGGGAGTGGTGGTAGGCTGCCATGATGGTGGTGAGGGCCTCTTGGAGAGTCGGTTCCCTGGGCCTCTCCTCCCCCCCCTGTCGCACAGCAGCCCTCCGAGTTGCCCTGTTTCCCCCGGCCTCTGTCCCCTGGACGGTGTGCCCACTACCACTGCCCCCAGGTCCCTGTTGTTGGGGTGGTGGGTTAGCCTGGGTGCCCTGTAGTGGCAGACACACCGCTGATTGACCTGTCCTAGAGACAGAGGCATGGGCCCGCTGGGTGAGAGCTGTGCTGTTGTTCCCAGAGGGGGTTGGGTCTGCTGTGGCCTGTGTGTGGGGAACCGACTGTCCAGAGGTCCCCGATGGTCCGGGCTGGTCATCAGGTTCCAGGTCGACAGAGCGGCTGTCATCACTGGGGGCCTCTTCCGGGGGGGGGATGCACATTTCTGGACCCTCCTGGCCGGTGTGTTGTCGTTCGGGTCCTGCATGGGGTAAGAGAGTATGGTTATTGTTTCTGTGTGTGCTATTGTGTGCGATTTATGGGTGCCCTTGTCCCCCAGTGCTGTCATTCCCTTGGGGGAGGTGTTGTGGGGGTGTTTGGGGGGGGGGGTATGTGCAGTGGTCATGCTTAGGTGATGGGTATCCATAGTTTGTGGTGGCATGCAGGGGTTGGTGTTGGGTGGGTTGTGCTGGAGAGACATTCTCAGGGAGGATGTGTGATGGGGGGTTGGAGGTGAGGGTGGTGGTGGGGGTTAGCATGCTGGGGGGGGGGTGAAGTAGTTGAGATTGTACTTACCAGAGTCCATTCCTCCGTGTACTCCAGCGAGGCCATCAGGATGCAGGATGTTTAGTACCTCTTGCTCCCATGCTGTGAATTCGGGTGGAGTGGGTGGGGGTCCCCCGCCAGTCTTCTGCACTGCGATGTTGTGTCGCGAGACCATCGAGCGCACCTTTCCCCGTAAGTCGTTCCAGCGTTTGCGGATGTCGTCTCGATTTCTGGGATGCTGTCCCACCGCGTTTACCCTGTCCACGATCCGCTGCCATAGCTCCGCCTTCCTGGCTATAGTGGTGTGCTGCACCTGTGAGCCGAAGAGCTGGGGTTCGACTCTTATGATTTCCTCCACCATGACCCGGAGTTCTTGGTCCGAAAAGCGTGGGTGCCTTTGGGGTGCCATGGGGTGGGGTGGATGAGGTGTGGGGTGGTGTATATGGTGAAGTGTGTGTTGGTGTGTGGTGCTTTGTGCTTCTATGTGGTGTGTGTGATGGTGTAGTGTGCCTCTGTGTGATGTAGCTCTCTATTCTGTGATGTGTCTCTCTCTCCTTCGTCTCTGATCTTCGGTCGTAGGGGTTTGTGGGTGATGTGGGTGTGTGTTTTATAGTTGAATGGATGTGTGGGAGTGTTGTTTGTATGTGTGTCAGGTGTGTGTATTTCAAATTGTCCAATGTGGCTGTGTTTTGGAGCTGTGTGTGTATTTTGAGCGCGGCGGTGTGTACCGCCAATGGAATACCGCGGTTGAAAGACCGCCGCGTGGATTGGTGGGTCAGAATGGCATGGGCGTGTTTGTGTTGGCGTGGCGGTGGAGGTTTGGTCATCTCCAGTTTTCCGCGGCCCGCTGATGAGGCGGCCTTCCTTGGATGTCGGGTTTTTGGCGGATTCACAGTTGGTGGTCAGAATGACCGTGGCGGTTTACCGCGGCCGCGGCGGTAGTATGGCGGAGTTCTGACCGGCGGTAAGGCCCTTTTACCGCCGAGGTCAGAATGACCCCCTGTGTGTGTTGGTACAAATACTTTACACCAAGCACTCTGAAGTTAAGCCTACTTCTCGTGCCAACCTACCAAGGGAGTAAGCAGTTGTTAGCAGAGGGTGATTCTCTGTTAACCTGTCTAGAGTGAGGGTCCTTGCTTAGAAGGGGATATCCTGACTGCCAACCAAAGACCCATTTCTAACACAGAGTAAATGGACATTTATGTTGAATGGACAGGATCCTGTGATTACTTGTATAAATTTCATTTGTGGACCTAATGCATATTAGCGTCTTCCAAGTGGATGGTATGGCACATGTTACTTGGGAATAGTTTTCCCAAAGATATTCGAACTTGATGATTTGAAAAGATTACCAAAATTGACTGAATTACATCACAGTAGGGAAAAGAGAGCGTCTCCTTCTGGTATAATGGGAGATATATTTGAGCAATGATTCCTTCAGTAGGAGTTGTTCTGAATTCTATAAAGATTCAAAAGTTATCTACTATTGTGGATAACATCTTGACAAATTTTTCAGGAGCCATGATCCTAATGGATACAGAAGGGGCTAAGGTAAGATCTATGACTCCGCCTTGCGTTAGATATTCTTTTAGCCAAAGATGGCATAGCTTGCAAAATGCTTAGCTCAAGGCATTGCTGCTCGTATATTCCTGACAATAGTAAAGAAATTATTAGATTAGTTACTAATCTGACTAATGAAAATGCTGGTCTGAAAGAATTGAAAGAACCAGGTGTTTGGGAGAAAGTTGGCAAATGATTTGTTTCAATGGTAAATTGGCTCAGCAACATTGGGAAAGGGATAATATTGAAAATAATACAAGGGATATTGAATATTGTGATTTGCATAATCGGAGCATGGGAATTGAAGACATGAAAAGGGAAAACGTGTTTTGAGCAAATTCAAAAAGGGAACAAAAATATAAGGCGATAGAGATGACAAAATTTTAAGCTGAAGCAAAAGAAAAAAATGATATGTGAAGATTTAGTGCGATGACACATTTAGTCATCTGGAATTATTGTTAACACTGAATTTTATTAATAAATTGTCATGAATGCTGAATTTGCATAGACAACGTATTTTCTGCATGCGTTGAAATTACCCCACTCTAGTGGCTGCCAATGTTCACAAAGTGTACTTATTAATGGCTTATTAATATGAAGGGCAAGCCAGAGGTTGCAGCTGCGACCCCTGGTGACCCCTAAATGATGTCCATGGGAGGAAGAGGGTGGTGTATTTCCCTTTCTCCGTTCGTAAACAGGATGCGGACAGGCAAGAAAGACTGCAAATGGCGCATGCCTGCAGGGAGTGGCCAAGTTTCACGTGGACAGACACACGGGCATCGAATCGCTAGGCGGGGTACCTCTGCCTCCCTTACTCCTAACCTTAGTGCATGTACGTGTCTGTCTGATACTCAAAGCTCTGTTATATAACATGACTGGCAGACAGCCAAACGCTCGTACTTCACTAAATGCAAACAGAAAATGAAAGCTTTGAGCTTCGACCCTGTGCGGCTGGAGGAGTGGCTAATGTTTACTTATTGTGCATTAGCTGCCCACCATGGTTGTACACAATAAGGCCAGGCACCGTAAAAAGCAAATTACAGGGTCCGACTCTAGTCAGCATCCCAGCTGTGGCTTGTGTTCTCTCATGTAAAATAATAATTCTGCGGGATCGCCCATCTCTTGCGCAGAATAAAGTTATTTTCTGTTTTAATACTTTTGCCTATGTATGCAAGGCGCTTGCCAGATATTGCACTGCCCTTTTACATCCAGATATAAGAATATTCCCTGCCAAGAAGGAGCTGAAATTATAACTAAACTGCAGTGGATTCAATAAATATCCTGGTTACGTTATTATAGTTATATTGGCGGAACAATGTTTCAGCGTTTTTTTAATAGCACATTCAAGTTATTAATCATTTTTATTGCCATTCTGGAAGGAGCCAGTGGCATGCTAAGAATTTTCAGTCTTTTTACCACCTAAAAAGTGTGCATCCTTTTATTTGGCATTAGTTTGATGTCAAAGTATTCTGTTTTCTTATATTTCTCCGTCAATGTGTGCAGACACCGGTTTGTGTTTGGGGGTTCATGCACTGGCTTGATGTGACTTCAAGAGTAGACTGTGGTGTGGGGCGTTCGTACTACAGTGGCAAGGGTGCTGTAGGACAGAGCGGTGAGTGTCATAGTCTAGGCATATAATGAATGGGATTGACATTCAGTGGCACCGCTTTGTAAAGGTTGCAGTATTAGAATGGCCGCTGGTACCACTGATGCACCAGGGCAGAGCTGTGTATGGTGCACTAGAATAGCAGGGTTGCTGTAGATGAGGGGTGACTTGCATGGATGGAGCACTTTGAATAAGAGGTGTTCCCGAGGTTTGGATTGGGATGCTCAGGCAGATGTGTGTGCGTCCCGCACTACTATACTACTGTGTTCCACAGGTTAGGATATAGGTGCCCTAATAGCAGTATGCTACTCCCCGGGATGGCATAACAGACGGTGCTATACTATATAATTGTGATGCACTTCCAGATCTATTGGAATAGCAGTGGTGCTACAGGGCATTATTAAAGGGTGTGTGCAAAGCTGATGCGGATTAGTATTGGAATATCAGTGGTCCAACCGCACTGGAGCGCAATGACAAGCTCCATCTGCAAATATACTTTTCATTTGGATGAAACTATCTTTCCCAGAATACACAATGCACTGTCTGCGGCGCCAGTGCAAGTGAGGCTCATCAGTTGCTGGCAGCTGCTGATTAGCTGAAAGTAGGAGGATGATTACACAAGGAGGATTGCAGACCCAACTGGAAGTTTGAGAGTACACCCAGACCGAGGGTCACCAGCCAGGTGGATAGGCAGTTTTTCACCATCCAGTAAAAGATCCTGCTCCGCAGGAGACTAGCACAGTGTTTGAGGTACATGATTAAAGTATAAGGGGGGGGCTGAGTTTGACAATGAGATGCTCTAAGAGAGATCAATGAGTTTTTCAGCCTAGGATCTTCCATCAGGGATTTGTGTGGTTTAGGGTGTGAAGTGTAGTGTTGGGAGGAATCTGGTGGCGCTGCGGTTTTGGTCTTCTTGTCTCTCATGGTGCCAGTGATAGGGTGTCCCTGTTTGGTGCTGCAGTTCCGGTGCTTTTTGTTCCTCTTCCCTCCAGCCTTTTCATCTGTGGGTGGATCTGTATGAGATGTTCCTAGAGTTCCTGGGAAGGTTTATTTGCAGGGCTGGTTTGTGTGTGGTGATATTCTTTGGGGAGCCCTGCATGATCTCTGTGGTTGGTTCTGGATGCCTGTTGCCCTATGGGAGGTGCCTGTACTTGGAACAAATGAAAGGTGGAGATTATGTGAGTTGTAGAGCAGGACCACATTGGTCAGGTCAGTCAATGATAGGTCAACTGATTCAGAGATTTGATTATAAATGGGTGGTAATTAGGGGCCTTATATAGGTGGTAGGGCAAGTTTTGGGACTTAATTTGGGAAGGGATCTTACAGTTGTTCTTGTATGCTATACCACTGCAGCCTCCTCACTGTCCTAGGCAATCCATGTTGAACACCACTCTTTTCTCTCTTGAGTCCTGGATTGTCTAGAGCATGGCTCTTCCCCTAATGCATTGCCAGCACCACCTTTCCACAGCTTTGTAGTTTTTCTGCCTAGAGAGCCTTATGTTTACACGTTTCTTCCTCTATGGCCGAATGCTTCCTCCTCTCCCCATTGTGTTTCAGTTAATGTGCTTAGTCTGTATCCTCCAGAGCCAGTCCAGCTGGTGGATGGCATCCCGCCTTTTTTCTGGGATTGATGCTCAGTGTCCATTGCTTCCTCCTCCTTCCTCATATAACTCCTGTCTTGCTCTTTTGGGTCCTATAAAGACCCACTGCCTAATAAACTCCTTTCTTGTGGCAGTTTGTACCTACCCTTTGTTGTCCAGTCTTCCTAGACACTTGGTTATAGCAACCTCGAAATGAGCAAGATAGGGAGTGATGGTGGAGCTACACCTCTGAAGGGTAGGAAGAGTCTTGGGCTCCCCTGCCATGCAGGTTGGTCCTGTTGTCGTGTTTCCCGATCTTGAGAGTAGCATAGTTGAAGGAAGGCAATCAATGACATGTTTGATTATTCAGTGGGTATTACTATTACTATGAGTCCTTGCAATTGGATTTGTTGAGTGTAACATTTCACATTCAACATCATTACTTAACTTTGTGAACCTCTATTTACCCTATCCGGATGATAACATTAATAGTATTTTTTTCTTGCAGAGTTACACACAGTGCTTAATTTGTGCTTGTTTTTTCCAGTGCGGGGACCGCCACTTATTTTTGAGGGCCGGCACTTATTTTTCTGCCCAAGCATTATTGCGAGCCAAAGACACATATGGGAAAGATGGAGGAAGAGAAAAACGAAAAAGCGCCACAAAGGGAGAGAACAGAAAGCTGCAAGAGTGGCCTGAAGGGGCAGGAAGTGGCTGTACATGGATTAAAGTGGCCCGAGATGGCTTCAGGATTACGCTAAGAAGAAAAGTTCCCTTTGAGAATTATTTAAAATGATAAACATAAGATAAATTGCTGGTACACAAACGTTGTGAAAAATGACTAACAACTCGTTCATAGCTGTTTCTAAACCTTATTCCAAATAAAATGCCCTAATTAGACCACAGTATGTTCTTGTTGTCTCATACCTTTTCTATTTAATTTTAATAAATACACAATATAACCTCTGCAGTATATACTACTTCAAATTCTTGTCAACTAAAATTAAAAATGATCATCTATTTCATTAAAAACATACAGTTCAACACTTAAAAGCGTCCTTCCTCATATACACTCTAAAATACTATCACTAAAATAATTCTCTCATGTACACTCTAAAAAATGACTCATATGCTCTCTAAGAAACTGTTGACGTGGCGATTCAGTGGTTTTCATTTGGTTCACCTCATCTTCTTCTGAACAAGTTCATTAGTACACAGATTCTTTCTTTCATGAGATTTAACTGCAAATATACAAAAATCAGTCTTTACAATTTCATAGTGTCTAACATTAAGGGTTTAACAACGGCAATGCTTTATACTTTCTAAAATATTTTGCTTCTGTCTCTCTACTTCTCATTCTTTTCTGAAAGATATCATGGCTATTATCATATTCAAACATCTCCATAGAATAATATTCTACCATTAGTGTTTTCAAACATTTCCATATAAAAAACATTCCTACATTTGTTAACAAATTATATTGTGTACCAGCCTATCAAATTTCATGATCCAGTAGATACAACATTTGTTCATTTATCCAGTGATACCCTTGTGATTCCATTCCTCACTGGTATGCTCATTTCTATTTCTAATCTTTAAGATATCCCCACATTTCTTACTCTTCAGTTATCTGCAGGCGGTTGTTCAGTGACAGCGGATTGTTTTGAGTATTCTTTAATCACACTCAAATTACAGCCTTCTTCTTTACTGACATTATATATTGAGCACTTTTTCATGTTTCTTTTAACTCCCTTCTTTGGCTTCTGGTTGGTAGCCCTGTGTTAGTGTTTTCTACTGTTTTCACATTCTAAGGTTATGAATAGAATTGTTCCTCATTTTCTTCTCAATTCAGGTTAGGCAGTCATTTGCGCTATATTTCAACTCTTTCTCACACCATCAATACCTCTTAATTTTTCCAACGCGGTCTGCTTCTTTCATATACTTGCTCTATTATTGTGTTGAGTCACCCCTTTCGAGAATGGGTCCCATCGCATCTTTTCGACTCTTCCACTTGGTCTGTAGAGCACGTATTGAATTTCATGGGAACTCTTCATTTATTCCTCACAAAGTCCTAACAGTAGAATAACTTAAACTCTTGTGACAACACACTCAGATTTTACATTGTAATTATTTTTAAACCAAAAACTACAGCTGGCCTTTAAAAGGCTTGTGTGAAAATGTACATCCACTCTGATTTGATAATATCTAGACTAGGACAGTAAGGACTTGAAGGAGATATTTAATTTCAGAGTTTATCAGTTTATCACATCACCGGCAAATATCCAACCCACTCTTTGTTACTTAAGTGCATTGCTGGCTGAAAGCGCAGCTCTCTTTTAAGTCTTGACATGGCATCTCAATGGGGTTGAGATCTGCCCTCTAACATTGACATTCCAAAATCCTGATTTTATTCTTTGCAAGTTCCTCATTCATAGATTTACATGTGTGTTTTAGATTGTGGTCCTGTTACACAATCCACTTTAGCAAAAAGGGTGATACACACTTTAGTGTTTGATTTTCACATTATCTTCCCTTTCTCTCCATTTCATCTTCATCACCTCTCTTCTATTCCCAACTTACTTTTCTTATCTCTCCTCTTTCTTTTTTACATCCCTTCTTTTCCCTTTGCTCTCTTCACTTTCATACCGTTCCCTTTTGTTCTTATCCTCTCCACTTCCATCACATCACGTACATCATCCCTCCTTTGCCTTCTAATCTCCTTCCCTTCCCATTGCTATTCCTATTTCAATCCTTCCATTCTCTGCCTTCCCACATTTATCTCCTAACACATCACTGCCTTTTCCTCCACTTCCCCACCCTATCGTCCTTCTAGCCCATCCTTTCCCTCCCTCCCCCATTGCTATCCAGGGAAGAGTTAGGAAAAGTAAAAGGAAATCCTTTCCTTCCCCCTTACCACTTCTCCCGTCACATACTCATCTAGCTTCCCTCTCCAGTCCTTCCCACTTTGTCGTCATCTCCTTTACCTGCCTTCCCACATTCTTTGCTCCACACTCACAACCTTTCCATATCTTGATTCTGAATAGCGAGGCCAATTACACCTACTCCCTTTATGAGTTAACTTGTGGGGCCCTGTGTCTAATCTCCAGAACCATGAAGGAAACCCAGAACTAATGGGAAAAGGGAATGTGGAGGAGAGAGAGAGACTCAGGCTAGCAGGCTGCTTTATGCACATTCAGATTGCAGGAGCCACTTCGACATATATTGGCAGCACCAAGGCTATGGGAACAGAGAGAAAGAACTAGGGAGTGTCTAGCATCAGATGAGAAATCAACGTAAAACCACAAACACCAAGGAGACAGGAAGTAGATTCGTATCCCATGAGCAGAGGGGGCTCACTGTAACTTGGAAAACCTGGTAATTTATCCAAGAGCCGAAGATGATTGAACTCCACCAATTTATGGAAATGCTGAGTGGTACTGAGATGCCAAGCAGGACTGCAGAAGGAGTACCAACAGAGTCAATAATGCGAATGAACAGGAGGGAGGAGGAGAAAAACAAACATGAGGGAGAAGGTCAGTTGAGAACTGATACAAAACCCTCTCTAGTCTTATGAGGTTTTACATGGCTCTACCCATTGTGACCTAGAAATGTCAGCATGGGTTAACAGCCCAGTAGTGGCTGGGGCAGCATGCAGTTACCAAATCCCCGTAAGAGCCTGTCCTGCATGATCATAGCTTCCCCTGCACCATCTTCCGACCTCTCCCTGTATGAAGTTTCCTGGGCCTTCTCTGCTAGCTGTTTTCAGAGATCTGACCTCCAACCCCTCGCATCCCTTCCATTCTTTGCATTTCCGCTTGTCTTCACGTGTTCCTTCCTCTTCATATCTTCTGCATTCTCTCCATTCTTTTTCCTTTCAGGATTGTTTATTTCACCTTCCATGGTCTTCCCCCTTCCCCATCATTTACAAACCTTCTCTTCCCTGTGCGATCTTCTCCTAATGATTCCATTCATCCCCCTATTACATACCCTCAATTTCCCTTTTCTTACCATAACCCATCCTGCTCCTCCTGTAAGGGAAGAGCAAGGGAAGGGGAAAGGAAAAGCGAAAGGGAAAGATAAAGGGGAGGGAAAGAGGGCATGGGGTTGGATGGATTCAGAAGGGAGGATGATGAGGGAGAAGGATGAGAGAAGGTGAAGGGAGAAGGGAAGAGTAGGGAATAAGGGGTTTGATGGGATTGTAGACAAAGTAGGAATGGCAGCAGGGTATGGAAGAAGGGGAAGCAAGGGAATGGGAAGTAAGCTGAGAGGAGGTTTTGGAACAGTAACATAAAAGAGACAGAGGAGACAGCAAGGAAAGGGATTGAGTGAGAGGGCAGGGGTGGAAGGGTGGAGAAGAAAGAAGAGGTGAAGGACAAGGTGTGATTAGGGAAAATGAAGGTATCGGAATGGAGAAGTGAAGGAGAAGAGATAGATCATAAGATACAATAAGGTAGAGTGAGAGGAAGAAAGGGTAAGGGAAAGGGAGAGAAAGCAATGGGACAGGGAAGGATTAGGGAAAGGATAAAGAAAAGGGTAAGAAAGAAGAATGGAGAGAAGTGGATGTGAAAACTGATGAGAGAAGAGTTGCCAAGGGAAAGATAGGAGGATATGTGAGGAAAAAAGGAAAAGGGTGTGAAGAAAGGAAAGGTGAAAGAGAGAAGGAAGGGGGCGTACAGAAGGATGAGAGAAAGGTGGTGATGGAATAGGCTGAAAGAAGAGGGAAGAAAGCAGAAAGGTTGTGAAGAGGGAGTAAAGAGGAAGGGAAACAAGGAGAAGGGGGTTTGAAGGGGTATATGAGGAGGGGAGGGAAAGGCACATGATAGGAGGGGTCAAGAAGGAGGAAGGGTTGGAAACGGGGTGAAGAGGACTGTGGAAGAGAAAAAGAGATAAGGGGAGGGGAAAATAAAGAAAGTAAGGAAAAGCCATGCGAAGCAACTTCTGGGTAAAGGAGGTAAAAAGGAAGGGATGGGAGGGGTCAGCAAGGATGGTGATAGGAGAGATGGTCAGAAAGAAGGAAAATAGGGAAGCAGAAGGGGAAAATAGGAATAGAGGGAAGGAGAGCACATAGAAGGGAAGTGTATGGGATAGAAGAGAAAAGTCTGGAAGGGAAAAAGATGGGAGGGAATAGAAGCAATTGTGAATCAAAATGAGATAGAGGTATGCGAAGGGATAGGAAGAGATGTTCACGAGGCTCAGGTAGGAGGAAGGGAAATGGCGACTAAACAGAGGAGAATAAGTGAAGGAGATAATAGGAGGGGAGGATCAGGAAGAGGGAAAGACAGGAAAGCAGAGGGAAGAGAAGCAGGAGGGAAGGTACATAGGGGATCCTAGAGAAGGAGAGTACATGTAAGGGGACTGCGTGGGATGGGAAGGGAAAAGAAGGGAAGGGAATAAGAGGGGAGGGAGCAGAAGGGACTGTGAATGAACAAATGAGTTAAAGATATGCAGACGAGATAGGAAGAGATGGTCATGGAGGGTAAGGAAGGAGAAAGGAAAAGGAAGGAGGAAGGGTAAAGGGGAGAGCAGGCGAGGAGATGTAAAAAGGAAGGGGATGAGAATGGAGGTAAGGGAATGTGGAAAGAGATGAGGGGATTACAATGGTTTGTGAATGGTTAGAAGGAGATGTGTGGTGATGATGGGATGACAAAACGAGAGGAGGAAGGAGAAGTCATTAAGAGGAGGAAAAGGAAGGAAAAGGGCAGGAGCTGAAAGGGAAGGTTGGGGTAGCATGGGTGATTCAGGAAGGGCAACAGCTAGGGAAGCGGCAAGTGAACAATGGGGAGGTGAAGGAAAGAGACAGGGAAGGTCAACAGAAAGGAAGGGTGTGCAAAGGAAGACATGGGAAAGGGTAAGAAAAGGAAGGCGTGAATAGGGAACAGAAGAAGGAATGTTGAAGAGAGGGATAGGAAGAGGAGGGAAGGGACTTCAAGGGCAGGTGAGTCTAATTAGAAGGAAAAATTGAAGAGGTGGATGTGGAAGGAGGGAGGATAGGGAAGCTGGGTGGAGAGAAGGGGAATAGATAAGGGAAGGCAGGAGTAGATGAAGGAGAAGGGATGGGAAGGGATGGTCGAGGAGGGATAGGGAGGTAGAAAAGAGAGAATTGGATTAAGGAAAAGGGGGAAGATCATGGAATGGGAAAATTAAGCAGGAAGGGAATAGGAAAATGACAGAACTTAATGAGAGAACTGAAAGAGAAACGAAGAGAAGGAATTGGTGGGTGAATCATGAAGAAAAAAGGAAATGGTAGCAGAAGGGAAAGATGGGGTTTAGTGAAGAGAAACGTAAATAGAAGAAGGGCAGGATTGGAAGGGAGAAGAGGTGAAGTGTAAGGGACAGCGGGGAGGGATGTGTATGTAAGGGAGCGAGAAATGAAAAGAGTAATGGAGTAATGGGTCCAGGAAAGGACACGCAGGGAGGGAGACCTATGAGAACACATAAAAGGGACGGTATTGATGGTAATAAGGGAGGTGTGTAAGGAAGAATAGGGAAGCAAAGGAGAGAGAAGCACACGGGAAGGGAGATAAAAATAGGACCAGATGGAAGGAGAGCACATAAAAGTAAAGGGAAATGTATGAGGAAGAGAAGACAAGCGTGTACTGAAGAGATTGTGAAGGGACACAGGGCGCATATGTGATGAAGAATGGATGGGAGCAGATGGATAAGAGGGGTCAGGAAAATGGATGAGAGGGGATGGGTAAGAGGGGTGAGCAAAGAGGAAAAGAGAAGAGGTGAAGTGGAGGGATGCAATAGATGGGGATGTGCGAGGAGGGTTTGGAAGAAAGAGAGTTAGGGAAGCATATGAGAGAAAAGAAACAATGGGAAGGAATGTAGAATTAAAGGAATGAAAAAAAGAAAGGTACAAGGAAATGAAGGGCCAAGGAAGGGGCCTGTAGGGAAGAGAAGAAAGAGGGAATGGCGAATGATTTGAATAAGTGTAAGGGACGGTATGAATTGTGACACAGGAGCATCAAGAAGAGGAAAGGCTTGGGAAGCAGAGGGGAGAGAAGCAGATGCACTGGGAAGAGAAGAAGAAATGAGTGAACAGAAATGATTTTGAAGAGCCATATGGGGGACAGATGTGATAAAGGGATGACGGGGTGGGTAATGAGAGTTAGGAGGGAGGAATGTGTAAGAGGATAGGATACGGAAGCAAGAAAAGAGAGATGTAAAGGAAAGAAAGGAAAGGCAAAAGAAGAGATGCGTACGAGCGACAAGAAAATGGAATGACTAGGATGGAATGAGGGTGCCTGGAGGGATTCTGAGTGGTGAGTGGGATAAAATAATTAAACCTGGGCAACTGTGGATTTTAAAGCCGACATTCAGCGCGTTTTTTTTCAGTTTGGCTTTCAATTGTTTTCATTTGGTTTCTGCGTTTACCTTTCTTCCATCTCCCACCCTGACTGCTTCCTTCCAGGGGGCTGGCCAGCTCGTGCACCTTGTGCCATGTATTTGTCCACAGCCCCGACAGCGGCGGTGGCACCGCACCACCTCGTGTCCTGATGTCCACTGCTGTGGCTCCCTGGTGACCAGCCTCTTATGCCAAGACCTGTCACAATAGAGTCCACGCGGTCATTACATCAACATTCTGTGGGAGATACCATGGCCCTCATTCTGACCCTGGCGGTCTTTGACCGCCAGGGCGGAGGACCGCGGGAGCACCGCCGACAAGCCGGCGGTGCTTCAATGGGGATTCCGACCGCGGCGGTAAAGCCGCGGTCGGACCGGCACCACTGGCGGGGTCCCGCCAGTGTACCGCGGCCCCATTGAATCCTCCGCGGCGGCGCAGCTTGCTGCACCGCCGCGGGGATTCTGACCCCCCCTACCGCCATCCAGATCCCGGCGGTCGGACCGCCGAGATCCGGATGGCGGTAGGGGGGGTCGCGGGGCCCCTGGGGGCCCCTGCAGTGCCCATGCCACTGGCATGGGCATTGCAGGGGCCCCCGTAAGAGGGCCCCTAAATGTATTTCACTGTCCGCTGCGCAGACAGTGAAATACGCGACGGGTGCAACTGCACCCGTCGCACAGCTTCCACTCCGCCGGCTCGATTCCGAGCCGGCTTCATCGTGGAAGCCTCTTTCCCGCTGGGCTGGCTGGCGGTCTGAAGGAGACCGCCCGCCAGCCCAGCGGGAAAGTCAGAATTACCGCCGCGGTCTTTCCACCGCGGAACGGTAACCTGACGGCGGGACTTTGGCGGGCGGCCTCCGCCGCCCGCCAAGGTCAGAATGAGGGCCCATGTGTCTTCAGGCTAAGGCGGGGAGCAGGAGAGGCATGGAGACGATTCGGTTCCTCGAAGGAGTTCAATTCCCATGTGACTAAAACTGAACGAGTCAAGAACCCGCGAAGAGGCATCTCTTGCTCCTTCACATACTGCTTCAAAAGTGGTCTCTGTTTTCGCTCTGCTGAAGTGGTTGTGTCACCCAAGAGGGTTCTATTGTCTCCATGCTCCCGGAAAGTTGTGACCTCGCAGTGCGGGCCTGTGATACCGCAAGACCTTTCTGCAGGGGACTCTAGTTCTGCCGTTGTGGAGGAATGAAGTCCTTCATGTGAATGTTAGAACTGACATTTTTCGCAGGCCTTGGTTTAATTAATCAGACATCTAACACAATGCTAATGTTCAGAAACTGTACAGAGGTAACTCAGTTTACTTATAAAAGGATTCTGAATGGACCACACAAATCCCTCTGCGCCTGACCCCCTCCCTGTAGCAGCAAAGCCTAGTTCCTCCCATGTCTCCCCCTTGAGGGAGTGCTAATTTCAATGTTCTGTAGAGCCCAGAAAGATAACTGTGAAGGAACTCGATTATTAGTTGTTCGTACTTATGTGCAGGAACACCATAAGCCCAAAACGTTTTCAGCTGGTATCAGCATTCACAAATCCGGCTTTTACGGGTATTTTCCCCAGAAATGGAAATAGGTCGTAGACCCGGGATTACCTGGACCAAATCCGCATGCGGTGTCAGCTTCCCACCCGCTGCGAGTAGATGGTAAATGGGAGTGGGGACTGGTGAGGTGCAGGGGGTGGGTGGGGAGTGCTTTAAAAGAAAGCAGAGTCCGTGGGCTCTTGTGGGGAGACTTATATCTTCTCTTCATGCCTTGGGAGAGAATCGGCCAGAGGCCGGGGAGGAGGTTGGCCTGCACGAGCAACCCGGGACTTCTTTGATCTTACTAGCAGGATTGACCAGGCAGTAAATAGGGATGGGTGTTCCTGCAACCAGACTTCCCAGGTATTGGGGGGAGGGCATGGGGGCACTATATGAGTTATAATTGAGAAGACACGTATTCCACCCAGTAATACCCTCCCTCCAATTTATAAGCAGGCATAAAGTTTCCAAACTGCACTGCAAAGACCTGTAGTTTAGGCCCAGCTGTGTTGAGAGCATCCCCATGTCCTCCCATGTGCTCCTGGAGATCAGGCTTGTGGGGCTGGACACAGTGGTCCTGATGAAGGGCGGCCTGTGAAGCTGGCGCTATTGATTGAGGCTCTTTTCTCCTTTGGCGGTGACACTTCTGCCCCTGGCAGAGCTCTGGCTGTCCCCTCCGCCTGCTGCTGCTGTTTGTACAATTTGAAGGCTTCAGGTGTGATATAGGGATCTCTAAAGGGGTGGGATTTTTGTACCTACTACCTGCAGTACCAGTACCACTCACATACCCACTCCACAAATGACATACATTTGTTGGTACCGTTTTCTGTCGAAAAGCGTCTGCAGAACAAATTTATGGAGGAAGGAAGAGCTTTGAACTAGAGAACATTAGTATACTGGAGCACAAATCACGCAACAATATTGCAGAACGTGCGTCATGTTAGTTTTTACTGTGTTTACAGTAGTGCACTTCTGCTTCTCGTATTGTCCATTATTTGCCAGAGTAGCATTTTACCCCATTGTACTCCAATCGCACGCAGCCTCTTTGCACAATGCAGACCTCGATTGCACATGGTAAATATTTCATTATTACACCTCTAACCTCGAGATACGCGTGGCCCCTTTACACTCCCTTGCGCCGGCAATGATCCTGCAATTCTTTTAGTTTCATAAACGAAAATATTGAATAACAACTGGATTTTGGGGGTGAGCCAGAACACCCCTGAGAGACTTTCTACTAAAGATACCTGGTGCTCTTTCGATTTTTGCTGCCCACTTGGGTCTTGAACTAATTTCTGATTTTGCATTGGTCTGTATTGCCCAATTCACTGCGGGCATTTATGACATTGATTCTGTATTGCCTTATTTTTTAAGTTTTCAATAAAACCTTTTAACTATTCCACTAATTTAGAACTCAGTTACTGAGTGGGCGCATTTACTTAATTGACTGTATTTCTGATATTTTGATTTATTGGGAGGTGCCTTTATGCAGGGCCTGGTTGCCTCATGAAATTGAGGTTTAACTCTGATCCAGCAAATTGTTGGCCCATTTTGAGATGTCTAAAATGTTGGGGTTTCCTTCCACCTACAAAGACCCTAAGAGACATGGGGATGCAACAAGGTAGATTTTCTCATTCACTGAGAAAGTGCTGTGCAACCAGGCGTGACTCCTCTGCTATGGCGGAGGAGGGTTCCTCCCGCTTGCAGCAGCAGCTGAAAAATGTTTACAATAAAATCATGAAACTATGTTTATTATCGTTTTATTGTAAAAGGGGCAGGGCCACGGATTATGACGAGCAAGGAGGGGGAGGAGTGCACAGCACTTCCCTCAGTGCGCATGTATGTTTGGCCTGCTGTCTCTGGCCGGCCAAACACACATGCGCACTGTGCTCTCTCTCGAGTTGGAGACAGCAGGCAGAGAATCCCACTCTGCCTCGGAGCACCCTGGCCCAACCAATCCGAATGCTGCTGTCATGTTGCCAGCAGCATGACAGTAGTGTTCAGATTGGCCGCAGGGCAGGCTGGGAGCCTGTACCTCCAGCTGCAGAGGAGTGGCTCGGTGGTGGCGGTGGGGAATCAGGTAAGTGGTTTTTTTTTAGTTCATTTTTCTCCCTCCCCGCGCCACCCTATGCTTTCAACACGCCGCTCGCTTCTCCTGTGTGCACTAGGACATAAAGCAAAGACAGCAGATCTCAGTTAGAAAGCAGTTAGGTGAAGTTAAAAAAAAAAAGAAACTTGTGTATTGTTGACAGCTGATCCTAAATTAAACTGTTATCTTCCATAGCATAATATTAATACATTTAATGAATGATGTTCATTTATAAGAAGAGGAGATACTGGAATCAGATTTAAATATTTTGTCATGTATCCTCCTCACCCCGTTAACTCCCCATGTTTCCGGGCATAATGAGTTTTCATCCTCAGCAGCGGGCAAACATCAATAGTTATTGGGATTAACACAGTATGCTTTTGTGGGCTGACACATATTTCCCTCCTAACAGCAGACAGAAACTATGCACCATTAAAATTCCTGCACCAGGTAAAATGTGTAACCAGGCGATGCAGGATGTTCCCCAACCCCTATGGGAATCTATCCTGTGATTGTCAAAACGGGGACCTAAGGTTTTAATCACTGACTTCTTTTCTGTTTTCCAGTATAATGAGCTGTTTTTGTGTCTTGATATTTCTTAGTGATTTTGAAAGGTAAGAGTTCAATCATAAAAAGAATGGTTGCAGAATAGCTAGGCATCAGGAAGAGAGCATGCAGCCAGTCTGAGCCTTTCATTTAAAATATCGATGTGTTCATGGTTTCCTACTGCTGCTGAGTGCTATATTGTAAGAAAATGATTTGTTTAGACATAACCACCTACATTTTCTTGAACTGATGCTGCTTTGTTTTTGACTCTGCTAACCAGGTCAGAGTGCATGTGCTCTGACCCCTCAAACAGGTAGAAATTGGCTATACTCCTGATTGGCACTGTTAACTTACCTGTCAGTCCATAGTACATGGTTTGGACTTGGCCCTTTCAGCAGGGTCATCCCCAATCCTTTTGGCTTCACCCTCTAGTTTCGTTGAGTTTGCTGGTTTTAGCTTTATGCACAATTTACCACTGCAAACCAGTGCCAAAGAGCTTGTGCTCTCTCTCAGTTAAACATGGTAGAATTGGCTTACACCCAATTGGCCTATTTAATTTACTTGTAAGTTCCTAGTAAGGTGGTCCTACATGTACCCTGGGCCTGTAAATTAAATGCTACTCATGGGCTTGCAGCACTGATTGTGCCACCCTCTTATGTAGCCCTTCAAATATGTCTCAGGCCTTCCATTGCAGCTGGTGTGTTCAGTTTGTAAACTGCCATTTCGATCTGGCAAAATAAACCTTTGGCCAGGCCCAAATCTTCCTTTAAAAATGCATATATCACCCCTAGGGTAGGCTCTGAACAGCCACAGCAGGGTGCTCTGTATTTGAAAAGTTAGACATGCAACTTTTAGGTTTTACATGTCCTGCTAGCAAACATCCCTTAAATTCATTTTTTCACTACTGCACCTCTTCCATAGGATAACATTTGGTTACCTTTTAATGTTTAATAAGTGATAACTTCTAGTTGGGAGCAGGTAGACAAGCAGAATTTGGTGTGTAAATAATTGTAAATAAAAACCCTCTTTAATGTTAAATTAGGATTTTTAAACACAATCCCAAAAATGCCACTTTTAGAAAGTTGGCATTTTCTTGGCCTAACCATTTAGTGCCTGCAGCCTGATCATGGATCATATGTCTTGGTGTAACTGGCAGTTGGTATTTGTGCATTGCTCCCAGACAGTGATACAAAGGGAATATTTTGTTGACAGGATGGGACACTCTGAGTTAAAAAGGGGGAGGAGCTGTCACCTACCACACTTGCACATCACAAAGGCTCTGCCTGAACACTCTCACAAAAGGATTGTCACTAGTCTTTTGTGACCCCTGACAAGCTGGGGCCAGGACCGGGAAGAAGGGGATGCCTGACACCTCAGGAGGGAGTAAACCCCTAGAAGCCTCCTCCACTTCAAAGTGGGCACCAGGTACAAATATTGGACCTCAGACCCCCCCCAACTCTTCAGTACACCTCTGGACCTGTGGATTTTGCCAGGAAGAAGGACCGCTGCGCTTCTGAAAGGCTGACTACTCTGCTGGGCTGCTGCTCTGAAGGACTGCTACCTTGCTATGCTTGCCGGATGCCCTCTTGCCTGAGCGAGAAGGAATGGACCTGCATCTGCTGAACCCATAGTCCCAGAGTGACTCCAAGAGCTAGTGAGTTGGCTTCCTGACTAGAACCGCAGGGACAGAAAGCTCGAACAAGCTTGAACCCAGCACCTGAACTCTGTCATCTAGGAGACCTACCCTGCCAAGTGGTGCCACTCCAGCCTTGGACCCTTGGGATTGAGCCTCAAGGTGCACTTCCAAGCCATCTGTAGATCCAGCAGAACCGATGCATTCCCTGTGGTGAAACGTGCAATTCCAAGCAGAACTGATGCATCACCTGGATATTCTTGGTGCACGGACCTCTCATCGCATCCCTCAGCCTCATCCAAACCATTGCTGTGCAACGCATCCTCAATGCACACCCTTGCATCACAAGCCTTTTGTTGACGGCAGCTTCCATGACAACACAGGGCTTTTCATCGCAAGCCCTGCAAAGCCCTCAAAACCAGTCAGTGCATTATGCATTATGTATTTAGGACTTTGCAATGAAAGCCCTCCTTTTCAATGGGATCCTCATCTATCATGCAGGACCTCATATTGCAGCCTCACAGCCCTTTGGAAAAGGTACTACGTGATGCACCTCCAACCTGAACCTTGCACCACCTCGCTTGTGTAAAGCATCTTCGCAGCAGGACTCCGCAACTCTTCACAACCAAGATATAAGGTACTCTTGCTCAGCGGGCCAAATGGGGTCCCTGTAGTCGGTCTGAACTTGTGACTTTGTCCTGGTCTAGCGTGACCAGATATCGACAGTTGGTGCTTTGTACTTTTTGGGCGCTATATTCACTTAAATCTTTAATCTTCAATATCTATGGTTCGACTGACTGAATTTTTGTTGTTTTGGTCTTGATTTATTTATTAAAATGTACTCTATTTTTCTAAATTGATGTGGGATTTTTCTCGTGTTGTGTTTTTATTTTATTACTGTTTGAAGTGCTGCCTAAATACTTTACACATTGCCTTTGAGTTACGCCTGACTGCTCTGTGTTGAGCACAGGTTAATTTGGCTTTTGGTTGTGACTTCACTCTTGCAAGAGTTGTGGTTTCTGTTGAAGTAGGGGTTCACTCCCTCCACCAGTAACCATATATTTTAGAGTACTTAAGAAATTTGTAAATATGCCTTAACCCCACACTATAAAATAATTGTATTAAAAGACCCTTCTGTAGCTTGCCACTTCTAAAATAATTCTGAAAGCATTTTCTAAATTATTTTCTGGCTCAAATGTTATTGCTGTTCACAAAATCCCTTTGAACCATTAAAACCATGTTTAACCCTGCACTAACGTGTCTTCTAGGCCCAACCACTAACCTGCAATGGAAACAGTTTCCAATGCAGTCTCTAAATCCACTTAGATAGCTTTTCCAAAATCCATTTAAATCAGCTTCTGAGTTGATCTTTAAGTTTTTTAAAGAAGCATATTTAAACTGATTTCTGAAGTGTTCCAAAAGCTTGTTGACAGGTATTTTCAAAAGCTGCTTCCAATGTGTATTATAGCTCTGACTCTAACCTTGTTCAAAGACTACTCTTCATCTGCTTGATAATCTGAGTTATAAGTGTGCTCTAAACCCAATTCTGAAGTTTCTCAGAAAACATCTTCTAAATATAACTCATAAATTGATTCTAAAGTTGATCCAAAAGCTGGTTCTAATATTTTCCCTAAAACAGTTTCTAAAGAATGCACTGCACATGATTCTAAGACTGTTTAAAAACTGCTTCTAAATCCTCTTCATAGCCCTGTAGGAGATGGGGATGGCATTTGCCTAGAAATAGTGCAGGTTAGTCATCTTGCCCACAACAATCCCGATGTGCCAGGAGACAAGAATAGGTTAGCAGCTATTTTGTAAGAAGCCATAGCTGCATGAAGGCAGTAGAGTTGAAACCTTGCGACTGGCTCTGTGACCTAGAGTGAACTCTAACATACATCTTGCAAGTGAAGAACAGTACAAGGCTGAGAAGATGGATTACATTTTATAAATAAAGCTGTGTGTATGTATATTTCCACCTTTATATATAGCACAGACTCAACTTGAAGTAATGGAGCACTTTACATGGGTACCAGTTACATTACACAAGGTCACATTTATTTTTTAGTCTCAGAGATTAAGTGATTTACCTGAGTCTCAAACTTGGTTCCCCAGTTCCAAAGTGACTAGAAGTGGATGAAACACCACGTTCTCTCCCCATGCTTTTGGTGCTTAGTTGATATTTAACCACTGCAAAGTCACGTCCAGTGACCAGTTGCTCTTCTGGAGGCATCCAAATGAATTTTGGAGTGGATCTTGCTGCGGAAGAGAAGTTTTGGATGTCTTTTGTCCTATTCTCTCTATTTATAATCCTTATGAAAAATTAATAGAATATGCTGTGCTTACATCACAGCATTGTTTTGTTTATACAAGCTTGTTAAACCTTTTACAGTGTGGTTTCTTGCATTTCAACAGTGTCAGACACTGCAATAGCTTTGATTAAAAGAAATCTACTGAGCTGATGGGCATTAGCTAAAGGTTAGATATAGTTGGTACTAACATTAGTTGCAGTGCGATACAAGTCAAAAGCAAATTATACACTTGTTTAGAAAATGATTCTAAAGTTGCTTGAAAAACGACACCCAAACCTATTTCTTAAACAGGATTCCAACTCTATTCCCAACTCTTATTTGAAAGATCCTATTAAAGTTGTTTCTAAAGTAAAGCGGTTTATAAAGCTTACTTAAATGCTTTTAGAAATGTCATTTTAAAATTCTATCTTAAAACTGAACTGCTCATTCTTAAACTAACTTAAGTCACATCCCCCAGCAAAGTACATGGATGGCTCCCCTCCCCACCCAGTCAGAAGCTTTCAGGACAGAACCCCCCCACCCATGCACAGTGTACTGTGCTGAGGGGGGTCCCCTGGAGCCCTCCCCCACCCTGGAGGCTGAGGAGGCTATCAGGACATAGACTTCGACACTCAGAATAGTGTAAAAGGCCATTTATTAGGATAGGATTGCTCATCATAATACAACATCAGCATAAACTGGAACTTTAAATGAACAACTTTTCATTCTCACCCTTTGGAACTCCCCCTGTCTTCCGTTCTCACTTTATTCCCCCACTTTAGTCTCTATTCACCTAGCCTCCACTTCCATTCCCCCACACGTCCCCCTTTTCTTTTTGTCTACTGTCTGAATCAGGCATCCCCCACTCTGTCATCCTTCACCTGCTTCTTCACCCCCCCTCCCGGGAGGGTGGCCAGGCCCGTATCTGACCCTCCACCCTCCCCCATCTACTGCCACCCAGCTCAAACCCCTTGGGTATTTTGCTGCCCCACCAGCAAACCCACTGCAACACATTGTAGCCCTTAAGCAGACTCACTGTGTCCCAGCTTCTCCCCCCACAAATTTGTCAACAAAAAATACAGCTCCAACATGTAATGCGCATTCCCCATCTCCGAAAAATGTACTCCGTCATCTATGAAGAGCACCTGTTCTTCTTCCTTAATCCCTTTGTGAGTCAGCACCTTAACATCATGTGCCCAACAGAAAACCCTCATAGTCCGATTGAGCTTCCTCCAAGCCCTTTCAATAGCTCCATGTTTCAGTGCCCCTCTCCATTTCCTCCTGGGCACACACTCTGTCCATACGAGGCAGGTTCCATGCATATTGTGCCTTGGCAATGCCAGATCCTTCTGCATGTGTTGCAGTAGGGTGAGCCCTGATAGCCGGACAAGATAATTTTCCCCAAGGTGCAATACCAATATATCAGGACATCCCCACGTTGGCATGATCGATGTTATTAAAAGAAGCAAATTGCTCAACTCATTCTGCTCTTTCCCCACCACAACACTTCGTGCCGGTTACTTGGGAGTCCCAGAGAACATCCATGAACTTGCTTTTCTGCATATTTTGCCACCCAGTGAATGAACAAATGCCCGACCAGCCATGTGACCACCTTCGCTTTCCCCGGGCTACTCACGCAAACAGTAAGAAAACACAAACTTCAGTATGTGACAACATCCCCCACGAAGCCAGTCCACCCTTAAAGAAAACCACCCCTCTTTGCTCACCTACCCTGCGCTCCTGGAAAACTCCCCACATCAGGCCCTCACATACAGCTCACAACATTTGGACCGCCACCTCCCAATACACCTGATTTGGTCCCAGTCCTACCCCAACCAGGCTGCTGCCACCAATCCTGAATGAATGGGTACCAAAATGACCCGCCTGTCGTCCAATCCGCCTCAAGGCCATTCTCAAAACTGACAACAACTGAAATGCCATAAGTTTCTTGCCGTTCCCTTGACAAAAAACACCCCTCCCTTTTTCCACCCCCATGCTTCCTGAAACTGTCCCATTCCAACACTGGACATGCTTCTACATCACCCCCTTTGTCCAACCATACCCATTTACTCTGACCCAGTTAATCCGTTTTGGACCGTCTCAGACCAAATGCCCAGATGCTCACCCTGCTGGCCCACCTCCCCCTCTTTTACACTACAAGCTTTCACCATGCCCAACAATTCAGACACCCGGAAAGCCCCAAAAAACATCCACACCAAGCACAAGTGAAAAGGCGTCACCTCATGTGCATCCACACAACAAACTGGCAGTACATGCAATACTTCCAGGAGCAAATCAAACATAATGGCTTCCCGCACTACACTACTTGACCCCGATCTTTCCTTCCCCCAAACTTTCAACATTTTACCCAAGATATCGTCCCTCACCAGATCCCAGCCAAAGAACAACGTCCCATAGAATGACACTCCTGCCAAGTTGCCACCAATTGTGGCTGACGATGAGCCTTTCTCAATCAGAAATAATACAAAATGCAACACTCGAGACTGAAGCGCTTCCTACTCCTGCCTCCAAAACGGAACTACGAAAACCTCAAAGTCCTGAAACTCCAACCATGCTAGACGATAACTCTTCCGAGTGGATTCCGCAAGGACATCTCCACCAGTCTCATGACCATCACGCCCCCCCACTCCCAAATGTCTGCTGGGACCATTGTCTTGTGCTCCTCTGCGCCTAGTGCCAAGTTGCGGAAACGCTGCCACTGCGAACGAGACAGAGAATCTGCGATAGAATTGTTGACCACTGGAATATGCGCAGCCTTAATTATTATGTTCAAAGTCAAGCTGCGAAGCATAAACCTCCTCAGCAGCCGCAATACCCTGAGATCTCTTGCCCTCTGTCTGTTCACCAGGTCAGCCACTGTCAAGTTATCTACATGGAGCATTACCGTTCTGTTTGCCAGCTCGACCCCCCACACTGACTATGTGTACTGCCATTTGTTAAATTTTGTTTTGACCAATGACTTTGTGTTTCACCACTGCGCATATTAGTTGCTCAATGTTCACCAGTAGCACATGGTATGTTTTGTTCAGTTTAGCCGCCTATGGGCTTTGACATTGCATTAGTCATTACATTCTGTATTCTGCCTATTGGCTTTGACATGATATTATACATTGCATTTTATATTCAGCTCAGCTGCCTATGGGCTTTGACATGATATTATACATTGCATTTTGTATTCAGCTCAGCTGCATATTGGCTTTGACATGACACTAGACATTGCATTTGATATTTAGGTTAGCTGCCTATTGCCTTTAACATGACATTGCATTTGATATCTAGGTTAGCTGCCTATTGCCTTTAACGTGGAGTTAGACATTGCAGTTGAGAATCCAAGCTGTATTTTTCCAAGCTGTGTTTTTGCACAAGAGAACCAAGATGTTTTTTCTCACAGTAGACTAGACCTGATAAGAGAGGGTACATGGTGTTGTTCTCTCTGCTTGAGCTTGGGAACAGGAGTAGTCTTGGAGACCTGGCCAGTCTCCAAAAGGCTTGCTCAGTTTCCCAGGTCTGAGAGGAGGGGGCACACCTTTGTAACGAATGTAACAGGCTGCAGAGGGTCAGATTCGAATCTGCCGGACCTCGTGCTGGAGCTTGGCGCAGGCTGCCAGCAATCCCGTGTGGGTAGATGAATCTCTCTTTCTCGCGGCTGACAGGGGTCATCAGCTTGCAGACCTTAGAAAGATGAAGCTGTAGATAGTTCCCACACGGTGAAGTATTTGTTTTGCTTTGCATTCAATATCTTATAAATATAACCTGCTGTGTATATTGCAAACTGATATATTTTGTTTGATTAACGCGGACTTGAAAGCTACTAATTCGTCATTCATAAATATTGTGGTTGGAGAAGAATTAACAACAATAAAAGTCTTCTTTGACCTCAGAAGTGCATTTCTGTTGTGTTATGTTAGTGCTTAGAAACTAGATAAGAGGAAAGCACTACAATTGGTACCAGGAGTCGTGGGGTCGGTCATTAAGAGGTGATTAAGAGGGTGTTGACGAGTTGGTAGATTTCTAAGTGCACACTTTAAAAGTGTAATTGTTTTTGTTGTTTGGAGAATTACAGAAATTGTTTTTTTTGGAGAATCACAGTAGCACGGCAGACCATGTCTGAGAATTCATGTGTTGATAAACTGCCTGATGGTGCTAAGAAAAACTGTGAATTGTTTTCTGTTTGGGGAATTACAGAAGCACTGCAGACCATGTCTGAAGATGCATGTGTAGCTAAAATGCCTGATAATGCTTTGAGAAATAATTTCTGTTGTACATATGTAGAAAATGTGTCTTTTGGAAGTAATGATGACAGAAAGGTCTGGATACCTTTATCTGCTTACAGAGAAATGCAGGAGAAATGTAGGAAGTTGGAACATGAAAATAGGAATTTACGTGAGCAAATTAGCCCGACTGAAAGTTATAAAAGGGCTGTTTTTGAAGAATCTTTCTTGTCCCATTCCAGTAATGAGGGGGTTAAGACAGCTCCGAGCTGCACTGAGTTTTCGTGTGAGCCAGGGTTTTTGGCAGCCAAAATGCATTCCTTAACTGATAACACGGACGAGAGAGACCAGAATGTGATTTACAAGTTACCGTTGCAAAATGCACAAGTAAAACAAAGGATTTTAGAGCAAGACACCCCGAGTTTCATTAGCTTGTTTGATTCTTGGAAAAAGAATAGCCCTCATTTGAGAGAAATCCTAACACTTTTGTATATGGTCACTGTGAAAAATTATATGCAGTTGCGCGCTTGTGATTTGGCAAATGAAATAATGCAGACTTCAGGTTTCTGCGCAGTGCAAGAAGGAAATACTTATGTACATGTAACTCAAGAACAAGGGAAGAAAATAGTGCCCCTAGCTAGAATCATACAATGGATCTGGTACTTGCAAGACAGGGCTAGAGTACCACAGGTAAAAAAGTTATCAATGAAGTTGTGTGCACCATTTGAATTCGTGTCTACTGAAGATAAAAAGCATGTTTGTTTTACTAATGATTCATTGACTGAAATGTTGTTTTCTGGCACAGGAGAAGGAATGGAGTTGTATAATGTGTGTCAGATTTTAAAGCAAGAGCTACGTGAGATGTGTCATTTTTACGCTGATTTTTGGTTCATTGCTAATGTTTTAGCACCTAACTGGTTCAATTACCTTGCAGATGTTAATGAGAAAAATTCAGAGAGAGAAGTGTTCACCCAGAATTCTGCCTTAGTGGGGATGGCTAAGTGGGTGCCCCAGAAATGTGAACAGCTGAGAGAAAAAGCCACTTACAGGTGGGCAGAGATGAGAGAGATGCACATTCCCCTAGATTTGATAAAAACTGTGCAGCACGCACAAAAGCAATCTGTCATGCAAGCAGTCACAGAGCAGTTGGGGAGAGGAACGTTACCAGGACAGGAATGGCAAATTGATCAGGTTTTAGGGAGAGTGATTGCTGCAAATTACCAAGGAAAAATCGAAATTATGCTGATACCTAGAAAAGAATCTGATTCATTCATACAAATTGGAGACAGAATGGCCCAAATTGACAAAAATGCAGTGAATGGAGGTTTGGTAAAGAACGAGTCTGCCCCAGCCCTTCTGACAGTGCAAGAAAAGGGAAGCTGTGGTGCAGCAGATAAAAACCTCAGTGCTGATGTGTGGGCTGAAGCCCCAAGTGATCCTCCAGAACCTGCAGTGAATATAACAAAGGGCCCCAAAAACGTCCTGCTGATTATAAAACAGGGAAAGAAAGAGGAAGGGTGCAGTTTAAATGAAAAATGTTATTTGCAAGAAAAGTCATACTTGTTTCTTTTGCAGATCCTACCACGTTTCGCCACTGTCCCTGAGTGTGCTGTGTGGTCCCCCTTCTGGTGTGTGCGTGTGGGGTCGGGGAAGGGACCGAATCCCCAACCTGAACCTGGCTGAGTAAAGTGCCAGCACCATGGATCCATTTTGCGCAAACTGCGCCTTCAGTTCAAGTTCAACTTGTTTGATTGCATTCTTCCACTGGAACTAAGCTGTGTTTTTTTTTTTTCTCCCTCTCATATGGAACTCTGACTTTTGCTTACCTTCCAGAAAACCTTTCAGGTGGACCGTGCACCTTTACATGAGCAGAACACATGCCACATCAAATTGCTAACACTGTTGAATTAGAGACTCACTCAGAGTATAAAAATTGCCCAGTCTTTTCTATGTAGATGTATCTGATGTGAAAGGTTATGAAATCAATGTGTTAATTCACTTCTATTGCTTTACAGGGATTGCTTTGATCATTCAAATTTTTTTTGTTTGAAACAAGAGATATGTGAAACAAAAATTCATTGGTCAAAGGGCGGAATGTACTGCCATTTGTTAAATTTTGTTTTGACCAATGACTTTGTGTTTCACCACTGCGCATATTAGTTGCTCAATGTTCACCAGTAGCACATGGTATGTTTTGTTCAGTTTAGCCGCCTATGGGCTTTGACATTGCATTAGTCATTACATTCTGTATTCTGCCTATTGGCTTTGACATGATATTATACATTGCATTTTATATTCAGCTCAGCTGCCTATTGGCTTTGACATGATATTATATATTGCATTTTGTATTCAGCTTAACTGCCTATTGGCTTTGACATGATATTATACATTACATTTTGTATTCAGCTCCGCTGCCTATTGGCTTTGACATGATATTATACATTATACATTGCATTTTATATTCAGCTTAGCTGCCTATGGGCTTTGACATGATATTATACATTGCATTTTGTATTCAGCTCAGCTGCCTATTGGCTTTGACATGACACTAGACATTGCATTTGATATTTAGGTTAGCTGCCTATTGCCTTTAACATGACATTGCATTTGATATCTAGGTTAGCTGCCTATTGCCTTTAACGTGGAGTTAGACATTGCAGTTGAGAATCCAAGCTGTATTTTTCCAAGCTGTGTTTTTGCACAAGAGAACCAAGATGTTTTTCTCACAGTAGACTAGACCTGATAAGAGAGGGTACATGGTGTTGTTCTCTCTGCTTGAGCTTGGGAACAGGAGTAGTCTTGGAGACCTGGCCAGTCTCCAAAAGGCTTGCTCAGTTTCCCAGGTCTGAGAGGAGGGGGCACACCTTTGTAACGAATGTAACAGGCTGCAGAGGGTCAGATTTGAATCTGCCGGACCTCGTGCTGGAGCTTGGCGCAGGCTGCCAGCAATCCCGTGTGGGTAGATGAATCTCTCTTTCTCGCGGCTGACAGGGGTCATCAGCTTGCAGACCTTAGAAAGATGAAGCTGTAGATAGTTCCCACACGGTGAAGTATTTGTTTTGCTTTGCATTCAATATCTTATAAATATAACCTGCTGTGTATATTGCAAACTGATATATTTTGTTTGATTAACGCGGACTTGAAAGCTACTAATTCGTCATTCATAAATATTGTGGTTGGGGAAGAATTAACAACAATAAAAGTCTTCTTTGACCTCAGAAGTGCATTTCTGTTGTGTTATGTTAGTGCTTAGAAACTAGATAAGAGGAAAGCACTACACTATGCCACTAGCATTGAAAAAAATTCCAGGAACGCAATGCTCCTGCCCTGTTTCAACCATTGCTCGGGCCACGCCTCCGTGCACCACCGCCCATCCCAAAAAAGGCCAAAACCAGAGGCCCCTGCCGCATCCAAAACAATCTGCACCTGCCATACAGTGTCTGCCTCTCAGAAGGACATGGAAACCCCATTGAATCATGTCAAGAAAAGTTCCCAGCCGTTAATGTCTTCCCTCAAACCTACTGTCAGTCTAATCCTGTGGTGAGGGAGGGATGCACCAGACATCGCCAGACCCATGTGCCTGCAGAACTTCCTACCTCCCCGGACCATCCTGCATGCAAAGTTGAGGAAACCCAGCAGTTGTTGTGCCACGCGCAGTTCAATCTTTTGTCTCAGCCTGACCTGTCACAATTTTTTTTACATTTCTTCAAACTTCTCTGCCAGCAGACGCACTATAAAGGCCACCGTATCTAGCTCAATGCCTAAAAAAGTCAGCACACAGTTTGGACCTTCTGTTTTGTCTGAAGCCAGGGGCACTCCTAACTCCAGCGCCAAATGTTCAAAACACTGCACCGCCCTACCACACAACCCAGATCTTGGCTTACCCACAAAAAGGAAATCTTCCAGGTTGTGTGACACCGTCAGATGCCCACTCACCTGAACCAAAACCCACTGCAGGAAGGTACTAAAAGCCTCGAACAATGCACAGTAAATTGCGCACCCCACTGGCAGCTCTCTGTCCCCGTAAACGGTCCCACCCATTTGCATCCCCAGCAAAGAGAAATCCTCAGGGTAGATAGGTAATAGCCAGAAAGCTGCCTTGATGTTGCACTTAGCTAACTCTGCACCCCTGCCACACCCCCTAATGAACCGAATGGCATCATCTACAGAGGCGTACACTACCCCTGTATCCTCTGGCGCAATGAAGTAATTCACTGACGCCCCTTTCGGCCATGACAAATGGTGTATAAGTCAGAGCTCCCCTTTGCTCTTTCTGGGGATCACACCCAAGGGTGAAATAATCAGGTCTTCCATAGGCCACTTGTGAAAGGATCCCGTAACTCTGCCCTCTGCCCTCTGCCACTTCCTTATTCAACTTAGTCGCTACCACATCAGGCATCACTTTAGCTGACTGCAAGTTGTCAGCCCATCTCCCTACTTGCGGCCCTTAGTATCCTACCCAGAAACCTTCTTTGAAACCCCACTCCAATTTGCGTGCCATGTTGATATCCGGGTACATGCGCAACCAGGACAGTAACCTGACCAACTTAATTGGAGTAGGTGCCTTTTGGCCAAGGAGCGCCCTGCCCCCCTCTGCCCCCCTCTGCCCCTGGTAGATCTCCACTGTTCTGCCGGACTGGCAAGTGAAAAACATTCATAACTAGGTGTCTCCCCCCACATTTGGAACACTCATGTTTAAATTTACAGGGGTGACTAGAGCAAAAACCCTTGTTGAAATTCCAACAAGCTCCTGAGCTAGGCACTGGGGGCCGTTGTGTAGTACCCACCCATCCTTGAGCAGGACGCTGCTGAAAAGGCTTTTATACTACCGGGAGACCTCTAGCTGTGTGGGTTGATGCTGCAGAATGTGAAGATGCCATCCACTGCATCCATAACTCCGAGTCCACATCACCCCATGTCTCTTCCGGGTTAGCACTCAGTCTGGCCCAAAATTCCTCATCGTAGCTCCACCATGCAAAACCCCCAAAGTGCAGTTGGGCCTTGTAGATAATGTCCATTTACTTAAACATGGCAATAGCCCTGTTTGAGTATTTGTCACAGCAAATGCTATCATAGATCAAAAAGGCAAAGTTCCAATTATCCATGGTTATTGGGACTCTAGGCTTACGCGCCAGTTCCCACTCACCCTCTTTAGAGTCTTCCTTCGCTTGGATATCTCTATCAAGGAGCTTAAATACATCAATGTATTTGTGTCTCCAAATCCTTGCGTTTGTCTTGTCTGCTACATGAGAGCCTAACGTCATTGCTAGTCCCATATATGGGAGTCGCTTCTTATGTCCATCCCCCTCCTTAACGTTGCCCTCTGTGTCCCCTTGTGTCGCTGTTTCACCTTCCCCACTATGGGTCGTCAGATCCTTGTCCACCACTTGGTCCCTGCTGCCTGCCTGTACCGTGCATGTGGTGTATTGAGTCTTCCTCCACTCCAATAGATTTATATTGAGCCGTACCGGCTTTACTCTGCCGGTCACCCCATGGGGACCACCGTTTCATGCATTGGCTTGCGCCTGGGACCTTCTTTGCGTGACCAGTCGTGCGCTCCCGCATAAGCCTTTGATGTCAGGTGTTAGCCACGGCGCCTACATTGCCGATCGGGATAACATAGTCCTTTTGGACTACATATCCCATGACGCCTAGAGGGGAAGAGGTCGCTTAAAAAGCAAGCACATACAGGAAGTAATGTGCGTTATTCGTTTCCTAGAAACCAGTCGGATGGACAACGAGGGCTCTCGCTGACGGCGTTTCCGAGGTTGAGTTGTTTGCTTAGGAGGTTTAATTCCTCCTCTGGTTTTCCGTGGAGCCTGGGACCTTCCCGAGTGTCGAGTTTTTTTCCCAGGGGAACCTGCCACGAAGGAGAGGTGGTAAGCGGTGAGACGATTTGGTGCCGGAATCCCTCGCCTTTCATTTTACAGTTCGACAAGGACACTGGTAACTTCTGAAGCACGGCGGTCTTTTGTTTGAGTTACCAATAAAGCACGAACGATTATCCTTGGGGCCAGAGAACATTATATGTTTGGCTACGACAGGGGGTTAATGTTTATTTTTGCGGGAATTGAACTGCCGGGACGATTTTTTCTTTTCAATACGTAATGAAATAACACCGGGTTATTCCTACAAATTGCGTGACTATGACATGGGGCTTAGTGGATTAACTGAGTCATAGAAAGGACTACGAGATAGGTTCTTATCATCGTTAATTTTATTCCCTTTCTCTTCGTTTCTGTCTCCTCATTATTTCGTGACTATCTTGTATAAAAGTGGGTGTTGAGCAACCCATTAGAGATCATTGGTATTAATTGTTGGCTTGGGGCGTCCATCTATGATTCAGATGGAGCACAGATAGGTGTTGGATTAGTTCTGCCCTCATGAGTTATGGGCAGGTACTTTAGCGAGACATTGCGAGAGTAGACAGGCAATGTGATATTAACACTGTGTATTCCTCTCTTTACAGATATCCCGTCCCTGCTGTTCCTTCCCCTTCCTTCCCCCACCCGATTACTCCAATGCACCGTGGTTTATATAGGTGACTTGGTGGTGTCAGGAGGCGGACCCTTATTTGCATCGCACCGAGTCTGAGGAGCATCTACAACGTGACAGAATAACGCACCCACGAATAACGCTCCTCCCGCTCGGTGTGATACAAAGATGGCGTCTATGGATGATGTATTACAGGCGTTAGTAGTAGTGCAACAAGAATTGGCTAATTCTAGGGTGGAGGCAGCAGCGTTAAAGGAAAAGGTAGAAAGGCTTACTAGGAATCCCTTCGATGCTTCAGCATCCACACCACAGGTAACCGTGAATGTCTCCCCTCCTATCCCTTTGGCCAGCCCGGAACGGTATTCAGGGGACCCCAGGAAAGTTCAGGCCTTTCTAACTCAGTTGTCTCTACAATTCTCTTGTAGACCCGCGTCTTTTCCCTCTAACCTTTCCAGGGTAATGTTCGCTATTTCTTATCTCTCGGGAGACGCAGCCAATTGGGCCGTACCATTAGTCAGGAACGATGACCCCTTGTTATCGGACTGGAATGCCTTTCGGACGGCTTTCGAGAGGGTGTTTGATCATAGAACAACCACTTTTAGTGCTGACAGGGAATTACTGGAGTTGAGACAGGGGAGGTCTGATCTGGTCTCTTATCTCACGACCTTTAATAGATTGGTGGCAGAATCAGGGTGGCCAGAGGAGAAGAGAATGTCTCTCTATTATCAAGGTTTACGAGACGACATGAAGGATATACTCGCTCAAATAGACCCGCAGCCTTCCACTTGTACAGATCTTGTGAATCTTACCCTGAGACTGAATCACAGATTAGCAGAAAGAAGGGGAGAGCGTAGAGCGGGGGATAGGCGACCAGGCATTCCAGAAAGGGAAGTGCGATCTGTTTCTACTCCCAATGATATAGGTGGGGAGCCTATGGACGTGGGAGCCGTTAGGGCACCCTTGTCGAAGTCCGAGAAGGAGAGTAGGAGGGTACAGGGGTTGTGCATGTATTGCGGCAGGAAGGGTCATTATGTAAGAGAGTGTCCCCAGAAACCACGTAAGAGATTCTCCTACTCCCCCACTCAAAAGGCAGCGGTTACGGCAGGAAAAACATCGGAGAAAGAGGAATTGCCCGTTATAGAACCCCAACCGGTGTTACGGTTAACTTCCTTAGCCCTTTTTCCACAGGAGGAAAAAGCGTCCCACCTTTTGTTAGCAGTGGAGCTGGTGTCCAAAGAACAAAAGTTTCCAGTATGGGCGATGATAGACTCCGGAGCCACGGGAAATTTCATAGATGCAGGGGTGGTTAGGAGATTGGGACTTCCTAGCATTCCGAGAAAGGACCCCGAAATAGTGTTGGCGGTTGATGGTACACCGCTGAAATCTGGGCCCCTTACAGAACATACTGAGGATGTTGGGTTGATCTTCAATGGGGTATCTCCGGAACATAAAGAAAGAATTAGACTGGATATAATAGAGGCTCCTCAGTATGAAATTATTTTAGGAATGCCCTGGTTAAGAAAACACAATCCTGTTATAGATTGGCAAACCAAGACGGTTAGTTTTCAGTCCTCGAGGTGTGAGAATATCTGCTTCTTGTATGACGAATCCCCCATGTTAGCATTGGCTCAAGGGTTACAGTTGGCCACAGTGATGGAGAAAACAGTGATATTGCCCTCTGTTTATGCCGAGTTCAAGGATGTGTTCGACGAAGGTCAGGCTGAGACATTGCCACCCCATCGTGTATATGATTGTAAGATAGATCTGATTCCTGGAGCTCTCCTTCCTTCCTGTAGGGTATATGCTCTATCAGACCCAGAAACCAAGCATTTGAGAAAATACTTGGATCACTTCCTGGAGATCGGGTTCATTAGACCATCTTGTTCTCCGGCAGCCTCTCCACTCTTTTTCATAGCTAAAGCTAATAAAGAGTTGAGAACCTGCATTGATTATCGAATGCTGAACAAGAATACAGTGAGGAATAGATACCCTCTTCCTCTCATTCCTGTGTTATTGGAACAGGTGAAAGAGGCGGTAATCTATACAAGGTTGGACCTGAAGGGAGCTTACCATCTGGTCAGAATACGCGAAGGGGACGAGTGGAAAACGGCGTTCAAAACCCGTTATGGTCTGTTTGAGTACTTGGTAATGCCGTTCGGGTTGTGTAACGCCCCGGCGGCATTCCAGTATTTTCTGAACGATGTTCTCAAAGAATACGTAGACCGTTTCGTGATCGTTTATATAGATGACATTCTGGTGTATTCCACATCCCTGGAGCGCCACTTTGACCATGTTTCCTTAGTACTCCTAGCATTGCGACAGCATAGTCTTTTTTGCAAACTGAGCAAATGTGAGTTCCATGTCCGGAAGGTTGAGTTCTTGGGGGTGGATTTAAGCCCTGTAGGGTTTTGCATGTCGACAAGAAAAATACAGGCTGTTCAGGAGTGGCCAGAACCCACTAGTGTGAGAGACGTGCAATGCTTCCTTGGGTTTTCCAATTACTATAGAAGATTCATCTTTCATTTTTCTCACATTGTGTCACCTATAACAAGGTTACTAAGAAAGGGGGTGTCTTTTGTTTGGTCAGAGGAAGCAGAGGAGGCCTTTTGCTTTTTGAAACAGGCCTTCTGCTCCGCACCTATACTTCAACATCCACAGCCGGATGCCCCTTTTATCGTCGAAGCGGATGCCTCAGATATAGCGATAGGGGCCGTGTTATCACAAAGAAACAAAACCACCGGACAGCTTCATCCTGTTGCGTTTTTATCTAGGAAACTATTGGCTGCGGAACTTAACTATACGGTGGCAGAAAAGGAATTGTTAGCCATCAAAAAGGCATTCCAGGAATGGCGACACTACCTATGGGGAGCTCAACACCCGGTCACGGTATATACTGATCACCGAAATCTGCAGTATATGAAGGAGGCAAGACAACTTACCCAGCGGCAAATGAGGTGGATGCTGTTTTTTTCAGAATACGAGTTTGTGGTGACCTTCCGTCCTGGGGTTGACAATCGCAAGGCAGATTCACTGTCTCGACAAGAGGACGTGAGAACCATCGCTTCAAGACCTGAGGAAGCAATCATCAAACCTGAAAGAGTGCTTTGTGCCCTTCATATCTCCCATTTCTTAGAAAAGGTTTCTAAGCATAAGTCTGCTGCTCAGTGGAAGAAATGGGCGGAGTTAAGTCAGGACCGTACCCTTAAGCATGGAATACCGTTGCAAGGTAATCGTTTGTATTTGCCAACACGTGAACTCCGAGTGCAAGCCTTTAATTGGTGTCATGATGCGGTAACGGCTGGTCATCCTGGTTACACCAAAACGGCGCAAATAGTTCAACGACATTTCAGGTGGGAAGGTTGGGCTAAAGACGTTGCGGCCTGGGTGGCTCGGTGTGAGATATGTGCACGGGCCAAGGGAGAAAACGCGAAGAGCCAGGGCAGACTGATACCTTTGCCCACTCCGGATAAACCATGGCAAACCATTAGCGTGGATTTTGTGGTAGGATTACCAATGGATCAGGGGTACAACGCTATCATGGTGGTAATCGACAGCCTTACCAAGATGGGTCATTTTCTCCCTTGTAGAAATCTGCCTACAGCCAGTCAAACCGCCCATCTAATTTTGTCTCAAGTGGTGCGTTACATGGTCTACCGAGAACCATTATTTCGGACAGAGGCCCCCAGTTTGTTGCTAGGTTTTGGCGTATGTGGTGCAAGGTGCTGCGCATTGAATCCGCACTGTCCACCAGTTTCCACCCACAAACCGATGGCCAGACGGAGCGCCTCAATCAAACCCTGAAAAAATATCTGAGGTGCTATGCAAAGGACGCTCACGAATCCTGGGTTTCGTTGCTATGGCTGGCAGAACTATCATACAACAATGCTTGGCATAGCTCGATACGAGAATCTCCTTTTCGTGCTAACACGGGGTTCCACGCGGAAATGTTGCCCATAAACATACCTAGGGAAGTCACGGATCAACCTACGGTTCATGCCATGATTAAGAATCTCCAATCCGTGCAAAAAGAAGATACGGCTCAATCTGGAGAAGGCCAAAGAACAGTATAAAAAGTGGGGTGATGAACATCGGCGTGAGGGGCCGGCATATCAGCCAGGCGATAGAGTGTGGCTTTCCACCAAGTATATACGCTTCAAGATGCGTAGCGTCTTTCATCCTCGTTACATTGGTCCCTATGAGGTGTTACGCCAGATAAACCCTGTGGCTTACCGTCTCAACTTACCTGCTTCCTTAAGGATCCATCCGGTATTTCATTGCAGCATTTTGAAACCGGCTCTTTCAGCGACCCGGCAGGCGGTGCCTCCGGTGGTTAGAGATGGGCAGCTGGAGTACGAGGTGCGCAGAGTGTTGGATTCCAAACGACGTGGGGGGTAAGCTGTGGTACTTGGTTTCATGGAAGGGGTACAATGCTGAGGACGATTCATGGGAGCCGGAAAGCAATGTCCATGCCCCTGGGGCAGTACGGCTGTTTCATGCCCGTCATCCCTCTAAACCTGGTCCTAGGAGGCGCTTTGGAGGCGGGCGTACTGTCAGGTGTTAGCCACGGCGCCTACATTGCCGATCGGGATAACATAGGGGGTCATTCTGACCCTGGCGGTCTTTGACCGCCAGGGCGGAGGACCGCAGGAGCACCGCCGACAGGCCGGCGGTGCTCCAATGGGGATTCCGACCGCGGCGGTAAAGCCGCGGTCGGACCGGCACCACTGGCGGGCTCCCGCCAGTGTACCGCGGCCCCATTGAATCCTCCACGGCGGCGCAGCTTGCTGCACCGCCGCGGGGATTCCGACCCCCCCTACCACCATCCAGATCCCGGCGGTCCGACCGCCGGGATCCGGATGGCGGTAGGGGGGGTCGCGGGGCACCTGGGGGCCCCTGCAGTGCCCATGCCACTGGCATGGGCATTGCAGGGGCCCCCGTAAGAGGGCCCCTACATGTATTTCACTGTCTGCTGCGCAGACAGTGAAATACGCAACGGGTGCAACTGCACCCGTCGCACAGCTTCCACTCCGCCGGCTCGATTCCGAGCCGGCTTCATCGTGGAAGCCTCTTTCCCGCTGGGCTGGCGGGCGGTCTGAAGGCGACCGCCCGCCAGCCCAGCGGGAAAGTCAGAATTACTGCGGCGGTCTTTCGACCGCGGAACGGTAATCTGACGGCGGGACTTTGGCGGGCGGCCTCCGCCGCCCGCCAAGGTCAGAATGAGGGCCATAGTCCTTTTGGACTACATATCCCATGACGCCTAGAGGGGAAGAGGTCGCTTAAAAAGCAAGCACATACAGGAAGTAATGTGCGTTATTCGTTTCCTAGAAACCAGTCGGATGGACAACGAGGGCTCTCGCTGACGGCGTTTCCGAGGTTGAGTTGTTTGCTTAGGAGGTTTAATTCCTCCTCCGGTTTTCCGTGGAGCCTGGGACCTTCCCGAGTGTCGAGTTTTTTTCCCAGGGGAACCTGCCACGAAGGAGAGGTGGTAAGCGGTGAGACGATTTGGTGCCGGAATCCCTCGCCTTTCATTTTACAGTTCGACAAGGACACTGGTAACTTCTGAAGCACGGCGGTCTTTTGTTTGAGTTACCAATAAAGCACGAACGATTATCCTTGGGGCCAGAGAACATTATATGTTTGGCTACGACAGGGGGTTAATGTTTATTTTTGCGGGAATTGAACTGCCGGGACGATTTTTTCTTTTCAATACGTAATGAAATAACACCGGGTTATTCCTACAAATTGCGTGACTATGACATGGGGCTTAGTGGATTAACTGAGTCATAGAAAGGACTACGAGATAGGTTCTTATCATCGTTAATTTTATTCCCTTTCTCTTCGTTTCTGTCTCCTCATTATTTCGTGACTATCTTGTATAAAAGTGGGTGTTGAGCAACCCATTAGAGATCATTGGTATTAATTGTTGGCTTGGGGCGTCCATCTATGATTCAGATGGAGCACAGATAGGTGTTGGATTAGTTCTGTCCTCATGAGTTATGGGCAGGTACTTTAGCGAGACATTGCGAGAGTAGACAGGCAATGTGATATTAACACTGTGTATTCCTCTCTTTACAGATTTCCCGTCCCTGCTGTTCCTTCCCCTTCCTTCCCCCACCCGATTACTCCAATGCACCGTGGTTTATATAGGTGACTTGGTGGTGTCAGGAGGCGGACCCTTATTTGCATCGCACCGAGTCTGAGGAGCATCTACAACGTGACATTTGAGGCCTGCAAAACAGTAAGAGAATAGGGGGTTGCTCCGCTCCTGCGACCCTTCCCCCTCGCGTACTCCCCATTCACCTCCTTCTCATGAATCTCCCTATCTTTCCACTCCTCCAAGTCTTCCTCATAATCCAGCTCCACCACATCCTCTTCCATACCCCACTCGTCATCAGCACCCTCTGCATCCACTACTTCTCGCTCTTCTTCCATGCTGTGTCTCCCATGGTGTATGCCACGCATGTGTTTTGTGTGCTCCTGCGGCGTAGAGAAGATCGCCAAAGACCTCTCTAGTGCTTCTGACCAACGTCCTGTGGCCATGTTGCACCCCGTTGGTTTCACCACCTTTCTGCTAGCCTCTGATGCTGGCTTTGACTCACCACACTGAACCTAGCTGTATGCGCCATGTGCACCCATCCCACTGCCTGACTCACCAGCCGCACCAGCCTCCTGTTCCTTGTCCTTCTCCTCATAAGGAACCCACACCCAACCACCATGCCCTGAACCACGCCCTTCCCTGTGCTCCACACTACCACCCACTGACATCCTTTTTGCCTGTCTAGGTCTCCCTTCTTTCTCCCCCTCTCCTTACATAACAGGGCCCATCCTGTCTTCTGTCTCAGCCACCAACCGCCTCTTCTCTTGAATCCTGGCTTCTATATCCACTGCTGACTAGTCAATGGCAGAATGTTACTGAGTCTCCCCTCCCCACTCTGCACCTGTCCCCTCACCCCTACCTTGACCCTAGCTGCCCCCTTCTCTTCACCCCCCCAATTCTGCCAAATTGCCCCACCGGGGCCCAACCACTGGAGCCTGTGCCTTTTTCCCCCTTACCCCAACCCTGACCATGGGACTTGCCTCCCCCCTTCACCATGGCTTTCATACCAGCCACAGAAAGGTCCAGGGCCTGCTCCAGTCCCCCAATGCCCCCTGGCCTCAGAGCTGCACTCTGCTCCCCCAGCCCAGCCAAAAGGCCCAGCTCAGGGGGCCCCTCACTGCCCTCTGCCTGCTCCTCTCTTCTGGGCTCCGCCCCCTTTCTTCTGCCAAACAGAGTCCCCCCGTGCCTCTGCCCCTCATGCTGTGCACGGGGTGGATGCGCTGCATCCCTGCCTCCCCCGATGTCTTCTTTACACCTCTTGACGGCGAGCAGCAGGTGCCAACCGGCGCCACTACACCATGTGCCACCGCACGCGTGGTGCGCACCATGCCTATCCAGGCCTGGTCGTGTACGCCAGGCCTTAGTAGATCAGTCAGGCCGGCTTCACCAATAACGCAAAGCGCGGCCCGCACCGTATCCGCATCCGAGCCCGTGGCCATCGCTGTGCCACGCTCTACCCTCACCTGCACCTCACCTAAAACCTCTTCCTACCCTTGGACTACCAACTGCAGTGTGACGGGCTGGCCCAGCTCCTCTCTATATACCCCACCCCCTTTGACCCTCCCCACTTACTACCTGCCCTATCCCCTTCACAGCTGTCTCCTTTCAGCCCAAATGCTCCTGTGGAGAGACCAGACTGTGTCTGCTCTCCACGGGGCACTACATTGTTACGACCGTGAGTCACGTGTCTTTTTTTAGACTCCAGGAAGAAAAGCTGCAAGGCATGTTCCACACACAGGGAGACTGCTACCTGATAGGTGCCAGAAGTATGAACTATATCAGCGTAAAGAAGTAAACTGCACTGCCTTTGCTTGAAAATTCAAGTTAACTCTGTGGACAGTGTGAGTAAACAGACTACCTTCACTCCATTCACCATGTTGCTATGGGAGGACGGAGGCAGTGTGTGACTTCCATTGAAACTTGGCCCATGTAGGACAGTCTATGCCGGCTGCAGTATTATTGCAAATTATGCTGGAGCTTGCAATGCGAACACATGGTCACTGTTGTTAGGTGCAGATAAAGGCTGAACATTTTCTCATAAAAACACTAAAAAACAAAAGATTAAAACATCACAATAAAAGATGGATTGCACCAGATGATGAAGAGCAGGCCTTGCTCTACAACGTCTGTGAGGAAAGGTTTTTGTATTTATGGAGTCATGGATATCTTATTGCCTTGGCAATTATGAGGCACATATTAAGTCACATAAACAATTCTGTTTTGGAGTTTTAACATTTGTGCATGGAAACAGAACAAAAACAATGTATATTTTAAAAGCAGTGCAAGTACTCATGGCCTCATCAGAAGGCAAGTTTTTCTGACCTCATGTGGATATTCCTCAGTCTCTCAGTTATACCGGATAGGCAATAGCTACCTATGCTATAGTTCTAGAAAATCCTTGGAAGCAGAGAAGTCACATTTCTGAGGTACATTATCACATTTTTAATGTTTCTACAGACACATGAGAATGCACCCATTTGAACTTCAAACCAAAAACATAGGCAGGCTTCAAATGACAAAAACAATTGAATGGTGAGATAGCATAACTTGGCTGTGACATTATACGTTCCAGAAAGGGAAATGAATTGCACTTGACAACATATATAATGTGTGTTTAAATGTATTCATGTAAATTAAGAAATTGAAAGTCGTGAACTGAAATGTATTTATAAGTAGATACATAAAATGACCATATGCAAATCACATATATGCGGTATTGTTCCATGCATGATTATGATTTCCTAGTTAATCAACATTTTTATAGTTATGTCTCATTTATTTAATTTAAGTAAAATGCACGTATAGTTATAGATAAGGGGGGTATTGTACTGCCATTTGATGGAGTTTGTTTTGACCAATGACTTTGTGTTTCACCACTGCGCATATTAGTTGCTCAATGTTCACCAGTAGCACATGGTATGTTTTGTTCAGTTTAGCCGCCTATGGGCTTTGACATTGCATTAGTCATTACATTCTGTATTCTGCCTATTGGCTTTGACATGGCATTAGCCATTGCTTTCTGTATTCAGTTTAGCCGCCTATGGGCTTTGACATTGCATTAGTCATTACATTCTGTATTCTGCCTATTGGCTTTGACATGCTGTATCCAGTCTAGCCGCCTATTGGCTTTGACATTGCATTCCTATTGGCTTTGACATGATGTATTCAGTTTAGCTGCCTATTGACTTTGACATGCTATTAGATATTCTGCCTATTGGCTTTGACATGATATCATATATTACATTTTGTATTCAGCTCCACTGCCTATTGGCTTTGACATGATATTATATATTGCATTTTGTATTTAGCTTAACTACCTATTGGCTTTGACATGATATTATACATTGCATTTTATATTCAGCTCAGCTGCCTATTGGCTTTGACATGATATTATACATTGCATTTTATATTCAGCTCAGCTGCCTATGGGCTTTGACATGACACTAGACATTGCATTTGATACTTAGGTTAGCTGCCCATTGCCTTTAACGTGGAGTTAGACATTGCAGTTGAGAATCCAAGCTGTATTTTTCCAAGCTGTGTTTTTGCACAAGAGAACCAAGATGTTTTTCTCACAGTAGACTAGACATGATAAGAGAGAGTACATGGGTGTTGTTTTCTTCGCTTGAGCTTGGGAACAGGAGTAGTCTTGGAGACCTGGCCAGTCTCCAAAAGGCTTGCTCAGTTTCCCAGGTCTGAGAGGAGGGGGCACACCTTTGTAACGAATGTAACAGGCTGCAGAGAGTCAGATTCGAATCTGCCGGACCTCGTGCTGGAGCTTGGCGCAGGCTGCCAGCAATCCCGTGTGGGTAGATGAATCTCTCTTTCTCGCGGCTGACAGGGGTCATCAGCTTGCAGACCTTAGAAAGATGAAGCTGTAGATAGTTCCCACACGGTGAAGTATTTGTTTTGCTTTGCATTCAATATCTTATAAATATAACCTGCTGTGTATATGGCAAACTGATATATTTTGTTTGATTAACGCGGACTTGAAAGCTACTAATTCGTCATTCATAAATATTGTGGTTGGGGAAGAATTAACAACAATAAAAGTCTTCTTTGACCTCAGAAGTGCATTTCTGTTGTGTTATGTTAGTGCTTAGAAACTAGATAAGAGGAAAGCACTACAGGTATGAGAAAACAGGTTGCCAGGGACGAGAGTGTTAATGAGGAGTTGTGAAGGAGAACTCCCCTCCAGATTCCTGAAGACGAGAAGGGATCCAAGGTTGCCCTGACGACTGACGCGAGAGATGAAAGCCTTATTAAAAGGATACCATTCACAACAGTACACAGACTATGGAAAGTTACTGGCAGTGACATCAACTATTTGAGTTTGAGAGGATAAGTGTTTTAGCTAGTTATAGATTCAGAACCCATATATTGTTTGGCTAGAGTGAACCTTTTAGAAAGTTAGAGAGGTACCGACCTCTGTTTTCATTTGCTTGGCTGATGTGGTTTTATGCTATGCACTTCTCTCTTGCAGGAACTTCTACTGAGGTTTCTGTAGTGGTGACACTTTGTTTCAGTTCTATTATTTAGGCTAGAACATCTTAAGGTTTCCTATAGCTCATCATAGTAATTCGACATTTATAGGTTCAATGGTTAGGCAGGAGAATCAAAGCTTGAACTTGTAGCAGCAAGTATTTGCACTTATTTTCTATGTTGTGGCTACTGAAATTTTGGTGACTCTCAAGCTAGTGCATTTCAATTTAATTCGACTCTTTTACTCACCTTTGGTAATCTTGTACTTGTATAGCATGTTTTTGAAACTCATTTACATAAGTTTGACTTTTATATTTGTAATTTTTTGAGCTTTCATTCTGCCTTCGAGATTTAATGTGTGACCAAATGGGTTGCACTGAAATTTAAATTCAATGGTTACATGTGTTTCTCGTCAACCCTCAGAACTTAGAAAAAGATTCATCAGGCCCAAGAAATCAGTAATAGTGCCAGATGCCGGATCAGATGGTAGTGACATAGATGGTTCTCTTTCCGAAGTGAGGAGAACTGGAACCATGTTCTAGATTAGTTGGTCCCCAGAGTCCAATCCCTAGTTCCCATGCCTAGACCTTGGAGGATCAGCAAAGTTGCGGTGACTTGGAAGAGAGTAGTATTGGTGGCAGAGGTGTGAGTAATAATAGGGCTGTGAATTGTGGCAGTTCACGCTTAGCTTGCGGTGGTTCTGAGATCGGGTGGTATCTTGTGGAGCTGTTTTGTATGTTATGCTAGTGTGGTGATTTGTAAGAAAGTTGAAGAGAGTAAACGATCCCGGGATAGTATTAAATGATGCAAAAGACACCACACTAAATTGTCTGCGAAGTGGTTGTGTTCATTGTGAGATGTTGTTAATGGCACAGTTGAGATACGGTTTTCTCTTTTTGTGAACTTAATATGATTCGAATAATGGGTCTTAATGCACAGAGTGAATCTATACTGCTCCGGATGATAATTCTGCAGGTTGAGGTTTCATTCAAAGTGTTTGGAGTATTTCTTCTGTGACTGAAAACTGTTGATTCTCTAGTGGAGCAGATAAAGGTTATTACATTGTATTTGTCATGTGTGCAATGTTGAGAATAGAGTGTGTGTGCAGATTGTAAGGGAGGGGGAACTGCTATGAGGAGAGAGATTGACATCATAATTTGCAGCGCTGGTATAGGTTAGTTGGTGTGGTGCCACACTGCTATTGGTTGAAAACATCCTAAGGGGTCGCGTTGCGATTGGTGGTCATTTCAGAACAAGGGATTGTGGATACGGTGTTGTTTTGAATTGAAATGGAGTCTTGTGGTGATTGTTGACATTTAATTGGGAAAATCAAAATGTTTTACAGTAATGGGGGATTTGTTCAGAGGAGATGTTCATATTCCTAGCAGAGAGGGCGAAGAGGTGCCTTCCGATTAACGTAGGGCTTTATACATGTGTTTGACTTAGTCAATGGCAAAAGATCAAAGAAATGGAAGATCCATTGACATTTCCCCGATATAGCACATTCAATTTGAGAATTATTGAAAATCTGAGGAGGGTGTTGTACGAGATGAAATCACCTACTAGATCTGCACAATATGAAGCATTTAATGCTTGGGAACATGCTACTCATGCTAGATAAACAGAGAAATATCATTGTAGAGCACAAAAAGCTATAGGTACATAAAAGGATGCTAGATGGGACACTGAGCAGAAAAAATGCAGAAGCAACATGATTGAGGAAGTTAGGCTGTATCTAGCCTTACCTAGTGAAGCAGCTGAGGGAGAAAAGGAAAAAAAAACTAATAAACAAAAAGAACCAGATGACATGAGTGAAGTTAGTGACAGCGATTCTGGAGATAGTCTTTTGGATGTGTTGTTGTTAGAATGTCCACCTCCATATAATGAATTTAGGGAAGAAAGTGGAAATGGTGGTATTAGTGGGAATGGGAAGATCGTGACGGCTCAGCCCTGACAAATATGTCTTCTAGTCCTGCGGAAGCCACTTCTGCTAATGTACCTTATGAACCAAGGAGTGTTTGGTTGGAAGTGTGTGCCCCAGTTGACCCTACTGTGAGTATCTTTTATGCTCTCACTGTTCTACTTACTATTGGCCCAGTCGTTCCTATGTACAAATCTGAAGGTCCTGGACAGAACACTTATAGCTTAACTGCACCAAACACTGCTGGCAGACAGAGTGGAGTTCCAATTACGTCTTACTAGCGAATTTGTTCCTCTGGTTCCGACACATACAAGTACTCCATGTATAGCGAGTGTAGATTCGACTTTGAATATTTCTGGATTCACATCTAAAGGTACCTACCAGGACATGCCCACCACTAGAACCCCTATATGAAAACCGTCTTTTAATTGTGGGAATGGTGCACAGAGAAATGAGACCGTGTCTAAACTTTAATGAGGGTACCCCTTCCAGAGAAAGTGTGAATCTGGAAGTGAGTCAGGGAATTATTCAATCATTCCCCAGAGGTGAAATTGGTGGATGCGATTAAACTAAAATTGGAAATGGATGAAATGTCCAGTGGAAATCTTGATTTGGAATGATTGGAGACTTATCACGAGAACGAACTTGCATTTATGTGTAAGGATAACACCAAATGAGCAGTACTAGTTCATGATAAATTAGCAGAATTGGCTCAAAAACATTAAATGGATTTGAATAAAATGAAAGCTTTACAGAGAAGTTACCTACAGTGCTTTAATGAAAGGGACATTAGTGACATGAGAATCCCAGGAATGAAAACACAGATTAGAGAATAAATTCTAAATATTATGAAATGGAATGAAGTGGATAAGTGGGAAGCTAAATAGGTAAAAAAGAAAGAGGTAAAGAAACCTCCAGGAGGGACGCCCCCAGAAGCAGGAGAGGGGGATGTTACAACTTTTCCATTAAGAGAGGTGTCTGGTGGAGGTTATGTGTATGTACCATGCAGCAGAACTGATCTTGTATCATTTACTAATGATTTCCAAAAATTGAGAGAGAAACCAGTAAAGTGATGCAGGCAAGTCAAACGATTTGTGAAAATATCACTGGTGTTGTAGGTTGATTTGAATATGTTGCTTGATATTGTTTCTGTTTGTGATTTATGGCAGAATGTAAGGTAGCTGTTAAGTGGCCTGAGATAGAACCAATTAGAAATTCAGTAAAAAAAAAAAATACCCTCGCCAGTGGTGATGAAACAATATCAGCAGGTCATGACATTTTTAAAGGCAAAGGTGCCTCCTGAAGGTGTTGATTGAGTCATGATTGACGGTATGACTCAAGAGCCAAAGGAGTCAACATGGGAGAATTTGTGTTGATATTTGTGAGAGGATTGAGACTCGAGATTAGCATGATGATTCAGTAACATTTAATTTCTCGGCAGAATAAGCCAATTGATGAAATTCTGCGATATACCAAGTACTGCAATGATGGGATTGAGATGAAACAAGAAGTTGAAGGAGAAGCTGATGGTTGCTCAGATGAAGGCAGCTCAGAGAACCAGTCAGATACAGCCGGTTTTTGGGAATGTTGGAACAAAGCAAGGTGTACATCAAGCACCTAATCCAGTGCAGGGTAGAGTTTTAGGAGTCCCTAGTGATCCCAATGCAGGAGTGGATGTCAGTAGTTACAAAAGGTCAACCACGTGCCACAACTGCAATAAGCTGGGGCATTGGAAGCAGGAATGTCCTAGAAATCCAGTTAATCAGTTCCAAAATGCAGGATTTGTGCTTTCCATCAATAATAATCCTGCACAGATGCAAGGTATGTAGAGACCCAGGAGTCAAAACTTCAGTGTGCCCCGAGCTCCAGTGTTGCAAGTCCTACAACCTCCGATGCCACAGCAGATTGCTGTGAGGCCTCGAAAATATTTAAATTGGGGTTTGAGATTGAAGGTAAATGTGACTTAAGATAATAATCCTTTACAACAGTTTCCCTTGTTTGAACCACACAAGAGCCATGACTCCAGTCAGTCAGCCTGGGGTTACATGAGAGGGGAGAAAGACTGCAAGCTTGGCAAGCCTTGAGGGTAGATCAGAGTGGACCATTCATTGATAACGAGGTGGATGGCTGCCCCATGTCATTTTTGGTTGACAATGGTGCTACCTATTTTACTCTGAGACCTGTAGAAGTCCGAAACATAGCCCTCTTGGGAAAAACAGTCCAAGTTATAGGTGTGGAGAACATGCAGATGACAACTCAGGAAACTACCCCAGTTTCAGTGAAAACAGGGTCCTTTGAGAATAAACACAAGTTTATAATATGTGATTCCAGACCAGTGATCCTTTTAGGAAGAGATTTGCTTTCCAAATTGAACTGTTTCATCCTTTGTACGCCTGCAGGCATTGAGATACAGACGCATGACGAGGATGCTGCTTTTAAATTAACTAGAAATGGGTCACATTGTACTGTGCTGACTCTGCTGATGGATGATGATTTGAAGGAGACAGTTAAACATCAAGTGTGGGATTTTTTTGGGAAAGGACATTGAACTGATTAAAGGTGTTGAATTTGTCCAAATGTCTGTTTAACCAAATGTTGAATTCCCAAGAACAGATCAATACAGTCTGACCCCCGAGATGATTGCTGGGATAACTCCTGTAATCGAGCCAAAGATTTAGCAGGGAATATTGAAGGTAATAATGGGTAGTCCTTGTAATTCTCCCATTTTGGGCATTGAAAAACTGAGTGGTAAATATAGGATTGTGCAATATTGCCGTAAAATAAACAACATTGTTGTTCCATGTTGCCCTGTGGAACAGAATCCAGCTGTGATATTGTTTCAGATTCCTTGTGAGGCTGAGTGGTTCACTGTCATTGATTTGTGCCAAGCTTTCTTTTCAATACTGTTGAATAAGAGTAGCCAATTCCTCTTCGCATTTCAGTGCAGAAAACAGGTACTCTCATGGTACCTAGTCCTACCTGGGTGCATGGAGAGTCCTTCCATCTTCAACCAGATTCCTAAATAGAATCTGGAGTCTTTGGTCATGCCTTGTAATTCAGTTATAATACATATACTGACATCCTGATGATTGTGTTGAATAATCAGGAAGCTTGCAGACAGGTCACCATTGCATTTTTGATCCACTTGGCTGAGGATGGACATAAGGTACCCCCAGGAAAGTTGTAATTTTGTCAAAAAGATGTTCAGTATTTTGGACTCCACATTGAAAAAGGAGCGATAAAACTGTCACAAGACAGAATTTCAGCCATTTTGTGAATGAGTCTGCCACCCACAAAGAGAAAAGTCAGGATGTTACTGGGAGTGGTGGGCTACTGTCGCTAGTGGATACCCAACTTTTCGCTACTAGCCAAGCCCTTCTTCAGTGGTTGACATACAGGGATCTGTCTAATCCGGTACCATTGTCATGTTGCTTTCCTAGAGCTAAGAGAAAGTCTCTGTCATGCCCCAGCACTGGAAATGCCCGATTATAAGAAGTCATTTGCACTTTTCTGCAATGAGCGGGAGAGCTGTGCTCTCTGTGCTAACACAAACATATAGAAATGCCACGCTAGAACCTGTAGATTCTGTGCTGCTTGGTTGCCTTTAAGCAGTGGCGGTGGTCAGCAGAAATATAGAGATGCGGAGACATTGTTATGGGTCATCAGTTAAGTGTGTATGTTCCGCACTCTGTAGAGTTATTGTTGACAAGAACAAGAACACAGCACCTGACAAGCAGCCGTCTTACCAAATATGAACAAATCATATTGGCTGCTGAAAATGTGACTATCAAACACTGTGGAGTTTTTAATCCTTCAACTTTGTTGCCTGCACTACGTCAGGGAAGTGATGATCAGTTTGAAGTGGACCAAGATTGTCTTCATGTTACTGAACTATGCACCAAACCGAGACCAGACATACAAGATGAACCTTTACCTGAATATGAATTTGTTGTATATGTTGATGGTTCATGTTTACAAGACAGTGAAGAAAACCCAAGAATGGTTTATGCTGTCTGTACTTTTTTTGGAGTTGTTGAAGCCTCCTGGCTTCAATGAGTATCCTCTGCACAAGTGGTTGAATTGATTGTTCTTACTAGGGCATGCTGTGTCGCTGATCAATTGAAAGTGACAATCTTTACCAATAGTCAATACCGCTTTTGTGTCGTTCATGTCTTCAGACATTTACGGTCCCACAGGTTTTTTTTAGACGGTCTCTGATCTGGACCGGCGAACAAGTGAGAAACCTCCTTGATGCATTGCAATTGCCTGAACAAGTCACAGTAGTCAAGTGCCCTGCACACCTTTCCGGAGATGATCATGTGACCTTAGGTAATAGGCACAGAGACGAAGTTGTCAAGTATTGTGCCCACAATGCTTATTATTTTAACAGGGGAGTACAATAATGAAGAGATAGGTGAGATTACTACAACCTTTTGTTGACAACGGTTGATACATTGGAAGAGGTGAGGAGGCTTCAACAGGGAGTGTCTGAGGAGGAACAGCAGAGTTGTGTCAGACCAGGATGTTTTAAGAGAGATTATGACATTTTAGTTTCAATGGATGGATGACCTGTGCTGTCAAATTATTTATCTCCTAGGACCAGACAGTTCCACCGTCCAGCTCATGTTGGTAGGGGCGCTATAGTGAGATTGTTCAGTCAGACTTGGTTTAACCCTAAATTCAGATTGATGGAAGAAGTGTTGTGCCATAGGTGTATTGCGTGTCAACAGTACAATTTTGGTAAGAGAACTGTAGTCACACTAAGTCACATAGGAAGATCAGGAGGATACAGTTGGACTTCGAGATTCCTGTATGTAATGGGTTCAGATATGTTTTTATCATTATGTGCATCTTTTACCGCTGGGTTGAAGTATATCCAACTAGAAGGAACATTAGTCTCACCAAACATAACTGCTGTTAAGGGATCTCATACCTTGATTTGGCTTTCTGACTTCTTTAGAAGCAGATGCCGGGACTCAGTTTAATAGAGAAGTCCTGAAATTGTTGTCTGAAGCATTGTAAATGGAACAGAAATTGTATTGCAGCTATTGACCTGAGGCTTCAGATCTTGTGGAGCTGGCGGATGGCACTCTGATATTCAGACTTGCACAGGTATGTGCTTCAACATCTTTGAAAGGACCTGATGCTTTGCCTCTTGTGTTGATCGGTCTTCTGAGTTTACCTGATCGAAACACTGGATTGTCTCATAACGAGATCATTATGGGGAGAGCGATGAGATTGCCAGCAATTCCCGCAAATGCCCTTGTGAACATTGCAGATGCTATGGTTCTTGATTATTGCAAAGGACTTGGCTGACATGGCCATTCTGTGTCTCATCAGGTTGGAGCAGTTACGGTCCCTCAAGACCAGTGCCATGGCATCAAGAACAGTGCCATGACCTCAGTCCCGGCAACTGGGTCCTGGTGAAGAAACACGTAAGGAAGACGTATTTGGAACCTCCCTGGAGGGGCAGTAGCAAGTCATTTTGTCAACTGGATTCATGCTTCCCACACTCGCAGAGTTGAATGTCCCATTGAAACTACAGCACCTGTTGCAGAAGAACCAGTGGTGACAGAAAGGCGACAGTAGCAGGTTAGTCGAGCTGTTGGAGACCAAACAGAGCCTGAAACAGCACTTGAATGGTATGAGGGGGGTCTTGAAGAGACCATGAATAAAGCTGAAGCAGAAAGAACCAAATCTTGTCCTGTGGTGGTGAACGAGTCAAACTCAGAATCAGACTCTGATGAAGGACCTAGTGCTGGAAAAAGGCAAGTGGAAGCTGGAGACCAATGGCCCAGAGAGAAAAAGTGAACTTGCGTAAAGAGCGTGTGCCACAGACAATTTCAGAAGAGACTGAGAACTCTGACCCAAGCGAAAGTGAGGATAAGAGTGTGGCAGTAAGAAAATTAAAGAGCACAAGAGTGCCTAGTTGGTGGTACCCTTCATCTGAATGGGCCTATTTTGCAGATGACACTGATAAAGAGTGCTGGTAATATTGGAGTCACCATACAAGTGTGGCTGAACCTCCATGAACTGAATGTAGTGGTTGAACTGTACTTTGAATTTTCATTTCCATGGATAAGTTTGATCTGTGTAATTATTATTAGAGACATTTATGTTGACGGGGATAGGAAATTGAGAAGAGTACCAAGGTGCAAGTAGAAGAAGTGAAAGGGTTGTCTTTCAGAAGAACACGGAGTAGGGCTAGCGAAGTCTCATGAAGAGTTGTAGATATGTTATTGGTGAACATTTGAACATTGTTTGCATCGGTGACATTAATGAAGAAATATTCTGCTGCTGGTGCATTTTAACTGATTGTGGATCTGATTTTGGAGAGGTAATGGAGCCAATTCAGAGAAGTACATGTAGGTACATAGTAGCCCCCTGTAGTTTTAGTGGTGTTGCTAATAGCAGCATTTTTTCCTACACCAAAATCAATACTATTCTAGAGTAAGTCTTCCAGCTTTCACCTCAGGCACATACTTAAGTAAAGACAATATACACATGTGGAAAGAATTTAAATGAGAGATACAATGAGCAGAAGATCTTTCTATGTATACCTGATGTGAAGATATTGTTATACTGCAATATCAGATCTCAATGATTCTATGAGAAATCTAATCACATTTATTTACTATATATATGTCTCTAGAAAATCTCTTCTTTCCCTGGGCAGTGTTAAACATAACATAGACTTTACATATCAAAGTATCAATCCGATTTTTTTTAGAATATTCAATAGTTTGTGTTTATTTTTTTGTAGTATTTTTACTCAAATGTAGTTCCCCTCTAAAAACAATAATTCATTCTTAAATTCTATTTATAAAAATATTTTTTTTCTCTAACACAATTGCATTCATTAACACAATTATTTTTCATTAGGAGTCATTCCATCAACAATCAGTTTTTGTGGAGGTTTGTGCTGAAGTGCAGACAGCTAAATCTAATTTTATAGTTAAAACGGCACCTTCAAAAGTGAGGATTATGTGATGTTCACATTGATCGAATGCCTTTGAAATGTAAAAAATATTATTGAGGTCATTTTTGAAACCTCATATTTTTTTGTTTATGTAAGGTGTGTATGATTTTATCCAATGACCCATTTGTAATTGGCATAAAATCCAAATAACAAATATGTCTGGTGAGTTTGCAATCTTTACCTGTGAGCCTGTTCCAAATATATTTTTAACTGAATTATTCGAAGTCATCAAAATTCATAAGCAATTAAGTGCACTAATTACGTGAACAATACACTTACCTACATTTACACAAGTGTTCAGTCTCACGTAAAATTCACGTTTCATTCTAAGTATCTGTTGTAATGGGAGTATCACTCAGTTGGCTAAGTAAGCATCTATTATTCAACCCTGAGATTCCCCAAATGATGAATGTGTCATTTATAATTACGTATTGTTACCTTATGGGAAATCATTCTTTCTCAGTAAACTTCTCTTTTCTACTTCAATGTGAAGTTATCCAAGTTGTAATTAAGAGTAGAAGGCCACTGAAATAAAGTTATGCACTTGTAAATTTCCTTTTTGTTTATAAGACATGGTTGTCAAGGAAATGTACAAAAATCTGTCAGCAAATCGTAGCAGAGCTGAACAGTCATGTTCTTTGTTATCTTTCTAAGGTTGGAAGTGCCAGTGTAGGGAGAAGGTATCAGTATATAGCCCCACACTGTTGGGCTCTGTCTTGAAAGATATAATTGAAGTACTAGTGTTCTTTAAGAGGTGTTGGTTAATATATGTTAATATATGTAATTCGCTGTATCTCAATATCAACATAGTACATTGAAGACTGTATGGACAGATCTGTTACATTTAGGCACATCTATTTATGTGGCTGTTCCAGTCCTTTTCAGCATTCAATTTTATTTCAGAATATTGTACATAAATATATCACCCGACTTAACACAGTGTCCTGAATACAGTTTACAAATTATAACAAACATTCCATTAGAACAGTATTTAGGACATAATATATTTTTCAGGGGATATTTAGGCCCTCATTATAACCCTGGCGTGGGTGACCGCCAGGGTTATTGTGGCGGTAGTACCGCCAACAGGCTGGCGGTACTGCCAGCCTTATCAATACCGCCGGGACCGGCGGTATACCGCCATGGTGGTCCCGGCTGTCGCAATCCACCAGGGCAGCGCTGCAAGCAGTGCTGCCCTGGGGATTTCGACTCCTCTTACCACCAGCCTGTCCATGGCGGTAGACACTGCCATGGAAAGGCTGGCGGTAAGGGGACTCGGGGTGCTCCTGGGGGCCCATGCACTGCCCATGCACTTGGCATGGGCAGTGCAGGGGCCCCCAGGCACAGCCCCATCGCGCATTTCACTGCCCGAATTTCGAGCCGGCTGCAATGTTGATGTGACTTTTCCACTGGGCCAGCGGAGAAGTCCAAATAGGGAGCCAGATATACCACTAGCACTTGCGGTATACTGGCGCCCGCAGCCTCGGCGGTCTTTGCAAAAAACCGCCGAGGTTGTAATGAGGCCCTTAGTCTGCAATATTCTGCTACCATACACAGCATTTGTTTGTTTTGGAGTTGTGACAGACAAATTAAGCTTATGATGTTATTAACTATGGCAGTGAGGGCTACCATGACATTTTAGACATGCCAAAATTTACCTCAATCCAAGTTCCCACATTTTACTGGATCAGCAAAGGTGTTAAGCCTCGATTACATGAAGCAATATGTCCCCACATTGAAGCACAGCCCAAAGCATAAACATTCAGAAAATACAAGTTTAATCAAAATGAGTCCACTCAATAAGTGAGTTCTGGATATATGGAAAAGTTAAAGGGTTTCATTACAGAATTAAAAAATAAAGCGCTATGGAATCAATGCCCTGATGGCTCTCAACACAGAGTTATACAGAGAATATAAAAGAAGTTAATGTAATCTCCAAGTGGGCAGCAAAATCAGGAAAGCCATGGCTAGCATCCTTGGTAGAACAAGAAAGTCTTCTGCCTCATCCCCAAAATCTAGGGTTTTTTACATTGTTTTTGCATATGAAATTATAGGATCTGCAGACTGAATGTTATGTGAGCAAATGTAACATTTATTCAGCAAATCAGAGCGCATTAAAAAGAAATGTCATAGTGCCTTGACATCAAGGCACTATGCCACTACATGAATAATTATACAGCACCCTCTAAGCTAATGTCACTGGAGGTTCTAGAACAATACAAGATACAGTAACAATAACAGGATATATGAATGAATAGCATCAGTGAACCAATGGAAGTACCTTGAAAATGTTTCGAGCTGTGACTGATCGCTCAGCGAGAGCAGAATAACAATATCAGGGAAAATAAACCATTACATCTCAGCTTGACTGTGTGCTGTAGAGTTTGTGAGGAGAGAAGTGGGCAGAGGGATAGTGAAACATGAGTGACAAGGGTGACTTCCATCTTGAAAAAGATGGTGTTTAAGTCTAAACTTAGACCTAACTGACATAAGTCAGAAAAACACACTTCTACACATCATAGAAAATGTGTTTCAAAATCAACAATACTATTTTAGTGTATGAATGTGAAATTGATTGTGAAAATTCATTCTTCTCACTGTAAATGATACACAAAACATTACAAAAATTGACTCTCATATTTTTTCTATAAATTATTTAATTGTTTTCATAAACTTAAGTTTTCAGTTGTGAATTCAGCAAATTGCCTTGTATACCAAAATTTGGTGATAAGGTGGACCTGGATAAACTCTTAATATGCAAGGAACTATCTGGACATCAAACGGAACACAAAATGGCCGTATTTTAAATTAGTTTTTTTGTGAATGAGGTACTGTTTCTCTCCTTGTGGATGTGTTCAAGTGAGTCAGTCATACAATTGCAATCAGGCAGTAGTGCAAATTCTCATAAAGAAGCAGAAGGTGGCTTGTGATATAGGACTATCTTCATTCTGGGTCGGGCTGGTCTCAGATACAAGAGAACAGAATGAGATTGGAGACAGGATGTGTAGCAGCAAGTCTGAAATTACTTTTGTAGGTATTGAATACATTTTCTCTGGTAGGAGCTTTTTTTCAGACTTTCACTCATCTTGCATGGTTTTCTTACATTTGCCATCATAATCATGACTATGGGTCAGGCTGCTTTAATGATGCATGGGAAAGGGATAGCTAATATGGCCATGGTGTTGGGAAGGAATTTCCAATTTGAACACTCAAATCTACACTCCTTGGTGACACTCCCTTTGTGTCTGACATACCATTACTTATTAGCAGCTTCTTTTCAGTGGAAGACCCTCACTCGCTGTCAAGGGACATGTACAAAATCTATTCTCTTTTCAACAATGGAGCACGCTCGCCATTTGAATTTAGCCTAAGTTGATCTGATCAATTTTCAGACCACGAGCTCATGCCTTTGAGTCTATGGGTTCCAATTACATGTCCCTTCCTCTATATCTCAGTTGCGCTTTCAAGAAAAAGTAGAGGCTGCGAGAGGGCTTAGAATGCTGCCTTCCGTTCCAAAATGTTCATAAATATTTATTGATGTAGACTCTTGCTGAGGTCAGAAAGATACTTGGGGGTCTACGCGACTCCATGTCTGTCGCCGCTGGTGTCGACTTGTTGGGAACGACTCCATCACAACGCCGTGTTAACACCTCATTGAAGCATTTTGTGTTTCTAAGTGCTATTTTTGAGTTTAATCTTTAAAAATTCATAACTTGACTTGTATATGTTGGATTGTTGTCGTTTTGGTCTTGTTTTGTTAAGATAAGTATTTCCTATTTTACTAAACGGGTGTCGTGTCATTTTGTAGTGTCTTCATTAAGTTACTGTGTGTGTTGGTACAAATACTTTACACCTAGCACTCTGATGTTAAGCCTACTGCTCTGCCAAGCTACCAAGGGGTAAAGCAGGGGTTAGCTGAGGGTGATTCTCAGAGCACCGACAAGCACAGGTTTTCATAGATTGGGGCTTTCCTCTCCTGAAGTTGTACTTCAGTTGCCTGGATCACACTAGGGCGAGTGCTACTTCTATTGCTCAGAAGTGGTGTACAAGATTAGATTCACTTCCTTGGTCGGCGTGAAGATTGTAATATAACTTCACGGTACCACATGTGCAATTTCCGATCCATTTATTATGAGACGTTCACAGGCCTTGGACAAGAACATCGGCATGTAGGACCTCATGGAAGTCTAACACGTCAGAATCAGACAGATGAAATGTCAGTGTGGTTTCAGCATTTCCAACTCATCTTTCACCGGGCATTTCCAGCTAAGACTGCACAACAAAACCTTGTTTCACTCCATTTCTTGTATAATTAGTCAACCATGTGCTATTCTAACATAGACAAAGGTCCCACATTATATAAATGTGAATCAACAATTGGGCACACCATGTTTCAAAAGCACACAATTTTGACTGTTTCCGATAGGGTTGATAATCAAAGATTTAGGCAATTTGTCCATTTAACGCGAATGTTGGCATTGTTCAAATTAATTTTTGATCATAATATCAAGTCCTGCTGTGTGGTCCACAATATTACAGTGTGATGGCTACACCTTTTGATCTCAACCCGGACGTGCGCCCCATTTCTAGTCCCTGACTGATAGTAGGGGAGATGAACCAGGGGATGCATGTTTAAATCCAAGAGGATGACTTATATTTCAACTCAGTCCCCACTCTAGTCATTGATGCTAACATTACTAGAAGTAGTTGTATGGGAAATCTATATATTGGGTGAATAGCCCAACTCTATGTAGTCTTCAGTCACATCCATGCTCGAGTCACCATCATCAAGCTCACATAAGACATTGTAACATTTGTTTAATCACAATTATATCATTTAAAAAATACATTCAGGGAATGGCTCTTAGGTGGGGTTGCTAGATGCTGGAAACTTGAAAGGTATTGGTCACTTCATGTACCATAATAAGGTAAATTATTTCCTTGTTTATGTGTAACACAGCCTTCATTATGAACTCGTATTTAGTCCATGTGGAACTCGCAGACTTTGTTCATGTCTTCTAACACATTGACCTTGATAGCGCGTCAGAACCTTGATAAGTAAACTTACAAGGAGACACACCTAGGTCGATGGACCTTTGGACCACGTTCGGGGACTTACCAGCACGAGATGTCTTTGTGGCATCACAGATCAATACATCAACAACTAAATCAATATTCACAATAACTAATCATTAGGCTAATCAATAATGTTTAACAAGAATCAATAAAGCGAACTCATCATGACCTTTCCGTCATGAATAACCACACCAATTTAGTTAAGAGTTAGGATATTTATTTCCCTATTAGTTACAATCTAGTATCATCTCCGTTAATCTCATTAGCAATCAATTTCATTAGTAACTCCTCAGATTTGTAATTAGAACACAATTGATCAATAAATAGAGAATATTCATTCAACATTAACACATCATTAATAAGAAGCAGCTTAGCAAAGTCTCAGTAGTGCAGGATTCAACAAAGCAAGAACTCAGTCATTTGTCCATTTGCGTCAGATACTAGTGAACCTTAACTAACCTCGAATTAGCATCAGCATGTTGGGCTTCATGCAAAACAATTTAGCAAACACAAATTTAGAAAACATCTAACTATGGCCTCTATCAAAAGAGCAGTTGGTACTTATAGAGAAAAGGCAAACAGACATTACAATTTCATCAGATAGTTACCCATCCAACGAATCAGCAAACAGCGTCAGTCTTCGTCCTCAGGACATCAGTCGATTCACCATCAGCAGGGATAGGATAGGGCAAAGTCTCAGTATGGCATAGCTAAGGAATAGGACTCTTCCCTCATATGGAGGAGAAGTAAGTATCGGGTAAGAATTTGAATAGAGGATGGTGTAAAGTATCAGGAAGAATAAGCAGCAAAGTCTCAAAAGGAGTAATGACAAAGTATAGCTTGGAGTGGAATGTCCGATAATGGCTGATTCCTCCTCGGGTCATGCGGTTAAATCAAAACTGTCGAACTAGCCCTTAATTCCCCGGATAATATTTGGTGCATCATTATCTCTGTCCAATAATTCTCCACGCACTTGACTAGAATTTTCCACAAAACACAGTTCTCATGTCGTTGATTGGCCCACGTTATTGACGTCTTCATCGGTTGGAATGTCAGGTAGGAAAAGTTACACTTTACGCTCCAGTCAGTAGTTCCATTGTTTTCTCCTACTCCAGGCAGCCTTGCACCTGTTATGAATTACACTGTTGCATTCAGCAAGAATGTCTCCTTGAGCAAGTCGGGTCCCATGAGAAAGAATTTACTACGGTTACACACATCTAACTTCTAGAAAAGTACAGCATTGTGTCCTTCAGGAAGATAGCACATTGCACGTTAGGAAAAGCACAGTTTAATATGAGACCAGGCAGCTAGGCCCAGACCCTCGCTAAACTAAGGCCTAGTAATTTAGTTAACAAACCCCTAATACATGACTCTAATTATGTTATGCTAATACAAATTCAAAACATTAGTACATAATTAATTAATTACGAATATGTTTCATTAGTCTTCGTATACATTGGTAGCCACTCCCTGTGGGCACATTTCAAATGCGTGCATTATTTTCTACATTAACACATTTTCTATGCAGTTTCATTACACAATATATTGCAAGCTTTTCATGTTAATATTGATTTTAAAAGACACACTCCAACAACCTATTATTCTTTTAACACGGAGACTGGTGTTTACTTTTCCAACTGCAAAATTAGCGGATTTTTTAAATTGAACTTGTGTTCAGGGAGTGTGAACTAAAGGCTGTAGCATGCCTGTTTTGGACAAATAGTTCAAAATACTAGCAATCAGGAAAGCACAAATAAGGCACATTTTTTGCAATTCTGAAGTGTGAGGGAAACAATGATTTTAATAGGATCGAAAAACAAATCAAGGCACTTGGTGATGCGCAAATGGTAAACGTTTGCTGAAACGCCACACCTTACCCATCATTACTTGTATTAGTAAATCTGCATGTCTGTGTATAGATTTTGTGGTGAATTGAATTGAAAATGTGCTGACTGCAAATGACAATGCACTACCAAAGCATGATTTAGTAGTAGATTTGTGAGAGTGTTCTCCAAAATTTCCCGGTACACTGCTCACTACTTCACACATGACATCACAAGTTGCATCATTGACAACATCACGTTACATTACATATGATGTGATCATTAGTGTCATTAGCACTAGATCTGTGGCATAGACTTAAAAGTTGTTGTCTAAAAGAGACATTTTTACAAAGATAGATTAGAAAAAGGTTTCAAAAACACTAACAGTTAAGTGCTTTCCCCGTGCTTTTAAGCTGGTAGTGAAAGGACAATCAACAGAAATGGCCACATATGGATACCTATTCCAGAGTCCTTGCATGATGCGGCTTGCAGCAGTCAACTGCTCAGTATTTTGCCTAACCGTCCTCATTCCCGGTCCTTGCCACCCATTTTGACAGTAGCTCACTAGAGCAATGCAGCAGCTAACTTACCATGCCACTGTGGTGATTCTGAAAGTGATCCTGCTTTCTGGTGTCAGTCAGTGTCTTTGTGCCTTGTCTTTGCATCCACAGCTGTAGAATCCCTGACGCTACAGTAGTTCCTGGTCAAAAAGACACTACAGGAAGTCAGGGGCACCAGAATGTAAGGTAAAATAGCCGACAGCAGTGGGTGAGGACGGATTATGTTCTATAGTGGAATGTATTTCTCAATGTTTCTCTGTATTTTATGAGCCGTGAGTGTGCACAAAAAGCACAGCAGATGGGCAGGGGGCATGGGCTGTATGAGAGCCCTGCAGTTGATAGAGATTTAAAGATGGAGTGAGATCTTGGTCTAGCAGTGCCTGTTTTCCCTCTAGTTACACCTCTGCCCTTCTTTTCTTTTTCTGATGTAGTATTTTTCTGGTTGTAACATATGTGCTAGAATATTTTCTGTATTCCGATTTTTGAATATAGGTTTATGTAGATGACAATGTGTGAGGTTTATTGTTGAGGTTGTTCATGCAGTAGAAGGCACTAAATAAAGCTCCTTTTTTAGGTCGAGGGCGCAAGCTCTTCCAACCTGTTGTCATCTATCGTGCAGTTTAATCACTCCCATCTCATGCCCATCACTTTCATTCGTTCATGGGCTGGCCTTTCAAATTCCCTTGATTTAATTTGTCAAAGGCATGCATACGTCATGCCCTTTCCAGTGTTTAGCCCGCCTTCAGAGCACCGGCCAAGTACTGTGTTGTCATGCTTCACATGGGTATCTGTTGACTTGGGGTACTATTTTTGTTTTCTGTTCCTGCTGCACACTTAACTTGTATCTACACGGGTGCCACGCGTCATGTTTCAGCACGCCGCAAAATGCATTGTTTGTTTTTTTGTTCAGTTTGTGGGTTTAAACTATGCAAGGTTATGTCGTCATTGCCGCCTTCACACAAGCGCCACCATTCTTCTTCAAGTCCAGCAGCTCCACAGGTCAGAAGCCATTTTCCTGATTTCCCTGGGCCTGTGAAAGCTGCTTTTCACATGTGCATGTGCACTGCAGTGATCCGCACGACTCTCTGCCACAAAATACTTTGCTCTTTTTCAGCTGTATGCTGGTTTTTCTTCTGATCTTCCTCGCATGATTCGTGGTAAGAAACCATCTGGTGCATCAAGCTGAGGTGTTTTAACGGACTGCGTGGCCCCTAGCTTCTCGTTGGATGCTTGCATTCTTGTCTTCTGTGCCTTGGCCGTGTGGCTGCTCTCCCTTCATCATGTAAATGTGATTTAAGTGCATTCTGCTTTCAGCCGAGCTCCTAATACATCCTGGCACAGGCCTCCATTCAGGTGCATCAAAGCATGACCGGATTAGGGCAGGATGACCCAAGGCCATCGAGGAGATGTATTATTCCCTGCGGGGATCTGTTGTGTGTGTCTGGCACTTCAAGGTATCTTTTCCATGGATAACAAATTTCCAATACAACATGGACTGTTATCCATATCTTAAACCACTTACCTTTGGGCTACGTTAACCTTCCATTCTGTTTTACCACCATGGAATGCACGGCTACTGCTCTTATGTTTGACATTTCAGTTTGAAACACTAAGAAATAAAATAATAATAAAATAAAATGAGGAGATGAAGGGTCATTGCACAAATATTAGGGTGTGTTTTTTTTCGTTTTCTAGGTTATTTCTATATATAGCCCATGATCACATTCCTCATTTTTAAGTAAATGTATATGTGTTTATAGTCATTTGCAATGCTGTTAGTAAATTCTGATGACACTTAAATCATACAGCGTTAGGTAGGTACGGAATCATACCCATGATGGGTACAAAGGCTTCAAGGCCCTAAAACTGGGCTCCTGAACTTTAACCAAATTTCTGAAGCAAAATTTCAACCCTATCTGTTTATACTTTGTATCATAAATTCATACAATGCACAAATTCCAATGAATATCAAGGTAACATTCTGCATCAAGGAAAAGAATAAAGGAAAAGCCTCTTTAACCCCTCGGGTGCCTGGTACGAGCTGGTCTCATCCTCGGTTGCCGTGTGCCGAGGATGAGACCAGCTCATCCTGCATCTGGCCCACAGGAGGAGAGCTAGCGCTCACCCATGGGCCTCCAACCCATACCCCCTGTTAGGGATGGAAGGGGAATTGCTTCCCCTTCTACTCCTGACCTCCCTGCCCCCACACCCCCGCTCAGTGACCTCTGATGACGTCAGCGTGCAATAGTGCACAGACTTCATCAGAGTTTGCCTCCCATCGCGCTCGATCGGAAGAGAAATGCAGAGCATTTCTCTTCCGATCGGAGGGGTGGGGCAAGCGGAGGCATGAAAGGAAAGGCCTTTCCTTTCCTTTCATGTCTCTTTAAGCATTTCTGCAGCCTGATTGTAAAGCAATCAGTCTGCAGAAGTGCCCACTAAACCCAGGGATGTTATTTTTTTTTATATTGGCTTGAGGGGAGCGACCCCTTCAGCAAGGGTCACTCCCCAGGGGGACAATTATTTTAAGGCCTATTGTAATTAGGCCCATCTGCCCTCCCGGGGGGGGGCAGAAACCTCTAGACGCCAGGGATTATTTACTTTTTTTTTTCACAGGAGGGGAGTGACCCCTTAGGCAAAGGTCGCTCCCCTGGGGGGCAATATATTTTTAGGCCATTTCTATCCTCCTTGGGGGCAGAGCCTATTTTTATTGGGCCAATCTGTCCCCAAGAGGGCAGAAACCACTAGACACCAGGGATTTTTTTTCTGGTTAGTTACAGGCAAGGGGAGCGACCCCTTACGCACGGGTCACTCCCTGTGGGGCAAATTTATTTTAGGCCATTTCTGCACCCCTTGGGGGCAGATCAGCCTATTTTTATTAGGTCAATCTGCCCCCAAAGAAGGCAGAAACCACTAGGCACCAAGGATTAAATTTTTTTTTTTTTTTTTACAGATGGGGGGCGACACCTTAGGCAAGGGTTGCTCTCCTGGGGTGCAATTTTATATTAGGCCATTTCTGCCCCCCTTGGGGCAGATCAGCCTATTTTAATTAGGCCAATCTGCCCCCAAGGGGGGGGCAGGAACCACCAGACCCCAGGGATTTCTTTTGTGCCAATTTCACGCATGGGGAGCATCACCTTAGGCAAGGGTCGCTCCCCTGGGGGCAAATTTATTTTAGACCATTTCTCACCCCCTTGAGGGCAGATCAGCCTATTTTAATTAGGCCGATTTGCCCCCAATGGGGGCAGAAATCACTAGGCACCAGGGATTTTTTTTTCATTTTTTTTTTACAGATGGGGAGTGACCCCTTATACAAGGGTCGCTCCCCTGGGAAACAAATTTATTTTAGGCCATTTCGGCCCCCCTTGGAGGAAGATCGGCCCATTTCTATTCGGCCAATCTGCCCCCGGCAGGGGGGCAGAAATGACTTAGGCACCAGGGATTGGTGTGTGCTTTGTTTGGGGTGGCAGCCCCTTAGCCAAGGGTCGCTCCCTATGGGGGCTCATTACTGTTGGCCTTTTCTGCCCCCCTCCGATGAAGATCGGCCTATTTTTGTAAGGACCATCTGCCCCCAAAGCCCAGCAGAGACCAAGGAAGATTTTTTTTCAAAAAAGAGTAAATAAATAAATGGGGACAATGTTGTTCTGCTCACTGGTGGGCAGGTGAGGCAATTGCCCCTAATCCATTCCCCGGGGGGGCAGAAAGCCTACTAGATGCCAGGGAATTAAAAAAAAAAAACAGTTGGGTGGTTGCTACCAACCAGTATGGGCACGGTAATGCCCCCACCCCAACTGAAGGGGGTAACAGTCTTTCAGCTCTCTCCCGCACACTAAAACATCTAATCCCATGGCAAACAAGAGGACATTTGATTATTTTGGGCTTTGGTTTTACATATGGGCCATGAGAACTTGTCTAACTCTCAAAATCGTCCCACTTGGAATGGTGAGGGCTGCACTTTCTGGACTTTGGGCACTGCCATGTAGTAAAATCTACGAGACCTAGATACATCTGAAAACTAAACATCTGGGTGAGTCCAGGGTGGTGTGCTTCATATGCACCCGCACCATCTTCCTACCCACAATGCCCTGCAAACCTCCAACTTTGCTTGAAATCACACATTTTCACCACATTTTGGTGTTCTAACCTTGCAGAATCTGCAGGAATTTCACAATTTGCACAAAATTCCTACCATCCAGCATTGTCGCATCTGTACCGATAAAACTTCTGCCCCACTTGTCAGCCTAAAATCGTTTTTTTTCAAACTGCCCTTTTGGACCTGCTTTGGTTCCCCCTCAATTTGGACATGTTTTTTGCTCTTCCCTGTCGCAGGCACTTGGCCCACCTACACAAGTGAGGTATCATTTTTATTGGGAGACTGAGGGGAACATTGGGTGGTAGGAAATTTGTCCTGGTGCGGAGATCCCACACAGAAAAGTGGGAAAAAATGTGATTTTGTTGCTAAATTTGAGGTTTGCGGAGTATTCTGGGTAAACAAAATCACTGGGGATCCAAGCAAGTCACATCTCCCTGGACTACCTTGGGTGTCTAGTTTTCAGAAATGTCCGGGTTGGGTAGGTTTCCCTAGATGGCTGCTGAGCCCAGGACCAAAAACGCAGGTGCCCCACCCACCACCCACAAAAACAGGTAGTTTTGTGTTTGATCATTTTGATGTGTCCACGTAGTGTTTTGGGGCATTTCCTGTCGCGGGTACTGGCCGAATCACACAACTGGGGTACTATTTTTATTGAGAGATCTGGGGGAATGCTGGATAGAAGTAAGTTTGTCCCACCCCTCTGATTCCAGAACTTTGCAGGAAAAATTGTGAAATGTGAGGAAAAACTGTTTTTTTGCCACAGTTTGAGGTTTGCCAAGGATTCTGGGTAACAGAACCTTGTGAGAGCACCATAGGTTACCCCATCCTGGGTTCCCCTAGGTGTCTAGTTTTCAGTAATGCCCAGGTTTGCTAGGTTTTCCTAGGTGCCGGATGAGCTAGAGGCCAAAATCCACAACTAGGCACTTTGCAAAAAACAGGTCAGTTTTCTTCAGGAAAATGTGATGTGTCCACGTTGTGTTTTGGGGCATTTCCCGTCACGGGCACTAGGCCTACCCACACAAGTGAGGTACAGTTTTTATCGAGAGACTTGGGGGAATGCTGGATGGAAGGACATTTGTGGCACCTCTCAGATTCCAGAACTTTCTATCACCGAAATATGAGGAAAAGTGTTTTTTTTGGCCACATTTTGAGGTTTGCAAAGGATTCGGGGTAACAGAACCTGGTGAGAGCACCACAGGTTACCCCATCCTGGGTTCCCCTAGGTGTCTTGTTTTAAAAAATGCACAGGCTTGGTAGGTTTTCCTAGGTGCCGCCTGAGCTAGAGTCTAAAATCCACAGGTAGTCACTTTCCAAAAAACACGGCATTTGTCAATATAAAAATGTGATGTGTCCATGTTGGGTTTTGGGGCGTTTCCTGTCGCGGGCACTAGGCCTATTTACACAAGTGAGGTACCATTTTTATCTGGAGACTTGGGGGAATGCTGCGTGAAAGAAAATGTGTGGCTCCTCTCAGATTCCAGAACTTTCTATCACCGAAATATGTGGAAAAAGTGTTTTTTTGCCAAATTTTGAGGTTTGCAAATGATTCTGGGTGCCAGAACCTAGTGAGAGCCCCACAAGTCCCCCAATTCTGAATTGCCCTCGACTCTAGTTTAAAAAAATGTGTAGGTTTGGTAGGTTTCCCTATGTGCCGGCTGAGCTAGAGGCCAAAATCCACAGCTAGGCACTTTGCAAAAAAAAGAGGTCAGTTTTCTTTGGGAAAATGTGATGTGTCCACATTGTGGTTTGGGGGCATTTCCTGTTGCGGGCACTAGGCCTACCCACACAAGTGAGGTACCATTGTTATCTGGAAACTTGGGGGAATGCTGGGTGGAAAGAAATTTGTGGCTCCTCTCAGATTTCTGAACTTTCTATCACCGAAATGTGAAGAAAATGTGTTTTGTTTGCCACATTTTGAGGTTTGCAAGGGATTCTGGGTAACAGAACCTGGTGAAAGCCCCACAAGTCACCCCATCCTTGATTCCCATAGGTGTCCAGTTTTGAAAAATGCACAGGTTATGTTGATTTCCCTAGATACTGGATGAGCTAGAGGCCAAAACCCACAGCTAGCCACTTTACGAAAAACATGTCAGATTGCAATGTAAAAATGTGATGTGTCCATGTTGCATTTCCTGTTGCTGGCTTTAGGCCTACCACACAAGAGGGGTACCATTTTTATCGGGAGACTTAGGGGAACACAGAATAGCAGAACAAGTGTTCTTGCCCCTTGTCCTTCTCTGCATGTTTACCTTCCAAAGGTAAGACAGTGTGTAAAAATGACGTCTATTTGAGAAATGCCCTGTAATTCACATGCTAGTATGGGGACCCCGGAATTCAGAAATGTGCACATAACACTGCTTCTCAACACCTTATCCTGTGCTTATTTTGAAAATGCAAAGGTTTCCCTGATACCTATTTTTCACTCTTTATATTTCACCAAATGAATTGCTGTATACCTGGTATACAATGAAAACCCATTGCAAGGTGCAGCTCCTTTATTGGCTCTGGGTAACTAGGGTTATTGGTGAACCTACAAGCCCTATATATCCCCGCAACCGGAAGAGTCCAGTACATATAACTGTATATTGCTTTTGAAAATCTGCCATCACAGGAAAAAGTATAGAGTAAAACGTGGAGAAAAATTGCAGTTTTTTTACCTCCATTTCAATTTTTTTTATTTCAGCTGTTATTTTCTGTAGGAAAACCTTGTAGGATCTGCACAAATGACCCCTTGCTGAATTCAAAAATTTGTCTACTTTGTTGAAATGTTCAGCTTTTTGGGATCCAGCATTGGTTTCACACCCATTTCTGTCACTAACTGGAAGGAGGCTAAAAGTACAAAAATAGTAAAAATGGGGTATGTCCTAGTAAAATGCCAAAATTGTGTTGAAAAATTTGATTTTCTGATTCAAGTCTGCCTGTTGCTGAAAACTGGGACGATGGTGATGTTAGCACTGCTAACTCTTTGTTGATGTCATTTTCAGGGAAAAAAAACACAAGCTTTCCTTTGTAGCCCTTTTTCCCATTTTCGTTTTAATGAAATGTTTTGCTGTATTTTGGCTAATTTCTTGGTCTCCTCCAGGGCAACCCACAAACTCTGGGTACCTCTAGAATCCCTAGGATGTTGGAAGAAAAGGATGCAAATTTGGCGTGGGTTGCTTACGTGGACAAAAAGTTATGAGGGCCTAAGAGCGAACTGCCCCAAATAGCCAAAAAAAAGGCCTGGCACCTGAGGGGGAAAAGGCCTGGCAAGGAAGGGGTTAAGATTCAATAATACCTCTAGGTAAATAAACAAAGTATCTAATTAAACATACAGATTTATTTAATGAGCAGACTCCTTGAATGATCGCACATGCTTAGAGAGACGTTATTCTTCAAGTATCTCAGCCACAGAAAATTAACAAAAGTAGCTAGATAGAAACTTTGGATACCAAAGATTATTAAAAGATAGTTCCCTAAGTTTCTGAAGCTTGCTTGCAACCATGTCTTCTATTTTCATACTCTCTGTTAGTGGTTCATGCTCTTTAGCACCACATTGTCACAAGCCTTTGTAAAGCTATACTTCTCATGCTCTAGAAGTGGACATCTTGGCTTTTGATTTGCTTACTGAACATCATCACATGTTCCTTGTAGTTATTTCGATTTTCAGTAATGGAAAAGTAGATAGATTCTATTTAACTGATTATCACCGTGGTATTGTTGTCACTGTTTTATTGGGCATTTTGTATCTTTTGTTTTCCCTATTTATCTCCACATGTTAGAATTTATAAAAAGTATATGTAGCCAATAATTTAATAAATCACCCTCGAGGTCATGATTCCCAGAGCATTTAACCTCATGTTTCCTTGCAAGAATTGTGTCTGTTTCTCCACCTCATGGTGGTGGAGGTGCGTAATCCACTGTTTGAAACCACAACTGGGATCCATTCTGCTTCTCATCAAAGAAATGTTTTTCCACTGTGGACATCCTCACTTTTACTCGGACATTTGATTTGTGTTCATTAAATCTTGGTCAGTTTCACAGGTGACATAATGACAGAGTTTGTATTGTTTGTAAAGGTGTGATGTGAGGATGGAATAATGATTTATAGAAATCAGCAATTTGTACAGGTCAAAATATATCTTGTGCAAATGTCCACTTGTACTTGTCTGATTTAAAATAAATAGTTGGGTAGATTCTTATTCTTCTTGTAAACTAACATCAATCCCATATTTGAATGTGTTCATTTTTATCTATTGAGTCTTATGATATGACCGGTACGATAATACCCTTATTACAATTTGGTGGTAAAAAGTGTAGGAAGTAAATATGAGTTCCTATCAGTTTGTTTGCTGCATACAGCTGATACAAATTACTCCATGTCAAATGTTATAATGATTTCTAAGTAACATGCACTTGGATTCCCAATATCCATTGTGAATTGTATTTGTGGATTAATCTCATTAAATTCTGCAAAGGTCTGCATTTCCATAATTTTTCCTTTGCAAATACCAACTATGTGATCTACATATCAAATTAATGCTTTGTTGGTTAGTGCTGTACTTTTGAGGTTGTTTTTTGTCTATAAGTGTTACATGTATATGTTGACATGAGTTATGACTCCATTCCACCCCATCACAGTGACTGCTAGGCGCAGGTAGCATTTGTTCTGATATAAAACAAATTGCAATTCAAAATACATTGTAGCAACTGTATCAGAAACACGTTGCTCAGTTGTAAGAAACATTCTATACTTTCAAATACACCTGTGTGTGGTATTTAATTTTGTAGACTATTCACCTTAAATGAATAAAGGATGCAGCCACCAAAGGGTAAATACATTATTTGCAGCTTATTCATTAGGGCTTAGTATCCTTCACATACTTTGTAAATTGTTGTACTTCTGGCTGGAAATCATAATCCATGTAGATTGCAACCAGTTGTGTTAATGGCACATTAGAGCGAGAATGTGGTGCTACAGCCAGAGCTGCTTGTTTTGGAACTGGTGAACAAGGTTTGAGAGTCAGTGTCAGCTCACAATCCTGTGATTCTGAATCACTTATTCTCCTTTGCTTAAAAAAAAAATGAATGTGTCCTTGTGTAATGTAACTGGTGCTCATGTAAAGAACTCCAATATCTTTGGATCGAATTCACACTATATAAAACTGCAAAAAACAAATAAATAAATATCCACAATTGTTTAATGGCTACATATGTCCTTATGATATTTTGGTACATGGTAAAATAGTAGTTCTGTTGGATGCTGTTTTGCTTTTCACTAATGACCGAGCTGAAACACTCAGGCACTGATAAAAATCTCTGGAATGTGCTTCTTAGTCCAAAGAAGACATTTATTATTTCACTAGGCAAGGTACCTAAAAGGAGATTTGCATGTTGGAAGCACATTTTTAAAAATAGTCACAACAGTGAAATGAAAACTTACACAAATGATTCTCCACTGCAATATACACAGCAAATATATGTATCTATATTAAAATGCAAAACAAATAATGAATTAAAAATGTATCATCGTAGGGCCTATCAGCTGCTTCATCTTTCTCCTGCCAGCAAGCCGATGACCCTGTTCGACTGCGAGAAAGAGAGATCTCTACCCTCATGGAAAATAGTTATCAGGCATCTGACGTCTGAATCCTGATTGAGGTCTCTGAACCTCCTACTGTCAATCTGGGTCTCTCTTGTATCTTAATAAAACGAAGAAAAACCCCTCCTGCTTGCGCAAGAAGTATTAAAAAATGCTGGCTAGTTTAGGTATGCTTTGAAAATAACACGTTGGGATTTGGTCACAATCCTAAGACATCAAGTCAAACCAAGGCCGTTTCCTGCTGTCTGAGTACATTCTTATCAGCCAAAGCCCTTGGTAAGAAAAAAGTACGAAAACAAGACAGAATGAAAACAAGACAGAATGCACAGTGTACAACGTGCAGCTTTTAACATGGCAGTGTGTAATGCTATGATAAAGTCAATAGGCAGAATGAAGCTAAGGCTAAACTGAATACAAAATGGAATCTGTAAGTGGTGAACACTGGACAACTAAGCCAGGTGCAAAGCGGTGCAACACAAGCTCAGTGGTCAAAACACACATTTCACAACAGATGCTTGGTTCAAAAGAAATGCTTTGGTTCACTCTGTAATCTATTATTTTGAAATGGTTTGCTCCAAAAGACTCCCTAGTAGTTTTGTAAATATATTTATTAGATTCTTCGATATTTCCAAATATGTACACATTTTAGTCACTTGTTACATAACTTTCTTGTGGTATTCTGGACTATTCATAATGACTAGGGCCCCCACTCTAACAGCCTCCTTAATCTCAACTTCTGTATTTTTCACCAGATGTTTATTCAAATCAGCTACAAGTCTGATTTGTTTCCTAATTTTTACTTGATGTTTTCCTATGTCATTTCTTTAAGTACTCCAGTATAGCATGCTCCACTATGTCAATTATAGGATTTGTGACTGGCAAGTTAAACTTAGTTGTTGCTTTAAACTCAAATTATTCAGGTAAATATAGTAAGTGCTTGTTCTGGTAGATTTGCAATGAATATCTTTCATTTTTTGTTGAAATGAAAGAGATCTGCTTTAAGAATAGACAATGTGGGTTTGCTCCTGAAGTGCTCCATTACCTTGTTTAGGCCTTTTATTGGTTTAAAATTTTGATTACTAGTTTTTAGGTATGGCTGCTGTTAGAAATGGGGTCTTTGGTTGACAGTCAGGTTACCCCCTGTTCAAGCAAGGACCCTCACTCTAGTCAGGGTAAAAGAGAATCACCCTCAGCTAACCCCTGCTTACCCCCTTGGTAGCTTGGCAGAGCAGTAGGCTTAACTTCAGAGAGCTAGGTGTAAAGTATTTGTACCAACACACACAGTAACTTAATGAAAACACTACAAAGTGACACAACACCAGTTTAGAAAAATAGGAAATATTTATCTAAACAAAACAAGACCAAAACGACAAAAATCCAACATACACCAGTCAAGTTATGAATTTTTAAAGATTAAACTCAAAAATAGCGCTTAGAAACAAAAATGCTTCGATGAGATGTTAACACGGCGTCGCAACGGAGTCGTTCCCAACAAGCCGACACCAGCAGCGCCGCACACGGAGTCGTGTAGACCCCCAAGTACAGTACCTTTGGTGAAGAGTGAAAACAAGCTGATGCGCGAAGTCGGGAATCGTGGCATCTACGCGAAACGTTGAATCCGCGCACTTCGAGCGGCGTCGGTCACGACATGGTGCGGCGACTTCCACGGAGTCGCGGACTTCAGCAGGGCTGCAGTGGCGTTGGGCCTGCGAAGAGCGTCGCGTTCCAGTGAAGTTTACGGTGTCGGGTGCAGGCGGCGTCACCGGATTCAGCAGCGGCGTCGGTCCGGAGTCGTCGGAAGTCGATTTCCTTGGATTTCCACCAGCTTTCCTTTCAAGGGCCCAGGGACTGGATAGGGCACCACTTGTCAGAGCAGGAGTCTCTCCAGAGACTCCAGGTGCTGGCAGAGAGAAGTCTGTGTTGTCCCTGAGACTTCAAACAACAGGAGGCAAGCTCTAACTCAAGCCCTTGGAGATTTCTTCACAAGATAGAAGGCACACAAAGTCCAGTCTTTGCCCTCTTACTCTGGCAGAAGCAGCACTGCAGGAAAGCTCCACAAAGCACAGTCACAGGCAGGGCAGCACTTCTTCCTCAGCTATCAGCTCTTCTCCAGGCAGAGGTTCCTCTTGGTTCCAGAAGTGTTTCCCCAGTCTGTAGATTTGGGTGCCCTTCTTATACCCATTTTAGTCTTTGAAGTCACCTTTCTTCAAAGGGGACTCACACCTACTTGTGAAATCCTGCCTTGCCAGGCAAGGCCTCAGACACACACCATGGGGTTGGAGTCTGCATTGTCAGAGGCAGGCACAGTCCTTTCAGATGAGAGTGACCACTCCACCCCTCCCTCCTAGCAGAGATGGCTAATCAGGAAATGCAGGTTACACTCCAGCTCCCTTTGTGTCACTGTCTAGTGTGAGGTGAAAAACAACCCAACTGTCAAACTGACTCAGACAGGGAATCCACAAACAAGGCAGAGTCACAGAATGGTTTAAGCAAGAAAATGCTCACTTTCTAAAAGTGGCATTTTCAAACGCACAATCTCAAAATCAACTTTACTAAAAGATGTATTTTTAAATTGTGAGTTCAGGGACCCCAAACTCCACATGTCCATCTACTCTCTAGGGGAATCTACACTTTAATCATATTTAAAGGTAGCCCCCATATTATCCTATGAGAGAGACAGGCCTTGCAACAGTGAAAAACGAAGTTGGCAGTATTTCACTGTCAGGACATATAAACCACATTACTATATGTCCTACCTTATCCATACACTGCACCCTGCCCTTGGGGCTATCTAGGGCCTACCTTAGGGGTGCCTTACATGTAAGAAAGGGGAAGGTTTAGGCCTGGCAAGTGGGTACACTTGCCAAGTCGAATTTACAGTGTAAAAATACACACACAGACACTGCAGTGACAGGTCTGAGACATGATTACAGGGTTACTTGTGTGGGTGGCACAACCAGTGCTGCAGGCCCACTAGTAGCATTTGATTTACAGGCCCCAGCACCTCTAGTGCACCTTACTAGGGACTTACTAGTAAATCAAATATGCCAATCATGGACAAACCAATCAACAATGCCATTTACACAGAGAGCATATGCACTTTAGCACTGGTTAGCAGTGGTAAAGTGCTCAGAGATCAAAAACCAACAGCAACAGGTCAGAAAAACTAGGAGGCAGGAGGCAAAAAGATTGGGGATGACCCTGCAACTAAAAAGTCCAACAGCTGCATATATCTTTTGCTATGTGGAAGACCTTGTGTAACCAATTCTTTAAAAAGTTCAATAAGAAGTAGTACATACATAGAGTGGTTTTTGTATCAGCCTCCACATCCCATTGGCTTTTGTGTGTTTTTCCTGGTTTGCCATTGTGTATTTCAGCTATCTATCAATCAAAGGCATGGCATTTTGTGGAGAGTTACATTATCTTATTTATGTTTCCATTAGGTTTTGGAGAAAAGGAACTCGTGTTCTATTTTTTAATCTACAGATGTATTGATGAGTAGTTTGTAATTGAGACCCAATGTGTGTCCTTTGATGTATCTAATTTGTTTACACAATTCTGATTTATAGCTTTTTGTTTAAGAAGTGCTTGCTATTTTGATGCCTTTCCCTGTCAAATCACATACCTATACAGAGCTATTCACTTACCACTCTTGCCTGTTGTTTTACTTTGATACTATGATATCAAGTTGTTGGATTTAAGACATTTTTGTTCACAGATGTAAGACATGCATGCGCACAGACTTTTCTAAAAAGTACTAGCCTTTGTCAAAAGTATCTACTGTGCAATACATTGCAGCTTGTAAGTTCCCTCCACTCAAAGCAACCTTCATCTTGTGACTCCTTTTCCAAACACCCTTTTTTGAGGATGCAGCTTAACTCAGATAATGCTTTCTGTTCAGCAAAAGGGCACTACTTCCACGTCTATATTGTTGTAGCCCAAGATGTTCCTGCATTATGGGATTCTATTTCTAGAGCTAGTGGCATTGTGCGCCATTGTCTAACCATCATCAGACTTATTTGATTTGGGAGTGCTTGTATTTTCTATCATTGCACCTCTTCTCTTTTTGTTTCCTGTTTTTTATTTGATTGTTACAGTCTCTGAAAAGATACAGGGCCTCCTAATTTATCTGTTTTCACAAGGCTTGAGGTGTCTTTATTTAGCTCAATCTGAGCTTAAATCTTCTGCTTCTGAAGTAAATGTGCTACATTTATCTTTGGGTTTCTCTGTTTTTGTTTATTTTAAGTTTAAGAAACATTATCCAACCACTTGTATTTTTAATAATTTCTATGCTTCTGTGTCTATGGCGGTCATTCTGACCCTGGCGGTTGAAAACCGCCAGGGCAGAGTGCCGCGGAAGCACCGCCAACAGGCTGGCGGTGCTTCATGGGCAGCCGCGGTCAGAAAAGGGCAACCGTCGGTTTCCCGCCGGTTTACCCCTGCCCCAAAGAATCCTCCATGGCGGCGCTGCTCGCAGCACCGCCATGGGGATTCCGACCCCCTTCCCGCCATCCTGGTCCTGGCGGTAAAAACCGCCAGGAACAGGATGGCGGGAACGGGTGTCGTAGGGCCCCTGGGGGCCCCTGCACTGCCCATGCCACAGGCATAGGCAGTGCAGGGGCCCCCTAACAGGGCCCCATAATGATTTTCAGTGTCTGCTAGCAGACACTGAAAATCGCGATGGGTGCCACTGCACCCGTCGCACACCAGCAACTCCGCCGGCTCCATTCGGAGCCGGCTTCATCGTTGCTGGGGCTTTCCCCCTGGGTGGGCGGGCGGCCTTTTGGAGGTCACCCGCCCGCCCAGCGGGAAAGTCAGAATCACCACTGCGGTCATTTGACCGCGGTGCGGTCTTCTGGCGGTCTCCGCCCGGCGGGCAGCGCCCGCCGGGGTCGGAATGACCCCCTATGTCCCTTATGTTTTTTGTACCTGGTTAGAAGAAATTGGGGTATTAGTTGAGAGGGGTGAGAGCTCCACACAAGTAATAAACACAATCTTTGTAAGGATAAACCAGAAAAGTCACCAGATAAACCTGTCCTTAACTCTATGGTGGCTTGGCACAAAAGCAGTCAGGCTTAACTTAGAGGATATGTGTACAGTAGGTATGCAGAACTCAAAAAGTAACAACCAGAAAAAATAACACAGAAATAATCCCAAACCAAATTGAGAATTTGTGCTGTGTCAGATCTGGTGATGTTGTCAATTAGGAGCTGCAGGGTGTGAGGACCTTCATGGGTCTGCACTCATCAGGGTTGGATCCAGTAAAAACGACAATCAGGAGCTGATGTGTGCTATGATGTGTGACCCTGGTATGATCTCCGTCAGATCTGATGAAATGTTCAGTTAAACAGGAAGGAGTACACGCTAATTCCAACAAACAGTCCAAACCTTGAAGACAGCACTTGGCGAGTCAGGACTTACTCCTGCAGAGGTCACCAGGTTAGGTAAAGTTGGTTATGGTCAGCTGGAAAAGAGGAGTGGCTTCTGGAAGCTTGTTGTGACACTGTAGCTCAAACTGGAGGACTGCCAATTGACCCTTGTAATCAGTTTTGGGGTTCAAGGCAAGCAGGTCCAGTCTTCCTCCTGCAAGGAGGGCAGTCCTTCTTCTGAATATTCTCAGGTCCAGGAGTGTCCTGTTGAGAGGCTCTTGGATTACTACTTTTATGATCTGTGTCAGCCTGCGGATGGAGGGCACACCCTCCGTCTAACCCTAACCTGGTTCTGGTAAGTTCTTCCCTATGCCCTGAATCTGGTTCCAGCCTAACTAGTGAAACAAAGGGCAAGCAGGCCCAGGTGTGGGCTGCATTTTCCAGTGAGGGTAGAGACAGTTTCTGAAGTTGGAAGGAGAATAGGTACAGCCCTCAACCTATCTCTTGAAGTGCAGGAAGGGTGGTGTAGAACCCCCAGGCCATCCTGCTCAGGAAAGGAACACTCTTACCCACACTCAAGGTGCTTTTGTCCCCTCTCTTGAAGGAATACACATTACACCATGGAGAACCATTAAGTCATGTGACCATAGACACTGGCAGAAAGGCACTTTTGGCTTAGACAGGAGAATTCCAACTTTCTAATGGTGGCACATTCAAAACAGTAAGCTAAAATCCAACTTTGCTATTAAAGAGAATTTTGAATTACAATTTAACAAGTGTAAGAAGTATTTCTCTAGCTGTTCAATTGAAGTTATCTCTTATTAAACATAATAAGGTAGCCCAGAGGATAGCTTTAAGTATTAGCAGATTTAAAACTAACCTACAGGCTACATTGGTAGGCCTGAGACATATTTTGCAGTGCTAATTTAGTGGAAGTCACAATGAGGGCTGCAACCTACTTGTAGCTTTTAAGTTAGAGGACCTGGGTACCTATAGCATCATTTACTAGGGTCTTATTAGTAAATTAAATGTAAATAGGTGTATACCGGCTTTACCATATTTGCAAGGGAGAGCACAAGCACGTTGCCACTGATTAGCAGGAGTAAAGTGTCCTAAATCCAAAAAAACGGGTTCAACAAAAATAGGAGAATGAATGTAATTAATTGTGGGAATACTATGAAGCAGATGGTCATTTCCAACACAGTTTTTCTTATTTCTAATTATCACGTTTTTTTGCCTGTACTCTCCAGTATTCAGTCTAAATCAAAAGTTAATAATGATTTAACCAATTGTGATTTTATAGGTTGAATTTCAATACGTGGTGTTTACATATTATTAGACTGTTCTTCTATGTTGAGTAAGTAAAAAGGTTTATTGTGCAATTAATTACAATCTTACATTTTAAGCCATCTTAAAAATCTGTACAATAAAGCATTAGAGAGCATGCATAAATGACAAGGCCCACCCAGTAGTCCTTGTGTACAGAAATTAAAAACAAATAGTCACCCCTGATAGGAATTAGTTCTAATAATTATTTTCAGCTACTCAAACTGTCAAAGTGCACACTCAAAAAGTCTACAAAGGCTATGCTAAAGGAAAGGTTGGCAGGCTTATTCAGGGAAAAAACATTTATTTCACTATTCCTTCCAACCTGATGCTACTGAATATCTTTTCTGTGAATGCCATAAAAGAGAGATAGAAAACATTAGCAGTGCTGCTAAGTATAGAGTTGCATACATAAGTATTCTATTTCATCTACGTTAAAAGAAAGGTTGATCAACCTGTTTCAGAAATAAAATTTCCTTTGACTGTTCATTCCCACCTGATACTAGATAGGAGAACTTTGTGTTAAACTATAGGTGAAGACATGGACTTGTTGCAAATTCTGACCTTCTTTGGGCCTCCCTGGGGAAGTGGCAAAGTACTCACACACCACACTAGAGAATGAGAGGGGAAAATGAGGAATGAGAAAAAGAGAGACACGTGAGCTCTGTGAGGAGTGTGGTGGTATAAAAGCCTGGACTGGTGTGGTGCTGATTGCCAGCAAAGTAAGCTAGAGGCTTCAATGGGCAAAAGGAGAATATGAGTGCTCTGAATTAATGACAGACACCAGGATGTTAGAATATGTGTGCTACATAGAATGAAAATCTGGTAGAGGAAATGTAGGCAACTTACCTTGTTCTGCAATGGTATTTTTCATGTTGTGACCAGGTGTAGACCAGAAAACCAATGTTGACCTCTCGACGTCACAGAGCAGGATTGTTGCATCAACACACTGACACAAGACAACCCAACAATAAGAAACAAATGAGGAGGTAAACCAAAAGGGAACCAATAAGTAAGAACAGAACCAAAGCAAGTGAAAGGAAGTTACGTGGACAAACTAGCAAGAGCCAAAAATCCAACATAATCATGAGCTATTGCGGGTCACAGAGCAATGTTCAGACTGAGGTTAAATATGCTCTGCTGCTGCTAAACTTGAAGTGAACACTACCCTGTGAATACCTTCCTTCATGTAGGTTAGCAGTCTAGCTTTCCTCACCTGTCATTGTCCTGTCTTCCAAAGTTTCAAACCTAGATTTTGGCAATAACGGGTAACTATGGAGTTTTTAAGGAATGTCAAGACTTTCTCTGACCATAACACTCTCCGCCTGAGTTTAAAATGAAATCCTAACACATTGCAGCTCGACTAAGTGTAGCTATGCATTGATTTTATTTTTTTAACAGAAACCAGTTGCATCACCTCATTTCCTATTTCATACTTTTTTGAATTGGTCTATTCAATCAGGATCTGGCCTGCGCTGGAACTGGAAACCTTTAGACAGGGTCTCAGGTTACTGGTGCACCTGCATAGGAATCCGACTGCCCTCTGGCTGTAGCATGCAAAACAAATGGCTTCACATTTTGGGCTTGGAAGCCATGTGGATCATATCTTCTTCCATGAACCGTTCATCAAAAGCTCTTCAGAAGAACCTATTTTTTCAGGATAGCCTAAACCGGGCGTTACTTTTGAGCACTGTGGAATGCTACTTTGCAAGGTACTGATACGAGGCACACACTTGGTCAGTTTTTTACTTTATTTTATCTTGGTCTTTTTGAGGTTTCTCTTACATTTTAAATGGTCTTTATGATTGTTGCTCATAACTGCAACTGCAAGTTGTTTTGAATTGTAACTAATACTGCAAGTGTGAGTCATTTTTAAAAAGATTGACAGTCTTTCAGTTTGGGGCATTTGACTCAGGGTAATTAGGGCACGTTGCACTTTCAGATCTGGTAGTTACCGTCTGTAAGAGCAGGACTACCACTCCCAGGACTACTACTGTCGGCGCGGTATTCTTTCTCGCATTAAAGAGCGAAGACTATTTAAATCCTATGCAGATGCGGCCGGGCAGCGGGGGTGCCAATGGTGCACCAAAGACGTGCCAAAGGCAAGCCTATCTGTGCCCATCAGCGCTGCTGCCGTACTCAGAACCATCCATGCTGCCGGTTTTCTTAGCGAAACTGCAATTCTCCCGGAAGATAAGATAACATACACCAGGAAACAATTAATAGCTCTCAGCGGCAGGCTGGACGGCAATTTGTATGACCAAAATCAGGGTACTGTTGTAACCACCCAACCACTTGAGCCGGTGGAGCCTTCCCCTCTGAGGTGTGGCTTAGTCTTTAGTTAAGCACTCAGCAGCGATTGATCTATTTATAATAAATGAGAATGTTCATATTTTCATTACGGAAACCTGGACCTCCCCTGAACCTACGACTGATCTAGGCTTCATTTGCCCCACAGGCTGCTGTATTGTACATAAACCATGTGTTATTATGAAAGGGAGGGATTTGGGATTATATTTATAAAAGTATTAGTGTCTGGAGTCTTTGACACTGGACGAAATCACGGGGCTTGATTTCCTGGGCTTCTCAATGAAGGTTAAGAATGGCTGGGTTTTCTCAGGGATGATGTTTTATCGTCCCCCGGGTTCCACAGCCCCTCATCTTCAGTCTTTAATTGAGACGATCAGTAATACATCACCAACCCACTCCAATTTCTTTACATTGGGGTAGTTTAATGTGTGGGCAGAGGAACAACTACCATCCCCTGCATTCAGAGAATTTTGCAGCTCCTGTAATGCTTTGGGTCTTCAATAGAGGGTCGCCGGTCCCATGCAGTCCAGTGGACATACACTTGACCTTATATTTGCCACAGAAAGTTTGGTTTCTATGTGGTATTTTATGCCTCTCTGTTGGACTTATCATGCCTTGTTGAAGTTTTTCCTTCATGTTAGAACATTAAACCCGGGTAAGAAAATTGAGTCCCCTTTAATCGCTAACAGGCCTTGGAAGAAATTGGGCAATTCCTTTTGTGAAAAACTGTCTGACTTGACCGCATTTTTCACCCTAGATAAATCTATTGGTGAAAATTTTGCATTGATGGAATCAAAAATCCATGAGCTTCTGGACACCAAGATTCCCCTGCAGGCCAGGAGAAAGCATAACCACCCCTCTGCCCCCTGGTACAATTCTTCTTTAAAACATCTAAAATTACCTCGCAGGCAAGCTGAGGGGAAATGGAGGAAGTCTTGGACGGATGAAGATAAAGCTTTGCATAAGCCTCCTAACAGAACTATTAGAAGGTGATTAATGCGGCTAAAGCAGACTTTTATGCTTCTGCTATTTTAACTGTCCCTAACAATACAAAAAAGTATTTGAGATTATATTAGAGCTAGCCAGCCTGGATTGTGTTGAAAGGAAGTTTACTCCTTCTTAAGAACTTTGCAATTACCTTGCATTATTCTTTGAAGAAAAGATAAAAAAAGGTCTTAGAGGAGATCAAGCTACCTCCCTCCTTTTCAAACCAGCAAGTGCCAGAAACACCCAATACTGAGCTGAAGAATGTCCCTGCTTCCTTTTCCTTGGGCAGTATATCTGCCTCCAACATCTCGCAGGGTCATGCTGATTGACCAGTGGAGAAATCTGAGACCATTTTGGAAGATGGCTTTTTCTCCCTGCCCATTTCAATAACGTTTGGATGTCCTTGCAAGATGTTTCCTTTCCACTGCTGTAGCGGATATGTATTCAGTCTTTGGACACAGCGTAGTGCCACCAGTATGGAAAAAGCTATTATCTCCCCTAATCTAAAGAAACGCTCACTAGACCTGGCAGTTATGAGTAATTACATGCCAATCTCCCTACTGCCCTTCCAGATTAAAATATTGTAATGACAGGTTAGTAGAATTCTATCAAACCACCTAGATTTGGCTTCTGGTCAGGTCCTGGCACTGAGTCAGCTCTCCTTAAGGCCATAGATGAGCACTGCATGTTGATAGATGGTGGCAGATCAGTTATTTTGATCTTATTAGATATCTCTGCCACATTCGACAGGGTAGGTCACAGCATTCTTTTAGAATGCCTGTCTATGGCAGGAATTAAAGGTATCGCATTGAGTTGGCTACTGTCTTATTTGTCAGAACGTAGTCAAGCGGTTGCTCTTCCACCTTATCAGTCAGTCCATAGGGAGGTGAAGCAGGGAGTCCTCGGGGATCTGCCCTCCACCCAATCCTATTTAATATTTATATGAGGTCCCTGTTGAAACTCATTAAAACTCGTAATATATGGGTAGTGATCTATGCTGACGAGACATAACTAATCCTGGCATTGGATAGTGATCATCAGGCGGGAAGTAGGATTTTTCATAACTGTTTGAAAGATCTTGCTGCATGACTGAATTCCAACTTATTGAAGTCTAACAAATATAAAACTGAGCTCTTGTATTGCTCAGCCCAAAAAGTTCATTTTGTCTTACTATCCGAGTTCTGGTCATTACCCACTGAGGCTGCGCTTTCTCCCTCAGACACAGTCAGTGATCTAGGAGTGCTATCCAACAACAATCTATCCCTGGAGACTCGTGTCACCAAAGTGACTGGGACCTGTTTTTCTTCACTAAGAGGCTTGCGGAAAATTCTTCCCTTACTGCCCTTATTGATTAAACCATTGGTTATACGCAGTGTAATCCGAAGTAGGTTAGACTACTGTAATGTGCTCCTTCCTGGAGCTCCTGATTACTTGCTGTACAGATTACACCATGTGCAGGCAGTTGCTGATAAATTGGCCTTGCAGAGGCCTAGAAGATCCTCTACCTTAGAGGCTTTAAGGGAGCTTCATTGGCTCCCAGTTAGACAGAGGATTGCATTTAAAGCCCTTTGTATTGCACAAGCTTCTTCATTACAAATTCCTCTGTAGAATTTGACTCCCAGTGCCCTGGCCAAATTTGATCTGACATGACCCTGCACTTGTGCTGCTGAAAACGTTGACTTTTTACACATGACATGGACATGTGACTGGGTTTCTACATACTGGAGAGAGGTCTTTACTATCCTCTTGTCAATGTTGGACGTCCCAGTTGCACAGGACCCCCTGATGGCTCTCCTGGGCCACATTCAGTCCATTGCCAAACCTTTGCAGTGCTACGTGGCCATAGCTCTCTTATAGGCTAAACATGAAATAGTCCTACTTTAGAGCTCCAAGGCTCCCCCCCAACAACATGGGCATGGCTTAGAAGTCTTATATTTTGTAACACAGCCAGTAAGGTTTATGCCTCCCTAGAGCCCCCTGCTTCTCGCCATAAGGACATCTGGCAGACACTCTGCGCTTACCTGCTAACATTCAGGGGTTCAGAACCGCTGAACACACAGGGACACTGCCATTCTTCAGCTCATGCTTTATCCTCCCCTGTGTCCAGCTCACCGACACATGCTTACTCCCCAACCTCACAAGACTGACCAACTACAGACACCCACTGTTGAGCTGTAAACAGCCTACTGATTATCATTGCTGTATAGTATGCTTGTATACATTCTCGCGTATTAATGCTTTAGATATATCACTCTTAATGCTTCATGTTGATAGTGTCGCTCTCAAGGTAATGTGCCTACTTGTCTTATGTTTAAAAAAAAATCAATAACAAGATTTATTTAAAAAAAAAAAAAATTGTATAGTGTTTAAGGCATTCCAGGGCTCTGGCCCCAGATTCTTCCAGAGTAACTTTCAGAAGTACACATCGAGCAAATGTCTCCAGTCGTCATTCGCAAATTTTGTTTGTCTCTCTAAGTCTAAGAAGAGTTTTCAGGGTGGACGTACCTTCTCTGGCAGTTTAACTTTGGAATCAGTTGCCGGCCTCTATCAGATAAACATCTGACCTCCTGGGCTTTAGAAGAGCAGTGAAAGCCTGTCTCTTTTCCCGATAATCCTGCGATCGGTCCTTAAGCTGTGATGGGATGTCTTATTTGGATTTCTAGCACCAGGATCTGTTTCAGGTGACAGTTGTGCTGCATAAATGTTTAAATAAATAAATACATTTTTGGAGTTTATAAAATCAGAATATTTGCAGGTTTTGAACAGTGATAGCCTCACTAGTAGGTTCTTGATTAAGGTACCCTATCCAAAGTTTGAAACATATCTTGATGAGGTTAACCCACACTATGCCAGAACACTCTTTATTAAGTTCAGGGTTGACATCCTGGTAATGAATAGTTACAAATGTAAATTTAATAGGGTGTATAGTTTGTTTGGATTGGGTAGAAATCATTGAACATGTTTTATTTAGATGCCTGCTGTACAAATGTGCCAGAAGTAAGTGGCTGAAAGCATACTGCCAGAAACTAGGGTTCCAGCATTATTCCCCTGCTCCTGTATGCTTACCTCTGATATAAGAGGGTTGACGGTTTTCTGCTTGAGCAGGCTCTCACTAATAGTGAGAGTGATAAGGAAACATGTGGGTCTCCCGCTTTAGCAGATGTGCGCCCTGGACACGTGGCATAAAGTGGACATGAAGCCCTTTTTATCCTGGGCTGAAAGGTCTGAATGTAACCAGGATAATTGGCCTTAGAATGTTTGTATGCTTTCTGACTTACTGAAAAACTGCTGAGATTATACTTTCCTAGTCCCACGCCATTTCTTAAATATAGAACCATTTATCGCACTTGCACTTTATTAATACGTTTGACCTGTGACATTTTGTTGATATACACTTTGCAGTGTAGGGGGAGCCATGTGAGTTGCTTTCTGTATACCTCCCTTGAGGAGGGTCATGTTGTGGTTTTTATACTTTTTATTCTTGTTGTTTTAACCTTGCAATTTTAGAGCACATTGGTGATTTGTAATGATGTATTTTATGTACATTGAATTTAAGGTCCTAGTGACTGAAATAAAGTGTTTGATGATGATGTTGATGAGTTGGTGCTTAACAAACTTCATTTCCTGCAGAGAGCTAGTTCAACAGCAGAAAGTTGCTTCTTTCATCTCATAGTCTGTATTTTCCACCATGCGATTTAAGAATCCCGGCTTTGTCTCAATTCATTATCTGGGGCTTGAGGGGAAACACATTTCCATAATTTTATACCCATTTATTCAACTCAAAGCACGAGACAAGTAGATTATTTACCTGGAATCTCATTTGATTGAATGACCCTGAATCACCAGCCCACAATTTAATTCTCAATTGGAATCTAACCAGAAGTTTAAAAGCAAGAGATGTCTTATTTTATTAAGACTCAACAATTTCTAACTTCTTTACTGTGTTTTTTTAACCATTGCACCCAAGCGTTTGTGATCGAGCCTTCTCTCCCTAACACAAATATGCCAAAATGTCCTATTCAAGGACCCCCTAATTCAGTAGCATAGCTTCTTAAATAAATCCATGAATGTCCGATCTTTCCTAAACAAGCCGAACTCCAACCCAATGCAAGTCCTCAAACGGAAAGTCTGTTTGCCAGAGGTTATCGAGGCAATTAATATGACCTCATCTACTTTTAAAAATGGAACTGCTGAGGGGCTTTCAAGTTTGGCGCACTTAAAGCAGTTGTTAACAAGGCACTCTTTTTCTTCACATTGGAGGAATGGAAATGTAGGAATACTTAATCATTAATCCAATAGTTGTTTACTTCGTTGTAGGACGATGGATAGGTCAAGGCTGCATTGCCCATATATAATTTCGCAAAAGGATGATTTCCTTTACCGAATATCATAATATTAGTTGTATTCAGCTTCACCCCTGACCTATTTGAACTACTATACTGTGCCAGGGCTTTGAGAGAACGAAGGAGGCCTATTTAAAATCAGAATGCTCTTTAGTATATGTGGTTGATGAAGAGAGCATTTATCAGATACATTGACGAAATCAGAATTCAAGATACTTGAAAATTCGTATTATTTTTCATCCTTAATTCATACAAAAATATATAGCATTACAATATTCACATCGTGTTCCACATCACATCTATTCATCAGATGCAGTAAGAACAAAGTGATATGTCATACAATTGTTGCAGTTCCTTAGGAATGCAATTCCAATAAACTTTCAAGTAGTTGGTCTTGTTAAGTTTTGAAAAAGTATTTGCTAGCTCATCGTAATTGCAAGATTTTAAGATTATGGACTTTAAAAAGTATCTAACAGGAGTAGGGAAAAGTGGGGAACCTGGTGGAATGGATGCATGGTCATATCCAGGGGGTGTCAGTACAAATGCCAGGTAGGTAAACTTCAGGATACTTTAGTTGTAGGGGGCTCAATGGCAGGGATATGATGAATGCCAATGGGGAAATGCTTTGTTCATCCTGGCCAGACCTGCCTGAAACACAGATGAGTAAAAGGACAACACTAGGTCTAGCCAGCTCAGATAATTTACCTGTTCAATTATCCATGTCTCTATTTCCTTATGCCATATTGGATCATCTCCCTTACCTGTTTTAGTTCACAGAAGTGACTGTCAATAAATCAGACCTAATCAGAGCTTTCCAGCTGGAAATCACTTTATTATTGTGAAACCATCAGATTTATTGTTCTATTTTAAGAGAACTCACATATTGTTCTTCTGAACTACACTATCATAACCAAATCTTGAAATTGTGGATACGCTATCCAGAAAAGCTTTGATGGCTTTTCATAGCTTTACCTGTCTCCAAAAACCTATGAATGCCATTTAGAAAGAATAGTTATCTACTAATTTACTTATGTTGCTGAAGCACGTGTATTAATGTACATTGAGACACACAGTTATTACAGTCGAGTTGTGATGCCACAATGCCTCCTGCCAGCAGCCAAGTGTAAGACCAGTCACATACCATCAATACAGCTGCAGTATAAACAAAGCAGCGAACATCAAAACTGGATTTTCCCTTTTTTCCCAAAGAAATAGTGATGAGCAGGAACTGGGCTACTCATGGGATTTTATTTGCACATTATAGCACAATATATCATACCTCTACATTTATCTACACATTGTGAACCCCCATCTTTTTTAATCTGCCAAATTAAAGTTGTTCTAATGTCTTTTAGCAACAAATTACTAAATTATTTTTGGTGTGTTTAATTTTGCACTAGATTCTGCTTTTATTCATCATGTCTGCAACGACTATCTCTTTCATCTGAATGGACAAGACACCAAGGTTTGAACGGTTTGAGAGAATGATTGTCATGACCCAATCTTATCATAAGGAATGCAATACCCTCTGACCTACATTTTACAGATTTATCAAGTCACCTTGAAGTTCAATGATCTTATAAAGGAACTGTTGTGATTTTACACTTGTATTTACAAAGCATCTGTTTTAGAAATTCACATAAGTTAAGAATATTATGTGTTCTTGTGACATTCATTTGATATCACTTGGTATTGCCCTCTTGTTTCCCCTTCCCCTTCTATTGTGTTAACTCAGCCATATATTATGAGGAGCCTAACTGTCATCTTGGCAAGACGAGTGTGGCTCTGAGGTTGTGTTCATCAGAGCTAATAAAGAACTTCGCTAAGGAAACATTTGTCATTAATTATACCACTGGTGACATCAGGGAAATCAGGGGACAGCTCAACAATCTCACCCCTTCCCCTTATAAGCCATGTACACCATGATGGTGTGGGTGTGACAAGATTGTTCTACGAATGAGTACTTCGGTACGTGACTTTTCCTTGTGGGAGTTATTATTGTTGCTCCTGTCCTATCAACTTTGTTATTATTGAAATTTGAAATTAACAAGGGCTCAGGTAAATGTACTGTTAATGAAGGAGTTTAATGAGGTACCCCTTTAAATTAACTTGGAGTTACTTGCTGCACCAGGCCACATACCTGTTACTGACTCACATTTGCCCACTTTCAAAGACTTCATTGCTAATCTTCACTTGCCGACTGAAGTTTCCATGCTGTTGGGCATTTTGCTTCATCTGTTTTGACCACCATTTAAAAGTAGATGTCCAGTTGTCACGTGGGAGCCCCATGTAGTCTTGTGGCATAATCTTGGGAGTTAGGAGACACTCTGACGCTACACTATGGCACAGCCAAGACACACCGTTAACATAAGTCCTCTCACGAGGGGAAGATTGTCGCTGAATCTGCTTAAAGTACTCTTGGTGATAACAATGATATCCTAATTTACCACGAGGGTCCTCGAAGTTTATTGTTACTTCGTTTAAGGGCTCCCATATATTGCTGTCAATCTAATTACCCTGGAATTACTATTTAGTGGTGATAGAAATAGGGTCTTTGGTTGACAGTCAGGTTACCCCCTGTTCAAGCAAGGACCCTCACTCTAGTCAGGGTAAAACAGAATCACCCTCAGCTAACCCCTGCTTACCCCCTTGGTAGCTTCGCAGAGCAGTAGGCTTAACTTCAGAGTGCTAGGTGTAAAGTATTTGTACCAACACACACAGTAACTTAATGAAAACACTACAAAATGATATTTGTGTGTGTCTTTTCCATTTCAACTCAGTGGCCTGTGTGCTGCGTCACTTACTACCAGGCTGGTTAGCTGTATTTGTTTGCACAATGGGATTGGAGTACTATATGGAATACGTTAAAATGTTTTACTTTCAGAATGAGGAGTCTTCCTGGTTGACCTGCACATTTCTGGGCATCATCTAAGGATGTGTTGTGTTGTTCCCAGGGTACGCCTTTATTTTTCCCTTGTTAGAAATGGGGTCTTTGGTTGACAGTCAGGTTAGCCCCTGTTCAAGCAAGGACCCTCACTCTAGTCAGGGTAAAACAGAATCACCCTCAGCTAACCCCTGCTTACCCCCTTGGTAGCTTCGCAGAGCAGTAGGCTTAACTTCAGAGTGCTAGGTGTAAAGTATTTGTACCAACACACACAGTAACTTAATGAAAACACTACAAAATGACACAACACCAGTTTAGAAAAATAGGAAATATTTATCTAAACTAAACAAGACCAAAACAACAAAAATCCATAATACACAAGTCAAGTTATCAATTAAAAATCGAAAAGAGTCTTTAAGTAGTTTCAAACACACACTAACGCTGTCAGCGTGAAAAAGTACCTTAGGCACGTCAAAAATAACCCCACAGGGACGAGTGCGAGTCAAAAAGGGCTTGCAATGCGTTGATTCCACTCACGAGCAGGACCTTGCGTCATTTCTCCTTTTGCCGGGTCGGGGCGCTTCTTTTCTTCTCTCCGCAGGTGAGCGATGCGTCGATCCGGTCAGCTCACTCGGGTCCGGGCAGGCCTTGCGTTGTTTGTCCATGGCCAGCAGTACTTGAGTCAGAAATCCAGCTGCACGATGATCCGAAAACCTGGCAACGCAGGTTGTGATCTCCCAGCCTATGCCGGCGATGCTGTGTGTTGTTTCTCCTGCTCTGTGCGTCGATTCTTCAGTCGAGTTTCCTGCGAGCATCGTTTCTCAGCTGCAGAGCTGGCCGCGCGTCATTTCTTCAGCTGCAGATCGGAGCCGGCCCGATCTTTTCCCCGCACAGCGCTCTGTGTGTGGATTTCTTTGTCCTTAGGCTGCCAGCTTCTCCATTCAGGGTCCCAGGAACTGGATCGGCACCACAGGGCAGAGTAGGAGTCTCTCCAGGGACTCCAGGTGCTGGCAGAAAGAAGTCTTTGTTGTCTCTGAGACTTTAAACAACAGGAGGCAACTCTAAATCAAGCCCTTGGAGATTTCTTCTCAAGATGGAAGGCACACAAAGTCCAGCCTTTGCCCTGTTACTCTGGCAGAAGCAGCAACTGCAGGATAGCTCCACAAAGCACAGTCACAGGTAGGGCAGCTCTACTTCTTCAGCTCTTCAGCTCTTCTCCAGGCAGAGGTTCCTCTTGTTTCCAGAAGGGTTTCTAAAGTCTGTGGTTTTGGGTGGCCTTCTTATATCCAATTTCTCCTTTGAAGTAGGCCTATTTCAAAGTAAAGTCTCTTTTGAATGTGAAATCATGCCTTGACCAGGCCAAGCCCCAGACACTCACCAGGCTGTTGCAGACTGCATTGTGTGAGGGCAGGCACAGCCCTTTCAGGTGTGAGTGACCACTACCCCCCTCCCTCCAAGCACAGATGGGTCATCAGGAAATGCAGACTACACCCCAGCTCCCTTTGTGTCACTGTCTAGTGTGAGGTGCAACCAGCCCAACTGTCAAACTGACCCAGACAGGGAATCCATAAACAGGCAGAGTTACAGAAGTGATATAAGCAAGAAAATGCTCACTTTCTAAAAGTGGCATTTTCAAACACACAATCTCAAAATCAACTTTACTAAGAGATGTATTTTGAAATTGTGAGCTCAGAGACCCCAAACGTCCATCCACTCCCAAAGGGAATCTACACTTTAATAGGATTTAAAGGTAGCCCCCATGTTAACCTATGAGAGGGACAGGCCTTGCAACAGTGAAAAACGAATTTAGTAATATTTCACTGTCAGGACATACAGTATAAAACACATTACTACATGTCCTACCTTAACCATACACTGCACCCTGCCCTTGGGGCTACCTGGGCCCTACATTAGGGGTGTCTGACATGAAAGAAAAGGGAAGGTTTAGGCCTGGCAAGTGGGTACACTTGCCAAGTTAATTTACAGTTAAAACTGCACACACACACACACACACTGCAGTGGCAGGTCTGAGACAGGATTACAGAGCTACTTATGTCGGTGGCACAACCAGTGCTGCAGGTCCACTAGTAGCATTTGATTTACAGGCCCTGGCACCTCTAGTGCACTGTAATTGGGACGTACTAATAAATCAAATATGCCAATCATGGATAAGCCAATTACATACACATTTTGTAAAGGAGCACTTGCACTTTAGCACCGGTTAGCAGTGGTAAAGTGCCCAGAGTAACAAAAACAGTAAAATCAGAGTCCAGCACATATCAACAACCTGGGGAACAGAGGCAAAAGGTTAAGGGAGTCCACGCCAAGGGTGAAAAGTCTAACAAGTGGGAAATCAAGGATCATGAGTAAGTTTTCATTACAACCCCATACCCTGAGGCAGTTATTCGAACGTTCGCCACCACACTCAAACGCAGCAGGCCCTGAACATCGTTCTCACATAGTGCAAACTCGGTGATCCAACATAAGCAATTGCAACATAACATGTGTTAAGCAAATCAGCATATTATTCAGAAAGAAAGGAACACATACCGGATGAGCTCTTTTAACCGGCAGGCAAGAAGGAAGATTCAACTGTCATTTCTCATCGGACTGGCAGAAAAGAGGAGGAAGTTGCTCTGGGGTCAAGCTCTGGAGAGGAAATGGGTGGAGTCAAGCTCAATCAAACCCATGTATACCCCCACTAACAAACCACCCCCCAGGAAAGTTTCAGCTAGTCTGCTTAGAGTATTGTGAGGAAGTTGTCTGCTTTTTCTCTCCATATTTAAACCTCACCCTGAGGAATTTCTACTTGACTATTTTGTTAGAGTTCATTATTAATGCAGTGGCTTCCTATATGCTAAGTACAGTATTAATACCTCTATGATCTTTTATTACAATTACAGGAAAGTCCAACTGTGACTTACTTATATATATGATTTTTTAACAGGTTTACTTAGGAACGATTCTTTGTACCCCAGCTTTAGATCACCATGGCAACTGCAAACAGCCATCTCCTTTCCTGGATGAAGAAGGGTCACCTTCTTTACCCTGAAAAGTGTGTACAATTATTTAATGCATATTTATTAGCAATAGGGGGAGAACAATTTTCCCCATTAAGGAAACAACACGTTATTGCATAATGTGGGCGTACACTGCAGGAAAGTTTATGAAAACCTAGTACACACACCATCGGAAAACAAAGAGGAAGGCCATGAAGGTCTGTATTTCATGACACTTCTCAGATTGGAAGAACATTTTGCAAAGAAAGTAAATATAGTCCTGGAAAGACAGATGTTATTTTGCAGAGTTCAGGGTAAAGCGGGAACAGTTAATAGTTACATAGCCTGTTTGAAGAGTATGTCCAATCCGTGTTTTTTTTGTCCCTTATAGGACTCATTAATTTGTGACCAGCTACTAAGATGTACTAATAATCCCCGGGTAAAAGAGAGACTTTTAGCCTACGATATAGACTTGAAAGAAGCAGTGGCTCTGGCCAATGGTTTTGAGCACATGACAGAATGTGTGAAAGAAATTAAACAAAGTAATGCATCCAAAACTGTTCACATTGTAAAAAACATTCTAATAGTGAAGGAATGAACAAAGATGAGAATTCTCCCAAGAGAACCACACAGTTTAAGAAAAATTCTAATAATGAAAAAGAAAGAGATGAGGAAAAGTTCAAAAGTTACTGCTGTGGTAATCAGAAACACTTAGCAAATAACCCAAATTTTATGACAAGACCGGAGGCTCCTATTATGCTTTCTTTTCCTGCTTTATTTTAATAGCAGGCAAGAGAAAAACACCAATCCCAGAGGTTTGCGTAACAAGCAGCCAATGGGAGGTAAGACTATTAACCTTAACCAATCAGTAAACTATAGCACGTAACATATACCAATCCTGGCTGCAGGCAGCCCTCTTTTCTTGCTGCTCGCAGTCAAGATAAGTATATCTTTTGCTGCTCCATACATTTCGTATCTGACTTAAATGCGCTTGCTTTCGTTGCCCCTGGCTGACATTTAGCTTATTTTCACTCGCGCGCGGAGATAAATTCCTTCCTTGCATTTCTCAGCCGCGTTGCCATGAACGTTCTATCTTGAACGCCGGCTGACGCGAGCTTCAAACGCTCAGTGTCTGCATTCCTGAGTGCATTCCTAGTGAAGCGCTCGTGTTATTCTGCCGCTTTTAGCAATTTATCACCGCTTTCCTTACCGCCTTCTCCTTCAATCATCCCAGCACCTCTTCCTCGTCGACGGCTGATCTAATTAATAGTTAGTGAGGCGTGGCATTGTATTACAGCCTTTCATTCCTTAACTTCCTGGTGAGTCACACGCCTGTTAGTTTTAAAGCCCTGCCCTTCATATTTAACCCCTTATTTACCAGTTTCCTTTTTCTTTCCATAGCAAATGATGATTCTGAAGGGAATTTTTCTTATAATTTAAATAATTTTATTCAATCTTCAGTTAAGAAAGCAGTTTCTGCTTCTATGGGAAACATTTCCAAACAAATTCAATCTACTGTATCGTTCTGTTTATCCCAATCACAAGTGGCCCATTCTGCGGGGAAAGCAGAAAGCGCAAAGCCTCACAGGCTTCTTTTAATCAGGCTAACGCCTCGTCTGCGCTAATGGATGGTGAGTCAAACTCACTCAGGATGGAGGACGAAGCTCCTCAAAGGCCTCCTACTTCGGAGGGGAATAAAGTTATGGGTACTAAAAGTAAAAATACAACAAAAAATGTGTCTAAGACCCATAAAATTGTGATTGCGGACATTAGAGACACTGATGATGATGGGGATATCAATGTTTCTTCCTCAGACAATGAGGACGATAACACCTCTAATTTTTGGATTGGTCCTCCCCCTAAAAAATCTAAGCCAACCTCAGCTGACCAAACCCACGCCCCTCTATTAGATTCTGATGGTAATCCCATGTTTTATTCTGGCTTAATCCACCATCCCAATTCTACTCAATGGTTACCTTCTGATCATGTTGCAAGCTACAGTCTAGCAAAATCATGTCTTCCCCTAGACAAACAGGTACGAGCAAAACTACGTTCTGAATGTCCCAGACCCTCACTTCCCTTACACATCACTGCTACCCCTTCTATGGATCCGTCCCTTCTAACCTTTTTCTCCAAATTTGGTAAAGATCCCCGAAAAGGGTGGACAGAGCCTGGGCCCTGTGCCAGGATAAAGTCCTTGATTTGGTCAGTCCTTTATCCCGCATTTCTGACCTCGCAGAATCTGCTAGAATCAACGAAGAGTCAATTGACCCTGAAGAACTGTCCATCTGGATTCAGAGAGCCTTTTGTTTGCTGGGCAATGCGAACTCAGCCATGACGCACGAGCGTCGAAAAGGACTCCTGCTCAAGCTAGATCCTAAGCTTGCGAACCTGGCAGCTTTGGATCCAGGAGCTAAAGCTGATGGCTTACTCTTTGGAGATAACTTTATTAAAGAACTAAGCAAATACGTCACCACCTTTGCTTCTCTTGACAAAGCTCAGCAGTCACTCAAAAAAGTGTTTAACTCACAGGTTTTTGCCAGGGCCGGTAGAGGAAGAAGCCGCTCCACCGGCCGGTCCTTCAGGAACCAAGGCTTTTAGAGGCTCCTATGACTAGCAACACAATTCTACCCCCAGTGGTTCAGAGGGAGGAACCAACGCAGGTCCTATAACAATTCAGGTAAGCCAATCTTCTGGCCATCTTTCTATAGGGGGTCGTTTAAATTTTTTTCTCCACAAATGGAAAGAGATTACCTCAGACCCCTGGGTTCTCAATACGCTCAAAGGCTATTTAATAGAATTTTACGAAACTCCCTATCAGCCTTCCCCCCTTCTTCCCCTCAGATTTGCAGAAGAAATGCCAAATCTCATTTCTACAGAAATCCAAGATCTCCTTCAAAAAAGTGCTATCCAACCAGCTCGTCCCCTTCCCTCAGGCTTCATAAGCCCCCTGTTTTTAGTGATCAGAAAAAACAAGAAAATCAGACCAGTCATCAACCTCAGACAATTCAATCAGTTCGTTGTCTATCGACACTTCAAGATGGAAACGATTCTGCATCTAAGAGATTTGCTGCTTCTCAATGACTGGATGGTCCGTCTAGATCTTCAAGACGCTTACTTAACAGTTCCTATACATCACTCTCACATAATGTTTCTCCAATTCCAATGGAATCATCACACCTACCAGTTTACTTGCCTACCCTTTGGACTTTCCTCGGCCCCCTGGTGTTTCACCAAGTTAATGAAACTTATTGAAGCTCTTCTTCGATCTCAAGGCTTCAGAACGATAATCTATCTAGACGATATCCTTCTAATGCATCAAGACATCTCTACCCTTCGGTCTCAACTCTCTTACACAATCTCACTCCTTTCAGATCTAGGCTTTCTAGTCAACAACGAGAAATTGATGTTTACCCCGTCACAGACAATGGGATTCCTAGGAATCCTAATCAGTTCCTCTCAAGGCCTCCTACAACTCCCGACCTCAAAAATAAAAAGTATCAAATCAGAGATAACCCTATCTTTACAGCAGACTTCTCTCTCCCTCAGGTCTCTTGCAAGGATTGTGGGTCTTCTTTCTTCCTCGATTCAGGCAATTTTTCCAGGCCCCCTTCACTATCGGGCTCTCCAGAGATTAAAAATTCGACATTTACGCAAAGGTCTTGCTTATTCAGATTTCATCCCCCTCGACCTCGAATCCCGTACAGAACTCCAATGGTAGCTCAACCATCTCGAAGCCTGGAATGGCAGGACCATCTTTGCCTCAGCCCCAGATCTTGTCTTAGAATCCGACGCAAGCCTAACAGGCTGGGGTGCAAGGTGTGGGCAGATATCGACTGGAGGCACATGGTCTCGACAGGAGTCTTCATTGCACATCAACTATTTAGAGATGCTTGCAGGCTCCTTTGCAATCAAAACTTTCACCAAAAACAGAGTCTCTTGTTCCGTACTTCTTCGTATGGACAATCTCACAGCGGTAAAATATATCAATCACCTCGGCTGTACCAAATCCAAACCGCTAGCAGAACTAGCAAAAAACTTTTGGGAATTCTGCCTTCACCGAAAAATTTCAGTTCAAGCAGAATACTTGCCAGGGTTTCTCAACTCAGTTGCAGACTGGTTTTCTCGTCATCTTTCCGATTACAGCGACTGGAAGCTTCACTCTTCAGTCTTCAACTCTATTAATCGCAAATGGGGTCCTTTCCATATAGACCTCTTCGCATCCCGTCTGAATGCACAACTTCCTCGTTTCTTCAGCTGGAGACCAGATCCTTATGCTTTAGCGACTGACGCATTTCTTCAACAGTGGCATCATGCAATAAACTACGCATTCCCTCATTTCATCATGATAAACAGAGTCCTCACCCATCTTCGGCGTCAAGAAGCCACAGTAGTTTTAATAGTCCCGTTGTGGCAAGCCCAAGTGTGGTATCCCACTCTTCTAGAATTATCTAGACACGGTACACTAGCCCCGAGAGAGAATCCCGTGGCTGAAGCTCCCCATAACAAACCAGATGGCTTAGATACCATCCTCAGTTGGAACATTGCCGGGTTGGAGAGTAAAATGAACAACCCTGAATGGGGAAAATTCATAGACAAACATAAAGTATGTCTCTTCCAAGAAACATGGGCGCTGGAGCCTAAATATAGAATCGGTTACAAAAGCTACTGGGTTCCAGCAAATAAGGTGAATTCAGGGAGACCCTCAGGTGGCCTGCTAATATGGCTCAGCTGTTCTCTCAAATGCCAAATTGAACCGATTGACTTGGGCTGCCCTGATCTAATGGGTCTATCAATACCATCCCTTATAGAGAAACCACTTTTAATAATTAACATCTATAATAGGAGCCTGGGCAATAAATATGAGTCCAACGCACTGACTATTTTAGACAATTTTCTCACCGATAAATCTCCCTCTCATTTTATTCTCATTGCCGGAGATTTTAACACCACTTTTGAACCCTACTCACTGGCCCAGGAACTATATAAAGATGAAGATGCTCATTGGGGCATCCCCCAGCTGGTGTCAAGCAAAAGACCTAAAATCAACAGACTATCATACCAGCTCATGGACATTACATTGGCACACGGTCTCCGGGCTTGCAATGGCCGTTCCCGTTCGGATCTTAACCTTCACCCCACATTTAAACGTGGGTTGCAGAAGAGCCAGATTGATTACATCTTGCTCGACATCCGCCTTTGGGGTCACATGGTCGATATGAACATCACAGAACATGAGGAAAGCGACCATGAACCATTGACTTTATCACTCAGGAACCTACTACCCCTACTTGAGGCCTCCTGCCCCAAGTCCTATAGTCAGCAGCTCGCACTGACCAACAACAGGCGAAATGTTAGATGGAAATCCCTGAACACTGACATAACCACTTTGGCAAAAGTGTACTGGCAGCTGGCGGATCATATGGAATATATACTTCAACCCACGAACGATAGTGGTGGGCTTATAGCAGCCCATACACTGTTTTTTAACTCTTTAAAAACTCTACTTACTAAAGAGTCGGCAACAGAGCCTAAACAGAATTCTAACGCAAGATGGTTCAACACTGCATGCAGAGAAGCACAGCATAAGTTGCTGAGAGCCCTAAGAGTTGGCCAGATGGATTATATAAGGGAAGCTAGAAAAGACTACAAAAAGGAACAAGGTAGAGCCCGTAGGGAATGGGATGAATCAAGATGGGTCCTCCTCCTGGAATCCGCTAAAACAAACGACACCACGAAATTTTGGAAATTGGTAGCTGATGCCAGCAATGAACCACACCGTTCGCCTGGTGCCTCAATACTCCCTGCAGAATGGTCCGACCATTTTTCCCAATTATACCTGGGGACCACTGATGCTGCTTCCCGGGATCTGATCCATATCATGACCCCCGAGACCCCCAAAATTGAATTCACTTTGGCAGATACCAAGGCTGCGATTGCCTCAATGAAATGGGGAAAGGCCCCCGGCCTTGATAAAATACCAGGAGACCTTTACAAGACAAATCCAGATGTTTGGGCCCCATACCTAAACCTCATCTCAAATGAGATAGCTGCTGGAGCACCTGTTCCGAGCTCCTGGTTGGGAGCAGAGATAGTCCCCATTTTTAAGAAAGGCGACCCCTCTAACCCTGCCAACTATCGCCCAATCTCCTTACTCGACAACTTCCAAAAAATCTTTGCAAAGCAAATTTTGTCCTGTCTAGAAGACTGGATTTTAGAAACAAACGCCATCTCTGATCTACAAGCAGGGTTCAGACCAGCAGTCAGTACTATAGATCAGGTACTAAGATTTTTAACAATAAAATGGAAAACTGTAGAAATAGGAAGGGGTAACCTTTACGTAGTTTTTATTGATCTCTGAACCGCGTTCGACCTGGTCCCCAGAAACCAGTTATGGCTGACGCTAGCCAATATGGGTGTCCCGCATGGCCTTCTGAAACTTATTATCCGCCTACATGAAAATACCTACGCCCAAATCAGGAACGGCAAGAAGGGTGATCTCACAGAACCAGTGGCTATTGAGAGGGGAGTTAGACAGGGGTGCGTCCTGGCCCCAACTCTCTTCCTATTATACATAAACAACTGCATCAAGTACTTAGCAAACTGCACAAATGATTCTCCCAAGCAGGCTGGAACCAAAGTCCCCTGCCTACTCTACGCAGATGACACTATTCTTTTGTCTAAATCACCCATGGGAATTCAAAACTTGGTAAATCAGTTTGGTGTTTACTGCAGAAATTATGGATTAGACATAAACCATAAGAAAACCAAACTTATGATATACAGCGCCCCGAACAAGAAGCTCAGCGCAAACATAAAGATGGATTTAACTCCCCTGGAGAGAGTAATGGAATATGACTACTTGGGCATTAGACTATCCGACAAGGGCAGCTGGGAGCCAGCCATAAGGAAAGGGGCACTAACAATTAGCCAAAGATGTGGAGTAATAGGACGCAAAGCTAGCACTGCCACAAGCCCCCCTCTGATCCTTATCTCTGAAATATATAAAGCACAAATCCGTGCTGCGGCCCTATATGGAGCAGAACTTTGGGGATTACATAGACAGATGGATACTCTCCAAACCAAAGAAAACAACTTCCTCAGACACATATCTAGACTGGGGAGGGGCACGCCAATGCTCCCCCTCAGACTGGACCTGGGCTTAAATAGTATCAAAGATATAGCCTATCTAAGACCACTCCTGTATTGGGTCAGACTATGGAAAACAGACGAACTTGAACCCTACAGGGCAGCAGTTAAAGAACTATTACCACCTCATCACGGATGGGAAAAGGTACGGTGGCTCAGGGAGATGAAAGTGGCATGGACCAAACTGAGACTATCCCAGTACTGGGAGAACCCGAGATGATTCCTGGCAGTGCTAAACGCCTGATCAAAGAACATTATTGGGCAAAAATCAACAAGGAATCTCTCGGTTCACATGTGTCAGGTCGGCTGACAGCTGAATTCCTGCTGGTCAAACACGTTCCCTTCCCTGAAAGCTCCCTGGATCTACCCATACCAGCCCGTGCTCGCTCGCTACTACTCCAGCTCAGGTACGGGACATTGGCGGTTAATAGCTACACGGCTGGTTGGTCGACTAACAGTTCCCCATCGGACAAATGCATAAATTGTCATTTATGCAAGGAAACAGCTGAACACATCCTATTTTTCTGCCCTCTGTACAAAGGTCCCCGAGGGAAGTGGATTATTCCCTTGTGCAGAACACTCCAACCACTATCCCGCAACAGTCTATTCAGAATATGTAAATACGACACTTCCATACTGATAATCAGCGCTGTTTCTAAATATCTGGCAGCAGCATGGAAAATTCGTAATAGGACTATTCTAGATTTTAACTCACTGTTTGAAGAGCTGTCTTGAAAACAGTAAATCAGCATCCTGTCATATCAGCCTTGGGCTCTAATTGTAAACCGCGACTTATTGAGCACAAAAAAACCGTATCTCTGAATAAGTGCTATATTGAGTTATTTTAACTAAAGTGTTTTATAAATTTAAAATTATACTTAATTTTATAATTGTCAAGATGCAATTTATTGGATTAATTAACTCAAAAAACTAATTAACCTAGAGCATCAGCCACCACTGACTGACTTCTTAAATTTTTTAACCAGTTTTACTGTCTAGAGTTTCAATGCCTGATTTTATATAGAGATGTGCCACACCACAGCTTTTACGTTATCATTATTCTACTGTTCAGGGTTATGTACAGGGTAAGATCCAGAGACTATTCCGAGCACCTCTTTCACCCCTCCTATTTATGTAATCTTTCTCAGGCAGCTACTGGACCCCTACTTTTTTTTACTATTGTTCCTTTTATTGTGTACTGGTTTATGGTTTTTATCTTACTGTACGTATGTATATATTTTTTAAATCTTTTAAATGGCCCAAATTTGGACCGAATAAACTATTGATTGATTGATAGACTTCCCTGTGCTTCTGCCCTCCTTTCCCTCCCTCCTTCTCAATCCACAAGGTCTCCCTCACGACCTCATTCTCCATGAATTTCACTCGAGGCTTCAACCTACATCAACAATTCCTGGGCTCCAGGCACTTCCAAGGCTTACAAATCAGCTTGGTCCATCTGGTCTAGCTGGTGTCTGGGAAAAGCATGTGATCCCTTTCCAGCAGATCTAACTCTGATAGCTAATTTTCTTGCTTCTCAAGCTAGCGCCGGCAAATCATACCGAACCATCAATCTATATAGATCAGCTATATCTCTACATCACCCGTTTATAAATGGAAAACCCTTAGCAGAACATCCTATCATTTGTCGTCTTTTAAAAGGAGTAAAATTCTCCAATCCCCAAATTCCCAAATACACCACTTTATGGAATGTCAACCTCGTCTTACAAATGTTTGTTTCATTGCAGGATAATGACTCATTATCTTTGAAAATGCTTTTGGCTAAACTAACAATGTTACTTTGTCTTGTATCTATCAAACGTCTGTCAGATGTCAAAGCCCTGTATATCTCGGCTCGTCACTTCACTCCTACTGGTGTACTGTTCAATGTTTCTCGTCGTACCAAAACCAACATTACTTCTGTTTTCTATCCCTTTTTTCCAAATCATCCGAAGTTTTGTGTGGGAAACTGTTTAAAGGTTTATGAATAGAAAACGGCCGATCTTAGAACATCTTCTGCTTCCCAACTTTTAATTTCCTTCAGGAAGCCCTATAAACCTGTATCTTCCCCTACCTTAGCTCGTTGGGTCAAATGGGTGATGTCCCTAGCGGGCATTGATACGTCAAAGTTTGGTGCCAATTCTGCTAGAGGGGCCATGGCGTCAAAAGCCTTTTGGCTGGTTCACGCTTGGAAGATATTCTAAGATCGTCAGATTGGTCAAACGATTCTACCTTTCGCACATTTTATTGTAAACCTGTTAGTTCAGCAACTTCTGTAGTAGTTAACATGCTTTAAACAAGCATAATAGGAGCCTCCGGTCTTGTCATAAAATCTAGATTTTCCAAGTATTTTATGATGGAAAGTCTTAATTTTATTAAAGACACGGAGGCGAGTATTATCCCACCGCTTCTTGTACTAATGTTGTTCTTTCCCACCCCTTCTAGTTACTACCAACGCTCCAGCATCTTCTTCAACGTAATTCAACGGATGCCGATTCTCCTAGAAGTAATCATTCACCGCAATTTCCATTGAAGTCTGATTCCTACATCCACCATCCTGTCAAGCCATCCTACTCACCTAACTTGGACAGAATTCAATACTTTTTTGCTCTAATCCTGGCAATATGTTTAATTTGTTGTATTGTACCTTTATTCAAATCCTTTTCTTGACTGTCTCGCAGCTGAAAAGAGGGCGGCCTGCAGTCAGGATTGGTATATGTTACGTGCTGTAGTATACTGATTGGTTAAGGTTAATAGTCTTACCTCCCATTGGCTGCTTGTTACGCAAACCTCTGGGATTGGTGTTTTTCTCTTGGCTGCTATTGAAATAAAGCAGGAAAAGAAAGCATAATACTCGCCTCTGTGTCTTTAATAAAATTAAGACTTTCCATCATAAAATACTTGGAAAATCTACATTGTCCAGCAAAGTCATGTTTCTGTAGAAAATGTAATGAGAGGGCATTATGCTCGCACTTGCAGGAATGGATATATAGAGTTTAAACAGGTACGTGTAGCTGAAGAAACTGAGAGTAACACTAACAAATGTGTATTCCCAGTAAGTACAGATAACAGTAAATGAGTATCACACTTGCCAAATACTCCTAGTAAAGCGAAAAGAAAACCTAATGAATTACAAGATGAAATCCGTAGATTTTGGGTTGTCAGACACAAATTATATTTACACAAAGACATGATTATGAAAGATGACAAGCTAGTATCTCCGAGAGTTTAAAACTGAGGCTAGTGGATCTTGCCCATGAAGGCCATTTGGGTCGCAGAATCACTAAATCCAAAGTCAGGGCTACCTAATGGTTCCCAGGAATGGATAGCTTCGTGGAATCTAGAGTCAAGGAATGTAGTACATGTAGCATGAGTGACAAAAGTAAACAAGCATTTGCAATGCAACAGGTGTCACGTTTGCTCATGTTAGAGCTGATAGCGATTTAAACTCCTAACCCGACTTTTCACCTATCGGCAAAAGTGCATTCATGTACGTAACCTGAAAAAGTGCAATTAACTATGTAAAGCGCTGGACTTCTGCCAAGCGAAATCACGCTAGTAAATTAGAGAAAAAGTAGTCCACGAGCCAGACAGAAAACAGCGAGCTTCGCATGTTTTCTGTACTTGGTCGATGTGCTCGAGGAGGGCTAGCCACCGGAAAAGGCATGGCGTATGCATGCCTTCGACTAATGAAAGCAAGCAGATTTTATTAGGCAAGCCCACGCACCAATGAAAAACACCGACGTGACGTTGATAGGGCTCCGGGCCCTTTTCTAAACCCTAAAGCGTCTTGCTGCAATACGCGTGCACGAGCGCATGCAACGCAGGCTCGACCCAAAAAAGTAAGAAAAGCACCATTATCCCTGGTGAAGGCCCCTCCCAAACCATGGGATAAACTTGGTTTAGATATATTAGGCCCTCTAAACATATCGACATGGGTAGGGAAGTATATCATTGCATTAGTGGACTATTACTCTCATTGGATCACAGTGAAAACTGTTAATCACATTTACAACCAAGACATGATTACTTTTCTGTCAGATACATTAATGACTGAAGGAATTCTAGGATCCATTATAACTCATAATGGAGTCCAGTTCACTTCAGAAATAATGAAGAAGTTTTTTAATGGTTTGTCTATTGTCCATCCAAAACTGCTTTAGATTGTCCTAAAGCAAACAGACTGGTAGAAAAAGTAAACCACATGTTGGAGTAGTGCATTCAATCTGCACAGGTGTCCAGAAGACCCATGGATGATGTTATTAAGAAGATATTATGGTCATATCATACTGCCCTCCATACTGTTACAGGGATCTCTCAATTTTTAATGCTTAAAGGCAGGCTCCCTGGAGCCAAATTATTTCCCAACTGGATGGGAGGAGGTGAGACAAGGTGGGTGCACCAAGACATAGCGAGAGAAAGGATAAATAACCACCAAGAATTGTTTTTAAAAAATTAAGATGTCAAACATGGTACAAAAGGCATGACATGGAATGAAGGTAACTGGGTGGTGGTTAAATACCGTACCTCAGCTCAAAGAAGTGACAGTAAGTTTTCAAAGCCTTTGAAGATAGCTAAGGTGAATACTAATGTAGTGACATTGGAGGATGGCAGAGTTTGGAGCATGGATAGAATTTCCAGATGTAGCAGTGCTGTAGCAAGGAGATTTTGCATTGATGAAATCCCACATTCCTAGCAGTGATCAACTGGGAAGTGGTGTTGTTCCACACAATGCCACAGTTCGTTTTGGCACAAAGATTATGTTCTCCAATAATTATTTCTGGTAGCTTTTAATACCCCACATTCTCAGTCTAAAGGAAATTTTTTATTTTAGGATGGAAATCTGTTGTGATTTTACACTTGTATTTAGAAAGCATGTGTTTTAGAAGTTCACATGAGGTAAGAACATTGTGTTCCTATGACATTCATTTGATATCACTTGGTATCGCCCTCTTGTTTCCCCTCCCCTTCGATTGTGTTAACTCAACTGAATGTTTTGAGAAGCCCAACTGTCATCTTGGCAAGACAACTGTGGCTCCGAGGTTGTGTTCATCAAGGCTAATAAAGGACTTCTAAGGAAACCTTTGCCATTAATTATATCAGGAACTTAGCTATTGGCCACATTCCTCTATATCGACGTTACTCAAAGTACGGCCCGCGGGCCGCCAGCAGCCCCACGGACCTATCTTGGCGGCCCGCGGACGTCCGAGAAACACCATATAATAATGGCCACAGTACATAAACATAAAAGTGGGCCGCGGGAACATGCGCAATAGTGGCTACTTCGCGCATGCTCCCGCGGCCCTCCTCTATGTTTACCTACGGCGGCCATTAGTTATGGCGTTTCCATGACGATCCTGGCTAGTGGTGGGAAGCCAAAGCCCCTTAAAAGTTAGCGCTTGCAGCTAACTTTTACGGGGCTTTTTTGTCTGCTTCCTGTCACCGTCTCCACGTCTGCCGCCCGCCCGCCTGCCGTGCCGTTGTACATTTGTGGCATCTTTACAGTGCTTTATTAAGGCAGGTAAGGCTCTTTGGTTATTTATTTATTTGTTTTTAATGTAGTGTGTGTGTTACTGGGGTAGGGGTGAGAGCAGAAGACGCTGTGTGCAGATGGCGCTGTGTGTGATACTGGGGTAGGGGTGAGAGCAGAAGATGCTGTGTGCAGATGGCGCGGTGTGTGATACTGGGGTAGGGGTGAGAGCAGATGGCGCTGTGTGCAGATGGCACTGTGTGTGTATGGCGCTGTGTGTGTTACTGGGGTAGGGGTGAGAGCAGAAGACGCTGTGTGCAGATGGCGCTGTGTGTGATACTGGGGTAGGGGTGAGAGCAGATGGCGCAGTGTGTGCGCGCTGTGTGTGTGTTACTGGGGTACGGGTGAGAGCAGATGTCGCTGTGTGTGTGCGCTGTGTGTGTTAGTGAGAGCAGATGGCGCTGTGTGCAGATGGCGCTGTGTGTGTATGTGCACTGTGTGTGTTACTGGGGTAGGTTTGTAGTTATACCTGGATTCAAAATGCAGCATTGTTTAGCAATGTTTTGAAAAAGGGGGCGGGGTGGTGTGCCCCCTATAAGCCCCGCCCCCCACACTGTCACTTCAGTGCAGCCCTCGGCCGCAAACCATACTGCAATTTTGGCCCCCTACAAAAAGTTTGTGAGAACCCATGCTCTATATGGTCATGGGACTTCTCAGTGTTTTGCGCTATCCCTATAAAGTACTACAAATACTTTTGTGAGCATAGCTTAGTTCCCATGTATGGCATGAATTTAGTTTAGTCCTGATGGTATTCTCTGCAACTGGGAGTGTGTTTTCTATTTCCTATTGGAAATCCAGGATTAAATGCCACATAATGCAATGAAAATGTCAATTGAATGAGCCATTCACACTAGACATGGAACAACCTGGCTTCTCTGGTTTGAGATAGGGAACTATGGAATATAAGTCCTTTCTATCGCTCCAATTTAAGGCCTCATTAAAGAGCTGCTTTTGGTAGCAAATCCGCCTGGCTGTTCAATCTACTATTATAACAATTTTATTGATTGAAAGACGCAATGGAAAGCACACTGTTGGTTGAGGCTGATATGACTAGATTCCTGAATCAACAATGCAGTGAATTCCCAGGCCTCGACTATTCCACGCAACATCCTGGCCCAACTTATGGTTGACATGTAGCGTCATCAGATGACTCCAAGTCAATGGGAAGTCACTTTTCCACCCCTAATCTTTCTTTGTACATAATAGAGCTATGAAGTGATTTAGTCAATTCAAGCAATCCGACTACAGTTCCCAGAATGCACTAAATTGTTAATGACCAGGAATGCAGGCACAATGGGTAATGTCCATAATATATAAGGTCACCTTACGGTCACTGACTTTAATAAATACAGTTTAAAAGAGAGCAAAAGTAATGGGTACATTATAGAATTCTGTCAAAAGGACATACACAGCACTTTATTGCATAATGAAACTTGATTGTTTTAATATGGGACTTTATACCACATTATATATATGAGGTGCTGCATTTTACCCAGATTAATCATATATTGGAGATGAAAGGTTGAGTTGAACCCTGCCAGGATTACACTTGTGACCTCAAGGTTGCATTAGATACCAGCAACAAATGCATACCTTATTGATCCACACTGAACCTAGTTGTTAAAGGTGCTCAATGGGCAAAGAGCTAATTAGTGAAGCCCGTTTGTGAGCCATTTGTGAGGTTGAGGGTTTAAGAGTGGTGAATTCTCGTTAAGTAATATTAGCATTTATGTGTGTGGAGCACACCCAATTCTTCTTATTTCGCTGCAGTCTGTCACATGTAGGTCAGTGTTCACATTTTTAAAATCCAGAAAACAGAAGTATTTCTATGCAAATACAAAAATAAACCAGGAATGGCGGAGTACTCGCACCTGACAGTCTACATACAGCTTAATATCTGTTAGATTGCGGGGTCTGATGTTGTTCAAGTCAATCATTCTTGTAATCTCCAATATTTGAATATATTCCTCATGATAGATGAGAGGAGGGTAGACATACCGGAACTGTGGAAGGGGAACTGAATCGCAGTGAGAAAATATATTTATTCCTTGAATATGTCCATCGGATCCTAATACGTTATTTGTGAAATATTTTTGCAGTATCTTAGTACTGTCATATACTGTGAACCAATGTGAACTTAATCAAGATAGTTTTAAAAACAGCTGCAACAACAAGCAAATCTACTGGGAGTCTATTTCACAGCATCACTCCTTTCTTTGTAGAATATTTTGACACGTGGAACACACTTCCGGTGTCAGTGATGGGCGGGGTAGCCCTGAGTAAAATGGTGCTCCTGCCCCGCTGTCTGTACACAATGCAGAGTTCTTTCTGTGATTTCCCAAGGGCTACATTCATGGAACTCAAAAGCTTTTTGGTGACATTAGTGTGGGCAGGCAAGAGGAGCCGTGTCAAGTTGAATATCTTGAAGTTAGACCCTGATTAAGGCGGGCTTGGTCTCCCAGGTTTGCAGCTCTATCACCTTGTGGGACTGCTGCAGTATGCAGCTCTGTGGGGCGCCGAAGGCCCCCACTGGGAAAAGCACCTGCTGGTCGGCTTGGTGGATGATGATACCCAAGCTACTGATGAGTGGCACCGGGTGCCGGAGGACTGCCCCACCATAGTGAGGCAGGTGAGATGGGAGCAGGCAGTTCAGAGGATTTTACATTAGGCCCCTGTAGTGAAAATAGGTAGGTTTGACCACTGACTTTGTGTTTCACCACTGGTCATAGTAGTTGTTCAGTGTTCACCAGTTGCAGATTACATTTTGTATTCAGTTTAGCTGCCTAATGGCTTTATCGTGAATTTTGACATTGCAGATGAGCTGTGTTTTTCCACATGGTAAACTAAGCTTGTTTCTTTGCATTTCTCTCACCCAACACAAACAGTTCTTGATAAGAGAGCACATATTTTTTGTTTTCTCCAGTAAAGGGAACAGGTTGGCCTTGGAAGGGGGAGCCTTGAAAGGTTGGCACATTTACAATGTTTTTCTTCCAACTCTGACCTACAGTAGCCAGCATGTTTGAATATTTCCATCTGAGAGGGGAGGGCCTTTCAGAAGGCTCTTTCCATGATTGTTTAAGCTATAAAAGAGGTGGCCCTGCTCAGTAGCGAGGGAATTTCCCAGACCTCGGTCAGGATTGGACGTCAAATGCCTGACATTTTCCCGTGAGGATCTCCCTTTCGCAGGGGTCGTCTTCTTGCTGGCATGGGAAAGATGAAGAGATTGGCAGGCCCTACAGTGATTAATTTTTACTTTATCCCTTGCTTTGCAATTATGCTATAATATAATCACACACATTTGCTGTGTACATTGCAGTTGAGAATCACTTTGATATATTTTCCTTTCATTGCTGTGACTTTTTTTAAATGTGTGCCTTCGACCTACTAATCTCCTTCATTTTTTAGGAACCTTGTGGTGGAATAATAATAAATGTCTTCTGTAAACTAAGAAGTGCCTGCCAGAGATTTTTGTCAACTCGGTCATTAGTGAAAGCAAAACAGCCCCATATGCACACTTGCTTCCTCTATCTGGTTGTTGAAACCCTTCCAGGAAGGGTAGTTCTTTGTGGATATGACGCAGTGGCTGGAGGGCGGCGGCCAGACAGTGGGCGACCTGTATTTGAATGGTACCTTCATTACTTTGACGGATGCTGCCACCCTATTTAGTGTGGCTGTAGGGCAGTTTCTGCTGTTTGCTAAGCTCTCCAGCATGGCACAGGGGATCTGGTTGACCTTTCCCTAGGAGCTAGAGGAATCCTCTACATTAAAGATCATATTGGATCCAGGCACAAACTGGGGACTCATCTCCTGCCTCTGCGCTGTGCTGAAGGGTGACAGAAGCATAGAAATGGGGCATATCCGAAAAGGTTGGTTGGTGCATATGGGGGACCCTCTCCCAGACACAGAGTGAAAGCAGACCCATTCCCTGGTGAAGGAAACTGCAAGTAATGCACACTTAAAGCTCATGCAGTTTCATTGTTTGCACTGGGCATATCTCACACTGCAGCAGTTGAACAGGATTTTTCCTAGTCTCCTGGCTGCACCACTGCAGGTTTTTTGCACATGACATGGAGTTGTCCGCAGCTGTATGAGTACTTGGTTGGGGTGCTGCACACACTCTGTGAGGTCGCAGGAGTCCGGCTGGACAGAACAGTCTGCCATTGCCTGCACAGGCTTTTGCCACTCTCCAAAGCAGGGAGTAAAGTGGGACATCGATTCACAGTGCTGGCACTGGTATTGGCCCGGAGACGCATAGCACTACATTGGATTGCTGCCACCCACCTGCTGCAAATGGTTGCTGGATCTGAATGAGTGGTTGGTTGCAGGGGAATGTAGGCTGCAATGGGTGCGTAAGGACAAGAACACAGAGAGAGATTTGGAACTCTGGGGAGAGATGGTAGAAGATTTGAGTGCGGTGAATGAGGTGATTGATGGTTCCCCTGGGCCTTCTAGTGTGGTCTCCCTGGTATCGCCTTAGACATGGATGAGTGCACAAGGTGCCTAACGCTACTTGTAGTGAAAACTGGGCCAGAGACCTTATTCAGTGGAGCAACATAGACATGTGCTGAACCCCCTCGATTTGTATTATTATGCCGTGTATTGTTGAAGGGGTGGGGCGGCCTCCATATGTAGGGTGCTCTGCGAGCCATCTCATACACAAGGTGTTTCTGCCTAGCTCCTTGTGTTGAACCCTTCTGCAAAGTTTTGTTGTATTAGCAATTTATGTCTTAAGTATGGAAAATACCAATAAAGATTAAGACAAGTTTTACGGAAAAAAAGAAAATGGTGACATGTGGCTGTAACCCTTTCTTTCAAGCAGTAGCGTGTAACAATGAGTTCTATAGTAAAGAACACTGCAGGCCTCAAGCAGCTGGACAGTCCTCTGGCGTACATGGCAATCCTTCTGAAGTCTTCCTCAGGTCTAGGAGTGTACCGAAGACATTGTTCAGGAGTTCCAATATTTGTACCTAATGTCAAACTTTGAAGTGATGGTGACATCCAGGCTACTCCCACATCTAGTTCTAAAACTTTGTTCCCTTCTCCTGCCAAGTGTCCAAGTAGTCTGAGGTGACAAAGCACTGGTGTCAGGTTTCTTTCTTTGTGTACTGGAGGCAGCCTTTTGAAATGTAATTGGGCAGAGAAGATCTCTGCATGAAATATCCTGCCAAATCCTAGTCCCCATTTGTCTCCTGCTCTGGGAGGTATAAACAAAGGCAGCCTGCCAAGCTGTTCACAGTCATGTGACACAGGGGGCAAGCACCAAATGGGTAGGAGAAGAAAATGGTAACTTTTTAAAAGGGGCATTTTCAGAATTGTTACTTAAATCTGATTTTACTATTGAATGAATGAATGAAATTAGATGTATATAGTGCACAGCTACTCCACAGAGTGTTTCAGCACTCAGTTCAAAGGCAGCTTTCCAGGATTTGACAGGGCCTCTATTCTTGTGTGAAGAGTCATGTTTTCAGCCTTTTTCTGAACAAGGAAATTGGGTCCACATAGTATAGCTCAAGAGGAAGCCTATTCCATGCTGAAGGTCCCAGATAGGAGAAAGCCTACCCCTCTGCTGCTGGCTGATCACAGGTTCCTAATGGGGTGCTAAAAGCTCATTCTCGTCCTGAGGTAGTCAGCGCCTGTGATGAAGCACTTTGTGGACTAGGACCAGCACTTTCAACAGGATCCTCTTCCTCACTGGAAGCCAGTGGAGTGCATGGATGTTGTGGGACACATGCTTTCTCTGTGATAGATTAGGAAGAATGGGGCTGCCGTGTTCTGGAACACCTGAAGACGATTGATCAAGTAGCAGGGTAGCCCCGATAGAGGGCCTTCACCTAGTCCAACCTCGATGTTATGTGTCCTTGGATGACCGATTTCCTGGCTGAGAGTGAGATGAAGTGCAAAAAATTCTTTAGAATGTGCAGTAGACCAAAGCACTTGCCTACACAAAATTAATTTGTGGTTGAAAAGATAGACAGCTGTTGAATTTGACACCAAGATTCTTGACTATTCCCCCCCCCAGGGCCCTGGTGGTGGGGGCACCTTCTGGCCAGATGGTCTGCCATGTTGCTGGGTGATTCTGACAGAAGAATAGAATTTCAGTTTTGTTGGCATTGCACTTTAGTTGATTGATGGTCATCCAATGAAATACAGCCACTAGGCAAGATTTAATAGAATTGCCTACGATCTCTTTGTCCTTTCCATAGGAAAAAAACAGCTGTATCATCAGCATTCAAGATCACTTTTACCCCCAAAGCTTCTCCTAGCTGGGCTAGTGGCAGGAGATAAATGTTAAACAGTTTGGGGCTCAAGGTGGAGCCCAGGGACACCCCCATTGTAAGTTCAAGGGACTTTGAAGAAAAAGGAGGGACCCACATTTACTGTCCTCTGCTAATTAAAAAGGAAGCAAGCCAGTTCAAGGCCTGGCCTACCATCCCAAAATACTGGAGATGGACCAGGAGCCTGGAGCGGTGGACCGTGTCGAAGGCTGGTGACAAATCTAGCATGATCAGCACTGCCTTCCCATCAGTATTCAGGGTGCCTCTGATGTATTAAGTGACCTCCATGAAGACGGTCTTCATACTAAAATTTGGTCTGAAGGCAGACTGGCTCAGATGAAGCAGGTTATTGTCTTTCAGACACTGGGACTGCTGCTGACGTGCAAACTTTTCAAGAATTTTTGACAGAGCTGGCAATAGTGAAATCTGGCTGTAATTAGACTGTTCTCTGGGGTCAGCTGTGAGTTGTCTTAGCAAGGGGAGAATTTTTGCCTGTTTCCAGGAAAGGGGTACTCTTGTCATGGACAGAGAAGCATTTAATGCCGTGTAGACTAGTGGGTTGATGGTAGTCGCCACTGCCGCTAGCAGCATCTGTAGATGATCCAGATTTAAGGCTACAAATGGCTTATAGTGTCCCCTCCAAGGGAATCTAGTTGAAACTCAAAAGTGTGGACTCCACTGCAGTGACCTTACTCTGGTACACTGTGCCCATCAGACCGTCTTCTGACTGAGTGCTGGAGGTAAGACTTGCTTGAATGATTGAAATGTTATTTTGAAAATAAGAGACCAGCTATTCACACCAACCAACCGATGGTTGCTGGACTCTGGCACAGGTCTTGGGGAATATAACGTTTTTTACCACTTAAAAATTTTCCCTCTAATTATTTTTTGCTACCTCTATCTTTTCTTCAAAATAGGGCACAGCATAGTGTTTTCTTAGTGCTCCCTTGAATAGATCTATGTTATTGGCTCTATATTCATTCTGCCACTGTGTTTTCGGAGTCTTACATAGTTTTTTCTCTTCCCTGAGTCTATTTGTGATCCAGGGGCCTGACAGCTTTTTTCTACATGGTGCACCTTGAGAGATGGGTGCCAACTTATTCATCTTATTTCAAATCGAGCTATCCAGCAAGTTGGAACCTTCCTCCACTGAGCCTGAAAGAGACGGGGCACTCTCTTCCAGAGAGCGAGTAAACTCCGATTTAGTAACTCTATGAAACTCTGGACACATATGAAGCTCTTGCTATCAAATCTTGTGCTTTCTGAAAGACAGGCCAGCTGAATTTAATCAAGTACTGATCTGTCAAAACTTGGAGGGGGGGTTCACCAGTCTACAGATTGCCATTACGGAAACTTTGGTCCAGCGCATACCCTGCTTGATTCGTAGGGCTAAACATGTGTTGTGTAAATTCAAGAGATAACATAGTGCCTAGCAGTGCACTCAACTATTTATCCTATTTTTGGCCAATATGCAAATTTAGATCACCCAGTGCCATAAAGAGTGTGTATCTTAGGGCCTGGTGTGCTAGAACATTGCCCAGGGAATTGAGAAAGTGTCCTGCAGGGCCTGGGGGTCTGTAGATTAGTACCCCTGCAATAGATTGATGAGGGGACAGGAGAAGACAGAAGCCCAGCGCTTCCACTCCATGTAGATCTTTGATAGGGATTATCAGGCAGTTGTTCTTTTCCCTATATATTATGGCTACTCCTCCTTCCCTTCCACTGAGGTGGTCCTTGTTGAGTATTTGGAGCCTTTAGGTATGGCTGTCGCAATTAAGGGGTTAGAAGTCTCTGACAACTAGGTTTCAGTCATAAACAGCATATCCAGGCGTTCTGAAAATCAAAGATATTGGTAGCATGTTTCTACAATGAACAAACATTAATCAAGGATGCTGAGAACTGCATGATATTTTCACTAAGCTGTGGAGTAAGGACAATGTCCTTACCATGAGGGTCAGGATTTGCTTGGAAGCCACGTTGAACACTTGAATGACCATCCATCCTCTAGTGTGAATGGTGGGATATGTAGAGTGCATTTGTGTGCAGGGTTTAAACTACACAGCAGGTCCCTTGGATAGCAAATACATGGGATGCTCCCTGGTAGCTTTGGGGCAGGGTGGCTGCCACTGGCCATTGTCGGGATGCTGAAGGGCTCAGACAGGCTTGCCTTTGGTGCAACAGTAGCACGTCTGCACAGTGGCCCCAATTTTAAGCATATAGCCTTCTTAACAGCTAGGCAGTTGTGCAAAGTACTGCAGTAAAACAATCACACAATTCAACAACGTTTTTTAAAATTCAGTTCTAAAAGCAATAAAAAACATGTGCAAAACGAGCAAAGCAAACCTGGAGCTGGTGTTTCCACGCAGGGGCCCCAGCTTTAAGCATATGGCCTTTTTTCACAGCTAGAGCACTTAATGCAAAAAAATGGCACCTTTAACTATCACTGTGTGGAAAAATGGCCGACTTTCCTATCAATGAATTTTAGCTGCTCCCAACCATTCTCAACTTTATTTCTTAAAAGTTGTTCAAAAGTGCAGTAAAGCAATCAAGCAATTCAACACCGTTTTTGATATGTAAATTCTAAACGCGGTAACAAACCTGTGCAAAATGAGCAAAGCAAACCTAGAGCTGGCGCATCCATGAAGTGGCACCAGCTTTAAGCATATGGCCTTATTGACAGCTAGAGCATACACTGCCAGAAAATGGCTACTCTAGCTGCCATCCAGGAGGGGAAAAATGGACAGCTTCCCTGTTAAGGAATTTTAGCTGCTCCCAACCGACCTCGACTTGAATTCTTAAAAGCCTGCAAGTTGTGCAAGGTAGTGGAGTAAAACAATTAGGCAGTTTAGCACAGTTTTTTTAAGGAACTCAGTTCTAAAATCATTACTGAACATGTGCAAAGTGAGCAAAATGAACTTAAAACTTTAAAGACGATTTAAAAAGAATAATAATTTGCGTCCAAACTTGACCTTTCCATCTGTCCCCAATCAAATGTTAGTACTTACTAAATGTAATAAGTTGAACTGGGTGAAACTCCTCGGAATTCCGCAGAATTACATAAAAACTCTGCAGGATTCCCCGGAGTTCTGTGAGAGGTCAGAATTTGGCACTTTGTGCTGCTTTCACTGATTTTTAGTGCCAGGAGCTTGTTCTGTGCTGTAAAATCAGCATGGACTGCACCCTGTGGCATGCCAGATGGCACTGTTTCCTTTTGCTTCTCAAGTTGATTTTCTACTCGAGTGGCAGCTTTCTCAACACATACATTTGCACCCTGCTGCGACCGCCCGCATTTAGAAATCTCACAGGGAGGCAATATAGCGCCCAAAAATCAGACTAGGTGACGCAAATTCTCACTCGCCAACTTAACGTTGACAAGCCGCACGTGAGAAAAAACACTGCCATCCAGCAGTAGGTAGAGTTTTGCCAGAACTTCATGCAGTGGGCAAAACATCCCAAACTCCCCTGGTGAAGCACAATTTGTTGCCCACCCCTAGTATTATGCTCAACCAAGGATATTGAAAGGGTGAGATAGGCTTTACAGTAGTGAAAAACACATTTTTCCACTACTAGGATACATAAAACTTGAAAACACATACTGTGGGCTGTTTAGGGCCAACCTCAGGGGTGACATGCTGTAAAAAAAAGCAATGTTCACTCCAGGAAAAGGTTTATTTGCCAGGTTGGATTGGCAGTTTTAAAACCACTCTACGGATTCCAATGACAGGCCTGAGACATCTTTTAAAGTGGCACGCTGGAGGCTCACTGGTAGCATTTAATTTAAAAGCCCTGGAACAATGTAGTACCATATACTAGGGACTTATAAGTAAACTAAATATGCCAATCCAGTGTAAGCAAGTTGTACTGTGTTTCAAGGAGAGAACACAAGCACTTTAGCACTGGCTAGCAGCGGTAAAGTGCACAGAGTCCTACTGCCAACAAAAACGAAATTCATAAAACAGGAGGGATGAAGACAAAATGTTTGGGGGAAAACTACACCAAGGATGACAAGTCTAACAATGCCCCTGCAGGACAGACTTTCACAACACAATTTGTGGTGAGAGACTCATTTCCCTTTAGAATAGTAGCTACCACGTGGCTCCCTATCACATATAACATCGAAAGCCAGGCTCGTATCTTTAACCTACCCCATTTTGCATGATGGGATTTTTAAGCACATATGTCAAACGAAAAAAAAAACTCACAATCCATAGAGTTGTTAGTTAAAACTCTTGGAATGGCTGAAAGTGTCACACTTGCTACTGGCATGTCACCTTCTTGAAAAAAGCTTTAATATACTGCAAAGAAAAAAGTCTCTGCCTTTGACACACCAATCCAATTTTGCCACTGCCCAATCAGTTTATATTGCTGGATTCAACTCCTATTTTGCCTCCATTCCACCCATCTAAGCTGAGTGTTTGAGGAATGCTAGTGTGTGAAGTATTCGGTTCTCTGTGTTTTCAATGTTGGTTGGCCTTGGATTGGCAAGGTGGGTAATCAGCCTTTGGCCGATAGGCCTCTGGCTGAGGCTAGTTGATGGGCCGTTTCTTCAGTCCATCCCTGGTGCACAACGCGAAAGACTGTTGTTATAGCCTTAACAAACATTTACTGAGCCTGGCCCAATGCATATGAAGTCAGGCCAGCAGAGCAGCTGACTAATTGTCAGAGGTGGAATGACAATGGGCTGTTCTGGGTGTCACATCAAGAAGTGTGTCTGGCCTCTGGCTCCCCCAGGCGTCAAAGAGGGCACCAAGAGCTGCTGATTGGAATCCATTAGCGCTTGCGTTGCAGGTGACTGCAGTAGAGGAGAGGACTGTCAGCATTGGTGAGGGGCAGAGAGGGAGCCCCTCAGTTTATTTTTGTCCGCCTGCACTCCATGCAACAGACAGCGATAAATCAGTCTCTGGTCTTCTTTGTCTGCCAGATATCAATTACTCAGTTAACAGGGATAGGTTGTGGCCTTACTCGACTTTGAAACTGGGGAATCAAGGTAAAGTCCCAGCATCAGTTCAACCGCCTGTGATTCTGGGCAAATCACTTAATCTATATGTATCTAAAAAATTAAAATGGCCCTCTGAAGTGTCATCTGGTGCTCATGTAAATCGCTCCAATGTCCCTGGGCCAAGTTCATGCTACATAAGACGACATGCAAGGAAAGTGACGCTATTTTTTTATTTTTGCATTTACACACTAGCATTATTCCCTTTTTCAGAAATACACATGATGCTAGCAGCAAGTAAAGCAAAAAAACAGATTTACCTTTCACCAGTCTCTGAGCATTGGAGGGCCTCTCTTAAGTACTCCACAAAACAATATTAATATCAAAGAAGCCCACGGTGAGTGTAAAAGGTAGTCTAGGTCAACGCCATGTCATGTTTTCCAGTGAACATTAATCAAAACATCCACAGCAGACGTAAGGATAAAAAAGCAATGAAAAGAAAATTCCTAGCATTTTTGATAATTTTGTGCTTCCAAAATAGATTTTTTCTATTGGAATTTTAATTTCCTATTTAAGTACTGGTCCTATAAGGTTTAAAATACTTTTATTGCTGCAAACATTTGCCTCATTTAGCTTCCAAGCAGTATATTGCGAAAGGTGCTGATCGGCAAAAGTGGGCCATTTTTCTGGGCTGCCGGGCCCAATTGTGGACCCAATCCAACCCTGTTGTTGGGTCTGCTTTGTTAGTGGCAGGGGGTGGTGAATAGTTGTTGATAGCTCTCATCCTAGTTAGTTATTTTGTCATCCCAACTCTTCTGGGTGCAGGCTTTGGGTGGTGTATTGGCCTCACACCTGTACATGCTATAGATTCAAGCATACATATGTGTCTGCATCTTAACATTAAACCGGTAACAGGACACCAGTGAGGGTGGGAGGAGTCTCAGTAGTACGTCAATAAGTGCAATGTCATGGCAGCCTCCTTCACCACCGATTGTGACACGGTTTTGTGTATTTTAGGGAGTAACTCATACTTTCTTCAAATCATAGTAGTAAATAACATGGTACAGGTTGTAGAGGTGGTTTTGTAAATATTAATACCAAAAAAACAAATCTTAAATAGGATATTATAATCTAATAGCACACGATGTAGGCATTCAGTTCACCCATGTTCAATATTTATATTCCCCTTATGAGGCAGGCTTCACACTAAGAACACTCGCATGAGAGATAAACAAGCAAGCACATAACCTCCAGCTGAACATACTTTTATATTTACAGAACCAGCAACCTAACCAGGGAACTGCTTCCCGCACCCCCCGGGCACCTCATGACTATCACCGATCACACCATGTAAAAGAGCATATTGTGGAACTCTCCGGGTAGGATAAACAGGTCTCGACCACAGCAGGTCAGGCCTCCTTACAATTTTCCAAACAGCCCCATTAACTGGCTCAAATCTTGTCAAATAGGTTCGAGATACATTAAATGAAGGTGTTCTAAGTAATAAAAATGTTTTTTATTTTTTTTAAAGCTGCCCCTGGCAGACTATTGCCGCACACAAGTTCCTGGGTGGGTGGGTATTTCTGTGGCCTGTGTGGCCAGCACTCCTTATGGAAAGCGGACCAAGAGGGTGACCCGGGGGGGAGCACGGCTTTTAAACCACATCCCACTCTGCTGGCACATTGACCTTCAAGTAAAAGTTGCACCTCTAGGCGGCATGCAGAACCGGAAATAGCATGCAAACTATTGGTAAGGAGCCAATGCTCCCCTCTTTTCTTATCCCTCTTCCCTCAATGGAGCAGGACTGATAGCAGACCTCCGCGATTGCCTGTGGGCGCTTGCCTGGATTTATTTTCATATGTTTCTTAATCAGGACAAACTATTTATGCTGTGAGTGCAGAGTCAATGATTTTAAACTTCCTCCTCCCAGACTGGCAGATATTACAAATATACAGGGTTTCTTGAGTGGAAGACCCACTTTTGCGTTTGTCTTTTTAAAATTATTTAATTGAATTTGGAATGCATATATTTAGTATAGCTGTCTTAAGTTGATGTATTATGAAATGCATGGAATCTCCCTTAGAGAGCAGCAAAAGGATAAACACTACTGTTTTGTCAGATATAGACAAAATATTATATTTTAGTACCATAATTATGACCCGCAAAAATACAGTCCAAACAAAGAGTCTTGGCACTGCTAAAGCATTTGGAACAGGACATGGACCTGCTTCAAAAACCTTCCTGTATCTGTGTGTATCATTTTCATTTTTTAGACTTACACTTACAGTGAGTGTATTGCACAGTTTAAGTAAGGCAAAGAACGTTCGGAGGATTTTCTTATCCGATACTTTTAAATATGGTAGTACAACGTTTGCTAGAAGCAGATCTAATTTTGGAATCAGGCATGTATTTCATGCCAAACTAAGGGGTGCCCCTAGATATTCTGTCAGTGCAGCACATATTTAAATTTGTCTTCTGTAAGTATAAATATGTTACATATTTTAATACTTAAACTTTCTAGATGGTGTCAATTTGGGTCAGATCGAAGTTCACAGGGACACTCTTTACTAAGAATGGCAAGTCAGTTCTCAGTGGCTGAAAAAGAGAATATTGTAACATAATAGTATCGCGCCAAACAGTACATAATCTGCTGAATTGAGACTGTCTCCTGCGCAGAGTCCATTGCACACAAGAACATTCGAGCTTGAATTAATCTGAGTGTTTTCGTCTGGAGTGCTTTTGCTGAACGGTTATTGATTAAGCTAATAGGCAGGGGGTGGACTCGAAAGTGTAATTCTCGGAGCAATAATGGACAGACCTGAGTGTCAAAGGTTACCTCCTCTTCCCAGAGTATCTTAAAGCATCCATATATATTTTCTTCAGGCTGCATAGCCATGACGCAGCACTTCAGTCGCCATACTGCTTCAGAAAACATGGCGCTGCGTTCTATTTAATTATCCAGGACTGGACTGGCAACCTAAGGCAGCCCTTGCAAATTTTGTCAGACTAGCCCCCATTGGGTGCATAGCCAGCGAGCCAGCCTACCCACTACAATGGGGCTTGGTGGATTATAACCCCACAAATTTTGGGGGGAAAATTACAAAAACAATGTATTCTGCAACACATTTTTCATTATATAGTCAATCATTTTAGTGATTAAAGCACCGGAAATGATGACCTTACAGTGCACCAGAATACAGCAATCTTTATTGGAAGGTCTTCAATGACTTTACCATCGCCCTCTAACAGTGTCTCTCATCTTTCTATATCCCCCTTCTCACATGTACTTCATGTGTCTTACAGCACCTCTCTTACTAGCGTAGGGTGTTTGAGCACTTTACATCACAAACACATACAGAGCCAAAGAGTCATACATGTGTAAATTAGGCCCAGGTGGTAAAAATTCACTTTGCTCACGGTGTTTGTGGAATTGGGGAGCAACGTGGAGTTCCAAATTACTCCATCCGGCCCGTGGAAGAATGTTTTTTTCTGTTGGCGCTCACAAGAATTGTTATTGGTGCTCTCTTGTAAATGCCACTGATAGTCTGCTTGTGAGCGCATGTGAGATTTTGTGCCTGCTCGCGTGTCTTCTGGAAGCGACTGTGCATATATAGTGCCCGTTGCGAGTGATCGCAAGCGCACCTCGAGCAGATTCTCCTCTCCAGAAGCAGCTAAATCCACATGAACAGATGTTTTCAAATGGAGTTTCTTCTCCAACGGACTGTTCAAGTTATTTTTGAGTGTGAGAAGTCTTTTTTTTTCCCAACAGAAAGGAAGTGCCCCAGAGACTCCAACTTGCTGTTCCTGTCTACCAGGGTCCTCCCAGTGCTTTGTCCGTCTCCTAGTCACTTTCAATCTGGATTTTGAGTTGGAAAGATAAATCTGTTCGTCTGCAGAATACATACCTTTGGATTTAAGGACTTTGTTTTTGTGATATCACCCAAGTAATTTCAAAAACTATTGTATAAGAGTATTGTTTGTTTGATAGGGCCTAGCTATTTTTTTGCATTTCATTTTTCACCTTTTGTAAAGGAAAAATGTTGCACAGCTCAGTACGTTTTTGATGCCATAGAAGAATATGTGTTGCCATAGGCTTGCTTGTGTTCTTTGTTCTCCTTGCTCACTGTTGTTGTTTGACCATGGGGCCGGTAGTCATTTTCTGCAGCCAGCCAGTGTGCTTTTGCCATAGGCTTATATATGTTCTTTGTTCTCCATGCCTCCTTGCTTGCTGTTGTTGTTTGACCATGTGTCCAGAGGCCATTTTGTGTTTTCAGCCAGGGTGCCTTTGCCATAGGATTCATGTGTTCTTTGCTCCCCATGCCTCCTTGCTTGCTGTTGTTGTTTGACCATGAGGCCAGTGGCCATTATTTTACAGCCATCCAGTGTGCTTTTGCCAGAGGCTTGCATATCTTTTTTTCTCTCCATGCCGCCATGCTTGCTGTTGTTTGTTTCACCACATGGCCAGATGCCATGTTGTGTACTTAACCAGTGTGCCTTTGCCTGCCATAGGCTTGCATGTGTTCTTTGTTCTCCATGCCTCCTTGCAATCTTATTGTTTGACCATGTGACCGGCGGCCATTTTCTGCAGCCAGCCAGTGTGCTTTTGCCATAGGCTTGCATGTGTTCTTTTTACTCCATCCGTCCTTTCTCACTGTTGTTATTTGACCATGTGGCCGGTGGCCATTTTCTGCAACCAGCAAGGATGCTTTTGCCATAGGCTTGCATGTGATATCAGTTTAATAATATGCTTTAAGATCATTGTAGTATATGTATATTAGGAATACAATTACAATGAACAGTACTTTATATTACATACATTTTTTAAAAAATTTTCACCTGCACCTCCCTGCCAAACACCAGCAATTAATTTTCTTTTTTCATTTGAAGTTTTTTTATTTTAATGTTTTTACTTTAATTGTTTATTTTTGTCTAGTTTCAATTTTTTTGTTTCCATTTTTTATTTTATTTTTCGATTTTTCTTTTGAAAAGAAAATGTAATTATAGTCTTTGTAATTTTTTTCACCTTGTTTTTATTTTGCTTTGATCCATTCATCCCCTGACTGGCATAGGCACACAGCCACATAACAGCATTAATTTTGTAGGTATTATTCCATTTCCCCTGGGTCCCCTTCCTGCCATAGAGTAAGTGCACTGCACATACATCAGCATCATTCATTTTTTAATGATTATTCCATTTTCCCTTGGACCACCTTGACTGCCACAGGTGCACAGTAGCCTTCATTTTTAAAGAATTATTCAAATTACCCACGCATACCTGCTACAGGTGTCTTCTTTAGAATAAATGCACATATAGCAAAAATGTATATCTGTATGTTGTGTTTTCCTGATTGGGAATTACATTTTAAGTAATGGTGGTATGGGTAGACTTTAAAATGATTGGATATGTTTCTGTTAATTATTACCTAAATAACCAACCACACTAGATTATATTGTCTGTGTCTGTTCTAATTCAAGCTGCAGCAGTGCCTCATTACACTAAATGTTTTTCTTGCTTGTTTGCTTTTGGGTGCACAAGAGAAGAGACATCACCCACTGTACTGCCAAGCAGAAGGTCTGGCCAAAACAAGTGAGCACACAACACAATGTCCATCGTCCAATCTCCTCCAGTTGTGCAGCTCAGTGCCACTGCCAACTGACAGCTTTAAGATGGCCCCAAAGAAAGGTGCTGCCTAAGAAAGTGGCCAGTGAGAAGAAGTAGCCTTCCACCACAGGCATGCTGACCACAACCTTTTTCAGGAGACTTGTGCCTGCTGCACAGACCTCTGGGGACAAAGCTGGGAGCAGCACTCCCACGTCAACGGCACCACTGCAACCTAAGCCCATGTCTGTCAGCAAGGCAGCCACTGCAACCATGGCAACGGTGACAACTGTGACAATGAATTGGATTTGTCCCTTTCACAAAGAGTGCAAAATGGACAGCAGTCACAGCCAGCAATAGTAGATCTTCCTAAAGTTAGAGAAGAACAGGAGTTTGAGCCATTTGCCGAGCAAGAACCTCCTCTTTTAGACTCATTGGCTTCCCAGATCTCCAACAAGAAAAAGAAAGGGTACACCACCATCTTCTCTAAGCCACCCCTTCGGATGATAATCTGGACATAGATTTGACCCCGGCAGAGTCTGAGAGATGCCAGGAGAGGCAAGGGAAAATAACATTTCCTTAAAAGCCTGAGAATTATGAAAGGGGAGGATGAGGAAGAACCAGTCATTGTTATGGAAGCTGGCACAGACCAATCTGGCATTACCCCTCCTATTCAACCTAGTCCAAGGGATGTGGCACAGGTACCACCATTTGTAAAGCCCCTGCTGACACCTGCACCAATGCTCAGAAAGTACTCCTCCACAGATTGGGACTCTTTTTTTTCACTCACGAAGCAGGAGGAGAACATTGCAATATGCTCCATTTGCCACACAAGTGTTTGTCGAGGTAAGCCTAGTTGACACTATGGTACTGGAGGCCAAACGACCTGTAAGAAGAAATGTCAGGCAATCTGGTGGGAGGAGCACCTTAAAAATAGCTGAAGGTGGTGGTGGTGGTGAAGGTGAGGAGAGCTGGGAAGCAAAATATCCAATCACGGTGGGAGGTCATGAGGAAAAAGAGGGTAACATCTTTACGCAAAGCAGCCTTGTCCCCAGCAGTACACCAGCATCACCCACCTCAGCGACCTTGAAATGGCACGAGACTCAGAGTCAGATAGAGACACCACAGCATACAGTGACTACCCCAAGATGCACATTGAGTCTACCACCTCCTACTTCTCAGAAGTTACCTGCGTCAGTGGCCCTAGAAGAGAAGAAAATAATGACTACTATTACAGGATTGTTTAGGCAGGAGTGGCTATACGACCGAAACAACCCAACAAGGTGTTTGTTTCATGGGAAGCTGGCTAAAATGTTAACAATGGACCTTCTCCCCCTTTCTTTTGTGGAAGGAGTGTGATTTTTATTTGTGGCAACCATCTGCCCAAAATGGAAGGTTCCAAGTCAGATCTATTTTGCCAGAGTTGCAGTTCAAGCGCTCAATCGCAATGTGCTGCAATTGATCGGACAAGCTTTGCAGCAAAGTGTGGTTAACACTATCCACCTAATGACAGACATGTGGACCAGTTGTCAAGCAACTGATTGCATGAGTATCATTGAACAGGGATCTCTTACGCGTGGGTTAGGCAATAGCTATCTACAGGTCTCGGCACTAAAGATACTTTTAACACCATTTAGAGGCATGCAGCAGTAGCTATGTTTGCCATGGAGAACTACCATACATCTTTGAAGAGTTTAACAGCAAGTTGTTTGAATGACTGTGACCCAGAGATCTCAGAATTGGATTTTTTGCCATGGACAATGGTAGTAATATAGCCAAGGCCATGTCAAATGGTGGCTATTTCAGGGTCCTATATTTGGCGCATTGCATCAATCTGGTTGTGCAGGACTTTTGAAAAAAGAACACATAGTCAACATATTGACCACCTGCAGAAGAATCTGCATTCATTGCAGCCATCCTTTTAAACCCAGAAGCAGTTGAGGGCTATTCAGCATGCTAATGGAGTACCAGTTAAAGCCCTCCTACAGGAGGTGCCATCACCTTGAAACTCAACCTATAACATGAGGCAACATCTGTTTGAGCAGTACAGACCGATCAATGACTATGACATTCAAAGAGGAGGCGATGCACTCAGGAAAAGTATGACCAAAGATGTGGACAAATGGAACCCAGTCAAATGCCTGACACAGATGCTTCTCCCTTTTGAGGTTTTCCCACAGGAAGCTAGTAAGGAGGACAGTACAATGGGACAAGCTATCCCATTGTTGCATCTGCGACAGGACAAGTTAGGAAAGGTATTTGAGAGGTTCATACATGCAGGTGTGAACGAAAACTCAGAAGCACATGTGTTAGACCTGACAGCCTTAGGGTAGTCACCCCTAACTTTTTGCCTGCCTCCCTCCACTTTGTGGACACTGTTTTTGCTGGTTTTTAGACTCTGCGCACTTTACCACTGCTAACCAGTGCTAAAGTGCATATGCTCTCTCCCTTAAAACATGGTAACCTTAAATCATACCTGATTGGACTATTAATTTACTTATAAGTCCCTAGTAAGGTGCACTTTATGTGCATAGGGCTGGTAAATTAAATGCTACTAGTGGGCCAGCAGCACTGGTTGTGCCACCCACTTAAGTAGCCCCTTTTCCTTGTCTCAGGCCTGCCATTGCAAGGCCTGTGTGTGCGGTTTCACTGCCACCTCGACTTGGCATTTAAAAGTACTTGCCAAGCCTAGAACTCCCCTTTTTCTACATATAAGTCACCCTTAATGTGTGCCCTAGGTAACCCCTAGAGCAGGGTGTTGTGTGGGTAAAAGGCAGGACATGTACCTGTGTAGTTATATGTCCTGGTAGTGTAAAACTCCTAAATTCGTTTTTACACTACTGTGAGGCCTGCTCCCTTCATAGGCTAACATTGGGGCTGCCCTCATACACTGTTGAAGTGGCAGCTGCTGATCTGAAAGGAGCAGGAAAGTCATATTTAGTATGGCCAGAATGGTAATACAAAATCCTGCTGACTGGTGAAGTCGGATTTAATATTACTATTCTAGAAATGCCACTTTTAGAAAGTGAGCATTTCTTTGCACTTAAATCCTTCTGTGCCTTACAATCCACGTCTGGCTGGGCTTGGTTGACAGCTCCTTGTGCATTCACTCAGACACACCCCAAACACAGGGTACTCAGCCTCACTTGCATACATCTGCATTTTGAATGGGTCTTCCTGGGCTGGGAGGGTGGAGGGCCTGCTCTCACACAAAGGACTGCCACACCCCCTACTGGGACCCTGGCAGACAGGATTGAACTGAAAGGGGACCTGGTGCACTTCTTAGCCACTCTTTGAAGTCTCCCCCACTTCAAAGGCACATTTGGGTATAAAACAGGGCCTCTGCCCCACCTCAGCAGACACTTGCTGGAGAAGAAACCTGAACCAGAAACTACATCCTGCCAAGAAGAACTGCCTGGCTGCTCAAAGGACTCACCTGTCTGCTTTCTACAAAGGACTGCTGCCTTGCTGTTGGCCTGCTGCCTTGCTGAACGGCTTGGATAGAGGTTGCCTCCTGTTCCCTGAAGTCTCAGGACCAAAAAGACTTCCCTCTTTCGCTTGGACGCTCCGTGCGCCGAAAATTTCGACACACAGCTTGTGCCGCGGCGAGAAAAACGCCGCACACCGACGCTGATCGACGCAACGCTCTTGGGACGACCGAAAATCTGACGCACGGCTTCACAAGGACAACGCCGCCCGACCTCTAGAGGAGAAATCGACGCGACGCCTGCCGTGAGATCGTAATTTCGACGCGCAGCCCCGCAGAACGACGCGCAGCCGGAAAACAAGCAGGAAAATCCACGCACAGACCCGGGACATCTGGTAATCCCCGCGATCCGCGAAAAGAGACTGTCCGCGCGCCAGAAAACGACGCACGACTTCCCATCGTGGAAAATAACGACACAAGTCCGTGTGTGCTGAGGAGAAATCGACGCACACACCCTTTTTCCACGCACCTCTTCCTTTGTGGCCCTCTGAGGAGATTTTTCCACTCTAAACCAGGTACTTGTGCTTGAAAGAGACTTTGCTTATATTCTAAAGACTTAAGACACTTTATATCACTTTTCAGTGATATCTCTACAATTTCCCATTGCAACTTTATTCTTTTTGACCTGCAATTATCCTGATAAATATTATATATTTTTCTAAACACTGTGTGGTGTATTTTTGTGGTGCTATATGGTGGTATTGTATGATTTATTGCACAAATACTTTACACATTGCCTTCTAAGTTAAGCCTGACTGCTCGTGCCAAGCTACCAGAGGGTGGGCACAGGATAATCTTGGATTGTGTGTGACTTACCCTGACTAGAGTGAGGGCTTTTGCTTAGACAGGGGTAACCTGACTGCCAACCAAAAACCCCATTTCTAACATTGGTGATCAGCGGTGAGGATAGGACTTGTATTTGTGCAGTGACATACAGTAGCTAAGTATTTCACTACCTACCCACAGTTGAAGGTCAACTTGGTTTTTATCTCTTTTTGCAAATCCGTTTTTTTTTCCTGACAATTTTCAAAAACTAAATCCTCACTCAACATGTCTCTGACTGGGTCTCAGACAGGGGACTTTGACCTAGTCCAGTTGGATACATATACGGTCAAACAACTAAGAGGATTCAGCAGGGCATTGAGGGTACCCACCCAAGGGGCCTCCAGAAAGGAGGACTTTCAAGTGGCGCTGAGGGCCTGGGCAGAAGCCCATTTAGAGGATGATGAGGAAGAGGAGCCAGAAAATGGCCCCTCAGAGGAATTTTCACTATCTGCCATGCTTGAGAGCCTAATCCTTCGTTTGGCTGTTAGTACAAGGCTGCAAAATGATATCATGTTGCACAAAGAGTACATCTGTGCCACGCTACTTGAGCCACGGTACTAAAATATTATGGCCATTTTCATTCCTTTTTCAGAATTGAATGTTTCAAAATACAAGCGGTGGATTGTTGAGCAAGTCAGAGACCTGCAAGAAGAATGGCTGGAAATTAGAGTCACACTCTTAAGTTCTGCGGTGCTGCCTTCAACTTCCAGAGAAGGCAGTCTTTTCTCACAGCAGCCATCACCAGAAACAACCATAACTACAGGAACAGAAGAATTGACCCCAACCTCTGCAGTCATTTGATTTCAAGAAGCAGGTCTTAAGTCCAGTACAGGGGCAAAGACAAAAGAGGTTGAGCAGGTGTCAGTACAAATGACCATTCAGAGGATGTTCCAGGAGTATCTGGATGACCCAAAAGAGTTCCATGGGGATCAAAACCCATTGATGTATTGGTATGGAAAGATATGCAAATGGCCAGAGCTCAGCAGGCCCGCAATAAAGTATCTTGCTTGTCTGGTACCCAGTGTATCTGCTGAGTCTGTGTTCAGTGCAGCTGGTGCAATTGTCACAGTGAGAAAGACCAGCATCTTTCCTCAACACTTGGAGAGATTGACAATGATCATAATGAACCATCATTTCATGCCACAGAATCGCACTGTTCCTAAAACGACACAGGAGGAGGAGTAAGATGATTGGTCAGATTCAAGTGTAATAAATGACCAACGTCTGGGCGAATCACCTGAGTTTGAGAACAAACTTTACTTCCCTGGCTGAATTGCCACCATAGTACTTTTTAATTGTTTATCGTCAAACTTCTTTCTTTGCAAAAAAAAATAATATATATATATATATATACATATATATATATATAGTTAGTGAAACATTATATTTATGTCTGATTTATGAAGCCCCACCATTATTATTCACATGTATGGCTGGATTAGAGTTGGACCAGTGTGCTGTGAAGAAGCCTACCTGTTCCCTTCAGGACATTGGAGACTATGCCTGCCTCCCTCCCATGCCTATCTTTTTTTTTTAATCACCAAACAGGGCTGCCCCAGAAGATCATTGATCCTCAAAACTGACAAATTCCATTGTGTTGCTTCCATCAAAGAGGACATACAATTGTGTACCTACCGACATGGCTGGATTTGAAGAGGTAACTACTAACTATTGCACCCATGAGTGATGATACATTGAGTGATTGTTTGTGATTATTGATTATTTATGTGGTGGCAGATGGTGAGAGGGTGTGTTCAACTAATTAGTAAACTTGATTTCAATGGTTTGCAATGTTTGGGCCCTGATGGGTGATTATTTTTTCTGAAGGTGATTGGCTCTTTCAAACTTAGAGAAATGTACGTGCAGGGTCCACTTCTTTTTTCTGGTTCTTCAGAGACCAGACCAGTCACTTTAGTTAACACAAACAAATCTACACAGAATACTTCAATTCTGTTTCTCTGCTTGTTCTTCAACAGCAGTGCACTATAGGTCTATCTTGCTCGGGTCGAGATTGAGACTGAGTTACTCAGGGTCAGGAGGAGGATGGAAGGACTCAGGGCAGGACTATCTCAATAGCCAGAAGAAAGTTATCAACTTCAAGGAAAAACCATGATGAGGAGGACTCTAAAGCCTAGTACTCAGCTCTGTGGGATGGAAGGAGGTGGGTTGATTTGAGAAATGCTGCTGAGTATGTGTGCTGCACTGCTGGCAAATGTGAAACTCCTCTTGTTTTTGCTCTGCCTCAGAGTCTTCTTCGTACACTGTTCATGAAGCTTACCTTCCTTCTGTCTTTCTCCTTGACTCTACAATACAGTTTCTGTTTTACAATTCACAGGCCTTCTCCTCTCCTGCATGAGTGAAAGGCAAAGCTGATCTCAACACTCCTGCTTACCTAGCCAACCGGTTCAGCCAGGCGCCCAAGAGTGATGGACTGAGAAGAATATAGATTTACCACCCAATTGGGCAATACTGTATCATTTTTCTTTTAGCAATCATATTTTTAGATTTGGGTGGGTTCACTTCACTTATCCATAATTTGCATTTTTCAAACCTAGATGACAGAACATTTAGATATCTGTTAATAACGCGGGTCTCTGGAGGACTGTTGTCAATGAATTTAAATAAACTGTGTCATACTGATTTCTTCCTTTCCATCTACAACAGATTGATCATGATGTGCTGCTCATCGCCCTGGTGAATATTGCTGTTGTTTAGTGTTTGTCTTGATTTGAGCATCTCATAACATTCTTTGTTGTGTCATGGTGGTAGTAGTCTGGTAGTAGTCTGGTCTCAGTGTTTCTAAAGCAATAATATAAATGTATAACCCACTAACTCTGATTTTCTTTCAATTTAGTTGCCAGTGATAGGTAATCCTTTTGATTAAACCTACAATTGGAGATCACCTAGGTGGAGTGGGACTTTGCTTGTGACAGTGCCTGTTAGTGCACTGTCATTACCATTTAAAAGGCACCTTGGGAAACCCTCCAGAAAGGTGTTGAAAGATTGAGAGATGTAGCCGCCATTGCTTCATCTATCCAGATAAGAGAACTATGTAGTGAAGTGAGCTCGTATGTAACTAACTTCTGCTGCATATGAGATAAGTAATTGTTTATCTGTAGGCAACATAGGGAATGGCAGCATACCCCCCTAATGGTCACTATTGTTACAGAGGGTAGTAGGACAAGGGTATAACTATCTATAACTAACTGGCATACACTTTCAGAAGTAGATTAAAAGACAGGCTGCACGATGAGGTATCAGTGCAAAGTTAAACACAACAAAAACTTCTTCCAGAATAAAGTATAATAGACATTTTCCCCTTTACTAAAAAACATCCAAAAGTAAATCCACCCTCTCTACCCACAACAGGCCCACCCCCTCCCAAAACAACATCTCCCCAACCAATGTCCAAAATGTAAATGTCCATAAAACTCCAAAACAAAGTTTAATAGAATAAAATGCCCTGCTCAATTTCCATAAAACTCTCTTCTACCAAAACAAAAAATTAAAAAAGGGCTTAGAAGAGGGCATTCTCTAGGAGTGTCTGCAGGTCTTGAAGCTGGCCCTCAAGGTGTTTCATCCGATGGACCAAGTGTGCCAGCTCATGCAGCATGCGGCGATGTAGTACCCGGTCCGGGGGGCAGCAATGTTGGTACTAGTGTGGGTGGCTGCCAGCTTTGGCAGTGTAGACGTGGCTTGGAGGGGCAGGTGGTTGGCTGGCAGAACTGCGGCAATGGGTATGGGTATGTGCCTCTCCCTCCTCCTCCACCAGCCTCTGGAGCCAGGCTGCTATCTCCTGCCAGGTCAGTAGTGGGGATGGAACAGCAAGAGTAGTTATATCAAGAAAGAAAAAAAAGAAAAATATAAATTGGAAACCATGCTCTGTGCCAACACTTGTTTAAAATTATATAGTGGCACAGTAGCAGTACATTGCTGGTTCACTAGGGCCATTGGAAGTTTTGATGTGATTAGGAGAGTCACAGGGACATGATTTTACCCACACGTCTCACATAAAAGCCCTGGCTGGCTGAAAGAAATTGGGGCAGCATAACTCCAGATTAAAAATAAAATGAGTGATTTTTTTTTCTTGTAAAGGATTTCCTAAAAACCACACAGACGTTTTGTGTGGAAAAAGAAAATTAACTCTCATTACTGAGTAAGGCATCATTCACTATGGAGTACAAGTATTTCATTCTTGTTGTCCTAAATGAGTGGAGGCATGCTTGTCAGCGCATTGGGTACTAATTTGCTAGTCTCTGCAGTATGCAGCTGAGGTAGCTGCAATGGACAATTACCTTACTTTGATTCCTTTGTCCCTGTTCTTCTCCAAATGCCTTTCAATTCTACCCTGACTGCAAAGAGGTACATGAATAATATATGTTGCACCCATCATGTATAACATATGGATAATAGATATCCTCTCTGCCATAAGTAAACAGTGGGAAAAACAATGCACTCCCGTACAGGGAAAGGAACAGGATATATAGATTTTATTGGACATGTTTGTAACAAGGTATTCCTTCCACAAAACACAAAATCAGAGGCACTTAATTTCACTTTACTTCCTGTCCTCACCTTCAAACACAACTTATTTCAAACAAACACATTAGCTTTGCAGTAAGGAAAGGTAACTTGACTTAGTCTACTGCAGGGTAGGTTACAGGGAATAGGTCAAGTAGGTAGAGGTTTCACTATAGAATAGTGTGATGTAACTGATCACCATGTGCCTAAGCTTTGGCTTAGTCAGTCACTATAGTTGAAACTGAAAGTTGACGAATGTCAAATGGGGAAAATTTGAACAGGCTTAAATTCATTATGGAAGCCATTAAATAAATATATGGTCCACCTGACCAGTAAAATATGGCACATGCCAATAATGTTATTTTTTTTCAATGTTTTTGGTATGATGGGACAGAAATTAGGAACGTATAAATGAGTGAAGTCTTAGGAGGTGACTGAGTGGGCAGTGGCAGGGAAGGGAAAGACACCTTGTTTTCATTTTTGTTTTGATTTGCAATCCATTGAAAGCTTTGTGATTGCTGCATTAACTGAAGCAGACACAGACTGCACAGCCAACACTGCAGTGCTGAATTGAACCATGCTGCAATTAGGTCCTGGCCCATGGGTTGTGAAATGCCATGGGCAGGGCTGTCATGAATGATGATCTTTGGGATCTGCCTCAGTTAAAAAATACATTGGGTATACCAGTAATTGTCAATAACTAAGCAATGTAAATTACCACTGCCCATCCCTGCTACAGCAGGGACTTCCCCTACAACCGCTTAGTAATCTGGTGCACTGGCACGGCACTTTGGTCTGTGCTGCTAGAAAAAACATTACACATTTTAGATGCCAGGTACGCTTCCCCTTTTAATTATTATTTGTTTTTTTTTTAAATAAAATACAACCACAATACATCACTACAGTTTGGTTTGCAGTATCTTCTCTTTTATTTAAAATATCACTTTGGACATTTTGTTGGTTGACAATGTTAGAAAAACCAGGTAGTCAAGCCAATCAATAACGTTTCATAAAGGAGATGCAGAGATATGATGATTACTGTAAGTCATTTGAAGCACAATGAAGGGTTAGAAAAAAATTGGTCAATGAAGGACATGTGGTTTTGGTTGGCAAATGTGATGGGAACATCCTCATACTACTTTCCTGCCATGCTGCACTGTCAGTGAAACTGCTGGGATATGGAATAATACATACAACACAACATTGGGGAGGGGGAGCACCATAACCATGGCCACTCTCTTGTCGTTTGAGCATGAGCAAGAAAAAGCCTTTTCAACAAACAAGCATATAATAGCTTGGTTGGGTCTGCAAACTCTGTCATCTTCACAGTAGAGTACCTAATCTATTCTTTTAATTTTACAGTACCAGTCCACAGGGTATATAAGGAAGTGTTGAAGTAAGCCTCAGCAAGGCCTACTAGTGCAAGGGGTTCACCTTTCTCTGCACAAAGTCCTTAGACCATGTAGGAAGAAGTTGGCACAGAAACTGGAATAAAAGACAAAAGTTTATTAACCACATGAGGTGGTACTACAGTTCAGACAGCACCCTTTGGTAATGTCTGAAGTAGTACACTGAACTGAGAGAGCATGGTCCTTTTATACCCACACAGGGGCTAAAAGGAGATGGTACAATTATGGAAACAAGACTTGTATACATGTAAGGTCATGTGGAAAATGCACAGTCGACAGGTAGGAGGAGCTAACAGTTTCCAAGTACTAACAGCTGCAGACCTTACTGAGCATGTGCGAAAGTAAGAGATGCTAAATATAACTTGTCACTAGGCAGATTTCAAGAGCAGTTAACAGAAAGGTAGGACAGACCACATGGTGAGCACATGGCAGCATGTAGCAGAGAAAATGGCTGCCATGAATACTAAATGGATTCTGCAAAATGTTCACAATAGTTACTAAATACAAGATGTCTTCTGCTAATGCTTAATCTAATCACTGCTAAATTACAACAGACGACCCTTTTAGCATTAGCTGAAGACATTCGTCTTTCTGGGATAATCTAAATATTCATCCTGTATATTTATGCTCATCATTTCAGCTATTTCCTTATCTAACATATGTTGTGCCTTCATTTCTGTAATATTTCTTTTGGTAGGCATACAAGCAGTAATACACATGGAGCAAAACATTGGACCACACTGAATACAGATACAGCATGTAAAAAATATTGCAATTATTACACACAGGACCTTCCAACAGGTAGTTGGTAATATCCATAGTTACCACAAACAAAATATGTATTATGTGAAGCTGTAAAACTACTATTATTTACACTCTCAATAGTTAAAATCAAGGTACAATCGCTTATCCCTACTGGAATTCGTCCAATGCTTCGTATACATAAATCTGCTTTAGTTTTTGTAACAGAAATCACAAATTGTTCTTTCTTGTCAGAGTCTCGTATATTTGTGAAGACATATGGTATTGAAACATTGTCCGGTTGATACTCTTCCTATTCCCATTTAGTTCCTTTAGCTTGGGGATACCCATCTTTGTCTTGGTAGCATACTTTATTAAGGCGAAAAAGAAATCCGCCCTCTGTACGTTTTCCAGATGCAAACAAAAGCATGTACCAAGCTTGACAAGAACCATTGTGTGAAAAAGGAAGAGGAATGAAAGGTGTTCCTCCTTTCTTTTGATGCGCAGGTATTATTCCACATACCCAACAGTTAGTAGTATTTGTAGCATTATGAGTATGATGCAACATCTGAATGAAAGTATTATTGAAGTACGATTGACGGTGCTTCTGCTCCTGATAGGGAAGCGTAAAGTAATAGTGATCCTCTGGTACTGGAGTAGTGGCAACAAAAAACTCACGAGCAGGAGACTTCTTTTCAATAAACCAGGTGATTGTTGCTGTAACCACCAAAACAACAACAAACCCCATAATACTAATGATCAATTTGTTATTCATTTTAGCAACAGTGATAATCAACCCTTTCAGAAATGAATTAAAAAACAATCGTTGGAGCTCTTATCCCTGGGCAGCCGCTGATTTCTTCACCACGGGCCAAGACGGGTGTCACTACTCTAATGCACGGCTGATCCACCCCCCTTGCCACATTGGCTCTCCGTTTCACTAACCCAGGGCGGTAGCTCAACCAGTCTTTTCAAAACAATTTTCAGATTCTTTCCTTGGTCTCAAATTATATCGCGACACTCCAGAAGTCGTATGGTCCGGGAAGACCTCTGCAGATTCGTCAGGTGATATAGCACGGCCTTTCTCCGTAGTCAAAATCTCTCGATGATTGGTCAGCACAGCAGGTTCCACCAAGGTAGGTAGCACTTTCTTGCAGTGAGTACTATGGACCCAATTCTTTCGGTTCGTCACTCGAACTGCTGTCCTTGTCGCAAGGAGCACCTGTTCTGGGCCTCGCCACCTTGGTTCCAAGCTGCTTGATCTTTCAAAAGACTTAATCATCACCTGATCACCAGGTCGGAGTTCATGGCCTTCACCTGTAGATCTGTCAGGAAGTGCTTCTCGAACCTGTTGATGAATAGAAACCAAATTGTCGGTTAACTGTGCCAAATAATCATTCATCAGGACACAAGGTACATCATATACAGATTTTGGTTTAGGAACTCCCCAAATATTAATTGGTCTCCCAAATACTACTTCATAGGGGCTAAGGCCAAGTCGGGAGTGTGGCACTGACCTAATAGACAATAATGCCAATGGTAATGCATCCGGCCAAGTTAAGGATGTGGAAGCCTGTATCTTCGCTAATTTCAGCTTCAATGTAGCATTATACCTTTCCACCAACCCTGCTGATTGTGGGTGGAAAACCGCATGGAACTTCTGTTTGATCCCTAATCCTTTCAGGACATACTTAATAACTTCCCCAACAAAATGAGGTCCGTTATCACTCCATAAAAGTCTGCAAACACCAAACCTAGGGAATTTTTTTTTCAAAGGCACCTTCGCTGTGGTAATGGCAGTATTATCCTTTGTGGGGTATGCCTCTATCCATTTACTGAAGGCACAAACCACCACCAAGACATACTTTAAATTGTTGCAGCGTTCAAGCTGAATATAATCCATTTGTAGAACTTCAAAAGGTGCAGTTGGTGTAGCAAACCCTCCTGCAGGAGTACGTGTCCCTTTTCCAGGATTGTATTGTAAGCAGATCAAACAAGACTGTACTACTCTCTTAGCTGTACTGGAAATTTCTGGATGCTCCCAAACTTGCGTAAGCAACTTCGTTATTGTTGAAGCTCCAACATGTGCCAGCCCATGTGCCATCTGAACCATAGGTTGTACAAAAGCTATAGGCAATTTCCATTTATCCATCTGCTTATTCCGCCAACAGCCCTCATCATCCAATTCTCCATCTTTAGACCATTGCTCACGTTCTTTCACAGAAGCAGATTTCTGTATATCTAATACGTCTTGTCTAGCATTATGCCAACGTTCAGCTTGTGACTTGACTACATACATAGAAGTAGTACTTCGCTGCATCACAGTCTCACGTGCTACACGGTCTGCAAGAGCATTACCTTGCCCTATCTTATCGGTCACTTTCTTATGTGCACTACATTTCACAATAGCTAGTTTATTTGGATATGTCAATGCAGTCAAGAGGTTATGCACTAATTCTCCGTGCATTATCTGCATCCCGTGGGATGTGAGAAAACCTCTCTCCTTCCAAAGCAAACCAAAATCATGAGCCACTCCAAAAGCATAGCGGCTGTCTGTGTAAATGTTCACACTTAAATCAGTACTAAGCTCACATGCTCGTGTCAAAGCTATTAGTTCAGCTGCTTGAGCTGACTTCTGTGGTATACGAGCTGTCTCCACTACCGTGTGTATTGTGGTGATTGCATATGCAGCTGAGGTCGTACCATCTGGCAACTTCAAACAAGACCCATCAACCCACAGTTCCCAGTCTACATCTAAAAGGGGCGTATCTTGTAAATCAACACGACCCTTTGTCTGTTCTTCGGTAAGGAATATACAATCATGTGTTTCTTGTGACTGAGGCTGAGTCACCGGATATGGCAACAAAGTAGCTGGATTTAGTGTCGCACATCTCTTCAGTGTAATGTGAGGAGCCAACAATGTCAACTCATAACCTGTCATACGGGCGCTAGTTAAATGTTGTGTCTTTGTTTGATTTAAAAGAGCATCAACCGCATTGGGTACTAGCACCAACAGCTTATGTGACAAAACTATCCCTTCACTCTGACGTATTGAGACAGCTGTTGCGGCAACTGAACGAAAACACCCAGGCAACGCTCGAGCGACAGGATCAAGTACTGCTGAAAAATATGCACAGGGACGCTGCTTATTGCCATGTGTCTGTACTAAAACTGACAATGCACATCCATCTTTCTCGTGTACGTAAAGTGCAAAAGGCTTCATGTAATCTGGAGTACCTAACACTGGTGCAGAACAAAGGGCTTGTCGCAGCTGCCAGAAAGCACTCTCACATTCATCTGTCCATGGGAGGGGCATTGGAGTATCTTTAGTCAAAAGTGCTAGCAAAGGTTTGGCAATGTGTGAAAACCCTAATATCCATTGCCTCCAAAAAGAAGTAAGACCAAGGAATGCACGTACATCTTTCTGAGTAGAGGGTACTGGTGTGTCTAAAATTGCTTGAATACGATCTGATGTAAGTGCACGGCCCTCCTTAGACAAAAGGTGACATAAATAGGTTACCTTTGGTCTACAATATTGCAATTTCTTTCGTGACACTTTATGATGGTGTGAAGCAAGAAAAGAAAGTAAGGACAAAGTGCACTTTTCACATTGCTCCGGGGTATTAGCTGCCAACAAAATATCATCAACATATTGTATGAGAGCCACACCTTCAGGTAAAACAAAAGAATCAAGGTGTCCAAAGTCATAGTACAAGAACTTATTGCTCCCTCAACTTCCTCATAAAAGGCGGCTGGATTTGTCCGCGGGTCAGGTAATGCTGTTTTAAGTGCCATTACATCTGCCCTATTCCAAGGAGTATACACCCAATTATAAATAAAATAACCCTTAGCATCAACAGAAGTTTTATCATCACTTGTACCCAATCCTTTAGGAGGAACATACAAAGGCGCGGCCTTCCGCATTGGTTTCGCGTGAACTATCATAATCTTATCTGTTTCAAAGATGGAAGCTTGCGCCCCTTCGGTCTGAGATTCTCGTGCAACTGCGTCCGCAGCCCTTTTCTCTTCTTGCAAACGGACTGCCACAATACGTAATTTCATTAAAAGCCTGACTGCATCAGCCACCTGGGAGAAAACAAAAAGACCATCACGCATTTGCTTATGATCAGCTGCTACGTCATCAGGCTCTAACTCATCAGAATATTTCTGATATAGTTCAATAATTTCCGAGCCAAATGCCTCAGTAAAATATAGCTGCTCCTTTTCCGTCCACCCTTTCATGTTGTCTAAAAGTTCAGAAGCAGAAACAACGCTACAAATTGTTTTACGAGCAATAGATCTAAGCTCAGACGCACGGTCAGCAGGCAGCATAGAGCGACTGTCCTGCATCTTCTGTTGCTCCGAACTGGAGACTTTAGGTAACTCATGAGGGGCAGAAGGGACGACATACGGAGGTGGAGGGCAATCTAGTAACAATAAATCATCATGTGGTTTATTAAGGATAGGATAGAGAGGTTGCCTAACAGTGTATTGGCCAGTTACCTGTAGCTTACGTTCTTTCTCTTCTAGCTCCTTTAAGTCATTTATTTATTTATTTCTCATTTCCAATGCTTTCACATATACATTCTTCCGCTGCTCTTTCTCAAGCAAGGCTTGCTCACGCTTCACTCGTCCACGCGCTTCTTTCTCCCACATTCGTACACAGTCAAACATATCTTGCCTAGACTTTCGCTTACACATACATTGTTCCACATACTCAATCTTTCGCAAATCAAATGACCCATGCATAGGCCAACGTAACTCAGGATCAGCGCGGGTGTATTTATTCTATAATGTGCTGTACATTATAGAAGAAAGACCATGTTTAACATACATATCTCTATTTGGCGTCCCCTCTGGGGGTGCCGGTTGCGATTCTTCCAGTCTCAAATTGGTACCATTACAAAAGCAACACATCCTACGAAGTGCACTAAAAACAGGCATGCCAAAAATAGTGCAGAATATGCAATATTATAATCAAAGTAGCACTTAAGGTGCCGTTCAAATCAAAATTAAATTGGAGAAAATTCTCCTCATTACCTGCCTATATAAATTGCAATTTATATATCAAATCCAAAGAATACAAATTGACTTGTCACCCAAATCACGAGAGCCACAGTAAGTAGTGCTAAACTACATTACCAAACACAGGCATCAAAACCCACAGCAAGTGCCGTAAAACGGCTCTTACCAATCACAGGGTGTCCAGGTTCCAACTGCCAAGTTCTAAAATCGACCAAATGGTCACTGCATGACGAATGAACAAAAAGGATCTCAGTCGAGGACCGGCGCCACCTGGATGGTCAAGTCAGAAGGAAGGGAAAAACGCTGCGGTTGCCAAGACTCGGGTCTCCTCAGTCATTGATCGTCCGCAGCGAGATCTCAATCCTTCGTCGCGACCAATCCGTTGGGCATCCGAGTCGCCGATGAGTCCCTGTTCGGGCGCCAATTTGTTGAAGTAAGCCTCAGCAAGGCCTACTAGTGCAAGGGGTTCACCTTTCTCTGCACAAAGTCCTCAGACCATGTAGGAAGAAGTTGGCACAGAAACTGGAATAAAAGACAAAAGTTTATTAACCTCATGAGGTGGTACTACAGTTCAGACAGCACCCTTGGGTAATGTCTGAAGTAGCACACTGAACTGAGAGAGCATGGTCCTTTTATACCCACACAGGGGCTAAAAGGAGATGGTACAATTATGGAAACAAGACTTGTATACATGTAAGGTCATGTGGAAAATGCACAGTCGACAGGTAGGAGGAGCTAACAGTTTCCAAGGACTAACAGCTGCAGACCTTACTGAGCATGTGCGAAAGTAAGAGATGCTAAATATAACTTGTCACTAGGCAGATTTCAAGAGCAGTTAACAGAAAGGTAGGACAGACCACATGGTGAGCACATGGCAGCATGTAGCAGAGAAAATGGCTGCCATGAATACAAAATGGATTCCGCAAAATGTTCACAATAGTTACTAAATACAAGATGTCTTCTGCTAATGCTTAATCTAATCACTGCTAAATTACAACAGTAGGGGAGAGGGAAAGCTTAATAACCAACAGAAGAAAGCTACAGATTAGTACAGACAGGAGAAAGTCAGCTACAGAAACAAGAAATGTAGAAAAAAGGATGATGCAGGAAAGGCTAACAAGAATTAACCAACAGTAAATAGAACAAGGAAAAATTATTGTAATGGGAAGCTGTGAAATGTATGGAAATAAATATTATTGACAAGAACCTACTGGGGCCAGCAGAGCCGTCAGCTGCGGCCGCAGCACTAGTGGTGGCAGTGGTAATTCCGCCTGCCACAGCACTAGTGGTGGCAGCCGCGGCCTGACCCTCCAATGCTCTCTTCTTCTTGCCCCAAATGCTGATGTAAGAAATAAAGAAGATATCAAAAATAAATTAGTGGGACAGTTAATCTCCTAGAAAATATTTTGACAAGCAAAGGCAAACACAGTAACATATTGACATTGTACTTTTCTAAATCAGATCAGATATTACTGGTATCGAGTTGACCTACTCTTAATTTTCTAAACCTTACCTAAGCCCTATTCTAAATTTCCTAAACTACATATGGAACTACTAATGCATTGCAATGAATGATCTTTGCTTCACAACCCCATTGATGGGCCAACTCAGTTAGTTTCCCTTTTCGCATTGCTTGGGACTGTATGAGCTATAGAAAGACACAGAGAATGCTAACTCACTGATATTACTACTACCACAGTACCACGAGTTTAGTGACAGGGCAGAGGTGTCTGCTTGACTTCTTAAATAATCAGCCCAAGCTAGTGAATACATGGGTGAGTACAACTAGGTATTAACTGGCTCGCTCAAATTGGATCCCATAATATTCGTAACATTGTGTGAACTTAACTTAGTGTGAGAAGCATGCTATTTGTAAAATAATTAGCTTTGTAGGACACAACAAATACATAAATACTCACCAAGACCTACAACCTGGACGCCCAGCAGATCTTGCTCCCGGCCGAGGATGTCAGCCCAGTGGTGGGTCAACTACTGCTGGGTATGCCGAACTCCATTATGCCTCCCCACACACTGGCTCACCTTCCTTTATAGCAGCTGATGCTCCTGCGAGCCGTACCCACTACCAGGCCTGCCACATTGAGGGGAGATGCTGCTGCACAAAAAAAACTAGTGCGGCCACCTCCACCTCAGGTAAAATGGTGCAGAGCTGCTCCCCTTGGCGGTGCTGATAACCACAAGGTGTGTTGTTAGCACCTGCACTGGCGCCACCTTGCCAATTCTCTGCCATGGTACTGGGTGGGAATAAAAAAATAGAAATAGAATTAATTGAAAGGAAGAAATAAGGAAGTAAAGGAAAAACAAGAAAGGACAAAGTCACAGAAAAAAAGATTCAAATTTAAAAATACAATTACACACTAATATTAAAGGTAAAACAGGGATAATTGGGTGAGGGAAAGGATTACAGAGATTAAGAGTAGATTAAAATGGCTGCATGTGACCACTTGGTGCTGTTCACACTTGCTTAGCCATCAGAACACGCTATTCACACCAATCCGTGCAAATGGACGGCCGAGCACAGCTCTGCTGGTTCGCAGAGTGAAGCAGAGTTCTTGTGGAGCTTTCAGTCACTCCTTGGAATTCTGCATAGCAGAACTCCACGAGTTCTACCCAGGCCTAGTGTAAATCAGTGTACAGAAAATGTTACAGAAGACAAAGGGGACTATAAATTATAGGATTCACATGTCATCCATACTGGTAGGCATTTTTTAAGAGTGTTTGGTCTTGGGAAGTATAAACTCAGGATTCAACACCTAACACAGCATTTAGGGTTGATTTTACTAATAACAATTTATTTATACCCAAACAAAACCCAGTTTTGCAAAATTAGGATTATCCAAGACTGGGAAGAAACATAACTTTCTACCCCGTACCATGCAGTTTGCATGCAGTTATTTGATGGCAGTTCATATCTCACTGTGCTAGACTATGATTTTAAGTTATGAACTGCACAGTAACAAAAGGGCCTCTGTGACAAAAGCAGTTTCCCACATAGCATTGCACCTAAAATACTGTTCTGTGATCTGCCTAGAACATGTTCTTTGCAGCAGGCATTAACCCTCTGTGGTAACTTAGATGTGTCAAAACTGCTGCCTAGGCAAAACTCTGCTCTCTCTTCAGCACATACATTAATCACCAGAGTGTCTTGGCACTTCTATTGTTGCCTGAAAACTATTGGATATACAAGGAACTCTGCAGTGCTTTTAAAACGGATGCACTGTTACAAAACTACCCCCATATAACAAAAGCAGATCCTCACCCTTCCATCTTCCGGGGAAACACCTGATGCCTGGTACCGCCAGTACAGCCTTGCCACTATCTGCAGCCAAAAAATAAGTTTCTCCTTAAATACTCAGTCATTTTATTTCTTTAAGATACACTTCAAACGAAATAACTTTTGGAAAGTGTAGGCTTATTAGTACAGCATCTGAAATAAGTCATTTCAGTCTCCAAAAATGCAGACTAAGGCCCTCATTCTGACCTTGGCGGGCGGCGGAGGCCGCCCGCCAAAGTCCCGCCGTCAGGTTACCGTTCCGCGGTCGAAAGACCGCGGCGGTAATTCTGACTTTCCCGCTGGGCTGGCGGGCGGTCTCCTTCAGACCGCCAGCCAGCCCAGCGGGAAAGAGGCTTCCACGATGAAGCCGGCTCGGAATCGAGCCGGCGGAGTGGAAGCTGTGCGACGGGTGCAGTTGCACCGTCGCGTATTTCACTGTCTGCGCAGCAGACAGTGAAATACATTTAGGGGCCCTCTTACGGGGGCCCCTGCAATGCCCATGCCAGTGGCATGGGCACTGCAGGGGCCCCCAGGGGCCCCGCGACCCCCCCTACCGCCATCCGGATCTCGGCGGTCCGACCGCCGGGATCTGGATGGCGGTAGGGGGGGTCGGAATCCCCGCGGCGGTGCAGCAAGCTGCGCCGCCGCGGAGGATTCAATGGGGCCGCGGTACACTGGCGGGACCCCGCCAGTGGTGCCGGTCCGACCGCGGCTTTACCGCCGCGGTCGGAATCCCCATTGGAGCACCGCCGGCTTGTCGGCGGTGCTCCCGCGGTCCTCCGCCCTGGCGGTCAAAGACCGCCAGGGTCAGAATGAGGGCCTAAGTGTTTCTAATTACAAAGCCACAAATACTCATGCCATAGAGGTCAAGCCAAGCACATAAAATCTCTGCCTGGCTGAAGTACAAAAAGGTCACAAAGCTTAAATCTGCGTGATTGCAAAGGAGAAGCGCTAGCCGGTGGTTGCAGGTGGGGCACACTGGCACTTATATTTAGGCACTGGCACTTATCTTTGGGCACTGCATTTATTACTACTCATTAGACATTAACCGGGAGCAAGATAGAGAAAAACATACAAGAAGGGGGAGAGAAGGAGTAAGAGAAAGACAGAAAAAAATTATAAAGAGAGAAAGCAGGGATCAAAAAGCACTTGGAGTGAGATATAGGGGGTGGATAGTGTCTGATGGTGGATTAAGGGGGTCTAAGGTCGAGTCAAGATAATGCAGCCTTGGCATTCTGCACTCCAAGAGGCTTCTGAGCAAAACTTATTATTTTTCAAACTAAACACTGAGCATGGGCTCAATTCTACTGAATCTAGCTAGCAAACTCTTATAAAAAACTGCCAACAATTGGCAGTAGTTACCAGGACAGACAAACACGAACCAAAATGTACCAGCAATTTGTGGCTGCATGGTTCAATAACACTGGTGACCACAAGTTGCAATACTGCATAGCAACACATAATCTCCCAAACCCTAGCAGAAAAGCGCTCCTATTTCTTTCTATGCCCACCCAATCAGAAATGGACATCCCACCTGTAATGCAATATTGTCACGGAAACCACCAGTCATCGACTAGTGAAGCAAATGTATGTAAATTGCTACCCAAGCGACCAAGGATGTACAAATAGCAAACTGTTGGTTGGATAGCCCAAAATGGTATATAGTATCGTGTCTTGGAACAGACATGATGCGAGATATTCTTCTGCGTGAATACAAAGCACAATGTGTATTGCAACATAGCTATGCATTTTGCTACCACTGATTGAAAAAAGGAGAATGCATTTAAATATAGACTGCAGAAAGAAGTGCATATATTGAACTGCAATGCAAAAACATTTTGGCCCCACACCTGTTGTATACAAAAACAGTCATTCCCTGGGTAGGCGTTTATGGAAACTATGATGGCATTCTCTGGGATGTAATGTACGGAAACTGTGATGTATTTCTGTAGGCAGGACAGTAGGAAAGTGCCCCTTTTGGCATGGTTACCCACCCACTTTTTGCCTGAAATTGATTCCGACATGATTGAGAGTGTTGGGATCCTGCTAACCAGGCCCCAGCACCAGTGTTCTTTCCCAAAAACTGTAACATTGTTCCCACAATTGGCACAACCCTGGCTCAGAGTTAAGTCCCTTGTTAAAGGTACCAATGGTACCAAGGGCCCTGCCGGCCAGGGAAGGTCCCCAAGGGCTGCAGCATATATTATGCCTTTCTGGGGGTCCCATCACCAAGCACATGCACACTGCCTTTGCAGCTTGTGTGTGCTGATGGGGAGAAAAAGGCAGACGACATGGCACCTCTCAGGGTACCATGCCCACCAACCACTGCCTGGGGCATAGGTAAGTCACCGCTCTAGCGGGCCTTACAGCCCTAAGGCAGGGTGCACTATATCCCAGTGAGGGCATAGAAGCATGAGCAATATGCCCCTACACTATCTAGATCAATTCTTAGACATTGTAAGTGCAGTGTGGCCATATAAAGTTCATGGACAGGGAGTTTGTCATAATGAACTCCACAGCTCCATAATGGCTCCACTGAAGTCTGGGAAGTTTGGTAACAAACCTCTCAGCACAATAAACTCACACTGATTCAGTGTTGAATTTATTGTAAAATGCACACAGAGGACATCTTAGAGATGCCCCCTGTATTTTACCCAATCCATTGGTGCAGGACTGACCAGTCTGCCACTAACAGACAGGGTTCTGATCCCATGGGGTGAGAATCTTTGTGCTCTCTGAGGCCAGAAACAAATCCTGCAATAGATGGAGGTGCTTCACACCTTCCCCTGCAGGAACTGTAACACTTGGTGGGGAGTCTCAAAGGCTCAGGCCTCCTCTTACAGTGCCCCAGGGCACTCCAGCTAGTGGAGATGCCCTCCCCTGGACAAAGCCCCACTTTTGGCAGCAAGTCTGGTGGGAAACGTAGGAAAAACAAGGAGGAGTGACCACTCCAGTTAGGACCACCCCTAAGGTGTCTAGAGCTGAAGTGACCTCCCTCCCCGCAGAATCCTCCATCTTGGTTTGGAGGACAGGAACCAATAAGGTTAGGTCTACATCTCCCTCCCCAAAGGGAGTGGACACCAAAAGGCCGCTGTCACCCTCTGGGACAGTAGCCATTGGCTACTTCCCCCTGATCCCTGTAACGTTCCTAAATCCAGGATTTAGGTGCCTCCCTGAGCCCAGCTCATCAGATTCCTGGCAACCTCAAGAAGACAAGAAGAAGAAAGAAGAAGTACTGCTAAGCCGACCCCCAGCAGAGAAGACTGAAGACACCAACTGACATGGTCCCAGCCCTACAGGTCTGTCTCCAGCTTCTGAAGCCCTGCAACCAAAAGGTGACACATCCTGCAGGACCAGCAACCTCGTAAAAGCCTCAAGAGGACTGCCCTTACACCAGAGGACCAAGATCTCCTGGGGACAGCGGCCCTGTCCAGAAAGAAACTCCAGCAAAGGACTCAAGAACTGTCCTTGATCTGCGGGTCCTGTCCACTCTGCACCTGACGCCCACTGCCTGTATCCAGGGGGCCCACCGGTCCAGAGCAGGTCCCTAGGCGATTCTGACCTTGTGTCCACCCTGGGTTGATCCCTTCTGGCCATCACGACAAAGCCTGCAGCCTAAATCCAGTGGACCCTGTCTGACCTCAAGAGAACTGGGACAAAAGTTCCTGACGCCTAAAAGTACCCCTGCACCTGCAGCCCCCTGACCCTGGGGAATCCTACCACCTGTCTAGCAACGTTCAGGAGGCAGCCCTCCTCATTGTCCAGCCTGTGGTTTTCCGGAACCGAGCCCCTGGACCTAGTCTGCAGCGTCTTTGTGACCCCCTAGACTCCCCCTATTAAAAAGCATTGGGAGCCCGATGCTGTGTTTGCACCCTGCACCCGGCCACCCCTGCGCCACTGAGGGTGTGTGTTTGGTGCTAACCTGTGGCCGTTCTGGTGCTCACCTAAACCCCCCCAGGTCTTCCCTCCGAAGACACGGGTACTTACCTGCAAGCAGGCCTGATTCTGAGTGCCCTCAGTCTCCATCGGACTCTATTTTAAATCTTGCATCCTCTTTGACCTCTGCACCTGGCCGGCCTTATGTTGCTGCTGGTGGGTGTTTGGGGTTAACTTGAATCCTACCTGTGGCCATCCTAAACCCTGGAGACTGGAACTGTAAGTCTTGTACTTACCTCAGAACCGTACTAACTTTTCTTCCCCCAGAACTGTTTCTGAAAATTGCACTATCAACTTTTAAAACAGATAATTGCTATTTTCTTGAAAACCATTTAATTTGACAAATTTAAACAAAGTGGTATTGATACATAAGTTGGATACTTACTTACAAATGTACATACATGCAACTTGAATCTTGTGGTTCTAGAAATAAAGTAACAAAGCATATTTTTCCTATATAAAAACCGTTTTCCTGGAGTTAGTCATTGAGGGTGTCCTTCATTATTGTCAGTGTGTGTACAACAAATGTTTTGCACTACCCTCTGATAAGCCTAACTGCTCGACCACACTACCACAAAAGAAAGCATTAGTATTATCTACTTTAGCCTCTGTTAAACCTCTGGGGAACCCCTGGACTCTGTGCGCACTATATCTCATTTTGGTATAGTAAAGTAAAAGCCAGCTTCCTATAGGTGGGAATTCCAAAAACACAAATAAGCCATTGTAAGCCCAAGAAGTAACACTGTCTGGGAAAAATCAGCCCTTGTATAGTGCTACATCATTCATAAATCCTCCACCTTCATGTGAGAAGTCCAACAGGTGTAAAGTAGGGCCCAAGTTGACAAAATGGCTGAAGTTATGTAATTCATTTTTTGAGACAGGTACAGGAAACAAAAGATGCGCAAACTCTTATAAGATTTCAAATTTGTGCAGGGGAAGATACCACAGATTTGGTTGAGACATTTCACAGAGACAAAACAGAAACTTATCAGGAAATCAAAAAGCCGTTGGTGAGTACAAACATCGACTATGAACACTACATGTTCACAAAAACCTGAACAAATGAAGGGTGGGCACATGAACAAACTTGTCACATGCCTTAGAAAGCCAATAAACACTGCAGGCTTAACAAATTCAGTCATAAGGAAGCCACATGCCTATGCATCATTGACAGGGGCTTCTCCAAATCATTCTTGAGGCACCTGCTAAAAAACAACTATCCAGTTATATGGCGTGTTGCTGCTGGCATAAGCAGATGATAGGCCAGAGAGTCATGCCGGAAGCATCAAGTGTGTGCACTCATGAGAGCTGTGTATAGCGTTAGATGTGTGAAGAACACAAAAGAACAGAGACAGATAAGTGAGACAGCAGGTCCAAAATTGCTCATAAAAGTGAAGAAGTAGTTTAGACGTGGCTGATAAACAAGCCCTAGCACTGGTTCAGGTCTGCCATGGATGTGGAAAGACAAATCACTTCCATTCAATGCGCATGGTCGATCAAAGCAAGAACAAGGCAGCAAGTAATCAGAAATGCAACAAAAGAACTACAGACACAAAGCTGCAAAAGACCCCAATGGCAAAAGTAATCTCTACTTAAAACACCTGGGCTGGAGAAACTGCACAGACCCCAGTGCACTGTCTAAGAAGCAGACCAAGCCGCTCAGACCAATCCTGATGCTGCTCTCATGCTAAGTATAGCATGAAAGCAGCACCAGGATTGCTGGGCCACCTCTGCTTGTGTCCCAGTGAATGCTGGGACACCCGAAGAGCAGAGGAATGAGGCATCAGAAGGCGGCGGGAATGATAAGTGTTGCTTTTTTGTTTCCCCGTTGTTGTCCCTGCCCCCCTTGACATTTGTGGCTGCCGCCGCTAAATAAACTTCAAAGTGCAGCTATGACCTACCTGCTAATAGGAGACTGTCGTGTCTCATTTGTGTGGCCTAGCGGGCCACCATCAACATCGTGTACAGGAGCTGCTTCAAAACTCTGGCATCCCAGCCATACCTCAAAGCACCCAAGGGCACCATTGGAAATCCTAGCCACTCGTAGACAAAGGAAAATTCACACACTGCTGCAAGACCAGGACAAGAATAAAAGCTGACATCCACGTGTTGAAAGGTGCAGCTTCAGCAGCATGTCTCCTCTGTTTATCCGCTGCCCTACAACTTGTATTTCTTGACAATATATTTTTTTTTTTAACGATGAACAGAATCTTTAGACAGAAGTGGGATACCCGTCCATAAACTGACAAATGGGTAAACACAGCACATGGGCAGTGGAGCTTTTCTGATTGGCACCAGTGCTGCCACTAACAAGAGTGTGGCGGATCCACCACTTCTAGAAGTGGCTGACAGATTGTGAATACCTGGAAGGCAGTCAAAGTCTTGACATAGTTGGGTTATTTCCAAATAACCCTGCAGTACAAGGACTGTGAATTAGCAGCCCTTCGATATGTGCTACAAGACAAAATGCCTGCATCGTGTCTCTCAGGCTTTGAAACAGCTGGGAAAATGGGACTGATGTCCGTCAACTACACATTAAAGGTGGCAGATGACATTCTAGCCATTGAGAGAACAATTCCAAAATTATATCCAGGCTGGAAAAGCTCATATCCTTTAAGGTGTACCTAAGTGTAAATGAGTCAGTGCATCCAGTTGATTAGTTACGTGAGAGGATTGTCTTTCAACTGCAAAATGCTATTGAAGGCGAACTGCAACGATTGTTAGCTCTTAACATTACTAATTAATTGAGGGGGCCCACTTACGGTGGGTCACCAATAGTGATAGTTGCCAAGAACAGCACTGAAAAAGTTTTGATGTGTTGGGACATGTCCTAGCAAAACAATGCAACTGAATGTGAAAGACACCCTGGGTCTCACATCAGTGACATGATTACACAACTCAGTGTGGTGAGAATCCAAATTGACCATAAAATGGGATATCATTAACAAATATTCTCCACACAGGTATGGTTGCTCAGGTACAACAGTCTCAGCTTTGATGTATCATCCTCAACGGAGATCTTCCAGAAGGTCATTCGGAGTGTACGTTGGCTGATTGCCAATGCGTTCAACTAAAGCAACAATATTTTAGTGTTTGGAGCCATGAGAAAAGAACATGATGAAGAGCTGCTGAGTTTATACTGTATTCCAAGAAGCCAATGTGACAGCAAATGTTGAAAAATGTGCGTTTTACAAAACGGAGTTCAAATTCTATGAGCACAAGTTCTTTGAAAAAGGCACCCAACCTGATAGCTCAAAAGTAGCTGTTATTTGTGTAAGTTCCCTCGCTAACAAATGTAAGCACCCTCTTATTCTTGCTAGGATAGCAAGCTACTGCACCGATTACATAAGAGTATGCCACAGTGAGCATGCCTCTACCTGAATTGACAATACAGTGGTGTGAATACATACTGCCCAAAGAATGGAACAAAACATTCAACATCATTAAAAGTGAAGTTCCCTATGCAGAACAGCTAGCGTACTTTGGTCCATTATGGGATACTGAACTCACGTAATATGCCAGTCCAGTGTATCTGGGTGTGATTCCTGTGCAAAACAATGAAAGCACCAAGATGCCAAAACCCATCAGCTTATATGAAGGCCAGGCCCTGTCTGATGTGGAGTGAACCTGCTCATAACTAGCTAAGAAAAGCCTGTAGGTCGTGGGAGAATGTGAGCTTTCATATCTTTTACCCACATGCACTGTGTAAGGAGGGGAAATAAATTTTCTACACTGCCATATAGGAGAATCATAGAACACAGCCTCCCAAAATCACTAATATACAACAACAAAAATAATTCTACCACCTTCTTGACTTTGTTTGCCTCTGTTTCTCCGGATGGAAAGACAACCCAAAAGGGTTGTTTAGGGATTTTCAAATACTCACACATTTTATTGTTGTCATGTTACATCATCAGGTCTCACACTGGTTCCTATAAAGCATGGTGGTCTCAACCATCTTCAAGGCAGCTCTGTGGCCAATATTCCTAACGGGGTGTAAGAATATTAAAAAAATACCTTAAGGACACCTCTGTTTCGCTTTATTCTTGGGTGCCTTTGCTAAGGTTAAAAGTCTAAATATAAGGGTGTCCTTAGAGGGGGTAGTACCCTAACACCCTACCTCGTTATCAACATGTTTCAGCCCTCTGACTGGCCTACACTTTTTTGGAAGCTGTCATTGTCCTGCTTAATTCTAAAGCTTTACTGCCCATGCCCAGCTGCTACCCGGTCATGGCTGGCTCCCTCTGGTGAGTTGTGCATTCCTTCCAGACAGTGAACAAAGGGCCTGGGTGTTGGGATGTGTGAATCTTCATGACATGATGGATTAGGAGGAGTTGTGCCTTGCCCTGATTACACTTCAAACAGGCCTGACTTTGCCCATGCAGAAGAATTTAACACTAGGCCTGCCCTGCCTTTGTGTCGCTAGCCATGCTGGAGCCAAACACAGGAGAAAGGGAATAACTGACTAGAGCTGGTTTTAGGGTTAGACAAAGGGGTGTCCCCTAGCCACAAACTGGTGCTGGGCCCAAAGTGGCATCCGCAGACCTGAAATCAGAACACTCCTGAAGCTTTGAAGATCAGAAGAAGGATTACCCTGCTGTCTGATAATCTCAACAGAAGATGGGACCAGCTTGCCTTGAACCCAGGACCCAAGAAGTGACTCCAAGGGTCAGTTGGCTCACACCTTGTTTGTGCTACAGGTATGCAAGAAGCTTCCAGGGGCCTTTCCTGCATCTCATCTGACCAGACCCAAAAAACTACTGTGGCTCCCTCTGCTGGCCTCTATAGCAAATGAGTCTTGACCCCTAAGTTTTGCCCTCAAGGTCCTGGTCTCTTGACTGGGATCAGAGTGCACTTCTACCTGTATAACTGAAGGTTTCACTAGATCTGACACAGAGCCTAGCAGAGCTGTGCAGCACTCGACTGAGAGCCTCAAGTGATCCAAAGCAGCACGACACCTAATGATGTAGAGCCCCACAACTTCTCTCCTAAGGTTTCATTGGATCTGACGCTGAACCCAGCAAAGCCGTGCAGCGCACCACACAGTCCTCGCATCGAAGTCAGAAGGTAAAACTTCCAGTGGAACAAACCTGGTCATGTATCTGCCTGCATTCCATCATGGTTGGTCTGAACTTGAGACTTTGTCCAGGTCTAAAACAACCAGATAGCCACTGCAGGCATTTTGCATCTTTTGGTGCCTTTCGTGAGCCTTAAAATTTAAAAATTCATGAGTCCAGTTCTACTGATAGGAGTTTTATTATTTTGCTATTGTTTTATTTATTAAATCATTCTCTATTGTTCTAAATTGGTTTAGGGGGCTTATGTTGCTGTTGTGTTTCAATTTATTACAGTAAGAAGCAATGTTGAAAGTACAGTAGTTAGATAAGCCTGAGTGCTTTAGTGCTAACCTACCAGAGGGTTGAGAAAAGGTTTATTTTAGTGACTTTTATGGTTCATCTTTACAAGGACAGCGATTGTTACTTGAAGTGGGCTCTCACTCCTTTCAACAAATACTACAAATTTAATTTCTTACTAGCCATAAGCCAAAGGAATTGTGGAAAGGTTTATGGGTACTTTAAAGAGAAGGAAGATACACAAAGACCAGTGATAGACACTGTACTATGCCAAATACTTAGAGCCTAGCGCATGACTCCACACAGCATGACAGGCAAGTTCCTAGCTGAGCTGATATTCAGACAGAAAGTACAGATTTGAGTGCAAATAGTGAAAGACTAGTGTTTTCATCTCGGGAACAAGATTCCGAAGGAAAAGATGAAGGTACAGATTGTTAGAAATTGGGTTTTTATTTGGCAGAGTTATGCACTTTGCTCAAGTAGAGATCACAATCCTAGGCAGGGTAAGTCAGTTACACGCCATAAATTAACCTGTGCTCACCCTTTGGTAGCTTGGCACAGAGCAGTCAGGCTTATCTTAAAAGGAAATGTGTATTTGTGCAATACTTTAATTAAAGTAAAAAAAACACCACAAAAAGACTCCACACCAGTACACCAGTTTAGAAACATAGAGAATATGTATCTTAGTAAGACTAGACCAAAATGACAAAAATCCAATAAGTTTATCCTGAGATATGCAGTTCTAAAGATGTAGGTGAAAATAACGCAGAAAAGCGCAAATCACCAACTGTGGTTATCTGGTCATGCTGGACCAGGCAAAGTCAGGGGTTCTGGCCGATCTCGATACTTCGTAGGCTGGATACAGGGACCCACTTGGGCCCACTGAACACACTACCTTAAATCCTAGTGTGCAGCCTGCGTGGCATTGCTTTGTGAGGCTGCGCAATGGTGCTGGTGGGAACCTCAGAGGGCAGAGCACCTTAGGCCCACTTCCAAAGATCCAGTTCTGGGGTGGTACCACTTGGCAGTGCAGAATCACAGATGGAAGAGTCCAAGAGCAGGTTGGTTGGAAGTCATTTGTGTCTCTGAGACTTCGGAAAACATGAGGCAGCTGGCTCTTGGAGTCACTCTGGGTTCTGAGTTGTATAAATGCATGTCCGGTCCTACTCACTCCCAGGTAAGAGGGCAGTAGGCACAGGTCAGCACAGCAAAGCAGGAGTCCAGCAAAGTAGAAGTCCAGTATAGTTGCAGTCCATTGAGCAGCACAGCAGTCCTTCTTGCTGGAAGAGTATCCACAGGTCCAGAAGTGTCCTGAAGTGGTGGTGTCCGAGGTCCAGTATTTATACTTTGGTGCATGAGTTCTGGAAAGTGGGAGAAGCTTCTAGGGGTGTGCCTTTGAAATGCACAGATGCCCTGCCTACCCTGTCCTGGCTCCAAGCTTTCTGGAGTGACAATGTGGGTTTTTAAGCCCTATTGTGGGTGGGCAGGACACATCTATTAAGGTGTAGGTGAGGCAGTGCTAATCTCTGCCCTATCAAGCCAGTTAATGGCCCATTGAGGCCCACCAAGTCACACCTAATTTTCCATTGTATGTGGCTATCTCGAGGGTATGCACAAGGCCCAACTGTCACCTATGCAGACATGTATTGGAGACAGGCAGCAGACACACAGGGCTAAGAGCATAAAGATGCCAACGTTCTAAAAGTGGCATTTTTTAAATTGTATTGACAAATATAAAGTCAAATTTGATTTTATCATTAAAGAGGATTTATCATTACAATTCCATAGGTACTAAACATGACAGCTCCAACTCCTTCCAATCAGGAATTACACTTAATAAATGTATTAAGGAATCCCCATTGTTATCCTATGAGAGGGGTAGGCCTCATAGTAGTGAAAAATAAATTTGAGACGTTTTCACTACCAGGACATGTAAAATTAAAAGGTATATGGCAAGCCTTTTACTTACACAGCACCCTGCTTATGGGCTACCTAGGGCATACCTTACGGGTGTTTTATGTGTAATAAAAGGGGAGTTTAAGGCTTGGAAAGGAGTTTCAAATGTCAGGTCAACATGGCAGTGAACCCGCACATACAGGCTCTCAGAGGCAGGCCTGAGTTTAGAGGGCTACTTAAGTGGGTGGGACAATCAGTGCTGCAGGACCACATGTAGCATTTCATTTATAGGCCCTGGACAAGTGTAGTGCAATTTACTAGGGACTTAAAAGTAAATTAAATATGCCAACTGTCGATAAGCCCATGTTACCATGTTTTAAGAAAAGGGCACATGCTCTTTAGCACTGGTGAGCAGTGGTGAAGTGCCCAGAGTCCTAAAGCCAACAAAAATAAATTCAGCAAAAATTTGGCAAAGCAGGTAAAATGTTTGGGGGAAGAACACTGATAGCGCGTCAGAGCCTTGGTAAGTAAACTTACAAGGAGACACGCCTAGGTCGATGAACCTTTGGACCACGTTCGGGGACTTCCCAGTACGAGATATCTTTTTGTCATCCCAAATCAATAGATCAATAACCTAATCAATAATCACAGTAACTAATTAACAAGATAATCACTAACATTCAATACAAATCAATAAATTGAACCCACCATGACCTTTCAGTCATGAATAATCACACCAATTTAGTTAAGTGTTAAGGTATTTATTTCCCTATTGGTTACAATCTAATGTCATTTCAGTTAATCTCATTAACAATCAATCTCATTAGAAACTAATCTATTTAGTACTTAGAACGCAAATTAATCAATGCATAGAGAATATTCATTCAGTATTTAGGCATATCATTAATATGAAGCAATTCAGCAAAGATTCTTCAATATACGATTCAACAAAGCAAGAACTCAGTCATTTGTCTATTTGCGTCAGATTATTTGTGAACACCTTAACTAACCTCAAATTAGCATTAGCATGTTGGGCTTCATGCCAAACAATTTAGTAAACATGAATTTAGAAAAACATCTAACTGTGGCCTCTATCAAAAGAGCAGTTGGAACTGATAACGCGTCCGTCTATGTTAATTTATACACATCAAGACTCGTTTTAGGCCGATGAATCTTTGGACCCAGTGGTGAGACACCGTAAGACGAGATAACTGATCAATACATCAAACCCTATGTCAATAATATTGTTAACATATATCACTACAATGTATTTCACTTTAGACATTAGTAAATTGTCGGCGCAAACATGACCTTTTAGTCATGAATAACCACACCTTATTGAAGTTTTGTGAATTTTATTCCCTATTGATTACAATCTAATAGCAAATGTATTAATCTCAAAACCAATAAGCAAAAGAACATAATCACAAGGCGGCAACTATGGTAAGTTTTCAACAAAGCAAAGATCACCAATATAGGATAATCATATGAAGATAAACAGATCAAAAAGCATAGCACCTCGTAGAAGTCTTAGTTCAGCATAACACCATGTCAGTCAAGAAGAACGCCTCATCTAACCACTGATTAGCATTAGCATGTTGGGCTTCGTGCAAAACAATTTAGAACATCAATTTGGAAAACGTCTAACTAAGGTTTCTAATCAAAACACACAGCAGTTGGTACCTAGAAAGAAAATGCAAAGTAAGTGAATTTCCATTAGCAACAATATAATTACCCTCCTAGGAATAGGTCAGCATACAGGGTCAGTCTTCGTCTTCAGGACATCAGTTAGATCGCCGTCAGTCTATTTAAGCTAAGGGCAAAGGACACTTTCCTCATAAGGAAGAAAGTGTAATGGGGCCGTCTATGGGTGAGGATGGTTTTGTCTAAGTCTCAAATCACCAAATAGAGTGACAGAGTTTCTGGATGCAATCGATATAATTCCCTACCTAATGCTGCTTGTCTCTTGTGTCATGGGTTTTTATCCCTTTTCCAAAATACATTCCCCCAAAATTCTATTGGACAGTCGCTACACCCCACTATCTGTAACCTATCAAATTATACATTAAGTAATGCATTTGTCATTTTACGATATTTCTCGTGTTTCTAATTGGTCTTCATAATTGACGTTTTTCGTAGGTGGCATATCCGGGGTTACTTCATTATCTGGCACACACATCGGGTCAGGAGTTCTCTTCTCCGCGATTTAATGTCCTTGACAGTGTCCATGTTTGTTGCGAAGTCCATAATTTTTATACTAAAGCTGCTATAATGCGGATGAGAAAATCTAGCATTGTTGCAAATAAGTGAAGAAAAGAACAATTACTGGGTCATGGCCTTTTGCAAATCAGCACACTGGAGAAACAGAAAAATACGTTTTAATATGAGAGTTACACAGCTAGTTTTCGACTCACGCTAACTGAAGATGTATGAATTCAAATGAATGCAGTTTTTATACGTATTAATGTTTTCAGTTAATCATAATACAAGCAATTATTGCTTACAGTCGACATTAGTTTACGCATCTGAAAAATTCTCCATGTTTAAAATACGTTTCAATGAATAATATTATTAATGCAGCATTGTTAAAACATAAGCATTTCACATCTATAATAGGTAATATTAAACTACGCTCTCTCAGTCCCTCCTCTGATGACGCTCGTCATCTCACAATCTTTGATCTTAATTTTTCACCTTGCGCATAATACGCATTTCAACATCTTGCCATTTTTTTTGTGAGCTTTCCCATATTTCATTGAACATTTTCTCTCTTTCACTTTCTTCATTTCTTTTGGTTCTTTTAGTCCAATTTCTTTTTACTTTATCATTCACTTTGCATACCCCCCATAATCCTAATAGACAAATTAAAACAATTAATAGACCCATCATAATTTTTGCAAGTACCCCATTCCAAATGTTGGTAAACCAGCTTCCCACTCGGGCAATTCCTTTTCCAAATTTCTCCCAAACACCAAGTTCTTTGAGATCCTTCAAATCTGTACTGTCTCTGGTAAGGTTAGTAAGCATGTTTCTAATTTTCTTACTGTTATCTGGAATAAATGAACAACAATGACGCTCATTAAGCATTTTGCAAACACCTCCACTCTTTGCTAAAAGAATGTCTAAAGCAAGCCGATTTTGAAGAGTCATAGCTCTTTCTGCAGCAAGTTCAGTATCCATCAGGAGTATAGCTCCTGTAAAATTTGTCAGCATGTTATCCACAATAGTAGACAACTTTTGAATTTTCATAGAATTCAAGATAACCCCTACTGATGGGATTATGGCTCCAAATATATCACCAATGACAGCCGCCACTGATTCTCGTTTTTGTCTAGGTAGTTGTAATTCAGACGTTTTAGGTATTTGTTTTAAGTCATCAATCTGGTATATCTTTGGAAATACTATTCCCAAATAACATGTCCCATACCCTCCCTTAGGGAGACGGTAATATGCATTCAGTCCACAAATATAATAGATTCCAGGGATTGCTGGATCTTGTCCATTTAACATAAAGGTCCATTTACTCTGAAAAAAAAACACATGCCTACATTCACTCGTACCCACAAACAAATTGTCTTGATCGGATTTTGGTCTATATATACAGAGTCTACCTACGTGTAATGCATCTACAGCTAATTTGCCTTGTGTTTTAATTGCAGTATAAGCATAATCATTTGCATAAGTACGTTTTTCTAGACCTTTTTCTAACCTTTTTTTCAGTGCTTTGCGTCTATCATCTGTGTGATCTAAAAAACTTTTCTCTACAGGAGACAGCAAGCAAGTCAAATTGTTACGATGTGCATAAGCAGTTCCAAATGTAAGTGTTGGCTCAAAGAATCCTCTAACTATTTTAATATCATGCTCTTTAGCTAACTTATTTAAGAATTCAATCACAGGCACAAAAGAAAACACAACATCCAAATTTGAATAAAAGTATTGCAGATGCTCTTGATCATAGAATCTTGTTAATAGCAAGCTGCAACTAATTCCATAAGTAAGAGGGAGGCTATGATAAGTGACTCCCTCCTGCACAGACGAAGGAATTTTAGTACACACATAGCAGTCTTTCGCATCCATAGTTTACACATACTCATTTAGTAAGCGATAGAAGACATTAGTAGAAAGCTCCCCTTTTGCATTAGTTCCCTCATGCATATGTCTTGCGTCTTGCTCAAATCTCTCCCATGGTGATAGTTTAGTAGTGGTAGTTTCAGGTTTCGAAGTAGCATTAATAGTTTCTTTCTCTCTCCATGGCATTCCCACAATCACTTCCACAATCATTATTGCGCATACAACACCAATCATAAGACCTAACCAACCACACACCTTACTTCCTTTGCTACTATAAGCCATGTTTGTATAGAATCAGAATAGCAGATCAACAATCAACGTGAGAAGGAAAGAATCTCTTCTGCGTATTTCACAGCGTCTTCACTCACTCCAGGACCCTTTTTGTCAATTCAGGTTAGCAGCTTGTCGTAATCAGGTTTCTTAAAGTCAAATCCAGGTTTAGTGTCACTTTCCGGTAATTTCTAAAGACTCTTTCTCTTTTCAGCTTTCACAAATTCAATTTTATCCGAGTTTTCTTGTTGAATATCTTCAGGTACCGTAGTATTGGCCTGGTATTTCTCGATCAAAGCAGAATGCTAAGAATTCTTGTTGCCATTCAGAGGTTGCAGCATATGCCCATTCAGGACCTGTATATCTTCTGTTTGCTATTCTCTTTCTTTTTAGCCTTCGTTCACCTTGTTGTTCTCCTTCACTCAGATCATCTGCTTGTGAAGTATCACTCTCTTCTATAATTGTCTCGTTTGGTACCTCTCTTATTCTAGGATGTGACTTGTCTGGCCAATTATCGCCTCTGTGCGTCTTGTTTCGGTGTTTCCCTTCAGGACGTTGGACAGCACCCTCCTCTTGTGATATGGTGTTTTCTCTTGACGGACCTGCAACTGGTTCAGGAGACTCTGACTCGTTTCGATTTGTGTTTACAATTTCTCCTTCTCTTTCGTCTTCCTGTTCTATGCTGAGTTCAGGCTCTAAATCGTATTCGTCTGCTTCTGGGAGAACTTCTCCTTGACTCAGTTCTCCTGCTGCCTCAACTGAGATAGGCACTCTGTCACCTCTCTCGAACTCATTGACAGTTTGAGGGACAAGGCTGTTCTCAGTGGGCTCTCTAGTAGTCTCAGTTTCTTCTCGACTGATCTCTGACTCTGAGAGTTCTCTTCCTGAAGTTGGTGTACCGGAATCTTCAAGTTCCTCTTCAACAGGACTAGTTACCCTTTTTGTGTGACTGGCATGTATCCAGTTGGGAACCCCGGCACACTTCACAGCAGTGGTGGTTGTCAATATTACTTGATATGGCCCCTTCCAGCGCGGCTCAAGACACGATTTTCTCACGTGCTTCTTGACAACCACCCAATCTCCAGCTTGCAGAGAGTGTCCTGGTTCGCCAATTGGTGGCAACGTGTTAGCTTCCACCTGGTGAGAGAAAGAGCGAATCACGACAGCCAAACCTTTGCAGTAATCCAACACCATATCATCTGTAATATTCACTAGTGCATTTGCAGGTACTGCTGGTAACCTCATTGCTCTGCCCATGAGGATTTCATGGGGGGACAGTCCTGTTCTCTTATCTGGGGTGTTTCTCATAGACATCAGTACTAGAGGTAAAGCATCTGGCCACTTCATGTTTGTTGCAGCACATATTTTTGCTATTCTTGATTTTAAGGTACCATTCATTTGTTCAACTAGTCCTGATGCTTCAGGGCGATAGCTGCAATGCAACTTTTGTTCAATGTTGAGTGCAGCACACAGAAGTTTAATCACCTCATTGTCGAAGTGTCTCCCCCTATCTGATTCTATAGAAACCGGAAACCCGAACCTTGGTATCAATTCTCTGAGTAGTAGTTTTGCAACTGTAAGACTGTCATTCCTACGAGTGGGATATGCCTCAATCCAATGACTGAAAACACATACAATCACCAACACGTACTTTAATCCTCCACAAACAGGCATTTCAATAAAATCCATTTGCATTTTATTGAATGGACCTCCAGCTCTCCCAATGTGGCTCAAAGTTACCACAGTTCCTTTTCCGGCATTCATCTGTTGACAGATGACGCACCTGTGGCAAGTGATTTCGGCAGCATGTCTGAATTTTGGATTGAACCAATCAATCTTAAAGGATCTGATCATGGCATCTCTTCCTAGATGTGCCTGCCCAGGGTATAACCGTGCAAACTGTGACAAAAGACTATTTGGCAGAACCAATTTTCCCTCTTCTGAAACCCACATATCATCTGCCCTTTGCACACACTGCATTTTCTGCCAGGAACATTTTTCTTCTTTGCTAGCACGACTTTGTAATGTTTTTAGTTCATCTAAGGTATCAATTACTCGTAATGCTAGACTTAAACTCGTGTCGTTTTCAGGTTGTGGTAACAATTCCCACTGCTCCTTAAATGATATACAGTTTAATGCACAAAATCTTGCAACTTGATCTGCATAACCGTTTCCCATTGACACAAAGTCTTGTGATCTGGTGTGGGCACTGCACTTTACCACAGAAATTTCAAGAGGTAACTGAATCGCATGTAACAAATCTCTTATTTGTTCACCATTTCTCACAGGAGAACCAGAGGAGGTCATGAAACCCCTCTGTGACCAGAGTTGGCCAAAATCATGCACGATTCCAAATCCATATCTGCTGTCAGTACAGATAGTGACTTTCAAATTTACAGCTGCGTGGCATGCTTTTGTAAGAGCTATTAATTCTGCCACCTGTGCAGAAAACACTTTCTCGAGCCAGGAGGCTTCGACAATGCCAGTTATGGTACATACTGCGTAACCGGCTCTCAATGTTCCTGCTGAATCTCTTAGACCGGACCCATCAACAAACATAATGCAATCGCTTTCTTTTAACTGGGCATCCTGTATGTCTGGGCGAGGTTTGGTACAAAGTTCAGTCACCTCAAGACAGTCATGCTCAAATTCTTCCCCATCTTTGATTTCTGTATTCTCATTGGGAAGTAAGGTTGCCAGGTTCAGCACAGTGCATCTCTTTAGTGTGACATTTGGTGACCCCAGTATAATCATCTCATATTTAGTGAGTCGTGCATTTGTCATGTGTTGTCTTAGTTCGTGTCAACAGAATTTCAACTGAATGTGGAACCATTACTGTCAGGGGGTATCCCATGACTATGCCTTCACATTGTGAAAGGGTTTGACCAACTGCTGCGACTGCTCGCAAACAACCCGGTAAGGCTGCTGCGACAGGGTCCAAAGTAGCTGAAAAATATGCTACAGGGCGATTTGCATCTCCGTGGACCTGTGTTAAAACAGACAAAGAACAAGCATCACGTTCATGACAGAACAACAGAAAAGGTTTCTCATAATCAGGCATTCCTAATGCTGGATCCCTGCACATGCATTCCTTCAATTCTAGAAATGATTCAAGCTCCTCTTTTGTCAAAGTGATTGTGTATGGTTCATCCTTGACTTCTTTTCCTGTCAATTTTATTAAAGGCTTTGAGATGATCGAGAAGTTGGGTATCCACTGGCGACAGTAGCCCACCATTCCCAAGAACATTCTGACATCTCTTTTTGTTGTTGGGGGATTCATTTTCAAAACAGCCGTTATTCTTTCTTTTGATATTCTTCGGGACCCTTTCTCAATCAGATGTCCTAAGTATTTCACTTCTTTTTGACAGTATTGCAACTTTCTGGGTGACACCTTGTGTCCATTCTTTCCCAGATGATTCAACATTGCAATGGCATCATATTTACAACTGTCTCTTGTTTTAGATGCAATCAGCAAATCGTCAATGTACTGCACAAGAGTCGAATTAAAAGGCAGCACAAGAAGTTCCAAATCCTTTTTCAGTATCTGATTGAAGATGGACGGTGACTCAGAAAACCCCTGAGGAATTCTGCACCAACTGTACACCTTATCCAGGAATTTGAAACTGAACAAAAATTGGCTGTCTTCATGAAGAGGTATCGAGAAAAATGCTTGTGATAGGTCTACTACAGTAAACCATTCAGCATCACATGGAACCTGGAACATTATTACTGCTGGGTTAGGTACCACAGGGCAGCATTTTACCACAATTTTGTTTTTTTTTCTCAAGTACTGCACAATTCGAACCTTTCCACAGGGCTTCTTCAAACCCATAATAGGAGAGTTGCACGGACTGCTCAAAACTTCTTTCAGGACTCCCTGTCTGAGAAAATCTGCAATTATTTGTGTCACTTCAATGAGGACATCCTGAGTCATGTGGTATTGTGGCACTTGTGGGAACGCTGCATTCGGCTTTATCTGTACCTTGACTGGTTCTACTCCCTTTATTAATCCCACTTCTTTCCCAGTCAAATCCCACACTTTCTCCGTTACAGTCCCTTGTAAATTGACAGGTAGATTGATCAAGGTAAGCACTGGGAATAAAGTAATCAAAGGGTAATCTTCATTAGTCTCTCCTCCTTCCTCTATGAATTGACTCTCATCTCCCTCATCGTCACTGTTTGTCTGTACTTCTATTCCATCACTGGAACAGGTAATCGAACATTTTGTCTTACATAGTAAGTCTCTTCCTAGTAAGGACACTGGGCTTGAATCGCATACAACAAATCTATGCAGGCCTTGGAAATTACCAATTTCCACCTGCACTGGATCAGTAATCGGATTAGTCAGGTACTGATTTGCCACACCAACCACTCGTATGGTACGCCCTTAGAGAGGTAATCTCGGGACTTCTGCACTTCGAACTGTAGAGCGTGTAGCTCCTGTGTCGACCAAAAATGGAACCTTATAGTCCATTACTTTTCCCTCTACATATGGGCCTCTCTGATCCACCTCTAAAGATGCTGCAAGCCTGCACTCTTCACTGTCTGAGCTGTCATCTGACCAATCCCCATTCATGTCACTTTCACCTCGTAATGGGAATTGTTGCACAGTGTTGTTTTGGTTTGTTACCTGGCCTGTGACCTGCTGAGGAAGCATCACCTGTTGCTGTCCCATCGGAGCCATGGGTAATTGCATTTGCTGTCTAGGCACCATAGGAATCTGCTGCTGCATTGGTTGCACTGACACTGACTGGAAGCGCGGCATTTGCATCTGCTGCATGGGTTGTACCCCTGGCATTTGCACCAAATTATTCTGAAAATTCGGGTTCCGATGTCTCATTTTTGGACCTCGTGAATTTTGTAATGTACCGACATTAATGCTTTGCTGAACTGCACCATCCTGCACCATATTCGGATAATCCCGTTTCCAATGCCCCCGCACGCATGACATGGTGACATCTTTTTCATTCCCTGACCGTCATTTTGAATAACAACATTATTCATGTCCGAACCACGGTTCACAAATCCTCGACCTCTGCCTCTCGGCTGTGCCTGAAACACACCATTCATTTGCGGTTGTTGCTGTATCATTTGCTGAACTCCATTCCCCTGTATTCCAGCTTGTGCAGCCCTTATCTGCATCACCATCACTTTCTCCTTCAACTTTTTCTGCTTCAACTCAATCTCATCACTACAGTATTTTGCATACTGTAACACTTCATCAATTGGTTTAGCTTGCCAACAAATCAAATGATTCTTAATCATCTGGCTGACCTCCGGTCTCAGCCCTTCGACGAACCTAAACACAAGATGATTCATGTCCTTCGGTTCGATAGTCTCAGTACCACTGTAATGTTTGAACGCTTTTAATAATCTCTCGTAATACGCATGTATTGACTCCTTAACCTCTTGAGAGGTCCGGTCGATTTTCTGCCAATCGGTCACCTTTGGCGACACTTTTTGTTTCAAAAACTCAATTACTTTATTATAATATTTCATCACCTCTTCTGAAGGTGCTCCAGTCACCTTATCTCTTGCCGGCTCCTTCGTGGGCCAATCTACCCCTCTCTTGCACTCGAGCCACAAATCTGGCGGAACAATGATCTCAAACAAAGTATTCAAGTCTTCCCAGAGACACTTTGCAAGCTTCACGAACCTATCTGTCTGTTGATACCACTCGATCGGCTTTTCTCTTAGCCTAGGATAATCATTCGTAAAGGATAAAATGTCTCCCCTAGTCCATGGCACATGCACTAAAACACCACCATCTGTCTCTCTCATAGGTAAGATTTTCACTGTATCTAGATTAGGTGTGGTCACAACTTTATTAGACCCTGGGCTATCGCCCTTTCCCTTGTCTCTTTTCTTTGCCCATCGGCCTTCCCATTTCTCTAATGCACCCCAAATCTGTGCACCTTGCAACAGTTCTTTCAGGTGTGCCTTCATGCCTGCAGATCTCATGTGTTCAAAATCTTTAGAGTCAAAATCTAATCTGTAGCTCCTTTTCAAATGTTTAGTGTTTCTGATATCAATATTATATTTGTCTGCCAAATTCGCTAATTTCTGATGTACTTTGCTCACCTCTTTGGTAATCTTGGGGCACAAGTACCTCAATTCTGCCTCAGTGAATGATTCCAACCTATTTACTCCCATTGTTCCTTCCACTAACTCGGCAGCTTCTGCTCCTAGTCGTACAAAATTCAAGTATTCATCTCGTTTTTCTTTCTCAGGGTTAACTGTAGTCACTGTAGTCTTTTGCGAGGTAGAAGTTTTCTCTAACCACTCATTTAGCTGTTGTACTGTAAAACCCTGCAGTGAAATGTTCCCTGCATGTATCATTGGAGAGTGTGAGGTATTCGTACTCATGGTTTGGGGAGTCAAGACTCCCAACCCTGCTTGACGCATCGCTTCGAGAGGTGCCCCTACTGGACTAAGGTCCATCAAGGGTCTCGGTTGTTCATATACTTGTTCTCCCGGGGCCATTATCTGTGGAGTTCTAATAGGCCCTCCTCTTATCGCTTCCTGAGTCATAACTCCCTGATCACATGTCCCTGTTTTATCCTGTGCATACAAAGGCACCGGGGGACCAACAGTAATAGGTAGCGAAATAGCGGCAGGTGTCTGACCTGGTCCCAAGCTTCTTGGAGCTGCAACACCATAAGTCTGCTCTAGTGTACCCGGTACAGGTACTATCGGTGGTCCTGCTACGGGGTTATACCCAGGTATCAGCTGTGGCGGTTGAGACACTAGCTTTGGAGTTGACTCGATCTGTATTAACCTTGGCTTTGTATATATCGGGTCTGGCGGCACCACCAAGTTCGTAGTAGTCTCAAGCACTGGAACATCAGGGTAAATTCTTTTTATCTGCGGTGGAGGCTGCAACTGTATCGGCAAGTCTGGTGCAGTGGCTACACTGACACCATTCTGTATCAAGGTTGTCTCGCTAGTCTGTACCGTATCAGTAACTCCCTTCTCCTGCGACTGGTTCCCAGGATCCAAGCTAGTACTTGGAGCACTATCACTCACCGCATACGGTGGCGGACGATCATGTAATAATCTATCCATAAATTCCTCATCATCTGAATCATCTTCCTCTTCCCAGGACCTTTTATTTTCTTTAGTTTTGCCTGAATCTTTGTCGGTTTTGCAGGAGGCTTTCTTTCCCTGTGTCTCTTCTCCCTGTATTATTGCCGGGAATAACTTTAACCCATCTACAATTCCCCGTCTCCACATTTTGTTCTCATTGTCCCATCTAGCCTCTGCATAGGATTTTTCTGCTCTTTTCAATCTTCTCTGAAACCTTTCTTGTCTATGTTTAATAGACATCAAATCCCAGATCGCCAAAGCCTCGTATTGTGCCGGTCTCGGAGGTGGTTTCTGCGTACTTAACATCCACCTCAAATTTTCTAACACCTTTGGATTAAATGTCCCATGTTCTGGAAATGCTAGACACCCCTCTTTCTCTGTTAATTTGTGCCATTGTTTCATCCATAAACAAGGTGCAACACCCTTTTCTTCCATAACTGTATAGGCTGGAGTACCCTCAGGTGGTGTAGGTTCCCCATCGGTCGCAACAATATACACATCTCCTTTCAGAGCGCTTTTGAATGCCTTGACAAAATTCATTTTTGCAATTCTTTATTTCGGATTTGATCAGAAAAGGCTTGGTTCCCAGTACGCTCTTCACCTGCCCTTTCTCAACCTATCGCTTCTCACGGACTGCAGCCAATCCGTGCGCGACCCCTCTCGGCATCTGACCTATCTCAGCACGGCACTACTGACGTCACACTCACACACACTGCAGCTGACAAAGTCTTGCGGCTCGTCCACTCTTCACTGACCCCTTACAACTCATATAAACTAATGCGAATTATTGGGAGCACCTTAAAATGACAACACAAATCTTGTTGGTTTACTACAGGAAGGGTAACACATTCGCTTCAGAACTTTACAGAGATTTCACTTGAAGCCTCGGCCGCTACTCTCTCCTTCTCAGTTCCCACATACGCAAGCAGAATTCGACCTGCAAATCCTACTCTCGACTTGTCAATGACTCCTTCTAGTGCACTTTAGAATTTGTCAAATCTCCATTGAAGGTTTCACACATGCATCATAACTCAAAACTCGACTTGTCAACCACGCCCGATTGACCTATTAAACCGCACAGATTACAACATAAACCACATTTATCATCATACTCCGGAGTCTTAGACCTCAACAGGTTCGTACATAACAACCAACCACGTGGATAAATTTGAGCAATAAGCGCTACATTCACATGAAGTACGCCGACTTCCCTACTCTCATACTGTGCAGCACGCCCACTCCTGCTAAACAACACTTAATTTGGCCTAAATACACGCAAATTTTCACAATCACCTGCAAGATGCATAAGCTTATGTAAGCGCAAAGACCCTAACCACACATACTATGGCGCCGAGAACATTCCCAACTCATTTAGGCAGGCTCCGAGATCCCGGGAAAGCCATGGCGAGCCTAGCAACCCATCATCTCTCCAAATTGCATTATCACAGAAAAACAAATTAAACAATGAAACTTTGTCCTAGGGCCCCCAAGGGCCAAACCATCCTCTGCTACCAGAACTGATAACGTGTCCGTCTATGTTAATGTATACACATCGGGACTCGTTTTAGGCCGATGAATCTTTGGACCCAGTGGTGAGACACCGTAAGACGAGATAACTGATCAATACATCAAACCATATGTCAATAATATTGTTAACATATATCACTACAATGTATTTCACTTTAGACATTAGTAAATTGTCGGCGCAACCATGACCTTTCAGTCATGAATAACCACACCTTATTGAAGTTTTGTGAATTTTATTCCCTATTGATTACAATCTAATAGCAAATGTATTAATCTCAAAACCAAGAAGCAAAAGAACATAATCACAAGGCGGCAACTATGGTAAGTTTTCAACAAAGCAAAGATCACCAACATAGGATAATCATATGAAGATAAACAGATCAAAAAGCTTAGCACCTCGTAGAAGTCTTAGTTCAGCATAGCACCATGTCAGTCACGTCAATTAAGTCAGTCAAGAAGAACGCCTCATCTAACCACTGATTAGCATTAGCATGTTGGGCTTCATGCAAAACAATTTAGAACATCAATTTGGAAAACGTCTAACTAAGGTCTCTAATCAAAACACACAGCAGTTGGTACCTAGAAAGAAAATGCAAAGTAAGTGAATTTCCATTAGCAACAATATAATTACCCTCCTAGGAATAGGTCAGCATACAGGGTCAGTCTTCGTCTTCAGGACATCAGTTAGATCGCCGTCAGTCTATTTAAGCTAAGGGCAAAGGACACTTTCCTCATAAGGAAGAAAGTGTAATGGGGCCGTCTATGGGTGAGGATGGTTTTGTCTAAGTCTCAAATTACCAAATAGAGTGACAGAGTTTCTGGATGCAATCGATATAATTCCCTGCCTAATGCTGCTTGTCTCTTGTGTCATGGGTTTTTATCCCTTTTCCAAAATACATTCCCCCAAAATTCTATTGGACAGTTGCTACACCCCACTATCTGTAACCTATCAAATTATACATTAAGTAATGCATTTGTCATTTTACAATATTTCTCGTGTTTCTAATTGGTCTTCATAATTGACATTTTTCGTAGGTGGCATATCCGGGGTTACTTCATTTTCTGGCACACACATCGGGTCAGGAGTTCTCTTCTCCGCGATTTAATGTCCTTGACAGTGTCCATGTTTGTTGCGAAGTCCATAATTTTTATACTAAAGCTGCTAGCATGCGGATGAGAAAATCTAGCATTGTTGCAAATAAGTGAAGAAAATAACAATTGCTGGGTCATGGCCTTTTGCAAATCAGCACACTGGAGAAACAGAAAAATACGTTTTAATATGAGAGTTACACAGCTAGTTTTCGACTCACGCTAACTTAAGATGTATGAATTCAAATGAATGCAGTTTTTATACGTATTAATGTTTTCAGTTAATCATAATACAAGCAATTATTGCTTACAGTCGACATTAGTTTACGCATATGAAAAATTCTCCACGTTTAAAATATGTTTCAATGAATAATATTATTAATGCAGCATTGTTAAAACATAAGCATTTCACATCTATAATAGGTAATATTAAACTACGCTCTCTCAGTACCTAGAAAGAAAAGGCAAACAGACAATTTCAGTTTTGCATCAGATAGTTACCAATCCAACAGATCAGCAAACAGCGTCAGTTTTCCTCCTCAGGACATCAGTCGATTCATCATCAGCAGAGATAGGACAGGGCAAAGTCTCAATATAGTATAGCTAAGGAATAGGATCTTCCCTCATAGGGAGGAGAAGTAAGTATCAGGTAAGAAAAAGGTAGAGAATGGTTTAGAGTATCAGGACGAACAAACAGCAAAGTCTCAAAAGAATGACCCCCTTTCTCCTTGGGTCATGCGGTTAAATCAAAACTGTCTAATCTGCCCTTAATTCTTCATTCGGTAATAATTGGTGCATCATTATCTCTGTCCAATGATTCTCCACGCACTTCACCAGAATTTTCCACAAACCACAGTTCTCATGTCGCTGATTGGTCCATGTTATTGACGACTTCATCAGTTAGAATGTCAGGTAAGAAAAGTTACACTTTACGCTCCAGTCCGTGGTTCCATTGTTTTCTCCTACTCCAGGCAGCCTTGCACCTGTTACGAATTACACTGTTGGATTCAGCAACAATGCCTCCTTGAGCAAGCCAGGTCTCATGAAAAAGAATTTACCAGGGCTACAAACACATAACTTCTGGAATAGTACAGCTTCGTGTACTTCAGGAAAACAGCACATTGCACGTTAGAAAGTAGAGTTTAATGAGACCAGGCAGCTTCGGCCCAGACCCTCGCTAAGCTAAGGCCTAATGATTTATTAAGCAAACTCCTAATACATAACTCTAATTGCGATATACTAATACAAATTGAAAACATTAGTACATAATTAATTCAGCATTAATAAGCTTCATTAGTCTTCGTATACATTGGTAGCCACTCCCCGTGGGCACATTTCAAATCTGTGCATAATTTTTTATGTTAACACATTTTCTATGCAGCTTCATCACACGATATATTTCAAGCTTTTCATGTTAATATTAATTTTAAAAGACACACTCCAACACCACCCTAAGGCTGTGAGGTCTAACACAGATGCAGACAGGAGGGGAAGAGATGAGGAATGGGATATGAAGATGCAAGACTTGCTACTGGTGCGCCAGAAACAAAGTGAGAAATCAAATAGCCTGCTTTATACTCTATCTCTTCAGGTGGCAGAGAGTCAAAGACAGAAGGATGACAGCAAACTTGACTTGGAAAAACAATAACAGGAACTGTATCTCACTTCATGAAATATGAAGGAGAACAAATAAGGCACCTAACAGCAAGATCCATCACCAGTGGCATGGAGGGAGGCTGAAAGGCGAATCTGACCGAATCTCCCATGCACTACAGGTAATCCAGTACTGTGCTTCACACCAAACAGCTGAGGGAAGCGAGAAATAGACCAGAACCATAGAATTAAATGAAGAAAATTGCAAACACGCTACCCCTAGTGACATCACAGGTTTTACCCGTTCTCTCATACTTAGCCAATCCACAGAATTCCAAGAGGAGAGACTGAATTGTTATCAACAATTTTTATAAAGGAGATTGATCTGCGATAGAATTGTATTTTGGGGAAGGTGAGTGGCAGAGGCTGTATTGGAAAGGGTTAGTTGTACCATAGGAGTGGAAAAAAATGTGAAAGTGGATCATAATCGTGAACAGACGATGAATTGAAAGAAGCTGAATTATAAGGTGTTCTGAGTTGCCATTGTGACCTTAATTATTGAGGAGGCTGTAACTACATAGATTAGGAAGGAGTGCACGTGTTGGTTGCAGAGATGACCGAGAATGGAGAATGAACTATACATTTTCCCTTTTCAGGCAAGGTTTCCTAATACCTACAAAATGATGTAAATTGTGCGATTATGTTGGTATAGTTATTAAGATAAAATATGCATTAAAGGTGCACGTACCGAAATTCGACTACGGCCAATAATCCATTCACTGGGCAACTGATGTGTCATAGATGGCCGGGCGTGGCTTCTCTTCTCTCCTTAGTCATCCCACGGTGCGCTATTTCTTCTCTATGCACTGCAACATTTGGGACTCCATTATATTTGAGTTCATTGAAACTTCTTGTATCTTTGCTAAATATATTGGGTCTGGCTCCCAAAGCTCTTTAGGTGTGATTTACTCCTGAAAATCGGTGTGTGTGTCGCGTCTTTTTATAGCAAACAGTTTGTGAATAGGGCCAGATGTCTTGGGGTGTTTTGCGTCTACAACGTAATGAAGCCGACAAAAGGCCCGAAAGATACTGTGGAAGTACAGAAAGGTAGACACTACAGGCCAAAATGGCAAACTTTTTCCTAAGAGTAGGTGTGTCTTTCTCAAGACGTAGGTGTGAGTTTCACCTAAATATCCAGGCCTGGTTCACAGACCGCCTTCTATCAGTAGTCGTGCTTTACACCCCTTGCTAAGTTATGACTTACTCATGATTTTCCAGGAGTAAGACGTGCTTACTCTTGATGGTTTCCTTGAGTAAACCTTTTTGATTCCCGGAGAGCACTCTCAGACAATGCCTTGTAATTCATCCATTAATTTTCAGGTGCAATTTAAGACAGGCGTCAAACACAGTTACTTATATAAAATGCTTTGTGACTGGGCCCTGTGTGAGGCCTGACTAACAAAGGCAATGCAAGACTGCAGGACTGTGTAAAGTCTCTAAGGAAGAGGTGTATCTAAAAACAATGCTCTGCCATGTACATTTCTTAGGTTGTACGACCGCAGACATTCTTTTGCAGTTCTATGAGCTCAGTTCACATCAGGGATTCTTTGGCGTTGGGGGGGGGGGGGGGGGGGGCGCAGGGTTACTAGCCTGGAAAAAACATTGATTATGTAAAGCACGAGAAATTACTTTCAGGAAGAGTTCGGAAAAAATCACTAGAATGCATGCTGTATTTACTTAGCCAATTGACATATATGTAATGGAAGGAGAAATAATTGAAATGAAAACAAATGTGATTGGAAAAGGGAATCAGCAGGAACAATTTTGGACTGTGTTCTGACTGGTTAAAATCTCATTACTATGCGGTTGTTTTCTGCACCGAGGAACACCACATACATTACGGTAATGTAGTCTTTGAGTGCCTCATTACTGTGTAGCTGAACAAAGCGAAAATTAGCATTAGAACAAGTTGTGAAACAAGGCTTCCTGGTCCATGGACCACATAACATCCCCGAATAAGAACGCAGGAAATTATGCCTCGAGTGAAAAGTATGGAGAGGACGAACTTGTTGCCATCATTTTCAATACATCATGGACCCTTGCAGAGGTACTCAGAGACCAGGAAGAGGCTGAGATATAAAAACAGAGTTGAGTTACAGAGAAGGTTCACTGTCCCAGTAACCCCTTGGAAGGTGAGGGCCCTGGGCTTGCGCCCACTTTACCCATGCCTTGAAAACGTCTCTGTGTCCTGTAGAACAAGCACCTCACAGAGAAAATGTAGGAGTCAGGGCGCTGTCTGAGGGTGTGTTCATACTGAAATTCCCTCTCAAAAAAGTAAACTTAGAGCTTAGTTAGGTTTGATTATCGTGTAGTAGTTTCAACATCACAAAACCTAGAAGACGCTGTTAGAACTTCACTTAGTTCAACTCTAATTTCCAGTTTTGTTCCGCTTTCATCTAGATATGTATCTTTGCCTAAGGGGTAAAATTCCACATGAAGAAACAGAAAACAAGCTTATGAGTTTGTGGGTGTTCACCAATGTTTGCAGGTGGTCTGGTCCCACCTAAAAATGCCCACCAGTATTACTACATTTGTAATATGAGTTTTTTCCCACTATTCCAGCCTGTACAAATCAGGAAAGGGAGTTTGCCTTTAGAAAAAGCCATTTTGGTGCACCTAAGTTGAACATATGTGCACAAAAAAGGCTATGTTCCCCAACTGTATCAAATAGAATCCTTCTGTAACTGGTCTTCTGGAATTGTCCTTTAAGGATGTGTTTGTCTCCAAGACTCTTTAACTCTCTAGAGGCAGCTCCCACAAAATGGAGATCTGTGTTTCGTGACTAGTACATGTTGTCTTTCATGGGAGACAAGATTTCCTTCCAGTAGGCACGGATTATTGCTCAATTCCTCCATATGTGAAACAGTGTGCCCAAATGTCCACAATTCCTCCAGCAAAGTGATGATCCATTCACGAACATGGTAACATATCGTGGAAGAGACACAGATGCCAAAGAAAGAACGTTTTATATGTATTATCTTTATCTTGTGTGCACCTCGCTGTTTTGTACATGTTTATCAAATATTACCCCACACAGTGTATATTTTGGGTGACTTAGTTGGATTTCTGGGGGACACAATCCGTCTGCTTTTCTCATTCTAAATGGTAAATTGGTATACCTGTACTGCCTGAATGCCGAGGGGAATCTACCGCTGCTTAATTTGTAAATAAAAAACGTGCCGGTGCTGAAAGCTCTCCTCTCAACACGCGGCTTCTGCAATTAAATGTGCAACCACGGGATACTGAGGCGGCGTAATCCTAAACCATCTTGGACCTTTTAAATCCATTTACAGCCACTCCCTGTCCCTCGGCTCACTCCTGCTGCTTCCTCCTTTCTCCCTTTGTGATGCTTCTTTGTTTTTCTCTTCCTCCCTCTTTCCACGTCTTTCTTTCTCAGTAAATGCCTGAGGAAGAAAAATAAGTGCACAGGCAGAAAAATAAGTGCCGGTGCTCTGCACCGGAAGCCATTAGCCCAGATTAAGCACTGGAATCTACTAAGTGTGGCCATGCCACAATAGGGGGGCTTGCCTACCTCTGACGTCCTCTGAAATGTACGTAGCGAACAATTTAGATAGTTAATGAAACGTTTGGATGATATGGAATGTTGTTAATTATAATGGACATTGGTATGGCTGCTTGAACAGTCTTCACCTGTTTCAGCGTTTAGAATGTTGTTTGTGGATTTTTACAATGGTTTGTGCACAATCCTTATATTAGTCATCAGATCAGAGTTACGTTTGCAGTCAGGTGAGCGGTGTTAGAGGGTTGTTTAGACACATAGGTGTCATTTATCAATATGTGAGCTGAAGGTGTGGGGGTTTCAGAGGAAGGGGGGTTTGGGTGTTCATTAGGTGCCTCGTCCTCGGAGGTGGAAACAATACAAGGGAGTTTGTGTAAGGTCAGTGAGATCACGATCGTGTCTAGCAAGAGAACAACCATGGTTGGATGATAAGGCCTCAATGGCTTCATTATGTGCTGTTGTTATGCTTCATAAGTTTTGAACGAAGTCTGGTATGAATGTGGGAGAAGGAGTGGAAGCAAGGGTGCGGAGAAGCCCTCTGCCATATCGGCATAAGCGGGGGCGTCACTGCAGCAGATGGAATTGTATCCTGGCCATTTCTTAATTTAGGACTATGACTCCCAGGTCGAGGAAGACAGAAGCAAACATTAATAAAAACTGCAAGAATAAATGACCAGACCACATCAGTGGAGTGGGGCTAAAGGCTGTCGTGAAAGAAGCAAAAAATGGTGACAGAGAAATACAAATTACCCAACTGACAAAGAAACAAATAGGTTAGAAGTAAATGAAGTGAAAGAGCACAAAGTCAGAGGTGTAGGGAGAATGTAAAGAAAAAAGTGAAGGAAAGAGGTAGCAAGATAGAAATGAGGTATAAAAGAATGAAAAAGTAAAGAAAAAATAAAGGAATGAAGGAAGAAAATAATGAAAACTGAAAGATGGAAAGAAGAGCATCAAAAAAGTAATGAAAAACCAAATACAAATAGAAGAAAACTTGAAGAATGGAAAGAAGCAAAGTGAGAAAATAGAATGAAATAATGGACAGACAAATGATCGACAGAAAGAAGAAAAAGAAAGAATGGAATGAATACAAAAAGAAAGGGATGGAAGGAAGAATGAGGATTATAGGAAGGAAGGAACAAGTAACTAATGTAAGAACGGGAAGGTGGAATGAAAGAGAGAATGAAAAGGAAGAAAACAATATAAATAAGGACATGAATAATAATGGAAAAACGAAGCCCATAATGAAAGAAGAATAAAAGAGCAAATATGAAAAGACTAAAGAAAATAAACAAGTCAGTAATGCTGAATGTGCTGTTTTTGAGCACATTCTTCTAAAATTGTTCTGCAAAAAGCATCCATTTTAACCATCGTTTGCAAATTTTCCTTGGGAGGGGATCAATTCACACTATCATGAGAGGTCAGCATTGCTCACTTCCGCCAGTTATTTGGTGCCATACGGCTCAAAGTGGGGTATTTTGTTTTTCTGACTACTCCCTTGTGTGGGAGAGTAGGTTGTGAAGAATGAAATTAAGATCAAATTGGCGGTGGCTAGCTACTGTATGTATTGCTTGACTACTTTAAGGCCATTGCCTTTATTGTAGCTGGAATTCATTTGGAAATCATTGTCCTTTTTATCGAATTGAATCATGGTGGTTTGCATTTACGAAATACCAAGGAATATTATCACTTTTGTCTCCATCTTTGAGCTAGGATTTGATGTGTTAAGCAGTGTTTGCGGTTGTGCTAGTGTTAGCGTGTCAGACCTGATTAAGTAAACTTACAAGGGAGACGGGAATAGGCTGATGGACCTTTTGACTGTGCTTGGAGTTTTTCCCACCATATATCCCGTACCCACACAGATCAATAACTTTAACAATCAATGACACCAATAATCAATTACTTCTTATTGGCAATCTTGTGTACTTCAATAATGATTCTGCATGTTTTTAAAATCCTCATTCACCTACAAATTGAGTTGTCCACCTGAGCCTCAGTTGTTTGACCTGAGGGTATGCAATAGCTTTTCTTGACTGAGGAAAGTTTTATTAAACTGAATTTTATTGATTTTGGAAGCATACAACAACCCACGACATGTCCAAGGCCTAAAAAAAACAATAATGTAACAATAAGATAAGAGCACCAAGTGTACATCTTCACATTCCACCTGAACATATCCTTCAAACTCTGTTTAAGCCGTACTTTTTGCATGCTTTTTGGGGCATTCCCTGGCCTTGTATACAGCACATACAGCCTAGGAACCAGTGCATTACCTACTGCCAGGGAGTCAACAGAGGAAGAGAAGGCAGCCACCTCCCTTTAGCAATATCTCTCTTTGCCAGTGCCACTCCATTCCTCTTTAGAATCTTATCGTCACTAGTATTGGACGCCTCCTCCAGGACTCCCAACAGAATGGGTGACTGAGGGCAATTTTTAGATCAACCCTTATGATGATCTTATGTATTTGACATTATGGGCCTGATTTAGATGTCGGCGGACGGTTTCCCTTATCACAACACTGACAGATATCCTGTCTGCCAAAATATAAATCCCATAGGAAATAATGGGATTTATATTTCAGCGATAGGGTTTCCATTACTGTTGTGACTGAGTAACCCATCCACCGAAATCTAAATCAAGCCCTATGCTTTTGTGAGGATGATATTAATTGAAAGTTTGATTCACAGGTCCCTGAGGGTGTTGTCTGCCCAGAGTACCTCCAACAAGTGGCACTCACTTTCAGATCTCACAAGAGAGGAGGTAGAAGGCAGGATTCTGTGTGTGCAACAGATTAGTTGTTGGTTTCTGAGGATTGAAAATGGCCGAGTGAAAAATCCTCCGCACCGTGGTGACGTGGTGATTAAATGAATATGTTTATTGGTAAAGCGAACCGGGAGGGAGACACACCATAACCGGCGAGGTCTGCCTCTCGAATCCTTCTGTCTTTGAAAGCGCGAGGCCGTCTTCATGGATTTCCTTCTTCCTTCGTAGGATCAGCATGCACTACTCATAAAACAAAGTCCGGAACACACCGAAAATGGCAATTCGTCTCTCCTCCTGGTCAGTGCTCACTCACCCTTGTCACCAGTGAAAAATCCTCCGCACCATGGTGAGTAAATTAATATGTTTATTGGTAAAGCGAACTGGGAGGGTAACACACCACAACCGTCGAGGTCTGCCTCTCGAATCCTTCTGTCTTTGACAGCGCGAGGCCGTCTTCATGCAATTACATTCTACAGCATGCGCTGCTACGGCACGCGCTGTAACGACATTGCAAAACATCAGGACATAACACCAAGTCTATCCTGGGATTTACAGTCTTTGAGAGATGGGGCCTGCAGTTCCTCTGGGTCATGGAATGGTACTTAGCCACAAGCCATGGCCTGGAAGGCAGCCAAGTAGTGCAATAGGAGGAGATGATCAAAGTCTGGTTTTGTGAGTCTGCATCCAACCTGCTGTCACCAACTCATTCTCAAGGGTTCTAGACTTGGCTTTGTCCAGAGGCTTACATGGAAAGGAATGGAGCATGGGATAGCCACTGACCAGAATGCTGCTGCTAGATTCTTACTCAAGTCCCTTAAGAATGGAAGATTTACAGATTAGTGGCTAAGTCCACAAAAGGAAGTGGTCTCCTGTGACAATAACATGGTGCAACAACTCGACTCAGAGGTCTCTGGCATCCAGGGGTGTCTAACAAGCAGAGGATATATACATCCCTCTCGTTGGTAAAATACTACCAGTCTGTGGCTGTTCCTGAGCTTCCCTTGCTCCTTTTTGTGTCGTGTTAGGTATTTCCTAGCCATTCTAAAAACCTTGCCTAAGACTTTCTAATAATAAACAGTGGGAGTGCAGAAAATCGATGACTGGTAGAGTGTTGCAAACCTGAGGAATTTGTAGAGCATCTCCTGCTGGGTCAAAATGGCAGCTGTGTTCTAACTTGACTCTTGCCTGATGCAATGACAATCTGTAAATATCATGAAGCAGAACAGAGAATAAGAGTAATTTCTTCCTCCTCCCAGTGCTGTGAAGTGACTGGAAACTATGTGCACCTTCATTTTTCCAGGCTGGCAGCCGGAGGAGAATACGCAACAACGGTGGAGTGGGCCTGGCTTCCATTTTGTCACTCCACAAGATGCAGACCACAACAGGGGATGACGAGTGCAGTGCAAAGGCAGTGGTCCAGATAGGCTGAGTCAGTGACAGGGTGTCAACATCAGGACAGTGCACGCTCTACGGGCGTCTAGAATGCAAAAACCCAGCACTCTCAAGTTAATGTAATTTATGCATTGTGATGATATGTTATTGTTTAACCTTTTGCATTGCAGAATTCAACCCAGAAGATTCATTCTTAAGGTGCTTATAAATACTGTTCATTTGCAATGTATTGCTGCAGGCTTTCAGAGTGAGTCAGGGTGTGGTCCCTTTCCAGGGCCTTCTAGAAGCTTCCCTGCAGCATGCCTGGGTGTGGTTGTGGGCTGGGCCAAGACTCTACAAAAAGGAGCCAGCCCAGCTCCACGTGCTCAGTATTCAGAGGTCCCGGTGCAGAGCAGCAGCAACTTCCTGAGCTCCTGTTCCGGTGGCCTACCTTGACCTTCCAGGCCTCTGTGCTTCATACTACCGTGGTGATCCTTAGTCAGGGCGGTAAGGCGGGGGTTGGGCTGGGCCCCCGACCCCGTAATCAAAGACGCTCTAATTCTTGGGCCTAATTCTTTATGTTAATAACATTTTGGTCTTGCGCATGTAATTGTGCGTTTAGACTTTTCATGGCATTTGTATGCACGCATTTGAATCGGCAAGACGCGTAATTCTTTCCTTGTGATTAATTAGTGTTATTCATTGTGCACTACCATCCCTTGACAGTTTCATGGTGACATTCGAATTGGCAACATGCGCGATTCTTTCCTTGTGTGAAATTCTTGATATTCATTGTACGCTACCATTTCCGAGGCATTTTCATGGTGGCATTTGAATCGGCAAGACGCGCGATTCTTTCCTTGAGTGCTTTTCATGTTATTCATTGTGCGCTACCATTTCTTGGCAGTTTCATGGTGGCATTCAAATCTGCAAGGTGCGCGATTCCTTCCTCGAGTTTTAATTCAAGTTATTCATAGTGCACTACCATTTTTTTTGGCAGTTTCATGGTGACATTCGAATCGGCAACACGTGCAATTCTTTCCTTGTGTGCGATTCTTGATATTCATTGTACGCTATCATTCCCGAGGCATTTTCATGGTGGCATTCGAATCAGCAAGACGCGCGATTCTTTCCTCATGTATAAATAATGTAAATTACTGTGCGCTACCATTCTAAGACATTTCCTTGATAGCATTTCGAAGTTGACAAGTCGCATGATTTATTCCTTGAATCTACGTTGTGTGATTTCATGGTGCACAATCCTTTATGGTATTTATTACACATATAAAAACCTGCAATGTGCGCAATTCACTTTCCAATGTTTTGAGAAGAACACAACAAGACCAGAGTTCTAGATGTAATGCTGTGTGTTCCTGATATGTATTCCTAAATGGAGATTCAGATGATTGTTTAGAAATTACTCAAAGTGTTTCCTGATTCTCATGCTAAAGAAAGTACTTGAATTTGAAAGTTCTATTTAACTTTTCTTGCTTCCTCCTCAGGTATTCGGTCATCTAAAGCCTAGTCAGTTTAGGACTATTCTAGGGTTGTTCATGTTTTCAGAATGACAAAGCTTAGAGTTATAGCATGGTACTGATTTCATGAGATGTAATTTTGATGTTGTGTGTTTTAACCTTTTGCTTCCAACAGGTCTCCTTCCCAGCTGTTCCCTTCCTAATCCCCTTCTCCCCACTTGGACTCTCTTAGACTCTGTGACAAATCTAACCAGAGTATTGGAGCTGTCGTGTGGTGGAAGTGTTGGGAACGTGCACAGACCCCGAGGATCTGGTGACTCTGACACAGGGACAGTTCTTGGGTGCAGGTGGTAGAAGAGGAGATGAGCCTGGCAGCTAGGAACTGTACTTGCTCTTGTGTGCCAAAGTCCTGCGAAGTGCCATGATGTTGGCCTGATACTAGGATGCCCTCCTGAATTGATAAACTTGGACTGTGGACATGGCTAAGTCCCCATTGATTTTGGGGGTAGAATGCTATGGAATCTGTCTGTGGAAGCCCCATCTCAGTTGTGGTGATGTGAGGGCTAGAGCTGAAAAAGGCGATAGAGCCAGGGAGTGGCTGGAACAAAGGCAGAGAGGAGACTTGTGATAAACCTGCTGGTAAAAGAGCAGGGTCAAAGACAGTAATCCCCTGTAGCAGAAGCTGAGTAAAGGCGGTGCGCAACAGCACCAAGAGAGGCAGCTGGACCCTGTCTATACCAGGGACAGCAACTATAATGGGACCAAGTGGATTTCCTTGTAATACATACAGACTGATAGATGTAGGCCCACTGGCAGTAACTGGAATGCTGGAGAGGCAGCAGGGGCACTTGCTTGGGGTTAAGTGACAGTGGGCTGTAGACTTTCTCCCACTCTCTCCTCCCTCTCTATGTGACATGGGGGTCCAGCTTAGTGAGCAGTGATATGCTTGTTGATGAGGAACAGCACAGAAGTGCCCTAGGCACACCTACCTTGTGCAACTTACTGCAGCTGGTGATAATGAGACCCTTTGCTGTATGCTGTGGTCACCAAGATTCTGGGATTATATGCTGCTGCTGCCTCTTCATGCTACCAGTGAGGCTGGCCCTGTGGGCTATGACGTTGCTGTACTGCACTGGTATGCCTTTGACTCAGCTACCTTTAGAGACCTGTAACACTTGCATCAACGGGCAAGAGCAAATTTCTACAGCTACGTGCTGTTGTGGCACCCACCACACCCCTAACAGGCTGCACTACTACACAAGCATAGGGAAGAAGCCAACAAAGGATGGAGATTCTGAGACATAAAGTGGATGCTGAGCCAGCAGTTAGAACCAACCCCACATTAAAGGACCCCATCTTGCCTTGGAAGGGCACCTATTGAACTGTACTGGTTATGTAGATAACACACACATTGTTGAACCCTCGGTAGCTGATGCATAACACCTGTCCTTGCAGTTCGCAGATCATCTGACAAACCCAGCCCTTCTGCTCATGACAACCTTTCAGAACTGGCCAAAGACAATGCCTCTGTTTTTCAGTTTTTCACAGAAATGGAAAAATAAGTTACGTTGACCAAGGGCGTGAGTGCATAACCTGCTTCTCAGAAATGGGCATCTAGTGGAACAGTGTTACCATTCTCCACAACAGACACAATACTCTAGGCTATCCTGCTGACTCAGTCATCACTTGAAGAAAAAATCATTAGAGTCCAACTGGACATATATCTCCTCTGGCAATATCAGGTCACTGAAGCTGAGATACTCATATCACTGGTAGAAGAGGCACTCCCGACCCTGTGAACCATGGTCACATACCTTTTAAACACCACACAGTGCCTGCTAAACACGGTCAAAGATTTGGAAGGGAAAGTCTGTTTGAGAATTGTGCCCAAGGATCTAGCCCTCAACGTAGCACAATTTGCCTGGATGATGTTGCAAATATACATATATCGGCTAGGCAAAAACACTAGCAAACTCCTTTACTGGTGAGCCAACCACAACGTGACATCTAGAACAATCCAAGAAATCGGGGTCTCCTCAAGAACACTGGATACTTGTGTCCATGATATTATTTGTGTGTTGAAAAACTGCCCCTTTTTCCATGTTCAGCCCCAGTTTTTGTTGAATTGTATTGCTGGCTTTTGGACTCTGCACATTTGGAACACTGCTGTCCAGTGCCCAGTGTAGGTGCCCTGACCCCTAAAAACATGCCAAATGTGTATACCCCTAATTGGCATATTTAACTTACCAATATGTTAAGTTTGTGCAGGCACCACTAGAGTAACAGTACAAACATGACTGCAGGACTACTACTGTAACCTGCCAGTGCAGTTCTAAAACTTCAAATTCAACCTGTCAAAATAACCCCTTTTGACAGGCCTAAAATTTATTTTTTTAAATCTATTTCATCCCTAAGTAGGCCTTAATGCCCAATAAAGCACTGTGCATGGTATTTAAATGTGGGACATCCAAAAGGTTATTGTAAAAACATGTCTTTCCAGTGACAGGCCCCAAAAGCTATTTTCACTGTATTATTGGTAGCAGTTCCATAGGAAAGCATTAGGATATAATATTAAAATTAGATAATGTTCTATCCAGCTACGAACCAGCTAAATTGTTAATTCTTGGATTTTTAAAAATATTTATTACAAACTCATCCATTGGTAAAATGTGATTTGTACTAAATAGTTTACGAATGGTACTTTTGAAAACTCACCTTTTACCGGCCTAAAGCCTCTAGAAACCCATTTGCATGAACTTCCAACTGTCACTCAGGAGTTGAAAACCTCCTTGATGAGGTGTGAAGTTGTTACCATAGCTGAGACAAAGACCTCGGGTACAGGGAGGTGTGCTGTTTCTGTGATAGGATGACCATGTGAGCAGTGTCCAGGGGTGTAATTAAATTCAAAGAGGCTTACCCTGTCACAGGCAGATGTAGCTAACAAATGGGGCCTGCCCGCTCTTTTGTCATTCTAGCCTGCCAGGCACCAATCCCAGTAGGAGAAGATTTGCCTTTAGAATTGATTGAGTGACCACAGACGAGGGGTTATTCATTTCCCCTGTCACACATCTATGGTACGCATGGGAGCTCTGCATAGGGACATAAAGCTTCTGCCATGTTGGATTTTGGCAGAGAAGGGCCCTGTAAGAACTTTTCCCCTATTGGTTCAGAAGGGGCCTGAAGTCAACCCCACCCACATGCTAGTGCCATGCATAAATATTATACCCCTAGACACCTTCTTCAGAATGCTACTGGACCTATGGAAGACAGAAGGACTGTACCTGCTGTTGAGATCTGTGAAGAGAACCCTAAGGACTGGGCCCATTCCTAATTGTACCCAGGACAAAAACGTTGACTCCAAGGGTCATTTGGCTGGCCTCCTATTAAGCAACAGGAACACAAATGCTTCAAGATGTCCAGCTTCTGGAAAAGCCCAGCCGGCTACTTTCCACTGAACCTGCCCTGGACCCTGCTGGTGGCTTCTTTGGAGTAAGTCCTGATCCCCACTGATGCAGCTGGCCCTTTTTGCAGGGTCATTTTATGCCTCTTCCCTCCTAATTCTTCTGACCAGTTTTTGTTGGCTTTAGGACTCAAGTCACGTTTCCACTGCTAATCAGTGCTAAAGTGCATATGCTATCTGTGTAAATTGTATTGTTGATTGGTTTATTCCTGATTGGCATATTTAATTTACTAGTAAGTCCCTAGTAAAGTGCACTACAGGTGCCCCGCTTCATACCGCAACCCAGGTCTTACCGACACAGTCATCGGACAACCTCACTGAGCCGCTGCTCGCACCGCGACCTGTGGGTCCTGCACTCCAGCATCGCCTGCTCACACCGTGGCCTGGGCATCTCCAATGACAGCTCCTGCTGACACTGGCACCGCTGCCTGCACCGTGGCCTGTGGACACTGCTTGTGAGGTACACGAAGCACCGTCCTGTCCCACACCACAGCCCTGGTCTGCCGACGCCAGCACCATTGACTCCAGTGCCGTCACCAGGCACCCCTGGCTGCACTCAGCCCTGTGGACACCGCTTGTGAGGGTCACGAAGCACCGTCCCACCACGCACCGCAGGCTTGGGCCTGCCGACAACAGTGCTTCAGCAACGACAATGACGCTGCCTGCACCGTGACCTGGTGACACCTCACGTCACACATCACACTGCCCTGGAGTCACTGATGCCACTGGACGCCGTCACCGAGTCGCTGCCTGCACCGTGACTTGTGGGCACCGCATGTCGCATCGTCCTGCTTCGCACTGTAGCCCTGACGCCATCCACACCTGCTCTCCTGACTTCATCAGCCCGGAGTTCGATCTGCAATGCATTTGACTTCAAGGGCTCGACAAACCCCGCACCGACTCCGGAACCAAATCCGAGACACCAACGACGCCGCTCTCTGGAGCTCACCGCAAGGATCAAGACGCCCCGCAATTCCAAAGGTACTGTTTGCAGGTCTTCCCGACACCGTAGCTGGCCTCCGATGCTGCGGCCGGCCTGAACTGTTGGTTTTGTTGATCACGAGCTATCAACTTCAAGGAACTGTATTTTTGAGTAAATCTTGCAAAATTCATATCTTTAGCACTGTATGTTGGATTTAAACATTTTGGTCTTGTTTTACACTGATAAATATTGGCTATTTTTCTAAAACTGGTATGGCGTCCTTTTGTAGTGTTTTCACTTATTACTGTGTGTTATGTGCAAATGCTTTACACATTGCTTCTGAGATAAACTTGACTGCTCATGCCAAGCTACCAAGGAGGTGAGCAGGGGTTATCTGAGAGGGTATTTCCCTTATCCTGACTAGAGTGAGGGTCCCTACTTGGACAGGGTGCAAACCGACTGCCAACTAGAGACCCCATTTCTAACATTGGTTGTCAGCAGTGAGGATAGGACTTGCATTTGCGCTTGACCTACAGCGATTGCTGTACACTACTACCATATCGCAGACCATTAAGTGACCACATACTGTTTTTTCCTTTTTGTTCTCTGGTGTCCTCCTGGATATACTGTTGATACTTGGACTCTGGTTAGGGGTTGCACATGTGAGGGCCTGGCAGAATGGAAATCAACTTCTGGTACCTATTCATCTATACAATAAGGGAATTAAAAGTATTCTGCAAGGAAAGGGGACTGGCTGTAAAGAAGAGATCCAGAAGGGAAGATCTTGAGTCAGCCCTTTTTTGTTATGAGTTGAAAAGCTGGCAGGCAACACTACCAGATAATTCTGAGGAGGACTACTCTGAGGAGGAGGGCAGTGGCCGTGAAAGGGAACCAGAGAGAGAAGGATGGCTCCTAACTTAGGATCAGTGGATAAGATAGCTGGATGAACAGCTCGAGAGAGCTGAGGCTGAGAGAGCCTTAGCCAAGGAAAAGAGAATGTCTATAGCTGATTAAATGAGCTGTGAAGAGCTGAAGCTGGTAGCCATGAGGGCTGAGTCCAGTTCAGATGGTGGCAGCAAAAATCTTATGTCCAATGCTGAAGAAGTACACATGCCCAGAGACTTGGTGCACGACCTGAAGAAGGGTGCTAACACACACCAGGAGGTTCAGGGGAATGAGGTAGCTCTAGTAGTGCATAAGGTCCCTGAGGTGGATTGAGGAACTGGCATGGGGAGTCATATTCCTACCAGGGAGAGGGGTTCCCCCAGGTAGAGGTCCTGGTTGTGGAGTGTGGAAACACCCCAGAAGACTGTGGGTTGAGTGACAAGGACAGTCAGGTGCTGTCTCACCAGACACAGGAGGGTAATGTTAGGTACTTGTTCAAAGCGGACTCACTGGATGTTTGGGTGAAGGGTAGTTTGGTTAACACATGAGGGGCTGTGTGAAGTGATTGCTGGAGAGTATATATCCAGCCCTTGTTTTCCAGAGTTGTGCCAACACCAAGTGGAGTGTGTGTTCTCTGACCCCAGGGCACTGGCACTGGAGGCAGACCTCTGGGTGAGTACCAGAGGGTCTGAAGAGACATTTGGGGGTGCTCCTGAAGGGAGTGTTCTAGGTATTTCCAAACCAGGTGAGGTGGGAAAGGATTGCAGTATCCCGGGCAGGTCCCAGTGTAGCGGGGTGGGTGAGGGATCCCATGTCCAGTCTCAGAGGAGAGGGAATGGGGCTGGGCTGAGTCCCTGAGTGCCCGAGACCCAGCCCCACATCGTGGAGGGTTCCATGGGCTGACGCCAGGAAGGGAACCTAGTCTGTCCAGTAGGGCCATCTGCTGAGGGAGACCCCATAGTGTCAGGAGAACTTGGGGGGCGCGGCTATAGCCAGCGTCCCACCAGTTCTTGTATCTGGCAGTACCACTCCTAGTGAGGGGGTGCAGAAGTCCAGACAGAGGGTTGAGAGGGGGTTGCGGGCCCCAGTGGGGAACCTGGAGGGTCAGGGGTCAGCTACGAGGTCAGAGCCCCCTAGAAATGATCTTGGTGAAGGGGAGTGAAGACTTACCTCTGACCCTGGTCCAACCTGAAGGTACAGACCCCGGGTTGGAAGACCAGATGCAGGTTAACATCCCTGCACCGGTGGGAGGATTGTGCAGGACTGCTTCCAGAAGCAGCCTGCCAATTCTGGACTCTGGGAGTGCTGCTTCTAGGGGAGGGTACAGAGCCCCAGAGGGGGGAACCAGTGCCAGGCTGTCATCCCTGACCGTGTTAAAGGGAGAGTGGTAAAAGGGTGCCAGGCACCTGGGGCTACTGCCCCAGTTCTCCACAATCACAGTGGTTGGAGAACCTTGAAAGACCTTGGGCCTGGCTGTCATCCCTGACCGCTGTCAGTGGCCACTGTGACTTGCTGTCCTGGTGGACAGAGTTGCACCTGTGGGGGACAGGAGTCACACCCCAGGAATGGAGTGGGCTACACCACTGTGTTGGCCCTAGTGGTACTGTCTGACCCCTGGGATACATCTAAGAGTAAAGTAAGGTTGGGTGCTGCACAGATTGTATCAACAGGTGAGGAGAAGGGTTCCCCATGAGTTAGCCTAGTGGCCCCTGAAAGAATGGGCAGAAGGGTCCAACTGGAGTCAGGAAGGCATAGAACTGGAACATGCCCCTGCCGTTCTGGGTCAGGGTCATTGTCCTATCGCCCCAGTCAGGGAAGTCCACCATGGTATTGGTTGGTCTCCCCTGGCTTTAGGCTGCTGGGAGGTGTGTGTTGCACATGGCCCTTTTTGCAGGGTCATCCCCAATCTTTTTGCCTCCTTCCTCCTAATTCTTCTGACCAGTTTTTGTTGGCTTTAGAACTCGGGCACTTTATCACTGCTAATCAGTGCTAAAGTGCATATGCTCTCTGTATAAACTGTATTGTTGGTTAGTTTATCTCTGATTGGTAAGTCCATAGTAAAGTGCACTAGAGGTGCCTAGGGCCTGTAAATCAAATGCTACTAGTGGGCCTGCAGGACTGGTTGTGCAACCCACATTAGTAGCCCTGTAAACACGGCTTAGACTTGCCAGTGCAGTGTTTGTGTGTGCAGTTTTTAAAACTGCCTAGTCGACCTGGCAAGTGAATCCACTTGCCAGGCCCAAACTTTCTCTTTTGGTACATGTAAGACACCCCTAAGGTAGGCCCTAGGTAGCCCCATGGGCAGGGTGCAGTGTGTTTAAAAGGTAGGACATGTACTTGTGTGTTTTACTTGTCCTAACAGTAAAATACTGCCAAATTTGATTTCTACTGTTGCAAAGCCTATCTCCCTCATAGGTTAACATGGGGGCTACCTTTAAATAACTTTAAAGCGCAGATTCCCTTTGAGGGTAGATAGAATTATGGAGTTTGGGGTCTCTGAACTCACAATTTAAAAATATATCTTTTAGTGAAGTTGTTTTTTAGATTGTGAGTTTGAAAATGCCACTTTTGGAAAGTAGGCATTTTCTTGCTTAAATCATTCTGTGACCCTGTCTCTTGGTGGATTCCCTGTCTGGATCAGTTTGACAGTTGGGCTGTTCACACTCCTCCTCTAGACAGAGACACTAAGGGCGCTGTGGTGTAGCCTGCATATCCTAATGAGCCATCTGTGCTAGAGTGGAGGGAGGAGTGGTCACTTGCACCTGAATGGGCTGTGCTTGCCCTCACACAATGCAGTCTCTGACCCCTTGGAGTGTGTCTGGGGCCAGGCCTGGGCAAGGCAGGATCTTGTGAATGACAGAGACTTTCCTTTGAAGTATGCCTACTTCAAAGGCAGAACTGGGTATACGTAGTGGACCCAAACACCTAGACTGGTAGAATCTTTCTGGAATCAAGAGGACCCTCTGCCCAGGAGAAGAACTTGAGGAGGAGTACTGTCCCTTTGCTGTGTTGCTTTTCTCGACTGGCCTGCAGTTGCTGCTTCTGCCTGAAAAGAGTGCAAAGGGTGAACTTTTCTGTGTGTCCTGTTTGAGAAAGTTCTCCAAGGGCTTGGAGTCGAGCTTGCCTCCTGTTGGAAGTCTCAGGGATATCAAAGACTTCAGTTTCCTCTTCCACCAGCACTGGGAACTGTGTGTTTTGTGCTGTTCAAAGAGAAAAACCACTGAGATGCCATCAACGATGCCAGTGGCCAGAACCGAGACCTGCTGACGCCGCACAGAGCAGCACTGCCCGCTTCGCACAGTGACCCTGGTCTCACTGACGCCGTCAGCGGACGACTTCACTGAGCTGCTGCTCGCACCGAGACCTGTGGGCCCAGCACTTTGGCATCACCTGCTCATGCCGCAGCCTGGGCATCCCCGACGACACCGCTCCTGCTGACACAGACACCGCTGCCTGCATTGTGGCCTGTGGACAGCACTCGTGAGCTACACGAAGCACCGACCTGTCCCACACGGCAGCACTGGTCCACCGACACCAGCACCATCGGCTCCAGTGCCGTCACCAGGCATCGCTTCTTGCACCGAGCCCTGTAGACACGGCTCGTGAGGGTCACGAAGCACCGTCCCATCACGCCGGCTTGGGCCTACCGACAACAGCACTGCCAGCGCTGTGACCTGGTGACACCGCATGTCGCACCACCCCGCTTCACACCGCAGCCCTGCTATCAACCACTCCGCTGGATGCCGTCACTGAGCCGCTGACTGCACCGTGACCCGCAACGCCGCGGCTGGCCTGAACTGTTGTTTTATGGATCACAACACCGTGATAGCCCCAGGTGGAGCTATCAACTTCAAGGAACTGTATTTTTGAGTAAATCTTGCCAAATTCATATCTCTAACACTGTATGTTGGGTTTTAACATTTTGGTCTTGTTTTATACAGATAAATATTGACTATTTTTTTAAACTGGTGTGGTGTCCTTTTGTAGTGTGTTCACTTATTACTGTGTATTATGTGCAAATGCTTTACACATTGCTTCTGAGATAAACCTGACTGCTCATGCCAAGCTACCAAGGGGAGGAGCAGGGGTAATCTGAGAGGGTATCTCCCTTATCCTGACTAGAGTGGCAGTCCCTACTTGGACAGGGTGCAAACGGACTGCCAGCTAGAGACCATATTTCTAACACAGAAGTACTGCTCCTGAGGTCCTAGAACCCTTCGCCAGTGTCAGAGTGTACTACTCTTGCCTAACACTAAAGATTGTGGACTTAGAAACATTTTGCTTTTTTTTTTACTGGAGTACCATCAAGGGACCGTGACCAACCTGCAAGCCACCTTGCTGAGGGTGCTTTGGCTGTGGTCCTAACTACTCAGTAGCTCTTGCTATGTTCTTTCCTTTCCCACAGAATCTGTTGACGCCAAAGTCCTCCTCGGTTCCCAGCCACAGTTTCATTGGCACCATTGTCAAAGGAGACCCGATCGACACCAGAGATCTTTTGGGCATGAAAATTTTAACCTCTCCAGTCTCCGTTTTTCCTGCCTAAACCCACTGTTCAGCCGAGGCTCCATTTGATGACGGAATCTGTTGGCGTCGATTCCCCCTTGCCTAAGGGCCAGTCCATTGGTTGCTTTTATGGAAGGCTGTTGATGTCAGAAGGTAACTTTACCGCCAGAACGAACCTGGCCTGGTATCTGACTAGTACTCCATTGCACTCAGCCTCAAAACATACCCTTGATCCAGTCTAGTGCAACTAGCAGTTAGTACTTTGCACTTTTTAACCGTATTTTTATTAAAAAAGTTTAAAATCTATATTTCCAGTTCCTGTTATTGAATTTTTGTCATTTTGGCATGATCTTGTTCATTAAAACGTTCTCTATTTTGATACATGGGAGTGGGATTTTATTATTATGTTGTGCTTTTGACTTTTTAACACTTTTGATACTTCTAAATGCTTTACACATTTTCGTAAGTTAAGCCTGCCTGCTCTTTGCCATAGCCACCAGGGGTTGAACTCATGTTTAAACTATTGAAACCTTTACTTCACCTACTAAGAATAGTGACATCACTAGTTGTGGTAGCCTTCCAACCATCCCAACAAATAATCCACTCTCTCACACGCTGTTTTTATTGACTACTATAAACTTCTTTATGTAGCACACCCCCTTCAAACCCATGAATCAGTTTGCGTTTTGGTCCAAGAACTACCACATCCTGCCCTAACATACTTTGACCATAAACAAATAAACTCCCCACTCACACGAGAGGCCACAGGTGACTTGGAGTCTTGCAGGATGCCTTGCCCCAAAATACCCCCTGTCAATATTTTCAAGAGACATGCTGACCTCCTGAAGCAGCACCATTTAGAATTATTCAGATAGGAAGTGCAAGTAGGTATCTCCTGTAAGACCTCTGCAGGACCTCCATATCACCAGATAGTGCTCTGCTGCCTATAAGCTAGGTTCAAACTATAGAAATACCACATAGATGCATGCATACATACATACACTGGGCATATTGATCCCAGGATATCTATGCCGACTATCCACTCATGTCACTGATCAATACCAAGACCACAATCTAAGTGAAGGTACTGAATGATAGGCTTATTATGTTTATTACCTTCCTGGTAAACCCAGACTAAAACAACTTCATGCCAAAAGAGAGTACACTTCCCTGTTTGCAGTGACTCCAAATAGCTTTGTCTCTTGTCTGGTAATTCACAAGACCAGGTGTGCTAATGCTGATTGACTTTAAGGGAGCTTTTGATTCTCTTAGATGAGACTTCCTCTGGCAGATTATTTGGAAGGTGAACTTTGGACCAGATTTGCTGGCATACATTCACATTATATTAAGAGATCCCTCGTTCAAGGTCCATACGATTCGTTCCCCGTCCAGAGATTCACCAGGCAACGAGGTCCACCCTCACTACTGCTTTTTGCATTTGAGATCAAGCTATTTGCTGCCTCGATAAGAAAAGGTGGTCCTTTGCAGGGCTTTCAATAGGAGGGTGGCTTGGAGGCTGGGTGTTGCTCCATGTGAACAAAATATGTTTCTTCCTCTGTTATCATCAGTGGAGAGGGGAGCCTCAGATGGAGGTGCTATACCTCTAAGGGGAAGCTTCTGGCTTGGTAATAAATTGGGATATCACTGACCCTGTAACCAAGATTAGGAGCATGCAACCTGCTAACAATTTCAAAAACATACATTCTTGAAGTTTCTCGTATCTAAGACAGCACATGAGCCTCTTAGCTGGTATACGAAAATACCTTAGGTGGTGGGACACCCTCCTGCTCTTTACTTTGTGGTAGGCCACTTTGTTTAAGATGATGGCACTCTTAAAACTCCTGACTTGCCTCTTCTTTTAGAGGGAGAGGACAACCTATGGTATCATGGGACACAATGTGTCCAATCCATTGATGAGGTTCAGCTGTGATGAGGGTGTGTTACTGGTCCAGCCAACTGTCAAATGACTAACTTTTTGCCTCAAAGGATTATCCCAGCATTTGCCTGGAACTGAATATTTGTGGATGGCTCAGCCCTGCTGGATTATTTGTCTGTTTTAATATCTTGCACTCCCTGCCTACACTCACCAGGGTGCCTCATTGTTGGCAGAGGGCATTGTGTGGGATTCCTTGGAAGAACACAGTAACATGCAAGATGCCCCTGTGGCAGGGTACTGGGATATGTGGCTGGGCTGGAAGTGTTTTAATTGTGGGACCTTAATGGTATCTGCAAATTGGGAGATGTGTGCAGTCCTGAGCACATGGAATCTTTTGAGACTGCCTTGAAGACGTTCAGGGTCATTTGCAGTTTCAAATATATCTCCAGTTACAATATTTCCTAGACCAGCACCACACAGAAGTGTTCTCACTTCCACAGTTTAGCCTCCTTGAGGCTAGCACAGTATGACACCCATTAGATAGGAAGGAGATCTCAGGAATCATCTCTCTTTACTAATAAGTGCCCTTGACTGATTTGCTGCCTTGACAACCTGATGTTAACCAGGAAAGTGTTGGACTTTGGGCGTTTTTTTACTATTCCCACTGCAAATGTAGCCACATTTAGAAAACTGTTGGACTTCGTAGGGTTTTGATTAACTATTGTCACTCAAATCCGAACTGCATTGGGGAAAGTGTTGGACATTGGGGTGGGGGTGATTTACTACACCCATTACAAACCTAACCACATTGGTGAAACTGTTGGACATGGGAGGGCCTAACATTACTCTATCACTACTCCAAATGTAGCCACTTTGGGGAATGTGTTGGACTTTGAAGGGTTTAAATGTATCATTCACACTCCAACGTAGTGACATGACCAACAAGCATTGGAAAGGCAATATGGTATGAAGCAATCTTTTTATTTTGACATTCTTTTTTTGTTTTCTCATTGTTATTTTTTTAACCTTTATTGTTGGAGAAGCTGCTGGGCCCTCCTGAATCTGAAAAATATATTTTGGTCTGAAAAAAGCACCCATTACTACAGCAGCCCCTAGCACTGAAGGCAACTACTTTATGCGTGAAAGTCCTCCTTGTGAAAGGACAGCGTGCAATAACTCACAGTGAAGAAAGCCAATGGCTAAAATGGGCTGACCCATTACCCTATGATGCATGCTGGAGTGGGTTGAAGAAAAATGTGATTGACACAACAACAGACTAAATGGCTGAACTTTGGCTCACAATCTCTATAACTAACTAATAAACAACAAAGTAACTAATAAATAAAAGAAACTAACAAAGGCAATAATAAATTAAAAACAAAACACAGGCACTTAAGAAAATTATCTTGTGTACCGATGTGCTCCTTGTGTAAGAGACAAATGGAGTATTGTCCAGTGGTATGCTGTAGTGACTGAAGGCAAAATGTGATTGACACAACAAACCAATAGATGAATAGAGTGGCTGTGACCTCTTTCAAATATTCATATTATACATAAATGTTTAATATAAGTTTAATAAAATCAACAGGTTTTGGCTAACACCAGACCTAAAAATATCTTGTGTGCAAACATATGTCCGTTACTAAAGAAAAATAATAAAATATCAACAATAATAATAAAAGTAATAACATTTCACATGAAACACTGCACATATCTGAACAAATGTTAAACAGATGTTTTAAAAAAACATAAATTACATTTTTAATATTTAAAATAATTAACCTAAAACATATTATTATATTTTTAAATTATATTTAAGTTAATTCTAAAATGATTAAAAATACATTTACAAACAATTTCATTTAAAAATTAGACAAAAATGTAACCAATATCAGAAGATATTAATGTTTAAAGACAAAACAGCTGCATTAAAAATCTAAAACAATGATATTAAAACGCAAACATTCTTTCAAATTACTAAAATACTATGTTAAAAGTACAATAAAACATTAATATTTATTTCAACTTCTATTAAAATTGTAATTACATATCTCCATAACACAGCAACACAATGACCATTTTATGTAAAAATAATTAACAAAGTAAGATAATTTATTGTACAAAATAAAATAGATTATGACAGTACAAATGGACAACCAGAATAATTGAATATTGAAAATATATTAAAAAATAAAAATATCAACTGTTAAGATAAAAAAGAAAAACAAATCACTCAAACAATAAAATAATTAAAAAAACAATTAACCAAACAATTTACTAATCCAGCTAAAATATTAAGGCAAAATAACATGTATATATATATATGCAATTATAAAAAATATAAAACATCAAAAATGATATGGACAACAATATCAGAAAATTCAATATTACATGCATCATTATTAAAACTAAATTTAAAAAACAATAGTCTTGCGTCCAATATAATATACCATGATATTATATTTCTGGCATCACAATATTACTGGAAAAATATTAACTTCTCACAATATTTGTCAATGATATTATGGTAGTACACCCCCAGGACAGTTAATGCTGTTTCCTTTATGCACTTATGTTATTCCCTCTCTGTTGATTGTCCATGGCACCCTGTTTCATCGATAGCGCATTTCCGGATGATCCATGCACTGCATGTTTGGTGTCCCTGAAAAGCAATAAATAGAGTTTATGAAACAACTGAGAACATCTAAGTGTTTGGTGGGCATTTTCTGCCTGCAAGTGTTTTAAGGGTGGATCGATAGCAGTTGCTTTCAACCAGTAGCTCATACTTTTTGGTACTTGAAGAAGACATGTGCATGAGCCTAGAGAAATGTCTTACCATGAACATGACCCGTACTCTTGCGTTTTTTAAATGATGGGATCAATCCATAGAAACTGGAAAAACCTTCATCTTGACCTGGAAAAAAGGTCCCTGAGCTCCCCATTGAAAAGAGAGGACATTATCATCATATCAGAAAGATCATCCCCAGGCCTAACGTACAGTAGGTGTGTGGTGGAGGTCTTGGAGAAGTCTTCTGCCCTGGAAAATTTAAGAACTTTGTAGCTCACCTAGACAGAAGTGACCCAAGGCAAGACCAGAGGTTGAGGACCTATAGAGCTACATTCCTGAACTATGCCTGTGGAAAACCTGCATCATCCATGACTCACCCATCCCTGTCCTCTGCAAAGCCCCTCTGCCCCATGTTTTCATCCCCAAAGCGATGCAGAGATTTTTCTTATTCAGCTCAGGTCCTGGGTTAGTATTTCACTCTCTGTCTGGTTAACCCTATTAAATAATCTACCCTTCAGAGTTCTAGAGGTACAGCCATTTGACGTTTTGGTTGCACTCTAACCCTATATCTCAGTTCCTTGTCCCTACTGGCTGATCATCCTGGGCCAGTGTACGACTTCACCAATATAAAATCTAAACTGAGGCTATTCACTTACACACTAAATACCCCAGGAAAATCCCAAAAGGGACATTATTGAGAGCACTTAGCACCTAACTGGACTCCCATGAACTCTGAACTATATTGATACCGACGGCTGGCCTACCAATAGTCACAGCGGACACTACAATATTGTTTGACCTGGTTTTATGCACCATAAATATTATTTTATATTTGGCAGAGTCCTGTTTGGATAGTGGGTTTGTGGATTCCTAGATTTCTGGAGTATTGTGCTGGAAAGACTGTCAATATTGATTCAAATGCACTGAGTTATCTAAGTTCGGGCAGAAGGAAGACATAAAAGCAAACTTCATTCATTGGATGATATTAGCTGGCACCACTGTCCCATTGACTGGCAAGGACAACCAAACATTAAAGTAACCATGAGAACTCAAAAAGGCTGGTGAGGACATCCATATTATGTACCATACACTTAAATTGTCCATAGAGCCCCATGTTTTCGGAAGGTTTGGCCCTTTATATCTCAGCACATTTAGAATATGGTCATAGACCAAAAGAGGCCAGCCTCCCCCTCCTTGGTCCCAGTGCTGACAAAGATAAAGTTGTACATTTGCCAGGACTAACACTGGCTGCTCTGATTTTTACCCAGGAATTCAAATCGAGGGGGCCCTGGGATTCTTTCTTTAAACAGGACCAACATCCTACATCTCTTAAATAACATAATTTTTTTCTCTTATCTCATGTCAGCGCACCTCAAGTCAGTGAAATTTTAAAACTATTCTTAGATTAGTCATAAAGAATTCACACTAACCGAGTGGACTGACATTGCGGATGCCAAAAATATCATGGTAGAAAGTAACCAATTTAAGGAGTGGGTCATACGTGTCAATAGGCCAGTGGTGGAAAACGACCCCCACATTTTGATAAGAAGACAAATCCTTCCAGTCCAGTATAAAGTGGTGAGGTATATTAAGAGGAAGGAAGCAACTAAGACCACTGTTAGGGAATAATCAGATCACAGTTCACCTGGCCCTTCCACTGGCACATCAACAGTGCATATTGACTTTCGCCACACTGAGAGGTCCAATGGAGCCTTGCTATTGGCGCCTCTTACAACCAAGGGGCTGCTGAATACCTAGCAGTATAGTGTTCGAAAAGGGGTCTCTAGTTGGCAGTCAGTTTGCACCTGTCCAAATAGGGACCCTCACTTCAGTCGGGATACAGGAGATACCCGCTCATATAACCCCTGCTCACTTTCATGGTAGGTTGGCATGAACAGTCAGGCATATCTCAGAAGCAATGTGTAAAGCATTTGCACATAACACACAATAACAAATGAAAACACTACAAAAGGGCACCACACCAAAATAGCTAATATTTATCTGTGTAAAACAAGACCAAATCGAGAAAAATCCAACATACAGTAATAAATATGAATTTTTCAAGAATTGACTTAAAAATACAGATCCTTGAAGTCAATAGCTTTACCTGGGACTATCACGGTGTTGTGATCAACAAAACCAACAGTTCAGGCCGGCCACGGCGTTGCGGGCCAGCTACGGTGTCAGGAAGACCCCCAAACAGTACCTTGGTATTGCAGAGTGGTGTGATCCTCGCGATGAGATTCGGAGAGCGGCCCCTCTGGCTTTGCAGTGTATGTTCCTGAGTTGGTGCGGGGTCATCGGGCCCTTGAAGTAACACATGTTGCAGATCAAACTCCGGGCTGATGAAGTCAGGAGCGCTGGCGTGGATGGCGTTGGGGCTACGGTGCGAATCAGGACAATGAGATGTGCAGTACCCACAGGTCACAGTGCAGGCAGCAACTCTGGCCAGCAGCATCACAGTGTGTTTCTTTCTTTCTTCAACAGCGCAAAACACACAGTTCCCAGTGCTGTAGACAAATGAAACTGAAGTCTTTGATATCCCTGAGACTTCCAACAGGAGGCAAGCCCTACTCCAAGCCCTTGGAGAGCTCTCTCAGGCAGGATACACAGCAAAGTTCACCCTTTGCTCTCTTTTAAGGCAAAAACAGCAACTGCAGACCACCCCAGCGAAGCAACACAGCAAAGGGGCAGTACTCCTTGGCAGAGGTTCCTCTTGATTCCAGAAAGATTCTAAAGGTCTGGGGTTTTGGGTCCAATACTTATAACCGTTTCTGCCTTTGAAGTTGGCAAACTTCAAAGGAACGTCTCAGCTGTTTGCAAGCTCCTTCCTTGCCCAGGCCAGGTCCCAGACACACACCAGGGGGTTGGAGACTGCATTGTGTGAGGGCAGACACAGCTCTTTCAGGTGTGAGTGACCACTCCTCCCTCCACTCTAGCTCAGATGGCTCATCAGGATATGCAGGCTACACCCCAGCTCCCTTCGTATCACTGTCTAGAGGGGATTTGCAACAGCCCAACTGTCAAACTGACCCAGGCAGAGAATCCACAAACAGGCAGAGCTATAGAATGGGTTAAGCAAGAAAATGCCTACTTTCTAAAAGTGGAATGTTCAAACTAACAATCTCAAAACCAACTCCACTAAAGGATGTATTTCTAAATTCTGAGTCCAAAGACCCTAACTCCATATTTCTACCTGCTCTCAAAGGCAAGCTGCACTTTAAGAATATTTCAAGGTGGCCTCCATGTTATCCTATGAGAGAGATAGGCCTTGCAACAGTGAAAAACAATTTTGGCAGTATTTCACTGTTAGGACATGTGAAACACACCAGTACATGTTCCACCTTTAACATACACTGCACCCTGCCCATGGGGCTACCTAGGGCCTACCTTTGGGGGTGCCTTAAATGTATAAAAAGGGAAGGTTTAGGCCTGGCAAACGGGTACACTTGCCAGGTTGAACTGGCAGTTTAAAACTGCACATACAGACACTGCAGTGGGAGGTCAGTGCCATATTATATTTACAAGGTTACTCATGTGGGTGGCACAATCAGTGCTGCAGGCCCACTAGTAGTATTTGATTTACAGGCCGTGGGGGCCAGTGAGTGTTCTCTCCATCTATGTGAAATTGGATCTACAGCTAAAAGTGAAGGAATTTGGGAATGCCAGCTGTGACATTCAGGTCCTCGAACTTAAAGGCCTGTTAATGGATGTAAAAATTACTCATATAATGATGGTGAATTTGTTCATCAAACCTTCCGGGGATGTAAAAAGTGCAATCATAAGTAACATCTCTGATCAGATAAAAACATACTTTATGATCATCCAGGACACAAATGTTTAGTGGCTCGTGTCTTTAACACGCTGTGCCAGCCGGGGGGAGCCCACAAGGACCACCCTCGCAAAATATTAGAGACTTGCATTAGAGAATTTGAGTTGGGCTCAGCCGACGGGAGGGACACACCATAAGACAAACCTAGACCCACCTTTAAAGCTATATCTACACTGGATTACATCTTCTTAAGTAGGACCTTGTTAAGCAAATGCAATAAGTACCAAGTACAGGCCAGAACTGAACGTGATCATCCTCTATAGACTGTGGTCAACATGAGCTCGATGATACATAGGAGTCACGCTGGCTGGCCTACCACTACCCTCTCATGTTGGCCTCTAGTAAAAATAATCAAATGGGGTGCTGTTTCAAAAGCACAATACTTAAGATGGAAAACTACTTTTACCCCACCAGCTTTGGGGCACAAATCATGCCTAGTTGAGAAGTGCCGGGGGGGTAATAATAACAGAGCTACCCAAAGCCCTAATACCAAACAAGCCCAAAACCCAATCACATGTAGTCTCAAGAGGAAGACCCTTTCTCCATCTTGAAGACAAAGAAATTAAGGAGAATAGATGGTTATATCACCTCGCAGAGTTAGAACACAGAAGAGGGAAGAGCTGAAAGACTGAAAAGATGGAAGGAAAACATAAAAAGTTAGATTGGGCACTTAAGCAAAAACACCTAGCGGAGGAGTGGAAACATATAATCTTGTTCCTGACTCCAAGTAAGTCCAGGCAATTTTGGGGCTACGTCAATGGTCTGGCAAGGAAAACAACAAATAAGATGAATGGTGTCCCAGCCGAAAAATGGGCTGAGCATGTATCAAACCTCTACGTAGGTCCTACAAAATCTGGTGTTTCCACCACAGATGTACTGATCAACACCCTAGAAGGTCTTGAGGATAACTGAATCGTTGTCACTGAAAAGGGGACAGAATACATCCCGAAGTTGACCCGAAATGATGGAGCCCTGGGCCCAAATGGCCTATCTGGGAGCATTTTCAAAAAACATCTGGCTTTTTGGGCTCCTTACATGCATAGCCTTCATAATGAATACTCCCTACTTTCTGCCATACTGGATTCATGGAAAGGCTTCATCCTTCAACCAATTCATAAAAAAGGGGCCAATAATATACTGAAAAATTACAGCCTAACAGCACCACTACATGTGGACGGTAAAATCTTTGAAAAGGTGCTTGTGCATGAGTTGGAGAACTTAATTAATATTAACAACATAATCCCACTCTACCAGATGGGATTCAGGCTGAACGTTTCTACAATGGACAACCCGATAGCTCTTTCCTACCTTGGGGCCAAAGCTATGGTAAAACCAATTTCCCCACTTTATGCTTGCTTCATTGATTAAAATGCAACTTTTGATGGAATTGACTGGAACACACTTTGGGCCAAGTTGACGGATTGGGGAATACCAAGGCAATGCCTGGTGGCTATTACAGCACTGCATTCAAACACCAGGATCCAGATAACTCAAACCCATGCCAACTCAAAAGTATACACAAATAAAGGTCTGAAGCAGGGATGTGTCATTGCACCCTCCTTGTTCAATCTATATACAGCTGACCAAAGCTAGGTCACATCAAATTACCTATCATTCAGTATGTGGATGATTTGGTGCCATTGGATCAAACTCGAATTGGTATGAGGAGGGACGTGGGTATACTTCATTTATACAATACAAAGACTCTTCTGCTTGCAAATGCTGCAAAAACTGAAGATTTTGGGCCTCATTTATGAGGCCATATCGGCAAACTGCACCATCGGAGCGTCATATTCTTTGACGCTCCGGTGGCGCAGTGTGCTGTTTCATATTTATAAGTCCATGGAAAGCCTCCTTGTGTGTCTTTTCATGGCCTTGTAAATATGGGCCCCTTTCACTCATAAAATTGCATGAAAGGGGTGTTCCATGTGTGTTCCCACGCAACACCCATGGAATGCTAAGGAATCTGATGCATTCTCAGATTTACAAGTCTGGGAATGCGTCAGATTCCTGTGCCACCTCAGAGGTGGCGTAGAAGTGATGCAACAGAGAGAAATATCTTTCTTTCCCACTGTTTTTTCTGCTACGTGTGCTGCAATGTGCAGCATACATAGAAAGAGGAAAACACTTCTCTTGATTGTTTTTGTGTAGGAAGATGTCCGTTCCTGAACAAAAACAATCATCCTCACAATGCAGGCATCCTTGCATCCATGGTGCAAGGGTGCCTGTGTTGGTGCTAGGCAGCAATTTGTGCATCAGCACTAGGGGAGAGGACAGAAATGTGCCATATCTTGTAGATACAATGCATTTCTGCTGTTTCCCAGTGGCGCAGGGCACCACAGCAGGGCACTTGCCTGTGCCACGAGCCTTGTAAACAAGGCCCTCTGTTTGGGTCAAAGAACCAAGAAACATTAACTAAAAAAGGCAGATGTGCCCTCTAAGCATAAGCATGACGTGCAAATACAACTATTTAGGCATCTGGGTGTGGGACTCTGGCAGATCCTATGTGCATGGTAAGGCCGTGGAAGATAAAATAGCCAAAACCACATTTGCTTCAAACAAACTTCATTATGATCTATAAAGTCCTATGGTCAAGGGGATCCAAATTGTGACGTGGACCAAACTTCTACCTAACATAAATTATGGACAAATTGCATTCCCTGACATGCTTACAGATACAGTAGAGCACTGCCATGCAGATACATACAGGAAGATATTTGGTCTCCCCCACCAAAACTGCCAGGAGCACACTGATCCGATTAGAATTTGGACTAGTGAAATGGACATTGAGTGTAAAAAGGTTTTAATTAAATGTTAACAATAAAGTAGCCAGAGCAGACTGATTCAATAAAAGGTGCGTTGCATGTGATATTCCAGGATCATGAGCAACTGGTCAAGGTATCTTGACAGCGAAATAGTCACACTAAACTTAACCAAAGAATGCTTAACTGACCCAGTTGTATCAGTACAGCACCTAAAGAGGACTTTAAAAGAACAGGACAAGTGCCTATCAAGGGAACAAGATATGAATGACATTTAAAACGTCTCAGGGGCAAATGGTTTCGTCAAATCACATGGAGCCACTTGTTGCCAGCCATATGTGAGAGCAGCCATAGGAAGATAAGCTCTAAAGAACATCCTGCTGAGTACGCTGCTGACACTGCCTATAGAGGAACACAGGACCCACAGCAAAGGACCCATCAGAACACAGTGCAGGCTGTGCTCACATTCCACAGAATCTGTTGCACACAGAGTATGCTGCTGCCCAGTTTTCCTGCCTCAGAGGCGTGTTCGTCTAAGGTCAATTTCCTGCATAATGGGATAAGAACATGCAAAGAGGCAGTGACATTTATTTTTGTATCAGAGATCCCAAGGGAATTATCATTGTTTGGCAGGTTTTTTGCTACAGCTGGAAGGCTGTTGCGAGATGTCTGCCCACTTTCGGGGGTATCCCCCCAATAGCACCAAGGGGGGAAATCACCTGAGCACAGAGCTGCTAGCTCACAGGTCTGACAGCTGGTTAGCTCGTCATTCTGCACCTTGAAAGGCATGTCTCTTTTCATACTGTGCTGGTTTACTGGTCTTTGATGTTGTTGAGACTCTACGTTCTAGCCTCTGGTTGTGGCTTAACAACTTGGAACCTTGTTCTTTGAAGATCATGCCTTCTTCTTTTTAATGGTTCATACTAGATGTGTTTCTAACTACCATCATGCATTGCCTCTTTTGCTGCCTGAAACCAGCATAATACATAGTTTCATATGCTGTCTCTTCTGCCTGGGGAGCTCATACTATGTGAATTGCTTTCAAGTCGTCGTCTTCTGCTGGGTCCTGGTGGGTCTTGGTATTTACACTTGCACTTTGGAAATTATGTTTCTCTTGCCATTTCGGCACAGTGCACATTGAAGAAGATCTTGCCAGTTTTCTTTAAGGGTTCACTCCAGTTGCGCTCCAGCTACCAGGATTCATTGTCCTTCATGCTGCCTCTGCCGCCTGTTGAGCGCTGCTATATGCTTCTTTTTTTAAATCTCTCTTCTCCCTTCTGCTGGGTGTTGGTGGGTCTTTGTACTCACAGTTGCACTTTGAAAATCATACTTGTTTTCTTTACCCCTTTTGAATAGCTATTTCTGATGTGTTTTAGAGTCTCTGCGTTGCACAGTTTTAAGTTACACATACCTGTTATGCTGGGTCCTGGTGGGTCTTTGCACTTTGAACATTAGGACTTTAAATGGCTACGTTTGATGTGTTTTAAACGTCCAGTGATGTATACTACTGTTCATCGCATCTTCGTCTGCTTGAACTCACAAGTTACAGTATTAGGCAGTGTTTATGCTTTTTATTTTGACTTATGGTGCGTGGGTCTTTGAATTTGGTCATGCTACATCTTCGTGTCTCGAGCCTACTGTCAATTTATTGCTGTTTTTTAACTTCTTAAATAGATAATCGTTTTATTATTCGACGGATTTGTAAAGATTTTAAGTAACTAAGTCTGCAGTGAACTCTTTTCAATGTTTTAATTTGTTCTTAACTTTGATACTGTTTGTGGGCATTGTGTGGCATTGTAAAGATTGTAAGTAATCATACAATAAACTTACTTGTAGTTCGACAGGAGAATGGTAACCAAAGAGTGGGGAAACGTCCTTTATGCCGAAGGTTTGTTAACGAAGTCGTGGTTAACGAAAGCGGGAACAACGCTTTCTTTAACCACAACTCCGTTGGTTTTGGGGAGGGGGTGGGGGGTCAGGGGTTTTTAGGTTTTGGGGTGGGGCGTTTTAGGTTTTGGGGAGGGGGTGGTGGTCAGGGGGTTTTAGGTTTTGGGGTGGGGTTGGGGTGTGGGGAGTTTTTGGTTTTGGGGAGGGGTGGGGGGTCAGGGGGTTTTAGGTTTTGGGGTGGGGTGGTGGGGTGGGGCGTTTTCGGTTTTGGGGAGGGGGTGGGGGTCAGGGGGTTTTAGGTTTTGGGGTGGGGCGTTTTGGGTTTTGGGGAGGGGGTGGGGGGGTCAGGGGGTTTTAGGTTTTGGGGTGGGGTTGGGGGGGTGGGGTGAGGGATGCAGGATCAATGGTGCCTATTACTAATGCTTTTATGAGGAATGCCTTTACAACGAAATATCGTTGTTAAGGCATTCATGGTAAAGGCATTAGTAATAACAACGAGGTCAGTGTTCCGACCTCGTTGTTAAGGCACTAGTTGTTTCGGACTTCGGTGTTCCGTCGTACAACCCAAAGAGTGTGGTATGTAGCCAGTGGTGCATTCTGGATCACACTGTCACAAATATATTACTAAAGCATAGTTTGATTGCGCACTCTCATTTACAGAAAGCACTTTTTCCATTGAAATGGCAACAAAATTTGCACTGACATTCAGATTTACTGATAAAACTATGCAGCACACAAAGAATAATGTGTGGAAATCGAGTATGAGCAAACATTTATCATTTGCACATCATCAAGTAAAGTGCTTTCATTTGCTTTGATTTTATAAATTATTTGGTTCCACCACACTTCCGAATCACAAAAAAGTGCTTAATTTTAGCTTCCCAACGACTATGTTTTAAAATATTTCTACAGTATGTTTACAGGTATTTAAATGTTATACAAAAACTAACATCCTAAACATTGGCATATAGTAAAATATGAAGAGAGGTCCCAGAGCGTCCCTTATCTCACAAATATTAATTGGCCTTGAAAGGAATGGGCCACTCTGATGGGTTTGGGGCACCTCTGCACAGTGGAGGGATGACCTTGAGTTACTCTCCTGATCCTGCAACCTTTGCTATCAGCCTTAATGTGTGCCAGCAAGGTTGCTTAAAAAATTCTCTAACTTTGCAAGTAGAGAAATAAAAGTAAACACCAATCTACAAATTAAATTAAAAGAATAAGCAGCGATTTGTCCGACGACATGGCCTGACATTTAACGTCTATCTTTGAATGCATTGCAAATGTGACAAGATATAAACAAAATTTAAAGGCATCTTTATTGCTCATTCACCTTCTGACCTTCAGCATCTTTGTTTTTGGGGTGCTGCAGCACCCGCTCAAGCCTACTTCCGGCACTTATGGACTAGGCAAGCTGGTTTGGTTATTACATTTTTTTTAATTGCAAGTGGAGAAAAGACATGAATGACTTTGATTTACTGAAACTTGATATAGTTTAAACAAAGGATGACTCACAATATATAAACAAGCATTTGCAATGCAATAGGTCTCGCATTTGCTTGAGTTAGAACTATTGGTGTTGTAAATTCATAACTGGACTTTTTTTGCTACATAAATTGGTCAACCCTGCCTCATAATTTGTTTATTTTTCCTGTCATAAATTCAGTGGCCCTGCATATAACTAAAGCACTTCCATTTACCTTTGTCCTCTATCTACAGCCACAAATGAAAATGTTGCCATTTAGTATCCTTATTTACATCTGCCATGCTAAATCCATTATAATACCACTTTCACCACCCCATCATCAGAGCTGCTGGCTGGCTAACACAATTCCCCCTAGAAAAGACACAAGACAGCCATAGAGGAGAAATAAACTAGAAGGGTTATGCAAACGGATCAAGTGTGTTCAAACAGTCAGCCTACTAAGGATGTTACGTTGGCCTGAATCACAGTCAAAATTGCAATAAGGAGAGTTTATTAAAACATATACAATCGAATAAAAACCTTTATCAGAAATAAACATTTGGCATTAGACTGTAATGCTCAGACATCCCTTGGAGGACACTACAATGAAAATAGCATTTGTAAGAAACATGGTCCTGTGAACATGTAGTTAGCCCCTACTACGCATAACCACATGAAAAGAAAATGTCTGAAAGTATTGCATTGTAACCATATATTTAGCCCTTAGAGGGCATAGGGCCTCACAGATTCTCAGGCCTAGCAAGCCTATTGCAATACTAAGGCTCTTAGAACACAAACTACTTCAAGCTGAAAAACAAAGGTCCCAGCCATGAGAGTGCTTAAAAAGGAACTGAATGGTGGGAGGGGCTATTATTTTGGGCTCCCCATTAACCTAGTGTACAGACCCAGAGATTAACTAAACAGAAAGTGTGTCATGCTGAACGTTTTAGTAGTGGTCCCAATGCCCTAGGACCACCACAGGCTGAGTTATGGACACAAATGTTTTTTAAAAGAATGCTCGAAAAGCATCATGGAGCTGTTTCCCGAGTGCAGTGAATATAGTAGTATTGGTTGTGCTGGGAGAGCTGTGTTGTGGATTTCTGTGTTTTTTAGTAAAGCATTAATCAATCATAGGTGTTTTTGGGAGAGCTATGGAGCGTGAAGGGGAGAGCCAAAAGAAATGATTGCTTAGCTAACAATGTGAACAATGCGACGAGCACTTCATTACCACTGATGGAGTTTGTGCTGTTGGTGCCGTGAGGGCCATGGCTGCCAGGGAGCATGAAGGGGAGAGACAAATGGAAAAAATAGTTCACCCACGCTGAAGTATTCCGGCAACCGTGCAATTATCCATGTAATAGGGTCAGTCTGCAAGGCGGTAACAAAACCGCCCCAAGCCAAGTCAAACTTAAAGCAATTACCAATGACATCCAGGGATTTTTGAAAGGCAAGCAAACAAACAAGAGAAAGTGATGGGTGTGAGATGGGCATGGTTAAAAGTCCACAATACTTACAGCAGGTCAAAGTGCTTGCGCAATGGACCTAAAAATGGTCCCACCAGTCCATAAAAATGGCCCACAAACAGGCAAAAACCAGCCTGTTCTCTGATTTGTCAGACCAGCCCTTCCGGCGCACCCAGATTGTGCTACAGGCCAGAGATGTTTTAACGCATAGGGAAAGTGGGCTCTGGTCCAGGCCCCCCAGCTTTTCAGGAGCCCCCTGAAAGTGCCAGCTCTGTTCCACAGAGAGTCTTGCCTTGATGAGCACAAATGATTCTTAAACAGATTGTTTTAAATACAGTTTTCCTTTCATTACTTTTTAATGTGGGTGGTATGAGGGAGACTATTACAAACATTTTGCAGAGGAATGATGTGTTTGTTTTATGTAAGATCCATAATTTTTCTTTGAGCTCACAACAGGACCCCACATATGGGAAATGTATGTGTCACTGATTATTTGCAGTGACATGTGTGCTGCTGCTGTGTTACAATATTGAAAACACACGTCATTGTCCCTGAATATTAGAAGTAAACACATGTAGAATTTGACCCACTGTGCCAGTGCACTGCCAGTGACCCAAAAGAGATGAAATTCGATCATAAATTCAAAGCTGTTCTGAACAGGTTTGGCCCATGGCCCCCAAATCTTTAAGATGTCCATAGTCCCTGCTACAGGCCAGTCCGGCCCTGACCACGGATTTGAGGGGGGATGCCCTGCACATTTTCTGTCACTGTGATAGGCAAAAAGAAGCCAAAACCTGGCGAGACCAGCTGAAATCCTGGCCACGGCTTGCGTCACTCATGTGGGGCGTGGCTACAAATGCCTTAAGTGACATATACCCCCCCCACAACCATTTCCCATCTACTTTTGCATGAAGGTCTGCCCTTAAATGTAATATACTCCTATGTGATTAGTCTCCTCCCAGCGCTTTCTGGTTTGCAAACTGCCTCCAAGCGCTGGGACTTGTTCTAAAAGTTCTCCAGCAGCATGTAGGCAGGTGAGGCACTCCACTCACCTTCTTAAAGTGCTGCGGTGTCACACGCTGGGGGCGGAAATATTCTACAAATAAAAAATTTCCTATTCCAGGTAAAACTCTAACCCGCCCAGCAAAGCCCCCGGGTGACACGATGCTTGTGTAGGTTCGCTGATGAAGGTTTTGTGCAGTCCTGCCTCAGGCGTGAGCAGGTTACACTCCTGGCTCCCTGTTGGCATTGTGTGGCCTGCTGCAGCCCCGAGTTTCTAGCATGAAAATCAGAACAGCAGGTAAATTCATGCAAAACTAGCTCTCAGAGCCTGGCAACGGCCACCATGAAAGCAACGATCCCTTCCACGAAGCATGTGACGAAATCCCAGCTGTGACATCACAGAGGAGCTCTTCGACCAGCAAGGGACTGAAGGGGCGCACGAAGGCTTAGGCCTTGTGCCAAGCGGGAGTGAGCAACTCTCAGCACCTGGCAATGGCTGCCATGAAAGCAACAATCCCTGCACGAAGCAGGCGACGGGATCCCGGCTGTGACCTTACAGCGGAGCTCTGCGACCTGCAAGGGACTGAAGGAGCCGCACGCGAGCTTAGGCCTTGTGTCCCGCAGAGGGGAGCATGCCGTCGCGAGCGAGATATTCCAGTAGACGACGACAGGGGGCATTGTAGGGCGGAGGAAACAAGGGCACTGAGACAAAGGTGAAAACAATCGCTTGCAGTGAAAATTATCGGCAAAAGTGCAGTTATCCATGTATCCGCAAAAGTACCAATATCCATGTAACAGGGTCGATGTCATGGGTTTTATGTTTGCAAAGGGAGCTGGTGGGGAGGAGGGACTGAACACGCACCCACAGTGTAAGACCAACAGGCAAATAGTAAAACAAAAAGTCCCCTACAGAAGAGATAAACAGGACATAGTGTAATTATACAGTGGTTGGGACTGCTTCCATAGAGAAAAAGGCAGGGCAAAGAAGCAGAACTGGCCACTAGCAAGCAAGGATTTTTGAAGGATACTGGAACCAAAAAATGAAATCGCAGGAACCCACAGTATAACTATACTTAAAAAGTATACAGCATGTCGAACCTAAAAAGGATACAGATTACAACTTAAAAAAGCATTGGCAAAGTCAAGTATTGGTCTACCAGCCCATGTAACAAAGAACACCTCTTTTTAGGTGAAGGTGCTCATGTGATTGGAGATAAATGCAATCACTCGCAGTGAGAGAGAGACAGTAGCTGGAGTGGGCTCACCCACTGTCCCGTGCTGTAGTAAGTGGAAGTGCAATGGAAATACATGTTAAACTGATTAATGGTTGAAGAGGAATAACCCAATTCTGGTGTGTAGGAAGTTGGCTCTGTATGTACTATTTCAAAGTAAGGAATAGTATGCACAGAGTCCAAGGGTTCCCCTTAGAGGTAAGATAGTGGCAAAAGAGGTAATACTAATGCTCTATTTTGTGGTAGTGTGGTCGAGCAGTAGGCTTATCAAAGGAGTAGTGTTAAGCATTTGTTGTACATACACACAAGCAATAAATGAGGAACACACACTCATAGACAAATCCAGGCCAATAGGTTTTGTTATAGAAAAATATCTTTTCTTAGTTTATTTTAAGAACCACAGGTTCAAATTCTACATGTAATATCTCATTTGAAAGGTATTGCAGGTAAGTACTTTAGGAACTCTGAATAATTACAGTAGCATATATACTTTTTACATAAAACACATTTAGCTGTTTTAAAAGTGGACACACTGCAATTTTCACAGTTCCTGGGGGAGGTAAAGTATTGTTAGGTTTTGCAGGTAAGTAAACCACCTACGGGGTTAAGATTGGGGTCCAAGGTAGCCCACCGTTGGGGGTTCAGAGCAACCCCAAAGTCACCACACCAGCAGCTCAGGGCCGGTCAGGTGCAGAGTTCAAAGTGTTGCCCAAAAGGCATAGGCTTCAATGGAGAGAAGGGGGTGCCCCGGTTCCAGTCTGCCAGCAGGTAAGTACCCGCGTCTTCAGAGGGCAGACCAGGGGGGTTTTGTAGGGCACCGGGGGGGACACAAGTCAGCACAAAAAGTACACCCTCAGCGGCACTGGGGCGGCCGGGTGCAGTGTGCAAACACGCGTCGGGTTTTCAATGTAAATCAATGGGAGAACAAGGGGTCTCTTCAGCGATGCAGGCAGGCAAGGGGGGGGGCTCCTCGGGGTAGCCACCACCTGGGCAAGGGAGAGGGCCTCCTGGGGGTCACTCCTGCACTGAAGTTCCGATCCTTCAGGTGCTGGGGGCTGCGGGTGCAAGGTCTTTTCCAGCCGTCGGGATTTTAGAGTCAGACAGTCGCGGTCAGGGGGAGCCTGGGGATTCCCTCTGCAGGCGTAGCTGTGGGGGCTCAGGGGGGACATCTTTGGTTACTCACAGTCTCGGAGTCGCCGGAGGGTCCTCCCTGAGGTGTTGGTTCTCCACCAGTCGAGTCGGGGTCGCCGGGTGCAGTGTTGCAAGTCTCACGCTTCTTGCGGGGATTGCAGGGGTCTTTAAATCTGCTCCTCTGAAACAAAGTTGCAGTCTTTTTGGAACAGGGCCGCTGTCCTCGGGAGTTTCTTGTTCCTCTTGAAGCAGGGCAGTCCTCTGAGGATTCAGAGGTCGCTGGTCCTGGAGAAAGCGTCGCTGGAGCAGGTTTCTTTAGAAGGCAGGAGACAGGCCGGTAGGACTGGGGCCAAAGCAGTTGGTGTCTTCTTTCTTCTTCTGCAGGGGTTTTCAGCTCAGCAGTCTTCTTCTTCGGTAAGTTGCAGGAATCTAAATTCTTAGGTTCAGGGGAGCCCTTAAATACTAAATTTAAGGGCGTGTTTAGGTCTGGGGGGTTAGTATCCAATGGCTACTAGCCCTGAGGGTGGGTACACCCTCTTTGTGCCTCTTCCCAAGGGGAGGGGGTCACATTCCTATCCCTATTGGGGGAATCCTCCATCTGCAAGATGGAGGATTTCTAAAAGTCAGAGTCACCTCAGCTCAGGACACCTTAGGGGCTGTCCTGACTGGCCAGTGACTCCTCCTTGTTTTTCTCATTATCTCTCCTGGACTTGCCGCCAAAAGTGGGGGCTGTGTCGAGGGGGCGGGCATCTCCACTAGCTGGAGTGCCCTGGGGCATTGTAACACGAAGCTTGAGCCTTTGAAGCTCACTGCTAGGTGTTACAGTTCCTGCAGGGGGGAGGTGTGAAGCACCTCCACCCAGAGCAGGCTTTTGTTTTTGTCCCCAGAGAGCACAAAGGCTCTCACCACATGGGGTCAGAAACTCGTCTCTCAGCAGCAGGCTGGCACAGACCAGTCAGTCCTGCACTGAACAATTGGGTAAAATACAGGGGGCATCTCTAAGGTGCCCTCTGTGTGCATTTTTTAATAAATCCAACACTGGCATCAGTGTGGGTTTATTATTCTGAGAAGTTTGATATCAAACTTCCCAGTTTTCAGTGTAGCCATTATGGAGCTGTGGAGTTCGTTTCTGACAGACTCCCAGCCCATATACTCTTATGGCTACCCTGCACTTACAATGTCTAAGGTTTTGCTTAGACACTGTAGGGGCATAGTGCTCATGCACCTATGCCCTCACCTGTGGTATAGTGCACCCTGCCTTAGGGCTGTAAGGCCTACTAGAGGGGTGACTTACCTATGCCACAGGCAGTGTGAGGTTGGCCTGGCACCCTGAGGGGAGTGCCATGTCGACTTAGTCATTTTATCCCCACTAGCACACACAAGCTGGCAAGCAGTGTGTCTGTGCTGAGTGAGGGGTCCCCAGGGTGGCATAAGATATGCTGCAGGCCTTAGAGACCTTCCCTGGCATCAGGGCCCTTGGTACCAGGGGTACCAGTTACAAGGGACTTACCTGGGTGCCAGGGTTGTGCCAATTGTGGAGACAATGGTACATTTTAGGCGAAAGAACACTGGTGCTGGGGCCTGGTTAGCAGGGTCCCAGCACACTTCTCAGTCAAGTCAGCATCAGTATCAGGCAAAAAGTGGGGGGTAACTGCAACAGGGAGCCATTTCTTTACACAAGCCCCCCCCAGCCCACAGGCCAGGAGACTCAGCCAAAGCTGGGAGAGTCTTCCTAGTCTGTCAGGCGAGGAAGAGTAGAGGAAATAGGCTGGTTTGTTGCAGGGCCTACTCTGCCTTACATCCTCCTGTTCAGGTCATTCCCTCTGGGGAACTGACCTACTTCCACAGTGATAGGACCTAATCTGAACTGCCTCTTGTCTGTGCTTTTTATGTCTTCACCCATTTTTTCTATTTTGGGGTTAGAGGTATCCACCTCTGCTAATCTTATCTTAGCCAGGGTCACCCCTAGCTTCCCCAAAGAGGTTACCCAGAGCTGGAGTAACCCCACCATGACCAAGAGGGTCAGGGGGCCTAACTTGCTATTTGGCATGGGGTCTGACCACCATGCCAAGGATAGTGCAGCCATAAAGGCTAACACCCAGCAGAGGCCACTGACAGCTGTCAGTGCCCAGAACCAGACCTTTAGCTCTTCACCTACAAGGGAAGGGGCTAAGTTACAGGCTTCTTTGGGTTCAGGGTGCCTGTCTGCTGTACTAGAGTGGGGGGTTACCACATCTTGTAGTAAACACCCTTCTTCCACTCTTTCTTCTGTTAGCTGAGGAGCCACCCACTCAGGCTTAACAGTTGCCTGACTAGCCAGGACTTCTTGTGGGTCAGGTTGGACTTTACCAGTGCCACTTTTGGAGTTCTCCCCTACTGGAGCATAATCTCCTTGGCTTGCTGGAACCTTGGCTAAAGGTTGTCGACCCTTCCTACACTGTTTTCTTTTCTTTTTCTTCTGGGGCCTACTTGCATTTACTGCAGAGGCAGGAACTCCAGAATCCTTGGGAGGGGACTGGCACTGGACCAGTTCCTCTCTTGGGCTCTGACTAACCTCTGGGTAGTCATTTCCAAGGAGACAATCAAGGGGGAGGTCTGTACTGACTACCACCCTTCTCCAGCTAAAAGTCCCACCCACTTCTATGGGCACAAACGCCACAGTCCTATCAGTGACCCTGTCTGGGCTAACTCTTACTCTGGCCATCTCACCTGGGATGTACTGGTTTGAGAACACCAGCCTGTCATGCACAATAGTGTGACTGGCACAAGTGTCTCTCAGGGCAGTGGCTGGGATTCCATTCACCAGTAGGTGGTGGAAGTGTCTACTTCCCTCTGGAATCTCCAACTCACCTGTTGGGCCCTTTTTCCAGTTGAAGGCTATGAAGACCTCCTCATCTGAGGAGTCATCCCCAATGGCTACACTGGTCACCCCTGGGATTTTGCTAGGGGGTTTGTTTTTGGGACAAGAAGTGTCCTTGGTGTGGTGCCCTGTCTGTCTACAGTTATGGCACCATGCCTTAGTGGCATCCCAGTTCTTACCCTGGTACCCACCTTTGTTTTGGGTTGTGTCTCTGGGCCCACCCACCTGGTCTGGTTTTTGGGGGCCTACAGAGGACTCTTTTTCTTTATTTCTAGTGTCACCCACTTTCTCCTGAGGAGGTTTTGTAACCCCTTTCTTTTTGGCACCCCCAGTGGAAGTTTTGGTTACCCTAGTCTTGACCCAATGGTCCGCCTTCTTTCCCAGTTCTTGGGGAGAAATTGGTCCTAGGTCTACCAGATACTGATGCAACTTTTCATTGAAGCAGTTACTTAAAATGTGTTCTTTCATAAACAAATTATAAAGCCCAACATAGTCATGCACTTCATTTCCAGTTACCCAACCATCCAGTGTTTTCACTGAGTAGTCTACAAAATCAACACAGATCTGGCTCAAGGATTTTTGAGCCCCCCTGAATCTAATCCTATACTCCTCAGTGGAGAATCCAAAGCCCTCAATCAGGGTACCCTTCATGAGGTCATAAGATTCTGCATCTTTTCTAGAGAGTGTGAGGAGTCTATCCCTACACTTTCCAGTGAACATTTCCCAAAGGAGAGCACCCCAGTGAGATCTGCTTACTTTTCTGGTTACACAAGCCCTCTCAAAAGCTGTGAACCATTTGGTGATGTCATCACCATCTTCATATTTAGTTACAATCCCTTTAGGGATTTTCAACATGTCAGGAGAATCTCTGACCCTATTTATGTTGCTGCCACCATTGATGGGACCTAGGCCCATCTCTTGTCTTTCCCTTTCTATGGCTAGGATTTGTCTTTCCAAAGCCAATCTTTTGGCCATCCTGGCTAACTGGATGTCCTCTTCACTGAGGCTATCCTCAGTGATTTCAGAGGTACTGTCCCCTCCTGTGAAGGAAGCAGCATCTCTGACTATCACAGTTGGAATCAGGGATTGAGGGTCCCTGGGTTCCCTATTTAGGACTGGAAGGGGGGAATTCTCCTCCAAGTCACTAACATCCTCCTCTGGGTTGTCATCCTCAGAGGGGTTGGCTTTTTCAAACTCTGCCAAAAGCTCCTGGAGCTGTTGTTTGGAGGGTCTTAAGCCAATTGTGATTTTCTTTATTTTGCAGAGTGACCTTAGCTCCCTCATCTTAAGATGGAGGTAAGGGGTGGTGTCGAGTTCCACCACATTCACATCTGTACTAGGCATTATGTTTCTAAAAGTTGGAATACTTTTTAAGAATCTAAAACTAGTTCTAGGTTCTAATTCAAACTTTCACAAAACTTTTAAACTCTAAAAGAAATGCTAAACAGGGACTAACACAAGGCCCTAGCAGGACTTTTAAGAATTTAGAAAAATAGCTCAAATTGCAAAAGTCAATTTCTAATGACAATTTTTGGAATTTGTCGTGTGATCAGGTATTGGCTGAGTAGTCCAGCAAATGCAAAGTCTTGTACCCCACCGCTGATCCACCAATGTAGGAAGTTGGCTCTGTATGTACTATTTCAAAGTAAGGAATAGTATGCACAGAGTCCAAGGGTTCCCCTTAGAGGTAAGATAGTGGCAAAAGAGATAATACTAATGCTCTATTTTGTGGTAGTGTGGTCGAGCAGTAGGCTTATCAAAGGAGTAGTGTTAAGCATTTGTTGTACATACACACAAGCAATAAATGAGGAACACACACTCAGAGACAAATCCAGGCCAATAGGTTTTGTTATAGAAAAATATATTTTCTTAGTTTATTTTAAGAACCACAGGTTCGAATTCTACATGTAATATCTCATTTGAAAGGTATTGCAGGTAAGTACTTTAGGAACTTTGAATAATTACAGTAGCATATATACTTTTTACATAAAACACATTTAGCTGTTTTAAAAGTGGACACACTGCAATTTTTACAGTTCCTGGGGGAGGTAAAGTATTGTTAGGTTTTGCAGGTAAGTAAACCACCTACGGGGTTAAGATTGGGGTCCAAGGTAGCCCACCGTTGGGGGTTCAGAGCAACCCCAAAGTCACCACACCAGCAGCTCAGGGCCGGTCAGGTGCAGAGTTCAAAGTGGTGCCCAAAACGCATAGGCTTCAATGGAGAGAAGGGGGTGCCCCGGTTCCAGTCTGCCAGCAGGTAAGTACCCGCGTCTTCGGAGGGCAGACCAGGGGGGTTTTGTAGGGCACCGGGGGGGACACCAGCTCACACAAAAAGTACACCCTCAGCGGCACTGGGGCGGCCGGGTGCAGTGTGCAAACACGCGTCGGGTTTCCAATGTAAATCAATGGGAGACCAAGGGGTCTCTTCAGCGATGCAGGCAGGCAAGGGGGGGGCTCCTCGGGGTAGCCACCACCTGGGCAAGGGAGAGGGCCTCCTGGGGGTAACTCCTGCACTGAAGTTCCGATCCTTCAGGTGCTGGGGGCTGCGGGTGCAGGGTCTTTTCCAGCCGTCTGGATTTTAGAGTCAGACAGTCGCGGTCAGGGGGAGCCTGGGGATTCCCTCTGCAGGCGTCGCTGTGGGGGCTCAGGGGGGACAACTTTGGTTACTCACAGTCTCGGAGTTGCCGGAGGGACCTCCCTAAGGTGTTGGTTCTCCACCAGTCGAGTCGGGGTCGCCGGGTGCCGTGTTGCAAGTCTCACGCTTCTTGCGGGGATTGCAGGGGTCTTTAAATCTGCTCCTCTGAAACAAAGTTGCAGTCTTTTTGGAACAGGGCCGCTGTCCTCTGGAGTTTCTTGTTCCTCTTGAAGCAGGGCAGTCCTCTGAGGATTCAGAGGTCGCTGGTCCTGGAGAAAGCGTCGCTGGAGCAGGTTTCTTTAGAAGGCAGGAGACAGGCCGGTAGGACTGGGGCCAAAGCAGTTGGTGTCTTCTTTCTTCTTCTGCAGGGGTTTTCAGCTCAGCAGTCTTCTTCTTCGGTAAGTTGCAGGAATCTAAATTCTTAGGTTCAGGGGAGCCCTTAAATACTAAATTTAAGGGCGTGTTTAGGTCTGGGGGGTTAGTAGCCAATGGTTACTAGCCCTGAGGGTGGGTACACCCTCTTTGTGCCTCCTCCCAAGGGGAGGGGGTCACATTCCTATCCCTATTGGGGGAATCCTCCATCTGCAAGATGGAGGATTTCTAAAAGTCAGAGTCACCTCAGCTCAGGACACCTTAGGGGCTGTCCTGACTGGCCAGTGACTCCTCCTTGTTTTTCTCATTATCTCTCCTGGACTTGCCGCCAAAAGTGGGGGCTGTGTCCAGGGGGTGGGCATCTCCACTAGCTGGAGTGCCCTGGGGCATTGTAACACGAAGCTTGAGCCTTTGAAGCTCACTGCTAGGTGTTACAGTTCCTGCAGGGGGGAGGTGTGAAGCACCTCCACCCAGAGCAGGCTTTTGTTTTTGTCCCCAGAGAGCACAAAGGCTCTCACCACATGGGGTCAGAAACTCGTCTCTCAGCAGCAGGCTGGCACAGACCAGTCAGTCCTGCACTGAACAATTGGGTAAAATACAGGGGGTATCTCTAAGGTGCCCTCTGTGTGCATTTTTTAATAAATCCAACACTGGCATCAGTGTGGGTTTATTATTCTGAGAAGTTTGATACCAAACTTCCCAGTTTTCAGTGTAGCCATTATGGAGCTGTGGAGTTCGTTTTTGACAGACTCCCAGCCCATATACTCTTATGGCTACCCTGCACTTACAATGTCTAAGGTTTCGCTTAGACACTGTAGGGGCATAGTGCTCATGCACCTATGCCCTCACCTGTGGTATAGTGCACCCTGCCTTAGGGCTGTAAGGCCTACTAGAGGGGTGACTTACCTATGCCACAGGCAGTGTGAGGTTGGCCTGGCACCCTGAGGGGAGTGCCATGTCGACTTAGTCATTTTATCCCCACTAGCACACACAAGCTGGTAAGCAGTGTGTCTGTGCTGAGTGAGGGGTCCACAGGGTGGCATAAGATATGCTGCAGCCCTTAGAGACCTTCCCTGGCATCAGGGCCCTTGGTACTAGAAGTACCAGTTACAAGGGACTTATCTGTGTGCCAGGGGTGTGCCAATTGTGGAAACAATGGAACATTTTAGGTGAAAGAACACTGGTGCTGGGGCCTGGTTAGCAGGGTCCCAGCACACTTCTCAGTCAAGTCAGCATCAGTATCAGGCAAAAAAACGGGGGTAACTGCAACAGGGAGCCATTTCTTTACATGGTGCATGTATTTTTTATGTATTATATGAAAAAGCTAAAGTTGTCTAGAAGCAGATCTAAAAATGCCTCACCATTTGCATATTTAATCAGCCTGATGGGGATTTCACTTGCCTTCCTGAGGATTGCATTGGAATCAGGGCTCCTTCTCTGTGAACAGTATGTTGTTAAACACTGGCAGTTTTCCAGAGCTTAGATTTTATATTTTGGTGGCATTCCTTTCCCTCCTAGTGGGCTCGATGCCAGGAGCACCAGGCCGTCGGTGTCTTGGCGTCATAGTCGACATCTTACTAAACCAACAGTATTCCAAATTTTAGGCTGAATGTCAGGTTTTTTGTTTGTCATACGTTTTCACCTTATGCTGAAATTCAATTTCTCCTGTATTTTCATTAGCAGAGCCCTCAAAATGTAATGCTTTTCATTTCGGTACTACTCGTCTTATAGTGATTTCAGTGCCTCGCAAGCGGTTTAAAGCGCAACAATCACAGAATAACGGTCTATGCAGCATCTCACCGGTGTGCCCCGAGCTGCATGTCCTCCGGCTTCTGTTGACTGCCAGACTATCCGTGCTCCTCACCCTGGGACCAATGTGTGTGAATCAATAACGTCCTGACTTTCCAGAGCTGCTTTCAGAATGCGCTTCTTTTGGAAACCTGGACACCAATAAGAGCTCATTGAAAATGCATAAGGCGGCAGAAGCAGCTCCCTGCCACTTACAATCAACTGAAAACATTTCTAGAGAGCGGAGCAACAATTCAGATGTTGCGCAGCGCCGAACTCGAATTGATTTTTTTTAATTCACCCCACTTTGCTTGAAGCCTGCAGCTTAATTAAGTGTACATTTTTAACACTGGCGTTCCCCAGGGAAAGCTGATTTCCAGTACTTCTCCCGGAGCCGCCCTTCCTGTCAGCCTTCCGAAGTGTCTTGCTGCTGAATGTCCTATTTCTGTCTTCCCCAGAGCTATATTTGCCGGACTCGCGGCACAACGCTCCGCAGGCCTCCTTTCCTTTCCTGTGTTTAATACTGCCATTAATCTTTTTGCCGGGGCTTCTTGTGTTGTGGAGAGTCTAAGAAACCTTTCTCTCGTGTCAGCTGCGACGAGGATCTCTCACTGGTGCACGGAGGTTTCCATTTGTATAGAAACATTCCTTCCTCACAGAACTAAACGTCTCAGCGAATAAATGTGTTAAAATAAGGTGGTGGTGTGTGATGGGAGTGTTTTTGGAGTGCTGATTGGATCAGTGGTAGATTGGCATGCTTGTGCATCAGTGGTACTTACCTGCTGCATTCCTTCTCACTGGATTTTCACAGTTTATTCCCCCCCCCCCTTTCTGTGCAAGGAAGCTAAAGTGAGACCCAAAGTACCTTTGACAAAAACAATTGTAACTAATGTTATTGGGCCCCCCTAAATGACAACCATATTATTTCACAATAACTCTATATAATTAGCAGCTCTGAACATATTAAAAATTGAGCATTGATTTTTTTTTATTTTTTATTCCTTTGGATAATGCAATCAACTACATCAGCGGTTCTCAACCTGCGGTCTGGGGACCGTGACTGCTCAGAAAATTAAATTATATTAGCAGCTTAATAAAGTGTCTATAATTAAAGAAGCACAATCTAAAATTGAAACATTTAAAATGTACTGTAAAAGTGAAGGAATTTCATACTGGAGGCTTAAAATGAAGTTGGTATCTTCAGATTGATTTGTGGGATTAGCACAAGTGCATCGAATACAGTATAGTATGGCCTCAATTGAATTTAAAAAAAGCTCCAACCCTTCCATTCAAATTTAAATATTGTTTTTTAATATTTGTTTCTAAATAAACTATTTCATCATTTGTGTATGTGTTTGGTAAATGATTCCTTCTTCATTTTTGTGTATTGTTTTTGAGTTCACTTTATCAAAATTGCTTAAGCCGGGGTCCCAATAAAGACTCCGTGGGTGTCCCCAAATACCAGTAATGATTCAGTGTGGGTCCACTGAAGTCAAAAGGTTAAGAACCCCTGAAATAACGTGATTGTCAACAGGCCGAGCTCCAAAAGACTGTAAAAGTACTGACAGTGTCAGGGACGTTGAGGTTTATGTGGATCTCTCTCCTCCCCACTTTGTCACTTTCAGGACTTGAGTAAGTGGGTCACTGCCACTGTGTTTTCTTTCACTAAAACACTGCACTCTTTTTTGAAGCATGATGTTTATTTTGTTTCCTCTCTGACATAGTAAATGCTCTTCTTGGCCAGAGCCTGGCACAATCTCTGAGATTCAGGCACCACTAGGAGGGCCCGCCCTCCAGTTTGAAGACCTCTGGCCTATAGGTATCCCAGCTAGCCATCTCACAAACACTCCTGTGTTACTCACAATGGCTCTCATAGCACAACTACATCACATTCCTAACAGATGCTGCTATAGTATATGAGATTACGGCAACATTTTAGGAGATAGAATTGTTCCCAAATGTGCAATGGCCAAACCCAGCATCCATGTTGCAACATATTCCATCGAAGTCTAGCCAGTAGGTATTCGGAAACAGAAAATGCCATAGATAATTATTGTTCCAGTCATGTGCAACAAGACCCACAACAGGATGCATTGCTTTCCATGTTTGGATGTATGATACTGCTTAATAGCTGATTGACTGAAGTCAATGCCACAGCACACATCACTCAAAGAAGAGGCTCTTTTTACTGAAACCTTCAGTTAATTGCCAAATACCTCAGCAGGACCTGGATCCAAATTAAGGCAAAACAAGAATAACCATTCTGGGGTTTTTCTATGAGCGTACTCGGCCCATGGGCGGTTCCCAAGCCAGGAATGCCGCCTATGTGCAGGTGGATCCATAGTTTAGAAAATAGATTTAATACACACTCCGATCTGAGGGAGATCGACTGACGCTGTGTAAAGGGGCCCTCGGCAGGGTTGGAAGAAAGTGGCTTAATGGCATTACCAAGGCCCGCAAATGTAGTTACAGGCTTAAGAGGTCAGATTTGGAAGACTTCTCAGTCTCGTTTAATTTCTTGGAATGTGGCAGGGTATGATACCAAACTAAATGATGGGCTATGGTTAAAGTTTTTGATATATTTTGACTTCATTTTATTACAGGAAACCTTGTCTGAGGGGCTTGCAGTGTGCAATGGCTTCCAAAGGTTTGCAGTTCCGGCTGAGTGACTACTAGTTGGATGCCCAAAAGGGGGTTTAGTTACTCTGATCCGGTCTTCTAAGATAGCAAGAGCTTATCAAATAAACTGTAATCACCGGGGCTTCCCTATTATCTGGGTAATTTTCCCAAATACATTTTATGTCCTTCTAGTAAATTTTTACAACGCTGTATGGGACTCTGGATGTCAAATTGGGGTTCTCTTCTCAGTGCTGGAGATATTAAAATTTAGATTGGGCGTGTGTGGCATAAAATGATGTGCTGTTGTATCAGGGGACTTCAATGCGAAGATAGAGGGGCATTGCACTGTGGTGGACCCCTTCGAGCAGGACCATAGGGCATATGTATCTGATGGAATACAGGATGCAAGGAAAAGGTCTCTTATTAAGGGACTACAGAGTTTGTTTCTGGTGAATATATACGTTTTGGAAGGGGTAGGTGATTTTCAGGTGCCAACTTTCGTTGGAAGAGGGGCTGGGTCAATAATTGATTATATCTTTGTGTCCCCAGCCATGAAAAACCTGGTACTGTATGGTGAGGTAGTAGAGCAACAATTTAGTGATCATAACCCGCTTGTGTAAACCGGGGGCTGGCGGACCGACTTCTTTGAGAATAAAAGATCAGGGAAGGAGAGATGGATGGAGACAGGCGAACATCCCGCAAATAGTGGAGAGAGTTGTGAGCCACAACTTAAAACTGATTATAGAGACCCTCCTGGCTGTATCCCCGTATCGAGGGATGTTATGAAAGCCGTGCATAGTGTGAATGGAGCTATTAAGGATTGTATGACTGCCATCGTAAAGCCCACTGCTAAGCATCAGGGGGGCTGGTTTAGTAAGCCCTGTCATTAGGCAAGGAAATTCCTGAAGAAGGCACTAAAGGCACAGAGTGAGCATAGCGAAAGCTCAATATAAACATATCTTGAAGGAAAGGAAACAGCAGCTTAAGGAGCTGGCCTGGGAAGACTTGGAACGCGCTTCTTGCACAAGGACCAAGGCCTGTTCTGGAAGATTGTTAATAGGGGTGCCTATGGGACAGAAACAACAGAAGGGTTGGGCTGTAATACGCCCCTGAGGTATGGGTGAGCCATTTCTGCAGGATGTTTTCAGGGGGTATAGAAGGGGCGGAAATGGATGAGATGTATGGTTACACCCAAACTTGGCTATCAGGTTTACTCTTGATGAGGTGATGGAGGCTATGCAGGGCAGTGCCAGCCACAAGGCACCAGGCTCTGATGCAATCCCCATTGATTTATATAACAGTTGACCTCAGCTGTGGGAACCTATACTGCTTTATTTTTTAAACGCAGCAGTTAGTGCAGGGATCCCTACTTCCTTGAGAGAAAAAAAAAGGGAAATCGAAGTGACCCAAAATCCTACAGCCCAATTTCACTCCTTGATTCCTCAGCGAAAATTTTGGGGCAGATTGTGCTAAGGCGTATCGAGGACTGGATGAGTGAAAATGAGGTATTGACTACCCTACCCAGCCAAAGTACTGGAGAAAGCCACCAACACACAATGCCAAAATTTCAGCGAAGTAAATAATTTTCTGTACACTTCGAAATGTGTAGACTGCTTAGGAGGTAAGGTACATAACATACCCCACCTCCAGCACCCCTTTCTAACCATACCACCCCAGTGAGACATATTAAGTTAGTAATACCATCCACAGGCAGGTTTTTTTAACTCACCTAAGATGCCACCACTCCTATCCCTCCTAGTATTCACATTGATGAAACCATAACAAGTGCTCCCACATATTTCCTCGGTCGCAGCATGCCTCATTCTGCAGCAGAACAGGAGGAAACCCAATGATGAAGCATGCCACCAAGGGGAAACATAGGTTCTAAGGAGGACAGACCCAGCCCTATAAAAATCTTCTTCTCCCTCTCTGTTTGTACAAAGGGTTCCTTAGCCTAGTGTATGAAATATGTTCAAGTGTAATGTGCACATTGTACAGTGACAAGTATGGTTTTTAATGATCTTACCTGCAAACACAACTGTCATTGCGCTCCATCTGGTTGGTAAAACTGAAAGATCTTCATGCCATACTGGTGATCTTATAACAAGTGTGCTTGTTGTATAAATAAAAAAGTGTTGAAGTGAAGTATGTTCTGATTAAAAATCGTAACATTATGTAGTATTTAACTATGCAAATACATATATAAATTACATTGTAGGAGCCTCCATTCTCTCTATAAGAACCTGTCTTAATTTTTTCTTCTTTCAGTCTAGTTATGACATCAAGAATGACATGTAACATGATAATGACGTAATTGCTCTGCAAACACCATTACTGACTAGAGATAATAATGCTTAGTACCTAACAGATTTAATTATTTAAATTCCTTTACAATTCAATTCTAACAAAATACAAGGGCTTCTTATTGTGATTTGTCTGGCTGTACACAATGACGAGATAGAAGGACATAAACATTTAAGGACACCCTAAACACTGCTGCAAACATTAGCTATGGCCTGAAGCAATATGACCTCATCACCACCACCCTGATGCAACTCCATTAACTCCCCTTGCTGGTGCACTACATTATCAAACCCAGCTGCATCATTTACAAATGGCCTTGGTTTGATGGTGTAGTGGGCCAGCAAAGGCATCATTAAAAGCAGGATCCCAGGGCCTGCCCTAAATTGGATTGACTGGGACAGGGGCCTGGGTGGAAAGAAGATTTGGTGTTTGTGTGGGGATCATTGCATTGTGACAGCAGGAGGTGAAAGGAAGATAGGAGGAGGGTAAGGGGTTGATGGGGTGCTAACAATTACACTGAGGTACATTAAGGGCTAATTAAAAAGTCTTTAATGGGCTCCATTGAGACCAAGTGGGAAAGACGAGCTGCTGTTTGCATAACATCAAGTCAGGCAGCTCCCTGCCGTGCCCCTTGGAATAGTGCTGCCCAGTCCACCCATGCCCAATGCCAGCCCTGCAGTACCCCCTCATCTTGTAGACAAGCTCACTATCTCTTGGGGTCTCTAGGCAAACCCACACCCAGGACACTATTCAACTGAAGAAAAAGAAGTGTAAAAAACGTAAACAACAAATCTGCAGGCCTTTTCTATCTGTGCGTCCAGGATTTGGAACAACATCCCTGTATCCATCAATACTGCAAATAGGAAGGTACTATGTCATCTTTTGCAAAGCCCTAGACTTAGCGGTGCACCAGGACACGGACTCTACAGCAAATGTAAAGTCACCCCAAATTTAGAGCTGAAGACTACCACCACCATCTGCAGTACCCACTAAAGGTCTGATTTCTTTAGGTAGTGTGCCTAGGTCAAGTCAGAAATTTAAGACACAGATAAAAGCAAACTCTCAAAACTAACCACGTCTTTTATTTTGTGCATGTCCTATATTATAAGAGGAATCCTTTGGACAGATAGCTGCTTCTTTTGGAGTGTGGTTTTATATGCTGTGTCACAAACTTTATGTTCATAGGAATCTGAATCAGAAAAGGGTCACCTGCTGAGACCATATAACACACAAGCCTATATGCCCAGAAATGCCCTTGTAGGCAGAGGATGGCCAACATCATTCATGTGACTGGCACTGCCCCATCCCCACTGGACTTAAAAAGTTCCTGCTGCCTTGTCAGGAGTCTACCCTTTTGCCCTATATGCCAGCAAGCCTGAGCCTAATGACTTTTCAGTGGTTGTGGTCTGAGGTACCACGCATCCTATCCGTACCTGTCTGCCTGGTACTGGTAAAATCACTTTTATTTGTATAGCACGAGGGGAGCTGACGCCCAGACTCGAACCTCGTTCTCCAGTTCTAATATTGGCAGCTCCAGTCGTAACGGCACACCCACTCCTCACTTCGCCTTGCTGCATCCAAATTGAGGATACATATATTGTAACGCATTCTACAATAATCACACGATAATTGATGGAGCCAGACCTACTTTGTTTTGCGTCAGAGCAACTTTACTGGTTGTGCATAGGGGTGGACTTGCTAATAGCAGACCAAGGGGCTCATTTTGACCCTGGCGGTCCGAGACCGCCAGGGCTAAAATGACGGAAGCACCGCCAACAGGCTGGCGGTGCTTCCTGCCCTATTACGACCGCGGCGGAAGCGCCGCAGTCGCACCGCCGGGGCCGGCGGTATACCGCCACTTTAGCCCCGGCGGTGATAATCCGCCTGGGCAGCGCTGCTTGCAGCGCTGCCCAGGGGATTACGAGTCCCCTACCGCCAGGCTTTTTCTGGCGGTATGAACCGCCAGGAAAAGGCTGGCGGTACGGGGAGTCGTGGGGCTTTAGCCGCCCGCCAAAGTTGTAATGAGGCCCCAAGTGTTCACAAACAATATTTGTTACACAAGCGGTTTAAAAGTTCTTAAAATGTTTCTGTACAGCAGTCTCGGTGTATTGCATGCCAGACACATTACTAAAGTTAAGCGGTCGCCTTCGGGTGTTAACTACTTTAATTATCCATTTAAAGAGGTGACAATGTTGTTCAGAGAGAGTAAAGCTCAGACATAGTCAAGCAAGCCACATGCACAAATATACACCAAAAATGCCAGACTGTAAAGACATAGGTGCGGTTACATGAAACAGCACAATATCACAGCACTGCAATCATATTTTTCCAAACCTGTAGTACCGTACCTTCCATAATCTCGCTTTCTGCAGATAAAGACAACGTTTCAGGAACGGTGGCGTCTGCATGTTTAAAAACACACAGTTTTCGACCACTGGAGCCAAAGCCTAATGGTGTGTCCTGGGCCGATCCAGACACTGCTCCCTTGCTGGTATGTTACAGTTTGAGAGCATTGCCAGGATTTTCCTACGCTAACCTAACGCTCTTTCGGAGTCCGGGAGGCTGTAATGCCCCTGGGTTGGGTCACTAATTGAGTAGATGGGGAAATGCATTTACTGCGCATATCTGGCTGGTCGCTGAAAAGCAGTCGTCCAACCCAACATGCGTACTTTGAAGTGCGTATTGCAACCCAGTTGAGCTGCCCTGATGTGCTTACTCATCATCATGCAGGAACCTGGCTTGCAGTTGACAAAAGCACAGACGCAGCGGAAAAAAAAGATTCAATATATATAGGTTTACCTCTGGGGTTCAGGGCGAAAAATAAATAGGGGGGGCAACTCTCTGGTTCTCTAATAGAAGGGCCGCCGGCAGGGGTCTTCAGACTGGGGGGGGCGGGCCCCCCTAGGGGGGACTCAAGTGATCCCAGGGGGGGCGCCAGGCTCTGGCCAAAATAAGCAGCACACGGATAACATTATTTTGTTTTAAGCAGAAACATATTATTGCATTTTTAAAAAGGCAACAGTCCTTAACTGCACTGTTTAAATACATCTAGACATATTTGAACACTGGCAACATTATTAAAAAAAATTGTGAAAAATTCTGAGTGGGCCCAATGATTTTTATTTTTTAACTGGGGGGGGGGCGCAGCATTAAAAAGTTAGGAGACCACTGGTGTAGACCTCCTCCCAGTTGCCAAGCTAGGCAAGGTGTATACATCATCCTTTATCATGTGAGCATCTAACACATGTCCCCTCCATAATTAGACCCTGTGGGTGTGCAATAGTTTAATTTCTCTTAAGTGTACGTTTCAGATGTTAATGATTTGATAGGTTTACACACGTCTGGAAGTCAAGCTTGAACTGATGTGTTGATTTCAATTTAATAGATGTGAAGGCTGGAAAGAGCTTGTTTACGTTACTGTTTCTGTGTCTCGAAAGCCATTTTGAGTTGCTCCCAGCGTGTGCCCGAGAGCATTGAGAGATCTTTCCTAGACATGACAGATTGCATCTGCCTGTGCTGAAATGGAAGTATTTTTGTGAAGCTTGAGCTCGTATATTAACTATGTTTTTGAAAGGCACAAAAGACTCATGTAGACGATTGTCTGAAGTTTTCCATTTACAAGAGGGTGCATGGTGTTTGTAGGGAATGAAAGCATGTGTATGTTTGTGTGAGCGCATATGTGATTTAGTGTAAAGCCATTCCATAGTATTAGAGAAAAATAAGGTTCAAAAGTGACATTTATCTGACCGGTTGGAATTGCTCGCCTCCTGTGAGCATGCAACTTCAAATGATACAGCCTTCTGATTGTGTGAGAGGCTTTTTTTCCTCATTGGCTGTCTAGCCCCTGTGGGAGCTCGTGCTCCGAATGCCTGCTTGCATCATGAGGAGAAATATTGCAGCCGCCATTTTAGGACACCGTGACTTGGTCCCAATATTCTGAAAAATAAGTCAAATAAAGCATAAAGGAGCAGGGTAGGGGTACCACGACACCCCCTCAGAACCCTTGGGGGATGGGGGATCCAGATGGACACCACAGGGCCACATTTAAACAAAGAGGTTGGGGATTCCCACAATCCCATGGGACTCTGGAGGAAGCAGGAACGCATGAGCTATGCTCACTCCTGTGAGAGTATAGTTGGACCAGAAAAGCATTTTAAAAAAAGGGTGTGCATGAGTGTCTGTGGTGAGTTGACCAAATACAACCAGCTGGCTCCACGGCTAACCACCCCATGCACTGCCAAAGGTCATGCATGGTGGGGGGTTGGCCACCTGCATAGTGATGGACAGCTTAGTTTACTTTAAAAAAATAGAAATTCAATTAAAAAAAACAAAGGTTAAAATGACGTTATAATTAGAAATTGTAGTAATATCTTACTTTACAAAAAAACAAAGGTTAAAGGAATGTTATATTTAGGTGAACAGTTCAGTTAAAACATAACTTTTTAAAGTAACCAAACTAATGAAATTCAATAGTTCTAGTTTTCTCAAATAACTGTAATTTTTTGCCTCAAAGTGACAATAATTTGTGCAGTCCCCATGTACCGTGAGGGCATGAACTATAGTTACTTTTACTTTAGGGCAAGAGTTATAGTTACTTGATATAACTGTAACTGATGAATATCAGTGGTTTTATTAGTTTTAAATGTTATCATTTGACTCTAATGCTCCTTAAACCTTTGTTTTTTTAAGTGACTTTCTAAGGGTGTTTTTTAATTTAAAGTAAGATATCCTTACAATTTCTAACTATAACTTTAGCCAGTCCTCTTTTTTTCTGTTAAAAAATATATATATATTCACTTAAAAAAATCAAAGGTTAAAGGACGTTATAGTTAGGCTCACATTTTAAATGTAATTTGTGGGGTCATTAGCAGTGCATTGCGAGGGCGCTATAGGGAGTTATAGTTACCTTAGGACACAAGTTATAGTTACGTGAGGTAATTTCTATGGTTTTGTAAGTTTAAAATGTGAGCCTAACTATAACGTCCCTGTAACCTTTGTTTTTTTTAGGTAATTTCTATGTTTTTTAAGATTCCATTTCCTAACTATAATGTTCCTGGAACCTTTGTTTATCAGTGAATTTCTATTTTTTTTTTTAATGTATAGTAATTTTCATTACCATACGTTAATCAAACCACCGCTTCTGGCCAGGCCCTAAGAACAACCCCCTATAAGCACCCAACCTTGCACAGCCTTCACCAGTGCACAGGGGAGGTTGCCCACAAGACCTGGCCTACGGCCTACCCCCTCTAACTATCCAACCCCATTCTGTACATGGCCCTTTGCCCGTGCACGGTGGGAGTATGCTGCGGCCTCTATGGGTGTGAGAATAGGTGTGATAGGGTGTATCTGGGGATGAGAGTGCATTCATCAGTGTTTTACTGGGTGTGTCAGTGTGTGCACTGGTTTGTGAGTTGGTACATGAGGGTGTCAGTGGGTCTGTGAGTGGGTGAGTGACAGTCCGAGTGGGTGTGTGAGTTGGTGCATAACTGAGTGGTTCTGTAAGTGGATGCATGAGAGTCTGACTGGGGCTGTGAGTGGGTGCATGAGGGTCTGTGATTGGATGTGTGACTTTCTGAGTGGGTCTGTGAGTGGGTGCGTAAGTGTTTGAGTGGGAGAAAGGTTGAAAGAGTGAGAGGGACAGACACAGAGAGCTTTTTAGGCTTTGATATATGACACACTTAGAATGAGATATGTCCGGACAAATGAAAAAGAAAACTGTATTTGTCATTTAAAAAGAGTAATAATACCTTTCAGTATGAGCCCTAATGATTTGTAGTAAAAAAAAAAAAGGAGTCCAGCTGGACTCGAACCCTCAACGCTCAGTGTGGAGGTCTGTGACCTTCACACTGAGCGTTTTGTTTAATTTTTTATCATTTTTATTTTTTAGCCCTTTATGGGTTATCAGGGACCACGGGGGAGCCCTCAAGGGCTCCCCACAGTCCCTACATATTTTTTTATATATATATTTTATCAAATGCCCTTTATGGGCTATCTGGCGTGAGGGGGGAAATCTTGGGATTCCCTCACGGTGCAATTGCTTCAGCAAGCAGGGAGCTGCTTTAACAGCAGCTCCCTGCTTACTGAAGCATTTTATCTCTATCCCCTGCACGTGTGCAGGGAACAGAGATGAAAGCTTCTGGTTTTGACAGCAAGACCTGCTTGACAGGTCCTGCTGTCAAAAACCGAAGCGTTTGCTGTGGCTTGGCTGCATTGCAAAGCTTCAGCCAAGCCACAGCTATCAGCTATGTCCCAGGGGTGAGCACCGCAGGACATAGCAGGAGCCAGTCCTGGGGGGGGGGGGGGTAAGTCCCCAGGGCCATCAGTGGCTCCACGAGGTGGCCCCCTCCAATGACAATAGCCGTAGAAAGGTGGAGATCCCTGGGGCTGCCTCTCGCCCCCCCCACAGAATATAATCAATGCCCCAGGGAGGTGGTGATTCCTGGGGCTGCGGCTGGGCTAGGCAGCCACCCCCACCCATAATTCCTAATCCTCCCCAAGGAGGTGGTGGTCCCCGATGCAGTGGGAGGATGCCAGGAAGTCCCCCCATATTGTTGTATAAATGCACCCATTACTTGGCCCACCTGGGGGCTTAATAATCACGAAGCATGGAAGACTGCACTTCGTTTTTTTTTTCTTTTTAATTTTATGTTGGATCCACAGATCCACTGCGACTTCGGCCTTAAAATAAATAAATAAATGCTTTTTAGCCCTAGCGAGTGGGCACCAGAGCTCAAGGGTCAGGGTGTTTATTCCCTGGCTCCTTTTCTTTATTTTTAACTTTTTTCTGGGACTCAGCTGAAGCAAAGCCCAAGATGGCTGACAACACTTCAACTGCTTCCTTGTTGAAGTATTTGTAGCCTATCAGATCTCAGCACGAGATCAGGAGGGATCGCAAGTCCTTCGCATCCCTGGATATACAGTGTTGTTTTCCCCTTAATTTCTCAAAAACTATGAATGGAATTACACCAAAACTGCAAAAAAGCACTCTTCTGGACCAGGACCTACCTTTCTGCCAAATTTGGTGTAATTCCTTCCAGTAGTTTTGGCACTATAGCTGTTTAAAATCCCAGTGGAAAAATGAATAGGGAGAATATGTTTTGGGACCCCCATTTTTCTTCCCTTTCCCCACCCCTGGACGGATCACCCCGAAACTTTCCAGACAGCAGCTGAGCTGACTGGCAATTTCTTTTTGGAAATATTTGTGAAGATTCATCAAGCGACAACAAAGATATAGGCAAGTAAAAAAAATATATAGGGAAACTTGTTCCTAATTATAACTAACTATTGGCAACTGCCACTAGCGAAAACATATATATATATATATATATATATATATATATATATATATATATATATATATATATATATATATAGTTAAAATCCAGTGGCAGTCGTCCCTGGGTAGTTATAGTTAGGTCAGCATTTCCATAGGAAATGTGTTTTTTTGAGGTGATCCGTCAAGCATGGACCGAAACAAAAGGGGGGGGTTGGGGGACCTAAAACACAAAATCCACAAGCATTTTCCATTGACTTCTTTAGGCAGGGCGACAACAAAAATGATGCTGAACAGAATTATAACCTACCCCCGGGCTGAAATAAAAAAAGGGGAGGGGTACCCTGGGGTTAAAAGCTCAGGAAGGGGGGGGGCACATGCCCCTACCCATTTTAACTTAACTGGGCCCTAGGGGATGGGCCAATGTGGCCCCCTCCCCTAATAAATATATTCAGCCCCTCAGGATCGGGTCCCTGTTAGACCTGGTACCCTGAGGTAGTGTTTCCCCAAACATTGTGCTTTTTCTACACAGTTTTGCTGATTCTCTTTAAGTCCCTTTGGGGTCCTAGGTGCTTTCCCATTGTGAATACAGTGTGAAAGCATGCACACCTTCCTACCAATGCCAGAAAAGTGACACTGACCAGTGTGTGCACATATGCATACTGGTGTGCCCTTTTGTACTTGACCTGTCACAGCAGGCCTGAATGGGTGCCTTTGCACCTGTGTGGTGTCCTTTAACTTGTGTTCAGCATGCCCCTGCAGGCTTGTCGTGTGCAAGGGTTCATGTGCCAATGTAGTGAAAGAATACCCATGTGTGTTTTCACTACTCATGAGCTCTGCCCTGCCCATAGGTGAACATGGGGGTAGGTAACAATTGACCCTGAACTGCAACAGTGGATTGCATTGGAGTAGCATTAGTGTTTATTATCATTGCATTCACAAGGACAACCCCCTTCTCATGGTAAAGGTGGTTTTGTCAGTAATGCTCTAGAAATGCCACTTGTAAGCAGTGGGCATTTGTATGTTCTAAAAACTCTCTTTTGGTGCCTTTTAATTCCAACTTCATTTCACTGAAGACTGGGGAAAGCACATCTGTGCATTTCCCAGCAACAGCCATACATTTTGGGTACACAGAACAACAGGCCTCTGCCAGTTGTGAGCCTGGCTGGATAAGCTGAGGGAGAATTTCTGACACTTGGACTCTTAGAGCCAGATCATGGCCCCACTAAAGATAACGATCTGCACGCCAAGACCCAATGGCAGACAGGCCTGAAATTTAGGGGAGACATCTGTGGTTTTTAGGGAACCCTTTGAACCACCCCCAACTTTAGAGACAATCTTTAGTATATCTGCTGCTCCCACGCTTGGAGCTACACTTGCAGGCATGTGGGCCGGAGATGCTCGATTGCATGGTGCACAATGCCAGAGGACTCTAATTTGTACAAGGAGTATTAACTGCCCCAAGAAAGGGACCTTGCACCCTTTCGACATTCTGATTAGCCTGGGAAAACTGGTCACTGCAGTGTGGCACTCTGAAGTGTGCTCTCAAAGGGTACTATGGCATGCCCACTGTTCTGGTGGTCGCAGGGACATCAAAGACCTCTCCGCGAGGGACCTACACCTTATACTGGTGTTATCTGGAGAGTGGTACCATCGTAGGTACTTGCATTGTCGGCTGGACTTTATCGGCAGCAGTGGCGCAAGGGTTGAAGCAAGTATACTATCTGGAGATGGCTTTTGTCTCGTGCGGTGCCTTAAAAGTATTGCACCCATTTCAAGGAGTGTGGCTCTTCATTGTAGGGCTATGACACGAATAAGCAGCTGGTTTGTTGTGAGCGGATTCACTGGTGCGGGACCCATCAACAGTATTGCATTTCTCTCATGCGACTCCAGACTGTATGCTCATTGTGTGCAGTGTCCGAGTCATAGGTGATGACCCTCGGAGGTGTGGGCACCCCAGGAGCAGTGCCGTACCCCACCTCGTGCGACCCCTCTGACCTTGCGCCAGATGTTGTGCCTCATTCAAAGGTGGTACCACAGTGAGCACTTTGGGCTGGGGATGGAGATTGTCTAGTGCGACTCAAGTCATTGCGCACCAGACATTTTGCCTCATTCCAGGGAGGCACAAAATGGAACACATTGTGTTCGCGATCTAAAGTGACTAGTACAATTCCTGTTATTGTGCACCAGATGTAGTTCCTCCAACCAGGGAAGTGCAGATTGGTATCTCTTTGTGTGTAACCGGGACCATCTGGGGCTTCTCAAGTCATAGTGACCCCGACATTGCATCTCATCCCAGAGAGGTGTGGGATTTGGTAACTATTGTGTATTAGAGTGCCTGTGCAGCACCAATGTGACCAGCATGTGTCCCTCAACTACCCTTCCCCCGTGATTTGTAGACTGGGGATCGCGCCGGAAGGCAAGGTGAGGAGACCTCTCAGTGAAACTCCTGGGTGTTGGCCAAACCTGCATTTGCTGACTATTATCTGCTCCACTGGTATCTCTTCCGTTCCCCCCATATTTTCCCCGAGTTCCTGAACAAGAAAGACTCCAGACATGTGGGGCCCAGCACCCAAGGAAAGGCTGTTCGCATCTTCAGCTAGTGTGAAGCGGGATAGTAGGGCCAGTTTCAGGGGGGAAGAAATGGTTGAGGCCCAAGGGGTGGGTCTGCGAGCACAGAAACAGCTAGCCAGCCGGATACCAGTGCACCGCATTAGGGTGCTGGGAGTGAGTATATGTGAGTGCGTAATTTTCAAGCTGCCTGATATCCATGGCACTACTTGGCAGTGTGGAGTGAGTGTGGGAGCGGTTTGTGGGTGATTGTCACACCGTACAACGCTGTTGCCAGACAGGTTAATTCTTGCCAAGGGACTTACACAGTTGACCTTAGATTTTACCTGTGCAGCTCAGACCGTGGAGCTAACTTAAAGTGCTGCATTGCTCTGAACGTACATATTTCTGCTATTGTTGTGAACCAGGGTGCTCCCTAGCACTGTGGATAACTGAGTTGGGGTAATCGCTAGGGTGGTTCTTGTGCTGACAATTTTTGGCATTTCATGTGGGTGCTGGGAGGGAATGTATTGGGGTTTGATACAGATAAACGTTGTCCATAGTAGGATGTATGTACATATACACACATATATTAATCTATGTACATGTGTTCTTTTGTTTCAGAAGGTGGGCTATCTGTAAAGTTTTCACCACAGTGTAAAGGCTGTCAGTAGTATCATCTTTACCACCTGGTTGTTTTAAGTGAATAGTGTATTTTTTGCCAAGTGCTGCATAGAGCGTACACTGTTCTCAGTAGATGCTTTTTATTACTCTGTGGTGTATGTCTCATGATAGCTTCACTGTCTGCAAGCAGTGTGGTACACAGTAAATACTCTCCATAGAATGAACGCTATTTACAGGACCCAATGTTCTACTCATATCAACAGAATTTCTCAATGTAGGTTTATGACTGTCATGGGTTTGATACGGATAAATGTTGTCCATAGTAGGAGATATATATAAATATATATATATATATATATCACCACACATCTTTGACACTCGGTCAACAACGCAGCACTCACAGGATTGTCAATTATTTTTAATGTGCAAAAGTGATACCTCCAACAACCACCAACGCGTTTCAACCCACAAGGTCTTGATCACGGTAATACATCAGTCCATTTTGGGCTATATAAACTGTATATCTCAACATGCCTTTATGTGGTATTCTGGGATATGTAGTTAGTAACAATATACTCATGAATAAAAGGAAAACACCAATTTGTAACAGAAACTTAAGTGCAACTACATCATTCTTATATACATTTTCCCAAAAAAGTAAATAATAAAATAATATATAATCTAGTCACTATAGATGTTGTTTCCCTATATACCTCAATTTTGCATGAATTGGGTATGAATGCAGTGAATTTTTCTTGAGACAAAGAAGTATTCATTTTTTAAGACATTCTGAGATGTTATTGGAAATGACAGAGTTGTGTTTAAGGATTAATGTATTCATGTTCAATCATCACATATACAAACAGACTTGTGGGACAGCCATGGGTGTTTCCTTTTCTCCAAGCTATGCGAACCTTATGATGGGTTGGTGGGAAAAATGCATAGCTTGGGGTCAGGGGAATGAGATATAAATGGAAAAGGTGGTGATGTGGGTACGGTATATAGATGACCTATTTTTGATCTGGAATGGAACCGAGGAATTCATTAAGCAATTTTTAATTGGCTTAAATATGAACAATGTTGGATTACAATTCACATGCAAGACAAGTAAGGCTTCCATTGAGTTTTTAAATATATTGGTGTATATTGAAAAGAACGTATTACAGACCACATTACATAGAAAGCCTACTGCAACTAATAGTATCCTACATGGATCGAGTTTTTATCCGAGGTCACTTATAAAAAGTATTCCATATGGGGAATTTGTTCGAATCAAGAGAAATTGCTCAAATGAACAATTTATGAACATGAAATTTTAGAGAAACTAATCAGGAATTCTTAAAGAGAGGATACAAATTGAGGGAGGTGAATCAGGGAGAGGCAAAGCAAAAACACGAGCACAGGTATTGGTGATAAACAAAAAAGTGTCAGATGAGACAATGATAGAAACTGACGAGATAAGACTTATCTTGGATCACAGTAAAGAGAACCAACAGATATTGAATATTCTAAACAGACATTGGCACATGATTAAAAGGGATGGTGATATTGGACAGAAGGTGGGCACTCCATCAGTCACGTATAGGAAAATGCAAGCATTGAAGGATATATTAGTGAGAAGTCATTTTGAGACCCCAATGATCTCTAATTGGATAGTAGATGGGAATAAGGGTTTCTATTATTGCAACAAGTGCAAAGCATGCAAAATTGGTTGCAATTAAAAGGCAGTGACGGATTTTCGTGGTAGGGAGATCCCGATTAGAGATAGAATCACATGTGAAACAACTTTTGTTGTATATGTCATAGAATGCCTGTGTGGTCTAAGATACGTTGGCAGTACTATCTGCCCTTTGAAGAAGCTTATTTTGGAGCACATGAGGGCAGTACAAAATGATGATGATAATAACTATGCCATGACCAAACATCTAAAAAGCCATCGAGAATCAGATTGGTTACATACAAGATATTATGGCATTGCAACAATAAAAAAACAAGAACAGGGAGGGGACAGAGGCCAGAAACTGAGACGTTTAGAATCTAGGTACATCATTAGACTAAAAACTAAGACTCCATTTGGGGGGGGTTAATGGCGATGAGGAACTATATTGTCACCTATAAATATGAATTGAACATAGGAATATGATAAGAGATACTCTCACATAAAGGATTAATTGCACCATTGGTTGTGAATAGGGTTATTACTAACCATAATATTGGAGAAATCAAATTGATGTATGTTGATGGGGTACTAGACCCGCAAGTTGAAATTTGACCAAGAAAAGTAATAGTAACATAATGGGCATGTAAAAATAATCATCTGATGAAATGATATAATATTAAGCTGATGTATATCTGTTGTCAATAGATGTAGTGATCTATAAGAATAGATGATGTGGCTAGAACATGTAATAAGTAGAGTTTTTTTATCTCGTTATGTTTTCACATATTATTTACTTTTTTAGGAAAATGTATATAAGAATGATGTAGTTGCACCTAAGTTTCTGATACAAATTGGTGTTTTCTTTTTATTCATAAGTATATTGTTACTAACTACATATCCCAGAATACCACATAAAGGCATGTTGAGATAAACAGTATGTATAGCCCAAAATGGACTGATGTATTACCGTGATCAAGACCTTGTGGGTTGAAACGCATTGGTGGTTGTTGGAGGTATCACTTTTGCACATTAAAAAGAAGAATTGACAATCCTGTGAGTGCCGCGTTGTTGACCGAGTGTCAAAGTTGTGTGGTGATTAATGTAAGGGACAGGTCCTTCCCTGGTGGGGTCACCGACGAAAAGAGCCCACCTCACTTGGACCTCTTGGGAGAAATATATATATATATATATATATATATACACACACACATGCACGCGTATATGTGGTTTTGTAGACCCATAATGTTGAAATGTGTTTGCTAAAACTGATATGTCTATAGAGACATGCCAGTAGATGTTTCTTAGATGTTTGGTGGATCCCATCAGAATCGTTTTTTGAAGAGGATTTGGTGTTTTTTTTAGGGTTTCTATGATTGGTTGTGTTTTTTTTATATGTTTCCCAACTTTGGTGACAAATGGCGACTGAGACTTTTACCTTTGTAAAAAGTATTCTTCCATCATTTAGATTCCAATTCTAGAATTTTTCTCCTCAAATCAGAGGTTCATTTCAAAGCCCATATAGAAGAAAGCAAAGATTCCCAGGTGGGGATCGTTTAGTTCTACTTCCTGCAGCATCTCCTATGGAACATTCTGATGAGTCTCAGTTTCGTGCCTTCCAGATGTTCCCTTTTTTCGGCTCCTCCAGGAACCTCGTGTCCTTACTTTTGTGTTTTAACTTGTGTCATAGCATTGTGCATGCCCCAAAAGAGTATAATACTGTCTGCCCACTACTCAGTATTTGGTCACACGACATGCCTGTGTCCCTTCAGGCATTTTCGGTTTTTCTCCATGGGTATGAGTAAAAGGTTCCAGCACAAAAGAGTACTTTGTTGTGATTTTGCCCTTAATGATCTCTCCAGTGCAGAGAACCTCCTGTGTTTGAGAAACTCCAGGAACCTCCTTGGAAAGTTCCTTAGCCAATGTTTAGCATCGAAACACTCTGTTCTGATCTGTTCATGTGTCCTACTGCACACTAGAGTCTGTGCCTTCTGTTTCTAGAGGCAGGCACGTTTGTCTGAGTGCTGATGCATAGAGTGTTATGCATAGGTGTAAAGCCCATTTCCAAGAGACGCCAAAGCTCTGGGATGTCAGGCTACACTGACTTTGTCCGGGGGTAGTGGTATACGCTTCCCTCCCGCAAGGCCTCCACCATTGATCACATACATAGCAATATGAAGGTCAGTAGTAGAAACGAGGACAGGTGAATGAGATAAGAGAGAAAGCTTAGTCACTGGTCTCCTTCACTCTGGCTTCTCACACCAGCTGTTCAAAGGTGTCTGAAGGATGTAGTAGATTTTTAACAAGCAAAGAGACGTCTCAAGTAACTTTCCATATTAAGTTCTATGACTACTATAATAGTGAATTAATATAGCATAGCAACATCTCTGTGTAACAAACTGTACTTTGATATGAAACTTGTCATTTTTTTAAACTAAGCACACAAAGAATTAAAAGCTCAAATGCATGTTCACTAACACTTCTCCCTAAGACTTGAATCATTACCTCAATCTTCATCACTGTACACTTTCTGTGGAAGTTATAGCTTCTGCTTGACTCTTGTAAAACTGCAAGGTAACCAACAGTGTTAATACTCGATTGTCCCATAGTTGTGACAATTTGTAGGTTCATACTTGAACTATTATACCTTATACTTGATTTTCAAGCTTGACATGAGAAACACTGCCCAGTCTAAGAATAGTTCCTGTTCTGTCAGAAATAACCCTTAGAAATTGCGCAACACAATTTGCCAAATACGTCTCCCAATTTCTAGTGTTCTTCAATAAAATTCATAGGAAAGCAATGGTTTTTGGCAAGGAAATCAGAGATCTATGTAGTAAGGTCCTGGCTGTAGCAACATTGTATCACTGTTGCCTAGCAAAAATGCTGTGAGCCATGAGGAATGTTATACTCAGATATCCAAGATGGCGGTCATCTCTCCAGAGTATGACAGTTCATGGCCGACTGGTGAATTGTTACAATGGTGCCAGATTGCCCTCTCCAGAAAGAAGCCCAACGAGTAATTAGTTTGGAGTATCCTTCTTCCTGCTCTTCAGAACCAATCCGTAAGCAAAACCTCCAGCCACGATTCTTGACAAGAGAGCATTACCAGCCTTTCCTTCCTCAGAGAAAACTCAGTGTGAGTGAGTTCAGAGTATTGCTCTTGTGCTCTTGCCAAGTGTAGGAAGGTGAGCCAAAGCCACATATAATGATGGAGTGCAATACTATTTTCTGGAATTCTTTGCAATATATTCTGGCATAAATTGTAAATGTTGCTGTCCATCAGTCTATATTTACCGCCACCACTGGCATGCTTGATAGTTCCTTCCCTATTTCTTAGAACTTTCTTTGCATTGAGTCGCTTCATATTATCGTCACAATATCAACATAATCTCCTGCACAAATCTTATTTTTTTGTGATCTACATCAAGTGCATTTATCTCCTTAGAGGCCCCTTTTTCTGGGGTACACGTCCTAGCAGACCTACTCCTTGTCTCTGACGCTCTTCAGTCTGAAAGTTGACATACCCTTTTGAAGGGTATGCCTCTCTTTGGGCACAGGGGAAAGCGCACTGACACTCTCTTCAGTTACTGGTCTCCTCAATCCTCTTCCTAATTTGTCATTTTTGAACTCTTCTTCTTTGCCAGATCCCTTGTTCCCATGTTCACAGTATCCACCTGTCTTCTTTCACTTGCACCACTGGTCAGGAAGGTTTTTTCATGGCCTGCTCCATGGGCCATCTTGCTCCTTCTTCTCCTTGGTGTACTCTATCATGCTCCCTGTTTCTTTACCTTCACCAAGTGAGGGGCAGATGCAATATCTTTGCTAAGTGATCAGCTTACACTTTCCCAGGCTTAAAGGAGCTGCCCAAGTCCCTCAAAGTCCATCAATCCTCTCAGATGGGAGGCAGCTTTCTCAGGATAGACACTTCTTATCTCAGCCTTCTTGTGACTAACCATCATTGACTGACCCCAGGAATATTTTAGTCCAAACTAGAGTAGGACGAGTTTGTGCTGCTATAAAAATGCATCAGCCCACCCCAAACTGCTCCCCTCTGACTCTGATCTTTTCCCATCTCTGCGGAGTTTGTTAAACACTGGGTCAGAATTCTAATCCTATGAGCTGTCTATATCTGGATTTAAAAAAATATTTAGGTCTGGCTTCATTCAACACTAGCTGTCCGGAGTGCTTAATTAAGATATTTTTCAGGAGACTATTGCAGCTTGCACCATTCCACTGTCCTTGCCAGCGCTGCCAAATCCCAGTAGGAACACTACCTGCTGATCATCACACACTCACAAATACGATGCACTAGTTGTATTATTTTCTAATACATATTGAATTATTAAACAATCTAGTCATGTGTTCTTTATAAAAAATAGCGGGCACAAATTAAGCACCGCTGTCTGGAAACACGGCACACAAAAGGCAGAGCGGAGAACATACAACATACAGGAAGGGGCTTTGGGTAAGCACTCTTCAGCCATTGGCTTGGTTGAGTGCACCCCCTTCAGGCATAGGCTCGCTGGACCGTCTGTCATGTTTTGAACCGGACCACAGCACTTTAGGGTTGTATCCATTGTTGGCCTGGTTAACTGGTGAAGGGGACAGAAAGCATTTCATCTCTGAACCACAGGCATGTTCTGGTGCATAAAAAGCACACACAGCTGAAGCTGCTGCCTGCGAACACCCATTGCTCGTGCTTTGCAAAAAATATTGGGAGTGAAGGGTAACACCAGCAGCCCGGCACCCGCCGAGGGTATCAGGAAGGCGGAGGTATCGGGATTTGGCTTGGGGGGGGAGGAGAAGGTGTCCTTTAGTTGATAAGAGCCACTGTGCTCAGTTGGAAGGAATATTGTAAGAAAGAGAATACGTTTCCATAAGAGCAAGCTAGCTCTTATAAGTAAATTCACCTCTTGAACCAGGTTGTTAATATGAAGAGACTGGTAAAATGCGTGTCTACCCTTAAGGAAGTCCTAGAGAGCTACAATGCCGGGCTGGGAGTGAGAGCGCAGGCCCCATCAGTCCAGGCTGCTGCGGTGTCTCCCTGCTGCAGGAAGTGGCCTAGTTTCACAGCATCCTCTGCCTCGACAGCTCCATCCTTGTATTAATGAGGCGCTGTTTCTGTCACACCCCCAAGCCCAGAAAAAAAATATATCTTCCTCCTGTATCCTGCTCCTGCCCAATTCATATGATCCTTTTATCGCATCCAGGGGCGTAAGGCAAGCTTCTGCTGCGCAGGGCCACAACACTCGAGGGGACCCAAAAATTTCAGGGGGCTCCTATTCAGACCAAGGTCAATGAATATCTATAAGAAATGGTGGACTCGGGGGCCCCTGCTCACATTCTGTGCGCGCGCGCGCGCACACACACACACACACAATACCCCCATTACCCCCCTGCCATTTTCCTTTGGCTCTCTACATATTCCCACAACAGTGCTTCCCCTTTCCCACACTTTGTCATTGATACACAACTACAATTGGCACACATATGGCCAGCACTATGTCTGCTCTGCAGAGAGGTCAAGCACTGGGCGTGGAGGTAGTTTGAACAACTTTAGGACCCTCTGACAGCACTGTGTAACATTCTCACTGCCTTCAGGCTTAACCTCAGAGCTCTCAATCATGCCCCATCATTTCATCTATCAACAGTCTAAAGTCACCCAGATACATGGTGGTGACTCAGATCACAGTATGCACTACACATGATTCATATGTTGCATAAAAGGTAGTAAAATCCATCCATACATCGCATGCTTTTTTTTTTTTTTTAAACAGTTTACTTAGGAATGCTTTCCTGAAAGTGCATGGGATTAAGTACCAGGGGCTGTATCATGATGGGCTCCAATGTTTCAGCGCCTGTTTTATGCGCCCACAATGCATAAAGTCAACATATTTAACCCGACACATCTCCTAATTGGATCTTCATTTTCAAACAGTACAGCTCGGGATCAGTGAGCAAGGTTTGCCTCGTTCATTTTTTTAACCCTGATATCTAAAACATTGCACTAACTCGGGAAAAATCAAGTAAAATGAATTGACTTTCGGCACTGCAGGAGCATAAATTCAAACGCTCTGCTCTGAGCACACAAATCACAACATGACAATGCCCAGGAGGCTACAGGGTGCGATTCGGCGATAGTCCATGTTGGCCCAATACCTGGACCCTCTTCAAAGGGTCTGCAGCTGACTGCACAGTCTTGCATTGGCAGTCTGCATCTGCACAATGTTTCTCCTCTCTGAACAGCCTTTATTTGGCTCAGGTAAGACTAGTGCTGGAAAGGAGGAGGATCCAACTGGATCCAGGAGCTATTAATGAGCTGGATCTGTGCTCGACCCATTCAAACATTCTGAGTTTGTCCTAGTTTCATTTGTTGACACCGGAACACATTCTGCATCTCCTACAGATCGTTTTCCATTTGTAGTAGCTACCTACAGACTTTGAGCGGACTTGCTTCTTTTCAGTTCCAGCTGGGTCCAAGACAAAGCCTGATTTAAAGGGCAATCAGCTCTCCTTTTATTTTGGTATCATCCTGGCTGGTGGCTATCTGGAATCTTACACCAAGATGCCAATCCAATGGAGACACGCATTTGCAATGAAATAGGTCTCGCATATTTACAAGTTATTAGTCACCTTTTGATGACGGCACCCACAAGCAAAAACAAACGAAAACATGCATTGAAACTGAGAAAAGATGACTTGGTAAAAATAAAAAAAGTTAGCTTTAAAAAATAAAACTTTGCAACTTTGTTTGTCCTGGAGGGCACATTTTTGTCAGTCACAAGCTTTCTATTTGCGCGGCACTATAAGTTAAAATGAACAAATTGTACCTTGATCACTTTGGGAGCAGCGGATGGGCACTAATTAAGTTGAACCGATTAGTGCTTGATCCCTGCTCCACACAGAGAAACAGAAATGATGCCAGGCATGCCTTACTGCGTTAGGAGACGGTAAAGAAAAATGCCACGCAAACTGACAAATGGTGAGCAACAGGTGGGCTCCAAGCCCCTTACTGAACACAACAAAGTCTTGCAAGTGAGACACATGCACTAGCATGCACACGCAGGCTCGACCCTAAAAAGCAAAGGCACTTGACTTGTCATCCCTTCACAATTATTTAGGAGAAACTATGGTTTGGCAGCAGGTTTTTGACATTGTTCAACCCCTGTATGTAAAATAAATACACGCATTGTTAAAAAGTCAGATTGTGTGTATGTAGGAACAATTCCACATGTAACAATTCAAATAGCACTCAACCATCTCAAACTGAAAATGTATTAAGGGTGGAGGCTGTTAAACTTTAAAAGGGGTGAATGCCAAGCAGAGTGATTGAGGTAAAGACTTTAATTACAGACCGGACCACCCTCCCCCGCCATATCCAGATACTCGAGAGACTATAGACGCTGGATGAACCCCTTGGAGTAGAGTGTTCATGAGATCCCTTACATATTTATACGTTTGCAAGTCGTATTTTCGACTAATGCTGACCAACTAGTGGAGACTACTGTGTGCGATTTATGCATTTTATTGGCCCCAGCACTAGCATTACTCAACGAACAGCAAGGAATTGGTGGTGAGATTGTACTTTGCTTATTGTATCCAATATTAAGATATTCACTGAGTGCCTACTTTCATTTGTGTATCTGTGCCAATATGCTACTATATGGTTACAACATATTATTAACCATTGTACCATTTTGCTGAAACTCTAATAATGTTTTGAAAACTCAAAAAAGAAAAGTGGTGGATGTAATCCTTAGGTCTAACTCCAATAAGTGATCCTGACTTCTCCTCTGAGGGTTCAGAGGGTTCTCGCACACTCACTTGCACCGGGTCTTGCTCTTTCATGCATTCTCACTCAGCCTCATTTACTCACTCTCATTCGCACTTGCACTTTAAGTCACTCTGTCTCACTTAGTCACACTTGCTCTCTCTGAATGCTGTTGCAGGCATCTTCGTGCACCTGCACCAGCCATCAGACCGTGTCACTAGCTGCCTTAAGCTGTTCTTGAGCCCAAAGTAGGTTGCCATTTTTTATCATATCAGAATGAATAATAGAATAATTTTCACTCTTGGTATGATACAAATGTTCCAGAAAGCAAGGCGGGCATGGTCCTGGACCCAATAGGGTAGATCTCCCAGTGTTTTTAAAGACCACTCATTCTGCACTGTTTTTAGTAATAAAGTTGCCTGCATTGCACAAACACCTTGGATTGAAATTTAACTGTTGTCTCTTCTTAATTCTTCAAATACATGAGATGTCCTCTAAAGCTTAAACTTTAATCTACGTGGAGATGAGGCGCAATCAGATCCTCTGACGAGCCATGTCCTTCCTGTACCCGAGTGCAGGGTCTTGTGGGGGGCCAGGTGTGATAAGTTTCTGGGTGAGACAGTATATATGTATGTTGTTTGGATAAGTGCATGAGTTAGGATCATGTTTAAATTAGTATGAGGGCTTTGTCTGCTCTGCTATTCGTGTACCTACAGTCAAATAGTCTTTTTAGAAAAAAGTATGAAAACTGTGATCCTGAGTACACTGGGGGCAGGATTAGTGGCTAAAAATAACAAATATTCTGTAGCTACTTTATTGCATTTCTCTTACAGGTAACTATATATGAAATAAAATTCACACATTTTAAAAGAAAAAATAAATTGAAGTTAAGCGAATCTGTGAGAAAAGCATTATTCTAGAAAGCTCATTTGCTTAATGCGGTCCCCTGGGATGAAGGCGAGGATAACTGGAGGAGCATTGATATGCAACCTGGTCGGTTCGCTAGGAAATGCTGACGGGTAGTTGTAGAGCTCTGAGGCCCCAGACCTTGACAGAAAGAACTGTGAATATGTAAGTCATTAGTTTTGCATAAGATACACTGCTGCAGTTTAAAAAATGTATGTGTAAGTGTCACACATTATAAGATAGGCTTCCAAAAAATGTGCAGTCTGTTTCAGTTCTAACAGTATTTTCAAATATTTCTTTTTTAGTAATGCACAATCAGACTACCTAGTGCAAGTTTTTTTAATTGGTTTCCATTGAAAGGATGCATTCCCAGACTGACAGTGAGTTACTTCTCAAACAGAATACCTCTTTGCACCATGATGCTTAAAATGATTCTATCACTTGAAAGCCTGTACTGGCAACCAAGCAGCCTTTAGATTTGCTGATTAACAAATTGCACACATTTACATTTTTTTCTGGCAGGGAGCACCTTCGAGAGAAGGTGTGTTTCTGTTCAAGTGTCTGTCTCTTCTCTCCTTTCAGTGCATGGGTGGCCTGTTGTTATGGGTGGGGGGAGCCCCCTCCATTTTCCAAAGAATAATGAGTGCTTCAGGTTGGACAAAGATCAGCTTGACAAACACCATGTCAAGGTCAGGCAGCCAGGCATTTTGCATGCACGGATGCACAGGCAGCTGACCCAAGCTTGCTGGGCTGAAGGTTTCACAGCCCAGCAAAGCCCTGTGAGGTGCTTCCTCCATGATAAAATGGAGTGTCACGAATGGTCTCAACCCTTGGTTCTTCAGGTTTAATTCCTGAAATGTTGACTGCCTATCAATGGCACCTTGTTACAAAGTAGGATGGGGTAAACAATTCTCACTGACCCTACCCCAATCTGTGTGCAGTAAGGACTTCCCCTCCTTGGTTGACCAGTAACAAAGTAAGCCAGTTAGAGGAGGAGAGTGACCCATGACAAGGTTTGCCACTGAGAGGAGGAGGCTGAAGTTTCAGTTCTTCCCTTTCCTTCCCGAAGCCTCCATCATCTACCGGAGCCCTCATGCTTCCCCCTCCTGCCACCTGCTGGTCCTGTGTCATTACCACCAAGGCCCAAACATTTTTTAAGTGTTTGGCTGTGTGCATGTAGTAATAAATTATGTGTATTTTTGCATGTGTGGATGGCTGTGTCCAAGTGTGTGCATGTATGGTGGGTCTTGAGGAAAAGTTTAAAAAAGAAAAAAAGCTTGCAAACGTTGTTCCAAATTAATCCCACTGACTTCGACCACTGTGTACCTGAGTGCAGTGATGTGAGTGGATGAGTTGGGGTCTAGCTTGAGTTAGTGTATGTATGTGCATATTGAGACAGTGAGTGAAGGCAAGAGTACATTGGTGTCAGTGACTGTATGAGTGGGAGTTAAGGGTGAGTTGGTAAGAGTGCGTGCATGTATGAGAGCCAAGGATGATTTAGTAACAGCGAGGTCTAGGGTCTTGGTGAGATAGTGAGTGAGAGTATTGCAATGAGTGAGTGCATGTGGCTGGCATCAGAGAACCTAAGAAAATGTTATGGGTCGGATGCACTAATACACTTTTTGTAACAAGTGTGGAATTTTGTGAACCAGCTTATGTACTAATAGGTCAGTTCCCAAAATTGTGAATTGGAGTGGGTCGCAGTCTGATGGACCACATTGATTTCATGATGTAGGACACAAACTGTGATGCATTCAGATTGGTGGCTACCACAGGGATGGTGGCATGCAAGGGTCCTCAGCTGACCACCATGTATGTGACTGCCTTTTGATAAGAAGCCTTATTTCTTTCTTTAAGGCAGTCCATTTTGTTAACAGAAACAGGCTGCTTTAAAAATATTTTTTTTTCCAAAAGTTTCTTTGAGAGTGGAATGGTGCATGCCTATGCTTCATGGAACGTTTCCAACACTCACAAAGGGAAAGTGGTCCACAGGGGACTTCTTTCCTTTTGCAATTGGATTACACCCTCCAACTTGATTGCAGACAACTTTCCAAAGGTTTGCGACAGGAGTTAAGGTTGCAAACCATTGATACATCCCATACTCATTTGGTATTTGGAATGGATTCCCACAACACATCTCTTCCAAATACCGAATCTGTATCCAGTCACAATCACATTTTGGAGCCAGTATCCAGAGTATTTGCAACCCAAACAATGGTTTATTTATCTGGCCCTTAATCCTTGCCTGTAATATTGGCAATGCATTAGTCTAACTCACTACTTACCATTACCAAATGAAATGTAATATGACTACAGCACATATGTCCTTTCTTAAGTTGACAAATTAAGTGCATTTTAACAAGCATCGACAAAACCAATAGGTCTGGCATATAACTGAAAACATAAGCTACATCTTTTGGCTGTGCCAATGCTTGTTAAATGTCTTGCTGTCCTTTCCCTACCAACCTCCTTCTCGTAGCCCGCTGCCCCAGGACATTTGCCTCTGGTGCTTCTAACCTGGGATTAGCAACTGCTGGAGGTGCAACAGTAGCTGCTCAAATGCATCTTGTCACGATGCACTCCCATCCTTGTGCTTCAGATATAAAGCACCCATTTGAATCACGACAGACATCACAAACATTGGCAATATATTTACCTTCGCACAGTGAATTCATACGCAGAGTCCAAAAATAGTTGAAGAAGATATGCGTTTGGGGTGGAAAGGTGCCCCAAATAAGCCCCTGTGATCGGAGAGGGATGTTCACCATAGAAGAATTATTTCAGGCAGGAAGAATGTGCATATTCATGTTTCCCTAACACAGATATGCAATGTAGATCCAAAATGGGTTGTATCCACTCCATATTGACAGGATATCCACAAAAAGATTAATGTACATTCACTTATCAGAATGAGAAACATTTCTAGTGGTTACATTGGACTATGTTATGATAGGACTTAATATAGTGCATAATTGCCATTAGCTATCACTTTTAATTGCAGTCATATATGTCTGCTGTTGCCGGTTGTAACACAATGGTCCATGGGGCTGTCCGAGAATCATCCGTGGCTAGTATGCCCAGTATCAGCTAGTTAGTGTAAAGTTGGATGTTGGGGTTTCCCTGCAATCTTGTTGCACAGAAGGGCCAGGGTGAGTCGCTGCAACCTCCCAACAAAACCCGTTTGAGGGTTTTTTCTGCTGTTGCATTGAAAAGGGGGAATAGGGTGATTTGTTCTGCACCTAATATGTGTCAACTAATCGACCTTGTTGTGGACTTAGTAAACCTATTTCTTTGCGTGATCCTACTTTACTTTCCAAGTGGCTTGGGTGTGAGTGAGTGGGCGAGATGTATGTGGCTGATTGAGTGGGTGGAAGGGTTTATATTGATTCTAATGTCCATTTTTGGGTTGCTGATCTGTGTAACCCTAGAGTCAGGATTTTAATTGTGTTTTAGTTGTATTGCCTGGGTACTCTGCAGTAACTTGCTCCTTCTGAACTTGCTCCCCCCTCCCCCCTTGAGTTCGTGTCCTGTGTCTCCCTGTGCACATGTCTCTGTTTTCTTTCCAGGACCCCTGCCCTGAGTCCATGAAGGTCTCCTAAGATTCTTACCTGGATGTTGGTTTGGTGTTCCTCCCTGTTTCTCGAGTGGTCACAGTTGTGGGCTCTGCAGTCTGGCTGTGGTTGTGGCATTGCCTGGCACATGTTCTTTGAATCTTGTACGATGCACTTGAGCGGGTGTGGTAAAATCTGGCATTAATCTAGCCCTTCCGGATCTATGTTGGATACATCTGCCTTAACCCTATACCTGGTAATTGCTCCTAACCGGACCAGTTTTTGGCTTGGGCGATCTGGGTCCAGGCCCAGGGCGCCAGTCTTCAGAGGGGCGAAAAGAACTGGACGCATGAAGGTCCTGAAAACAACAAAGCTCCTCTTCCTTGGCTATACTGATTTCATTTAGTTCTTCCAGTCGCATCGGGGCGCTACTGGAGCTCTGGCTCCTGGGCTAATCCATCTCCCTAGAGTTATGGGAATCAGGTGTTAGCCTAGAAATTTACATTTATCGTACATTTCAGGTGCACTTGTAGGGAAATTATAAAAATTAGTAAATCTATGAAAACTCTAGGTGTAAGTTTATGACTCAGGTGTACAATTTATTTTCAGATCTGAATCAATTACCTTTCATAAGCACTGGATCCAGGTATACACGGAGCATGCACAGCCCCTGTTGTACTAGTTGGTGAGATACAATTGCACAAATATTGAGCTGAAGTTCTCCCACCGTTCCTGACAGTGCAAAGAAATGTCACTATCACAGACAGCTCTGTGTGTCATTGTCTGCACATGCATAAGGAGGACATATGTCTTATGGAGAATACATGACATGTTTTGGAGAGCTGGCTGAAAGAACACAAGTGCCCGCTGCCAGGAGCAGGATCTATAGTCTGTCAGCTCTAACACAGCCAGTTGAGGCTGCAAACGTCCAGATTAGCTGCGTTTCTAACTTAAGGGCACTGCCAAGTAGCATATCACAGATTTAGTGGCAGGGAAAGGAGTTTGCAAAACTGCTTAAGCATAATAATGTCTGCAAAATTTTGTAAATGTTTTACAAGCAAAGCACAGGAATGGAGAAACACCTTGATGAAGTACTAGATAACATTTCTGACCTGCAAAAGATGGACATAGAGGACTGAGCACAGGAACATCCTGAAGGTATGTTCCTTGGGTCGTGCACTTCTAATTCTGAAATGTAGAACTAATCCTGGGCCATGCACTTCTGAATACTGCTGCAGAAGTATCTCTGGCCCATGTCATCCAGAATAATACAGGTAGTACCATAGAGGCATCACTGAGAGATCACCATAAGTGTCTTCTCTGGTCCATTTGCTTGTAAATAATACTTGAATGGTATCTCTGAATGGGTCTGAATAGTAATATTGAAGTATATCTTTGCAATGTCATCCTGGATAATATCTATGGTACCACTGAGGAATCACTGGGACATCTCTGAATGTGCTTTCTCTGGTCTATGAACTTGTAAATAGTACTGTACAGATATATCTGGGCTATGCACCCAAGGATAATAGTGTAGCAATAACTCTGAACCATGCCATCCTGGATAATAACTATAGTACAATAGAGGCATCACTAGGACATCATCAAATGTGCCTTCTGTGGTTTGTGCACATGTAAATATTAATGTAGAGCCATCTCTGGACTATGCTTACTGTTGGAATGTCTTTGTACCAGAGTTAGACCTGTAGTGCCATAGAGTTATCACTGGAACATCACCATGTGTGCCTTCAGTGGCACATACACTTGTAAATAGTACTGTGATGGTAGCACTGACCCAATCATCTATGCATATATTAAACATATAATAAAACCAAATTTTTGCATTGAAATTCTGTCTCAGACATTAAACATCATCTCTGCACCATGATCTTCTAAACAGTACTGTAGGTGTATCTCGGCCCCATGCCTTTCTGAATTATACCAAAGAGGCCTTATGGGACATCCATGAATGTTTTTTTTTTTTTAGGGACCAGCACTTGGGGCTAGTAGTGGAGTGGTGTCTAGACCACGTTCTCACTGAAAAAACTGTTAAAAAGGGAGTTCTAGAGCACATGCTAAAGTGCAACAAGAAGGGCGTGGGCTCTGATCATCCCATAACTCCCTCAGCTGTGGAAGACCTTTTTGGCTGTTTCCCCACCTCTTATCTAAAACAAGCATGCAGCAGTCCCAAATCAGTGGCAAGGCAGGTGGTACGTTTATAGACCTTTTTCCTGTCTTTCTGACTATTCACTGCTACATGATGCCAACTCTTGTACGGGGCCACGTCTGCCACCATTTTGTGAGGATTCTTCCTATCGCTTTGGCAACATTGTACTGCAAATGTTTTACATCCTCTGATGAGGGGAGGAGGAGGAATAAAAGACTCCTTCCCAGTTACTTAATTTATTATCTCTATTAACTTGGAACCAGCGTGTCTTTCAGTGGTATTTGGTCGGTATTTTCTAAAACTACAGGATTACTGGGCTTCTCCTCACTGGAACCCTATTTATCACTGCATCGATTTATATTTCCTCACTGGTGCTCTAGTGGTGCTTTTTATTACTCCCTTTCAATTGTCTCTTAATCTATTCTCCTGTTTTTCGCCTTCAGCACTCAATATGGATCTTCAGACACTGTCCACATCTAAACATTTAAATTCTCCCACTCCCTGTACAATTTCTGAGAAGGAACAATCTGGACACACCAACAAGAGGTTACAAAAGAACCTGGTGTCTCCCTTTAAGTCTCTTTTGCCTTCTACTTTTGATGACATAATGGAGAAAATTGAAAACTAGAAACCTTTAGTCATGGAAACAAATGCTACTCTCCCAAGAATAGAGGATAAATGGTCCAATCTTGACTTTAGAGTGTCAGAACTTGAACAATGGATTAGTGATTTTCAAGATATAACAGCACCTATGGGTTTCATGTCTAAGGAAATATCTCAACTGGAATATCATAATCAAGGCAGTAACCTCAGAATCTATGGCCCTCCTGAAGACAAACAAACATAGAACAAGCCATTATAAAGACCTTGATATTTTAAAATGGGTCTAGGACTTTGCTGCTAATCTTTATAGTTCTGAAATTTCCCCCAAAACGGAAGCTTAAAATGCATTTTTTGCTTCTATTCCTAATTTATGGACCTTCATTATCCAGACAAGGATCTTGGAGTAGCTGAGCTTCTTGATGCATTATCAAAATTAACTAACAATAAAGCCCATGGCCTGGATGAGTGTTCAGTGGAAATGTACTCAAAATACTCTAAATTACTTATTCCTAAACTCCTCTTACTATGCTTTGTTTGATTCCCAAAAAAGAAAAAGATTTAACAACGGTTGGGACCTATTTACCTCATTAATAATAATATGTACTGTACGAATTGTGTGAAACTGGCTTTGCGCATTGAGGGCCTTATTCAGACATCAGTGGAGGGAATACTCTGTCACAAACATGACGGATATCCTGTCCACCTTATAACGATCCCCATAGGATAGAATGGAATCGTAATAAAGCAGATGGGATATCTGTCACTTTTGTAAGGGAGTATTCCCTTCCTTCAACTTCTAAATCAGGCCCTGACTGTATTATCCCAGACCTTATTGGCATAGAGCAATCTGGTGTAGTCAAAGGATATAATATTACTGATAACTCTAGAACCTTTTTAGATAATATACATCTCACCTCTAAATTCATGATTCCAGCCCTCAATGTGGGAAAAGCATTTGATCGGATGTACTAGGACTTTGTGTTTCGAGCTGTCAAAGGCATAGTTTCGGTCCGGTTATTTTGAAATACATACGTTTGTTACATTCCTCCCCTTACACTTCTATTTTTCTTAATGATCATCAATTCTCTTGCTTTCAACTGCATTGGGGCACTCAACAAGGATTTCCTCTTTCCCCTATACTGTTCATCCTTTCTTGTGAATTTCTTTTGGAAAAGATACGACAATCAAGTTTGTTCTTCGGCTTTAAAAATAAAAACATTGAGGTCAAATCACGTTGTTAAAGAAATATTCAATGATTGTCACGACTCACGTGCTGCTTGCGCCTGGAATCTGCAGATCTAGTGGCGTGGATCTTGAGCGTTCGGCTTTGGCCCAAAAAGGGGCGACTCTTTCTGGTAGCCACGGTGCTGTAGGCAATGACAACGCCAAGAACAGACCGTGACCTTCAGAAAATAGCGCCAGAGGGAAAAAACCCCTACCAAAGGGGAAAAAACCTCCAACAGGAAGATTCCTGAAAACAAGAACAGAAGAACAGGAATCAAAAAGAACTGAAGTCGAATAACACAGAATTGGCGAATTCCAGAACCAAAAGGCTAGGAAATCAGGAGCGAGGACACCATCTGAACAGAGAGTGTTGCCGCGCAAGGAAAGGAAGAAAACCCCACCCTTATATACCAAAAAACAGGAAGTGCCCCAAAGGAAGAAAAAGGACGCCATCTTAGGTAGGGAAAGGTAGATAGAATAGAATGGAGTAGAAACCACAGAGAATAGGGAATGAGGAATGCTGGGAAGAGAAAGGTAACCTGGGAAGGGGAAAAGACATAAAGGAAAGTGCAATAACAGATCCAAGAAAAAAGAAAGAAGAAAGAAGAAGAGCAAGGACAGGTAAGAGGGGTCAGGAGACCCCATCAAATGCAGAGAGGAAGAGCAGAGTGAGGCCCCATGTAAGATCTGGGGCCTCGTAGGGTGCAGGAAAGGCTCGGGGCGCGCCGCGTCTTAAGGACGCGAAGCGCGGCCCGAGCCGAACGCCCGGCTTGTGCCGAACGCTCGGCTCGCGCCGCGCGGTGCGGCGCAACAATGATATCCGTTTATAAATTGAATGTTGCTGCCTATAATTAACTTCTACCCATCTATGTTGCCGGTGAGGCTTCTTCAGTCTTTTTTTCAATCCTTGAATAGCTACATGAGAACATTTTTGTGGAAAAACAAGAAAGCACGTATTGTCTTATTCAAACATCAACAAGCCAATGCTCTTGTTGGGGTGAATTTTCCTAATTTTAAGAAATATTACTCTGCCTTTACTCTCAAACAGATCTGGACCTCTTTACATGAGAATCCTGGCTCAATCCATACTATCTGGCAACGGATAGATAGTTCCATACATACTCCCTTCCATCATTTGATACCTATTTCACAACTTCCCAAATATTATTCTTCCCCTCTAATTACTCTTTCTGTCTCCCTAGCAAAACTATTTATTACACGTGCATGTTGAGACAACAAGAACCTCCCGTTGTCCCCTTTTTGGTATAACAAAAATATTAAAATAAGTTAATGTTACATTTTTCGAGAGACTGATTCCAGAAAAGTATGGTTACAATAAGTCAAGTCTTCTCTGACTCTGGTCTTCTCCCTTTTCTACACTTCAAACTCAATTTGTTTTACCTACCTCCTCCCTCCCCAACTATAATCAGCTTAAGGCCCATTTTCTGCAATCAAGTTTCTCCACTCTAATCTCAACAGAAACTTCAGACAATAGTTTTCATACATTTGATTTCACAGTTCCTACAAAGGCTTCCATATATTATAAAAATGTTGATAAACACTGTAATAATTCCTCTGATAGGCCACAAACAAATCTCGAAACACAGTGGAAAGTTTATCTCTATCTCAGTCCATTTATGGCACAAACTCTGGGCTAAAATGCATATTACCTCTTTTTCTGCCAGTACAACACAGACATTATTTTCCTTTTACCACAGGCTATATCTCACCCCCTCCTATTAATACAAGTACAAATTATCAATGGATAATCATTGTTGGACATGTAAAAAAGAATAGTAATCCTGTTCATATGCTTTTGACTGTCCCCTCCGATTAGCCACTTTTGGTCACAAATATGGGCCGCCCTCACTAACATCTGCTCCATCTCCTCGCCATTTGATAAATTACATATTTCTCTGGGGGTCCTCTTCACTATAGAATAACTCTATTGTGTTGGGGAAGATTGTCGACAAGTCAATAGCAATTGCCTTACAGGTTATCACTTCCAGCTAGAAGAAAGCTAAGGAAGTTACTTTTATTAAATAGTGAAATATGCTCTGTAGCCACCACCAACTGGATTGTGCTAAAATCACTTCCACAAAACAACTAATCAAACAAGATATATTGTGGATGCCACTCTCCCCTTTCTTTACTCAACAATTGCACATTTTCCAAGCTGTTGTCCATCAGTTTGACCCTCCATAAACACTTTTCCCCTTTTGAGATGTTATAGATCGTCAATATGGTATATTTGTACTTTATAGCCTAATGTTTCCCTCTAATAGGCTTTCTATTTTTGCTTCCTTCCCTACCCCATTATAAAAATGATAAAATGCTATGTTAGGTTATTGTGTTCTTCACTTGAATTTCTTTTTGCTGGATTTGTGTATTAGTTATATGTGATATTAATATTGATCTTAGGATATAACAATACTTTCACCTACTCTATTCTAGTGTGTTTTATTCCATTCATGTTGTACTTATACAGATGTAAGTTTTGCAACTCTTCAATAAAGCATTTTTAAACTTAGAAAAGGGAGTAGTGTATGATGCTCAAACACACAAACCACTGAAATTCAATAGTAGTATCTACGAACACATTAACAACTATCTTTTTTTTCCTCTTCTGTCTTTCGAAAATGTGTGTGTTTTCATGCCTGTGTTACAGCAGATATTTCTTTTCTGCTCTTATGTGCAGTGGCTTTAAAAGGTTCTGAGCCATGAGTTTGCACATCATTAATAAATAACTAGTGCTTGCTATACAAATGATTTGTGTTTTTTTAATAAGCCTGCTTATGTTTCACATATTTTCTGCTAAGCATACACACAACCTGGGCACAATAAGGTCGGAGTGTAATTTAACATGTTTAACCAACGGAGGCAGCACTATCCTTAGAACCAATACAAGAAAAAAATATGATGGATTGTGTATTTAAAACATACTGGTAAATCACAATGCAATTACAACAAACCTGTACTAGTACATTTGGCAATGTTTACAGGCTACTGGCAGAGCTCTTAAAAAAAGGAAGTGGTCTTACATCTTAAAAAACAGCATCCATAACTTTCAGCACAAAGTACTTTAGAACCAGTTTTCGTAAACCTGTTTTCAAGAAAATTACCCGTTTCCAATTCCGCCTGTGAAATGACTTGTGTCTTTTACTGAAGTTAAAGTTTGGTGAAGTACCTTGGCTATGTCTCTGTAGATGTGGTCGGATGTGACAACTGGTTCTTCCATTCCTTTTTATCTATTCCCAGGCACTTTAAGTAGCCCACCCTGAACCCTTTACAAGTTCAACAGTACTGGATGGCCAATCTTGCTGCCAAGAGTAGTTGAGTTATTAATTTACCAAAATGAGTTGCAAGAGGTTACATTGAGTCTTCTCCTCGAGTTCCCAAAAATATAATTAAGGAGTCCTTCATTTTGTAACCATTTTTTAAAAGTACTAATTTCATGATAATTAAGGAGTCCAGTGCTTTGTAAGCAAGTACTAAATACATGTATACTTTTTTGGGAGTTGTTGGATTTATTGGTGGTTTGGATCAGAAGCGTGATTTAAAATTATATAATAATTTAAGTTGATTATAATACATATTTTATACTTTATATTGATTTATCTACAAATTATCATATGAACATATTTGTTTGATTTGTTTTTAGTGTGTCAATATATGATAAACTATAAGGAAATACATTTAATATTTTGTTATTATTTGTGGGTTATATTGGGAGAATGGGTAAGCTGTGTTTCATCATAGAAATATTACATTATCATTGATTAAAAAGTTATATTTAGAAAACTTCGAGATAGTAAATGCAGTTTCGGTTTGAACAGTTTTTAATATTTATAATATAGTTGTACATTGTTTTAAAAAAATAGTGTTCTAATTGTTTTGAATATAGGTATAGCAAACCTTACCCTTACTAATGTATACACTTTCCACAGCACTTCCTAACAGTGTTAGACTGGTGTTAGAATAGGAAATCTTCCTGGCACGACTAGAAAGCCTCCATCAGCAGTTTCTTGAATCCCCTATCGTGATAGAGGAAATAACACAAGTGATGCAAAGCATGCCCAGGAGCCATGCCTCTGGTAGTGATGGACAACCCATTGAATTCTACAAAGGCTATATGAATATTATCTCCCCACATCTTCTCACTGTATACGAGGGAGCACGTACAGTGGGAGCACTCTCACTATCTTTACGCAAACCACTAGTAATAAGTAAAGCACGGCAAATCACCAGATCTCTATGAATCCTATTGCCCACTCTAGTATAAATGCAGGTAACAAAAACCTTGCTAAAATATTGGCTAATAAACTACTCCCACATATGCCTGAACAGTTGGGATTCATCCCAGGCAAATCTACACCTCACAAGTTGTGCACTATTTTTGCTGAACTTCACCAACTGACCAACAATTCAATGCACTAGCAGCTCTTTTGGATGCAACCAAGGCTTTCACTCCCTGGAATTACATTTTCTGTTTGCAACCCTAGAGAATATAGGCATGGGGGACCACTTTCATATACTGGATTAAATTGCCCTATTACAGTCCAGTATTATGTATCCAAATGAACAGATTTATCTCACCACACATAAAGATAGCTAGGTAGAGACACAGGAACGAGGTGTCCCTTATCTGTTATCTTATTTCCTATGGCCAAGGAGCCCCTCACCCATGCACTGCACCAGCATCACTCTATCAGGGGTCTTTCCTTCACAGTTAGGCCCCTGTGCTGGTTTCTGTCTCTTGGCAGATGACATTCTGCTATTCATTCTAGAGCAATTCTTTAAATTCAGCACCTCTCTTAGGTATATCTACCAACTGGTACAAATCACAGACCTTTCTGCTAACATCTGACACCCTATTTTGTGAAACAGACCTCCAGCTATTGTAGTGCTCCTCTTCCATAAAATACCTGAGAATTTGTATCAGCCAGGATAGAGAACTAGTACTGCTGCCTCAAACAAATTCAGCAGCATATTAATCGCTGGGTCACCCTCCCTCTAGCCTTGGCAGCTCGAATTGTCGTTATGAAAATGTTGATCCTTTCCAACTTCTCTATCTATTTCTAAACATTTTTATTCCTCTAAGTGGACACGTTTTTTGTTATCCTTGGATTCCTTATTCTTAGATCTGCAAAGCCTGAAAACTGCTGAGATTCAAATGGACGGTTCTCACTCTGCCTTACAGTCAAGGAGACTTTACAGCCCCTGATTTTTAACTGTACTATCTATGTGCCCAGGCACACCTCACACACTATTGGCACTAACATTACAGTTCCAACCACACCAAGAGGCCAACAAGCATTGGCAAAGCCATTTGGTATTGCTTATGGGAGAGCTATTGGCTTTGCCGGTGTCTCATGGCCATGTTGTGGAGCAGTATGGCTAAAAGTTAGGAAACAAAGCACGTCAGTGTGGCCAGCACAAGCTGCCTCATACTATGTTTTTTTTTCTCTTGAGGGCAGGTGTAGTGCAGGCAATACAGACAGCGGAAAGTAGGGTAGTTCGAGAAGGGGCAACATACCGTATGGGAACGGGACAGGGAAAGAAAAGCACTATGACATGTCCAGAGCTGTCATCGCTATATCGCTTTTTTTTTATTTTGCCGAGTGGTGTGCGGGACAGTCCAGACAATGGGAGCAAGGGTGACAGGAAATAAGCACTACGTACAACTGAGGGGATGGAGGAAATAGGCAACATCTCGACAAATTGTGTCTCGGCAGTACCACACCAAACAGATGGTGCAGATAATTGTCATAACTGAAAAGGACAAATGGGAAACAGATTTAGGGCCTGATTCTAACTTTGGAGGACGGTGTTAAACCGTCCCAAAAGTGGCGGATATACCACCTACCGTATTACGAGTCCATTATATCCTATGGAACTCGTAATACGGTAGGTGGTATATCCGCCACTTTTGGGACGGTTTAACACCGTCCTCCAAAGTTAGAATCAGGCCCTTAGTGTGCTTAATTACACAAGACAGAGAAACTATTGCAGTGTCCAGACAAGTGTTCTTTCCCCAAACAGCAGGTTGAGGCTAATACAAAAGTTTCCCATAGAGTATATCACACACCTGACAGTCTCCAAAAACACGAGCTATGGGAGAAACCTCAATGTAGTAGATGCAAATTCCAAATCAGTGTTCCTCCTCCTGGCCTGACCTCCTGGCCTGACCATGCCATCAAATATTCTCATTGTAGAAGAAATGATTTGCTTGCATCTCTAATATGTGCGGCCTAGATATCAAGCCAAAAGAGCATAATTGGGACATGTTAAGGACATACAATTGAGGATAGGACGTTTAATGTGATTGCACTCCTCATAGCTCCAGAACAAAGGTCAGATGGGGTACTTTCAGAACCTACCTACTGCAGTTATACAGCTCTAATATCATGAATTGAAAGCATGCCAGAATACTACAACACATACCCTTTTTCATCGCAGGGCCAACCTAAATGTGTCACGAGAGGCGCTGGCCATAACCTCACTGCACAAGTCAGAACTGTAAGGGATGATGACTAAATGCCTGCCTCATTATTATTCCTCTGTATTAACCAGAACCATGTTAACAGAGCAACAAAGCATTGATTTGTGATTTGAACCATTGTTAAAATGTTCAATTTCTCTTGGGCATTACATTTTGTTACCATATAAGTAGTTATTTTAAGCGCAGTGTGTGTTATTTCTGGAATAGCAACATTCTTTTTAGGTCTGGCGCTAGCCAAGACCATTTTTTTTTTAAACTCTTCAAAAAATACATGCATACACACACATATGTGCTTTCTGCCATGCCACTTCATCCATGGGTCTATTGCCTTGTCATTCACATTTTGCCTGCGGCCACCAGATTATACAGCATGGGGCAAGGGGTCAGCCCACGTCACCGACTGGCTCTCTTCAGTGCGAGCGACTACATTTGGCTCCTTTACTATGTTACTCCACACCCCTCCCATAGTTGTAACGCATGTTTGTTATGTAGTTTATTGTTTGGCACAGTGTTGCTGAAACTAGCAGCACAATACCCCCACACGGAGTACAATAACTTTGTTATTTATGCTGCTCAGCGTCAGAGCAGCTTATGAGTCACACTGCGCTGCCAAGCACCATTATGCCTCTGCGTCACAGCAGATAAGCCTCCATGACCATGTGTGCACAGCAGCACTGCTGACTGGAATCAGCTCAGATGTGATGTGCAAGAGCTGGGATAGTGCATCTTATGCAGGCTATCAGGGTGTAAATAATGCATGACCACTCGCACATGGACAGAACTTTAGTAGCAGATATTGAGCAGATTGAAGAGCCTCATGGAGAGTAGAGACACAGTCTAGTCTCTCCACGGGATCCTTCGTGACAGGATGGACGTCACGGGGACAGGGGATTAGAGGGGAGGGAGGCAGGGGAGGGTTCTAGGGGTGGGTATAAGTAGGTAGGCAGGGGAGGGGTCAGCCTCTTCCACGCAGATCACCTGTGCTGCTGAAGTTGGCCATAGACAAACAGGGCAGGGAATCTTTCATTACAAGCCACGATCGCTACATGGTGGCAGGCCATGACAGGGTGGGGTGGCTGCGCAGACCTGCTCAGGCCTGATGTTCTGGACAGGCCTGGGTAGACATGGAGCACCCGAGTGCGTGGCGGCAGATGGTGTGGCGGCTGTGATTGCTGCGTGCCAGTCGCCGGCGAGAGGCAAGGCAAAAAAGAAGTCTGCGGGGGCAGAGGTGCAGCATGTCCACCCTCCCCTCCTCTAGGATCAGCAGAGGGACCATGGGGCAGGGCAGCTGAGGGCCCCAGTGAGAGTGGGGAAGGGCCCATTATGCAGAGCCCATTGCTGGAGGCGAACAATGAGGCAATGTAGGCCCCTGGGGTTTGTGAGACCACACCCCTGGGGCTGGGCCAGCAGGGCCCACTTGTGGAGGCACTGCCCCTGGATTTATCCTCTGAGAAGACAAGGGTGGCCATTAGGGAGACTGGCCTGGCTTCTAGGGCCCGAAAGAAAGTGAAGAAGGGCAAACAGGGGGTGGGGCAGGGCACAGGCAAGGGGGGGACAGTGAGGGAGCCCACCAGCCCTGGGGTTTTACGCAAGGCAGGCATGGGGAAAGACAAGGAAGTGGTGGGTCCAGCTGGGGTGAAGCGCAGGAAGGCAGAGAGCACAACATGGAGGCCCTTGATTGGGCTGTAGGGGACATTGAGGCAAGGATCAGGGAGCAGTGTAGGTTGGTGGCAGAGACAGAAGATAGATGGGCCCAGTTGTGCAGGGACAGGGAAGAGTCATTATGGAGAGATGGGCAGCACAAGAGGAAGGCGGGCACTGAGAGCGTTGTCGGGCCAGTAGATCCAGCCCACCACGGACAGGAGCATGGTAGGTGAGTGTGAATGCCAAAGGCGGCATGGGAGGACAGCAGGAGGCCTGTGCGGCTGGTGGTTTCAGCAGCGTAAGAGGCACACATGGCAGAAGCAGTCATGTGTGGCACGGAGCGGGGATGCTAGCGGGTGAGGTTGACAGAAAGGTGGTGCAGACAACAGGGCACACAACAGCACCCAGACATTGGTTGGAAGAACTAGGTGGGCCTTCAGCAGTCTTCCCTACCGCAGGGGATCGCACAAGATGGTCGCATGGCAGACGCCATGGGGTGCAAAACGTCAAGGGGTCATGGATGCTGAATATGTGGAAATGAGAGATGACATGGACATGGACGTGGAGGATGCGGTAGAGCTTGACTATGAGGAAGACAGTGATGAATGGGAAGTTGGGGAGATTCGAGACACAGAAGTAAGCAAGAGGAAAGGTGACGGACGAGGGGTGCAGGAGAAGAACAACCCCCTCTTACTTTGATGTACTGCAGGAAACAAAGTTGGCTGTGAGAGCACACAAGGTGGCAAAAAAAAACGATCGCGGATGTGGTCGCAAGAAGGTTCTGGCGGTGGATACCCACGAACCGGGACTACAAGATAAGGGGGAGTGGTGGTCGGCATGTAGTCCAACCCAGTACAATTTAAGTTCACCTCAGTTCAAGTCTATGTGGGTGGGGGATGAGTTTATTCATGAAGCGCCTTGTGCGGAAGCGGCAGTTGCTGCGTGGACAGGTGCTATCATGGCTAAGAAGGATGTAACATCAGTAGGTGATGGGGAAAAAAGCACTGAGACAGATGTCGATGGGGCAGTGAAGGAGGAGAGTGGACACAAAAATGGGTTTAGCGATGCCGCTGGGGTCACATGTGGGGGAGAAGACCAAGAACCGTATACAGAAGCATGAATATCAAGCTACTACACAGGGAAATACAGGCGAAGGAAGGGTCCAAGGAAGAGGAGTGGGAATTGGCACTCCATCCAGGGGTTCCATAACAATGAAAAGCTGGACGTCTGTGTTTCTTATTTATGAGCACATTTATTGCAACAAATACCCTGACAGGGCCATTGCAATGTTTAGGTATATGGATATAATTCACAAGGCACAGATGCATTTTGAGGGTTTTACATGGCTGAGTTACCATGAGGAGTTCAGGACTAGGGTGAGCGTGAACCCAGACAAACCATGGGGGGATTTGGATTCTGAACTGTGGATGCAGTGGATGGCGTCTTCCCATTCTGCTACATCAACACACACAGCAAACGGTCTGCCGTTATATATAAGCCTTTTCAGCCCCGTCTCGCTCAGGTCAGGGCGGGTAATCCACAGCCAGCTCCAGTTTCCTGTGTGGGAGCCTGTTGGAATTTCAACAAAGGTTTCTGCTCACGTCATCCCTGTAAATTTAAACATGAGTGTTCCATATGTGGGGGGAGGCACCGGGTCATGCAGTGTTTCTCACTGTCAAGCCCAGCAAAACAATGGAGAACTGCCAGGGGGCGTGGAGCTCAAAGCGCTCTTGGGCCAAAGGGCTACCACACTAATTGAACTGCCCAAATTGCTGCAGTGGTTGCACATGTATCCTGATAAAGTCGTAGCTCGGAAACTGGAATGGGGTTTTAGAGAAAGTTTCAGGGTAGATTATCAGGGACCGCAAGATGAAGGTGGGCTGACAATTTGCGGTCAGCCAGGGAGTTGCCAGAGGTGGTTGCTAATAAATTGAGTAAGGAAGTCGCAGAGGTAAGGATTGTGGGCCCCTTTTGTGAGTGGCCTATGGAGGATTTGATGATTTCACCATTGGGCCTGGTGCCAAAAATGAAAGCAGCGGAGGGTCGTCTCATCCATCATCTAGCCTGGCCAGAGGGGCGTCAGTGAATGACTTCATCGCGCCCGAGGACACGCGGGTGGTGTATGCATCAGTCGATGATGCCATTCGGCTGGTTCGCAAGTGTGGCAGGGCTTAGGAGCTGGCTAAATGTGACATCAAGGTGGCTTTTAGGCTCTTGCCCATTCACCCTGAGGATTTCCCATTGCAAGACATGGAGCTGGACGGGGCTATCTATGTAGACAGGATCCTCCATGTGTTGCGCTATTTCATGTGCCTTGTTTGAAGCGTTCAGTACCTTTTTGCAGTGGGGGTTCACGAAAGTGAACGGTCATTGTGCAGTGTCACGCTACCGCAATGATTTTTTGTTTGTGGGTGAGGTGGAGTCTGGAACATGTGGCAGGGCTTTGAGGTGTTTTGAACTGATGGCGCTGGACATGGGGGATCCCTTGGCCATTGAGAAGACTGAAGGCCCTAGTACTACACTGACTTTCCTAGGTATCGAACTGGACATGGTGATACTCATAGCATGACTGCCAGCAGACAAAGTGAATGAGATTATGGCTTTTTTTCAGCACCTCCGGTTGCTACATAAGATTGAGTTGAGTTTGGCACAATAGCTGTTGGATTTTCTCAATTTTGCCTGCAGGGTGGTGCAAGGAGGAAGGATGTTTTGCTGGCACATGGGCCTGGCTATGTCAGACGCATCACTACCTCATCACCAGATTCAGATGTCTGTGGGTTTGAGGGAAGACATCATGGTCTGGGAGATGTTCCTTACTCAGTTTAGTGGGGTTTCCATGGTCTTTCGCCAGGAGGACACGGTGTGGCAAGGGCAAATATTTTCTGACGTGGCTGGAGTGGCAGGCTTCAGTCTGTTTTGGGATGGCAGGTGGTGCACGGAGGTGTGGCTTCAACAGTGGCTGACGCAGGGCAGGAGTATAGCCTTCTGGGAATTTTTTCCTTTGCTGGTGGCAATGGATGTGTGGGGTGGAGCACTTGCAAATAGGGCTGTGGTCTTTCATGTTGACAACTTGGCAATGGTGGAATTGGTAAACAAAGAAAGAGCAAGGGATCTCAGAGTGTTGAGGCTGCTCTGGCATTTCATGCTTCGATGTCTAACATTAAATATCAGCACACATTCCAGGGGTTAACAATTGCATTACGGATTTCCTGTCTCATTCACAGTGGCAAGGGTTCTGCAAATTGGCGCCTGGTGCGGACGAACACAAGACAGTGATTCAGGCTGACATTTGGGAGTGAGAGGCATATTGGTGGTTAGGCTTATGGAGCAGTCTCTAGCAGAATCCACGTAGCAGAGCTTTTGAATGGCATGGTTGGAGTTTCTATTTTTTTGAAGGGATTAAGGGGCAGTGGCGGCTACAGCATCAGGGTGCACTTGAGACACGAGCAATAAGTTTGGTGCTGTTTTTGATTAAAAAAGATCTGTTACCAGCCAAAATTGGGGGCAAGTTAGCTGGAGTTTCATTTTATGGAAAGTTATTTTTGGGTTGTGACCCAGCAAAGAATAACATATTGGGAAAAATGTTAAAAGGATGGGGAAAAAAAAAGGGGAACACGTGCAGCAGTGAGAGAGGCCATCACATTTGAATTATTGCTTGAAGTGTTACATGTGCTACCGTTCTGCTGCACAGCTAGTTATGAGGTGGTGCTGTTTCACTTGTGCATGACATGGATGTTTTTTGTGGCGTTTTGGCTGTCTGAGTTGTTGGGGGTGGGCAAGGCGGTGGGGGTTTAGTGTGGGGAAGTATGCCTGGAAGGCGAACATTTGGGCATATGGCTGCGGAAGTCTAAGACGGATCAGCATGGAAGGGGAAAATGGGTGTGGTTGTTCAAAGAGGGAACCCTGCAGCGTGCCCAGTCAGTGAGTGGGGTGGGTTCTTGACACAGGAAGTGCAGGGGTATGAGGGTGTTTTTTGTCATGTAATGGTACAAATCTTACATCGTTTTAGTTGTCTGTGTTGCAAATGGCGCTTTGAAGACTGGGCCGTCAGACGGGTAATTTTGGTACCCACTCATTAAGGATTGGGGCAGCAACTGTGGGTGCTCTTCTGGGGTGGTATTGGTCACAGATCAGGTGGATTGGAAGGTGGCCTTCACAATTATGTAAGCGGTACATGAGAGCATGAGCGGTTTTGGCATAGGGTGGGCTTCAAGAAGAAAAGAGGGATGTGGGGGGAGGGCGTCTTCCCCATACTGATATTTTTGTTTCTTCTACAGGATGGGTGCGGGTTCTGGTCGGCCACTCCTTCATTCATTGGGCAGCAAAATATGCAGAGAAGCAGGTTTATGGACGCTCTCTTGGACTGCTCAGCAGCCGCCATGAGGTTTTGTGGTGGAGGAAGAGCGGGATGAGATGGGGAAATTTGCTACCTTTTATTACTTCCATGTTGCCTAATTGGGGTTGCCCTGATGCATTGCTGCTTCACTTGGGGAGAATGATTTGGCACAACTATCTGGGCTCACCCTACTGGAACACATGCAACAGGACTTAGAGTTGCTTTGGTGGAAGATGGCAGGAACCTGCTTGGTGTGGACAGAATTTGTGCCCATGTGAAAATGGAGGGGGCCAATGAAACATGGGGCAATTGACAGGTCAACGAGTAAGCTCAATAGAGCCATAAAGGTTTTTTGCTGGGCACCCAACATAAAGGTTTTGACACATGAAGTGATCAAGGAGGAAGAGGTGGCGCTCTTCTGGGGTGATGGGGACATCTATTGGATTTGGGCAATGCCTACTACAGCGTGTACTTGTGCTTCTTTCTGTGGGATTTGTGAGGTAAAGAGGTATGACGCAGGGATTTGGCAGAGTGGTACTGCATTGGTCACGCTGGTGGGGTAGCAAAACTCCTTATGAGTTTGGCTGGGTTGCAGTAGATTGGGGATGCTGGATAGTCAGATGCGGGCCTGGCAACCCTTCCGGGGGGGGGGGAGAAGCAGGTGTAGGATGACAGTTTGGGGGATGTCCAAATGAGGCAGGGTATGAAAGGAAAGTGTGGATAATAGGTGAATAAAGTTGGAGGATGAGTGAACAAAGCAAATTGGGGGAGCAAAATTGAAGACTGAAAGGTGGGGCATTCCAAAAGGGGGTGTATGGAAAAGATGCTTGGAAGTTGGAGTGTTCTAAATTTGTTCAAACGTTTTGTTATGGATTGCAACCCTGTCGTAATAAATGGCCTTTTACATTTTTCCTGAGAGTGATGTTGATTGTGTCATGAATAGTTTTGTGAAGGAGTCATTCATACGTGCGCAAGCACAGATATTCACACATACTCACTTTTACTCTGTCAGCAATATCAACAGGGAAGTTAGGCAAATGTGACTGGTCCCCTGTCCTCACGCTGTGTACATTAAAATGCAGCTCGCTATTCAGAACCAATAACAAGGGTTGAACTTAATTCCTGCGACAGAAAACACGACATGGACACATCACATTTTTACATTGAAATCTGACGTGTTTTTTAGAAAGTGCCGAACTATGGATTTCGGCCTCTAGCTCAGCCGGCACCTAAGACAACCTACCAAACCTGTGCATTTTTTAAAACTAGACACCTAGGGGAAGCCAAGATGGGTTACTTGTGGGGCTCTGCCCAGGTTCTGTTACCGAGAATCCTTGGCAAACCTCAAAATTTGGAAAAAAACACCTTTTCCACACATTTCGGTGATAGAAAGTTCTGGAATCTGAGAGGAGCACAACTTTTCTTCCACCCAGCGTCCCCACAAGTCTCCTGATAAAAATGGTACCTCACTTGTGTGGTTAGGGCTAGTGCTCGCAGCAGGAAATGCCCCAAAACACATGTTTTTGGCAAAATGCCTAGCTGTGGATTTTGGCCTCTAGCTCAGCCGGCACCTAGGAAATCCTTATACAAACCTCAAAATGTGACAAAAAAAATAACACTTTTTCTCACATTTCGGTGCTGCAATGTTTTGGAATCTGAGGGGAGCCACAAATTTCCATCTACCCAGTGTCCCCCCAGGTCTCCCGATAAAAATAGAACCTCACTTGTATGGGTAGGCCTAGTGCCTGTGAAAGGAAATGCCCCAAAACACTATGTAGACACATCAAAATTATCAAATTTCACAAATTCCTGTTTTTGCGGGGGCACCTGCGTTTTTGGGCCTGGGCTCAGCAGCCATATAGGGAAACCTACCAAACCCAAACATTTCTGCAAAACTAGACACCCGTGGGAGTACAGGGAGGTGTGACTTGCATGGATCTCCCAGTGTTTTCTTACCCAGAATCCTCCTCAAACATCAAATTGAGCTAAAAATCACATTTTCCCATATTTCTGTGTGGGATCACCACACCAGCACAAATTTCCTACCACCGAATGTTCCCCTCAGTCTCCCGGTAAAAATGATACCTCTCTTGTGTAGGTGGGCCAAATGCCTGTGACTGGGAAGAGCCAAAAACATGTCAAAAAGGGGATGGAACCAAAGTAGGACCAAAAGGGCAGTTTGAAAAAAAACATTTTTAGGCTGACAAGTGGGGCAGAATTCTTATAGGTATAGATGTAACAGTGTTGGGTGGTAGGAATTTTGTGGATTCCTGCAGATTCCGGAATGTTCCATCACAAAATGTGGGAAAAATGTGTGATTGCCAGCAAAGTTGGAGGTTTGCAGGGCATTGTTGGTAAGAAAATGGTGCAGGGTGCATGTGAAGCCCACCTCCCTGGACTCAACCAGATGTTTAGTTTTTAGATGTGTCTAGGTCTCGTAGATTTTTCTACATGGCAGCGTGCCAAAGTCCAAAAAGTGCAGCCCTCACCATTCCAAGTGGGGCGATTTTGAAAGTTAGACAAGCTCTCATGGCCCAAATATAAAACCAAAACCCAGAATAATCAAATGTCCTCTTGCTTGCCATGTGATGAGACGTTTTAGTGTGCAGGGGAAAGCTGAAAGACTATTACACCCTTCAGTTGGCTGGGGGCATCACCATTCCCATACTGGTTGGTTGCCACGACCCCACATTTTAAAAAAAATGTATTCCCTGGCATCTAGTAGGCTTTCTGCCACCCGGGGAGTGGATCGGGGGTAATTGCCCCATCTGCCCACCGGTGGGCAGAATAACTTTGTCCCCATTTATTTGGGGCGGGGGTATGGCCAAGTAATCTCAGAAATTCTCCTGTCTCTCATAAGTATGAACTTAGATTTCTAACCATCGGTGCTAGAAATTAATCAACATATTGTGACCGATTTTCATATAGAGACCCACAGCTGGATATTATGGGTCTATCAGAAGGTTTCATTAATGTCTTATGTATTTTTGGGAGAAAGTAAATCGTTGGAATGACTGGACACTCATTCATCGAATATTGCTGTTCATCATCATTCAGTAAGCCTTCTGAGTGCCATTTGTGAAGTCTCTTTGGTAGGTCCATAGTTGGATCATCGAGGGGATTTTTTGAAAATTTGCAATAATTCGTGGCTACATTTAGTTGACGGAGAGCCTCTTCCAAGTAATCACTCTTCTCCATCACCACAATGTTCCCTCCCTTGTCAGCTGGTTTGAGACTATTTGGTAAAGAGCCTCTTCAAGTTGACAACACGAGAAAATTGGCTACAAGAAAGAAACAAAGGATTTACGCGCTGCAAAAAATGCAAGGCCTTTCGCATTGGCATCAATCAAAAGGACTTTTTGGACTTCAAGGGAAGAAGTACACCCATAGAACAAACTCATTTGTTGTGTATGTTATAGAGTGCTTGTGTGGCTTACGATATGTGGGCAGTACAATATGCTCTCTAAAAAAATGGATATTGAAACATATAAGGGCGGTACAAAACGGAGATAGGAGCTATGCCCTAACAAAGCACTTACAGTGCTATGATGGAGCAGATTGGCAACACATGCGATATTATGGAGTTATCCGTGTGAAAAACACGAAAGAGGAGGTGATAGGATACTGCAACTGAGACGTTTGGAGTCCAAAAGAATTATCAAACTCAAAACTAAGGTGCCATATGGACTCAACGGGGATGAGGAAATGCACAGTCATTTATAACAACCACTTCTATAAGGGTTGGGAGAAACTGATAAAGACTGAAGGCCACAGATCAAGTCGTTTAGGACAGAGTACAGAGAGATGTGGGTGACTCAAATAGAATGTAATGTCTATGTTAGAAAGGAAATTCATATGATTCATGTAATGTCACCAATCTCAAATTGGTTGAAAGGGTAAGCTATCTCATAAAGATATACAATGCAAGGTTGTGGCCAGTGTCAAACTTCTGGGTATGTCTCCATGGGATAAGAGGTCCGACTACAATTCATTATCACTTATTAGGAGGAGCGTAGTCCAAGAAGGGTATGTATATAAGATATGTATGATAATAGTAATATTAGATCCCACTAGTTTGGAAGAATATACTCATATAATACAAGATGACACACAAAGAACGAACAAAGTTAAGGTGGATAGGTGATATGATGATTAGAATAATAAAAATGGTATTGATATACAAGTAGACTACATGTCCTGGTAAAATCGAAAAAACTGATGAGATAATAAAAGATAAAAAAAGATAACGAAGTTGACCCAAATGCATCCTTGGTGAATTAAGGGGGAAATATTACATATAGTAAAAGAAAGCGAAGACTAGCTAGAAGATGGCCACATTAGTAGATCGAAAGAATAACCGTAATGTAAGTTGATATATTTTTAATAGGATAGCCATGTACATGTAAAATAAAAGGTGGGGAAAGGGAATATAAATAGTAATGTCATTTGAAAGGTATGGGATACCACAAAAGTGGTATGTTTAATGTTTAGTTGTGTCCAGATTGCATTTTGTTTACTTGCACTACATTTCACAGAATGCTGCTTAATGGCAGAGATAGGAAGTACTTATATATATATAGGCAACATAAGGAACGCACTCATTTGGCGTGATCAAGACTGTGATGGTTGAAACGCATTGTGATGGGGATGATTGTTCTGAAGAAGAATAAATATTGATATAAAGTCTTTTAGAGTGCTGCAAATTACTTTTGGAAGGAATATATCTATATAATATATATATATATATATATATATATATATATATATATATATATATATACATACACACACACACCCACACCTACTAGCAGCCGCCTGTAGGTTATTATATTTAGGGCCTAATTATGAGTCTGACGAGCTCATGCTTGTCAGACTTGCGGTGGCGGTCGGACTGCTGCATGCCAGGTATTCTGACCACCACATTACGACTCTGGCGGTCGGACTGCCAGGGGACCACCACCAGGCACAATGTTCCCGACGATGTGGTGGTGGTTGGAGTCGTGATCAGCCACGGTGGCGCTGAGTTCAGCACTGCCTTGCTGATCACAAGTCCAGTTTCTGCAGGCTTTTTCACGGCAGGGACCGCACCATGAAAAAGGCTGCGGGAAAGGCAAGTGCTGGGGGCCATGGGGAATGACATGAGCAGTGCTTTGCAGGGGCCCCTCTGCCCAGCACCCTCCGAATACACACTGTCTGCTATGCCAGACAGTGTGTATTCCGTGGGTGCTGCAAGCACCCTCCGTGCGATGGCATTGGCCTCGGCTCCATGAGGAGCCGAGGCCAATGCCATAGAATGGTTTCTACCGGGCTGACCAGTGGAAACCTCTGATTTATAAGGTTTCCGCCAGTCAGTCCAGTGGAAACTTTGTAAATACCTTTTGGTCCACAAAACATGCTTTTTGTGATTTGATATACATTCATTCAGTACTTTTAGAGATATTAAAGGAAAAAGAAATATAGATATCTAGGGACCCGGAGGCTCTATGGATCATCGACATCCTGTGCCGAGATCTGAATGGCCACCAACACTTCAACCAGGCAATATTGGCAGCCAATATTATCAATATCAGCTTCAGCCGATGCCCCAAAAAATTAGTAAAAAAAAATAGAAAAGGGGGGCAGGGGAGGAATACCCTAACACCCTAGCCCTGATGCTGAAGTCACCCTGGGACTCTGCCAGGGGAAAAAGCTTTTTTTCATTTTTGGCAAAATTTGCAGCTGATCCACAAATCTGCCAAAAATGTTAAAAAAAAGAACAAGCACGCTCTCCTGCGCTTGTTTAAAATGTAGCCCCCCAGGTCGACCAGGCTCTGGGGCCATGAGGCTATGAAAAATACAGAGGAGGAGGGCACACAGGGCCCCCTTCCTAGGGTTCATTTGAGCCCCAGGGGCCACCACCTCCCTAGGGCTTTCTTAAAATAGAGGAGGGGGCTTTGCTGACACCAGTCTTGGGGCTTTTGCATGCCCAGGGGACCACCACCTAACCAGGGCAAAAAGAGAAAAAATGCATGGGGGGCCACGTGGACTCCCAGGCCCTGGGGACCACCACCACCACAGAGCCAAAGAGGTAATAAAATCTGGGGTGGGGGGAGCCACGTTTTCGCCCTTCTGGGCCAGATGCGGCCCCAGGGACCACCACCTCCCCAGGGTGGCCTATGCCAATTAAAGGAGGAAGACCACATGCCCCCCCCTACTCCCACCAGGGCCAGCTCCTGCTCTCTCCTGAGGTGCCCACCCTCGGGAGATAGCTGTTTGCTTTTGCTTTGCAGGAATTGTGACAGCTACCACCAAACAAAAGCAAACACTATCTCCGCTCCCAGGAAGTGGGAGCATGAAAACTGCTCCTGCTTGCTGGGACCGGAGTTTTCATCTATTCACCTGCCCACTGTCATGCGAGCAGAGAAACTGATTATATATTGCTCCTGTATGTAGGGAGCTTCATATTTAGCAGCTCCCTGCATGCAGGAGCAATGCTGGCTGCCGCAGGAGGCGGGGAGCCAGCTGGAACCGTGGGAGGCTTGACGCTCCCACCACTGTCTGGATTTTGGAGATGCATTCTTGATGCACAGGAATATAATCGCATCTCCTCCAAAAAAAGAAGCACTCCCTTCTGCAAAGTACAAATCTTTCAAATGTCTTGCTTACGGCCAGGGCAAAGAAAGTGAGTTTTCTCTGCAGTTCCACCTTGAAATGTTAAATGAAATCCTTGATGGAGGTGTTTGTTATTATTCCTGACACAATATCTTAAATAGTGACACTACGAGCTTTTAAAGTGACCTACAAGCCCGCTCCATACACATTAGTGATATGCAACGTCATCCCGTTCTTTTCCCAGGGTGATGGACAGCTTACTAAAAGTCTCCCAAGCACGTTTCCTGCCGATTTTGGAGACGGATTCTTGATACATAGGAATATTATCACATATCCACCAAGCTACGAAGCATTTCCTTCTATAAAGTACAAATTATCCTCACATCTTACGCATGGGTAGGAGAAAGGAAGTGTATTTTCTCTGCAGTTCCACTTTGAAAAGTTATCTGTAATCCTCAATGGAGGTGTTTGTAACCTTGCTCTTGCAAGCACAATATCTTATTTAGGGATACCCATTTGGCCCCGTCCCTAACCCCCGCTGCGCAAGGCTAAAAGGCTAACATTTGTGCATGACATGGGTTTGGGTGGTTATGGAGGATAGGCTGCAGGGCCTGGCCACCCTGCCATGCACAGCCAATGGCTGTATTTGGCTTGAGGTTGGATGTTTTATAGGGGGTAGGCTCCAGGGCCTAGCCTTGGGCCATGCCTGGGGCCATCCCCGCTGTGCACATCCAAAGGCCCTGAGTAGCGTGGGGTTGGGTGGTTATGAGGGTAGGTCGTGCTGCCAACCTCCACTGTGCACGGCCAAGGCATGCTTGGGGTGGGGTTGGGTGGTTATAGGAGGTTGGCTACTGGGCCTGGCCTATGGCCAACCCCCACCACACAAGGCCAAAGGCCATGTGCGGTGGTGGTTGGATTAATGTAAAGTAAGTACAATTGCTTAACGTTGAAAAACCCCATAGAAATTCACTAAATAAAACAAAGTATACAGGGACATTATAGTTAGGAAATATTTTTTTTTTTAAACATAGAAATTAACTTAAAAAAGCAAAGTTCACAGGGTCGTTATAGTTAGGCTCACATTTTAAACGTACAAAACTATAGAAATTCAGCAGTTATAGTTAGTTATTTCTAGTAACTATAACTTGTGTCCTAAAGTCTAAGGTAAGCATAACTCAAGCCCTTGCCATGCACTGAAATCACCCCAGATATTCCATCACTCATGACATCTTCTATAACATCATTGATAATATCAATCTAACATTTGCAGTAAAATTATTGATGAGATAACTGTGCATGCAGAGGGCACAGTTTATAGTTACCTTAGAGCACAAGTTATAGTTACTTGAAATAACTCTAACTGCTGAATTTCTAGGATTTTGTATATTTGATATCTTAACCTAAATATAACGTCTCACTCACAAACACATAAATACACACCTACTCACACCTTACGTATACTATGCGTGGTAAAGGCATGGATGGTAAATTCATGTATTTGGTAAAGCCATTCGTAGTAAAGGCATGCATAGAAAAAAACTGGTAAAAGATATTTCCCCCAGCGGATTGTTCAGAATGCTTGAATGCATCATGCTGGGATTTTTGGTTTCATTGCTGGAAAGGGCTTGCAATACTTTTAACAAATTAAAGTGGAGTACTGTTACACAGCAACTTCTTGACATTTTCAAACACATCCCTTATACTTGTCTGGCCTGTGCCTTCCTCTTGATTGGTGAGTTTATGTGTGGTTGAGCTGACGAATACATGAAAAACCAATGCATAAAAGGATGAATGGCTATGTGATTGAGTATGTGGATGGGTGAATGGATGAGAGACTGGCCACATGGATTCATGAAGGATTGAGTGAATGAGCTGCACTGGCGGCTGGAAGGAACAGTCTTCTGCCACGACAGGGACCATGACAGCCTCTAGCATCCTGGCCTCTGCCATGTTGAACACACTAATTTTACCCATTCATCCATCCATGCACCTATTCCAATGTTGTTCTTTCATTTTTCTAGGCGCACATTATCATTACAAATATCTTCCATGCATTCATTCACTCATCCATTTATCCACTCACCAGATCGCTCCCCATTTATATATAACAACACTTATATAGCACATGACACATACTTGCACACATGCACCACATAAACCCCATAAATACATGTGCATGTCTGTGTGTGCACGGGCACTTCTTTGTGCTGCATATGGACCAGTTTGTACTGTGTGTGCATTAGTGTTCCATGTGTGCAGTCATACCCACCTGTAGTGCTGAAAGTATGTCCATGTACTTCTGGAAAGCCAGACTCATTGGCTGTACCAGTGCTTGTTCAGTATTATATTTTGTTGGTTAAATGTGTTGCTTGCACGAATAGTGCTCAAATACTTCTGAGTGCATCCAATCATGTTATGTTCTAGCTCAAGATTTCCAGGGTGTTGCTAAGAATATAGGGGGTCATTTTGACCCTGGCGGTCCGAGACCGCCAGGGCTAAAAGGACAGAAGCACAGCCAACAGGCTGGCGGTGCTTCCTGGCCTATTACGACCGCAGCGGAAGCTCCGCGGTCGCACCGCCGGGGCCGGCGGTATTCTGCCAGATTTGCCCCGGCGGTGATAATCCACCTGGGCAGCGCTGCCCAGGGGATTACGAGTCCCCGACTGCCAGCCTTTTTCTGGAGGTATGAACCGCCAGGAAAAGGCTGCCGGTACGAGGAGTCGTGGGGCCCCTGGGGGCCCCTACCCTGCCCATGCCACTGGCATGGGCAGTGCAGGGGCCCCATGACAGGGCCCCTTGCGGCTTTTCACTGTCTGCTATGCAACTGCACCCGTCGCACGGCCACAATACCGCCGGCTCCATTTGGAGCCGGCTCCCATGTTGCGGCCCACATCCCTGCTGGGCCGGCGGGCGGAAACTTGGTTTCCGCCCGCCGGCCCAGCGGGGATGTCCAAATGGGCACCTCGGGAGTGTGGCTGCATTGGCGGCCACCCTGCGGTTACCGCCGCCCGCCAAAGTTGTAATGAACCCCATAATGTTTAGCATGCCAGTGTGCCTGGAACAATATCCAAATATGCGGTTGTGAGACTGAATGTGCTTGATCAACCCCAAAAAAATGTTGTGCCAGGGAGATGCTCACCATACTAAGGGTCTCCAGTTCATCATGGTGTTAAACTTGTTTGTGCCACATGGGAAACAGCATTAACAACATGGTCATTATCATGCAATACCTTTATCACACATCTATTAGCACACTAGCCTTTACAACAAAAATATAAGTATTTTTTAGTCACTGGGAAAAACCAAAGGTTACAGGGACATTATGGTTAGGAAATACAATTAAAAAAGCATTAGAATTTCACTGAAAAAAACAAAGGTTACAAGAATGTTATGTTTAGGCTCACATTTCAAAGGTACAAAACCATTGGAATTCAGCAGTTCTAGTTAGTTATTTCCATTAACTATTACTCGTGCCCTAAGGTAACTATAACTTGCGCCCCCTACTCTGAGTGCAGTCAAATTGTGCTGTGGGACAGACTGGTAACCCTAAAGAAAGTACTTCGATCTCTGACTCAGTTGCAGAAAAGTCTGAGAGAATTACCACAGTCAATTTGTCCACCATTTTGACACCACCTGGATCCTCGTTTGAACTCTCACTGGACTTTCCACATAATCTTTTCTTCCCCCTCTTTTGTAGGCGTCTCTTCCTCTGCGACCTCTGCAATTTGTTCCCCCTTCCTGGTTTTGTTGCTTGCCTTCTCCGAGCCATGAGGTCGAACTCTTTTAAAATTCTCGATTTTAGTCCACCCACCTCAGATTGTACTGAGTTATCACTCTCACTGTTGTCACTTTCGATATTCCTGTTTTCCATCATTGCCTCATGAGTCATAACTTATGTTATCAACTTGTTTGTTGATTTTCTGCTTCTTTCATCTGTTGATCAGTATGATATTGCTTTGTCCTTATTTGATCTTATTATTTCTTTCCAAAGGATAGAATTAGACCCCTTTTATAATCATTTTCGTCTCTTAGAAATTTCTGTTGTTTTTTTGCCTTCAGTTCCCCTCCAGCTTTATCAAGTCTACTGTCGATCTTGATCATTTATTTTTCAAATTCCTCACTAGTATTTTTTTCTTTTAACAATTTTGAAATTCTGTTTATCTCAGCCAATAAATGCTCACAATCACTTCATGCATATTTAATCAGTATTTTCAACATATTGGTAGATGATTGTTTGCTGCCCATTCTTTGATCATTTGAGGGTTAGGATTGTTAAATGTCTGTATCATAAATATTCTAAGCTCCCTGGGGATTCAATCACAATCCACGTATTTCTGCAGCGTCACTGCCTCCCACCATTTATATTGCGCTTGTTTGGAGGTCTTCAAATTATGCCATAACTGTTTCTTAGTGGTGGTCACATCACTTCCTATCGCATTAGGTTGTCGGAGGCAGCCCCGTCCCCAGAGCTCAACTAAACAAACTGTTTTCTGCCACTTCCCGCCTCCTGGACTCTCTAGTCACTGCCATGTCAGTTCAATTTTTATCAGAAAGATTCCTTGTCCTGGAACTTCTCAACTCCCAGTCAAAGAGCTTCATAGTTGTTTTCACCATACACTTCAGAGCTCATGAAGTGTACTTCTGCTACCCTCTTTGGTAATCAAAATTCAAACCATGCGCAACGTGCAGCACTTAGCGGCTCCAAGATGCCTCTGAGATTGCCACTGATCCTCTGACAAGCCCACTTCCCCTGTGCCTGGTTCACGGTGTGTTGCATCCATCAACGTCCTCTGAATTAGTCTGCAGCATGTTCGAGGGTGGGGTGAGGAAATTTCTAATCACCTTGTAATACTTTTAACTAAGATCCTTTTCACAGTGCAGCACGCTGCTTTGGGGAAGCGAACCTCCACATCCAAAGTTGCAATATATATCAATAAAAAATATATATATTTATATCTTTCTATATATATATCTACCTCTCTCTCTCTCTCTCTCTCTCTCTCTCTCTATATATATATATATATATATATATATATATTTATTACATGTATTTTTTTTTTAGGGTTTAAGGTGGGTAAATGTATTTGTGTGGTATGGGTATTTTTAGGATTTAGGTTGGGTAAGGGCATTTGGGTGGTAAGGGTAATTTTGCTGTTTAGGGTGGGTAGGGGTGTTTGGGTGGGAAGTGTAATATTAGGGTTTAGGGTGAGTAGGAGTAATTTAAAGTGGCAAGGGTCCTTTTAGGGTTATTGGTGACTAGGGGCATTTGGGTGGCAAGGGTAAATTTAGGGCTTAGGGTGGGTAGGGGCATTTGGGTGGCAAGGGTAATTTTATGTTTTAGGGTAAGGGTATTAAGGTGGCAAAAGTAATTTTACTGTTTAAGATGGGTAAATATATTTGGGTGGCAGGGGAGTTTTTAGGGTGGGTAGGGGTGGGTAGTGTTATTTGGGTGGCAAGGGTAATTTTAGGGTTTAGGGAGGGTAGGAGCATTTGAGTGGCAAACATAATTTTAGAGTTTAGGCTTTATACCTACCTGCAGAATACTTACATTTTCATTGTAAATGCATGTGTGGTAACAATTTGCGTGGTAAAACCATATGCATAGTAATGGTCACTTGTAAAGGCATGCGTGGTAATGGAATGTGTGAGTCCGTCATACAACCCTGCTACGTACCCTAGGTTCACTGCTTGTACAGGCTGAACATCACAAAGTACAATTATCCATTAGATTACTAATACTAACACACTGCCAGCCCTCACCCACTCCGTGGAGGTCCGGAAGACCCTACTGCTATCGTTCATGGGACGAGTAGCCATGTGCAAAATGATCCTACTTCCAAGGTGCCTATATCTTATGCAGAATTGCTTTTGCACGTTAACAAAGCTACTGTTTCGCCAACTCACTTGATTATTAATGCCATGCACTAGTCCTGCTTTGTGGAAGTGGGAGCCCATGCATTTACACAGATACTCACTAGGATGGAGTTCTTAGGGGGCAGCTTTTGTCCATTATGCACCACTGAGTACAGACTAAGGCTACCTAACACTCACTGAATTCATCATTGCTAGCGAGAGGGTCAGAGCAGTGAGCGAAGACCCTGGTTTACCTTCAAGCTATTAGCACCAGGTTCTACCGTAGGCTACATTTAATAAAAATGTGTTTTGACGTGCCTATAAGCTACATCACTTACCAGATTAATAACAGTAGACCCAGCTGTTAACAACATGCTATACATACAGTTTAAGCATTTTCCAATCCACATTAAAACCGCTACTTTTCGCTGAACCATCTAGGATGTCAGCAGAAACATGGGAGATGAAGTAGACATCTTACAACAGTTCCTTTCAGTGAGCAGAATGGGGAGGGCCGGTGTTTCTTGTTGGAGATAGGAGTCAGCACCAAGTGGAGCCCATTACATTGCAAAACCAACCAAAATAACATACTGATTGTTAATGACCTAAGCACATCTTCCCAGCGGTTGGCAAAACGTTCATACTGTGAAATCTGGTGATATACACCTGGCAGATTCTTAATGCAAGGCGGGTGTCAGTGCAAGCAGTGAAGAGCCAAACAGGCAGGATAGATGGGAGACCCTGAGACGATGCAGTGGATATTGATGTTTTGTGCCTTATCTGACTTTCTCTAAATCAAACCATGTCACACGGGTACCCTTTGCCAGAATAACTTCATGCTCATAGTTCTGAAGTCTTCCAGGCTCCTTCATATTTTCTGCTCTACAGTGTTTTGGTGCCAGGCATTTGCCAATATCTCGCTTCTGCTTTTGCTACTCATAGCAGTGCTGTGAAGGCACACGAGCCTGAGGCCTTGCATGCACAAAGGTAGGGCATGATGTCATGGTCAACAATCTTCTCCAAAACAGCCCTGTAGTCCTTTACTGGTCGTAGACCGGATGTAGCCAACCACGCATACAACACGTCACTTTGGGTAACAATGTGACCTGCTTTATGCGGTCCACCAGGAAGCATAAGTTGACTGAAGTAAGCAAGAGAACATAACTTAATACCATGCCTGGAGAAACACATTATAATGGCATATCACAACAATCAGCACAGCAGCCACAAAACAACCAACAAAATAACATTGCAGTAATTCAGCACAAAAGCAGAACAGCACAAAAACTAAACAGAAAACGCACCCACACAATAAAATCCAAACACAATGTGCACAGTTCTTCTTATCCCATAGCGCCTCTAGAATCCTGTTTTGATGACAAGTAATTAAAGGTGCTTGGAGGAAGCACTGTCTTAACTTACGCCATGGATATGAAATAGCACTAGTCAAAAATGATTTATGATCTGGCCCTCAGTGTTAGATCTCCATACTGCTTACTATTTTGGTTACTCTGAGTGTAAAGTTCTCCCAGGTAAGAAACCATTAAAAAACTAACTTCTTAAACTTTGGACCATTCTTTATATAGTTGCTGATATTATAGTCTATATTTCTCTGCCTCAATAGACACTCACTATCTATTTGTAAACTCCTGTTTCTACATGAATGAGATTTTTTCCCTAACACCAGGGCCTTCCGTTCGATTTCCAATTAACACTTGAACCAGTGCTTAATTTGTAAATTAAGAGGTGCTGGTGCTCAAAGCCCTTCTCTTAAACACGAGGCTGCTGTAATTAAATCTGCCAGCACTCAATACCGAGGCAGCGTAATTCTGAAGCCATCTCGGGCTTCTTCAATCCATTGATGGCCACCCCTGCCCCTTCAGCTCATCCTGCAACTTTCTACTTTCTCCCTTTATGACCCTTTTTAGTTTTTCCTTCTTCCGTATTTCATATATGTGTCTTTTGCTCGCAGCAAATGCTTGAGGCATAAGAATAAGCCCGGCCCTCACAAATAAGTGCCGGTGCTCAGCACCGGAATCAACAAGCACAAATTAAGCACTGACTTGAACAATATCTTATTTTGCAACAATCCACTCCTGCATTTTATTTCTAAGTTTCTTCTTGTCCATACTGCAAATCCTATTGCTTTCTGGTGATGCGTGCAGTTCATCAGTGCTCATATACACCGATAAAACAATATCTTTACTGAATGGGATTGTCCACTCTTTTTCTTATTCCGAGCCTTGCTAAACCTTAGAGAGCGAAATGTGTTTCCTGGCATACGACGTGTGCACAGAAATAATTCAGCACAATGTAAAGAAGTGCTGAGCTCAGGTCTTGGCTACTGATTAGATTTATTTTTATTTTTATTAATTAGGACCACATCAATGAGAAATGCTCTGGTGATTGCGTCAGGTGTAGGAGGTTTGCATTTGCTATATAATATTAATTAAGGCAAGCGAATGGCTGACAATCGTTTCAAACTCACTATAACAAAATAAATAGGAGGGGAATGTGACTGAGTTCACAGTCAACTCACCGTACGTGGACAATACAATCATAACACGTATATCACAAGCCCTGTTCACATTGCTCTGTTTTTGCTTCTTAAAGCTTCAGCTTTGGGAATGAATGACTACTTGCACCTGTGTTGTTTGTGAAAAAGAATGGTTCATTCGGAAGCAAAGTGAGCTCAAGCATACCAACGTATAACATCCTTCTGCTTAGCCAGACATGCTAATTACTCCTGATAGCAATGTAAACGTATCAGCTATTCCATCTTTTCCTTTCTCTAAAATGTCCCTTCCCCTTATGTCTCTAACCACTCCATCTTACCCGCAAACATCTGCATCATGTCTATTTACTTTCTGTTTCTTATTTATTTACTACTAATTATCTTCCGAATTTCTACCCCACCTGCCCATGCTAAGCAGAGGCTGAATCTTATTTCATTCATTGCGAGACGCATCTACCACTTCTATCCCTCACATCTCCGTTTCTAACCATCCGAGTTAATTCGAGCTTTATTTCCTCCACCCAAAAGAACCTTCTCCAAGGTGTTCTTCTGTCCCTCCATAATCATGGTCTTACCCTCCAATCTTCAAAGATTTCCATCACCTTGACTGAGTACATCCTATTTCCAATCAAAGAGAGGTGCTCTCAGCGTCAGCTGCTGCAAATATCAAAGGGAGGGGTGTTGGAGGAGAGGGACAATGGGGGGAGAAATGCTAAAAAAAATTAAAAAGAGTTACAGTTTCCGCCCCCTCCGCAATCTCCTGCCACCTCGCTCATCGCTCCTTTCCTGTTCTGGTGTCCCAGCATTTGCTGGGACACCAGAAGAGGCTCTACAGCAATCCTGGTGCTGCTTTCATGCTAAAGCTTGCATGAAAGAAGCCCCAGGATTTGCCTGAGTGGCTCGGACTGCTGCTCAGAGACAACCCTGGGGCCTGTGCAGTTTCTCCAGCCCTAAGTGCGCATTTGTGTTTGGCCGGCCAAACACACATGCTCACTTAGTGCACTCTCTCCTCATCCCGCCTCCCGAGGCCCAGCCACGCCCACTTAACATGCTGGCTAAGCCAGCAGCAGAAAAATAAAACAATTCTGGAATATCGTTTTATTTTTCTGCTGCTGGCTCAGCCAGTGGGGCAACGCTCCACAGCCATTGCAGGGGGAGCTGCCCCTGGGTGCACTCCATCTTGCCTAAACAACATCACTCATTTATATACAATATCCACATGGTGCACCACCTAATATTCCTGGCCTTAGAAGAGATACTGCCTGTAGTATTTTAACAAATTAATCAGAAGATCCATGCTGATCCCATTGCAATTATTGAAAATGTGAACTAGCTGCTTTGACTAGTATTTCTATTTGACACTAAAGTGCATTGCCCAAATTTACTGCATTTCCTTTCCCTTGCTGTGCGTGTGGCACTTCTCAAAACATGGAGAGCCCCTTCATCAACAGAAGGTACGTTTTGGGACCCTAGCCAAATTATCAGCCTTCCAAACACACCTATGTCCAGCACTTCTCACACCACTCATCTTGTTGTTCTACTATCTAAACAACACCCCATAAATCACACATAAACCATAGTTCCAGTCATTACTCCTGAAAGTCCCCTACAATACTGAAATGGCACCTATGAAATAATTGGGTTTTTGGTGGCGGGAACGTGTGAACCCTTCTCAAGCAACAGCACCCAATCCCTGTCAGGGTGAACCACAAAAGTCACTAAATGAACCTCTACCTAACCCTCTGGTAGCTTGGCACAAAACAGTTAGGCTTAACCTAGAGGCAATATGTGAAGTATATATGCAGCTCACAAACAGTTATAAAGCGCAAACACAACATAAGAAAAATCCCACACCAATTTAGAAAAATAGTAAACTTTAATAAATAAAATGAGAGCAAAACAACAAAAGTAAAATTAGTGGAACATGAAATATGAAAGATTTAGTTTAGTTTAGCACTCAAAAGCACAGAGTCTCTTGCGGATATCTGATCGTGCCAGACTGGGAGAAAGTCACAAGTTCAGGCTGATAGATTTCGGTTTGGATAAAGGGGCCAGGCTACTCCCCCTAAAAAAGTGACCTCCTCAAATTCCATATCAAAGAGTCCAGTTTGCTGTGGAAGAGGCTACGAGGAGCATGGGAAGCATATAACGTGAAGAGGAGAACTAGCGTCTCAGACAGTCGTCTTTGTAACATGAAAATCCTGTCAGGTGTCGGGGACAGTTGTTGCTGGAGCTTCCTGTTGGCGATCAACACAGGATGTCTTTGCAGTAGTGTGAAGTGGAGATCTCATGTTGAAAGTTGATGTAGCTCAAAGAGTCAGGTTCACCGGAGCTTCATGTTGGGGGTAATCGTGGGCAGCAAGATCTTGATATGAACAATCCTATTTGTGGTCGCAAACAGTCCAAAACAGAAGGATTTCATCTTTTTCTTCAAAGAGGTTTACTCTGATGCCAGTTAAGGGTTCAGAACCTGGGGAGTGCATCTTAGGGTTCAGGGACTCACTCTGACAGAGGCCAGTAGGGCTGAGGCAGGCCCAATTGCAGATTTAGCCAGGTCCAGTTGCAACAAGTCCGCTGGGCAGTTGCAGGGAAGCCTCTGGAGCTTGTTGTGTCTTTGTAGCTCAGAACAGGAGGTCAGCCAGCTGATCTGTGGAGTCATTCTGCCTGGGGTTAAGAGAGCAAATCCAGTGTTCCTTCTCAGAGAGTAGGACAGGCCTTGAGCATCAGGGCAGTCCTCTGGCAGCAGGGCAGTCCTTATTCTGCAGTATCCAGAGGTCCAGGAGTGTACTGAAGAGTGGGTCTGAGGGTCCTATTTTCATACCTGGTGCCAGCTTTGAAGTGAAAGAAACTCCTGGAGGATTCCCCTTACATGGTTCTGGAATTTCCTGATTCCTTGCCCAGGCTCCAGAGGGACTGGGTCACAAAAGGCTAGTAGAAAGTATTTTTTGTGCATGCTGAGGCAGCCCCTTTAAAATGTATTGGGACTGTGCACAGCTCCAGCCCTACCATCTTGTTAGGCTGGCCTATCCTTCCAACATGTAGTCTCTCTTTGTGTTGTGTTCTGGAAGGAATACACAAAGGCCAACTACACCTAGTCATGTGACCCAGAATACAGGTTGCAGGTACCAAATGGTTAGAACAAGAAAATGCCAACTTTCTAAAAGTGTCACTTTTAGAATTGCAATGTAAAATTAGGCCTTACCATTAAAGATAATTTTAACGTACAATTTTTTAGACACCAAACATGAGATCTCTACCTGTTCCCAAATAAAAGTTATCACTTTTTATATGTAATAAGGTAACCCAATGTTAAACTATGGGAGAGGTAGGCCTTACAGTAGTGAAAAAGGAATTTGTGAGTTTTTCATGACCAGGACATGTCCAACCTTTTCAATACAATGCATCCTGCCCTAAGGACTGTTTAGGGCCTCCCCCAGGGGTGACTTCCACGTAATAAAAAGGGTGTTTTAGGTTTGGCAAAAGGTTAATGGATAAGATGGGGCCTCACCAATGTATGCTGTGTGAAGAGATTGGTTTGTAGTACGGATCGCACTAATTATTCAGGCGACCGGAATGATTCCGGAGTGAACTAGCCCCTTCACGGTCACAAAGAGCCTAAAACTTGATTTCAGAAGCAGAAAAACCACTTTGAATGGTCCAGGACCTAAGGGGCACCTGTTGGGGGTCAGGAGCTTCTTGACGAAGGGTCCAGGGGCTGTGGGGAGCTTGTTATGTTCCTGAGGCTCAGATCAGGAGGCGAGCAGACTAGCCCTTGGAGTCACTCTAGAGTCCTGGGTTCACGGAGGAGGGTTGGAGGTCCAGTTCTCCTTCTCCAGGCAAGAGGGCAGCAGGCATCAGGTCAGTACAGAAAGACAACAATTCTTGTTTAGCAGAAGTCCAGTAGAGTAGCAGTCCTTGTAGCAGCACACCAGTCCTTCTTCCTGGCAGTGTATCCACAGGTTCAGAAGTGTACTGAAGTGATGGTGTTTGAGGTCCAGTATTTATACTTTGATGCCCTGGTTCAGGAAAGGAGAAGCTTCTAGACAGTGACTTTGAAGTGCAGGGAATTCCGATCCTACCCTGCCCTGGCTACAAGCTGGCTGAAGTGACAATACAGGTTAGTTAGGCCTATTGTGAGGAGACAGAACACAGCCTACTCAGGCACAAGTGGGATTGTGCTTAGCTCCGTCCCTCCATCAAACCAGTTAAGGACCCATCAGGGCCAATCAAGTCACACCTAAGCTGCCATTGTGTGGGGCTGTCTAGAGGGAATGTACAAAGAGCAGCTATCACCCCTTCCCACAACTGTATTGGAGACAGACTACAGGCACACAGGTCTAGGAGCAGGAAAATGCAAATTTTCTAAAAGTGGCATTTTCAAAATTGTAACAAAATATCCAACTTTACCACTTAAGAGGATTTACAATTACAATTCCATAGGTACTAAACATAACAGATCTACATCTTTTCAATTAGGAATTGCTGTTTATTTAATGTAATACGGATTCACTAGGGCCATCCTTATCTCTAACACAAATTAGGACTTGCATGTGTGGGAATGGGCTAACACATGCCGCCAAAAACAAAAAAAAGACAAAAATAATTTATAAAAATCATCTAACTGGAGCAACTCACTATAAAAATATGCTGGTGTAATTATCTAAGCTGAAAAGGGAAGAAGAAACCACATTTAATTATACCTCTCCTCATGGGACAGCTGACAGAATAATTCAACAGCAAGAGCGGTCACCTTCTCACAACATCAGTTGACAGCAGCATCAGGACAGTGCAGAACAGTGGCTGCACGTAGGGCAAATCAGCAGTTCAGGGATAGTTATGCATATTAGTACTGAACAGCATAAACAAATTAAACAATTAAGAATAAGAGAAAATTCTTTAGAAGACTTGAGAAAGGTAGGAGATGACGGCAGCCGCCTCAAGGCAGGAGTAGACGGGATTTAGACCGGCAGACTTCAAGAAGGACTGACTGAAAATGGCAAAGTCTCTCACACATTATTAGAAAATTCCACAGGCTTGAGAGTCCATCTTACACTAAAGATACAGTGTTCAATGCCTGTTGATGACACCATCAAGTTCACAACTATTCCAGATTTTCACTGCAACAGTGCCTTGTCATCTCAATGATTTCGTACAGTTGCAACAAATTTTTACATTTTCTAATGATTTGTTACCTCAAATTCTTTCTCACGACACACATAAACATTTCACATGAGAACTACAAGTTTCCAGTCTTGTTCAACAGCTAGAACAAATACTATTAAATAATTAACACTGAAACATATTATTTGCCTTCAATGCAATAGGACATACAACATCACCGCAGCACCGTAGGAAAAGAATTCAGGTCAGAGGGAACAGAATAGACAAGTAATTTTCCTCTACTTCAAAATGAATCTTTCAGGCCTAGTTAAGCTAAGAAAAGTCTAAATGCACATTATTACAATTAATATACTTATAAAACCTATTGCATAACTTACAGTTTATCATATATGCAAACAAATTATTTTATTGCAAAGAATATCTATGACATATTAGAACAGTTTAAATGTGCACTTATTTTTCTGCACACATGTAACTCATGTTAATAAAATCCATTTAATTCATTGTAAATACAATGAATTCATGTTAATTCAATATGCATAATATACTTTATTTCTAATGTTTTTTCTTAAAGATAATACTTTCATGTTAATTCTAATTTGTAATTCACTCAAATATAAGTGCACAATGCCTTCATGTTAAACGTGATGTCAAAATACAAATGGCAAACACATTGTCTACCATAATTTAAGCATGCACATTTTACATTTCCATGTTAATTTCTCTGTTAGATTTTTAAATTGAGGGTTTGTAAGTCACCATATGTTAACTTCTATGACACTAATGCGTTGGTCAAATTTGAACTCTATCGGTCCCTCCTCTGACGGCAATTTATGCCATTACAAAAGAACCTTTCTCAATTACAATGAGACAAATTAAAACCTTGTGGTTTGATAACGCTTAGCTCTAGATCTGCAATAATCATACATTCTCTTCATTGTCTGATAATATCTGTTTCATATATTATCCATTTCCATTTCTTCCCTCCTCCTTTTATTCTTTATTCTTTGTCCTTTCCAGAAATTGTAAGCCTTGTAAAATTCAAGTGCGCAAACTATCACAAGCAATAAAAGTGTCAGGATCATTTTCCCAAATTCATTTCCCAAGTTTCTACACCAAGATCCAACCTAAGAGAATCCTTCACCTATTATCTCCAAAGATATTTTCAGACTCATCAGATTAGGTATTTCCTTATCTCCTTTCTGTTATCCGGAATGTAAGTGCAGCAGTGCTGTGACTTTAAAACTCAACAGGCTCTGCTTCCTTTTCTAAAACGATTTCTAACGCAAGACAGTTCTGCAGAACCACAGAACCATAGATTTTACCACACTATTTCCTTATCCATTAAGACATTAAAAAAATCAGTTGACATTTTATCCACAATCGTTGATATCTTTCTTATCTTTGTCATTCAAGATCACACCCACTGGTGGAATAAAAGCTCCAAAAATGTCTCCAGTAATCTCTGAATCACTTGCTCCTCTCTTAAGTCTCATTTTAAGTCTCTCAAACCCTGCCGGATTGTCAATGTTGCCCACTTGGTAGAGTTTCAGATAAATCACCTCTAAATTCCTTGTGACACACCAACCTTTCGGTAATTTGTAATAAGCGTTCTTACCACAGACGTAATATACACCAGGCACAGCAGGGTTTTGCTCATTCAACATAAAATCCCATCTGCTCTTAAACAAAAACACGTCTGCAGTCATTCATTCCTACAAACGTATTGTCAGCTTTTGATTGTGGCCTATATATAAACAAACCTTCCCTACATGTTGCCAATCTAAAGCTGGTGTGTTGTGAACTGATTACGTTCTGGAAACTATAGCCTTGTCTATTTTGTCTTACATTGTCTTTCTTCTGTCATCAACTTGATTAATGAACTCCTTTTCAACCTATGTATGAAGACATGTTAGAGTGTTCTGGTATGCATGAGCTGTGTCAAATGTTAGTTTAGATTCACACAATCCACCTACTGCAGCTATGTTCATAGTCTTTGCAATGCTGCTTAAATGCTGATTAGTCGGGACAAAAGAGAAAACCTAATCGAAATTAGAATAGAAATACTGAATGTACTCTTGATGGTACAAATGTGTTAATAATAAACTGCAACTAATGCCATAAGGCAGTGGTAAGCTATGATATGTGACCCCTTCTAGTACTGATGAAGGAATTTGTGTACACACATAACAATCACACACATTCATTATATCTACTTACTGATACAAAAAACTTTAATAAACATTGGAAGATAAATATCCCTTGAGTCATCTAAATGAAGCAGTCCCTCATCCTTATAAAACTTATCCTGCTTAGATGTTGTCATTCTCTGCACTGGAGTTTCTGTGCTTTGAATCTTTCCTTTCATTCAAATCACTCATTCCTACAATCAATAAAATGCACACAGTAATACACATTATAACCAAACCAATGAACACATATTTACATTTTCCGCATTTTCCCTGTCCTGGGTTTATGACTTCTGTAAAATTAGAGCTGGAAAAAAAAAAAAAATACAAAAGCAAAAAGCGACCAAATCAAAACAAAAGCAGATCTTCAAAGTCTTTTTGCACTATTTACAACAGTTCTTGATCTTTAAAAAAAATCATCAAGTCTCAACTAAAAGGTTCTCAAAACAGTTAAAATGTTTGTTTTCAATAGAACACAGTCTTATGATCACTTATGCTCACTTGTAAAGTGTAATGTCTTTGTTAATCCATTGACAAGGTTATTTCAAAACTCAGTTCAAATGCGGTTTCAAGTTCCAGAATGTTTAACTGAATTCTCACGGTCAAAATTAAAAGCAATAAACTTGGTCTCTCATTCATTTGTGACAAGATAGATCCATTCTGGTGAAGAGTATTTTTGTTCTCCTTATAGCACCATCTTCATTTGATTTGATTCTTCAACTGCTTCTGTTATTGATGGGAGTTTATCAGCAACAAGTTCATGTGTGCCTGCAGGCCATATATCTCCCTTCACAGTTCTCTTTTGGGGTGCAACTGCATTCACAACAATTTCTGTGCTGGCAAGAGTCAATTGACTTTGACTTTCCTGCACCTTTATCTGCATTCAAGTTGCTTGCATTTTCACCATTCTACACATTTTCTTCTTCAACCCCTGGTTCTGTTCTCACAGCTTGGTCAAGCTGAACCACTTCTTTATCAGCATCCTTTCTAGCAGAATCACTCTCTGTTGTTTCCAAGAGGACATGGAACTTTGCGTGTGTGGCTTGTGTGAATCCAGTTCGAAAGACCAGCACACTTCACAGCTGTTGTCATCACCAAGATAACTTGACACGCTCTGTTAGACCTGGCATCCTTGGTGTGGTCTCCCCTAACATTTTGCCTCTGCTTCCCAGGTTGTTGCTATGTGCTGGACTCTGTTTTTGCTGTTTTTGTTACTCTGAGCAATTTACCACTGCTGACCAGTGCTAAAGTGCAAGTGCTCCCTATTTGAAATTGTGTATGTAATTGGCTTTTCCATGATTGGCATATTTGATTTACTGGTAAGTCCTTAGTAAAGTGCTCTAAATGTTCCTAGGAACTGTAAATGAAATGCTACTAGTGGGCCTACAGCACTGATCATGCTACCAACATGAGTAGCCCTGTAAACATTTCTCAGACCTGCCACTGCAGTATCTGTGTGTGCAATTTTAAACTGCCAATTCGACTTGGCAAGTGTACCCACTTGCCAGGCCTAAACTTTCCCTTTTTATACATGTAAGGCACCCCTACGGTAGGCCCTAACTAGCCCTATAGGCAGGGTGCAGTATATGTTAAAGATGGGACATGTACTGATGTGTTTTACATGTCCTAACAGTGAAATACAGGCAAAATAGGTTATCACTTTTGCAAGGCCTATCCCTCTCATAGGTGAACATGGGGGCTGCCTTTAAATATCCTTAAAGTGCAGTTTCCCTTTGAGACCAAATGGAGATATGGAGTCTGGGGTCTCTGAACTCACAATTTCAAAAAATACATACTTTAGTGAAGTTGGTTTTTATATTGTTAGTTTGAAAATATCCACTTTTAGAAAGTAGGCATTTTCTTGCTTAAACCTTCTGTGACTCTGCCTGTTGTTGGATTCCCTGTCGGGGTCAGACTGACAGTTGGGCTGTTTGTGAATCTCCTCTAGACAGTGACACAAAGGGAGCTGGGGTGTAGCCTGCAAATACTGATGAGCCATCCGAGCTACAGTAGAGGGAGGAGCGGTCACTTTTGCCTGAATCGGCTGTGCCTGCCCTCACACAATGCAGTCTCTAACCCATTTGTGTTTGTCTGGGGCCTGGCCTCGGCAAGGCAGGATCCAGCAAACAGCACAGACTTTTCTGTGAAGTTGGGCAACTTCAAAGGCATAAAGGGGTATAAGTATTTGACCCAAAACCCCAGATTTTAGATTTCAAGATGTGCTTCTGGAACCAAGAGGAACCTCTGCCAAGGAGAAGAGCTGAGGAGAAGTGTTGGTCCTGTCTGTGACAGTGCTTTGTTGGGCTATACTGCATTTGCTGCTTCTGCCTGTAAAAAGGGAAAAAGACTGTACTTTGTGGTATATTCCTGCTTGAGAAGAATCTCCACGGGCTTGGACTGAGCTTGCCTCCTGTTTTTGAAGCCTCAGGGACAGCACAGGCTTCACCAACCAGTCTCTGAGCCTGCATGCTGTGGACTCTAGCTAGTCAGAGGGTGCCATTTCAGTTCCTGGGCCCCTCAGAGTGAATTTCTGGTAAAATCCTGTGAAACGACGCTAGACGCCATGCGACTTCGCAAGGATGCCACTGTGCAGAACCCGTGACCCTGCCTGCACCTGAAGCCATGGACCTCACAGAAGTGCAACGACGCCACCATCGCATGCCCCGCGTCACCGGTGCCACTTACATCACAAGAACTCACAAGATCGGAGTGTCGTAACACCGACATTCGTGACACCAGACCCGGTTAAACAGCTCCTGTGACCCTGTGATGTGACCGCATCCCCGTGAGGTCGCCCCGCAGCATTGTGACTTCGCCGGACTTCAACTTTGCTGGAGGTGGTCAGGGACCAATGCCACCTAACCTCCACCGCTCCGCAGCAAGGACACCAACGCCTCTTCTTGATGCCTCCACTCCTTCACCTCGCAGAACTGGAACCAACGCTGCCTCGGATCCAGCGATGCCTCACTCACTGATTTCGTGCACCAGCCTGTTTTGCACACTTTGGCTGAGGTACTGTACCTGGGGGGGTCTGTGTGACTCCATAAACGGTACCAGTGACATCACATTGTGGGAAACACCTCAGTCACAATGCTGCTTAGTATCAAATTGCAGCATTAGTGCTTCTAGGCAATATTTTTGTGTTTTTAATTGCTAAAGTTATATTTTTAATTGTGGATTTTGGATTTTTATTGTATTTGGTCTTGTTCTACTAAAATAAATATTTACTATTTTCTAAACCTGTGAGGTGTCCATTTTGTAGTGTGTCACTGTATTACAGTGTGTGTTGGTGCAAATACTTTACACATTGCTTCTGGGATAAGCCTTTCTGCTCGTGCATAGCTAGCAAGGGGGTCAGCGGGGGTTAACCCAGTGTTTCTCCTTTGCCCTTACTACAGTGAGGGTCCTTGCCTGGACAGTGAGTAACCTGACTGCCAAACAAAGACCCTATTTCTAACACAGTCCTCTCCACCTTGGCTCTAGGCAAGTCTTCCTCACATGCTTTTTAATAAGAATCCAATCTCCAGCTTTCAAGCTGTGGCATTGTTCTTGAGCCATTTGAATGGTTGCTGCTTCAACCTGATAAGACAAAGAGCGAACCACATCAGCCAGACCTTTACAATAATCCAGCACTAAGTCATCTGTTATGTTCACAAGTGCATTTGCAGGTGCCAGTAATCACATTGCAAGTCCTATAAGAATTTTGTGGGGAGACAGTCCTGTCTTCCTCTCGGGGTGCTACGCATGCTCTTCAGGACAAGTGGCAATGCATCAGGCCTTTTCAGTGCTGTAGAGGCACAAATCTTTGCCAATCAAGCTTTCTGTGTTCCATTCATTTGTTCCACCAATCCAGATTCCTCAGGTCTGTAACTACAGTGCAGTTTTTGCTCACTGTTCAGTGCTGCACACAACAATTTTATGATCTCATTATTAAAATGAGTTTCTCGATCTGATTCTAAAGAAGTGATGAAGCAGAAAAAGAAAGGCTAACAAATATTCATATATCATGTAACAAAATCGTATTATGCAATGTGTGTTTTAGCAAAGAAAAATAATATATGTAGAAAATGTGCCCTCAAGGTAGTTCGCCATTTAGTATAAGCGAGCTTGATTAATCATGAAGAATCGACAATGTAGTAATCCGTCATAATTGCAGATGTATCTTATGATTTTCTCGTTAAAACTGTTGTATGCTTAGCTTAAATTTAGCAGAGGCTTTGGCCTAGTCGCCTGGTCTCAATTTTAACTGCATGGTTTTCACTTGTATTAGCAAACATATTTTCTGTGCTTTAAAGGCTGTATTTTTCCAGTAGAATGACTAATGCACTTATCTCAAGGTTTCGTGCTAGGCAGGTTTCATCCCTTTTGAAGCAAGGTCAGTTTCTGCAGGTGCAGACAATAAAGACACTGATATAGAAATAATTGGCAAACTTTGTTGCAACTTGTGTTTCAAAGCTCCAGGGACACCTTATGCATAAACGAGTACTAAGAGAAAGACACTATTCATTGGTCAAAAGGAAGCCACCCTGTGAACCCTCCAATGGAAGAACATTTTCTTACTTAAACCCACCGGACAAAAAGAAGCCAGCCATTTTCTTTGATGCCATTTTGAAGCCAGATCTCAGAAGCCATTTTGATGACATTTTGATGCTTTTTCTCTATCCCAGAGAGCAAGACTTTAAAGAATTCTCACCCTAGAGACTTTAACTTTACCCCGTTTTGCCCATGTAATAACTTTTGCCCCATTTCCTTGCAGCTGCAAGGAAAACTAGACTTAAACTTTGCCCCTTTGAAATTTGCCCCATGCTGATCGAACCGGTACCTGAAGGACGAAGACTTACCTTGAGTGCTGATTGTATTTGGTAAATATGAAAGGATAAATGTATTATGCTTTGTATTTTCCTTCTTAGGTACCAACTGCTTATTTTGACAGAGCCCAAGCTAGAAGTTTTCTAATTGTATGTTGATTAAATTCTTTTGCATGAAGCCCCACATGCCAATGCTAATCAGAGGTTAGTTGAGGTATTCATTTGATGCACCATGCTGAATTGAAATCTTGTTATGCTGACCAATGTATGAAATTAGTCAAATTCAGTTACTCATATTAGTGATTTGCATTGCTATAACCGAGTGCATTATAATCCAGATTTTGCGTAGATTGTGTTTCTTCCGTCGCTATGGACAGTTAGTAATGTTCATATATGTATACCATTTGATTTTGAGACTTACTTATATTGTGCTAGCTTTGTTAATATAGGGAAATAAACTCATTAACTTTTAGTAAACAGGTGTGGTTATTCATGACTGAAAGGTCATGGCGTGTCTAATTAATGATTTTCTGTTTAACTAATTTGTTGATTGGTTACTAATCGAGTATTGGTTATTGATTATAAATGGTTATTGATTATTGATTTGAAGGATCTGACAATTCTTTGGATGAGGAGAGCTCAACCCGGTCAAAAGATTCACCGACCTCCGGCGTGTCCAATTATAAGTAATTTTAAGGACTGGACGCGCTATCAGTAGATGGTAGAAGAGATTGATGGTTTGGCCCTTTGGGACCCCATTCGAACAATAGACGGATTCAAGTTAGAATTTTCTTGGATAAAACAAGTTGGAGAGATGATGATGCCCTAAATCCCCAATGACTTTCCTGGAATCTCGGAGCTTGCGAATGGAGGAAATGGAGGTGTGAGAATGTTTTCGGCGTATCTAGTGACGGTATGAGTGAAGTTAGGGCTTTGCGCTTGCACAGCTTATGCCGCAGATGAATTGTGGAGTTTGTGAGGATTTTAGGGGGTTCCGAACCCCAATAAAAATTTTAGAGGAATGACACTCCAAAGTGTGAGAGTAGGGAAGTCGTTGAACTTCATATGAGTGTAGCGCTTTGTGCAGGAAAAATTGTCCACGTGGTTGTTGATGTTGAGACGGGCCCTGCGAGGTCAAGAGACTCCGGAGTATGTTGAAAAGTGTACGAGACACTTGATTGATGTTGTAATTTGTTCGGTTTAATAGGTTGATCGAGCGTGGGCAACAGGTCAGTACGAATGTTGAGGAATAAAAGAACATTTTCGACTTTGAGATTTGACGAATTCTAAAGTGCACTAGAATAGTTAATTGATCAGTCGAGAGTAAACTTTGCAGGTCAAATTTTGCTTGCGAAAGTGGGAAACCGAGAAAGATAGAATAACTGCCGAGGCTAGTGAAAAATCCCTAAGGTTTCTGAAGTGATTGTATTACCTTCCTGTAGTAAACCGACAGATTTGTTTTCTTCCTTTTTGGTTAGTGCTCGCGATATATTGCAGAAATTAGTTTTGAGTGAAGCTGAATGAAGGAGGACAAGCCGCAAGACTTTGTCAGCCGCAGTGTGTAAGTGTGACGTCACTAGGAGCGGCGCTGGGATAGGTTGGTTGGTGAGAAGGGTCGTGCACGGATTGGGCGCAGTCCGTGAAGCGCAATTGGTGGGGAAAGGCAAGCGAAGAGTATTCCGGGAATTAAGGTCACTTATTGATTACATTTTTGAGAAAATAAAAGACGGAAAGATGAAATTTTTCAAAGCACTTAAGAGTGCCTTGAGGTGAGATGTATATATTAAAGCAAATGTAGGAGAAGAAACACCACCTTGAGGGTATGCCAGCTTACATCATGATTGAAGAAAAGGGTGTCGCACCATGTCTTTGGTTAAAGCAATGGTGTAAATTAACAGAAAAGCATGGGAGTGTAGCGTTCCCTATCCATGGGTCGTTTAATTTAAGAGTTTAGGAGAATTTAAGATTTGCGCTATATGACATGAAAATACCTCCAAGACCAGCACAGTTTGAGGCATTAGCAATTTAGGAACAAATGGTTAGAAGGCAACTACAAAAGAAATTTGAGACAAGAGTGAGAAGAGTAGAAAAGACACTAGCGGATGCTAGATGGCATAGTACTCAAAAGGTTTGGAGATCAGACATATTGCAGGGAATTAAATTGTTTCCAGCAATTACTGACGAAGCATAGATGAAAGGAAGGAAAGCTACCCATAAAACAAACAGGAGTCAGTCCGGAGATAGGGAAAACAAGAGAAACTCGAAAAGGTCAGACGAATCACACGATGAGGATTTCATTCTGCAATTGCTAAATGACCGTCCACCACCATATGTGGAAAACGAAAATGGCCCAAGCACTAGCACTGCCCCTCCAGAACCAATACAGGGTACTGTAACCCCAAATTCGAAAATATTGCAGAGGCAAAGTACTCCTGTTATGCCTTTTACACCAGAAATACCACAAGTTCAGAGAATATATCCCGACATGACTAAACTGAAACCTGTTAATGATTAACAGCCACAGGTTCAAAGACGCTATTATGATGAGCATAACTTGGAAATGACTTCTAATTTAATGGTGCAGGGAGGACAGAATTACCAAAAACCGACATTGATTCAAACCGAATCAACACAAATTTTGATGCCTCAAAACCAGACGCGAGAAGTGCCAAAGTACATTCAAAGTGTAGAAACACAGTCAGGCATGCCAGCAATGATGCACCATAATGTGGGAATTAATATGCCACAGAATTTGGGGAACATGACAGAATCCGGATGCAATATCTTTGCCTATCACAGTAGGTCCGCCAGTACCATTATATACATGGGCAAAGCCAAATGTATGTGATCAAGGGGTAATGACGCAGAATGGGACAGGAAGGAGATACATAGAAAATACTCAAGAAACGACTCCCGTAGGGACACTGTCAAACATACCTGGGTCTTTGTTCGAATTTAGCCCGAGTCCGATTTGTGTTCCGTCAACTATGGTAAGGTCAAGTCCACCACTGATAGTACCACTAACTTCGAAAACAGAAACTTTACAGAAACCATCAGTGGCAGTAGACGTAGATGCCACATTAATGGGACTAAATTCACAACAGTTAACACAATGGTTGAACAGTCTAAGTTCCCACACAGAGTATATGCAAAGGGAAAGGAGAAGAATATTTGAATCAAATAAGATTGGGCATGGAAGCAGAAGAACTCGTAGAGTTGACAATGGGTTTGAACAGGTTAGAATCATACACAGAAGAAGAGCTGAGATACATTTGCCCTAGAGTTACAAGAGAAGTAAGCAGCATACATAGGACGTTACAAGAAATTGCACACAGACACAAAATAGACATAAATAAAACCAAGCATTTGAGGAGAAGTTACATGTTAGACTTTGAGACAAAAGATTTTGAACACATGAGGTCTGCAGGAATGAAAACACACCTTAAAGAAATACTGCAAAGCGCGCAGGTTTGGAGATGTTTAGACAAGTGGGAGAGTAGGTGGGTTAAGGAAAAGGATAAGAAGAAAGAAAGTACCCCAGATCGGAATGAAAAAGTACCACAGAATGATGATCTTATAACCATGCTACCAATGAGAGAAACAGCAGGGGGAAAACTTGTACATGTATCATGGCACAGGTGTGACATTCAATCCTTTACGGATGATTTCCCTAAGTTCAGAGAGAAACCGATCGAATGGTACCAACAGACAGACAGGTTTGTGAAACTTGCAAAATGTCTTTGGGAGGACCTGAATACTTTGTTCGAAATTGTAGTTCCGGAAGATTTGTGGGAAGATTGTAAAAGGGCTGTGGGTTGGCCAACAAGTGAACCAGAAAGAGATAGGGACACAGGCGCACCATCGCCTACGGTAATAAGTTTATTCCATGAGGTGATTGAGCATTTAAAAACAAAAGTTGCGTCGAAAAATGTAGATTGGCAGAGAATTGATAGAACATCACAAGAGGTCAAGGAGTCGATACATGCATACTATGAGAGATTGTTGAAAGCATTTAAAAATTACAGTGGCACGGAAACGATTGAGGCAAAGGACATGCTCCATTTTGTATTCAGATTTGTGGAAGGATTGAGACCCGAAATCAGCCAAATGATTAAAATGCATTTGATTTGTTGGCAGTCAAAATCGATCGATGAGGTGTTGAACTATGCAAAATACTGCAGTGATGAGATTGAGATAAAGCAGAAAAGGTTGAAAGAGAAGGTGATGGTAATGCAGATTAGAGCAGCTCAGTCAGGTTTGCAAGGTTTCCAACAACAGTTGCCGCAGCAGCAACAGCAGGGAAATGCTATGTTTCAGCCACAGATCAGAGGCAGAGGCTGAGGAGGTTTTGTGAACAATGGTCCTGATTTAAATACTGTTGCGGTTCCTAATGGTTTACAGGCAATGAAGAAGGTGATGCCATGTCACACGTGCGGAATCGTCGGACATTGGAAACGGGAGTGCCCAATGATGGTGCAGGATGGTGCAGGTCAGCAAAACAATGATGTCAATGCATTTCAGAATATGAGAGGACCAAAAGTGAGAGGTCCCAATCCAAATTTCCAAAATAATGTAAATCAGATGCAGGGTCTACAACCCATACAACAACAGCAGGTGCAAATGCCCCGTGTACAAATGGCACAGTTGCAGCCGATGCAGCAGCAGTTTCCTATGGTACCTAATCAGCAAATGCAAGTACCCCTAGCACCAATGAATCAGCAACAAGTAATGCTTCCTCAACAGGTAACAGGTCAAGGAATGAATCAAAGTGACACGGTACACCAATTTCCGTTACACAGTGAGAATGGAATAAACAATGTATGGGAGAGTGAAAGTTCAGATGAGGAGGGAAATTGTATGCTTGCAGCATCTTTGGAAGTTGATCAAAAGGGACCATATGTGGAAGGAAGAGTTATGGATCACAGCGTTTCATTTTTGGTTGACACAGGAGCTACACGCTCTACAGTTAGAAGTATTGAAGTACCAAATTTGCCACTTTCAGGGAGAACAGTTCATGTAGTAGGAGTGGCAAATAGGTATCTAACAAACCCAATTACAGATCCAGTGCAAGTCAAAATTGGTAACTTTCAAGGGTTGCATAAATTTGTGGTATGTGACTCAAGTCCGATATCCCTGTTAGGGAGAGATTTATTATGTAAATTAGGGTGCTTGATTATGTGCTCAAATAATGGAATTAAAATTCAGACAAACAGTAATGAGGAAGAAGAGGACAGTTTGGAAGAAGACGAAATGGAAACTGTCGATGAAGAGTTTCCCCTGATTACTCTTTATCCTATGCTCACTGAAGCAGATATTCCAGCTGATTTACAAGAAACAGTTGGAAAGGAAGTGTGGGATATGACAGGGAAAGGAGTAGGATTGGTCAAAGGAGCAGAACCAGTGAAAGTGACTGTAAAACCTAATGTAAATTTTACCCAGACTCCGCAATACCATATGTCACAGGACACTCTCATAAAAATCGCCCAACTCATTGACGAGTTTGTGAAACAGGGAGTACTGAAAGAAGTACTAAGTAGTCCATGTAATTCGCCAATCATGGGACTAATAAAACCAAGTGGAAAGGTCCAAATTGTTCAAGATTTGAGAAAAATAAATTACATAATAGTCAAATGTTGTCCCGTAGTACCAAATCCAGCTGTAATAATGTTTCAAATTCCCTGTGATGCAGAGTGGTTCTCAGTCATTGATTTGTCACAAGCATTCTTTTCTGTGCCTCTTCATGAGGACAGCCAATTTCTCTTTTGTTTTAAATTCCTGGACAGAGTCTATAGTTGGTGTCGAATTCCTCAAGGGTTTTCGGAGTCACCATCAATTTTCAATCAGATTCTAAAGAAAGATTTGGAATCATTGGAATTACCTTTTGAATCAACCTTAGTGCAGTATATTGACGATGTATTGATTGCATCCAAAACAGAAAATGACTGTACAGTTGACACTATTGCCTTACTGAACCATTTGGGAAGGAATGGACACAAAGTGTCTCCTTCGAAATTGCAATACTGACAAAGGAAAGTGAAATATTTGGGTCACCAAATAGAAAAAGGGTCGAGAAGAATCATGAAAGAAAGAGTAACGAGCGTACTTCAAATGAGTCCACCCAAAACGAGAAAAGAGGTGAGGAGGTTTTGGGGAATGGTGAGTTACTGTCGCCAATGGATTCCCAATTTCTCGACTCTAGCCAAACCTTTACTGAAACTGACCCAGAAGGATGCACAGGATGAAATACTGTAGTGTTGAAGAGAGATGAAATGGATGCATTTGTTGAATTAAAGGAATGCATGTGCAGAGCTCCAGCTTTAGGTATGCCTGATTACACAAAGCCATTCACATTGTTTTGTCATGAACGTGATGCATGTTCCTTGTCTGTCTTGACTCAAGCCCATGGTGGCGTAAACAGACCAGTAGCATATTTTTCAGCTACTTTGGATCCAGTCACAGCAGCCTTACCAGGATGCTTGCGTGCTGTAGCAGCAGTTGGTATAAGCTTAAATCAGAGTGAGGGAATAGTAATGGGACATCCCTTAACAGTTATGGTCCCTCACTCGGTCGAAATACTTTTGACGTTCCCGAACACAGCACATGACTGGTGCTAGGCTTACAAGGTACGAGACAATAACTTTGGGATCACCAAATGTGCAGCTGAAAAGGTGCACTACGTTGAATCCAGCAACATTGTTTCCCAGTGAAAATGTTGAAATTGAGAACGCCGAAGACATCGAGCACGACTGTCTTCAGGTGACTGAATTTTGCACTAAACCAAGACCTGATATCAAAGATACTCGATTGGAAGAAAATGATCAAATTATTTTTGTTGATGGTTCATGTTTGAGAGATGCACTAGGAATACTGAAAGCAGGATATGCTGTATGTACAATAACTGGTGTTCTAGAAGCATCTTGGCTTCAGGGAGTTTACCCTGCACAAGTAGCAGAACTAGTAGCCCTTACTAGAGCTTGCCAACTTTCGGCATTAATGAAAGTCACCATTTATACTGACAGTCAGTACGGATTTGGAATAGTGCATGATTTTGGACAATTGTGGTCACAAAGAGGTTTCATGACCTCTTCAGGATCACCAGTGAAAAATGGTGAAAGAATAAGAGAATAGTTACATGCTATCCAGTTACCAGGAGAAGTAGCAGTGGTAAAATGCAGTGCACACTCGAAATCACAAGACTTTGTTTCTTTGGGAAATGGATATGCGGATCAAGTCGCAAGGATTTGCGCATTGAACTGTATATTGCTCAGAGACGAATGGAATTTGATAAATGAGCCAGAACTTGAACCAAGTGAAGCCTTCTCTCTAAAAGTTGTTTACACCATAGAAGAATTGAAATTCCTACAAAATAATGTTAGTAAGGATGAAAAGCTCTCATGGAGTAAGTCACAATGCGTAAAGAAGCCAGACGATTTGTGGATTTCAAGAGAAAGGGAGATTGGTGTTGCCAGACAGTCTTTTGACGCAATTAGTCAGGCTATATCATGGACAAGCCCATCTTGGAAGGGATGCCATGATCAGATTATTCAAAATTGATTGGTTTAACCCCAAATTTTGCCAAGTTGCTGAAGCAGTTTGCCATCGTTGCGTCATTTGCCAACAAATGAACGCAGGAAAGGGAACCGTAGTAAATTTGAGCCACATTGGAAGAGCAGGTGGGCCATTTAGCAGGATGCAAATGGATTTCATTGAAATGCCTGTGCATGCAGGCTTGAAATATGTGTTGGTGATTGTGTGTATTTTTAGTCACTGAATTGAAGCATACCCTACACGCAGAAATGACAGTCGCACCATTGCAAAACTACTCTTGAGAGAACAAATACCACGTTTTGGATTCCCGATCTCTTTAAAATCAGATAGGGGAAGTCACTTCAATAACGGGGTAATCAAATTGTTATGTGCAGCATTGAACATTGAGCAAAAATTGCATTGTAGCTACCGCCCTGAAGCATCAGGACTAGTGGAGCAAATGAATGGCACGCTGAAATCAAGAATGGCAAAGATATGTGCATCCATAAATTTTAAATGGCCTGAAGCATTGCCTTTGGTGTTAATGTCAATGAGAAACACACCTGATAGAAAGACTGGACTATCACCGCATGAAATACTCATGGGCAGAGCCATGAGATTTCCAGCAGTTCCTGCAAATGTTCTTGTAAATATTACAGATGATATGGTATTGGACTACTGCAAAGGTCTGGCTGATGTGGTCCGCTCTTTTTCTCACCAGGTGGAGGCAACCACCTTGCCACCGATCCAAGGTCCAGTACATGCACTGAAAGCAGGTGACTGGGTGGTGATAAAGAAGCACGTGAGGAAGTCGTGCTTGGAACCCCGTTGGAAAGGACCTTTTCAAGTAATTCTGACAACTACCACCGCTGTGAAGTATGCGGGAGTTCCCAACTGGATTCACGCCAGTCACACGAAAAGGGTGATGTGTCCCACAGAAGAGGAAATTGAAGCACTGAAATTACCCACAACTGACAGGGAAGTACCAGGCACTGAAACAGAATGAAGAGAGCCTGAAAGCGAACAAGAAGGAATTGAGACAGAAGAAATATTCTCTGAAGAAGAGGACGAAGTCGTTCCCTTTGAGGAAAAGGGAGAAGAAGCCTCAGGAGGTGACAAAGATCCTATCTCAAGTGAAGAAACAGGAGAGCCTGATAAGAGGACGGCTTTCCCAGAGGCAGACGAGACGGGAAAAGAAGGAGAAAACCTGATTTACCTCCTCGAAAAAGGAGACGAGACAAAGCAAAGCAAAATTGTTCCAAATCTTCCAGAACCGGTTGCAAGTCCATCAGGTGAAAACAATGCGAAATGAAGATAAAGCATATCGCCAGTGAAATCAAAAACTAAAGAAACATTAAACGAAAATGAAGGGCCAAATTTTAAGGAGAAAAGAAAGGAAGTGTCTATCGTAACCACATTGAATAAAGAAAAAGACACAGCCAAAGAACAAGAAATAAGCAAAAGGGAAGCGAAAGGAGAGGCAAAATTGAAAAGGAAAAGAATACCAAGCAGAAGATATTCTGGTCCAGAATGGGCATACACAGCCACTAACAATTGGTCAGACCAATTTCTATCTCTTAGTCTTGAAAACGAAGAAGCAGAACAACACTTTGGTACTTGAAAAGTGAAATTTCATGGACATCATCGAATGAGACATTGATAACCTGATTGACTTTTGAAACCGATTTTGAGACAAGCTGCTAAACCGATGAGAGACTAAGCTGCTAAAGAGAACCGTGTGAACTTTGACCTCATTCATCTTATACATGTATCTGCGAATTTGATTTGATAACGTGTCTTCAGCTTTCTGATTCTATACAGATCATGCCAGGCAATACTACAAAAGGACATAAAATGAAATATTGTAAATATATGTGTATAGGTCTAATAACTGCATGTGTACTAATAATTATGGCAATAATTCTTGGAATGCATGGAGGGAATGAAAGAGACGCAAATGATGCTTCTACTGTTAAAACTACTACTGAACTAACTCCTTTAAAGAAACTCGAACAAGACGAAAAATATTTACACAACAAGAAAGAACTTTCTTCTAATGTTTTCTATCTCTTGCTGAATGAGTATGTTGAGACAATGGATGCAAAAGATTGTTATGTGTGCACACAAATACCTACCTCAGTAATAGAAGGAGTGACATATCATAGCATGCCTCTTACATATGGAATAACATGTAGTCTGCTACTAACCAGATTTTATGGCCAGTAGTATATTCAATACTTCTATTCCAATCATGATATCATATTTTCATATGTCCCCATAATAGAGTACTTGAGTAAAGTAGCAAGAGATTATTATATAACAATAGTTAAGGGTTTCTTTGAACCATTATCATCTTTTTCCACGTTTCAAGCTCATAAAGAAAACCTTACATGCTTGCTTTCACCCGTAGAGAAAAGCTTTTTAGATCACACTGAAGAAAGAAGAAAATTGGTAAAGGAAAAATGAGAAAGGGAATTACACAAAAGGACATCTGTAGATAACTATGCTTTTGCCGCAATAAAGACACAAGGGAAACTAGCTTTAGACGCAATACATATAGGGAAACTTTGTATATATAGACCTAAATCATACTATGACACAATCTTTGTGGGAATGAGTGAATGTAAACACGTGTATTTGTTTCAGGCTAAATGGACATTCATGTTAAATGGCCTAGTCCCAGCTTCTCCAGGAGTATAGTATATTTGTGGACTCAATGCCTATTATCGTCTTCCAAAGGGATGGTAAGGGAGATGTTATTTGGGAATAGTATTTCCAAAGATTTTTCAACTAGACGACTTAAAGAAATTTCCAAAGCTGTCTGAATTACATCGTATTCAGAAAAGGGAGACAGCTTCTGGTGTGGTAGGAGATATATTTGGAACAATGATTCCTTCAGTGGGTGTTATATTGAATTCAATCAAGATACAAAAGTTTTCTACTATTGTGGATAACATGTTGACAAAATTCTCAGGAGCAACGATCCTGATTGATGCTGAACTTGCTGCAGAAAGAGCTATGACTCTTCAAAATCGGCTTGCTTTAGACATCCTTTTAGCAAAGAATGGCGACGTTTGCAAAATGCTTAGTACACGTCACTGTTGTTCTTATATACCAGACAACAGTGGGCAAATTAGAAATATGCTTACGAATTTAACTAACAAAAGTACAGATTTGAAAGAATTGAAAGAACCAGGAGTATGGGTAAAGGTTGGAAAAGGATTTGCTTCCGTGGGAAATTGGCTCAGCAACATTTGGAAGGGATTATTACTGAAAATAGTAAAAGGAATATTAATAATATTATTTTGCTTACTTGGTATTTGGGGAATATGGAAAGCTATTAAAATATTGAAATCAAGAAACAAGAGGAGAAGAGAAGAGAAAGAACAAAATAAAATAGTAGAAATATACAGGGAAAAATCAAAGGGAACAAAAAGGAAAAGGGAATTGACCGAAATGTCAAATTACTGAAACAGAATTTTAATGGAATAAAATTTGTGATGAATGATTTGATGTGATGACATAATTAGTCATCAGAGGAGGGATTGATGAAGCAGAAAAAGAAAGGCTAACAAATATTCATATATCATGTAACAAAATCGTATTATGCAATGTGTGTTTTAGCAAAGAAAAATAATATATGTAGAAAATGTGCCCTCGAGGTAGTTCACCATTTAGTATAAGCGAACTTGATTAATCATGAAGAATCGACAATGTAGTAATCCGTCATAATTGCAGATGTATCTTATGATTTTCTCATTAAAACTGTTGTATGCTTAGCTTAAATTTAGCAGAGGCTTTGGCCTAGTCGCCTGGTCTCAATTTTAACTGCGTGGTTTTCACTTGTATTAACAAACATATATTCTGTGCTTTAAAGTCTGTATTTTTCCAGTAGAATGACTAATGCACTTATCTCAAGGTTTCGTGCTAGGCAGGTTTCATCCCTTTTGAAGCAAGGTCAGTTTCTGCAGGTGCAGACAATAAAGATACTGATATGGAAATAATTGGCAAACTTTGTTGCAACTTGTGTTCCAAAGCTCAAAGGACACCTTATGCATAAACGAGTACTAAGAGAAAGACACTATTCATTGGTCAAAAGGAAGCCACCCTATGAACCCTCCAATGGAAGAACCTGAAGAGTTTGGAACGTTTTCTTACTTAAACCCACCAGACAAAGAGAAGCCAGCCATTTTCTTTGATGCCATTTTGAAGCCAGATCTCAGAAGCCATTTTGATGCTTTTTCTCTATCCCAGAGAGAGAAACTTTAAAGAATTCTCACCCTAGAGACTTTAACTTTACCCCGTTGTGCCCATGCAATAACTTTTGCCCCATTTCCTTGCGGCTGCAAGGAAAACTTGACTTAAACTTTGCCCCTTTGAAATTTGCCCCATGCTGATCGAACCGGTACCTGAAGGACGAAGACTTCCCTTGAGTGCTGATTGTATTCGGTAAATATGAAAGGATAAATGTATTATGCATTGTATTTTCCTTCTTAGATACCAACTGCTTATTTTGACAGAGCCCAAGCTAGAAGCTTTCTAAATTTATGTTGATTAAATTCTTTTGCATGAAGCCCCACATGCCAATGCTAATCAGAGGTTAGTTGAAGTATTCATTTGATGCACCATGCTGAATTGAAATCTTGTTATGCTGACCAATGTATGAAATTAGTCAAATTCAGTTACTCATATTAGTGATTTGCATTGCTATAACCGAGTGCATTATAATCCAGATTTTGCGTAGATTGCTTTTCTTCAGTCGCTATGGACAGTTAGTAATGTTCATATATGTATACCATTTGATTTTGAGGCTTACTTATATTGTGCTAGCTTTGTTAAAATAGGGAAATAAACTCATTAACTTTTAATAAACAGCTGTGATTATTCATGACTGAAAGGTCATGGCGTGTCTAATTATTGATTTTCTGTTTAACTAATTTGTTGATTGATTACTAATCGAGTATTGGTTATTGATTATAAATGGTTATTGATTATTGATTTGAGGGATCCGACAATTCTTTGGATGAGGAGAGCTCAACCCAGTCAAAAGATTCACTGACCTCCGGCATGTCCAAGTATAAGTAATTTTAAGGACTGGACGCGCTATCAGAAGTCAGGAACCCAAATCTCAGTATTACTTCCCTGAGCAGCAGCTTAGCTACAGTGAGACTGTCATTCCTACATGTTGGATAAGCCTCTATCCATAGAGAAATCACACACACAACAACCAATACATACTTCAATCCATTGCAGGCAAACATTGCAATTAAATCAAGTTGCATTCTGTTAAATTGACCTCCCGATCTGCCTATGTGGCTCAAATTAACCACTGTCTGTTTCCCTATATTTGTTGACGTATAACACATTTGTGATAAACTGTTTCTGCAATCAATCTAAATTTGGGGTTGTACCATGCCTATTTGAATGTGCGAATAATTGCATCTCTTCCGAGATGAACCTGAATCTTGCCATTTATTTCAACAAACAATCTGGCAACACAACTTTGCCTTCATTTGAAATCCAGGCATCATCTTCCTCCCTTTGAGCACAATCTGGTTTAATCCAACCTCTGTGTTCTTCCTCAATTGTCTCTTTCTGCAATCTCTTATTATATCCCAGGCATCGACCACTGACGTCAAGAAACTTTGATTTGTCTCACCGGTGTCACTTCCACTACCCCACTCTTCATTGAAGGTGGTGCAATGGAGTGCACAATGTCCGGCAGTTTGGTCAGCATAGGCATAACCCAATGATACATAGCCATTTGACTTTAGATGTGCTGTGCACTTCACAACCACAATCTTCTCTGGTAACTGTATAGCATTTAACAAATTATTAATTATTTCACCATTTCGAATGGGTGATCCTGGTGAGGTCATGAAACCTCGCTGGTGCCATAACTGCCCAAAGTCATGCACAACACCAAATCCATATTGACTCTCTGTGAATATTGTCACTTTGAGCTGCTCAGATATGCAGCACGCTCTTGTAAGAGCAACTAATTTGGCTACTTGGGCAGAAATGACTGCTTGAAGCCATGAAGCTTTGACTACTTCTGAGAGGGTGCAAACTGCAAAACCAGCTCTCAGAGTACCTTCACTGTATCTTAAACAGGAGCCGTCAACAAATACAACTTGGTCATTCTCCTCTAAAGGAGTATTCTGAATATTAGGTCTGGGTTTGGTGCACAGTTCAGTGACATCAAGGCAGTAATGTTCAAATTCATTAGCATAATTTAAATCATTAACATTAATAGGCAATAACGTAGCTGGATTCCGAATAGCCCACCTCTTGACCTCAACATTAGCTGATCCAAGAATTAATAACTCTTAACGAGTGAGACCGGCACTAGTCAAATATTAGGTCTTGGTTCTGGTCAAAAGTACTTCAACTGAGTGTGTGACATATACCATCAAAGGGTGTACCATCACAATGCCTTCGCATTGACGTATGCTTACACCAGCAGCTGCTACTGCCTTTTAACACCAAGTAAACGCAGCAGAGACAGGATCTAATTTGGCGGAAAAATATGCTACAGGTCTGTTCGTTCCTCCATGCAACTATGTCAAAACAGAAAGAGCACAACCATCACTTTAATGACAAAACAGTGAAAAGCTTTTTGTGTAAGCAGGCAATCCCAAGGCGGGAGCCCGCACAAACCCTCTCAACTCAGTGAAAACTTGAATGCATTCTTCATTAAAGGTGACTGGGTCTGTAACTTCTTTGTGCATTAACCTTTGCAGAGGTTTGGAGATTACTAAAAAATTTGGGATCCATGGGCGACAGTAGCTCACCATTCCCAAAAACATTCTGACATTTATCTGCGTAACTGGGAGAATCATTGCATAATTGCTGCAACTCTCTCTCTGGACACTTTCTTTGCACCTTTCTCAACCTAATGACCTAAATACTTTACTTCCTTTCGGCAATAGTATAATTTGTTAGGGGAAACCTTTTGTCCATTTTCGTCCAAAAGATTTAATAACATTATGGTATCTTGTCTGCAAGACCCATGAGTATTAGATGCAACAATCAGGTAATGAATATACTGTACCAAACCAGACTGAAATGGCATGATTAAGGATTCTAAGTATTTCTTCAGAATCTGATTCAAAATGGGAGGTGATTCTGAAAACCCCCTGTGGAGTACGGCACCATGAATACACACGGTTGCCGAATCTTAATGAGAAAAGGAATTGACTATCCTCATGCAGGGGTACAGAAAAGAAAACCTGTGACAACTCAATAACAGACAACCATTCTGCTTCACGTGGAGTCTGAAATAAGATCACTACTGGGTTGGACACTGCAGGTCAGCAGGATACCTCAATTTTGTTAACTTTTCTCCAATCCTAAACTATGCGATATTTCCCACTCTGCTTTCACAATCCCATAATTGGAGAATTATATGGGGTGCTCATTACTTCTTTCAGAACTCCCTGCTCAACAAAATCTGCTATTATTGAGGTAATTCCTTCAATCAGTTCTGGGGTCATGGTATACTGTGATGTTCTGGGAAAAACTGCATTTGGCTCTACGGTTACTTTAACTGGTTCAAAACTTCGTATGAGTCCAATATCCTTTCCAGAGAGATCCCAAACTCTCAGCGTCACTGTGTCTTGTTACTCACCTGGAAGGTCCTTAACTGTCATGCCAGGAAACACTGTAATGAGAGGACACATCTCATCAGCTTGACTGGAAATCTCATCACCGCTATTGGTTTAAATTGCTATCCCTTCATGTGTACAAGCGATGGAACATTTTAATTTGCATTGTAAGTCTCTTCCTATCAGACACACAGTACTGGAGTAGTAAATTACAAATTGGTGCAGTTCCTCGACGGTACCTATATTTACTGGAATGGTCTCTATAATGGGGTTTGCCAAATGCTGATTTGCTATGCCTACAACCTGAACTGTCCTTCCTGAGAGGGGCACAATTGGGACTTCTGCAGATCTGACAGAGGAATGAGTTGCTCCAGCATCAACCAAAAATAAAACATCATGACCCATAGCGCATGCATTCACATAAGGACCATGCTGATCTACCTCCAGTGAGGCAGCAAACACCCGTTCTTCCTCTTCCGAACTCTTTCTCATACATTCTTCACTCATTTTATCATCACTAAAATCAATCTGTGGGAATTGTGTGATTAACTGATTTCCATTTGCCTCTGCTGCTTGGTTCGTGTTTTGCTGAGGAACTATTACCTGTTGCTGTGTCATCAGAGCTTGTGGAATCTGCGTTTGCTGTGAGACTTGGAACTGCTGTTGGGGAATCTGTGCTTGTTGTTGGGGAACCTGCATTTGGACTGCTCCCATAGGAATATTCATATTTTGATTTCGGGGCCTTTAAACTCTTTGATTTTTAAATTGACTGATGTCAACCATCTATGCAACACCTCCACTTAGCACCAAATTATTTACGTTACTGTAGAGACACTCAGTTTTCAATGTCTGACGTTGCCGCATGCATGACATGGAAGTATTTTCTTCATGTATAGAACATCAGCCATATTAGTATTCAGATGCACTCGAATTCCATGACCCCTACCTCTAAAATGAGGCACCATATTGCCTTGCTCCTGTGATCCCTGCATACCTGCTGCTTGGGCAGATTTGATTTGTACCACCATTGCCTTTTCCTTTATACTTTACTGCTTCAACTCAATTTTGTCACTACAGTACTGTGTGCAATGCAATACTTGATCAATTGGCTTCCCTTGCCAGCAAGTTAAATGATTCTGAACCATATTGCTAATTTCAGGCCTCCCCAGTTTACACCTAACCCACAAATCTGCTGGAACTACAATCTGAAATAAAATGTTCAGAGCCTCCCATAGGCACTTTGCAAGGTTAAAAAAGAACGCCCCATTTGTTGATACCATTCCACTGGTTTCTCCCTCAACTTTGGATAACCATTTGTAAATGACAGTATGCCACTTGTGCTCCATGGAACATGAACAAAATTCCCTCCCAGAATTTCTTTCATTGGCATAATTTTTACAGCTCCGTCAGCCTGCTGTACATCCTTTGAAGATGCAGTAGCTTTTTCATCTGATTTCTTTTCTTTGCCATCAGCCTTCTCTTTTATCTAATGATCCCTATGTTTGAATGTTCTGGATTAATTCTTTAATGTGGATTTTCATTCCAGGTGATCTCATGTTTGCAATGTCTCTTGAATCAAATTATAATATGCAACTTTTCTCTAACTGTTTGGATTTATTCATCTCGATTTCAGACCTATTGACTAAATTAGTTAATTTGTCATAAACCTGTCCCACTCGAAGAGTAACGTCCTTGCACATGAAGTGTAATTTGTTTTCATTGTTAGAATCTAATCTGTCTAGTTAAAGTGTTTCCTCAATCATTTCACTTAATTAAAATTTTAGTCTAGCTATGTTCAATGTATTTTCTCCCTCTAGCATATTTCCTAAAGCTGATGCTTTGCTCAAATTGTTTACCCATTCAGTCAATTGTTGGGCTGTCAACCCTTGTAGACTAATGTTATTACTATTGCTTCAGGGCACAAGCTGTGGAATATTGCATGGAGCTCTCATAAACTGTTCTTGAGTCATCACAGTTGAGCCTATAGATCATGGGGGGCATGTGGCATCAATCAGTGGACCCACTCCTTCATGTGCTTGGTTTGAACCAAAAGAATTCATAGGGGTTATGGCTGACACCATAGTGCTCAATCTCTCAATTTCTGCATTAGTTCCAAAAAGTGAATTAATTGCTGATACTGGATTAGGAATCTTTGAACCACTCTCATTAGTACCCTGGGCATACAACAGGACTACTGATCCTGTTGTCACAGGAACTGTCAATGCTTCTGGTCCTGACATATTTGTTTGACTTGGCAAAAACGTTAATCCTTTACCTTGGCAAGTCAATAGTGTACCAAAAGCGTGATCTGACTGATTCGGAGCAACATTCTGCGGTGTTGTTATTGGGGAATACACAGGCATTGTCTGGCCTTGGTTCACAAGCTGTGCTGGTGTCTGAACATTAGGTGTGGACTCAAATTGAGCCATTCCTGCATTCTGAATTGGCTGTGTCATAACTGGAACTGTGACATTCTGGGCTGTGTTAACATTTGTAACTGTCGGATAAACCGTTGGCATCTGTGCAACATTAGCCGTAGACACATTTGGTGTTAACTGAAACTGGCTTTGTTGAACTGGGGCTGTGGCCATATTCGGGCTGCATTCAGATTTCCAGATTCAACTGCATTTTACAGTGTAGGATGATTTTGCAACAACTGCATTATGAATTCATCCTCTGAATCACTTTCGGTGTCTGCTACCTTTTTATTTTGACCTATTTTCTCTTCTGGATCTTCTTCAGATTTCCTTTTGGCTTTACATTTAACATCTCCATCACCTTCCTGTGTAAATGCTGGGAATAACTTCACTGCATGTAATGTATCTGCTCTCCACATTCTCTGCTCCTCAAGAAATGAAAGTGTGCATGTCAGTTTGACCAGCCTAAGACGGCTGGCCAAACTGACGTGCACTTACAAGTGACCACCACTCCTCCTCCTTGCTATGGCCCAGCCCCACCCTATACTCCTATGGCTCAGTGAGACAGTGGAAATTGTAATTATTTGTCACTGCCTGGCTGAGCAGGGGGGGGCGATGCTCCTCTGCCATTACGGAGGAGCCCCTCCTGCAAAGTACTGTATCATATGTTCATAACACAGCTGTACATACGGTAGGCCCATCACTACTTGGCCCTTGAGGTGGAACATCCATTGCAGAGCAAAAAAGATAGGACCAAAATATCACTGATCAGGAATAACACAAACGGGATGCCTCAAAATACACTGGAAAATATACAATGTATAAAGGACGGTATCACCCCAAATATAGCCTGGGATATGCTAACAAAGCCCGACCCAGCTACTTTAGAAAAGTGTACCACACCCATGGTGTTAGAAGCACTAAATATGTAAAGCATAAGTTCACCAAAATGCTGAGGGAATTATGTGCACAGTAGCGATTGTATTTCGAGGATGACTTGAGCTCAAATGATTCACGGGCAAATGCAAGTGCAACGTCCTTCTGAAACAAAGCTTTCAGTATGCTCACTTTGTCAAAGTTAACCTTATAGGTCAGAATAAAAGATCAAAGGCTAACTTCTCTAATCATGTGCGTGGGTGGGAGTAACACATTATTACAACACGTCACAATGTGAGAGACCGATACCACACATGGGGAACCTGGTGTCATTCAACATCAAATAACTTTCATTTGAAAGTAATAGAAAACACTGGGTGAATCAAGAAAATTGGTACACCTTTCAAGCAACACTCCAAATTGGCCACTGAAGCATTGCATGCCCCATCCAGTCTTACTACTTTACAAATTAATGAGTGGCCCACAAAGTTTCACATTTGTTTCTGCTAAGAAACACTACTTTTTCCATGTACTTGTTGTGGGCTATGCTGGTAAAACCCTTTATTACTTCGGTCCCCTCCTAAGGTTTGGGAATAATAAATTACTCTAGGTTTGTATATACTGTGGCACTTTTCTTTATTTCTACTTATTGGTTGCTCTCCATAAGGTATTCTGTTGATTTGTTCAAAAATATACTCCTTTTCGGTTTCTGGTATTCTTCTTCCACTCTTTTCCACCCCCCCCCCTTCTTTTTCCCTGTTATTGTCTATTCTTTCTTCTGAAGTGGTCTGTCTCATTTTTCCTTTTTTTTAACGCTCTCTGGTTTGGTTTTCTTTAGGTACAGCTCAGGGTCCCATGGTCATCGCTGCAGAGCATGAGGAGAAAACAAGAGGATATAGGGCTTCATTACTCCACCGCCCACCAAGGTTTGACCGCCGAGCGGCCGCCTATGCAGCCGCAATCCCGCTGGCTGCATTACGACATCCCCGGCCGGCGGGCAGAAATAGAGTTTTTGCCCAGCGGGGATGTCGGCCGTAACATTGGAGCCGGCTCCTAATGGAGCCAGCGGTGTTGCAGCCGTGCGACAGGTGCAGCTGCACCTGTTGCGCCTTTCACTGTCTGCTGTGCAGACAGTGAAAAGCGGGGTGGGGCTGTGCCTGGTGGCCCCAATACCCTTATGTGAGGTCTAATGTAAACAGATATCGTGCTTTCCCTAGTTGTTCAATTAGTTCTTCTACTCTAGGTATTGGATAGGTATCAAAATCTGAGATGGCATTCAGTTGTCGAAAGTCAATACAAAAACAAATGGTTCAGTTTGGTTTTGGAACGAAAGCAACCGGAGAACACCATGGACTAGTAGAAGGCTCGATTGTACTGGTATCTAGCATGTTTTGCACTTCTTGTTCAACAAGCTTTCTACGGGCCTCCGGTATCCGATAAAGTTTTAAACAGACTATTCTCCCTTCTTTGGTAACGATGTTGTGTCGAATAAAAGGGGTCTTTCTGGGAATTACGGAAAACAGTTTTCTATGTTGTTGTAAAATTCTTAAAAGTTGGGTCTTGTTCACACTAGGTTGATCTGGGTTAATGTGGGGTACCCACTCTTGTAAGTCTTCCTGCTGGGGGCAAATTTATCTCAAGAGGTTTTATGTTATTCACTAACAAGACAGAGTCTACAGTCAGATTTGGTATGCCCCCTTCTTCCCACTTCTTTAGAAGATTGATGTGATATATGTGGGTTTTCTTTGGTGATTCCGACAATTGTAAACGGTAAGCAACGGGGCTTACTCTCTCTATTATTTCATAAGGGCCTTGCCATTTTGCCAGCAATTTGTTCTCGGAGCTGGGCAATAGGACCAACACTTTCTCTCCATTAGCTAGTTCTCTTAAAGTTGTGCCTGTATCATAGTGTTTCTTCTGTTTTTCTCGTGCCTCTTCTAAATGCGATCTAACATCTTCCCATAATGCTTGTATATGGTCCTTTAATTGTTGGGTATATTTGAGTATGTCTTTACTTTCTGTTTCCTTCTCTTCCCATTTCTCCACCGCCATATCTAAAAGGGTTCTAGATTGCCTACAAAAAAATAATTTGGATGGACTATGCCCGGTTGATGCTTGTACATGAGTTCGGATGGCATACAGAACTAATGGTATCTTCTTATCCCAATCCCTTCCTGAGTCTGATATTGTTTTCTTTAGAAGGGTTTTAATAGTACGGTTATATCTCTCCACTAGTCCATTGGTTTGAGGATGATCTACGGAGATGTGGTTGTGTTTCACACCAAGGGTTTGACATATCTGGGACATAAGGCGAGACATAAAAGGTGTACCTTGATCTATTAATATTTCCTTTGGGAACCCCACTCGAGAAAAGAAACCAACCATAGCATAGGCCACACTTTTCGTCGTCATGCTTGTTAGCGGGATAGCTTCCAGATAATGAATAGAGTAATGCACGAGGACTGAAAGGTACATGTATCCTTGCGATGAGGGGGTTAGAGGTCCCACCAAATCCATTCCTACCAGAGAAAAAGGAACATCAATAATGGGTAAGGGATAGAGTGGGGCTTTCCGGACCATTCCTGGGTTAATCAGTTGACATCTGGGTTATTGTGCTCAGAACTTGCGTATGTCAGAAAATACCTCTGGCCACTAGAGACGTCGGAGAAGGTACTCCTCAGTTTTTTCCCGTCCATAATGTCGTCCCCCAACCTGACTATGGGCTAAATGAAGTACCTGTATTGGATAAGGAGTGGGTACTACTAATTGGCTCTTTTGTACGATATCCTGCTGGATCATCCTATACAATAGGCCGTTCTGGACAAGGAAGTATGGACCCACCTGTCCTGTGGATTCTGTGACCGCAGTAGCCCAGGTGCAGGATCTTCACTTTACTGACTTGAAAGTGCGGTGGACTCATTAACACTGATTTTTCTTTAGAGAAGAAATGAAGAGTATTGTTTAGAATGGCTATTTGATCATTTTTCCTCTGTTCTCTTTTCTCTTGTCTGCTCAACTTCGCTTTTACCTTACCCGGATTAATGGTGCTGTGGGAGAAAGGAGCGTCTTTGAGCCAAGGGTCTATTTATGGGTCTCTGTTTATGCTTTCCAAGAGTTATGGGAAAGCGCAATAATCAGTACCTATAATCATATCCTTGATTAGGTAGGGTATCATCCCTACTAGTAAGGGTTCTTCCCATCCTCTCCAGTTTATTTTGATCTCCTTTATTGGATAACATTTCATATCCCCAAGGATACAGCAAATAGACACTGATTCATCCTGTCGCCATTGTTCCTTTGTCAGTAGTTCAGCCTTCATTAGTGATTGACTACACCCAGAGTCAACCAATACCTTGATAGGTTTATTATTGACTAATATTTCTTTGGTGTATCGAGTTGTGTTTCGGGCTGTGCACAGTACCCTGCTCCTAGTTATTCCTATTTCCATTGGTTCAGGTTTTAGAAGTCGATGTGGACAGTTACGTGCAATATGACCCCACTCCGCACAATGATAACATTGTGGAGTTTGATTTGGTTCTTTGTCTGTAAAGCATGAGCTGGGATTCTTCTCAGGAATTTTCGTTAATCTGAGTCTTGGAACAGAACTAACGGGCTTGCCTGCTATTGCCTGTCCTTTATGGGGGTTTATTCTAAAATCAGGGGCCCAGTGGAAAGCACAGGCCAGTTCAATGGCGGTTGTCGTTGTGACATTCAAATGCTGTTTGATCCAATTATGTGTCTGACTAGGTAAGGCCTCTAAGAACTGTTCTAATAAGATGATCTGTATCACCTCTTCCCTGTTCGTGCTAATAGGGCTCAACCACTTTAGGCCCAAATCTTGTACCCTATAATACAGCGCTCTGGGATTCTCCATTGGCATCCATCTGGTTTTCCTAAACTTAATGAGATAATATTCAGTATCAAACCCCACTCGCTCTAAGATAGCCTTCTTGATATCCCCATATGGAGTGGTCCCCCCTGGGTTTACGGCCTGGTAGGCTGCTTGTAGTGTCCTTGTTAACAGGGGTGCTACATATTGTCCCCATCTTTCCTGGGGCCAGTTTGCTGATGTCGCCACACTCTCAAAATTAATAAAGAAGGCATTGAGGTCTTCTCCTTCTTGAAATTTCTGCAATACTGAGCTTGGTGCGTTTGGATGGACCCACATAGTGGCTATGGTGTCTGTCAGCTTCTGAATAGCTGTCTCATGGACTAACTGATTGTTCGCTATGATAGTAGCCTGACTTTTAAGAGCATTTTGCAACGTCTCCCTATTGTTTCTGGCTTCCTGCAACTGTTCTTCCAAGACTATCTGTAAATGTCTCTGACCTTCAGCCAGTTGATTGATCATGTCCTCTAGGGAAGGTTTCTCCGCCATCGCCCCTTTTCCAGGTAGGGACAAATCCCACTTCTGACACCAAGATGTTGTGGGCTATGCTGGTAAAACCCTTTATTACTTCTGTCCCCTCCTAAGGTTTTGGAATAACAAATGACTCTAGGTTTGTATATACTATGGCACTTTTCTTTATTTCTTCTTATTGGTTACTCTCCATAAGGTATTCTGTTGATTTGTTAAAAAATATACTCCTTTTGGGGTTCTGCTGTTCTTCTTCCAGTCCCCCCCCCTTCTTTTTCCCTGTTATTGTCTATTCTTTATTCTGAAATGATCTGTCTCCTTTTTCCTTTTTTTAACACTCTCTGGTCTGGTTTGGTTTTCCTTTAGGTACAGCTCAGGGTCCCATGATCATCACTCCGGAGCATGAGGAGAGAACAAAAGGATATAGGAACAGGAGGTAAGTCTGGATGTATGGTTCTCTGCTCATTCGAATTTGGGTTAGGGAAAGTGAGGATGAGTGAGTAATTGTGAACTCTGAGATACATTTTTATACCTTTTGTGGTTCCCGGTGAATTTGTGTAAGTGATGAAAAATAATAGGTATAGTTCAGCGTGCGTTGTTAGCATTGCGAGTAGCTGATTATAAGTAGTCCCGTTGCTTCTCCCTATCATTTATGTTATATTTTTTCACTGTCTCCCATTTTTTTCTCCCCCTGCCCACCCTGTTTGTGCCTGCTGTATCAAAGAAGTGGTCAAGCCCCGTATACGGGCACCTACCTGCTTTAGCGACGTCCCTCCGGGAATGTGGAAGATTACCGGGTTCCACATCTAGAGCCTGCTGCCACTTTCAGTCTCCACTTCTGGTGAGGCGCTGTTCTCCAGGCTCTCCTCTCCGCTCGTTTGCACTGCCTGTTGTCTCCGTGCCGACTCCTCACAATCGAGCCCTCCTCCTTTCGCCTCTGTTGTTTCCGCTCTTCGAGTTGCCTATCCATATCCGCTCAGTTTTTCTTTTTCTTTCTGCGCCACGCTTCCTCTTCCTGTTTTCCAATGGCGTCACGTCATATGAGCGCGATACTCTCCCCTGGGGCACTTCTCTATCGGCCCAATTGCACGGGAGCTCCAAGGGTGCCGGGAACCCTGGTACAGTACTCATTTGTAATCAGAGGGCAAGAACCACAACTTGTGGACAAAACTATCCCCGCTTCATATCTGCCTACTTGAAAATGTTTCAACCAAGATGTAAATTGAAACATTGAAATTGGCAATGAGATCACTTTAAGGTTAAACCATATTGCTGATGGTGTCTCAGCTATTGTTAAACACAACCTTTCTAAACATTGGATATTTAGCTTTATATAATTAGCATATTTTTTGCCATTAATTATTGCTTGCATGTTCTTTTTTTTAAACTCTTTTTATCAAACAGTTGCTCAATGGACAGCACTGATGCAGAGAAAACAGTGCATAATAGTCAGGGGCACTAGATTTATGCGGCATGAGAGGGCCAAATTATGCGGCAGGGTTCAATAAATTATGCAGCAAGAAAATCCAAATTATGTGGCATAATGAGGCACATTTTGTAATAGTATAACTTCATTATTTCAGCATTTTTAAACTTGACAACACTGTATAGACATTGGTTGCACCCCATTAACACCAGTTTAAAATCCAAATATAGCAATAAGCAACAGAAAGTGACATGTCCAGCTTTGTAAAGGGCTTTCCACTGCACGGTAACACATGTTGCTGCATTTTTTTTTCAATAACTTCTGCACAGTTTGAGCTAGAACAATTGTTTTTGTTAAAATTAACAGAATATGCGGCAGATGATGGATTATGTGACAAATGTGGCACATCTATAATTATGTGAAAATTGCAGCGGCCGCACAATTGCATAAATCCAGTGCCCCTGATAACAGTGTAAATCTCTTGACCTAGAACACAACATATGCATAGATAATATGATAACCATAGACTGACTTGTCCCAGCAGTCAGTGAAGAGTTCTTCCCAAACACAACTGAATTACAAGAAAGACACATATTTGACATGTACAACTAGTCACATGCCTCGGTAGCCCTGCCAACCACCCCACACCTTTTCCCATTTATGAGGGCAACCCCTGCTGAGGTATACTGGGTGATCCGCCTGTTGACACCAATCTAGGTCTGCTTCCAAATCTTCTATGCGGAGGGAGGCAGCTCTCCACATTGCAAAATATTGAGCTTAGTCACAGCTGCAGCCAATGCCAACCAGATTGTTTGATATCTATGCCAGGTCACCTCACCGGTGATATCAAGGAGGTGCCATTTGGCCTCCCAGGGGACCTCCAATCCTGTAACCTGGGCCATTATTTGCATCACTTCTACCCAGTAGCCTAAAATTATGGGGCAGCTCCACACCACGTGAAAAAAGGTTCCCTCCTGCTGCATTCCCTCATCATGCCCTATCCGGTGTAGCAAAGTTCTGAAGTAATATGCCCTGTGCAAGATCTTTATTTGGACTAATCTAAAATGGGTTCTTATCACCACCTCCCTGGGGCTCTGTATGGCCTTAACCAGACCCCCCTCCCATGTTGCTCTCAGTGCTACCAAGGGATCTGAGGAAATACACGTCAGTTTCCTATAAATGGTTGAAATTGTTTTTTGGGTCATGGGATCTGTGAGAAGGTGGTCCTTCAATGGAGCTGCATCTGGCAAGTGTTCCCCTTCCAGGGTGTGATTCCGCAAGATGGGTCCCACTTGGAAATGTCAGAACCGTTTAAAGTCACCCAATTCATAGTCTTGCTGCAAAACCTCAAAGGGCACAAACGCCTGTTCCCTCCACATGTTGCTCAAATGTTCCGGCCTATTAGCACCCATTTTATGAAGCCTTGCAGCCCTCCCACTTCACAAAGGAGATCACTGTCCCATAATGGAGTAATTTCAGTCAGCTTACTCTCCCAGCCTAGATACTTAGTGGCTTCTTTTCATACCCTCACCACACTCTGAGTATGGGTAGGCAGGTCACGCTCACACTTTCTTTAATAAAGAACAGTTGGGTAGCCTCTAGTGCCCATGGCTATTCTGTCCACTGTTGCCTGCATGTTAAAGTAAAAGGCAAAATCAATGCTTATGCATTTAGTTGTTTACATGGCATGCGGTTGCATTTTAAAACCTGCAATGTCCAACTCAACTGCATAATCAAACTAACCTGCCTTTGCCCATTGTGGTAGAAAGACTTCTGTATAATGTATTCTGTATAATGTTGATTGCAGATGATACAATGTTATTCAAAGTGCAAATAAGAGTTGACAATGTTTTCATACTATTATCTACAACTGCCAATGCTTTTTCCAAATTAGCCTGCTCAATCTGCCTCAAATGAGCAGCACCTTCCATGTGTGACAACTTTCAAATTTCATTATAAGGGGCATAAATGAATCTTTTAGACCGTGGTGACCTAGGAAATAACAAGAAATCTTAGAAATCCACATCATCAGATAGAAGAGAAAGATGTTCTTTCACTGCAGACAAAGTGCAATGTTGTAACCATTTCTGGCACAACTTCCCTACACTATAGGTACTAAACATCCCTGAGTGTTGGGTAGAATATAACAGGGGTCTGGTCTGCTATCTATAAAACCCTTTGAGGAGTTTAAAAAATGTACATTACAACAATTTGCACCCACTGGCCACACTAACCACCCATTTGGTCCTGAAGGAGAAGAATTATATTGACCATTCTGTGTCATACCATTTAGCTGCTGTTCTGTGTAATTTTCAAAGTGTTGCCAATTGTCAAAACTTGTAATAGAGAAAATGCTAGGCATGTTCATTTCCTTAATTTTATCTAGTCCCAGGCAAGCAATTTGCTGCACTGTCTTGTTCAGAAAAATAATTTGTATTGGAATTTTAAATAAAGCAACTTCACCCTGCACTTGCCAGTGTTTTGTTCCCCAAACTGATTTTAAATCAATATTTTCCTTCCAATACTCACAGCCTTGTAGGGCCAGTTTGGTACTGAATGAATCTGAATAGATTATTTTTGCTTGGGTTACCGTATTTTTCTTTGTTTGTGAAGGAGTGAGTTTATAATAATAGGAACCTGGATCTAAAGGATTGTCACCAGAACAATATGCAAACTTGTCCAAATATGTTTTGGAGCTACCCACTGGTGGTGTCGGGCAGTGTTCCCACTGTATTATTCGAAAACTGTATGTGGAGTACTAGTTCTATGTAAGTAGTGCTGTGCATAATGGTGGTAACAAAACATTTCACCATAATTAGCAGAAATGAGGTACAAGTCTTCACTTTCAAATACTGTATAAAATTCAAACTCCCGAAAGCATAATTGTAACAGTCTTAGGGGGTCATTACGACCACAGCGGTCTTTTCAAAAGACCGCCGAGGCCGCGGGAGACAGAATACCGCCATTGCCGGTGGTATTTCTGTCTCCCTATTATGACATTTCCTCTGGGCCAGCGGACGGTAACAGTGTTACCGTCCGCTGGCCCAGTGGAAATGTCACATCAACATTGCAGCCGGCTCTTAATAGAGCCGGCGGCAATGCTGATGTGTAGCGGGTGCAGTAGCACCTGTCGCGCATTTCACTGCCCGAAATTCGGGCAGTGAAATGCGCGATGGGGCTATGCCTGGAGGCCCCTGCACTGCCCATGCCAAGTGCATGGGCAGTGCAGGGGCCCCCAGGGGCACCCAAAGTACCCTTACCACCAGCCTTTCCATGGCGGTGTGTACCACCATGGACAGGCCGGCGGTCGGTGACTCATAATCCCCAGGGCAGCGGTGCTGGCACCGCTGCCCTGGGGATTATGACCGCCAGGCAGAATCCTGGCGGGAAAGTGGAGGGGCCGGCGGTATGGCCGTGGCAATTCCGCCACGGTCATAATTGCTGGCAGAACACCGCCAGCCTGTTGGCGGTGTTACCGCCAACATACCGTCGGCCGCCAGGGTCGTAATGACCCCCTTAATGTCCTATTCATCTGAAATAAAACCTGGGGTAATTAAGTCATCCATGGCTAGCTTAAATACATAAGGAATCTGCAGAGTTTCTGTAGGAATTAAAATATCATATAGGCCCTTATCAGAGACAATTCCATCTTGGACTAGAAAAGCAGAAATGTTCACAAAGGACAGGACTCTGCACTTTACATGAAGACAGAAGGGGTTTCAGGACCTTAGCTATCAGTTCTGCATCAGAGCATTGTGAGAGATAATATCCATTTATGAGGAAGAAGAAAACAGTCACAAATCCAATCCAAATGATTAGAAAATGTAATGAAATGGCATTCTAAATATAAAACCATGGAGGGATCAGATAATTGTATTTCATCCAAAGTAGAAAATCAATTACACCATGTATTGCAAAATGTGAGGAATCAGAAGAGAAGTCATCACTATCAACATAGTATCCAGAAGCTGCCTGTGTAAAAATAGGGGCCTCAGTTAGCAGAAGAGAACTAGTAGACATCCCCAAAGGTGGTTTATTATAAACAATTCTGTTGTTAGGAGCAGCAGTAAAAAAAACTGAAGACTCACATCTGACGTATGCCCTACATTTGTAGTGGTAACAGGAATGAACAAATGTTCATTCTCTACCTTCCCTAGCAGGGGAGAAGCCATGTTGGTTTTGCTCAATACTTGTAGCAGTATTTCCTGGAGGAATCAAGGAACTAGCCACGAGGAGCCCTTGTGACCCATTGTGCAGGAATGACCACATGATGTGATTTAATTTAATCTATAGAGACAAATCTCTTGTTTTTACAAACAGCAAGGTGTGGCAAAATCACTTTTTTGGTACCTTGAATGCCGAAGACTGGCACAGGTGCACAGTACGATGGCCCAAATCACTTTATTGCTGTAATCTTCTCTTGAACTAGATCCCCAACTTTTGGAATCCAGCTGGAAGATGAAGTTCCTCCTTCACTTCAGCAGTAGTATAATGTTTGGAAAGTTCATCTGAGTGTTCATCTTAGAAGTCTTGTATTTCCTGTCAGACAGCAAAACATCAATTCATTTCAAAAGGCGTATCTGCCCCCACTCTGCCCTGCTTGTAAAGATCTGGATCATACATCTGGATGTCAAACAGGACCTCATAGGGGATCTGGCCATCCAAAGATCGCTTTGGTGGATTATTTAAAGCTCTCTGAACTCCATGCAAGTGATGTATCCAACTTCGACCTCAACCTAATACTCTAGCGGTTAAGAATTGCTTTAAGTCACGGTTCTTTCTTTCCACTATCAAATTTCCCTCAGGATGATATGGAGAGGGATAATGCACAGCTACACCGGGGTTTCCATGGTATCCCTGAACGCCATAGAGGCAAAGGCAGGGCCTGGTCCTAGTGGAATGGAGCTACTGCATATGTCCTGATGAAGACTTGCAAATCTTTATTAACAGTTCGACTGTCAGTCGATCACTGTGGCCACACCCATAGGAACCGAGAACAAGAATCTATGGCTAGTAGAATAAATTTAAATGAACCTTCTGAATTTACAGTTCTGCAATTATCTAGATACCTGCATTGAAGTGGTTTATTTGAAATTAAGAGGGGTGTCTGCAGTGTGTAAGTAACGGTGGAAATATTTATTTGTTGGCAAATGTCACAACTGAGGACACACTGTTTTGCCTGCTTGAACAGACAATGCCACCAATAGTGCTTCAGTAGTAGTGAAGCTGTGGCCACCACACCTGCATGAGGAGATGCTAAACCCTCATGTGCAGATACGCTTCATTCTAGTCTGCGTCCTGGTTGGGTATCACACTATCACCCACCCATGGAATGTGAACAAAGGAAATATTTTGGGCACTCAGCAGACAGGGATATTTTGCTGGATATATTTTTGGTAATGGGGTGCCACTGCGTGAAGCAGTGACAGCAGCCATAAAATCTTTGTCTTCTCTTATATGTGAGCGAGGAATCACGGCTACAGTTGCAGTCTTAACTGCAGATTTGGCAGCTTTGTCAGCCAATTACTTTTCCACAATATATATTCCAACACACCGATGACTCAGTGTATCACATGAGCCAGTGACGAACAATCTTTATGTTATGCTACCTTTCCCCAAAGCAATGTATGCTTGATAGTATTTCCTGTTAAGTCTCTGAATCTGTTCAGGACCCAATAATGTAAATTGTCATTAAAAGACTGGACACAATAATACGAGTCACACACTGAGTTTCTGGAATTCTGGATCCATATTTTCTAGTGACTGTGTACTGCAGAGCAGGCCGTCGAGTACTGGTGCTTTGTACCTCTGGCAGGCTGGGATGAACCATAACTATATAATATATAAGTATACTGATCAAGAGGCAAACTATTACTGGGCATGGGTATTTTTGTTCTTACTGGAGAATTTCTTGGGTTTGTATAGTAAGATCAAAGGCAATGACCCGTTTACGAGTGTGGCGGTATCTGGACTGCCGCCAATGCAGTGGTCCGACGGCCACATTACAAACCTGGCGGTTGGACTGCCAGGGAACCGCCAGCTCCACCAGGATCTTAGATCCCGGTGGTATAGAGGTTGGTGGCTGTGCTAATCTGCCAGAGCAGTGCTGAAAGCAGGGCTGCCCTGGAATTACGACCTCCTTCTCCAACAGCGGTTTCATGGCGGTAGCACTGCCAAGAAAAGGCTGGCGGAGAATGGGTGCAGGACCACCCCTGGCCAGGATCACCTCAATGTTCACTGTCTGCTTTGCTGGTGCACCATACAGTTGACGGCATTGCCACTGGCTCAATTACAACTCGGAGACAACACTGTAGCCTGTTTCCTGATAGGCCAGCGGGCAGAAACTCAGGTTTCCGCCCACCGACCTAGCAGGAAACTCTTAATAACACTGGCGGGAAGGATGCCCCATAGGCAGCGGCCACCCTGTCGGGAGGTTGGCAGACAAGCTTTCCAGTCCGCCAAACTCATAGTAGGGCTAATAGTCTACAACAGTTGCTATTAAGGATTTGGCCCATTGTATCCGTCTAGGATGTAAGGCTTTCATGTTGGGAACGCTGGCCTTTGTGACAGACTCTAAGGCTTAAATGGGAGTAACCACATTTATGTGTTTCCCCTAAGCCAAAGGTCTTTCCTTTATAACAGCCAACTGAACTGCAATCAGTATTTTTTCAGTGGATGCATAATGCATTTCAGCATTCAACCATAGATGTGACATATGCAATAGGCACTGTGTCACCTTCATTAATTGTGACATATGTCTAAGCAGAGGAACCTGCAATTGTACAGATCACAAACTTTGTTTTATTGACACGTGTGTATAAGTGTCTAGATGCTAGCATGTCAGTTTATAAGGTTCTGAGTATTTGTATATGTTCTGATATCCAATGTGTACTGAAGAAATCAGGGCAAATCAAATTGTATAATGGTTTGATGCATTGTGCACAATCTGGTATGTATGTTCTACCAAAGTTAAGAAAACCTAACAATGGTTGTAGTTTTTTAATGTGGTTCGAGGTTATAAGAGACCACATTTCTCTAAGAAATATGGTGCACGGCTTTTGCCTTCACTTGCTAATTCACATTCTAAAAACAGCAAACTGAGAAAAGCAATTTCTGTTTTCTTGAAGTTAAATTTGTAGCTATGTTCAGCAAATCCAAAACAATGCGATCTACTCTGCCTAAATGTGTATTTAAGTCATCATCCACGAGGTATATATCATCAACATAGGACATTGCTTCTGGATAGATATTATGTAGAATTCATGTTACTCAGGCAGCAACAATCCAGGACTGATACCCTTGAGTGCAGTGGCATAACAAAGACCCCGAGCTGGAAAGGGGGCCTCTCTCTGTACTGTGCTAGGGGAGCCCCTCAAGTTTCGCTACACCACTGCTTGAGGGACTCTGCAAAACTGAGGTTGTGAGCCTAGGGTGGAGAACATGGTAAGATCTCTGCTTTCAGGTGCCACATTTTGAAAACCTTTGGAAATTTCTAAGGTTGTTTTATATTTGTACAGAACATATTAATTAAAATTGTACTATGTGAGTTTTAAATTGCAAATGTGTGCGTTTGGCTGCTTAAATGTTTATAATATAAGACTATATGAAGGTTTAGCTACCAGGACTAAAGGGTTATTCATAGGAGATACACAGGGTTCAAGCAAGCACCTGGTACTCTACATGTGAGTTTCCCTCACAGGAGCTTTTGCCTCATGTTCTGTTGGGTATTGGTGTTTCACTTGCAGGCTTGACCTTATGGGTATCTTGTGATAAGGCACACCCTTATCCCAGCCTATATGGTTTTGCTATAATGCTGGAGTTTGTGCAAGAGCCCATTCTGTGGCATACACTTGGGTAACCTCTTCAGGGACAAGAACAGAGAAAGACAGTAATATTGCATTCTCTCATCATGGGACTGTTAAAAAAAAATCTGGCGGTTAATCGACCTAACCCAAGACAATATCATAACTACGTTTGTGTTAAATTTTCCCAGAAGATTAACCCCTTCGCTTCCAGGCCTTTTTACCCTCCTGTGCCAGGCCTTTTTTTGCCTATTTGGAATAGTTCTCGCTTAGGCCCTCATAACTTTTTGTCCACAAAAGCTACCCACGCCAAATTTGCGTCCTTTTTTCCCAACATCCTAGGGATTCTAGAGGTACCCAGACTTTGTGGGTTCCCCTGAAGGAGGCCAAGAAATTAGCCAAAATACAGTGAACATTTTGTTTTTTCAAAAAAAATTGAAAAATGGGCTGCAGAAGAAGGCTTGTGGTTTTTTCCCTGAAAATGGCATCAACAAAGGGTTTGCGATGCTAAAATCACCAGCCTCTAAGCTTTCAGGAACAGGCAGACTTGAATCATAAAACCTAATTTTTCAACACAATTTTGGCATTTTACTGGGACATACCCCATTTTTACAATTTTTTTGTGCTTTCAGCCTGCTTCCAGTCAGTGACAGAAATGGGTATGAAACCAATGCTGGATCCCAGAAACCTAAACATTTCTGGAAAGTAGACAACATTCTGAATTTAGCAAGGGGTAATTTGTGAAGATCCTACAAGGGTTTCCTACAGAAAATAACAACTGAAAAAAAATTATTAAATTGAGGTAAAAAAACAGCAATTTTTCTCTACGTTTTACTCTAACTTTTTCCTGCAATGTCAGATTTTTTAAAGCAATATACAGTTATGTCTGCTGGACTCTTCTGGTTGCGGGGGTATATAGGGCTTGTAGGTTCATCAAGAACCCTAGCGCCCAGATTCAATAAATGAGTTGCACCCTGCAGTGGGTTTTCATTCTATTCCGGGTATACAGCAATTCATTTGCTGAAATATAAAGAGTGAAAAATAGCTATCAAGAAAACATTTATATTTCCAAAATGGGCACAAGACAAGGTGTAGATGAGCAGTGGTTATTTGCACATCTCTGAATTCCGGGGTGCCCATACTAGCATGTGAATTACAGGGCATTTCTCAAATAGATGTCTTTTTTACACACTCTCTTATATTTGGAAGGAAAAAATGTAGAGAAAGACAAGGGGCAATAACACTTGTTTTGCTATTCGATGTTCTCCCAAGTCTCCCGATAAAAATAATACCTCACTTGTGTGGGTAGGCCTAGCGCCCGCGACAGGAAATGCCCCAAGACACAACGTGGACACATCCCATTTTTTGACAGAAAACAGAGGTGTTTTTTGCAAGTTGCCTACCTGTAGATTTTGGCCTCTACCTCAGCTGGCACCTAGAGAAACATACCAAACCTGTGCATTTTTTAAAACAAGAGACCTAGGGGAATCCAAGATGGGGTGACTTGTGGGGCTCTCACCAGATTCTGTTACACAGAATCCTTTGCAAACCTCAAAAGTTGGCTAAAAAAACACGTTTTCCTCACATTTCGGTGACAGAAAGTTCTGGAATTTGAGAGTAGCCACAAATTTCTTTACACCCAGCGTTCCCCTAAGTCTCTCGATAAAAATTATACGTCACTTGTGTGGGTGGGCCAGGTGCCTGCAACAGAATAAGGCCAAAAACTTGTAGAGATAGAGGGGATAGCACAGCGAGTTGATAAGGACATATTCTTCTTTTATACATCATTAGGCTGACTCTGCTTTGGGGAACAACACAAGTGAGGTGTCATTTTACTTGGGAGACTCAGGGGAATGCTGGGGAGTAGGAATTTTGTGCTGGAGCGGTGATCATAGAAACGAAAGTTAGGAAAATATGTTTTTTTAAGCAAATTTTGAGGTTTGCAGAGGAGTCTGGCTAAGAAAATGTTAGGGGATCCACGCAAGCCACACCTCCCTGGACTCCTTGGCGTGTCTAGTTTAAAAAAATGTCTGGGTTTGGTAGGTTTCCCTAGGTGAAGGCCGCACCCAGGACCAAAAACATAGGTGCCCCCTCCCCCCCCAAACACAGGTAGTTTTGTAATATATCATTTTGATGTGTTCACATACGTCTGTGATGTGCCAAACACTAAAATTGTGAAAAGAAACGCACTTAGGTTATGTGAAAAAATAAAACACACCCACCAACCAAGTTGGTGGAAAGCTTCATCATCGGGGTCCCACCCGAGGCACCTAGCGTGTCACAGGTGTGCTGTGACGCCTGATTACAGCAGAGCAGGTTTTGTCATTTTTACCACACATACTGGTTGGATTTGGCACGAGGGTGAGTGATGGTTCAGTGGATCAAATTTTATTAACAAGAGATTTCACAAAAAGGAAATGCATTGTTAATAACTGAAAGGCTAAAAAACTGAACCAATGACTCACAGCTTGTGAGCTGTAAAGCCACGGCAAGGCACCAACCGCTTTACAGTCCATTCACACTCCTTTCATACATGACATGCACAAGACCATTCACGCCGCCAGCCACGGGCTCAGCACATTACAACACTCGCATCGACAGACAGCGCCACTCAAGGGCCCATCACTTACATACGCCCACATGCCTGATACAGCAGTCACACCAGCTGATGGGAGTGTGTGGACTGGTGTTTGGCTGGCAGTGTGTTGCAGTAGCCAAAAGCAAGTCAATATGTACACTATGTACACCCTCAGACAAGCCCCACTCCACACACAATGGCATCACTTTTTTTTTTTTAAACAACGAAACCCTTAACTAATTAGACATAATTACAAAACTACAAACACAAAAGCTCTAACTAAGTACATGACAGAAATGCTAACCATGAAACTGAACACATGAAAATACAAAACAAACATGAGTTTACACTCATGGTTGATCCCAGTAATTCTTCCACCTCCTCCACCACTGCTTCTCTAGGAACTCTGGCCTGTTCCACCACAATAAGGCTCTCTATCACTGACTCCTGAAATTTCACAAATGTCATCTTTGACTCTGGAGACCTATCCTTAAACACAATAAAAGCATTAAAAGTTGCTAAGTGGAAGAGGTGAATTGCTAACTTCTTATACCAAACGTAAGAATTACGAATAGCAGTATAAGGTTCCAATCTTTGATCAACTCTATCTAAACCTCCCATGTGCTTATTATAATCTAAAAAGCACACAGGTTTGCGCACTTCAGCAACCTGGCCCCAAACAGTCACAGGGGAAGTACTCTCATCATGGATGGTACTTAGCATGTAGACATCCCTCCTGTCTGAAAACTTCAAAGCTAGCAGCTCATCATTCCGCAAGGCACTGCACTGTCCCCTCTGAAGTTTTTTACAGACAAGCTCCCTTGGATAGCCTTTCCGGTTACAACGAATTGTGCCACAAGCAACAGGGTCCACTCTAAACAATTCCTTGAACAACTGCACTGCAGTGTAAAAGTTATCTACATACAAATGGTGACCTTTGTTGAACAGTCGTCTACAAGTTCCCACACAATTTTTTCAGTAACTCCAAAAGTGGGAGGATAACCAGGGGGGTCAATACTGTAATCCCTACCAGTGTAGACACGGAAATTATACACATATCCTGTACTACTTTCAGACAGCATATACAATTTAATTCCACATCGTGCCCTCTTGCTAGGAATGTACTGCCTAAAAACCAAACGACCCTTGAAGAGGACCAAAGACTCGTCCACAGCTATTTCTTTGCCTGGAACATAGACCTCTGAAAACCGATCTACAAAATGATCACGGACAGGCCTAATCTTAAAAAGATGGTCAGAATCAGGGTGATCTCGTGGCAAGGCTAATGCATTGTCAATAAAATGCAGCATTCTAGGAAGAAGCAAATACCGATTACGACTCATTGTTGCAGGAAATATAGCTGTTGCCATCAAGGGATTAGTAGACCAATAAGAAGCCAGTGACAACTTCCTTATCAACCCCATCAAAAGAGTCAAACCTAAAAACCTTTTCATCTCCTCCAAATTTGTGGGAATCCACTGGGCAGCTCTAGAGTGCGGCCTAAGTCTAGCAGCGTTGTCCCTCAAATACTGCTCCGCATACAAATTAGACTGCTCAACAATCTCTTCCAAAAATACATCATCCACAACTAACTCAAAGAAATTGACAGGCAAAAAGTTCTCAGTATTGACTCTACACCCCGGGAGACCAGTAAAGGCAGGCAACTCTGGCTGCTCCATGTTTGGGGCAACCCAGAGTTCAGGTCTTCTAACGGGAAACCTTTCAGTCCCAGGTTGCTGCACTAATGGCACATCAGTGTCCTCCTCTGAAGCAGGCCCTTCGTCTGCACTGAGTGTGGCTTCCTCATCAGAAGATTCCTCTCTGACAGAAACTTCACTGCCAGAATCTCTCACTTCCTCCTCTGCCGCAGATGCAGAGTCCGTCTCATAATTATGATCAGACAATGACTCAAAAAGCATACCAACCACCTGCTGAGCGGTCATCCTGCGGCTAGCCATGATCTTTCCTACGAAAATGAACTGGACAAATGCACCACCAACATCCAGCACTGTGTAAGATAAGTAATAAAGTGTAGCTTTATTAGTAAGAGTTATAAACTCAAAAACTATACCGCTCACTTGCCTGAAAAATCTTGAATCACCAGCAACTACTCTGCACAGACACAGCAATCACCAATGATATCCCACTAAAAAGAAAAAAAGAAAAGCAAATTAGAACTAAGACAACACAAATATAATTGTGCACAAATCTAAGGACAATTTCACACAAACCTGCATTTAGTACACCACCTACAAACATGTCATTCATGCATGGCAACAATACCCCTTTGGAGTAAATTGTTTTTACTTACCTAAAACATGCAACTATGCAAACCGCAGGTCAACTGCCGCCAAAACCGCAAGGAGCCACAGCAAAGAAAGTAAAAGCTTTGAACCAGAACAAAAAGGAGGAAACAAATTGTCACAAATACAAATACTTTGTCAGTTGACAAACATCCCACCATCAAGCATTTAGATATTGGTGCCTAAGTGGATTCTGCCATAGGGGCAGATGGGCCTACTAAAAAATAGGCCTATCTGCCACAAGGAGGGCAGAAAATGCTTTTAGTAGTGTGTCCCCAGGGGGAGCGACCCTTGCCCAAGGGCCCACCCCCAAAGAAAAAACAAACCACAGACAGACTATCCCTGGTGCCTAAATGGCCAACAGTTCAATGCCCCCCTTGGGGGGGGCGCCCCTTGCCCAAGGGGACGCCCCCCACATAAATAAACATATTTTAAAAAATACCTGTCGTTCTAGTGGTTTCTGCCCCCCATGGGGGCAGATCAGCCTAAAAATAATAAGCTGATCAGTCCCCAAGGGGGGCAGAAATGGCCTTGGTACACGTGCCCCCACTAACACACACACACTATCCCTGGTGTCTAAGTGGCTTCTGCCCCGGGGTGCAGATGGGCCTAAAAAAAATAGGCCCATCTGCCCCCAAATGGCCAACATTTCAATGCCCCCCTTGGGGGGGCACCCCTTGCCCAAGCCCCCCCCCAACAAAAATAAACAGGTTAAAATATCCCTGGCGTTCTAGTGGTTTCAGCCTAAAAATAATAGGCCGATCTGACCCCAAGGGGGGTGGTAGAAATGGCCACAATAAACATGCCCCCAAATGGGAGCGACCTTTGCCCAAGGGGCCACTCCCCAACGCAAACATCAAAAAAAAAAAAAATCCCTGGCGTCTAGTGGATTCTGTCCCCCTTGGGAGCAGATCGGCCTAAAAATATTAGGCCGATCTTCCCCAAGGGGGGCAGAAATGGCCACACAAACATGCCCCCCAAATGGGAGCGACCCTTGCCCAAGGGGCCACTCCCAAATGTGAAAACATTTTACAACAAATAAATAAAAAAATCCCCGGCGTCTAGTGGGCATTCCTGCTGCCCAATCGCAATGCGATCGGGCAGCAGGAATGCTCAAAGAGACACCGAGGGAAAGGAAAAGCCTTTCCTTTCCCCCAGTGCCTCTTTGTCCCAAAGCCCCTACCCCCCGGAGGAGAAACTCACCTGTTCTCCTGTGATCGCAATGGAAGCAAATGGCTTCCAGTGCGACCGGCAGTGTGTAATGATGTCAGCGCGCAATCGCGCGCTTACGTCATTACGGGGGAGTAGGGGGGTGGGGGTGAAAGGGGAAGGTCTTCCCCTTCCATCTCCACCTTGGGGGGTGGGGGGAAACCTCACGGAGGGAGCGCTAGCGCTCCCTCCAGGCAGAGGACGTCCGCTGCACAGATGGGCCGGATTTGTTGTTCCCTGGTTCTGCGTTGAATATACAGAACCTACACTAGTACTTGGTTTATTATCATCTAAGGCATATGGCGGGGGTCGATAAGGTCTGATTAAGGAACTCATCATCATCTGAGTCATCTGCCTCTACCTAGGACTTTTTAGTCTCCTTTTTTTTGCTAGACCCCTTATCTGTTTTACAAGTGGCTTTTCTTCCTTGAGTTCCGGCTTCTTGAGTTATTGCCGGAAACATCCTAACTCCATCTATTATCTCCCTTCTCCACATCCTGTGCTAGCTATCCCACCTAGCCTCCGCTAATGTCTTTTCTGCTTTCCTCATTCTCCTCTCAAATTTCTGTTGCCGTTGTCATATTGCCATCAGTTCCCAAATTGCTAACGCCTCAAACTGTGCTGGCCTCGGAGATGGCTTTTGTTCATTTAACACCTTCCGCAAATTTTCCAGAATCATTATACTGAACGTTCCATGCTCCGGAAACGCCAAAGACCCGTCTTTCTCTGTCATTTTGCACCATTGCTTTAGCCAAAGACATGGCGCGACTCCCCTCTCCTCCATTATGGCATAACCTGGAGTGTCCTCTTGCGGAGTAGGCTCCCCCACACTCGCAGTAATATACACATCTTCCCTCAAAGCGCTCTTTAGAGCCTTGAAAAACTTCATTTTTGCATCTTTTATTTTGTGTACAATTGAAACAGGAAGTGACTTTAATTCACAGAACTCTCTTCGCCTACCTTCTCAGCCAATTGCCTCTCACGGACGGCTGCCAATCCGTGCGCGACCCTTCTTACTAACTGACCTATCTCAGCGTGGCTCCAATGACGTCACACTCACACACACTGCGGCTGACAAAGTCTTGCGGCTTGTCTTTCTCACTCTTGATTCACACAAAAACTAATGCAATATATTGCGAGCACTAACAAAGCTCAAATTTGCCGGTTTACTACAGGAAGGGTAACACAATCACTTCAGAACTTTACAAAGATTTTGCTTTTAGCCTCAGCCGCTACTCTCTCCTTCTCAGATCCCAGACTCGCAAGCAAAATTTGACCAGCAAATTCTACTCTCTACTTGTCAATGGTTTCTCCTAGTGCACTTTAGAACGCACCAAATCTCCATCGAAGTTTTCATTCACTCACTTTGACTCAAACTCGACTCGTCAACCACGCCCAATTGACCTATTAAACCATGCAAATTACAACATAAACCATCAATATACCCAGGAGTCTTAGACCATGCAGGGTCCGTACTTCACCAACAACCACATGGACAATTTTTTTAGCACAAAGCGCCACACTCACATGAAGTTCGCCGACTTCCCTACTCTCATACTGTGGAGTACGCACACTCCTAATAAAACATTACCTGGCCTAAAATTCTCACAACCTCACAATTCACCTGCGGTATGCATAAGCTGTGCAAGCGCAAACCCTACGTCACTCACACTATCACTAGAACGCCGAGAACATACCCTACTCAGATCGGCAAGCTCCGAGATTCCGGGAACGTCATTTGGGACTTAGGGGCACATCATCTTTCCAATTTGCATTATTTCAAATTATTTTCAAAAACAATTTCCAAACAATGGTCTCCCTCGTCCTAGGGCCCCAAAGGGCCAAAACCGTCCTCTTCTACCAGAACTGATAACGCGTCCAAACTTTGTTAATTTAACTTACAAGGGGACTCATTTTCGGCCAATGAATCTTTTGACCGCATTTGGGGACTTCCCAGAACGAGATATCCGTTTGGCATTTCAATCAATAGGTCAATAACCTACTCAATATTCACAATAACTAGTCAATCAAACTAATCAATAACATATAATAAGAATGAACCACACCATGACCTTTCAGTCATGATTAACCACACAAATCTAGTAAGAGTTAGGATATTTATTCCCTATTAGTTACACTCTTGTATCATTTTTATTAATCGCAACATCAATAAGCACATAAATACTACTATAACTTGGCAACTCGAATAAGACTTTATCAAAGCATAGGTCATGAACATTAGAACAAAGCACGATGTTAACATGAGTCAACTTTAGCAGAGCATCATTAGTACATTATTCAACAAAGCAAAGATTCAGTCATTTGTCTATTTGCACCCCATATTAGTGATCTCCTTAACTAACCTCTAATTAGCATCAGCATGTTCGGCTTCATGCAAAACAATTTAGCAACGTGAATTTGGAAAACATCTAACTATGGTCTCTATCAAAAGAGCAGTTGGTACCTAGAAAGAAAAGGCAAACAGACAATTACAATTTATCAGCAGATAGTTACCCATCCAAATGGGTCAGCATGCAGGATCAGTCTTCGTCCTCAGGACATCAGTCGATTCGCCATCAGCCAGGATAGAACAGGTGGATCTCAGCGGGGCATAGCAAGAGAACTCTTCTCTCATAAGGAGGAGAAGTGCCTATCAGGCAAGGGGTAGAATGAGGATGGTTTAAAGCATAAGACAAGGTCTCTCAGAAGGGCAAAGGGGATAGCAAAGTAATGGGTTGGTGGAATGTCCGGTAATGGCTGATTTCTCCTTGGGTCACGCCGTTATATCAAAGTTGTCGAACAAGTCTCTAATTTCCCATTGGGCAATATTTGGTGCATCGTTATCTCTGTCCAATAATCCGTCACACACCTTCCTAGAATCTTCACCTAAGACAGTTCTCATGCAGTTTATTGGCTCCTGTGATTGACGTCTTCAACGGGTAGAATGTCAGGTAAGAAAAGTTACACTTGTCGCTCCAGTCAGTGGTTCCATTGTCTTCCCTAGTCCAGGCGACCTTGCACCTGTTGCGAATTACACTGTTGCATTCGGCAAGAATGTCTCCTTGAGCAAGTCGGGTCTCATGAGAAAGAATTTACTACGGCTACACACATATCTCTAGCTTCTGGAAAAGTACAGCTTCATGTCCTTCAGGAAAGCAGCACATTGCACATTAGAAAACACAGTTAATATGAGACCAGGCAGCTAGGCCCAGACCCTTGCTAACTAAGGCCTAGTGAGTAATTTAGCATAACCCTAATACATAACTCTTAATGCTAATACAAAATCATACATTAGTATACTGTTAATTCATTATTAATCAGTTTCATTAATCATCGTATATATTGGTGGCCACACCCCGTCGGCACATTTCAAATGCGTGCATTAGTATTACATTAACACATTTATGCTGTTTCATTAGACATTGGGGGTCATTCTGACCCGGGCGGGCGGCAGACGCCGCCCGCCTAGCGGGAACCGCCAAATGGCCGCTCCGCGGTCAGAAGACCGCGGAGGCCATTCTGACTTTCCCGCTGGGCCGCCAAGGGAGCGCCCGCCGGTCCAGCGGGAAAGGCCCTGCAACACAGAGGCCGGCTCCGAATGGAGCCGGCGGTGTTGCAGGGGTGCGACGGGTACAGTTGCACCCGTCGCGATTTTCACTGTCTGCTAAGCAGACAGTGAAAATCCTGCTGGGGCCCTGTTAGGGGGCCCCTGCACTGCCCATGCCAGTGGCATGGGCAGTGCAGGGGCCCCCAGGGGCCCCACGACACCCGTTCCCGCCATCCTGTTCCTGGCGGTAAAAACCGCCAGAAACAGGATGGCGGGAAGGGGGTCGGAATCTCCATGGCGGCGCTATGGAGATTCAGCCCAGCCAGGTGTAATCCGGCGGGAAACCGCCGGATCCCCTTTTCTGACCGCGGCTTTACGGCCGCGGTCAGAATGGGCACTGAAGCACCGCCAGCCTGTTGGCGGTGCTTCCGTGTCCATCCACCCTGGCAGTCCATGACCGCCAGGGTTGGAATGAGGGCCATTATATTGCAAGCTTTTCATGTTAATATTGATTATAAAAGTCACACTCCAACATTACCTGCCGGTAGTGATAGTGTTCTGTGTCTGTGAACTAGAACTCCACTTGTAGTTCCTCAAAGATCCGTGGTCCATCCCTCTTGCAGATGTCCCTCAGCCTCTCAATTCCTATACATTCCCACTTTGAGAGTCCCTTCAATCCTCTAACCTCGGACAGTAGATCGCTGTCCCAGAGCGGGGGCTGTTCCATCTTTTTGCCCATCCAAGCCAGGAACCGCATTGCTGCCCGCCATATATCGGCAACTGTTTGAGTATGGACCCATAGTACTGTTCGTAGTTTGTTTTGTTATAGTATGGGAAGGTAGCCTCTGGTTCCCATTGCCTCCCTTTTTTTCTCGAATTGCCGGTTCGTGATGGTCTATTTAGACCCAACCATTTATCACCACCATTTAGGAGGGCAAATGATATTTAAGAACATCAGGAATCGTCAGACCCCCGTCATACAGTCTTCTTTGTAGTATATTCAGTGCTATCCTGGCTGGCACTCTGTCCCATAGCTATAGTAGGGCTTCCTAGTCCACTTTTTGGAAGAACAATCAAGGAATAGGAAATGGTGTATTTTGTAATACGCATAATAGTCAGGGTAGAGCCATCATTTTATACAGGGCATCTCTGCCCATCATTGATAGTGGTAACTTCCACCAGTGGCCTATGTCACGATGGAGCCTGTGTAGGGTTGTATATAGATTCTTTCTTAGGAATTCCTGTGCGTCTCTAGTGATATGGATCCCCAAGTAGGTGAAGCTTTCTGTCTGTATGGTAAGTGATAACACTCTCAGCAATCAGGGCACCCCTCCCACCAATGGGAAAGGACATGATTTGTCCCAGTTTATATGGTAACTGGAGTGATCCCCAAAGATACAGATAATCTGTAGAACTCTGGCAATAGATAGGGGGTGTTTAGTAGGGTACAGAACAACATCATTTGTGTCCAGGGAGATCCACTCTTCCCAATCATTACCTCCCTCTATTCCCCAAGGAACTGGGTCTGTCCGCACCCATGCTGCCAGGGGTTCTAGAGCTAGGACAAACAACATGGGGGATAGTGGGCATCCTTGTTGGGTACCTTTGCCCAATCCGAATCTTCTGGGGAGTGTTCCGTTGACCTTAACACTTGCTAGCAGATTTGTATATAACAGGTGGACCCAAGCAACGAACTTAGGGACAAAACTAAAGCGTCTAAGAGCGGCGAACAAAAGGACCCACTCAATGCTGTTGAATGCCAGTTGTGAATCCAGTGATAGCACTATGGCTTTTCCTGTTAAGTGTAGTACTCCGAAAGCTGAGCAGGATTAATCCCATAATACCATGGATGTCTCAGTTTTAAAGGTGAATAGGGGCCTTGGTCACACACAAGAACAACTCAGGAGAACCACTGAATAAGTATCTGACCTAAAATGTAGGTAGCGCCTTGTTATACAAAAAGGTAAGACTGCGTATTAGGATTGCAGAAACCTCAGGATGTAGGGACTGAGTAAGTCTGTACTATTAGGAAATGTCAGTCCAGTTCCTAAGAAGCTCACAGTACCTCACCCTAAACCCCTAATCTTCCCAGAGTAGCAGATGATTTTGGCAACCTCGAACATGACCACTCGGATTCCCAGGGAAATTGTGGAAACAGATCTTCCCCTTGGTTGTTAACTTATGCATGCGCAAGGTGAACACAAGAAAGATATTAATAAAGATTTTCAAACATTAATTGAAACAATCGTATAGTTGCATAGAGAGAATGAGCTGCGATTATTAAGCAAATGAAACAAAGCATTGTTACCAGCATTACTAACATGGTGAAGAGAATAAACAATCCAACCATGGCAACCATATGGGCTATATTTCTATAGGTTCCTATCTACTACTACCTACACTCTGAGAGGTGGATAGGCCAAACCCCCCATCTCTAGATAAATGTGCCAGGAAACTGTTCTGGTGTAGATTAGGCTACTGTCCTTTGAAGGGTGAGAGCTCAGCGTCCACAGGGTAGTATCTCAAACACACCATCTGCTCCAGGACAAGCTCGGCCGAACTGCTCCTCTGGCCCATGCAGTGCAGCACACCATTTATATAATAAAATCACACTGTGTTAGAGGGACAGCTCTGATGTGATGATACGTCTAGGTTTTAGGAGCTGTCTCCAAATGGACAATGCAAGCACTATGATATCTGGTTCCTTGTTCCTAACCTTGAACAAAGTGTACCGATTACATGACGAGAAAGGCTTACTAGAAATAAGCAGCATGTACAGGACATTATCATGCAACCATAAAAACATGTAAAACAATAATATTAGAGAAACGATGTCAAACTAAAATGTGCAACTAAAGTGGAAAACCAAATTGGGCCCAAGAAGGCTCCACATCAAGAATGTGCTAGCAGAGGGGAAGGCTTAGTTATTGATGAGGAAGGATGCATTGGGTACTCCATCTCTTCTGGCCTTTCAAAATTCTTGTATGCTCCCCAAAATGTCCAGTGGGACACGTTTTGCCCTCTAAAACCTCAAAAATAAATACGTGAATAGATCTTTGACATATGCAAAAAAAAAGTGAGCGAAGATGAAAAGGTTGTACCATAAGCACAAGTGTTATGTTAGGTGAGACAATTCATTTGCGAAACAAAATGGCCACCGTTTTTCAAAACATGTAGAATGGTCGTTCCGACTGCGGGCCTCCTATTAAGAATGGTGTGACAGTTCAACAAAACAGCTAAATTAAGCAGCTTGGATTGACAGAGCTAAGTGGCAGATCTGCTTGTAATTCAGCGGAGCGTTTGGAAGGGCAGGTATTCTTGCACGGAGTCGTGTTTTTCTATTTGTAGCTAGCAGTGCAATCAATCAATGTTTCACCACAAATCTTTATGCAGCTTTAATGAACATGTGGTCCCACTGGGATTCTTGGTTGCGAGGTTTGTAGTGAAGATTCAGGGACCGTCACCAGAATGGAGAGGGTCATTTTGAGAAATGTGATGATCCGAGGCAGTCGCTGCGCTATGCGGTTTGTTTTGCGCTGTTCATATATTGTAATGTCAAACACAAAGGGCGCATTTGTTGAGAGTCTGCTTAACATCGTTTTTAAAAGTTTGGAAATTACCAACATTTATTATTTCAGACACGATTTAGGCCCTCTGGCGGTACCACCTCCTGAGGTGTAAAGTATTACAGAGTACACCTTCTTTGAACTTACTAACGTGCGAAGGGCATAAAACGTGTGCGTAGTTTGAAGGCCTCACTTTTTTAAAACTATCACATGATATAATAAATTACGGCAGGGGAAAATATGCAAATGAATAATAATAAAGGACATTTCTGGAGAAGTGGGTTTAGGTTAATGGTCCTAGTAACCGGTTATCATAATCTGTCCCCCAGTAGCTGCATAGAGTGCCGCATATGGTGTCAGTCGCCTGTCCTCTCTTCTATTTCTTTAGGATACCCCGAGGTGGGTGACACTACTAGGGTGACCCTCAACTATCCTTTGATACAACAGGGTGGGAATCGAGTATTGCCACCATAAATTGCAATAAGAAAATGCTACAAATGAGCAATGCTCTTCTAGGGGAAGAGGGTGGATTTTGCTGCTCGTCACCATCACCAAATAGAATGAGCATAGATATATTGTGTGGGGTCATGGCAGCCAGCTTGGGAGGGCTATTTGTCACAATGATGAAATGGCAACAGTGATGGCTATGGCGGTGACATTTTAGGTTCGTCAGCACACAAAAGGGAGGGCGACCCATCATACTCACCATACCCCCCTGCCCACCAATAGGCCTCCGGTCTGTAGTCCATAACTTTGAGACACAGACATCATAGCTTCTTCCAACACCAATTCAAACTCAAAAGGGCTCCAGGAACTCGTCCATACTATCTGTAAACAAAGCAATGATTACACGGAGAATAATCAATAAAAGAAAAAATAAGTTATCAAATTAAACATTATTTGAGGCTTCCTAATTCCAGCAACTGAAAAAAATGACTATGGACTAGAATAAATCCTATTTGGCAAGATATGGTTGATTCAAATTACGTTTAATTTTTACTATTGGTTTTATGGTAAAGAATAACCTCCATCAAAGTAAAGGCATTTGGCCCTGATGAAAGCTCATTTGCATCACTTGGTACAGAGGCAACTTGTGCCTTGCTTTCAGGTTCACTAAACTGTAATGTAATGCAATAATTGAATTAGGGCTCCTTACTGATCTTTTGTTTCTAAAAATGCAACTGTACTGTATTAAAGAGAAGGTGGCTTGGGTTGGTCTATGCAGGTAACTCTGATAGGTGTTTGAGCACGATCTAAGGGTTTTCATAAGTTTGAATATCACTACATTAATAATAACCCCAGAAAGTTTCTTGTAGGATTCCGAAGCCCCCAGATGAAACCGAGCTCAAGTCTAATTGCTCTCAGAACACATATTGGTGCCCCCTACATTTTAGAATGCTCTTGGGCCCAACCACCTAACCTATATACAGAGTTTCAGAAATTGGGTAGTTGGCGGATGGGTATGGGCCCTGGTCAAGCAGCAACCACTATCCTAGTCATGGTAATTGTCAGGAAAACCGTAAATTAATCTGTGCTCACCCTCTGGTAGCTTGCACAGAGCAGTCAGGCTTAACCTATAGGCAATGTGTAAAGTATTTGTGCCAAACATAAAACAGTATAACAGTGAATACACCACACAAAAGGATTCCACACCAGCTTAGAAAACTAGATCTACATTTAATAAATAAAATAATACCAAAATGACAAAACTACAACAAGTAGAACTGGAGTTATTGAGTTTCAAAGTTTTAGTATAAATAACACTAAGAAGCAAAAAGGGCTATTGGAGACATCTGGTCACACCGGGACAAAGTCAAAACTTCAAGCCAAGCGCAGTGGAGTGTGGGCTGGCTACAATAACCCAGCTACGCCCTCTGAACCAAAGTATCTTAAATCCTGGTTGCCGATCATTGTGTGAATCTGTGTCAAAGATGCAACTGGGGCAATGCATTGGCTTTGAGATGTGGTGAGACTACAGTGCAAGTTCCTGTTGGTCAACATTGAGGATCCTGTCGACGGGGCTTGCAAAGTGTAGGCCAGTGTCGTGAATGCATCACGCAGTTGAGGCGATGCATTGGGTTTGAAGAGCAGTCAAGCTGCAATGTGGAGTTTTAGGGTCGCCGTTGAGGCTACCATCGAAGTGAGATGCGAGGAGTTTGCACCAGGAAAAGTGTTGCGCAGTTGTAATTCTGAAGGCTATGTGTCAAACCCAGATGTGGGTTGCTGTGGCGATGCAAGTCTGTTGCAATGGATCTAATCCAGTCAACACGAGGTGTGGCGGTTCTGCTAAAAATGCAGCACTGCTTAGCCACGGAGATGCATCGGTAGTACTCGCTGGTGCGTTGCTTAGCAGAGAATGTGTTGGTTCCACTGAAAAAGTACCTTAGGCGCACTTCATAAAGTTCAGGACTGGGGTGGCACCACTTGGCAGGGCAGACTCACAGATGACAGAATCCAGGTGCAGAAGCAGGGTGGTTAAAAGTCTTCTATGTCCCTGAGACATCAGATCAGGAGGCCAGCTAGCCTTTGGAGTTTCCCTGGGTTCAAGTGATGCAGGTCCAAGCCTTCACACCCAGACAGGAGAACAGCAGGCAACAGGGCATCGCAGCAATGCAGGAGTCCAGCAAAGCACTAGGCGAGCAGATTTAAAGTTCTTCAGCAGCACAGCAGTCCTCCTTTCTAGCAGAGTATTCACAGGTCCAGAAGTGTACTAAAGTGGTGGTGTCAGAGGTCCAGCACTTATACACAGTTGGGCCATTAAAAAGGGGGCAACTTCGAAGACTGACTTTTGAAGTGCAGAGAGGTCCTGGCCTTCCTGCCTTTGCTCCAGACTTACTACAGGGGGTTATTGCAGCCCTTTGTGTGAGGACAGGACACAGCCCATTCAGGTTTATGTAAGGCTGTGCCAGCTCCTACCTCCAATCCTCCAAGGACTGCCCATCAAGGTACACCCAAGCTCCATTTGTGTGTGGCTGTCTAGGGGAAATACACAAAGCCCAGCTGTCACCCCCACCAGACAAGTGGTCAGAGACAGGCAGAAGGCACCAAATGGTGAAAGTAAGAAAATGGCAACTTTCTAAAAGTGCCATTTTCAGAATAGCAATTTAAAATCCGACTTCAGAAGTTGTGTTTTTAAATCGTGACTCCAGAGACACCAAATTTGATCTCTTCCAGACTGTGAATTACACTTATAAGATGTAATAAATTAATCCCAATGTTAACCCTTGGGATAAATAAACCTTGCTGTAGTGAAAAACAACCCTGTTTTTTTTTCTCTACCAGGACATGTAAAACTTAAAAGTACATATCCTGCCTTTTAATTACATTACACCCTGCCTTCTGGGTTGCCCAGGGCTTACCTTAGGAGTGTCTTATAAGTAACAAAAGGGATGGCTTGGGTCAATAAAGCAGTGTAAAACTGCACACACAGGCTCTGTAATGGCAGGTCAGAGACATGGTTCTAGAGCTCCTTAAGTGGGTGGTAGAATCAGTGCTGCAGGCCCACAAGTAGCATTTAATTTACAGGCCCTGCGCACAAGTAGTGCTTTTTACTGGAGACTTGTAAGTAAATTAAATATGCCCAATGGAGTATGTCAGTATTACCATGTTTTGTTACGCTGCGGGCTGGTTTTCAACCCAACGGCGTTGCATTCTCGGCCTGTGGCAGGGCTTGTGCTCCGTTTCTTTGCCCTGTGGGCCTGCCGCAGGCCGCGTGTTTGCCTGCAGAGTCACTCCTTTTCCTGGTTGCAGGGTCGGGCAACTCAGGGTCAGGCTGCTGATCTCGCAGTGGGTACTTAATGCACTGCTCTTGCATCGCGGGTGTTCCCCGTGATGCACACATAATGCTTATCTGCCCTTGGGATGCTCTTCTCCTGGACATTGGGGCCATGCTTTCTCTTTCCAAGGGTGCTATTCTTTTCCCAGCATGCACTGTTTCCCATTTTTATCATTCCCATTTCAAGATGGCGTTCTGTTTAGCTTTCTCTATGGCACTTTTCCCAAATGGCATTTTTCCTTTTTTTCCTGTTTTTTTTCACTTCCTGTCCATAGGTATATAAGAAGCTTGGGTTCTTCTCTTCTTTAGGTTGCACACTCCCTGTTGGCGGTGGTCCTCGCTTCTGCTTGTTGCTTCTGTGGAATTGCTCCTGCTTGTTTTTCCCTGTAGCTTCCTGTTGTTTCAGTCCTTGGAGTCCTGGTTTCCTGCTGCTCTTTTTCCTGTTCCTTGGAGTTCCTGCCTAGAGGTTTTACCCTTGTGGTTTTTCCTCTGGGGCTACTTCTGAAGGGCACAGACTGTTTTGGCACCCACCTTGTTAGCAGCACTGTGACTACCGGAAGGGGTCACCCCTATCTTGGCCAGACCAGAACATGCAAGATCTACAGTTGTACCCCTCTTTCATCTGACCAAGGCAGTAAGGGGGGGGGTAGAATGTGACATCTTGCAATGCCAAAAACCCTGTTTTGGCCAAAAGACAATGGAAGATCCATTGGGTGAGATGGTGGAGACAACTCAGTCATTTGTACATACTAAACAACAATAGGCCCAAGAGCTGTAACAACTACGTACTGAAAATGCTGCATTACGACAAGCCTTGGCTTCTAGCACTACGGATGTTCCATCAGTCTCTGCTACTACGCCATGTTTTTCCGGTATTCCCAATAAGTTGAGAGAATTCCTTGATTCCTTGACAGTCTTTTTTTGCATTTCACCCATCTCAGTTCATTCAGGAGAAGACCATGGTTGGTTATTTGATAAGTGCCTTGTCTGGTCCAGCTTTAGCTTGGGCGACTCCTTTGGAGACCACGGAAGATTCTAGATTGTCTAAGTATACTGCTTTTGTTGGGGCCTTTAAACAAATGTTCAAGCACCCTAGGTTGGAGTCTTCTGCAGAAGGAGTTATGTGTGACATCCAGAAGGGTAATCACAATGTCTTACAATACATAACACAGTTTCAACAATTGGCGTCAGAAACCACTTGGGTGGAACGCATCCTTGTTACCCTTTTTTGCAGAGGGTTACGTGAAGAAATAAAAGACAAACTGGTACATGCTCCTCAAGTAAACAACATGAAAGACCTTAATACCGCCTTTATGAGTGTTGTTTGGAGAAACAGAAAGGTCATGTTCAATCCCACATGGATACCTCATGTACAGAGGCCCACCGTCAAGAGGACACCCGAGTTGCTGGACCCACTGCTTCTAGAGACAAACCTTGGCAAATAGACATGGCCTGTGTACCGTTATCTGAGACTGAACATGAACATAGACGAAAGAAGGGACTGTGTCTCTACTGTGGCAATTCAGGTCATATGATTCGTGCCTGTCCTACTCGTCCCTCGAAAGCAATGGGAAATGCCAACTCCTGTCCTCTATAAGAAGGGATGGGATGGGACGATTGGAAATCCCTTCTATATGTTCCTCTAAAGTAAACACATCATCTCTTTTCCTACTGCCCATGTTACTACAATTAACGGATGGAAGAGAAGAAAGAGTCCTTGCCTTATTGGATTATGGTGCTAGTGGTATCTATCTTGATAAGGAATGTGCAAAGGAAAGGAAAATACCTGTTGTAGTCAAGGAAACGCCTGTACAGGTCAATACTGTAGATGGTACTCATCTTTCCTCAGGACCAGTGACAGAAACAACTCCTTCTTTCTGTCTGAAGTTTTGGGAAACATCAGGTATATATCACTTTTGATCTGATTGTATCACCTAACCATATGATCATACTACGTGTACCCTGACTTGCACGACATAATCCCTATATCAATTGGGAAACCAGAACCATTTCTTTATCTTCACAGTTTTGCAAACATAACTGTTACTCTTCAGATACGTATTTGTCACCCAGAAGTACACCTTTGGAGAACAATTAGGCAGGTTGTTCCATTAACGCTATTCAAGGGGTACCTAATCATTATGCAGAATACCTAGATATCTTCCAAATACCTGAAAGATCTTTCTTGCCACCACACCGAGAATCCGACTGTGCCATTCCGTTGGAACCAGTGTTTCCCTTTCGGAGAATGTATTCCCTTTACAAACCTGAAAAAGAAACACTAAGAGAATATGTGGAAGAGAATCTACAGACTGGTCTGATCACACATTCTTCCTCACCTGTGGTGGTTCCTCTTTTTTTCGTACCAAAGAAGACGAAAGACTTCCTTGCATAGACTTTTGCGGTCTGAACAAGATTACTGTAAAGGACAGGTATCCTTTACTTCTTATAAAGGACATCCTGAAATTTGTTAGAGGCGCACAGATGTTCACTAAGTTGGATTTGAAGGGAGCTTATTACCTCCTCCGAATCAAGAAGGGGGATGTGTGAAATACAGCCGTTCAGACTTTCTTAGGCCACTTTGAATACCAAGTGATGCCCTTGGGCCTAACCAAGGCTCCTTCTATCTGTCAGAGGTTCATGGACTACGTATTTTTGGATCTTTTAAATCAAATAGTCGTCATATAGTTGGATGACATCTTACTGTGTTCTACTCATCCAGAACAGCATATGTCACAAGTTATTCAAGTCCTGGAAAGGCTCTGGCAACATCAATTGTTTTGTAAGCCAGAAAAATGAGAATGTGATAACTGAAGTGGAGTATCTAGGCTACAGTATTAAAAAGACCCGTATTGCTACGGATCTCAAAAAGATTCAGGCTATTCTGGACAGGCCATCCCTTTCCACTATAAAAGAGATGCAGTGTTTTCTAGGTTTAGCCATTTTTTATCAGCGGTTCATTGAAAATTTTGCTCAGCAAACAAGTTTTCTTATACAGGCCCTAAAGAAAGGAAGTCTTTGGAGTGGATTCCACTGGACTGAAACTACTAAGACAGGCTTCCAAAATCTGAAACAAAATTTTACTCATGCTCCAATCATACGGCACCCTGGTACTACAAAAAAGTAGATAGTAGAAACTGATGTTTTTGACAGAGCAACATGGGCTGTACTTCCACAAAGACAAGATGGATTAGAACACCCAGCTTTCCATTTCATCTCATGTTCGGATGGATTCCGAATGCAACTATTCAGTATTAGAGCAAGAATTGCTTGTCTTAAAAGTGGCCTGTACTGAATGGAGGCAGTTCCTAATGGGGACCAAAGAACCTTTTGACGTCAGTACTGATCATTGGAACCTTCAATGTCTCTGGAATTTTCAATGTCAGAGCAGCCAACAAGCATGATGGGTTTCTTCTTTAGTCAATATGATTTTTTTATAACTTATAAACCTGGATCACAGAATATTGTAGTGGATGCCTTATCCCATCGTTATTTAGAAAGTGTGACCATTTCTACACAGCACATTATAGAGCCCCATCGAATCATTGGAATGGTGTAATCCTTCCCGGACAGAGCGCCATCCAAATATGCTTTACTTATTAAAGAAGAATTAAACACATTAAACCCTCAGCTGAGGAAGACCAATAAATATTATCACCATGGCAAGGCATTATTCCTTCCTTCTAAAAAAAAAAAAAAAAATACAAATGGAAGCATTACAGATGTCACGACTTGCCTATCGCTGGTCATCGTGGAATCAAGGCAACTCAAGAATGAACCCTTTGGTCTTTTTGGTGGTCTGTAGTCACAGAAGACACTAACACATAAGTCTCTTCTTGCCCTGGGTGTATACAAGCCAAGGTACCACATACCAAACCAGCTTGATTACTACAACCTTTACCTGTTCCACCAGCCCCATGGCATACTGTATCTACCGATTTCTTATGTTTATTACTATCTTCTGCAGGGAATAGCATGATCATGGTGACTGTAGGTTCTTTTTCTAAAATGGCTCATATTTACAGTGTTAAAGAAACTACCCACTGCTCAGAAGTTGAGCCACATCTTTTTACAAGAAATCTTTCGCCTTCATGGTGTCCCTCAAGTCATCATTTCTGATCGAGGCCCCCCGTATGTTTCACTTTTTTGGAAACCCTTTTGTAAATCTTTGCGTATTGAAGTAGCCTTGTCTTCTGGTTTCCATCCTCAAACGAATGGACAAACAGAACCCCTAGATTAGGGACTCAATCAGTATCAATGTTGCTTTTGTAGTGCAACCCAAAAGTGACTGGTCCAAATATCTATCACTAGCGAAGTTTTCATACAGCAATACTGTACACAGTGCATAAAAGGCCACTCAATTTTCTGCACATATGGTTGTAATCCCAGGGCCTTTCCTATAGTGATTTCTGAATCATCCACTATTCCAGCAGTAATCCCTTTATCCCGTCAACTTTTTAGCATCCAGAAGATGATACTTTATAATCTACTGGCTGCAAAACAACATATGAAGAAAGCCACTGATATAAGACGACATTCTTCTCCATTATATCAGGTACAAGATAAGGTCTGGTTTTGTTCAAAGTTTATGCCCCTTTTTTGTCAAAAAACAAATTCAAGCCTTGATATTTTTTAGTCCTTTTAAGATCATACATGTGGTGAATCGGGGATCCTTTCATCTACAGCTGCCTCGGACATGGAAGATACATCCAGTATTTCACGTATCACAGCTGAAAACATATATTTCTGATCCTTTTCAAAGACATTATGCTTGTCCTGCCTAGAGGTTTTTTCCCTTGTTTTTTTTCCTCTGGGGCTCCTCTTGGCCTGGAGGGCATGGACTGCTTTGGCACTCACCTTGTCAGCAGCACCGTGGCTACCTGAAGGGATCGCCCCTAACATGGCCAGACGAGAACGCGCAAGATCCAAAGTTGCACCCAGTACTTAATATGTAAATTAAAACATACCGGTGCTCAAAGTTCTCCTCTAAAACACGCGGCTGCTGTAATTAAAGGTGCGAGCACAGAATACTGAGGCAACGTAATCCTGAAACCATCTTGGGCTTCTCCACTCCATTTAAAGCCACCTACTGCGCCTTCAGCTCACTCTTGCAGTTTTCTGTTTTCTTCCTTTGTGACGCGCTTTCCTTTTTCTCTTCTTCTGTCTTTCCCATAAGTGTCTTTTGCTCGCAGTAAATGCTTGAGGCAGAAAAATAAGCGCCGGCCCTCAAAAATAAGTGACTGTTCTCCACACTGGAAACAACAAGCACAAATTAAGCGCTTGTCGTACCCCGATTTCATCTGACAAAGGCGGTAAGAGGACGGACAGGAACATGACATGTTTAGGGGAGAGAGCACAATCACTTTAACACTGGTTAGAAGTAGGACCAGCTGTAAAGTGCACAGAGTCCTAATACAAGCAATAAGCATTTGCAATACAAAAGGTCTCAAATTTTTTTGAGTTAGAGCTATTGACATTGTAAATTTATGAATGGCCTTTTTTGCCGTATAAATTGGTTAACCCTACGTCATAATTTTGCCTTTTCCTGTCATATAATTCCAGTGGCCCTGCATATAACTAAAGCACCTCCTTTTTTCTTTTTCTTCTATCTGCAGCAAAACATAAAAATGTTTCCATTTAGCATTCCAATTTGAATCTGCCATGCTAATTCCAATGGAATACCACTTCACCACCCCAGCATCAGAGTTGCTGGGTGGCATATACAATTTTCCAACGAAATACACTAGACACCCACATTTTAAAAACTATATGTTTAGCAATGTTTGCTCATGTAAAATAGTGCTTAGAATTAATATATTTGCTACTGATGAGAATATAAATATATGTTTAGTTTATGTTAGCAATTGATTCTAAAATTAACCTTTGACATTTTATAATAGTATAAATAATAAAAACAAACACAGCCACTAGCCACCTTGGGCATTATATATTTTCTCAAAAAGCTGAAACCTTTGTGCGCAGTAGCAAAGCTCTATGTACTGTCGCATGCCCCTAGGTGAGTGCAGCAAGGAAGCCTATATAAAGTGGAACAAGCAGGCTTGTCAAAGTCCCTGCTTCAAAACATCAAACGTGCCTTAATTTTAATCTTTAGCTCTTTAAGGGTTAGGCCTGTCAACCTTTCCAAAGCTTGCTGAAGGCGAAAGGTGCAGTGACAGAGCAGCTTCTGTCCCTGGGCCTCAGAGGACCGCTATGGTGTTTGGGTTTAGAGGAAACTTATAGTTTCTTCAGAACTATCCTGCTGTCAACTGAACTCATTGGCACTCTAATTCAGGTTTTTTTAACTGGAAGCCTTAATTTCGAATCTCGGCTTTTAGACTGGCTTTTAATAAATAATGTAAGTTTTTTAAATAGTTCTGTAATTTAGCGATATTCGCTCATCTACCACTAACTGCATTTTCCAGGATGCTTCAAGAGTAAAGAAGGCTTTTCTCGCATTTCGTGAGCCATATTATAGGCTACCTTGGACAGACAAATGATTAAAATGTGCTTACTCCGCCCTCTTGATCGAATCAAGATGCCTGCACAACAAAAGAGTGTGAAGGGAACCGGAAAAAGGAACAATAAAGATAGCTATCTTTATTGTGACCAGATGTAAATGCGATTCAAACGCAGAACAACACAGCGGACAAAATATTCCACCCAAGACCAGAGACTAGTTCCCAAGGTTGCCAAATGTTTAATATAACAACAAAGCAACAACTGGTGGTGGTGTTGTTTCTTTCTTTAACCCCTTTGCTGCCAGGCCTTTTCCCCCTTCAGGTGCCAAGCCTTTTTTTGGCTATTTGAGGCAGTTCGCGCTTAGGCCCTCATAACTTTTCTTCCACATAACCTACCCACACCAAATTTGCATCCTTTTTTTCCAACATCCTAGGGATTCTAGAGGTACCCAGAGTTTGTGGGTTTCCCTGAAGGACACCAAGAAATTAACCAAAATACAGCAACATTTTTGTTTAAAAAAATAAAATGGGAATAAAGGGCTGCAGAAGAAGGCTTGCGATTTTTTCCCCTGAAAATGGCATCAACAAAAGGTTTGCTGTACTAAAATCACCATTTTCCCAGCTTTCAGGAACTTGCAGACTTGAATCAGAAAACCACATTTTTCAACACAATTTTGGCATTTTACTGGGACATACCCCATTTTTACTATTTTTGGGGCTTTTAGCCTCCTTCCAGTTAGTGACAGAAATGGGTATGAAACCAATGAGAGCTAAACATTTCTAAAAAGTATACAAAATTCTGAATTCAGCAAGTAGTCATTTGTGTAGATTCTACAAGGCTTTCCTACAGAAAAGAACAGCTGAAATTAAAAAATATTGAAATTGAGCTGAAAAAAACAGCCATTTTTCTCCACATTTTACCCTGTAACTTTTTCCTGTGATGTCAGATTTGTGAACTCGATATACTGTTACGTCTGCTGGACTCCTCTGGTTGCAGGAATATATAGGGCTTGTAGGTTTATCAAAAACCCTAGGTACCCAGAGCCAATAAATGAGCTGCACCTTGCAATGGGTTTTCATTCTATACAAGGATTACAGCAATTATTTGGTGAAAAATAAAGAGTGAAAAAAAGGTATCAAGAAAACCTTTGTTTTTCAAAAATGGGCACAAAATAAGACATTGGAAAGCAGTGTTTATTTGCACATCTCTGAATTCTGATGTCCCCACACTAGCATGTGAATTACAGGGTATTTCTCAAATAGACGTCTTTTTTACACACTGTTTTACATTTGGAAGGAAAACTGTAGAGAAAGACAAGGGGCTATTCTGTGTTTCCCCAAGTCTCCCGATAAAAATGGCACCTCACTTGTGTGGGTCGGCCTAACGCTCACGACAGGAAATGCAACATTCACACATCACATTTTTAAATTTAAAACTCACGTGTTTTTTGGAAAGTGCCTAGCTGTGGATTTTGATCTCTAGCTCAACCAGCACCTAGGGAAACCTACCAAAACTGTGCATTTTTTAAAACTATACACCTAGGGGAATACAATATGGGGTGACTTGTGGGGCTCTCCCCAGGTTCTGTTACCCAGAATCCTTTGCAAACCTCAAAATGTGACCAAAAATAACGTTTTTTCTCACATTTTGGTGACAGAAAGTTCTGGAATGTGAGAGGAGCCACAACTTTCCTTCCACCCAGCGTTCCCACAGGTCTCTCAATAAAAATGGTACCTCACTTGTGTGGGAAGACCTAGTGCTCATGACAGGAAATGCCCCAAAACACAACGTGGACACATCACATTTTCCCAAAGAAAATAGAGCTGTTTTTTGCAAAGTGCCAAGCTGTGGATTTTGGCCTCTAGCTCAGTCATCACATAGGGAAACCTACCAAAGCTGTGCATTTTTTAAAACTAGACACCTAGGGAATCCAGGATGGGGTGACTTGTGGGGCTCTCACCAGGTTCTGTTACACAGAATCCTTTGCAAACCTCAAAATTTGGCCAAACAAACACTTTTTCCTCACATTTCGGTGACAGAAAGTTCAGGATTCTGAGAGGAGCCACAAATTTCCTCCACCTAGCGTTCCAACAAGTCTCTCGATAAAAATAGTACCTCACTTGTGTGGGTAGGCCTAGTGCCCGCGAAAGGAAATGCCCCAAAACACTATCTGGACACATCAAAATTATCAAATACAAAACTACCTGTTTTTGCAGGGGCACCTGCGGTTTTGGTCCTGGGCTCAGCAGCCATACAGGGAAACCTACCAAATACAGACATTTCTGAAAACTAGACACCCGAGGAAGTCCAGGGAGGTGTGACTTGCGTGGATCCCCCAGTCTTTTCTTACCCAGAATTCTAAGCAAACCTCAAATTCAGCTAAAAAAAACAAATTTTCCCCACATTTCTGAGTGGAATCACCGCACTGGGACATATTTCCTACCACCCAACGTTCCCCTCACTCTCCCGGTAAAAATGATACCTCACTTGTGTAGGTGGGCCAAGTGCCTGTGACAGGGAAGAGCCAAAAAAACATGTTGAAATTGAAGGGGACCAAAGCAGGTCCAAAAAGGCATTTTGAAAAAAAACATTTCTAGGCCGACAAGTGGGACAGAGTTTTTATCGGTATAGATGAGACAATGCTGGGTGGTAGGAATCTGTGGATTCCTGCAGATTCCGGAAGGTTCATCACAAAAATGTGGGAAAAATGTGTGATTTCCAGCAAACTTGGAGGTTTGCAGGGCATTGTGGGTAAGAAAATGGTGTGGGGTGCATGTGAAGCACACCGCCCTGGACTCACCCAGATGTTTAATTTTCAGATGTGTCTAGGTTTTGTGGAATTTTCTCCATGGAAGCGTCCCAAAGTCCAAAAAGTGCAGCCCTCACCATTCCAAGTGGGATGATTTTGAGAGTTAGACAGGCTCTCATGGCCCAATTGTAAAACCAAAACCCAAAATAATCAAATGTCCTCTTGCTTTCCGTGGGATAAGATGTTTTAGTTTTTGAGGGGAGAGCTGAAAGACTGTTACCCCCTTCAGTTGGGGTGGGGGCATAACCATGCCCGTATTGATTGGTAGCCACCACCCCACCATTTATTTTTTTAATTCCCAGGCATCTAATAGACTTTCTGCACCCCCCGAGTGTGGATCGGGGGTATTTGCCCCATCTGCCCAATGGTGGGCAGAACTACTTTGGCCCCATTTCTTTGGGGTGGGGATATGGCCATACCCCTATCCTCTTATTTTGGAATACAAATCTTCCCTTGTCTCTGGTGGGCTTTCTGTCCCCATGGGGGCAGATGGGCCTTCCAAAAATAGGCCGATCTGCCCCCAAGGGGGGCAGATATGGCCATCAGTAATGTGTCCTCATGGGGAGCGACTCAAGGGGCTGCTTCCCCAAATAAAACACACACACACCAATCCCTGGTGCCTAAGTGGTTTCTGCCCTCCCGGGGGCAGATCGTCCCAATAGAAATAGGCCGATCTGCCCCCAATGGGAGCAGAAATGTCCTAAAATAAATTTGCCCCCCAGGGGAGCGACCCTTGCCTAAGGGGTTGCTCCCATTGTGTGAACATGGCGCAAAAAATAAAATCCTGGGGTCTAGTGGTTTCTTCCCCCAAGGGGGGCAGAAATGGCTTAAAATAAATTTGCCCCCCATTTGCCCTTGTACAATTCAGTGTCAAACACCAGAAGAGTACACCACTCTGGCCCCAAGCCAATGGTGTGGTCAAAAGATTTATGGGCACCGTTAAATCAATGAGCGTCCGTGGATGGAATCGATGTGAGCAGAGCTATGTGCTAGCCCACCAGGCCAAACAATTAACAATCATAAGAACAAAACTACCTCAAAGGATATCTGATCGATCAGTGAATACTGACAAACTTCGTGATACTGATGCTTTTCATAAAAGCAAAATTACAGCATATGGTGATCAGCGATGACATGCCCAGGAAACCGTCTTTAACAAAGGAGACTGGGTACCGGTAAATCAGAGACAGAAATGGAACACGGACACCCCTTTCGCCACTGACTCTACAGGTGGTGACGTGCAAGGGAAATATGGTGACAGCAGTTTTTCCTGCAAAGTCCATCACTCTGGACACATCACTCTTTAAACACCTACCTCAACACTCACCAGCTCCTGCAGCCACGTTGGAGGCAACCACACCCTCAGGTTCAGAGCCTGTGCCTGTACCATCATTGCCTGATAGGGGTAGACCTCGATCACCTCAGATCACCCGAGCTGGCAGACCAGTGCGAGCTACTCACACACTTATTGAGGAGATGTGATTTCAAATGGTGCCTGACACCTTTTATTTAACAAAGGGGGAGATGTAGCATATTGATACTATCGCTTTAGGGCCTTTATGGTTCTGAGCGAACTCTGAACAGGACCCATGTGATATGCGGGAGGTAGCAGGGTGTGATTCTGGGAAATATGATGTAAGGCAGTGTGTGAATGGATGTTGGAGACTAAAGACATGTTCAACCGCAGTTCACGTGTGGAATAATCTATTTGCATACTCCAGAGCTGGAAAGACACTACAAAATGGACATAATGCAACAGAAAGCTGAACTGGGGATGAAAGTGACCCATGTTTTGCCACTATAGCCTTGCACTGTGTGATCAGTGAAATAGTAATTTCCTTTGGAGAAGACAGTAAGTGCAAAAAAGAGCCAGCATATTTTCAGAAATTGTTTCTTTATCCCTATTTCACTGTTGTATTTATTTTTTAGCAGGGTGAACGAAATTTGCATTTGCAAAAAGTGCTCACAACTTGTGCACCAATTTTCTGTGAATGGAATATGATTTTGCAAACTGATCTATATACTAATAGGTCAGTTCACAAAATTTGTATTTCCAGTGGGCCTCAATTAGTATTCTTGAGGTAGGTTCCAAATTGTGCTTTCCATTTGGCGGAGATCACAGGGATGGTGGCCAGCTGGGATCAAAATACCTCTGTGAATGTGCCCGCTTTTTTAAATATTGTTTTTTTTGCAATGTAGCAAAAATGGGCCTGCGTTTAAAAAAATATCTTTTGAAAAGTTAGTTTGAGGCAGTGGTGGGCCACCTCCCGTGCAACATTCACTTTAATTTTTAATATTCACAAAGGGTAAGGTGTCCCAAAGGTACTGCTTCCCTTTTGAAAATGAGCTCCCACACTTAGAAGTGCTTAACTTTTCAATATCAAATGAAAGTTTCAAACCCTTTGTACCTTGCTTTGCAAACTGCAATTTGGAAAGGATGCCCTAAAAACGCCCCTTCCAAATAGTGATTTGTTATGCATTCCTAAACCTATTGTGCAATTTACTTACCATTTCCCAAATTACAAAATGGGTTTAGTACATAGCAAACACCTATTTTGCTGTGATTTTGTAAATCACAGGCGTTGCAACCTCAAAATAGCTTCCCACAGTTGGCCCGTAGAGCTTTATCTCCAAAAAAGGAAAAACTCAAAATCTTTTTATTAAAATAGAGATTATTTTAGGAACCATCTTTTATGGCTTGAAGAAATATAAACATTTGTTATTAGTTTAGTATGTCCAAATGAGTCAGTACAGGTGATGTACATGAGAGAGATGGGTGAATGAAACTACATGTTACGGAATCAGTGACAGATTGCATGGAAATAAGAAAGTAAGTGAGAGGGATTCTACTGTAGGGATTGATCAGAGGGAATGGTGTCCAGCCAGGCCCTGCCTCCTATCTGCCACAGGCTGCCACTCCCTGATGTGCACAGCTTCTGGCAGAGGATCATGTCCTGCCATACCCTGCAAGCAACCCACTGTGCGCGAAGAACTCCAGCTCAGCAAAGCCATAATTCTTGCACAGTGGGCAATGCTGGGAGGCCCTGCTGTGTGACCTGACCTTGCTGGCAAACCCTCTTCCACACTGATCATATTAATGGCCAGAAAAATGTAGTGTGTCATTGCACCGTTAAGCATCAAGGGCTAGACACAGGACCTGGTTTGTAGCAAGGCTCTGCTTCCCACCCTCCACAGATGACACCTACTACCATAGGAGTTGGGAGAAGAACCTGGTTAAAGGTACGCCTTTCACCCCACCCTCAGCAAATGTCCAGCCTCCACTGCGTGCAGAATTTGGTCATGTTCATTGGTGATGGGACTTAGAGCCAGGACTCTGGCAAGGGCCTCAACCCCATCCTCTGCAGCTGAGCCCCCAGCAGAAGGGGATGGGTGCAGAGCCAGGTCAAAAGCAAAGGCCTGCAGACCACTCTTTGATGGTAGCCGACATCCACAATGCCTACTGTTGTGGCCAGTCAAACAGATAGTTCTGTGAGCATGATTCCATATTTGGATCCACAGTACCACAATGGCCAACAGGAAAAAAAGTTCCAAAGGCCAATCAGATCCAAGAATTGCTTTTGAATCTAGGAGCTGTGATGATCCACTATACAGGTACAATGTGAAATCAACAGCCCAAATAGCTCTATGATGTCTCCCCTTCATACCCATCTCCAGTGCTTTTCTAAACACTAATTTCTCAAAAACTAATGAACAGATTTATACAAAACCAAGATAGGCACTTCCTGGGGGTTTCACAAAGCCTGGCTACAAAATGGAGCCCCTCATATGAGGCTCTCAGGCCTGGAGGAGGGTCCAGCAAAATCTGTGCACATAGCCAAATAAAAATGCCAAGCTATATGTAAAGACATGCCCTGTGAGGTCAAGCTACCTCTGACGCTGCTGACTGGATATCACAGCTGCGCTGAGCCTTGCGGCATTTAAAGGAGCCTGTGCTTCGCAGAAGATCGTTAGTTCTGCCCTAGGGCCCATGCCACCTAACTGAAGGAGTGTGCCTGATCCTGAGGAGTTCAGAGTAGGGGTGCAGAGAGATTTATAGACCTGAACAGAGAGAAAAACTGAGGGCTGGGGTGGGCCCTCATTGTAGCCGCTTGATACCATCATTTGCAGGGGGGAAGTGGTTGGAGGACACCTAGCTCCTGCTGTGTAGATGCACAGCAGGAGGATCAACCGAGTGATTGCTTCCCATGGGTGTTACCGGCTAGAGGCCTATCTGCTGATGTGCATGAGCTAAATCCAAGAAGGGGAGAACATATTGCTGTGCATCATGACCGATGAGAGAACACAAAGACTTACAATTGCCATGGGGGATGCTGCTATCAAAGATAGGGTGATTCCTTCCTGCCCTCCCCACTCTACTAAATACACTGTGGCTCTCCCCGCTGGACTGTGGGTGCTGACCCACTCTGAAAATTAAAGTCAAGGCCACACAAGATCAGGCCCTGAGTGCCCCCCTGTAATGAACACAGCAGATAGTCCCACCAACCCCCTGCTATTACTGGAGACTCCTGCAACAGTCTTACCTCTGACCCTCATCCAAAATGGGGAAACATGATCGGAGAACGTCAAATTAAAATTAAAAAGGAAACTGACTTCAAATTAAAATTAAAAAGGAAACTGACTTCATGATCCGTTAGTTTAGGTGTTGGCAGAGATCAATCACTTGACAGGGGACATGGCGAAACAAGTCCAGACTTGGACATAAAAGCTTTGCTCACCGACATGCTCTACTGTCTATGAACCATAGACTCTAAGGTTGACAAGCTGACTAACCACCTGGAATGGATGTGCAAAAGAATTGACAATCATGATGATCCACTGGACCAAGTTGTATATAGGGCGTCTGTTACTGAAAAAGGGGCTGCATTGCAAAATAAACAGCTCTTAAGGCACGATCCAGGAGAAGCAACAATAGAATTCTGGGTATGCCAGAAGCTACAACCATGAACCATGAATAAGATTGAAATCTATGTGGAAACCATGCTCAAATGTATTTATAGTGAGCAGTTGACAATTATGTTTTCTGTTAAACGCATGCACCCGACCAGGGACTTCGGTGTGCTGGATCATCACCCACTTCATTTATTTCAGGGATCAAGATAAAATCCTGTGACTCGTATGGAAAAGGGGGGAACTGCAACACAAGGGCACCAAGATCTTGAACTACCTGGACTTCACCTTGGCTACACAGTCTGTACGCAAAGAATTTCTCCCTGCTAGACAACTGTTGATAGAGACCGTCATTGAGCCGGTCAAGCTGCGAGTCACCAGCAATAGAAACGTTTACTGCCTTACAGACCTTAAACTGGCTATAAAATGTTGTCCATGCTCTAAAGCCCTCAAATGACCTTTGAAAATGGGGCTACATTCACTGATAACCCTGAAAACAACCTTAACCACCTTACTTATAATGACTAGGTGTGTGCTGCTGTACCAGAACAGTTAAATCACACTGATATTCATGGCAACTTCTCACGCTTTACAATGCTTTCTATCCTGAACTGTGCGAAGTTGTCCTTATGCTGGAGCCTAAAACCCCTAAACAATATGCTTTATTGGCTCCGTGTTACTAACCTCCCTGGTCTCTTGCTAACTAACAGGGATGTGGTGTCCACCCAGCTCACTGAGCTACCACCGGGATGGCTCCCAATTTGTCTTTATTGGGTTCCTCCTTTTCTGGGGATAAGACTGCTGTGGAGGGTCTATGGGTGTTCTGCTTTCCTTCTCTTATCTCATGACCGAGCTTACAGAACCTCTCTGGAATGCACTTCTGAGTTTAAAGAAGACATTTATTGTTATTATTACTTTACCACGAGGCTCCTGAAAGACAAAATCAGTAGGTTGGAAGCACACGTTCAAAAGTAGTCGCAGCAATGAAAGCAAAATATATCAAAGTACTTCTCAGTTGCAATGTACACAGCAAATACATGTGATTATATTATAGCATAACTTCAAATCAAAGCATAAAAGTCAAAATTGCATCACCGTGGGGCAAGGCTGTAGGGCCTATACTCAGCTTCATCTTTCTGGGGCTTCAAGTTGATGACTCCGTTCAACTGCGAACAAACGGGGACAGGCAACTGACGTCTCCGTTTCTGTCTGAGGTCAAGATAGTTTCAATCTAACTCTGTTGTCCAGAGCTACCCCTTAAAACCAAACTCAGTGTGAGATCCGAAGAAACTTGGAGAGTGGCCAATTCTCTAAGCCTCACTCGTTCTCAGACTGGATTGAGAGGTAAACACAAAATCTAACACGCTCTTATCAGCTGGGGTCTGGTGTGAAAAACACAGCTTGGTCTATCATGTGGAAAAACACAGCTTGGAAAAACACAGCTCATCTGCAATGTCTCAACTGCAATGTCTAACTCCACGTTAAAGCCAATAGGCAGCTAACCTAAATATCAAATGTAATGTCTAATGCCATGTCAAAGCCAATAGGCAGCTAAACTGAATACAGAATGTAATGGCTAATGTCATGTTAAAGCCAATAGGCAGCTAAACTAAACACAACATGTAATGTGCTACTGGTGAACATTGAGCAACTAATATGCGCAGTGGTGAAACACAAAGTCATTGGTCAAACACAATTAATAGCATCACAATGGGGCAGGGACACTCTTTAGCGGGTTGGGGGTGTTGAAGTGGGACGGGTTCTTTGTTTGTTGACTGTTTACCAATGACAAAACAATGAGATCCATACTGCACATACCTCCATAACAATCTTTACTGTAGAATGAGGTGGTTGTGGAGTTACCACTCAACCCTTTACCACAGCAACTGAAACTCACTGCCAAAACCAGGGAATAATAGAGGCCACCATCAAGTCATGACACATAAGAGGTATGAATATCCTATGAAAGGTGAGAACTTTTTTGCATACCTTAAGAGACACAGGCCCTCATTACAACCCTGGCGGTCGGTGTTAAAGCGGTGGTAATACCACCAATAGGCCGGCGGAAAAAAAAATGGGACTATGACCGTGGTGGAAACCGCCAACATAGACATCCACTTTAACACTCCGACCGCCACGGCGGTACAAACAAACAGCGTGGCGGACACCACCAACAGACAGGCGGGAGACAATGTACCGCACACCCTATCACAACACACCTATCCGCCACCTTTTCTGGGGCGGGACCAATGCGAATAAAAACTCGGCGGAAACAGTACACAGAAGGGAAAAAACTCACTTCTCCACACCCCACGAGGAACCAGGACTCCATGGATCCCGAATTGCAGATACTGCCGGCGATGGTCTTCCTGCTCCTCTATCAGGAGCTCCAATGACGGCGGTGACGACCACGGTGAGTACTGCACCTACAACACAGGGGAGGGGGAGGGAAAAGAGAGTGACACACACACGCAACATGCAATACCCCCACCCCCACCCACAACACCATACACACAAACACACATGCTGCCACATCACATATACACCCCCCCAACCACCTGGAAGAATGCAAGGACAAAAGGAAATTATTTGAACAAATGTAATCATGTGAAATATCATTATCAAAATGCAAAATCCAGTATATACAATTATGTACACCAAATACACAAGTCCGGATAGTGCACCAATCATTGTCCGTGGACCACTGGGCCCAAAATGCATGGGTGAGACCCACACTAGATACCTGACTCCAAACGGAGAGAACACTGGAGGGGCATCACATAGAAAATATACAGGCACCTCAGGGGGAGGGGAAAGGGGAGCACCTCAGCCTGATGAACGCACAATGCCACTGCTCCACGAGGGGGCTCCATGCCCACAGTTTGGTCCTGGGGAGTGCAAAGCCACAGTCTCTCAAGTCTTTCCAGTGGATGGTTTGCCCACTGCTTTATCCTGGGGAGTGAAAAGCCACAGTCTCTCAAGTCTTTCCAGTGTGTGGGTTGCCCACTGCTTTATCCTGGGGAGTGCAAAGCCACAGTCTTGAGTCTTTCCACTGGGTGGGTTGCCCACTGCTTTATCTGGGGTAGTGCAAAGACACAGGCGGTCATTCTGACCTTGGCGGGCGGCGGAGGCCGCCCGCCAAAGTCCCGCCGTCAGGTTACCGTTCCGCGGTCGAAAGACCGCGGCGGTAATTCTGACTTTCCCGCTGGGCTGGCGGGCGGTCGCCTTCAGACCGCCCGCCAGCCCAGCGGGAAAGAGGCTTCCACGATGAAGCCGGCTCGGAATCGAGCCGGCGGAGTGGAAGCTGTGCGACGGGTGCAGTTGCACCCGTCGCGTATTTCACTGTCTGCGCAGCAGACAGTGAAATACATGTAGGGGCCCTCTTACGGGGGCCCCTGCAATGCCCATGCCAGTGGCATGGGCACTGCAGGGGCCCCCAGGGGCCCCGCGACCCCCCCTACCGCCATCCGGATCCCGGCGGTCGGACCGCCGGGATCTGGATGGCGGTAGGGGGGGTCGGAATCCCTGCGGCGGTGCAGCAAGCTGCGCCGCCGTGGAGGATTCAATGGGGCGGCGGTACACTGTCGGGAGCCCGCCAGTGGTGCCGGTCCGACCGCGGCTTTACCGCCGTGGTCGGAATCCCCATTGGAGCACCGCCGGCCTGTCGGCGGTGCTCCTGCGGTCCTCCGCCCTGGCGGTCTTTGACCGCCAGGGTCAGAATGACCGCCACAGTCTCTCAAGTCTTTCCAGTGGGTGGGTTGCCCACTGCTTTATCCTGGGGAGGGAGTGCAAAGCCACAGTCTCTCTAGTGGATAACAGTCTCCATTGGTTCTGGAGGGGGCTTTGTGCCCAGAGCGCTCATCCTGCCAAGGACTGAGGTAGTGGATGTATCTCTCCACTGGTTCTGGAGGGGGCATGGTGCCCAGAGTGCTTCATCCTGCCATGGACTGAGGTAGTGGATGTATCTCTCCACTGGTTCTGAAGGGGGCTTTGTGCCCAGAGTGCTTCATCCTGCCAAGGACTGCGGTAGTGGTAGTGGAAGTATCTCTCCACTGGTTCTGGAGGGGACTTGGTGCCTACATGCAGTGTGGCCCGAACAATACACTCGCCTGGGTGTGTGTGCCACGAGATTGCCGAGGTACAGGTAGCATGATACGCCATGGAGGCAGAGACATACCCCACACTGCTGCAGCTTCACATTCCTTATGCAGGTGACAACTGTGATGACAGTGATGCTTCATGGAAGCTGCCCAGTGTCTGGTAACTCACCACCAGCCTCGGACGACTGACCAAGTCAGAGGTGGTGCCAATGTCCAGGGATGTTGCGGGGCCGTTGGCGGTGCTTGCGGCGGTGTCAGTCGCAGCAGTGCTTGCGGCAGGGTCTGTGGCGGTGGTGCTGGCTGCGGGGTCTGTGGCGGCGGTGCTGGTGGCGGGGTCTGTGGGGGCAGTGCTGACTGCGGGGTCTGTGGCGGCGGTGGGGTCTGTGGCAGTGCAGGTGGCGGTGTTCTCAGCCGTACAAGGTGGCGTTGACGTGGACAAAAGGTGTGTCACTGGTCCCTCAGTCGGTGCCACCATGCCCTCTCCTGACCTGCCCTTCAGTTTTTGGCCCTTCCCCACCTTTCATGGTGGGGCACCTGTCTTGCCACTATCCCCTTTCGTTTTCCCTGACCCATTGGTGGTAGGTGTTTTTGGCTTCTCCCTCTGGGATGTGGACACCTTTTTCACCTTAGCAGATGGCGGAATGTCCTTGCCCTCGCTCCGTGGGACACTGGCAGCCCTGATGGTTGGCACACTCCATGACCCCGCAGTTGCTGTCACCACGGTGCCTGAGGATGTGGTGGCTGAGGTGCTGGGCTGGGACCTGGAAAGCCTGGCCCTAGGGGAAGGAAGGGGGAGGAGGTGTAGGGAAGAGGTCAATGTTAGCCATAAAAGTTTTTTAGACACACTGGGACGTGTAGATGGAGGGGGTTTGGCAGTGGAGGTAGAGGTAGTGGTTGTAGGAGGTGTACGTCTGCTGAATTTTGGTGAAGGTGCATGGGCTGGAGGCTGTTGTGAGGTGGATGGCTGGTGGAAGGCTGTTGGGTGGGTGTGTGCCTGCGTTTGTATACTTTGGGAGGAGAGCTCACAGACACACTGGGAGAGGACACTGGGGATGTGTGAATGGTAGTGGGGGTGGTGAGTGCACGTGAGTGATGTGTGGTGATGGGTGTGCTGGTGATGGAGGTAGTGGCTAAGAATGTAGTGCATGCAGGTGTGAGTGGAGACAAGACAGGGAGGGAGGAGGACGACGTGGAGGAGGGGGACACAGTGGAGGCAGTGGATGTTGGTATGTGTGCATGGGTATGATGCTTGTGTGAGTGACTGTGAGATGTGTGGTGCTTATATTTTCCTGAGCCACTCTTGTGTGTTGATGTGTGTGCAAGCTGGCCTGATGGTGTGCTTTGGATAGGCTGAAGTACAGGGGATTGGGCCTGGGTGGAGGAAGTTGGAGGGGGGAGCTGGACACAGGGACAATGGCTGCCATCAGTGCTGAGGCCAGAGCCTGAAATGCTCTCTGTTGGGCTGCATGACCAAAATGAATGCCCTCCAGGTATGCATTTGTTAGTTGCAAATGCCTCTCATCACCCTGGATGGCATTCAGAATGGTAGACTGCCCAACAGTGAGGGATCTCAGGAGGTCGATAGCCTCCTCATTGAGGGCAGCAGGGCTGACAGGGGCAGGGCCTGAGGTGCCTGGGGCGAAGGAGATGCCCACCCTCCTGGGTGAGCGGGCACAGGACACACACTGATGGGCTGTTGGAAGGGCGGTACTGGTAGGGGGGGTGGCAGCTGTACCTGTTGATGCGATGGGCACCGAGGTGCCCACCACCACAAGGGAGCTCCCATCAGAGGAGGAGTCGCTGTCGCTGGTCTCTGCTCCTGTCACTGCCGTGGAGCTCCCCTCGCCCTCCGTCCCACTGGTGGCTTCAGACTCTGTTGTTTTGCCCTCCAGGACCAAGTGGGATGCAGCTCCCTCCTGCTCCGGTGCCAATGCTCCTCCACCTGATGATGCTATTGCACACAAGAACAGGGAGACCACAAAATGGGGGGGCGGACAGACAGGAGAAAGACATGTTCAGTGCATGCAACACCACTACCGTTGGCGGACATAACAGACACAGCAGCCTTCTGCACTACACCATGCACTTATAGATCCTAGATTAATCACATGCCCATGGGGTACAAGGCCTAAGCCTGATTGCTGCACACCTGGAAGTCACAGGAGCATGACTAGGTGTAGATGGCACTAACCACTAGTGGGGTTGGGGTGCCACAGAGCCTGCCTCACAAGGGACCTTGCCTACCAAGATTGCCCTGGCCTAGGGGAACCCACTGCCCACCTACCCCACCCAAACACCTCGTAATGTGCGCAGAGTCAGCTGAATGAGTGTGTACTCACCCCCTTGTGGCTGCTGTGATGCCCTCAAGCGCCCATCCAACTCCGTATACGCCACCGCCAGGATCCGGAACATCAGGGGGGTCATGGTGCGATGGGTACCCCTCCCACGTTGGGAGGCCATCCCCAGCTGGGCCTCTGCTGTCTTCTTGCTCCAGCGGCACAGGTCCTCCCATCTTTTACGGCAGTGGGTGCTCCGTCTGTGGTGAAACCCCAGGGTCCGGACGTCCTTGGCGATGGCACGCCAAATAGCCTTCTTCTGGTGGGCGCTGACACCGAGGAATAGTACAGGGGGAAAGGAAAATCATTACCCGCCCGGACCGTCATACTCATTGACCCACGTTCCCACCCTTGCCCTGACGCACATAAACTCACCGTCCGCACATGCAGGCCTCAGCCCCCCATTTATCTTCCATCCACACCACTCCAAACGGGCATTGCCCATGCAGCATGCTCACAGTGTACTCACCTGTTAGTCTGGAGGACCGTACAGTAGTGTGTACTGGGGGAGGACCCAATCCACTAGTTTCTCGAACTCCTCCGAAGTGAAGGCAGGGGCCCTTTCCCCAGACACATGAGCCATCGTCGCTTCCAGACACAGGTCACAGCAGCACTTGCAGTGTAGGTCCTCTCCTGTTGAAGGTCAGGTATCAAGTGAGTGAACAGACAGACAATGGCGGTCACGTCCGCGGCGGTGTGTACCATCACCGCTGGCGTACATTGTCATTGGCTCCTCGGACCCATAGGGTCCTATGTTAACCAATGCTGGATTGCACTGCGGTCTTCGACCGCCCACCACAACAGTGTACAACGCTAGTGCAGTTACCTCATATCCCCTTGTCCCACCTAACAGGTCAGGCAGCCGCCATTTCAGGGGGCCACATGTCATTAATATTAACTGCGTCACACCAATGTAGGCCTTGAATACTCACAGTTACAGGCACATTGCAGAATAATAAATATGTGCAAATGGCATTTTGTGATACCTCAGTGTTGGCTGACTCTCTGCTCGCTGTTCTCCTCCATAGGGCACGTCTGCTGGGGCAGGTGATGAGATGGCAGTAACCTCCGGTGTACAGACCACATAATAGTCACCTACAGACTTGATCGTGCAACCATCCATGAACTGTGTGCCCAGTTGGAGCCAGACCTGATGTCAGCTATCCGCCATCCCACAGGAATCCCCCCTCTAGTGCAGGTCCTGTCAGTACTCCATTTCCTGGCAAGTGGTTCCTTTCAAACAACAGTGGCCATTGCATCAGGGATGTACCAGTCAATGTTCTCTAACGTGTTGTCCAGAGTGTTGTCTGCCCTGCTGAAACACATGCGCAGCTACATCGTGTTCCCTCAGGTGGAGTATGTGCCCACAGTGAAAGGTGACTTCTATGCCCTGAGACATATCCCCAACATCATTGGTGCCATTGATGGGACACATGTGGCCTTGGTACCCCCCCGCAGGAGTGAACAGGTGCACAGAAACCAGAAGAGCTACCATTCTATGAATGTGCAGATGGTGTGTTTGGCAGACCAGTACATCTCCCATGTGAATGCCAAATTTCCTGGCTCAGTGCATGACGCTTACATTTTGAGGAATAGCAGCATCCCTTATGTGATGGGGCAACTCCAGAGGCACTGTGTGTGGCTAATAGGTGAGGACAAGGACCCTACACAGTGTGAATAGGTGTCTGGGTATGGGGTTGTTCCTACAGGTTAGTGTGTGTCTAGCAGTTGTCCCTCCATATTTGCAGGTGACTCTGGTTATCCCAACCTGTCATGGCTACTGACCCCAGTGAGAAATCCTAGGACAAGGGCAGAGGAACGCTACAATGAGGCACATGGGTGAACTAGGAGGGTGATTGAACGCACCTTCGGCCTCCTGAAGGCCAGATTCCAGTGCCTCCATATGACAGGTGGTTCTCTCTACTACTCGCCAAAGAAGGTGTGCCAGATCATCGTGGCCTGCTGTATGCTGCACAACCTGGCTTTGCGATGCCAGGTGCCTTTTCGGCAGGAGGATGGGCCAGCTGGTGGTCTTGTGGCAGCTGTGGACAGTGAAGAAGAGGAGGCAGAAGAAGAGGATATCAACAACAGGAACAACATAATCATGCAATACTTCCAGTGAGAGACAGGTAAGAAGATCTTACTGCCTCCCATATCTCATACTATTATTGGAGCTAGCATAAGTCGGTCATTTTCACTCAGTGAATGGACCCTGACTTGTCACTTTGCCTTTCCATTTCACAGATGTGGGTCCCACTTTGTGCCCTCTGCTATATTTCCTCCTGTCCTACAGCTGTGTTACATAGGTATGTGCACAAGTAAATTGACATTGCTAAATTCCATGGTTATTGCAATTACACGTTTGTGAAAGCACAGACTGACTCCAGATTGTTTTGTAATTGAAGTGTGTTTATTTCTGTGCAAATAAGTGGAGGGGGTTGTAAAATGGGCGGGGGGATGGTGGAGGAATGTCCATAGCAGAGTCCAGTCTATTTGTTTCACAGGTGCATTGTCCAAAGGGGCATAGGAAGTGGAGCAATGGCAGTTGAAGGATGGACAGGGTGACAAAGTGGGACAGAAGGGTGACATTCAGGGGGGTCTCATTTCCTGGTGGGGGTCTTGACAATGTTCTCTGTCTTGTTCCTGGATCTCAGGGACCGTTTGCGGGGTGGTTCTCCATCTGCAGGGGGTGGGGTGCTGGTGTCGTGTTCCTGTGGCGGTGCCTCCTGTCCACTAGCGACGGCAGAGGTGGGGGGCTGTTCATCGTCCAGGCTAGTGTCAGGGGCCCCTTGTTGTGCCACAGTGTCCCTCCTGGTGTTGACAAGGTCTTGTAGCACCCCTGCAATGGTGACCAGGGTGCTTTTTATGGACTTCAGGTCCTCCCTGATCCCCAGATAGTGTTCCTCCTGCAACCGCTGGGTCTCCTGAAACTTGGCCAGTACCGTTGCCATCGTCTCCTGGGAATGATGGTAAGCTCCCATGATGTTGGAGAGGGCCTCACAGAGAGTGGGTTCCCTGGGCCAGTCCTCCCCGGTCACACAGCAGTCCTCCCAGCTTCCCTGTTTTCCTGAGCCTCTGTCCCCTGAACCGTGTGCCCACTGCCACTGCCCCCAGGTCCCTGATTTTCTTGGGTTGGTGGGTTTGCCTGGGTTCCCTGTAGTGGTGGACACACTGCTGATTGGCGTGACCTGGGGACAGAGGGATGGGCCCGCTGGGTGGGTGCTGTGCTGGTGTTTCCTGAGGGGGGAGCCTCTGTGGTGGCTTGTGTCAGTGTCAGGATAACCGACTGTCCTGAGGTCCCTGATGGGCCGGGCTAGTCATCTTGATCCAGTTGTGCAGAGCTGCTGTCATCACTGTGGGTCTCTTCTGTGAGGGGACTGGATATGTCTGGTACCTCCTGTCCGGTGACGTTGGGTTGGGGTCCTGCAGGGGTGTAAAGGCATGATTATTGCATCTGTGTGTGCCATTGTGTGCAATGGGTGAGTGACCCTGTACTCCAGTGCTTGCATTCTTGTCTTGGTCCTTGTGTGATATTTGGTTTGGGGTCTGTGTGGGTATCTGTAGTGGACATGCTTTGGTGATGGGTGTCCATGCTTTGGTGTTGCATGCAGGGCTTGGTATTGGGATGGGTGGATTGTGATAGTGGGGCATATTTGAGGTGTTGGATAGATGGGGTGAGGGTGATGGTGGGAGTATGTGATGGCATGCAGTTAGGGGGGGCTGAGGTAGTAAAAATTTGACTTACCAGAGTCCAGTCCTCCTGCTACTCCTGCGAGGCCCTCAGGGTGCAGTATTGCCAAGACCTGCTCCTCCCATGTTGTTAGTTTGGGGGGGAGGAGGTGGGGGTCTACCGCCAGTCCTCTGTACAGCAATCTTGTGTCTGGAGACCACGGAACGCACCTTTCCCCGTAGGTCGTTCCACCTCTTCCTGATGTCATCCCTAGTTCTTGGATGCTGTCCCACTGCGTTGACCCTGTCGACAATTCTGCGCCATAGCTCCATCTTCCTTGCAGTAGAGGTGTGCTGCACCTGTGATCCGAATAGCTGTGGCTCTACCCAGATGATTTCCTCCACCATGACCCTGAGCTCCTCCTCAGAGAACCTGGGGTGTTGTTGAGGTGCCATGATGTGGTGTGGGTGATATGTGAGGTGGTGTGTGTTGTGATGTGTGAGGGGATGTGTTGGTGTGTGTTGTTTGAGGTGTGTGGATGTTGTGTAAGTGATGGTGTTGTGTGTTTGTGGATGCTGGTGTTGTTTATGGTGGTGTCTGTCTCTGGCGTGGTTTCAGAAATCTGGTAGTAAGGGTTTGTGGGTGATGTGGGTGTGTGCTTAATATTGGATTGGGTGTGTGGTGTGTGTATGTGTGTCAGGTGTGTGTATTTTGAATTGTCCAATGTGGTTGTGTTTTGTAAATGTGTGTGTATTTTGAGCGCAGCGGTGTGTACCGCCAATGGAATACCGCAGTTGAAAGACCACGTGGATCCGTGGGTCGTGATAGTGTGGGTGTATTCCTGTTGGCGTGATGGTGGAGGTTTTGTTATCGCCAGTTTATCACTGACCTTTGGTGTGGCAGACTAGTGTGGGTGTCTGGATTATGGCAGATTCCGAGCTGTGGGTCGTAATAGCTGTAGCGGAATTCCGTGGCTGCAGCGGTATGTTGGCGGTCTTCTGCACGGCGGTAAGCAGCATTTACCGCCAGGGTTGTAATGAGGGCCTCAATGTGGATATTGGACAACTATAAGAATTACATCTCACAGAAAACATAGAATAGGGGCTGCTGGCAGGCTGGATTGGGGAGGCACATATGTCTACATACTCTGCTTTATGCGATTGGTGTTGCTATTGTGATCAGAAAAGGGGTGCAGTGAGGCACCCTTCGATCCATTAGCCATAACAATGGGAGATATATTATGCTTCACAGATTTCTCATGGGCAAGAAGGTCACTATAGCAGGCATTTACTCTGTTCTTGACCATATGGCAAAAAAATCTGTGTATTGGACAATCCACAGTTATCTGGTGGGGAGACTTCAATGTTGTTATAACTCCAGGTGTATATCAGTCTCAATACGCTGGGAGGCCTTACACCTGTGCGGCCTCATAATTGTATCTATTATGGCAGACTATGGTCTGTTCGACATCTGGCATGATAGACACATGCAGACCGCAGAGAGTATATATGTCACTACGTCATACAACTCATGGTCGCATATCAATTATTGGCTTGTCACTAGGTAGATTGATGTGGGGACCAGATGTGTAGGACATCTGCACCGAAGCTATCCAACCATGCATCTGTAGTTTTGACCTTGCTGCTAACTGACGCGAAGGAACACGCAATTACATAGAAGTTGCCACCAAATGCTCTTAGGGACCCATTCTTCAAATCTATAATCAAATTAAACATTATAGAATTCCTTAGTATGTTAGAGGAGGCTTCTAAGGCTTACTTACGAGGTGCATGTATGTAAAAACAGCTTGGGGTCCTTCGCGACCTGTAGACTTGCCTAAATAGGCTGGCATAAGAGATTTGTGAGCTTGAGGTCAAGTACTTTGCTACTGGTGGGACTTAAAGTTTGGCCCAGTTTCTCACCAAAGATGTTGCTGAAGACGTCACTCCTAGAAGATATGGGGCAGGAGATAGAGATGTCAAAATTTTAACTGCAATTCTTAGGAAAAATTGGAGCAGCTCATATATAACGGATGCTAGACGATAAAGGGGGGCTGTGCTACTTCACTGAACACATTACACAATTGATACTGCATTTCTACAACATCTTGTACCGGTCCACCACCAGAGCTGCCCTAGATAAAATCACAGATTACTTTGCGTATATCCAGCTACTAAACTGGAGAATGCCAATAGGTAATATTCAGATGTGCCATTTGACAAGGAAGACATTATCCGGATAATATGGAGTATGAGGCCCCTGGAGTGAATGGATGGACAGCTCAGTTTTACAAGGAATATGCTGAGGTGCTGGCCCCATATTTGCAAGCAATGTACAAGGAAGCTAAGAGCACTGGATGCCTCCCCACCTCCATTAGAGAGGCACTGGTAGTAACAATTTTGAAGCCTAATAAAGCAACTAATAAATGTTATTTATACAGACCTCTAGCTATGATTAACATAGATAACACAATATTGGCCAAACTAATTGCAAACAGGCTAGTTCATCTTCTCCCCCACATTGTGTTCCCTGACCAGTGAGGGTTTGCCCCAGGACAGTCTGCCACCCATAATTTGTGAACTTTGCTTCATTCAAGAAATCTGCATATCCAAGGGGCCATACTGTTCCTAGATGCCATAAAGGCCTTTGGTTCATTAGAAGGGCCATACCTCTTCCCACTGCTTCAAATGATGGGGCGCAACCCTTCCTTCATCTAGTGGATCAAACTGCTTTCTGAACTAATTACTGTTAGGTTGTGTGTGAATGGCACCAATTCTACTTCTTTCTCGTTCAGCAGAGGCACCGAATAGGGTTGCCCTCTATCCCCGATCTTAAAAGCCATCACCCTGGAACAACCTGTAACTTATGTTATGTATTTGAGATGAGTTTGAAATGAGCACATTTGTGTATTTGGAGTCAATGGAGTTCTCAGAAATGTGGTTTGATGTGAGTGCTGTGTGGGATGTTGAGAATAAGTCTAGCTGCTGAGTTGTGGATGGTTTGTAGCGTTCTAGTGAGTTGCTTTGTGATCCTGGCTTAGAGAGGGTCACCTTGCTGGTGACTAGGATGTGAGTGACTGTTTTTATGGTGTTGCTTGAAACGCATTTAAAGATCTTCCTCAGCATCTTCAGAGTGTGGAATAGGGAAGCAGTAATGGTGGTGAATTGGGCAGTCATGGTCAATTTGCTGTTGATGATGATTCAAATGTTCCTGACATGGGTTCTGGATGTGGGTCTGTGTTCGGCTGGCCTCCAGCTGGACCTCTATGGTGTGATGCTCTTGGTCAAGCTCACTACTTCTGTCTTGACAGTCTTGAGCTTGAGACAGTTGGTGTTCATCCAATTAACAACTTAGGTCATGCAGGCAATGAATTTGTTCTTGTCCGAGAGGGAGATTATGACTATCTTTGTGAAAGAACCTGAGGGTAACTTTATGTCCATGCTGCAGCAGTTCCTCATATTTGGTGATCACACTGAAACTACCATTATTTGCTTTAAATTGGTGATCCTTCCACTGACTGCTGCCTTGTTATGGTTCACAACAGAGTTCCCATGGAAACAGCCTGACTCTACTGTCAAATATTTGGGGATCTGGGTCAAGGTCAGCAATGACAATCAGGTGATATGGCAGGAGAATTAAAGCAGCAGTGTTGTGTGGTTGGCAGAGCATTTCCTGGTTTGGTCCAAGTTGCCTCTACCTGTAGCTGAGTTAATTGCCATCTCAAAGATGGTGGTCTTATCCAAATTCCTTTACCTTTTCGTAAATATCTCAGTTCCAATGAAGAGAGCCTTCTTCAGTCACATAAGGTTTATTAAGGTTAGTCTGACATTGGCTGGGGAAACGGCCAAAATTGTTGTGGGAGGTGCTGTACCTGCCATTCAAGCAGGGCAGAATGTGTCCACCTGACCTTGAAATATGCTATTTTTGTGTCCAGGACCAATATGTACACAAATTCTTTTATCCACTGTTGTACCTGCCACATGTATCTCTCGAAGGTGTCTATTAGCTATGACAATTTGCATTCCTGCATTATGTCCCAGTGTAAAATGTGCAGTGTGGGCATGGGACTGACTGCGTCACAGGGCCAGATTGACCGCTGGTACTGTTTGTCCCGTGGCCGATGCCGAATTTGATGCTGCCTCTTAAAACAGAAAAACTAGCCTGACAGCAGCTGAGGTGTATAAAGCTGGAAGTGATGGGGATATGTACCCTGCTGGCACATTTACTACAATGCATGATTGTTAGAAATCAGATTACTGGTTTACTGGGGTATGAGCTTTGCTCAAGCATCAACTACAGTCATGGTGAGGGTATGACCCCGGAAAACCCCAGATTAGCCTGTGCTCAACCCCCTGTTGGATTGGCACAGAGCAGCCTGGTTAATTTAGAGGCAATTTGTAACGTATTTGTGCAACACCTAAATTACAGTAACAGAATAAAAACACCACACAAAATAACACCAGGGTAGAAAAATAGAGCTTCCTTTAATAAATAAAGCAAGACCAAAGTGACAAAAATCCAATTAGTAAAACCAGAGTTATGAATTTTTAAAGAATAAACTACAATATAGCAACTAAAAGTGTAACGCGCCAGCTGTGGTTATCTGGATGCGCTGGACTGGGTCAAAGTCAAAAGTTCAGGCTGACCGTGGGTCCGATACAGCCCCAGATTAGACCTGCTAAAGCCTTACCTTCTCAAGTTTTGTACCGAGAGTCCAGATTGTGTTGGAGAGGACAGCATTGTTGACGGCAGTCCCATGGTGTGAAGAGCTGGCCGTGCATTGTAGACGAGCAGACTGGAGCTTTGTGTTGGCTGTTCCCAGAGGGCTGTTGCTGTGCAAAGAGACGGGCTAGTAGTGGCTGGTGCTCGATTTCAGAGCGAATGGCATGGTTGTGGTACAAACAAGCATCTTCGTGGTCGTGAAGAGCCCAGAAGTGTTATTTAAAGAGCCCATGAGCTAAACCAAGGGCCAGGACCTGAGAAGCACCATTTGGGAGTCAGGGTCTCACTGAAGATGGGTCCAGGAGCTGTTGGGGAGTTTTTTTATGTCCCTGAGGCTAAGAACTGGAGGGCAGCAGACGAGCCCTTGAAGTCACACTGGGGCCCTGGGTTCAAGATGAAGTTGCATATCCAGTTCTTCTTCCCCAGGCAAGAGGGCAGGAGTTCCTTTAGAGCAGAACTCCAGCAGTCCTTGTAGCAGCAGAGTAGATCTTCTTCCTGTCAGACTAGCCATAGGTCCAAAGGTGCACTGAATAGTTGATGTCTGAGGTCCTTTTATATACAGTTGTGCCTTTGAAGTGAGGAAATGCTTCTAAAGGCATGCCTTTGAAGCACACAGGTGCCCTGCCTTCCTGGCCCTGGCTCCAGGTGAACTACAGGGGTATTCAGCCCTTTGTTTGGAGGCAGGACACAGCCTATTCAAGTGTAAGTAGGACTATGCCAACTCCTCCCTCCCATCCTGCCAGTGATGGGTCATCTAGTCACACCTAAGCTCCTATTGTGTGTGGCTGTCTAGGAGGATACACAAAGCCCAACTGTCACCTACACCCAGTTATGTGACCCAGAGAAAGACTTCAGGCATCAAATGGCTAAAGCAAGAAAATGCCAACTTTCTAGAAAGTGGCATTTTAAGAATTGCAATTTAAAATCCGACTTCTCCATAAGTCAGGACTTTAAACTGTGATTCCACAGCCATCACACATGAAGGGGTTACCTGTTCCCATTTGGAAAGTACACTTATAAAATGTAATAAGGTAGTTTCAATGTTATCCTACAGGAGAGGTATGCCATGCAGCAGTGAAAAACAGATTTAAGGGTTTTTCACTATCAGGACATGTAAAACTTAAAAGTACATGTCCAACTGTTTAAATGCACTGCACTCTGCCCTGGAACCTGACCAGGACCTATCTTAGGGATGGCTTATATGTATTAAAAAGGAAGGTTTGGGCATGGCAAAAGGTTTATTTTGCCAGGTTGAAATGGCAGCTAAAATCTGCACAAACAGAGTGGCCATGGCAGGCCTGAGACATGTTTTAAAAATATGTTTAAGTGGGTGGCACAATCAGTGCTGCAGGCCCTCTAATAGCATTTAATTTACAGGTCCTGGGCACATGAAGTGCCACTTTACTAGGGACTAACACATGAATTATATGTGCCAAATGGGTATAAGTGAATTCTACCATGTTTTAAGGAGAGAGCACAAGCACTTCAGCTCTGATTAGCATTGGTAACATGCACAGAGTCCTACGGCTAACAAAACTGAATTCAACACAAAAATAGGAGGAGGAAGGAAAAAAGTTGGAGGATGAGCCCACAGAAAGGGCCAAGTCCAACAATGATATTCAGAATACCATGGAGTGCATGCCACTTGACATGCTCCTTTATTATCGACTGGGCATCATGTAGCAGGATACCAGCACATTTTCACAAGAATCTGCTAGCGTACATGTATTGCATTCTTAACTCCACATCCCCAAGATGGCTAGCCACAAGAGTATACTCCATTATGCAAGACAAAGCATCCACAACCAAGGCTATAGCAAAATCTGAGTTTCCAACTGCTCTGGACACTGCAGTAATGGATGAAAAATGGCAATACTGCTGCGCTCAAATGTGCATACTCTCACCTAATTACAGATTGTTTTGAATACATATTAAAAGATTTCACACCACATACTGCACACCCATCAAACTGCATAAATTGGACTGTCAACTAACAAATGCTGTATTCGTTGTGGCAGAAAAGATGGAGGAGCATTTGGCTAAGCAATGTGTGGAATTTGCTAGGTTTGGGGAATTTCGTGTGATTGTGTAGATGAAATGATCAAGTATATGTTGGCGAGAACCCACCCTGGTGGTCTCTTAGGCTGTGTTAACTAGGTCCCAGCTTGTAGCCGAAGCTCACAGCAATGATGCTACTTCTGACAAAAAGTCGAGCAGCAGTGCACTGTGCAAGGCATGCCTTTCCTTATGTGAACTTTTGGAAAAAACACTTGGCGTACTGTCAAGAACACATGGAGGAAATATTGCTCAGTGATGCCAGCTAGAACACACCCCAAACGTATTTTGGGCCCACTTAATGTATATGTGGCATTGTGGTACAAGAGAGAAGAATGAGGCGTGAAGGTACTCATAGGGCGGTGAAGGCTAACCAATGGTGGTAACCATGCGGGATAGAAAAGATTGCAAGGCCCCCATTCTTGTGTAACAACCTTGTATAGGTGGTGGTGGAGCTCCTGAACTCTACCTGGTAATTGATGCAATGCTGTTTAGAGGTGGGTGCAGATCCTTGTTTCCAACTGCTTGTAAATAACCAGATTGTGCAAATCTTTGGCTGCAGGCTTTGGACTCATGCAGCTTTGGTATGCTACTATAATTATATATGGAGATAACATTGAGTGTATCTGGAGAAATGTACTGTTGAAATGTTGTTATAAAAACTAATTAAAAAAAAAAGAAAAAAAAGAAAGCCACTTCATCGAGTAAAGTGTTACCTTCGTGCCTAATTTGGTGTAATTTGTTCAGCCGTTTTTTGGGTATAGGGCAGCAAAGAATCTTATGGAAATTAAATATGGAAAAGACTCTTTCCGGGCCATGCTTTTTGCTGGCCCATGCTTGCTGGATCTGCACAAAACTGGCCATCAATGACCCAAAGAGGCTGTACCTGTTTTAAGAAGGTTTTGTGCAGAATGAATAAATGGTGCCAAATGGCCTGATTTAGAATCTGGTGGACGGGTTACTCCGTCACAACGGTGACTTATATCACATCAGCCGACATATAAATCCTATTATATCCTATGGGATTTATATTTCGGTGGACGGGATATCCGGCACCATTGTGATGGAGTAACCCGTCCACCAGGATCTAAATCAGACCCTGAGTTAAAAAACAAAAGAATGTGTTTTCTATGGAAACTCTGACCTAAACATAAATACATTAGTGCTAGCACTGCCAGTGTAATAAAAAAACAATTACTACTTCACCTGTGAACTTGTAAAGTAAACACATTCCTGAAATAGTGATTCCAGATAAAGCGGTCAGGATGTAGGATTCTCGAAGTTCATCTGCTGAGTGGAGGTTGCATCCCTCAAGATGAAGCGATAGAGATCATCAGGAAAGTACTAGCTTCTGACACTGAGCCAAGCAATCCTCCTGTAGAATTTTTAGCTTCTTTACCGACACTGTGCCTGAAACACAATTTCTTTAAATATAAAGAAAAACTGTACCGACAGGTCCAAGGAGTAGCAATGGGGTGTAGCTTCGCTCCTGAAATTGCTAACCTTGTTATGTACTGCTTCAAACAAAAGTGGATTTATCCACAGTCCAATCCTTTCATAACACATACTACAAAATGGTACAGATATATAGATGACATCCTAATGATTTGGGAAGGTACAGTTGAGGAACTCAGCATGGTTCATAACTGGCTGAACCAACGGACAGATGACTTTAAGTTCACTATGAATCAAGACAAAAGGAAAATCAACTTTCTTGACCTATGGATTCTAACTAGGGACGGACAGTTAGAGGTTAGCCTCTTCAAAAAGCCTACAGATCGCAATACATTGCTCCATTTCTCGAGTGGTCATCCTAGAACACTAAAAGAAAACCTTCCATACGGCCAATTCCTCAGAATTAGGAGGAACTGTACTGGGAAAGAAGGCTATTTTCAGAATGCCTGGGAACTCACATAAAAACTTATTAGCAGAGGATACCCCAAAACATTGGTGAAAATAGCAGCGAAAAGAGCCTGGTTCACACCCAGGGAGACACTCTTAATTCCCAAAGCGAAAGCAGAACAAGCCCCTCTAACTTGTGTCATTACTTACAGTCCAAAGGCCAATAAGATACATGCGATCATACAAAGAAATTCGAAAATCATTAAGGATCTAAATATAGACAAACCACTGTTTCCTTTTAGAAAAGCACGCAGTCTTAAAGACCATTGGGTCAAAGCAGCGCACACACAAACAGAAGAGAAAAACTTGAGATCAATGCTACAATTGCCAACTTTGAAAGGTCACTACAGGTGTTGTAAATGTGTTGCATGTCAATACACACAAGATTCTTAAGAAATAATTCTAAATGGAAAGGTACATGTGCAACATGATTTTTCTAACTGCAATACAAAAAATGTCATTTATTGTATAAAATGCCCTTGTGATAAAATCTATGTAGGAGAAACTTCACAACCAGTTAAAGTCCGTATTCTGCAACACCGGTCAAGAGTTAAATGTGCTATAAAGGGAGCCCCCTGGTGGAACATTTCATGGAGCACAAGCACGGGGCAGAAAACATTTGATGGACAGTACTGGCTGCGATTCAACCAAAAGCAGATGGACTGTCAACAATAAATAAACTCTTGAAATTGGAGGCCAGGCTAATAGATAAATATCAAACAGCCCATGATGGGCTAAATGATATTGATGAAACTTGGACATTGATTAGATGACGGTGGAAACTCCGGCAGGAGCAACAAGTACTCTAATGAGTTTGATGCAGCAAAAAGTATTGGTAACATGTACTAACTGTTTTTAGTCTGGTAATAATGACAGATGGCTTATACTTCAGCATGTGCTTGATTAACAAAGTTGTTGTAACCATTTTTTCTTTAGGTGGCAAAGAAACCTCATAATATTTGAGAGAAATCTGACCGAGGAGATTGAGGTCTTGAACATGGGGAATTTTTGATATACTGTAAGACTTCAATTGAAATGTGGGATGGTTGCACTTACAGACACTAATATATATTGAGTTTGTTATGCCGATGTATAGGCTCTGTCTTGTAATACAAAATCCTTTTACAGCACCTTGCTTGGTGAGCAGTATTAGATTCAGTGAGCTTAGAGATTCATATCCGATCACCCTAAGATGGCCGCTATTTAGCCTTTTACATACACTTAGACTTGCCGGTCTAGCAGTCGGCAAGTTCTAAATACACGCGAGTCACTGTGCGCGGCACGCGATTCAAAATATGTTGTCTTAGTCAAGACGAGGTTATATACGGGCAAGATAGAGACGGGAACGGAAGTTTTTCCGCACCGCTGGGCGAGGAGCACCTTCTCCGGTTGGAGCTGGAGCCATACGAAGCAATTTAGTACGTTTGGGGCATAGCCGGTAAAGGACCATGCTTCCTTGTTGTTTCAGTAGCTGTTTCCTAGTTGAGTGGTATTTTGTCTTTATTTTGGCAGCCCGCCATGTAAGCGTCACGGACGTGCGCTCGATCGATTTCAAGAAGCACAGAGTGCTTAAAGGTGTCACACAGTGAGTCTCGATTTTGACCAGCTCTGAGCACTCTCCATTTACTGGTAGTTCAATATATGTTAATGAGAGATTTGTGCTCTCTCATTTTAGCACCGGAATCTGAGAAGACGCATTGCCTTTCAATTCAACAAATAGACACTACTGTTTAAAGGTATTTATTAGGGCCCCTGATGACATATGCATGTGCATGCTTGCACGTCACATAGGTCGATATTTCTAGAGGCTCACATCTGTACTGATGGACACAATTCCGCTTCCTTAGACACTAGATTTTAATAGCTTTGGGGGCCTCACTGGAACTAACAGTTGTGTGCACAGGGATTCGGTGGTGATAATCCAGCACTGTTGTACATAGTATAGCTCTCTTCCGTTAGTGATTGTGTAAATATATTTTCAGTTAGTCTCCGTGTTATTTTAATTTTTAATTTTTGTAGAGGCGACGTTGCCCCCTCGATAGTCCTGATGAGGCCCCGAGTGAAGAGGCTGAAACGCGTTGACAGATACACCGGCGAGATTGTGGGCCAGATGTAGCAAAGGGTTTTTCCCATTCTGTGTCAATGGGAAAATGTGTTTGTACATATGGCCCTGTGTTCTCTAATTGAAGTCAACATTAAAAAACGGTTTAAATGCACTATAGAATACCTCAAAGAAATGTAGATAGGTATTTGATAGTTGCTTGGACGGGAACTATCAATCATCGCAATAGAGTGGATTACAATCATAATGTTGAAAGCGTGACCACCAGTTTCTTATAAAGAAAAGTTGTTGGGCACAACCCTCTACTGACGGCACAGTCAGTCTCTGAGCTTTGAGTAGCTAGATGCTGGCCTGAGTTCAACTATGTAAATAAATGTGAATTCGTTTTCATGTGTGTAATGTAATGTTGTTTGTTTTAAATGTTTGTGATATTTTGGATAATTTAATAATGAGTCATTTTCTTGCCTTGCATATAATTAGTTGGAATAAATATTGGGAAGTAAATAACCCACAAAGACAGTATTGAGCACAGTTTTTTTTTAAATAGATATCTAATCTATCCCTACCTTTAGACCATTCCTTTGTTTATATACAGTGTTTGTACCCAGGTCAGGTCGGGGTTACTGGGTCTTCTCTTTTTTTCAGCATAGAGTGGAGGTTGCGTGCCAGAGTTTATGGGACAATTTTTCCATGTAAATATTTGGGATGGGGGTATATATCTTCAATTTGTTTTAAGAGTCCACATAACTAATTATCCAAAACATTGTATTTATCACTCTCTCTTCCTATCTCTGTCCCTCTCCCTCCTCATCTCCCTCTCCCTCCCCCCTCCTTCTCCCCCAACTCCGCCCCACTGATCTTGCTGTCCTCCCCACTGATATCTCCCTTCCCCACTGATCTCACTAGCAACAGGATTTTGTTTCTGGAAGTTGTAAGAAGCACCCCTGGGTTATATCTATCAGAAAGCAAGATAATCATAGGATTAGGGAATGGATGGGGAATTTATACTTTCTGGTCAGATACCAGCAATTGAACTACAATTACACATCTTTAGTATTTGATCTTAAGAAGGGTAAAATCAGAACCCATATCATCCCTCTAAGTGCATTTCCACATTATTGTACTCATCATAGGCGGTGGAAGTAGGGCTGCAGAGGGTGCTACAGCACCCCCAAAATAGATATGATGGAATTATGAAAGTGAATGGGCCTTAAGATGACTTCACATTTTGATTTTATCTTGTCATGTTTGCTGAGATTACAAAGACAGAAGTTAAATGTCAGGCTAGCCCTCTGACACATTGCTTCATATTCCTCTAACATGGAGATTAGTGTTTACTTTTCTTACTCTGTACAGTGAGAGGATTTTGTTAAATGAAATATGAGATAGACTTGCTGGTGTTAGTAAAGTGAGCTGTGTGACAATCTTGCTGGTGCAAAAGGAAACGCTGTTTTATGTCTCATTCTTCTAATACATTTGTGACAGTGTGCTCCAAAATGCAACATCAGCTACTTATTACAGCCTTTCTACTCTCTGAGTGTGTGTTACTCATGTGCGGCACTTGTTATATGTGTGATGCTTGGATTTCTCAGAATCCCTGTGAGTAAGGTATGTAACAATGACAGCAACACCCTTACTGTCAAAATTGTCCCATCCCAATGGTTTTCATAAGCATGCAGAGATAAGAATTCCAACTTTGCTGCTTTTGCAAATAAGTCCCTTGAATGCAATTCTGTGCTCGACTGGGAGCTAGTGTGGACTTTTGAGGTACGATACTACTGATGTGTGTGTTTATAATGTCAAGGATTAGTCTCAATGTTGGATTTTGCACCTCTTGAAACCTTCTGATTGGTAATGTAGCAGACCAGAAGTCTTCAAACTTTCTTCTTCCAAGCCTCGCTGGAACCAAATGCCCCTTCAAACCTTTATGGTTGACAAGGTAGTAGGAAAGAAGAGACTAAAGCTTAATAAATTACATTAAGGCTGTCAGAAAAGGGAGAACATATATAAATATAAGTGTAAAACAAAATGTGAATAGAAGGTATTTCTCTCATTTGGAGGGTGTTGAGTCCAAGGAAGTTGACTCCCTACGAAAGAAGGTGGAATGAGATGCAGGCATGATACTTCTGCCACATTTCAATCTGTTGGAGGACAGAAAAAGCAGATCCTAGAGCTGCTTTTCTTTATCAAGTGCTTTCTAATTTGAAGTATTTTCAGTGTGTTTACAATATAATTCCAACAGAGTTTTGTAAACACAGCCCTTGGTAAAGAAACACAGTTCAGATCTACTGCTTCTGTCTATTTATGCTGCAGCAGCTTTGAGGTGTGCTTTTTCCGTGTGCTTCTCAATGCAACATATTTGAGTCTGTTGGTCAGTTTTTTTATGAGAACATTTACCTCAGTAGGGCAGGTCTCTCTCCATTGCGACAAGGTGAGGTGACATGCTGCAGCAGACAGAAGTTGTGCCCTTCTCCTGTGCCACTGGTCTGAGGCCCCAGGAGGCAGTATACTCTCCTTATTTGTAAAACAATGCAATGGTGCCCGTCCTTTCTTTGTTCCGTACCCTATACTATGGAACATTACTTTGAGGATCCCATCAACCAGTCGCCCCCTCCTTATTTGTGAAACACCACATTGAGTACCCCCCAAACTCCCTTGCTCTGCTCCCATCAATTGGCCAATATTTATACCCTCCAGGAGTCCAAAGAAAGGGTAGCGCTGCTCTTCATGGGTACCCCTGCCAACCAGATGGGGCAGTAGGGTCGTCCACTCCCTCCCATCTCTGTAGATGAGGTGTGGAAGACAGGCTGGAAAGACACCAAACATAGGCCATGCTCCCAGACTACCTTTCAAGCTTTGGTGAACTGGCTTACAATCAGACTCTACTCACACCTTGTAGCTCCTCTAACTGCTGAATGATGTGTGCCCCCCCTAAAAATAACACCAGCCACACAGCTACCATGGAGTGATCTTTTGTGTGAATCTGAGAATGTTTCTTAGAAGTTTGATTTGATATAATGATGTGACAACTTCTTTCATTTCTGAATTCATGCTGAAGTCGACATCCAATATCAATATCAAGCTTCACACGTTCACTTATTTTGAAAGCGTTCTCCAGGTGGGAAGGTACAGAAAGTGTAAGTGTTTTTGAGGAGGTGTTCCTTGACATACCTAGCATCAAAATTTCAGTTTTTGAGCCATTCTGTGTTGGCTGTAATCAGCCATCTGTACTTCATTGTCGCTTTATATGTACTTAATGTTTGAAATTGGTTTCTGGGACCTGATATTTTGAGGAATGTGCCTGCTGGCCAACCCATTACCTGCAATTTCAAGTATATCATCCTCTAGATTAACCAGTGCAGCTTCAACTCCTTGTTTGGGCCTAAGGCCAGATTAGTGTTTGTCAAAAATGTCATTAGATTCATTATGTTTTTTAGGTTGGTTGTTGACTATTTTAAGAGTATTTATGAGATTCAAGGAAGCCCTGAAATTTAGTGATATTTGTTTGGAAATTAGGGTGTTTTTAAGGAAAGGGTGATGTATGACTACTGAAATCTGGTGCGAACATTGCTGTTGATTAGACTGTTATTTAGGAACCTTATGTTATGACTATTTGTAATGTGCATGTCTCACCTAGGAGGGTATTCAGTTGCTTGATAAGAGGGGACAAAGCTAGCCTAGTCTAAGGGTTACGAAAAGAGCCATATTTTCAGTTCCTTGTGGAATTTATTGGCTGAGGAAGAGGCTCTGATGTACAGAGGCCTTGCGTGCAAGGTACATGCAGGCGTGGCTGCCAGCTTTGCTGATGCAGGGGATGTGACCAAGCAAGAAATTGGTGGATCGTTGGTTTCTGGTCAGGGTGTACAAGCTAATGTAACTGTTCAGGTAAGCAAGTTCTGGGTTGTGCACGGCTTTGTATGTGTGGCTGAGGAGCTTGAAGGGTGAATTTTTGTGGACAGGGAGGCAGTGGTGCTGTTTGAGTTGCAGGGTGGGAGCTTGACTGAAAGTCTGGCTGCTGCGGTGTGTATGATCTGAAGTCTCCTGCTCAGGTAGGAGTCCATTTGAGTTGCAAATGAGTCACAGTGGGAAGCTGTGATAGCAGCAGGCCTGCATCTTCTCAAGGTCTGAGGTTTCCTAGGACATGGAACGCATCAAATCATGTAACTTCATTGAAGTCAGACTTGTTTGTATCATACTTGGAAGTGAAATGATTTCTTAGGGAGTAAAACATAATATTGGAAGTGTAAACATCTTATAAATATATTTGTATCGTACAAGCATGGTATTTTATTGTGTAATCCATACAGATAAATCAAAAGATCTATTTTTCACCTTAATGGTTCTCTTCAGGTCAGACAACAATAATAGTAAAGGTCCTTTCTGTAACATGTTACTCCTGATGTCACTGATATCTAGACCAGGAGCAATGGACGCTACTGAGTGCAGAATCCAGCATGGGTGATATTCCAAATTCTTTGGAAGTATTTGTGGATTACAGTAAGTAAAACAGGTCAGATCAGTTCTCATCCCCAGAGTTGATTTTGATAATGTGAAATGTGGCCATGGTTTAATTATGAAAGTGACTGAGTCATGATGGTATATTAGCACTGTGATGTTTCAGCCAAGTAAAGATGAGTGCTTGATGTTTTGTTTAGCTATTGCATATTATGTAACTTTGCTGGTGGTCATTTATTTTCTGCAAGAACATAGAAAGGGTCATTGCCTGAGAAGGTAAGAATTTCTGTGGGTAATGTAAGGGCTGTAAAAGGAGAAGAGTGTACCTTTTTGAGTGGAGTAGTTGGGCAACTATATGGCAATCATACTGTGTTGTGCTTGTGAGGGTGTCTGATTAAGATGTTCTGTTGACTCAGTGCCAGAAGGTTATGTGAGCAAGGGATGTGCTGTTGAGGTGGAGGCTATATGGTTCTGTGCTGTATTTTAATAATAAGAGAAAAAGGGGTTTGTATGAATGGTTCTCTTTCTTTGAACCATTTACATACATTCAGTGGCTCGTCAGGCAGAGATATTCTATTGGTTGGCATCTCTGATGTTTGTCGTAGGCTTGTGATAATCTATTTTACATGTTATACTGGAAGACGTATTATCCTCTTGCAACAAAACATACAATACAAAGCAGAAAATATATCAAGCTAAGAAATTTGCTAGGAACTGGATATCACTCACAAATGGGAATTAAGACTATAAACTTCAATAGGGCTGGAAGCAGAGTATGAAGATCGTCCAAGAGAGAACGAGGTGTGTTGGATTGGCCTGCAGGAGACTTGCAATTATGCAAACATTGCATTACTTAGATGTGATAGCAATCCTCTAGAGCCAGCCGGTGGAAGAAACCAGTTAGTATGTTGCTAGCAGTTTCACATGAGGAAAGGAAAGATAATACGGGACCGGGGCGCTGGCATCCAGAAATACTCACTGGCTGCAACTGTACTACAGCCGGAGCTCATCTCTGCATGGCTTGAATGCTGGGGTGTTGAGTCAGTGCTTTGTTTCAAAGGGCAACCATGCACTGCTGGTGGAATACACCGTGCTTGATTTGTGAAATAAAAATCGCCAGTGCCCAAAGTGTTTCTCGGAAGCCCGCAACTGGTGTTGATGAATGTTGGGCCTGCAGATCGCGAGGGCTCCATGGTTTCGTCTTTATTACACCTCATGCCTCTTTCTCCCACTATCATACACTCCCCGGCCCTTTATTTCACCCATGCAGGATCTGTTTCCTCACTGGTTTTAAGTCTTTCTCTTCCTCCTCCATGCCTCTTTTCGTAAATTGTGTTTAATATTACATAGCGTGTACTACCCCTGACGAGGTGTTGAAAGTCTGGTGAAGAAAAGTGCCACCTCCCCCGGCCCCCCCCCCCCCCCCCCCCCAAAAAAAAGAGTGCCGGTGTGCCCCACCCACTCAAATGAAGCACTTAAGTCATGACTTTACTTCACTCTGATAGTTACCACTTCCCCATTGTTTTATCGCAGCGCGACTCATCTAATGATCGCTTTGCGATATTCATTCATGTACGTATTATTTGATTGTGCTGACATGAGACATGCATTGTTTTAATGTGATTGTGTGACACACGAACACTGTATTGTCAGTGTGTACATAACCATTGCTTTACTGTTACATTACACATGACAGTTATTTTATTTTGCTGTTATGACTCATTACAATTAATTTAGTGTGCTAGGTTGTGCTAATTGTTATATTGTGTTAGTAGGCTACAGGGTTATTATTTGATCGGGAAAGTGTGAGGCAGGATCATTGTTTCACTGTGACGGTTCGTATACACCCATAGTTTTACCGTGATAGTGTCACAGGGCCACCCTCAGTTGTCCACCACTACAGGGTGATAGTGTGACCCATGGCTGATCCTTTACTGTGGCATTATTACAAACAAACATCGGGTTATCGTCACATATTGAAAAATGGCCTTTATTTCACTATGATATTGTGACACATTCACATTATTGTTTTGTAATGGCTTGAAACAAGGCCACTGTTTCCTTCTGACAGTTGTACACACACCTATTGTTGTACTGAGATAGTGTGGCACATGAACAAGGTTCTGTGGAATGGTTTGACACGTGCCTGTTGCTTTCCAGTGATAGCGTGACCTACATACATACTTTTATGGGGGTATGTGGACACCCGCATTGCTGTACTGTGGAAGTTTGACACATTTTCGCTGTTTTATCGATTAGCATGACACATGTCTATTTTTATTACAATAGTAAGAGATAGCGATTATTTGTTTGGCAATGTAAACACTGCTGTTGTGTTGTGAGAAGAGTGTGACGTGACCCCTTGTAATATTGTGACCTGTTATTATAATATGACAATTGATAATTGTACTTTAATGCTTCATGACCAGCATTTTACTGTAGCAGTAGGGCACACAACTTTTATTTCACAGTGATAGTGGAAAATATAGTCATTGTTTTTGTGCAGTGACAACACACCACAATGAAATATTGGCATCTAATGACAAGTGGCCATTGGCTGACACATCGCCATTACGCTATTATAATACTCATACAGGTGTTCGTCGTGTTGTTGTGAAAGTATGAAACTAGTCCATTTTCATTGTATTAGAATAACACAAACCTCTGTTTATGAAAGTTAAGTCGTAATACATATGTGTGTTCTATTATTGAGACCGAAGAATCTAGGGTGATTGTTCTAATGAGTTGGAATGGCACATTCGCATCGTTTTCTTGTCATAGTTTGAGAATTATCATTGCTTTATTGTGATGCTGCTTTGAAACATGCCTATTGTTGCACTGTGAGTGATTACCATCAGGCCCTTGTTTTATTTTGACGGGGGGGTGCATCTTTTTGCCTGGCTATCCCTGCTTTTTTACATCTGAATAGCTGGCCTCCTTTTCCTATTCAGCACCTGGGGCCTGCCACACCGGGCCCATCTACATGTAACTTAAAAAGTGGAAAGACTTGCTCCGTCCTGTCTTTTTAACATTTTTCTGACTCAACTGTAAAATGTCCACAAACAGCACATTCTGCTTAAAAGTAAAATAGCAAACGTGAGCCTGCAGTGAGGTTAATGATGCTCACACTTAGAACAAGCCCTATGACATTATTTTTGGAACAGCTATGTTGCACATCACGGTCTGAGTGAAAAGGGTGCGTTTTATGTAATTCGAATGCCAGATTGAACACTATAATAGCCTCGAAACAGTTAGACTCGGCTATCTAGTTCTCACCTCTAAAAATGCGTCTTCTGCCTACACTTGCGTTTAAAAAAGTGTAACATAAACTAACTGCTATGTTACATTTGAGGCTCCAGCGAGCCTACACATTGTTGAATTTACACAAAGACATATTTATCTCTATCTCCGCGTATTATTGAAGTAAGAAAGTAATTTTGTGGGCTTATAATTGATTAAGGAAAAAAAGCCTACATTATTTTTTATTTTATATGCTGCCACGTGAAGGAAGTATATTTCCTGGAATTGTACTATTCTTTGAATGCAAACCACAATTATTGCTGGGTTAACTTCATAGCTGGCAATACCGCTCCCAAAGCAAAAAGCTGTTTGGCACTGATGAGATTAGAAGACTGCGTACTCGGATGAAGTCCTGTATGCCTCGTGAAGGGCAACGAAGTGAGACTCCTGCTTCATCTTGAACCTCTGGAACTGAAGGATTCACTGGAAGTCAGGAAAACTACCCTCTTGCTGACCCACAAGGCTTACTTGATTCAGAATATTCACGAAAGTGTCTCACTTTTAAGAAGCATCTTTTCCGGTAGAAAAGAGTGGATGATCCAGTGGATGATGAAGTGGATGATCCAGTGAATGGGAAGTAATCCAGCAAGGCCAGTGGTAACTGGACAGTTAATTCTGGTCCAGGGGTCAGACCTTTTTTTGTTTAATGATGTCAATGGCCTAATATCCAAGAAGCATTCGCTGCAGTAGCTACTACTTTGGACATTTGAGCACACCATAGAAGAAGATTCAGAATGTTTACTATAAAATGGGAATATTTGGACTTAGAAATCTTTTCCTTTCTGTATGAAAGGAGCAAGGTGCTAATGCTATCTGCTGAAGACCCAACCAATCTCACCTGACAATATTCCCTGGTTTGTTGCAAGAATTAATGCACCAGTGTAACTACTAAAACAAGGTTTTTGCCTTGTCAACCAGTGATCAGTCATAACTTTCTGACTTGCCTCACTGATGAATTTCGACCTCTACAAACGTTTTTAAATCATAAGGTAAACATAAAAGTTGCAAAAACATCAAAATATGCCTGATGGCAGATGAAAACTTGGGTTTCATGATTTTCAAGATCTTTCCGCTCTGAGTATGTTTCAACATAGTTTGATTCTTTGCCATGAACACCAAATCAACGTATCTGACTCAGAGGAGCTTTGCGGGGCCAGAGGTTTCCATCTTGTACGACTTTGGCAAAATCAGCATTTGCAGAAAGTAGAATTCTTGGCCAGGTGAGCTGTCCCAGTGTCACTCCATTGCTGATGACTGTCAAGGGTGCCTAAGCCCCAGTCAATCACACCCCACTGGATAACATTGACTTTCTGCTTCTATTGGTTATTTATCAACAATTTTTAATGTTTTACAACTCCTGGTCCTTGCATCCTATTTTAATGATCAGTTCAGTTCAGTTAGTTTATTTCGAATATAAAATCCATAAAACCCTAATAAAAACAATCATTACAGCTACCAGCTAGAGCTGAAATAGTTGATTAAAAGCACAGTACGTTAAAACATGATCACACAAAAATACCATCACTAAAACATAAAGTGCAGTTGTGCAATTAAACCTGTCTATAAAACGCAGCTCATTGTCACAGATGACATTTATAAAACAGAGAAGTATGACACCCCCTAAAAAAATGGCATAGACCCAACTGTATACTCACCACCTGTCTTACTGGTATCAGATTTGGAGATACAAATTAGCAGTGCTGATGTAATCCAAGGTACAATCATATGATACTATCAGGAGTCCTTTGCTAATTCAGTAGGCGGCCACTGTGAGTATGAATATGGCAGACTGCATGAAGAAATTTGGCCACCACAATGACTACCACTTCTCTAGTGTCTGAGCGTAAAACTCTTAATGCAATTACATATTGCCTAAAACCCAAAGGCCTACACACTGGTTTAAGCCATTGCCCGGGTGGATGTAATTAGGCACTGCACAAAAATGCAAACTGGTGCAGTGTTTCATCCTTTAGTTTACAAGAAGGGCATGTACTACAGTTACAACTCTTTTCACCCCATTTTGTGCAAAAGCTGTCTACAGATAAAATACCATACCGTCATTTGAGGTAGTGTTGCTTAGCTACGCAACCAGGAATGATATCAAGAAATGATTCATAAAAAGGAATTCATTTAGAATCTACAAAGGTTTGTCAATCTACCCAACTTGCCTCGCCTCAATTCCTGCACCAGTATGTATTCCTTAGAGTGCTTTTTAACTGATGAACAAGGGACCTAACTAGCTTCATCAGAAAACTCCCAAAGGGGTGGCAAGCCAATCTTGTGAAAGATAGCTTTGATAAAGGCAAACCAAGGGATCCCTGCATAATCATTGGACCTGAGAAGTACCCTTAAGGATACTCTGTAAGACTCCAACTCCTTTAACGAGCAGAGCCTGTGCCAATACAGCAGTGGCCACAACATCAAACTAATCTTGATTGGAAAAGTACCTATGTACAGAAATTCAGGGAGTCAGGGAGCACTCTGTGGGAGATTCAGTAACTGCCTAATTAACCTGTTTTCAGTCGTGACAAGTTCATAAGCCTTCATGTGTCCCCATAGCTGTGGCCGATACATGGCTGTGCCTTTAGCTTTTACATTGTTAATCTACATTGCAGCTGCTAATGAACTAGCTTGGGCTTTCTTCCACATTTCAATCACAGCACCTGCCTCCTGTTGAAGTTTCAGGGTACTCTTACTGATTGGCGCATTCCAATTAAGTTTGTTCATCAGACAGACAACTAAATGTACAAACTCCTGAACCTGTTCCAGAGGAACCACATACACCATAATATTCACCCTCACCGCTTTACAGGGGTTAAAAGCCATAATCTTTGTCTTAATGATGCTCAGTTCCAAACCTGTGTCACTACAAAAAATTTAAATAACAGTCTACTCTAGCCTGCAGATTGTGCAGAGTTGTAGATATTAAAAGTGTGTCATCTGCAAACAAGAGAGTAGGAATTTTGTTTGATCCCAAGATCAGGGCATCATTGCCAAGGAAATCTAAAACCTTTACTACCTCAATGCTATACAATGTGATCACAGTCGGTGCCAAGACACTTCCCTGAATGACACCCATCTCAATCCTAAAGGGGTCAGTTAACTTGCCTCTGTTTCCATACCTAACTCGTGCAAATTGGAAGCCTGAAATCTTATTAGGACTTCCAGGAGATTAGACCCCCCACCCCCTCCATTTGCATCAGCACTTCCCAGAGGGGGATTGAATCAAATGCTGCTCTCAGATCAACAAAAACCACTGGCCCTGTTCCAACATTACAGTTTCCACGGGAAACAAAGTAAATCTGGAAGTATAGAGTTTGCATGAGCCCACTCCAACAATTTCCCCAGTAGAAGGAGGCAAAATAATTTCTGTGAGGCATCAATTAAGCTGACAAGTCTGTAATTGCCATGATCATCTCTACTGCCCTTATTAAATATCTGGACAATCTTAGCTTCCTCCCAAGAGATAGGTAATGGACCTGGAATAACAAATAAAGATATGGCCCCCAGACAAGAGGTTCCAATGCATGCAAGTCCCCAGGCACACAATCAGGGCCAGATTCTTTCTGTGGAGCTATCGCCTATAGTGCCTCCAGAATATCTTTAAGTGAAAAAGCGACCAGATTATCTTTTACATCAGGTGATGCAGACCCTAAGATTATAACTTTGGTAATGGTAGCACTCTTAACTGCCATAAACCCTCTTGAAGTGTTCTACCCACGACTCCGGTTGCAGATGATAGTGGATGCGGGAAAGAGCATGTTGACTACTATAAGCCACTACAGCCCAGAATGGTTTATTATCTCTGCCCTGGCTACTTCCACTAAATCATTCCACACCCGCGTTCCCAGTTAGTTTTGACCCGGTTCAGGATCTCTTTGTAGTTCTTTCTGGCCCAGTTTATGTCTGTCTACTTCCAGCTTTAATCAAACTAAAACCAAAGAGTTGTAAGACAGATTTACATGCATTGCTTCTGCTCCTAGTTAAAAATGGTTGGAGTCTGTTAAACAACTCTTCATAAGGGTTAAGTATTGAGACATTACCTAAAGCTGTGGCCTCACTGGGTTTCATCACATCCAGAACATCCGCAACAAAACACCCTGTAAATCTTCGCCAATGCATTCACATCCCTAGAAACAGAGGTCCATTTTAGGGCCCACTTGTTGTTTGAAAGGCAAAATTTACTTGGAAGCTTAGAATTAGCACTCAAATCATGCTAGATCATCTCAGGCGTACCTAAAGTTAGCTTAAGTGTGTTTTGGTCACTGTTCTGACCTTCAACAACCACCATGGAGGACCACATTTGAAGGGGTAGAAAAATGTAATCAATATGGCTTGTTTAGTTGAGACTTATGAAAGTGTTGGCACCACTATGTTCAGACATTGACCTGCCATTACGTACTTTTAGTCCTATACATAGGGATAAACTCAGCAGCTGATTGGCTACAATAGACCATTTTTTTACCCCTTTTCAGCTGTAGCTGGGGAATACCCCAGGATGCATCTTTCTCCTCCATTCAATTGAATAATGAGGAGACTAGAGGTTCAAAAATTACATTAAAATCATCTGCAACAATCAATGGGCCACAAGATGGTAAATCATTAATAGCTTCTTCAAGGATGGTAAGAGTGCTGGATGGCCCATTCAGCTCACTTATTCTAATATAAACATTGCAGATGTAGAAAGAGGTCCTTCCCCTATCAAGAGACAAACCCATGATGTCCAAAGTGTTCAACTTAAGCCTCCTAATCCTGCAGGCTAACATGTTCTTACCCTAGTGATTAGCCCACCAGCAGGTCGACCTCTACCCTGTGATATATCTGGACAGTAAAATGTAGTAAACCCTATTCTATAAAAAGGCTCTATACACCAGATTTCTTTCAGTAACCAAACATCAAGTTAATTAAATAAAAAAACCCAGTGAGGATCAGCCCCTTTGGATTTTAAGCTGGCAGTATTCCATGAAAGTGAATTCCACACATGGGGATGCAAACTAGGATGAGTAGGTGTATTTACTTAGTATGTAGAGAGTTAATCCTCTGTTTGTCCCAGGCCCTTATGCTGACAGGGTCTCTCATCATTTTCTGCCAGGGCATCTCTATTTCCAATCTGAGGTGCATGGAGCTTTAGACAGATCTTTGTTGTCTTGAGGCAAGGGAAGTGAACCTCCAGTGCAATAATGCTACCTGCCAAATCACGGGACACCTACCTGATCTCAACGTAGCCTAGCTCACCCACTGGTAAAGTACAGCGTTTCACCTCAACGATGTCCATATCTGACGGACATTTTCGAACACTACGTATCCAATTAATCACTTTGTCAATGACTCATAATCTTCTCTGGCCCCTTGTAGCATCCTAGGAACATTATGCATGTAGATGGTACTACCAGTCCCAGACCTATGATCCCATTGGAGGAATAGGCATTGAACTAGCAGGCAGGGCACCGAATGCTGTCATAGGGTTGTAAGAATGCCGCCTTCGGAGTCCTCAGTCTGTTGCACAAGCCATGGGTTAAATTTTCAATTCCTGAATGCCCAGGCTCACATTTCGAGGGAAGAGGAAAAACAGGAGATTGCTCTATAAAACCCACCAGCAGTATGATAACCCTCCATTCTCTGCTTTATTGGCAGCCGGGCAGTAAGAAAATAAATGAGGCTCCAAACGTATGCGAGTGGCCAGAGAAGGCCAAAGATTGCCCTGAGACATGTTATGTCAAGGTGGGCAGTCAAGCGTGTTTCCTATTCTTAGCAGTTTGTATGAGCCTTCCAGTACTCTGTACCTTCATGCATGACACTTGTATACACATGTGCTACAGAGTCTAGTCTAAACATCCTTCATATTCCATCACAGGGTAAACCATTAGCAGAATGTTAACAACGCCAAGACTTAGGCAGTTTAGATAAAATGTTCAAGAAATAGTCCCAGTTTGTTTTCATCAACAAGCCGACTTTTCTGAAAAGGTCTGTGTTCCCAATGTCCATTAATCTAAGGCCTTATGAAGCAACAGGACCTGCCAAGGAAAATCCGAGATCCATGTAGTGTGGTCTTGTCTGCAGCACCATGGTATCACAATTGCCTAGCAAAGACACTGTGAAGCACAACAGAAATTATATCTGCTAATCCAGTGAGGTTGCAGCCCCTCCTCCATACATGATTGTTTATGGCCTGCTAGGTATAGTAGTTTGTCATCAGGCTCCTTTCTGTATGCGCACAGCCTCAGTCGAGACACAGGCAACACTCTGTGATGACCGTCAGTCATTTCTTACCTGAAGGCGACATAGCACAAGCAAGTTGGAGTGTCACTTTCCTTTGTTTGAGCTAGACTAAGCAGCCTTCAGTGTCTCCAGCCCTGCTTTCAGACAGAGCCTTCCTTTCAAATGTCGCTTTCTGCCTTGTACATGCTCTAATACATGCAGATAACATAGGGAGTTTCGAACAATCGCTGTTAGGGCTCCAACAGTAATTGCAGAAACTCCACTACAGTGAGAAACAGAGAAAGCCCATCAATTATGACACAAGTATGATACTTGTACTTTCAAGCCGACGACATTCAATTGGGAGATTAATCATAAAACAAATGCCTTTCTATTTTACTTCCAGATTATTTGCAATGGAAATTACATGTTGTACAGAGAAAGCTACTAGTAGTCAGCTAATTGGTGGTATTATGGAAGATTGATCATATGTTTAGACTGAAAAGGGCACATGTCGGAAAAGAAGTCATGGTAGTTGGGTATCGTTTAGCTGATAGCTTTGGCAGAGGCCTGTCAGAGGGTACAATGATGTAAAGCTGCCCCAAAGCTTTCCAGGCCATTTCTCAGACAGGACCTTAGGTTGGATCAATGGCTGAAGGTGGTGGCCGCTCACACTAATCTCGCTACTTACAGAGTTCATGCAAGGATACACTTGCAGGTACTTGCATTTGTGGTTATTTGCTGGATCTCAGTCAGGTTGCCTAAAAATATTGAACATTTTTAAAAAATGCGGTTCAATAACTAAAAATATCCAAGCTAAGGTTTAAACAGGAGGCACGTGAAGAATCCAAATTGAGTTCTTCTGACCGGATATGCATTACATAAGAACCGATAAAGCAGTGTTTAAGGATATTGAATTTATCTGTCGATTGCAAATGAAAGTCGGCAGTGCATACAGATTGAGAGAGTGATTTGTTGATTTATAGTAACTAAAATATTAGTTCTGTAAATGATTTTAGCGAATAGAACTGAATAGTCCAATTAATAATGAGACTAAATTGAATTGATTATTATAATAATGTAATACATGGCCATTGTTTTACTGTTATTATCATACGTTATCGTTAGTTTGTGAAATTTTAGCCAGTGAATATCATTTTACCATGAAGGTGTGATATATAGCCATTATTGTATTGTGAAGGTTTGAAACATGGCCATGGTTAAATTGTGGATGTCTAACACACGCTTGTTTTATTGTGAAAGTGTCATAGATGATCGTGTTTGCACTAAGCAGTAGGGTACAGGGTTTTTTTTTTTTTTTTTTTAAAACATGGCCACTTTATTGTGATGCTAAGGTGCTGTGATCACTGTACTAATGTAATATTGTGACAAGTGCTCATTGCTTTATTTTGACCCATGCCATTGTTCTATTTCGATATAATGACACAGAATCTTTGGATTGATCATTGTGGTGTAAAGACAAATGACCACATGGCAGTAAAACATATAATCATTGTTGCACTATGATAGTGTGTCACATATTGGAACATAGGGGCTCATTATGAACATGGCGGTAAACACTGTTGTCGGCGACGGTGAACAGAATAGCGCCATTGGCGGTGAACAGAAACCCGCCATATAAAGATGCCAAAAACAGAACCCACCAAAATGTTTGTTACCACCAGCCACAGGCAGGGCTTTGTCGGCGGAGGGCTGCACATCCCACCCCACCATGCCGAGCAGCCAAATTCCCCGCCCTCCAAATAATGATGCACAAATCACCACGGTGGTTGGTGGATGCCAAACGACCATTGGCGGTACAGACCGCCACGGCCAGTAATGGGACCCAACAGCAAGAAATGCACACATTGGCAAGTTTGAAACCCACACACCTGACACACATCCACAACACTATAAAACACTCACATACACACCCCACAATCCTCTGCATCGCCAATAGGAGAAGCCAGACTGACAACACTACAAGCAGACGCTGAATGCAACAACACACAACTCACACACCCAACCACACAACAGCACCCTCACCAATATCCACACAACACACAACACACACCATGGCACCCCCTAAGCACCCACACTTCACAGAAAGGGAGTTAAGAACAATGGTGGACGAGATACTCAAGGTCGAGCCACAAATATTCAGTGCACAGGTCCAGCACACACCCATCGCCAGGAGGATGGAGTTAAGGCAGACAATAGTGAACAAGGTCAACGCAGTGAGAAACCATCCACGCACCAGGGACAACATCCACAAGAGATGGAACGACCTGTGCGGGAAGGTGAGGTCCACTGCATCGGGGCACAACATTGCGGTCCAAAAGCCTGGGGGAGGACCCTCACCAACACCCCGGACAATACTGACTGGGAGAAAAAGGTACTGGCCATCCTGCACCCTGAAGGCCTCACTGGACTCACTGGAGGAATGGACTCAGATAAGTCATCTACAATTACCCCATATCTACCACACCTGTAACGCATGCACCACCTCACCCCTCCAACTACCACCAGGAACGCACCCCACCCTGGCCACAATCACTGCATACAGTAACCTTGCATGCCCACTAACCCACTAACAGGCCCACATCCCTCTCCCTGTGCACAGCCACCCACCCCTGCAAGGTATCATATTGGCACTACACCACCCACAAAGCACCTCCACATCCCATGCTAAATGTAATGGAAACTTCACAAAAGGACCCTGCATGGCCCAACCTGCACAAAATGGGCCTGCTCTGTGCACCCCATCTGATTTTCATCTGATTTTGTAAATGTAACATACATGTCCATTCCCCCCCACAGGCACCACCACCCATGCTACCCTGACGGAAAGGCCAAGGAGTGTCAGCACCCCACATGGAGACAGAGGCACCACTCAGGACACTGGAGAGGGAGCTCTGGACAGTGACAAATACCATGGCCCATCACACAGTCCTGGACTGTCACCATCCAGCAGTCCCAGCCAGGACAGCACTGACACCCCTACCACCCAGCCACCAACATCAGCACATGGCAAACGACCGCACACCAGTGTATCCAGGCCACAGACTGGTGGAAACAAGTACAGAGGCCACAGTCTCCACCTACCAAGAGGCAGGATAACAATGGCCCCAGTACAAGTGGTACCGCCAGACCAGTGCAGGGGACACAGGCATAGGGGGCTAGTGCCAGCAGTAGGGCATCAGTGGCCCAGGGGGGAGGCCAAAGGATGGATGCTGCAGCCCAGGAGGTGATCTCTTAGGTCCTGGGAGCATACCGTCATACCCAGGACAGGATGGGCCAGATCGTGGCCACCCTGGAGCAGAATCAAAGGCTGCAGATAGCACACCACCATGAGGCCATGGAGCAGTGGAAACTGCTCAATGCCACCATGGCCACTATTGCAGGGGCACTGCTGCTCCACTCCCCAACCCAGCCTGAGACCCCCACAAACCAGCAAACCAGCACCCCTACCCTTACAGCCCATCACCAGACACTCAAACGGTCCCTCAGACCCAGATATGGCACTGGTACACCTGCCAAGACCAATGCACCGTCAAAGAAGCGACTCTGGCACAAACTGTCTCCTAAGTGTGCCACTGAATCACCATCCTCACCGGCCAATAGCAACTCTACAACTAGTAAAGTACAGATGGACATATAACCACTGCCACCAATCGCTGAGACCATGTAGCCAGTATGGACACCCCCCATCAGCCCACTCCCATCACTGTAAAGAGCACCAATGCATCCTTGACACCTATTAAACACATGTACACCAATTTCAATGCCTCCTGTAAGTATGTTGAATCAAATCAAAGTGTGAATGCATTTGCCAGTTAAATTCAATAATCAGCGAACAGTACCTCATAGCCACTGGAATTATAGTTGGATGAGTTTGTTCCTGGAGTGTACATCTTTCCCCACTTCATCATCACCATCACTCTCATCCCCTCACAGAGGAAGCTGGTCTGGACATACAGCAGCCTCCTCCTCCAAGAGGGGGATAGATTTCCTTACAGACACGTTATGCAGCAGACCACCACTATTCTACACACCTTCTCAGGGCCATAGCACAGGGAACCCCCAGAGATATGGAGGCAATGGAATGTAGCCTTCAGGAGACCTTGAGTGTGCTCAGTCACCCTCCTAGTATGTCCATGGGCCTCATTTTAATTCCTCTCAGCATCTGTTCTAGGTTTCCTCAGTGGTGTCAGGAGCCAATGCATGTTGGGGTAGCCAGAATCACCTGTAAAAGTGGGCAAAACATGACTGTAACTAACTACCCTCAGTTGCAGACAGCCTGCCTGCTAGCTGTGTACAGAAAACGTGTCTGACACACTCCCCAATGATCCATCATCTGTCTCCTTGTAGTTGTTCCATCATGTGTGGCACATTGCTGTTCCTCAGCACAAACTAATCATGGACTGATCCAGGGAACATGGAATTCACATGTGAGATGTATTGGTCTGCAGTACACACCAACTGAATGTTCATGGAGTGGAAGTTCTTCCTGTTTCTGTACACCTGTTGACTTACTCTTGGGGGGATGAGAGCTATGTTGGTGTCTTCAATGGCACCTATCACATGGGGAATATTGGCAAAGGCAAAAAAGTCTGACTTGATGGCAGGTAGTTTGGCACTTTGGGGAAACCTCACATATGACTGCAGGTGTTGTACAAATGCATCCATTAATCTGGACAGGATAAGGCAAAACATTGGCTGTGAAAACCCTACAGCCCATGCCCACTGTCACCTGAAATGAGCCCGTGGCCAGGAAATGGAGTACAGAGAGCACTTGCACTTCAGTAGGGATGGCATGCTGATTCCGATTAGCCGGTCTCAGTACTGGATCCAGTAATGCACAAAGTTCATGAAGAGTAGCACAAGTGAGTCTGTAATTGATAATGATGTGATGTTCCACCATGGTCTCCAAATCAACAAATGGTCTGTCCCCAGATGGGCCCCTCCCTCGCCACATGGGTCTGTACCTAGGAGGAGTGGAGAACACATGTGAGGGACACAAATTCATTTGCACAACATGTTGTGTATTCAACACTGCTGTCAAACATTTAGGTGACACATAAGCAATGTAGGATGTTAAACTGGAGTGACATGTCCTAACTGATACATCTGGACTGTCGTGGTGAGTAAATAGTCTTTTGGCCATGCGTTTGAGGGCTGGGATCCATAGGGCTTGCATGGGGCCCATGACCAAATAATAAGTGCGTAGTAGTTCGCAAAATGTCAGCCTTCTGTCATCCAGATATGTAGCAGTGGAAGTGACCTCATACCGCAAGCGGTTGTCGTAATGGTGTAATGCAGTGTTCACCGCCATGCACCCATCCATTGGTTAACATGGTTGTCAATGGGGAAAATGGGTTTATCATGATCGCCGCCAGTGGTGACGGTGAACACCGCTGCGGAACGTACGCCATTTCGTCACCCCCGGTTCACTTGACTTCCGGATTCTGTGCATGCAAGTACTCCACTGAGTGTGCTGCTGTGTCCTGACTCTGGTCCTGGGAATGGCATGAGTCACAGGGGAAAGGGCTCCGACCTTCACCACAGAGGAGCTGGAGAAGCTGGTTGACGGGGTCCTACCCCTGTATGCCAAGTTATATGGTCGACCAGAGGTGCAGGTGAGTAGGCGGATGGGGTGCATGGATCTGTGTGATGGTAGTGAATGGCTGTATGTATGTGTGCACGTTTTGTAACTGCAGAGCCGTTTAATGGATGACATTCAGCGTGAGTGAGGTGCTAGAATACTGTTTTAAGTGTCTGTCCCGTGGGGGACGTATGGCTAACGGTATCAAATGTGCTTTTTCTGACCTCAGAGTTTATTTTCTTTGTGTCCCCTAAAGGGCAGCGCCCATCAGAAGAGGGGACTCTGGCAGGCCATTGCTAGGGAGGTGCAGACCCTGGGGGTCTACAACAGGGGGAGCACCCACTGCAGGAAGCGGTGGGAGGACCTGCAGCGCCGAGTGAGGAAGACCTGCGAGGCCCAGCTGGGGAAGTCTTCCCAATGAGGAAGGTGTGCCCGTCGGGCCCTGACCCCCCTAATGCACCGCATTCTGGCAGTGGCATATCCAGACTTGGATGGGCGCTTGAAGGCTGCACAGCAGACACAAGGGGGTGAGTACCAAGACCGTTTAATGCCTCCTTGATGGATGTCTGAGGGTGTTGTAGTATGTATGCTGTCTCGTGGCAGGGACTCTGACTGATGTCATTTAGCATTATGGCCCCCATGGGCAGTTAGATGATAAGGGGCAGGTCTGCAGTGTCTCAGGTCCTTCTGTAATGTGGGAGATGGTTGTATACTAGGGTTGTGGCCCGTAGTCAGGGGCATAGCCATGAGTATAGCTGTGGGTGCTGTATGTTGTTGTATTAGCCGGGTAAGAGTATGGGTGAACAAGATATGTACATCCATTCAGATGTTAATATTCTCTCTCCTGTTTTGTCTCCCCACCCCTTTACTCTTGTGTTGTCTGTGTACATCAGCATCATCTAGCGAGGGAGCAGTGGCACCGGCGAGTGGGGATGCAGTGGCACGGTTCCAAGGAGGCAGAGTCTACAGACGGCAAGGGGACCAGTGGGTTGGAGGGTGAGGGGAGTACCACAGGGGAGGCAACTACCACTGGAGGTAGTGACTCTGATACCTCCTCCGATGGGAGCTCCCTGTTGGTGGCGGACCCTACTGGGCCCACCCAATCTTTGACATCTTCCACCACCCCCATACCATCACCGCCCTCCCAGTTGTGCCCCACCCAATTAACCATGCCCTCTCACCCAGAAGGATGGGCGTCTCCTTCGCCCCAGGCACCTCATCTCCTGCACCAGTCAGCCCTGCTGCCCTCACAAAGGAGGCTATTGACCTCCTGAGGACCATCTCTGTAGGGCAGACAACCATCGTGAATGCCATCCAGGGGCTAGCATCCCAGATGCAGCAGTGCAATGCATACCTGGCAGGCATTCACGGTGCCTTGTCTGGCCTACAGCGATCTTTTCAGGCTCTGGCCTCCTCTTTGACGGCAGCCAGTGTCCCTGGTCTTTCTGTCCCCCCTCCAACCACCTCTACCCCTTCCAGCACCCCACTCCCTTCACCTATCCCAAGCACACATTCAGACAGCCATGCACACTCCACAACACACAAGAAGCACACAGAGAAACAAAATCACCACACTTCCCACCACAGGCATACACACAGCCAACATGCAAAAGCACACACAACAACATCCACTTCCCCCAGTGTGTCCACCTCTTCCGCCTCCCTGTCTGTCACCTCTACATGCACACTCACAAGCACTGCACCCTTATTCACTGTTGCTGACCCCATTCTTGCTGTCACCACAACATCAGACATCCAGTCATGCACCCCAGACACCACACCTGTACTCACCACAACGACTTTGAGTAACACTTGCAGCACACTCACCAAACTTGCAGACACCCAGACAACGTCCATTTAAAACTGGCAGACTGTCTTGTCCCACTGTGGACACCCCTCTCCTCCCATTACACTCAAACGTTCACAGACACCCACCTACACACATCCACCACACCTCAGCATACTGTTCAGGCACCTGCATCCACGTCATGCACACCTACACCTGGTACAACCACTCCCTCTACCTCCACTCCCATACCTACCTCCAGTTCCACCCCGACTGCCCCTAAGAAACTTTTCCTATCCCGTGTAGACCTTTTTGAACCCACTGGCCCACCCCGTCTTGTCCCTAAATAAGCACATCTTCTTGCCCTGTCCACTCCTTCCACGTCCAAGTCCATTTGGACTGTCCGTTGCTCCTGGAGCTTTAATAAAGTTTGTGTGCCAGTGTTGGTGTTGGCACACTCTGGATCTGTGCTTCCTCATTTCATTGTGGGGGGGTGTTGTGCACATGTGGGTACTTTGGGCAGGTTGTCTTGGGCTTGTGTCGGGTAAGTACCTCTTGCTCAGGTGTGTACGCCTTGTGATGTTGTAATGGGTTTTGGGTGCGTTGCGGAGTGAGTGGAAAGGGTGGGTATGTCACTGTGCCCTTTCTTCCCTTGTTTAGTAGGTTGGGGTATTTACCATCTTCGCCGGCGGTCAAGTTCGCGGAGGTGTATGGCAATGAGCAGCACTGGCATGAATTCCAACTCTCTCTCCATGTCTGCTTCAGTGTGTTGTGTGAGCCTCCGGTGAGTGTTTCCTTTTATTTGGTTTGTTTCCGCCAGGCTTTGAGTGGCGGTGGTTCCCGCCCTGGAACTGACGGCGGTCTAGTACTTCATTATTTGTTGGGCGGGTAGGGCTTTTCCATCGACCTGTGGGTGGCCTCTTCCGTCATTCTCGACACTCCTCTGCTGGCGGTGAGTGTTTTTCAGGCTGCCTGTTTTTCATGTGCTTCATTATTTGGCGGCCCAGACCGACAGCCTGTTGGCGGTAGTTACCGCCACCGCTGGCGGTGCGGTCTTTCCCGCTGTGTGCATAATGAGGGCCATAACCACCAAATGATCATAATGCAACATGTCACCACTACTGTGATTTATTGACACCTGTTTTTTTTTAATAGTATAACATACTACCTTTTGGTTTTCCCATAGTATTTGACATATTCTTTGTGATCCTATGACATTTCTTGTGTTGCTTTGAAAAATAATTATGTGGTCATTGTTGCAATATAATAGAATTAAACAAGCAATTTATGTTATTGTTACAGTGTGAAAATAATCAATGCTTTGTGGTTGATTGACAAGTGCCTATTGTTGTATTGTGACAGTGTGCCATAAGAACATTGCATTAATACAGTACCATACCACATGCCATGCGATTATGTTGTGGTGCTGTCTAGTTGTAATAGCATGGGGATGTCTATTGTTGTGTTATAATAGAAGTTGCAGTTCGCTTCGGTAACAGGGGGTGGGTGGGCGGCACGTGGGGGTGGTGTGGAGGTAGGAAGGGGTAACATATATTAAAAAATATATTTAATACACAATTAAAACTTACCTGCTCCTCTCCGGCGCGCTCCTCTTGCTCCTGTCACTGCTGGCAGTCATAGGCTGACCTGAGGCCAATCCTGACACTGCTCAGAGCATCATCAGGATTGGCTGGGAGCGCCCACCCAGGCAGACTGGGAGCCTGCTCTCTATAGCCCGGCAACTGTGTTGCTGGACTGTAGAGAGCCTACAGTGCATGTGTGTTTGGTCGGCTGTCTCGAGCCGGCCAAACACACATGCGCTCTGAGGGGAGTGCACAGTGCACTTCTCTCACTGTTAGTCACACCCATGACCCCGCACCTTTAACCCACGAAACGATAATAAACACAGTTTATTATTGTTTTGTTTCTTAACCCGTTGGGTGCCACGGACGTAACCATTACGTCCTGGGCAGCACCGCTCAGGTGCCCAGGATGTAACTGTTACATCCTGCACCAGGCCCATGGGGGGCACAATAGCTTCCCCTTCCACCCCTGCCCCCCAACCCCCTCAGTGAGGTCTGATAATGTCAGCACACGATTGAGCACTGACGTCATCAGAGGTCACCTCCCATCAGGTTCATTTCTCCTCGGTAGGGGGGCAGGGGAGGTCAGGGAGGCATGGTATAGAAAGGAAAGGCTTTTCCTTTCCTTTTCATGTCTCTCTGAGCATTTCTACACCCCGATCGCATTGCATTCGGACTGCAGGAATGCCCACTAGACACCAGGGAGTTTTGTTTTTTTTGTTTCTCGTTATAAGGGGAGTGACCCCCTAGGCAAGGGTCACTTCCCAGGGGGCACTTTTTTTTATTAGGCCTTTTCTGCCCCCCCACCTCCCTGGGGACAGATTGGCCTATTTTTATTTGGCCAATCTGCACTCAATGGATGCAGAAGCAGCTAGATACCAGGGATATTTTGTGACAATTTAATAAAAGGGGCGCAACTCCTTAGGCAAGGGTTGCTCCCCTGGGCGGCAAATCTATTTTAATTAGGCCAATCTGCCTACAAGGGGGGCACAAACCACTAGGCACCAGGATTTTTTTTGTTTTGTTTTACAGATTGGGAGCAACCCCTTAAGCAAGGGTCGCTCCCCTGGGGGCCAATTTATGCCCCCGTTGGGGGTAGCTAGGCCTATTTTTCTTAGGCCAATCTGCCTCCAAGGGGGGCAGAAACCACCAGACACCGAAGTTTTTTTTTCCCACCAATTTCATGCAAGGGGAGCGACCCCTTAGGCAAGGGTTGCTCCCCTGGGGGCAAATTTATTTTAGGCCATTTCTGCCCTCCCATCCTATTTTGTAAGGCTCATCTGCCCCCCAGAGGGGCAGAAAGCCCACCAGGGAAGATTTCTTTTTTCAAAAAAAGAGGATAGGAGTATGGCCATATACCCACCCCCAATAAATGGGGACAAAGTTGTTCTGCCCACTGCTGGGCAGATGAGGCAATGACCCCCAATCTACTCCCCGAGGGGGGCAGAAAGCCTACTAGTTGCCAGGGAATAAAAAAAGAAAATAGTGGGGTGGTTGCTACCGACCAGTATGGGCATGGTTAGGCCCCACTCCAACTGAAGGGGGTAACAGTCTTTCAGGTCTCCCCCCGCACAGTAAAAGATTTTATCCCAATGGCAAGCAAGAGGACATTTGATTATTTGGAGTTTTGGTTTTACATTTGGGCCATGAGAGCTTGTCTAACTCTCAAGATCATCCCACTTGGAATGGTGAGGGCTGCACATTTTGGACTTTGGGACGCTGCCATGTAGAAAAATCTACAAGACCTAGACGCATCTGAAAACTAAACATCTGGGTGAGTCCAGGGTGGTGTGCTTCACATGCACCCCGCACCATTTTTTAACCCAAAATGCCCTGCAAACCTCCAGCTTTGCTTGAAATCACACATTTTCGCAGCATTTTTTGTGATGGAACCTTCCAGAATCTGCAGGAATCCACAACATTCATACCACCCAGCATTGTTGCATCTATACCGATAAAAATTTAGCCCCACTTGTCGGCTTAAAAACGTTTTTTTTTTCAAACTGCCCTTTTGAACCCGCTTTAGTTCCCCCTCAATTTCGACATGTTTTTGGCTCTTACCTTTTCACAGGCACTTGGCCCACCTACACAAGTGAGGTATCATTTTTAACGGGAGACTGAGGGAAACATTGGGTGATAGGCAAATTGTGCCATTACGGTGACCCCACACAGAAATGTGGGAAAATTTTGTTTTTTTAGCTAGATTTGAGGTTTGCTGAGGATTCTGAGTAAGAAAACACTAGGGGATCCATGCAAGTCGCACCTCCCTGGACTCCCTCTGTCTAGTTTTCAGAAATGTCTGGGTTTGATAGGTTTCCCTAGATGGGTGCTGAGCCCAGGGCCAAAAACGCAGGCGTCCCCCTTCCTGCAAAAACAGGTAGTTTAGTATTTGATAATTTTGATGTATCCACGTAGTGTTTTGGGGCAATTCCTGTTGCGGGCACTAGGCCTACCCTCACAAGTGAAGTACAATTTTATCGAGAGATGTGGGGGAATGCTGTGTAGAAGGAAGTTTGTGGCTCCCCTCAGATTCCAGAACTTTGCGGCACCGAAATATGAGGAAAAAGTGTTTTGTTTTTTTTTACAAATTTTGAGGTTTGCTAAGGACTATGGGTAACAGAACCTGGTGAAAGTGCCACAAGTTACCCATCCTGGGTTCCCCAAGGTATCTAGTTTTCAGAAATGTCCAGGTCTGGTAGGTGTTCCTAGGTGCCGTATCAGCTAGAAGCCAAAATCCACAGCTAGGAACTTTGCAAAAAACAGGTCCGTTTTCTTTTGGAAAATGTGATGTGTCCATGCTGTGTTTTGGGGCATTTCCTGTTGTGGGCACTAGGCCTACCCACACAAGTGAGGTGCCATTTGTATCGGGAGACTTGGGGAAATGCTGGGTGGAAAGAAATTTGTGGCTCCTCTCAGATTCTAGACTTTCTATCACTGAAATGTGAGGAAAAAGTATATTTTTGGCCAGTTTTTGAGGTTTGCAAAGGATTCTGGGTAACAGAACCTGGTGAGAGCCCCACAAGTCACCCAATCCAGGATTCAGAAATTCACAGGATTGGTAGGTTTCCCTAGGTGCCGGCTGAGCTAGAGGCCAAAATCCACAGCTAGGCACTTTGAAATCTGACGTTTTTCTTTTTTTTTTTTTATGTAAAAATGTAATGTGTACATGATGCGTTTCCTGTCATGGGTATTAGGCCTACCCACGCAAGTGAGGTACCATTTTTATCAGGAGATTTGGGGGCACACAGGATAAATGAACAAGTGCTATTGCCCCTTGTCTTTCTCTAAATTTTTTCCTTCCAAATGTAAGACAGTGTGTAAAAAAGAAGTCTAATTGAGAAATGCCCTGTAATTCACATGCTAGTATGGGGACTCCAGAATGCAAGGATGTCAAAATAACCACTGCTTCTCAACACTTTATCTTGTGCCCATTTTGGAAATACAAAGGTTTCCCTTATACCTATTTTTATTTCAGCAAATGAATTGCTGTATACCCGGTATACAATGAAAACCCATAGCAAAGTGCAGCTCATTTATTGACTCTGGGTACCTAGGGTTCTTGATGAACCTACAAGCCCTATATATCCCCGCAACCAGAAAAGTCCAGCAGATGTAACAGTATATAGCTTTAAAAAATCTGCCATAGCTGGAAAAAGTTATAGAAGAAAATGTGGATAGAAATGGCTGTTTTTCACCTCAATTTCAATATTTTTTATTGTAGCTGTTACTTTCTGTAGGAAAACCTTGGATGATCTACACAAATGACCCCTTGCTGAATTCAGAATTGTGTCTACTTTTCAGAAATATTAAGCTGTCCGGGATCCAGCATTGGTTTCACACCCATTTCTGTCACTAACTGGAAGGATGCTGAAGGCACAAAAAATAGTAAAAATGGGGTATGTCCCAGTAAAATGCCAAAATTGTGTTGAAAAATGTGTTTTTCTGATTCACATGTCTGTTCCTGAAAGATGGGAAGATGGTGATTTTAGCACCGAAAACACTTTGTTGATGCAATTTTTAGGTAAAAAAAAAAATGTGCCTTCTTCTGCAGCCCTTTTTCCCTTTTAAAAAAAAAAATGTTGCTGTATTTTGGCTAATTTCTGGGTCTCCTCCAGGGGAACCCTCAAACTCTGGGTACCTCTAGAATCCCTAGGATGTTGGAAATAAGGACCCAAATTTGGCGTAGGTAGCTTATGTGAACATAAAGTTATTAGGGCCTAAGCGTGAACTGCCCCAAATCGCCACAAAAGGTCTGGCACCTGAGGGGGAAACTGCCTGGCAGCGAAGGGGTTAAAGGTTTTGTAGCTTCTGCTGCTGGTGGGGGTGACGTTCCTCCACCCTAACAGAGCTGCCGCCCCTGTGTACTGGTGTAACAGATGGCCATTGCTTTCTTTTGATAATATACAATGATTGTGTTATAGTGATGCTATGGCCATGGCCATTTTTTTATTGTTATTGGGTTATTGTTGTTTCTCCAGTATTTAATCTTTCATTGATTCACATGCTTGAATCATTCCCCAACGTCAAGATGGAAGTCCCCAGTACCATAATAAGTAGGGTACAATATAATAACATGCTTAAAAAGAATGCACAGTTCAATTTTACAGCTTATCCATATTCTTTGTTAAGAAAAGAACCAAAGCTATGCATTGACCAATCAGACAACAGCACCCTCCAGAACCCTCATCACAGAGGATCCAGTTCCCCAGATTTTCTACTGCACGTCAGGTGATAGAAGTCTCCCTGTGCTCTGCTCAGTTAATCTCTTCAGAATATAACTTTTACTGGATACTCTTCAGGTTAACTTTAAAATGTATTCTTATTACAACTTGGAACAGGCTCTCCAAAAAAAGGCCTTTTTAAGCCATGTAACACCTATGGCAAAAAGAGACTATTCAAAAGACCCTCACAGAGAATGTATTTATTGTCTATATCCACATCATAAAGTTGTGGACTGCAACATCTGTGCACCTTTCTCACAAAAAACACTTAAAGACAGAGAAGGAAGGCTCCTCTTGTGGCTACAAAAATGTAAATCTAAGGATTCATTATCTGATGAAGAGAGTGATGACTCTTCAAAAACTGAAAAATCCCACAAGAGAGGAAGATCGTTGGAAGTGGAGCCTTCAGCGTCCCACAAGAAAGCACTTAAAAAATCTCTTGGAAAAGAGATGGTGCCAGATAAGAAATCCTCCTCAAAAGTCTTTTCTGAGCCTTCAACACCAGCAACCCGAGAAAGTTCTGTCAAGAAAACTTCAAAATTGCTTCCTTCTACATCAAAAATGGTTTAGGAGAAAAAATCAAAGATTTTTAAAAATCTCATGTCGACATCTACCACCATGGCTTCACCTTTCCCAATGGCGTCGCCGCCTATGATAATGTCCTTGTCTCCATTATCGCTGACGACCATTGTCCCCTGCAGGATCACAACAAAGCCTTTGTTGTCTAAGAAAACTAAAGAGGTACCGTCGACGAGCTCACCAACGTGCCCTATAGACACAGGGATATCCTTACCCTCGACGATTGCACCGTCGACGACAGTTCTAAAAAAGACATCTTTGTCGACGATGCTACCATTGACGACGTCATCGTTGATGAGACCACCGTCGATGACACCATCGTCGACGAGACCACCACTGACGAAACCAGCTTCTATGATGGCACTGTCGACGAAGCCACCGTCGACAACATCATTGTCGGTCAAACTATCGACGACGACACTATTACCTAAACCATTTTCAAAACCCTTGATACCTGTTACTGGCCTGTCTCCTACAGACCAGCTATTGCTTCCAGAGCACACCTCACCGAGTAAAGTCACACCATTTCCACCTCTTCATCTCTTAGATGATGAATCAGAGGAGAAAGGACTTTTTGGAGTAGCACATACCCCCTTGAGTTGCATGTTAAGTGCCAGGATGACGAACAAGATGATGACCAATACTACCACTCCAACATTTACATATCAGAAAATGTACAGCACAACTATCAGCCCAGTCCAACACATAATATTCTGGATCAGACAATCCAAATGCTGCAAGATTTGATTTTCAACTTGCAAACATTTCTGCAGGACTATTCTAAATGCTTTCCCGAACCTGCACAATCAGCACCTCCATCACAGCCCCAAAAACCGGCCAGGTCACCTCAACAAATGCCGTCTACTCGTCCTACTTCACTATCCTTTTCAGGGGTTCCACTACCTACATTACCATTAGCGGATCCACCATCAGATGACCTACATACATCGCAAGATGAACAGGAGGATAAGGAGAATTAAGAGATCAGGCTTCCACATCTTCAGAGTGTTATACAACCACCATCACCACCACAGCCGCCTCCAGTGGACTCCCTACCAGACGACATTGGTGGTTTTCATAGTATAATGGAGCATACAGCAAAACCTCTAACCTCTAAGCAGACAGACTGTTTCCTATATGATTCTAAGGAACCCAGAGAGAAATCGGTGAAAGCAATATCCATAATAGATTTCGTCTGGCAAGAGGGTATTTGTACTATGAAGAATCCAGACACCATTTCAGCAGCTATGCCAAGACTGGATAAAAAGTATAATATACCAGACAATGCACCAGCTTGTTTGATCGGACATCCGAGGCCAGACTCTGTTATAAGTCAAGCTGCCCAGAGATGTTCAAGAACCCATCAGCACCCATCACAACACCTCCTGATAGAGATGGGCATTGTCTTGATTCTACTGGAAAAATATTCTCGAGTATGGCAGGGCTTACAGTTCATGCAGCAAATTCTCTTGCAATTTTAGCAAGGTTCGACAGACAAATGTGGTCGGATATGTCACAATTTATATATCTTCTTTCATACGAATCGAGAGCCAAAGCTAAAAAGATTCTCCTAGAAGGTCAAAAAGCTTCTGCAGAAATAATAGACTATGCAATTGACATCTCCGCAACTGGTTTTCGACAGCTAGCAGGGGCAGCTGTACTCAGAAGAAAGGAATGGCTAAAGGCCACGTCCCTTAGGCCTGAGGTGCAGAGTAAAATTTTGGACATACCTTATGATGGCGAATCATTATTTGGGAAGCATATAGATGATGCCTTTCAGGCTATCAAGACTGATACCGACACAGCCAGATCTTTGGGTACGTTACAAACGAAACAACCACCTTTTTGAGGAGCCAGAGGTAGGGGTACCTACTCATTTTGAGAAGGGTTTCAATCTTATAAGCAACAATATCAACCCTACCAAGGACAGTTCCGTCCCCAATACTCTCAACAGTATAGACAACCACCATTGGACAGGTGGGTCCAAGATGTCATATCTTGAGGGCACACCCTCAAATTTATCAACAAGCCGCCAAATCACCTGCCCAAAGGTCCACCTCCTCCATGTCTAAAACAACCACTAAAGCAAATGTCCCTCATGTTAACAAAAGGAGCAATAGAAAGAGTACCGTATACTCAGAAAGGACTGGGGTTTTACTACAGTTTCTTTTTAATAACAAAGAAATCAGGAGAATGGCATCCGATATCGGACCTGCGCAAACTAAACAAATATCTGAAAAAACAATCTTTTTGTATGCTTACCTTACAAGACATTTTGCACCTTCTGAACCATGCCGACTATATGACATCTATCGACCTCAAAGATGCATATTTCCATATACCCATTCTTCCAAATAATCGAAAATATTTAAGATTCCAGGTAGCCGGCGCTCATTTTCAATTTAAAGTGCTCCCCTTTGGTTTAAAGTCAGCCCCTCGCATATTTCCAAAGATGTTAGCCCCAGTGGCGGCGCCTCTCAGGGAAAAAGGAGTTCAAGTATTCCCATACTTGGACGACTGGCTGATCAAATCACCATCCCCACAGTCAAATATAGAGCACACAAACATATGCCTCAAATTGTTCAACAAGTTAGGTCTCACTACAAACCTTCAGAAGTCTTCCCTCATTCTGAAGACAGAGATAACTTTTCTGGGAGCAGTTATCAACACCAGCACAGGCAAGGCAACTGTCTCGTTGGACAGACAGATGACGATGCAGCAATTCACCCACAATCTAATCAAAACAGAGTCCGTTTCAGTTCAGACATACAAATCATTCCTAGGAATTCTCTACTCTTCCATCCCTCTGATTCCGAACTGCAGACTTCACATGAGACCGTTACAAAAGGTGTTAGACAAGCAGTGGGAACAATCTCAGGGCTCCTACGATAACATCATACAAATAACAATAGACATGAAGTCCTCCAAACAGTGGTGGACTCAAAGGAAGAACTTGGCAGAAGGTTTAACTTATCTGTCCCCAATAACGGACTACGTAATAACAACAGATGCATCCCAGCAGGTTTGGGGGCCGCACTTACAGGACCTTTCCATCAGCGGAAAATGGGACAATCCCGACAAGAAAAGGCACACCAATTACCTGGAGTTCAAAGCCATAGCTCTAGCGCCACGTTCGTTCCTTCCCAGAACTGCAAACTCTTCTGTGCTCATCAGAACAGACAGCACCACATGCATGCACTACTTAAACAAACAAGGGGCAACGAGATCACCGGCATTGTTGCATCAAGCACAAGAGATTTGGCAGCAGTGGGCAGTTCTCAACAGGATCTCTCTCAGAGTGGAACTTCTACCAGGAGCATCAAATGTGATAACGGACACACTGAGCAGATTGTCCTCAACCTGCCACGAATGGGAACTTGGCCATCAGTCACTGCAGAACATATTCAGCCGATGGAGCACTCCAAAATTAGAACTTTTGCCAACAGGAACAACCACAAATGCCAGTACTACACAAGTTGGCGTCACCAAAAAGATTTGTGGGTAGATGCATTTTCAATCAGATGGTCAAAGATATTTGCCTATGCTTTTCCCCCAATTCCTCTAATCACTCAAGTAATTTGCAAACTCAAGAGGGAACCATGCAGGATCATTCTCATAGCCCAACTGGCCCAGACAGTTCTGGCACACAGAACTTCTCCTACTATCGGAACGTCCACACATACAGCTGAGGCCCAGTCATACATTGCTAACAATGCAGAATGGCCAGATCCTACATCCCAATCTAGAGAATCTACGTTTGACAGCTTGGCTCCTGAATACCATGAGTTTTGAAACCTAGACATCTCATCTGATTGTCGAGAAATTCTGGCCAAAGTGAACCTGAATCTGCTTTCTTCAAATCCTGAACAGATTTTACCATTACTTTTACAACCTGCAAGGTCTGGACTCTCGCACACATCCCTGAGAGTTCATCTAGCAGCAATATCCCGATTTAGAAGAGAGGATGGAACACCATCTCTCTGGTCCTCAAAGATTATTAAACAATTTATGAAAGGGCTTTTTAGAGTTTTTTCCCCAGTAAAGACACCACCACCTAAGGGGCATCTTAACGTTGTCTTGACTCAGCTCATGAAAGCACCTTTTGAACCTATACATAAAGTGGAACTAAAATACCTTACAGGGAAAACTGCACTATTACTAGTTCTTTCATAGGCCAGAAGACTGAGTGAGATACAAGCTATTACTCTAAAGGAATCCTTGATGCAATTCAAAAAGGATAGTATTCTCCTTTGAACATATCCAAAATTCATACCTAAACTCCCATCGGATTTTCATTTAAATGAACCCATTATTCTAAGAACATTTTTTCCAAACCCTCAGTCGCATGCTGAACAGACCTTAGATGTTAGAAGGTGTTTTAGATTTTACTTGCATAAAACGCAGCACTTTTGTAAGTCAACCCAGTTATTTGTCACTTACCGGAACTTCAAAAAAGGCTTTCCAGCAACCAAAGCCACTATAGAGGCATGGATATCAGAGACCATTCAATTATGCCATACTAAAGGAGGAAACCCATTAACAAATAGGGTAAAACCTCACTCTACGAGAGCTGTATTCACATCAACAGCTCTATTTGCGGGTGTGTCAATACAACAGATCTGCAGAGCAGCAACATGGTCTAACAAACACACCTTCACGCAACACTACTGCCTGGAAGAAGCTGACAAATCAGATGCAGCAGGGGGCAAGCAGTTTTACGCCATCTATTCCAATAAGGTGAGCCATCTTATAAATTATTTACCCACCTTTCACGTCAAAGATATATGCATTAATTTGATATTGTAACTGCTACCTATTCTGATTCAAGCATGTGAATCTATGAAAGATTCAATACTGGAGAAGAAAATAAGTTACTTACCTGTAATTGTAGTTCTCCAGTATTGTAATCTTTCATAGATTCACATGCGACCCACGCTCCTCCCCATAGAGGCTCCCCTTTATTGTATTTACAGTATACTGCCCCTTTGTGCGTGAAAATATGGGGAACTGGAGCCTCTGTGATGAAGGTTATAGAGGGTGCTGTCGCCTGATTGGTCAATGCATAACTTTGGTTCTTTTCTTAACAAAGAATATAGATAGGCTGTAAAATTGAACTGTGCATTCCTTTTAAGCCTTTTATTATATTGTGCATTACTTATTATGGTACGGGGACTCCCATTTCGACGACAGGGAATGATTCAAGCAAGTGAATCTATGAAAGATTACAATACTGGAGAACTACAGTTACAGGTAAGTAACTTAGGGCCAGATGTAGCAAGCAGTGTTGCCCATTTTGTGTCTATGGGAAAATGTGTTTGCACATATGGCCCCTATTTTCTTAGCGACTTAGCGATAATGTGACTTGTGAACGTTGTCAGTGATATTTTAGCACTTGACTCTTTCTTTATTCTGATAGTTTGTGTCTAGAGTTATTGTAACACTTGAGCAATGCTTTATTGTGATGGTACAGCGTATGGCCAATCTTTTATTGTGATGCAATTGTCGACAGAAACCTGCTATTAAATAAAGCCAAAAAGGTTGGGCCATTTCACACATCACATCTATCCAGTGCTCTAATTAGGCCAAGGCCTGCCAGTATCAGGCATTCACAAAGCCAAACAAGCATATGCAATACAAAGGGTCTCGCATGTTTCGAACATGTCTATGGTCATCTTTTGACAACAGTGCCCATGTGCAAAAACAAAAAAAACATGAGTGGAAACTGAGAAAAGACAACTTAACAAAATAAAATTAGCTTTAAAAAATAAAACTGAGCAATTCTTTTTCCTGCAGGATACGTTTTTGCTAGTCACAAGCCTTCTGTTTGAGGGGCACTGGAAGTTAGAACAAAATAGTACCTTGATCATGTTGGGAGAAGCGCATGTGCACTAATTAAGTAGAAATCAATTGGTGCTTGATCCCAGCTCCACACAGAGGAACTGAAATGTTGCCAGACACACCTTGACGAATTACGAGGCTGTAAAGAAGAGTGCCACGCAAACCAGCAAATCATGAGCGACAGACATGCTCCAAGCCATTTACTGAACAAACAGTGTCTCGCATGTGAGCCGCACGAGCTAGCGCATGCACTCGCAGGCTCGACCTTAAAAATGAACATTGAACTAAGGACTTAGGGAGCCTTCTGTTTTTATCATTTCCTACCTGAAGAAACAAAACACATCTACTTTCCTGTCTGAGCATACTATGGGTGCAACCAAATGTCAACGGAAGTCTCTTGGAAGACATAGGAACTAAGTGACAGGTGGTACCAGGGAGTGAATCATTATTTCATTTCAACTGAATAGCTAAGTAATTGCCACTTACATTTAAACTTACCTTGTCAACTTTTATTGCTTTTGAGCCCCGATCAAGTTGCGCCTAAAACTGTTAAATAAAATATCTTACTGATGTTGATTACGATTTGTCCAGTGAGACCCCGTTTTTTAATTTGTCAAACACAGGATGCTATCTCACATTTTTTAATTACATATGCCACGGCTCATGTAAAGACTTATGAAGCCACACCCATTTTAGGACCCAACCACCTTTTTCATCCTACTTAAGGCACTGCAGCCATCCTTGCTTGTGGTGAGGCTTAAACCCCTCCCTCACACCCCATTAGGCTCAGAGCTATTGCTTCTTGCCGCTGTACATCAAATAAACAGCTGCCCTTTCTGCTTCGCCTTTTATTTCCCCATTGTATTAAAACAAGCACAAAGATTTAGAAGAAATGCCATCTTACCGTGAGTCACAAGGCAATAAACTCAAAGATGAAAGCCTACATTGCGGAGTAATGTTACAGCAGCGCACTTTGGTGCTCTGTGGTAGCAGCTGGGGACGGGGGGACAATTTAAAAAAATAGTCATTCTTTATTTCTCAGAGAGGTATTATGTGTCTGAAGAGGCAGCATTATCCACACGCCACATGTGATCAGGGACAGCCGCAAAGTGACTAGCAGTTGTTCCTTGTGCGCGGGAATAACATAAAAACCCAGCGGGGGGGGGGGGGGGGGGGGGATTCAGTAAATACCTAGCAGTCTGCAGCTTCAGGAACTGCAAACAATAATAACATATATGGTTGTCTCCCAGGGTCTCCTGCTGCCCCAAATCTATCTTAATCCCCCCACTTCCCCTCTTCATCTCTCAGAAACCCTCCCCCACCCACGGCTGCCATGTCTTTTTCAATCAATTGCGCTGTATGTCTGGGATTGCACCACAAACGGTTAATCCATAGCAAGCCGCTGACCTCTGGTAATCAGGCTGCCTGCGGCTGTATCCACCTCTGGGGAAATAAGAGGAGACCCCTGTGAGGGATTTATCACAAAAAATCAGAGCAAGCAAGAAAGCATCACAGTAGATTCCAAAATGGTGGATGAGGCAAGGCACAGAAAGGTCCAAGTTCTAACGTTCAAACAATAAACAAGACTAACAGACCTTAGCCTGCATTAGAACAGAAATTAAAGAAATGGGAGAAGGCAGGGAGATGTTATTATGGGCTCTGTGTGGATGAATGTCCTTTCGACATTTCTAATAACACACTCCATTATGCTGTTTTGCAACACAAATAATAGGCCCTCTCGACTCCGCCGTGCTCGAGGAAGAAGATTACATTTCACGCTAGAATGAATAAGGTGACGAACTTCTCTGTTTTCAGGGTTGGTCGGATAATAACCCCCTAATAACGGTCTATTATTTGCTCAGCTCCAACCGTTCGGGAAAATTTGTCAGCTATCGAAAAAAATTGAAACAGCCACACGAAAGCTAGCAGTCGTTTGCTCTCATGCATATATAAAAACAAAATTATGCTCCACGTAGCCATGTCTCTTTTCTATCTTCTTTATAAGAGGGAAATGTGTTGTTTTTTGGATATCAGTCTCACTCAGTAGAATTCGACAGTGAACTGATAATTACATGGCCGACTGGACTCCTGCCACTTTAAGAGAAGTTAAGTTATTTGAAGTTGAACGAGAGGTGTTTCTTTCGTTTGTGTGCAGTCAGGGGCGTAGCTTGGTCAGTAAGATTGGGGGGGCGTGAGCTTCAGATTTTCCAATCACTCACTCAGGCATATCATAGCTAAATACACGTATGAGAAGCAAGCATGAGGGGGCTTAGCGTCAGTGGAAAGGTAGAGCAGTGTGGATTATCAGGGCACTTAAAACAAAATATTTTGCAAATAACCAACTTTTTTTTAAACTTCAGAGAGTAGAGAGAGCGTGTTTGTGTGTATGTTGTTTTGTCTGTTTGTACATGTAAACATCTTTGGTAAAATCCGACAGACATCTCACCACACCCGACTGAAGGCCCCTACACCCAGCTGTTTACCAGAAATACATTTATTAGGGGGTGGAACACCCCAAACACCCTGCCTGAAGTTATGCTCTTGTATGTATTAGATGGCACCAGGGCACGGATAGGGCAACGGATAGGGTCTGGCCTATGAAACACAGCCTAACACACCAGACAACTGAGAGAACCAAATTCCTTGATTCTGAGTTTCGGGGGTTAATTATGATATGTGCACAAGCAGGGGAGCAGAATTATATTTCTCACTAATGGCCCCATCCCACCAATTTATCCCTGACTGAATTCTTTAGGTCACACCTCCTGTACTTTATCCTCGGAAAATGTGAGGAAAACTTGAATATATGTGGAAATAAGTGCGATAAGTGCATCTTTCTTCATGTACGTCCCCATGTTCCTATTGGTAATTTCAAAATCAGAGCTATCTACTTCACTTGGTAAATACCTCACCCTGAGGAACAGTGGCAGCCGGCAATTTTAGGAGGGAGGGGGGCAGGAGGAAGCACACTCACACTCATTCATTCACACACGCACGCACATCCATTCACAACACTCATCAACATTCAAACATACACGCATACGCCAAACATTGATTTAAAAAAAACACACACACTTACCTTCAGCTCGGAGGCCCCAGGAGGGTTGGGACTGCTGCCTTCCCTCACTGACTGACCTTAGGTCAGCCAATGAGGGAAGGCAGCAGTCCCAACTTCGTCACAGAGTGGGATAAGGTCAGTGAGACTGCTGAGCCCACCCCTCTCTGTGACGAGGTGTCACTGATTGACACTCGCCCTGGGTGCTTTAGGGCTTTAACCTGAAGCGCCCAGGTCAGAGTCAATGGGTGACACTTCCCTCGTCACCGAGGGGGAGGGCCTTGAGGCACCTTTTCTGAGCCAAGGAAGTCACGCCCATAGGAGCTGTGACCTCTTCAGCCCAGCAAAGTTCAGCTCAGGCAGCCAGGTCTCTGCGCAAATCACGCATGTCTCACTCCTGGCTGCCTGAGCTGAACATAAAGAGTGTCTGCCAGGCTATCCTTTGCTCAGCCTAACAGGCACTCTTCATGAGGGGCAAACGGTGGGTGGGGGCGTGGCCCCGCCACCCCAAAGGATCGGCCGAGCCAGCTGAGGAATCAGTATTCATAGGCTTTGATACATCATAGATTAGCCTAGACACTTTTCAACCACTAACCCAGGGTCTCCACACTTTTTGCTGAAAGAATAATGTGGCCCTGATTTTTCGAGAGGGTCTAGTAAGCAGATCCATTAATAATAGTATAGTGCGGACTCATGTTTCCACTGGTCCTTTCTTCGTACCAGGGATACAGGTTTAGTTGTTCGAAGAGTTGCTTGCTGTGCTGCCTCTCCTCACAGCAGGATTTAATGAAAGGGTTAATCAGCATCCCATCACCCAAGGTCAGGAGCACTAGCCAGCCTGCCCCTGGAAGTTAAATTAAGGGACGTTATAGTTAGGGAAAATGTCAGTTAAAACGTGGACTTTATAAAACCACTGAAATTCACAGTTATATTAACTTCAAGTAGCTATAACTCGTGCCCTAAAGTAACGATAACTCACACCCTCCCTATGCACAGTGTTATCAATGATGTAATTTCAGAAGTTTCAGTGATGTGTTCAATGTTGTCATAGAACATTTCATGAGTGATTAAATATATTAGGTCATTAGCATGGCATGGCATGGTTGTGAGTATCATCATACATAGCTCTCGGGGTGGGGTCCCCAGAGCCTTATAGAGGCTCAGGGAAGGGGGGCTGCACGCTACCCTACCCAAAAATACTGAACTGCACTGAACCCTGGGTCAGGAGCTCACTATTGTTTTTGATGGGTTAGTGGATCCGCCAACTCAAACAAAAAATATATGTTTTGGCCACTGAGTGGTGGTGGGGGGTGGAGAGGGTGCTGGAGGATCCCCCACCAGGCCTAGGAACGGGCAGGGTATCTCCACCCTGCCTCCAATATGTTTTTTTAACCTTTTTCAGGACACGGAACAGAGTCCTTGACTCCTAAAATGGCTGCTACAAAATCTTGGTTGATGTGATGGCAGCCAATCAGATCTTATCTTCAAGATTTGTTGGCTCTGAATGTCCTCTACAGCATGATATTTACATACAATTTGAACCTTATTTTTTTGAAAACTACTGATTGGATTCACAGTAAATCATAAAAGCACACCTATGGGTCCAAGATCTAGCTTTCTGCCAAATTTGGTGTAGTTCCATTAAGCCATTTTGAAAGTTGCTGTGTCTAGTTTTCCTATGGAAAATTGCCTGTGGGCAATGCATTTTGGGACTCCACCATCCTTCTCGACCCCCGCTTGATGGACAACCCCAAAACTTTCCAGGAAAGAGCTACAGTGGGTGACACATTTTTTTTAGGAAAGTTTTGTGAGGATTCGTCAAACAAAACCAAAGTTATAAGCAAACCAAAAAAAACAATTCCCTGTGGAAACATAGTCTTAACTGTAACTACTCAGTGGTGAACACCACTGGGCAAATATATACACATTCACTTAGCAGGTTGTAACAAATGCATGGGTTCATTGCTGTGAATGTAAAAGGTGCATTGCAAGGCAATACCTTTTACAAACATCATCAGTAACAAGTTTTGATATAAAAACCACCTATGGCATAAGACAGCATCTTACATGTTGATCAACATGCATTATTTATGTGATCCAGTGCCAGGCAGTGAATAACCTCTATAACGATTCAGAAATCACAAAACAGCAGTAACGAATAAGTAACTCGACCAGTCTACAGCCTATCATGTTAACCTTGTGGACTATATGCTATCGGATTTGAAGATTTTCCCATGAAAATTTTAAAGGAAGAACTACTGGACTCCAGAGAAAACATCTGGATGTACTCTTTGAAACCATTGCATTCAGATTGAATGAACATCACAGACAATACCACATTATTACTGAATAGCTCAAGAGATCTCAAGTGTGTATTGCTTCCACATTGTAAACGGAATGTTCATTAATGTCTCAGCTGTGCACACACTGCGCAAACAATCTTGTATTGCCTGAAGAATATATAAATGTAGGGAACATTGTCTGTACCCACACATAGGGGGTCATTACAACCCTGGCGGACGGTGTTAAAGGTGCGGTAATACCGCAAACAGGCAGGCGGACAAAAAAAGGGAATTATGACTGTGGCGGAAACCGCCAACATTGACAGCCACTTTAACACTCCGACCGGCCACGGTGGTACAGACAAGCAGTCACCGCCAACAGACAGGCGGAAGATAATGTACCGCCCACAGTATTACAACCCTCCAATCCGGTACCTTTTCCAGGGCGGATTCACAGTGGATAAAAACACGTCGGAAACAGCTTTTGCAATGGGAAAACGCTCACCTTAACACACTCCAAGAGGAAGGAGGCCACCATGGAGCCCGAACTACAAATACTCCCTGCGCTTGTCTACCTGCTCTTCTAAGAACATCAGCAACGTAGGCGCCGAAGACAACGGTGAGTACTGGACCTACGACATAGGGGAGGGGGGAGGCAAAAGTCAGGGGGACACACACGCAACACCCCCACCCCTAACCCGACCCTCACCTACTACAACACACACACCAATGCATTTCCAAACAGCACAGTAATAACCCACAACCCCCCCGGAAGAATGCAAAGACAAAAGGAAATCAGTTCAAACATTGTAATGTATTAAAATAGAGTAACCAAATATATACAGATACATATAAATCATACATCACGAGTAGTACTGCAGGTATGCACATATCAATGTCCGTGGACCACTGGGCCCACAATGCATGGGCGAGGCCCACACTAGATACCTGTCCACAAACGGAGAGAACTATTAACTAACACGACAACAGAAAACCTTGCTACATGGCCTCACATTCCCATTAGTGTAGAGTGTAGTAATGGTGCTCAATACATTCTGAACATGCCTGTTGTCAAACATGTATTATGGAACAAGAGAACTTGTACCAACAACTTATAGTTCAAATTAAGAATGGAGCACACCTAAACAAGTAAAAGGGATTACAATTTCTAGTTCAATACATGGAATCCGTAATTCTATTGAGAAATTTGATGAGTAGACGTACTATGATACAGGAGAAAAGTAAACCTATGTAGTATGGCAATGGTGTATGATGTATACGACACTGTACTGTTACAATACTTTTAATACAAAGAATACCTGTAAATTGTGCATGTGTAGAGCAAAGGATTTGTGAGAAACCGACAAAACATATATATTAAAACCATGTCAAATATAAACAAAAATACCACACATTTGTCCCAAGACCTCTGACTTAATCACAGCCTCGTGTTTTTTGGCAATGTCCAGGCATCATGCTCCAATAAGTTCATCAGTAGCCGAGTAATGTCCAAGTCGTTGGCTTGTTGCACTGAAAGTTCTTATCATCCAATGTAGGAGATCAATACGTAATTTAATGATCCATTTCAGACCGATGTAGAAAATTAATTTGCAGATCAATAATCCAATTCAGCCGACACGTGTTTCGTCCCAAACGGGACTTTATCAAGGCTTGTTTTTCTGTATTCTTTATGAATAGAAAGTCCTTTTCCAGGTTTGGGTAGACCAATTTTATGCAGCAACACTGTAGAGCTATAATTATTTATCTAATGAGATCCGAATGTGAAGTTCACAGGTATGAGTAATTTACACACTGCGCAACCTTGTTTATAATCCGTTCTGGCTATGTCGAATGCCCTTCCGTGTACGCATTGCCTTCCGTGTTGGCAATGCGTACACGGAAGGGCGTTCGACATAGCCAGAACGGATTATAAACAAGGTTGCGCAGTGTGTAAATCACTCATACCTGTGAACTTCACATTCGGATCTCATTAGATAAATAATTACAGCTCTACAGTGTTGCTGCATAAAATTGGTCTACCCAAACCTGGAAAAGGACTTTCTTTTCATAAAGAATACAGAAAAACAAGCCTTGATAAAGTCCCGTTTGGGACGAAACACGTGTCGGCTGAATTGGATTATTGATCTGCAAATTAATTTTCTACATCGGTCTGAAATGGATCATTAAATTACGTATTGATCTCCTACATTGGATGATAAGAACTTTCAGTGCAACAAGCCAACGACTTGGACATTACTCGGCTACTGATGAACTTATTGGAGCATGATGCCTGGACATTGCCAAAAAACACGAGGCTGTGATTAAGTCAGAGGTCTTGGGACAAATGTGTGGTATTTTTGTTTATATTTGACATGGTTTTAATATATATGTTTTGTCGGTTTCTCACAAATCCTTTGCTCTACACATGCACAATTTACAGGTATTCTTTGTATTAAAAGTATTGTAACAGTACAGTGTCGTATACATCATACACCATTGCCATACTACATAGGTTTACTTTTCTCCTGTATCATAGTACGTCTACTCATCAAATTTCTCAATAGAATTACGGATTCCATGTATTGAACTAGAAACTGTAATCCCTTTTACTTGTTTAGGTGTGCTCCATTCTTAATTTGAACACAAACGGAGAGAAAACTGCAGGGGCATCAGATAGAAATACAACAGGCACCTCAGGGGGAAGGGAATGGGGGGCACCTCAGCCGGATGACAGCACCACGCCAGATCCACGTCAGGGCTCCATGCCCATTGATGTATCCTGGGGAGTGCAAAGCCACAGTCCCTCAAGTCTCTACAGTGGGTGGGTTGCCCACTGTACCATCCTGGGGAGTGCAAAGCCACAGTCTCTCAAGTCTCTACAGTGGGTGGGTTGCCCACTGTACCTTTCCTGGGGAGTGCAAAGCCACAGTCTCTCAAGTCTCACAAGTGGGTGGGTTGCCCACTGTACCATACTGGAGAGTGCAAAGCCACAGTCTCTCAAGTCTCTACAGTGGGTGGGTTGCCCACTGTACCATCCTGGGGAGTGCAAAGCCACAGTCTCTGAAGTCTCTACAGTGGTTGGGTTGCCCACTGTACCATCCTGGGGAGTGCAAAGCCACAGTCTCTCAAGTCTCTACAGTGGGTGGGTTGCCCACTGTACCATCCCGGGTAGTGCAAAGCCACAGTCTATCAAGTGGATGCAGGTCACCACTGGTTCTGGAGGGGGACTGGTGCCCAGAGTGCATCACGCTCCCCGTGACGGTCCCTGTTCCGTCACTGTCCCAGCTGCACATGGGCTAATGATACTTGATTTGGCGGTCTTTGCCCTGTTCAGCGGTCTTCACCATGGTGGTCTTTGCCCTGTTCAGCGGTGCTTTGCCCTGTTCAGCGGTCTTCACCATGGCGGTCTTTGCCCTGTTCAGCGGTGCTTGCCTTTGCTGTCTCTGACCTGTTCAGCGGTGCTTTGCCCTGTTAAGCAGTCTTCACCATGGCGGTCTTTGCCCTGTTCAGCGGTGCTTGCCTTTGCTGTCTCTGGCCTGTTCAGCGGTGCTTTGCCCTGTTCAGCGGTCTTCACCATGGCAGTCTTTGCCCTGTTCAGCGGTGCTTGCCTTTGCTGTCTCTGACCTGTTAAGCGGTGTGTGGCATTACGGTCCCTCAGTGCCCAGCGGGGCTGTGGCTGCCGGTGCCCTCCAGGTCACTGACTCTGGCGGTGGTCTCCTGACCAGTGACGCTACTGCTGCCCTCCAAGGCACTGACTCTGGCGGTGGTCTCCTGACCAGTGACAACAGTGCTGGTGGTGGCGTCCCGGCCGGCGAGGAGGATGGCGGCCTTCTCCGCCGTGCTGCTCTTACCAGACTTTGGAGACTTCTTCTGCCCCTTCACCACCTTGGTAGGCGTCACAGCTGACTCGGCACTCCCTCCGGGACCCTTGTGAGCTGTTTTTCCGGCAGGAGTCTTCACCCTCTCCCGTCGGCCACTTTCCAACTTAAGGTGCTTTACAGGGGGTGGACTGGCAGTGCTTTGGCTCTTTGTCACACTGGCTGCCCTGGTGGCCGGTGCACTCCACACACCTTTGACACGCACCACTGGTACCGGACTTTTTTTGGCTGAGGTGCTGCTACGGGACCTATGAAGTGGAGGGGTGGGGGTGGTGGTAAAAAGGTCAACGTTGCTGAGGAAGAATTTCTGACGAACACTGGGATGGGTAGCTGGAGGGGGTCTGGGAGTGGAGGAAGAGGAGGTGATTGTAGGAGGTGTAACTTTAGGTGATTTGGGTGCAGGTGCAGGTACTGGAGGCTGTCGTGAGGTGGATGGATGTTGAGTGTGTGGGTGCCCGCGTTTGTGTACTTTGGGAGGGGGCGTCACAGACACACTGGAAGTGGACACAGGGGACGTGTAAATGGTAGTGGGGGTGGTGAGTGCAGGTGAGCGGGGTGTGGTGCTGAGTGTTCTGGTGCGAGTCCTAGTGCCTGTAGATGTAGTGCATGCAGGTGAGAGTGTAGACAACACTGGGAGGGAGGAGGGAGACGACGAGGAGGGGGACACAGTGGAGGCAGTGGATGTTGCTGTGTCTGTATGTGGGTGATGCTTGTGTGAGTGCCTGTGGGTTGTGTGGTGCTTATGTTTGCCTGAGCTACTTTTGGGTGTTGAGGTGTGTGTATGCTTGTCTGATGGTGTGCTTGGGATAGGCTGGGGTACAGGGGATTGGGTCTGGGTGGAGGAAGTTGGAGGGGGAGGCTAGACACAGGGACAATGGCTGCCATCAGTGCTGAGGCCAGAGATTGCAGGGTTCGATGAAGGGCAGCCTGACCAGAATGAATGCCCTCCAGGAATGCATTACCGTGTTGCAACTCCCTTTCTACACCCTGGATGGCATTCACAATGGTAGACTGCCGAACAGTGAGTGACCTGAGGAGGTCAATGGCCTCCTCACTGAGGGCAGCAGGGGTGACTGGGGCAGGGGATGAGGTGCCTGGGGCGAAGGTGATGCCCACCCTCCTGGGTGTGCGGGCACGGAGCGAAGGCTGAGGGGCTGCTGGTAGGGGGGGTGGCGGCTGTACCTGTAGAGGTGGGGGGCACAGATGGTGCCGCCACCACAAGGGAGCTCCCATCGGCGGACAAGTCCATGTCGCTGTTTGCAGATCCGGTGACCGATGTGAAGCTCCCCTCGCCCTCCGTCCCACTGGTGTATTCAGAGTCTGTGTTGTGGCCCTCCATGGCCATGTGGGATGCAGCTCCCTCATTCTCCGGTGCCACTGTACCTCCGCCTGATGATGCTGATGCACAAAAGAACAGGGAGAGCACAAAAAGAGGGGGGAGTGACAGAAGAAAGACAGGTTGAGTGCATGGCTTACCGCTACCGTTGGCGGACAATACAGACACAGCAGCCCCCTGCACTACGTCGCGCTGTTGGCCTTTACAGATGCAATTCCTGGGATCTGGCCTACATGTCTATGGTGGACATCTGCACACATAGATGAGGCAGGGGCATGTATACCTGTACTTGGCACTCTACAGAGGTGGGGTGCCACATGGCCTGCTTTACGGAGGGGCCTAGCCTACGTAACTCGCCCTGGCCTAGGGAAACCCACAGCCCTCCTCCCCCACCCAGACCCCCCACTGCGCGCAAAGTCCGCTGAATGATGTTGTACTCACCCCCTTGTGTCTGCTGTGATGCTCTCAAGCGCCCATCCAACTCAGGGTAGGCCGCCGCCAGGATCCGGAACATCAGGGGGGTCATGGTGCGACGGGCACCCCTCCCACGTTGGGAGGCCATCCCCAGCTGAGCCTCGGCCGTCTTCTTGCTCCAGCGGCAAATGTCCTCCCATCTTTTCCAGCAGTGGGTGCCCCGTCTCTGGTGGACCCCCAGGGTCCGGACGTCTTTGGCGATGGCATGCCAAATGTCCTTCTTCTGGTGGGCGCTAACCTACAGGAATTGTACAGGGGAAAAAGAGAAGTCATTAACAACTGCACTGTCGAAGTGAGTGGCCCCCATCCCTACCCTTGCCATGTGGCACATGCATTCACAGTCCTTCATGGTCGCTGAACTCTGCCCCCTTCCTACTGACATCCAGCCCTCTCCACCCAGCATAGCCCATACAACGTGCTCCCTGTGTACTTACCTCTTGGTCTGGAGGACCGTAGAGTAGCATGTACTGGGGAGGACCCCGTCGACTAGCTTCTCCAACTCCTGAGCAGTGAAGGCAGGGGCCCTTTCCCCAGACGCAGCAGCCATTGTCTCTCCCAGACCGAGGTCACAGCAGCACTTGCAGTGTAGGTCCTCTCCTGTCGAAGATCAGGTATCGAGTGATTGAACAGATAGAAAATGGCGGTCACGTCAGCGGCGGTGACGTCCACGGCGGTGCGTATCATCACCGCTGGTGCACTTCATCGTTGGCTCCTGGGACCCATAGGGTCCAATGTTAACCAATGCAGCATTGCGCTTCGGTCTACGACCGCCTACCGCGACGGTGCACAACGCCAGCGCAGTTACCTCACATTCCATTGTCCCACTTTAGAGGTCAGGCAGCCGCCATTTCAGGGGCCCATATGGCTTCATTTACTACTGCGTCACACATACCTAGGCCTACACTTAACACACATACAGGAAGAGTTTTGTATTTGGTGTCGTGTTCTGTGTAGCTGTGGGTACATACCTGGGAATTTGTTGACTCTGTGGTCGCTGTTGTCCTTCTTAGGCACTGTCAGCTGGGACATTTGAGGAGATGGCGGAATCCTCCGGTGTACCGACCGCTGGTGGACCTGTTGACAATGGAGGAGCAACATTTGATCATCACCTACAGGTTTGACCGTGCCACAATCCAGGAACTGTGTACCCAGTTGGAGCCAGACCTGATGTCAGCAATCCGCCATCCCACAGGAATACCCCCTGAAGTGCAGGTGCTATCAGTGCTCCATTTCATTGCAAGTGGGTCTTTCCAAACAACAGTGGCCATGGCATCAGGGATGTCCCAGCCTATGTTTTCAAACGTGTTGTCTGCCCTGCTGAAACATGTAAGGAGCTACATCGTTTTTCCCTCAGGTGGAGGATTTGGCTACAGTTAAAGGTGACTTCTATGCACTGGGACATACCCCCAACATCATAGGTGCTATTGATGGGACCCATGTGGCTTTGGTCACCCCCCACAGGAGTGAACAGGAACCGGAAGAGTTATCATTCCATGAATGTACAGATGTTATGTTTGACAGACCAGTACATCTCGCAGGTAAATGCTATGTTCCCTGGCTCAGCGCATGACGCCTACATCCTGCGGAATAGCAGCATCCCGTATGTGGTGGGTCAACTCCAGAGGCACCGGGTGTGGCTATTAGGGGACTCTGGTTACCCCAACCTGTCATGGCTACTGACCCCAGTGAGGAATCGCAGGACCAGGGCAGAGGAACGCTACAATGAGGCCCATGGGCGGACTAGGAGGGTGATCGAACGCACCTTCGGCCTCCTGAAGGCCAGGTTCAGGTGCCTCCATATGGCAGGTGGTTCCCTATTCTACTCACCAAGGAAGGTGTGCCAGATCATCATCGCCTGCTAGATGCTTCACAATTTGGCTTTGCAACGCCAGGTGCCTTTTCTGCAGGAGGATGGTCCAGATGACGGTGTTGTGGCAGTTGTGGAGCCTGTGGACAGTGATGAGCAGGAAGCTGAGGAAGAAGACATAGACAACAGGGAGTCAGTCATACAGCAATTTTTCCAGTGACACACAGGTGAGAACCATTTTTTTACTATTACATTCACTTTCACACTTCTACCTCTATCCTGTCTGTCAATTAGTAGCAGTATTTGTTAACTGAGTTGTACATTTCCATTATGGTTTCACAGGTGTGGTTACCAACGTGTGTCATCTGCTTGCATCCTTCATGGACATGTGATGTGTGACATAGGTATGTTGGCATTACATTATAAAACGCATTTTGGCACTGTCAATAATACACATTTTCAAAATCACACACTGACTCCAGATTGTTTTGTGGTTCAAGGGTGTTTATTGAAGTGCTAATTATTAGAGGGGGTGGCAAAATGGTGAGGGGTGATGGTGGAGGAATGTCCATGGCAGAGTCCAGTCTATTGGTCTCACAGGTGCACTGCCCATATAGGCATGGGAAGTGGAGCTGGGGCAGTTCCAATGTGGACAGGGTAACAAGGTGGGACAGTGGGAGGACAATCAGGGTGGTCTCATTTCCTGGTGGGGGTCTTGCCATCTTGCTCTGTCCTGTTCCTGGATCTCAGGGACTGCTTGCGGGGTGGTTCTCCGTCTGCAGGGGGTGGGGTGCTGGTGTGGTGGTCCTGTGGCGGGGCGTCCTGTCCACTAGCGCCGGCGGAGGTGGTGGGCAGTTCATCGTCCAGGCTAGTGTCAGGGGCCCCTTAGAGTACCACGGTGTCCCTCATGGTCTTTTGTATGTCCTTCAGCACCCCTACGATGGTGCCCAGGGCGGAGCTGATGGTTCTGAGCTCCTCCCTGAACCCCAAATACTGTTCGTCCTGCAGAGGCTGGGTCTCCTGAAACTTGGCCAGGACCGTTGCCATCGTCTCCTGGGAGTGGTGGTAGGCTCCCATGATGGAGGAGAGGGCCTCGTGGAGGGTGGGTTCCCTTGGCCTGTCCGCCCTCTGTCGCACAGCAGCCCTCCCAGTTCCCCTGTGTTCCTGTGCCTCCATCCCCTGGACCGTGTGCCCACTACCACTGCCCCCAGGTCCCTGTTGTTGTTGGGGTGGTGGGTTAGCCTGGGTTCCCTGTAGTGGTGGACACACCGCTGATTGACGTGTCCTGGGTACGGAGGTATGGGCCCGCTGGGTGGGTGCTGTGCTGGTGTTACCAGGGGGTGGAAGGTCAGTGTTGGGACGTGCCTGTGCAAGGGGAACTGACTGTCCCGAGGCCCACGATGGTCCGGGCTGGTCATCTTGATCCAGTTGGCCAGAGCTGCTGTCGTCACTGTGGGCCTCTTCTGTGGGTGGAGTGGAGATGTCTGGACCCTCCTGTGTGGTGACGTTACGTAGTGGTCCTGCAAGGGTATAAGAGCATGATTATTGCATGTGTGTGTGTCATGGTGTGCAATGGGTGGGTGTGCGTGTACCCCAGTGCAAGCATTCCTGTGTGGGGGCTTGTATGCTGATGGTTGGAGGGATGTTATGGGTATGTGCAGTGTGCATGCTTTAGTGCTTGGTGTCCATGCTTAGTTGTGTCATGCATGGCTTGGTGTTGGGATGTGTGGTTTGTGTTATTAGTACATTAGTGAGGAGTTGTAGTGATAGGGGAGGGGGTGAGGGTGGGGGTGTGTGATAGCATGCAGGTAGGGTGGGGGATATGATAGTTAAGATTTGACTTACCAGTGTCCATTCCTCCACCGACTCCTCCGAGGCCCTCTGGATGCATGATGGTCAAGACCTGCTCCTCCCATGTTGTTAGTTGTGGGGGAGGAGGTGGGGGTCCGCCGCCAGTCCGCTGAATCGTGATGTTGTGCCTGGAGACCACTGAACGCACCTTCCCCCGTAGGTCGTTCCACCTCTTCCTGATGTCCTCCCGATTTCTTGGGTGTTGTCCCACTGCGTTTACCCTGTCGACGATTCTTCGCCATAGCTCCATCTTCCTGGCTATAGAGGTGTGCTGCACCTGTGATCCAAATAGCTGTGGCTCTACCCATAGGATTTCCTCCACCATGACCCTGAGCTCCTCCTCGGAAAACCTGGGGTGTCTTTGGCGTGACATGGGGTGGTGTAGGTGATGTATGGGGTGGTGTATGTGTTGATGAGTGTGGTGATGTGTGGTGGTGTGGGGTGTTTTGAACGTGGATGTTGTGTGGGTGATGGTGTTGTGTCCCTCTGTGTGGTGGGGTTGTCTATTCCTGTGCTGTCTCTCTAGCTTTCGTCAAAATTTTTGGTCATAGGGGTTTGTGGGTGATGTCGGTGTGTGTTTTATATTGTATTGATTGTGTGGGAGTGGTGTTTGTATGTGTATCAGGTGTGTGTATTTCAAATTGTCCAATGTGGTGGTGTTTTGGAGATGTGTGTGTATTTTGAGCGCGGTGGTGTGTACCGCCAATGGAATACCGCGGTTGAAAGACCGCCGTGTGGATTCGTGGGTCGTGATAGCATAGGCGTGTTTCTGTTGGTGTGACGGTGGAGGTTTTGTTTTCGCCAGTTTATCACTGACCTTTGGTGTGGCGGACTTGTGTGGGTGTCTGAATTTCGGCGGATTCCGAGATGTGGGTCATAATAGCTGTGGCGGAATTCCGCAGCCGCGGCAGTGTATTGGCGGTCTTCTGCACGGTGGTAAGCGCCTTTTACCAACAATGTTGTAATGACCCCCATAGTCTTATTTTTATTGTATGTGACCTTCCTAGCTTTTCATTTTGAAAATCTGGTCACTCCAAGTATTTACTATGTGATAAAGAACACCAAGTTCCATTATGCTCTGAAACAGGGCTGAAGAGTACAGTAGATAGGCACAACATAAAGTAATGGCACTTATGCAATGTATGCTGAGGTCCCCCTTAGATTTCAGACACCCTCAGCATAACTTCTGTACCCTAAGCATGTCACCCCAAAAGTCTCATGTTTTAATGACCGTCTAGTTCAGGCTATCGGCCAATGAATATGGTGGCCCCAGTTTTAATGATTGTGGGGTCCTGAGATGCTGTCAATTCTTGGTGCTCTGGGGAAGGATTGCTAAGTAGTGGTGTTGCACCTGGCCCTTTTTGCAGGGACATCCCCAAACTTTTTGCCTTCTTGCTCCTAATTTTTCTGACCTGTTTTGGTTGGCTTTAGGACTCTGGGCACTTTACTACTGCTAAACAGTGCTAAAGTGCGTATGCTCTCTGTGTAAATTGTACTGTTGATTGGTTTATCCATGATTGGCATATTTGATTTACTGGTAAGTCCCTAGTAAAGTGCACTAGAGATGCCCAGAGAATGTAAATCAAATGCTACTAGTGGGCATGCAGCACTGGTTGTGCCACCCACATTAGTAGCCCTGTAAACATAGCTCAGACCTGCCACTGCAGTGTCTGTGTGTGCAGTTTTAAACTGCCAATTCGACTTGGCAAGTGTGCTCACTTGCTATGGCCTCCATCCTTCCCTTTTACTACACATAAGGCACCCCTAAGGTAGGACCTAAGTAGCTCCATGGGCAAGGTGCAGTGTATGTTAAAGGTGGAACATGTACTTATGTGTGTTACATGTCCTAACAGTGAAATACTGCTAAATTCAGTTTTCACTGTGCAAGGCCTCTCTCTCTCATAGGTTAACATTGGGGCTGCCTCTAAATATTATTAAAGTGCAGATTCTCTTTGAGAGCAGATAGAAATCAGGAGTTATGGGTCTCTGAGCTCACAATTAAAAAATACATCTTTTAGTGAGGTTGTTTTTTAGATTGTGAGTTTGAAAATGCCACTTTTAGAAAGTAGGCATTTTCTTGCTTAACCTTTTCGGTGCGGGCGTCGGCCACTGGCCGACACCCACACACCCTCCCTGGTGCGGGTCACGACCAGTGGCCGACACCAGGAAGGGTATTAATAAATCCTCGGGTGCGTCGCACCCGAGGATTTATTATTTTTTTTAAACTTCCCCCGGGAGACACAGAAGCTTCCGTGTCTCCCCCCGACCCGCCCCTTTGTGACGTCAGCGCGCCGCGAGGCGCGCTGACGTTTCAAAGGTGTTTTCCCCATCAATGCAGGAAGCAGCCTTGCGTCCGCTTCCTGCTTTGATGGGGAAAACGGCCTTTCCCACGTTCGGGAAGGCCTCGTAAGAAAGGGGAGAGTCTCCCCTTTCTTACGAGGCCTTCCTGAAAGTGTTTCCTGGCCCCCATTGGGGACCAGGAAACACCACTAGACGCCAGGGATTTCACTTTGGGGGGGCGGCCCCCTCGGAAAATGGGCCACCCCCCCGGGCATATTTTTTCTAAAAAAAAAAAGGTAGGTGCCCCCTGGAGGGGGGAGGACAGGGGTGCGATCGTGACACCCCCCCCCCCCCCCCCGGGGATTTTTTTTTTTTTTTTTTTAATAAAATAAAAAAAATAAAAAAAAATGACAGGGGGTCGCCCGTGGGCAGGGTGACCCCCTGTGGGGGCAATATTTTTTTTTTGATGTTGTAGGGTTTCCCTGGGGGCCATATTGGCCCCCAAGGAAACCATACAACAACTAAAAAAAATAGATGTATATATAGATCTATATATATCTATGTAGATAGATATATCTATGTACATGGATATATCTATAGATATATCTATGTAGATAGATATATATATATATATATATAGAGGTAGATCTATATCAATCAAAGAGATTTATAAAGCACGCTACTCACCCGTGAGGGTCTCAAGGCGCTGGGGGGGGGGGTGACGGGGGGAGGGAAAGGGGCTGGGAGGTTCACTGTTCGAAAAGCCAGGTTTTGAGGCCCTTGCTGAAAAGAAGTAGGTTTTGGGTCTTGCGAAGGTGGGTTGTGAGGGCGTTCCAGGTTTTGGGTGCAAGGTAGGAGAAGGATCTGCCCCCGGTGGTGGTGTGTTTGATGCGGGGGACAGAGGCGAGAGAGAGGTCAGCTGAGCGGACGTTTCGTGTGGGGGTGTGGAAGGTGACTCTCGTTGAGGTAGGCAGGGCCTGTGTTGTGGAGTGATTTGTGTGCGAGGATGAGGATCTTGAAGGTGATCCTTTTGTCAATGGGGAGCCAGTGGAGGGATTTGAGGTGTGGAGAGATGTGTTCGTGTCGGGGGAGGTCGAGGATGAGTCGTGCTGCTGAGTTCTGGATGCGTGTAGTTTGCGCTTGAGTTTTAGAGTGGTGCCGGCGTAGAGGGCGTTTCCGTAATCAAGCCAGCTGCTGATGACTGCGTGAGTGACAGTTTTTCTGGTCTCTGTGGGGATCCATTTGAATGTTTTTCAGTATACGGAGTGTGTTGAAGCATGAGGAGGTGAGAGCGTTGATTTGTTGGGTCATCGAGAGGGAGGAGTCTAGGATGATGCTGAGGTTGCGTGCGTGGTTGGCGGGGGTGGGTGCATGGCCTAGCGTGGTGGGCCACCATGAGGGGTCCCAGGTGTTTTTGTGTGGGCCAAAGAGGATTATTTTGGTTTTGCTTGAGTTGAGTTTCAGGTGGTTGGCTGTCATATATATATCACTTTTGTCAATATGTGTGTGGTTTCCCTGGGGGGAAAACGGTCCGACTTGTCTAGTGGCAGTTTTAGTGCCATAAAGAAGCGCAGAAGATTTATATGCCTACTGCAAAGAGCAAATCTGTATTTTATGTAAATAGCTGAGTACATTAGTAAAGTCAGCCATTACCTGCGCTATAATACCAATGAAATGTGTGTGCGGGGTGGAGGGCGGCTATGGAGAGATGAAGGGCACTTTTGCTGGGTGGTAATGAGGGAATCCGAGGAGGAGGGAGTGGGAGCACCAATAATGATTGTTGGACTGGGCGCAGGAGGTGCTAAAGACTGTGACGAATGGTATGTGACAAGGTGTTTTTTGAGTGTCTTGAAAGTACGTGCTGATTGAGGGAAGAAGCGCTGGTAAGGTGGCCTCTACTGTTGCACGTATCTCACACAAACCATCGATTTTGTGACTGTCTACGTAGGCTAGTGTTTTAGAGCAACAGTTTAGCCAATAGCAGAGATGGCATCTTGATGGATGACTGCTGCCTGCACTCGGGTTATAGAGGACCGCTCTGACATAGGATCAGAGACTGAGACATCAGATACTGAGACAGCATCTGAGGGATAGGACAATGGCGCAGACTCTGGGAGTGATTTTTCAGTCAGAGGAGTCCCATTCGAGAACTCCTCTTCCAGTACATTATGAGGGAGGTGATGAGGACAGTCCTGCTGTCCCTTCGCAAGCTGTTCGTGCAACTGGGTAATAGTGGGTTAGGCCAACCCAGAGAGCAGGTGAATGCGGCGGCAAGCAGAGAGAGAGAGTGCTCTCTTGGGAGCTCCCCAATTTAGTTCAGCCCCAAATTCCACCACCCAAATCATATTGTGGAGACATCAAAATTATCTATGGCAAAACAAACTGGTTTTGTAAGGCAGGCACCTGTGTTTTTGGTCCTGGATTCGGCGGCCATATAGAGAAACACACTAAACCCAAACATTTCTGGAAACTAGACATTCGGGGGAGTCCACAGAGGTGTGACTTGTGTGGATTCCCCAAAGTTTTCTTACCCAGAATACCCTGCAAAGCTGAAATGTTGAAAAAAACTCATTTTTTCTCACATTTCTGTCACACAAACTACAGGAATATGCTGGGATCCACAACATTCCTACCACCCAGTGACTCCTCACCTGTCCTGATAAAAACACTACCCCATTTGAGTGCCTACACCTAGTGCCTGTGTCAGGAACGGATCACCCCAGGGTCAACAGCTGCCTCACGTAAGGACCAACATTGACCGTTGTGTGATCTATTCCTGTCGCGGGCGCTAGACCTACCCACACAAGTGAGGTATCATTTTTATCGGGAGACTTGGGGGAACGCTGCGTGGAAGGACATTTGTGGCTCCTCTCATATTCCAGAACTTTCCGTCACCGAAATGTGAGGAAAACTTGTTTTTTTAGCCACTTTTTGAGGTTTGCAAAGGATTCTGGGTAACAGAACCTGGTCAGAGCCCCACAAGTCACCCCATCTTGGATTCCCCTAGGTCTCTAGTTTTCACAAATGCACAGGTTTGGTAGGTTTCCCTATGTGCCGGCTGAGCTAGAGGCCAAAATCTACAGGTAGGCACTTTGCAAAAAACAGCTCTGTATTTTGTCAAAAAATGGGATGTGTCCACGTTGTGTTTTGGGGCATTTCCTGTCGCGGGCGCTAGGCCTACCCACACAAGTGAGGTATCATTTTTATCGGGAGACTTGGGGGAACGCTGGGTGGAAGGAAATTTGTGGCTCCTCTCAGATTCCAGAACTTTCTGTCACCGAAATGTGAGGAAAACTCGTTTTTTTAGCCACTTTTTGAGGTTTGCAAAGGATTCTGGGTAACAGAACCTGGTCAGAGCCCCACGAGTCACCCCATCTTGGATTCCCCTAGGTCTCTAGTTTTAAAAAATGCACAGGTTTGGTAGGTTTCCCTATGTGCCGGCTGAGCTAGAGGCCAAAATCTACAGGTAGGCACTTTGCAAAAAACAGCTCTGTATTTTGTCAAAAAATGGGATGTGTCCACGTTGTGTTTTGGGGCATTTCCTGTCGCGGGCGCTAGGCCTACCCACACAAGTGAGGTATCATTTTTATCGGGAGACTTGGGTGAACGCTGGGTGGAAGGGAATGTGTGGCTCCTCTCAGATTCCAGAACTTTCTGTCACCGAAATGTGAGGAAAACTTGTTTTTTTAGCCACTTTTTGAGGTTTGCAAAGGATTCTGGGTAACAGAACCTGGTCAGAGCCCCACGAGTCACCCCATCTTGGATTCCCCTAGGTCTCTAGTTTTAAAAAATGCACAGGTTTGGTAGGTTTCCCTATGTGCCGGCTGAGCTAGAGGCCAAAATCTACAGGTAGGCACTTTGCAAAAAACAGCTCTGTATTTTGTCAAAAAATGGGATGTGTCCACGTTGTGTTTTGGGGCATTTCCTGTCGCGGGCGCTAGGCCTACCCACACAAGTGAGGTATCATTTTTATCGGGAGACTTGGGTGAACGCTGGGTGGAAGGGAATGTGTGGCTCCTCTCAGATTCCAGAACTTTCTGTCACCGAAATGTGAGGAAAACTTGTTTTTTTAGCCACTTTTTGAGGTTTGCAAAGGATTCTGGGTAACAGAACCTGGTCAGAGCCCCACGAGTCACCCCATCTTGGATTCCCCTAGGTCTCTAGTTTTAAAAAATGCACAGGTTTGGTAGGTTTCCCTATGTGCCGGCTGAGCTAGAGGCCAAAATCTACAGGTAGGCACTTTGGAAAAAACAGCTGTGTTTTCTATCAAAAAATGGGATGTGTCCATGTTGTGTTTTGGGGCATTTCCTGTCGCGGGCACTAGGCCTACCCACACAAGTGAGGTATCATTTTTATCGGGAGACTTGGGGGAACATAGAATAGCAAAACAAGTGTTATTGCCCATTATCTTTCTCTACATTTTTTCCTTCCAAATATAAGAGAGTGTGTAAAAAAGACGTCTATTTGAGAAATGCCCTGCAATTCACATGCTAGTATGGGCACCTCGGAATTCAGCGATGTGCAAATAACCACTGCTCCTCAAAACCTTATCTTGATCCCATTTTGGAAATGCAAAGGTTTTCTTGATACCTCTTTTTCACTCTTCATATTTCAGCAAATGAATTGCTGTATACCCAGTATAGAATGAAAACCAACTGCAGGGTGCAGCTCATTTATTGGCTCTGGGTACCTAGGGTTCTTGATGAACCTACAAGCCCTTTATATCACCGCAACCAGAAGAGTCCAGCAGACAAAACGGTATATTGCTTTCAGAAATCTGACATCGCAGGAAAAAGTTACAGAGTAAAACATAAAGAAAAATGGCTGTTGTTTTCAGCTCAATTTCAATATTTGTTTATTTCAGCTGTTATTGTCTGTAGGAAAACCTTGTAGGATCTACACAAATGACCCCTTGCTGAATTCAGAATTTTGTCTAGTTTTCAGAAATGTTTAGCATTTCGGGATCCAGCATTGGTTTCACACCCATTCCTGTCACTAACTGGAAGGAGGCTGAAAGCACCAAAAATAGTTAAAATGGGGTATGTCCCAGTAAAATGCCAAATTTGTGTTGAAAAATGTGGTTTTCTGATTCAAGTCTGCCTGTTCCTGAAAGGTGGGAAGATTGTGATTTCAGCACCAGAAACCCTTTGTTGATGGCATTTTCAGGGAAAAAACCACAAGCCTTCCTCGGCAGCCCTTTTTTCAATTTTTTTTGGAAAAAACTAAATTTTCACTGTATTTTGGCTATTTTCTTGGTCTCCTCCAGGGGAAACCACAAACTCTGGGTACCATTAGAATCCCTAGGATGTTGGAAAAAAGGACACAAATTTGGCGTGGTTAGCTTATGTGGACAAAAAGTTATGAAGGCCTAAGCGCGAACTTCCCCAAATAGCCAAAAAAGGTCTCAGCACTGGGGTGGAAAAGGCCCAGCAGCTAAGGGGTTAAACCATTCTCTGACTCTGCCTGTTTGTGTATTCCCTGTCTGGGTCACTTTGACAGTTAGGCAGTTTGCACCTCTCTCTAGAACAGTGGTCTTCAAACTTTTTAATGCCGCACCCCCCCAGTTGAAAAATAAAAATCTTTGGCCCCCCCTCAGAATTTTTCACAATTATTTTAGAAAGATGGCAATGTTTAAATATGTCTAAACCTATTTAAACATTGCAGTTATGTACAGTTACCTTTTTAAAACTGCAATAACATGCTTCTGCTTAAACAAAGGCATGATATCTAAATATTATTTCTTTTGGCCAGAGTTTGGCGCCCCCCCTGGGATCACCTGAGGCCCCCCTAGGGGGGCCCGCCCCCCAGTTTGAAGACCTCTGCTCTAGACAGTGACACAAAGAGGGCTGGTGTGTGACCCGCATATCCTGATGAGCCATCTGTGCTAGGAGGGAAGGGAGGAGTGCTCACTCACACCTGAAAGGACTGTGCCTGCCCTCACACAATGCAGTCTCCAACCCCCTGGGGTGCGTCTGGAGCCTGGCCTGGACAAGGAAGGATCTTGCAAACACTTGAGACTTTGCTTTGAAGTTTGTCAACTTCAAAGGCAGAATGGGGTATAAGAAGAAGACCCAAAACCCCAGACTTTGAGAATCTTACTGGAATGAAGAGGAACTTCTGCCCAGGAGAAGAGCTGAAGTATGAGTACTGTCCCTTTGCTGTGCTGCTTTGCTGGACTGGCCTGCAGTTGCTGCTTCTGCCTGAAAAGAGTGCAAAGGGTGAACTCTGCTCCAAGGGCTTGGAGTAGAGCTTGCCTCCTGTTGGAAGTCTCAGGGACACCAAAGACTTCAGTTTCCTCGACCTGAAGCACTGGGAATTGTGTGTTTTGTGTCTTCAATAGGAGAAACCACTGTGACGCCGCCAATGATGCCGCGGGCCTGCACTGTGACCTGCCGACGCCACACAGAATCGAATTGCCCTGCTTCGCACCGCAACCCTGGTCTCACTGACTCCTTCATTGGACGATTTCACTGAGCAGTTGCTCACACCGCGACCAGTGGGCCCTGCACTCCAGCATCACCTGCTCACAATGCAGCCTGGGGATCCCCGCAATGCCACTCCTGTTGACACAGGCACCACTGCCTGCACCTTTGCCTGTGGACACCGCTCGTGAGGTACATGAAGCACCGTCCCGTCCTGCACCGCAGCCCTGGTCCACGACGCCAGCACCGTCGTCTCCTGTGTCGTCACCACGTTTCCTGCCTGCACCGTAGCCAGTGGATACCGCTTGTGAGGGTCACGGAGCACTGTCCCATCCCACACCACTGACTTGGGCCTACAGACGTCAGCGTTTCAGCAACGACGATGACGCTGCCTGCACCGTGACCTGGTGACACCGCAAGTTGCACCGGCCCGCTTCACACCACAGCCCTGGTCTCACCGACACCGCTGGACGCCATCACTGAGTCGCTGCCTGCACCATGACCTGTGGGCACCGCATGTCTCACCATCCCGCTTCGCACCGCAGCCCGGCACCATCCACGCTAGCGCTCCTGACTTCATCAGCCCGGAGTTCGATCCGCAAGGCATGTGACTTTAAGAGCCCGACAACTCCTGCACTGACTCTGGAACTGACACTGCGACGCCAGCAGCGCCGCTCTCTGGAGCTCACCGCGAGGATCACATCCTGCAAATCCAAGTTACTTTTTGAGGGTCTTCCTGCCACTGTAGCTGCCCAGGTGGAGCTATCGACTTCAAGGAACTCTATTTCTGAGTACATCTTGCAGAATTCATGTATCTATTATTGTATTTTGGATGTTTATCGTATTTGGTCTCAGCTTATATACATAAATATTGGCTATTTTTCTAAAACTGGTGTGGTGTCCTTTGGTAGTGATTTCATTTATTACTGTGTGTTATGTGCAAATGCTTTACACATTGCTTCTGAGTTAAGCCTGACTGCTCATGCCAAGCTATCAAGGGGGTGAGCAAGGGTTATCTGAACGGGTATCTCCCTTATCCTGACTAGAGTGAGGGTCCCTACTTGGCAAGGGTGCAAACCGACAGCCAACTAGAGACCCCATTTCTAACAGGGGGCTCTTTGAAAGACACGAAGCTACGGCACCATTTGGCTATAGGTGTGGGTGTTAAATCCACAATCCCAGAGACACTAAAACTGCTCATGGTGGCACAGGTTTAAACATGGTTGAATCCTTTTTGTTGAACCATAATGAAATAAGGGCATCGTGTGGGCATTAATGTTTTAGGAAAAGGTCCAAAGACCTTCCAAGGTGACAACTACCTGTATGAGGTTTCTGAGCAATGTTGTCGTCAAGGAAACATCTCTTTCCGGGCGTCTACTGTGGAAGCTGAACATGACTAGCACTGTCAAAAGGAGCCAGGTATAAGAATTTAAACTTGGCTGGATCATCATCTGTCCTCCCTAATGTAGAATCTGCTTGTCAGCCAGACTATGGGGGTCATTATGACCCCCGGCGGTCGGCGTAAATATGGAGGAAAGTACTGCCAACAGGCTGGTGGTACTTTTCTCCATATTAAGACATTGGCGGTTTGGCTACAGGCTTCACTCTGCAGCCTGGTGGCCGTCACTTGGCCTCCTGTGGGATTATGACCCCGCCTACCGCTATGGTTTTCGTGGCATCCTTACCGCCACAAAAACCATGGCAGTAGGCACTATCAGTGACAGGGAAGTCCTTCCCTGTCACTGTTAGGGGTCTTCCCCGCCCCCTCCCTTCTATTCCAGACCTGCCCACCCCTACACACCCCTCCCTTCACACACACGCATACACACACCCATTCCAACATACATCCACGCATGCATACATCCATTCACACACACACCCGCACACACTTACATACATACATGCACACACGTATTCACACAACTCAACATACACGCACTCACACATCCATACATGCATACACACGCGGTTTTTACTGCCAATGTTATAATGAGGGCCTATATGTTATCAAAGGACAGTTTTAGCCAAGAGACACAATACTTGCAGATACCATCTGGTAGGTATATATTGGGGAACTGGAGCCTCTCTGATGAGGGTTATAGAGGGTGCTGTCACCTGATTGGTCAATGCATAACTTTGGTTCTTTTCTTAGCAAAGAATATGTAATTTTTTATAAATCAGTGGATGTCACAGAGTAAAAGGAAGCTGCTTAACTGTTTTTCATTGGTCCTCCCAAGCGTGTAACAATCTCACTAAAGGTTTACTAGAAAAATATACTTCTGATGGCAACGAGAGCACATTATGAACTAAACTGTTAAACTTACTCGAGAATAGGTTCCAGGGTTTTGTGAATCCACAGGAGGGTTAGGACTTCAAGGAGATGGAGATTAGTGAGTCGTGACTGTATATGTTGGCATCCTACCTGAATCAGGATGGTGGAGAATCCTGTGTATGGATTAGATTTTAGACCAAGGAAAGATGTCAACACAGGCAGAGCAGTATTTAAGGACGGCATTTTCAATCATTCTTCGTCTGGCAACTTCGTGTATTGTTGGTTCTTTGATCCTCATTCCAGTTCACACCTGGCTGCCCTCCCTCTTGCGCCTTTATTGTTTTCTAAAATTGCTTCGAGTAGCTTCCTTAGGCAGGACTCTGTGTTATTGCTCTTGCTACTTACTTCTCACTAAACCCCTTCCATAGCTGCCAAGTTTCAGATTGCTATGTGTAACATTTTCATAATTATGAGTGACATTTCGAAGACAATAAGTGACACTTTCTCTCGAGCAAAATCAAACAATAAAAAGGAGGGACACATGTAAATATCAGAAATTACACCCATTTGAGCAACAAGAAACTTTAAGAAGATATTTAAATTGATGCAAAGCACCAATAGCTCAAAAACACTTAGCTCATTCACTATTCTATAAAAATTGATCATTAATAGCTGAGTGAGCGACCGCCTCGGTGGTGGGCACGGCACGGAGCATGCTACCAATAAGTTCACACTTAATTTCAATAGCAGTTGCAATTCACCACAGTGGCTCCAATTCTCGAGTCACCCCCATCTTCGTGTAGTACCCACTGTTTTGTGGTACAAAAAAAAGAAGTAAAAATATGATTTCCATTAAGAACTTTCTACTGTCACACACACAATCTCTCTCTCCCTCGTTCTCTCTCTCGACACATAGACATGATGGATCCATATGCATGGGGAAATTGAATCTCCTTGTTCAGTTTAGATAATTCCCAGATTCTGACATTGAGTTTCTGGATCATGGTGGCCATGGTAGTGTGGAACTGCATTCATCTCTCTATGACTCACATAGGTCACATGTGTGGTTGCTAGTCCACTTCATGTGATTCAAACACAGTTTATCCAGCCAAGAGTGCAGACACTTGTCTGCATTAACCACAGGCCGTTTGTGCAGGCAGTACAGGACCAGTGTGCATTGCAGGTAATGTGTGGAGGGAGAGGAGGAATTGGTGTACAAGAAGGACAGGCTTTGTGTGCAGGGTGAAAAGGCTCTGGTAGTGTAGGCCCTGTGTACAGGTCCTGTGGACACTGCACAGGTAGAACAGGCCTTGGGGCGTAGTAGGATTGATAGGTCCACTGTGCAGGAAGAATAGGCCATGTTTGCTGGTTGTGCAGGTCGATGTGCAGATGGAGGATGCACTGGTGCTTAGGCCTTCTTTGCTCATAGAACAGACCATGTGTGCTCAAAATGTACAGGTGTATGCGCAGCAGGTACAGGTCCTGTGTGCTGTAGATCAGGCCCTGTGTACAGGTAGAGGTCTTGTGTGCAGGTAGAATAGGCCCTATGTGCTGTAGAACAAGCCTCTTGTACAGGTAGAAGTCTTGTGTGGAGGTAGAACAGACCCTGTGTGCAGGAAGGACTGACTAGACAGTCAGAGCCTGCTTGTTTAGCCAGGTAATTTGTCTGTCCTACTCTCTACTTGCCTGGCAGGAACCCGTTGCCCTGGAGCCCACCTCTACTTTAGTTGGCTGAAGGTGAAACGCCAACCCTGGCACCGAGTTGAGACCAGCAACCTTGAGAACACAGCAACTAGACTGCGTGATGTGGCGCCTTCTGCAGCAACCCTACCGCTTCTTATTGTCATCTCAAGAAAAGCTAATGGTGCCCACAGTGCTGCAGACAGGATTCCTACATGACGTTCTGGCCACGTATAGCCAAAGCATTCATGATGGTCATCCAATAAGTTTAACGAGATCCCAACTTGAGGTGGCCATGTTTTTATTCACCCAACCATTATATGCAGTGAATAAAACACTTCTCCCGAAGCTTGTGCTGTGCACTAGAAACAAATTGTTCGGCGCACAGTGTCTGCATGTTAGATGTTTTCACCACCTGTCTTGAATGAACTGTTAGTCGATGATCTTCAGTTGCAGTCATACGTATATTGCCGGAAACAGGCTAGAATCCTTCAGATCCGACACAGCCTTTCAAACTACTGGTTGAAATAAAGTCAGTGAGGAGTGATAGCGCGTCAGAGCCTTGATAAGTAAACTTACAAGGAGACACACCTAGGTTGATGAACCTTTGGACCACGTTCGGGGACTTCCCAGTATGAGATATCCTTTTGGCATCACAAAATCAATGGATCAATAACCCAATCAGTATTCACAGTAACTAATCAACAAGTTAATCAATAACATTTAATAGGAATCAATAAAGTGAATACACCATGACCTTTCAGTCATGAATAACCACACCAATTTAGTTAAGTGTTATGATATTTATTTCCCTATTAGTTACAATCTAAAGTCATTTCCGTTAATCTCATTAGCAATTCATCTCATTAGTAACTCTTCAGATTTATAATTAGAACACAATTAATCAATGTATAGAGAACATTCAGCATTAAAACGTCATTAATAAGAAGCAGCTTAGCAAAGTCTCAGTAGTGCATTATTCAACAAAGCAAGAACTCAGTCATTTGTCCATTTGCGTCAGTTATTAGTGAAAACCTTAACGAACCTCGGATTAGCATCAGCATGTTGTGCTTCATACAAAACAATTTAGCAAACACAAATTTGGAAAACATCTAACTATGGCCTCTATCAAAAGTGCAGTTGGTACCTAGAGAGAAAGGCAAACAGAAAATTAAAAATTTTCATCAGATAGTTACCCATCCAACGAACCAGCAAACAGCGTCAGTCTTCGTCCTAGGGACATCAGCCGATTCACCATCAGCAAAGATAGGACAAGGCAAAGTCTCAGTATGGCATAGCTAAGGAATAGGACTCTTTCCTCATATGGAGAAGTAAGTATCAAGTAAGAATGGATAGAGGATGGCTTAAAGTATCAGGAAGAATAAACGGCAAAGTCTCAAAAGAATGGCCTAAATGCCTCAGTAGAATGGCAAAGAAAGGCTTGGAGTGGAATGTCCAATAATGGCTGATTTCTCCTCGGGTCATGCAGTTAAATCAATACTGCCTAATTTGCTCCTAATTCCTCATTGGATAATAATTTGTGCATCGTCATCTCTGTCCAATAATTCTCAACGCATTCCACTAGAATTTTCCATAAACCACAGTTCTCATATCGTTGATTGGCCCATGTTATTGACGTCTTCATCAGTTGGAATGTCAGGTAAGAAAAGTTACACTTTACGCTCAAGTCAGTAGCTCTATTGTTTTCTCCTACTCCAGGCAGCCTTGCACCTATTACGAATTACACTGTTGCATTCAGCAAGAATGTTTCCTTGAGCAAGTCGGGTCCCATGAGAAAGAATTTACTATGGCTACACACACATCTAGCTTCTGGAAAAGTACAGTTTTGTGTCCTTCAGGAAAACAGCACATTGCACGTTAGGAAAAACACAGTTTAATATGAGACCAGGCAGCTAGGCCCAGACCCTCGCTAAACTAAGGCCTAGTAATTTAGTTAACAAACCCCTAATACATGACTCTAATTAAAATATGCTAGTACAAATTCAAAACATTAGTACATAATTAATTCATTACGATTAAATTTCATTAGTCTTCGTATACATTTGTAGCCACTCCCCGTGGGCACATTTCAAACGCACGCATTATTTTCTACGTTAACACATTTTCTATGCAGCTTCATTACAGAATATATTGCAAGCTTTTCATAATAATATTGCTTTTAAAAAGACACACTACAACAGGAGTTACCATAGTGATCCTTACTATTTAATATTCAAGAGCTGACACAATCTGTGATGTGTGCTACAGAGTGCAGTGAGCAGAAACAAAGGCTAAGTTAGGCTGTACATTTTTATATTTTCAAGAAGTATTAATATAGACCTGAGTGAACCATGGCTGCAATGAATGTCTGTGTGACCTCTGGTTACTGACCCGGTTCGGTCACGCAACATGATGAGGCACCAATTAACTGGCGACACAGGCAGCGGTGCAATAAGTGGCGGTCAAACATAAGAAACATAACTGCCACCCACTCGCGCCGCGGCCTGCCTCAGTCACAAGTGACTTAAGTTCCTGCCTCGGTAAATGGACACACTGTTGTTGTTGTTGCTGCAGTCACATGATGCTATGTCACGTGAATGCTGTAGTGGTGAATGGTGCAGCCAGTGAGTGCAACGGAGCCCCCCTAGCTACCCGGCGTGACCAGACCCACACTCTTGTGACTCACCTGACATATGTAAACTTTTAATGCAACACCAGGGCAGCACTGCACAGTAGTGTAGTCAGTCACACCCTCTGCCAGAGCAGCGGCGCACGGTCCGCACCGCTCGCTCAGCGCTACTTCTGTAACAGTGCTTCTGTCTCTCTTGTATCTACAAGTAGGCAATATAAATGTGTGATTTGGCATTTAAGTGTGGTGATACGGACCACCACACTAAAATGCGTCAGTCTAACCCCTGATGTGTGGTACTTGGCAGGGCTGTCCTTCAGCGCTTACTGCAGTCCTGGAATCTTCAGATTCAGGCTGTTGATAAAGCTGCCCCACAGCCATCAGGCAGTGAGTGCACACTGTTGACTGCATTTTTTAGACCTACTAACTTTCTAATTTCAAAGTTCTTTAAATCTTGAATGCAACTATCTTTGTTTGTATCCAGAAAAGGGGCTTCATCCAAATGGACACTGCAGTCCTTCTCCTTACCGTCTCTCTCTCCCGTGTTTTTTAGGGCCAGATTCTAAGTGCCTGTAGCTATTTTGATAAGTACAAAAGATCTTAGGTTTCAGGGAGTCTTGAGCCTATCTGCATGGATACCAGTTATAGTCACAGTTATGTTGTAAACTATAACTATCTAGTAATCTGACATGTTCCCAGTTTGAGGCATCAATTACAAAGGAATTTATTCCCTGTGATGAAGCTCAGAAAAAAAGGTATAATTCAGGCTGAACTACTTCTAATGAGCTATTGATGAACTGGCTGTATGTGACTGGTGCTGTCCTGGAATGGCCCAAATAATCTAAATATAGTAACGAAATGCACCTCAGATCAGAAAGTAATTGTAAACATTTGATTTGCACATCTGCCCATTAAATGTAGACACTACATAGAAATGTAGGTGTCTGCCTCATAGTTTTGACCACATGGTAATATATGTCCAGTTTACTACTCAAACGATATATGCTCCACAACATAGCGATCACTAAATCAGAAAGAGATGAGCCCACTGCACAGTGGCGTAACAAACCGTGAGGGTGCTTCCCTGCAAAGTACATGGAGGGACCCCCTTAAAAAACTCACTCAGGAGCTCTCAGGCCAGGGCACTCTGCTGAAAGGACCCCTGGAGCTTAGGGGACCCAGCACCATTGGGACTGTGGGGGCCTTTGTTAGTCCACTGCACACTAAGTAAAACTGTCTTTTGTTGCTCAGCTGGGACCAGGGTAGTCCATTCTCCTTGGTTACATTAGGTCGCATAGCATCATTATGTCCCTGTGCTTACAGAGGAATTATTGTCCCTTTCTATGCAATACTTTGGTAACCACTTTCTAACCTGTCATCTGGGTGCTAGATAAAAAGCAAAACTACAATACCCTTCAACACAATTTTGACTTGCATTTCACAATACGTGCGTGCTGCATTGAGTCCAAGACATATTCATGCAATGTGTTGTAGCAACCAGAGCTCCACAGCAGAGTATCCTTTTTACAGTGACCCCTTGAGTCATAGTTACGTCCTATGTCATAGTTGTCACAACTTGTGAGGCGAGAACTTGAGGTTCAAGCAAACCAGGTAATAGAACCATCAACACACGCAAAAATGGGGTCAGTGACGAGGAGATTGTGGAAGAACTAGCATTGGAGCCCATTCCTTCCACCTTTCCCACGACCCACTTGGGTTGTGACGAAAATTAAAAGATATTTAGCACACAAAGGAGATGGAAGGCATTTGCAATAGGCAAATTTACCAACAGCATCAGTAGCACAATCATGAGATGACGTAGTCGCCATAAGACATTTGCAAAGAGAGCTTACACATATGGACATAGTACATCTAACATAATGAAATAATGTCCCAAAACTGAACTTGTTCTGATCCTTGCAAGGACTTAGGACACAATCTGACTGTTTAGTCACCACTTCTAATTAACATAAAACATTGTATAGTTAGGACTTTTAGTTTTAATAATTACAGAGTAGTACACTCTGAAACCTTAGTGGTCAATTTATGTAGTCTGAGTTGAGAGTAAGAAGGTAGTATGAGTCCTTTCAATGTCTCCCTAATTGCTATACACTTAAGTGTACATTCGGAAGTAAAACAATAAACATCTGTCTTTGGCGCTGCCTGAAGCTGTTTTCTGATTGTCTTTCCTAATGAAGTAGCTGTAAACCTCCATTAAAACTCATCGTGTGTGACTGACCACTAAAAATTACCTTGATGATCAGACCAGCAATCATTTAAAAATTAAACTATTGTGGGTGTGACTGAAACATCCGCCACAGCTTCTCACCAGTGATCCAGTTTCTATTAAAGCAGCACCTATGATAGCAGATCAAAGGTTGGGAACCCCTGTTTTAGAGTATTCTCATATCCTCTTTCTAGATGGACTTCACAATTCATCTAAGACGTTGAAATGGTACAAGAGCTGAATAGCTCCACAGTGTACCATATGTCACCAAATTGTTGCTGTGGCTATGGTGCATCTTGGGTAATAGTTTTACATTGCTATTCTTTCTGGTGACCGTCAAAAAGGACATAAGTAACCTGTTTGCAAGACATATATGAAAGCAATTGTGTATCTATAGGGAGCTGGTTTAGTGAGTAATGCAATTCTATATGTGGAAACAGAGGACAGTTAAAGGTAAAGATCCTCCATGCAAGCAGCAGAAGAGCCCGCGGGTGTGCCCCATGACAGTATGGGTGTGTGAGGTGGCTTGTGGTTGTGAGGTATAAAAGTGATACTCAGAGCCTCAGGAATTATAGAAGACTTTGAGCAACAGTTATACTATGAATAGAATAACAGAAAAGGGCAAGACAGCAATGTTCTCAACAGTTTGGCCACGATTGTGACATAGCGAATAGCTAAGTGTAAGCAATTTTTTCTTTTTGGGCATTGGTGTCTGCACAACAACCACTTTCAATGCTAAGTAGTAAGGCATGTTTATCCTTGGGCATCTGTCCTTTTTCAGTATATCATACTTACCTAATAGTATTCCTTTTTGATCTGGTTTTGTGTATTAATCCACTAAATTAATTTCTTAATTTTTACTTATTTCTTTAAAGTCTTGTATATGGTAACACATCTGTACTGCATATTGTTAAACACACAGATAGGAAAGGGAGGTACGAACATGGGATGTGAAAAATAGGGAGGACAATGGATTGTTTTTGAGGGTAGCAACGGGTCCCTCTGAGGTATCCCAAGCTCTGCTGATTTGTTGGGTGTGAATACAACAAAAAGTGTAAGGGTCTGTGTCCAGGAAGAGAGCATAGCAGCCCAGTTCCTGTGTGATGCTCATGGTTAAAGTCCAGCAGTTCATCTTTACTTTGTGACCAGCTCCCATGGCAATATATGTCTCAAACTCTTCCTAGTAGAGTTCAGTGTCAGGAGGCAAAGGAGCATGACTGGGTTATCAGAGCATTGGCTTGTGAAATTGGTCCCTTTGACCTCTCTATTGACTTTAAGGGCAAGTATGAGCTTTGAGTTCGAAACCATTTTTTAATTTCTAACTTTTTAGTTAGTTAGGTGATAACATATATCCAGAGAGCTGGGTCATGCCAGCTTTATGTCCCCTGTACAAACTGCTGTTATTATTAAATCAACCAATAAACATGATTTGCATTATGGCATTGCATACAATATGGAATAGAGAGATACATAACAACTGGAACAGAAATATACAGTTACAGAAACATTACAAAAAATGGTGTAGCAGAAAAATGCTTTAACTGAGAAACGACTACAGAGAAAAGTTTTTACGAAGGTACACCATTTTAGATTGCTGCATTGAAACGTAAAGCCAATCTGAAATCAAGTATTCCCAGATGAGATAATGAACAAAAAACGTTTGAATGAAATGCATCCAACGAGTAGAGTAACAGTTGGACTCTGAAATGTGAGATAAGTTCATGGTTTAAGATAATGATCAGCGTTCAAGGTTAAGGTCAGGATTAGGTTAAATGCAATGGTCAATGTTTCCATCTCTAGAATTAGATGTAGATAAAATAAAGACTATCCTTTAGGTTAAGGTTAATGTAAGAGGGAGGTTTAAGATAAGGGTAGATGCTAGAGGTGATATTAAAGTATATTTAGAAGGTGGATGAAACTCATTATCCCTGTAAAGCAATTTTGTTGCAGTGTTTCCTTTAGTTGTTCTTTTGATGTTTTTGAGGTTTCACTATAGTGTTTTTTCTATGCAAAGGAAGTTCTGAATTATTTTGTAATCAAAAGGCAATATGAATGGTGTAGTAAATATCATTTGATTATAGACCATGTACAAAGGTGAAGCCACTATTGAAACCATACCTAAAAGATGTGTGAATCTGAGTTCATTCCCATAAACAAGTAATGATGTTACATTACTTAACAATACACAATGTAAGCTATTGGACTAATGTGCTGGATATCTAGGAACGACGGGCGATGGGAAGGTGCATTCGGTTTGAATGTTGCACTAGATGCACATGAATATGAATGAGTGAGTGGTCAATTTTTACTTCCTGTTTTGTTGTGGTTTTCAATTGAACATGACTTTGGACATATGCAGCTTGGTTAGGGCCCTTACCTAATTTAAATGCTCCCTCCAAGTACAAGTAAGAAGTCTAGCTTTGTTATAATGCATATTTAAAAAATAATTGTGTTCATTCTCTTAAACATAGTGCCCCTGGTCACCAAAGACTATCATATACACATCTGTCAACCATAACATAGCCCCTGTAAAAATGCAGCACAAAGAGCATTGAAGAACGGAATGAACTGCTACCTTTAATTTAAAGAGTGGAATTTAATCATTATTATATCGATAATCACTGAGTGTGTAAATACCCACTGTGACATATTAGAAATACTTCAGAGAGACTTTAACAGTTCCACGAACTGTACTTGTAGATAAAAAAGAACAGTGGCACAAAAATATACTTAATAAATGTATTAATGAGGGGATCTAAATTGAGACTATAAGACAAATGTGACAGTTAGCATTGTGATTTACTTTAATACACTTTAGAGCACAAGTCATAGCACATACCCCAAGCAAAAAAGCTGATTCCCAATTTCACTGACAAACATAGTATATGTATTTTCAGAACACACATAATGCAACAGAAAGAATAAGTGAGAAATATAAATCCCTAGTTATATGTTTAAAAATAGAAAAATAGAAACATTTGGTTATGTAGCTTGTAGAATAGTAATCTAACGATGTGTGAAATAATTAACACAGGATAGCAGCTGTTGTAATGAGAAGTCATAAAATGTATTTGGATAGATTGTACTCCATTTAGTCAAAAGTGTTGCGATGTTATTAGTAGTTTACCATATTTTTATTACAATAATAGACTAAAATACCAAACACAATTAAAACACAGACCCACTCCTATCAATGGGGGTCATTCTAACCCTGGCGGTCGTCGACCGCCAGGGCTAAAATGACGGGAGCACCGCAAACAGGCTGGTGGTGCTCCCATGGGCATTCTGACCGCGGCGGTACAGCCGCGGTCAGAAACGGGAAACCGGCGGTGTCCCGCCGGTTTCCCGCTGCCCTAGGGAATCCATGGGGATTCCGACCCCCTTACCGCCATCCTGTTCCTGGCGGTTTTCACCGCCAGGAACAGGATGGCGGTAACGGGTGTCGTGGGGCCCCTGGGGGCCCCTGCAGTGCCCATGCCAATGGCATGGGCACTGCAGGGGGCCCCTAACAGGGCCCCACTGAGATTTTCAGTGTCAGCATAGCAGACACTGAAAATCGCGACGGGTGCAACTGCACCCGTCGCACCCTTTCCACTCCGCCGGCTCCATTCGGAGCCGGCATCCTCGTGGAAGGGGGTTTCCTGCTGGGCGGGCGGGCGGCCTTCCGGCGGTCGCCCGCCCGCCCAGCAGGAAACTCAGAAGTACCGCGGCGGTCTTTTGACCGCGCAGCCGTATTCTGGCGGTTCCCGCTTGGCGGGCGGCTCCTGCCGCCCGTCAAGCTCAGAATCACCCCCAATGTCTGAGTTTCATACTAAAAGCAATCCAACCGTGTGAAGTCGACCTAAAGGATGTGAGAAGTCACGTTTTTTAAATTAAATTAGGCAAAATTTCACAAATGTGATTGGCAATATCTCACTTGAACTCTAAAAGCAATGCCATAGGTAGCATTTGAAAGTTACATTAGGTATTTAAATGAGACTGGTTTGAGTAGAAACGTCTCTCAGCTGCAATTTTACTTTTGCTGCAAGACAATTTGTGTTCGAACCTGTCTCTCATAACCGAAAAGCATGCAAACTAAAATCTTTCACAAAATTCACAAATGTCACAAGATTTCTCAGGTGTAAAAAAACTTTCACTTGGGCATACTAATTTGCAAAACCTAGGATGGTATTTATCATCATCATAAAAAAGCTTTATTCGACTCCCAAAAGTCATAAAAGCGTATATTACACACATAAATAGACACAATATCATAATAACTATTAAAAACGGGTAAAAAAAACTAAAATAAAAGTATATTAAAAACTAGTAAAAATAAATGGCCCACATCCTTGTCAGGGAGCCTACATATCAGCCAGGCAAAAACTTCCTAATCCTGTGAGCTCCCACCAGGAAACTCGCAACATTAAAACAAATAAAAGAACTGATTAGTGTTTGAAGGTACAGCAGTGCAGGTTTACCCTGCAAAAAAGAGCATTGCCTGAGCAAAGGCAGAACATACCAGCGCCGCGGCTCATTATAGTACCCACAAAAAACAAAATCACAGTGCACTGTATCTTGCCGGAAAAAATCATCACACGGGCAAGGGCCTCTCTCTTTGACCTTATGTCTCCCCTGAGGAACAGCAAGAGACCAGTGTAAATTTAGTCAATAATGAACGATGCTGTGGCAACGTAACAGTGATCAAACAAGGCTCCATCAGGGGTTTTTAACATAACATAGAAGAGGACATTAGGTTTACTAAGCTCATGTGCCTTCCTTTCCATCTGCATCATACAAATAAAATGCTGTTTTGCCCAAGACATATCACATTTAGTAATGACAAACAGATTCTCAAACAGTTCAGGATGGCCCAGCGTCTGAGTGACATTCTTAATATAATTTAGCCAAGGGATACTTAGTCCCTCATTACGACTTTGGTGGTTTCCGGGCAAGACCGCCGTGCAGAATACCACCACCATACCATCAGTGCTGGTGGTACAGTGCATTACGAGTCATGGAGTGAAAAATGCCCAAATACAGCCACAAATTCAACACTGCCAGGCCGACTGGGGGTGAAAGAATGTCCAAACACCAGCCCCGCCTCGCCGACACCATTCCATCCGCCCTATTACATGTCAGTTTACTGCCCAGCGGTCCATGCATGGCAGAACATGATTGGCGGTGCGCACCACCGCGGTTCAAAATGGTACTGCCAATAGTAGGCAACACCACATTGGACAGTTTGAATACCCCACGCCTAAGACACATACACAAACCACACACACCTGTTCATGGCACTATAAAACACACATCCCCCATCTACAATCCCTTGCGATTCCTACAAACAGCACACATAGCAACGACCCATTCACACAGATCCCAGACACCACAGGTTCCTTTAAACTGCACACTCAGCACACACCACACAACTGCACGTATAGCACTAGGCACACATTACACTCACAATCATCAGGGTAGAACAACACCTGTTTGGAGCCCAGGTCCAGCAAACTTCGTTGGCAAGCAAAACAGAGTTATGGCAGAGGATCGTTGACAGGGTCAGCTCACTGGGCACACATCCACGCACAAGGGAGGACATCAGGAAGATGTGGAATGACCTACGGGGGAAGGTGCGTTCCATGGCATCCAGGCACCAGTTCGCCTACCTCCGCCCCTTAAGTGAACATCCTGGGAGGAGAAGGTCTTGGACATCATGCATCCTGGGGGCCTGACTGGGGTCATCGAAGGGCTCGACTCTGGTAAGTCAACAACACCCCCCTGGCACCAACCATTCCTACCCAGCATGAGTCCCCATCACTCCCCAATCCACCCCATATCACACTTCTGCACCCCACACCCCTCCCCTGCATGCCACACCACCCCAATGCCACCATCCACACACAGTCACCCCCTAGGCACGGTCACCAAGCACAATGCCAAGCACCACAACTCCCACAATGCATCACTCCTTCCACAACAGAGGATCACAGTCCCACATCACAGTGGAACACGTGCATGGGAAACCATACCACATGCCACACCAACTGGTTGCCTCAACTGCATTCCAACACCTGGCAATGACAGCAATGCCATCCACTATCCTCAACACTCAATGGCATATGGAAACAATGGCACAATCTGCATTTCCCAAACAATGTCTGCAGTACTGCAGCTGTCATTGCCATCACTGGGAAGCTAGTCAGGCTACACCATGCATCATACGATGTGGCCAACAAGTACATCTCCAAAATGAAACTCTCCCCCTTTCCATCCACAGGTCCTGCTGTCACTGCCAACCGCCAGCGGGATGCCAGAGTCAGACAGCACCCCCCCTCAGGATGAAGGTCCCAGTAGATGGCCGTTCAGTCTGCACCCAGCAGCCCCAGCCTGGACACACCAGACTCCCCCTCCCATGTGGCAACTACACTTCAGCTAGCCTGTCGTCTCCAAACGAGTGCCCCAGGACAGGGTCAATCAGAAGTGTGCCCCCCAGTACACGGGCCAGAGTCAAGGGCACTCACCAAAGACAATGAAGGTCCTGGTGCTATTGGGAGTGGGCTCACTATGCCAGGTGCACAGGCACAGAGGGCCAGGGTTAGTGGGAGGGTCCCTATGGTCCAAAGGATGTGGGGCCACATCCTTGCAACCCTACAGGATAACCAGATGCTGCCGAGGGAACACCACCAGAAGGCCATGCAGCAGTAGCAGGCCCTCAATGCCACCATGGTCTCCATTGCAGGGGTGCTGAAGGAACTGACCATCATCCTGCCTGAGTCCCCCACCCACCAGCAGTCCCTTTCCACTAGCCAGATCCCAACAAAGCCCTCCACTTCAGCGGCAGCTAGTAGAATGGAGGCCGTGCCAGAGGACCTGCAGACCACCATCATCCCTCCCCCTGTAGCTGAGGAACCCCCACACAAGCGAGGACGTCCAACCAGACGTCCTTCAGGAAATGATGCCAAGACCACTGCCAGGAAGTGACCCTCTCATGAACATTTTTCATTGTGTGCCACTGACATGTCCCCTGTAGCCTCTCCGTTTTCCCATGGCCCCCTATACTGGACCTGGACTACCCACAGCTGGGCTAACTACATAGATGATTTCACCCACCATGACCCCACTCATCATCCCTTGCATGTGTCAGTCACAAATAAACACTATTAAGCACAGCTACTGTCTACTTGTTTAATTGTAAGATATACCATATACTCTGGCATAACATGTTTAACTGTCAGCCCATCATCCTACAAAGGTGTGTGAGAGTGACAGAAGGGGGAGCAAAATGCAGCAAGGATGATAGTGGAGCAGGCAGAGGCTGGAGACGTGTCAAGGGAGGCAACAGGTGATGCAGGAACCAGAATGCTCCACATAAATGCCCTGAAAGCCAAACAGGAAAGGGATAACAATCACTGTAGGAGTAAAATATGCCCACAAAACTCACATGCACTACAACTACAAAGTCCCCAGGGTGAGATGGCAAATGTCAGTTCTTACCATATGCCCATGTCAGACCCACATACCCAAGACAACCATACCCATTGTCCCTTCTATCACAGTAGACAAAGCTAAACTTAAGCCATGTTCCACAGTCAGAAACAGTAATGTTGCACTGCCTCCCAATGTGGACTCTGAGGATAGGTAGCAATACTGTTGACACAACAATCTTTAGCACATATATTGCAGTTGATATGGCAGTTCAGGGAACAATGGAAATGCACAAACATGTCACAATTTAAGCAACACAACAGCAGGGTGAGAATTGCACTGAAATGTGCACAGTAACAACTTCACTGATGCGCAAACGTGACCACCCCAAACCCACCTAGAGGCAGAGCTGCACCCAATACTACCAGTGCTAATGGACACCAGGAGGCTCAACGTGACAAGGCAGTCAGGAGTACAGGTCAAATACCATACATCTAACACATACCTGTAGCTCAGTGGAAGTATTGTCGAATCAACTCTTCTCTGAAGTCCGCTGCATCCTCATCATCTTCCTCCACATCACTCCCTATGTCCCCTTCATCAGCCACTGGTTCAGCTGCCACCTCCTCTGCATCCAGCAATGGAATGTGACAAATCAGGGCCAGATTGTGTAGCATGCAACAGGCAACAACGATCTGGCACTCTTTCAGTGGTTTGTAGTGTAGGGCACCTTCAGAGATGTGTAGACACCGGAATCTGGCTTTCAGCAGCCCAAAGGTTCTCTCGATCACACACCTTGTCCTACTGCGGGCCTCATTGAAACGGTTTTCAGCATCTGTAGTCAGATGTCTCACAGGTGTCAGTAGCCAGGAAAGGTTGGGATAGCCAGAGTCACCTGTGTGCACAGAGGTAGGACCCATGTCAAGACTGGGGGGGGATAGGGCATGGTGTGAAGAGAGTTGCGTGTACATGGGCACACATATGAATGGATACATACCGGTGAGCCAGGCCCAGTCCCTCTGTAGTGGTGCATAATGTGTGGGATGTTGCTGTTCCACAGAATGAAGGAGTCATGCACAGAACCAGGGAACTTGGCCGTCACTTGGGAGATACATTGGTCAGCAAGACACACCACCTGCACATTGATAGAATAAAAGTTTTTCCGATTCCTGAACACTTGTTCATTTCTCTCTGGTGGCACCAAGGCAATGTGTGTGCCATCTATGGCCCCTATCACATGAGGGACATGTACCAAATCATAGAAGGCAGCTTTGACAGTGGCTAAATCAGTGCACTGAGGGAACCTGATGTAGCAGGGCAGATGTCTTAGCAAAGCACACAGTACATCCCTCAAAATGTTTCTGAACATCGGCTGTGACATCCCTGCTGCCAAGCCCACTGTCATCTGGAACGACCCTGTGGCAAGAAAGTTGAGAATTGATAACACCTGTACTGTCAGAGGGATGTCATTGGGATGACGTATGCCAGGCAACAGATAGGGTCCAACTGGGTCACCAGCTCCATGATTGTCTGACAGTTCAGACGATACATCTGAATGACGTGTCGCTATTCCAGGGTGGCAAGGTCGACTAGGGGCCGGTACACAGGAGCATGTCTCATCCTCAACATTGCATCGTATCTGGGATTAGGAGAAGTCACAAATAGCTGCATTGACTTTGTGGACACAGCAAAGCTGTGCAATAGTCACCAAATGTCACCCATGACGCACCTAACATTAAGCCACTATTCACTAACTACATGTAAAATGCAGCCGCCTGTCCTGCATGCACAGGACAGATGGAAGTGTCCTCATACCGCCGGCATTAGTCGTCATGGCATTAGGCAGTCGCAACCGCCATGCAACTCCTCATTGCATAACATGGTTGTCTATAGGAGACTGGAGCCAATGGTGATCGCCGCAGGCGGTGACAGTGATGTACGCGGTGGACATGAATGTCATTTTATGTTGCAATTCTCACTTGACTCCTGACACTCCTGCACACAAGACCTCCACTGCATGTGCTGTTGTGTTCTGACTCTGGGAGCCAAGATTGGACGTCCTGCAGGAGATAGGGCCCCAGCCTTCACACAGGAAGAATTTGAGAAGCTTGTGGAAGGGGCCTACCCCTGTATGGACAGTTGTATGGGGCACTAGAGCAGGAGGTGAGTCTAATGTCACCATCCTGTCTGATACTGATGTATATGGGGATGAATGGCTTTAGGATGAGGCAGATAGGGTGGATGCATGGAGATGGATGAGGAGTCTGAGAGTAAGTGGCATGAAGACGTGAATGTAGGCATGAGAAGTGTGAGAGAACTGCTGTCCCTGTGATGCCACTCTAAATGACTTTCTCCTTCTGTCTGTGTCTCCCATGCACGTTAGCACCCATCAAAAGAAGGAGATTTGGAGGGCCATCGCCAAGCAAGTGCGGACCCTGGGGGTCCATCCCCGGCGGAGCACACACAGCAGAAAGAGGTGGGAGGACCTGTGATGCTGGGCCCGGAAGACCGTGGAGGCCCAGCTGGGGACGTTCTCCTGTTGAGGGAGGGGTGCCCATCGGATCCCGACCCCCCTAAGGGCCCCCATTCTGGCGGTGGCCTACCCTGACATGGATGGGCAATTGAGGGCAGCCCAGCAGCCACAAAGGGGTAAGTGCACACACTCACCTTGTTAATGTGTTGTTTAGGTGGGTTTGGGTTGAATACTAGAGGGAGGCTGTAGCATAGATAATAGGAAAATGTCTGTCCACTATTGGTATCAGCCACCCTAGCAGGATTGGTATCACAAATGTGTGCTCATACCATGCAGACAGTGATTTATGAGGGCAGTTACTTCCAATGTGTAATTTATGTGGTCACCCTCAACCAAGTTTGGAAACCCATCTCCCGCTAATGTCATCAGTACACCTGAGGTGTCAGGGAATGGTCAGCTGTGTTTGGTTACCATTGTGACAAACGAAATAAGTGAGTCCTCAATCTGCTGCCATGTACTGTATTTGTAGTGAGACAGAGTGGGCCAAAATGTCACTGTGATAATTGTCAATGGCTTATTAAACATGCTACCTACCCATGCAGGATTCAGTTGTTTCAGAAGTACAGGAATTGTTTCCCTAAATGGCCATGTGAAGTTGCCAAGTACTGGGCAAGCGTAACAAGAATGTCTCACATCAAGTACATGGGTGCAATTGTACCACCATCAGCAGTTCACGTCAGCATTGCTTAACTTTCCCCGATGGTGTCCGACTGTTGTAGCATGTACAGGTGAGGGCATGGAGTGCCATGGCATAGCATCAGATAATGATGTTGTTACTCTGTGTGACTGTTGTGCTGGCATTGACCCATTGCGCCCTGTCCCTCTTCCCCACCCTCCCTCCCTCTCCTCCTCTGTCTTAGTTTGCATCATCTGGTGAAGGAGAAGGGGCAACGATGAGTGGAGAAGCTGCAGCCCACGGGAGCCAGGAGGCTAATTCCAGCAGAGCTGAGGGGACCAGTGTGACAGAGGGCGAGGGGAGTGCCACAGAGGAGACGGGATCGAGCACACCATCATCAGATTCCTCCTCCGATGGCGGCTCCCTGGCTGTGGCAGACCCATCTTGGACTACTCCAGTAACATCCTTGTCCGCCATCCTCCTTTCCAGCACCGCCCTCCCTGTAGCTCCCAACCCAGTTGCCCGTGTCCGCTCACCCAGGAGGGGGCATCTCCTTTGCGGCAGGCACCTCTGCTCCTGCCCCAGTCAGCCCTGCTGCCCTCATTGAGGAGGCTATTGACCTCCAGAGGTCCATCTCTGTGGGGCAGTCAACCATCTTGAATGCCATCCAGGGACTGGCATCACAGATGCAGCAGTCAAATGCATACTTGGAAGGCATTAACGGTGCCCTGGCTGGCCTGCAGAGATTGTTTCAGGCTCTGGCCTCCTCAATGAGGGCAGCCAGTGTCCCTTCTTCTTCTGTCCCCCCTCCAGCTACCTATTCCTGTTCCCACATCCCTCTCCCCTCACCCATCCAAGGCACATTTTCTGACCCACAGGCAACCACATCAACAGACACGGTACACAAGGACAAATATAAGCACCACAGGCACCACCACCGCCATGCACCCACACAACATTCAGATGCAGACATGACAACATCCACTCCATACACAGACTCACCCACCACCTACCCCCTCACAGGCACTACACCACTCACATCTGCAGTCACCACCTCATCAGTCCCAGATCCTGCCACGAGTGCCCTCACTGCCACCGGCACCACAATATCAAACCTGCATACATGCACCTCATACACCACATGCACACTCAGCATGACTGTCAACACCCCCACATGCAGCACACCCACCCTACCTGCAGACACCACCACAACATTCACTCAAACATCCCCGCCATCTACCTGCATCTCCCCCCTCCTCCCACTACACCTAAACGCCCACACTCACCCACCCAACAGTCACACAGCACACACATGGCATCCAAGCAAACACCTTTACCCAAATCACCTCCACGTACACACCTCTCAACCACTCCCTCTACCTCCGCTTCCATACCTTTCTGCCATGACCGTCCCTGTGCCCCAAGAAATGTTTCCTCTGTGAATTTTCCCTGTTCCATACAAGTGAAGTAGTCCCTGCCCCCCAAAAGCACCCTGTTACCCTCCCCAGACCCCTGCCTTCCACCTCCCAGTCCTCCCCAGTTGGTATCTTCATCACCATCTCTGGTCCTGGAGATCAATGGCCAGCAGGGGCACTGGGAAGAGTTGCAATTCGCGTGTCATGGCACCTGTGGACGTGCCTGTGTTCCTGAAGGTGAGTGTTCCCTTTTCAGTGAATCATTGCCGCCAGGCATTTTGTGGCGGTGCATCCGCCCTGAAAATTCTGGTGGTGTGCAACCTCGTAATAGGGTTGTGGGAAACAGCCTCACTGCCACCCTGGACATCCCTGCCCCCGGTTGCGGCAGACCGTTTGCAGTGGCGGTTCAGGCAGCGACTTGGCTGTGTTGGTTCCATCCCTGTGCTCAAAATATGGTGGTCCACTCTGCTGGGCCCGCAGCAGTGAGACCGCCACCTCCACCGTGGCGGTCCATGGACCGCCAGACTTGTAATGACCACCTTAGTGCTTTATCTATGGTGTTGCAATACTCGGCTATGGAACGGTTGAGATCTAACACTGCGTTGGACCAAACCCTAATCCACTTAACAAGGGAGCAAGAGCTAACTGGTCCTAAATATACCCAAGTCCCAGCTCCTCATGAATAATGTACCCAGGGACAGATTGAGGAGCCGACAACAGTTTCCTTCAAAACTTATTTTCCACTGTCTGGATTTCTTTCAAATTCTGAGAATCCCAGATGTCACTACCAAAAGACATGATAGGGACACGTTTTGCGTGGTAGACCTTAATAAGGATCTGAATTGGTTTCGAACCCAGAGGAGGCATTTCTTTTTTATCTCATTTGGAGACTCCAAGACCTTTTTTTGTCAAAAAGAACTCCCAAATAAGAAAAGGTAGGGGGCTCTGGCCAACTCCTTACCCCCCAAAGCACTTTTTGTGGGATTTCCTAATTCCCACAACCATTGTGTGAGACTTAACATATTTGGTACTCAGATCCAAAAAACACAAATGAGTCAACCAGCTTCTGCAAGCTTTTCGTGGTACTAGCAATTAAAACCGCATCTTCCACGTAGGGAAGTGCGGGTACAAATTGTGAACTAGCCCTAGGCATGTCCTTACAAGCTATATTAGGTCCTGCCCCAAATTAATAACATTTAAAAATAAATAAAAGAAGGGGCCAAGATGCAATCCTGCCTCACCCCTCGGTTAAGATTCTCAGAGGTGCCCTGCCTGATCACATCTTATGTTAGCAGCAAGGTCCTGATACAAGCTAAGAAACACACAATGCTTCTGTCCACCCCCAACCTAATCATCATCTCCCATAATTTCCTTCTATTCACCTGATCAAACGCAGAGGTAAGGTCCATAAATGCCATATGTAACAGACCCTTCATGGCCAATGTATATTTCCCAATAATCAGTTGTAAGTTTAAACATTGGTCCAAAGTTCCTTTCCCAGGCCTAAAACCAAACTGAAGCCCGGAGATAACATGGTTTTGATCAGACCACTTCATAAGCCTGAATAAGATAACTTTACCCATGACCTTAATGGTCCCGTCAATCAGGGAAATAGGGTGGTAACATTTTGGATCCGCTCTTGACCGCTTCTTAAAAACAGGGACAATAATAGCTTTCGCCCAAGATTGTGGGGTGTCTTAGCTACACACCGCATTGCCTATGCGCTTTAAAATTTGAGTCCAATTTTGCAGCTCCACTTTGAATAAGTCAGCAGGCACCCCATCAGGGCTGGGGGCCTTCCCATTGGGCATAATAGGAATTGCATCAAGAATGTCCTCTTCACGAAGTCCAAGTGTATAGGTCATTGGCCCATCTCCCTGACTCAGAGAGTCGGTATCCGCCTCAAGATCACTATACAAACTCTGAAAGTGTAAGACCCAAAACATCTGGTGCAAGTACACAGTCAATGGCGTCATTACTACAATCCTTAAAAAGGGGACTGTTGAGCACCTCACAAAACTTTGCAGTACCATTCAAAACATTAACCTGCAACAGGTCATCCCGTGCTTTTTTCTTTGACTCTAATTTCCTGCTGGTCACAATTTGTTTACAAATTTTCCTCCTCTGTGCATTTTCAAAACCATCCCTTGGCATCTTATTCAGGGCCTTCCTTAAATCTTGATTGGCTTGTGAGCACTTCTGATCATACCACCTGCAACCCTCCTTAACCCTTTTTGCCTTGGGCCTGCTAGGATCTCTCGCTACCTGCCTGCAGACCCATTGAAACGCACTTGCAACCTCCTTATCAGGGTGGCCCTCAGTTAAGCAAATGCTGAAATCAGAGGCATGTGAATTGTGAAGATTACTAAGAAAGATTTCAGGGATTATTTTGTCCCATTTGATCTGGTGACCGCAATCCTTTGGTCGCAGCTCCTTTCCACCATAGCCCCCCCTTTAAATTATCCATAACACCCACACTCCACTCTATCTCAACAACCAGGGGGTTATGATCACTAAACTCACTCCTCCTTACTGAAATTGTTTTCTCCCTTTAAAAAAACGGTCCAGAGATTAAAATGGAATCGAATGTTGAGTTACAAGCCCTGCCAGAAAAAAGAGGGGATAAGACATTGCATTTTACAGCCAGCCAGGATGGACTCAAGAAGATCCCCATCAGTAGTATGTTCAAAATGAATGGCCCCAGGATGCTTCATACAATATTGATCTGTGGTTACACACCCTGTCTGGCTTTTGTCCAGATTGAAATCCCCAGGAATAACCACCGAATATAGACCCTGACTCCCTTCAGCGTATTGTTCAAGGAATCTTTTTAAAACCTTAAGATGCTAGTTTACAATTGTCTGCACAAAAGAGTTATAGAAATTTACAACTAGAAGACTGGGTGTAGTTTTAAAATTTAGTTTAATGGCTAGCAAGTTCTCAGAGCCGGTATTAATTACACTAGGACAACAAGGGATGTTAACCAAAAAACCCCTATGTGCCCAAGATGGTAAGATATATCTTTTTTTTAAAAAATTACAGGATGGGAGTGACCCTGTAGGCAAGGGTCGCTCCCCTGGGGGGGCGATATGTTTTTATGCCATTTCTGCCCCCCTTAGGAGCAGGTTGGCCTATTTTTATTAGGCCAATCTGCCCCCAAGGGGGGCAGGAACCACTAGACCCCAGCGATTTTTGTTTGTGACAATTTCACGCATGGGGAGCGACCCCTTCGGGAAGGGCGCTCCCCATGTGGGGGGCAATTTTATTTTATGCCATTTCTGCCCCTTTGGGGACAGATCTGTTGTGTAGCTATTTTAGTTGTAGTTTTGTACACGTTATTTTAGCAAACTAGGCCTGCCGCTGTGTACTTTAACCTAGATATTTTTTCATTTAGCTTCATTATATTATTTTAACATTAGCCACATTAGTGGTCTTGTTTTATTTTCTCTATCTAGCTGTTCTTAGCTTAGGTCAGCACTACGTTCTTAAACAAGACATTTCTTTCACTCTGTGCTTTTCTCAAGACTGCAGTAAGATAGGTAGCCGGCAAAGGTGGTACGCTTTGTCTCCAAGGTTCACAGAAACATACACACTCTTACGTGGGGATCCTTTCTTGGAACATCAGCTGTTTTATTATAAAAACACTACTTTGACCAATGTACGTTAGAGGGAGATTCCAGCCAGATGACCACAACTGTATGCCGATTGCTGTTAGCTTCACTGCAGCTGCTTCTGTAGACTACAGACCTCGTGCTCAGGTTTGGGGGATGATGTCTTCCCAGAGGGAACCTGAAGGGCAGAATTAGAGCTAAACATGCTGTCTCTAACATAGCCTAGGTAGGAATTATCTTTACAAACTCTAGTGACAATATGGTAGCGTTATTCTTGTGTTTTACTCTCCTTGTCACAATTTTAATCTCATGGTGCTTCATCGTCCTAGGTATTGCAATACATGCTTTATTATCTAAGATGCAGTTACTTCAATAAAACCTTATTGAACTATAGCCTGCCTCTGATTGTCCTTGCATACGTGAGACTAATGTAACTGAGAGAAACGGATGAGACCTGAGTGACCACGATTCCCCTGAGGAGTCATTTATATCATGCGCCCAGTTGCCCTAGTCATCCCTGCTCTTGGGTGGAGTTGAGGCACTGCTAGTTAGCCGGAACAAACCTGGATTAGGCTGACAGGCATCACATGGTCCGGGTTCAGACTCATTCTCCCGCAGTACGGGTGATTCTTCTCCCCAAATCCAGAGCCTCATTGGGATAATGGGAACCTATGCAACATGGCGCCACTAATGTTTGGTCAGGCACTAATTTTCGGGTCCTCCTGAGTATCTCTGTCTCACTACATGCAAAGACACCTCAGTACTATTTACGGAGACATCAGTGGTATTGAGAATTTTCCTCCTCAGCTAAGTAGGGAGTACCTGACTAACACTGTAGGTTGTTCAAGCTTGAACCCTAAAAGGATAATCCCCATTTGGTGTGCTTATCTCTGAACAAAATGTACCATTTACTATGGTGAACCCGCAACGGGTAGCAATTGCAGTCAATATGCAACAACCCCTTACTGCACATTTATTGGCAAATGGCCTCACAGCCCAGGGGGGTCCAGTTACATTTGTTGTTCAAGCTCATGCAGCATACAGAACAGAAAAATTATATTCTTGGGTCACATTTCCAGCAGTTGATGGGAACACAAAGGAGGGCAGAAACCACTTAGGCACCAGGGATTGATGTGTGTGTGTTTTGTATGGGGGGGCGCAGCCTTGGGCAAAGGTCGCAACCCCATGTGGGGCACATTGCTGTTGGCCATTTCTGCCCACCTTTGGGGTAGATCGGCCTATTTTTGTGTGGCCCATCTGCCTGCAAGGGGGAGACGGAAAGCCCACTAGACACCATGGAATAATTTCCCTGGTGCCTAGAGCTTATTATAATTAGGCCGATCTTCCCCCGAGTGGGGAGAAAGCACTAGGCACCAGGGATTTAAAAAAATAAATGTTTACAGATGGGGAGCGACCACTTAGGTAAGGGTTGCTCCACTGGGGGGCAAATTTATTTTAGGCAACTTCAACCCCATTGGGAGCAGATCAACCTATTTCTATTCGGACCATCCGCCCCCAAGGGGGCAGAAGCCACCTAGAAGGTGGGGGTATATCCATACCCCCACCCCAAATAAATAAAGGGGACAAAGTTCTTCTGCCCACCGGTGGGCAGATAGGGCAATTATCCCCGATCCACTCCCCGGGGGTGCAGAAAGCCTACTAGATGCCAGGGAATAAAAAAAAAAATAGTGAGGTGGTGGCTACCAACCAATATGGGCATAGGTTTGCCCCTACCCCCCCCAACTGAAGGGGGTAATAGTCTTTCAGCTCTCCCCCGCACACTAAAAGATCTTATCCCAAAGGAAGTGTTAGAAATGGGGTTTCTGGTTGGCTAGGGTATGCACCTCAGCCAGGCAGAACTTACCCACTCTAGTCAGGGCAAGAGAGTTACACGTCCAAGATAACCCCTGCTCACCCCCTTGGTAGATTGGCACGAGCAGTCAGGCTTAACCCGGAGGCAATGTGTAAAGCGTCTGCACAACACACACACACATGTGACGCAATATCCCCACCACAAAGGAAACACAACACCAGATTATATGAAAATATACTGTATTGTACACAACCTAATTATCAGACCAACATCACATAACAGTACTATCCTGCTACCTTAGCAGTTGTCAGAACGTTACACATTAGTTACTCTGCAAACTAGCAGTAGTCACACATAACACACAGGTTACTCAGTATTCTGCAACATAAGCAGTAGTCAGGAAACACGTATTCACATTAGAACACTTGTCATAAGAATATCATAAAACACCCATAGTAGGAACATTAGAAAACCTATGGCAAGTTAGGGAAACATATTAGCAAGTTATGCCCATAGAAGGAACATTTGCACATATATGTAGAAAAGACACTTCATCAAAGTGGATAGGTTAGCATAACATTTCCAGTAGGCCCAACCAGGAACCTTAACAACGTTATCACTGAGGTTATGCAGGGTATAGAACATTCTCAGATGCCCATATTATCAGTAGTATCCTCTTAGGAGTGCCACAACCACTACCTGATAAGCACCAGTGCTTATTTTATACATGGGGTGGTAATTTCCAGTACGAGAAGCGCAGGAGCTCCTCTTTGGGGAAATACGGTACTCCGAGGAGCACTCGTATACCGGGTGTATCTCCGGCGAAAATAGGGAGCTCGGCAGGATCGGGGCCTCCGGTGAGGGCTCCTTTCCCGTCCTGCGAGCTGTCCGGCAGGATGGTGCTTCTAGGAGCACCGCAGATTGAAGGAAGGAGCTCACTAGCTCCTTCCTCGTCCGATCACTTTAAAGGGGGGCTCGGCGGAGACGGGGCCCTCGGTGGGGTTCCCTTCCCACTCTGCAGGCTGCCCGAGGCAAAATCCTTCGGAGAGGGGAGGCTGGAACGGGCCCTCACCACTGGGCCACAAAAGGGGGACCGTGCTCCGTCTCCCGACGTCAGGAGTTACTGGCCCTCAGCTCCATTACTAGGAGTATTACGGTACTTCTCTGGCCGAGCCTCCACGGCTCGGGAGGCACGACCAGTTGGGCCACGCCCACAGGATTCCTCCGGTGGGGACCGACGGACGCTCCCTGAGGCATCAGCTGCCCAGCCGGTCCCTGGCAATGCTGGCACCCTTGAGGGGGGGCCATCCAAGGACTCAGGCGATCCGCTGCCTTCCTCCCTGGATTAGAGGCCACGACGCTCACCACGTGCAGCAGAACAAGGAATGCCCGGTTGCGGCGGTGATTTTGCCCATCAACAAAAGCGCTTTTGGAAGGCGCAAAGGTCCTCCTTTACGCCCGGGTTGCGGCGGTGATCTTCTGCAGCAGGTATCTACCAGAGCTCTTTTTCCCCAAGCGCTAAGGCAATATTTAAAGAATTCCCCCAAGCGCTGAGGCAATATTTAAAGAAGATCGGTGTAGGGGTCAGGGGCCACAGCACCCTGCCCCTGGGAACAATAAGCAAGGAGAAGGTACAGGGCTGGTGGGCCCAGCTACAGGCCAGCACAAGGGGTGCAGATGGTGGCAGTTCCTCCTAGTGACCAGGCAGGTCACAGGTCAGCACAGCAGCAGCAGTCCAAGGCGGTTTCCTGGTGAGTCCATTCATCAGCGTTCTGTGTCCAGTTTCAAGTTCCAAGCATGTTCAAATTGTGGGGAAAATTCCCCTGTACTTATAGTCCTTTTTTACAGTGTTTTACAATGATAGGGAGAGGAGGTTCCAGCCAGTTACAACTGGTTCTGGGAGTGCCCCCTCTCTCCTTTCAGCACAGGCTCGAAACATCAGTGGGGGGTTAACAACCCTATTGTGTGAGGCCAGGGCACAGCCTTTACAAATGTAGGTGTGCCCCGCCTCTCCCTTCTCTCAGCCCAGGAAGACTATTCAGTATGTAGATGCACCTCAGTGACACCTCCACCCTCCCTGTGTACAGGCTGTCTGAAAAGTATGCACAAAGCCCCAACTGTCACTCTGCCCAGACGTGGATTGGAGTCAAGCTGCAAAACACCAGAATCATAAGCACAGATAAATGCGCACTTTCTAGAAGTGGCATTTCTGTGATAGTAATAAAAAATACACCCACACCAGTAAGCAGTATTTATTATCACCATCACAACCATACTAAACACGCCTACGCTACCCCTCATAAATCAGACAATACCCCTTACACATAAGGCAGGGAATTTCTAATGTAATCCTATGAGAAGGCAGCACTCACAGCAGTGAGACACCAAGTTAGGCTGTTTGTCACTACCAGGACAGGCCATGCAATATGGCACATGTCCTTCCTTTCTACATACATGGCACCCTGCCCATAGGGCTAGCTAGGGCGTACTTTAGGGGTGACTTACATGTAGTAAAAGGGGAGTTCTGGGCCTGGCAAGTAAATTTAGATGCCAGGTCCCTGTGGCAGAAAACTGCACACACAGGCCCTGCGCTAGCAGGCCTGAGACAGGTTTGAAAGTCTACTTCAGTGGGTGGCGCAAGCAGCGCTGCAGGCCCACTAGTAGTATTTAATTTACAGGCCCTGGGTATAGAGATACCACTGTACAAGGGACTTATAGGTAAATTAAATATGCCAACTAGGTATAAGCCAATCATACCAACTTTAGATGGGAGAGCACCTGCACTTTAGCACTGGTCAGTAGTGATAAAGTGCTCAGAGTCCTAGAGCCAACAGCGAGAGGTCAGAAAAACCAGGAGGAAGGAGGCAAAAAGACTAGGGATGACCATGCGTATGGCCAAAAGTCCAACAGGAAGGCAAGAGGACAGTTGATTATTTTGGGTTTTGATTTTACATTTGGGCCATGAGAGCTTGGCTAACTCTCAAAATCGTCCCACTTGGAATGGTGAGGGCTGCACTTTTTGGACTTTGGGACGCTGCCATCTAGAAAAATCTACAAGACCTAGACACATCTGAAAAATAAACATCTGGGTGAGTCCAGGGTGGTGTGCTTCACCTGCACCATTTTCCTACCTACAAACCTCCAACTTTGCTTGAAATCAAACATTTTCCCACATTTTTGTGCTGAAACCTTCCGCAATTTGCAGGAATCCCCAAAATTCCTACCACCCAGCATTATCGCATGTATACGGATAAAGATTCTGCCCCACCAGTCGGCCTAAAAATGTTTTTTTTTCAAACTGCCCTTTTGGACCCGTTTTGGTTCCCCCTCAATTTTGACATGATTGTGGCTCTTCCCTGTCACAGGCACTTGGCCCACCTACACAAGTGAGGTATCATGTTTATCAGGAGACTGAGGGCAACGTCGGGTGGTAAGGAAAGTTGTGCCGGTGTGGTGATCCCACACAGACATTTGGGGGAAATGTGCTTTTTAGCTATATTTGAGGTTTGCTGAGGATTCTGGGTAAGAAATCACAGGATACCCCTCGGGTAACTAGTTTTCATAAATGTCTGGGCTTGGTAGGTTTCCCTCGATGGCTGCTGAGCCCCAGACCAAAAAAAGAAGGTGCCCCCCACAGAAAGAGGTAGTTTTGTAATTGATAATTTAGATGTGTCCACGTATTGTTTTGGGACATTTCCTGTCGCACGCACTTGGCCTACCCACACAAGTGAGGTACCATGTTTATCAGGAGACGTGGAAGAATGCTGGGTGGAAGAAAGTTTGTTGCTCCCCTCAAATTTCAGAACTTTCCATCAGCGAAATGTGAGGAAAAAGTGTTTTATTTGTCCAATTTTGAGGTTTGCAAAGGACTCTGGGTAACAGAACCTGGTGAGAGCCCCACAAGTCACCCCATCCTGGATTTCCCCAGCTGTCTAGGTTAAAAAAATGCACAGGTTTGGTAGATTTTCCTTGGTGCTGACTGGATAGCGGCCAAAATCCACAGCTAGGCACTTTCCAAAAAAACCATCAGATTTCAATGTAAAGATGCAATGTGTTTCTGTTGCGGGCACTAGGCCTACCCACACAAGTGAGATACCATGTTTATCGGGAGTCTTGGGGAACACAGAATAGAGGAACTTGTGATAGTGCCCCATGTCTTTCTCTACATTTTTTCCTTTCAAATATAAGACATTGTGTAAAAAATATATCCATTTGAAAAATGCCCTGTAATTCATACGCTAGTATGGGGCCCCTGGACTTCAGAGATGTGCAAATAACCACTGCTTCTCAACACCTTATCTTGTGCCCATTTTGGAAATACAAGGGTTTCCTTGATACCTATTTTTCACTCTTAATATTTCACCAAATTAATTGCTGTATACCCGTATATAATGAAAACCCATTGCAAGATGCAGCTCATTTATTGGCTCTGGGTACTAGGGTTCTTAATAAACCTACAAGCCCTATATATCCACGCAACCAGATGAGTCCAGCAGACGTAATGGTATATTGCTTTCAAAAATCTGCTGTAGGTGTAAAATGTTATAGCTGAAAATGTGGACAGAAATGGCTTTTTTGACCTCCATTTCAATATATTTTTATTTTAGCTGTAAATTCAGAATTTTGTTTAATTTACCTGTCTGGGATCCAGCATTGGGTTCACACCCATTTCTGTCACTACCTAGAAGGAGGCTGAAAGCACAAAAAATAGTAAAAATGGGGTGTGTCTCAGTAAAATGCCACAATTGTGTTAAAAAATGTGGTTTTCTGATTCAGGTCTGCCTGTTCCTGAAATTTACTGTCACTGATTAATCATACTACTTGTTCACAAGCCATACTATCCTTTGGGTTTAACCGTTTCTTATCAGTATTGTCCAATAACTCATCAAACATTAATACACCATTTGTATTTGTCTTTATTTATTTGTTATGCACAGGTAATAGCAGAAAACCATTAAATAGTTCTAGTCTAATGGCACATATAAATGAAAATGAAGAGGGGAACAAAACAAGAGCCAGAATGACCCAGTTACTGAAAAAAAACACATCTAACACATACATTCAGCAGTAAACTATGCATAAAGAGAAAAAGTGTTTAGAAGGATTTTCTTTTTGAAGTTCTTAGTGTCATGGAATTTTGTAGTAAAGGGGGAATAGTATCCCAATGCTGTAGCATCACATCAACCCTTTTTTTCTTTTTCATTAGGAGGTGCTACATTTAGTGCCATTGAAGTCTTTGTTTTTATTTGTTTGTTTCTAAATGCTGTATAGTGTGTTTAGTATCAAAGGTTGTCAGGAATCCAGTTTAGTTTAGATCTCTAGGCACAAATGTGGTTTTCACACCAAAAATAACTCTGATAGCTCTGTCTTGAACCATATGCAATTTGGACAGTGTCTTGGATGGAGCACTAAGAAAGATGTTAGAGCAGACTACCGCTGTGGTGTAAACGTGGTAGTGGTCATGAGTGGTACTTTATCTCCCTGAGTTTGTGAGGTGAAGGAGGTGACTACAAGATTTCAAGCTATTTTGAATGTTGCACAAGGTGGCTTGAGGTACCTGGGCATTTCAAAAGGATTGTTCTGAGATAGTCATTCCAAAAACCTGAATTTCTCTTTAGTTTGTGTTGAGGCAGAGGACATTTTTATCAATCTATTCTTTAGTGACTAATATGTATGAATCAATGACTAAAAAGCCCAAGCTGAGTTGATGGAGATCAATAAAAATTTGATGTCATCGGAGTAACCCCACAGCTAATTGTAGACAGGTCTCATCGCCCTCGTCTACGGCATCGTCGGAATGGCGCCTTTCGCGTACCTCGTCCGATTCCCTTACGCGTCTCCATGGAGACGCGTGGAGGCCCGACGAACCACCAACACCGGATTTCCGGGTCGCCGAGGTCAAGGCGAGAGAGGAAAGAGCCACGAGAGAGGAAGGAGCCGCGAGAGAGGAAAGAGCCGCAAGAGAGGAGAGAGCCACAAGAGAGGAGAAAGCCGCAAGAAGGGAGAGAGCCGCGAGAGAGGAGAGAGCCGCGAAAGAAGGAGACAAGCCCCGCCACGACCCAGGAGGGTCGTGGCTTAACAAGGTACGGTCCCTGTTGAAGGGACAGCTGTATACCGAGAGCAGCCACAAGGAGAACAAAAGGGAGGGGCTGGGTAGAAAAGAGGCACCGGGGACGGAGCACGGAAACGGGGAAGGTGGGGCTGAGCACCAGAAGCCGGGTGGCACCACTCAACCCTAAAACCCCCTGTCACAGCCTCACAAGGGCATAGCTCTATACCTGCACCCCCTAACCCACTGGCCTCAGTATTTTTTCCATTCACCCTCCCTCACTCGTACTAACCTAACCCAAGCCACACACACATCGCCACTTACCGGTTGTCCTGTTCATGTCTTCTTCCTTTTCCGGGATCCCCGCGAGAGAGAGAGAGAGAGACAAAGAGGAAAAGGCGTGACCAGGAGCCTACCACAACCTAGAAGAGAAGGAACAAGACAGAACATTAAATCAAGAAGACCCTACAGAAAGCAACTCCAACACTAAGGACAATTTGTACGGACAGTTCAAATATTCATACGGAACCAATTAAACACCCCTTTTTTTCACCCATAAAACGGGTTTGAGTCCTTTGTACCGCCGAGTCTTCCACAGTGGTGTCAGAAGTGGGATAAGGTCCCAGGCTGTACAGAAAGTTCAACACCATGGGAGAGAAACCCACAATAGAGGACATGATAAAACAATTGGCCGAGGGCCAACGCCACCTACAATTGGTATGGGAGGCACACCAACGGGAGGCTAAGGAGGACCGAGAGGCCCTTCAAACAGCTTTGAAAAGCCAAGCCACCATAATGGCTAATAACCAGCTGGTGCACAAGACCGCACTTCAGAAATTGACCGACACCATTGCAGCCAGCAAAGGTCCACCCGAACGTTCCCAGCTCGGTACTGGAAAAATATCAGGAGGGAGAAGACCCTGACTCCTTCTTTACAAACTTTGAAAGGGTGGCCTCTTCAGCTCAATGGCCGGAAGACCGGTGGGGTCAATATATAGCCCCCCTTTTGACAGGTATCCTCCAGACCGCATACCAGGCTGCGAATCCAGGGGGCACGACCCCATATACGGACATTAAGAAGAGTATTTTAGAGAGAGTGGGGCACGACACCGAATATTACCGTATGAAGTTCCGGAAAGTAAAATGGGGACCGAATGAAGATCCCCGCACCTTCTACTTCTGAGTCAAGGACTTAGGCCTGAAGTGGTTGGGGCCTTTAGGGACCGACCGCGAAGACGTCATTAAAGCCATTATCTTGGAACAATACCTAGACTCCCTTCCTGGGGGTACACAAAATTATATACAACAGCACCCTAAGTTAGACACCGAGCTGGCAGTTGATCTGGCCTGTGCTTACCACCGGTCTGTGGATGTTAAGACCCTGGCTCCCCGGAACCTAAGCAAACCATCCATAGGACCCCTTAAGTATACACCCTGACTAACCCTCGAGGAACCTGGGCCCTCCCGAAGCGAAGAACCTAGCCCCATGCAACAACCCCAATGTTTCAACTGTGGCGAATGGGGCCACATCGCAAGAGGATGTCCCAAAAAGCATGAGGGGGTGGAACCCATGGAAATAGGGGTCACCCGGGGTAGGGTGTTATGTATTGGGAAAGGAAATAGTATTTTTAAACAGGTCATAAAGATAAATGGAACCCCAGTAGAGGCCTTGATTGACTCAGGGTGTAGCCAGTCAGTGATACGCAGGGATGTGATAAAAACCGTAAGCCCGACTCCGCGGGAGTGGGTTACAATATGCTGTATCCACGGAGACAGGGCCAACTACCCCTTGGAATTGGTCAGAATAGAATGGGGAACATATCACGATTCCCTTCCTATAGGCATAATGGACCACTTAATAGAAGAATGCGTCATTGGCACTGATTATTCTCGATTCACTGATCTCTTAGATCAATCGAGAAAATCCAAGCCAACCACCAATTGGTGGTTGGATGCCCCGTTTGCTAACAGCCACATTGAGAGTTCTCCAGATAGGAGGAAGCTAACCCGGAAGGAAAAAAGAGAAGAAAAACGAAAGTATGCCATAGACAGAACGGAGAGTTCCCCAGAAAAGAGAGTAGCCAGCCTTGACAGTGTCCCTGTCTCTTTTAAAAGGAGCAAACGTGAAGACCCTACCCTCGTACACGCTTGGAACAATGCCAAAAGCAACTTTACCGTAGAGGTAGGACCATACTTCTTAGTCCATAAAAACCTATTATATAGAGTCACGACCACGGCAACAGAAGAGAAGAAACAATTAGTGGTACCAGAGGCCTACCGGACTCAGGTGTTGCTCCTAGCCCATAACCAACCGGGGGGGGGGGCATTATGGCCGAGAAAAAAACAAAGAATACTTATTGAGGCGTTTTTATTGGCCCGGAGTCTATGCATACATCCAAAAGTATTGTACCCAATGTCCTAGATGTCAGTTGGTTGAATCAGGAACTTTAAGGAGAGCCCCTTTGCAACCTTTACCTATTATAGACACTCCTTTTAGACGCGTGGGTATGGATCTGGTCGGCCCCCTTTTACCATCTTCTAAGGGACATACATATATACTCGTCCTAGTAGACTACGCTACCAGATACCCTGAGGCGCTTCCTCTGACCAGCACCACCACTAAATCGGTCGCCCAAGCCATGATAACATTTTTTTTCCGCGTAGGTTTCCCTCAAGAAATCCTCACTGACCAAGGTACTCGCTTTGTATCAGGTCTTATGAAACAGATATGTAAGACGCTAGGGATTTCCCAGATAAAAACCGCAGTATACCATCCCCAAACGGGCGAGTTAGTAGAAAGATATAACCGCACCATTAAAACACTACTACGGAAAATAGTAGATGACTCTGGGAAAGACTGGGACCAAAAACTACCCCTGGTTATGTATGCCATCCGAACGCATGAACAGTCCTCCACTGGCCATAGTCCGTTCGAACTGGTATTTGGGAGGCAACCCCGTAATTTACTGGACATGGCAGCAGAAATGTGGGAGGAGGAGAATTCTGAAGAAAAAGCCCTTCTAGAATACATTCACAAGTTAAAAACACAACTACAAACAGTTTGGGAAGATGTGCGATACCATTTAGAAAAAGCACAAGAAACACAAAAGACATATTATGATCAGGGCACCAAACTACGGGTTCTTCAACCCAACGACCAAGTTCTAATAATGCGACCCACGTCTGAACATAAACTACTGGCCAAATGGCAAGGTCCTTACCGGGTAATAAAAGCAGTTTCTCCCGTCACCTATCTTATTGAAATCAATGACCATCCAAAACGTACCCAAATCTATCATATTAATCTTCTAAAAAAATGGGAAAAACCTGAATTCAACCCTAACCTCCCGGCTATTGGGTACCTAATAACACCAAACACGGGGTTGGGACTTAATCTGTGTCCCACGCCAAAAGAAGGACAACATCAAAGCCCTTGTATCAATGATTCCCTGTCCCAGGCAGAAAAAAGCCAACTAACCACGTAATTACAACAGTACTCAGAGTTTTTCTCAGAGACCCCAGGCCGGACGTCTCTGGTTCAACACCATATTAGAACACCGGAGGGCCAGACTATACGCCTACGTCCATACTGGATTCCCGAGGCAAGGAAACATATAATCGAGGAAGAAATAACGAAAATGTTATCCTTAAAAGTTATTGAACCCTCCACCAGCCCTTGGTGTTCCCCCGTCGTCCTTGTTCCAAAACCGGATGGGTCCATCCGGTTTTGTATCGACTTCAGGAGGCTAAACGACATATCCCTATTCAACACGTATCCTATTCCCCGGGTAGACGAGGTATTGGAAAAAATAGGTGAAGCTTGTTATATGTCTACCATTGACCTAACGAAAGGTTATTGGCAGATCCCCTTGGCACCAGCCGACAAAGAGAAGACAGCCTTTGCAACCCAATCCGGTCTATATAATTTTACTGTTCTTCCCTTTGGTCTTCATGGTGCACCTGCTACATTCCAACGCTTAATGGACTGGCTCTTACGACCGTTCCAAGCATTCGCGGCAGCATACCTCGATGATATTGTCATCTTTAGCGATTCTTGGCCGGAACATTTACAACATCTAGAAAGAGTGTTTCATTCATTAGCGAGGGCCGGCTTAACGGCCAATCCCAAGAAATGTGTACTCGTACAAACTCAAATTGCTTATCTCGGATACATTATTGGAAAAGGGGTCCTACGTCCTCAAAAAGATAAGGTTGAGGCTATTACACAGATACCCATCCCCAAAACCAAGAAAGAACTCCGTTCCTTTTTAGGATTGGTAGAATACTACCGTAGATTTATCCCACAATATTCCACCATTGCAGCCCCCCTCACCGACCTTCTAAAGAAACATTTCCCCACCAAACTTCCCCCTTTTTCAGCCTCTCAGATTCGGGGGTTCTACTTACTCAGAGATTCCCTTACGACAGAACCAGTTTTACGGTGTCCGAATTTTTCCAAACCCTTCCACCTCTACACAGACGCTTCCAACGTCGGTCTTGGCACCGTTTTAGCCCAGCCCGATGAGATGGGTCATGATCACCCTATCGTGTATATTAGTCGCAAACTCCTCCCGAGAGAAGTTCACTATCCTACTATCGAGAAGGAATGCCTGGCCATAAAATGGGCCATTGAATGTTTACAATATTACCTTTTGGGTAGGCCTTTTGTCCTCTACACTGACCACGCCCCTTTGACCTGGCTGGCCTCCCATAAAGACACTAATTCCAGGGTTTTGCGCTGGTTCCTTGAACTCCAGCCTTTTTCCTTTCAGGTCCGGCACATTTCCGGAACCCGACAATGCCCTGCTGATTTTCTCTCCCGCTGTCCGGACTCTACGGTCCTCTACCAGTTCCCAATCTTGGGATGGGGAGTGTAGACGGGTCTCATCGCCCTCTTCTACGGCATCATCGGAATGGCGCCTTTCACGTACCTCGTCCGATTCCCTTACGCGTCTCCATGGAGACGCGTGGAGGCTGGACGAACCACTGACACCGGATTTCTGGGTCACCGAGGTCAAGGCGAGAGAGGAAAGAGCCGCGAGAGAGGAAGGAGCCGCGAGAGCGGAAGGAGCCGCGAGAGAGGAAAGAGCCGCGAGAGAGGAAGGAGCCGCAAGAGAGGAAAGAGCCGCAAGAGAGGAAGGAGCCGCGAGAGAGGAGAGAGCCGCGAGAGAGGAGAGAGCCGCGAGAAGGGAGAGAGCCACGAGAGAGGAGAGAGATGCAAAAGAAGGAGACAAGCCCCGCCACGACCCAGGAGGGTCGTGGCTTAACAAGGTACGGTCCCTGTTGAAGGGACAGCTGTATACCGAGAGCAGCCACAAGGGGAACAAAAGGGAGGGGCTGGGTAGAAAAGAGGCACCGGGGACGGAGCACGGAAACGGGACAGGCGGGGCTGAGCACCAGAAGCCGGGTGGCACCACTCAACCCTAAAACCCCCTGTCACAGCCTCACAAGGGCATAGCTCTATACCTGCACCCCCTAACCCACTGGCCTCAGTATTTTTCCCATTCACCCTCCCTCACTCGTACTAACCTAACCCAAGCCACACACACACCGCCACTTACCGGTTGTCCTGTTCATGTCTTCTTCCTTTTCCGGGATCCCCGCGAGAGAGAGAGAGAGAGACAAAGAGGAAAAGGCTTGACCAGGAGCCCACCACAACCTAGAAGAGAAAGAACAAGACAGAACATTAAATCAAGAAGACCATACAGAAAGCAACTCCAACACTAAGGACAATTTGTACGGACAGTTCAAATATTCATACGGAACCAATTAAACACCCCTTTTTTTTCACCCATAAAACGGGTTTGAGTCCTTTGTACCGCCGAGTCTTCCACACTAATGTTAGCAAATTTGGATGTGAAGTTCCCCAGTCGGATACATCATTTTTTGGTAGTTAGAAAGGAGTGTAAGCAGGTCAAAAGTTTTCTGGGAAAATTTTAGTTTTTGTGCTGATGTTCAAGGAGTACCTTGTGGTCAAAAGTCTTGAATGCTGTCTGTTAGTCCTGGCATCCTTGGTGTGGATTCCCCTAACTTTTTGCTTTCTGACTTCCTGTTTTCCGACTTCATTTTTGCCAGCGTTTAGGATTCTGGGGACTTTACCACTGCTGACCAGTGCTAATGTGCTGGTGCTTTGTGCTCTAAACATGGTAAGATTGGCTTCTCCACAACTGGCATATTTAATTTACTTGTAAGTCCCAAGTAAAGTGCACTAAATGTGCCCAGGGCCTGTAAATTAAATGCTACTAGTGGGCCTGCAGCACTGATTGTGCTACCCACTCCAGTCGCCTTTCAAACATGTCTTAGGTCTGCTACTGCAGACCCTGTGTGTGTAGTTTTAAACTGCTATTTTGACCTGGCCAGTGTACCCACTTGCTAGGCTCAAACCATATTTTTATTACATGTAAGTCACCCCTAAGATAAGCCCTAGTTAGTCCCACAGGCAGGGCACAGTGCATTTAAAAAGTTGAACATGTCCACATAGTGAAAACTCTTACATTAATTTTTCACTATTGCAAGGTCTATCTCTCTTATAGGACAACATTGGGGTTACCTTAAAACATCTTAAATCAGTGTAATTTCCAACTGGGAAAGGGCAGAAATGTGGTGTTTGGTGTCTCTGGACTCACAATTTAAAATCACATCTTATGGTGAAGTTGAATTTTAAATTGTAAGTCTGAAAATGTCACTTTTAGAAAGTTAGCATTGTTTTTTACTTTACCCATTCTATGCTTCAACTCATCTCTGAATACTCGTCTGGTGTTGTTGGCTGCTGGGCTTTGTGCATTTCCTCTAGACAGTCACACACAAAGGGAGCTTGGGTGTGACATTTGCATCCTGAGGGTGATGGGCCTTCCTGGGCTAGATAGGTGGGAGGAGCTGACACACCTTAACAGGGCTGTGCCTCTCCTCATACATAGGGCTGCATAACCCCCTGTAGAGTGGCATCAGCCAAGGAAGGGAAGGGTAGGGACCTTGATGCATTCAAATGCCTCCTTTGAAATCCCTCCCATGTAGTAACTGCAATCTCAAGGCACAGTTCTGGCAATGAGCCCTCATTGAGAAGATCATCAGAATAATGTCCACAGAAAGTACATGTTGTAAAGCAAGAGACACTTCCAGTTGCATATCCGAAAGGGCACCATAACCAACGAAAGACAAGCTGCACACAGCAGAGAACTGGTCTAAATGACAATGACCAGTTCTTCTCAGGTTCCTTCATTGGTGCTGGTCTAAAGTACTGCATCATGCTTTCACGTTACAGTTGGGCTGATGGGAGCTCCAGCGCTCCTCTTAGTTGAGATGGGGTAGCCATTGACATTCAAAACTAGAAAGATACCACCATTTAATGCCACAACAATCGGGAAACCTCTGAAAACACTCAAGAAAACTGAGTGAATGGTTGAAGGTACAACTCCAAACACAGTCTAGAAGGTGCTGACAAATCCAGATCCTGCAGCCTTGAAATATTCTACAACCCCTGAGATATTAGATGCATTAAAAATGCAACTGACCAATTCACCGAAGTGTTTTGGAAAGTTTGTATTTAAAATGGACTCTATCTCTGTGGGCGACCTTGCCACTTGCAGGTCATATATTTCACAGGCAGATGTAAACATGACATCTTTTTTAAACAAAAGTACTTTTAGTCTGCTCAGCTTGTCAAAATTCACATTATAGGGAGCAATGTGAGGCACAAACTAGCTACTTTTATCTCATTTGTGGGAGGGAAAAGCAGTTTTCCACAACAGGTCACAATTTGAGAAACAGAAATCACATTTGCGACACCTGCTCTCATCCCACAACAGCCTTGGTCACTCAGCATCAGGTAACTTCAGTTCAAAAGTAACTGAAACACTGGGGAATCAAAGTGACAGGAATAGCCTTCAAGTAGCAAGCTAAACTGTGCAGTGCAATGCCATCTGTTTGCAAATCATAGAATGGCTTACAGAAGTTTCACATTCGCTTCTGCAGAGAGAAACCTCCTTGTTGCTGTTCAAGCATTTGAAATCAAAGGGAAGCTCCCACACCTCATGGATGTAGCCATCTCCTGACTGCTCAAACCTGCCAACAGGAAAGGGTTTCAAACACAGAATGAATTGAAATGACGATACTTGCAGAGAGTTCCCTCCATGTATTAACCACACTGACAATGGTGTTTCAGGTACTGTAAAAAGCGACTTTTCTGATTTCTCAATATTAAGCATGACGTAACTAGCTTCCTTCTTAGCCATTATCTGTTATTTACCTGTGAGGTTAAATGCAGCAAATAACTTCTTGGAGTTTTTTTTTTTTTGTTTTTTTAATATTTTTATTGATTTTATGTTTCAACATGTAATACAAATTGTCCAATTTGTAAGCTCAGGATAAATCAATACAATAACTAATACCTAAATCATATAGCAATCACACCCCCCCCCAAAATGCACTTCACGGAACGCTTCTAGTTTCAAAGGAACATTTCTGGCTGCACCCTGCGTGGGTTTATCCTTTATTGTTTATTCTATATAGGCATACGCTCGAGGCCAGTGTGGGCCTAACACTGCATGCTTGGGTTCCCTGGGCACTTAAGGAGGGCATCGTCTCAATTGGTATATGCAGACAACTAGCCTGATTCTCCGCTCCTCGCGTGGCGCTGGGCCTGTGATGGAGAATATTTGAAGGGCAACTGTTTCCTGAGTGATGGGAAGAAATTATATGTGTGCGCTGTGGTGCCTGGGTGCCCTGTGGGCCTGTTTCCGAGTTGGGGAATGCTGGGGAATTTGTGCCTCGCTTGTCCCGTTTATGTGTGCCCCAATTCAGGGAGGCTTCTCATCGTTTTTGGCCTCCATTTTTGTTACCAAATCTTCCCATGTGGAGCATCCTGTGTGCTGCCGCCCCTCGCGCACCATTCTTTTTAGTACCTGGTATTCGGCGCGAGCCCAGCGGATAATTAATGAGTACCAGGATTTCAGGTTGGGAGCCTTAGGGGCCTTCCAGTGCATTGCTATTAATCTTTTATACATTAAGAAGGCCAGATCTGTAAATTTGTGCAGGTGTCTTTGTTTCTTTGGTCTCTTCCTCAAACCCAGCAGGCAGGACCCAGGATCTGCCAACAGCAGGAGTCCCGTTAGTCCGGATACCTCCCCTACTACCTACGCCCAGGCCGTTTGTATATTAGGACAGTCCCATACCATGTGGTAGAAGGGTGCTGAGGGTGCCCTGCATCTAGGGCATGTTGGTGCTGAATCAGGAAACATGCGCTTTATTCTGGCTGGAGAAAGATATGTTTGATGCGTGTAATTGAATTGGGTGTATCTAAATCTTGGATTCCTTGACACGCCTCTAATGTGAGACAGGGCCTTGTAGGGAGCCTTTTATGGAGGTTAGCGCCTTACCCAAGTTCCCGTCCCTTAAGTCTTCTGTGGTATGATATATGTTTATCCCAAGATATTTAAATGTTGTCGGGCACCACTTTAGGCGCCCTACCTTCGGGGGGTCTTGGTTATTGGGAGCCCTTTCTGCCAGGGGGAACACACAGGACTTCTCCCAGTTTACCACAAGGCCAGACAATCCTCCGAATTCAGCCAATAATGACATTACTGGTGGGATAGCTGCACTACCGTTCCTGATATATATCAAAGCATCATCTGCATATAATGAAATCACATGGTACCTCCCATTCCTGATAATTCCCCACTCTTGCTCCATGAGGCGTACTTTTGCCGCTAGCGGCTCCATTGCTATGGCAAACAGTAGTGGGGATAAAGGACATCCCTGTCGCGTTCCCCTGAATATCTGGAAACCATCAGAGATCACCCCGCCTGATTTCACCCTGGCACTTGGGTTAGAGTACAATGTCCGGACCCACCGAATGTAATTGGGGCCTATTCCCATGCGGGCCATCGTGGCCATCAGGAAGTCCCATTCCAGCGTATCAAAAGCCTTTTCTATATCTAGTGAGAGCACCATTTCCTCCTGAGCGCTCTTGGGGGTGTCACCCATTATGCTCAGTAATCTGCGAATATTTAGGAAGGTGTTACGCTTTGGAATGAAGCCATTTTGATCTGCATGAATTAATAAGTGCATGAGGGGAGCTAGCCTGTTAGCCAATATTTTGCCTAATATTTTGCAATCTGTGTTCAGTAATGACAGTGGTCTGTATGATTTAACATCCGTATGATCTCGGCCCTTTTTGGGAAGTACCACTATCATAGCTTCCCTTTGTGACCTGGGTAAGCTTTCTGCAATCCATGCCTCCGGGAAAACTCCTAGCAAATGGGATTTTAGGCTGGCCAGATAGGCTTTGTAGTACTCCGACGGGAGGCCGTCTGTACCAGGCGCTTTGTTCCTAGGCAGCTGCGCGAGCGCTAGCTCTATTTCATCTATTGTAATAGGGGTTTCCATTCCTTCTCTGTCATTTTGTGGCAATTGGGGCAGGGAGGAATCCGCCAGAAAATCCTCGAATTGAGTGGCTGTGCACGATGTGCGTTTAGTGTATAAATTTGCGTAATAATTCCTAAACGTCTCATTTATTTCTAGTTGCGTAGTAGCCATCTCCTGCGCGCCCACCCGGATGGCACCGATCGGTGCTTGCTGTCTATCCTCTCGGAGTAGCCACGCTAGCATTCTACTTGATCTATCTCCTTCCGTTTGCAGCCTAGCTAAGTAATAATTGTAGTCGTGGCAGCGGAGTCTGCCATCTACTTCATTATATTTTGAGCGCATTTCTTTGAGGGCAGTACTGGCGGCCTCCCCCCGTGCCACCGCTTTTTCTCTTTCTTCACAGGTACCTTTTCTCGAACTAAATCACCAATTTTTGAAATCCAGCTTGTGGATACTGTATTGTTAAATCCCTCATTATCATGGTGACAGCATGTGTTGATGAATGCTCATCGCGGAACAGCGGTAATTCCTGCAAGACACTGACACATTAATTTATGTCAAAATGTGTTTCTGTCACCACGGTCCCAGGATCATCAAGATCTGGGGTGTACAAACAGATGTCAAACAGGTCCTCATGGGGTGTATGACCTCCCAAAGGCCTTCTTGGCAGATTATTTAATGCTCTCTGGCCTCCATACAAGTGATGGATCCAACTACAACCTGATACCTAGCGGTTAAGGATTGCTTTAAGTCCTGTTTTTTCCTTGCCAGTATTGCATTTCCCTCGAGATGGTAGGGTGATAAGAAATGCTACGCAAAACCCATTATTTCTATGGTGTTCCTGTATGCCCTAGAGGCAAAAGTAGGGTCCTGGTCCGAGTGGAATGCTTCAACTGCATATGACCTGATGAAGACTTGCTAATCTTTAATAACAGTTCGAGCATCAGCTGATCACTGTGGCATAACCCATAGGACACTGTGGCATAACCCATAGGACACTGGAGCAAGAATCTACACCAAGTAGAATGTATTTGTATGCACCATCTGAATTTAACGGACCACAACGGTACAGGTACACTCAATGCAAAGGATTATTTGATATTAAGATGGGTGTTGGCGGTGGGTGTTTGATGGTGGAACCTTTAATTTGTTGGCAAATGTCACAGCAAAGGACATACTGCTTGGTCTGATTGTATAGACCAGGCCACTAATGGTGTTTCGGTGGAAGTGAGATGGTAGCCGCTGCACCAGCGTGGGCAGACGCAACACCCTCATGTGCTACTTTAAAAAGATCTAGCCTACGATCTTGGTTGGGCATCACACAATTGCCCACCCCTGGTATTGTAACAAAGACAATACTTTATGAACTTAATGGTAAGAATATTTTGCAGGGTATGCTTTTGGTAAAGGATTGCCATCAGCCACAGCATTTTCGGCAGCCAAGATTTCATCCTCTACACTCGTATGAGAAGAGTTATTTCAGCAACAGAAGATGTAGGAACTGCAGACCTGGCTGCTTGAGCAGCCAATGAGATTCCTACAATGTGTATTCCAATACACTGGTGGTCCAATGTATGTCTGACATGATCCTGTGGCAGTTTGTCGTTGAGGCCTGCCATTTTCCCCCACAAGAATTTGTGTTTTATGGTGTTTCCTTTTGAATCTCTGTGCCAGTTAAGGTGGCAGTAGTATGCGTGTTTGTGATAGGACTTGACACAATAATACAAATTGCACACAATAAGTGTTGGTAATTCTGGATCCGTATTTTCCAGTGCCAAACTCAAAGCTTTAAGCTCTGCAAGTAGTGCTGTGCAATCCCGTAGGACCTGCATGTAGGTCTGTTGAGGATGGAATTCACCAACTCTCATATCAGCCGGCTGCACAAGCCACTGAGTGTTGGTGTTTAGTTACTACAGCTGGTTGAGCTGAACTATCCGTATAAATGATGATTCTGTATTGGTAAAGAGGCATAACATTAGTGGGCATTGGGTACTCAAGATCATATTGGTGAAACTCTTGGGTCTGTAGTTTTTGATCAAAAAGACAATCAATATCAGTGGCTGTCAAGGAGGTAGCCCACTGTATCCAATGCCGATGTAATGCTTTTGTGTTAGGAATGCTATCTTTGGTAACAACCTCAATGACTGGTATTGGGGTAACGACAATAATGTGTTTTCCCTGGGCTAGTGGTCTCTCCTTGATGACCGCCATCTGAACTGCGGTGAGTAGTTTTTCTGGAGGTGTAAAACGCAGTTCAGCATTCGAGTATAAGTGTGATTTGTATGCTATGGGTACTTTGCCACCTTCGCTGAATGTGACATATGTGAATCGAAAGGCACCTGGTATGGCCCTGATTACCAAGTTTGTTTTGTTTACATGTGTGTGTAGATGTTTTGCTTCAAGCATGTAAGTACTTGTGTATTTTGTGGTGTGCAGTGTTTGCCTGAGAAATCAGGACTTAAGTCATAAAGTGATTTGATACATTGTGCATAGTCTGGTATGTAAGCTCCGCCAAAACTAAAGAAACCTAGCAAAGAATGTACTTTCTCGATGTTATTCGCTGGTGGTAGTTCTGCACACTTCTTCAGGAAATGCGGTACCAGACTTTTCTACTCAATTGAAAGCTCGGATCCAAGGAACAGGACACTGAGAAAGGCGATTTTGGTTTTCTTAATATCACATTTGTAGCCATGGTTGGTAAATCCCAGAACAATCAGATCCACCCTGGCTAAGTGTGTGTTTGAGGTCCTCATCCATCAATATAAATGTCATCTACATAGGACAGTGCCTCAGGATTGATATCATGAAATATTGATGTCACACAGGCTGAGAACAGCCCTGGACTCTTCTATACCCCTGGGGGAGTCTGCAAAAATGGCTCTAAGCGCATAGCGCAGAGACTGTGCTTAAATCCTGACTTTCAGGTGCTAGATTTTGGTGGAAAAACCCATTAGAAATATCCAGGGTGTTTTTTTTTTTTTGTGCACTATATTGTTCATAAGTGCTGTGCTATGTGAGTTTTGAAAAGCAAATGTGCATGTGTGACTGTTTAAATGTATGTAAGCTAAGACTATTCTATATGAATGGTCCCGCTAGGAAACGGAGAGCAAAGGGTTATTCATAGGAGACACACAGGGTTCAATTCCACCCTGGTACTCAAGTTGTAAGGGAATTTCCCTCACTGGGGCTTTGGCCACATGTTTTATTGGATATTGAGGCTGTATTTGTGGATTGGACTGTGTAAGTATGACATGATAGAGAGAATCCCTGTCCCAACCCATGTAGTTGTGGTACAGCGCTGAAGCCTGTGCCAGAGCCCAATCTGCGGAATAGGCTTCTTTTACTGCCTCAGGAACAAGGACTGAGAAAAAAGGCAAAATGGCACCTTCCCTTTACGGACAAACTGACAAACAGTCTTTTTCAGCCAGTAGAGTATCATAGCTTAGTGTTAATCTTTCCCTGATAATTATTTTAATTGTGCACTTAATGTACTCCTCAATTTGTATTTTTAATTTGTATACCCTGTTGGATGGCGTGAGATGCCTATCTGGGATTTCAGCTTCAGTTGGTAGTTGCTGTCACCCCCAGAAGCTTTTGAAGATTCTGGCAAACTATTGTGACCTTTGCCACGCTGTTGAGCAGAGTCACTGCTCATGTCCTATTCTTCAGTAATGCTCTCAATATGTGTGGCATAAAGTGCAGCAACCTTCTTCTTTTTAAATTGAGGTTTATATTGTGGAAGTTTTTCTTCCTTTTTTATTGTGACGTTCGAGCAGTGTTGCAAGTCCTCTTTCGGTTTCACGTACTTGTTTCGGTGGTCTGACCACCCACCTCTCTCACTCTGCTTGTCATTTGAGTCCTGAAAGGTAAGAGAAGGGTGTGTATCAGTGTACTGAGATCTGTTAGGTGGTTTTAAATTGTCATGATTTCCAAGAATGTATTATTTCCCTGAGGTCTCCAAATGTGGAGATTTGCCTCTTTCTTTTATTTTATCTTTATTATTTTTTTGTTTATCCGAGAGTTTTTAAGAACCCTCCTCTACCTGCTTCATGTTATCCTACTGGAATTACCGTAAAGATGTGGCTTACTTGGTCTGGCCCCCAGATTATCCCAACCTATACTAGTATATGTCTCAGCGATAATCTTTGGCAACTCAGGTTCCTGGTCTATTTGAGAGACACCTCTGAGCTGCTTGTTGCTGCTTCTTCTTTAATGTTACTTAGTATGGTTGAGAAGACTGCAGCACAGCTGTCCGTTAATTTAATTACCAAACCAGGGCAAGGGATGACCTGTGTTTATTTTGTATTTGTTTTAACACTTCCGGAAGATTCACAAGTGTTGGTTAATCATGCGTAGAAGGATAAATTGCTTCAAAAACTCTGCCCCAAGTGGCACAGTAATCTATGGAGAGAGTCATTCCAACTGGCAAGCACATTGTGAGAATTCTATGTTTATCTTGGGGTCCCCTATGGGGAAACACTGCTTCCAGCTGATTTGTTTTATGTTGTACCCAAAACAGAATTTCATCACATTTGGTGGGAACCTTACCCATTATTGAATGAACAGTTGGCGGGTTTATCTCAGGTGTAGCTAATTGTGGAGTAGCTGGAGCATCCCTCGCTGGGGCAGTATTTAGAGTCTGCATAATAAATTGTATTAATTATCTGTTTATCCTAACTAAATTATTGTATAGTGGGTGCAGGTCTGCTGCCAGTGAATTTTGTATATTGGGAAATGTTGTATATGTAGCCACCTCTGGCCATTTAGGTCCATCATTACTTAATGGACCTAGTCTAACATGTTTAATAATGTGTGGAAGGCCTGAAACCAATTATATTGTTCTTGATATGTACATGGTATTTCTGAATATGCATAAACTCTGTATTTTGCAGGTAGGTTTGCTACAGTATATGTATAAAAAGTGTTTGAATTAGCATCTACTGAAGGAAAGGTGACCATGAATAGATAATTTCTGTTCTGTATTCATCATGTTCTTCTACCATGAATGTAACATCTCCACCCCCATTAGCAAGGAAGTGTTATGTGAGAGGTTGTCTCATATTTACTGAAATTACCAGCGGTTGTGCCATATTTAAGGGTAACATTCAGAGATAAAAACATCAAATGAGATATCCTTTTAAGGTTGAAGTGTGAACAACCTACCTGAAAAGACAGGCACTACCTGTGTAGTTGAGGAAGATTTTTCCCTTATTCCACAAACGTCTCTGTATAAAGGTAATTAGGGTACCTTTGGCATGTGAAAGAGAGTTACTCAGGAGATCCATTAAATATATGCCTGACCAACGTTGGTAGCACCATGTTGTGTGGTTCCTATTTTGGTAATAAGACTAGGGGCCTCTTACGAGTCTGGCAGTCTTCAGAACTTCCAGACTCGTGGATGGCGGTCAAACCGCCTCGGCTTTGACAGTCTGACCGCTAAATTACAACTTCGGCAGTCAGACTGCCAAAGGACCGCTGTCCCCACTGGAAACATTGTTCCTTATCGCATGCCGTCAATAGGGCTTGTAATCAGCCATGGCGGCTCTGAACTTGGCGCCGCCTTTCTGATTACAACCTCCCTTTCCATCAGACTTTTCATGGCTGGGACCCCACCATTAAAAAGCTGGTGGAAAGGTAGTGCAGAGGGCCACAGGGGGCCCCTGGTCAGCAACCTTGGAATGAGCACTGTTTGTTATGCAGACAGTGCGCATTCCGGAGCTGCTGGTTAGCCCCCTCTATGCATCGAGATAGTACTCAGCTCCTTTAAGGGAGCCGCGTGATATCTGGTAGCACTATTCCTGCCAGACTAACAGGCAGTAACGTTCTATTTCAAGGTGTCAGCCAGGTCAGACCGGCGGAAAACTTCTAATAGGGAGGAGGACGCCACCGCCATGGGGGTAGCAACCTCCCTGCGAGAATGACAGTCCCACGTTGGGACCGCCAAACTCATAATGAGCCCCTACGTGGTTTAGGGTGGCAGCCGCGTTGAGTGTGGGTGACTGAGTCAGTCCCATGCCATCTGGAAGCTGGCGGCCTGACTCCTGGCTAGCCTGTAGAGTCTCACCCAACTGCAGAAAGGGGACATGACTTGTGGCAGCCTACACCTGACACTCTGACTCCTCAGGGAAGTAGTGGTGAACAGATCATACCCCTTTTGCTCATTTACTCAGTAATGGCCTCTTATTGGCAGGGGGATATTATGGTTGCAGCAGTAGCTACCTTTATTCTTTGTCTGACCAGAAGTATATCTTTTCTTAGTAGGAGAGAACAAGATCGCCAAGCCTTCTAATTTGCAACTTTGAAATTTGTATATTGTTTTGTGAGGTGCAGAGCTTGTGGAGCATAAAAAACATTGAAATAGTTGTAGCAGCCCATCTGCTGCATCGGAAAACATTCTGGAGGCCACGAGGGACTGCTGAGGGCAAACATAGTTTGGTTGCCCCTTAGCATCTCTCCCAGTCCTCTCCACTGGGCTCAGTTTCACCTTCCAAAGCCCTCACCTTTAAAATAAGTTCCCTCTCAACAGGTGCACCATGGAGAATCAGATATGTTTATGGAAATCTTTAAAATGTGCAGGGATTTGCTAAACTCAGTGTATCAGTCTGGATTCAGATGGCACTAAAAGCACATGTTTTTAGGGATCTTGCAAAGATTTCACCCAAGCGTAAGGTTGTGGCTTAGCCCAATTATTGTTCAACACATTTTCCCCATTCCTATGTAGGATCATAATTTTCTCTGTTGCTACTTGGCATCAGCAGCTCCCAGACATTTTATGTGAGTGAATAACTTGCTTAACTTTTTGACATGGGTACTCTGAAACCCTGTTGCACTGATTACTTGTGAGCATTCTGAATGTAAGTGGAAGCCTTCCTTAGATTTATCTAGCTATCACTTTGAAACTGTGATTTCAGTTATTTGACACCATTTCATGTGTTAAGAGGTACTTCATGCATGTTTGTCTTGGGGCTGAATGTTAAATGGTCATTTGAGAGGGCAAGTTAATTTATATAAAAATGGGGGCATGTGATATAAAAATATTGTGAAACTCCATAGTTTCACCAGGAAGGTCACCCTTCCTAGGACTTTGATTTTCTGAGAAGTGTGCATGCCTTATGAGGAAAAAAACTGCTTGACTTTACAAACCCTTAATACTTTCCGGTTACAGTGAAATTACTCCTGGTCTAAGTCTGAAACACTAATACTGATATTTATTACAGCTTACCGGCTGTTTAATGAAGAGGTAAGCTAAAGTTATGACAACTTATATGTTATGTAGAGAAAGTACTATTTGGTGAGGAAACATGCATGTTTTTTTTAATGCTATTTATAGAGTCCAGGGTCACTACTGGTTTCTTGGCGCATATAAATACATCATCGATTGACAGCATAAACAGATATTACTTGCTATCATAAGTCCACTTGAATATCCATGTGTCCAGCAGTCTGAGAAAAGTCCCGAAATTCATCTACTGACAATTTGTATCTGGTGTGGCATTCCACGTCGGGGGGCTCACCATTGAAAAATGTAGGGCCTTCCAATTTGTTTTAATTCGCTCCTTTATAGAAAGCCCCTGTAGCTCTTTTAACAAGGGTGTGACATGAGTATGTCAAGGGGGGGGATTAAACATGCGGCCTCATTCAGAATTACTTGAAGTTTATGCATGGCAATGTTTGGAAGGCCCACATACATAAACTGAGTTTCAGTAATCAAGTCTCCAGGTGATAACTGGGGTCTCAATTGATATTCTCGCCTCAACAGATAGCAAAGGTAAATTTGTCTCAATGTTTTTTAATAAGAAAGCACATTTAGATACCGTGGACCCTAGTTGGGGAGTTAATCTGAGATTTCTGCCTATCACAACCCAAGCCTCTTAAATGAAGTTGTAGGAGTTGGTGCTTGTAGGAGGCTGGCCTGGTTTGTAGTGGGTGCCTTGGGTACTTACGTGTTACACCAGGTCCAGTTTTCCCTTATTAGTGAACTGTAGTAGTGATCTAGCAGCTTAGGCTGATAGAGATAGCTATAGCAGAGCAGCTTAGTCTGAACTAGGAGACATGCAAAGCTCCTACAATAACACTTATAGTTACACAGTACTTATACACAAGTAAAGACAACACTCAGTGTTACCAAAAATAAAAGTAGTTTATTTGGGTGAAACAAGGCCAAAAATATCTTAGAGGCAATACTGCTTCTGGAGGTATTATACACAATATATACACTAGACACCAAAGTAAGGTAAGTAATGAGACATAGGATAGTGCAAACAATAGGAAATGCTATAGAATGCAATGGGAGAAAATAGGTCTAGGGGCAACACAAACCATATACTAAGAAAGTGGAATGTGAATCATAAATTCCCCCCTAGACAAGTGTAGTGTGTAGAGAATCGCTGGGAAAGTAAGAATACAGCAAAAGTAAGTAAAATACCCCACCCCAGAGCCCAGAAAAGTAGGACTAAAGTACTGCAAGTTTTCTTAGGACACACTACAATTTGTGATTAGAGTTATTGCAAGAACCAAGCAAGACTGCAAACAACAAATGGTGGATTCCTGGACCTGAAGACCTACAAAGAAAGGATACCAAGTCAAGAAGTCGAAAGAAGTTCCAGGAAGGACAGGAGCCCCTGACAACACAGAAGAGGGTGCAAAAGAAGAGTCCCTGGTTGGACGAAGACTGCTTAAATGCACCCAAGAAAGATGTCAGAGGGTTCCTGCATGATGCACTGGATGTCCCATGAAGAGAAGTTGGATGCAGGCGAGTTTTGGCACTGGATTCGTCCAACAAGCCTGGGTTCCGGCAAAGTAGTGTTTTGCGTCAAAGTGGCTCTGTCTGGACCCAGGAGGGACCGGCAGACCTCAACTCTGCGTGAGGAGGAGGAAGGGGCTCTCAGCACTCCAGAGAGCCCTCAGAAGATCAGACAGCACCCACGGGATTCCCAGGACACGGGGACAAAGGAGGTGCAAAAATATGGTTGGTTCAGCACTACACAGGAGGGTCCCATGCCTCCAGAGGTCAACTCGGCGAGTTGAGCATCACAGGAGAGAGTGCTGGGGACCTGGGTCAGGCTGTGCACAAAGGAATTTTGCAAATAGTGCACAGACGCCTCAGGAGGTGAAGAAGATGCAGTGCACAGGGATACTGTTGTTCTCAGGGAGGGCATGGTATTACCTCCTCCAAATTGGGACAGCAGGACCTCAGGACAGTCTGCGTCGAAGGGGTCCACCCTCTGTGTTCCAAGGAGCAAGCTCGTTGCCAGGAGAGGAGTCCAAGAGAACCAGTCATTGACTTAGAAGGTGCCTGCTTGAGCAGGGGAGTGACTCTGTCACTTCACAGGAGATTTCTTCAGTCCTTATGGTGCAGGGTGAAGACGGGGAGTCCCCAGAGCATGCACACTGTGGAAACTGTTGCAGTTGCGGGCTGGAGCTGAAGTTGCAGTGGAAAAGTAGTCCTTCTGGATACTTTGTTGCTGTTACAGTGGTTCCTGGAGCAGTCTGCTGTTGATCCAAGGTCAGAGGATGAAGTAGTAGTTGCAGAGGATTCCTGCTGGAAACTTGCAAGTAGAATCTGAAGAGAACCCAAGGGAGAGACTCTAAATAGCCTTGAGAGGGGGATTAGCTACCTTTTCAAGTATGAACCTATCAGGAGGGGGCTCTAACATCACCTGCAGGCTCTGGCCATTTAGAGGCCTCCAGAGTGTTCCCACACCATGTACAACAAGATAGCTGAAGTCTGGGACACACTGGAGGAGCTCTGGGTACCAGCCCTATGGTGGTGATGGACAGGGGAGTTTCACTCCCCTTTCCTTTGTCCAGTTCCGTGCCAGAGCATGGACTGGGGGTCCCTGACCCAGTGTAGGCTGGCTTATGCACGGAGGGCACCATCTGTGCCCTTCAAAGCATTTCCAGAACCTGGGTAAGGCTACCACTCCCCAGCCTGTTACACCTATTTCCAAAGGGAGAGGTGTAACACCCTCATCCCACAGGAAATGCTTTGTTCTGCCTTCCTGGGACTGAGCTGCTCAGACCCCAGGAGGGCAGAACCCTGTCTGTGAGGTGGCAGCAGCTGTAGCTGCATTGCAAGCCTTAAAGAGCTGGTTTAGCAGTACTGGGGATCCATGGTGAAGCCCCCAGGATGCATGGAATTTGCTCCCCAATACTAGATTTGGAATGGGGGGACAATTCCATGATCTTAGACACCTTGCATGGCCATATTCAGCGTTACCATTGTGAAGCTACATATAGGTATTGACCTATATGTATTGCACGCGTGTAATGCTGTTCTTACACTCACAAAGTCTCGGGAATTGGCCCTGAACTATGTTGGGGCACCTTTGCTAGTGCAAGGGTTCCCACACTCTTAGTAACTCTGCACCTAGCCTTCATTAAATGAAGGTTAGACATATAAGTGACTTATAAGTTACTTACGTGCAGTGAAAGTGGCTGTGAAATAGTGTGTGCACTATTTCACTCAGGCTGCAATGGCAGGCCTGTGGAAAGGTCTGTCTGAGCTCCTTATGGGTGGCAAAAGAAATGCTGCAGGCCATAAGGATCTCCTGGAACCCCAATGCCCTGGGTACCCAGGAACCTTATGCTAGGGACTTATAAGGGGGGGTCCAGTGTGCCAATTGAAATTGGTAAATGAAGTCACTAGCCTATAGTGACAAATTTAAAAGCAGAGAGAGCATAAGCACTGAGGTTCTGGTTAGCAGAGCCTCAGTGACACAGTTAAGCACTATACACACACACACACAGGCATAAACTATGAGCACTGGGGTCCTGACCAGCAGGATCCCAGTGAGACAGGCAGAAACTTACTGACATACAGGTAAAAATGGGGGTAACATGCCAAGAAAGATGGTACTTTCTTACAGTGCTGCACCAAGGTCACTTACTCAGTAACTCGTGATAGAGCGGAACGTGGTAACAATTTACCTGTGTTCGGACGCTCTTTAGGCCGATGAATCTTTTGACTTAGTGGGAACTCTCTGTACTCTTGATCGATCAATCACATCAAATCGATAATCAATAACGAACATAGGCAATCCCTTGAACAACATAACACTTAACAATTAATCCAGAATACATTTCGGCGAACCCTGACCTTTCAGTCAGGAATAACCACACCAGTTTATTGCAAAATTAGTGATTTTATTTCCCTATATTAACAAAGCTAGCACAATATAAATGTGTCTCAACACCAAATGATATACGTAAATGAACATTAATAGCTGTCCATATCGTCGAAACAAGTGCAATCTATGTAGCATTTGAATCACAAGGCATTCGATAATGGCAATGCAAAGCACTAATACGATAATCTGTAATGAACTAATTGCGTACATTTAGTCAGCATAACAAGATCTCAAATTGCATCGTGCGACATATGGAATCCTCGTCTAACCTCAAATTAGCATCAGCATGTGGGACTTCATGCAAAAACAATTTAGCAACATCAATTTAGAAAACTCCTAGCTAGGGCTCTTATCAAAATCAGCAGTTGGTTACCTAAAAGAAACACAATGCAATTTTACAATTTCCTTTCATAATTACCAATTCCGATCAGCAATCAATGAATTCTTCGTCTCACAGGTATCGTTTCTCGATCAGCATAGGACGGGACAAAGGGACAGGGGTGAACGGGGCAATTGCCTCACGGCGGCAAGTTAAGACTGCTACTTCATGCAAAGGGGCAAATCAAAGTTAAAGTCTCTAGGGCAAGAATCATTCAAGTCTCTTTCTCTCGACTAGAGAAAGCATCAAAGTCTCTCAAAATGGCGTCGCAGCAAAGTGGGCCATAATAGCTACGAAGTCTGCAAAATGGCAGGTTGTCCAAAATGGAGAGAGCTTTCCTCTCGTGCACCTGGGTTTTATAGACAACAGTTCAAGTCCAGTAGGGTCTCCATTGGAGGGTTCATAGGTTAGCTTCAAATTGTCCAATCAAAAACGACAGTTCTCAAGCTTTTACTTAAGCATACATTATCCTTGGAGATGGGTACGCAAATCGCAACATTGTCTCCCAATTAGCTCACTTTCAGAGCCTCCATTGTCCGCACCTGCAAGTCGACCTTGAATTAAAGAGAAAATATGCCAAGCTGGCACGAAACTTTAAGATAAGCATGTGAACAGTTTCTGTGGAAAAGTATAGCTTCAAGCAGAAATACACGTTTAATAGCACATTGGAAAATACGAACATCTAAACCGTGAGACCAGGCCACTAGGCCAAAGCCTCCGCTAAAGTAATGCTAAGCTAAAGCATTTCAAACAAGCAAATCGTAGCATACGTTTATGATTATGTCGGATTAGTGCAATTCTAATACACCACGTTATATAAAGCACGCGTATAAATGTTGGCAAACTACTCTGAGGGCACATTTTGTCCCCGTACAATCTTAATTAATTCGGTTAAAGTCACACAAGATTATTTCAGCACTACGTTTAAGCGTTAATAAACCAAAACCTTCATTTTCTGCTTCATCAATCCCTCCTCTGATGACTAATTGTCATCACACAAATCTAGCCCACAAATTTTATTCCATTAAAATTCTGTCAGTTCCCTTTTCCTTTTAGTACCCCTAGTTTGCGCTTTGTATTCTTCTGCCATTCTTTTCATAATTTTCTCCTCCTTTCTTCTTTTAATTCTTTCCATAATCATTATTATTCCCCTTTTTATTCCCCAAATTCCAAATACACAAATTATTACTATTAATATTCCTTCTATTATTTTCAATAATATTCCATTCCAAATTCCCCCAATCCAATGTCCCACTGAAGCAAGTCCCTTTCCAACCTTCTCCCACACTCCTGGTTCTTTCAGTTCTTTCAAATCTGCACTTTCTTTTGTTAGATTAGCAAGCATAGTTTTAATTTTCACACTATTATCCGGTATATAGGTACAACAGTGACGTGCACCAATCATCTTGCAAACGCCTCCATCCTTTGCTAAAAGAATGTCTAAAGCAAGCCTATTTTGAAGAGTCATAGCTCTTTCCGCTGCAAGCTCAGCATCTATCAGGATTATAGCACCTGAAAACTTTGTCAACATGTTATCCACTATAGTAGACAACTTTCTTATTTTGATGGAATTCAGCACAACTCCCAATGAAGGAATCATGGCTCCAAATATATCACCTACCACAGCAGCTGCGGTCTCTTTTTTCTGGATACGATGGGATCCAGATGTCTTTTGAATCATCGATACGTCATCCAGCTGATAAACCTTTGGAAACACTATACCCAAATAACATCTTCCCCACCATCCCTTTGGAAGACGATAATAGGCATTATGCCCGCAAATGTAATATACACCTGGAATGACAGGGTCAAGTCCGTTCATCATGAATGTCCATTTGGCCTTAAAGATAAACGTATGTTTGCATTCACTCGCTCCTACAAAAATATTGTCATAATAAGATTCTCCTCGATATATACAAAACTTCCCTACATGCCAAGCATCTAAAGCTATTTTCCCTTGTGTCTTTATAGCAGCAAAATCATAATTATCTACTGAAGTCCTCTTATGTAGCTCCTTTTCTAATTTCGCTTTCATTTGAGCCCTTCTATCATCTGTGCGATCTAAAAAGCTTATTTCTACAGCAGAGACGGAGCAAGTAAGGTTCTCCCTATGAGCATGAGCCGTCTCAAAAGGTAGCATTGGCTCGAAAAATTCCCTCATAATTTTAAAATCCCAATCTTTTGCAGTCTGGCTTAGCTGCGCTATTATAGGAACATAAGCAAAGGTAACATCATAATTCGAGTAAAAATACTGTATGTTAGATTGACCATAAAACCTAGACATTACTATACTACATGTAATCCCATAGGTAAGAGGCATGTGGTGATAAGTTACCCCTTCCTTTACTGATGTCGGTATCTGGGTACACACATAACAATCTTTCGCATCCATAGTCTCAACATACTCTGTTAATAAGCGATAGAAAACGTTATACGAAAGCTCTTTCTTATCGTGCAAGAGCCTCTCATCCAGTGCTAGTCTTTTCAATGGTGTTAATTCAGTGACAGTAACAGGAGCAATAGTAGAAGCAGCAATAGTCTCATTCTCACCCTTTCCATGCATTCCAAACACAATTGCCATTATTATTAGTACACATGTTACTACCAAGCCTATACACACGTATTTACAATATTTCTTTCTATTGTTTTGCGTCATTATCTGTATAGAATCAGAGAGCTAGAAGCACTTATAAATGAAACTAATTAGCAATTCAGTTACAAAGCTGAACGAGCACAATGTTCACACCGTCTTCTTCAAAAGGCCAGTCACTTATCGGTTAGCAGCATTGGTCTCAATTCGGTTTAGCAATGTCTCAACTGGTTGTTTGTCTCACGTTAGATTGCAGCAAGCAATACCATTTACTACCCTTTCAATCGACAGAGTCTATGAAACTTTTCTTTTCTATTGGTATCTCTTCTTCTTCTTCGTTCTCGATGCTTAGAGATACAAACTCATCAGTCCAATCATCATTTACTGCATATGCCCATTCAGGACCGGAATACCTCCTGTTTGGTATCCTTTTCCTTTTCAATTTTGCTTCTCTTTTCGACTCTGCTTCGCTGGTACTCTCCTCTTTTGTCAAGTCTTTTTCTTCACTTGACGATTGTTCCACAACAGTCACTTCCTTTCTTTTCTCTTTCACTTTTGGTCTTCCTCCTTCGTTCAAACTTTCTTTACCCCTTTCTTTTATTGGTGAGATACTTAGTCTTCTCTTTGCACCATGTCCATTTGATGGACCTGCGATCTTTTCTGTGGAAGCTTGAACCTTCTCGTTCTGTTCTGCCTTGTCCCCTTCTTCCGGAGAATCGATCACGTTCTCCTTTTCTCTTTCTGTATCGTCTGCTTCTGGGAAAGCCTTCCTCTGATCAGGCTCTCCTGCCTTTTCACCTTTTTCGAGCCCTTCGTCACCGTTACTTTCTTCAGGTTCTTTATCACTTTCAGCTGCTTCAGGCTCCTTGTCACCTTCAGCTGCTTCAGGCTTTTTGCTACCCTCAGCTGCTTCAGGTTCTTTGTCACCTGCAGCTTCTTCGTCGCTATCTGAACTTTCTCCTTGGCCTTCCCCAAGTGAGTCAGACTCTTCGCCCTCCAATAATATTTCCTTCTCTCCTGCTTCTGCTTGTTCGCTTTCAGTTCGCTTCTGTTCTTTCTCAGCACTTGGCACTGTTTTGTCAGGCACTGGTAGTTTCAGCGCTTCAACTTCCTCATCTGTGGGACACAACACCTTCTTTGTGTGACTGGCGTGAATCCAGTTGGGAACCCCCGCGCACTTCACAGCGGTAGTTGTCGTCAGGATCACTTGAAAAGGGCCTTTCCAACGGGTTTCCAGACACGATTTTCTCACGTGCTTCTTTATCACGACCCAGTCACCTGCTTTCAGTGCGTGTCCTGGACCTTGGATCGGTGGCAAGGTGGTCGCTTCCACCTGGTGAGAGAAAGAGCGAACCACGTCAGCCAGTCCTTTGCAGTAGTCTAACACCATATCATCTGTAATATTCAAAAGCATGTTTGCGGGAACTGCAGGAAGTCTCATAGCCCTGCCCATGAGAATTTCGTGCGGAGACAATCCAGTTTTTCTATCAGGAGTGTTTCTCATTGACATTAGCACTAAGGGCAATGCGTCAGGCCATTTCAAATTTGTCGATGCACATATTTTTGCCATTCTCGATTTCAGCGTACCATTCATCTGCTCCACCAGTCCTGATGCTTCAGGGCGATAGCTACAGTGCAGCTTTTGCTCAATGTTCAGTGCTTCGCAAAGTAACTTTATCACCTCGTTATTGAAGTGACTTCCCCTATCTGATTCTAAAGAGATCGGGAATCCGAAACGTGGTATTAACTCCCTCAATAATAGCTTGGCAACTGTAAGGCTGTCGTTTCTACGTGTGGGGTATGCCTCAATCCAGTGACTAAAAATGCACACAATCACCAACACATATCTTAAACCTCCATGCACAGGCATCTCAATGAAGTCCATCTGCATACGACTAAAAGGTCCGCTTGCCCTACCAATGTGACTCGCGTTCACAACTGTTCCCTTTCCTGGGTTCATCTGCTGGCAAGTGACACATCGATGGCAAACTGCTTCTGCAGCTTGACGAAATCTGGGATTAAACCAATCAGTTTTGAACAATCTTATCATGGCATCTCTCCCTAGGTGAGCCTGCCCATGATAGAACCGCGCAAGCTGCGATAAGAGACCATTTGGCAAAACAAATTTTCCCTCATGTGAAACCCATAGCTCGTCTTGTCTCTTTATACATTGTGATTTAATCCAGGAATCTCTTTCATCCTCCCTGACATTATTCTGTAGTGCTTTTAGTTCCTCTATTGTATCTACGACCTTCAAGGCAAATGCTTCAGCTGGTTCGAGTTCTGGTTCACTTATTGTATTCCAATCATCCCTTAGCAATATACAGTTCAAAGCACAAAATCTTGCGACTTGATCTGCATATGCATTTCCCAGAGACACATAGTCCTGTCCTTTCGTGTGAGCACTGCACTTTACCACTGCAACTTCAGCTGGCACTTGAATGGCATGTAACAATTCCCTTATTCTGTCCCCGTTCTTCACTGGGGATCCTGAAGAAGTCAGGAAACCTCTCTGTGACCATAGTTGTCCAAAGTCATGCACAATCCCAAACCCGTATTGACTATCAGTGTAAATGGTGACTTTCATCAATGCAGACAATTGACATGCTCTAGTAAGGGCTACAAGTTCTGCTACTTGTGCAGAATAGACTCCTTGAAGCCATCCCGCTTCCAAGACCCCTGTTACAGTACATACAGCATATCCTGCTTTCAAAATTCCCATCCCATCTCTTAGACATGAACCATCAACAAAAAGAATTTGGTCATTTTCATCAAGTTTAGTATCCTTGATGTCCGGTCGGGGTTTTGTGCAAAATTCAGTCACCTGAAGGCAGTCATGCTCGACGTCTTCAGCGTTCTCAATTTCAGCATTTTCTCCAGGAAGCAAGGTAGCTGGATTCAACGTAGTGCACCTTTTCAGCTGCACGTTCGGTGAGCCCAGAATAATCCTTTCATACCTTGTGAGTCTTGCTCCAGTCATGTGTTGCGTTCGGGAGCGGGTCAAAAGTATCTCAACCGAGTGAGGGACCATGACTGTTACTGGGTGTCCCATCACTATTCCTTCACTCTGAGTGAGGCTGATACCAACTGCTGCTACGGCGCGCAAACACCCTGGGAGTGCTGCTGCAACCGGATCCAAAGTAGCTGAAAAATACGCTACTGGTCTGTTTACGCCACCATGGGCTTGAGTCAAGACAGACAAAGAACATGCATCACGTTCATGACAAAACAATGTGAAAGTCTTTGTGTAGTCAGGCATACCTAAAGCTGGAGCCCTGCACATGCATTCTTTCAGTTCAACAAAAGCATCCATCTCGTCTCCTTTCAGCTCAATTTCATCCAAGGCATCCTTTTGGGTCAATTTCAGTAGGGGCTTTGCTAGAGACGAAAAGTTGGGAATCCACTGGCGACAATATCCCACCATTCCCAAAAACTTCCTCACCTCCTTCCTTGTCTTTGGTGGACTCATTTGGAGTATACTTGTAATTCTTTCCTTCATTATTCTCCGTGACCCTTTCTCTATTTGGTGACCCAAGTATTTCACTTTCTTCTGACAGAACTGTAATTTGGAAGGGGACACTTTATGTCCATTCCCTCCCAAATGATTCAACAGAGCAATGGTATCGGCTGTGCAGCCACTTTCTGTCTTTGATGCAATCAGTAAGTCGTCAATGTACTGTACTAGGGTTGACTCGAATGGCAACTCTAACTCTTCCAAGTCTTTCTTTAGAACCTGATTGAATATTGACGGTGACTCAGAAAACCCTTGAGGAATTCGACACCAACTGTACACTCTGTCTAGGAATTTGAAACAAAAGAGAAATTGGCTGTCCTCATGAAGAGGCACAGAAAAGAATGCTTGTGACAAATCGATGACTGAGAACCATTCAGCATCGCAAGGGACTTGAAACATTATCACTGCTGGATTCGGCACGACAGGGCAGCACTTTATTATGATGTCATTTATTTTCCTCAAATCCTGCACGAGTCGGACTTTCCCACTTGGCTTTATTAGTCCCATTATCGGTGAATTACATGGGCTGCTTAACACTTCTTTCAGTACTCCCTGCTTGACGAATTCGTCAATAAGTTGGGCAACTTTCATGAGGGTATCTTGTGGCATGTGGTATTGTGGGGTCTGGGGAAAGATCGCATTGGGCTTTACCATCACTTTTACTGGTTCCACTCCTTTCATCAATCCCACCTCTTTCCCTGTCATGTCCCACACTTCCTTTCCGACTTTTTCCCGTAATTCTGCTGGGATATCTTCTTCAGTTATCATCGGGAAAAGACAAATCAGAGGATACTCTTCGTCGACTGTTTCCATCTCATCCCCCTCTACACTGTCCTCTTCTTCCCCATCATTGCTCGTCTGTATTGTTATTCCTTCGTTTGAACACATTATCGAGCAACCCAATTTACACAATAGGTCTCTTCCTAACAGTGCTATCGGGCTTGAGTCACACACCACAAACTGATGTACCCCTTGATAGTTACCAATGTTGACTGGTACCAGATCTGTAATTGGGTTCGTCAGATGTCTGTTTGCTACTCCCACCACTTGAACTGTCCTCCCTGAGAGTGGCAAATTTGGTACTTCACTGCTCTTAACAGTTGAACGTGTGGCTCCCGTGTCAACCAAGAATGAGACACGATGACCCATTACTCTTCCTTCTACGTACGGACCCCTTTGATCAACTTCTAGGGATGCCGCAAGCACACAATCTCCTTCCTCTTCTGAGCTTTCACTCTCCCATACATTGTTTATTCCACTCTCACTGTGTAATGGGAACTGTTGTACTGTGCCGTTTGTACTCATTACCTGACCCGTTACCTGTGAAGGAACCATCACTTGCTGCTGACTCATTGGTGCCAAAGGTATTTGCATTTGCTTATTAGGTACCATAGGTAACTGCTGTTGCATCGGCTGCATTTGCGTCATCTGCATACGAGGCATCTGCATCTGCTGCGGCTGCATGTGTTGTAATCCCTGCAATTGATTTATGGTCTGAAAATTTGGGTTTGGACCTCTCATTTTCGGTCCTCTCATTGTCTGAAATGCATTGACATCATTGTTTTGCTGACCAACACCTACACCTGCACCTGCACCTTCCTGTACCACCATCGGGCACTCGCGTTTCCAATGACCTACATTTCCGCACGCGTGACACGGCATCACCTTCTTCATTGCCTGCACACCCGTCACAACAGTGTTCAAATCCGGACCATTTTTCACAAAACCTCCTCTGCCTCTGCCTCTGGCCTGTGGTTGAAACGCCATGTTTCCCTGCAACTGTGGCTGCAGTTGCGATACCTGCTGTTGGAACCCTTGCATCCCTTGCAAACCTTGCAGACCTTGCAAACCTGTCTGGGCTGCCTTAAGCTGCATCATCATCACCTTCTCTTTCAGCCTTTTCTGTTTCACTTCAATTTCGTCGCTACAGTATTTCGCATAAGTCAAGACCTCATCAATCGGTTTCGACTGCCAGCAAATCAAATGCGATTTTATCATCTGACTTATCTCTGGTCTGAGCCCTTCCACAAATCTGAACACAAAATGAAGCATATCTTTCGCCTCGATTGCATCCGTGCCACTGTAATTCTTGAACGCCTTCAACAACCTTTCATAGTAACTATGAATCGATTCTTTAGCCTCTTGGGCAGTTCGATCAATTTTCTGCCAATCCACATTTTTCGCGGCAACCTTCGTCTTCAAATGCTCAATCACCTTATAGTACAAGCTCATCACCATAGGTGATGGTGCACCCGTCTCTCTGTCTCTCTCTGGTTCACTTGTCGGCCAACCTACAGCTCTTTTGCAATCCTCCCACAAATCTGCCGGAACCACAATCTCGAATAGAGTGTTCAGGTCTTCCCAGAGACATTTTGCAAGCTTCACAAACCTATCAGTCTGTTGATACCATTCAATCGGCTTCTCTCTTAGTTTGGGAAAATCATTCGTAAAAGACTGAATGTCGCTTCTGTGCCATGGTACATGTACTAATTTTCCCCCTGCTGTCTCCCTCCTTGGTAACATTGTTACTGTATCACTACTCTGCGGTCCTTTCTCATTGTGCTCTGTAGCACTGTCCCTCCTCTTATCCTTCCTCTTTCCCCACCTGCTTTCCCACTTGTCTAAGCACCTCCACACTTGTGCACTCTGCAACAATTCTCTAAGGTGTGCCTTCATGCCTGCTGATCTCATGTGTTCAAAATCTGTGGTCCCAAAATCCAACCTATAGCTCCTGCTCAAGTGTTTCGTCTTGCCTATGTCAATCCCGTTTCTGTCCGCTACTTCCTGCAAACTTTTATGTACCTTGTTTACTTCTTTCGTGATCTTTGGACATAGATACCTCAGCTCCTCTTCCGTGTAGGACTCTAACCTGTTCACACCCATATTCCCTTCCACCAATTCTTGTGCTTCCATGTTCAGCCTCATCCTATTCAGGTACTCTTCTCCTTTCCCACTGCCTGAACTTTGTGTGGAATTTAGACTGTTGAACCACTGGGTTAGCTGTTGCGCATTTACCCCCATCAGTGTAGCATTCACATCGACTGCCATCGATGGTTGCGGCAACTTTTCAGTGTTCGATGTTAATGGTATTATCAGTGGGGGGCTCGACCTCACCAGTGTTGACTGAGCACATATGGGACTAAACTCCATCAGGGACCCAGACCCAGTTGGCTGAGCCGCTATCGGAGTTATCCCTGGAGTGTTTTCTATGCACCTTCTTTCTGTCCCATTCTGCAGCATTGATCCCTGACTGCTCAGACCCGAATTAGGCTGACTATACAGAGGTACCGCTGGACCTACGGTAATGGGTAAGGATATCGCGTCTGGGTTCTGTCCATTCCCCATGTTCTGTGGCATGTTCATTCCCACACCATGGGTCGTCATTGCCGGCATGCCCATCTGGCTCCCCGTCATTTGAGCATATGCGTTTCCTCCCTGCATCTGCTTTTGAGGCATCATAAACTGAGTTGATTCAGCTTGTGCCATTGTTGGGTTGTAACCATTCTGTACTCCCCTTACGGTTGGATCTAGAATCATTCCTGCACTGTTATCACTGTTGTAGTACCCTGGTATCTGCGGCTGATAATTTTCTGCTGGTTTCAACACGGGCACACCTGGATATATTCTCCTAACCTGCGGTATCTGCGGGGTGAACAGCAAACTCGGGTCCTTAGATCCCGATGACGCTCCTGAACTCTGTGTTTCATTGTTCTGTACCGGTGCTGGAGGGGCAGAACTGGTACTTGGACCTTGTCCATTCTCCGCATAAGGCGGTGGACGGTCGTTCAGCAATTGTATTATCAACTCCTCATCCTCTAACTCCTCTTCTCTTCTCAACTTTTCCTCGTCCTCTCTATCCTTGGAACACTTTCTGTCTGTCTTACAGGTGGCTTTCTTACCTGTCTCTTCTCCTTCCTTAGTAATTGCTGAAAATAATTTTATCCCCTGCAATACATCTGACCTCCACACCTTCTGCGCATTATCCCACCTAGCATCCGCTAGTGTCTTTTCTACCTTCCTCATCCTTGTTTCAAACTTGTTCTTCTGTTGCTGTCTAGCCATTAATTCCCAGATTGCTAGAGCCTCAAACTGTGCTGGCCTTGGAGGCACCTTCATGTCGTACATCGCGAATCTCAAATTCTCTAGGATCCTTATATTGAATGTCCCATGTATCGGGAACGCTACGCTCCCATGTTTCTCTGTCAGTTTGTGCCATTGCTTTAGCCAAAGACACGGAGCTACCCCTTTTTCCTCCATTACAATGTAAGCTGGTGTACCTTCGGGTGGCGTCTCCTCTCCTACGCTCGCTTTAATGTAAGACTCCCCCTTCATCGCACTCCTAAATGCTTTAAGGAATTTCATTTTTACGTCTTTTATTTCACCAAATTTATAGTCAATAGGTCACTTTTATTCCACAAAGTTTGTAATCAATAGGTGACTTTAATTCCCGGAATACTCTTCACCTGCCTTTCCCCTTCCAATCGAGTCCCACGGACTGCGTCCAATCCGTGCGCGACCCTTCTCTCCAACCAACCTATCCCAGCGCGGCTCTTAGTGACGTCACACTCACACACTGCGGCTGACAAAGCCTCGCGGCTAGTCCTCCTTCACTCAGTTCCTCCCGTAACAACTTTTTGCATGTATCGCGAGCTACCAAAAACTAAAACAGATCTGTCGGTTTACTACAGGAAGGGTAACACAATCGCTTCAGGACCTTAGGGACCTTTCACTAGCCTCTGGACTTTTCACTAGCCTCTGGCCGCTATTCCGTCTTTCTCAGTCCCCACATTAGCAAGCAAATCTGACCTGCAGACCTACTCTCAACTTGTCAATGATCTGTTCTAGTGCACTTAGAATCTTGTCAAAGCCCGAAGTCGAAGTTTCTTTCACTCCCTAACACCCGTACCCGACTCGTTGACCACGCCCGATCAACCTACTAAACCGCCCAGACCACAACATGGATCAACATACTCCGGAGTCTCTTGACCTCGCAGGGCCCGTCTCAACAACAACAACCACGTGGACCTTTTTATGCACAAAGCGCCAGACGCACATGAAGTTCGACGACTTCCCTACTCTCACACTCGGAGCCGCACCTCCGATATCTCTATGAAGTTCGACGACTTCTCTACTTCTACACTCGGAGTCGCACCTCCGCTATCCTTAAAAAGAAAATCCTCGCAACCTTTTCACACACCCTGCGGCAATAAGCTGTGCAAGCGCAAAACCCTAACTTCACTCATACCATCACTAGTACTGCCAACGCTGTTTCCACACCTCCGTTCTCTCCATTCGCAAGCTCCGAGATCCCGGGAAAGTCGCGGTGGACCTAGCCCATCATCATTCTGTCAATCTGTTTTACCCAAGAAAATCTAATTCAACTTCTCGAGTGGGGTCCCAAAAATGCGTAACCGCTAATCCAACACCATGTACTCTACTAGTACAGGGTCCCAAAAGACGCAACCGTCCTCTGCTACCATCTACTGATAGAGCGGAACGTGGTAACAATTTACCTGTGTTCGGACGCTCTTTAGGCCGATGAATCTTTTGACTTAGTGGGAACTCTCTGTACTCTTGATCGATCAATCACATCAAATCGATAATCAATAACGAACATAGGCAATCCCTTGAACAACATAACACTTAACAATTAATCCAGAATACATTTCGGCGAACCCCTGACCTTTCAGTCAGGAATAACCACACCAGTTTATTGCAAAGTTAGTGAATTTATTTCCCTATATTAACAAAGCTAGCACAATATAAATGTGTCTCAACACCAAATGATATACGTAAATGAACATTAATAGCTGTCCATATCGTCGAAACAAGTGCAATCTATGTAGCATTTGAATCACAAGGCATTCGATAATGGCAATGCAAAGCACTAATACGATAATCTGTAATGAACTAAGGGCCGTATTTATACTCCGTTTGCGCCGAATTTGCGTCGTTTTTTTCGACGCAAATTCGACGCTAAACTAACGCCAACTAACGCCATATTTATACTATGGCGTTAGAGGCGAATAGCGCCAAAGTTCCCGGAATGTGCGTCATTTTTTAGCGTGAACCCCTTCCTTGCGTTAATGATATGCAAGGGAGGCGTTCCCGTCTAAAAAATGACTCCCAGGCCTTTACGTGGTATTTATACTCCCGGGCAAAAGAGACGCCCGGGAGTGGGCGTGGCTAAAAACGGCGCATTTGCGCCGCTTTTTAACGCCTGGGTCAGGCATGGCGTTAAGGGACAAGTGGGCTCAAAATGAGTCCAGAGTGCCCTCCCCTGCCCCCAGGGACCCCCCCTGCCACCCTTGCCCACCCCAGGAGGATAGCCAAGGACGGAGGGACCCACCCCAGGGACATTCAGGTAAGTATTTTTTTATTTTTTTTTAATAATTTTCTTTGGCATAGGGGGGCCTGATTTGTGCCCCCCTACATGCCACTATGCCCAATGACCATGCCCAGGGGACAGAAGTCCCCTGGGCATGGCCATTGGGCAAGGGGGCATGACTCCTATCTTTACAATGATAGGAGTCATGTTGATGGGGGATGGGCGTCGAAAATAAATGGCGCAAGTCGGGTTACGACGATTTTTTCGACGTAACCTGACTTGCCCCATTTTAAGACGCCCATGCGCCATTTTCCCCCTACGCCGGCGCTGCCTGGTGTACGTGGTTTTTCTCGCGCACACCAGGCAGCGCCGGTCTGCTTGCGCCGGCTAACGCCATTCAATAAATACGGCGCCCGCATGGCGCTTCAGAATGGCGTTAGCCGGCGCAAAACTTTTTGACGCTAAACTGCGTTAGCGCAGTTTAGCGTCAAAAAGTATAAATATGGGCCTAATTGCGTACATTTAGTCAGCATAACAAGATCTCAAATTGCATCGTGCGACATATGGAATCCTCGTCTAACCTCAAATTAGCATCAGCATGTGGGACTTCATGCAAAAACAATTTAGCAACATCAATTTAGAAAACTCCTAGCTAGGGCTCTTATCAAAATCAGCAGTTGGTTACCTAAAAGAAACACAATGCAATTTTACAATTTCCTTTCATAATTACCAATTCCGATCAGCAATCAATGAATTCTTCGTCTCACAGGTATCGTTTCTCGATCAGCATAGGACGGGACAAAGGGACAGGGGTGAACGGGGCAATTGCCTCACGGCGGCAAGTTAAGACTGCTACTTCATGCAAAGGGGCAAATCAAAGTTAAAGTCTCTAGGGCAAGAATCATTAAAGTCTCTTTCTCTCGACTAGTGAAAGCATCAAAGTCTCTCAAAATGGCGTCGCAGCAAAGTGGGCCATAATAGCTACGAAGTCTGCAAAATGGCAGGTTGTCCAAAATGGAGAGAGCTTTCCTCTCGTGCACCTGGGTTTTATAGACAACAGTTCAAGTCCAGTAGGGTCTCCATTGGAGGGTTCATAGGTTAGCTTCAAATTGTCCAATCAAAAACGACAGTTCTCAAGCTTTTACTTAAGCATACATTATCCTTGGAGATGGGTACGCAAATCGCAACATTGTCTCCCAATTAGCTCACTTTCAGAGCCTCCATTGTCCGCACCTGCAAGTCGACCTTGAATTAAAGAGAAAATATGCCAAGCTGGCACGAAACTTTAAGATAAGCATGTGAACAGTTTCTGTGGAAAAGTACAGCTTCAAGCAGAAATACACGTTTAATAGCACATTGGAAAATACGAACATCTAAACCGTGAGACCAGGCCACTAGGCCAAAGCCTCCGCTAAAGTAATGCTAAGCTAAAGCATTTCAAACAAGCAAATCGTAGCATACGTTTATGATTATGTCGGATTAGTGCAATTCTAATACACCACGTTATATAAAGCACGCGTATAAATGTTGGCAAACTACTCTGAGGGCACATTTTGTCCCCGTACAATCTTAATTAATTCGGTTAAAGTCACACAAGATTATTTCAGCACTACGTTTAAGCGTTAATAAACCAAAACCTTCATTGTCAGTCGACTTACGTAAAAGAAATGTACACATTTTGCTGACTGCATGCGATTCTCTAAGAAGGACTTGATACACTCTAGGGGTTTGCCCGGCACCCCTTCCTCAAGTACATGGCCAATCAAAATCCTACGACTGCCCGTGTCAAAAGCTGCCGACGGGTCTAATAGAACCAAGGCAACATTCCTCCCATTGTCCTCTTTTCGCCTTAATGAATCCACAACAGCTGCAATCAAAGACTTTGGGACGTGAAAGGGCCTAAAACCAGCTTGAGCTGGGTGGAGGAAGGCAGTATTCTGTGTCTACTCAGTTCTTAGGCAACGTGCACTTTTAATAGTTTAGCTGAGAATGGAAGCAGTAAGATTGGATGATATTTTTTCACTACAATCGGCAAAGGAATCACTTTAGCTTGTTGAAAAGTTTTAGGCACAAATCCCTGTGGAAGAGATGTATTAATTAGCGTTAATAGAGGACTATTTACTGCTGTGATCATTGCTTTTAAAATAGCTAGTTGGCAAGGATCGCTTGGAGATACCGATTTGATCTCTATAATTAATTTGTTCAGTCTATTCTCCTTAATTCCCTTAGTGCTGATAACAATAGTTCTTTTAGACTCCTTATGCTCCGAGAACTCAGAGTGGATAGACATCATGATGCTGTTCTTAATTATCTTTATTTTGTCAATGAAAAAACAGTTACATTTATTACATAAATCCTGGGAGGCTTTCACCTTTGGAGTTACCTTTTTTGGAAGAAATGAGATCTACAATTGTAAAGGTTTCTTTTTGCGTACTTATTGCTTCCATGTTCCTAAAATGTAATAATTAGATTACACCTGAGTTAACTTTGCTTTATATTCAGCTAGTTCCTCTTTATATTCGACTTTACAATCTTCCTGGTACTTGCCATGCCATCTGCGGTCAGTCTGGCACAATTTAAGTTTAGACTCCTGCAACTCTTTGGTGAACCATGGAGCAGGGTTTTTCTGGATTAATTAGTCATTGCTTTTGCAGTTGAGCGAGTTTGCCAATCGCTACCATTAGCCAGTAATATATTCTCTTTATGCCCCAGGACTGATTCTCTCAATATAGAAGTTGTCTGTATAAGCATAGTTTCCCTCTCTTTGATGTTCCATTTTTCCACTTTCTTATGTTTGTAAATTCAGTGGATTGATTACTAGAATACTTCAAGATAAGAATAGATAATTCTATCAAGTGATGAACTGACCAGATACAGGGCTGTATGTTTACATCCGAAACCTCCAGATTTAGCCCTTCGTTATGAGTATGGCGGTCCTAGTACCACCACCAATGCAGCAGTCTGACCTCCACATTATGACCATTGCAAAAGCTCCATGGTCGGTCCGCTGACACCGCCACATATACGCCGGCCGATGGCCTGGCGGTGCCAGCAGTCTCCCTGGGGATTACAAGTACCCTCTCTGCCGCCTTTTACATGGCGGCTGCACCGCCATGTAAAAGCTGGTGGAGACGTGGCGCCGGGGGCCCTATGGGGTCCCTGCACTGCCCATGCACTTGGCGTGGGCAGTGCATGGGCTCCATGGCCAGCCCCGTCACGCTTTTCATTGTCTGCTTGGGAAGAATTTGAGATTTGTGGGGCTAGTTGAAGGTGTGGAAGGCAATGACATCAGGGCCTTCATTCTGAATCTTCTCAAGGGGGCTTTCCCTTTGCTGACAACATGGAACTGGGACTTGGAGGCAATTTTTGGAAAGGCTTGTCCCGACGCCAAACAGAGTTCTAATGGTCACACTTTTTTGTGCTGCCTGATTTCTGTCATGTTACGGTATAGAGGAGTTGGTGACTCAGACCGCTAATCAAGCCATTACAGGATCTTGGGGGGGAGGGGGCATTTTTGATGAACCCTGCCCAGTTGAAGGCCAATTTTAAGGACTAGACTCTGCCATTTACTTCTGAGGTTGAAGCTAAAAAGTATCTGAATGACCTCTGTTCTGGGAGCTGAAAACTCTTAGTATGTTTTTTTTTCATGTTGATGAATTGCCTTTCTCATGATTCTTAAATTTATGAGTCTTTGGAATGAAAGTGTCTTGTGGGTTCAATGGGCTTTTGGGGGCTATTGTCGCTATGAATTTTTGCACAGAGGTAGGATTGTTTGGTGTGCCTCTATATTTCTTTTTATCTTGCAATTCAAGGTTCACTATTCTGTGTTGGGTATATTCCTTTTCCTCTTCTTTTGCACTATTCTGGTGGCAGATAGGGAGGGAGTGTGCAGAGGGTGGTCTCAGGAACTATCACTCAGGCCTGACTGCTTCAAGGTTTTGGTGGGAGGGAGGGTGGCAGGAGGGAGTGAGGGGTGGCGAATGGTGGCGAGGTGGGATTGGATCTGGTTGGGGGGCTCTGGGGCAAGGTTGGAGGCAGGCTGGAGGGGGGTCTCAACACAAGAGTAGAATCAAGCTATGGGCAGGCTTGGCAACAGTAGGAGTCAGGGAGGCTCATTTGTAAATATAGGCAGGGTCCTTTGGTTGTTAGTTTATTTATTTTTTTATTACAGCCATGAGCAAGCTCCATATTGCAATGTTGAGTATTTGTGGGCTGAATGACAGTTGCAAAAGAAGGAAGGTGGCACAAGACCTAAAGGTACTGTGGACTGACATTTCTTTGTCTACAGGAGAAACATATCAAGTGGACAAGGAAGCACCTGCTAGAATCTCTGGGCTTCAGTGATAGGGTGTAAAACAAAAGGTACAAGGACCAGGGGGTTGCAATTATGGCACAGAGAAATATATGTAACTTTAATCAATTCCTTGTCGACAAATTTGCCAGGTGGGTAATCACTGAGTGTCACTATTCCATGGAGGCCTACCCTGGTCATAGTCTGTAGTGACTTCAACATCAATGTGGTGGGAGGGCTGCTTGAAGTTGGTGCTGATGCCTATTCTGGTCGAAAGCCCAAAGTATATAGATCTTTTTTCTATCTCAGGAGAGATCATAGGCTAGTCGACGCTTGGCACATGATTAAAAAGCCAGACCCTGGTTTTATATATTTTTGCACCCCTCATAGGCTACATGCTCAGCTACATTATTTTTTCATCTCTCACTGCTTGCTCCGAGGATGTAAAATTGAAAAATTCCCCTGGGGCATGTTCGATCATAACCCACTGGTCTTAGAGATTTTAGTGGCTGACCAGGATAGGATATGCAGAATTAGTATTTTGAGTAGGCACTACTCACCGACAAAGACTGTATTCACCATATGAGTAATTGGATCCCGGAATTTATGAAGCATACTAGAGGGAGCGCCTCGGTTGGGGTAGTGTAGGATGCCTTTATGGCAGGTGTAAGTGGAGAGACTCTTAGTTTTAGTCTGAATTGGCAAAAAAGACAGAATCATCAGGTGATGGAACAGTATAGGGCACTGGAAGAAGTCAAGTCCCAAGTAATCCTGGCGGTGTCAGAGGGGCTGACTTTGAGAGGGCACAACACAAGGTGGCATTAGCTAAAGTTGCGATTAATTATATATCAACAGAAAAAGTGGCAGATGACTACCTGGCTTGGAAGCTGGAATGTTATAAGTATAGCGAATGGGTTGGGCATCTGTTTGCTGTCCGTACAAGAAAAAAAATGACAGAAGAATGGACAACCGCATTGAGGGACATCTGGGGTGTCCTGGTTACAGACCAAGAGGGAATTTGAGAGGTCTTTCAGAGGTATTATGAGAGGCTCTATAGAGAGGAGGAGGTGCAGGAAGATGGGGATATTTTAAGTATCTGGAATCAATCCGAGCAAGGTTGCTAAGTGGCGAAGATCGGGAGTTCTTGGACAGTCATGAGCTGGTTTGGATTTGGGTCCTGTTACCTTAATGCAGTTTGAGAGGTTTAATGTAGGCCTACTGGTAAGTTTCAGATTATGGGGGGGCGCAGTCCCAGCAAATACAAATTCAGAGCTGTCCCTGCTCCCCTCTGCTTTTTGCTCTTTATATTAATCCCTAATTTGGAAGCTTTATTCTAATATCTCAATGGCACCTATGCAACATTGTGGCTGAGACACTGAAGTCCCTAACTATGCGGATGACATCGATTTGGTCATGCCCAATCCCAGGATAGCATTGAGGGAAGATCAAAAATGAGGCCCAGGTCTTTGGGAAATTTTCAGGATCCTCCCTGAACAGGAGCAAAACCCAGATAGTTATCAGTAGATACACACTGTTGGACCTGACAGCCTTAGGGTGGTCACTCCTAACTTTTTGCCTGCCTCCCTCCACTTCTGAGATACTGTTTTTGCTGGTTTTTAGATTCCGCGCACTTTACCACTGCTAACCAGTGCTAAAGTGCATAAGCTCTCTCCCTTTAAACATGGTAACATTGGATCACACCCAATTGGGCTATTTAATTTACTTATAAGTCCCTAGTAGAGTGCACTATATATGCCCAGTGCCTGTAGATTAAAAGCTACTAGTGGGCCTGCAGCACTGATTGTGCCACCCACTTAAGTAGCCCCCGAACCTTGTCTCAGGCCTGCCATTGCGAGGCCTGTGTATGCAGGTTCACTGCCAATTCGACTTGGCATTTAAAAGTACTTGCCAAGCATAAAACTCCCCTTTTTCTACATATAGGTCACCCCTAAGGTATGCCCTAGGTGACCCCTATGGCAGGGTGCTGTGTAGGTAAAAGGCAGGACATGTACTTGTGTAGTTTACATGTCCTGGTAGTGTAAAACTCCTAAATTGTTTTTTACACTACTGTGAGGCCTGCTCCCTTCATAGGCTAACATTGAGGCTGCCCTCAAACATTGAGTGGTAGCTGCTGATCTGAAAGGAGTAGGAAGGCCATATTTAGTATGGCCAGAATGGTAATACAAAATCCTGCTGACTGGTTAAGTTGGATTTAATATTACTATTTTAGAAATGGCACTTTTAGAAAGTGAGCATTTCTCTGCACTTAACTCCTTCTGTGCCTTACAATCCACGTCTGGCTGGGTTTAGTTGACAGCTCTTGTGCATTCACTCAGACACACCCCAAACACAAGATACTCAGCTTCACTTGCATACATCTGCATTTTGAATGGGTCTTCCTGGGCTGGGAGGGTGGAGGGCCTCCTCTCACACAAAGGATTGCCACACCCCCTACTGGCACCCTGGCAGATAGGATTGAACTGAAAGGGGACCTGATGCACTTCTAAGCCACTCTTTGAAGTCTCCCCCACTTCAAAGGCCCATTTGGGTATAAACAAAGGGCCTCTGCTCTAACAACTCAGACACTTCCTGGAGAAGATACCTGAACCAGAACCTGCACCCTGACAAGAAGGACTGCCTGGCTGCCCAAAGGACTCACCTGACTGCTTTCTGAAGAGGACTACTGCCTTGCTGTTACCCTGCTGTTTTGCTGTGCTGCAGAAGTGCTCTCCAATGGTTTGGATAGAGCTTGCCTCCTGTTCCCTGAAGTCTCAGGACCAAAAAGACTTCTCTCCTGCAGCTAAAATCCCCGTGCAGCAAACATTTGATGCACCGCCTGCCAAGAACAACCCACAGCCTGCTTGCGGCGAAAAATTCACCGCACGCCGAGACTGGAACAATGCAGTCCTGACTTTGCGACAGACGATCGACGCAGGGCCAGCGACACGACGGAACAGCGACGCACAGCCCTACTGGGTCGACACAAGCCGACTCAGAATGACGTTGCCCGATTTCCTGAGAGGAATTGATGCAGCGCCTGCCGTGCAGAAGAAAATTCTATGCATCGCCTACCGGAGTCGACGCAGCCCCTGTGACTTCGCTCCGCAAGCCCAGGATTCCACGCATCATCCCCGGTGCGTCTGAGAACCCCGCAACCCAAAGAGGATCCAAGTCCGCGCACCGCAAATCGACGCAACATCTTCCCTACGTGGAAAATAACTACACAAATCTGTGTGCAAAAGGGCGAAACCAACGCACACTCACCGTTTTCCATGCACCACCTCCTCTGCGGTCCCTTGCGAGGATTTTTCAATGCAAACCAGGTACTTTGCCCTACAACAGACACTTGTTGTTTCTAGGAGAACTTAAGACACTTTTCATTGCTTTTACAGTAACATCCCAACCCCAAGCCACTTGATGTCACTTTCAGTGATATCCCTACATTTGCTTGTTTCATCTTTAATCGTTTTGACCTGCATTTATCCAGATAAATATTATATATCTTTCTAAACACTGTGTGGTGTATTTTTGTGGTGTTATATTGTGGTGTTGTATGATTTATTGCACAAATACTTTACACATAGCCTTCTAAGTTAAGCCTGACTGCTCAGTGCCAAGCTACCAGAGGGTGGGCACAGGATAATTTGGATTGTGTGTGACTTACCCTGACTAGAATGAGGGTCCTTGCTTGGACAGTGGGTAACCTGACTGCCAACCAAAAACCCCATTTCTTACACACATAATTCAGTGTATTAAGGGTAGTCAAGAGAGCTGTGTATTTGGGTGTTGATATGTCTGCTGATGTGGACCAGATAGTAGTAGCCAACCTAGCCCCAGTTATCTGGAAAGCGAAAAGGGACCTCTGGAAGATGGATAACCTGCATCTCTCTGTAGTAGGTCACAGTAACATTGTCAAAATGGTATTCCTACCTAAGGTTTTATATCTCTATCGGGCTATCCCCCTTGAATTTAAGAGCCACGGGTTCAAAGTCATTGATGACATGGTGGTGAGACATTGATGGTGTCTAGATTTATCAGGGCATAGTCCAAAACCTGTTCCTGGGCCCTTTCTGTCATTTATGTTTGTAGCTATGGCTGTGGTTATTGTGTGCATTGCATCGGCTTGGCTAAACCGCTGCCTCCCGACTTTTCATCAATGGCTCGCATGCCTACTAGCATTGCATAGCCTGAAAATATCTTTCTATTTGCGCGAAGGCAAGATGGGGAAGTTGGTCTGGACACCTCTGCTGGACTGGGCTGCAAGCCAGTAGGGTTTATAGTAATCTGAAGACATTGGGCTTTATTGCCATTGATCCTGAGGTAAGCTTTGGGGGTCTTGCTAACCCCCTATCTCATGTTTATTATCTCCCCTACCTTGGGTTGCTCGTGAGCTGGGAATAACATTTCGAGTACACTATATATATATTTTTTTTTATGGTATTCCACCCTGGTTTTTACCTTGTCTTGTAGGCTCAAGTCAGTTTTTGCTAAATAAGGAGTAAACCCTTTGTTCTCTGATTCATATTTTCCTTTACACTGTGCATTTCGTCTGTGTTTTTCTCCACATTAGATTAGGCCCGGCTTGATGTTCTACTTTTAGGATTGACTTTTTGGTTTTGACAGGAAGGTTAGACTGCACTTTATTACCCATATTTGCTTTTCACCGCCGTATTGGGTGGAGCTGGCAACATTAATAGCGGATAACGAGGGTCTCTAGTTTGCACTTGTTTCTGGAGGTGAGGGGGAGGCTTGTAGTTACCCTGAAGCACTAATCATGAGACCTCTTTTCTGCATTTTTACACTTTGGGCCAGATGTAGCAAAAATGCAATTTGCGACTTGCAAATTGCGAGTCCCTGCGACTCGCAATTTGCAAGTCGCAAATTGCTATGCAGTACGGTGTCTCAGACACCGACTGCAACTCGCAATGGGGTCGCAATGACCCACCTCATGAATATTCATGAGGTGGGTCGCAAATTGCGGCCCCATTGCGAGTATAGGCACTCGCTAACATGGAGGCCTGCTGACGTCAGCAGGCCTCCATGTTAGCGACCTGCTGTTCAATAAAGCAGTTTTTTTTTTTTTGAAGTGTAGCCCGTTTTCCCTAAGGGAAAACGAGCTGCACTACAAAAAAAAACCGAAACCTTTAGTTTCGGATTTTTCAGGGCAGGGAGTGGTCCCTTGGACCACTCCCTGCCCTGAAAAAATAATATGGGGTCCAGTCACAAAGGGGAAGGGGTCCCATGGGGAGCCCTTCCCGTTTGCGAGTGGGTTACCATCCACTTCAAGTGGATGGTAACTGCGACTCCATTTGCGACCGCGTACGCGGTCGCAAATGGAGTTGCATACCACTCCGACTCGCAAATAGGAAGGGAACACCCCTTCCTATTTGCGAGTCGCAAATGCATATTGCGAGTCGGTAACGACTCGCAATATGCATTTTGAATTGCAAACCCACGTTTGCGAGTCGCAAACAGCTATTTTCGCCGTTTGCGACTCGCAAAAGGGTTGCTACATCTGGCCCATAATTGTCTGTTTGCACTTTACTTCGCTTCATGAATTCGGTTACGGTTTTCTGCATTCTGAACTAAAAATGTTTTACATTTATTGGTTTTCCAACTGTAATTTTGGGTTTCATTTGTGATATTCTCCACTTGTGTTTTTCATGTAAAAAATCTGCAATAAAAATATTTGAATATTGGAAAAGCGTACACTGAATCCTGTCAGCAAAAAGTTACACTGGTCCACATTCCATGTTATTTTCTTTCTTTATCTGTATACTGTGAAATTTACTCTATTTGTCAATGTACTACAAATGAAAAGCACATTTTAAGATTACACATTTTTAAATCCTATAGAACGTGTTTTACACTTATCGTTTGACTTATAATAACACACATTTTTGCATAAAACATATATTAAATATTAGCACTTTTGCACAAACAAAAATACATATTTCACAAAATATTCCCAGACAAACCTGCAGTCTCAAGAATCAACGAACCAAATGGATGATGGTCATTGCTCCAAATATTTCTAAAGAGTGTTACAATCAATTAAAAGATCCTTCAGCCTGATTATTTATATATGTCACAAGAATCCCTCGATGGCAATAGAGGTTATGTATTCTATACTTATAGTTTCAGAAAGACTGGGTCCTGTGAATGTATTTGTAATTTTTCGGATCTAGAGTCTGCAATTGGTGAAAAAGTAGGTTATAATTTACTAAAAGCCAGGAATGGTATGTAGGCTGCTGCTGATAGTGTTCTAAATTTGACTTCTTTATACTCAGTTTGAAATACATTAGGGTTGTCTTCTTGATTCTGTCATTGTATCTTGTATACATTAAGTGGGCACCTCATTGTTGTGTACTCATTTGGCCCTATTATGAGTTGCACGTGTTGGTAGGTTATAAACTATATAGCCATAAACAGTGTCATTGCCCAATACCATGCAAAATCAAGTTAGTCCCTGTTGATTGGAGAATAACCAATTTGATCCAAATTTTCCAAGTATACACATTTTCAGTTTGATGTACATTTCAAGCTCCTGTTTGCCACCTGCTTTGAGCAGGTGGTAAATAGGAATTGGGAGGGGATGAATTTGTGCAGGATGAGGCTTAAGGAGGAAGTCAAACAACAGTACAGACTGGGAATGGCTCACCTGGGCCTTAAAAGTGGGTAAGTGAAGACTGTGCTTGTGCCTCAAAACCATACCCAATCCACACATTATTGAATTAGTCAGATTTTCTATCTGGTAAAATGGAGCCTGGTGTTTCTGCACTCAGAAAATCTTGGTGCAGGAAAACTAGGTCTATTGTGATCAGGCAGAGTGGAACTGCATCCCTGGAGACTGCTCTGCTTGACTAGTAATCAAGGTCTGTGTGGATTAGTATTATATGAATCCAGTGGTAGATCATTTGCACTTGACTCTTATCAACATGAACATTTAGGGCCAGATTTATAAACTCTTTGCTTCAGTGCAGAGTCATCAAAGTGATGCAAACCAGTGCAAAGTGTTAACTTGGGATTTACTTTCCAGGAGGAAACTTGTTCTGTGCTGAAAAGTTCTTAAAAATAACATGAATTATTGCTATGTACTACTTTGGCTCAAGGGGGCGTACCAAGAGTGGTGTCTGGCATTCCCATGCAATAACCCAGTGTTTTTGATGCAAAGCTAACATTTGTGGACACAGTTTTCTGCCAAGAAAATATGTCTTGAGGCAACAGAAAGAATGAGAAGTTTCCTTTTCTCCAAGCGTTTCTAACTACATGCATGCTGTAGTGTGCAGCACACAAACAAAGTGGGAACGTTTAAAAATAAGTCCAAATATTTACTGAAAGGATATCCTTCCAGTCCAGAGCCTATGCTCGATTCACACAGACAGCTTTGCCGTATAATGCAAAGTTGCTTGCAGGGAATCCGGAAATTGCACCAGTGCTTGGGAAGAGAGCAGCAGTGCCATTTTTTATGCAACACAGTGCAGCAACTTTAGTTGCTGCACTTCATTGAAAGTAAAATTAGTAAATGTGCTACTTATGTCATGAAGTAAACTGAACTCTACCAGTGGTTGTGAATGGTAATCCAGAATTGATGGAGATTTGTGGTTCTATGCATTATTGTGATCAATTACGTTTTTTGGTTTCATGCAGGTGCTATTTGTTAATTGATGATTCCTAGGAGCCACCTTCTTTTTTCATGGCTCCCTGATTATGTATTACTGTTTTTACATTTCCATGGACTCCAGGGGTGCAGAGATTTGATATACCATTAAGTCTAGTCTTGTTTGTGCCTTAGGAGCCCTGTTACCCGCTGTGATATACTTGGGAGCCCCCGGTGCTTGATGCTGGTGTTGTGCAGAAGCTGGATTTTCTTTTGTTTTAGAAATTAATGGCGACTGGGTCTGCCTATGATCTCATGCTGCTTTATTATGCAGACCCTGCTTAAAATACTCTTCTGTGCATGTTTTTCAGAACCCATTGTGGATGCTCCACATGGTTTACCAGTGATTTTGCTACATCATGATTGTAAACTGTCATGTGTTCTTTCTTTGCTCATTGCCTATGAGGCCTCTGTTGCTTCCGAAGGTGTGGTTCACAGTTGTGTTGCTGGGTCCTAACACCACTGATTATAGCAGGATGCATACGTTGAAGACTGCTAGATGCTGATAAGACTGATATTGCCATTCTGTGGACAGTGACCTTTGTAACTTGCCTAAACCATCCTGGAGATAAGTGTGGCTTATCCCTATCTATCATGATTTCTAAGCAGAAAATTATTCCTGTCAGTTGTTTCCTTTTTCATTGGTAGCTAAACCCATGTAGAGTTCTGGCTCCTGTGGTTTACTCTCTTGATTCTGGTCATTTTGTCTGGAAAGCATGATACTTCTTTACAGTCCTGACTTTAACTGGCTTTTGAGTATCCAAAGTTTTTTTCTGCCCAGTATTGGTAGGACAGAAACAAGAATTTACTCACTTTCCACTCCCCAGTTACTCTAAGCTCAACAATCCGGAACTAACCCTGTTTGTGTGGTCAACTGGAGATGCCACAGAAAAGCATTTAAAGATGTATAGCCCTTAGAAATAGATCAGTACCATTAAAATTGTTGTATGTCATAGGAATTTCTTCTTGCTTTCTTCTGCCAATAGGTCAAAGAGAGCATCCATATGTAACTTTTCAGAAGCAGCTTCTTATGATACATGTGTGCCCTAGAGCATTTACACATACACAGGATATGTATTTCTGTTTCCATGGCCACAGTACCTCATTGCACACTGCTGCTGGTGTTTTTCCAGCCGCTCTCCCTTTAGAGGGATGGGGCTTGACCATGGCATCTGGGGCATTCCTGACTATACACTAAATGAGCTTTTTCCTGTCTCTCCCTGCGGGAAGTTAGGCTGGAGAATGGGTCAGAGGTCAGGCTGATGAGTAGAGTCAGTTGGTAACATGCATTCTTCTATTGTTTATCTCGTTTCAGGCCATATAATGCTGGTATCAAGGTTAAAGCATATTAGCGAATAATAAAACCACAGGCTTAAACCAATATAAGCTATATAGAAATTAGTGTTCCTACAAGTACCTCAGTAAAAGCAACCCTTCAAAGCAGGACCTCAAGTCAAGCATTAGAACAACCCCTTACCTGGGACACTTCTCTGCACTGCTTCAAAAGACAAAAAAATTATTGAATTTAGCAAAGAAGGGAGCGGATCATTAAGTGGCAGTGTTGGAGTGTAGCTTTTATAATCAAAATTAACATGAAATGCTTGCAAAAAAATGTGTAATAAAGCTGCATTGAAAACGTGATAGACTAGTGTTAACATATGCGTTTGAAATGTGCCCATGGGGAGTGGCCACCAATGTATACGAGGATTAATGAAATTGACTAATAATGAATTATTAATGTACTAATGTATGATTCTGTTTTAGCATTAAGAGTTATATGTTTTTTTTTTAAATATTTTTTTATTAACATTTTATCATTCAATAAACAGTATTATGTTTACAGCACCATCTTGTTTGCTTCGTGTTAGTGCATAACAGTGTTAATATCACTACTGTCTACATTGTTTGAATGTTCTACTTCATTAATTATTCAATAACCTTTATACTTTAAACGTATGCAAGAATAGAACATCAGTGGTGCTTCTTCTCGTATGGGTTGCCCAATTGGCCTAGTGTAGCAGAGTCATGTTTTTCTAGCTATTATACAACACCTTTAACTCGTTTCAAACATTAATTAAATTAAACTTAAACACGATGGCAAAGTGGGGTGTGGAGGCTGCTAATGCAGGGGGATGCCATTTCTTGGCTTTTCCAGTATGTATGGTGTCATTACTCATAGACTTGTCTGGTTTCAGGTGGGTGGGTCGTCTACCGGGTCCAGCCTGTCTGTTAATCAATGTCATGGGCTCTGTCCCCTGTTGCCCGCCTTTTGTTTAATCTCGGCCTTATCGTGTCTTCCCTTATCATGTCCTAGAGGGCGAGGCAACATTTCCTCCCTTCCTATGTTTATCCAGTCTCCACTCCTGTTGGAGTGTCTGCGTCCGCTGTTCTCAATATATTGTCCCAGCTTGTCATTGCTACTTCCCATTTCTGTGCTATAGGGTGGCAACGCAGTCCCCTCCCCTCCTCGCTCTTCAGGACCTGGAGTTCGGCTCTAGCCCATGTTGTAACGTCTTGTCTCCACCCAACCCTGGGGGGCCGAAACTGTGCCTTCCAGTTCTTTGTGATCTGTCTCCTATATAATACCAGTGCCAGATTCAGAAATCGGGTCTCCACTCTTCCCCGCGGCAACCCATTCCCATAGCCCATCAAACATCTGTCAGGGGTCGGAGTCAGGTTCATATTAAGGAGTCTCGATAGGTCGGACATCACCTCTTCCCACCCCAGTTGGATCTCTGGACAGGTCCATACCATGTGGTCAAAATTTGCGTCTACATTTTTACATCTGGGGCACACCCTAGGAACTCCCCCATAGATTACTGTTAGCCGATGTGGGGTGAGGTACGTTCTGTGGAGATAATTATATTGTATATATCTCAGGCGCGTACTGCGAGCGACGGACCGGGGGTAAGCCAAACCTCTGTTCCATTCCGCATCTGACGGTTCCCTACCGACTGTCCTCCCCCATCTCTCTCTCAGTGGCCGCAGGGAATCTAGTGCATCCTCAACTTGAACTCGGTATAATTTAGATATCAGATGGGACTCCTCTCCTGATGTCAATAGGAGATGCAGCACCCTGTGGGTGGCTGGTTCCGCGTTGACCGTGATCCAGTGCGTTTTCAGCACATGTATCAGTTTATGATACATAAGGAACTGACCCGGGGAGACTCCACTGTCAACAAGATTAGTGAAAGATCTCAACACTCCCTCCTGAAACAGGTCTCCCACCGTTTCTATTCCTGCTCTCCTCCAGGTTCCGAGGCTCATGCCTCCCAGGTTCCTCTCACCAGCCTCGATCGTAAGTACCGCCAGGGGTAGGGCCGGAGACTACGGGGAGACAGTGCCATCCCTTTTCACGCACCTCTTCCAACATGCTGACGCCACTTTTGTCATCGGGCTGTGCATGTGGGGATTAAGCTTCCTATTTGTCATTCGAGCAATGAACTGATTTATGTCCTCCACTACTCGGTCGGCGTACCTCTCCAGGTGACCCTTACCTGTGAGCCACCCGGCAACCCATTGCAGCTGGGATGCCAGGTAGTAGGCTTCAAAATCTGGTGCTCCTAGACCCCCCTTGTTAGTTGGCCTGCATAGTATCTGGAGCGAGGTGCGTCTACGGCCATCATCCCATATAAGTTCCCTGAGTAGGGTGTTAAGTTCACGAAACCACGCTGTTGGAATCAGAAGGGGCAGGTTAGCGAAGTAGTATAGAAGCCGGGGCAGCATTACCATTTTGGACAATGCTACTCTGGCCATTATCGTCAATTTCAGCGATCGCCAGAACCCCACCGAGGACTTCAGAGATCGTAGAGCTCTGCCCAGGTTACCCTCGCGCAAGTCTGCCCTGTCGTGAAACACCTGTATGCCCAAGTACTTAAAGGTTCGAGGGGCCCAAATCATATCCCCAGGGCATGTGGTCGGGCGTCCGCCGCCCGGAGCCATAGGGAACACGCATGTCTTGCTACGGTTGAGGCAAAGTCCAGATATGTTCCCATAGTTCTCCAGCACTCCCAGCGCCCATGGGAGATCCTTCTCTCCGTCCCTAAGGTAGACAAGTATATCGTCAGCATATAGCGAGATGATATGTTCTTGGTGTCCCCATTCCACTCCTCTACCCACGCCCTCCCGCCGCATCTGGGACGCCAGCGGCTCGATGGCCAGGGCGAATAACAGAGGGGACAATGGGCAACCTTGTCTGGTTCCCCTGTGAATTGGGTAAGTTCCGGATACTGTTTTACCTGTTCTCACTCTTGCCAGTGGTGACGTGTACAACAAGTCCACCCATTTGACCCAATCTTCACCCATTCCCATACGGAGCATCACTGCTCTCAAGTAGTCCCATCTGATCGAGTCAAATGCCTTCTCAAAATCCACCGCGAGCAACACCCCTGCTGCAGGTTTCATGTCGCTAGGCATATTCAGGACCGCAAAGAGACGTCTCAGATTTAAGGAGGTGCTGCGATTCGGGACGAAACCATTCTGGTCTACATGTACCAGAGTTGGTACAAGAGGGAGTAAACGGTTGGCCAAGATCTTGCTTAGTATTTTAAAATCACTGTTTAGCATTGACAGGGGGCGGAAGTCAGTCACCGAGGGTTGCCTAGATTTTGTCTTAGGGAGTGGGACTACCATTGCCTCTCTCATGGTGCACGGCATTATCCCATTCTGTAGCGATTCTGTATACATCTCTACCAACTGGGGGGTCAGTTGCTTCTCGAATTTTTTATAAAAGTCCATGGGGAGGCCGTCCGTTCCCGGGGTCTTCCCTGAGGCTAATTGAGCTATAGCTTCACTGACCTCCGCCACCGTCACTGGGCCCCCCAGCCTATCCCTGTCTCCGGCCATCAGGCTCGTTATAGGTATATGTTGTAGGTAATTATCAAAGACCTCCGTACTGATTTCAGCCGGTTTTCCATATAAAAAGGTGTAATATTCCTTGAATGCGTCATTTACAGGGCCTGGTCTACTTCTGCATGACCCTTCCTTATCCAGCACATTTGAGATGGGCTCAGCATCTCCACCCGGCCTCACCAACCAGGCTAACATTTTCCCAGACCTACCCTCTTCAGATTGTAGGGAGGCAAAGTATTTTTGTGTGCTGTGGCATCTAAGTTGTTCTTCGATCTGGGAATGGTCTCTCTTTGCCTGAGTATATTTCTCATTTACTAGTGTGCCAGTCCCCTGAGTAAGTTCTCCCTCATGTATTATTTTCTCTAGCGTAGTCAGCTCCCTTTCAAGTGTGCGTCTCACTCCGGCCGATTGTCCAAGACAAAAACCCCTTGTCACCACCTTGAGGGCCTCCCATTCCGTAGATCTAGAGGTGGTGGATCCACTGTTAAATTGAATATGGTCAGTCAGATGCTGTCTCAGGGCGTCTCTATATGCTGGGTCCTCAAGTGCTGTAGGGGACAATCTCCAGGCCGGAATGGGGGGCCTAATCTGTGCAGCCCTCCGTGTTACCAATAGGGGGCTGTGGTCGGACAGTGTACGGCCCAGATATTCTGAGTGAACCATCCCACGTGCAAGGTCTGCCGTACACGCCACCCTGTCGATTCTGGTGTGGAGTCGGTGAAGGCCCGAATAATATGAGTAATCCCTGTCGTGTAAGTGTTGTTCCCGCCATATATCCACTAGCCCCCAGTAGCTCATCCATTCACTAAGTTTCCCAGCTATCTTACTTGACATTGCACCCTGTAGTGGAGGGGAGGATCTATCCAAGTCTACATCTAATATACTATTGAAGTCCCCTCCAACCAAAAGCTCTCCTCTCCTCTGGCGGGTGAGGTGGCTCGATAATTTCGTCAAAAAGGGGATCTGGTCCTGATTTGGGGCATACATGCAGCACAGGACAATCGGTGTGCCGCATAGCTGTCCCTCCAGAATCACGAACCTCCCCTCACGATCTATGTTGGAAGCTTCTATCTCTAGGGGAACCCCTGCACGGATCCAGATCATTACTCCCCTTGCGTACGCTGAGTACTCTGTTGCGAACACCCGCCCCCTCCACCTACGTCTCAATCTCTCAGGTTCACCAGCCGCCAGGTGGGTCTCCTGTAGCATTGCTACCTGTATATTCCTCCTTTTTAAATAAGCCAGTATTTTGTGTCGCTTGGCCGGTGACCCCATCCCTCTAACGTTCCACGTTAAGAAATTGTATTCTACCATGTTGGTGATTTTTTAATTTACATTGGCTACTCTTTGCTACTTTTACCGTCTGCTGTCCCCTGATCCTTAGTGAAGCACTGTTGTTACGCAACCATTCACCACCCCTTGCCATCCTAACTAGTAACTGCTTATCCCAACTCCCCCTCCCCAGGGCACCTCTCAAACAGTAGGCTGCCCAAAAACAGAAAAAACACCCATGCAACAGTGCAGCATGTTTCATCTTTTAGTTGCAGTTCTCGCCAGTCCACCTGTACAGGCGAGATTCCAGTAGGGGGGTGGCCCTGCACGGAGGGGCCATTAGAGCATCATTTGCGCCCGCCCCGGGGTATCCGGTAAGCCTCTGGGCCTCAGAGGTCATCTGCAGTTTGTGGGGTCACTACCGGGGCCTGCACCGAGCTGCTCGAGCCCCCGCCGATGACATCACAGTCTCGTCAGATTCACCGCCAGAGTCCTCCCGGGGGGTCCCCTCTCCGTTCACACGGGCCACTGCCTTCAGTGCTGCTCTTCTGCCACTTTCTTTTTGGTTCCGGGATGGTGCCAAGCGTGGGTGACTTCGGGTCCGTCTTTCCCTGGGGGGCCGGCGCGGTCCACCCCCGGTCGGGCCCCCCCTCCCGAGCCGCTCTGTCTGGGTCCCATGAGTTTCCAGCCATTCCCATGCCTCCTCCGGGGATTGAAGAAATGTTGTTTTACTGTCAAGCATTACTTTCAGCTTAGCCGGGTACAGCAACGAATATTGTATACCTTCGTCCCTTAGGGCCCTTTTGACTGCCATGTATGAGGCACGCTTACTCTGTACCTCTACTGTAAAGTCCGGGAACAGCGTGACTTCGCCATTTGCTACCTTAAATGGGCCCTCTTCTCGCGCCCTTTGTAGCAAGATGTCCCTGTCTCTATAGTGTAGTAATCTTGCGATCACCACTCGGGGGGGCCTGCCCGGCGCCAGGGGCCTCGCAGGCACGCGGTGCGCTCTTTCCAGAGTGTAGAATGAAGTCAGCCGGCCCGGTGCCACCACTGTGCTCAACCATTTTTCCAGGAATTCTACCATATTTGATCCTTCTGCCCCCTCCGGGAGGCCCACCACTCGCACGTTATTCCGCCGGCTTCTCCCCTCTGCGTCCTCAGCTCTTCGCTCTAGTCGCATCACTCTGTCTCTGAGGTGCGACATTTCGGCCTGCAGGTCTTTTTGTTTTGGTGCGATGTCGGCCAGTGTGGTTTCTGTCTCTTTGACTCTGTCCGATAATTTGTGATGGTCAGCCCTCAAGAGGCCCAGTTCAACCGCGACCTGATTGATGTCGTGTTGCAGTGTTAACTTAGTGTCTTCTATCGCACCCAATATTTTGTCCAGGGTGTCCTGTACATCGACCTGCAATGGACCCCGCACGTCCCCCCCCCGGCGCCCGGGGGTCGCTGTGCCGTCCATGACTTTAGCCCTGTGGCAGTTCTTAGGGGACATCGATTACGTAGGAGATCGTCCCCCCCCAGTGGCGAATCCGACCACGGTGCGTTAGCTCAGGGGATCCCCCATCTAGGACTTCCGTCTCAACCGCAGGGGCCGCCAGGTAGAATCCCATCAGCACCAGAGACCCGTGCTTTCTCGCTCAGGATCTCCGTGGACTCGGGGCGCGTTGCACCAGGACACGAGGCACCACACCAGTTCGACCACAGTAGTCGCCACTTCAGGGGCCGGACCGGACCGGTCAGGCAAGGCGCCCACTATCGACCATCCCCCGCGGTGGGCCACCGCGCGGAGTACCGCGGACCGCTCCCATCCCGTTTCGGCAGGCGAGCCCTGCTAGGCAGTTCATCCACTCTTAAGGAGGCGCTGCAAAGCGCCGCTTCGCTGTGCCTTACCCCCGGGCCACCGGCCGTCCGCCGTTACTCAGTTCTTCGATTGGCATGCCCCAGTCGGGGTCACCCCGGGATTCTCATCTCCCCAACTGCAGCCGGGCGATCCTTCATGCTCTGTGGCCCGGGGCCCACCATGCTAGTCCCAAGCTCAGGGGCCAGCGCTCCGTTCGCGCAGTAGGCCACCACGGGCACGACCATCCAACAGGGGGCCCCTCTATCCGCCGATCGTCTCGCTCGGCCGAGGGTCCGGTACTTTCCTCCCCAAGGGCGGCCCTCCCGGGGCCCGGCCCGTTCCGCAGGAATGTGCCGGTGCTCAAAGTGGGTGTCCGCTACACCAGAGGCCCCTTCCGCCAGACACAGCGTGCCGCATGCAGGGTCGGCGCCACAGCAAGGCTCCCGGCAGCCGGGCCCCCGCCAAGCCCAGGGGCTCCGGTCGTTTCTCCTTACTTGCGAGGGTGGGGCCGGAGGGCCCGCACGCACCCCCGGTCGCCGTCACACCGTCCTCCGCGGTCTCGGGAACACAAGGCTTTCCACGAACAGCCCTGCAGCAACCCCCAGGCAGGAGGGGGGCCGCGGTCGGCCGGCTCCCCCTCAAACGGCGCGCGGTCCCACGCCCAGCCGCGTATTCGCTCACTCGCTCAGTCCGGCTCCCGACATTAACGCGGCGACAGGCCCAAGGCCGAGGGGCTCGCCGGCCGCCTCCGACGGGCTCCGCCAGGCTCGCTCTGGGCTCCACCGGTGCTCGGGTCGCCCACACGGGTCCCCGAACTCGCTCCCCGTCAATTTGCACCGGGGGGAGGCCCAGGATAACAGGAGAAGTTTAGGCCCCTCCGGAGCAGACGGATCAAGCGTGCGCCATCTTTGGCTTCGTGGCCACGCCTCCAAGAGTTATATGTTAAGGTTTTGTTGAATTAATCATTAGGTCTTAGATAGCAAGGGTCTGGGCCTAGCTGCCTGGTCTCATATCAAATGTGTTTTCCTAACGTGCAATGTGCTGTCCTGCTGAAGGACATCAAACTGTACTTTTCTGGAAAACAGAGATGTGTGTGTAACCGTAGTAAATACTTTCTCATGAGACCCGACTTGCTCAAGGAGACATTCTTGCTGAATGCAACAGTGTAATTTGCAACAGGTACAAGGTCGACCAAACTGGTAAAGACAATGGAGCTACTGACTGAAACGAGGAGTGTAACTTTTCCTACCTGACATTCTACCCGATGAAGACGTAAATCACAGGAGCCAATAAACTGCATGAGAACTGATTTAAGTGAAAATTCTAGTAAGGTGATCAACGGACTATTGGATAGAGATAATGATGCACCAAGTACTGACCAATTGGAAATTAGAGACTTGTCTGGCAAATTCAATTTAATGACGTGTCACAAGGAGAAATCAGCCATTGCGTGCCTTTATCCTGCCACTCTTACTCAGCCATTTCGTGTCTCTTACTGAGACATTAGAGGGACAATCTTAGTGTTGCTCTGATATTCTGACTTAGTCCTTGCTATTGACACTTTAAACCATCCTCACTTTGTCTTGCCCGATATTTACTTCTCCTCCTTATGAGTGAAGTATTCCTTCTTACCCTATTCTGCCGAGACTTTGCTGTTCTATCCTGGCTGATGGGGGATCGACTGCTGTTCTGAGGATGAAGACTGATTCTGTATGCTGACCCATTACGGAGGGTAACTATATAAAGATGAAATTGTAATTGTCTGTTTGCCTTTTCTTTCTAGGTACCAACTGCTCTTTTGACAGAGACCATAGTTAGATGTTTTCTAAATATGTTATGAAATTGTTTTGCATGAAGCCCAACATGCCGATGCCCAGCTTTCTTGAGTTTAAGCCTAATGACCATAGAGCCAGACATTATGGTTTGAACAAAAAATTAACTACGAGCATTACTACAGGGCTGCAATGTGTGTTAGTGAGAACATGGTCTTTGGGGATATATGAACATGTGTGTGTAGGAATGGGATATGTGTGTCTGAGTGAATGAGAGCCTGTGTTGTAGCTACTTGTGGAACAGGACATGCCTTTCACCATATGTGGCACCGCTACATGTATAACACAAATGCACAACCGTTTTAAGGTCGAGCAAAGCAGCAGACAAGCGCTGCTTTTCTGACATGTTGTAATCTGTATGTGGGCTTCAACCACACCCATCTGACGCCCATCACTTTCATTCGTTTATTCTCCTGCCTTTCAAAATGCGCAGGCCTTTATTGATAAATGCTTCACTTTTGTCCCGCCTTCAGGCTGCTTTGTTACCGCCTTGTAGGCTGACTCTGTTACATGGATGATTGCACGGTCGGCCACATAGCTTCGTCTAGTGCACTATTTTTTTCTTTTGAATGGTCGATTCGTGGTGCGTGGCCGTATGTTCTTTCTTCCCTCTTTGGGGCATGTCAATATTGCACACTTCATACTGCGTGGCTGTAAGTTGTTTCTTTATTGTTGAGGGCATGCCACTATTGCAATGGTTCGTGCTGGTGGCCGTTTGATGTTTTTTCATTGTTTTGAGCATTACGCTATTGTGCTGGTTCATGCTGGTGGCCGTATGTTATTTTCTTCATTGTTTGTGGCTTGCTGCTATTGTGCTGGTTTGCGCTGGTGGCCATATGGTGTTTCTTCATTGTTTTGGGCATTTGTTGACTCATGATGGTAGCTATATGTTGTTTCTTCATTGTTTGGGGCATGCCACTATCAAGCCGCTTCATTCTTTGTTTTGGGCATATAACCATATTGTTACTGTTTGCATTTTCCATGCTTTACCTAACCCCTTGGCTGCTGGGCCTGCCCCCTCCCCCCACCCCCTCTCCAGTGCTGAGCCCTTTTTTGGCTATTTGGGGTAGTTCATGCTTAAGCCCCATAACTTTTTGTCCACATATGCTATCCGAGACAAATTGGCGCCCTTTTTTTCCCAACATTCTGGGGATTGTAAAGGTATCCAGAGTTTGCGTTTTCCCCTGGAGGAGACAAAGAAATTAACCAAAATACAGATCTTTTTTTGGGGGGGGGGATGGGAAAAAGTGCTACAGAAAAAAGCATCTGTTTTTTTCCCTGCAAATGGCATCAACAAAGGGTTTGCGGTGCTAAAATCACCATCTTCCCAACTTTCAGTAACAGGCAGACTTGAATCGGAAAACCAAATTTTTCAAACACAGTATTGGCTTTTTACTGGGACGTATCCCATTTTTTTTTTTTTTTTTTTTGCTTTTAGCCTCCTTCCAGTTAGTGACAGAAATGGGTGTGAAACCAATGGTGGATCCCCGGCAGCTTAACATTTCTGAGAAGTAGACAAAATTCTGAACTCAGCTAGGGGTCATTTGTTTAGATCTGTTAGTCAACAGTTGAAATAAAAATATATTGAAATTGAGTTGAAAAAAACAGCCATTTTTTACTATGTTTTCTTCCATAACTTTTTTGAACAATTATAATTTTTTTAAGCAATAGACCCTCCTGGTTGTGGGGTATATAGATCATGTTCATCAAGAACCCAAGCTACTCGGAGCCAATAAATGAGCTGCACCTTGCAGTGAGTTTTCAATGTATACCGGGTATACAACAATTAATTTGGTAAAATATAAAGAGTGAAGAATAGGTATCAAGGAAACCTATGTATTTCCAAAATGGGCACAAGATAAGGAGAATAGAAGCAGTGGTTATTTGCACATCTCTGAATTCAGGGGTCACCATACTACCATGTGAATTACAGGCCGTTTCTCAAAATGGGACCTTTCCTACACACTGTCTTACATTTGGAAGGCAAAAGTGTACGGAAAGACAATTACCAATAACACTTGTTCTTCTATTCTCTGTTCCCACAAGTCTCCTGATAAAAATGGTACCTCACTTGTGTGAGTAGGCCTTGTGCCCGCGACAGGAAACTCCCCAAAACGCAACATGGGCACATCACATTTTCTGCATTGAAAAATGATGTGTTTTTTGCAAAGTGCCTAGTTGTGGATATAGGAAAAAATACCAAACCTGTACATTATTGGAATCTAGACACCTAGGGGAGTTCAGGATGGGGTGGCTTGTAGGGCTCTCACTTGGTTTTGTCACCCTCAAACCTCAAAAAATGGCTAAAAAACACTTTTTACTTACAGATTGGTGCTGCAAATTTCTGGGATCTGAGGGGAGCCACAAGCTTCCTTTAACCCATTATTCCACCAAGTCACCCAATAAAAATGGTACCTCACTTGTGTGGGTAGGCTTAGTGCCCGTGACGGGAAATGCCCCAAAACACAACGTGAACACATCAAATTTTTCCAATGAAAACACACGTGTTTTTTCAAAGTGCCTAGCTGTGGATTTTGGGCTCTAGCTCAGCTGGCACATAAGGAAACCTAGTAAAACCATATATCTTTTTTAAACTAGACACCTAGGGAAATCCAGAATGGGGTGAGGCTCTCACCAGGTTCTGTCACCCAGAATTCTTTGCAAACCTCAAAATGTGGCTAAAAAACATGTTTTCACCACATTTTGATGATGGAAAGTTCTGGAATCTGAGGGGAGCCACAAACCACCTTCCACCCAGCATTCCCCAAGTCTACTGGTAAAAAATAGTACCTCACTTGTGTGGGTACGCCTAGTGCACGTGACAGGAATGGATCACACAGCGGTCAATGTTAATCCTTACCCTGGGGTGATCCATTCCTAATGCAGGCATTAGGCACTGGTACGCACGTGGGGTAGCGCTTTTATCAAGATAGGTGGGGAAACACTGGGTGGTAGGAATTTTGTGGATCCCAATATATTCCTGTAGTTTATGTGACAGAAATGCAAGAATAAATACAGTTTTTATTCAAGGTTTCACATTTGCAGGGTATTCTGGGTAAGGAAACTTTGGAGAATCTGCACAAGCCACACCTCCGTAGACTCCCTCGGGTGTCTAGTTTCCAGAAATGTCTGGGTTTGTTAGGTTTCTCTAAATGGCCGCCGAGCCCAGGACCAAAAACACAGGTGCCTGCCTTTCGAAATCAGGTTGTTTTGTGATAAATAATTTTGATGTCACGATAATACGATTTGGGCGGTGGAATTTGGGGCTGAACTAAATTGGGGAGCTCCCAAGAGAGCACTCTGTTTGTGCTTGCCACCACATGCACCTGCTCTCTGGGTGGGGCTAACCTACTGTTATCCCGCTGCACGGACTGTTACTGTCTGCTACTGGCTAAACTGTCCCTCTAAAACAATAGCCTACGTAGAAGGACACACAATTGCTGGTTGGTGTGTGTGATGTGTGCAACAGTAAATGTCAGTCACCTCACCTTCACTTCTTCCCTCAATCAGCAGTTTCTCTGTAGACACTGAAAAAAAAGACACACTATTACTTCACCTTGCCATATACCCATCATCATGGTCTTTAGCGCCTGTGGTGCCCAGTCCCATAATCATTTTTGGTGCTCCCACTTCCATGACCTCCTCCTCCGATTCCCTAACTGCCACACAGCAGAAGTGCCTTTCATCTCTCCATTGCCCCCTCGCACATACATTTCATTTGTATTAAAGTGCAAATAATGGCTAGCTTTGCTAATCCACTCAGCTATTCACATAAAATACAGACTGGATCTTTGTAGCAGCATATAAACCTTCTGCACTACTTCACTACTTTATGATATCAAAACTTCCGCTAGACAAAAGTGTCATCTTTCTCTAGCAGAAACATGATCACAAGAGTAACCTTGACCTTTTTATTGCCGCCTAAAAGCTATGGTTAAAACACGTTGCTTGAAGTATATGTATTGCTTTGAATACGTGCGCTGCGAGACAACCAGTGGCGAATATATATATAAAGTGAGAGATTGTCTCTCTCTCTCTCCTTATGTATATGTAAAGAGATCAATTTTATATGTCTGTGTGGTTTCAAACCACACATGCATTGACAAAAGTGATCTTGAGCTATATATATATATATAGTCCCAAAAATAATTTACTGCACTCCAAAGTTCCTTTAGGCACATTTATTGATAAGAATAGCAACCACCAACGTGTTTCAACTCCACTTGAGTCTTGCTCACGGTGAATGAGTTTTTTTCATACCACCCTTAAATAGTGTGATGTCATTGTTACCGCCCCATTGCATTCTGGTTATGGTAGTTTAACATTATACAAAAGCATATCTGAAAGTGAAATTTAAAAAACGAAATGAAATTATTTATATATATATATATAGCGAGAGAGATGTTTTTAATAGCTGTGTGGTTTCCCAGGGGGGGGGGGGAATTGTGCCCCCAGGGAAATCACACATCTATTTAAAAAATGACCCCTTGTCAGTTTCATTTGATTTTTTTAACTTATTTTTAATCCTTGGGGGGTGGCTTTCGAACCCTTCCAGTGGTAAACTTACTCATTTTTAAAATAAAATGTCCCCGGGGTGGGGGGGTCGGACCATTTTCAAGAGGGCCGACCCCCCCAGAGTAAATCCCTGGTGTCTAGTGGTGTTTCCACTGTGATCCATGGCCAGGAAACCCTTTCAGGAAAGCTTTGTTTGAAAGGGGAGGATTTCCCTTTTCAAATGAGACCTTCCTGAAAGGTGGGGAGGCTCTTTCGGGCCCGTGCCCAGATTTCCCGCCACAGCAGAAAGCGGCCTTACCTGCTGCTTTCTGCTCCGGTGGGGAAAACAAACGGTGATGTCAATGCACCATCACAGAGGGGTGGGGGTCAGCAATAAGGAAGCACTTCTGTGTCTCTTAAAGGATTTTTAAAATCCCTCTCTGGTGTCCGCCACTGGTCATGGCCCACACCATTTTCTGGTTCTCCAGTGCCGCAAAGTCATACGAATGGAACTAGCCTCTGCAAATTTCAGCAGTTCACTGAATAAAATTGTTTTAAAAAAACTATGCCATTTTCAACACCAATACCTCTCACCTTCACGAATGCGAGCCCTAATGCATTGCAAATGCTTGTTTTAAGTGGAGTGATTAAAATGCAGAAACATTTTCTGCAAAAATGCTCATAATATGGAACATTTTTCTGCACTTAAAATGTCCTCCTTAAAAAAAAAAACGGGCATTTTACACTGATAAATATGACATCTTGTCTACCAGACACTGGGAGCAAGATGCCCTCAGTGTGTGAATGCAACACTTTGAAATGGGAGAATTTTAAACTTTTTTATATGGATTCTATAAAACCCATCATTTAATTTTCTCCCATTTCAAAGTGTTGCATTTAAAAACAGCAGTTATCTTGCACTCAGTGGCCGGTAGGCATGGTGCCATGTTTATAACAGAAAAATACAGCCATTTATTTAAATGGGAGAAAGGTAAAGGGAAGAAACATGCTTCATAGAATATAAAGACTTAATTGAAAGTAAAGAAAATCATTATGACAATGGTTCATAGGAATATTGCTTTCACTCTAATTTTTTCCCATGTAAAAAAAAGACTGTATTTTTCAGTTATAAATATGGCACAGTTTCTACTCAAAGCACAAGGCCTGTTTTTAAATGTGACACTTTGATATGGGAGAACATTAAAATGAAGAGGTAACTTAATGATTAACTCTTCCTTGCAATTTTCTCCAAAAAAAGTGCTGCCCCCTCCATTCAAAGTGGGACGATTTTGAGAGTTACCAAGCTCTCATGGCCCACATGTAAAACAAAAACCAAAAAAATACAAATGTCCTCTTGCTTGCCATGGGATAAGATGTTTTAGTGTGAGGGGGAGAGCTGAATGACTGTTAGCCCCTTTAGTTCAGGTGAGGGCATAACCAGGCCCATACTGGTTGGTAGTCACCACATCACTATTTTTTTTTTTAATTTCATGGCATCTAGTAGACTTTCTGCCCCCGGGATGTGGATCGGGGTAATTTTTTTTTACTTTGGGACGCTGCCATGTAGAAAAATCCACAAGACCTAGACACATCTGAAAACTAAACATCTAGTTGATTCCAGGGTTGTGTGCTTCACATGCACCCGCACCCTTTCCTTAACCACAATGCCCTGCAAAATTGCAACTTTGATGGAAAGCACACATTTTTCCCACATTTTTGTGATGAAACCTTCCAGAATCTGCAGGAATCCACAAAATTCCTACCACCCAGCATTGTCTCATCTATACCAATAAACTTTCTGCTGCACTTGTCAGCCTAAAAATGTTTTGTTTTTAAACTGCCCTTTTCGACCCACTTTGGTTCCCCATCAATTTCCACGGGTTTTTGGCTCTTCCCTGTCACAAACACTTGGCCCACCTACACAAGAGAGGTATCATTTTTACCGGGAGACTAAGGGGAACATTGGGTGGTAGGTAATTTGTCCCGGTGCAGTGATCTCACACAGAAATGTGGGAAAAATTTGATTTTTTTTTTAGCTAAATTTGAGGTTTGCTGAGGATTATGGGTAAGAAAACATTGGGGGATCCACGCAAGTCACACCTCCCTTGAATACCTAGGGTGTCTATTTTTTAGAATTGTCTGGGTTTGGTGGGTTTCCCTAGATGGGTGCTGAGCCCAGGACCGAAAACGCAGGTCCCCCCGCAAAAACAGGTAGTTTTCTATTTGATAATTAAAGTCACCCCGTCTTGGATTCCCCTAGGTCTCTAGTTTTCAAAAATGCACAGGTTTGGTAGGCTCCAAGGTGGCGGCTGAGCTAGAGGCCAAAATCCACAGGTAGGCACTTTGCAAAAAACACCTCTGTTATTTTTTTTAGAAAATGTGATGTATCCACTTTGTGTTTTGGGGCATTTCCTGTCGCAGGCACTCGGCCTACCCACACAAGTGAGGTATCATTTGTATCGGGAGACTTATGGGAATGCTGGGTGGAGGAAAATTTGTGGCTCCTCTCAGATTCCAGAACTTTCTGTCACTGATATGTGAGGAAAAGGTGTTTTTTTAGCCACATTTTGAGGTTTGCAAAGGATTCTGGGTAACAGAACCTGGTGAGAGCCCCACAAGTCACCCTGTCTTGGATTCCCCTAGGTCTCTAGATTTAAAAAATGCACAGGTTTGGTAGGTTTCCCTAGGTGCCGGCTGAGCTAGAGGCCAAAATCCAAAGGTAGGCACTTTACGAAAAACACCTCTGTTTTCTTTGGGAAAATTTGATGTGTCCACGTTGTGTTTTGGGGCATTTCCTGTCGCGGGCACTAGGCCTATCCACACAAGTGAGGTACAATTTTTATCGGGAGACTTGGGGGAACATAGAATAACAAAACAAGTGTTATTGCCCCTTGTCTTTCTCTACATTTTTTCCTTCCAAATATAAGTAAGTGTGTAAAAAAGACATCTATTTGAGAAATGCCCTGTAATTCACATGCTAGTATGGGCACCCCCAGAATTCAGAGATGTGCAAATAACCACACCTTATCTTGTGCCCATTTTGGAAATACAAAGGTTTTCTTGATATCTATTTTTGACTCTATATTTCAGCAAATGAATTGCTGTATACCCGGTATACAATGAAAACCCACTGCAAGGTGCAGCTCATTTATTTGCTCTGGGTACCTAGGGTTCTTGATGAACCTACAAGCCTTATATATCCCCGCAACCAGAAGAGTCCAGCAGATGTAACGGTATATTGCTTTAAAAAAATCTGACAGTGTAGTAAAAAGTTACAGAGTAAAACGTAGGGAAAAATGGCTGTTTTTTTACCTCAATTTCAATATTCTTTTATTTCAGTTGTTATTTTCTGTAGGAAACCCTTGTAGGATCTATACAAATTACCCATTGCTGAATTCAGAATTTTGTCTACATTTCAGAAATGTTTAGGTTTCTGGGATCCAGCATTGGTTTCACACCCATTTCTGTCACTGACTGGAAGGAGGCCGAAAGCATAAAACATCATAAAAATGGGGTATGTCCCAGTAAAATGCCAAAATTGTGTTGAAAAATTGGGTTTTCTGATTGAAGTCTGCGTCTTCCTGAAAGCTGGGAAGCTAGTGATTTTAGCACTGCAAACCCTTTGTTGATGCCCATTTCAGAGAAAAAAACCACAAGCCTTCTTCTGCAGCCCTTTTTCCAATTTTTTAAAAAAAAACGAAATTTTTACTGTTTTTTGGCTAATTTCTTGGTCTCCTTCAGGGGAACCCACAAAGTCTGAGTACCTCTAGAATCCCTAGGGTGTTGGAAGAGAAGGACACAAATTTGGTGTGGATAGATTATGTGGACAAAAAGTTATGAGGGCCTAAGTGCACCCTGCCCAAAAGTCAAAAAAGGCCTGGCACCTGAAGGGGAAAAGGCCTGGCAGCGAAGGGGTTAACTTTAAAAGAAAAATGTGTCCCTGTGCTTATTTAAAAATGAAATCAAAGCTTCCAGCTGCTCGGAAGGTGTTTTCAAGCAGTTGGAGATACCTGCTCAAGGGTTAGAGGAAGGTTGGAGGGGCAAAGTGATACAAGAGATGCAGGGTGGAAAATTAAAGGCTCCCTCAGGTTGTGCAGGTAATGAAGTTAAGGCATAAGATACCAAGTAGATAAATGAGCAGAGAGGAAATCAAAGAGCCATTAGCAACGTAGGCCACATGAATGCATGCCACTAACTGCTATAGGGGTCTAAACTTCACATTTTAAAACCACAACATTTTTTGACAAACAGACCTACCCTAGTCAAGGATGCATTAGGGACAAACCCTTGGCATATCAAACAAGCAAGCATGACAAAGCTCTAGCAGGGTTCCAGGAGTTCCATCTATCGCAAACTGAAATACTGTCACAGGTAGAGCTTCAAGGATGGTTACTGCAGAGCTGAGCTTGTGATTACTAAAGTTTCAAAATCCGCAAAAAGAGAGTCTCTGAACACCTCATGGAACAAAAGCCTTTCATGGCTTACAGATCAGGGGGGACCCAGCTATTTGTCGTCCCACGATTTAAGGTAGATCCAAGAGATTATAATAGATAAGTGGGATTAATCAGCAGACTATGTCATAATCATGTATGGATATAGCAACCAAACACTCTTTTCGAGAAGATGCGAGGGTTTCTGGACCCTCGCTTCAAATACGGTTACTCATGTGAGCCAAAAGGCACATGCATTATTAACCATCACAAACTAGGGCACCCTTCCTTTTATGCAGCATCAGGAGCTCGCTTTAGGAATTTAGAGACAGACAGGTGTTCATTCTTTCATTCTTGGGTAACCCCCTCTAGCCTCTCTTTTCTCATGTTAGAAGACTATTGAACCCCCTGAATTGCTTTCCCATCTCCACATATCTCTTGCATATTTGCCGAGTCATCATTTTCTTTGCCAGCAGGCTTTTCACTTTTCAGATTAAAGTTAACTCATTTAGATTCTGCTTTACTGTTTTTTCACGAAAGCCCCCTGGCTGAAAGCGTACACAAAAGTGGTAAAATTATGTGTAACCCATTGAGCGTGTGGCTTTTGGAAATGGTCATCCTTTCTTTAAAAGTGTGAAGGATGAACCTCTAAATCGAGCCCCTCACACTCAGATGCTTCAAACATAGCTTGCTTGCATTAAACCAATCCGAGAACTCCCATGGGGTTGATTTACACTGATGCACACCTAGTATGTGACAGGACTTTGTATACCATCGATCCTGCTTGCAGGGAGAACCCTTTATCTCTCTACTGCAGGCAGGCATTTCTCGAGACACTGCGCCTACAAGACCAACAGGGGACAGTAGCGCTAACAGTTATATACATTACAACTTTTGGGCCTTCAAAGGAGAGGCCTAGAGTTATTAGGGGGACGAAGGGTGAAACCTCATCCCCTGTCACTATGGGATCGCGCATTCAGTCCCTATTATCCAGTGTGGAATGAAGAGTAACAGGCAGAAATCTCTGATTCTGAACCGACTCCAGCATGTGAATTCCTAACTCTGGGCTTTTTATCAAGAGCAAAGATCTCTCTGGCCTGGTGGGTTTCTCCTCGAGGTGCGGGTACACCACATCATTTGTTATCCGATGTTGGCACTTTTTCGCCAAGAAAGGATTACTGAACCTCTTACAACAGGACCCTCAATCTTCTTATACACGACAGTCCTTACCCACCCTAATGACTACGGATAAATTAAAATAAGAAGCCACTGAGCTGTCTTTGGCACGAACCATTCCTTCCATCATATCAGCTCTGGCAGTGAATCACAAACTACTACCTGATTATTTGACTTGCGAACACAAATCCATGCAATATACGCTATTAAAAATCCTACAGTGCTACCTCCACCCAGGACATCCTGAGACATTAAAGTTATCCAATATCCTAAGGATTCTGAGCATGGAAAGGCGTGCCATGGCTTCTCAGTGGTACATTCCAGGATGTGAGCTTCTGCATATACTAAGTCCCCCTCTGTCCCGCTCATCAATTAGGGCTGCTGATTTTCCTGAGTAAACAAAAAAGTCCATATTGGCATTTGCAAATTGGACCGTAGGCTATCGGCATTTGTGCCCTGATGGATGGCATGGAGGTGGCTCTTTGCATCCTAATTATGCATTTCATGAATATGCTCTTGTTTATCACTAGAATTTGCTGTTTTTAGCTTCTGGCAATAATGTTTCATGCACCACGTTTTTCAACTAAAAAGCTCAAAGTTCCATGGCCGAAATACAAAAGATGGCGCATTGGCACTGGCAGGGAGGCTTCATGCATTGCGAGACATCCTACATCAAAACATTTCTTCTCCAGAATCAGTATCGATGCAGAGAATAGCTTCGACTGAAATATTCTTCAGTTTTTTGTAAAACTGTGGCAATGTGTAGCTGCAGCTGCTATTCGTTTATGTCATCTAGGTCTCTAGGAAATGAAAGAACGACTTGGTTTAGTGCTCAGGGGAGGACTATGAGCGGCCTCAAGTGCTCCAGAGATAACCAAGGTTCCCACGACTTGCATGGGGCTAAATTCCCAAATGTGCTGTAACTCGTGTTACCACCACACATAATGGGATTACGAGTTACAAAGCAAACACTGCACCTAGTGCAATTTTCAACAGGAAAGTTTCTGCAGCTCAAACCGGTCAAAATGTACCGGGGAAAACATTTAGGATATCTTCTGATCTTGGACCGCAAGAATTCTGCATATAATTTCCTATCTTTCTAGATAATACTCAAAATACTAGGTATTTGCAGCACCTGGTAAATATCTCAGTGTGAGGTAACACAAAAAGTTCTCTACAGGTTGCTGTTCATTAATTTTTCTGTGCACTGTGGTACTACGCAAGAGAAGAATATTTATTCCCTTATTTTGAGATCGCCAATTATCTTAAAAGTGGCTCAGAATGTGTGCACTACTTCAGTGGTTCCCAACCTTTTGACTAATGTGGACCCCCACTTTATCAACACTCGAACCGGTGGATCCCAACTGAATCATCATTGGAATCTGGGCAACCCCACTGAGACATTACTGAAAGCTGGGGACCTAATCTTTTCATATTACTTAATTTTCGAAGCAATCACAGACCCCCTGAGGAGGCTTTGCAACCCCCAGGGGTCTCCGGACCACAGGTTGGGAATCACTGCACTACTTAGGTTGACCCTGCACATTCTTTGTTAGCTCAAACTTGGCGAATATTGAGCAAAGATTTTGGAGACAATGGCAGTCTGTGGTAATCAGGTCCTTAAACTCCAATTCTGCAGATAACCTCTTATTTTGACCAGTAGAAGTCGGATTGGGATAGTAATTGTTCCCTAGAAAGTGCTTAATTGAACTAGTGCTTGCCAGTGTCTGGCATTGGCAGTATTCTCAACAACAGCACTTTTGACAGTTTACCATGTGGTGGCGATGTTTATCTGCTTGTTTAATAGAGCGCCTAAGCTGTGTTTAATAATTAAATATACATTAAAATGGATAATACCAGCACCACACCAGACCATTCTTACAACTTCGGACTAGAATAGTCCAACGTGTTACACATTTTGGAGTGTGATGATTAGTAGTTTTATTTCTACTAGCATTTGGCAGGACTGACAACAGCAGTGGGTAATCACTGACCCAAAACTGGTCAGTCCCATCACCTTGTATGAAGGGCTTAACTTATTCTATGAAGTATTTCTTCTGCAGAACCTTTTGTTTATTGTTAAATAAGGATATATGCAAATGTGGCAAAGCAAAAAACTTTGCAACCCGTGCATAGCTTTGAAGATTTTCACGGAACTTCGCGAAAGTCGCAAGAAAACCTCTTCATCGTCACACATGCTGTCCATCCGCTCAACTCCCTCTTTCTCTAGATACTCATAACAAGACTTCAAGAGAAGAAAAATCTGAGGACCTGCTGTAAAACTTTGTTGAAAGTGAGGGTTTGGAGAGACTGCGGTTCTGTTGACTGGCAGCAATGTGTGGCCCATAAGCAGGCACGGACATTTTGAAGCCAGACTTGAGAAGCGAATCTTCGAAGGAGTCAAGACGTGCTATTAAAGTTGTTTCAAAATGTTATTTTGGTGTCATTGTGTTGGTAGCAGGAACAGTAAATACAATATGCACATGTGCTCTATCCTTAAAAAAGGGCAACCCAATATGAACTGTATTCAAAGCTTCCCTCAGCGGAGGAGACTTGGCAATGCCATACAGGTCTCAGGCATTTGTATGTCCTCAGTGAAGTGAAGCTTAAGTTTTCTGCCATTAGATATAGGGGACCGTTGCCTGGACATTTTCATTCCACGCAGGTCCTCATTCCCATTGGAATGGTTTTCTCCCCATTAAGTTTGTCCCCCCGAGTTGTCACACCTGGGTGTAGCAGTAACTCCTGGAATGAAGAGTCTTTAGATGCATTCTGGAAGTTTCACTGAGAAATAAGAAACTACTTTTGGGATCGGTGCTAGTGTGTCTGATTTCCAGTGTAATGTCCCTGGGGTTTCACCTGCTTTCATATCTGTGGTGTTTTGCACTGTTACCGACCCTATCAAAATTAAGAGACCATTCACAATGAGGACCTCAGTGGAAACAGAGGGAAATGTCCTTCCATGGCAGAAGCAGAAAAACCTAGATTTGATCCCATTAAAAAACACATAATAAATGCACACTATTAAAGCTAAATCTACTCGTCCACCTTCCCTAATAAAGATAAATATAACATCTGTAGAGCTCCGACACACCCAGCAGCCATTTTCCTTCTAATCTTGGACGCCTGTCCTCCCTCCATTCTTCATATGACCCACACCCGTCGGAAAGCCAGCAGCATTACTATCACCATCTCAGTAATCTGTTCAACAAGACATTTCTGTCCAGACTCCTTTTTTGGATTATTTTTATTATTCACTGCCTATGTTTTTGACGTCCAAAACTGAAAATTCTTTCGACTCATTTTCTGTGCTTCCTTCTCCTATCTTCCTTTCTTGATCCATGTTCCATTTGCTGTCCACCTTCACACCTGTCCCGCCAGCTGTTCTTCTACGCTTACTCATTCTGTCACCTAATCTTTTCTATTAGCCTACAACTTTCAGGTCTGGACTTACCCCTGTGAGCAATCTCCCAGTGGGCGAGAGACTTAGAATTTAGTTTTCAAAGACCTCCAGTTGCCACCGACGTTCTTTCTCCATAATCCCACCTCTCTCTTTGTCCCACTGGCTGCAGTAGACCAGGGCAGGACAGGGCAGCACATCCTGGGGCTAAAGCCACTGGCTCCATCATCAGGTTTAAAAAGTGTCTAATGATGCAGCATGTGGTATATATTGGAACAAAGCCATGCCTGCTGCAATGATCTCATATGGGCCCGTCTGGCCTCAATTAATTTACCTGGATTGCTGAAGCCTGTCAGTGGCATGATGGTTATTGTGTCAGTATTGATTTTGTTGTGACCTAGGGCCAGATGCACAAAGCATTTTTGTTAGAAATGGGGTCTTTAGTTGTCAGTCAGGTTAGCCCCTGTCCAAGCAAGAGCCCTCACTCTAGTCAGGGAGTCAGGGTAAAAGAGAATCACCCTCAGCTAACCCCCGCTCACCACCTTGGTAGCTTGGCACGAGCAGTAGGCTTAACATCAGAGTGCTAGGTGTAAGGTATTTGTACTAACACACACAGTAGTTAAATGAAAACACTACAAAATGACACAACACAGGTTTAGAAAAATAGAACATATTTATCTAAACAAAACAAGACCAAAATGACAAAAATCCACAAGTCAAGTTATCACTAAGAATTCAAAAAGAGTCTTTATGTAATTTTAAACACAACGCTAACGCTTTTAGCGTGAAAATGTACCTTGGGTGTGCTAACGCGTCCCTTTATGATTAATATACTCACTTTGGGACTCGTTTTAGGCCAATTAATCTTTTGACCCTGATTGAAGACACCTTAGGACGAGATAACTAATCAGCCTGTCAATCCATATGTCAATAACGTCATCAATATTTACCATAATAAGACAATTCAGATTAGTCAAAGACATTAATAATACTCAGAAACCACCATGGCCTTCCAGTCATGAATAACCACACCAGATTAGTACTATTATATGAAGTTTATTCCCTATTGATTACAATTCTACTAGTAAGTTTATTAGTCTCAAAACCAAGAAACACATTTTCATAGTCACAATATGGCAACTCTGATAAGATTTCATCAAAGCAAGAATCACAAATATTAGAATATAGTACGACGTCAACATAGGTTATCCTTAGCAGAGAATCATTTTCACATTATTCAACAAAGCATAGATTCAGTCATTTGTTTATTTGCATCGGTTTAGTGAACCCCTCATCTATCCTCGAATTAGCATTGGCATGTTGGGCTTCATGCAAAACAATTTAGTAACATCAATTTAGAAAACATCTAACTAGGGTCTCTGTCAAAAGAAGCAGTTGGTACCTAGAAAGGAAAAGCAAACATACAATTACAATTTCATTGTCATATAGTTACCCTCCGTATTGGGTCAGCATACAGGTTCGGTCTTCGTCCTCAGGACATCAGTTGATTCGCCATCTGCCAGGAAGTCAGCAAGTCGGGTAAAGGGGCACTTCCCTCATAAGGAGGTAAAGTGTAAATGGGCAATATAAGACAAGGATGGTTTTAAGAACCAAACAGCAAAGTCTCTATGCAGAGTGACAAAGTGTCTGGGTCATAGCAAATCGCAATAGCATTCCCCCCCCCCCTCTAATCAAATGGCTCTCCATTCTCTTTCAGTTCAATGTGTCAAGGGTTTTTATCCCTTTTCTGTTGTACAATCCCCTAAAATTTAATTGGTTGGGGTCAGTACCCCACTATCTCTCTCCAATAGGGTTTCAATGACCTTTTTAAATTTGTCACCCCATAACAGTTCTCATGTAGTTTATTGGTCCTTATTATTGACGTCTTCAGCGGGTAGGATGTCCGGTATGATTTCATACTCTCGTGGTCCTCTTCACATCTTTAGTCAGTGGTTCCATTGTCTGTACCGGTTTAGGCGACCTTGTACCTGCGAGTAGTCTACACTGTTGCATTCAGCAAGAATGTTTCACTACTGTAAGCAAGTCGAATTTCATGAGAACAGATCTACTACAGTTACATTCATCTTCTAGCTTTGGAAAAACACGAGTTCATGTCCTTCAGCAAGTCAGCACACTGCTCGTTAGAAAAAAACATTTAATATGAAACCAGGCAGCTAGGCCTCGACTCATGCTAAAGCCTAATGATTTATTAGCAGAATTTTAACATATAACCTTTTATATTAATGCAAAATCATACTTCAACATCATTATTAATCAGTTTCATTAGTCATTGTATATTTTGAAGGCCACTCCCCGTGGGCACATTTCAAGCGTACGTTTAGCAAAAATATATTAATACATTTTCTATGCGGCATTATTATACATTAGTTCATAAACATTTCATACTCCCTATTATGTGTGCAAGAACTCCATTCCAAATGCTACTAAACCAATTCCCTACTTCGGTAATTCCTTTTCCCACTTCTTCCCAAACTCCAGGTTCCTTCAACTCCTTCAAATCTGCACTATCTTTTGTTAGGTTAGTAAGCATACCTCTAATCTTTTTACTATTATCAGCAATGAATGCACAACATTGACGCTCATTAAGCATTTTACAGACTCCGCCACTCTTTGCTAAAAGAATGTCGAAAGCAAGCCGGTTTTGAAGATTCATAGGTCTTTCTGCAGCAAGTTCAGTATCCATCAGGAGTATAGCCCCTGTAAAGTTTGTCAGCATGTTATCCACAATAGTAGACAACTTTCGAATTTTTATGGAGTTCAAGATAATCCCTACTGAAGGAATTATGGCTCCAAATATGTCACCAACGACAGCAGCCGCTGTCTCTCTCTTTTGTCTAGTATGTTGTAATTCAGACATTTTAGGAATTTGCTTTAAGTCATCAATCTGGTAAATCTTGTGAAAAACTATTCCCAAATAACATGTTCCATACCATCCCTTTGGAAGACGGTAATAAGCATTGAGTCCACATATATAATAGATCCCAGGGATCGCCGGATCCTGTCCATTTAACATGAACGTCTATTTACTCTGGAACAAAAACACATGCCTGCACTCACTTGTTCCCACAAATAAAGTGTCATGCTCAGATTTCGGCCTATGTATACAAAGCCTTCCTAGGTGTAATGCATCTATAGCTAATTTGACCTGTGTCTTTATTGCAGTGTAAGCATAATCGTTTGCAAGCGTTCGTTTTTCGAATCCCTTTTCTAGCCTTTCTTTTAATGCTTTCCGTCTATCATCAGTGTGATCTAAGAAGCTCTTTTCTACAGGTGTTAGTAGGCAGGTTAGATTATTGCGGTGCGCATAAGCTGTCCCAAATGTCAGTGTCGGCTCAAAGAAACCCCTAACTAATTTTATGCTGTGTTCTTTAGCTAATTTATTTAGAAATTAAATCACAGGCACAAAGGAAAACACTACATCTAAGTTAGAATAGAAGTATTGAACATGTTCTTGATCATAGAATCTTGTTAACAGCAAACTACAGCTTATTCCGTAGGTTAGAGGCAGACTATGATAAGTAACCCCTTCTTGTACTGATGAAGGAATCTTTGTGCACACATATCAATTCTTTGCATCCATTGTGTCAACATACTCATGCAGCAAGCGATAGAAGACACTAGTAGATAGTTCCCCTTTTGAATTAGTTCCCTCATGCAAGTATTTTGCATCCTGCTCAAACTTCTCCCATGGTGTTAGTGTACACTTTCAGGATTTGAAGCATTGTTAGTCGCTTTCTTATCCACTAATGGCATTCCCACAATCGCACCTATAATTATTATTGCATACACAATACCCAGAATAGCACTCAACCAACCACACACCCTACCCTTATTACTATTATCTCTAGTGTAACTCATGATCTGTAAAGAATCAGGTAGTAGAATAATACAAAGCAAACAATCAATTTGAGGACAATATAAAAGCTCTCTTTTTTCTGTGCAAAGTCTCTCTCTTTCTCTCCGATAATTTACAGTGTTTCACTCACTCCAGGACCCCTTTGTCAAATCAGGTTAGTAGCTTGTCATAATCAGTTTTTCAGAGTCAATTCAGGTTATCAGTGTCACATCCGGTAATTTATCAGTCTCTTTTCTCAGCTTTTCAGCTTTTAATTTTCAATTTCAATTTAACACAGTCTCTTTCTAACATTTCATTCAGGTGCCGTAGTATTGACCTGGAACCTCTCGATCAAAACAGAACGCCAAGAATTCTTGTTGCCATTCAGCTGATGTTGCATACGCCCATTCAGGACCTGCGTACCTTCTGTTTGCAACTCTTTTTCTTTTCAGTTTGCGATCACCCTGCAACTCTCCTTCACTAAGATCTTCTTTCCTGGTTGTGTCAACTTCTTCCTCTATTGTTTCATTAGGGATCACTTTCTCTCCTGCAGCTTGTGGCTCTGGCCAATTATCCCCTTTAAGTACTTTCTTTCTGCTTGGCCTTTCAGGACGTTGAACAGTGCCCTTCTCTTGTGCTATGGTGTTTTCTCTTGATGGCTCTGCAAGCGGCTCAGGAGGAGTCAGAACACCTCAACTTCCCTCTGCCTCACTCCCTTCGCCTTCAGGATCAGTTATGGTCTCAATTTCAAACCTGTATCCGTCTGCTTCTGGGAGAACCTCTCTTTGTGTCGGTTCCCCTGATGCCCCAGCTGAGATAGGCTCACTGTCACTCCTCTGGATCTCGTTTATGGTTTGAGTGATTAAGCCGTCCTCGGCGGGGTCTCCTTCAGTCTCAGTTGCCCTTTGAATACTCTCCGGCCCTGAGGCTTCCTTCTCTGCAGCTGTTGTTTTGGACACTTCAAGTTCCTCATCAGTGGACATGTCACCTTCTTTGTGTGACTGGCATGTATCCAATTTGGGAGACCTGCACATTTCACAGCAGTAGTAGTTGTCAGTATTACTTAATACAGCCCCTTCCAACTTGGTTCCAGACACAACTTCCTCACGTGTTTCTTGACAACTACCCAGTCACCGGCTTTCAGGGTGTAAACTGGATCACTTATCGGTGGCAATGTGGTAGCCTCCACCTGGTGAGAAAAAGAGTGGACCACGTCAACCAGACCCTTGCAGTAGTCCAACACCATATCATCCGTGATATTCACTAGAGCATTTGCAGGTACTGCGGGCAATCTCGTAGCTCGGCCCATTAGAATTTCATGAGGAGACAGTCCTGTTTTCTTGTCAGGTGTGTTTCTCATTGACATCAGTACTAAGGGCAATGCATCTGGCCACTTCAAATTGGTAGCTGCGCACATTTTTGCCATTCTTGACTTCAAAGTACCATTCATCTGCTCCACTGGTCCTGATGCTTCAGGGCGATAGCTACAATGCAGATTCTGCTCAATGTTTAATGCAGCACACAAGAGCTTAATCACCTCATTGTCAAAGTGTCTGCCCCTATCTGATTCTAAAGAGATCGGAAACCCAAAACGTGGTATTAACTCCCTAAGCAGCAGCTTTGCTACTGTGATTCTGTAATTCATACGTGTAGGGTAAGCTTCAATCCAGTGGCTGAAAATGCACACAATTACCAACATGTAACTCAATCCTCCACACACAGGCATTTCAATCAAATCTATCTGCATCCTGCTAAATGGACCTCCTGCTCTCCCAACGTGGCTCATATTCACCACAGTCCCTTTCCCTGCATTCATCTGCTGACAGATGATGCACCTGTGACAGACAACCTCTGCAGCTTGTCTGAATTTTGGATTGAACTAATCGATTTTGAACAACCTGATCATAGCATCTCTCCCAACATGTGCTTGACCATGGTAAAACCTCGCAAACTGTGACAAAAGACTGTTTGGCAAAACCATTTTTCCCTCCTCTGAAACCCGTAAGTCATCAGACCTCTGTACGCATTGCATTCTCTGCCAGGAACGTTTCTCCTCCTTGCTAGCACATCCCTGCAGTGATTTTAGCTCATCTAATGTGTCAACCACCCTTAATGCAAAGTTTAAGCATGTTTCATTTTCAGTTTCAGGTAACAATTCCCTCTGATCTCGAAACGATATACAGTTCAATGCACAAAACCTTGCGACTTGATCTGTTTAGCCGTTTCCCATTGACACAAAATCATGTGACTTCACATGAGCATTGCATTTCACCACGGCCATTTCAAGAGGTAACTGAATCGTGTGCAACAAATCCTTGATCTTTTCACCATTTTTCACTGGAGAACCAGAAGAGGTCATGAAACCCCTCTGTGACCATAGTTGGCCAAAATCATGCACAATTCCAAATCCGTATCGGCTGTCAGTATAGATAGTGACTTTCAGGTTTTCAGCTGCGTGGCATGCCCTAGTAAGAGCAATTAATTCAGCCACTTGAGCAGAGTACACTCTTTCGAGCCAGGAAGCTTCTAAGATACCAGTGATTGTACACACGGCATATCCAGCTCTCAGTACCCCTACTGTGTCTCTCAGGCATGAACCATCAACAAAAATGATGTAATAATTTTCTTCCAGTTGGGTATCTTTAATATCAGGCCTTGGTTTGGTGCACAGATCTGTTACCTCAAAACAATCATGTTCTACCTCCTCGGCATCATCAATGTCTGCATTTTCAATAGGAAGTAAAGTTTCCGGTTTCAATGCAGTACATCTCTTAAGGGATACATTTGGTGACCCCAGTATAATTGTCTCGTACTTAGAAAGGCATGCATTCGTCATATGTTGCATTTTGGTTCGGGTTAACAGAATTGCAACTGAATGGGGGACCATTACTGTTAAAGGATGTCCCATCACTATTCCTTCACACTGGGTGAGGCTTTGACCAACTGCTGCAACTGCACGCAAACAACCCGGTAAGGCTGCTGCGACTGGGTCCAAAGTAGCTGAAAAATATGCTACTGGGTGGTTTGCACCTCCATGGACCTGTGTCAGGACAGACAAAGAACAAGCATCACGTTCATGACAAAACAGTACAAAAGGCTTTGTGTAATCAGGCATACCTAAAGCTGGTGCCCTGCACATGCTTTCCCTCAATTCCATGATTGCCTTCATCTCTTTCTCGGACATGGTTATGACTCCTGGGCCATCCTGAACTTCTTTAACAGTCAGTCTCACCAAAGGTTTAGAGATAATCGAGAAGTTGGGAATCCACTGACGACAGTAGCCCACCATTCCCAAAAACATCCTAACGTCTCTTTTTGTTGTTGGGGGATTCATCTGCAGTATGGCTGTCACTCTTTCCTTGGATATTTTTCTCGACCCCTTCTCAATTAGGTGACCTAAGTACTTCACCTCTTTCTGACAGTATTGCAGCTTCTTTTGGGACACTTTATGTCTATTCTATCCCAAATGGTTCAGTAAGGCAATTGTGTCATACCTGCAGTCATTTTTTGTTCTGGACACAATCAACAAATCATCAATGTATTGCACTAATGTCGAACTGAAAGGCAGTTCTAATGTCTCCAAGTCCTTCAGTATCTGATTGAAGATGGGAGGTGACTCAGAAAACCCTTGAGGAATTCGGCACCAACTGTAGACCTTATCCAGGGATTTGAAACTGAAGAGAAATTGGCTATCCTCATGAAGTGTGCCATGACCTCTACTTTAACCGGTTCTACTCCTTTTATTAGTCCCATTTCCTTTCCTGTCAGGTCCCACACTTTCTCTGTCACTGTTCCCTGAAACTCAGGTGGTAAGTCAGTCACTGTAACCATCGGGAATATGGTTATCAAAGGGTATTCCTCATTTGCGGTCTCCGTCTCTAACTCTGGAAACTGACCATCATCCCCTTCATCATCACTGTTTGTCTGCACCTCAATCCCTTCATTGGAACAGGTAATCGAACACCTTGTTTTGCACAGTAAGTCTCTTCCCAATAAGGATACGGGACTCGAGTCACAGACTACAAATTTGTGTAATCCCTGAAATTTACCAAGCTCTACTTGGACCGGGCCTGTAATTGGATTTGTCAGGAACTGATTTGCTACTCCTACCACCCTTATGGTACGTCCCGAAAGTGGTAATTTCGGAACCTCTGCACTTCTAACTGTAGAGCGTGTAGCTCCTGTATCAACTAGGAATGAAACCTTATGACCCATCACCTTACCATCTACATAGGGTCCCCTCTGATCTACTTCTAGGGACGCTGCAAGCCTGCACTCCTCACTGTCTGAACAATCATCCGACCATTCATTGTTTATTTCATCCTCACCATGCAATGGGAACTGTTGTACTGTGTTATTTTGACTCATTGTTTGACCTGTGACCTGTTGAAGAAGCATCACCTGTTGCTGTCCCATTAGAGCTAATGGTATCTGCATTTGCTGTCTAGGTACCATGGGAATCTGCTTCTGTGCCTGCTGCATTTGTGCTGGTTGAACACGTGGCATTTGCATCTGTTGCACAGGTTGGAGACCCTGCATCTGCACCATGTTATTCTGAAAATTCAGATTTTGACCCCTCATTTTTGAACCCCTCCCATTTTGAAATGTACCGACATCATTGCTTTGTTGAACAACACCATCCTGCACCACCATTGGGCATTCCCGCTTCCAATGCCCCACACCCCCGCACGCGTGACATGGTGACACCTTTTTCATCCCTTGCACATCATTTTAAACCACAACAGTATTCAAGTCTGGACCACGGTTCACAAAACCTCCTCATCCTCGACCTCTTGGTTGCACCTGAAACATTCCATTTCCCTGTTGTACCACCTGCTGTATTCCGTTCCCCTGCATCCCTGCTTGTGCTGTCTTAATCTGCATCACCATCACCATCTCTTTCAACTTTCTTTTTTTTCAACTCAATCTCGTCACTACAGTATTTCGCATACTGCAACACCTCATAAATCGGCTTTGCTTGCCAACAGATAAAATGATTTTTAATCATCTGGATAATTTCTGATCTCAGCCCTTCAACAAACCTGAACACAAGATGATTCATGTATTTCGGCTCAATGACCTCAGTGCCACTGTAATGTTTGAATGCTTTCAACAATCTCTTATATTAAGCATGAATCGACTCTAGCCTCCTGTGATGTTCGATCAATTTTCTGCCAATCTGTCACTTTCGGTGACACTTTCTGCTTCAAAAACTCAATCACTTTATGATAATACCTCATCACTTCTGCGGATGGTGCTCCAGTAACCTTATCCCTTGCCGGCTCCTCTGTCGGCCAATCTACGCCCCTCTTGCACTCAAGCCATAAGTCAGGTGGAACTATAATTTCAAACAGGGTATTCAAGTCCTCCCAGAGACATTTCGCAAGCTTCACAAATCTGTCCGTCTGCTGACACCACTCTATTGGCTTTTCCCTTAACCTAGGATAATCATTTGTGAATGACAGGATGTCACCCCTAGACCACGGTACATGGACTAGAACCCCTCCGGCTGTTTCTCTCACTGGTAAAAATTTTATTGTCCCCGTGTCCGTTGCGGCTTTAGCCTGCTTTGGTTCCGGACCATCACCTTTCTGTTTATCTCTCTTCTTTGCCCATCTACCTTCCCATTTTTCTAAGGCTCCCCAAATTTGAGCACTCTGCAGTATTTCTTTGAGGTGTGCCTTCATTCCGGTAGACCTCATGTGCTCAAAATCTTTAGGCTCAAAGTCTAATCTGTAGCTTCTTTTCAAATGTTTAGTACTTTCAATGTCTATGCTGTATTTATCCTCCAGGTTTGCCAACCTCTGATGCACGTTGCTCACTTCTCTAGTTATTTTGGGGCACAGATACCTCAATTCTGCTTCCATGTATGACTCTAGTCTGTTCACCCCATTGTTCCTTCCACTAGTTCTATAGCTTCTACACCCAGTCTCACAACATTGAGGTATTCTTCCCTTTCTGACCTCTCTGTGGACTCTGTAGTAGTCTGCGTAGTGTTCAGTTTGTCTAACCACTCGTTCAATGTTGCGCTGTTAAGCCCTGCAACAAAATATTTCCAGACTGCACCATTGGTGTCTGTGTCGTATTTGTACTCATTATCTGTGGGGTTAGTGTTCCCAACCCTGCTTGCCTCATTGTCTCCAAAGGAACCCCAATCGTACTAAAGTCTAACAAGGATCTAGACCTTTCGACTGTCTGTTCTCCCTGCAAATGTCCTATAGACCCTCCTCTTATTGCCTCTTGGGTCATTACTCCCTGATCACATACGCCAGGCTTACCTTGCGCATACAGCGGTACTGGTGGACCAACAGTAATTGGCAATGATATGGCAGCTGGTGTCTGACCAGGCCCCAAACCCTGTGGAGTATTAACTCCCATAGGTTGATTCATCATGAGTGCTGTAGGTACTGACTGTGGTCCTGCAACTGAAGTGTAACTCTGAACCAGCTGTTGCTGCGGCTGGGGCAGACATTGCGGAGTTGGCTCGATCTGCACTAACTTTGATCTTGTGCATACCGGATCAGGCGGCACTCGTAGTTGTTTCCTATACTGGAACATCAGGATAAATCCTTTGAATCTGTGATGGCTGCAACTGTATCTGTGTGTCTGGCAAAGTGGGTACACTGACACCATTCTGTATCAAAACTGTATCACTTGTCTGCACTGTACTTGTGATGCCCTTATCTTGTGCCGGGTCTTCAGAACCCACACTCGTGCTCTGTAAGTTATCATTTATAGCATATGGTGGCGGGCGATCATGTAACAACTGATTTAGAAACTCTTCATTGTCTGAATCATCTGCGCCTACCCAAGATCTCTGAGTCTCCTTTGGTTTATTAGAACCCTTGTCTGTCTTACAAGGAGCCTTCTTTCCCTGTGTCTCGTCTTCTTGTGTTATTGCCGGAAACATTTTAAGTCCGTCAACTACTCCCCTTCTCCACATCCTGCTCTCATTATCCCATCTAGCCTCAGCTAAAGACTTTTCTGCTCTTTTCATTCTCCTTTCAAATTTCTGCTGTCTCTGTCATATGGCCATCAAATCCCAGATTGCTAATGCCTCATACAGAGCTGGTCTCGGAAGCGGTTTTTGTACACTTAACATCATTCGCAAATGTTCCAAAATTCTTACATTAAACATCTCGTATTCCGGAAACGCAAAACATCCTTCCTTCTCTGTCAATTTGCACCATTGTTTTAACCAAAGACATGGCGCAACTCCCTTCTCCTCCATTACAATATAAGCTGGAGTACCCTCAGGCCGTGTAGGCTCCCCCACGCTCGCTGTAATATATGTATCTCCCCTCAAAGCACTCTTTAGAGCCTTGAAAAACTTCATTTTTGTGTCTTTTATTCTGTTTTAGAATCTAATCAGGAAGTTACTTTAATTCCCAGAACACTCTTCACCCACCTTTCTCAACCTATTGCCTGTCACGGACGGCTGCCAATCTGTGCGCGACCCCTCTCAGCAACAGACTTATCCCAGCGCGGCTCAAATGACGTCACACTCAAACACACTGCGGCTGACAAAGTCTTGCGGCTTCTCCTCCTCACACAAAACTAACGCAAAATATTGTGAGCACCTTTAACAACAAAAACCCCAAATTTGCCAGTTTATTACAGGAAGGGTAACACAATCGCTTCAGAACTTTACAGAGATTTCACTTGAAGCCTCGCCCGCTACTCTCTCCTTTTCAGCTCCCGCATTCGCAAGCAGAATTCGACCCGCAAATCCTACTCTCGACTTGTCAATGGTTTGTTCTAGTGCACTTTAGAACTTGCCAAATCTCCATCGAAGGTTGCACTCACACAATTTGACTCAAACTCGACTTGTCAACCACGCCCGATTGACCTATTAAACCGCAAAAATTACAACATAAACCCAAGTGTCTCCTACACTTGTCAATATACTCCGGAGTCTTAGACCACGACGGGTCCGTACATCACCAACAACCACATGGATAATGTTTTAGCACAAAGCACCACACTCACATGAAGTTTGCCGACTTCCCTACTCTCATACTGCAGAGTACGCCCACTCCTACTAAAACAACATTACCTGACCTAAATCCACACAAACTTCACAAAACACCTGCAATATGCATAAGCTGAGCAAGAGCAAATTCTACACCAGACATGCTAGAACGCTGAGAACATACCCATCTCACTTAGATGAGCTCCGAGATTCCGGGAAAGTCATGGGGAATTTAGAAACGCATCGTACCTCCAATTTGCATTATTTCGAAAAACACTTTTAAACAATGGTCCTTCGTCCTAGGGCCCCAAAGGGCCTAACCCGTAGCTCTGCTACCAGAACTGCTAACGCGTCCCTTTATGATTAATTTACTCACTTTGGGACTCGTTTTAGGCCAATTAATCTTTTGACCCTGATTGAAGACACCTTAGGACAAGAGAACTAATCAGCCTGTCAATCAATATGTCAATAACGTCATCAATATTTACCATAATAAGACAATTCAGATCAGTCAAAGACATTAATAATACTCAGAAACCACCATGACCTTGCAATCATGAATAACCACACCAGTTTAGTACTATTATATGAAATTTATTCCCTATTGATTACAATTCTACTAGTAAGTTTATTAGTCTCAAAACCAAGAAACACATTAGCAAAGTCACAATATGGCAACTCTGGTAAGATTTCATCAAAGCAAGAATCACGAATATTAGAATATAGCACAACGTCAACATAGGTTATCCTTAGCAGAGAATCATTATCACATTATTCAACAAAGCATAGATTCAGTCATTTGTCTATTTGCGTTGGTTTAGTGAACCCCTCATCTATCCTCGAATTAGCATTGGCATGTTGGGCTTCATGCAAAACAATTTAGTAACATCAATTTAGAAAACATCTAACTAGGGTCAAAAGAAGCAGTTGGTACCTAGAAAGGAAAAGCAAACAGACAATTACAATTTCATTGTCATATAGTTACCCTCCGTATTGGGTCAGCGTACAGGTTCGGTCTTCGTCCTCAGGACATCAGTTGATTCGCCATCTGCCAGGAAGTCAGCAAGTCGGGTAAAGGGGCACTTCCCTCAAAAGGAGGTAAAGTGTAAACGGGCAATATAAGGCAAGGACGGTTTTAAGAACCAAACAGCAAAGTCTCTATGCAGAGTGACAAAGTGTCTGGGTCATAGCAAATCGCAATAGCATTTCCCCCCCCCCTCTAATCAAATGGCTCTCCATTCTCTTTCAGTTCAATGTGTCAAGGGTTTTTATCCCTTTTCTGTTGTACAATCCCCTAAAATTTAATTGGTTGGGGTCAATACCCCACTATCTCCCTCCAATAGGGTTTCAATGACTTCATTAAATTTGTCACCCCACAACAGTTCTCACGTAGTTTATTGGTCCTTATGATTGACGTCTTCAGCGCGTAGAATGTCCGGTATGATTTCATACTCTTGTGGTCCTCTTCGCATCTTTAGTCAGTGGTTCCATTGTCTGTGCCGGTTTAGGCGACCTTGTACCTGCGAGCAGTCTTCACTGTTGCATTCAGCAAGAATGTTTCACTAAGCAAGTCGAATTTCATGAGAACGGATCTACTACAGTTACATTAATCTTCTAGCATTGGAAAAATACGAGTTCATGTCCTTCAGCAAGTCAGCACACTGCTCGTTAGAAAAACACATTTAATATGAAACCAGGCAGCTAGGCCTCAACTCATGCTAACTAAGGCCTAATGATTTATTAGCAGAACTTTAACATATAACCTTTTATATTAATGTAAAATCATACTTCAACATCATTATTAATCAGTTTCATTAGTCATTGTATATATTGGCGTCCACTCCCGTGGGCACATTTCAAGCGTAGGTTTAGCAAAAATATATTAATACATTTTCTATGCTGCATTATTATACATTAGTTCATAAATATTTCATGTTAGTTTCTAAGTGGATAAGCTGCACTCTCTCAGGTGTGTCAAAAATAACCCCGCACGGGCGATTGTGGGTCGAAAAGGGCTTGCGATGTGTTGATTTCACTCACGAGCGAGACCTTGTGTAGTTTCTCCTTTAGTCGGGTCGGCGTGCATCGTTTCTTCTCTCCGTAGGAGAGTGATGCATCGATCCGGTCAGCACTCACGGGTCTGGGCAGGCCTTACTTCGTTTTTACACGACTAGCGATGGTCCAAAAACCAAACAGCACAGGTTGGGATCTCACCAGCCTCCGTCAGCGATGCTGCGTGACGTTACTCCAGCCGCGGGCATCAATCTTCCGGTCGCGTTGCAGGCGAGCGTCAATTTTAGGCCACGAGTCTGGCGGCGGATCATTTTTTCAGTAGCAGAATGGAGTTGCGTCAATCTTTTCCCCGCACGGCGGTCTGTGCGTGGATTTCTCACTCTTGGGCTGCCAGCTTCTCTTCTCAGGGCCCCAGGAACTGGATGGACACCACTTGGCAGAGTAGGAGTCTCTCCAGAGGCTCCAGGTGCTGGCAGAGAGAAGTCTTTGCTGTCCCTGAGACTTCAAACAACAGGAGGCAAGCTCTAAATCAAGCCCTTGGAGATCTTCACAAGAAGGAAGGCAACACAAAGTCCAGTCTTTGTCCTCTAGCACAGGCAGAAGCAGCAACTATAGGATAGCTCCACAAAGCACAGTCAGAGGCAGGGCAGCTCTTCTTCCGCAGCTCTTCAGCTCTTCTCCAGACAGAGGTTCCTCTTGGTTTTGGGTGTCCTTCTTATACCCAGTTTGCCATTTGAAGTAGGCTTACTTCAAAGGAAAGTCTCTCTTGATTGTGAAATCCTGCCTTGTCCAGGCCGGGCCACAGACACAACCCAGGGGGCTGGAGACTGCATTGTGTGAGGGCAAGCACAGCCCTTTCAGGTGTGAGTGACCTCTCCTCCCCTCCCTACTAGCACAAATGGCTCATCAAAAAATGCAGCCTACACCCCAGCTCCCTTTGTGTCACTGTCTAGTGAGAGGTGCAACCATCCCACCTATCAAACTGACTAAGACAGGGAATCCACAAACAGGCAGAGTCACAGAAATGGTTTAAGGAAGAAAACGCCCACTTTCCAAAAGTGGCATTTTCAAACACACAATCTTAAAATCAACTTTACTAAAAGGTGTATTTTTGAATTGTTAGTTCAGAGACCCCAAACTCCACATATCTATCCGCTCCTAAAGGGAATCTACACTTTATTCATATTTAAAGCTACCCCCCGTATTAACCTATGAGAGGGACAGGCCTTGCAACAGTGAAAAACAAATTTTGCGATATTTCACTGTTAGGACATCTAAAACACATTTCTATATGGCTTACCTCAACCATACATTGCATCCCTGCCCTTGGGGCTACCTAGGGCCTACCTTATGGGTGCCTTACATGTAGGAAAAGGGAAGGTTTAGGCCTGGCAAGTGGGTACCCTTGCCAAGTCGATTTTACAGTTAAAAACTGCACACACAGACACTGCAGTGGCAGGTCTGAGCCATGATCACAGAGCTACTAATGTGGGTGGCACAACCAGTGCTTCAGGCCCACTAGTAGCATTTGATTTACAGGCCCTGGGCACCTCTAGTGCACTGTACTAGGGACTTACTAGTAAATCAAATATGCCAATCATGGATGAACCAATCACATACACATTTTGTATAGGAGTACTTGCACTTTAGCACTGGTTAGCAGTGGTAAAGTGCCCAGAGTAACAAAAACAGCAAACACAGAGTCCAGCACACATCAACAACCTGGGAAACAGAGGCAAAAAATTAAGGGAGACCACGCCAAGGATGAAAAGTCTAACAATTTTCCATTTGCGACCGGAAAAATGCCTGTTCTGATGTACAAAATGCAGAATGTGAATCCGTAAGTTACTACCAAATCATATTTTGCATTTGCGATTCGGTATTTCGAAGGGGTGTGCTTAGTTTGTTCCTTCCAAATATCGAATCAGTATGGTATGTATTACTGTTTTGTGACCGAATATCAGTCGTAAAATCGTAATACTTTACCACCAGTTTAAAACTGGTGGTAACCGATTTACAAAGGGGTCTGTTGAGGGACCTCTTACTCTTTGAGAATGTAAAAAAAATATTTTTTAAGAGCAGGCAGTGATCCAACAGACTACTGCTTACTCTTAAAAAATGAAACTGCATAGATTCATTTTTTCTTTTAAAACACACCCTGTTTTCCTCTAAGGAAAATGGGCTGCATTTTTTCAAAAAAACTTGCTTTATCAAAAAGAAATCGCCTACATGGTGGCCTATTGACCTCAGAAGGTCACGCTCCCTGTGAATTCTGCGATTCCTAATGGGTCGCAAATTGCTACCTGCTTCATTAATATGCATGAGGTAAGTCTTTTCGAGACCCATTAAGAATCGTCAATGAAACTCAAAAGTCTCCATCCATTAGGACATTGGAATTCCTAATGTTAGTACATTTGGAAAGTCGGTCGCAATAAGCCTGGGCACCAAAATAAATGTGGCCTTCATTAGCAAAGCAGACAGCTGTAACATCACTAAAATCAGCAGAAAAACCGACCCCGCTGGCCATAAATCCAGGCCACAACTATTAGAAAAACAGCCCACACACTGATCTGCCAGACCAGCACATCATGAATGCCCTGCAGGCCAGTCCATCCCTGGACTCACATCCTCAGCATGCATTGAAAGAGCTGTGACAGAGGAGTGCTCCTGCCCCCCAATGCTTCTGGAAACAATGAGGAGCAGGTCTGGCTGTCGAGGTCCAGCACTGTGCCCACAGCTGTTCAGCACCAGTTTAGATGGAGTAAGTAGACATTTTAACTTTTTGAAACTTTTAAAGTGGTTCTGTCACTGTCAGGGTTGGACATCAACACCTTATTTCCAGCAGTGGGGCTGGCTGCCCTTATGGCAATACCACTGCTAGATGCAAGATGGAAAGCTCCTTTCCATGGCCCATGTAAGCCAAGCATTCAGCCCTCCCAGAGGAGGGCCAGTCTTGTTTGGTACATCAGAAAAGTGCTAGAATATTTCATGCGTCTACAGCAAGAACCTGTGGCTCTTTAGTACACTGCAGTAAAAGTGCCGTATTTGCCCCATTTCCTCGAGGTCACACATCTCCATATCAAAGGTCTAGCTTGCTCTCTGTGGTTGCTCACTCACTGCACTCCGGGGACAATAGTTAACCTCAGCCACTTTCATTAACCACCTGAACTCACCACTACTGTATTTAGAGGAAACCTCTGATGCAATGAGTGATGGCTTGTTATTCAGAAGCACCAGGCTAGTACCACCCAGTAATATTTATCTAAGTTGGGTAGGTTTAGCTATAGTAGGATATCAGAGAATATTAAAATGAAGGAAGGATTTAGTATTGACTTCTATGGTGGGGACTGGACATGGGTATGGATATGGAGAGATTAAAGAGTGATTGTAGTTCCAGTGGTAACATTTATAAAATCATAACTTCACTTGTGGTGTGTTGGGAAGTGCCATTCAGGCCTAGAGAATGAGTGGATTTTGAAGCAGTCGGACCCTTGATTGGAGAAAATGTTACACTGTACATATTAGTGTTTTTTCGTATGTATTCAAAATCCCCGGCAGAGACCATGTGACATTTACTTTTGTGCAAAAAGTGTTATAAGATTTATGGATGAGATTTTCAAGAGTGAGAGATTTCCCACAGCTATTTTGGCCAACATGCGAGTTCAGCTGACATCCAATGAGAATATTTTAAAAGAGGGGAATTTTACATAAGAAATGTGCTTCATGTCATCCACAAATCAATGGTAAATTGAAATATTCAATAAGATTATTAAGAAAGCATTCAAATAGCTAGGGGCAGTGTGAAGAACTGGAGAAGGCAATTAAAGAATAGGATGGTTGCTCATGGATCAATATTCCTTGCCTCGAATGGAAAGCTCCCTTATGAGCCATTCATAGAGAGATGTCCCAATACCAGGATGTGTCCAGAATGGATGAATTGGAAATTTATGGGACACATTATAGGGACTGATTGATGAAAAACAGGGATCATCACAAAACTTAAGATGGCGAGAGATATCTAAAACTTCCAAACATTTACAAGTACATAAATTGTTTAATAATTCTGTAAAAAAACAAAGATTGTAATAGTTGTAGCTTAGACCTGGTAACTATAAAGTATGGTAAATAACACATGGTAAACAACACATAGGCCCTCCTTACAACCCTGGCGGTCGGCGGAGAAGCGGCGGTCTTACCGCCAACAGACTGGCGGTAAAAAGTTTGGAATTATGACCATGGCGGTTACCGCCATGGTCATCCGCCACTTCTCCGATCCGACCGCCAGGGTGGAGACAACAGCTGGGCTGGAGACCTGGGTCTCCAGCCCGGCGGTCGTTACAATACCGCCGCCGGTATCATGACCCGGCTGACTGCCATGGATTTCATGGGGTTTGGAACCGCCATGAAATCCATGGCCGTGAGCACTATCAGTGCCAGGGAATTCCTTCCCTGGCACTGATAGGGGTCTCCCCCACCCCCACCCCGAGCCGTTCCCCTACACCCTCCACCATCCCTGCCACCCCCAAAGGTGGCAGGACTCCCCTCCACACACCTACCCCCAACATTACATTACACATTCACACCCGACACGCACGCAGGCACCACCAACACACATACCCACACACACACCAACATACATGCCAACAGCCACACACACAATCATTCGCACACACCCACATTCAGACATACACGCACACATCCATACAGACATACATACAGACACGCACTCATTTCCAAACGCACAACACCCCCGCATGCATACACGCACTCAGACACCCCCTCTACATACACACACGCACACCCCCATGCACGCACACAACACACAACACACCCCCACCCCCTCCCCTAATGAACGATCAACTTACCTGGTCCGTTGGTCCTCCGGGAGGGGACGGGATCCATGAGGGCTGCTCCGCCGCCACCACACCGTCAACAGAACACCGCCACGCCGAATCACAGAACGTGATTCGGTGGGCGGTGTTCTGTTGACGTGGCGGTGGAGGTGGAGCAACCTCCACTTCCCCGCCGCCCGCCAGTATGGCTGCTGGCAGCTCTCCGTCCGAAAAAGGAAAGAGGGCTGCCAGCAGTCATAACACGCCGAGCGGAAAACCGCCACCACTGGCGGTCTTCAGCACGGTGGTCCCTCAGCGGTCTTGTCAAAAGACCGCTGAGGTCGAAATGACCCCCATAATCTTAAGAAGAAGAAAATGTGATAAGTGTGCGAAGAAGCTAGAGCTCTTAGAATAAAGGACAATTGTGTACGATACAGAAAGGAACGGAAATCAGAAATCTAGAAGTTGCTTTTAAGGAAAGCTACCTGTTTTACAGATTATGATTTGCTGTGCAGTTGTATGCTAACATTTCGCCTGAACTTCACTTTTCGTCTATTCATAATTACCTTATACATTTGTAATCATTATTTACTATGTTTTTTTTGTCTTTCTCCATCCATTTTCTTTTCTCCGCTTTAGACAGTCCTCATATTGTTCCTATTGCTTTTCATTCATTAGAAAGCAGATTTGTGGCATAGGAGGGTTCCTTTGGAATGTCATATCATGCATCTAGGGTTCCAAGATGGTGTCTCCAGGGCTGAAAAACAATCTTGTGCAAAGTTGCTGCTGAGCTGATGCAGTGCGAGGGCAATGAGACTAAGGACCTCATTACGCGTTTGGCTGACTATTGGCCTGCCAGGCCCATGGGGAGGAGACTGCCATAGAGCTGGATGTCTCCTCTCCCCCCTACCCTACCCCTGGCCCAATTACTATGTTTTCTCCAAGCTGACCGGCAGAAACCTCCTATTATGAGGTTTCCACCAGTCAGCCCAGTGGAAACAGTGTCGAAGCATTGGCCTCAGATCCTCAGGGAGCTGTCGCACAGAGGGTGCCCCCAGCACCCTCAGAATGCGCACTGTGTACCCTAGCAGACATTGCGCATTTCGAGAGTGCTGGGGCCATAGGGAAGCCCTTGCACTGCCCACAACATGGTCGTGGGAAGTGCAGCGGCCATGGGCATATAGGGGCCCTTGTACTACCCACAACATGGGACCCCGCCATGAAAAGACTGGTGGATAGGGAAGTTGTGATCAACATGACAGCTGAATTCAGCGCCACTGTGGCCGACCATGACTTCGACCGCCACCAACTAGCTGGGATCCCTGATCCTGGTGGTGGCGGCGGTCTCCCCGTGGTCTGACCACCAGGGTTGTAATCTGGTTGACGGACTGCCAGGAGTGCAGTGGTCCAAACGCTAATGGAAGTTTGGAGGTCACAAGATTGTCAAATTTGTAATAAGGCCCTAAATCTCTTTTGAGATTTGTCTGTGTAACATGAACTATTTTACACTATATCAATTACTTCTGATGAAATTTGCGGTGGTTTCCATCATTATTCTCCACAAATGGTGGATACTAGTTGCAGTCATTTTCATAAACTGCGTAGGTGTTCCTTACCTATACAAAGAAATGTAACTGATGACACATGGATGCCATGATAATCTCAGTGTCTGGCCTATATGCTCTCTGTGAATGAAGAGGTTTTTCTGCCAGTAAAGAACCGTGTTTTGAGTGACACTATGGTATGTGTGCCTCTTGGAAGAAGAGCATTGTTTCAGGACCTCTGGTGTGGGAGATTTGCAGTTTGCTGCATGATAGTGTGGACAACCCTAGACAGAGCACGTGCTGTACACGTGTGTATAATAACCTCAGGTTTATACCCGGGGTGGGGCTTTCTCAGTTGTGAATTAACGCTGGTCTCTGTCTACCATTTTCTTTTAAGCTATGGTATTATCCTACACGTATATGTGTGTCTGACAGTGAATGTGGCGAAGACTTAAAATATCAGAGAGCTGTCATGCGGCTCAACTACACATGTGTGCACACTTGTGATGTCACAGCACAGTTTTCAATCTGGTTAGAAAGGGTTCCCTAAAAGGAGAGGAAGAGAGTTATGGACAACGGGTTAACCTATCCTGTCAGATTTCTCGCAAGGAGAACCTTCCACTGGAACAAAATCCATGGTACGACTTGTTTAAAGCATTGCTTGGCTACCCCTAATGACCGTCTTGAGATGAGCCCCAGGGCATTCAGACCCTGAAAGCAAGGAAAACTTCGCATCCACAGAGAACTAGATGCATGAAAAGTTCCCATGAGCCAAACAATGAGGCTCCCAGTAGGGGCCCACAGGTGATAGGCAATAAACTGAAACAGGGTGTGGGAACAGTAGTGATATTCAAGTCTTTGAGACAAAGAGACATTGTGCATTGTTGGACTAGTGCCAAAATAAACAAACAGTGACAACTGTTAGAGACTAACTTATGCTCAGGAAGAGGAGAGAGTTTGGAAAGAAAGATATCGAAATGATAAAAAGGTTCAACTTGCATCATTGTAACCTAATGCTAAAAGCATCAGCATTTGCCACGATATTCTCAAAATGCACCTCAGGAAGTAACCCCCTCAGGTCACAAATTGTAATGAGAGTAAAGCATTTGTCTGCATATGCCCTCTTTCTAAGGCAACTTAGCAGGCACCAGCTCTGTGGAGAGTTCCAAGAAATATGAATAGACAAGTACACAAAAGGTATTAAGGGGATATGTGTATGGGTACATATAGGCTCACCCTCACGTGGGCTGAAAAGAGGTGATGGTATTGCAATCCTTCATATATACCCTAATCAATAGGTTTGTTTTTGTGGAACCCAACAAAAGGGATGCAAATGTGCAGCAACCACCAAAGGTGCTGCTGGTTTGTGTTGTAAATGTATTGTTCTATGCAGCTATCCTTTTAATGGATAATATTGTGGAATGCCTTTGCCCAAATCATTTAAGCAATGTGGAGAGAAACCCAGAGTGATCATCCTGTTGACCCCATTTTAGGAGCAAACTGAACCCTCATCAAAGGTACTGGCATCTAGGGGCTCCTTAGAATAAAATAATTCAGATTGCTGATTCCACCTAGGTGGGAAAGTTGAGATTCCCTCTCCTCTTTACATTATGCAGTGCTATTCTGTGCTTAGCACATAGACAGCAAGGTGGGGGTCTGCACTCGAGCAGAGTGACCAGATACACAGACTGCTTTAATATCCCTGGCCTAAGTATACAAGATGGCCAAGTAGTTTTGACTTCATCTCTCAAATTTTTTCTTTCTTCCTTTGATAAATTATGGAAAACTTCCTGCTGGATGAAAACTATCTCAGAGAATTCTATGATCACTGCTTGTTCTAAAGTCCGCACTTCTGGCGGTGCAGTATGTACTGGAGGTACGAATGAAGATTTTTTTCTTGAGTCCAGTATTCGTAACCGTTTCATTGCCATCATCTTGTGTAGACTTTAATCAAATCTTCTGAAAAATAATCACCAATTCTGTACAGTTTTCAAATTCATTGCCCTCTTTCTGGGACCAAATCCTAGTCCCTTATTAAGTACTTCTAGTTGGTTGGGTGTGAGCATCTTCTTTCTCAAATTCATTATTAGGTCTTTGCTTGGCTTGTTGTGTCCTGATCTAGTTTCTTGCTGCATGTCTGTGCTGGTGGGGAGGGTGGGAAAGGGTGGTTCCCAGTAAACCTGTTGTTGGACCATTCTCCTTATCCACCCTCTTCCCTAGTCTCCTCCTAAAGAAAGACCATGTAAAACTGTGATGGGCCTTGGAAAAAGGGTGAAGCCTATTACCACTGCATCTTAGGCCCTGTAGGCATAGGTGATGGCAACCTTGGGGGAAAGTAATATTCTGGATGGCCTTGATTCATTTGTCTCCTGTTATCATTGTTCTCATCTCTGCTAATCATTTAATTGGAGCTCGAGCTCCAATCGTATTGGCCAAAATGGTGGGGATTCATGCTCGACTATAGAAGGACCAGGAACTGCAGTAGGGGGTGTTCTTCATTATTTTAAGGATAAAGCATATACATTTATTCTAATATAAACAGGGTAGGTAGATCAGACACCCTACCCAGCCAAAACAGTTACTGAACACTTATTGTTACTATCACCTTATTATTTTAATAAAGGAATCGTCATTTTAAGGATAGGCCCTTACTCTGTACATGTCCAAGATACAATTTTTTTATGCATGAATGATAACAGGATGTTGTGGGAACACAACTTTCTAAAGGAATTTGTATGGGGTGGTTTAGAGCATAACAACCCCACTGCATGCATTTTACCTGGTGTGAGTCTAGGTTGAAGTGACCCCAGTTTTTAAAGCACAAATGCTCAATGTGGTGTTGATGGGTAATGTTAAATTATGATTATATCTATCTTCACGGATTTACAAGTTGGCATGCAACTATACAGTGCCCATTGGGTCACAGGGTGAAGTATTAGACATTTACATTTAATTTCAATACGAATAGCCAAGCACAGGCTTTACAACAGAAAATTACAAAGTTTGGCCCTGAAGAAAGCCCATGTTACCTCTTATGTGGACCGATTAGGGGCTGAAACATGTCGAACAATAATAAGAGTTGAAACAATCCCCTTTCCTTTTAACCATACTGGACTAGGACGTTATTAAAACTTTTTGTCCTTTTTAAGGAATTTTTAACAGCTTATATTCTTTTCAAAAGGTGGTACTATCCACCACTTTCCTAACTCATGTGGATAACCATCACTGCACCACTTCACCAGAGGTTCAGTAGCCTAGAAGACATCCATAAGTACGTGCCTGGTCTGCAGGGTTACAGCCTATGCTGGTGACGTCTGTTACCAATGTGAGGAGGTACCCTATGATAATGCATGCCACATTTTGGTGGATGAGGGTTACCATCCTTAGGCGGAATAATCACTCCTTTTCAGTTGCATAGCAAAACTTGAGGGGGTGCCCCTGCACAGTAGAGGGAGCCCCCCCGACTCACTCAGGAGCACTCAAGCCAGAGTACTGTTCTATGGGGGCCCCCTTGGAGCTCGCCCCCCCTACACCACAGGCTGTGGGGGCCTTTGTTACACCAGTGCCCTCAGATTGGCAAACCCAAACCAATACACCTCTCTGTTGTTTTCTCACTGGGTACCTTTGATTTGAGTGAACTTTGTGGTGATGTACCTTGTTGCTATTGTTTATTCCCCTCTCCTCCCCTTATATGATTATTAGTCTAAACTTTAATGGAGCATTATCTTTGCATCCAGTCCTGACACAGAAAGTCCATTTCCCTGGCCATTAAGCCTAGAAATTACAATTTTATGACAAGACCGGAGGCTCCTATTATGCATTTCTCTTCTCGCTTTATTAACACAGCAGTCAAGAAAGAAACTACAAGTCCCATGTGGCTGACCCAGAGAGCCAATGGGGTTAAAAACGTAGTTCATAACATGTTAACCAATAGGAACACCCTCGTGCCATTATGATGTCACTTGATTGCAAGCATCCCTCTTTTCTTGCTGCTGCAGTCAAGATAAGTTAACTTTTCTTTCCTCTAATATTGTAAAAAATTTAACGGTAATATTTGGTACTTTATTGACATATATTTTACCTGATTTTAATTCTATGTTGACGGCAAGTTGCCGCACTGTTTATTTCAGCGCTTCCTCGCGCTAGCGTTTGTTTTTCCTGCTCTCGGGTAGCAACTCCGTTGTCCCGAGGCAGGAGGATAAACAGTTTTGAGCGCGCTGCGTGCGCGACGCACTCTGGGTTTCCCTCGCGTCTGGAAAATAACCGTCACTCGGTTGTTTCCTGACGCGAGGAGGCCAGCCTAATCATACGCCTGCTGCATTTGTTTACCTTTCTCAGGCCATTGCTTCGACGTGAGTCAGGATTTCCCTTGGTTTTCTTTTGACAACACCTCCCTTGGGCCCGCCCTCGGACAGGAGGGGTTTTTTCCTACCTCAATTGACTTTCCTCCTTAGTTAACCCCCGGTTGACTGAATACTTTTGAGGACAATTTCCATTCATTTAAACTGTTTTTTCTCAGGAATTTTTTCTCCATATTTGAAATTTAAAAAGATAAATCCTAATATGGAATCCCATACTTCCTCTGGGGAACAAGGTGTGCCCAATGAAATTGAAGATATTAGAAATGAACTTCGACATTTTATAAAGAATTCTCTTCAACAGGCTATGGCGTCATCCATGCAAAAATTATCAAAAAATGTGGAATCAAACTTTTTTAATTTATTATCAAAATCTTCGGCCCAGTCTGCGGGGGAATGGAGTCAACGCCAGCCTGTCAACCCTACGGGTTCGACTCAAATGGAGAGTGAGTTTACCTCACATATGGCAGAGGACGCGGTTCCTCACAAGGCTCCTGCCAAGGAGTATAACAATATGGCTCCTAAACCTTCCTTGAAACGGACGGCAAAACAACGCAATATTTCCCTACCCATTCCAACTGCATCTACTCCTGACTCAGATGATGATATCCCTGATGCGGATTCTGACTATTTGGTATCTGATAAAGACGATACCGATTATTTTTCTCCTCCTCTTCCTAAGAAACCTAAAGGTCCTTATGTTTCCCCTCCTCTCTTTGATGCAGAAGGCTTCCCCATGTTTGATCCTTCCCACATACTCCGTCCCAATTCCACGGAATAGTTCCCTGCTGACCATGTTGGTCGTTACGTGGCTCAAAAATTATTCTCTCCCCTTGACAAGCAAACCAGAGCCAAACTCAAATCAGAATGCCCTCGCCCGGTGCTTCCACATAAGGCTACCTCTACCCCTTCCATTGACCAACAGATGCTGACCTTTTTCACCAAGCAGGGCAAAGACCCTCGCAAAGGGGTAGATAAAGCATGGTCTTCCTGTCAGGACAAGCTGTTGGACGTCATTGGTCCACTTACCAGAATTATCGACATGGTTGAAACAGCTAGACTGGATGGTAGTTTCTTGGATCCAGAAGAACTTTCTTTGTGGGTTCAACGTTGTTTTTGTCTTCTGGGCAATGCTAACTCCTCTCTAATACACGAGAGACGGAAGGGTCTCCTTATAAAATTAGACCCTAAATTGATCAACTTGGCTACGGTTCAACCTCAGATTCACACGGAAGGACAGCTTTTTGGAGACTCGTTCATCAAAGACCTAAGCAAATATGTTGCCACCTTTACCTCTTTGGACAAAGCACAACAGTCCATGAGAAAAATGTTTAGTCAACTTGTTTTTGCTAGGGCCGGTAGAGGCAGGGGCCGCTTTACCGGCCGAGGTAACACCACTCAAGGCTCCAGAGGGTACTACAGTTCCTACCAACAAGACATCAGACCGCAATTCTACCCCCAGCGCGGCAGAGGTTATCACTCCAGATCCTTCAGACACAATAAAGCCGCCAATCCAGCAGGTAAGCCCCCAAGTTGGTTTCTTTCCAACAGGGGGTCGCATCTTCCACTTTCTTTCAAATTGGTTACCAATTACTGCGGATGTGTGGGTACTAAATACTGTACAAGGTTACATGATAGACCTTTATTCTACCCCAGTGCAAACATTCTCCATTCCTCTTCCCCATTTCTCCACAGAAATGACCCATCTAATATCTCTCGAAGTAAACTCTCTCTTGCAAAAACAAGCAATCTCAATCACCCAACCCCATCCTTCGGGATTTACCAGCCCAATTTTCCTTGTTCAAAAGAAGGACAAAAAGATGCTTCCAGTCATCAACCTAAAACATTTCAATCGATTTGTAGTATACAGACATTTCAAAATGGAAACAATCCTCCACCTCAAAGATATACTCCTTCAAAACGACTGGATGGTCAGACTGGATCTGCAGGACGCCTACTTAGTGGTTCCTGTACATCCAGACTCCAGGAATTTCCTTCAGTTCCACTGGCTCGACCAAACTTATCACTTTACCTCTCTACCCTTCGGGCTATCGTCTGCCCCTTGGTGCTTCACCAAGCTCTTGAAGCCAGTCGTGGCTTTCCTAAGGTCCCAGGGCATAAGGCTCTTAATTTACTTGGACGACATCCTAATTTTAAGTCAAGCTCCTCAGACTCTCCTTCTACACTTACAAACAACCTGTTCACTTCTAGAGAATCCAGGTTTCATAATAAACAGAGAAAAATCTCTACTAGTGCCTTCCCAAATCATAGAATTCTTGGGATTTCAAATCAATTCCATATCAGCCACACTGCTTCTTCCTTCGGCAAAAATAAGATCCATAAAGTCAGAGATTCTACAAGTCCTTCGCAGTTCTCTTATCTCTCTCAGGACTTTTGCTCGAATAGTAGGCCTGCTGTCCTCTTCCATACAGGCAATCTTTCCAGGTCCCCTTCACTATCGCTCCCTTCAAAGACTAAAGATCCAACACTTGAGGAAGGGTTTAGCGTATTCCGACCTCATTCCCTTAGACATGGAGTCCCGCACAGAGCTTCAATGGTGGATAGACCATTTGGATGCCTGGAACAAGAAAAGTATTTTTCCATCAGCCCCAGATCTTGTGTTAGAGTCCGATGCAAGTCGTCTAGGCTGGGGGGCCCGGTGTGGTCCCATCTCGACTGGAGGTACATGGTCTTCCGAGGAGTCCAAATTGCATAGCAATTGTTTAGAGATGCTTGCCGGCTCCTTTGCAATCAGAAGCCTGGCAAAACACAAAGTGCATTGCGCAATTCTCCTCAGGATGGACAATATTTCTGCGGTAAGATACATAAATCATCTTGGAGGCACAAAATCCAAACCTCTAGCGGATTTGGCCAAGAGTTTTTGGGAATTTTGCCTTTCAAACCATCTTTCGGTTCATGCAGAATACCTTCCAGGAGTTCTCAATTCGGTCGCAGACTGGCATTCTCGTCATCTACGAGACTCCAGCGATTGGAGAATTCATCCTTCAATTTTTCACAAGATTCATTCTTTATGGGGTCCGTTTTCGATAGACCTGTTCGCATCCTGACTGAACACTCAGCTTCCCCAATTTTACAGTTGGCGCCCAGATCCCTTAGCCTTGGCATCAGATGCCTTCTTACAGGATTGGTCTCATTCCCTCAATTATGCCTTTCCCCCCTTTATCATGATCAACAGGGCCCTAGCTCATGCCAGACGTCAGCACGCCTCTCTTATTCTCATTGTTCCATTTTGGCAATCCCAAGTATGGTTTCCGACCCTTCTGGAACTCTCAGTGGATTTTCCATTGTTAATTCCGTCCTTCCCAGAATTGCTGTTGGACCCTCTCCAGCGTCCTCATCCCCTCATTGTGGACAACATTCTCACTCTATCCGCCTGGAAGATCTCGGGAATTCCCAATCTTTCCCTATCATTTTGTCAGAAGCTTCCCAGTATATCTCAAACTCATGTGCCCCTGGTACCAAGAAAGCCTACAAGTCAGCCTGGTCTTTATGGGACGGCTGGTGTTTGGGAAGGCATCTTGATCCCTTTTCAGCAGATGTAATTTTTGTAGTTAATTTCTTGGCCGCAGAAGCCAGTAAAGGTAAAGCTTTCCGTACTATCAACCTTTATAGGTCGGCTATTTCTTCAAATCATATCCATGTCAATGGGAAACCGATAGGCGAGCGTCGCTGGTGTGCAGATTAATTAAAGGGAGTAAAATTTTCTAAACCTCCTTTACCTAAATATAATTATGGGACGTTAATGTTGTTCTAAAATTTCTGATTTCTTTACCGGATAATCCTTTTCTTTCTCTAAAGATGTTATCTGCTAAGTTAACAATGTTACTGTGCCTAATTTCCATTAAACGTTTATCAGATGTAAAGGCTTTGGACGTCTCCAACCGACAATTCACCCCTACAGGGGTGCTGTTTTCGGTTGTACGACGTACAAAGACCAGTTTATCGTCAGTTTTTTATCCTTACTTCCCACAGCATCCCAAATTATGTGTGGGCCAATGTCTTAAAGTTTATAACCAGAAAACTGCAGATTTGAGAACATCCTCCTCCCAACTTCTTATCTCCTTTAGAAAACCCTAGCACCCGGTTTCGTCTGCCACCTTAGCTCGTTGGGTCAGGTGGGTTATGTCCCTAGCGGGTATCGATATTTCCAGTTTTGGTGCTCATTCTGCCAGAGGGGCTATGGCCTCCAAAGCCTTTTGGGCAGGCTCCCGTTTAGAGGATATTCTGAAATCTGCAGACTGGTCTCATGACAATACCTTTAGAGTATTTTATTGCAAACCTGTTGACGATGTTTCACTAAATGTAATTAATATGCTTTAAACTTGCATAATAGGAGCCTCCGGTCTTGTCATAAAATGTAGATTTTCCTAGTTTATGACGGAAAGTCTTAATTTTATTAAAGACACGGAGGCGAGTATTATCCCGCCTCTAGTTTAAACACTGTTCTCTCCCTCCCTTTCGTCTAGCGCCTGTTCCAGCCGCTCAACCAGGGTCCTAGTACGATTTCTTCACACCTTGGGAAGGCTTCGTTCATGACAAGCATGGGATCGTATTCTCCTGATTTAATGGAACATTCCTTCCTTTGTAGGATTTTGGATTTTTCTTCTGACGTTTTTGCTTTCCTGATGGCTTTGTTTATTCTTTGTTCTCTATTTCCGTTATTATTCAACAATTGACTTCATTCGCAAGAAAAGAGGGCTGCTTGCAGTCAAGTGACATCATAATGGCACGAGGGTGTTCCTATTGGTTAACATGTTATGAACTACGTTTTTAACCCCATTGGCTCTCTGGGTCAGCCACATGGGATTTGTAGTTTCTTTCTTGACTGCTGTGTTAATAAAGCGAGAAGAGAAACGCATAATACTCGCCTCCGTGTCTTTAATAAAATTAAGACTTTCTGTCATAAACTAGGAAAATCTACATTCTACCATGGACACAGAAGCTGAGATTATCCCACCCATGTAAAGGTTATTTAAATAATTAGTAGTAATTGTTGTGCTCAGCCATCAGGCTGATATTCTGGAATGTGATGCTGTTTGTTGATGTGTATGCCTTGTCGATCTGTTCGGGTAATTACCTAACAGGCAGCGCCGATTTGTAGACATGCCCAGACCAGAGGAGAACAATGGAACATTATAAACTGTTTGTGACCCGATTAGGACTTTTACCTTCCAGCAGGAAAGAGCCTTATCTCTTTTCACAGCTCGGGTTAGAAGGGAGTGCCCAGACTGCAGCAGAGCTTCTGAATCTCACAAAGTTTTGTATGTTTTTATTCAAGTTCTGGACAAATGTATTTGTTCTTCTTGTGTATGTTGCTCTTAATCCAGAAAGCACAGAGTCTAATCCTCAACTCTGCTCTGCATGTTAATAGAATTTTAAGTTCCCATCAGGATAGCTAGGGAAATTTACATTCCCAATGTAAAACATCAATACCGAGTTCGCTTACGAAACAAACCATACTAACTTAATAAGCAATTTTTAATAAGCAATCATGCCAAAAAACAATATCCATCGAAAGTGGACATAGAAAAACCATTAAAAAAGAGTTTAAGTAAAACAAAAGGAATCAGAAGCACTTTACTGTCTCATGTTGGTGTTAGGACTGGGAAGTACATAAAAAAGTCAATGCAAAATAGGAAAACATAATGAACACACAGGGCCATAAGAAACAGAAAACAGAAATCTACAAAAACCAATGTGGGAGACATTGAAACCAGTATAGTAGAGGGCCAGAAAAACTAAAAGGAGTGTAAAAAATGTTTAGGCAGAGTAAATCAAATTCCTTTAAAAAAAGACTCTTCCAAATCTCAGGCAAGGTCGTATTTAAGTATAAAGGGGAGCAAGCAGTGGAAATAGCCGTGAACACACACACATACACACCCCTCCCCTCTAGTTTTATGGGATGAAGGCTTCCTTGTTGCCCCGTGCAGTACATTTTATGGGAAAGAGGCTTGCACTACAGGCTGCTTTTGCACCTAAATCGCCACACAGTGGCAGGCCTGCATGTCCCTCCGCACAAATATTCCTTCTTGTACATGAGTGAACACAATTTTCTGAAAGACACGTACATAATTTGCTGGTGCAGATAAATCATGTGTCTAGGTACTGTGGCAGACACTCAATCAGATACTCAGTTCAATTTCTGAATAGTCTGCAAATTTAATAATTACTAGATAATTTATTTTTTAAAGTGGGTTGTCACCATTTGGCTTTTTTTCTAAAAAGCAGATCATTGCACTATAGTGGTCATATGTTTCGTCTACTTATCTTAAATTCAGACTGCATCACCTCTAGCACTTCAAACACAGTCATGTCATAAGAAGAAGCACTGACACTGAATACACTGACTTTCACATGCTGATCACACAGTGTGGTGAAGGTGGTACTGGAATTCGTAGTCCATGGTTGGTTCGGTAGTTCATCGAAGAGTAAAACACAGATTGGGAAAACTGTGTGACAACGAAGGAAACGGAGGGTCTGATTTCCAAAATGTGTGCATGTTCTCCTATTTGTTTACGTTTATGTATGGAATTCTTTAGTGGGTTTAGTGAACGCCTGGCTATATCAAGTTGTGAGCCGTGGATGGAGCTAGGCGTATGCACATAAATTACAGCTTATCACACTCACACCAAAAATTATGCGTATTTACAAATTTACGCACACTAGTCCTGATTGCCCAGATTATCTGACCCCACCAGTTGTGTCCCCATCCCCTACAAAAAAAAATCGTTTCGTGAGACGTCACTGTTCAAGCCATTAGTCTTTGGTCATTGAGATAGCAGGTTATTAATACTTTTGTCTAACTTTGTTTATTAGTTCAGCTCTGCCCCGACTAATGTTATTACTTTTGGTTCTGTGTAACGCCCCTGCTATTTTCACTGTTATTGTTAACGCTTCTCGCGCTTTTTGTGATTTTAAACATTGAGCCCTCCGTTTCATATTATTTTTATGCACACGGGCGAACCAGTGTCACGGTGACTAATTGTTTCCGTGTATGTGTATAATATCTGTCACAGATTTATTTTAACCCGATTCAGATTAGACATTTTCCGGTAAACTTTACTAGTGTTACTGATTCATCTGAGACATTAATTAAATGCCCCTATGATATCTCAAACCAGAGCACTATCCATATCATCTTCTTCTATAACGTTTACAAAGACTTGAGGAAGAGTTTAATAGTGCCCATCCTGAGAGAATTAGAATTCAAACAATGTCGCCCAGGCATATTTGTTTTTGCAAACTTTACCCACGCTATCTGTTGTACAATGTCTAGTTACCTATGGGCACAGGAAAACCTTGTTTTTCTAGTATGCTTCAGACATTTTATGATCATTTTATATCCATTGCACTATCTGCACTAACAGACCATAACGTAACTGTTGCTGGAATTTATTCCTTAATTTATTTTTGTATGTCTGATTTTAATTTATTGAAGATATTATGTTTGCAGGATTTTTATACAAACAAATCGAATAAAGTTTATTTTGACTAGGCTTGATATGATTAACGGAGCTAGATAGGCCACGCAGATATTGAACAGAGTGGACTTAGTGATAACCCTTGTGGGACACAACACTGTTCTGTGTGTCGAGGTAACGCAACTGCCTGATGACCAATCCTCCGAGAAGACTGAGAGCTATGTCAGAGCTGCACCTTTGAGCCCTATCTCATCAGCCCGGGAAAAAGGTAGATTTTCCGATGCGGTCTTAAAGGGCGAATATTGTCTTTGCTAAAGCTCGGATGGCATCTGCAATTGTATGAACGAAAGCCGGCGTTAGGACCCCGATTCTACTTTATGATAGCGACCTCAACATCCTATTGCCAAAACCACCGAATCCACTAGAAGCCCAGTTGCAAACAGTAGAGTTGTTTTGGAGTGACAATCAACTCAAAATAAATTTCAAGAAATAAAATATAATGGCTTTTAGCAGAATTTCATACAGCCAGGTAAAAAGCAGACACGTTCACCTTGGCAGGCGAAAAACGGACCAATAAGAAAGAAATTATGTTTCTTTGAATCGTGACTTCCGATCACCTGAAATGGCATGTTGGTAAGGCATTTGTGGAAAAACAACTCAAACACAGCTGCCCCTGCCGCTGGGAGAGTCGTGAAACCATTTGACAAGAAATTCCACATCAAGTTGATGCAACAGTGCCCTGTAGAGGGTTTGAAGTGAATGTAATCTTTTCTTACAGCTCTGTAGGATAGGTATAGGGTACCAGTTACTAAGGGGCCTATTATAAAAGAGCTGTGCTGATACAGCAGCCAAGAAGAACACCTCTACAGTGAATCAGAAACTAGCCATGTAGTTGATCCATTATGGAAGGAGCACGCTTCCGTGGAAAAAATCAAAATATCACTTCATATATGTTAGAGAAGAGGAACATTAGCTGGGGCTTGGTATCATGACAGAAAAAGTCATGAAATTAAGGTCACTTGAAATCTATCTCAATCACCTAAATAAGTGCAAATGAAGACTTGAGATCTAGAGGAAGATCCTCAAAGTACCAAGATCACTTAGTGCGACATCTTCAACATTGCCTATATCCACACTCCTGCTTGTGCATGCTAAATCAGCCCGAGAAAGGAAATTGTGACCCTGGCTTGAGCTGCTGCCCTCATGCTGGGCCTAAAACTGTCCCACAAGATGAATGGTCTCTCTGCTCTGCCCTGGAGGTAATAGCAAGATTGAGGATTTAAGTTTTTTGATGATCTCTCCAGTCTATCTCAACAAACCACATATTACTATGACCTCGCTCATAACCCTTTCTGGATTCTTCCCTCTTCTATCCCTCCTTTGACTGAACCCAAACCTCATTTTACTACTATGATCTCCCTAATAACCCATTCTAGACTTCCCACCTCAATCTTTCCTCTGATTCATGCCAAACCTCATTTTACTACTATGATCTCCCAAGAACACTTTCTTAGGCTCTTCCCTCCTCCATCCCTTTTTTGTCCTACTCATCCAACTAAAAGAATCACATGTCCACTGCTCAAATTAACCACTCATATTTCCATATACTAATTCAACAGTAATCCATTTTGGGTTCTGAAGTTGCGTGCTGCTAGCCGAAAAGCACTTCAATGCCTTTTTGGGGGTAGTAAGTGCTAATTAAATACAATTATAGTACACATGGGAAAGGGAACACATGGGCATTTTAAGTAAAGTCCAGGACACTGGCCAGCTATTCATGACTGACAAACTAATATTGCAAATGCACTAAGTTTGTAATGGTGGTTGCTGCTTCAGCCATTGTGACACACAGACATAGATACTCATGGGCACACACATACAGACACAACTTAATGCTTACACACACACTTACATGCAAGTATAACATGCTTATTTGTGAAGGTGCATGTTCACCACTTGGGGTACCTTGGCATGGAGTAACATATGTTTATTGTTACCCAGCTCGATTGTAGTAATTTTATTGATATCAGAAGGCTGAAAGGCTGAGTAGATTCACAGAGATTCGAACCTGTGACTACAAGGTGAAAGACAAATTCTTGCACCCACTGTCACTTGTGTACACTCGTTCACATGTACACTCTCACATGTGCCACACAACTGTGTACCCCCACTGATGTGGATACACTTGTGCACTATACACACATGCATAAACATATGCACACGTTGATGTGCAGACACATAAACACACATGCTCAAGTGCACACACAACACTCATACACAGTCACACTCTTTTTGCTTACTTTAGTGATTGTATTTTTTCTGTGGGAGCAGAGTAGCAGTGCTCTCCCCATCCCCAAGCACCTTCAGACAGGCTCTCTGGGAGCGCGACAATGGATTAAGGGGCATATTTACAAGACAGTGGTGCATCAGCTATGATGCGCCACTTTTCTTGCACCCCCTCTGCCACCTAACGTCACCATGATAATGCCGCATTTACAATACAGAGCACCATGGCGCATGTTAGCACAATAGCACCAACATGTTTGATGCAATTGTGGTGCATTGGTCAATTAGTGCTAGTCCAGCAATGCGTGGGGAGGCCTATTGGAAAAAATGAGTGTCACTTTTACGCCTGCCTAGGGCAGGCCTTACAAATTGCAGGAAAAATTGCGCTGTGAAATCTTTCAAATTTCACTGCGCCATTTTTCTGGGCCTCCTAATGGGGGAACGCCCCCCTTGCATACATTATGCCTGGCACAGCCATAATGTGGCACATGGGGTTACAATCTGGCGCAGTGCTTGCATTGCACCACTTTGTAAATCTGGCACGGGGAAAAGACCTCCTTGACGCCGCCTTAGCGTAAATAAAAAATGGCGCTAGGGCAGCACAAGGGGGCGCTAGGGGCTTGTAAATATGCCCAAAGTGCTAGTTCCATGGGCTGCACAAATAACTAAGCAGGACACATCAGTCTTGTACTCCCTAAATCCGACGCAAACCGGAGTCTTCTGTTCTGACTCCTGTCTCCATGTAGCAGCATGAAGGTCCAGCCACCTGAATCACAGGCAAAAGCATTGCAGTCAGGTGAGAGTTGACCAATCACGCACCAAAGCCTTGTCGGTGACCCCGACTATTGTCTGCAATGCACTGCATCGGGTCATCGAGGTCCGGTGACAGGGGCCCACCAGCGGAGAGAATCTGTTTCCGGTATTGTAAAAAGGCATGGGATAGGCAACTGCCCCAACGTCCTACTGTGCGGCTAGGGATATAATGAACAGATGAGCTGCCCCGACCAGCCAGTCAGCTGTGGCATGTTACCCCACTGAAAGTAAATATTGGGGATTGGGGGTTCGGGGAGGGGGGCGTGCCACCGCATAGCCCCTCGAAGGTACACTCCTGCATTTTTAGAGCTCATTGAATCTGCGGCCCTTGACTCTTCCTAAACAACTCAACTTTAATCATAAAAGCGCATGAGATCCAGAGGGCAGTTTTCAATAGGACAGGGAGACCGCATGATAGCAGGCTCTGGACTCTAGATCGGAGCCCACCTGATTTACCAATGCACATTTCTGTCAGCTCTATTAACTGGAATGGAACAAGATTAATTACTGAGCGTAATCGGCCCGGAAATTATTAATTAGTGGGCTGTTGGCAAGTCTGGGGGCCTCAGTTATGCTCATGGTTCCTTGCAGTGTGACACACTGGCAGTAATTCTGGTAATTGCGTTATTTTTACTTTAGGATTTGATGCCAGAGACTCTCTCCCACCACCCTACTATTCTATAGAGACCAGCGTACCTAAAGGAATTAGGCGACCTGCCTTGTCAGGGTTTTGAGGGGAGTAGACAGTGCTTCCAGAAGGTGGTTTACGCATCCTCGAAATAAAACAGCAAGCATCGTCAAAGCCAATAGTCTGCGCCTATAAGACAGTGCTTTGCTAATGTTTTTTAGCCATGCTGTACATTATCGCGGTTGCTGTGTAGCTGGCAAAAAAGGAGAAAAACACGATGATGCTGCTGCCAAGTCATTTTGCATTCAACACTCATGCTGACACCTACAAAATGGCACTTTTTAAGTTACAGATCCAAAATGGATACATGAAAAAAAAAAAGTAGTATAAAAGTGTGATTTTAAAAGGTAAGATGATAGTTTTTTTTAAATGATTGGATGAGAAAGAGAGCAGGGGGCAGAAGCACACAGGTGAGAGACAATAACTGAGAAGTGGGGAGAGGAGTGCATGAGCAGAGAGCAAGAGGAGAGAAAAGCACAAGAGGAAGACAGCTGGAAAACATATGTACTTTCATGGAGTGCTCAAACAAAAAAAAGTAGTTCTTTAAAAATTAACAGAGGATGCGCAGAATCCAGCCAAAGAAATGCTAAAGAGGCTAAGCTCCATGGGAGGGATAAAACACAAGACTGACCAAAAAAATCATCAATTAAGCAGCCAAATGAAACTGGCAAGAAAGGCAAACAATAGTAAGCAATGGGCGGCATCCAAGCCCACCTTGAGTTGTCTAGTAGGCTTGATCTAAAAAGAGAATATTGCTATGTAGTTGTGCTCTAAAAATGGACTGAACTGCTGAGATCCAAAATTGGACGAGAGGGAATTACAAAAATGGTTACATTTTCAAAGCATCTTGTTCTTTGCACTGCAGCCTGTAGACAGTAAATAACTTGACAACCAAAGTATACCCAAGAACCAACAACAGAAAGCAACATATATTTATTAACCTTCCTAAATAGGAACAACAAGGTTTAACCTGGAAGCACATAAGCATGTACATACTGTGTACTTCTTGTCAAGAAAAAGCAGTCTCAGAGTGTTGAGTGTTTAATGGAGAGATCAGTATGAGAAATAAAAAGTGTTGGATGCCTTGGTGTTAATTTGGAACTTGAATAAAAGACATATAAACACCATAGTCAATCCAGAGAAAAAATGTAGCTTCCTTTCCTAGCTAAGGTTGGATTTTTCAGGTTGCGTTAGGATCCACTGCAGACCCTTCTATTTTTCTCTTTAGGCCTCTGGAGCTGATGTGCATCATCAGACCAGCACACATGCACTGGTCCTCAGCTCCCCTGCGTGTCAAGAATCCAACAGCTCCAACCTGGTCGCTCATATTTAGTATCTCACCCGCTGGGGGATTGACCACGTTTACCATCTATCACATTGTAACATGGGCAGAATATGTTCAAAGGTTGTCTCCATCACTGACTACATTAGAATCTGACAAGAGCTGCAGCATTAACTCCTGCAGTGCCCCTGAGTCCTGTCTCTGGAAACAAGGGGGCTTATCATATGAGTCATGATACTCACATAAATTCATAAAAACATTGCAAATTCCTAAAACAAATACAGCAAATGAATCATTTCCTAATCACTGACCACTATGAGTCATTAGAAGGCAATATATTGTTGACATTTTCCTGTTGAGTACATCACTGACTACTACAGTCCAGTTGAAGGCAATGTATTGCCAAAATGCCTGTTTCCTGGGGAGTGCTGTGAACTTCTAATAATATTTATTATCAAAGTGTTGATTCAGTGACCCCATGAGAATGAAGGGTTGTTATAATGTCTATATTCACCGAATAACCCCCAGTTTGTTTTGATTCAGCAGGCACAAATCGAAAAATCCCTGAAATTCGCCATAAGTCTTTGCAACACACAATGCACGCTGTAACCTTGCCATGTTTTGCCCTTTGTACACTTCCTTTTTTTAAAACATGTTTCCGGCTAAGGGGGATTTTGAGCATAGTGAGGGCCTGAGCTCTGGTGTGCATTGTGCATGACACAGCGTAGCGGTTAGATTTTAGAGATTTCCCAGTTTTGTGTTTGCGGCGCCACAATTCACCTTTAACTGTCCATTTTTCAGTGAATTTCATGTTTTTATGATGTACTGCATTACCCTGATATGTACCCATCCTACACGGCCTTCAGCCAGGCCCTGCACCCAACCTGCCTTGGCTGCATGGAGGGAAGGTTGGGCACAGGGTTTACTTGGCCTTGCACAGGGTGTACTGGCCTTGCACAGAGTACAATTTGCTAACTGCAGAAATTCATGCAGATTTATCAGCCCATGCCACAGTTATTGGTGAACGAAACTGCCTTGACTGATATGCAAAAAATTTGACAATAACCCTCAGAATGCTGAACCTCTTAAACGTCCTCCAGATTCTTTGCATGTTTATCGATTGGTGGCAACTGTACTAGTTAATGAATACTTCTTAGACCTCTCCTTGACATCTCCACCAATGGACCTGCATGAAACTGAGAAAAGCAAGAGTAGGCTAAATATGATAGGTCTCTTGCATATTTTGTTCAACTCCACCAAACTGTGCTAAAATTATTAGAAAGTCATGAATCTTTTGACCCCCTCCCACCAATTGGATCTGCATGAAATCTAATATACCTTTACTGGGTGTAACTTGCTAGCAACCTGCTGCCACATTTGATGCAGATTCATCAAAGAGCACTACCATTATAATCAAATGCAAAAGATAACTGCCCCCTCCCTTTAACTTTGGCCCCATTCGATGGATCAGCACATAACTTCACGTACCAATAAGAAAGCACGCCTTCCAAGCCTCTGCCTAATTTTGTGCAGATTTGTCACACACTGCAAATGTAATAAGCAACTTAACACTCTTTTGTTTGTCCCTGTATTTTAGGAGGACCCCTTTCTGGTTCTGCTTGACCATAAAATAAAAACAAAAGGCTAAACAGGCTATATCTCTGTCAGATATCATGCAGTTCCATGAAACAGTGGCAAAGTTAGAAAATCCAAAAATAGTTTTATACCCCCACCTACTTTAACTTTGCACCCACACTGTATCCACACACACCCTGCAATTCCTGAACTGGTTGTAAATTGCTAGCTAGCTGCCGCATTTGGTGCAGAGTCATCAAACAGTGCCAAAGTTATAAAGAAATTATCATTTAATTGTCCCCACTTAACACCCCACCCCCCCCCTTTGATAGATTGGCACAAACTAATAGAAAACGAGAACTTTAAGCTTCTGCCAAATTTTGTGCAGATTCAGCAAACTGTGCTATTTTCCTTAACAGTTGTTTACATGGCCTTTTTTAACTGGGTCCACTATTGATTGATCCGTATGAATTTGAAAATACCAAGAGTAATCTCAACATATTAAGGCTCTGTCAGATTTCATGTATGTTTGTCTAACTGTGCCAAAGGTATAAACAACTTACCAAATAGCTTTCCAACTAACAAGATATGCAAAATGGTTAACTCTAACCCTCCAAAGTTCGCTTAGCCCCCTTTTCAAATGGTAATATCTAAAAAATTACTCAACTGGTTTACACCTACCCAACAAAAGCATGCTTTATTAGTAAAGATCTACATCTGTGCCACATTTGATGAAAATCCCTTGAGAGGTTTTGGCTGTAGGTGTGATCAACATTTCCAATAGAAGCTAAATTGGAAAAACAAATCTTTTATTTTTACCTGCCTCTTCAATTGTTATCACTGGCACAGGACAACCAATAATTTGGCATCCCAGAGTATAGTTATTTCTGCCTAGCAAGTGCAATTGTTTTGTAGATTCTTTAATGGAAGCCAAAGTTGTGGGCAAATAATTTTTTTTTTTTTTTTTTTAAAGTGTAGATGAAACATTTGTCATGCAAAGTTGTAAAATTGCCACCCCAATAGTAAAGTCACTGTGCTAACCAGAGATTTTTAGAGTGGCAGTGGATTTTAAGAATTCCTCCATGTTGGATACTGGTCTCACAAATCTACAGTAAAGGGATTTAAGTTTAGAGACATTAGAAATACTGTTGTCGTTGTTGTTACTGAACAAATGGTGTGTGGCAGCTGCAGCCTCAGATAGAGAATATCTCTCTGGAGCATGGAATTAAAAAACAAAACATGGAGTTGATTGGGTCCCTGGACTATTACCCAATTGAAATGCTTGTGCCCACTTTTTAGCTCTTGCTTGACTGTGCAGATGTCACTTTAAAAAATATATATATTTGGTGTTTTATCACAGTAATGCTTATTTGAACATAGGACCAGAAGCACTGGGAATAAGTCAAAAGCGTGACATGTACTTATCATTTCACAAAAAGCAAAGGTTCAGGAGCACTGCATTGTTCATGTGTACATTCCCGCTCCATAAGAAGAAATCAGGTGGTCTCCTAAAAACAACCAAAGAGCACAGTAAAACAGACCCCTCCGGCCCACCCTCCCCCAACCGCATATCCAACATATGAACAAGTTATATATTGTCCCCGATACCGACTGCGCAGATGACGCTGACCTTATTTGAACAAAAAAGGGCTTTTAGGAATACTACAAAGAAGGACTGTGGCTCCGGCTAGATGGTTTTCTGAGTACAGCTTTTGATTTGTCAAATGCTGTGTGTTTCCACAGCAAGAGTGCCTCCCCACCAACCAGCTGTGATAATTTATTTGTCCAGCTGACTGAGCCAGTCTCTTTATCAAGCAAAGGTATTGTGTGTGAGTTTTTCATCCCCCACATGCCACTGTGATGTATGAAGCTTGCACTTTAAGATCACACAAATGCCACTGTGAAGATATTAAAAACATCTCCTAGATAATCAGATAGTTTTCTGTTTGTTTTTTCTGGTTGTCATGTGTGAAAGCTTATGCTCAATATAGCAGAGCTTTATTGGTTAGGGTGGCAAGCCAATGACTAAGGCTACAAGCTAAATCAGTTTATTATGAAATTTATGATAAAAACAGTGGGCTGTGACTTATGGGTTTTGAAAAAGCTGTGTTAAAGCCAGTAGGCCCTTAAGCTTGGGTTATTATTACTCTATTAAAATCTGCAGAGATATTTTGTTACATTGAATATTGGTTTACTGCAGTAGGCAAGGGTTTTAGTTTTGGTTACATGCTCTGGGATAAAAGATTTGCATTGGTATAACACTTTTTAGGCCCTCCTAGGAGATCTAGTATTTTGCTTTGCCAACCGCAATGGCATTTGCATTTATAATTTTGTGACTTATACACCTGATAGTTATTGTGCGTGAAAGCTGATGCTCAATGCAGTAGGTCTGAATGGGTTTTGGTGATAAGCTAGTGATAAAGGGTACTGGTATGATTGGTTCACTGGTAAAAGTAGGCAAGGACTTTGGTGCTGATCACCCACTCTAGACAACCTTAGGGATAGAAGATTTGCATTGTAATAATTTTTGCTAGAATCTCTTCAGATGGCCTGAGGCGTATTTGTCTGTCAGGATCTTGTAATAAATAAATGTTAAAAATATATACTTATGTAACTATATTAGAAATAAAAAGAGACGGAGGAAATAAAGCAGATCAGATAAATGCTGTCAGTAACAAAGCAAGAGAGCAAATGTAATAGAGAGAATGGCTGAAGTGCTGCGTTACATTCATAATAACATAAGCACGATGCAATGGGTGAGGCACTTCAGACATTAGCTCTATTGGTCCATCAGTGACAGCATTGTTCTGATCATGTGCCCTTCACTTTTCCTTTTTTCCTCTCATTTCTGCCAGTCTTTTCATTATTTTTAGGGCATACTACCACTCCATATACAATGCTAACAGTGTGCTGACTTGCCGTTAATTTCATCCGCAGTGTACCACATCACATTAGGCCACAGCCTCTGTACCACACCCCAAAATTAGGTAATTGTATTGTGCGTATGCCTGCCACGTTTTGCAGGTAGGAAGTTTTCTTTGTCTACGTTTACTATTTTTAACGTATCTTGCAAATACTGTTGAGTTTGTGTGTGAGTTTTCTGGGGTAATGTAAGTGGATGAATGGGTTAGTGGGTTGATGAATGGACACATGAGTGCTAATGTGAGTGCAGAAATGGTGGCCTGTTGATTAGGTGCTTAAACTCATCCATGACCGAGGAGGCACTTTCCTGTAAAAGCCAGGCCTATTGGCATTGCTGATGCTTCTTCAAAAAAGTGGACCTCGTGATATTATTTGCTTTCTTTTCTGCTATATTCCACATTGAAGAAAGATAATCACCGCTGGTGCCGTCATCAATAAAATATCACCCATCTCTCGTTTTAGTACTGGGATTAGATGTGATTCTCTTTCACATCAAGCACTGCAGGAGATCAAACTCGTGTTTTTTCTCTGGTAATGGCAGACATTTTAAGTGATGTTCCTATTTTAAGTACCGGTCATTAAAAATACTGAGAATGTTCTAAGATAACATGAACTTATTTCCATAATGAGCATGATTTTGTCAGCATATTTCGTATGCACTCATCTTCCCCCTCATTAGTTTAATGAGCAATTGGTGCGGAATTAGTAGGTGGCGTTTGTGAAGCGATTGCAGCAGAGATAAGTAGTATAAGTTAATAGAATTATATATTTATTTTTGTTTACATGATAGTGCACATGACAAAATAAATTGTTTCTTGGCACATTACAAATGAGGTATAAACAGTTAACGAGTACCAGCATCTTCACTTAGAAAAATATACTTGTATTTCCTTCTCTGAATGCAGAGGTCTGTATACTAAGTAATTCATATATAGTCACAGCTGTATGTTTTTACCTGTACGTAACCTGAGAGAAAGGACTTCGCACTTTAACAGGTGATCGATTTTTGAGCAGGATATTAGAAAAAGGGAATAGTTTAAAATTCAGGCTTCGACAGAAATACTAAGAGCGTGAGAGTAGTGCATGTGTAAGGCGATGTCTAATAATGTGCTTGATCAGAGTGAGATGGACGATTTGGGATTGCATTTGATCATCCTCGAGTTTTCCCTTGCCCAATTGGAGCCCAGTGGCAAGCATGGTCAGGGATGCCTCTGAATGAGTGCAAAGTGACATGAAGAGGTGTCCAGTAGAACTCTACAATGACAGTCAACATACTTGGTATTCAGCTATATAAATGGGTTGCTCGAGGATGTTATTTAATGTCAGTTGCAACGAGAGTCTCCACCCAGGAGAATTGCAGTAAACAAATTACAAATTTCAGGAGCAGCAAGACGCACAAGATTATTGAGTGGTCTCTTTGGGGTGCAAATTGCAATCTGGCTAACATTCTATGCAATTGAACCCGCTACAGAGAAGCTTGTTGCATCACACGAGTGGCCCTTGAGTAGTCACAGACTCCATTTCTGCAGTACATTTTAAAGATTTTTGGAGTCCTGGAAAAGGCATATTTAGGGGACCCCTGTACCGAACAAACTTACATTTTATTACCCATTTCCTGCTAACTCAAGCCTGCGTGGTGCCAAACAATGCTAAATTATATGATAAATTATATGTCAAAACGTAACAGGGTCTCAAAAAAATAGTTAAAATAAGTCTTGCTGGGGATCCCCAAAATCCCTCTGGTGATACTTGGTAGAGAAAACAAGCCAGAGCTAGAGGAAGACAGAGAGGTTTAGATAGATAAATAAACTAGAGAACAGTTGTATAGAGAGAGTTCACTGTCCCTGGGGACCATTGGAAGGTGGGGGACCTGGACGATTGCCCACTTAGCCCATGTCTTAAGACATTTCTACATTCCTAGTAGTCAACAAGCTGCAGTTCGTATCAACAGAAACGTGCCCTAGTGGTTAACACAGCACATTGTCTCCAGACTCGAATCAAAGAAAAGAACAGTAAACAGGCCTTCTCAGTCTATGCCCCTATACTCTGGAATAAAATCTATCACAGACCAGATACCCATCATCCCTCATTCAATCTAGAAAGGTGATAAAGGTCTTCACGGAGTACCTCATTAATCAGGGACCGAATCAGTTGCAACACAAAGCATGAATTGTTCAGTTCCTTCTTCCCAGGTCACCTCACTGATCACTCTGTACAGTTCCCTGTTGCTCTCCAGCCAGGTACATTCTATGTAAGTACCAACACAATCATACATACATATAAATGACTGCAGCAGCAGAAAAGGGATGCCAATAACATTAAACAGATAGGAGTTGCCACTGTGGAAAGTGAACATTAACGATTTTGTAATTTGTAGGCTTCACTTTCAGCAGTAACTTGGAAATCTAGAGGCTCTTCAGACTTCTCTTGCAGAGCCAGCAGCTGATGTATTAATAACATATTAAAAATCATTTTGATGCTTTTTTAACATTTGGTGTGCCATGTCTTGTCATTAGCCCACTGTTGTAGGCCTTGACTTAAAGCTGAGCGCAGCAGGGTTGACTCTTGCAAAAAGTTTCGCAAGCAGCATTACTAGTACCTCCAATGAGAGTTGAGCGGTGAAACTGCCCCCGCTTAGATTTTGCACTCCAGATGGTGATAGCACTGAATGTAAACACGTGCACAAACTGTATTTTTATTATTATTATTTTTTTTTTTTGTAAGTGTTGATTGGCGGCAAAAACTCAAACCCAGCCCAGGACAAATCCAATATGCACAGAGGAGTTTTTGCGTCAATTTGGCAATGCATTCTGAGTTCCTTGGTCCTCATCAGATGGCCTGGTCGCAGGAAGCAAATGCTTGTGATTGGACATGAGTGAGAGCTCACACACTGTGCTGAAATTAATACTTTACAAGCCCTTTCCGTTAATGGAAGCCCAAACCCACACTTATTGACCCATACTCTGGGCATATTTTAATCCAAATGTGCATCAGTTTACAGTATTATTGCCTTCAAAAACTGCATACTAGCTACCCACTGTTGACGACTGGCAGAACAACATCACACACTCCCCTTGTATAATCCTCACGGCAGGAATGTTGCCACACAACCTGGCCCTTGACTCCTGCTGTTCCCGAGACAGTTTCATCCACAGACCTGCCGACTTGTAAAACATTTTCACTGGGTGAAGAGGGGGCTTGTCCTTGGAGGGGGTGGGGTTTTGCGCCAAACACAGCCTGAGGCACTGTCACTTATTCCCTTGACCCTGCCCCCACCAATATAAAAAAGCTGGGGATGTGTTGGAGAGGCTTCACACCCTTAATGGACATCGGTTGAATATAGCCACCAAACATTTAATTGTGTCCTCACCTGCTGACCATGTGAAGGAAGCCAATATCATGTGACACATAGTGGTACTATGTGAGTTGGAAGGTCTGAATCCAGAGTGCAGTCTCCACCAACCCCCACCACACGTTGCCCAACAGATGGGAGTCACTTAGAAGCACTCCAGCAGCTGGACCATCAGCAGGCATCAAAATCCCATGTACTTAAATGGTCTTCTGTGTTTTTGGTTCTTGCTTTGTATGTTGCTGACTTCTCGTCACAATACAGCTCCCTTGCCCACCAGGACCATAACCCATTCTGGTTTCTGCTGTTCATCGTGTTTGACTAACGTGCATGTACTGCCCTTGGCCTCACGCAAAATCTTTCTGGTGCAAAATATCCACCTTGCCCCAGTAAATAAATAAATAGGAGGACTCCATGATTATTAACTAGTCTGTTCGATGTTCATGCATAAAATAATATAGATAAAACTAATATAACTACACTAAATTAATCTGAACTATTGCTTTTGCAGAAAAACAATAGAAATGTCCTCCTCAGACAGATCGCAAATGATAATCATATTCAGGGTTGAATAAATTATGCAAATGTGGTGACAGCGTCTTCATATAAAAGGGCATCATGACCTAATTCCCCAGAATTCCACAGAAGGGAGAGCGTAATCCTTGGCTGTATCGCATAAGGCGAGCGCTGCAAGTGCTGAGTTAGACAGTCTCTGCCACAGAGCTGAAGCAGCGCTATTTTACCACCTTACACATTGGTAAATGGTTGCTTGTCACTCAAACTATAAAGGCATGGACAGCTTTTGGCTGGAAATGTAGCATCATTTGTTGACATGAAAACTAGACAATAGAACATAACACAATAACAAACTAAGCAACTAACCAGGCTCAACACAACAGTTAAAACAGAATGCAACACTGCATCCACAATATAGAACAACATCATGTTGCAGTAATGCAGCACAAAAACACAGCAGATCAAAAAACAGCAGAACACATCACCTCCACAGGAAAATGCCATGCAGCAATACGCAGAGCCTTCTCACACACTCCCACTTCCAGAAACCTGCTTTCATAATGCAGTGGTAAAAGATGTGTGAACCAAACACTTCCTTAACTAATCACCAAGGACATGAACAAGTACCTGCCCAATACGTCTGTAGTGCTTATTCCACTGTAGTGGGTACCTGGTCCACACCGGGGCAGGGTTGCATTTACACCATCTGCTTGTCCTTACCCATGCGCACAAGAGAGTCAACCCACTCCACACAGAGTGGCTGTGCAGATAGCCGTGAGCAGAGCAGGAAGCCCGGAAGATGCTCTGGTGTGCTCTGCTAGGCAAATAGTGCATGGGAGTTCCGCCATTCCAGACTGTGCTATTGCCTCGCCTCCCAATTCACGTCCATGGAAGCAGACTCAGCAAGCTTCTTCTTAGCTCATCTTTGGGATAGGAAACAGAATACAGGAAAAATTGCCACATTATTCCAGAGAAGTTAATTCGATTTAAGTCTCAGCCTAATTAACCTTTGGCACAAGTAACAGACACCCACTTCTTTACCTTACCACAGCACATTTGTTAATAATATGAATAATATTTAAAATATGTTTAGTAATGGTGTTTGACATGATCGTTTCTTGCAAGAAATTAAGGTTTATGTCATATGTCATACATAAGACTCTCACTCCATTTCTTTTGAACATGAAAGCCAAAGCATCATTTGCATATTAAAGGGGTCATCGAGCATAAAGTAAAAAAGGTTATCTCTCTTTACTCAGCCCTTCATCTCTAACAGTCTTCAACAATGAGGGTTCTAGAGTGGTGATTTGTTTGATGACGCCTGCTTGGGTTTTGAGATGTATTGTGACATCATTCACTGGAAGGTCCCTTTACCCATTACGGAGACTGAATCCAAGGAGAAATGAGAGGGACTACAGCCGGTGACCATGCAAGGAATCAACCACATTGAATATACTTGGATGGAAGGGAATGAAATCAAATACAACCTGCTGGGTGACTCTTCCTAATACCCCCTCGTTTAACCTTGCAGGAAGGAGCAATGTGGATGGAGGAGAATCTATGGTGCCCGGAAATTAACAGAGTATTCTAAATTTGCCGGTCAATGAAGGACCTTACACAAAGTAAGCGTGCATTCTACAGCCCTATCATGTAAGCCGTCAGTTATGTAGGCTGATAAGACCTTCCCTCATGAGCCATGACTTGACAGTGAGGCCTCTATTCATGTGTACCAGTTCCTTGGACAATCACATACACATGTGCCCCAGACACCAGCCTGATCTTCTGATTCACTCCAGGGTACAATCTAACAGAGCTGAGCAGTCCAAGGTCTAGCAAACCCACCTAACTCTAGGTATATTGACTTCAAACACTGAGTGAAGTATGATTATTTATTTATCTTGTATTTATGATTTAATGTTTTTTTGAAGCGCTACATAATCAGAAATAACTACAAAGTTCCATATTCAGACTACACAGATGTGTTCAAATCCATTTTAACTCACCTCTGCCCGGTTGATCACATTACTGATATCTATCACCTGGTCAGGATAAAGGTCGGTGTGGCTCAGCAAGTCATCCATGTTTACTACAAGACCCATCACGGTTTGCGTGCAAGGTCCTGTTTGTGACCAAAAACGAGTTTGCAGTTGTTATTCCACATTCCTAGTTGACAAATCAAATTTGTGCATAAATTGTGCACCTACCAACTTGTGAAGCCTGTACGATTGTGTATACTGGTAATTACGAAATCTGCACCTAATGTTTAGCGGGCTTTTGGGCCCAACCAGCAAAGCATATATTTTCTCATCCATCTGCTGCAGGAAAGAGCATTATTTTGCCACTGACAGGGTTCACAAAGGCGTTTTTTCTACAACAGGGGTCACATTTCGGAAACCTTGTACTGATGCCCTCCCTAAAAATAAATAAATAAAAATAAAAATAAGAGAAACCGCTACCATTATTTTTAGTGCATGTGTAACGTAGAATGGACAACAACGTTTGTTGTTGTAGTCCACAATAGACTGACCAAAATAAGGCCACGGATTGTAAAACGGTACATAATAAAGGTTTCTTCTGAATAGTTTCTAGTAATAATAGACTAAAAAAATGCTTATTTGACTATGAAAAACCGTCTGCCGAATCATTACTGTGTCTTTTCTACACTTATGTAATTAAAAATACAACTTTACATCATACTCAGTCCCTTATTTCTTTAAGAAAGTTGTGAAGAATATGTTGTCCACTTGTTATCATGTACCCATAGCAAAAATAATGTGAAATCAGGTTGCCATTTTTGCTCCAGTCCTCAGAGATAGCAAACAATATATAGATGGATTAGCCTTTTTTTGCTCTACTGAAAAGTTTCAGTGACAGGGCCCCAGGACCGCAGTTGAGGATGAGACAGAAACGTGTATCTGTGATGCTTAACTGTTGATGGGAGACTCGGCTGGCCGTAAGCACCGGAACTGATTTCGAAGGAAAACAAATGTGCTCATCTCCTCAGATGCTTTAGTTTCAGCCATTAAGTCGAGTTTATTTTTACTTTCAGAAGGAGGTGAAATAGAGGGAAACACTGTGTTTCAAAGCTCTAGTCAAACACAGCAGTGCAGTTTCTTCGTTTTGATGAGTGCACAGGAGGCTTGAAAGCAGGCCTGGAGTCGGCCAAGCCTACAATAACCAGGATGCTTCCCTGCAGGTGGTCCTACTCAAACAGAGAGTAATGAGCCTGCGGCTTGACGGGCGCCCTCAGGCCCTCGCTTTCCTCCCCTCCTAGAGATGCGTGGACACAGCATGGATTGATTTGTGCTGCTGGATGCAGTAGGTGGGCGAGATTACTTATTTTTGTACCTGAACTTGTTTATCATCAGACCTTGACTCGGAGCAAGAGAGCAAACGGCAGCAGATGGAGTCAAAATGAAGAAGAGACCCATAGGAGAACAGTGACAAAGGGAGAAAAGCGAATAAAACGAACCTGCAAGAGTGAGATAAAGAGACAGGAAGTGTAGGGCGCTCGAATCAAGTCTACTGTGCTTTGGTATAAGGCAGGGGTTGGAATGGAATTAAGGAAGTGTAGGTACTCACTGTCACAGAGTCCGTGTGTGCTACTGGGAAGTGCAGGTACTCTCCCATCAAAGGTATTGAATGCCCACTGAAAGCTCCTCTGAGCACCTGCCCATTTAAAGCACTGTATAAGGCAACCCAGGCATTCAACAGCCCCAGTGGCGGGGCCCAAGGATAATCATTAGGCTCCTAGCTCCTATACTCTTTTATTCTGTATTTGTTTTTTTGCAAATTAAGTCCTGCATGATATGCTTTTATTTCCGATCATTGCTCAGTTGATGGCAGACAGGAGCACACGTCTGTTGAAGTCTGCATGAGAGCACGAACTGTACTTTCCCTGGTCTTGCACACACACCCTCGGGCCGATTCGCAGAGCCATACACATGGAAATGTCTTGATTCAGAAGCAAAAATTCTGTTTTGTGATACACGTTTACATCTATTTACTCACAATTATGTTACCCCTTGAGGGACAATGCTGCTTGGAGTTAAATCTGCACGTGGCGGCAAGGCGTGCGTGGTGAGGCGATGGGATGCCCTGGGTGCTTGTCTACTCACTCAAATTAGTGAGTTTCTGGGTATTCAAGTTTCCTCAGCCCCATGCCACCCAAGTAAAGATTGAAGATTTACTCTTGTGTCAGTGATGTCAGTAAATCTGTTTTCAGTACGGAATGAGAAGGAAGCACTCAACATTTATAGAGAAGGGTCGTTCTCCACGGGCAAAAATATACTGAACAAGTCCTATTGCAGTCATGCAAGCATTTTTGAACTCATAATTGTTTCCTATGTACACTCACTCATGTGAAAAGCCTTGGCATTGGCTTACATGATAGTTTTCTAAGGGTGCCCAGCAATACTCTTTGAAACGTGTGACTGTCAAAGTCCCCAGAGGTGGCCATAGCCGCCTTTGATATGATAATCCCAGATATCCATAAATCAACATTTGAATGTAGGTCAGGCCCACGGAGTGTTTGCTGGCCTGGGGACATGTTCTGTCTTTGTGCTTCTTGTGGTAAAACTGAAAGGATGAGGGGTGAATATGAGGTGCTATGACCCTCTGGTGCTGACTTGGGTGTGACGAGAAGTCTCCTGTTTGCTCAATCTGCTATTCATTGACTTAGATGGCTTGAGAGTTACAGCAACGGCATAGGAAGAATTTATGAGATTCTGTGTCTTCCGCTCTTTTCGCAGAAATATGGTTTGCCACATAATCCATCATCTGCAGAATAATCCGCAGATTTGAACAAAAAAATTGTTTCTAGATTAAACGTTTCAAAAGTTAATAAAATGTGGTGATGTGTTTGCGTGCAGTGGAAGGCCTATCTTAAAGATCTAATGGTCATCTTTCAGGTGCTTATTTATGTATTTGATTTTCAAACTGGTGCTGAGGAGAAATCTTGACCCATGCGTAAAAATGACAAAATAATGAAGTAATCCTATCAAAAAAATGTGCCCCATTATGCCGCATAATTTGCATTTTCTGGCCGCATAATTTAGTCAACTCTGCTGCATATTGTGGTGCGCCCCTGCACATAATTCCTGTGGCCCTGTTTATAAGACATGTGTGTTAGACTTTTCATCCTTGGCGTGGTCTCCCTTAACTTTTTGCCTCTGTTTCCCAGGTTGTTAATGTGTGCTGGACTCTGATTGTGCTGTTTTTGTTACTCTGGGCACTTTACCACTGCTAACCAGTGCTAAAGTGCAAGTGCTCCTTTACAAAATGTGTATGTAATTGGCTTATTCATGATTGGCATACTTGATTTATTAGTAAGTCCCTAATACAGTGCACTAGAGGTGCCCAGGGCCTGTAAATCAAATGCTACTAGTGGGCCTGCAGCCCTGGTTGTGCCACGCACAAATGTAGCTTTGTAATCATGTCTCAGACCTGCCACTGCAGTGTCTGTGTGTGCAGTTTTAACTGTAAATTCAACTTGACAAGTGTACCCACTTGCCAGGCCTAAACCTTCCTTTTTCTTACATGTAAAGCACCCCTAAGGTAGGCTCTAGGTAGATTAAGGTAGGACATATAGTAATGTGCTTTATACGTCCTGACAGTGAAATATTGCTAAATTCGTTTTTCACTGTTGCAAGGCCTGTCCTTCTCATAGGTTAATACAGGGCTACCTTTTAATATGATTAAAGTGTAGATTCCTTTTGGGAGCGGATGGACATGTGGAGTTTGGGGTCTCTGAGCTCACAATTTAAAAATACATCTTTTAGTAAAGTTGATTTTAAGATTGTGTGTTTTAAAATGGCACTTTTAGAAGGTGAGCATTGTCTTGCTTATACCATTTCTGTGACTCGGCCTGTTTGTGGATTCCCTGTCTGGGTCAGTTTGACAGTTGGGCTGGTTGCACCTCACACTAGACAGTGACACAAAGGGCGCTGGGGTGTAGTCTGCATTTCCTGATGAGCAATATGTGCTAGGAGGGAGGGGAGGAGCGGTCACTCACTCCTGAAAGGACTGTGCCTACCCTCACACAATGCAGTCTCCAATCCCTTGGTGAGTGTCTGGGGCCTGGCCTGGGAAAGGCAGGATTTCACATTCAAGAGAGACTTTGCTTTAAAGTAGGCCTACTTCAAAGGAGAAATTGGATAAAGGGCACCCAAAACCACAGACTTAAGAATACTTCTGGAAACCAAGAGGACCCTCTGCCTGGAGAAGTGCTGAAGAGATGAGGAAGAAGAGCTGCCCTGCCTGTGACTGTGCTTCGTGGAGCTATCCTGCAGTTGCTGCTTCTGCCAGAGTAAGAGGGCAAAGACTGGACTTTGTGTGCCTTCCATCTTGTAAAGATCTCCAAGGGCTTGATTTAGAGCTTTCCTCCTGTTGTTTGAAGTCTCATGGACAGCAAAGACTTCTCACTGCCTGCACCTGGAGTCTCTGGGGAGACTCCTACTCTGCCAAGTGGTGCCTATCCAGTTCCTGGAACCCTGAAAGGAGAAGCTGGCAGCCTAAGAGGAAGAAATCCACGCACAGAACGCCACGTGGGGAAAAGATCGACTCAACTCCGATCTGCGGCTGAAAAACCGACGCACCTCCAGCTTTGCGGCTGAAAATCTACGCTCGCCTGCAACGCGACTCGAAGATCGACGCCCGGGGCTGGGGAAAAGACGCACAGCATCGCTGAAGGAGGCTGGTGAGATCGCTACCCGCACTGCATGGTTTTCGGATCATCGTGCGGCTGGACTTCTGATGCAAACACCGCTGGGCGTGTAAAAACGACGCAAGGCCTGCCCGGACCTGAGAGTGCTGACCAGATCGATGCATCGCTCTCCTGTGGAGTGAAGAAACAATGTGCCCTGACACGACAAAAGGAGAAACGACGCAAGGTCTCGCATCTGAGTGAAATCGACACATCGCAAGCCCTTTTTGACACACACTCGCCCGAGCGGGGTTGTTTTTGACGCACCCAAGGTTAATTTTCACACTAACAGTGTTAGTGTGTGTTTAAAATTACATTAAGTAATTTTGCATTTTCAGTGATAACTTGACTTGTGCACTGTGGATTTTTGTCATTTTGGTCTTGTTTTGTTTAGATAATTATTTCCTATCTTTCTAAAGCTGTGTTGTGTCATTTTGTAGTGATTTCATTAAGTTACAGTGTGTGTTGGTACAAATACTTTACATCTAGCACTCTGAAGTTAAGCCTTCTGCTCGTGCCAAGCTACCAAGGGGGTAAGCAGGGGTAAGCTGAGGGTGATTCTCTTTTACCCTGACTAGAGTGAAGGTCCTTGCTTGGACAGGGGGTAACCTGACTGCCATCCAATGACCCTATTTCTAACAATGTGTAATAGTGACCCTTTTGCACGTGGAAGGGCCAGACCTGGAGGCTTCTCCCTCAGTCTCTGCATTAGGATTTTACTGGTTAAGCATGAGCATATTGGTGAAGCTGATCTCTAGATTTCTATACACTGTCAGAGCTTTGAGGAATTTGGGGGTCTGCCTATAGATTTTGGAGAATCTTCCATGGATTCCAGCACCATTGTTGAACATGGACTAGCACCTGAATTCCAAGATTGTTACAGGACATATCACGGCAGTAACTGAGTCCTTGACGTCATGGATACCCCATTGACAGCTAGGCCTGAATAATTAACTAAACAAAGACAGTAAAATACAAACTGGTTGCCTGCCTCTCACTGACTTGTGTGTTCAGGTTGGTTAGTTAGTATGATGGTGACCAAGGACCGTCACCGAAACAAACTAGAAGGAAAATTACTACTAAAAACTGGATCTGCATTGTGGAATCAGCTTACCAAATTTTGCAATAACACCCCCAATCTCAAAGAGTACAATGAAACTGTGCTTAACAAACATCCTACCTATCCATTAAACATAGCTTGCAGCTTAACTCTCCACTTCAATTGTGACTCCTATACATTTACTCTTATCCTTTTACCTTCCCCCTTTTAACTTATTATTTTCTTTTTGTTTTGTCTTTGAAACTCTTTTTTTTTCTGGTAACTCTAGTACTTTATAAGGAAATAAATGCAAACATTTTCCAGAGAGAGCTAAAGCACAGGAGGCTTCTGCACCTTGGGGAGGGAGCCCGGTCGTGATAACAGTGTCTGTCAGGACATGTGCTGCACACACCCTTGTGGACTGACAGGACCGGTATCAGTCACCCCGGGAGTGCAGAATCAATTTAAGGCCTTTTGAGGAAGAGGTATGTCCCATTACGACTGCTGCTAAAATCTCTTTGCGAAGTTCCACATGAAAAGATGAAGGATTCGGCATGGCGACAATGATTCCACCATGTTATTCCCAGGGGGAAACCAAATGCAGACACTTCAAAAATGCTGAAACAAGCATTGGCATAGCCAATAAGTTTCACCTTTGGGACCTTATAAATGTTTAGCGATGTCTGTCCCGGATTAGGAAAAGGGGTGGATCCTGCCCAGATGCTTATATCAATTATTTACATGTATTGCATCTGCAGGTTTAAAAGGCAGGGCAATGTGGAACCAATCAGACTATCCTGTTAATGGTGAATCCATGGCCCGCACTCAGGGTCTTGGTCCCTACAGAATGTGACATGCTGTGGACAGCTGGGTTGCATGGGAACATTTTGAGTCAGGGCGACTATACCGGTAGCCTGGCAGGGTCCATGCCAGAGATGAAGTCCTGCCCTTTCACTTTGAAACTGTGCACTCAACAGCAGGCAGTAAAGGTGATCGCAGGAATGACCAGACGTGGGTCCCTTGCTTGCTGCGCCACTGGATTCAAGCTAGCCTGGCTGATGAGGAGTGATACCCTGAAACCGGTCCCAGGATGCTTGTTTCCTGTCCAGGGAGAACCTGGCCTAGCAGTTCAGGCTGGACTGTTTCCTTGGGGAACAGGGTCAAGACTGATTTGCATATGGCTGGGTCTAGACTGGGGTGACGTGGCGAGCAAAATAACGATGGATTAAACCCAGATCTGTGACTGGGGGTGAGTGTTTGAAAAGTTTCAACACTCCGTCCATCATTTTATTTTGTTTTGTGATGTTGCTTGTGCGCCCTAAGTGGCAGGAGTATGCCCAGACGTGGGTCCCTTCCTCGCTGCGCCACTGGATTCAAGCTAGCCTGGCTGATGAAGGGTGATACCCTGAAACCGGTCCCAGGATGCTTGTTTCCTGTCCAGGGAGAACCTGGCCTAGCAGTTCGGGCTGGACTGTTTCCTTGGGGAACAGGGTAAAGACTGATTTGCATATGGCTGGGTCTAGACTGGGGTGACGTGGCGAGCAAAATAACGATGGTTTAAACCCAGATCTGTGACTGGGGGTGAGTGTTTGAAAAGTTTCAAAACTCCATCCATCATTTTATTTTGTTTTGTGATGTTGCTTTGATCGCAGGATTGGAACAACGGGTGACTCACACAAAATAGAGAAATGACGGCCCAGAGTGTGAATGGGTTGATAAACATGAGCCTCGTCAACGTCCATGGTGGTGCTGCCATTACTCTGTCCACGTCTCGTTATTCTCAATGCGCAGCATGGCCGCTCGGTGATAATGCTATCCCCAACAAAAGAAACTAGTAGGGTAATGTATTGTCTGATGCAGAGTCCTATCACAGCTCCAACCCTGCATGGAAGTTTAACAGAACTGCATCGCTCTGCCTGGGGAATGTCTGCCCCCATGCTGAAAGATAAAGCGTGGTGGTAATAAAGCGTGCATCACACATTATGGAAACCAAAAACATGACAAATCATAGAAATTTATGCAGATGTCGAGAGGCTTCCAGGGTACAACGAGATTAAAAGAAGTAATGTGTGACCTTTGAATATGTGTTCAGTCAAGAACAAAGCTTCCACTACAAACCCATGTCCCAACCTGAATTAAAATAAAAAAGTTGTCCCAGACAAAGAGTGATAAGCACCAAAGCGGAACAATAGGAGTAGTTAGGCACTGCTCTCTGGGCGGTAACACACAACGGAAAGAATGGACAAAGGAGAAAGATTACCCACTAGAAAGAAAGCGTTTTTGAAGGACAGTTCAAGTTACCAATAAAAAGCCAAGGGGCGGGCTGTAAGCTCACAGAGTAAATACAGCATGTCAAGAGCGATCACATGTGCTGCCTAAGCTCAATCTAATATGCCCCGCTCTCTTCCTCTGCTTGCTCTATCTCTCTTTTTCCATCCTTTCCTTCTCCCTCTCGGATCTCTCGCCCTCTACATTTCCTAAGCGTCTCCCCCACATCTGTCCCATTTTCTCTCTCTCTCTTGAAGGTCCCTGTGTGTGCTACAGTTAATGTCAGGGAGCTGTGGAAAGTGACAGGGACACCATCAGCTGCCCTGGGTTATCAAAACTTGCCTCCGAGAGCTCCAGCCCACCATGGAAATGGCCGAGGGAATAAGAGACCAATACAGCCCTCGTTATTCCACAAAAGTATCTAATTCACATTATTTCCCCATCTCTGGAATTACAGGGATTCTTGGTAACAGTACTTCTGGGACAGGGAAATAACTGACTTTAACAGACCACTCGGAATGATGGCCCTAGTATTCTTCTGTTACCGACCACCAAGGTAACAGCACCAGAAAGCTGCTGCCTATTGGGAAGCTTAAAAAAAAAACACTGCATGTAGGTCTGTCCCACATTGATACATTTCTGAGGGGTACTCTGGGAGTAGAGCTGTCTACTGTGGCTACCTTGATATGACTTTGCCCCCTTATAAATTTGATCCAAGTGTTCACATCCCTGTCTCTGTGATCCCTGCAACCTATTGCTGGGCCAGCCCTGACACAAAAAAGCAAGTAAGATTGTTCTCCACCTACTTCACTGCTGGGGAGGTCTCAAAGTCGGCCATTTATAGTGGATCATCCACTTACGTGGCATCACACCCTCGTTTTCCACCCACATGGCAGGATAGACTTATCCTTTCTTTTTCCCACACTTCTCCCACAAGCAGGGCTTGACTTGCCATTCAGCCACTCCGGCACTTCCCTGGTGGGCTTCAGGGTAGGGGACTGCTCTCAAAGCTGAATGGGCTGTCATGAACCAACAGGTGCCCACATCGCCATTCCCAGACCTCTGTAGTGCAGGGATGAGATGATTTGAACATTTCTGCCACTGTGGATTTTGGACTCCAGTACAGCGATACCCCCAAGAGGCAGTGAGGGTAGCTCATAGCAGCAGTTTTCCAGGATTGGCTCTCCAGACAGCACCAGCCTGGTCATCATCCCTCTGCCTAGGGATAGCCCATGCAGCGCTTTGGGGTCTATTTACTAAGTTATAGCGCTGTGTCTGTGTCACAAAAGTGACGCAAAACAACATTACATCTTTTTGTACTTATTTGCCCTTGTTTTGCGCTGGAAATTCACTTAAAAGTAACTCAGAGCAGCGCATAATGCTGCTCTGCATTACTTAGTGCCAAGAGGCGTTCCATGGGTGGTGCATGGGCATTCCCATGCAACGTTCCAGGGTTTTTAATGAAAAACCTTACTTACTAAAAAAGAAAACAGGGTTTTGTGTCAAAGCATACTGCCCATTCCAACTAGACGGTATCAAAGAGAAATACTTTTATTTCTCCTTTCTTTTCCGACTTAACATGGGTGCTACAATGTACAGCGCACATACAAAGTGGGAAAGCTTTAAAGTGTGTCTAAGCATAGTATTTTGTACTGGAAGGCTACCTTTCCAGTACAAAACCTATGCTACGCTCACGCAGACACCCTTGCACTATGATTCAAAGATGTGTGCGTGGCAGCAGATTTCTGCGCCGGCGCTAGGAATAGGGGAGGGGACTGCCATATTTTTGTAAATGTGGCGCTCTCCTACTCGCTCCTTGCGCAACGCAGCACAGCTTTATTGGCTACTGCGCTGCGTTAGATTTGACTAAATCTGCCCCTTTGTTTACTAAAACCTTCTGTGGCCATATAGCAACTCACACAACCTTCGGGGATTGAAACAACTTTTCTAGGTGGGAAGCTACGCAACACTTATTGTTTGCTAAAGCCCACGCCTCAAGATTATCCTCTCTCCTTCTAGAAAGAATAAATGCCGCGTGACAGTTTGTGATTGGTGGTTCTATATGTAGAAAACTGTATTTTGCATCAGCACAAGTGGAAAAGAGTGAACAGGGATTGCCTCTGTCTGTTTCCAACTTGTGCTGTCTAAAGATCATGCGTGAACTCTGAGAAACTCCACGTTCTGTGTATGATTTTGGAAACCTCAAAGGCAAAAAGGCAGGAGGTTTTTCATGAAATGGCACCTGGTTAGTTTGCAGCGAGCTAAATTCCTTGTATAATGGATCTGCACTCGCCAGCGCCATCTCTGCTAAAATAATAATCTGGCTTTTGTCAATTCTTTCTAGGTCTGTATTAGGAATGGTCCGTGCCAAATGACCTCATCAGCTAAATGAATTAAACTAATGTATGAGACAGCAGCTTAGCTAAAATTAGGTTTACAGTTTTAATCAAAAAGGAGAGATTGCGTGTGTAGTAAAAGCAGCGCGAGGGATCAATATTCATTTCTATCAAGTTGATTTACAATTGGCTATAGTAGAGCGCAGCAGAAGCTTGACGTCTCCTCTCAAATAGATGAGGATCGTAGGTACTTGGGTTAATCAAGCGAACAACAGAACCATATTCGTAGCTAGATCTGGCTTCTATTCAAGGGGCTCTCAATGCCATCCATCAGGTAAGAACAGCAGTCAAGGGCCTGTGGACCTGGAGCGCTGAGACGCTGAAGGAGTACTGTTGTGATGCACGCGGGTGGAGGCTCGGAGAAGCCATCTAGTTGTCTCTCCAGCAGCACTTCTTCAAGAACGTCTGCTGTGGTGTCTCCCAAACTTAGATGAGTGATGGTGGACCAGTGTTCATGCAGTGTTGAGGTTTGTGCTCCAGCACGGCTGCCCACCGCAGATCCTGGGTCTGATCCAGACTTGATTGTTAGAATTACCACCAACTAAGTAAATAAGTTCCACTTAAATGTATTTTATGGAAATGTATCTTATGTGGACAAAATGAAAATCGGGCATGCATTCAGCCCTCCTGGGTGTATTTTGGACAGCCCTTCACTACCACAATCAGATTCGCAAGTAGCTTTAACCTATTTCTTTATTTTCTGTGTTGATGTTCACTCATGGAGCTTTGTAGCCACTTCAAAGCACGTGTTTTACACAATTACAACGCACATTATTTTTATTTTGTTGGTATTATTAGCTATTTATTCGTGTATTTATACAGCTCATATACACCCCAAAGAGCATCATGGTGCTAAAATCTATAGATCCAGAATAAGCCTGCCCAGCATTAAATGGAATAGGAAAGATTTCAGAGTCTTTCTGCATATGGAGTGGCTTTCTTGTTGCCAAAGCAAGAAAGGAAGCTAGTTCCAAGTGAAGGCACCAGACAGGGGAAGTTGTGGACACTTGCCTTCCATTTATACATTTGGGTTACATAATGAAATAGTTGTGACCCAAATCCCATCACAGAAGGCTTTGTGCACAACAGAAGCTGCTTTAAACGAGATTCTCTGATTTACGGAAATCCAGTGCATTTTTTTCCTGGCTTCAAATACACGATCACTCACATGCAACACAATAGTCGCTCTACCTGCAAAGTTTTACATTTTCTGTCATCTCTCCACTCATTTAAGTGCAATAGTCAGGCCGTTAGCGAACACAAGCCGTTGCTATCTATTCAGGATTTGGATGGCCACACAGCTAGCAATTTATCTTGGACCATTGGTTTGGGTAAAAGTCCCAGTAAAGGTTGGCCAACTGCATCATGCATGCAACCAATGTTGTTTCCCAGCAACAGTAGCTCTGTTGTGTTCCCCTTAAGTTTCAGGAATTTCTGATTCATCCAGACTTTGGTATCAACTGAGCAGCTGGTTAGATTCTGAAGGGAATCAAATTGCTTGTTGCCCAACCTGACTATGGGATACACAGGATTGGCATAAGTCTCTGCTCTACAGTCATAGTGTTTGAATAGCTGAAGAAGAGGAGTCACATAGATGCTTAACAAGAGTAGCAAAAGCGGAAAGCCCTGCGGGACACCAAATTCAATCAGTGATGCGGTGGAGCAGAAACAATGTAATGCCACATATTGTGAACAGTAGGGCAGAAAGAAAGAAACCAGTGACAACTGTCCCAGCAAGTCCAATCTCCCACCATCTCTGGATCAAGATGGAGTGTTCCAGCGTCTTAATTTTAAAGGGGCAGACAAATTCAGAAGAATGAGACCAATTGAATCCCTATAGACCAAGATATTCAGTGTGGATTCTGCTCCCAGTTTCAACCAGAGGTTCATTTGTGCTTGGTCGATGACACATACCCCTTCAATGTGCAAAAACTATTGTTTTAACGATAGGTGTTTTCTAACAATTTCCAAACTGCCAGAAGCAGATTTATGGGTTGGTATTTTTTAACTTTGTCCTGAGATTGCCTTTTGGCACTGGAGTGATAACCTCTGGTTTCCATGAGTTTCAACCACAACTCGAGGATAGTGACAGATTAAAAATCTCAGTAAAAGGGGGAGGACTCAGGGGAGGGGGAGACCCTAATCAGTGCCAGGGAACAAATTCCCTGGCACTGATAGTGCCTACCGCCATGAATTTCATGGTGGTACAAAACCCCACGGAAACCATGGCGGTATGCAGGGTCATGATACCGCCGGCAGTCTAGTGACAGCCGCCGGGCTGGAGACCGCAGTCTCCAGCCCGGCGGCCGTTACCACCCTGGCGGTCGGTGTGTTAAAGTGGCGGTTTTGCATGGCGGTAACCGCCATGGCCAAAATCCCATTTTTTTCCGCCAGCCTGTTTGCGGTATTACCGCCGCTTTTACACCGACCGGCAGGGTTGTAATGAGGGCCATAATTCTGAAACACCAGGTGATTGTATTTTAGTAATCAGGAATCCAAAAATGCAGACAAATCCCTTGAACTAAAAGCTTCAGACTTGTTACCCCTTAATTGAAGACGATAATGAGAAACAAAAGTGTGAAGGGAAGCCCAAGTGGCAGCATTACAAATGTCCTTAAGAGAGACACATTTGTATGCTTCCAAGAAGATGAAATTGCTCTTGTAGATCACCCCTTAATGGGATGTTGGAGAGGGGAATGATTTAAATCATAAATCATTGAAGCTGTCTGTTTAACCCATCTGCTTAGGATAGACAAATTCAGCCTCAACCCTTTCTTAGATGTTACAGAAGTGACAAATCAAAATTGGACTTTACCAACACCTGAAGCACAACCTTTGTAAATGGACAATGCCCTATGAATATCAAGGCGATGAAGCAAACTCTCCCCCTCAAAGGAGGGAGTAGGGCAAAAAACAGGGAAAACAATCTCATCATATAAGAGGAATGAGGAAGGTACCTTTCCTTAAAAGCAGGGTCCATCTGGCAAAAAATTAAGGTAAGGTTCTTTTACCAAAAACCCCACAATATTTCTTAATAGCCTACCAGAAGAGATGGACACATGAAAGGAAATGTTAATAATAAGATATTTCAGTTTGACAGGATCCAGTGATTCAAAAGGCAGGCCCCTTATTAACCAAAGGAATATCCCACTCTGGTACAGGATAATAAATGACAGGTCTTCTGTTTGCAAAACATTTAAGCAACCTGTTAAACAGTTGCTCAAAAGACAAAACCTCTGCTTCTCTAAATACCCAAATGGATTCCCACTGGCTATGTCAAGTCGAAACGGCAAGAGCAATCTTAAAACCATCCCCCAGAAAATCCAGAACTTGGGGGGAGAGGATCAAGGAGCAGCTGTTAATCCTCTAGCTAAATACCAGTCTTCAAACTTTTTCTAGTTCCTAGAATGGTTTTCGAGGTTAGAAGGCATCCTAGACTGTTGAATCGAAACAGCCACTTCCTTGGAAAAATCTAGCTCAGTTAATCATGCCCTTCCAAGTTTCAGATCATTAGTCTGAGCTGCAAGACGAAGGATTGTGGCAAAAGAGGAGTTCTCACTGGGGAATGATAGGCTAGAAGAATCCAGAGCTCTTCCACTTCTAGATTGCATAGGAGTGGAAACCACAGTCAATGTGGCCAAGATGGGGCAATCAAAATCACCTGAGCCACCTTCCTGATTATTCCGGAGGTGAAGGGAATTGGTGGGAAGGCATAAATCAGAACTGTGAGAAATTAGGTTGTTGGTTGTCTGGGGTGTAAACCTTGGTCAACAAACAGCCACAATTCCTTGCAGGGCGAGCCACAAAAAGTCACAAAATTAACTTAAGTTTAACAATGGGTAGCTTAGCACAAAAAGCAGTCAGGCTTAACTTAGAGGCAATGTGTAAAGTATTTATGCAGCACACAGGCAGTAATAAAGTGAAAACCCAATACCAGAAAAATCCAAAACCAATTAAATACAATAGAACACATTCTAATAACTTATTTGACACCAAGATAACAAAAATCCAACCAGTAGATCCTGAGATATGCAATTTTAATGATTTAGGTGAAAATAGCACCTGAAAGCACAAAGCACTAACTGTAGTTTTTTTTAAATTGAATTTTATTTGCAATTCCAACCACCATCCTCCAATTAAAGGATATAAGTAACACATCTTCCACATATGACTCATATATCAGCAGTTAGTACATTGATTACTATGCATCATGGCAGTCCCACCCAGAATGTCTCAGTATTTTACAGGAAAAGAATCATCCATACCATGTATCCTTGGCCATCCTCCACCTCCCCATGATCCCCTCCTGGGTCCCCCCCATGTGTGACAGTGGTGACTCAAATAAATGCTCATGGTAGTTACTCAAAATTGTCACCTTCTGCCTCCCCTGTCTCTTTGCCAATCAAATACATTTGATATGGACCCCAGTAGTTCTTTGGGTGGAGCTGTGGCGGAGAGAGTTCATTGTGCGTATGTGTCTAGGTGTTACAATAGGTCATATCAGGATACCATTTGCTCAGTGTAGGTAGTGGTCCCCGATCCCACCGCAATGCCACACGGCACTTTGCCAACAGCAAACCCATAGCAACAAGCTTCCTGACCTCCTTTCCCACATCTTTATTATATCCTAGCAATGCCAACAGTGGTGTAGACCTGAGCCTCAAACCCGTTATCTGCTCCGGTTACCTTTGACCAGAACTCTTGGATGCCTGGGCAGGAAGTCTGCCTCCATCTGAGTCTCAGAGTTCATATTTCCATAGCCTGGCGGGGGTGTAATAATCTCTATTAATATATTTAAAATGGATCAATCTATGCCTCCCGTTTAAGCAGATAGTTTGGGTTGTCAAGCAAAAGTAGTGCCATTGCTTGTCAGATAATGTGCTGCCTATGTCTCTCTGCCAATCTACTCTGGCCTTTATTACCCCGGGTTTCTGTGCCTCTTGGGCAAGAGCATGTAGTCTAGTCACTAATTTCTTTCTCGATGTTCCCTATATCACCAAAGTGAGAGCAGGCAGCTCAGAGGGCTCAGCAAAATCATCTCCAACTATCTCATGAAAAGCATGTCAAGCTCTAAAATATTGATATTTCATAAGTGGGGTCTTCACCTCTATGTCTGCGATACACTCTTTGTGCAAGCAATCTACCATCTCGAAAAAACTTGCCCACATCGTTAAGTCCCATCTCTCTGAATATCTCCATTCCACCTTTATCTTGGCTCAGCAAGAACCAATTACACCACTCTATCTTTGCCTGAAGGGAGTACAACAGAGGAAGTGCCTGCTTGGGCATTAGTTTATGCCAAGCGTGTACCGTAGTATTTATTATAACCCCATGCCATCTCTTGGGGGGCAATGAACAATTGTTGTGGTAGTTGGTGTGGTTGTGAAATGTCACGCTCAATATAAGCATACAGTGTATCATGTGGGCCATGTATCCAACTGTGCGCTATCATGTACCGCATGACTTTGTAGTAGATCTCCACATCTGGGGCCCCTACTCCCCCAAGCTCATATGGTAACGTGAGTACATTCCATCTGACTCTGGGTTGTTTTCCCGCCCAGGCCAACCTAACCAACAGTGATCTCTGCATCCTAAACATTGTTTTGGGGAGAAGTATAGGAACGTTCTGTAAAAGGAAAAGAAATCTTGGCAGGGCCATCATTTTCAAGAGGGCTATGCGTCCCATCAGAGAAAGTGGGAGTCTGATCCACCTGTCTACTGCCTCTGACAACTTTTGTATTGCTCTGCCATAAGTCTCCAATAAACCCACTGATGCGTCTGCATGCAGCTGAATCCCCAAATATTGGACGGAATCCTCCTGTTCTGGGGTCGTGGCAGGAGTGAGTGGGAATATTAGTGATTTGCTCCAGTTTATCTTTAACCCGGAATAACCTTCAAAGAGGACTATCTCCCGGATTAAGGAAGAGAGAGTACGTTCTGGGTTTCGTACATACAACAGGGTGTAATCCGCATACGTGGAAATCAACAAAGTGTACCCAGGGAAGCAGATACCTCTGTTTTTGTGGTATTCGTGCATGGAGCATGTCAGTGGTTCCACCACTAGGGCCTACAGCAGAGAGAACAAGGGACATCCCTGTCACGTTCCCCTTGTAATTTCTTTAGTGTCGGAGACGGTGCCATTAACTTTCATCTGGGCCATGGGCTTAGTATAAAGGGTTCTCACCATTTGTAGAAACATATCTCCCACTCCAATGCGTTGCAGCACCACAAATATGAAATTCCATCCTACAGAATCAAAAGCTTTTTCTGCATCCAGGAACACTGCAGTTGCCCAGACCACCGGATCGATTTGTTGCAGTGTACCAAAAATTGTCCTGAGATTCATTGTGAGGGATTGACTAGGGACAAAGCCCGACTGCTCTTGCCCGGTCAGTCAGGGTAGAGGGGGGCTAATCTATTTGCAAGGATTTTAGCGTATACTTTGGTGTCAACATTTAGGAAAGATAGGGGCCTACAAGATGAGCAGTGCTGAGGCAATTTACCAGGTTTAAGCAATGTGACAATCAAAGCTTCACTCATGGTTGGTGGTATAATAGCATCAGAAGCGATCTCGCAAAACAAAGTTTGCAAATGAGGAATAAGAGGCTTTTGGTATGCCTTATAATATGCCACCGTTATTCCGTTTGAGCCTGGGGCCTTTCCAGCCACCAATTCCTTAAGCACTTTTCTAATCTCGGTCGGTTGCAGCGGAGACATAAGGCGCTCTCTATCTTCATTAGTTAGCCATGTTTTAGTGATATTTGCTAAATATCTCATAATGTCTGAATCATTATGTACTGTCTTAGTGGTGTATAGTTCCCCATAGTAGCCTTTAAATCTATTTATGACTCCCTGAGAGTCACTGATTCATTGTCCCTCTGCTGCCTCCACTTTCTAGCGCCACCTCGAGGTCTCATCAGGGCCGCTAACACTGCCCCAGGGCATTCACCTTCTCCATAAGTTCAAGCTACTGCATATTTGCCCATGTGTTTCACTTAAGCTTGAGCAGTATTGCAGTTTTCAGAGACTTTATCCTTAATCTGACCCAGTATTTTTGCATCTGCTGTGCTAAGATGTTCCTTTTCTAGTTTGGCTATTTCCTCCTCTAACCGACGTAACCTTTCCTGTAAAGATTTTAGGACCCCTGCCTGTGTAGCTATTGTGACTCCTTTGATGAATACCTTGAATGCCTCCCAAACTACACTAAATCTGGTGACTGTCCCTATATTATTATGGAAATATTCCTCTATTGCCTGTTTTAAATCATGTTTGAACCCAGTGTCTAGTAGTGACTAGGGTGGGAACCGCCACATAAATGGGCCAGCCTTGCCTCCATATGTTTCCAGCTTTACAAGCACTTGTGAGTGATCCGAAAGTGTTCTAGGCATCGTTACACAATCAGTTAATCTGGGGACTAAGCTTCTGGACACTAGCCAGTAATCAGTTTGTTTATATATACTGTGAACTGCTGAATAATGTGTGTAGCCGCCTAATGTGGGGTGTCTATATTGCGCCATACATACATCAATCCCATTTCTGCAGCCACTGTATGCACTGCATGGGCCGGCACCGAGGGGGCCCGGCGGAACGGTCAACTGTTAGGTTCAATGCGCAGTTCAAATCACCACTCTAAATTTGTGGTGTGCCCCCCATCTTCCCAGTAATGTTGAAAGGTCCCTATAGAACTTGGGATTGTCATAATTTGGGCTATAAATGCCGATTAAGATGAATGTTAAGTCCTTTCTTGTACAGGGGGCAATAATATACATGCCATTTGTGTCCCGGGCGAGTTCCTGGATCAGTACCCCTGAAGGTATACTAGTAATATCAAAACCCTGCGGGAGTGTGAGGTAAAGCCTCCCACCACAAAACTGCCCCGTAATCTACGAGTGATGGGCACCGTGCTGTTAGAGGTTAGATGAGTTTTTTGCAGAACGGCTATGTCCACTTGATTGGGTTTAAGATATACGATAACTGCCCTCGCCTTCCTGTAGTCGTTGATGCCCCTGACATTCCACGTCTGAAGCCTCAAGGACACATGTGGAGTGGTTCTGATTCAACCCTCGCCATGTGGAGTGTGCGTGTATTGTAATGGTCCCAGCAACGTCTGACATAGGGACAACCATAATCGTATGGAGGAAACAACGTTGCATAACAAAACACTCACAATCACCCACCCCCCTCCCACAAAAAGCAAACCCACAACTGGCATGTCGAATGTTAAACAATCCACCCCATTCATCTCCCCACCAATTTATGTATACAAACTCTGTGGTGTACACACAAGGGCAGATGTTGCCTAGCAGTGATTACATAAGCCCTCCCTAATGTCGCTAAACCACAGCATTCACAGCCCTGATTAATAGGTAGACCGTATCCCTTAATAATAGCGTGTTATTGCACCCCACTTGTGACCAATCACTGTTACGGCTATACCAAAAAACTTGCGTTGAACCTTGATTCTCTTATGCTCTGCGTAACCTGATACTCTATAGTTTCAAAGACTACTTACACAACGTATAGTTACTTAAAAGTAAATCAGTATCAGTACAGTCATATCTCATTCCGAGTGAAGTCACATATCAAAGCGCCACTGCGTGTCTGGCAAATCAATAATCGTGTGCCCCCTAAGGCGTAGGGGCCCATGTGCTTTGCAATTCGCCGGAAGTGTCTCTTCTTCTAAGAAATTGTTGTAGCTGCTTGTGGTCAGTAAACAGCATCGATTTACCATCCACTGTGACTCTGAGTTTTGCTGGATAAAGCATGCGATATTCCAAATTAAGTTCTTGGCATCGGTGTTTCATAGGCACAAACATTCTTCTATCCTCCTATACCTGGAGGGTGAAGCCCAGGTATGGGGAAATATCCGACCCTTCATACTACCGTGTCTTAAGTTCTTGTGCTTTATATATCCGATCCCTATTATTCAGTATTTTGGCTATCAACGGAAAAGGCAGTGCTCCCGGGGGTGGCTTGGTGGGTGCCAACGAGCGGTGGACGCATTCCACTATGAAAATGTCTGAAAAAAGTCTCACGCCCTAGTAGTCTGATCAGGAGTCCGTCCACAAAAATTTCCATATTATCGATAGCCATCGATTCGGTTATGCCTACCACTCGTATGTTGCTTCTGCGAGAGCGGGCTTTGAGATCCTCAACCTTCGCCTGCAATGCAGACAGTGTCCTATCTGTCTGTATTTGTGCCTGTGACACGGTTTTATGGTCGTCCTCCACCGCAAAGATTCTGCGTTCAGCCTCGCCAACACACTCCACCTGCTTATCCAGCTGTTAAGTCATGCAGGCCAGCTACAGGGACCCACCTTGGCCCGCTGAACACAGTACCTTAAATCCTGATGCACAATCTGTGTGATATTGCTTTGCAAGGTTTCACGTCATCAGTTCCGAGAAGGTGTGTGGCAAGGTTTTGCAGCGATTGCTGTCACTGTGTGTCAGTCCTCGGGAGCCGTGTGGCCAGACTTTCTGAGGCTTGGCTTCACTTTGCATTGGTCCCAAGGATTTGTGCGGCGAGGCTTTGCAGGGCTTGTCATCACTGTGCATTGCTTCCAATAGGCTGAGAGGTTAGGCTTTGTGTCCTTTGTGCTGCCTAGTGTTGATTCTGGTAAGCCTGGTAACTGTGTGGTGAGGCTTTACATTGCTTTGCAACAGTTGCAATGAGGACCACAGCAGGGCTTTGCAGAAGCACCTTCGGGCCCACTTCCAAAGGTCCAGGACTGGGGTGGCACCACTTGGGAGGGCAGAACTTATAGATGGCACAGTCCAGGTGCTGGGTTCAAGGTTGTGGGAAGCCTGTTAGGTTCCTTAGACTTCTGATCATGAGGTCAGCCAACTAGCCCTTGAAGTCTCTCTAGGTTCAAGAGATGCAGGTTCAGTCCTTCTCACCCAAGCAGGAGGTCAGCAGGTCAGCACAGAAGAGCAGCAGTCCTTAAGAGCAGCAGTCCATCAGAGTGGTAGTCCTTGTAGCAGTAGAAAGTCCTTCTTTCTGGCAGAATATCCACAGGCCCAGAAGTGTACTGAAGAGTGGGTCTGGACGTACTATTTTTAAAACCTGGTGCCTTGCTCCTAGAAGGTGGGAGAAGTTTCTGGAAAAATGTTTGACTCCCCTTTCCTGGCTTCAAGCTGGCTGCAGTGACAATACAGGGTCATTAGGCCTATTGTGAGGAGACAGGACACAGCCTCTTCAGGTTCAAGTGGAGATGAGCTCAGCTCCGCCACCCCAGTCTGCCAGTTGATGGCCCTTTGAGGCTCAGATAATCCCACTATTGTGTGACTGTCTGGGAGGAATTCAGAAAGTCTAACTATCAGCTACACCCTGTAATGTGACCCAAGACAGACTGCAGAAAGAAAGAGCTACGGGCAGGGAAATGGCAACTTTCCAAAAGTGGCATTTTTAAAATGGTAGTGATAAATCTGACTTTACCATTAAAGGTAGTTTATCATTACAATTCTTTAGGTACCAAACACGACATATCATCTTCTCTCATTTAGAAATTACGGCTTATCAAATGTAATAAGGGGGTATACGTGGCAAGTTGGCATGGCATTGAGACACTGTATTCAGGCTGGTATGGCAGGCCTGGGACAAGTTTGAGAGGGCTACCTAGGTAGGTGGCACAATAAGTGCTGCAGGCCCATTGGTAGCCCATGGTAACTTACAGGCCCTGGGTATATGGTATACCACTCTACAAGAGACTTACAAGTGAATAAAATATACCAATCAGATATATGCCAGTCAATCCATGTTTAGGGGAGTGAGCACAAGCACTTTAGCATTGGTCAGCAGTTGTAAAGTGCACAGAGTCCTAAGGCCAACAGAAGCAGACATCCAGACAAAATGGAGGCAAACAGATAAAATGTTTGAGGGAAGACCACCCTAAAGCTGACCAGTCTAACAAGAACCTTTGTCCATTTGATTGAGAGGTCACCCTGACACCAAGCCTTCTGAGAGGGACCCAGGTAGCAGAACCTGGGGAGCATTGTATTCTCTTCCAAGGCAAACCTGTTGATCCAGTGTAGACCATATCTCTGAATGATCTCCTTAAAAATCACTGGAGAAATGCTCATTCACACTGAAGTTGGAAACACCGAGTTCAACTGATCCACAAACTCTGTCTCCCTTCACAGAAGACAAATCACTTCCAAGGAGAGGAGATTGGATTTTGCCCAGTGTCCTATGTTCTGAGCCAAATCAGGCAAGATCTTAATCTCGATTTCTCCTTGATGATTTATGTAGGCTTTGGCCCCTTAGTCGCCTGTTCTTATTCTAACCACCTGATCCGGAACTAAAGGAAGAAAGGTTTGGAGATCCTTGAATATGGTATCTAGCTCTTTCCAATTGGATGTAGTGTTCTTCTCTTCTTAGGCCCATACACCCTGAACTGAGTGTTCCTCTAGAACTGCCTCCAACCAGTCAGGCTGGTGTCTGTTGTTTTCACCTTCGGGTATGGACTTATTAGCGACAACCCCCTTTTCAGATTGTCCGGAATTAACCAACAGTTCAATTTGTGTTTTAGCAAAAGAGTGACTGAGATAGACTTCTCGAAGTCTTGTGACCAAGGGCTCCAGTGTCTCAATAGATGTTGAATCAAAGGAAACAAGTGTAGAGGGGACCAGGGAAGACTTGCTAAACACAATGCCATCTATCCCTGAACACCCTGCCAATCTTCTGCTGTTGAAGAATCCCTTTGTAGACGATTTTGTTACCCGCTGAGGTAATTTATTTTTTCTTTGCCCTGACAGAAACCATGACTTCCTGGAATACTGCTATTCTACAACAATGTTTATTGAATTAAATCCCTTCTTCCTTTCTTTATTTGGAACTGGGATAATTCCATTTCTGTCCATCAAACCCTGAATGCCCTGAAGGATTGCAATTTCTATAAAAAAAATATTCACCTGGAAAACTCCTGAAACTCTATTTTGTAACCTTCCTCTATGATGTCCAACACCCATGTGTGGGATATTGATATTGATTCTTTCCATTTGTTGAACCATGAAAGGAGCTGGCAGCCGACCTGACTTTTGGATAGTTGATTCAGAGGATCCACTTTGTTGGATCTCCTGCGATGGTGCGGATATGGTTTTCAGCACAACTCACGCCTCAATCTCACACATGAACAGGTTCACTTAGTAATTATGTAGTGTTATGTTCCTGTTACAGAACCCCAACGGTGTGCTTCCCACTTAAGAGCCAAGTTATTCACATTGAGTTACAGAATTCTCATAGATAAGATCAAATGTCCCTCAAGTTTAAGAAACTCTATTGAGCTGCTTGCGATTTTGGCTGCAAATTCTTATCGCTTATGTTTTTGCACTTTTTCTCAAGGATTTCTTTTTTCAAAATATTGTTTTCAATAAAAAAAAAATGCCTTGATACCTCAAAATAGATGAACCAACTGCAGAGCTCCTGTGCTCACGTCACTGCCAGTCCACAGAGGATTTATGGCGAGCATTCTTTTCAAGACTTGAGCACTGCCATCAGGCAGAAATGGAGGAAACATCTGGAAGACATTCTGCAGTCCATAATATGAATGGGAGGAAGTTGATGTGTTTGTAATTAGAAAAGGGGTGGGGAGATCCTAATAATTATGAAAAACATGCATAAACCAATGAATGCTTTACCTGGCAGACTCTAAATATTGTGTATTCCACAAATCTCCATTTGTTTTTGCAATTTCCAAAGACAACACCCCTTCAGTTCCCACAATCAACTTGGCATAAAAAAAGACACAAGATCATCTAAAAAATTTGTAAACCAGAAAGTGTATAAGCAGGCACAATGTTAATGTCCTCTCTCTCTCTCGCAGCACTCCTGGTCCCTCCCCGCCCACTCCTGCTTCATGGTGTGGTCACAGGAGAGGGGTGTGGAAAGAAAACAAAGAGCGCTCCCTGGAACAAGTCTGGGCTGACAGAGGGCGGTGGGTGCCATCAGGCAAATGTGATGAGAAAAGAACAATATTTATAGGCCTGTTTATGGGGGAAAGCCTGAAGCATGTAATGAACTTGTGAATTGTTAGTGATCTGGAGGCTGCATTCCTTAGTCTGAAGCATGAGCTCTTGGGCCTCCTGGCCCTCTCCTCAGTCCAGTCCATATGGGAGGTGCTGTGAGACGGCACCGGGGGATTAAGTGAACGCCGACTATTACAATAAAATGAAAGCACCTGCAGGCACTGAAGCTGAACACGCTTCCAGCGAGAAGAGGCAAATAGTAACATGAACAGGAAACAAAGAAAAAATAGTCCTACAAAACAAACAGATAAACAACCAAAGTGTAAAGATACAGCACTAGGTCGGTGCTCCATGGAAGAAAACAAAACACAACAAGCATTTGCAATGCAATAGGTCTCACATTTTTTAAGTTAGAGCTATTGACATTGTAAATTAATAACTGGACTTTTCGTGCCACATAAATTGGTCAACCCTGCCTCATAATTTTGTCTTTTCCTGCCATGTAATTTCAATGGCCCAGCATTTATCTAAAGCACTTCCATTTATGTTCCTCTTCTATCTTAAAACATATACAATTATAATTTAAACCTTTATCAGAAATAAACTTTTGGCATTACAGTGTATTGCTCAAAACACTTTAACAAAAATATAATTTGGGACAGATTGGAGGATGAAAGGAAAGAGGGAGTTGGGAGTAAAGATGAAAAGAAAAGTGGATTAGTGATAGTGTCATGGGCACTGGAGTAAGAAAGGAAAATGGTTTACTGCAATTTCAGTAGGAAAATACAGCAGTAATTAGAGTTGACTGAGGTCCATCGGTCTCTGGGTCCCGGTGCCACTGCACCTGTTGCTCCATTGATAACTAGGCATCAGGAGAGAATGCGGATGGGGCAGAAAAGGAGAATCAAAAGGAATACAACAGACAAAAGGAAGAAAGAGAAGGGGCCACAAAGAAATAAAAGAAAGAAGTGAAAGAAAGAATGAGAATATGAAAACTCAACTAAGGGAAGAAATAGAGCAAACATGTGAGGCAAAAGAAAAAAGGGAAAGAAGCAAGCGGATGAAAGATAAAGAGTAAAAAATTATCAGAGAAGTGTGAAAAGAAAGAGGAAAGTGAGCATTAGAGAAAAAAGAGAGATGGTGAGAGAAACAAGCAGAGAGAGAACCAGGGCATGTATGTACTGACACAATTCCAACAGACACAGAATGGGAAAACCACTTTGACACTTCGGGTCCTGACAAATAATTTGTGGCTTTCTACATACAGATGGGGAAAAGAGGGATTTAGAGTCAAACTTGAATTGACAGATAAAGATAAGAAAAACACCAAAGAAAGGAAGGAAGAAAGATACAAAAAGAAAGTGAAAGGACGCATACTGAGTCAAAGGAAAGAGCAAATAAAAAAGGCAAAGAAAGACTGAAGGGAAGAGAAAAAATGGTGAAAGAATGAACGCCCCATGAAGAAAAAAGAGAGGAATGAAACACAGAAAGAAATAACCGGTACTGGAGCAGCAGAGTGCACTGACTGCGAGAACTGAGGTGCTATGGCAGATAGCATGTGTGGGGGTTCCCTGCCCAGGCACGGCTGAGGGTTTGAAGTGTGTGAACTGCGGTGCACTGATGGAGCTGCGCCCGAGGTCCCAGTACTAGAGCAGCAGAGTGTACTGACTGCGAGAACTGAGGTGCTCTGGCAGACAGCGTGTGTGGGGATCCCTGCACTGGCACAGCTGAGGGCTTGGAGTGTGTGAACTGAGGTGCACTGATGGAGCTGCACGTGGGATTCCAGTGTGAAGCAGAAGTGGGCACTGTCTCTAAGGATTGGGGAGTAGAGCTGGGTGCCTAGGCTATAAGCAATTACAGGTGATCCTCCGACTTTGTTCTCAGCATACAGGCAGGCACACTTGTTAAAGAAAATCCAAGTCAAGGAGTGCCCACAAAGACCAAATGTGACCAAGATAGCATGATGTATAGCCTTGTTTACAGCTAAGTTCAGAGGAAGAATGCTAAGCAAATGAAAAGGGAAGCTTCCCTGGACAGGAGCAGGGAACAAAGTTTAAAAAAATGTCCCCTACAGACCATATAAATATGACAAAGCATAATTATACAGTAGTTGGTCCCAGCTCCCACACAGAAGAAGGAGTGACAAAGAGGCATGACTGACCACTAGCAAACAACAATTTTTAAATGACACTAAAACTAACAAATGAAATAGCTGGAAAACCACAGAAATATACTTGAAAGCATAGAAGAGGTCGTACCCTTACACTCAACCTAAAAGGAGGGACAAAGAAGAAGGAATCACCACTAGCAACTGAGCATTTTTAAAGGACAATGGAATGAACCAATAAAAAGGCAATGGGCGGGCTGAAGCTCACAAAGTATATACAACATGTCTTAAAGAGCCTGTCTAGCTGAGACCTAAAACAGAACACACTGTTGTCAGGTCATGAGTGCCCATGACACCATTTAAAAAAGAGAAACAAAGACGCATTGGCAGTGCACAGTCAGGTTTCTAATTAAAAATGACCCACTACTGTTAACAGAAGGCAACAAGGCAAGCTGGCTAAGCACAGCTGTGCCCTTCATAAACTTTATTTAGCACTCTTAGCGCTGTTGAATTAAAAGAAATGAAATTAAACAGATATTACAAATTTAAAATGAAAACAAATAACTCACCTGAAAGATGGTCTTGATAGGAGACAAAAAGAAACAGGATGTTGTGGGAGTAAGTCTTCCATTTGTATCCATGAAAAAGGGGAGGGGTGGCTCCACCCAGTCTGCAATCTTCCAGAATTCAGAAAAACAGTAATGGACCCGTCTTTGTCACATATCATGATCAATTGATCAATCAATCAATCAATCAGGAATTTATAAATAGCACTACTCATCCGTGAGGGTCTCAAGGCACTGACGAGAGTGGGGGAGAAGGGGGGGAGGTGCTGTTACTGCTCAAACAGCCAGGTCTTGAGATGAAGCAACAGATGCTAGCTACAATCCAAACTAGTACATGACTGCGAAAAATCTCCTATTCTCTTAACACATTCATATCGAGCGGTGGTGCACTGTGCAATTTTCTTCATGTCTGTCCTGTCGCTGTCTCCATGTTCATTTACACTCTCAGAGAGAACCATTAGATTGTCTACATTTGACTAACTTATGTAATTGCTACCTGGTAACTTCTCTGTTACCTCTGCTATATTGCTGTTACATAGGGAGGTGAGAACTCACTTTCTGAGGGAGCAGATTAATTTATGATTTGTAAAAGCTTTTTCTGTTTGCACTAAATTTATGTTCATGTGCAATTCTCAAATTCAAAAAAACTAAAAAATTGAAAACAAAACCTCTGATACCTAGAATTTGGCAGAACATTTTTGCCGAGGCTATCTTTTCATTACACAGGGCAGGACAGTAAGGGACACTATCTTGGGTGGATGCTATAGTTGTTCAGCTCCCAGCAATGTGCAGTTAGGAAAGGACTGGTAGAAACACTAGAATGTGTCAGTAGGACCTTACAGGGTTGTTGATGTTTTCAGTGTATGGCTTTAGTGCGTTTTCCCAGTATCAGGACTTGATCTACAAACCTGGAGGTGTGTTTAGCCTTCACTGGTCTCTGAAATGGTCCCTAGAGGCACACCACCACCATGGCCGGCTGCAAGCATCCCATTAAGTCTGCCACTAAGCCCAGGAGGGTCTGCCAGTGGGTACCAACATGGGGCAGCCCCAGACCACAAGGGAAAAAAGTCTGCTTGCACAACTTGGTGCCAAGGGCATTCATATGTAAGTCTGGGATATATCTTTGCTAGGCATGGTGGGTACATCATATGCAGAAGCCAAAGCACAATGCATGTGTGTCACTGCCTTACATTGTATCCCATGTGTCAGCAGCATGGTCATAGTCTCTCTCATTGTTGGTTTGAAAATGTCCTTACCCCAGGTGTCAATAATGGCAGTCTTCAGTGCGTGGTATGTCAGAAATTTGCCTTTGTGAAGGTCAAAGCTATCAATCAGCTCGTCAAATGTTAGAATCTTGCTATCAACATATAAGTCATTAATTGTGATCAGCCCGGCCCCAAGCCTGTGTAGCATAGTTGGTTTCCACCAGTGCCTGACTAAGCATCACCCACAGTGGCAAGTCATGGGAATATGATACTCTGTGGCTCAGCTTTCTAGAATATTTGCCCCAGCAAGTCTTAATGACTCTCTGTGGCTGCACCTACGCGTGTCTGGGCTGTAGCTAGTATATAACATCTGCAGGAGATGCCTGTCATCCAGGGCCTGTCTGATATCTCTCCCCTCAGGATCCCTGTCGACTGCAATCCACCTCGTAAGCCACACAAACTGAGCAGCAATGTGGCAGGACTCAGAGTTGGGGACTCCCATGCCCTCCACGTCCAGGGGACAAAAGGCTTTGTTGATTGCCAGCTGTCGGCATTAGGCTCCCCATAACAGGTTGGAAAACAGCGACCGCAAATCTCAGAAGAATGATCTCTGCAGATGCAGTGGGGGGGCATAAAAAATACAGGGGTCATGCCAAGCCAATCATTTTGATAATAATGGGCACCTAACTCAGGGAGAGAGCGATGACAGCTGCCAAAACGGCAAGGTATGTCTTAAGTTGGTAACACATTTCTCTAAATTACCACTTCAGAAGTCTGGTTCCCAGTGATAGATCTGGACACCCAGATATCTGATAGTGGTCAGTTCCCATCTGAGGAAATCTCCAATGTAGGCCGGGCGGTCGGGTGTGTGGAAGGCCTTGAGAGGGAATAAGCAGGATTTCTCCTAATTGACTCGGACCCCAGATAAGTCTCTGAATATGGAGAGCAGCTTGACCAACTGGGGAAGGCTATGTTCTGGATCACGAAGGAGGAGAAGCACATTGTCGGTGTCCTAAGTAACCACATGATATGAGCCTTGAACCCTGATTCTCCACATTGGGCCTCTGTCATGCAACAAGCAGGCTAGGGGCTCTAGGGCCAAGACAAAAAGTATGGGGGACAGTGGGGATTCATATTGAGCTGCCATCTCTATGAGAATACCCGTTCTGTACGTGACGCAGCTAGGGGTTCTGTGCACAATAGCTGTGTCCACTTCAGGTGAATACGTCTGATTCCCATGATGGTCAAAGCTTCAAACAAATATAGCCATAAAAGTGTTCAAAGTTTTTTTCTTTATCCAGGATTACCAAAGATTGGGGTCCTGGTCAGTTCTTAAGCAGATCCATAAAATGCAACAAACCCATATTTTTCTGTGTGGATCAGGCCCAGTACATAGAGGAACAGTCGGTTCACTAGGATTTTCTCTAACAGAGTCCAGGAGCAGCCCTTTCTGCAGCGCCCCTTTGTACATGGCATGTAATCGGGTCACCAGACGGGATCAGTAGGTGACACAGAACTCCAAAGGGAGTCCATCCATCACTGATGCTTTTTCGTTCATGAATTGGTTTGTACCCAGTTTGACCTCTTGTATCTCTAGATCAACATTCAAGACCAACGTTTGCGCCTCTGTGAGTCATGGAATCCTCGTTCATGCCTAAAATTGGGCAATCTGGGCCCGTGTAGGGGGTTGGGTGGGGGCCTATATTGTTGTGCAGTGTTCAACAAGCACCTTATTGATCTCCGATTGCGTCACCACCACCTGACCTGTAGGCAACCACGCAGCCACCATGGGCTTCTACGACTTATCAGATGTCACCAGCCATGCCAGCAGGCAGCCAGTCCTGTCACCCTTCCCATGCTGCTGTGCAAGTTATGCCCTGTAATGCAGTCATCTGAGGTGTTCTACCAATACCTAGTATGACTTGGACAGCTTCAGCAGGCGGGGTCTGTCCACCAGGTCTTCTACCAAAGATAGTTCTAATTCTCTGTGTCTAAATTCTATATACAAGACTTTCTGCATTAATGTCTTCTTCGCTGTGTATGAGATCTTTATGCAGTACCCATGTATGACCACTTTAAAAACATCCAATTTGTGTTTGAGAGTAAGGCAATGTCCTTGTTCTCTTTAAAATCATCATCCATCACAGTTGAGATATTGTCCCTGAAAGGGGGTGAGTCCAAGAGTGCCTCCGCTGTAGTTGCCAGGTCGGGACTACTGTCATTGTTTTCCCCAATTCCAGTGTCAGCAACTGGGGGTTATGATCCTAGTCAGTGCAGAAAAGGCATTCGGTGTTGTGTAGACATGGTATGAGTGCTGCAGATACCAGTATCCTGTCTATGCATGTATGCAAGGCATGCAACCCTGAATACTGTGAGTATTCCCTGTTTAGTGGGTGGGTCTCCCTCCACAGGTCCACCAGAGCCCACCTCTACACCTGGGGAACAGTCTAACATCATGTTATAGTTACCTTCCCATAGCTGAACGAAGCTTAGGGTGTGGGCTTTGTGCGGCGTTAAGCAATCTAGAAACTAAAGTTGCCCTGCACTGGGTGTGTATATACTGACTGTCAACACTGATATCCCATCTACCATCCCCTCCAGTATAATGTACCTCCCCTCTGGCTCTATGCTTGATTGGTGTAGTGTGAAAGAGACTATTGGTGCCACCCATATCAGCGTATCTGTTGGAAATGCTGAACACACTGTACCAAACACTTGGCTCCTCAAGTGTCTCCCAATTTTTTCTGGCACCTCTCCCCACTATATGTGTCTCTATCAAGCAAACCATGTGCGCCCTCAGTCTAAGCACAAGGCATATACTCTGTGGCGTTTTGTTGGGGTGCCCAGTCCCCAGACATTCCAAGTAGCTGTATTATGGGGGTCATTACGACCTTGGCGGGCTGCTACCACCGCCCGCCAAGCGGTAACCGCCGTGCGGCCACCAATGCGGCCGCACTCCCGCGGCCCCCATTACGACATCCCCGGTGGGCCGGCAGACGCAAACCAAGTTTGCGCCCGCCAGCCCAGAGGGGATGAGGCCACAAACATAGGAGCCGGCTCCTAATGGAGCCGGCGGTGTTGCGGCCGTGCGACAGGTGCAGTAGCACCCGTCGCGCTTTTCACTGTCTGCATAGCTGCTATGCAGACAGTGAAAAGCTGGCCGGGGCCCTGTTAGGGGGCCCCTCACTGCCCATGCCAGTGGCATGGGCAGTGAGGGGCCCCCAGGGGCCCTAGGACACCCCTTACCGCCAGCCTCTTCCTGGCGGTGCAAACCGCTAGAAACAGGCTGGTGGTAGGGGTGTCAAACCACCGGCCCCGGCGGTGCAACCGCGGCGCTACTGCTGCGGTCGTATTAAGGGCCTCCGTACCGCCAGCCTGTTGGCGGTACGGACGCTACATTACCCGGGTCGTAATGACCCCCTATATCTCTAAGCCATGACTGAGACTCATTTGGGTGGGGGAAGATGGGGTGGAGGCCCAGCCCTTCCCCCTAAACAATGCTGGCTGTGTATTTAGTCATTGTAGTGTGCAAGAAGTGTAGGGTGTATCATAAGTGATTGACATACCTTAGTATCAGATTGTGGATGTTCCCAAATACCTCGATCAATTCCAAATATGCTTTGACCAACATAACAAAAATCACATAAAAAAAAAATAACAGTATAACAGAAATCTGTGCTCCTCTATTGTCTTGGGAATCTTCCACGTGGTCCCCTTCAATTCTCAGAAATGGCCCTTAGCTATCAAACCCCTCAAATCCATGTAGAATCAGATCAAGTCATCTGCCAACCTAGGAGTACCCAGCGGGCCCTTTGTCAATGTCTCCAGGTCATCTGAGATCATTGTCTCCATTTTGCCTTCTGTCTTCACCGCTCCACTGGAGCCTGTCCCGGCCCCGGGCTCACTCCTCGTACGAATATCTGACAGCAGAGTCCCCCTTTTCTCTACTGCCCTTTCCCTTGTGAGACTCCCTGTGCGTCGGTGTGGGCAATGCCTCCCCTTATTATCAATCCCAGTAGATTGTAGTCAGGACAGATCATGGCTTCTCCCATCAAGCCATGATCAGACCTCCTCAGGGGCAGTGAAAAAGAGTGCTTTGTTGTGAAATGTGACATGTAGCTCCGCTGGATAGAGGAGACCGTATGGGAGTCCCAAGGAACTGAACAGTTGTTTCACCCCTGCATAGCTCTGGCGCTTCTTTGGTACCACTCTGGTGTAGTCAGGAAATATGTGCGTTTCATGACCTTCAAAGTCCCATGGGCCATGAGCATGGGCCCTCTGCAGGATACGGTAATTCAACAACCTGGCAACCATGGGTATTGGGGGGGTGTGCTCATGGGATGTGGCCTCACCGGCATCCTGTGAACCCTTTCCATAGTAAAAAACCTAGATTGCATATTCGGGAGTACTGTGGCAAGCAGGTTGTTTTCCAGAAACAATTCTGCCGAAGGATTTTTGACATGCTCCGGCAAGCCCACCACCCTGATATTATTCCAGTGTGTTAGACCTGACAGCCTTAGGGTGGTCATCCCCCAACTTTTGCCTGCCTCCCTCCATTTTTCTGACCATTTTTGCTGGCTTTGGGACTGCGCACTTTACCACTGCTGACCAGTGCTAAAGTGCATATGCTCTCTCTCCTACTCAATTGGCATATTTAATGTAATTAGAAGTCCCTAGCAAAGTGCACCAGGGCATGTAACTTAAATACTACTAGTGAGCCTGCAGCACTGATTGTGCCACCCACATAGGTAGCCCTTTAACCATGTCTCCGTCCTGCCATTGCAAGGCCTGTGTGGGCAGTGTCACTGCCACTTCGACTTGGCATTTAAAAATACTTGCCAAGCCTTAAACTCCCCTTTTTCTAAATATGTAACCCCTAAGGTAAGCCCTAGGTTACCCATAGGGCAGGGTGCTATGTAAGTAAAAGGAAGGACATGTACTTATGTGTTTTACATGTCCTGGTAGTGAAATACCTACAAATTCGTTTTCCAGTACTTTGAGGCCTGCTCTTCTCAGAGACTAGCATTAGAAATGCCCTCATATACTTTTAAGTGGTAGATTCTGATCTGGAAGGAGTAGCCCAGTCATGTTTAGTATTGCCAGAATGGTGATATAATTTCCAGCTCAGTGGTGAAGTTGTATTTAATAATACTATTTTAGAAATGCCACTTTTAGAAAGTGGGCATTTCTCTGCACTTACTGGTTCCGTGCCTTACAGTCCCATCTCCAGACCACATCTGGTCTGTGCTGGTTGACAGCTCCCCTTGTGCATTCCACCCAGACAACCATAACCATAGGACACTTTGTCACATCTGCATTCCTCTGCATACTGAATGAGTCTCCCCGGGGACAAAAGGTGGAGAGGCTCTCTCTAACACTTCAAAGGCCAGTGGCCTGCCCTCACACAAAGGACTGATAACCCCCCACAAGGATCCTAGCAGACAAGACTGGGCTGAAAGTGGAACTTGTGCACTTCAAAACCACTTTTTGAAGTTTCCCTCACTTCAAAGGCATTTTTGGGTATATAAACTTGGTCTCTGACCCCACCAAATCAGACACTTCTGGACCTACACATGGACTTTGTCAGAGAGACTGTGTGGCTGCCCAAAAGACTCATCTGTTCTGCTTTACTAAAGGACTGCTTTCTTGCTTGTTCCCTGCTGCCTGGTGCTCCTGACTGTGCTGGAAGGACTCTGCCTTCCTCCTAAAGTGCTTTCCAAGTGCCTGGATTGAGCTTGACTCCTCTTTCTGAAGTCTTGGGGCCAACAAAGACTTTACCCCTTCAGGAAATCCTCCTGCATCAGAAAATCAATGCAACGCCTGCCGAAATCGACGCAGCACCTGCATCATGGCTGAAAAAACGCTGCACCACCAACCGGAATGCCACAGCGCCTGAACCGCGACTGGAAACCAATGCAGCGCCTGCGTCACAGCTGAAAAATCACCACAAAGCCTACCGGATCAATGCAGCACCCCTGCATCACAGTGAGGAACCAAGGCTGTGCTCCTGGAAGTCGATGCATCACCTTGCAGCATGGAAAAAAACAATGCATTGTCTGTGTTGCACCAGAAAATCCAACACAGCACCTTATTTTTCAACGCATCTCATCCTCTGCAGTCTCCATGTGTTGTTATTTTTGAAGCAACCCAGCTACTGTGTATTACAAGGATACAACCACTGTTTCACAAGAACTGGGACTCTTTGAAACTTTTAAAAAGTGATATTTCAACTTATGCTTATTGGATTTGTGTCGATTTTACCTTATTGTATTCAGCTAAATATTATCTATTTTCCTAAACCTCTGTGGTGTATATTTGTGGTGTTTTCACTGTGTTACTGTAAGTGTTATTGCACAAATACCTTACACATTGCCTTCTGCGTTAAGCCTGACTGCTCAGTGCCAAGCTACCAGAGGGTGGGCACAGGATAATTTGTATTTTGTTGTGACATACCCTGGGTAGGATTGAGGTCCCTACTTGGACAAGGGTGTATACCTCTGCCAACTAGAGACCCAATTTCTAACACAGTGGGATTCACCTCCAGTATCCTCTGTCCTGTCTCAATATCTTCAGTTCTTGAAGCAAGTCTTTCTTGTGCTCCTGCAGTGTCGAAACTGGGGGCAGCATCACGGCCAGCGTGGATTCCATACTCTTTACCCTCTCAGATAATTTCCAGTGGTTTGCTTGCAGTAGGCCCACCTCTACAGCAATTGTATCACTATGTTCCAGGGCCATTTGTGAGTCCAGTATAGCCTGTAGAATAGTCTGTGTATTGTCCACTGGGGTCGTATCCCTTTGTGTGGTGTGAGGGCTCAATACAGGAGTCATAGGCTCAGCCTCAATGCAGCTCTCCTGGGACACACTCCTGTACCTCCACCATGAGAGCTTTTATGGATAAATTTACTCATGGCTAGTTGGGCGACCGAAGGCTATTGTGTCACAGTCTTGCTGCAGCAGTCGCACTGCAGTCAATAGGCTTGTGTGCTGTTCCCAGGTGGTGGTTACCCCCATGCCTCCGTTGATGTCTACCAATTCACAGATTTCCAGAGGGGAGACGCAGGGGTTACTCTTCAATGTAGTGGGGAAGCAGTACCTCACAATGGTCACTAGGCCTCTCTCCTGGGGCCTTGCAACGGCAGAGTCTCTAGAGTCCAGCAGCAAAGGCCACCAATCTCCACAGGGTCTCACCGGGGGGGGGGGGGGCTCACAGCTCCCTACTGCCGTTCAAACCCCTGGAATATGAGTAAACCTGCCTCTTTGATTTGGCCTCTGCAATGTTCAGGTCCTGTAGCAGAGATCCAGCAGTCTGCAAACCGGCGGGAGACCTTGGCCCCACTCCAGTACCGGGTGGTGTCAGGCACAGAAGGCACTCAGGGCCCTGCACTGGATGCCCAGGATCAAATGTACGTGATTACATCACTTGTATTTAAAGACACTGTTCATCAAGATGGATTAACTATCTGTTTGTCAAGGTATGCAAGCTAAAGAATCCTTGGATAGTCAGGCAGAATTTGCTCATAGTACAGATGGTTTTGCTGAGTTTCTCACTAGTGTCAAGATAATTTTGTCTTTCCAAATAAATGCCACACAATATCCTGTCAGGACCAAACACAGTCCAAAGAAGTTTCATTTTAAATCTGAATTTGGTTTTTTTCCAAAGGGAGGAGATGTGTAGTGATTTCCAGTCCATCATGCATGTGTCAATGTAAAGTTTTCCTGGGTGTTCCATGCTTTTTCATTGGTTCTTGTAATGAGCTCTTGTTTTTGGGTTCTGTGTTCATTTCAGTTGAGCTCCTCTGTTACCCCTAGGAACTACTCTGCGTGGATGCTCCTTTAAATGGCAGATTTTCTTACCTGGGTTTGATGGTTTTCATATTACACTGGCAAGTTACTTTCTTGGAACCCCAAAACGTGCCCTGCGGCCTCATTATTGTTGGGAAAAGTAAATACCAATATGACAAATCAATATAATACAATCACTGATCAATGAGCAAAATACTATTGATACTTCGATCCATCATCAATAATGTTGCTTTAAAACTCTTCATTCTTGCTTGTGATACTCTGAAAATATCTTTATACTGCAGAAAACAACTCCATGAAACCCTAACCATAAAACTGAAACTTCACCAGAGGGAATGATGATGGGTGTAAGTCACTCCTTGATGTTGACCACGAGGCCATTTTGAGTATACCAAAAGAAGTATTTGCAGTCGTATTTAAGTCTCAGTAATTTGATTTTGGGAGAATTTACCCATGAAAGCAAGGTCTCAATGAAGTCTAGAAGCAGGATACAGTGAATATCATGAGGCATCTTCTGGCTACACCTTTCGCAAGTAGGTTGATGAAATACAGATGCCCTTGGAGTTGATGATGGGTCTGGGTTCTACTTAAAGACAGAACTGTGTGACAAGGAGAGCAAAGTTCTTTTGGAGAGGTCCGTAATGCTGTGGGTGGGATATCCATTGCCAAAATCCTAAAGTCAGAATGCGGTCTAGATGCAAGAAGCAACATTGATCTAGCTACATCGTGTAATTTTGCCTTTATGGCTGATTTTTCATCCAGTTAAAAGTTACTACATTTGCTAACAGTAACATTGGTAGCACTACTGAATTACGTTTCTCATCACTGGGACAACCCTTTCATTGAGAAAGACCAGGCCTATGTGCCATTAATGGGCAAACCATGTTTTGGCTGTCAGATTCACGCCATTGATGTACAAGAATTGCAATAAAGATGGGACAATCAAATAAACAAATGAATATCCCACGCATGAATCCCTGTGAGAATGTGTGTATTCTGTGACCTCTGATTGCTTTAAAGTTACTTTTTTACATGTATGATATTAGTTATTTTCATTCCATATGTTTACGCTTGCTGTGTTCTGGGATAGAGGACCCTATTCAGGTATTGATGGGAATGCAGTGTGATACCAACCAAAATAACCAATAGTAAAAATTGGCCATTAGGTGAGAGGACAAGAACATGGGGACCTTTTTCTCCTTTTGTTCGCATGTTCGTACATGTGGCCACAAAGGTGTGGTGTCCAGATGAGGAAATGTGCTTGTGAAAAAAGAACAGGAAATGGTGCAGCAGAAAGCAAGTACACGAATGCTAAGAGGAGGGACATCAGAAAGGTCACAGGAGACAGCATTGCATGAAGTGAAGAGGGTATAAGTCCTCTAGGATCTACGTGTGATAGACAAAAGCTATAAGTAACAGAAATGGGTATGTACATTGCGGAAAGCAAGTAACAGTGCCCATTTGGGTTTCTTCAATTAGGCGAGGTGAGTGGTAGAGTAACTGGCTATAAACTGAAAAATGATACAGTAAGGATAAGCATGAAACCCAAGTAGCAGAAGTTTAAAAAGGACATAGAGAATTGATGATGCACAAGGGGATGGATAAGGAAAATGGTTTAGCAGCAATTCAGTAATTTCAGAGCATGAAAATGAAGGATAATAAAAAAAGAAAAGAGGAGACAGAATTACACAAAGGCGAAGGAAGGCCTCTCTATAACCTGACACAACACCTGGTCCAGCAAGAAGATGTGAAGTGGGTAAAATTGAATTGGTTACGGATAAAATTATAGAGGCAAAGAATAAGGACTTTTATGAACAATGGTCTGTGCCAAGAGGGTAGGAAGTGCTACGGCCAAGGGACAATTGTGATTGTAGCAAGAAATTCTATTTCAGGTGGCCCTTGCAATGGATTGGGCTAGTCAAAGTTTGGCAAACAATACCAGACATGTGTTGTGCAAAGTATGAGAAAAGAGGGTAACCCTTCAATACTTACAATGTTTATAATACCACATGAGGAAGGGGGCAGAGTTCCTAGCCACCACAATGGAAATCCTGGTTGGCCCAGCAAAAGTACCACCACATGTGCTAAAAGGGCTGGATGTTAGGCTGCTAAACCTCATGTAGAAGCACCGTCCTTCTCTAAGGGGCTTTTCAAGCATGACATTCAGAAGGTGCACTACATGCACAACATGGACAGATGTTTTACTGTAACAGGCATTTGAGGTGACAGAAAACGAAGACTCCTTCCTTTAGCTGGGCTAATAACATGGGCATGTTAGTGATAAGCAACATTCAAAGCAGTTAAAAGAGTGAAGACCTTTGAAGCCCAATGAAAAATCCATCCCGGCAATGAAGCACACAGATGAAACAGCAGGGCAAATGAGGCATCGCGGCCTCAAACCCACGAAGGAATCCGGGCAAATAGTCGGTTCAGCCAAAAGTTATTAGCCTAGGTGGAAGTAGTCATGAGGTAGGGCAAACCCACACCCCACCAACTTGCCTCTGAAAACGTACACAGCTGGAAAACTCATAACCACAAGAGGGATGGGTTTAGAGACAAACACTTGAATAGCTGATCTTCAATGAATAAGAAGGGAGAGAATAAGATTGTAAGTAACTCAACCACAAACCATCAATAGTGCTCTATTCTTAAATGTATTCGTAATTGAAAAGTAGTTCGCAGTCGGCACTGTCCAACAGTGTAAACAGTTCTGAAATGTTACTTTTCTTCCTTCCTACTTAAACGTTGCCATCAGTTCTTTTTATAAAACTTTCGTGGGTAGCCTTGAAAATATATTCCAAGATAAATACGCCTTATTGTTTAGTTTTAGAATTTTCTTTGATCCTTTTTGCGTGGACAACTTCTTATGAACGCACAACATAATGAAATCCAGAAATAGTCTTCTTTTGATCAGATTACATTCAACAGATTTTCTTCAAGCATGTTCATATGATTTCAACAAAAAAAGTATTTAAAGCCATAACTGTAGTCTTTTTATCTCCATTTTATCACAAGCTACTTCTACCAGGGTCAAATATGTTATAACAATCGCCTTTCAGTTCTCTTTGCTTTAACCCAATTGCTACACGGCTCCTATAAGCAACAAGCATTGGCAAAAACAGTAGGCCTGTCTTTAATGTTCGAGTGTATGTATTTACAAATGCTATTTTATGTATTGCAAGAACACATGCTGTTTATCACTTTACATCTTGCCCTATTGGCGATGCTAATGGTGCAAAAGAGTATCAAAAAAACTATTTATATGTAGAATGCACCTCTGGTCCCCACATAAACTGTGGGGGAAATAGAGAATTCTAACTCAATTGCTCAGACACATATTTTATCATTATGTTGCTTCTCTATAGACCTTATGTTATTTCGCAACAGCTTACGACCACAAACATGAACAACCAAGATTACAAGTTTAAAGGAGCGGAGCAGTGCAAACTGCAGCTTTTACAGCTTAGAAATAGATTAAGGAGCAATGTTGTTGGATAGGTCTTCGCCTCTTTTTGCAATTTCTACATTTCTCTTTCTTTGTGCACGCCCCTTGCCTTTAACCAAACCAGTGGGGTCGCTTTCAGAATATAATGTATAGTTAAGAGTGCTTTGGGAGGGTGAAAGGACGTGTCTGATTGGCTGATAGCTCAGGTACACTCTGGAAAGAATGCTGGAGGCCATTCTCTTCACTGCCCTGTGTGCTCAGCAGAGGGCTCTCAACCTAAACCATTGTTTGAAATGAAGTCCATGTAAAGCATCGGAATTGGGGTGTTGTAGAATTACTTCGAGCCACAAATCAGGCCAGGGCTTTGCTGCATATTCGTGGACCGCGTACAATGAGCTGATTTCAGGCATGCATGAACTGTGAAGTCAGAGGCTGCTCAGGTTCGAAAGTAGTCCGTGGGAGCACCAGACAATTCTTATCATCTCATACGTGATTTGCTGCTACAAGCAGTGCTTTAAATGGGCTGGCACTGTCTGGTACTGAGTACCCGCACTGTTTTATTTGTAGAGGGAGAGTACCTGCACTTCTCAAGAAAAACGTAATACTTTTAATTGGAGAGAAACAGCACTTCTCAGAAACAAGCAGGTACTCTGCTACAGAGTACCCGCACTTCTATTTTTCCATTTCAAGCACTGGCTACAAGGAAAATATGTTCTTGGTATTTTGGGTACCCTACATCTTTTTAATATGTCGTAAAAATCAATGGCTTTTTAGTTAATATGCTTGGAAAATTGTGCCATAAAATGAAACATTTTGAAAACTTTAAAAAAGAAACATTTACTGTGGGCAAATCTCTCTCGTGTTAAGAAAGGATTGGAGTTCCTCACAGTGTTCGCTTGCTTGGTGCAACATCGGAATATATTAAAATATTTTCAAGAATTTTAAAACCAAGGGTATCCTTATAGAAGGCGAAATCCAAACCCTCTACAGTGTACATTCCATAAATATCTTCAAGACCCATGTAGATTTAATGTCTAAAAATTTGCAAAACATTAAGCAGAATTAATTCATATTAAACTATTTTATTATCCTTTTGTACATTTAAATCTTAACCTACATTAATATTTATTAAAAATGAATTGCTATTAGTTTTATACATCACATTGAATAATTTTATAGTCATAAAAAGTACTGTTTTATTTAGTTTGAATTTTCCTTTTACCTAAACTTCAGAACATATTTTTATTTTAATGTAAAATTTTCAAAATAATTTGTTTTAATTTAAAATTCACTTATTAATGCTTTAACATTAAATCCTATAAATCTACATTTAAAATAACTATATAAAATTAATATTAATATTCAAATTAAAAATATTTTAGCTATTTAAAAAAAAAACAATAAATTCTTAAACTTCTCTCAATAATTTCCCATATTGAGATCACCACTCCAATTGTGAAGTTCTTGCCAAGTGTGAGGAACTTCAAATATGATTGTAAAGTCATTACAAGTAGTAACTTTGCAGTCATATTTGATGTTGTTACTGACTCCGCCCCCTTTTTAAGAAATGGGTACATGTAATGCTACTCGTTTCAGTAACTTTTCACTCAGAAATAGTGACTAGTCAAAAGCAGAAAAATTACACAAAAGTTTAAGGGTAAATTTAGTTGTAGTAATTTACTTTTGCGAATAACCCTGTGGAGTTCAGTAATCCTGAATAGTGCTGAAGACAGGCTCCAAGGAAAATCTTTGGGCCTATGCACATATTAATATTTTTTTACAAACTAAGCACTAAGTTGATATTTGAGCTTTCAAACAGACAGGTGGATGGCTGTGTGTTAGAAAAGATAAAGATAACTAGCATCGGTAAGAACCAATAGTTCTGATCATATGTTGGGTGAATGGTGTTGTAATAGTTGGCTGGCTTTGTGTGTGTTGCCCCTGCTGCATGCAAAAGAAAATCCCATAATAAAGCATCATTTTTCACTACAATTGTATGGAAGGAGGGACCCTTTGCTGGACAATACTCTAAAAGATTAATTTTTTAATGGAATCAGAAGATGAAGTTGTGTTGTAAGTTGTGCACCTAACAGGCATACACAGACTGATATTCAAAAGTGGATACATTTGACAAAGGGTCAGTATTTTAATTGCTAAACCATATATAGATGTACATCTTTAATTTATGAACAAACAAATCAAACATATTAGGGTGACAGACCACTGAAAGAAATGTGCATGCAATGGCTGTTAGTGAATAACACAATACATTAATGAAAAGCTAAGACATGAAAACAGCAAGCACTTACTGAACAAAAAAAGTCATAAATCAGCAATTAAAATGTTATCCTGTCAGCAAAATAAATGCATCAAAACACACCCTGGGTCTCAAGCTACAGGTTGCATTTGATGGCCCCATCTCCAAAACCTAATTGGAACACAAAGGAGACAATGTAACTATCTTGAAAATGTCATGGCCTTGATAATCAGCCATCTAGTGAATGGTTAATCATAAAAAACATAAGAAAGTCAATTGCTGAAGGGGTCTGGCCCAAAGCTTCCTTTATCTCCCAGTACCAATTCTTCTAGTGTTTTTTTTGTAGAATTGATAACATAAAGATCAAAGCAACTACAGCTGTCTGTAGCCACACCTAAAAATCATTTCAGAGATATGGCTCCTTCACATCATACTCCACAAAGAGCTTTATGAGCAATGAAGGCAGGTAAAGCTCAGAGGTCGAGCAGAATGCCTGTTTCAAGTTGATCCAGTCTGTGCCTAGTTGATAGCCGAATGCACATTAGTAGCAAGGTGCGCTGACTTCCATAGCAACCAACATTCGGTGTTCTGCCTTTGAGAGTGGCTATGTTCTTTACACATTCTTTCTTTTTTGCATATTTTCATATAGAAGTATATGTAAATATATATATAATGTGTTAAAAAAGAGAATTAAGCAATAAATCAAATTATGGTCACACAGCAGACTAAAATACTATGAAATATGAACTTCTCAGATTTCTAAACACAAAAAACATAATACACATATCAATAAATACAATATCTGAGATATTATTCATAATGCATCCGGCTGTGAATTACATTTTAGAAGTAGACCCATAAAAGAATATCTGGAAAAAAAGAAGTATGAAATATGTATTAAACCATATATGATAGGTAGTTAGAAGGTAGTTGAGATTGTAATATCATACAAATCCACATACATAGAATTTCAAATGGAGATATTCCTGCTAATTCAACAATGTTGAATAGGTGAGCAGTAAGCCCTAGTTGAAATAACACTGTTGATGGCTAAGGCGTCAATTGTGTTAATAATAACAGCATGATTCAAAACAATAATGAAAATGTCTTGTCTTGTTGTATTTTTTAGGTATGAATATTAATTGAATATGTATTAGCTAGAATGGGTTTCCAAATTTGGATGAAAATTCCAACATTATCTTGCAATCTGTAAATGAGCTTTCATATAAGCCATTCATCATGTGTAGGTCATTATGGTGTTCTCCAATGTCGTAATATATAATTTTTTGTTTGATACAGTGAGTGCAATAGCCATCAATCGTCTTGTAGGGTTTGTTAGATTTGGGAGATCAGAAACATCATGTAATATAACTAATATTTCCATTAAAGTAATGGGCACTTTTATAGCTGTGTGTAGAGAGGCAGCTATGGAAGACCAGTTTTCCTTCAAAACTGGACATCTGAATAAAATGTGTAGTATATCACAATCCTCCTGGGGACACCTCAAACAGGTAGAATGGTGTAGTAGACATGCTGTCTTGAGTTGTTGTAGTGACCAGTACCAGTTATGAAAAGTTTTGTAAAGAGTAAATTTCAATCTTGCCTCCTTGATTCCTTTATCCATGTTCATAATAACATATGCCCATTCCTCATTGGAATAAGCTACATTAAGTAACCCTTGCCATTTGATGTGGAGTTGTGCTAGTAATGGTGATGAGTGTAGTTTATGCACTATGAGATTATAAAATCCAGCGACTGCTCCTTCAAATTTCCCCCAAGTTTTTAGGTATTGTAAGACTGGGGAATCCTCAGGTATCCACGGAAATGGTCCTAGTCTACTAAATTGAGCTTGTTTAAATTCTAAGTATTTCCCCTCTTGAGAGTTAGGGAGTTGAAATTCTATCTGAAGCATTTTAAATGTTGTAAGCTTGCATTCTAAAGTGAATAACTGATCCAGCATAAGAATACTTGCTCTCACCCATATATCCCAGGAAATGCTCTGTTTCCCTATTCTAATATCCGCATTATGCCATGTGGGAGCCTTGTTATGTAGTCTTGGTTTACTCTTAAGGAGTTTGTGCGTGTATCCAAATGTTAAGCATAGATTGGATAATAGGGTTGGAAGTTTGTAAAGCAGGTGATTTATGAGTATAAAACATTTGTAAACCTGAAGATGCTTTTACAGATTGTCTTTCAATAAAAACCCATATGGTGGGGGTCATCCTGTCTTGGTCAAATATAAACCAGATGAGATAAATGGAGGGCTAGTAATGCTCAAATGCATGGTAAGTTAAGGCCACCATATCACTTGTGAGCAATCAATTTGGAGATTTTAAGTTTAGGTCTCAGAGATCCCCAAATAAAGGTTTCAATACCTTTATCAGTGTCTCACAATATTGATATTTTAACTGTCAAAGGTAAGATACCTAAAACGATAGTGAATCGAGGCAGTTTAATCATTTTCACTGTTTGGACTCTACCCAAAAGGACAGGTTAAGATGGGACTATTTTTCTTACTTTGACTTCATTTTAGCAATAATCTAAGTTACCTTGAATCTTACGTTCTAAACATGTGTTGATATAAACAACTAGATACTTCAGGCGATCTGCTTTCCATTCAAAATTGTATCCTAAGATAGCTGCTTTTGTTGTACCCCAGGATAACAGGAGAGCTTCACTCTTATTCCAATTGACTTTGTATCCAGAAATGTTTGCGAAGCAAGAAATAGTAGACATGAGTGCAGAGAGTGAAGTAGGTAAATCAATAAGTGTGAGTAATGTGTCATCAGCATATAGAAGTAGTTTTGAGATGCCTGCTGGTGTGGGAATGCCTGCTATTTGTGAACACTGTCTTATTGCTGCAGCCAGCGATTTAAGTGCAAGAAGAAGTAAGAAGGGCGATAAAGGATAACCCTGGTGGGTTCCTCTTTGCACTGGAAAGGATTTTGAAAGGAAACCCCCACAATTCACTTGTGCAGATAGTGTCTTATATAAGCGTTTAACCGTAAAGATATAAGGACTCATTACGAACCTGGAGGTGGTCTGAGCGCCATATTATGACCCCTGCAGTAGCACCGCGGTCGGACTTCCATCATCGTCAGATTACGTCTACATGAAGGCCTGTCGGTGCTGGCGGTCCTAATACTCCAGGGCAGAGCTGCTTGCTGATTACGACCCCCTTCTCCACCAGTGATTTCATGGTGGTAACACCGCCATGAAAAGACTTGCAGAGACAGGGTGCAGGGGGCCCCAGTGGGGCCCCTACACTGCCCATGCACTTGGCATAGGCATTGCAGGGCCCCCCCGGCTAGCACTATCCCAATGTTCACTGTCTGCTTTGCGACCGTGAATATTGCGACGGGTGCTAATGCACCCTACGCACTACAGCATTGCCGTCTGATCAATTATGATCCTGAGACAATGCTGTAGGCCGTTTCCTGCTGGGCCAGGGAGTAGAAACTGAAGTTCTGCCTGCTGACCTAGTGGGAAACTCATAATGGGCCCGGCAGGAAGGCTGCCACACTGCCGGCAACCTACACATCAGGACTTCGGCGGATGGGTTCTTCCGTCCGCAGAAGTCATACTAAGGCCCATATTCCGTACCTAATCCCAACCTATGCATTGTATGGAACATATAGTTCCCTTCAATGTTGGCAAAGGCCTTCTCAACATCTAGGCTAATGCTACTCTGTTTTCTCCAGCACCCTTTGTGAGAAAGTAGCCTCTTTCTAGCCCTGTTACCCCCACTTTTGGCCTGTTTGTGAGTGTATGTCAGGGTGTTTTCACTGTCTCACTGGGATCCTGCTAGCCAGGGCCCAGTTCTCATAGTGAAAACCCTATGTTTTCAGTATGTTTGTTATGTGTCACTGGGACCCTGCTAGTCAGGACCCCAGTGCTCATAAGTTTGTGACCTATATGTATGTGTTACCTGTGTGATGCCTAACTGTCTCACTGAGGCTCTGCTAACCAGAACCTCAGTGGTTATGCTCTCTCTTTACAAATTGTCACTAACAGGCTAGTGACCAATTTCACCAATTCACATTGGCATACTGGAACACCCTTATAATTCCCTAGTGTATGGTACTGAGGTACCCAGGGTATTGGGGTTCCAGGAGGTTCCTATGGGCTACAGCATTTCTTTTGCCACCCATAGGGAGCTCTGACAATTCTTACACAGGCCTGCCACTGCAGCCTGAGTGAAATAACGCCCACGTTATTTCACAGCCATTTACCACTGCACTTAAGTAACTTATAAGTCACCTATATATCTAACCTTTACCTGGTAAAGGTTGGGTGCTAAGTTACTTAGTGTGTGGGCACCCTGACACTAGCCAAGGTGCCCCAACATTGTTTAGGGCAAATTCCCCGGACTTTGTGAGTGCGGGGACACCATTACACGCGTGCACTATACATAGGTCCCTACCTATGTATAGCGTCACAATGGTAACTCTGAACATGGCCATGTAACATGTCTAAGATCATGGAATTGTCACCCCAACCAATTCCATGATCCCCCGAGTCTCTAACACAGACCCGGGTACTGCCAAACTACCTTTCCCGGGGTTTCACTGCAGCTGCTGCTGCCAACCCCTCAGACAGGTTTCTGCCCTCCTGGGGTCCAGCCAGGCTTGGCCCAGGAAGGCAGAACAAAGGACTTCCTCAGAGAGAGGGTGTTACACCCTCTCCCTTTGGAAAAAAGGTGTCAGGGCTGGGGAGGAGTAGCCTCCCCCAGCCTCTGGAAATGCTTTGATGGGCAGAGATGGGTGGTTCCCATCTCTGCATAAGCCAGTCTACACCGGTTCAGGGATCCCCCAGCCCTCCTCTGGCACGAAACTGGACAAAAGAAAGGGGAGTGACCACTCCCCTGACCTGCACCTCCCTGGGAGGTGCCCAGAGCTCCTCCAGTGTGCTCCAGACCTCTGCCATCTTGGAAACAGAGGTGCTGCTGGCACACTGGACTGCTCTGAGTGGCCAGGGCCAGCAGGTGACGTCAGAGACTCCTTCTGATAGGCTCTTACCTGTGTTGCTAGCCTATCCTCCTTCCTAAGTAGCCAAACCTCCTTTTCTGTCTATTTAGGGTCTCTGCTTTGGGGAATTCTTTAGATAACGAATGCAAGAGCTCATCAGAGTTCCTCTGCATCTCTCTCTTCACCTTCTGCCAAGGAATCGACCTCTGACTGCTCTGGACGCCTGCAAAACCGCAACAAAGTAGCAAAGACGACTACTGCAACCTTGTATCGCTGATCCTGCGGCCTTCTCGACTGTTTTCCTGGTGGTGCATGCTGTGGGGGTAGTCTGCCTCCTCTCTGCACTAGAAGCTCCGAAGAAATCTCCCATGGGTCGACGGAATCTTCCCCCTGTAACCGCAGGCACCAAAAGACTGCATCACCGGTCCTCTGGGTCCCCTCTCAGCACGATGAGTGTGGTCCCTGGAACTCAGCAACTCTGTCCAAGTGACTCCCACAGTCCAGTGACTCTTCAGTCCAAGTTTGGTGGAGGTAAGTCCTTGCCTCCCCACGCTAGACTGCATTGCTGGGTACCGCGTGATTTGCAGCTGCTCCGGCTCCTGTGCACTCTTCCAGGATTTCCTTTGTGCACAGCCAAGCCTGGGTCCCCGACACTCTAACCTGCAGTGCACGACCTCCTGAGTTGTCCTCCGGCGTCGTAGGACCTTCTTTTGTGACTTCGGGTGAGCTCCAGTTCACTCTTCTTTGTAGTGCCTGTTCCAGCACTTCTGCGGGTGCTGCTTGCTTCTGAGTGGGCTCCTTGACTTGCTGGGTGCCCCCTCTGTCTCCTCACACAATTGGCGACATCCTGGTCCCTCCTGGGCCACAGCAGCATCCAAAAACCCTAACCGCAACCCTTGCAGCTAGCAAGGCTTGTTTGTGGTCTTTCTGCACGGAAACACCTCTGCAAGCTTCTTCACGACGTGAGATATCCATCCTCCAAAGGGGAAGTTCCTAGTCCTCTTCGTTCTTGAAGAATCCACAGCTTCTACCATCCAGTGGCAGCTTCGTTGCACCCTCAGCTGGCATTTCTTGGGCATCTGCCCACTCACGACTTGAGTGTGGCTCTTGGACTTGGTCCCCTTGTTCCACAGGTACTCTCGTCTGGAAATCCATTGTTGTTGCATTGCTGGTGTTGGTCTTCCTTGCAGAATTCCCCTATCACGACTTCTGTGCTCTCTGGGGAACTTAGATGCACTTTACACCTACTTTTCAGGGTCTTGGGGTGGGCTATTTTTCTAACCCTCACTGTTTTCTTACAGTCCCAGCGACCCTCTACAAGCTCACATAGGTTTGGGGTCCATACGTTATTTGCATTAAACTTTTGGAGTATATGGTTTGTGTTGCCCCTATACCTATGTGCTCTCATTGCAATCTATTGTGACTGTACATTGCTTGCATTGCTTTCTATTGCTATTACTGCATAATTTTGGTATTGTGTACATATATCTTGTGTATTTTTGCTATCCTCATACTGAGGGTACTCACTGAGATACTTTTGGCATATTGTCATAAAAATAAAGTACCTTTATTTTTAGTATATCTGTGTATTGTGTTTTCTTATGATATTGTGCTTATGACACCAGTGGTATAGTAGGAGCTTCACACGTCTCCTAGTTCAGCCTAAGCTGCTCTGCTAAGCTACCTTTTCTATCAGCATAAGCTGCTAGACACCTCTTCTTCACTAATGAGGGATAACTGGACCTGGTACAGAGTGTAAGTACCCCTTGGTACCCACTACAAGCCAGGCCAGCCTCCTACACCCTTGGAAAACAAAAGTATGTGAGCCGAAGTGCGGCGATGGCTATGAGAGTTTCTGCCTGGCATAAATCCAACTTGAGAATTATGTATGAGTTTAGAGATAACTTGTTTGAGTCTTTTGGCAAGAATGGTGGATAATATCTTCTGATCTATATTCAGAAGAGAAATAGGACAATAGTTACTGCAGTATATTGAATCTTTCTCAGGTTTGGAAAGGACAGGTATGATAGCTTTATTTGAGAGTGAGAAGAGACTACCAATTTCCTCTGCTTCTTTACAAATCTCATAAAGGGCATCTATTGCTTCTGATTTTACCCAACGGTAAAATTCCCCAGGAAAACCAATTTCTCCCAGTGCTTTATCGTGTGGGAGTTTGCTTGTGCAATTACATCCTTTGTTATTTCACCCGCCAGTATGAGCCAGGCCTGTTCATTGATGCAGGGGAGTGCTATTTTATCAAAGAATTCCAGTTCTTTGAGGTCATCATCAACTCCTGAACTATATAACTTAGTACAATAATCTGCAAACACATTAGCTATTGCTTGAGTCTCACTTATTAGCTTACCTTCAGGGTATATATAGCTGGAATAACTGTCATAGCTTCTCTCTGTTTTAATCATGCTGCTAGTAAACAGCCTGCTTTTTCTCCTTGTTCATAATTGCTAGCCTTAACTCTATATAGCATATATTCTGCTTTGGAAGTACATAGTGTATTAAGCTCCATCTCAGCTTTTTCCAGTCTACACCTGGAAGCTTCAGTTGGATTGGTAAACTGAGCAAAATGGTCTCTTGTTCTCTTCCACATTTGCTATGGCAGAATCTCTCATAATTTGCTACCTAATGGTGGCTTTTGCAGCTGCCCATTAGATTTGTGGAGAAGAAACTGGGCCTTTGTTATCTTTCATATAAATAGTAAAATGGGATTGTAATTGTGACTTTTCTGCTGGTAGTTTGTATCAAGATATGTTGAAATGCCATGGTTTCCTAAAAGGGTGTTTCAGACCCCAATGCAGCTGGTGACTGATAGGAGAGTGATATGACAGTACAATTTCTCAAATATCACAATCTAGTACTTGTGGTATAATGGAATGTGAAATAAGGAAGTGAACTATTCTGGAATGGGTATCATGTACTGCTGGATGGTATGTAAACCCCCTACCTGATGGATGTAGTAGACACCAGATGTCAATCAAACCATGATCTTCTCGGATGTCTCCCAGTATGTGTCTATCTCTGCCATGATTTGAGTTTAGGGGACCTGTTCTGTCTAAGATCACAAATGGGGCAAGATTCCAATCGCCTTGCCACAACTATTTTGGAAATTCCCATTTCTGTTCAAATTCTATTTAGATGAAGGAAAAGGGGGGCTTTGGTCCCAAAGGGGGCATAAATGGAACCCACTCCTAACATATTATTACCAAATTTAAGCTTGGCTAAAACCAAACCCGACAATCTTCATCTGACCTTGACTGTAGTATTTGACATTGCAGTGTTTTCCATATTAGTATGCTTACACCACTTTTCCTAGTAGTAGTATGGGATATAGGATCTCCTGATACATGAGAAGGGGATTTGCAGCTGTAAAGAATCTGGCCTACCCAATCTTGTTTTAATTTTTCTGATTCTATATCAGATAAATGTGTTTCCTGGACGAGTGCAATATCGGTACATTTGGAGGCTAAATAATAAAGAATTTTCTTCCTTTTAATAGAATTAGTAAAGTCATCGACATTGATAGAGACAATTTGCATTGGACTTGTTGTCATGATGCTGACTGGAAATGTTAGAGTATTTTTGCACTGTGTGAAAATGGGTCAAAATGCTAAACAGGGAAGAGGAGTAAGACAACTTATATGGTAATGTGATAATGGAAAGTTACTGGAGGGAAAAAACTATCCGGAGTATAGTAAACCTGAAACCAATATGTGGAACTATAATCACAAAATATTGTTAACACTAAACTCTAAATGGTGTAAGTTCACCATTCTAAATGCTAGAATATAAAAGAACACTACAGATCAAAGAATGTGTATCTATAGTTGGTAGGTCTAAATCTCATTCGAGCCCCAGACTCTGCAAGGGAGGAAAGAAAACCACTGATGATAAATAGGTCATAACTCCATGGAATGTTTTTTCTTATAAAGTCCATCCAAGAGAAAATCTGCATATACAAATACAATATGAAATGTACATAATTATTGAACAATGTATGAGAAAAGGAAATAAATCATATCCATTAGAACTAATAACTGCAGTAAAAGAGTAAGAAAATTATATTAATACATAGCATATATATATATATATACCACAGGTGAAATAAGTGCGCCACAACACGCTTGTCAGGACACTTCTCCTCTTTTTATATATATATATATATATATATATATATATATATATATATATATATATATATATATATATATATAACTCCTCATCTAGCTGGAAGAAGTGATAGTGGAAGGTTGAACATCAGAACATCAGTTACTTTAATAAAAGACGTGGATGACTTTAGAGGTGATCTCAATTTGTCTCTGGAATTTTCCTGTGTGAGTACCTGTACGTAGTGGACCGATTTATCTCTGTAGCATTGTTTCTCAAAGGTTTGGATGTGTAATCTACCAGTACGATGGCTTTGTGGATCATTCTGTAATCGAAGTGGACTGTACATAGATGTTTTGTTCAGGGGTGGTGGTGTTGGTGTTGAGTCCATCGGTTGATCATCTAAACTGTCCAGGAAGTGTACCAGATCCTCGGGCTCTGTGTAATCCCTTGATTTCCCATCCATTGTGATTCACATTGTGGCAGGTTCTAAAAGACCATATTTGATATCCCATTCTGCAGTCTTGGCCTAAGTTGCAGGGACACTTTTTGTTTGGCATTGGTTTCAGTGGAGACGTCTGCAGCAATAAATACTTTATGGCCTTCCATGTCATATGGACCATGTTTACTAGCAGCTGTTAATATTTGGCAGACCTATTCATAACATAAGAGGCATGCAATAATTGGTCTAGGTCTAGATTCAAGAGTTGAAGTTGATGATCTTAGCCGAATTCTGTGAGCTCTCTCCAACTCAAGCGGATGCTCAAAAGATATGTTCAGTAGCCACGGTATTAACATTAGTAGCAAGTTTTTCACATCATTATTGACTTCCATTTTTTCTGGAATTCCATAAAAACTAATGTTTTTTCTTCTGGCCCGGTCTTCCAAATCTATAGTTTTTTGTTTCAGGTGCCAGATATCAGGGCCCTAATACTCCACATTATCTAATGTTTCTTCCAAAAGAGTGGTTCTTTTATCTAGAGTTTCTACTTTGGTATGAAAAGAGTTTAGGTGCATCCATATTGTCTTCATTTCTGTTGCGAGATCTGAAATTTTGACATCCATAGATGCCAATCTTTGCCCCATGTCAAAGATCTCTTTTAAAATAAGGTGCATAGAAGCAATGTCTTTTGGGACAGTAGTAGAAGTGCCTGGAGGTAGAGTGTTCCTTACTACTTGTGTGAATAAAGGCATTCTATTAGATTTGTCATTGGCCATACTGTTATACTTCAGTGTTAGAGAAGACAATAAATAAGTACAGCTTAAAAATCAAATATGGTATCCAATCGTCTCACAAAGTAGGTAGATATTAACACTGAAAACATAGCTACATATTTGGATGGTGACTGACATCTAGGATTCTAAAGATTATGGCTACATGTTTTCAAACAGGTGTCGCTGAAAAACAGTGTCAGAAAGGTCGCACAGTTTTCGGTTGCCTTTCTAAATTCGCCCTAACCCCCTGTTGATAGGAATTCCCTTGTTTTCCTAATTTTGTAGTAGCATCTGAATTGTCAAATAAAGAGAAATACCTCAGAAGTGAAAGTTCACATCCTTCTCTTACAGCAGCCTTTCGACAGTCAAGAAAAGGAATTTCACTTATCACTTCAGAAACGGCCTATTTTTCAGACAGAATAAGTAATTTACCACAAACTCTCTCAGCTGTAGGAATGGTGTACAACACTCACTTCTCAAACTGCATTTGCTCCACACACTCTGTAGGCAAGAAATTCCTGTGCTTACATAATCACGTAATGGAGTCTGAATTGTTAAGTGAAGAGAAATACCTCAGAGTTGAGAGTGCTCATATACTTCACTTACAGCAGCCTTTCCACTTAGAAAAGTGAATTTCACTTACCTAATCAGCAGCTGGCTGTGTTTCCTGACAGAATTAGTCGTTTTTTCACAGACTTCTGGGATTCAAAGGATTCTAAAGATAATGACTAAATGCTTTCAGGTAGGTGTCCATGAAAAACAGTGCATCAGAAATATCTGACAGCTTTTGCCTCCACATCCGAATTCGCTCGACACTCTCTGCTGATAGGGATTCCTGCATTTACTTAATTGTGCAGCAGAGTCTAAACTCTCAAATTAAGTGTAATACCTCAGATGTGAAAGTTCATATGCTTCCACTGCAGTAGCCTTTCAACTTTCAAGAAAGGGAATTGGACTTATCTCTTAAGAAACTGGCTGTATTTGTTGACAGAATGACGTATTTTCACAAACTCTCTCTGCTGCAGGAATGGTGTACAACACTCATTTTCTGAACTGCATTTGCTCTACACACTCTGCTGACAAGAAATCCCTGTGTCCATATAATCAGTAATGGAGTCCGAACAGTTAAATGAAGAGAAATACCTCAGAGTTGAGAGTTGTCAGATGCTTTCCTGTACTGTGTGGAGAGTTCACCCAGAAGTCAACAGTAATTTAATTCCCCTGGAGCAGCCTTCCAGTTTAAACATTAAGAATGCCACTTATCTCTTCAGCTGCTGACTGTGTTTCCTGACATAAAGTGTTGTTCTTTGTATGATACTCTCAGCTGAAGGAGGGTGTTCAGATGATTTGTAGCTGGGCTTCAGGGCTCCAATTAAGAACAGGGTTTAACTGTCATCTCTCACATCGGAAGTTATTGTATTGTTATGTATTAATGTTCGCTTTCACTCTGGCTCCAAGTAGGATTTTTGGCAGCTATTTGGGTAGCCCTTCTCCCCTTGAGTCTTGGAGCTCTATTTTGAGGTGGCCATATCAGATGACAGCGAGAGTCCGCCCCTAAACATTCTTTCTTGAAAAATTAGGTATTTTAACATTTCCTCTAGCTATGCAGCTTGGACATTATTAAATACCCATTGTATTTTTCCAATGCTTTCGCAGATGTAATTACCCAAATTGCCTCTGGAGTATGTACAGATGATCTGACCACATATACTACCTGCGGCACATTTGCATTACACTTCCAATCACTGACGCTCCCATATAAATGCAGTATTGATTTACATAATAATAAATGTTTCAATAAAATGTCAACACTACACTGCAAAATCTCATAACACATAGATGCCAACATTATACATGTATTTTGGTTGAATCTCCTATAATTGCCATCATACAATGGACTGTAGATTTCTTCAGATCGATGGGTCAAATATTTCTTAAGTAACAATTTTAGGTAATCCATATTGATGAACGTGCCCTCTGCAAACTATTGTCGCTGTTGATTAGCATTAGTGGGGTTTGATACATCTTTGAAGGAATGCAGAGGTGACTATGGGTACAGGGTCATCTGGAGCTTCCGAAGCATGATAATGCATCTAAAAAGCCAGTAGGCTGGGGCAGAGTCAATCACATTCTTTTTCCGAGCTCCAGCACCTTTTCTGGGAAGCTGGTCTTCTGCACTATGTCCAGAGTACTATACGGCTATAATGGATTAGTGACTGACATCAACTCAAAAAGCTCAATGCTCCATCATTGGTTTTTGTAGTCTGCACTCCTAGGTGGCACCTGAAGATGTGATTGGGCATCTTTTGAGAGTCCTCATGTATTTACTAATGTGTGCTTTTATATATTTATTTTTTTTAGGTTTTCTATGGCGCAAAAATGTTGTCATGTCAGAGCTCCGTGCAGCATGTGCACAAAGAGATATTCATGTCCAGTACTTCTTTAGTCTCAGTGATTTATTTTATGCAGTTGCTTGAAGGTGGTGGGCACGAGCACTCATTTGTTCAGAACAGGCCTTATGTTTCATCACCAGGCTTTAACCCAGAGTAAGAGAGTGAAGGGCTGGAAATGAAGAATGAAAAAGGAAGAGGAGAATTGGAAAATAGTGACAAAAGGAGAAAGCAGGCATGAAAAAGAACCTACAAGCATGAGATAAAATGATAGGCAGTCTAGAATGGTAGTAGAACAAGACATGGCATGTAATTGAGACTAAGCAACCTTGGATTAAGCAACCAAGGCATTCAGCAGATCCTAAGAACTACCTTTGGGACCGTGCACTTATTTTTTTAAATAAAAACGCAGTTTATTCACTGTATATTAAGCACTGATCATTCCTTTTCATATTATTAAACTCCTAGCCTATAGGTTACATTTGCCCTTGAAAAAAAACAGTTTGATCTTTTTCAGACGCATAACAACTCTCTCCTCTGGCTATCTTCTGGACATTTCAAAATTTACCTGAGAGATCTCTCTTTCAGCTAACAGGTTAATAAATTAAATGATGATGCCAAACGATTAGATATGGCTGATAGATTCAGTGTAGGGTCTGTATTAGATCATGTAACCTTAACTATACACCTGGACAGCACAAAATGTTCACTTGAACCTACCTCCTCTAACACACTGGTTTTGCATAAACTAAAAATATTAAAACCAGTTTCCACATTTTTGGTCCAAATGCTTCATAGGCGTGTGCAGATTTGTTATTGTTTGTGTACATGTATTGACTAGGGCATAGTCCGAGGTCTTCAAACTGTGGGGCGCGCCCCTAAAAGGCCATGGCTGCATTTCGCAAGTGGGGGGGGGGGGTGGGGGGCGCAAATGCCTCTGCAACTACTTGTAAATGAAGATAGCATTGAAGTGTAACTTTGTTTATTTGGTGCATTTACCAGCTGTCTTCATTTACATGCAGCAGTTGAAGTGCTGAAAAAAATGGGAACTGGGATCCTGGGTGCCATGCTGTCCGGGTCAGTGAGTGGGGTGGTGGGGTCAAAGATCCGGCTAAAAAGAGTAAAATGTTCTGTAACAATATTATAATGTTGAGTTTCAGATAACAGCATATAAAATAACTTGTGCATTTTAAATGAAAAATAAATGCAAGGTAAGCTTATCCAGAGGGTACGTACTCTTCTATGTTGCAAAACTTTAGTTGGCTAATGCGAGAACTGCAGATGTCTGTGTGACCAGAAAGTCACAGAATTCAGTCCTATTGGGTGCAGTGGGAAATAGCGGATTTTGTTTTTATAGTGCTACAAGGTCCCAGCCTGGTGGGGAAGAGGTGAAAGAAACAGAGGGAATAGCCTGCTACTCCGAGCCAAAACTATTGTTAGTCCAGCAGGTGCAGTTGCATTGGGGCCCCAATTACAGGAAGCAGAGGGTTTTTTGGAACATTTTTGCTTTTGTTTAATTGATCTGCTCTGTGATAAGTCTCACCATTATTGTGGATCAGAAGCTACGGAAAATGTCTCAGTGAAATGGCCTTATAAGCTTTACCCCCTGCAATCAGCCCTGGCCGTATCGTTGCCCCAATTCTTTCCATAAAGTTTTGGAGGGAGACCGGACCAAAAATGTTTGAAGACCTCTGGTACAGAGTGATGTTGTCCACGTAACCCTCTAAGCCACAGTAGATGCTGTTTTTCTTTTCTGCGCACAACTCTGTGTACATTTCCACACACCATGATCAAATACTTCAGCTTTTATGAATGCAGTAACAGTTCTTGTCATAACTATGAGTTATTGATTTTAACACAGTTTTGTGAGCAGCTTTTTAAAAATGTTTTATTTTTACACAAAGATCCTTAGAAAAAACATTATATATATATTTATATATATATATATATAATTTCCTAAAAATGGTTCCAAAATCGTAGTCTTTTACACGTCTTCTATTTTGTAATGGTGCATGAAATCTATTTTTAGATATGTGTGTTTTTTTTGTTTTTTTTTTAATAGGTGTTCTCGTAAGCTGCTTCTGTTTTCACTAATAGGGTGTGTTGTGGGCTTGTGTTGCTTTGACTTCTGGTGTAATGTAGTTTTCACTTAAATCTTGGTGCAAAGCCACGGTACAATTAAAACCTACAAAAAGTCGGAAACATTTTGAGAAAAACGGTCGTGTGTAGATGGTGTGGCCGAATAAAAATAACTTTTCTTTAACTAATCTGTTAAATGTGCTTTTCTCAATGATTAAATACTACAGTTCTGATTCCTATCCACACGAGGGCACTGTTCTTCTTTGACATTTTCTTTGCATCTGCGACTGTCGCTTAAATTAAAATGCACTTCATTTAGAGCATAGTTCGTGTCAGTTCATGACTTTCCTTCAACCTTTAGCCCTACCGGTCACACAGAACATAGATAACCTCATTGTCAAAGTGGATGTAAAATTCCCTTCGCTTGATTTGTGTGGAAATTTCCAGTATTCACTATTCGTAACAGGCATACGGATAAGTGATTCCCAGGGGCGAAGCTTCAGTCGGAGTGTTACACTCCTTTAATATATGTATTTTCTGGAAAATAGTTGGATACAGATGATTTCAGTCCGGTATGGTGAGGTGTCTGTCGGATGTCACAAGAAATGTTCACACACAAAAACGCTTATACGCTCTCCCTCTCTTTTTGAAAGTATTCAAATATGTTGGTCATTTTACAAAACCGTTTGCGTTCTTCACTCAGTACCCCTTTCCACTGCCCTGTCAGCCCCTCTCATGTGTCCTGCTTGTCGTATAATATACTTTGATACTGTATGCCAGCGTGATTGTTGCAGTGGTTAATTTGTAAATAGAAAAGTGCCGGTGCTCAGAGCTCTCTTCTGAAACACGCGGCTGCTGCAGTTAAATGTGTGAACACGGAATACAGATGGGGGGTAATCCTGAAGCCATCTCGGGCCTCTTTAATCAATTTAAAGCCACTCCCAGCCCTTGAGCTCACTCTTGCAGCGTTCTGCTTTCTCCCATTGTGACGCTTTTTAGTTTTTCTCTTCCTCCTTCTTTCCCAGGTGTGTCTTTCGCTCGCAGCAAATGCTTGAGGCAGAAGACTAAGCCCCGGCCCTCAAAAATAAGTGCAGGTGCTCAGCACCGGAAACAACAAGCACAAATTAAGCACTGGATTATTGGGAAATCTGAAATTCACCCTCCGCCGTCCCCTCAAACCCCCTCCCCCCGCCCCTCCCCAAATCTTACTGGCCAAGCTACGCCCCTGGCGATGCCCACATATACCGCATCCATTAATATTTTCCTGTGCGGTTATTACATTATTTAATTATTACAGGAAAGCACAATTAATTAGTTACTCAATTTCGACCCGTTTACACAAAGGAAACAACAGATTGGATATAGATAACTTTGTCGCACTTCCTGCACAATTGCTTCGGATTTAGTGAGGCAAAGGTTTATTTCTTCCGAGACTTATCCAATAGGAATGAATGGTGGCGGCTAGTGACATGTGAAAGCGGTGGGGCATAAATGTTTGCGATGGGAGTTCTGTGGCGAGCGCAGCAACAAATTAACCGGGAGGGCCAAGGCTATTTTTCCAAGTGACAGCGCGCAGTGCCTGTGTTCGGGGGTCACGGAGCTCTTTTGTATAAGGTGAAACCCTTATGGAGAACATGTGTTATTTAGGCCTTCTCCGAGCAGTACAGTGGGTTTCTAAGCAAAGCACAGCACCTTGATATTGTGCTTGTTTTAATGATAGTTCACATGAGTGTGTGATGTACAGTGCTTAATTTGTGCTTGTTGTTTCCGTTGAGAAGCACCAGTCCATATTTCTGATGGCGGCACTTATTTTTCTGCTTCAAGCATTTAGTGTGAGCAAAAGACACATATGGGAAAGACGGGGAAAGAGAAAAGGGAAAAAGCGTCGGAAAAGGGAAAAGCAGGAAGCTGCAAGAGTGAGCTGAAGGTGGGGCAGGAAGTGGCTGTAAATGGATTAATGAGGCCCAAGAGATAGTTTCAGGATTACGCTGCTTCAGTATTGCGTCCTCGCACATTTAATTGCAGCAGCAGCCTAGCCGAGACAGAGTTTTGAGCACCCGCACCTTTTTTATGTACAATTTACAAATTTAAGCACTGGTGCGATGCCATAGCCATACAACTAAAGACACGTCATTGCGTGATATTTTTTATGTAGATGGATGACTACTTTGAAATTGTCCTGCTGGGTCCGACCCAGACAGCAGGACAGTTTCAAAGTAGTCATGCGTGCGTAGATGTTTATTAAACATCCCAAAATCATCATTTCACAACAGCACTGCTACACTAAAAAATTGTTTAAATAAAAGTAAACGTAGCTTACCTATGCTGTGTGCTGTGTTGCTATTTACTAAGCCCCAGACCCCACGCCCTCAGGCCCACCTGGCTGCCTCACTCGAAATTGAGAAGCAAGACACATGCTCACACACAGCAGCATAATGCTGCTGCACTTTTTAAAATAGTCTACATTTTAGTTTTACTTATACATTGCAAATATTATTGGGGGGCCAAAATTATCAGTGGGGCGACACCCCAACGCCCTTACGGAGGCACCGCCCCAAGTTTTTCAAATCTAACATGTAATTAAATTGTTCGAAGTGTTAATAAGAGACAACATTTAAAAACTGGTGGGACAATGTCAAAAGACAAAGACCATTAAGGACAAAGTTCTTCCAAGAGATGAGGGGAAGGCACCACTGAGCTATACAGAAAGGCAAAAAAGTCCCAAAATGTATTCAGGTGGCACCTATTCAGGGAATTGAAATATTCAACATATCCCAGAAACTTAGCAGCACAAATCCATAAAAACAACACTTACACGTTCCGATAGTGCCTGTGAAGAACTCTTTGGGTTCTGAGTGGACTTGTGGATTGTAGAGGTTTTAGGGCTAAAACTGCTAAAATCCACGAGTACAACGACTCACTTTTGTTCATCTCACTTTCTTTCATCTATCATCCTTCACTCTTTTGAGGTTTTGATAATGGCTATCAAAAGTAAAGTTTTGAAAATCTCGTAATGGCTCATAGTCCACTGCATGCCTTAAACAATCCTTTCGTTCACCTGCACCTGACACAACCTGCTCAATCCCACGTTTATCTAGCACAGCCTCTGCCCCCAAGAAAAACACTATTATCACTCTCCTCATGAATAAAAACATCTACTCACCCCAAATGCTGGTCAACTACCAACTTCTAATTAATTGCCGATTCAGTAGCACTGACATAAAGAGGGATGTGATGACACAGCTTGAAGACTTCATGAAACAGAGCCACCACCTTCTTGTACAGCACACACATTTGCAGTCGCAATCGCAGCTAAATAGCTATGATTGGATCACTGAACTCATCCGGATGCCTAGTGTGCTGTGGTGATCCACAGAGATTGCCCGTCTCCTGTCTTTGCTTCTTTGTTTACATACACCCCATGGCTCAGCTACTCAAGCAGGACCAATTGAAATTATACATATATATTGGTTAAACACAATCAATCATTCAATTTATAGAGTGCATGGCTATCTCAACAGGGTTTCCTAGCACTGATAGGTAGGGAAGAGAATAATCAAATCTCAAAGGCTTAGAAAAGTCAGGTCTTAAGCATCTTCCTGAATGTTTCAAAAGAGTTGCAGAGGCAAAGACAGAGGCCTACAGAGTTCTACAGCTTCGGTCCTAACCCAAAAAGGACAAAAAGGACCTTCCGCCGTGTGTAGACAGTCTGACTTTAGGAATGAAAGAAAAATTCAGTTCACTAGATCAAAATGTTCGCTTAGGAATAGAAGAGCAAATCAGAGAGAGAATACATCCTGGCATGTGAAGAAGTGTGGCACAATGGTTAGAGCGTCAGACCCTGATGCAGAGATCTGGCCTGGGACCAGGTTCAATTCCCACCTCAGCAGGTCTTGGGCTCAATTCCCTTGGACCAGATAATTCTTGCCTCCATGGCTAATCTAATTAATGGGTCCCACTCTGTAACTCTGGGCAATAGCTTACTTAATCTCCACAACGGCCCTCACAGCACTTGGATACCTGGCTTCACCCTGGGGCTGTCCAGGAGTGGGTGCCTCACAGGGAAAAGCCAGGAGGGGTTCCACAGCGGTATGTGTACAGCGCCTTGAGACCCTAACAGGTGAGAAATGCGATGTTTTTTTTGCAAATCTTTATAAACTCACCATAAAGCTTTAACGTTACTTCATTTGGTTACTGGAAGCCAGTGCAAGCAATGAAAATATTGAGCAACTGAGGCTCAGCGAAGAATTTGGCATAGCAAATGTTCCACTGCAGTTTGTAAAGACCTTAAATGGACATTTGTTGCTTCCAAATAGAGCATATTGCCGTAATCCAGCATGGAAATTATCGGGGCCTACATGATCTTACACACTCTCTAATACATAGAACTGTGTTGTGCAATGCCAATATGTGCAATGTTATGACCATTTGAGGCGGCATTGCACAACACAGGTTTATGGATTTGAGAGTGTGTAAAGTATGAATGTTATGTTTGGTATTGGTGAGTGTGTCATATTTTAGTGCGTAAGGGTGGAAGGGTTCTCTCTTGTATTATATTTTAGTATTATGTTGTATTGTTTTGTGCTGACTGTTGTACATCATGATTGGTGATAAATCCTAAAACATAGAAAACAAATAAATAAATATATTTTTCATGTATCAATAATTGATGTGTTGCTTGCATAAAGAGTGCCTCTATATTTAGAGCCTAAACTTGGTGGTGGGTTGTACTCTTGTTTTTTAATTTCTCTTTCCCTGTCCCACTCCAATATTATTATGTAGTTTCAGGGAACCCTTTGCTCATATTGAGAGGAGCAGTCTTACCCTCACTGACTCCGGCCGAAAATCCTGCAATAATGTCCTGATGTAAGATCATTATAAAGGCTAAAAATAACTATAGAATTCAATTCACAATGTTAGTATAAAGGATACCTTCCATCACCATGCCTTCTGACCCAGAAGTGACAATACTCATGGAGACTGACCCATAGGTCCTGTCTTAAAAGTTACCTTTCATATGAACCTGTGCAGGAAGAGACATATCAGAAGGTGACACTAGTATCTGGGTTCCATGGTGAAAGGGCACTCACTGTTCTAAATATTACACCATACAATGCACAGGCTTTGACCTTGCTGGGAGGGTCCCTATCATACAAAGTGAACATGGGTCAAACAACGCTCTCCCTTTGTTATACAATTCCTTCTCAGATAATAAAACTGCGTGCTTAGGACAGCATAACCTTTAGAATGTCGGAGATTGAGTCCGTCACACCATCAGAAACTGTCGGACCAATTCCTGGCCAGCTCAGAGTCCCTCACCTGAACCCCTAAAGCAACCATAGAGGGAAGTGATTATGGTAACCTGAACATGAGACTATGACTCCCCAGGGAAGTTGTGGAAACAGATCTCACCCTCTGGCTGGATCACTCATGCATGCCCAGGCACAAATACAAAGATAAACAAATTGAGTTTTCAACATATTTATTGAAACAAACATAATGTTGCATAAAGCGAATGACCTGCGATAATTAGGCAGATGAAACAAAGCAAAGGTAATCAGCCTGGTAAACATGGTAAAGACAATGAGTACTTCAACCATGGTAATGTGTTCTTGAAGTTACAGAGGTTCTATAGATTCATACCTAACCCTAAGGCTACGGTGAGATCATAGCAGGTGAACCCTTCTGCCTGGCTTGACCTAAGGGGTTAGCCCCAGCCCCATATCTGCAGACAGTGTCGAGAGTGGCTTAATGAGGACACGCGTCAGGAGGGTAGGTTTATTAGCCTACACCAGGAAAACTGAAAATGTCAGTTCCTTGTCCTGACATGCGATCCCTCTGAGCGCTATCCTAACATTGGGGATGGGCGACCTTTTTGACGTAGCATAACTGATTATAAGTAAGTGACTGTTTTTCCTTACCCCTAATAGAGTTCACATTAGCTTAGAGTTTGGAGAAGTTGTTTCCTTTGGTCCTGATGAAGCGTCATTGGATCCGGTTGGACCACCTAGACGCGAAACATGTAGACCCGTAGTCTAGAGATACCACAAGGAGTTTAACCTCTAGTACCTTTTTTTGAGAGTAGGTGACTAATAATTAATCACCCTTACTCCAATTTTTGTTTTTAGCCTTGGTCTCCATCGGACCCACACTGATTAAACGTATGATTTCTTTGGCTCGATGGATAACCAATTTTAGCACTTTGTTCTCTCCATCTTTTGCTTGGGTACTTGCATTTGGGTACATTTTCGAGTTGACCTGTATTTCAATTGCTACTATTAGAGCAAAACACGGTTAAGAGCCCCCCATTGGGGAGCACCGGCTTGACGAGGAGCTTTCCCAATGATGAAGCCAATCATCCAATGTGATGCATGAGGGTTCTCACTCCTGTAGAATAAGGCTCGTTCTTTTTGCTTTGGAACAGTGTACCTTTGTTTCGTTAAGTGTCGAGAGTAACCCTCCTTAGATGGCGATGCTCTCAGGAGCTGGTAGGTTTGCACCAGCAGAGCTGCATGTCGAACACAGCATTCATCCCAGGACAGTCATGGCTGGAGTGCCTTCTGCCCCTCCTGGGTCAGTGCCCCCTTTATATAATGAACCTGTATTGTGTTGGAAGCACAGCTCTCATGCAATGCTATGTCTAAATGTTAGATAGTGCCTGCTGAACGGGCAACACAAGACTTAGGATATTGTGTACAATGTTCTTATCCTTGAACAGAAAATACAGTTTACATGTCATGCAAAGGGTATCTAAACAGGCAACTCATACCACATATTCCTAGAAGAAGATCTTGCAAGAAATGCATGTAAATATGCATAAAATCTGAAATATAAAATGAAGCTAAAAGGAAGGGGAACCAGCTCGGGTCCAAAAGGTCCTTATGGCACCTTCAACCTATCCCACAGTTGAGTGTGGAGGAATTGACTTTGGAGAATGTCACAGGCCAGTTACTGCCTTTTTTTTAGCCTAGCTTAGACCCAGGGCTGGCTTTAGCATGGTGCGACCGGTGCAGCTGCACTGGGTGCTGATCTGGATAAGGGGGGGTGCTGACCTCTGGGGGAGCGCCATGTTTAGTAATAACTTACGAAACTTGCAATTTAAAGGCACCTGCTGAAAAGTTCCTTGTTCGTCCACCCTTCAGGAAACAATTAAAATGTCAAGGTAACTCTTGTGATTAATGCTCTTGCTAGGGAGAGAGATCGGCGTTTTGTCCAGTGGCAGTTTTGACGCAATAAAATAGCGCAGAGGGTTAGTATGCCTGACACAAAGAACATAACTCTATTTTATGTAGATAGTTGAGTGGATTAGTAAAGACAGCTTTTGCTAGAAATTTAAAACAAATTGAAGGTGTGTGAGAGAGTGGCTATGGAGAGATGAAGGGCACTTTTGCCGGCTGCAAGTGAGGGAATCTGAGGAGGTGGTCATAAATTCCGGGGCTAGAGGGTGCCAAAAAATATAGCTGCACCGGGTGCCTCAAGCACTAAAACCAGCACTGCTTAGACCTATAAGTAGGATGACCAGACATCCCGGATTACCCTGGACAGTCCCGGTTTTTAGAGGACTATCCCTTTGTCCCGACGCTTCTCTTAGTTTTAAACAAATGTCCCGGCTTTTGGGACAAAGGTCAGCTCATTACATAAATGTCCCAGTTTTTGGGACAAAGGTCAGATTATCTAGGGAAGTATAAATTCAAAGTATGCTCTCCTTTAACAGACGCCTACAAAGTATGCAATAATTAAAGTAATTAATCTGTTACAGTCAGGCAACAGAGTCCCCTGTCTGCTCCCAGCAGAGAGACGGAGTGGGGAGCAGAGAGAGGTGGGTGGGGCCAGGCTCGGGGTGCATGGTGGGAGGTCAAGCCATAGCTAATTTTGTATGTGTAGTCTTGTAAGAGAGAGAGAGAAAGAGAGAGAGTGTATAACACACACATGTATAGGCACACATTCACAAAGCTACTGAAAACAAATGGGACGTGCCAGTGTAAAGTCGTTAGTCCTTCTTTTATGTCTGACCTGTCCCGGTTTTTGCTCCTTAAAATCTGGTCACCCTACCTATAAGGAGCGCAAAACACAGCTTCAGTCAAAGTCTGGCACTATCTGCAAGACAAGAACCTCCGCCCACTCTGAATTGAAGACAAGCTGTCAGAGATTATTAAATATTAGGCCTCATGTTCTGTGTACCTGTTGTCGCCTGTTGTTAGCAGAATGGGATGCCGTCCCAGTGAACTGCCAGATGATATGCTAAAGCTGAACCCAAGACTCCACAAGGCTCAATATATGTTCCTATCGCACCGGTGTGAAAATGTGGGCAATTTGGATAGCTGGTTCATGATGTTGCTTTTTCAAATGAACCCCAGACAAACCTCATTTTAAGGCTGTGTGGATGGATCGGAGCATTTCTGAGAAGGGTAAAGCTGTCTTAAACAAGAAGGATGCTCTACTTGAGTGATGTGTGTTTTTCACTCATTTTATATTCGGACTGTGCCGTGAGCCCGCAGCCGATGGCTAGAATTGCCAGGGTTTACTGCTTGTTCTGTACAAAACAAAACTGAAAACAAAGAGATGTATCTATTTTGAAAATGTTGTCGATTGTCAGACGGAACCCATGGGCGTGTCCATTTATGGCTTTTGGGCAGTTAAGATTTTTGTAGCAACTCTAATAAATGCTTGTGCACAGCACGACTTTTTATGTATTTTGTTACAGGCATTAAATCATGATCCTGAGTAGGAAAACCTTAAATGCCTAAAACATCATACATGACAAGAAATATCCACTCGATATGCTGTCGGTTACAATCAAGCTTGCTCTTGTCATATTCCCAGTCAGTCAGGCCACCACAGTTTAAAATCACTGGCATCAATTCACTTCTCTGTCCTTCAGGGATCACCCTATTCACCAACTTCTCTTTTAGTCCCGTTGCTAAACTCTTCCATTTAAAGGGCGTTCGGCAATGACATCCATTTTATTATGGTGTCCTTGCATCTGCATTCAATTTCAACAATGCCCGAGGCACACGTGTGAGTCATTAGGAAGCACCTGGTTCATTTTCAATGCTGATAAAATGGATGTTGTGGTGGACAACAGAAGGGGTGATCTCTGTGAAGTCAGCACACGATCTCAGAACTAAGACAGAGTCTAACCTGACCCTGTCCATGTACTTTTCTGCCTTAGTTTCCAGTTGTACATTGCTAACAAGGTATTTCAATTTGAAGAAAATCCATCGTTTTCTATGTGTGGAAGGTCAGTGATGGGGAATCATGGGCTCACAATTTGATTATACAAATTCTCACTGTCCTGGACTACCAAGCTACCTGTGACAGCAATTTGTTTTTCAGAATTAGGCTGCTCACATAGTCGTTGGTGCTAACAGATTCAGTCATGTATGGCCTTTACTCTACTGGTTTCACTAACTGCCCATCAGGTAACATACTCTCTTTAAAGTGTTCTGCACAATACACTATGTTGTGCATTGGATTGCTCCTGAATTAATCTACAAAGATGTTCTGTCCTGATAGCCTGCCCGAACCTTGCAGCTCTCATTGGTTATCCTGCTGGACATATCTGAGCATAAAAGGCCCTGAGAGAGTAGACCCAGTTTTTCAGTTTAAGCCCCTAAAACTGGAATGTGATACTGGAGGATCCATGATCTCTATCTAAGTACTTCTACGAGTTCATTGAAAACATATCTTATGCCTGTTGCATGCTAATTCTTTCTCTGTCTAGATACTTGAGCACCAGCACCACAGACACTTACAGAAAATTAGCATTTTGCACACAATAATGTTAACCTAACTGATGAATGCTGCACGTGCCCCATGTATACAAACGTGTCGTCCATTGGCAATAAAAACTAGCAGGCATGCCATTGCAGCTGCCATTCACACACATATAATACAAATGAAACTTATATGTTAATGATTATGAGTGCCTATTTTCTTATTTAAAACAATCATAGGTAAAACACTTATCTTTCATTTTATGAGTTGCCCTTGGAAATATGGCTGATACATTACTAGCAAAGGTTTATAATGCTAAAACAATAAATATGGGGGTGTTTTTTTTAGGAAAGCTAAGGCTGTGACTGTTTAGAGGCGCCAGTGCTTAGAATATTTTGGTGAGGGGGTAGTTGTCTGAGGAAGCATATTTGCTCCACAAAGCCATGAGAAGGCTTACTGTGTTGAGGATTTGTGACTATCCATGACAAGCAAATCTACAGTCAGAATTTTGCGAAACATAATAACAGAGCACAACGCATAGCAACTGTCATAAATGTTTTGTCTAGTCTCGCCTTTGAAGAGGTGCTGGAGGACAAGACAGGCCACAGTGTAACAACCGCCTTTACATTCATAGTTAGCAAAGGGCAAATACCTCTAAAATTAGAGATAAGTGCTGGAAAAGAATGTTTAAACATCCTGTTTCAGAAATTAAAACAGAACTTAAGTCATAATTTTATGTCACACAAGTAGATGAAAGTGGCAGTTGTTACATCCATAGTTAGCAAAGGGCAAATACCTCTAAAATTAGAGATAAGTGCTGGAAAATAATGTTTAAACATCCTGTTTCAGAAATTAAAACAGAACTTAAGTCGTCGTTTTATGTCACACAAGTAGATGAAAGTGGCAGTTGTTGAGTGTTTTAACAGATTCATAAAATCCCAGATACTGAGACATTCCACATCTTACAACACTCCCTGCTATGAAGGTGTATTGCCATCATTTATAGATGTTTATCATGCTTTTTGACTTTGGACTTTTACAACTGCACCCAAATCCTTAATACTACAGAATTGTTTTATCTGTATGGAGAGCCATGTAGAGTGTCGGGTAGCAGCAAAATTAAACCCCTTCATCATCTTCTGGATTCTAAACCAAGGTTTTTTCATAAGCAACTGTCAGTGGACATTTAGTGTTAACATATTTAATAAGTATAGTGGCAGCAGTAGCGCTTAAAGGTGTATATATGTACTGTGTAAGAGATTATAATGGTGAAGATTTTACACATGGCTTTTACAGTGAAAAGTTACATTCCTGTCTTATCCAGAGGAAGTCTGTCTGTTTGAATTCTTTTTTAAATGTAAAGATAAATGTGCAAAGAAACCAGTTTTAGTCAAGGTGGTCTCACACAAGAAACTTAACAGTTGGATGGTGGCTAGCTCTTCAATTGATATATGAGTTAAGGTCTTCCAAAAAACAAATAACATGGTGACTTTGCAATTGTATATCACCTTACAACACATTGAAGGACATGTTTCCTAACACAGAAATTTTGAATTTTTCTGTCAAATTGGCTAAAGTGGTTGATCGGAAAAGGGGATTGGAGGTCACCCTCTCAGTAATCCAGTATCCTGACGCCTGCACACCTTTACTAGCGCCAAGGTCAAGTTTACAATTAAATATAACCATCTGGTAATATTATTTCTTGCAGAAATTCCTCACAGACATTAGTCCTGGCATCAGAGAGCATTGCCAGCACTGACACTTATTAAGATCAACATGGTGTTCATGAACACGTTCAGTTCTCTTGACAAAGGCTTGTATTGATCTTACATGTTCATTCTGTTGAATACAATGTGATTGTGGGTACAAAAGAACATTTTGAGATAGGATAGTGATGTGGATACCCTCTCAGGTGATTAGTGTGCTGTACATATCAATATAACATAACATGTGGAGTTTCCTGGTTTGTAAAGCAGCTGAAAGGCAGTCCATATAATTGGAAATTTTACCCAGCAGTGTGAGTGTGAAAGAAAAGTTGACATAAAGTCTCATGCAATGGCTATTTGATATGATGTTTTAAAAATCACAAACTATTTAGGGGAATGTTTTCTAAGTTATTGCTGGTAACCAATTACACAAGGTTTTATTTAGAGGGATGGAGCAATATCAGGTAAATAAGATATTGATGGCAGCTGGCATTGTATGGAAGGGATTAGTGGCTGCAACCCAAGTATGTTCTTTGTGTCTCAATCTGTGTATGTAATTTCACACCTGAGAACTGATTTTATGAGAAAATGGCATTCCCTGCTATTGTTCACAAGGATTAATTTGGCAGGATTTTGTTTTGGTAATACTGTGTTTTAGGATAACTGGCACAACCATGTTTTACATTGTTATAGACAAATCATGTAAATTCCAATACTAAAGGTGTCTAAGCTATGTACAAAAAACAGAGATCGTATACAAAAAATACAACCAGAAAATAAAGCCATACAGTTTAAATGAGAAAATGTTCAAATACCTCAGTAGCCAAAACTATATTTGATTTTCGTTTATGTCTCTGTAATTATGGTTCACACCTTACTCATTAGTAAATCATGATTTCATACCATAAACATAATTGTCCCCTATTGACCAATTTGCACCAAATCTCAGGGTCTAAGCTTTCAAAGCGTAAGCCCTTAGCATGATACGTTTGATGAAGATTCGTCAAATAGTTCAAACATTATAAAGAGAGGAGTGACACACAGACAATTGATTTTAAAGAACCCTGCATGTGTCCAGACATTGCATGTGCACTGTAATAATTTGGTCTTGGTGATAGCAAAAAAAAACTAATAAATGATATGTATTTGCTTATATTGGTGTCATCAATAAATTTAAGTAAAATTTGTAGTAAATAAATTCATTTGTTAGATGAGAGATCTAATTCATAACACAAAATTTCCATATGTTTCAAACATTTTCTGTAATGTATTGAATGATTAGTGTTAGAAATGGGGTCTCTAGTTGGCAGAGGTTTTCACCTTTGTCCAAATAGGGACCATAATCCATGTCAGGGTAAATTGCACACAATCCAAATTATCCTGTGCCCACCCTCTGGTAGCTTGGCACTGAGCAGCCAGGCTTAATTTAGAAGGCAATGTGTAAATTATTTGTGCAATAAACCACACAGTAACACAGTGAAAACACCACAAATATACACCACACAGGTTTAGAAAAATATAAGATATTTAGCTGATTAAATTAAGGTCAAACTGATAAAAATTCAATAAGCACAAGTTGAGATATGACTTTTGTGATATTAAAAAGTCTTAAATCTTAGAAATCAACAGTTGTCTCTTGTTAGCACAAAGTACCTGATCTGCATCAAAAATTACATGCATGGAGACCATAGAGGAGGAGATGTGTGGAAAAATAGGGTATGTGTAGGAATTTATTTTGCGGCACAGATAATGCGTTGTTTCTTTCAACGCTGCAAGGGGCTTTGCATTGATTTACGGCACGCAGTCTTTGTTCCTCACTGTGATGCAGGTTTCTTTTTGATGCCCAGGGACGATGCGGGGAAAATAATGGGCATGCTGAAAGGAGTCACAAGCGTTGTGTCGATCCGGTAGGGGATGCTTCAAATTTTCTGTTGCACGGCAGGTGCTGCGTCGATTCTTCACTCAGGAAGTCTGTCTGCTGCATTCCGGTTCGGCTGTGTGTCGTTCCGGTAGGGCTGTGCGTCGATCCGGCAGGGTTGTGCATCAAATTTCCAGTCACATGCAGGCACAACGTCAATCTTCGCTCAGGAAGTCAGGCTCTGTCATTCCAGTTTGGCTGTGCAGCAATTTTATCATTGCAGAACAGGCTATGCATTGTTTCTGGCAGGCTGTGCATTGATATTCGGCACACAAGGATTTCCTTGAAGAGATGAAGTCTTTTTGGCCCTGAGACTTCAGAAACAGGAGGCAAACTCAATCAAAGCCCTTGGAGAGCACTTTTCAGAAAAGTCAGAGGGCAGCAGGGAAACAGCAGGGCAGCAGACTTTCACAGCATAGCAGTCCAGATGAGTCCTTTGGGCAGCCAGGAAGTTCCTCTTGACAGGTTGCATGTTGAGGTCCAGAAGTGTCTGGTTTGGTGAGGACAGGGACCTAGTTTATATATCCAAAAATGCCTTTGAAAGTGGGGGAGACTTCAAAGAGTAGTTTTGAAGTGCACAAGGTCCCCTTTCCATACAGGTCTGTCTGCCAGATTCCCAGTAGGGGGATAGGCGGTCCATTGTGTGAGGGCAGGCCACTAGCCTTTCAAATGTAAGTGTCAGGCTCTCCACCCTCCCAGCCCAGGAAGGCCCATTCAGTATGCAGATGAGTACAGATGTGACTGAGTATCCTATGTTTGTGGTTGTCTGGGTGAAATGCGCAAGGGAGCTGTCAACCAGCCCAGCCCAGATGTGGATTGGAGACAGGCTGTAAGGTGCAGATGGATTTTAAGTGCAGAGAAATGCTCACTTTCTAGAAGTGGCATTTCTAAAACAGTAATATAAACTCCAACCTCACCAATTAGCATGATTTTCTTTTGCCATTCTGGCCATACTAAATATGACCTGGTTACCCCTTTCTGATCAGAATCTACCCCTCAAATAGTATATGAGTGTAGCTTGAATGCTGTCCTATGAAAGGAGAAGGCCTCACAGTAGTAGAAAACAAATATAGGAGTTTTCCACTACCAGGAAATATAAAACACACATGTACATGTCCTGCCTTCTACCTACATAGCACCTTGACCTATGGGTTACCCAGGGCCTACCTTAGCGGTGACTTATATGTGGAAAAAGGGGAGTTTAAGGCTTGGCAAGTACTTTTAAATGCCAAGTCGAAGTGGCAGTGAAACTGCACACACAGGCCTTGCAATGGCAGGCCTGAGACATGGTTAAGGGGCCACTTATGTTGATGGCACAACCAGTGTTGCAGGCCCACTAGTAGCATTCAGTATACAGGCCCTGGGCACATGTAATGCACTTTACTAGGGACTTACAAGTAGATCAAATATGCCAATAGAGTATGAACCAATGTTACCATGTTTAAGGAAGAGAGCATATGCACTTTAGCACTGGTTAGCAGTGGTAAAGTGCGCAAGGTCCTAATACCAGCAAAAACAGTGTCAGAAAAGTGGAGGGAGGCAGGCAAAAAGTTGGTGGATGACCACCCTAAGGCTGTCAGGTCTAAAAGGAACAAAATCCGATGTAGACAAACCCTTCCATGGGGAAGAAACCTTCAAAAAGAACCACTGATAACCCACTGTTATGCAAAGATTAGTGTCAGTAACAGCATGCAGCAAACCGTAAGCCTAAGTACTGAATGTTTCACAAACAGTGAGGCTTAAAAAATAGCACATTTATTTCAAATGTCAGTGGGACCTGAGCAAGGAACCTAGATGAAAAAGAAGTGTGTCAGGTAGACAGAGTCCAAATGACAAATCCATATTCCCATTGTGAAGGATTCAGAACCAAATGAGAAACGTTGGGCCTTTAACTCCATAAAAATATACCAAATTTCTTTAAAGGCTCACTGTGAATACAAATTAAGGGCAGTTAAATCTCTGACCCTCAGACAGAAACTAGATAAGAGAGTTGAATGGGGAGTATATAAAAATCCCTGCAGCATGCTGGTTAAGAACTCAAAGTTGGGCCAAACCAGAAGGATGCATCATGGAGAGATGAGAGGAATGGAAGCTTACACTGGAGGTAATTGTCATGCACGTAACAACTAGACCACTGAAATACTAAACTATCTTGCTAAAAAAAGGTAATATGAGTTTCTGAGATTTTTCATTAGCATGTATGGAGGGAGTGATACTGAGAGAGGCACAGATATCGATCTCTGAAATGAATATAGAAAATAAAACCAGAAATGGGCATTGAGTCCATAGTGACTAAAAGCTGTCAATTCTGGTTGCATCTTAGGCTGATCCACACATTTATAAACAAACACTAACCTGGAATTAGGGTAATGAATTGGCTTAATTCATCGTAAGTATTCAGTTCATCTTGTTTGGGTTGTACTTGTTTGTTCCATCTGCACTCCTGTTCTAGTAGTTTGCTGCTGAAATTACTTTGGTGCCATTACAAATTGCCACTTGATGTCTTCATTTGTGTGACCATGTGCTTCAAAATGTTCCACCAATCTGACCCTACTTTTTTTATAATTATAACTTTAGAGTTTTCTTATCTCTTTTTAGTTATCATTAGTACACCATATCCCTACCTACCCCTAAATCCTAAAAACTCACTCACCACACTCTACTTATACTGTAGGAAACTGGTTCTTTATACAGTATACCAAAAACAGGATAAACCCAAAGGGTGGCTCAGCTTAGGAGGGTCTCTGGATGCTGTGGGCACCATCTGTTAACTCCTTGGGTGTAGTGTTGTTTTGTCTAGTGGGGTAACACTGGCAGAGACTCTTCTGTCAGTTTTTGATGCATGCAAACGTGCAGGAAAGCAGCTCCAAGAGAGATGCTGGTTGCTTCTTGAAGTGCTGGCGGCCTTCCAATGCTTTTGGAGGCTGACCAGCTGCAGGACGATTTGTCTTTGGTGCAGTTGTCGAGGACAGCAGGCAGGCTGACAGGGATAGTGCCAAGTCAGTTGCTGCTTCCAGTTCTTGATTCTTGGGGCTTTTCGCTGTCCTTCGTCTTCTTCTTTGGTCCTCCCAAAAATCTGAGTTACTGGTGTCCGGGGTCCACTTAAATACTTCAAATGCTGAATTTATGGATGTTAAGGGGAGTGATCGAAAGTGGACAATGAGCTACTTACCCTTAGGGTCACTACACCCCCTAAATGACCGCTTCCTGTGGAAAGGGAGAATAACCCTGTCCCAGAGTTCATAATTTCACCACACACAAGATGGTGGAATTCTCTTTTTCGTGTTCACTTCAAGTAGCCCACCCTAGAGTTATGACTAGCCTGACAGTGTAACATGCCTCCTGACTATCTAATTTCCTGCCTGTCCTGGTGCATATGGGCCTCAGGACAGGGAGTTGCTTCTCCAAGGTCTAGGGGAAGTCGGGGTCACATACCAAAGCTGGCAGGGACTTTGAATCCCCTGGCCTTAGAATGCAGATTTACTGGCCATCTTGCAGGAGAAGGTGATAACACCTCCTGCTAGAGCAGGCATAGTTTCTGACCTCAGAGAGCATGGTATTTCACCTCCAGGGTGTCAGAAACTCATCTGTAGTGGTAGGCTGGTCGAGACCAGTCAGCCAGAACACTAAAGGGCTAGCAGGGATTCAGGGGGCACCGCTAAGGAGCCCTCTGGGTGCATGCCATAATACATCCAATACCAGCATCAGTATGAGTTTATTAAGATGAGGTGTTTGATTCCAAACACCATAGGTTTCAGTGAAGCCATTATGGATTTGACTACTTCATTTTGACCTGTGCCCAGTACACACCTCAAGATGGCTTCCCTGATCACTTGCAATATCTGGCAATGGCTGTAGACCTTACATGGGTATATCTGCTCATGCCACAATGCACCCTGCCTTTGGGCTCCAAGGCCTGCTATAGGGGTAACTTACATATAGCCCATGCAGTGTCTCTGTCATGGCACACTAGAGTGTGTCATGTCATGTTTTACACATGGGTTGCACCGTGTCATGCAGCCTATGATGGCACTCTGTGTGCAAATGTGTATGTGGGTCCCTCAGAGTGGCATAAAACAAGCTTCAGCCCTTAGGGACCCTCTTTAGAACCCATGCCCTAGGTAGCAGAGGTACTATTTTCTAGGAGCTTACAGGGGTGCTAAGGTCCATGCCTGTTAGGTTATAATTAGATTTTACTTTTTGTAGGGGTAAGAGCAGTCACTGAGGTATGATTAGCAGGCCTCAGTGCATTGTCAGAATCAAAAAACAGCATCTAGTATTTCTAAAGGGGGGTAAAATTGGGTTGCATCTGCAAAGAAGTCCTATTTCCTACATATACCCACCCCTAAACCCTAAAAATACCATTACGACCCTATGCCTCTAGCAATCCCTAAACACGTTCTTACCACCCAATACTCCTACCCAACCCTTAAACCCTAAAAACACCCTTAACACCCTATACCCCCTACCCAACTATAAACCCTAAAAACAGTCTTACTACTCTATATCTCCACCCACCCCTATGTATATATATATATATATATTTTTTATATATATATATATATATATATATATATATATATATATATATATATATATATATATATATATATATATATATATATATATATATTTATATAGCAACAAGAAGTCAGTTACATGATAATCGTATAGTCGCTCATGGCAATCAGTCTCAGATCTCCGGCCCTCAACCAGTTATAAATCAATTCCCTGTGGAAACCATATAGAAATGTGATATGAGTACAGATTTCCAACAGATGATTGATTCTTATCCAGTCGGTATATTCCTTTATTTTGCTTCTGCATTGACAACTGAAACAGTCAACACATGTTTCGTGACACTGTTGCTTCCTCAGGGCTGTCAATTTTAAAACATAAGAAAAACATATTGTGACACATATCATATTGAAATACAAAACCTAAAAGGAATTGCTCAACCCAAAATACAGAATTGTCAGGAGTGTGCAGCAGAGACAGCAGCGGGTGAGCAAAAGCTGGTTGTGCCAAAGGTAAGTCCACCTGGATTGCCCAGCGCTAGGAACCCTTATCCTGCCTCAACTCACTACTACCTCACTGCACTCCTCTTTGCCCTCAACCTCAGTCTTTGCTGTCCGCACTGCTGCCACACTACTTAATACAGTAGGAGCCTTCTCCTGCTGCTTCAACTTCACAGCCACACCCACACTCACTACTCCAACACAAAACCCACAATGTCCACATCAACAGCTTCCGACCTGTTCAAGTGCACTCAAACCAGAACCCACCCATATCCCAATCCTCACTCTAAAGCATGCTTCTCAAACCCCACTCGCTCTTCAGACTTGCCACAGAGATTTAGGACCCACTAGTTGACTCTGCCCCAGACCTCCTTTTCCTAATAGAAACATGACTGACCCTGGCTTTGGCACCACACATTGTCACCGCCATCACAGCATAACATAAGATCATGAGGCAAGTGTGTCAAGCTATTCTACAGACCCACAGGACCCTACTCGAATTTTAGCAACATCATCACAGATTTTATTGCACCACTAATCATTGACTTCAGAGCATGCATCCTTCTAGAAGACCTCAATTTTCATCTGGAGGATCTCACGGACCACGACTTTGTTGCACTCTTCGAAAGCCTCGGACTCACCCAACACGTATCCAGCCCCACTCACATCATCGGACACATTTTGGATCCTATCTCTACATTATTCAACAACATTACAATCAACAAACCCACATCCATCACCTTGTTGGTTTCAAAATTGCCTTCCCGCACTACAGGAGGGCAACCATCAAAGCCCTGCCCCATTGAGGCTAGAACAACCTAGCACAGAAAGATTGGGGTTCCACCCATCTCCCAGAACCTCCCAGAGCATACCCAAAACCTGTTAAACATCATCAGGAACTTCAACAATCGGATTTACACCTGCACCAACATCCTGGTCACAAAAACAAAGGCAACCAGCAAGAACACATACCCAAGCCGACAGGTAAAGGAAGGAACTGAGATTGGCCACACACAACTGCAAATAGCTGAAATAAATGTGGAGAGCATGCAAGGAAGATACAGATAAGGACGTATTCAATTCTGCCCTGAGGCGCTATCACCAGCAAATCTGAGAAACCAAGCAGAGGGCCATAGCAGACCACATCAACACCAGCTCCAACAACAGCAAAGCAATGTACTTGATTATCAGAGACTTTACCACCACCAGCAACATCATCCCATCTGAAGAGCTGTACAACAAACTCTTGCACTTTTTCAGCTGTAAAATCACAGTCATATACAACTTTGTCATTTAACCTCACCCCACAAACTGTGTAGCAGTCTTCTTGTCTTACATAGAAAACACACATTAACTACATAGAGCATCATCATCATAGACGAAACCACCAGATTCATGAAGTCTCTCCACTATGGGCCTTGTCAGAGTCTGGCTACAGTGTTCTATAGAGTCTGGAGTCTTTTTAGTAGCTAGGAGGACACTCCGGGGTAGGCAGTGTTCCCATAGTTGAGGCAGATGGTGACTGTCTTTCTGGTGTTGCTAGGGATCCATTTGAAGATTCAGCTGAGCATATTCATGATGTAGAAGCAGGAGGAAGCAACAGTTTACTTGTCGATTCATTGATAATTGGCAGTCAAGGATGATGCTGAGGTTTTGTACGCGGTCTGATGAAGAATGCGTTGATTCGAGTTCTGCTGATCACCTGCTGTGGTGCCAGATCAGGACTCCTATTTTGTCGGTGTTTACCTTGAGACAGCTGTTTTTCATCCATGTTGCTACGTTGGTCATGGCGTTACAGAATTTGACTTTGGCATTGTGTAGGTCTTCGGTGAGTGAGAGGATTAGTTGAGTGTAGTCGAAAGAAGACTATATTGAGTCTATAGGATCTGATGATGTCTGCAAGGGGGGTCATATAGATGTTGAACAGGGTTGGACTGAGGGAGGGTCCTTGTGGTATGATTCAGGTGATGTTCTTGGGTGTAGAAGTGAAGGGTGGAAAGTGGATGCTCTGGTGCAGCCTGAGAGAAAGGAGGCAACCCACTTAAGAGCATGGTTTTAGACAGCGACAGCGTCAACAGATGACATCCGAATAATGCTAGACAGAGGAGATACTGCCATCCTCATTCAACTGGACATCTCATCCATCTTCAACATGGTCTCCCACCCCATCCTGATCAGATAACTGCACAAGACTGGTTATCATGTACCCCCCCCTTCAATGGCTCTGCACTTTTCTAACTAAAAAAAAACAAACAGTCAACCTCTTGCTTCACACTTCAAGAGGCTCGTCTCTCAGCCCCACTCTCTTCAACATCTACATGACCCAATGGCCGATGTCATTCATACACACATCAACATCCTTTCCTATGCCAATGACACACAATTGATACTGTCCCTCCCAGACAAATCTCCCAGCACAAGGAACAACTTCACCATCTGCATAACTGTAGTGGCCTCCTGGATGTAGACCACTTGTCTCAAGCTGAATACCAACAAGTGAAGTGGTGATCTTTAGAAAGAGTGCCTCGCTATGGGACTTCACTTAGTGGGCCACAGACCTCGGACCAACTCCCACCCTGGTCTACAAGCAAGAAACATTGGAACCATTATTGACAACAAACTGGACATGCCCACTCATGTCAATGCCATCAACGGGTTCTGTTTTCACACTCTGAGGTTGCTGAGAAAGATCTACAGGTGGATATCAAGCAACACTACAAGAACCATAACCCAAACCCTCGTCACCAGCAGACTGGACTGTTGGCAGAAATTACCAAGTGACTCAAAAAGAAACTACAGACCATCCAGAATGCAGCAGCTAGACTTGCCCTCAACCTTTAATACCAGGCCCACATCACACCACATGTGAGTCAGCTCCACTGGCTCCAAGAGTGCACAGTTCAAGCTCCCACCCACACATACAAAGCACTACCCAACTGATGCCCAGCATACAGTCGCATACATTTCTTCCACCCCTCTAGGCAACTCTGCTTAGCCAGACCCTAATTAGCGCACATCCCGCACATCCACAGACGCAGCACAGGTGGGTAGGCCTACTTGTACATACTTTCTAAAGCATGAAATGACATCCTACTCCACATGTGTGAACTTGCTCATACTGAAATTAATAGTAAGGAGTAATAGTACTTTAATGTGATGTTTTTCAATTTTCATTAATCCGCACATGGTCTGTTTCCCAATGGATTTTATTTTAGGTTGAATAATATAGGTGCGCCTGCACGTGATGTACTATGTCTAATGAAGGTTTTTGCTAAGTTTTCCTCAATATATTTTTTATGTTCATCCTTTGTAATGGTCGGGATGTATCTGACCATGGAGAAATGTAACATTTGGAATCAGTTACATTTGCACAGTCATGTTCCTTTTGAGGAGGCAATCTAAAGTTCAATTTAGGTTGTGATAAAAATAGAACATCCCATAGAGGATAGAATGGTGGATTCCAGTCTTTGGCAAAACAGTGTTGTATCAGAAAATCTCAACAGCTCTTCTAAAGATTTCCAGTTTATTGCTTGGTTAAGTTTTGTAATCCAAGAGGTTCCCAAAATGATATGACAGTTGGGAGTGTGGAAACAGAAAGTTTCTTAACTTGACATGAGGGCTCATTTTTGTATGCCAATTGATTTCTCTATGTATGGACAACGTGCAGAGCTGCACCTTGGGTGCGAAGGCAGTTGCTCTGTTTGACCTTAGGACCTACTTTATTCAGAATTTGTTTGCTCACGCTTTCAGATGGTTAAAGCTGCTGCCTACCCTATTCTGAGATATTTTAGCTTAAAGCTGTTATCCATAGCTTGTTAGCACAAGGCGCTTCAGAGGAGATATTGCCTATATCCTGTCAGTTTGCAAATGTTTTCTAATAAGACATTATCTGTATCCTGTCAGTTGAAACCATTTCTGTTAAGATGTAATCTGCATCCTGTTAGTCTTGCTCAAACCAGCTCGGGGATGGGTCCTGCACATATATGGAAATAACTAAGCATGCATGCAGTGGGAGGGGGTAGAAATTACAGTATAAAGGTGACCAGGGGAAAGTGTTGTGGGTTGCTACTGCTTTGCATGAGGAGATGTATGTACTCCTGTGCTTGTAAACCGCTGCAGCAAATAAATTGATGCAATTGAAGACCAACGCTGACTCTTAGTATTCTATTAAGTAAATCTTGGTGCTCTCTCCTACTGGAAGACAATTTGAGGAAATTTAGCCCCAACAGGAGTATCAGTCAAATCGAAGCATATATTTTTCACAGTGTCTAGATTAGTAGCCATTACAAGTTCTATACTCTCTTCATTCACTTCCCTTGAAGTCAATTGTATGCCATCCTTGCACTTAATGGATTAAGGTGTATCTTTTCTTCTTGTGGGAATATCATGAAGATGAACCACTTGATGGTCCACAAAACGCCTGCTGCTCCAGAGTGTAGTAATGCCCAACACTTCATTAGACCGAAAGGAGTGGCTAGCATAACGTTGAACAAGGAATAATGCTCTACTTTCAGCAGACACTTGTAAAGTGTAATTGCCTGGCCTTGGCCTGCTAGTTGAGGTGAGGCATTCTCATTTCCCTAAAACTCCACATTTCCTGAAAAAATATCCACTTTCCACTGTAGATACATAAGCCTTTTTTCTTCTCTGATCTTTGTCTTCTAAGGAAGAAGATTTACCTAAATTTACAATTTGAGCAGGCTCTTCAGTGGGAGCTTGCATAGTGTCTTCCAGAGTCTTTGGAACCCATTATCAGCGTTTCTATGCACACTATTGCTTTTGCTGGTGATTAAGCTCAAGTACCTAAATTAAATAAAGCATTCAATGTAGTTGGTCCATTAGCTACCAACAAAAGAGCATTTTTGAGTTCTTCTCTTAACACATAGTAAAAAGAAGCCTTGTCCATCCAAGCCACCTTTGACTGTAATTGAGTAACTGGCTTATGTAGATAATAATATCCTTTGAACGTTGTCAGATAGCTAATAAGCCAGAATGCTCTTCTTCTGTAATTTGCCTTTGATCAGACATTGCTTTAAATTAGTCTAGGATTGTGCACAATGTAAGAGCCAATTACCTTTATTGAGGATTAGGAGTGTAGTCCAGATTAAAGTGTCCTTAGATAAACATGTCAAAAAACAACTTCAGAGGTATTGGTTAAAGATTTGAGTTGGTTGTGTCAAGAAATGTAGATTCTAGAAATCCTCCTGAATTTCTGAAAAGGTTTGTGACATGATCTTTAGTGGACTGGATTTTATACTTGAGTATTGCGGTCTGGCAGACTGTCAGGTTTCACGGGTCAACAGAGTCTAAAGGCAGTCTCTCCCACTCCCCTGAATGTAGTTACATTGGTGCATGAGTGAACATGAATAGCAAAAGTAAATCCTGCAGGGGATTGGAAATGGGCATGATATATAGACAGCTGGAGTGTTCGGATCTCATCATCCCCATATCACTCAGACTTAAGGGGATTGTCAATATCCTTTTTTAAGGTGAGTGCCAATCGTAAAGTGAAGGTATGAGAAACATAATTTCAGTATGATTTATAAACATTGAAATTGTCTTAGAAGATAGTAAAGGGTATTGGTAATAATGCTTACCGGCTTCAAAAAGACTGACCTTAGTGAGCCTAAGCGAGAGTTAGAGGAAGCCAGTATTATCAACGGTAGAACTCTGGCTTGAAATCAAACCTAAAATTCAGGGAGGAAGAAGCAAAACAAACAAGGAATCCAAATCATAATTTGGAGGCAAGTCAGAGTTCAAGGAACTGGTCATGGATCTCTAGTTGGCAGTATTTTGCACTGTGTCCAAGTAAAGACCCTCACTCAAGTCAGGGTAAGGAAGTCAAACCTAAGATAACCCCTGCTCATCCCCTCGCTAGCTCGGCATGAGCAGTCAGGCTTATGTCAGCAGCAATATGTAAAGTATTTGTACACACACAGTAACACAGTTAAGACATCACAAAAGTACTTCATAACAGTTTAGAAACATAGCCAATATTGATAGGAGTAACACAAGACCAAAATTGCAAAAATCTGATAAACACAAGTAAAGATATGAATTTTCAAAGAAGTGTTCAGAAACACAATAGCTCAATCTGGGGCTATCACGGCATCTTGATGAACAGATTCATTCCAAACAGTCCAATACCATTCGGGGTGGAGTGCGTGCTGGTCACAGAGTTGCACAGTCCCCAGGTATAATACGTTGAAAACAATGACATTGCACAGAGTTGGGGAGGTGAGGCATTGCTGGAGTCGGTGCAACATTGGTTCCTTAGTGCTACCAGGGGGGTGAGGCATCGTTCCTTACTGCTAGGCAGGGGAGGTGAGGTGTCAGTTCCTTACGGTTGCAAAAGAGATGATGCAGCATTGTTTGCGAGGTGTCGGTTCATTACAGCCTAGGGGGCTCGATGGATCCAGCAGGTCAAGCCATGAGGTATTAACTTTGTGGTGTTGCAATCACACCACAGGGCCACAGTTGCTGCGGCAGAGTTGGAGTCAGGTGCCATGGACGTCAGTGTCACGATGCTCTGGACACACGCTGTGGCAGGACTTCAGAGGTGCTGCTATGGTATCTGGGCTGCGATGGAGGTCACGGATGTTGCACTCAGCAAGAAACGCGGCTAGGTTGCAGGCAGCAGCATGGAGTTCGAGAGCGGCACCAGTCCCAATGTTGTTCTGGACGTCAATGCACTAGTTTCTTTCTTGTTACACCACAACCCACTCCCCAGGGCCCAAGGACTGGATTTGGCGCCACTGGCAAGTCAGGACCCAGGTACTGGAAGGTGAAGTCTTTGATGTGCCTGAGACTTATTAACAGGAGGCAAGCCCTTGGAGAACCTTTGGAAGCAGGACGTAGAAAGCAAAGTCCAATCATTTCACTCCCAGGACAGAAGCAGGAAGCAGCAGGCCAGCACAGCAAAGCAACAGGTAGAGTGGCTGTCCCTCCTACAGCATCCAGCTCTTCTTCCTGGCAAAATGCCCTCAGTCTAGAAGGATTCTAACTAAGCTGTATCAGAGGTCCAGTACTTATACTCATTTCTGACTTTGAAGTAGGCAAACCTCAAAGAAAAGTCTTTGTAGTGCTCAAGACTCTGCCTTTCTCTGTCCTGGCCCCAGACACACTCCATGGAGTTGGAGACTGTTTTGTGCGAGGACAGACACTGCCCTTTTCAGGTGCAAGTATCAGCTCCTCCCACCCCTCTAGCTCAGAAAGACCCATCAGCCCAGTGATGGGTTCAGGATATGCAGGGCTCAGCTCACCTCCCTTAGCGTGACTGTCTAGAGTTAATGCATAAACTGCCCAACTGTCATCCGGACCCAGAAGTGTATCCAGCAGACAAGCAGAGGCACAAAATGGTTAAGCAAGAAAATGCCCGCTCTCTAAGAGTGGCATTCTCAAAACTTACAATTAAAAAAACAACTTCACCAAAAAATGTATTTGTAAATTGTGAGCTCAGAGACCCCAAACTACAGATATCTATCTGCTCTCAAAGGGAAATTACACTTAAAACATATTTCAAGGCAATTCCAATGTTATCCAAAGGGAGAAATAGGCCTTACAATAGTGAAACCCGAAGTTAGCACTATTTCAATATCAGGACATGTAAAACACACCATTACATGTCATACCATTTGAATACGCTGCACCCTGCCATTGGGGCTACATTGGGCCTACCTTAAGGTAACATACAGGTAATTGAACAGAAGATTTCAGCCTGGCAAGTGCGTGCACTTGCCAGGTCGAAATGGCAGTTTAAAACTGCACACAAACACACTGCAGTGGCAGGCCTGAGATGTATGCAGGTCTACTCAGGTGAGTGGGACAATCAGTGCTGCAGGCCCACTAGGAACATTTGATTTAAGGGCCTGGGAACGTCTGGTGCACTATGCTAATCATGGATAAACCAGTCACCAGTACATTTTAGACAGAAAGCATATGCACTTTAGCATTTGCTAGCAGTGGTACAGTACCCAGTGTCTTAAAGCCAAAAAACATGTCAGAAAAATAGGAAGAAGAAGGCAAACAGTTTGGGGATAACCTGGGAAAAGGGCCAGGTCCAACAGTCAACAACAAAAGCCAAATCGTATTACAAAGCCAAGTCAGTTCAGGGAACCAAGGGAATTAAAGAAGTGAAGCAAAGGTGAGTAACACAAATACAGTGAACGAACTGGAGCAATAGCAAAGGAACCAATACAGAATGGAAGTTTGCCATACGCCTTCCCAATGGAAGTGAACTGCTTATAAAACCCTCCTGGCGCTCATTTCCTGGAAGTCTCTCACCTTGACATTCACCAGTTAGTAATCCTGACACCCCAACTGCCGTAGACTGATCATCCACCACCTCATAGCATTACTAATGCAGATTCTATTGCATCCTTTCCATTAAATAAATCCCTTTCTCCAAAGAAACGCTCGTGTTCCTGTCAACAACTCATACCACAAACCACTTTAGCTAGACTCCTGCAACTCCAATATTGGCCAGCAAAGTAGCCCTTATAACATACAGTTGGTCCTAAAAAAGGCAGCACCCACCTGTCAATGACAGGGTGCTTAGAACACTGCTCTTGATTGCTCAAGGAAAGGCCAGCTCCACTCATTAGTCACAGTGCCACCCTGTCCAAGTAATAGTACACACAAAAGCTGTCACATATCTCCTTAAGAAGGGTCTGAATAGGAGGGATCACACAACTGATAAAAAATAAACCTCCTTGGAAATGTGTAGTTCTTGTTTTGCTATGAAGATTAATATAGAGATGAATAGCAGGCACCAAGCTCCCCTTGGTGTCAGGTAGAAGGGAGAGACAAGCAAGAACTGTCCAGAAGACATCAAGCAGAATAATAAGCTTTATGATCACACTACTTGTAAATGCCTCCTTATAAATGGCTTAATCAGAAACTGACACAACAGGAAAACCCTTGGTTGACCTGGCCCTCTCTGCAGGGTCACCCCAAAACCTTTTCCCTTCATCCTCCTGTTTTCTGAACCCATTTTTGTTGGCTTTTAGGACTGTGCACTTTACCACTGCTAACCAGTGCTGAAGTGCTTGTGTTCTCTCCTTTAGACATGGTAAAATTGGCTTACACCCAAGTGCGACATTTAATGTACTTATTAATCCCTCCTAGTGAAGAAGTACTGCATGTACCCAGGGCCTCTAAATTAAATGTTCTTCTGGGCCTGCAGCACCCACTTAACTAGCCTTTCAAAAATGTCTCAGGCCTGCCATTACATTTTGTTTGTGCAGTTTTAAAGTGCCACTTTGACCCAGCACAAAATAAACCTTTTTCCAGGCCTAAACCTTCCTTTTTAATACTATAGGTCATCCCTAGGGTAGGCCCTAAGCAGTACCTGATGCAGGGTGTTTTGTATTTAAGACGCTAGACATGTACCTTTAATTCCAGACACATCTGAAGGGGGAAACTCTAGAAGTTTCTCTCACATCAAAGGAGGCACTTGCAATACAAATGGGACCCTCAGACCCAACTCTTCAGATCACTTTTGGACCTGTGGAAGGCTCAGAAGGAGGACTGCTCCGCTGCCCTGCTGCTCTGCTGTCGCTGCAAGAAAGACTACCCAGCTGCTCTGCTTCCCAGCTGCTCTGCCTGCAAGAAGGACCGCTCTGCTGCCCTGCTGCTTGAGGAAGAAGGCGTGGACCTGCACATTGAACTCAGGACCACAGTGACTCCAGGGGGTACAACACTCTTGCACCCTGCACCTGTACTCTGCTTACTGTGAGTCCTAACCTCCCAGTCCTGGCCCCTTAGAATTGGCAATAGATGTACTCTGCCAGTCCAGCTGTGGTCCCCATCAGAACCGATGCAACGCAACTAGATGCAGCCCTTGCAGCTCCTCATCAGAACCGAGGGAGCACGCTGCAACTTGATGCGGGATCTCACCTCGTAGTCCCTTTCGGAACCGAAGCAGCACTATGCAACTCAATGCAAAATCCCACATTGTTTCTCATAACTGCTGCTGTGCTGAACAATGCCCTTCATCCAGTATATAAAGTACAATTCTCAGCAGGTATACCCTGGTCGCTGTATCTGGCTCACACTCCATCATGATCATTCTGAACTTGTCACTTTGTCCCGGTTTGGTGCGACCAGATAACCACAGTTGGTGCTTTGTGCTTCTAGGCACTATTTGTACTTACATCTTTAAAATTCCATACCTCTGGTTTTACTGATTGGATTTTTGTCATTTTGGTGTCAAATACTTTATTAAATTGTACTGTTTTGTCTAAATTGGTTATGAGATCTTTCTTACATTATGTTTTCACTTAATTACAGTTTAAGTGCTGCCTAAATAATTTACACATTATCTCTAAATTAAGCCTGACTGCTTTGTGCGGAGTAACCAAAACATGGACACTATTAGGGGTTTCCAGGGGTCGCAGTTGTGACCCCTGGCTTTTCCCTTGTGATCCCTGGCAGTGCTCCTGCGACCCCTGGCTGTAGTTTGTTAAAGAAGTGCTGGGATAGCAGAACTCTCATGAGCTTTTTAAACGCATTTTAGCCCATAGCAAACTCTGAATCAGGCTGGCATGAACACCTCTGCAATGAAACAATGTTGCCTCCATTCACGCACTGGTGGTTCTGGCCTGAGGCCTAAGCTATCCTTGCAGTGTTTTGTGATGGCAGAACCCTGTGCTTAAACAGAAAATAAAATACATTTGCAACATAATTTGTTATTGTTGCTGCTCGAGCGGGCCAGCCAAAGCAAGGCTTCAGAATGTGAGTTTAGCTGCCCTTGGGCATTTGCAGAGGAGAGGGAAATAAGGCAGAGATGAAGACGACCAGCTAAAGTGTAAAAACTAGAATTAGGGAAGCAGGTGCATCATACACAGGCGAGGGCACAGAGGCAAAGATGTGTGCATGAGAGTGAGTTCGAGACCGTGAAAGGGAGAAATAAACAGCTGAGATAAACGAGGAGACAGAGTTTTGAAGAAATCGGTGAGAGAAAGAGATGAGAGAAGTGATGAAAACGAAGACAGGCTCAAAAGAGATCGTAGAAAGCCAGCGAGAGGAAGACAGGGGAGAGCTGTGGCAGGCGTTCAGGTCAGAAAGACACAGTTCAGTGAGACAGAAATAGAGGGGTGATAGGTGTGAGAAAGAGATGATAAGGAAACAGCTTTGAAAGAGACATCAGAGAGAACGATGAAAAGGAGCCATCTGAGAGAAGGAGAGACAGACGAGAGGCAGGTGTTAATGAGACTGCGAGTAGGTGACAGGTGTAGGAGAAGTAATTAAGAGAAACTGGTGTAAGAGAGCTCAGGAAGAGTCAGAAGACATGAGAGAGGAGGAGACAGGTGAGAGAGATATGTAATAAAGAGGCCGATGCGACAGAAACAAGAGCTGCAAAAAGGAGGAATGCACACCTGGATGCAAGGGAGTAGTCCAAAATGTTTTTAAAAACACGTCTAACACAAGTACTTACCAAGCAAATGAAGCAAATCATCACAACCTCCTCAACTGCAGAAAAATTCTCCTATCACTTCCATCCAAGCATCTATCCATTCATCCTTCTGTCCACCTGCTGATGCCCACCATTTCCCCTATGCATTCTGTCATCTATTCATTCTTTCATTCATCATTCAGTCTTTCACCATTCCATATGTTGCCCATCCATATCCAAACCTATCTATCCATCCCTAAATCTATCTATCTATCTATCATTTCACTCATCCATCTCTCCATCCACCCTTTCACTCATCGATCTATCCACCCATCCTTTCGGTTTTTCATCTATCTATCCTTTCTCTCATCCATCCACCCTTTCACTCAGTCATCCACCCTTTCACTCAGCCATCCACCATCCATCCAACCATCCACCCATTTACGCTTTCACTTATCCATTCATACTTTCACTCACTAATCCATCCACAAATTCACTAATCCGTCTATCCATTCACCCTCCCTTTCACTCACCCAGCCATTCACCCTTTCATCCATCCATTTACCCTCCCATTAATTCATCTATCCATTCTTTCACTCATCCATCTACACTTTCATCCTTCCACCCATCCTCATTTTCACTCACCCATCCATTCTTTCACTCACTCATCCATCTATACATCTATCCATCCCCCCTTTCACTTATCCATCCTTTCACTCATCCATTCATCCTTTCACTCCATCCACCCATCATTTATCCACCCTGGTAGTAGGCCACGGTGCTTCCATCCATCCATCCTTTATTTCACTCATCAATCAATCCCTTCACTGACTCATCCATCATCCTTTCTCTCATTATCCATCCACCCTCCATCCTTTCACTCATCGATCATTACATCCATCCTTTCACTCATTCATCCATCGATCCACCCATCCATCCTTTCACTCACTCATCCTTTCATCCTTTTACTCACACATCCATCTTTTCACTCACTCAGCTGTCTGCCAAGTTATAGACAGAAGAGGCAATCAAGAATTCCACCCCTGTAGTAGCTTCTAATGCTGGAGTTCATAATGCCCCAGCATCCATCCTTTCACTCATACATCCTCACCCATCTCTCAAAACTGCACTCCACCCATCCATCCACCCTTTCACCCCACCATCCATCCATTCTTTAACTCAACCATCCATACTTTCACTCACTCATACATCCTTTCTCTCATCGTCCATCCTCCCTTTCATCTACTCACTGTTTCATTCATCCATGCATTATTTCACTTATCCGTCCACCCTTTCATCCATCCACCCTCCTGTTTACTCATTCATCCATTATTTCACTCATCCATTCATACATACATCATTTTACTCATTCAGCATCCATCTACTCATCCACCCTTTCACTCACACACCCATTCATCCACCCTTTCACTCACACACCCATCCATCCTTTCACTCACTCAATGTAACGCCCATTCAGGTGTTGCTGTCTATGCACTGATTTCTTTTTAGTATGTTTTCATTTTCCTTTGGATTAGCTGCTTCAACGCTGGTTCATTGTAAATACTGACCTTCTTTTCTTCACTCTCATTATTACTTTCTTGCATGGAGGTTCTTTGCTCTTCTGCTAAATTTGAAGTGGGATTGTTTTGTTTGGAACTGGGAATGAGGAAAGTATAATTTTTCATTGTGAATAGTTGAGTCTGAATATCGTGCATCTGCTGAATTATAGCATGATTCACCCGTTTCTTAATCATTTTAGGCCCCTGTGGTCACTGTGTCCTTTCTGACCTCAGACATATTTATTTTTGAAAAACTGCAACTACATGTTTGCTCCCATTCTGTCAAGGCCTGAGGAAAAAGATATGTATTTGACTTACTGACTAAGCCAATCTCCATCCAATGAGCCCTACGACTGTATAATGTGGGTGGCATTCGTAACCTCCATCATTCTTCTGTTGCGCTGCAGCCCGCCCCGGTGGCTTACCATTGGGTTTAATTTAATGGGGTGACTCTTTTGATGCTACTGAGTAGAGTCCAGATTCCCTGGTTCACCCACCAAAGGTACAGCAACTGTTCTACATTTGACACTGCCCTCCCTAAAATTGATAAGTACCCTATAGTTGGCAAGTGTGATTGCATCTATTTATACACCCTGCTGCACCTCCTGCTTTTAGGTGCACCATGCATTTACCAAGTCATTCAAATCACATGCACACTGAGCAAAATGTCCCTATGCGGCAACCTACAAACAACACCCTTTAACCATTCACTCTAATTGGCACCCATGAAGGCATTACAAACTTGAGAGCTCCATGACCTTGACAAATATGGGAAGTTCTATATAAAAACCACAACTGGACCACCATGAAAATGTTTCATGTACCGCAAAAGGAAATGGAGCGTACCATTTAAATACCTATGCATATGTAAACCGCTACACAGTTGACAATACAATACATTACAGTGCACACGAACTAGTCTCATGTTGTTTGTCGACTTTATTCTTGCCACCACTGGTACTCTGACATTTGAGGGTTTCCACCAATTTCACTTGTACAGCCTAATAATGCTAATGACGCATGGCCAGCTCCCTAAGTGCAATCAATAACAAGCATTTGCAATACAATGGGTCTCGCTTTTGCTCGAGTTAGAGCTATTTGCTTTGTAAATTCGGAACTGGACATTTCTTGCCAAATAAATTGAAAATGAAAAGTAAAAGAGAAGTTCGCTCGCAGTAAAATGTATTAACGGCAAAAATGCAATTATCCATGTAACAGGGTCGATGTGATGCAAGGTGCTCGACTACTGCCCAGCGAGATCGCGCTGCGTAGGAAATAAATTGAAAAAAGTAGTCCAGAAACCATACGGAAAACACGGAGCCTCAAATGCTTTCAGTAGTTGGCCGGTGCATTCAAGGAGGGCTAAACACCAGAAAAGGCATGACGTATGCATGCCTTCCACTAATGAAAGGCAAGCCCACAAACCAACCAAACTCATAGGCATGCGGTGGGTGTGGTTACAAGCCCATAGAGAGACTACAGCAGGGACAGAGCGCTTTGCGCTTAACCCTAAAAATGAACAAAATGAAACAAATAGTTTTGTGAAAACACCAGTCATTGTTCAACATAATCACAGACTCCAGGATGCCTGTTTAGAGTGGTTGCACTGGAGGAGCATGGCCACATTAAAATTAATTGTACATCAAATGGGCAGCCTAGTTCATATCGTTCCCAATATGTGGATGTTGTAGGCATTGGTCTGGTGAGTGAAGCAGAACGATTGCATTCAGCTTCAAACACCTAGGTTTTTGCTTTTGGCGATTGCTCAGGGAGTATAGAGATATTTGAGACACAAATTAATATATCTTACTTTAATAGGCACCTAATGCCAGCAAAGTCACCTGGATCATGTGGATTCAAACAATCCCAAACTACCTGGGAACTGCCAGGGAACAGCATTCATGAATCACAGACTGGGCCAAGGGGTGCTTGTGTAATGAATATGTAAATGTTGCCTAAATCTCTGCAATTCCCAAAAAGAAATTAGCCTTGCATGTGGAAGTGTGGGTGTAATATTCTGACTTCTGAAGGGTCTCTAAAACTGTAGATGTCCTACACCGGGAGTGAAAAGAGTCTATTTCCAATGAGAATGACGCAAATAGTAAGAATGGCCATGAAAAGATGAGAATGCCCACAAAGCGGGAGTGGGCTGGGGGTAGCAATCTCTGTTTTCATAACATGATACACCAAAAGATATCTCACCCAATTCACACAGCAGGTAATTGTGATAACCAACAGGTTACTGTGATACCCTATGTAATGGGGAAAAAAATGTTTTTTTAGTTAGACCCTCACCCACTCTAGTAGTGGCATGCTTCATCATTGGGTTCCATCCTGGTCCCTAAAAACAGGATGTGCTCAACCATATTCCAGGGACCTCTGATGATATAATTTGCAACCAGGGTCTGCTCAAAATAGAAATACCAAGGTATCACTTTTATTGGTGGTTGTTCCAGTACAATAAAAGGGGGTAAAAAACATCTGATGTTCCTATTACCCTATCAAATTTGTATACATGTTGCAGCCCAATTTTAAGGTCTGTAAAGGTCCAGGGCTTTTATCAGGGCAGCGGAAAATAGTTGCCATAGAAACAAAAAAATATTTTTTAATTTAAAAAGACCTTTCCAACTTCCAACTTGACCTGTTGAGTGTTCTGACATTTCACACTGCATCAGGCCATACATGTTGTCGTCAGCACTGGACTCTATTCACAATCAGGCCTCCTGCAGTAGAAGGGCAAATTAATCAGAAAATCGATACAAGGATCATTCTGGTAGCACCAGTCTTTAGGTGAGTTCACCAGATGTAAGATCTGCTAAAGACATCTAGAACGTGGGTGTCAATGAACTGCATCAACGTAGACATTGACAAACAACATGTCAGCATGTCATGGCACCCTGCAGCATACTCACATATCATGGCCATGAACAGTTAATTATCACTTGGTGTGCTTGTCAAATGGTAAGACTGAAATGAAGCAACACCACAAATTCCATAAATTAAAGCCCAAGACTGGAAGCATAGTTACCTTGCAACATGGAATGATGGGAGACCTCTATGCAGAATACTACACTCCTTGCAAATGAAGTTCCTGAAACAATGTGCTGTGCTTGGATCACAGTCTTCAGTCAGTGTACAGACATTCAGAGAGCTTTGTTGTACAGTTCCTATGGCCACTGATGGTTTTGCTGAGACTGTCCTAACACTGTGGCTCCTGGATCACAATTAAGACACATTATTAGTCAAGTTAAAGTTGTGTTTTTTTTGTATGCTCTGGGATGTCTTGAGTGCAACCCTTACATGTTCGGCAAGGGTGGACATTTACCCAGCAGAAGTATATCCCCATCATGTTCAGTCATACTGCACTATCTTGAGTGATCCCGCTGTGCATTCCCCAGCTGGCTTTTCAAAATGTCTCATGAAAGAGTAAGGAGAGCACCCAACTTTATTTCTGACTAGGTACTATTCCTATGAGAGACAGCCCAGCAAAAATAAATTCTAGTCTTCAGAGCTGTTTGACAGCCACTATTAAGCATCTGTAGGCTCAAAACGTGGGGCATCTCCAAGGAGGTTCAGGCCCAGAAAAGGAACATCTAGATCAGCTTCACAACCATCTTCTGAGAGGTGCCATCAGGGGTTTGCCTACACCTCCATATCCAACTGCTGGTACATAAACAGCAAGTGGCTTCGGGTGAGTGAAGTGCACTGACAAATCAACTCACTATGACATTTGTTACCCATTTGCATGTTGGTCATGTGTTTTGTAGCTTCGAGTGCCAAAAAACCCTTCAGGGTGAAAGCTGCTGCTCACAGATGGTAAAAAATGATGTTGATGATAATGACGATCATGATAATGACTATACCACTCTTCTGATTCATTGAGTCTTTCTTTTCCAGCTGCTTTCTTACATTCTCACCATTGTAATGAACCATCATGACAATATACCTCACCATCACAAAAATGTCCCATCTCACTCGCCTCTTGGCCCAAATAACAATCAGTGATGCACATGTAAAGCTAATGGTTGTCAGCTCATCCACCTTTGAATCTCAGGTCATCATTGACTTTGAAGGTAAAGTTACGACGCCATTGGTGACACTGGAGAGGAAGACATCAAAGTCATTGATAACACTGGAGCAGAAGCCACCAAGACCTTGAGTAACTTTTAACTCTACCGTGCTGATCAGTAGATGATATCCACACTGTCCTCCTGACCTGTCAATATCATCAGCCCTGGCATACCCTTGCCCATGCCCATTTGTCTACCTTAATATATGATTTCAGGACCATTCGAACATGTGTTCCATGCAATGTATGAGGGAGTGATGGAGATGATAAAGGTTAGGGAAATGGAAAACAGGATGAAGACAGTTCACCTGAAAACCAAGTCCTGTACCAGGATGCTGCGAGAGACATGAAGAGCAACTTTTATTTCCAAATCACTATTTTTTGCCCCCCCCTTTTTGGTTTGCAATTTTGTCCTCCTACCCTTGTGTGCTTCCTCTTCTAGGCTAAGACTCCACCTTATATTTAGTTTCCTTGTGCCCAGACCATTCTTTGATCATTGTATTTCCTCATGTTTGTTCACCATTATACTCCTTTTCATTGTCTCTTTACATCATCCATCCCTAACCAATTACATATATGGTGTCCCATTGTCTGCCACTCACCACATGTAATTCTTATTAATCATTGCTTGAGCCCATATTAGTATGTGAAGACCAATTGATGAAGTGTGTGAGGTCAGTAGATGGCTTAGTAAATCACTGTGCCATATGGGTGCATGGCTCACATAACATGCTTATCAACTGTCAAACATTACACATCAATAGATGCAAATTCTCTAAGAATTCGCAGTATACACTGACATGCTGTAAATTAGAACATGATGAAGAGTCAAGAGTGTAGGTGCAAAAGATGTGTTTATTCAGACAGTGAGTAGCTGGGTCAATGGTATGCTAGTATGACCTCAGGATGTGCAGCCTCTATGCGCTGGTGTTCCGTCAGGAGTTGTAAAAATACTTAAATTAACTTAAAGTAGGAAAATACAGGGAAGACCATCATCATTTTTCACAAGAATCCACAAATCTTTATCTAAATAAACGCAGCTAATCCAGACGGAAACCCTGCTTATAAGACGAAATCCTACAGGAAGCACCACAATACACGTTCACAAGCTCCAGTGGCAGGCATGGAAGAGCCAAGCATTTCTAGGGACCACCAGCAGGTCCAGTGTTGGCAGGAGACAAGCCACTAGAGAGCTATCTTGCTTTTATGTTTCAAGGCGTGAACCCACAATAGCCCTGTTGTCATGCTTTGGGAGGTGAGTTAGCAGGGGCACGTCCACACTTAATTCTTTGTATCATCTTTTTCTGCTCTGAGTGCCAGTATTTTTCCTTAACCTCGCATTTTGTGTTGTGGTTCATCAATGATGGATTTAAAGATATATTTTCATACCTCCTTTAAAAATTCTCTTCACGTCATTTAACCAGCAACACTTCCTGTGGTTAAATAAGGATAATGTATCCTTCCATTGTAACCCAGTTTAATACAGGTGGTAGAGCAACTATATCAGCAATAGTATGGATACCCAGTTCAAGCCTCAGGGAGACTATGTGCAATAGTTACAAAGCGCCGGCAGAAAAGATTTTCTATTTTTCAATTATTTCAACATTGATATATGCCCATAATTCAGTACCATAAGCTGATGGCATCACCAGGCTTTAACTGAAGAGCCTTATGCCCTGGTATCCACTGTGGATCAAGCAGTCACCATTCAATGATCATGTTGCTGGTTATCCAGTATTCGTAAATAGACTGTCTTCCCTCTGGACCTCCTTGACCAAAACACTAGTGCTTGTGTAGAAGAAGGAGCTGGGAGCTGCACTGAATGGCAAGAGACATTTTGTCATCTCAAATCCTTCCTGAAGTATTGCCAAAACATTGCATTGACCACAGTAAATCTTAAAAATCCCCCTGTAGATCTATATGTACTGTAAGTCATCATGTGCTTTGTTCCAAAAACACACCTTTCTAGATCTCAACAACATAAAGTCTTCTGTGATATTGGCTAAGGTGTGTCCAATGTCGAGGATTAATATCTAGACTCAGGCTTTTAATATTTGACCATGTGGTTAGAGAAAGGGCAGCCCACTGAAAAGAACTTACTAGATGGAACATGCAGTAAAAATCTGTTGAGAATTATCTTTACAGCTAATAGGGTATCAAAACTGAAATGACCGTGTTTGATTACCCTTGTCTTACAAGTATAGTAACGATATAGACACAGGAGAGGTGGTGGGCCCCATGCAATCCAGATGCACCATTTTGGGTCTCCCTCATTTCATGCTTAAATGCTGAAATTAATATCGTCACTAGATGTCCTTAGGGGAAATAATATTGCCCGCTAGTTTGAGGAAGGTGCCTCTGTTAGATTTAACATTGAAGACCTCAATTTGGATTGCAGAAAGGTCAGTATCTAGTTTATGCAAAATTGACTGAGGTAGCTCAAATGACCTGGAAGAAATTCCAAGTCCAGCAACTGAGTGTGAGGCATTGAGAAAGGTGTGCGATCAGAGGATGGACAGCTGATAGGCACCCACCCTGTAGAGGATGATGTGAAATTCTCCCATAGAGTCAACAGCACAATAGAATATCAGGATGTAGTGATGCGAAGGCTGAATTAAATTAAATGTTTGGAAATATTGTTGAGTATAACACTGACAATACCGTCCTCAGCTTATATCCGAAGTCATGCAAGGGAGAAGGTGATACAAATGCGTCACCCTACACGTTTTGATGGCTCACAGGAGTATTTCCATTTAGTACCATTAGGCAACTGACCCTCGCTTGACTAAGTAGCACAGAGGTAGATTGAAACGGCCAGTGGTTAATGAATTACACATGCATACAACCAAGACTCATCTGAAAGTGGGGCAATATGCAAACATGTGAAGCAATTTGTTATATGATTTACTACATCATATCTGATGATCTCCCGCCGTAAAAGATATACAACCTTGAATATACTAAAGAAGAAAAAGTCCTGTATGTCCAACACACTTTTACCAATGCAAGTGGGATGAGTGCCATGCTGTGTTGTGAGTTTGATGCTATAGATAATGCATGTCCTAGTTCATTAAAGTTGTGCAACTGATTTCATTATTGTACTGCACTGTGGTTTGTTAGACTTTTGTATATGAAATGATGCAAAGTTTAAAAAAAAAGAAATATACATATATATAAAATTGCTACATAGACCAATTGTCCTCTTCTCTTGTTTCGTGGCCTCACATTATCTGAGAAGGGACGTTATGTTTTCTTTTCTTTTAAACTTTTGACGGGGGCTTGATTAAATAAACGAAGGCCCTCATTTCAACACTGGTGGACAGTGTTAATTTGGCGGTAAAACACTGCCAACAGGCTGACGGTAATTACTGCCAAATTATGACATGGTGGTTTGGCACATGCCAAACCACCAATGCACCACACCGTCCGCCACTGCAATAACGACTGCCAGGCTGGAGACACCGGTCTCCAGCCCGGCGGCCGTCACTAGTCCACCTGCGGGATAATGACCCCGCATACCGCCATGGTTTTCGTGGTTTTTGTACCACCACGAAAACCCTGGCGGTAGGCACTATCAGTGCCAGGGAATTCTTTCCCTGGCACTGAAAGGGGTCTCCCCCGTCCCCTTCCGCCTCCCCGGAGTCCTCCCCCAACAGCCACGACTCCCCTACCACACCCCAAAGGTGATAGGGCCCCCTCCCCTGCCCCCCGAACTCCAAGGGCCACCCCAGACATCCCCTCCACTCACGCACACACCACTCACACACATACATGCGCACACACATGCACAAACACATAGACGATACAACACCTGACACACATCACACCCCCCACATACATACACGCACTCACACACCCCCTCTAAACACTCACACCCCCATTCACGCACACACCACACAACATCCCCCCACCTTTCTCCCCTGTCAGACGATCACCTTACCTGCCTCGGTGGTCGTCTGGGGGGGAACAGGTTCCATGGGGCCTGCTCCGCCGCCAGCACCCCGTCAACAGAACACCACCACGCTGAATACTGAAACGTAATTCGGTGGGTAGTGTTCTGATGACATGGCGGTGATGGAGGAGCAACCTCCACTGCACCGCCAACCGCCAGTATGGCTGCTGGCGGCTCTCTGCCCAAAATATGGCGGAGAGTCGCCAGCAGTCATTATATGGTTGGCGGAAGACCTCCAACACTGGCGGTCTTCAGTCTGGCGGGGCAAGGTCATAATCAGGGCCTAAGTCTTAAAAACTTACATGAATGCTGACATAATAAGTCAGAAATTCATATCTGTTATGATGTGTTCCTAAGGCTCAGCTGAAACTCTGGGATGTTTTGTTTCTAAAGCGTCAAAGAGACGAATGCCCAATCCACAACATTAGCGATTCTGGACGAGGGTGCTATTCTTTTTAGGTTGAGCATAGCAGCGCACCAGCACTGCTTTTCCAACACATTGGTATCTATTTGGGCTTTTAACCACGCCCACCACATGCCCATCACTTTCACTTGTTCTTGGAACTGCCTTTCAAAAATCCTCTTTTATCATTGGTCAGTGCTTTACGTTTGTCACTCCTTGGGGGCGGTTTTGTTACCGCCTTGGGGATCCACCCTGTTACATGGATAATTGCACGTTTGCTGATATGTTTGACTTGGAACAAACTTTTTCCTTTTGTGCCTCTCCTTCATGCTCATGCTCATGGCGGCCAAGGCAATTTGAATCAGCTCACTTATGACAACTGTTTTACTTTTTATTTTTCCATTCGTGTGTCTCCTTCACACTCCTGGCAGCTGTGGCATTTTGAATTGGCTCGTTCATATAGTGCATGCTGCTAGAACCTTGCTGCGTTGTGGTGATGCAAATCTTTGGTTTATCTAGTACTGGTGGGGCAGCCAACAACCCACGATGGACAATTATAAGCAGTGCAGAGTGTGTACATGTGTAAAATTACATGGCACACTCTTTGGCAGTATTATTTTCATCCATTTGACACAGAAACAACATTTTTGTGAAATCTTCAACTTATGTGGCCAATTTCTCAAAGACCTAATTATGTGATCAAGTCTGCAGTCACAGAATCAGACAAGTCAACTGCCCCCTCCGTTGTTGACTGTTTTATCAAATGTTTATTTATGAAAGTGAAATCCTAAATGTTTTTTCCATGTCCAGTCTTAGCTGCCCTAGTTATTTAAAGCAATTGTACGAATAAATGCATATTTACATATTTATTGCTACATTTTTTGCAAACACGTTTTACTACCTCACTGGTTATATGTAACAGTTGTTTCAAACAGGGAAAGCACTCCCATTACTGACAAGGACTCTTTGGGGGATTTTACCAGTCGTGTGGCTGGCGACTTCGAAAAGTGGCAGGTAGGGGGCAGAGGGGGAGGATAAAATAAAAGTATAAATAAAAAAAAAAACTTACTTGGATGTCGCCGATGCTCTCCGCCACACTGCAGGCTCCCAGCCTGCTCTGCGGCCAATCATGGCGCTGCTCAAAGCAGTGTTATGATTGGCTGGAGAACCCTGGCTGGGCGCTCCAACGCAAACTGGGAGCCTGGGCTGGCTCTCTCAAACTCGACAACACAGTGCTGAGTTGGAGAGAGCCTTTGTGTGCTTGTGTGTATGGCTGGCCCGAGACGGCCGGTCAAACATACATGCACACTGAGGGGAGTGCTCTGTGCACTCCCCTCACGCTCATCACCCCAATGGCCACGCCCCCTTTAAAAATTAAACGATAATAAACGTGGTTTATTACCGTTTTATTTCAAAAGTTTTGCAGTTCCTGCTGCTGGCGGAGGAGACGCTCCTCTGCCCCAGTGGAGGAGCTGCCCCTGGATTGTACCAGACTGTACAAATGTTACCCCTTGCATTCTGGTTGTGAGGAAATACCTTTTGTTAAAACAAGTACACATGATAAAAATACTCTGGTATAAACCATGCATGCAGATGTGCAATGTGTAATATGCTATTTATCACCATTGGTATCGGAAGGACAGCATCACTCTATCAAAGCATTACTTCCTGGTTGTTGTGGGCTTTTCCCACATCCATCAATGACATTTAATAGCATATTACACTCTGTGCATGCATATATATATATATATTTACATATATATATAATAAACATGTACTATACATGGACATATGTATGTATATATTTATATTTACCATTGGGTTGGATCTGAAGGTCAAACGTGCCCCCACATTTTTTAAAATACAGAAAGCCATTTCTCTACTTGTGGGACATCTGTCCTGGGGTGGTTAATTTTGAGAGTTTAAATGCTTCGGGGGCAGACAGCTAAAAAGGCCTTCTTGCCAGGGTACCTACTTTCCTGAAAGACGTGTAAATGTGCTCAACTGGTCAGTCTGCAAATGGAAAGGATGCTTGGAAGCTGGTACTGGCTTTCGTTGATTGAATCACTTGAATCTTTATGATAACACAGATTTATTCTTTTTAAGTGATATTGCAAGAGAGTTACCTGCTGATCTGTCAAGTGTGTGCTTTGAAAGGAGAGTTATAAAAAGATTTGCACTACGTACATTTGGGGTATTTATAAAATCTTAAAACATTTGCACATTTTGTAGCAGCCTATCTGATACTGTGTGTAATGCAATTTTAAAATAATATTCACAGTGGGTTCTGTCAAAGACTGGGACCTCATAGTCCTAAATGCACACGAGTCGGTATTCTCCATTGCACCAAGCAGGATTCAATTCTGTGGCTCTCTGGTTACACAAATAGACCTCTGCAGTGTATTAATCAATGGATGTTTCATAATGTACAATAGTGCATTTCCCAATGATCAACTTAACTTGGAATTGTGTGGTAGAAAGGGCCAAAAATGCAGCAGGGTTGATCAATTATTGTGACAAAAGAAGTCCATTTATAAATTTATAATGCCAATAGCACCAACTCAAGTAAATGTGACACCAATTGCATTGCAACTGCTTGTTGATATTATCTTTATCCTAGCTGATAGGCGCAGGTATGTTGTTCAATTTGATCTATTTTTATTTTGATAAATGTGTTTACCAAATGTGGGCTACATACGTTGCAGAAACTGAAAAGAAGGCTTTATGAAGATACTCTCTTCATATTAGACTTTTGGTATGGGCGGTTGAATAAAGTCTGGACCACCAAAATGTGCTCAATTTTTGTTGGGTCTTTAAAGGTGATGAATTTTCAGCATAGCCAAGGAAAAGCACTGAGGTTAGAAAAACAAGCACAAGCATTAGCAATGAGGGAACAATGAGTTCCCGCTACTTGAGTGACTTACCATACACACTCCAACCTTGAGGGACTGACACATTGCTGATAGCCACCTCACACCCCACTGATTCCAGTGGGCACTTACATGTTAGCAATTAATTAATATATTTAAATTAATCTACAAATTAACACAGATTATTTTAGGAGGTAGTGTGTTATGTGTTTTTCTTTAAGCAGTCATAGGTTAATATGGTTTGCTTAAAATTATAATATATTTTTTATTTTACATTCAATTTAACTGGAACACCACATGGGAGCAGGCAGATGGTAATGTGAACTTCAGTCCCCTGTTGCCCAACATATCAGGGATCACATGTTGATGGAAATTACACTTCCCCAACACCTGTTTTTCAGCCATGATGAAGAGTGTGATCTCTCTTTTGTGTATCTTCTCTCTACTTACCCCATTGTTCATGACAATCAGAGCCAAGGTGGCATTGCCCCTGTGTGATGTCTTCGAAAAACAGTGTGGGTCGTGGATAGATTTTCCATTGGCTGCAGTGGTGTGGGGTTGGTCACAGCTGTGGCTAGGGTGTATCTCAGGCAATTTATCTCACTCGTGCAGATTCCTTCGTTCTCCCTTTGTGGTGATTTTTCCACCTTTCTCTTCTTCCTCATTTACCCCTTGTGTGGATTTCCCTATCTTGTTTGGTCAAACTCTGATGAGGACAAATAAGTACCGGTGACCAGAAATGAGTGCTGGTTGCCCCCGCTGACAACCACAGCTCAAATTAAGCACTGATCTCATGTATCCTGCATCAAACTACATTTATAACCCCTCTCCCTCTTTCATAGCTAGTTGGATGTGTGTCATTGTTTGTTTCCAGTGCTTACACTTAGGATAGAGACATTGCCACAGAAGTTTTTTCTTGCTGTTTGAATGATATCTGATTTGTATAGATTTGTTTCCACGTTGAAGGGTGATGTCGCCATGTATTGTTGATTTGCACTATGGCCATGTGATATCCCATACTCACTGTAAATGAGATGAATATAGGTTTTGCATTTCTACTGTTATTTTGCAGTTCTTCATTTCACAGTCTGTGCCGAAGATACACTTTTTTCACACTGGTCGTGAAGCAAGGTTTACTTTTCACTTCTACAATGGCCTTATATCTAATTTGCTTACTCCTTCCTGTATATATCCTTGTGAAACAATTCTCCCCTGGTTCTCTTGTGGATGTGAATAGGACTTACATCATACTCTTGGGGCGGCTCCTTGATTTTTCCCTGGCTAATCCCATTTCTGGGTCCCACTCTTAAAGGACTGCCAGATGTTCTCCAGTGTAGCAAGTGTTGGGTCAGGTAATATAATGCATACATGACATAATAATGCAAGCACGGAAGCTGAGATGCACTTCTTAAGCATCCAAATAGACGTTACAAAGACAAATATTTTGTTTTGTGAATCAGGCAGAGAGAGTTTAAAAAAGTATACGTCCAAAAAGACTTCTTTCCTTAAGAAAATGTGTTGGACGTGCATGCAATGCATGGGATAACCTACAAAAAGAGATGATATGCAGTGTTTGGCAATGAGTGGAAATACATTTTTGGCGCTGGAAACTGTTCTTGAGCTGCTTACCTTGTGACAATGTAAGATGTAAAAACTGCTGTGATGGAGAGTAGCTACAAATGACTCTTACTATCAGGGGCGTGGCATGGTCATTAGGATTGAGGGAGTGTGAGTTTAAGATTTCCCAAATATCATGCTGGGACATCTTGCTACAACACAGTATATGACAAGCAGGACATGAAGAGGGCTTATGCACCGTGGAAAGAGAGAGGAGGGCGGATTTTTAGGGGTACTTAAAACACAGTATTTTTCAAACTAGTCAACATGTTTTAAGGCCTTCAAAGCATTGAGGAGAGATATTTTGTGTGTTTTTGTCAGTGTAGGCATGTAAAAATGCAGTTGAAATCCGACAGACACTTCACATTACCGAACTGAAAGCATTTGTACCCAACTATTTAGTACAGAATATATTTTTAGGGGGGTGTAACACCCCAAACATGCCCTCTGGAGCTAAGCTTCTGCTTACTATGTTGCTTTAAACCCTCAAAAGAAGCGGTAGAGCTCTCAAGAGAAAGAATAGAAACTGACTACTTGCATTTGATGTACCTGCAATCCTCATTAATTGCGGTGGTAACAAACATACACACCTTCTGACACCTTCTTCAAACTCAAATGTCAGTGTGGAGCTCACCAGAGGTCAAGCTTCAGGCAGGACACTAGTATAAAAGGCCAGCCTGAACAGTGTTACCTACAGCTGCTTTCCAAGGACCACCAGCTCTACCGCCACTCACATGGTTTGGTTCCAAGCCCAGCCACAGGAGTATTCATGTGCAGTTGTTGTTGAAGTCTAGTGTAAGTCCAAAGACAAAACAAGGTTACATGACACTTCACTATATACCACCCGGGAACATATGGTCAATGAAAGAAGACAAACCAGGAGTTAACTCTCCTAGCACAGCAACCCCTGCAGCAAGCTTGATTCCCAATCAACCCAGAAGTCCCCAGCATAAGCCAAATATGTCACAGAGCAAAGATATGTTCGGCGAGAGGACGCCATGGCAAGGTTTATATGCGGGGGCATGTTTGTGTGCATGGCAGTAGAGGATGAGGACATGGGATCTAGCAGCGGTTATTTCTGTTCACATATGCAATTTCAACAGAATTTGCAGATGCCGTGAGAGTTGAACACTAGAACAGAGCACTAGTGTAAAAGATCTGCTCAAGTAGTTTAGTTTTGCACTTCAACCATGGCTTTCCAAAGAGTGGATTTAAATGGGGAGTCTCAGATCCCCTTCATCTGAGAAAATAAGAAACCATGGTGGGAACCATCTTGAATCGTAAAGCTCATGAGACCTGCAGATTTTAAAAAAATAACCTTTCATTAAAAATGTCAATCTCCTGTTGCTCACATGGGCAGTGAAGAGAGAATGATTGGGTGCAGCACATGGTGAAATGCCATGTCTTGAATCTAAATTCTACAGTTATGACTGGGTACCTGGAGAATTTCAATTGGTTATGGGTTTTGCATTGTAACCTTAATGTACCCTCAACTGAAAAATGCCAGTTGAACTTCTATTGTTTTTGCCAACAGATGTTCATTATTAATATTTGATGCGAGTTAGAATCATAATTGCCATTTAACAATGTTTTTAGGGAATATTCTTATTATATTAAAATTATGTGAAGTGGTATTATGCTTCACAACTATGGCTAGTAATTAACAATACTGGAGGACAAAAACTACCAGTGCTACAAAATAATCCTTTAAAGAGATGTTTGGGTTATGAATTAAAACCTATACACACGATAACAGAAGAGCAGGTCTAATCCTATCTGAAAACACTAATTTGAGACAGACATGCTAATGAGAATTGAAAGGCCCTCACCCACATAATTGTGGCATGCTTCATCACTGGGCACTACCACACGTAAACCCATATGAGTCCAAGTGGGCTACAACCACCATTAGTGGGAGTAAGTGTTTTTATTTTTATTTTATAAGGGAGAGGAGGTTTCCCGGTGCCAGAGAAAAAACTAAAGTTTAAACAGACTTCAGTAATCCATTTTACTGGTTACCTCAACTGGATTAAGAAAGGGTGAGATGACAACAGAGTTATTACCAGAGATTGGTGGGGGCTGTTAATACATTTCCATCTCAACTGGTCCACATGTTTCAGCAGTCTACAAAGAGTCCAGTCTATGGCTGTATTCAGGGCCTACACAAGTCTCTGGCTTTTTGGAATAAATAATGCCTCTGTGTAAAGCCAGTTAGATGGATATGTGTTTTCGCAAAATTCATGCCTGGCTCTCTGGGTCCGCCCTAGCCTTTTTAATCCAGTCAAGGCAATCAGTAATAAATTATTGAGTTAGATTAGGGACACCTTTTTTAACTTTACTTTTTTTCTCTAGCAGCAGGAGCCTATCTCTCCCCTACAAAAGAAAAGATCCTTCACTCCTTCTAATGGGGTATGTAGCCAACTTGAACCCATAAGAGGTTAGGTGTCGGAATTTCCAAAGATGAAGCATGCCACGATTATCTGGGTGAGGAACTTGCAAATCCTAGTTGCATATCTGTCCCAAATTCATGTTTTCGGATTTGATTAGCTCCATTCTTAAATTATTGAGTGCATAATATTTGACAGGGAGGCTGGAAAATAGGTCTCTAGGACCCCTGTCCCCTCTTGTAAGACAGATGTGAATTAAAACCAACGTCCTTCAGTTTTGTTGTTGTTTTGTTTACCAGGAATGGTGAGCAAAACAACCATACAATCTCCATAACACTGCTCATAACCTCACACATGATGTCACAGATGGCATCATTAATGATATCACAAGTGAGGTCAGATATAACATGATCCCTGATCATCATTGATGGCATCAGCGCAGGGCCTGACCAAAAGTCAAAATCTGAACCCAGAGCTAATGGGCCTGGCCAGTGGACCAACCCTGTGGGTTCTAGGAAGAGTTGTTCAGCTCATGCTCTTGGTCAGCACTAGCACCCATAACAGACTGAGTAAAGCCTTCAGTCGCACTCAATGAGTTTGCGCCCAAAGTCAGCTAGTAGCTTCTTAAAATCAAGGCCAGTAGATTCTGGGGAAGGGTTCTGACTGCAGGGCCAGGGCTGGAAATAACTGGGTGTAACACTTGATGAAGAGGCATTTGCATGCAGGGTTTGGTTTGGTTGCCTTTGGCTCTCCTATTGGTTTTAATGCCGTCCCCTGCTGGGCTGTCACCACAACTGATGATTGGTCCTGGTGAGAACCTCCCTGCAACTGAGACTACTGGAGAGGTTCACTACTCATGCAACAAAACATTTACTTATGGGATTTTAAATCTCATGGACGCTTCACTTCCTAGCGTTGCCTGAGTCAGAGCTCCGCCTACCAGTCTGGTTAAACAGGGAAAGCAAGTTTCTGCAGAGTTTAACACAAGGCAGACAGAGAGCCAGAAACATACACGGAATTTCAAGACTTATGGCTGAAAGTCCAGCCATGTTTAATTATTGCTGTTTGACCACGCAGCAGTGGTATAATGCAAAAAGACGGTACCCCCTGCAGAATGTTATGCGTGGCCCCTGAGTCTCTCGTATCTCACATATATTCACTAACCTTGGGCTGAAAGGGTCCCCTGAATTGCTGAGGGGCCCTGAAGGGCTAGGCCCCCTTAACTGCAGGGGCCTGCGTTACTTTATTGCCCAGCAGAACTCAGTAGCTTTCAAGTAGTGTAATGTAACTGTGGCTCTATAGCACCATGTGGTAATGCAGTTTGCAGGGTATGCCATATAAATAAAAAATGAACCTGAAAAAAGTCAGTCTGGCTGTTGACACCCAATGACTCATAGAGGGTTATGTCAGGTAGATGTTATAAATTTGGTGTTTTTTTATATTTGACGCAAGAGTGGGCATGGAATGTCTTTTAAACAAGATGGAATCTTTGAAGGGGAGCCATATTTGTACACCAAAGCAAGTACTTGACAACTTCTCTTAATGGCGCTGACAGAAACGATTGATGATTGGCTTCAGTGAAAGATCTTCTGACCCAAGACAGGAACAAATCAAACTGTACACTGGTTTTCTTCGTATTTTTTGTAAAGCACTAAGAGATATCCCCCTACTGTGGGTAAAAACAGAAATGTAAGCACCGTATCTAACTAAACTTTGAAATTTTCTTTCAAATGGGCAGCTTTCACTTATCCACCTTGTCTGAGACTGAGAAGAAAAAAAAAAAAAAACGTTTCATGGGTGGGACTGGTCTGTGGGGCAATTTGGAAATGCCCCAAAGCGCTAGTCTGACATGTCAATGTGTGGGCCTTTTTTTGGCTGTTTATGCGCCTTTTTATGATCTGGTGGGCATTTGTTACTGTTGACCTCCCTTACATTACCACAAGCATTGCCTGCAACAAGCAAAAATTCATGCAGACTCCCATACCTTGAAAAACACTTAGGGGCATATTTATACTCTGTTTGCGCCGGAATTGCATCGTTTTTTTTTACGCAATTCCGACGCAAAACTAACTCCATATTTATACTTTGGCGTTAGATGCGTCTAGCGCCAAAGTCCATGGAGTTTGCGTCATTTTTTAGCGTGGACACCTACCTTGCGTTAATTATATGCAAGGTAGGCGTTCCCGTCTAAAAAAGTGACTCCGAGGCATGTGCGCCGTATTTACACTCCCAGGCAAAATTCACGCCCGGGAGTGGGCGGGTCAAAAATAATGACGTACGGCCGCTTTTGCGCCGTTTTTTAGTGCCTGGTCAGGGCAGGCGTTAAGGGACCTGTGGGCTCGGAAGGAGCCCAGAGGTGCCCTCCCATGCCCCCAAGGACCCCCCCTGTCACCCTTGCCCACCCCAGGAGGACACCCAAGGCTGGAGGGACCCATCCCAGGGACATTAAGGTATGTTCAGGTAAGTGTTTTTTTTTTTTTTTTTGTGGCATAGGGGGGCCTGATTTGTGCCCCCCTACATGCCACTATGCCCAATGACCATGCCCAGGGGACAGAAGTCCCCTGTGCATGGCCATTGGGCAAGGGGGCATGACTCCTGTCTTTGCTTATACAGGAGTCATTTCTATGGGGGCTGGGAGTCGAAAAAAATGGCGCAAATCGGGTTAAGGCGAAAAATTTGCCTCAGCCTGACTTGCCCCATTTTTTGGCACCCAAGCTCCATATCACCCTACGCGGCGCTGCCTGGTGTACGTCGTTTTTTTTCACGCACACCAGGCAGCGCCGGCGGCTAACGCCGGCTAACGTCATTGAATAAATACGGCGCCCGCATGGCGCTTCAGAATGGCGTTAGCCGGCGCTAATTTTTTGGACGCAAAACTGCATTAGCGCAGTTTTGCGTCAAAAAGTATAAATATGGCCCTTAGAAAGCATGTCTAACGTGTCGCTTTTTTTTTACCTATTTGATTCGTTAATGTGTGCCACTTTTATTTGGTTTGTGATCCTTTTTTCTGTCCCAGCCCAACACTGAACTCCCTTTTCTAAAATCTGAAATTCTCCTTCAAATAAACAGCTGCTTCAGACAACTCCACGGCGACAGTGAATGAGCTTTGTGTTATTTTCTGCGATGGTGTTCCTGTGTGATGTCAGATTGAACCAAGCCAGCTTGGTGTTCCGTATAATCAAACTTGAATTGTTCCTGCGACATTGTGCCTCCGGCCAGCCCTCTAAGTGTCACGCATTACGGATCAGACTAAAGCAAAGCGTTAGTCATTCCTGAGCTGACCTCACATTGTCACGCAGCTCGGTGAGCTCTTTTGAACTTTACACCATTTGATCGCTTTCTTCCATTGTTTCTAAGAAGTTATTTGGCATAGGAGTTTCTGGCAGAGGACTAGGGGTTAAAGAGGGGGCACCGTTGTCTTGGTTACCTGACAAGTCCATGCTCCTGCTCGTGCTAAGTGATGGGCCCTCCTTGCCCTCTTCATTAGTGAACAGCAGAGCCTCGGGAGTAGCACAGTCACTTTACAGCGATTGCTGAGGCAAGACCATGCTCTATATACTGGCAAAGTGACTTCACAAAGCATCACCAGGCTTGTACACTAGCAGTCGAGGTTGGTCAGCCAACAAATTATTAGGGAGGGCCGAGCTAAGAGGATGTGCACGAGCTGAGCCTGAAAATATTTGGCAGGTAAATCATGCAGCAAATATGATGTAAAAATCTGATAAAGTTCAGAATTCAAAAACGTGTATTTCTTTTAACAAAAATGCTTCACCTTATACAAAACAGGATCACTGCTCTGAAGGGCATTTTCTTAAAAATGCCCCTGTCCCTTGCCATGATGACAGTAACATTAGAGAACTAAGTAGGAAACCAGTTGTCATGTGTACTGTACTATATGTGGTGGCCTAGAGTCATTATACATGGCGCAATATTATAGTCTTCTAAATGAAACATAATAGGTTTTTGTTCAGCACGCATATCTTGGACTGACACACTTGAAGATGCTCTCATATGCCATAATGCAGAAAATGAAGGCGCGGAGATATGGAGTACTTGCCTAAAATCACAATATGTGAACAAGCAGATGGGACAAGATTGATCCCAAATGTTCAGGTTTTACATTGTTTAGCACCAGGGCCTGAGGCTGGCACTACCAGCCCCCTTGTATCCCCTCTTCAGCACATAGCCTGGCTGCTTCTTTCTTGGCTGTTATTGGCTGTCGCTGACTTCCCTTGCTCTAGACAGACTTTGCCCCGCTTCATATCCATCCCTTCCAAATTGTCCTCCTCACTTGTGAGTTCCAGTTGCCTTCAATGCACTCTCTCAACACTTGATCTGCTATGTGCACTAAGACTCTCCTGGGGTGCATGGAAGAGCGTACAGAAGACCACAAACCTCAGAGTTTAACACCTCTTGTGTCAGCCGTGCACACCTAAGGTTAGAACATACCTATCTGCGCCAGGTTTACTAGCGCTTTGCCACAGGTTTTATGCTGGAATGTACTATCCAACGTAAATCAGGATTTGGGTTGGATAGCTCCAGAAGGTAATGGAAAATTACACTATGTGTAAGTTTGCGTCAAGTGTTAAAGGATAGTTTTTATGCTGGAATTGTCCAATTGTAGGACATAAACTATTCCTTACAGAACACACTCGCCCTTGCACTATGGGATATTGGCAAGGGCAGTATGAAGAACGCCACTGCAGAAGGAGGCAAACCATGCTGGTCTGCTCTCTCATTTCCACGCAAAGCAGCACTGAAACTTTACTTGCTGCGCTGCGTTGCATGAATTTTTGGTCAATCTCTGGGCCCTTGTATCTGCATGGCGCAGCACTGTGAAATGCTGGCAGCTCCTGGACCCCTGCTATGATGACACAATGTTGCCTGGCCCACAGTACTATCATTTTTTAACCTTCTACAAGCACTTTGGGGCTCATGAGGAAGAATGTCTCTCAATGTTGTACAGCATTCACTTTGATATTTTTTGCATTTCATGGATTTGGCTCGCATTAAAATGCCCCTGGGAGTGTCACAGATTGTCAATGGAACGCCACGCATAAGAAAACGAGGATGACCGCAAATGTCACACACAAGCACACTGAAAACTTGCCATTTGTCTGGCTCTTTTGTGATCATGAAACAATTGTGTGGTTCTGTACTCGAGGCTGGCATCTGTGTTAGAGCAACCTTCACCCCTCCGTCCCTGTGTGCTGGCAGTAATGAAACAGCTGCCCGCTGACCCAATACAAAAAAAGATTGTCTAAAAAAAGCAAACATTCCTGTGACTTCAAAAACAAATAAAAAGGTTAAATACAACAAACATTGGAGTGCACTTTGGCGCTCTCTTTTAAGGCTATAAATGCGAGCGCCTTTATTTGGATTAGAGAGGTTTGGAACTCAAAAGTATTAGGAAAGAGTTTGATTAACATTGTTAAATATAGAGAATTGTGGGTGAAAGGTAGAGGAAGTAGCTATATTCGAGCGTGGGTCGGGCTGACACGTTATTTTGAATAAATACCAAACACCACCCTTAAACTGGAAGATCACGACCGCATTTCTGTAATGTATCGATTCCATAACGTACTTGGTTTGGAGTCATCTCTAACTTCACTATTTTTAAGAAACCCTGGAACATTGTAAAATATTATACGCACAGAAAAAAAAATAACTATGGCTCTCCCACCCCACCCCCTTCTGTATGTGCAAGGTAGATCAGTGTTTCAATAATCCATGTCAGGGTAACAAGAGGCGGCTCACACCTAAGCCATGCATGGCCTTACTCTCCAATTGTCAATTATTGATTTACAGCGCGTGCCCAGCCTCTGTGCTACCATCTGCACAGAGAAAGGCAGGTACCGGAAGTGAACTGCTTACAAGTCGAAGATTTTCAACCACGAGACTCATTCCCTGTTGCCCCTCTTGAAATAATTGGGCGACCATGAGTAAATCATTCTCCTTCCTGTACACCTGTTCCTTTAACTCCCAAATTTGGTAGTGCCTTGAGGCAGATTACTCGCTCTACCTCATCCACCCCTTACTGTTCTTGAATTTGCCTGTTCTTAGGAGCCAGCATGTGTGTAGATTTTTTTTCTAGTTTGTAGTGGTGAATGTAGGATGTGTTCAAAACGGTGGCCACCAGCTCACAAAGTAAACTCCATTGTATGCTCTAGTAATTGATCAAAACTCACCCGTCTTCCTCTTGTCCCACCTTCACTTCACATTCTAGAGATCGATTGTATTGTACTTTATCTGTTCGGCTGTTTTTCACAGTCAGATCGGTGCTCCTTTGCGGGCTTTAAACCAGTGGGGCATCTTGATTGGGTCTCTATATATTCTAAGGGTCGGAGCGGCTTAGCCAGTTCAGAGTCTAGCCTGAGAGGTGATGGCATAGACCTGCAGGAGTGAGCCACTATACCTGCCTCGTTGTTGTACTGCCTGAACCGTATCACCTGAAACGTCGATGGTGGCCATTTTTCCACCCTCCAAAATGGTGGGTCTGGGTCAAAAGTCCAAAGGTCAATAGCAGTGTGACATCCTGTTTCTCATTCTGACGATTCCTGTATGTTTTCCGTGCAGTACACATGCATCATAAGTCTCCTGTCAGGTTCTCTATTTGGTCTTGTATGTTGCTTACCAACAAAGTGCCAGATGCTGTTAGGTGATAGGTGGGTACCCAAAACTGAACTTCAGTTATCCTGGGGACTACCTTTCCCAAGACCAGGCCATAACACAATTATGAATTGGGGGCAGCTTTCCAAGCTGTTCTCTGGGCCTGTGTAAATTGAAGACCGTAAGTTACTGCTCCTTGTGAGAAGTACTGCTGCTATTCTTGAAAACACTGGAAACTGATCCTACTGCAAGCTCACTAAACTGTCAGGTATCACAATTTGCGCCTTGTCTTTCTATAATTCGTGAATTTGAATAATTAAAGCTTAATCTTGGAGGATGGGATTGGATAGAACAACCAATTCACACAGAACACACATCACTCACAATCAATTTAACGATCAGATATCATTATTTTATAAACAAGGTTTTTGTTTTATTACTATTAAGTAAAAATGATGTGTAAGTTGAACTCGCTTGTGACACTTATTCTATCTTATATAATGCCCCCGTGTCCTGTTGAGATGGGATGTACGCATGCAGGAAAGCAGGATTGCAATCACAAAATGTGAATACTGAATAGGTTGCAGGGACCAGCTTGTACCCAGTCAGGGGCAGTGGGCCTAAATGCATCTGTCCAGTCTGCTTCGAAGTGTACTCCAGATATTCAGAGGAAACCAATGAACTCAGAGTGCATTTTTATTTGTGTGCCGTATCTCCCTTACAACCACTTTTAGGTGAAACTTTTCCTCTGACTTTGTCTATTCCATTTGGATAGTTCCTTTCCTGTAATAGCAGCAAAGGATGCAGGTTGGACAGGAAGCGCAGAGACCCAACTTCCTTGTGAAAGCCAAATGTGCAGTTTTTGCCCTGTCCCGGAGCCTTTCATTTGTTCAGGTGTTGTTCTTGAAAGATCACATTCCAATCTATGGAACATGGTGTGGATCAAGGCCTAGTGCGTCACGTCTCCATAAGTAATTCCAGAGAATTAGAGTGTGTGTGTTGGATTGTGCAAAATGGTTATCTGGTGAGTTTGAGAAGTTAGTGGTTGAAAGGATGAGTGAATGCCAGGATGGATCAATGAGTAATTTCACAGAGGTTTCTTTCCTGATTCTTTATGGATAGGTATGGGTGTTTATTGATGGTGCATTTTTGTGTGTGGAGGTCAGTATCTAACGATCCTTCTAGATTAATGCGTTGATAGATAACTAGAATAAATACCATACAGCGTTTGCATGTGGCTTGTGTAGGAACTATCCTTTATCACACAGTCTTTATCAAGTAGTGCAACTATGAAACATATGCATTAACTAAATATGCCTTTACTATATATAAATATATATATATGTATATGTTCACTGAAAAAACAAAGATTATAGGGATGCTATAGTTAGGAAATAGATTTTTTTTAAACATAGAAATTCACTGAAAAAACGAAAGGTTATAGGGATGTTATAGTTAGGAAATAGACTTAAAAAAAAAATAGAAATTCACTGAAAAACTAAAGGTTAAAGGGACGTTATAGTCAGGTTAACACTCCAAACCTACAAAACCAGTGATATTCAGCAGTCATAGTTAACTGAGCTAAATATAACTTGCACCCCCATAATGCACTGCTTATGACCTCACATTTTACATCACTCATGGCATGATCAGTGACATCACTGATGACATCACTGAGTTGAAATCTCTGCTTTTTGACAGCGGGACCTGCTTTAAAGGTCCAGCTGTCAAACAGCAGAGTATTTGCTGTGGCTTGGCTACAGCTGCAGCCCCGCAACCAAGCCACAGCAAACAGCTACGTCTCGGGGGTGGGACATAGCAGGAGAGGCACTGGGGGGTGGCGGTCCACAGGGCCATCAGTGGCTCCATGAGGGTGGCCGCGTGGCCCCACTTCAATGTGAAGATAGACCTGGAAGTGGTGGTCCCCGGGGCTAAAGGGGGTCCGAAAGGTGGCCCCCGCACATATATATATAGGTGCCCCAGGGGGTGGTGGTCCCGAGGGCTTGGGGCTCCCATAGGAACCCACTTTGTTTTTTTTTAAAGATTTGTCCGGGGTGGTGGTCCACAGGGCACGGGGTGCGTACAGCCTCCCTGCTCAAAATTCAGTGTAGCCCTGTGGGGCGGTGGTCCCCAGGACGCAGGGGGCCAAAGGCCTCCCTGAATTTCATTTGTTAACCGCCCTGGGGGGGTGGTGGTCTCGGGGCAGCGCTTCGGGCCAGAAGCCCCTCCCTTGCAGTTCTAAAGAAATGCCCAGAGACATGGCCCTCCAGGAGGCTTCATGAGAAGGAAGTGTGGGAGCTCGTGCTTTGTTTTTTTATTTTTTATTTTATAGTGGATTTGTCTGTAAAATTAAAAAGCATAAAGAGTTTTAGCCCTGTGTGGGGGGGTTCCCTTTGGGACCCTAAGGTGAGAGCTAAGGGGTCAGGGTGTTCGTACCCAAGCCCCTTTTGTGTTTTTTAATATTTTTTTCTGGGATTCGGCTTTAGCAACTTCTGTTGTTAAAGTATTATCAGCCAATCAGAACCCTGCACAAGATCGTTAAGGGTCACGAATCCTTCGCGTCCCTATAAATGCAAATTTGGATTTCTTTACATTTACCAAAAACTGCTGAACAGATTTATGCAGAATAACAAAAATGCCGAATAACAAAAAAGGCTCTTTCTGGACCAAAACCTAACTTTTTGCCAAATTTGATGAAATTCTGTCCAGTGGTTTTTGCACCGTTGCTGTCCAATTGTTCCAATGGGTATTAACATTGGAAAAGCTCTAACTTGCACCTCCCCTTTATCTCAGTCCCCCCCCCCCCCCAACTTGACGGATCACCCTGAAATTTTCCAGCTAGCAGATCATGTGACTGTTGAATTTTTTCAGAACATTTTGCGTAGATTCGGCAAGGTGCACCAAAGATATAGGCAAGAAAAAAACAGCTTTTTCTATAGAAAGTATAGAGACGACAGAGGACGAGGAACAGAAGAAGGTGACAGGAAGAGGACACTGCGGGGAGCAGAGAGCATCCGCAGAGAATAGCTTTTTCTATAGAAAGTAGGTCCTAACTCTAACCAGCTAGTAGCGACCGCCACTAGGTGATATACATATATCTTCAATTAAAAAACACAAAGGTTAGAGGGACGTTATAGTTAGGCTCACGTTTCACATGTACAAAATCATAGAAACTCGGCTAACTATAACTTGCGCCCCCGTTCTGAAGTGCACTCCTACATACTGAACGTCTTGCATTGGCATCAGATGAGATTCCTTGTGGTTTACCAAGGCACCAGGACTTTTCAGTGTCCCACAGTCCTCTCCCACTTGCTGACAAGCCTTAAGGAGACAAGACAAAGAAATCAACCAGTCATCCATATACAGGAGGACTATAATTCCTTTTGCATGAATCAAACCTACCAAGCTGCTGATACCTTGGTAAGTGCCCAGTGAGAGAAGGTCAGTCCAAAAGGCAGGACCTAAGACTGGTAATGGTCATTTTCTACTGCAAACCAAACATACTTCTGTGACACTTGATTTATCAATATATGCAGGCATGCGTCCAAGAGGTCTAAGGTTCCTAGAATGTTTCCAGTCTTTATATGTTGAAGCACATTCTGCAGGTACATCAGTTTGAATTTAACCTGAAGAATAACGATGTTTGCTGCTTTTAAATCCACCACTGGCCAGAACTCTCTCGATGCCTTCTTCACCAGAAAGAAGATTGTTTGAAACCCTTCCTCCTCTCCTAATACTTGAATCTTCATTATAACCCTCTTCAGCAGTAAACTCTGGACTCCCTCCAACATGGCTTCCACTTCAGCAATTTTTAAGGAAAGGTGTAAAATAAAATAAAAAATGCCTAGAATCTCTTACAAAGTATTCTGATCATCCTGCTGAATAATGTTCAGGACCCATTGATCCAAAATGTGAGCTCTCCATTTGTCCTGAAACATAGTCAAACTGCTCACTACTGGCTGTTGGTGGGGATCCCCACTGCAATCATGACCTGGTGGCTCGGAGAGCTGAAGTGAAAGATCCTGGAGCTGGAGACCAGAATTATTCAGAAGCCCAGACTCCCAGCCATATTCTCTTCCACAAAATAACTCATTCATCAGCGGCACTTGGAAGGCTCCTCCAAAGCCCTTTCTGAGGAACAGACTATCTCTCTCATTTGAGGATCTGAGGGTGCCATAGGTTTTCTGTTCTCAACTGATTTTTAACCAATGTATTGAACTAGGCGCCAAATACCTTGGCTCCTGTGAAGGATATATGAATCTGCAGATTGTTTTGCGTAGCATCTGCCTTCCACAACCTCATCTCTATGTGCTTTCTTATCACTTTAAATGACCCTGCAGCAGCTGGCAGTACCAGGCATTGGGCATTCCCCCAGCAGGGTGGATTTTGCTGGTTTTGTTACTGGGGGGGCGATTTTCCATCAGTGTGACAAAATTGGCCCCAGTAACAAAATAAGCAGGCCACCACTCACTTTTCAGCCTCCTGGAGGTATTTGCTGAACTGGGCTGTAGGTCCGAGTCCATGTGAGACTGAGGCATGGATCAACCTAAGGGCCACTTATTGCCCATCTTTCATTTCCAGGATGTCATTGTGGAAATAAAAGACAAGGGCGCTCACTCTAAGCTCATATCATGTTAGAAGATGGTGATGTGATGCAGACCAAGAATGGAAAGTGCAGGGCAAGGTGTAGACAGGCCTAGCTAGGACTGGCCCACCCTGGAGGCCAAGAATGACCTGGGAATCATCCCTCCATTTACTTCACTTGGTTCCCTTTACCTCCTACTTTGTTAAATCAATTTCATCCACCCAGGTAGGTGCAATCTATGGGATGCCATTCCTGGGAAAGAAACAATAATTTGCATTTATCCTCTGTGACGGGGCACGGGTGACTTGAGAGATGGGGGTGGACTCTGAGTACCCCAGGGGCACTCCGAAGAGTGCAGGACCATACCTCCTACTGGAACGGATGGATATCAACAAGGAGCTGAGAGGAGCCGCGCAAGGACCCCGAAGAGAAGAAGCCACCATGGGGAGAACGAGGAAAAAGTTACGCGATGCAAAGAGAGTTTCCTCCGAGGGAAGACATGCCGGAGACGACAGAGGATGAGGAACAGTAGAAGGCGATGGGAAGAGGACACCGCGGGGAGCAGAGAACGTCTGCAGAGAAGACGACGAGGGAGAGAGAGACAGGCGAAGAAGCCAGCTACGTCCCTGGAGGAGAGTGGCCTATAGAGGTACGAGAGTGGGCACGGGAAGGAGGTGAAACCATTGTAGGGGAGGGAGGAAAAATTATGGGAGGGGGAGGGCAGCATGTTGGGCACTAACCAACAGTAATATATCAAAGAAAAAAAAAGGTAAGAGCAGAACACACATGAGAGAAAATAGCACAGGGTGAAGGGATACAAAAAGGTGACGCACTACTAAGAAGAAAAAAAGAGAAAAAGAAAACCACCCCACAAATAAAATGACAATGTCACACTACTAACATAGTAATCAACCAGTAATCAGGACATACTAATTTACATCTCACAGAAGGCACAGAATGGGAAAAGAAACATTTATGGGAGGGATTAAATAGAAAGAATATACCAACCTACCCACTTACCTAATAAAGGCTTTGGATTTTCTTTCCTCTCGCTCTTTTGATTCGGACGAGATTTCAGAGATTGGAATCACTTACCTGGGGAGAAGAACAGAAGGAACATACATTAGAGACAAGCAAGGAGAAGAAGAAGAGAATCACACAGAGGTCAATCAAAGACTGTAGAATTATAAACCTTGTACACATATTTGGATAAAGAGGATAAGGACAGAGAGAAAGAAAAATAGATCCGTATATCAAAGAAACTTAGGCGGTCATTCTGACCTTGGCGGACGGCGGAGGCCGTCCGCCAAGGTACCGCCGTCAGAACACCGCACCGCGGTCGAAAGACCGCAGCGGTGATTCTGACATTTGCCCTGGGCTGGCGGGCGGCCGCCAAAAGGCCTCCCGCCAGCCCAGGGCAAATCAACCTTCCCACTAGGATGCCGGCTCAGAATTGAGCCGGCGGAGTGGGTAGGTGCGACGGGTGCAGTTGCACCCGTCGCGTATTTCAGTGTCTGCAAAGCAGACACTGAAATACTTTGCGGGGCCCTCTTACGGGGGCCCCTGCAGTGCCCATGCCATTGGCATGGGCACTGCAGGGGCCCAGGGGCCCCGCGGCACCCCCTACCGCCATCTTGTTCATGGCGGGAGAGCCGCCATGAACAGGATGGCGGTAGGGGGTGTCTGAATCCCCATGGCGGCGGAGCGCGCTCCGCCGCCATGGAGGATTCAGACGGGCAGCGGAAAGTAGGCGGTACCCCGCCGGCTCTCCGCTTCTGGCCGCGGCTGTACCGCCGCGGTCAGAATGCCCGGCGGAGCACCGCCAGCCTGTTGGCGGTGCTACCGCCGACCTCCGCCCTGGCGGTAATTACCGCCAGGGTGAGAATCAGGGCCTTAATGTACTAGTGTAAAAAGTTATTCAGAATTCAGATTAAAATAAAGGGAGAAGTATCCTGGCATATTACTTACCTGTCACATCCTCCTAGTGACTCTTATTTCATGCTGCACGTGCTTTAACTGGGCAGGTACTGTCCGGTACAGACTACTTGCACTTCTTTAATTAGAAAAGTAGAGTACCAGCACTTCTGGGCAATGCTGAAATACATTTAATGGCACTTCTCAGGTGCAAACAAGTACTCCATTTAGTGAGTATCTGCACTTCTGTGTTTCCATTTAAAGCACTGGTTGCTGCCCAACTGAGGAAGCATCCATTTTTGTTCTTCCCCTTCCTTTTTCAATCCATCCTCCCTGGCACCTACCCTGTACTATGGAAATTTGCTGTTGACCCATTATTAACTATATAATAAGTACATATTGATGACCACGTCTTTCAAATGTGACAGAACTACTATGTCCTAAACAACTGTAGCCTAAACCACTACTGCTAAACAACTAAAAAGTCTCTACAACTAAGTACTGAACAACTACTGTCTAAACAACAATTGTGCCTGAATAACAATTGCCTGAACAACTAATATATATATATATATATATATATATACAAAAGAAAATGTCCTGATAAGCGTGTTACGGCGCACTTGATTCTCCGGTGGTGCTGGTTTGAGGCAGGACGACTGTATTTCAGAAAACAAAATTCTCTTACTGTTATGGCAAGAGAGAACCACACTCTGTCGTTGTGCCAATAATAATATAACTTTTATTCCATTAGTGAGATCATGATCTCACTAATGGAATAAAAGTAAAATTATTATTGGCACAACGACAGAGTGCGGTTCTCTCTTGCCATAACAGAAAGAGAATTTTGTTTTCTGATATATATATATATATATATATATATATATATATATATATATATATATATATATATATATATATATATATATATGTATATATATTCTAAACAACTAATAAACCATAAAAAACAAAAAGAAAACCTTACCTTTGTTATTCAGGCACAATTGTTGTTTAGACAGTAGTTGTTCAGTACTTAGTTGTAGAGACTTTTTAGTTGTTTAGCAGTAGTTGTTCAGGCAAGTAGTGGTTTAGACCTAGTTGTTCAGGGTGTTTCCCCTTTCAAATTACACAATACATGAGCTTATGCCTTACACATTATGGGATTGATATCACTGCCAGCCTTCTTTTATGGCCGTGGTTTCATTAACCCTGTTTGCTGTTTTGTACTTGTATTTGGTAAAACTTGATTAAGATGCATACATAAAATCAAACTATCTATTAGGTGTCTTACTGTCCAGTTAATATGCTTTCTTGCATGGGACTCCTTGCACGAGGAGGCAGTAACATTGACAGTCTGCAAGTAGAAGAACATAAGTATGACAGCAACTTTGTGTTTCGTATAATGTTGATGCACAAGGCCAATTAGCAACACATATATCTCCTTTGAAAGATGGACTATGTGTGAATGTTGAATTGTAAACATGATAAACATCAAATGTATATTTTTATGTTACAATTTGATTGTGGTAATGTCATTGTCTGTAGACTACAGAGTAACTAATTTTGTTAGATGACTGTTAGATATTGAGTTTTTAGCTGGCAGAGGTATGCACTCTGTCCAAGCAGGAACCATAATCCTAGTCAGGGAAAGTCACAAACACACCCTAATTTAACATGTGCTCACCCCCTGGTAGCTTGGCACAGAGCAGTCAGGCTTAACGTAAGAGGTAATGTGATAACTATTTGGGCAACACTTTAAACAGTAAAACAGTGAAAACACCACATAAAAATGTACCGCGCCTGGTTAGAAAAATAGGACTTAATTTAATGAACAAAACAAGTCCAAAACAACAAAAGTCCAATAACTAGAAAATGGAGTTATGAATTTTTTAAAAAACAACTGAAATGTAGTCCTTAAAAGCATAAAGCGCTAACTGGGGCTAATTGGTCGTGCTAGCATAGGTCACATTTGAAAAGTTAGACCAACAGAGATGGAGCACAGCCTGGATACAGAGACCAGCCTTGGCCTACCGAAAAGCACCTCGTTTGCATTGATGTCGAGAGAGATGTGGGGAGCAGAGGAGGCAAGGCATCGGCATTGATCCTTAGGATAAACTGCGCAAAGTCTGGGATGGGTTGGAAATGGAAGCGTGTGCTGTGCGGTTGGGGATGAGTTGCACTCAATGATGCAGCAGCAATGCGTCGCTACAACAGTGTTGATGAGGGGATTCTTGTTGAACCAGCACTTTCTACCCACTTCCAAGGACCCATGATTGGATTGGCACCACCTGCCAGGAACGTACTCGCAGATGGCAAAGTCCAGGTGCTTTAGCAGGAACGTTGAAAGTCTTTTGTGTCTCTGAGACATCAGAAAACAAGAGACCAGTCAACTGGCCTTAGGAGTCACCCTAGATGTTGGGTTCAAGTAATTTGGGTCCAGTTCTTCTCACCCAGGCACAAAGGGCATCAGACAGCAGGTCAACACGGCAAAAAAAGGAGTTCTTCCAGAGCAGCAGTCCAGCAGAGTGTCTGTCCTTCAGCAGCACAGTAGTCCTTCCTGGCAGAGTATCCACAGGTCCAGAAGTGTAATGAAGTGTAAGGTCTGAGGTCCAGTTCTTATACCCAGTAGTGCCTTGAAATAGGGGAGAATGCAAAGAAGAGTCTTGGAAGTGCACATAGATCCATTCTTCCTGCCCTGGCTCCAGACTCACTACAGAGGCGGTATGCAGCCCTTAGTGTGGGGACAGGACACAGCCTATTCAGGTGTAAGTGAGGCAGTGCTCACCTCTGCCTCCCCTCCATGAAGTCAGATAATGGTCCATTGAGACCCATTAAGTCACACCTAAACTCCCATTGTGTGTGGCTGTCTACAGGGAATACACAAAGACCAGGCTCACCAAACCCAGGTATTCAATCAGAGACAGGCTGCAGGCACAGAGGAATAATAGCAAGAAAATGTCAATTGTCTAAAAGTGGTGTTTTCAAAATTATAATTATAAATTTGACTTTGCTATTAGAGGATTTACCATTACGGTTCCATAGATACCAAACATGATAGATCCATCACTTCTTAATAATGATTTACAGTTTATTAAATATAATAAGGAATCCCCAATGTTATCTTATGAGAGGGGTAGGCTTTCACTACCTGGACATGTAAAACTTAAAAGTATATGCCCTTACTTTTAGTTACACAGCACCTTGCTCTACAGGCTACATGGGGCATATCTTAGGGGTGATATGTGCAATGAAAGGGGAGTTTAAGGCTTGGCAAGGGATTTTAAATGCCAAGTCGGCATGGCAGTGTAACACTGCATTCAGGCTGTAATGGCAGGCCTGGGGCATGTTTTAAAGTGCTGTTTAAGTGGGTGGCCCAAGCAGTGCTGCAGGTCCATTAGTAAAAAGAACAGATGATGGATGGAATGCTGAACAATACAAACATTCACCCCCAGTCCCAAAGATATAGGTTTAATCTCCAGTGTTTTTTTGTCCACCATGCCATTCCAGTTTGTGTCCAACCATATCCAAATCAATCTTGATCCTGTTCCCCATGGGAACAGTCCAGACCAAACTGCCAGGTCAGGTCCTCCCTAGACCAGAAACAAGCATCCTGGGAACAGTTTTGGGGTATCACCCCTCAACAGCCAGGCTAGCTTGAAGTCAGTGGTGCAGTGAGCGTCAATCAATCAATCAGGGAATTTGTAAAGCGCACTACTCACTCGTGAGAGTCTCAAGGTGCTGAGGAGAGAAGAAGGGGGGGCTGCTACTGCTTGAACAGCCAAGTCTTGAGAAGTCTCCTGAAGGGAGACTTTGTTTGACGCAGGTGGGTGGGAAGAGTGTTCCATGTCTTGGCGGCGAGGTGTGAGAATGATCTGCCGCCGGTGGTCTGTTCTGCAGATGCATGGGACGGTGACGAGGGCAAGGTTGGCGGAGCAGAGCTGTCGGGTCGGGTGTAGAAGGAGAGCCATCTGTTGAGGAATTCTGGTCCGGAGTTTTGCAGTGCCTTGTGAGCATGGGTGGCGAGTTTGAAGGTGATTCTCTTGTTGATGGGGAGCCAATGCAGGTCTCTCAGGTGGCCTGTGATATGGTAGTGGTGGGGGATGTCCAGGATGAGGCTTGCAGGGGCGTTCTGGATGCATTGCAGCCTTTTCTGGAGTTTGGCAGTGGTTCCTGTGTAGAGGGCATTGCCGTAGTCCAGTTTGCTGTTTAAGAGGGCTTGGGTGACTGTTCTTCTGGTTTCCATGGGGATCCATTTGTAGATCATTCGGAGCATGCAAAGGGTGTTGAAGTAGGAGGAGGAGATGGCGTTGACTTGCTGGGTCACAGATAGTGAGGAGTCCATGATGAATCCCAGGCTGCGAGCGTGGTCGGTGCGTGTCGAAGCGGTTCCCAGTGTGGCAGGCCACCAGGAATCATCCCATGCGGAGGGGGTGGAGCCGAAGATGAGGACCTCAGTCTTGTCAGAATTCAGTTTAAGGCAGCTGTTCTTCATCCATTTGGCTATGGCCTTCATTCCTTCGTGGAGGTTGGTCTTGGTGGAGTCCTTGGTGAGGGAGAGGATCAGTTGGGTGTCATCAGCATATGAGATGATGTTGAGATTGTGAGATCGGGTGATGTTAGCGAGCGGAGCCATGTAGATGTTGAAGAGGGTCAGACTGAGGGACGAACCCTGGCGTACGCCGCAGATGATTTTGGTGGCTTTAGAGCGGAATGGAGGGAGGGGGACTCTCTGAGTTCTGCTGGTGAGGAAGGAGGTGATCCAGTCCAGGGCTCTGTCGAGGATTCCTGCATTGCTGAGGCCTGTGCATAGGGTGTGGTGGGAGATGGTGTTGAACGCGGCAGAGAGGTCCAGGAGGATGAGGGCCACATTTTCACAGTTGTCCAATATGGTTCTGATGTCATCAGTGGTGGTGATTAGGGCAGTATTGGTGCTGTGGTTGCTGTGGAATCCGGATTGGGAAGTGTCCAGAGTGCTGTTCTCCTCGAGGAAATGGGTCAGTTGTTTATTGACAATTTTCTCTATGACTTTTGCAGGGAAGGGGAGCAGGGACATGGGCTGGAAGTTCCTGAGGTCCTTTGGGTCCGCCTTAGGTTTCTTGAGAAGGGCGTTGATCTTGGCGTGTTTCTAGCTCTCCAGGAAGGTGGTGGATTCGAACCAACTGTTGATGATCTTCCGGAGTTGGGGTGCGATGACAGAGCTTGCATTGTTGAGTATGTGGTGAGGGCAGGGGTCGGATGGTGAGCCAGAGCGGATGGTGTTCATGATTTCCATGGTGTCGCTGTCATTGACACGGGTCTAGGAGAGCAGGAGGCTGGTGGGTGGGGAGCAGTGCTTAATTTGTAAATAAAAAGGTGCAGGTGCTCAAAGCCCTCCTCTTAAACATGTGCCTGCTGCAGTTAAATGTGTGAACAGGGAATACTGAGGTGGTTTAATCTTGAAGCCATCTCTGGCCTCTTCAAACCATATAAAGCCACTCCCTGCCCTTCGGCTCACTCCAGCAGCTTTCTACTTCCTCCCTTTGTGACGTCTTTTCATTTTTCTCTTCCTCCTTCTTTCTCAAATGTGTCTTTTGCTCGCAGCAACTGCTTGAGGCGCCGGCCCTCAGAAATAATTGCCGGTGCTCAGCACCGGAAACAACAAGCACAAATTAAGCACTGGTGGTGAGTCTGTGGTGTCGGTGGTTGACAGGGGGGGTCTGAGTGTTGAAGCTGCCATGGATGTCTATGATCTTGCGGTGGAAGTAGGAGGCTAGGAAGGCACAGAGGTCTTGTGATGGCGGGATGTCGTTGGCATTGGAACTGGGGTTCAAGAGTTCCTTCACAATGTTGAAGAGTTCGTTGTGGTTGTGTGCATTGTTGCTTAGGCGTTCTTTGAAGGCAGTTCTCTTGGCAGTTCGGATGAGTTGGTGGTGTCTGCGGATGGCGTTTTTGAAGGCTGTGTGGTTTTCCAGAGTCTGATCTTGGCGCCACTTCTTTTCGAGTCTTCGGCATGTTTGCTCAGATTTGTGGAGGTTGGCAGTGAACCAGAAAGCATGAAACTCACATCTGGACATACCCTTCCCACTCGGGGCAACGGAAGGAAAAGGAACAGATGATGGATGGATTGCTGAACAATGCAAACATTCATCCCTATTCACAAAGTTCTGTGATTAATTCAGCGTTTTTAAGCCCACCACACCACCCCTAGGGGTATCAATTCTCATCGGCCAGGCTAGATTGAACCCAGTGGCGCAATGGGAGACGGACCCATATCTGGGGATACCCTTCACTCCTCTCTCATAGGAAAATACATCTCGGTGGCCAAATGTAAAAACGTTATCAAAATAGGACAACATACCTGTGAAATCAAATTCGGATCTAAAGGTCAAAAAATCTTGGAAGGGCACGTTGCTCTGGTTGTGAGTCTGTACAGGACCTATTTTATTTGCATCAAAGAGCAAGTATTTGCAAATCATTTGCTTTTGTTAAAAAAAATAATTGTGGTGAAAGGTTGAGAGATCAGCTGCAACCAGGCATGAGTTGTACTGGCACAGTGAAGTGTATTTAATAAACTTTACACAAAGAAAATGTGTAAGTCTCTTTATTGCAACACAAACGCTAACAAGCTCATTCGCTACTAAAACATCAATACATATTAAAGCTCAATATTAAATGCATATGCAATATTAATATATATTGTACTGTACCCATACGACACACATTTCCCCCTTAAAAACAAAAATGAAAAAAAAAATATTTAAACAAACTACTGTTTATGCCCTGTACCCATTTAGTTGGTGTCCTTATTTTGCCACTTGTTCTGGGGGTGCTGCCATTGATTACAGTCTCACTCGAACTCGCATCATCTTCATTGGACCTCACCTTGCACTCCTCATGACCTCGCTCGCACTTACTTCTTAGCCACCCAGCGCACGCACACCAACAGTCACAGAAACTGACTCCAACTTAAGCTGACCTCCAGACTCTTCCTAGCTGTCCATACTAGCATGTGAGTCTCTGCCATCAGCCTCAGAAACCACATGCTTTTCATTTAACACATATACATTCTTCTTTGTGAATTCACCATCCACCCTTTCCACAACACTCCTCGAACACAAAGCAACCCTTTTCAAGTTCCACACTTTCAATCACTCCCACAAACAGCATTATTTAACACTTCAGATATCACACAAAAATCCGAAAACTGGCTATCTCCTTGCAAAAATTCTTTTTTTGTATCCTAACCCATTGTCCTACACAAACCTTAACCCTCCATAATATCGTTTGAAACTGTGTTTTCTTATATAAATCATCACTTTTTCCAAAGGGACAGACACAACACTTAGTTCAAACAAAAGCCCAGGGATACTTTTAGCTACTGCCTGTCTTTCCCTGATTAATTCAAAAAGGTGAAAATCCAGATGTCTCATTCAATGTGCTACAATACATCCAAATCATTTTCAACACTTCATTCTCCCAATCACCATCAGAAGACATGACTAAGTGACTTGAAACCTTACGTAAATGGTTAACTCTCTCTATCATTCCATTTCCACTGGGATTATAAAGAGAAGTAGTTCTATGTTTGACTCCAGTCCTCTGAAAATAACTCTTCACCTTATTGGAAACAAATTGAACATCATTATCACTAATCACCGTAATAACTAATCTTTCCATAGTGACCACCTCATCAAGAAACTTTGAAACTGCTTCAATATCCACTCTGTCCGATATTTAACTGCAGGCCATCTTGCACACATATCTATTAAAGCCACTTGTGCCAAGGCCCAAATGGCCCCATAATACCAATGACAATGGTATCCCCTAGATTCCTCACTAAATAACACTCACCCATTAGAGGATTATAAGTCTTTAAACTCTTATATGAATTCCTTGGTTTTAAATAATCTATAGGTACTCTTCTTATATTCTGTTTACATTGTGTTTGTTTTATGAAATCCATTCTTCTTGTATTGAAAATAATTGAAAATGTTCTTCTATTAAAGTTGTGAGGTGGAATAATCCTTTCATCTCTCCACACAAAACCTACCAGTACTGATAAATTGTTTCTCACCCGCAATTTCTCATCTAAACTCTCTTTCCAAGGCCACTCTTCCTGGTCAACTTTCTTCACAGCACTTCACTGCACCATACCCTTTATGCCAACCCTTTCTAGTCAGACTAGGGCATCCATCAACCTGGACTACTGCAATGCTATATTTCTCTCACACATCATCCTAGCATCCCTCAAGTTCAAATGCATCTTTGACAGAAAATCTGTCTCTACATTATCTTTCCCTACCACATATTTCTTGTGAAAAATGAAATCATGTAACCTCATAGGAAAACAGACAATGCATGCATAACCCTTGATTATCCCCTGCGTGGTTAACAATATTACTAAAGGTTTATGGTCACTAAGTGCCACCACTAGTCTACCCTTATGCAAATGAATGAAAATGCTTGAAATCCCACACACACCCCAATCTTATTCTTTAAATCACTAAATATTTCTACTCCAGAGGAGACAACAAAGTCAAGCAAATGCAATCGTCACTTCCTTACATCCATGCCCTTTCAGTGGCAAAACAGCATCTAAACCCTGTGCAGTTGCATCAGTGGTAACAAAATTGTCTACCATAAAATCAAATCCATCCAGAGCAGATGCATCAGCAATAGCATTCTTAACACATTCGAATTCTCTCTGACATGATTCACTCAACTCAAATAACTTTGTTCATCACAGTTGTCTGATGTGGAAAGTTTTTTGAGCAAAGTTATGTACATATCTGGAATAAAATTCCACAAGACCCAAAAATGATCTCACATCATCTTTACAAGACTGTGCAGGGGCCTCCATAATGGCCTCCAACAAAGATGGTTTAGGTTTAATACTCTCCTCACATAAAACATCACCTAAATAAATTACCTGTTTTTCAGTGAATGTACGTTTGAAGTGTTCTATAATACGACAACGGTCATTTCGAATTTCAAGAACTATATGAAGTCTTGTATTGTGTTCTTTCAAATCTTCACCAAAAAACTAAGATGTCATCCTGAAAACTTAGAATGCCTTTGCTACATTGAAATATCTTACACATCAAACGCTGAAAAAAAGGAGCTGCTGATGGCAATCAAATGTCATTCGTTTGAATTGAAAACATCCATCATGGGTGACAAACATCACAAGTTTCCTACTTTCTTATTTGGTGATAACACAGAAGACAAATCAATTTTTGAAAACCGCTTGGCCCTTTTAACCGAACGTAACATTTCTAAAATTGTGGATAGAGGGAATTGGTTCATACAAATGTTACATCTTAGGTGCTACAACTATCGGAGAAACCCAATTTGAAGTTTACACCGGTTCAGTAATGGTAACTTTCAGCAACTTTAATGACTCTATAGACACATCTTCTGTGACCAACATGGGAACATTATGCATCTTGTGAACTTGGGAAAAGCACCAAAATCCCACCAACGTTCTCTCCTCACCAGAAAACACCTTGGGAAAATTATTCAAGGTTTGTTGTCTATTTTCTCCCCTTCATCCAAAATCAAAACTGTTCCACATTGTTTGGATCCAACACAATATAGTTCGCCTTGATCACGCCAACCTAAAACTGAAGGTCCTGTTTTGCTACCTACAACTTCCCAACACACGTCCTGTTCTTAAAGCTGAAGGTTAATGTTCTGAATCCTAAAAAAATAATTTGCTCCCCCATAACCTTCAGGCAAAACATCAGGTTCTTGAAGATTAGTACCAGTTTTGCCCACACACCCTTCACTCCAAACTGCTTTATTAGTTATGTTGTAAGGCTATCCTGAATCAACATACACGTCCAGTTGAACCCCTTCAAAACTCATATTACAAATGGGTATTCTTTGAATTCTCCCATTGATAGACACACTCAATACAACTATTTGATACAGACTTGGTTTTAACTGTACCTTTTTTTAACACAAAAAATACAAACTTGTACAACTTAAACTTAAACTTCCTACTGATGTCATTCTGGTCTTCCTTTGACTCCTCCGATCTTTTGAAAAATTTCACTTTGACTTTATCCTTACTTTTTTTGCACACTTTAGCAAAATGTCCAAAGGTACCATAATTGAAACACTTCTGTTTAAATGCAGGCCAACTCTAAATACCGAATTATGTTTCACTATAACATCAATAAAACTTTAATTCATTTGTCAACTTTTCTATTTTGATATTATTCAATTTAGTATTCTTACCTGTCCTACCATCTTCTTTGCTGTTTTTTTGCCACAATATTAAACTCAGATTCCATTTGATCAAATTCTTCCAACACTGCCTTTGCAGACCTGCCCGATAATTTCACCTTCCTTACAATAGCAAAGCTATCTTTTAGTTTTGAATCTCCATAGATCCAAAACCTCTCCTGTATAGCAGAATCATTGTGATGTGTAACATAGTGCACCTGATCCCTGATGAGGTGACGCAAAAGATCACCAAAACAACAATCTAATGACAATTTTCTATATGCAGCATACTCATCAACTGTTTCCCCTTTTCCTGTTTTTATTGGAAAAGCTTATATCTGGCTATACCAATACACACTTTAGGTGTAAAATAACTATCAGAATCTTTAAGAACGTTTTCTAAAACACTACCATCCCCACCATCCTTAGTCATATCAATATAAGTTTTCAATCCAGTCCATGTGACTGATTCCAAAAAATCCTTTATCTCTGACATCTTTTTTCCTCTCCCACTGTCTGCAAATAATTAAAAAAATATTGCTTCCATTCTGGCCGTCTCAGACATAGTTCACTGCCTGCTGATCAAAACGTTTGAGGTGGTGAAATAGGAAAGCTTTGTGAAGTCATAACTAAAGTGGATTAGTTCAGTGTCCTAACTTCACCAATGAAACCACTAGACACTGTCATTATCCTTTCTTCACCACTAAAATGATACTCAAAGAAATTGACAAGAACAAATCAGTATTAAAAATAATCTTCACAGCAAGACAGAAAAAAACAATGAAGCAAAATCACCAAAAGGACAATAAAAAACATAAATTTCCAGAATCCTCTAAGATAAAGAATAACAAGCATTTTAAATGCAACTGGCCCGCATTTGCTCGAGTTGGAGCTATCTGCGTTGTAAACTCCTAAACTAACTTTTCTTGCCACACAAATTAAAAGAAAAAAAACACAGCGCAATCATGCTATGTAAAATGCAGCGCGATCGTGCTGAAATTGAAAACGAAAAAACGGAGCGCGATTGCGCTATGTAAACCCCAGCGCGATCGTGCTGCGGGGAAAATGAACAGATAAAGTAGTCTAGAAACCACGCTCAAAACATCGAGCCTCTTATGTTTCTAGTAGTTTACTGGTGCTGTGTAGGTGGGCTAAACAACGGAAAAGGCATGACGTATTCATGCCTTTCACAAATGAAAGCAAGCTGATTTTAAAGAACAAGCCCAGGAACCAATGAAAGAGACTGACGTGACCTGGGCATGGTTTGAAGCCGAAAGAGAGATTACTTTATGGACGGAGCACTTTGCGCTCGCCCATAAAAATTATGCTATCAACACCACCCGGTGAAGGGATGAAATATTGACTTGCCCAAACGCACGACATGGTGCAGCCCGATGTGATCTTAACTCCAAAGAAAATTACATCCAGCAATGGCACAGAAGTAAAGTGATGACAATTTTTAGACTTATGATAGAACCCCACTCCAGAGATGGCTCCTACGTATGGTCACTCAGTGAGACCTGTAACACACAGGTAAGCACATCTGCTTCGTAGGACTCCGGAAAAGGATGCCACATCACTGGAAAACAATCCATTTCATGTTCCAACAATTACAGCTGAGTGAACGAGTCCAACCACTTCAAGAAAGCAAAGCTGGATGATCATGAAAGATTGTTAGATCTCGAGGACAATACTGCAAAAGAGGAAAGAGTTTGTTGACCTAGCTTGTTCAGGTCGTAGGAACTCATTGCCAAAATTGAAGTCTTTTAATAAACTTTACACAAAGAAAATGTGTATGTCTTTTTAATGTGTCCCAAACGCCAACCACATCCTTCTTCTAACAGCAGCAACATACATCTCCTCATAACCGTTCTAACATGAAATGTTCAGCTTAAAAGATATCTTGCATTGAGCACAGCACTAGATACACACCAGCATGAAAACATTAAAACATCAATACAAAATAAAGCACAATCTTATGTACATGTACAATGTACTCTACCTATACAACACAGAGATTTGGAAATACATATCTCAGATCGATCTCATAAATAAAAGATCAGAGCCACATTCTCATAATGTTTTTATTTCAGAATGTACTTCGAGGCATTATTACCATCATAATTTCTTACAACTCTCAATAACAGTTTATCTCAAAACCCCAGCAGCCAACATCATACTAAAGAAACATTCTAGAATAATTGAGACTGTACCACACATAGGGCCTCATTCTGACCTAGGCGGGCGGCGGAAGCCGCCCGCCAAAGTACCGCCGTCAGAACACCGCTGCGCGGTCAAAAGACCACCGCGGTAATTCTGAGTTTCCCGCTGGGCTGGCGGGCGACCGCCAGGAGGCCGCCCGCCAGCCCAGCGGGAAACCCCCTTCCATGAGGATGCCTACTCCGAATGGAGCCGGCGGAGTGGAAGGGGTGCGACGGGTCAGAATGCCCATGGATGCACCGCCAGCCTGTTGGCGGTGCATCCGCGGTCGTTGGCCTGGCGGTAGTCTACCGCCAGGGTCAGAATGACCCCCATAGTGCCTGGGGATGCAACAGGCGTGTGCACTCGCTTTTTGCACCCTCTGGGCACTATGGTATTACAGAAGGGGCTGCAGACACTTGTGAAGCCCCTTCTGTAATACTCAAAGTGCTGCCAAGAATGTAGCACCAGCACTATTTTCTGAGGGTGTTCTCTCATTTGCATGGGTGTGCTGCCCTATAAACATGAGGGAATACATTTGCCTCTGTATCCATACCATAATATATAAGCAGGTGCTGAGATAAACATCCCTCTTAGAAGGCACTGACAGTGGATTACCAAAGATCAACCCCCCAGACATCCTCCTGCAGGCGGGTGCAGTCACTCAATTCACCCACCTGCAGGGAATCTCGGTCTCTCTTCAAAAGTGCAGGTGGGTTGTCTCCTGTACTGAGAAATAAGGAGTGGCTTGGAAGCAGCCGCTCCATATTTCAGTGAATGCTCTGCCCCCAAGGCAGTGTAAGTTTGCAGCTGCCCGAAGGGCATCCCATTCATCATAATAGGGTGTACTGTCCCAGCCTGCACCAGATGCATATTTTGAAAGGTGCGCTATGGCGCCAACAGTGACATTTCACCCCCAAATATAACTGCTCTTTTATTGTCACTGGACTGCCCCTGTAAAGCATATGACTGTCAACAGAGCAACAACTATCAACAATGCCTTCAAGTAAATTTAATTGTCAGCATAACAAGAGATCAGCCATACTCAGTGCAACAAGATATGGGGTCTACCTCAGTGTGTATAAATTATTAATATGATGTGAAGAAAAACCTCCAAAGTCTCTAGGATGGGCATCTGTACTCCCGTCTGCAAAGAGAAGTGCAAGGTACAAATGTGAAGTACTTGGTAATTCGTATATGTTAACCAGAAGGCCCAGGTTTTAATACCTGCTTCAGAACCAAATTGCGCGATCCCTCTACCTCGCACTAGGGCTTGAAACAGTGTCTAGGTGCCCCATTGGACCACCAAAATCCTGCTCCTATTTAGGAAGGAGTTGAAGATGCACTTCTTTAAACAACAATACATCAGTAACAGTCAACAAATCAGCTACCTCTCCTTTTACAAATTGACTCTGTCTTTGCTTTTAACCTGTACAACGTTCTACTGCCTTTGGCTGGGTTTACGCTATACAAATACCACATAAACACAGCCAACATCACTAACCGTATTCTGTTTGTATGGGTAAATTCTCATTAAGTTTATGCATTGTCATTTTCTTCTTCAGGCCTTTTCCGTAGCAGTAAATGTAGAGTGGATGTTCAAAATGGTACCTTACAGCCTGCACCATCTGCACTTTTTGTGCAAGAGTAAAGACTGACATAATCATAGTGGGTGACTGTGAGTCAGTCTCACTATCCTGTACTCAGCCCTAGCTCATGGCACCCCTCAAAGAGCACAAAACCCTCCACCTCCTTCTGTGATCTGAAAAACATGTCATTGAGCAAACTCCTGGAAACTAAAGTATTCAAACTTTTCAACTGGCCCTATGAAACCGTCAAGACTGTGATGACAGCACCCCAGTTATGGGCACCCACTCTACTTGATTTGATGGGTTCTGCATTCCATTGCTTTTCTTCTTTTGACTTTATGTTGTTTTACTCCTCATCGAGTGCTCTAACGTAAGTGAAATGTAGCGTGCAGCACACTATAAAACTCCCAAATAAATTCCTTTTATGTACTTATCTGATGTCAGTTCTGCACAATACTTGGGTCTCTGTAAGTTTAAAAATCCCAGGTTCATAAATTTTGTGCCATCCTGCTCCCCGTATTCTCATTATCACCAACCCAGTATGTTTTCCAGTGCAGGAGACTAATCTGACAACTCCCCTGACAGGTGCTGTTGGAAATGGGGTCTCTAGTTGGCAGTTGGTTTACACCCTGTCCAAGTAGGGACCCTCGCTCTAGTCAGGGTAAGAGAGTCACACTCCTAAGATAACCTTTGCTCACCCCCTAGATAGCTTGGCACGAGCAGTCAGGCTTATCTCAGAGGCAATGTGTTAAGTACTTGTACCCGCACGAAGTAACACAGCGAAAACACTACAAATGGACACCACACCACTTTAGAAAAATAGCCAATATTTATCTAAGTAAGACAAGACCAAAACAACGAAAATAATCCAACACACACAAGCAAAGATATGATTTTTAAAAAATTACATCCAAATAAAAGCACTTAGAAACATAGTAGCTCCAACTGGTGCTCTTACAGCATCTTGACGGAGTTGTTCCCAAAAGTTCAACGCCACTCGCGAGGGAGTGTGCGCCAGCCACGGAGTTGCACCTACCCCAGTTATAGTACCTTAGAAATGACGCAACGTCAAAGACGTGGCATGGAGTCGGGAAGGTGAGCCGTCACATGAGCCGATGCGACATCAGTTCTGTACTGCTGTGCAGGAGATGAGGGGTTGGCTTCTTACTGATACACTGGGGAGGTGAGGTGTCGGTTCCTTAAGGAGGCAGCAGAAGTTAGGGGACATTGGTAGCAAGGCATCGGTTCCTTATGATCCGGTGGGGTTGATAAGTGCATTGGGTCAAAACACGATGCAGTGACTTCATGGTGTCGGGGTCACACCACGGGGCCAGAGGTGCCGCAGCAGAGTCGGGTGTCACAGACCTCAGTGACGGCACTCAGGACTAGTGATGTTGCAGGACCTCTGAGGTGCTCCGGCAGCATCGGTCCTTCGTTGTCAGTGGTGGTGTTCGCACTTCAGCAAGGACCACAGCTTTGGGTGAGATCAGCGGCATGGAATTCGGGCAGCACGCTGGTTCTGGAGTAGTACGGAGTCGGTGTGCCTGGTTCTTCTTGTGTTTCTGCAGACTTCACTCCAAAGGGCCCAGGAACAGGAGTGGACACCTCTTGGCAAGTCAGGGCCCTCAGCAAGATAACCCAGGGGCTGGCAGGTGAAGTCTTTGATGTCCCTGAGATTTCTGAACAGGAGGCAAGCTCAGTTCAAGCCCTTGGAGAAACTTCAAAAGCAGGATACAAAGCAAAGTACAGTCTTTGTCCTCTCCAAATCAGAAGCAGCAATTGCAAGCCAACCTAGCAAAGCACAAACAGCAAAGGTGTAGTGCCACTCCTCACAGCTCGTCAGTCCAGTCTGTAGGAGGCTGCCCTGGCTTATAGTGGGTACCTGATGGTACTTACACCTTGTGCCAGGTCTAGTTATCCCTTATTAGTAGATTAGTAGTGTTCTAGCAGCTTAGGCTGATAGAGGTAGCTATAGCAGAGCAGCTTAGGCTGAACTAGGAGACATGCAAAGCTCCTACTATACCACTTATTTCATATAGGTACTATATCACATGAAACACAATACTCAGTGTTACTAAAAATAAAGGTACTTTATTTTAGTGACAATGTGCCAAAAATATCTCAGAGGATTTACTCCCTTAGGAGGTAAGTAAAATACACAAAATATACACACAAACCAAAATCAGGTCAGTAAACAGTTAGAAATGTAGTGCAAACACTGTAGAATACAATAGGATGCAGTAGGCCTAGGGGCAACACAAACCATATACTATGAAAGTGGAATGCGAACCACGAATGGACCCCTAGGCTAGTGTAGTGTGTAGAGGGTCAATGAGAGTGTAAGAAAACCCTGAGGGTGTCCAAGATACCCCACCCCAAGACCCTGGAAAGTAGGAGTAAATTACTACTATTTCCCCAGAAACACACTAAACCCGTGATAGAGGATTTTGCAAAGACCACAACAGACTGCAACACACTGAAGATAGATTCCTGTACCTGAGGACCTGCAAAGGAAGGGGACCAAGTCCAAGAGTTGTGAAAGTGTCCAGGGGCGGCAGGAGCCCACTAAACCCCGGATGAAGGTGCAAAATGGCTGCCTCCGGATGGAAGAAGCTGAAGATTCTGCAACAACGAAAGGTGCTAGGAACTTCTCCTTTGTGCACAAGATGTTGCACAGAGTGCTGGAAGATGCAGAGTTGTTTTTTGGTAAAAGACCGCAAACAAGCCTTGCTAGCTGCAAGAGTTGCGGTTGAAGAAAAAGGGTGCTGCCTGGGCCCAAGAAGGACCAGGATGTCACCACTTGGGATAGGAGACAGAAGGGGCCCTCAGAAACGTAGAGAGCCAATGCACAAGAAGGTGGCACCCACAGAAGCACTTGAACAAGGGTTCTAGAAGTCTAAACACTGCAGTCATCTCAACACTGCAAAAGAGGGTTCCACGAAGTCGGAGGTCAACTCAGGGAGTTGAGCAAGGCAGGACAGAGTGCTTGGGACCTGGGCTTGGCTGTGCATGAAGGATTCCATGGAAATGTGCACAGGAGCCCTAGCAGCTGCAGTTCACGTGGTGCACAGGATTACTATCTGGAGAGGGGAGGCAAGGACTTACCTCCTCCAAATTTGGACAGTTGGACCACTAAGCAGTCTGGGTCACTTGGGTCCACCACCTGTGTTCCAGGGGCTATGCTCGTCCGGATGAGAGGGGTCCCAGAGTACCGGTGACATTGAAGTTTGGTGCCTGCTAAAGCAGGGGGAAGATTCCGTTGACCCATGGGAGATTTCTTCATGGCTTCCAGTGCAGGATGAAGGCAGGCAGCCGCCAAAGCATGCACCACCAGGAAACAGTTGAGAAAGCCAGCAGGATTAGATGCTACAATGTCGCTGGTAGTCTTCTTGCTACTTTGTTGCAGTTTTGCAGGCATCCTGAAGCAGTCAGTGGTCTATCCTTTGCAGAAGGCGAAGAGAGAGGTGCAGAGGAACTCTGGTGAATTCTTGCAATTCGTTATTTGAGGAAAAGCCCACAGGAGAGACCCTAAATAGCCCTCAGTGGAGGATTGGCCACCTAGTCAGGTAAGCACCTATCAGGAGGGGTCTCTGACGTCACCTGCTGGCACTAGCCACTCAGAGGCCTCCAGAGTGCCCTAACACCTCTGGATCCAAGATGGCTAAGGTCTGGGACACACTGGAGGAGCTCTGGGCACCACCCCTGGGGTGTTGATGGACAGGGGAGTGGTCACTCCACTTTCCTTTGTCCAGTTTCGTGCCAGAGCAGGGACTGGGGGTTTCCTCAACTGGTGTAGACTGGCTTATGCAAGGAGGGCACCATCTGTGCCCTTCAAAGCATTTCCAGAGGCTGGGAGGGGCTACCCCTCCCCAGCCCTTAACACCTATTTCCAAAGGGAGAGGGTGTAACACCCTCTCTCAGAGGAAATTCTTTGTTCTGCCTTCCTGGGACTGGGCTGCCCAGACCCCAGGAGGGCAGAACCCCGTCTGTAGGGTGGCAGCAGTGGTAGCTGCAGAGAAAACCCCAGAGAGCTGGTTTGGCAGTATCCGGGATCCATAGTGGAGCCCCAGGGTTGCAGGGGATTGGCACCCCAATACCTGAGTTGGCATGGGGGACAATTCCATGATCTTAGACATGTTACACGGCCATATTCGGACTTACCATTGTGAAGCTACATATAGGTATTGACCTATATGTAGTGCACGCGTGTAATGGCGTCTCCGCACTCACAATGTCCTGGGAAATGGCCGTGCCGAACTCTCCACAAGGTTGGTCCCCGTTACCAGGAAGACCAGTGCCAATAGTTGCAGCTCCTCTTGATTAAATAAGAAATGAACTTTGTGATGTTGGGTATTCAATACTCAATTTGAAGAGAAGATTTTGTACATGATTAAAGATTGACTGCCCTGATGAAGGTGGCTGTGAATAAGGGGTATTGACCCTGATGGATAAGTCCACCGAAACACGCGTCAGCAAGTTTGATGGCATATGATTGAAGTAGTGAATGATACGTGCTGGAAATGAACTATATTTCAAACATCTACTGGATTCAGTAGCGTCAGTGAAGACCCAAACTGACGTTACTAGTACGGATTTTTATGATATTCATTCCAACAAGGAACTTTCTTATCAACTTCTAATCATTGTGAGATCATTTTGATTTTAATCAGTTATGATCTGTGTATACAAATGGATAATATTGTGGATTTTAATGTATAGTGAATGTGTCTATGGTCTTATTTGTCTATGGTCTTGTTTGTCTGTATTGGTGTATTAGATTAGGGGAAGGGGGGTTGAATGATGAATGTTCTAATTAATATATATGATTTTGAAACTATATATAAATACTGTGAATAAATGTTGATTGTTATTAAAGAAGAAAAAAGAAAACAGACAGTTTTCAGTCTCTGTACCTTCTGGGTTGAGCTGATTTTTTTTAAGGTTCAGGAGAGCGATACACTATTTAATTGTGGCACCTTTGCTAGTGCAAGGGTGCCCTCACACTTAGTAACTTTGCACTTAACATTCAGCAAGTGAAGGCTAGACATATAGGTGACTTATAAGTTACTTAAGTGCACTGTAAAATGGCTGTGAAATAACATGGGCGTTATTTCTCTCAGGCTGCAGTGGCAGTCCTGTGTAATATTTGTCTGAGCTCCCTATGGGTGGCAAAAGAAATGCTGCAGCCCAGAGGGATCTCCTGGAACCCCAATACCCTGGGTACCTAGCTACCATATACTAGGGAACTGTAAGCGTGTTCCAGTGTGCCAATTAGAATTGGAAAAAATGGTCACTAGCCTATAGTGACAATTTTGAAGGCAGAGAGAGCACACACACTGAGGGTCTGGTTAGCAGAGCCTCAGTGACACAGTTAGTCACTACACAGGTACACACATTCAGGCCACAAACGATGAGCACTAGGGTCTTGGCTAGCAGGATCCCAAATGAGACAGGCAAAAACAAACTTACATACATGTAAAAATGGGGGTAACATGCCAGGCAAGATAGTACTTTCCTACAGCCTCCTATGGATCAGGCAGTATTCTAAAAGTCTGGGATTTTGGGTCCAATTCTTATACTCATTCCTGCCTTTGAAGTAGTCAAACTTTGCTGTGCACAAGACTCTGCCTTTCCTGCTCTGCTCCCAGACACACTCTATGGTGTTGGAGACTGTATTGTGTAAGGACAGGCACAGCCCTCTTTAAGTGCAAGTGTCAGCTCCTTCCACCACCATAGCCCTACGTATATTCCACAGCCAGGCAGAGGTACAGAATAGCTACGTAAGAAAATGCCCACTTTCTAAAAGTGGCATTTTCAAACACACAAGTTACAAACCATGTTCACTAAAATATGTATTTTTAAATTGTGTTGTTCAGAGACCCTTAACTCCACATCTCTGTCTGCTTCCAATGGGAAATTTTTTTTTTTTTTTTAAACTTTGTTTATTGGTGTTTTCATAGGAGTACAGTATGCTGCCGTGAGCTGGGTCTCTTGATGCATGGTACATACACAAGTGCATACATTGCAGCTGGATCATAAACATTACTATACCGTTATCTTGGTTCTCCCAGGTACAATATTGGTAGTTTATATATATACAGTACTTTTGTTCTCAATTGCTTAGTGTCTGTAGCCTTTGTCCCACTTCGATCAGTAGGAGTTTACTATCATCATTGCTATTACCATTTAAACTGTTAACGCAACTAACTAAAACATGTAACAATGCGCTGTAGGGACATCTCTATGTTGTGGTGTGGTTAGGATATTCAAGACTATCCAAGGTGTCTGATTAGGGAGGTCAGTATCTCTGCAGTGATCTCTCCTTATTTCCTGCTGAGGGGGCAGGGTCCCTCCGGACGATTTCAGTCGCTGTCCTCTGTTACTCAGTGGGGGCAGTACATATATATTGGCGTCAGCACTGTGGCCCCTGCCCCCTACTTTCAGTAGTGGAGATATCAGGATCTCTCTCTGACGTGTTTCGTCTTATCTCCGCTCCCCAGCTATTTGGGCGAAAGCCTAACTTGAACATGGCATGTTCTCTCCGATTTCCCGGGTCCCATCTGCCTCACGTCTCTGCACTTCCCAGGCCTCCAGAATGTCAGCCCAGAATGGGGCAATAGGACGTGTCCGCATTCCCAGAGCCTCCTCTCTACCTAGTGCGTGTAGTTCGGCCTGAGCCCAGGTTGAAACATCCTGCCTCCAGTCCATGAAGGCGGGGCCCCTAGGGGACTTCCAGGCCATGGCAGTCGGACGCGTGAGTACCACCAGGGCCAGGTCCAGGAACCTGCTGCCAACTTTCTTAGAGGCAGGTCTAGAGTTTAGTGTCAGTACACAGAAGGAGGAGTCTTAGTCCAAATGCGTATCTAGGGATCCCTCCAGGTATTCCAGTGTTCCCTGCCAGCACCTCTGTATCTCAGCGCATTCCCATTTCATGTGGTCTAAGTCTGAGTCTACAGCATTGCACCTGGGACACTTCCTGGGTTCGTCTCCATATATTACCCTAATTCTGTGAGGGGTGAGGTATGTTCTGTGTACATAATTGTATTGGATGTAACGGAGATGTGTGATACGCGATACCCTATGGGGGTATGCCAGCACCTTCTGCCACTCTGTGTCTGTCAACTCCTTGTCAAGTGTCCCCTCTCATTTCACTCTTAGTGTCTGCAGAGACTCCAGTGTGTCCTCTTTATGGGCCCTGTAGAGTCTGGTAATTAGGTGGGCATCGTCCCCTATTGTCAATATGAGTTGGAGAATTCTATGCGTCTCCGGCTCTGCATTCACCGTGAACCAAAGTCCCCTTATAGCATGGGTCAGTGACTGGTATAGAAGGACCTGCCCTCCCGGGATCCTGCCCTTCTCCACCAATGTCACGAATGGGCGCTAGACTCCGTCTTGGAAGCAGTCCCCCAAGGTCGTCACACCCGCCTGGGTCCAGATCCTCATCTGGTTCCTTGATAGGATGCGGCTCGGAGACCCCAAGGGCATCCCTGTCAGTTGTACTGCAGGGGAGTAGGCCACAGTCACACCCGAACGTCTCAGGCACCGTCTCCAACAGGACAAGGCCACCGTCAGCATGACATTACATGCCAGCAGGATGATCCGAGAGCTAAGCATCCGCACCAGTAACAAGTCGCCTCTGATGTCACGCCGAGTTGTAGTCAGATCCAGCAGGTTCCCATCCGCCAACCACTGGGCAATCCACTGAAGCTGACACGACAGATAGTATATGTAGGAAGTTGGCTCTGTATGTGCTATTTCAAAGTAAGGAATAGCATGCACAGAGTCCAAGGATTCCCCTTAGAGGTAAAATAGTGGTAAAAATAGATAATACTAATGCTCTATTTTGTGGTAGTGTGGTCGAGCAGTAGGCTTATCCAAGGAGTAGTGTTAAGCATTTGTTGTACATACACATAGACAATAAATGAGGTACACACACTCAGAGACAAATCCAGCCAATAGGTTTTGTTATAGAAAAATATCTTTTCTTAGTTTATTTTGAGAACCACAGGTTCAAATTTAACATGTAATATCTTGTTTGAAAGGTATTGCAGGTAAGTACATTAGGAACTTTGAATCATTTCAATTGCATGTATACTTTTCAAGTTATTGACAAATAGCTGTTTTAAAAATCGACACAGTGCAATTTTCACAGTTCCTGGGGGAGGTAAGTTTTTGTTAGTTTTACCAGGTAAGTAAGACACTTACAGGGTTCAGTTCTTGGTCCAAGGTAGCCCACCGTTGGGGGTTCAGAGCAACCCCAAAGTCACCACACCAGCAGCTCAGGGCCGGTCAGGTGCAGAGTCCAAAGTGGTGCCCAAAACGCATAGGCTAGAATGGAGAGAAGGGGGTGCCCCGGTTCCGGTCTGTTTGCAGGTAAGTACCCGCGTCTTCGGAGGGCAGACCAGGGGGGTTTTGTAGGGCACCGGGGGGGACACAAGCCCACACAGAAATTTCACCCTCAGCAGCGCGGGGCGGCCGGGTGCAGTGTAGAAACAAGCGTCGGGTTTGCAATGTTAGTCTATGAGAGATCAACGGATCTCTTCAGTGCTGCAGGCAGGCAAGGGGGGGCTTCCTCGGGGAAACCTCCACTTGGGCAAGGGAGAGGGACTCCTGGGGGTCACTTCTGCAGTGAAAGTCCGGTCCTTCAGGTCCTGGGGGCTGCGGGTGCAGGGTCTTTTCCAGGCGTCGGGACTTAGGTTTCAGAGAGTCGCGGTCAGGGGAAGCCTCGGGATTCCCTCTGCAGGCGGCGCTGTGGGGGCTCAGGGGGGACAGGTTTTGGTACTCACAGTCGGAGAGTAGTCCGGGGGTCCTCCCTGAGGTGTTGGTTCTCCACCAGCCGAGTCGGGGTCGCCGGGTGCAGTGTTGCAAGTCTCACGCTTCTTGCGGGGAGTTGCAGGGTTCTTTAAAGCTGCTTCTTGAAACAAAGTTGCAGTCTTTTTGGAGCAGGTCCGCTGTCCTCAGGAGTTTCTTGTCGTCGTCGAAGCAGGGCAGTCCTCAGAGGATTCAGAGGTCGCTGGTCCCTTTGGAAGGCGTCGCTGGAGCAGAGTTCTTTGGAAGGCAGGAGACAGGCCGGTGAGTTTCTGGAGCCAAGGCAGTTGTTGTCTTCTGGTCTTCCTCTGCAGGGGTTTTCAGCTGGGCAGTCCTTCTTCTTGTTGTTGCAGGAATCTAATTTTCTAGGGTTCAGGGTAGCCCTTAAATACTAAATTTAAGGGTGTGTTTAGGTCTGGGGGGTTAGTAGCCAATGGCTACTAGCCCTGAGGGTGGGTACACCCTCTTTGTGCCTCCTCCCAAGGTGAGGGGGTCACAATCCTAACCCTATTGGGGGAATCCTCAATCTGCAAGATGGAGGATTTCTAAAAGTTAGAGTCACCTCAGCTCAGGACACCTTAGGGGCTGTCCTGACTGGCCAGTGACTCCTCCTTGTTATTCTCATTATTTTCTCCGGCCTTGCCGCCAAAAGTGGGGGCCGGGGCCGGAGGGGGCGGGCAACTCCACTAGCTGGAGTGTCCTGCGGTGCTGTGACAAAGGGGTGAGCCTTTGAGGCTCACCGCCAGGTGTTACAGCTCCTGCCTGGGGGAGGTGTTAGCATCTCCACCCAGTGCAGGCTTTGTTACTGGCCTCAGAGTGACAAAGGCACTCTCCCCATGGGGCCAGCAACATGTCTCTAGTGTGGCAGGCTGCTGGAACTAGTCAGCCTACACAGATAGTCGGTTAAGTTTCAGGGGGCACCTCTAAGGTGCCCTCTGGGGTGTATTTTGCAATAAAATGTACACTGGCATCAGTGTGCATTTATTGTGCTGAGAAGTTTGATACCAAACTTCCCAGTTTTCAGTGTAGCCATTATGGTGCTGTGGAGTTCGTGTTTGACAAACTCCCAGACCATATACTCTTATGGCTACCCTGCACTTACAATGTCTAAGGTTTTGTTTAGACACTGTAGGGGTACCATGCTCATGCACTGGTACCCTCACCTATGGTATAGTGCACCCTGCCTTAGGGCTGTAAGGCCTGCTAGAGGGGTGTCTTACCTATACTGCATAGGCAGTGAGAGGCTGGCATGGCACCCTGAGGGGAGTGCCATGTCGACTTACTCGTTTTGTCCTCACTAGCACACACAAGCTGTCAAGCAGTGTGTCTGTGCTGAGTGAGAGGTCTCCAGGGTGGCATAAGACATGCTGCAGCCCTTAGAGACCTTCCTTGACATCAGGGCCCTTGGTACTAGAAGTACCAGTTACAAGGGACTTATCTGGATGCCAGGGTCTGCCAATTGTGGATACAAAAGTACAGGTTAGGGAAAGAACACTGGTGCTGGGGCCTGGTTAGCAGGCCTCAGCACACTTTCAATTGTAAACATAGCATCAGCAAAGGCAAAAAGTCAGGGGGCAACCATGCCAAGGAGGCATTTCCTTACACAACCCCCCCCAAACGAAAGAGGATGAGACTAACCTTTCCCAAGAGAGTCTTCATTTTCTAAGTGGAAGAACTTGGAAAGGCCATCTGCATTGGCATGGGCAGTCCCAGGTCTGTGTTCCACTATAAAGTCCATTCCCTGTAGGGAGATGGACCACCTCAACAGTTTAGGATTTTCACCTTTCATTTGCATCAGCCATTTGAGAGGTCTGTGGTCAGTTTGAACTAGGAAGTGAGTCCCAAAGAGGTATGGTCTCAGCTTCTTCAGGGACCAAACCACAGCAAAGGCCTCCCTCTCAATGGCACTCCAACGCTGCTCCCTGGGGAGTAACCTCCTGCTAATGAAAGCAACAGGCTGGTCAAGGCCATCATCATTTGTTTGGGACAAAACTGCCCATATCCCATGTTCAGAGGCATCTGTCTGCACAATGAACTGCTTAGAATAATCTGGAGCTTTTAGAACTGGTGCTGAGCACATTGCCTGTTTCAGGGTGTCAAAGGCCTGTTGGCATTCCACAGTCCAGTTCACTTTCTTGGGCATTTTCTTGGAGGTGAGTTCAGTGAGGGCTGTCACAATGGATCCATATCCCTTCACAAACCTCCTGTAATACCCAGTCAAGCCAAGGAATGCCCTGACTTGAGTCTGGGTTTTTGGAGCTACCCAGTCCAGAATAGTCTGGATCTTGGGTTGGAGTGGCTGAACTTGGCCTCCACCTACAAGGTGGCCCAAGTAAACCACAGTTCCCTGCCCTATCTGGCATTTGCATGCCTTGATAGAGAGGCCTGCAGATTGCAGGGCCTTCAAAACCTTCTTCAGGTGGACCAGGTGATCCTGCCAGGTGGAGCTAAAGACAGCAATATCATCAAGATAAGCTGTGCTAAAGGACTCCAAGCCAGCAAGGACTTGATTCACCAACCTTTGGAAGGTGGCAGGGGCATTCTTTAAACCAAAGGGCATAACAGTAAACTGATAATGCCCATCAGGTGTGGAGAATGCTGTTTTCTCTTTTGCTCCAGGTGCCATTTTTATTTGCCAGTACCCTGCTGTCAAGTCAAAGGTACTTAAGAATTTGGCAGCACCTAATTTATCTATGAGCTCATCAGCTCTAGGAATTGGATGAGCATCTGTCTTGGTGACAGAATTGAGCCCTCTGTAATCCACACAAAACCTCATCTCTTTCTTTCCATCTTTGGTGTGAGGTTTGGGGACTAAGACCACTGGGCTAGCCCAGGGGCTGTCAGAGCGCTCAATTACTCCCAATTCTAGCATCTTGTGGACTTCCACCTTGATGCTTTCCTTAACATGGTCAGACTGTCTAAAGATTTTGTTTTTGACAGGCATGCTGTCTCCTGTGTCCACATCATGGGTACACAGGTGTGTCTGACCAGGGGTTAAGGAGAAGAGTTCAGGAAACTGTTGTAGGACTCTCCTACAATCAGCTTGCTGTTGGCCAGAGAGGGTGTCTGAGTAGATCACTCCATCTACTGAGCCATCTTTTGGGTCTGATGACAGAAGATCAGGGAGAGGTTCACTCTCTGCCTCCTGATCCTCATCTGTTACCATCAACAGATTCACATCAGCCCTGTCATGGAAGAGCTTAAGGCGGTTCACATGGATCACCCTCTTGGGGCTCCTGCTTGTGCCCAGGTCCACCGGGTAGGTGACCTGACTCTTCCTTTCTAGCACTGGGTAAGGGCCACTCCATTTGTCCTGGAGTGCCCTGGGAGCCACAGGCTCCAGAACCCAGACTTTCTGCCCTGGTTGGAACTCAACCAGTGCAGCCTTTTGGTCATACCAAAACTTCTGGAGCTGTTGGCTGGCCTCAAGGTTTTTGGTTGCCTTTTCCATGTACTCTGCCATTCTAGAGCGAAGGCCAAGTACATAGTCCACTATGTCTTGTTTAGGCTCATGAAGAGGTCTCTCCCAGCCTTCTTTAACAAGAGCAAGTGGTCCCCTTACAGGGTGGCCAAACAGAAGTTCAAAGGGTGAGAATCCTACTCCCTTCTGTGGCACCTCTCTGTAAGCAAAAAGCAGACATGGCAAGAGGACATCCCATCTCCTTTTGAGTTTTTCTGGGAGCCCCATGATCATGCCTTTTAATGTCTTGTTGAATCTCTCAACTAAGCCATTAGTTTGTGGATGGTATGGTATAGTGAATTTGTAAGTCACTCCACACTCATTCCACATGTGTTTTAGGTATGCTGACATGAAGTTGGTACCTCTGTCAGACACCACCTCCTTAGGGAAACCCACTCTGGTAAAGATACCAATGAGGGCCTTGGCTACTGCAGGGGCAGTAGTCGACCTAAGGGGAATAGCTTCAGGATACCTAGTAGCATGATCCACTACTACTAGGATGTACATATTTCCTGAGGCTGTGGGAGGTTCCAGTGGACCAACTATGTCCACACCCACTCTTTCAAAGGGGACCCCCACCACTGGAAGTGGAATGAGGGGGGCCTTTGGGTGCCCACCTGTCTTACCACTGGATTGACAGGTGGGGCAGGAGAGGCAAAACTCCTTAAACTTCTGGGACATATTGGGCCAGTAGAAGTGGTTGACTAACCTCTCCCACGTCTTGGTTTGTCCCAAATGCCCAGCAAGGGGAATATCATGGGCTAAGGTCAGAATAAACTCTCTGAACGACTGAGGCACTACCACTCTCCTAGTGGTACCAGGTTTGGGGTCTCTGGCCTCAGTGTACAGGAGTCCATCTTCCCAATAGACCCTATGTGTTCCATTTTTCTTGCCCTTGGACTCTTCAGCAGCTTGCTGCCTAAGGCCTTCAAGAGAGGGACAGGTTTCTTGTCCCTTACACAGCTCCTCCCTTGAGGGTCCCCCTGGGCCTAAGAGCTCAACCTGATAAGGTTCAAGCTCCAAAGGCTCAGTTCCCTCAGAGGGCAGAACTTCTTCCTGAGAAGAGAGGTTCTCTTTTTCTGACTGTGTTGCAGTTGGTTTCCCAACTGACTTTCCTTTTCTCTTGGTAGGCTGGGCCATTTTTCCAGACTCCAGCTCTACTTTTTCACCCTGTGCCTTGCATTGTGCTCTCGTTTTTACACACACCAGTTCAGGGATACCCAGCATGGCTGCATGGGTTTTTAGCTCTACCTCAGCCCATGCTGAGGACTCCAGGTCATTTCCAAGCAGACAGTCTACTGGGATGTTTGAGGAGACCACCACCTGTTTCAGGCCATTGACCCCTCCCCATTCTAAAGTTACCATTGCCATGGGATGTGCTTTAGTTTGATTGTCAGCATTGGTGACTGTATAAGTTTTTCCAGTCAGGTATTGGCCAAGGGAAACCAGTTTCTCTGTCACCATGGTGACACTGGCACCTGTATCCCTCAGGCCCTCTACACTTGTCCCATTAATAAAGAGCTGCTGCCTGTATTTTTGCATGTTAGGAGGCCAGGCAGCTAGTGTGGCTAAATCCACCGCACCCTCAGAGACTAGAGTAGCTTCAGTGTGGACCCTGATTTGCTCTGGGCACACTGTTGATCCCACTTGGAGACTAGCCATTCCAGTGTTACCTGGATTGGAGTTTGGAGTGGAACCTTTCTTGGGACAGGCCTTGTCTCCAGTTTGGTGTCCAGACTGACTACAGTTTCGACACCAGGCCTTTTTGGGATCAAAGTTTTTACCCTTGTACCCAGGATTGTTTTGTGAAGAGGCTCTGGGCCCACCCTCCTGTGTAGGTTTTTGGGGGCCTGTAGAAGACTCTTGACTATTTTTATTTTTGGCTGTCTCACCACCTTTCCCCTGGGGAGGTTTTGTGACCCCTTTCTTTTGGTCACCCCCTGTGGAAGTTTTGGACACCCTTGTCTTGACCCAATGGTCCGCCTTCTTTCCCAATTCTTGGGGAGAAATTGGTCCTAGGTCTACCAGATGCTGATGCAGTTTATCATTGAAACAATTACTTAACAGGTGTTCTTTCACAAATAAATTGTACAGCCCATCATAATTACTTACACCACTGCCTTGAATCCAACCATCTAGTGTTTTTACTGAGTAGTCTACAAAGTCAACCCAGGTCTGGCTCGAGGATTTTTGAGCCCCCCTGAATCTAATCCTATACTCCTCAGTGGAGAATCCAAAGCCCTCAATCAGGGTACCCTTCATGAGGTCATAAGATTCTGCATCTTTTCCAGAGAGTGTGAGGAGTCTATCCCTACACTTTCCTGTGAACATTTCCCAAAGGAGAGCACCCCAGTGAGATTTGTTCACTTTTCTGGTTACACAAGCCCTCTCAAAAGCTGTGAACCATGTGGTGATGTCATCACCATCTTCATATTTAGTTACAATCCCTTTAGGGATTTTCAACATGTCAGGAGAATCTCTGACCCTATTTATGTTGCTGCCACCATTGATGGGTCCTAGGCCCATCTCTTGTCTTTCCCTCTCTATGGCTAGGATCTGTCTTTCCAAAGCCAATCTTTTGGCCATCCTGGCTAACTGGATGTCCTCTTCACTGGAGTTATCCTCAGTGATTTCAGAGTTGTTGGTCTCTCCTGTGAGGGAACCAGCATCTCTGACTATTATTTGTGGAGTCAGGGCTTGAGTAGCCCTGCTCTCCCTAAGTAGGACTGGAGGGGGGGAATTTCCCTCCAAGTCACTATCTTCATCCTCTGAGTTGCCACCCTCAGAGGGGTTGGCCTTTTCAAACTCTGCCAAAAGCTCCTGGAGCTGTATTTTGGTAGGTTTGGGGCCTATTGTTATTTTCTTTAGTTTACAGAGTGACCTTAGCTCTCTCATCTGTAGATGGAGGTAAGGTGTGGTGTCGAGTTCCACCACAGTCACATCTGTGCTAGACATTTTGCTTCTAAAAGTTGGAATACTTTTTAAGAATCTACAACTAGTTCTAGGTTCTAATTCAAACTTTTACAAACTTTTAAACTCTAAAAGAAATGCTAAACAGGATCTAACACAAGGCCCTAGCAGGTCTTTTAAGAATTTAGAAAACTTTTCAAATTGCAAAAATCAATTTCTAATGACAATTTTGGAATTTGTCGTGTGATCAGGTATTGGCTGAGTAGTCCAGCAAATGCAAAGTCTTGTACCCCACCGCTGATCCACCAATGTAGGAAGTTGGCTCTGTATGTGCTATTTCAAAGTAAGGAATAGCATGCACAGAGTCCAAGGATTCCCCTTAGAGGTAAAATAGTGGTAAAAATAGATAATACTAATGCTCTATTTTGTGGTAGTGTGGTCGAGCAGTAGGCTTATCCAAGGAGTAGTGTTAAGCATTTGTTGTACATACACATAGACAATAAATGAGGTACACACACTCAGAGACAAATCCAGCCAATAGGTTTTGTTATAGAAAAATATCTTTTCTTAGTTTATTTTGAGAACCACAGGTTCAAATTTAACATGTAATATCTTGTTTGAAAGGTATTGCAGGTAAGTATATTAGGAACTTTGAATCATTTCAATTGCATGTATACTTTTCAAGTTATTGACAAATAGCTGTTTTAAAAGTGGACACAGTGCAATTTTCACAGTTCCTGGGGGAGGTAAGTTTTTGTTAGTTTTACCAGGTAAGTAAGACACTTACAGGGTTCAGTTCTTGGTCCAAGGTAGCCCACCGTTGGGGGTTCAGAGCAACCCCAAAGTCACCACACCAGCAGCTCAGGGCCGGTCAGGTGCAGAGTCCAAAGTGGTGCCCAAAACGCATAGGCTAGAATGGAGAGAAGGGGGTGCCCCGGTTCCGGTCTGTTTGCAGGTAAGTACCCGCGTCTTCGGAGGGCAGACCAGGGGGGTTTTGTAGGGCACCGGGGGGGACACAAGCCCACACAGAAATTTCACCCTCAGCAGCGCGGGGGCGGCCGGGTGCAGTGTAGAAACAAGCGTCGGGTTTGCAATGTTAGTCTATGAGAGATCAACGGATCTCTTCAGTGCTGCAGGCAGGCAAGGGGGGGCTTCCTCGGGGAAACCTCCACTTGGGCAAGGGAGAGGGACTCCTGGGGGTCACTTCTGCAGTGAAAGTCCGGTCCTTCAGGTCCTGGGGGCTGCGGGTGCAGGGTCTTTTCCAGGCGTCGGGACTTAGGTTTCAGAGAGTCGTGGTCAGGGGAAGCCTCGGGATTCCCTCTGCAGGCGGCGCTGTGGGGGCTCAGGGGGGACAGGTTTTGGTACTCACAGTCGGAGAGTAGTCCGGGGGTCCTCCCTGAGGTGTTGGTTCTCCACCAGCCGAGTCGGGGTCGCCGGGTGCAGTGTTGCAAGTCTCACGCTTCTTGCGGGGAGTTGCAGGGTTCTTTAAAGCTGCTTCTTGAAACAAAGTTGCAGTCTTTTTGGAGCAGGTCCGCTGTCCTCGGGAGTTTCTTGTCGTCGTCGAAGCAGGGCAGTCCTCAGAGGATTCAGAGGTCGCTGGTCCCTTTGGAAGGCGTCGCTGGAGCAGAGTTCTTTGGAAGGCAGGAGACAGGCCGGTGAGTTTCTGGAGCCAAGGCAGTTGTTGTCTTCTGGTCTTCCTCTGCAGGGGTTTTCAGCTGGGCAGTCCTTCTTCTTGTTGTTGCAGGAATCTAATTTTCTAGGGTTCAGGGTAGCCCTTAAATACTAAATTTAAGGGCGTGTTTAGGTCTGGGGGGTTAGTAGCCAATGGCTACTAGCCCTGAGGGTGGGTACACCCTCTTTGTGCCTCCTCCCAAGGGGAGGGGGTCACAATCCTAACCCTATTGGGGGAATCCTCCATCTGCAAGATGGAGGATTTCTGAAAGTTAGAGTCACCTCAGCTCAGGACACCTTAGGGGCTGTCCTGACTGGCCAGTGACTCCTCCTTGTTATTCTCATTATTTTCTCCGGCCTTGCCGCCAAAAGTGGGGGCCGGGGCCGGAGGGGGCGGCCAACTCCACTAGCTGGAGTGTCCTGCGGTGCTGTGACAAAGGGGTGAGCCTTTGAGGCTCACCGCCAGGTGTTACAGCTCCTGCCTGGGGGAGGTGTTAGCATCTACACCCAGTGCAGGCTTTGTTACTGGCCTCAGAGTGACAAAGGCACTCTCCCCATGGGGCCAGCAACATGTCTCTAGTGTGGCAGGCTGCTGGAACTAGTCAGCCTACACAGATAGTCGGTTAAGTTTCAGGGGGCACCTCTAAGGTGCCCTCTGGGGTGTATTTTGCAATAAAATGTACACTGGCATCAGTGTGCATTTATTGTGCTGAGAAGTTTGATACCAAACTTCCCAGTTTTCAGTGTAGCCATTATGGTGCTGTGGAGTTCGTGTTTGACAAACTCCCAGACCATATACTCTTATGGCTACCCTGCACTTACAATGTCTAAGGTTTTGTTTAGACACTGTAGGGGTACCATGCTCATGCACTGGTACCCTCACCTATGGTATAGTGCACCCTGCCTTAGGGCTGTAAGGCCTGCTAGAGGGGTGTCTTACCTATACTGCATAGGCAGTGAGAGGCTGGCATGGCACCCTGAGGGGAGTGCCATGTCGACTTACTCGTTTTGTCCTCACTAGCACACACAAGCTGGCAAGCAGTGTGTTTGTGCTGAGTGAGAGGTCTCCAGGGTGGCATAAGACATGCTGCAGCCCTTAGAGACCTTCCTTGGCATCAGGGCCCTTGGTACTAGAAGTACCAGTTACAAGGGACTTATCTGGATGCCAGGGTCTGCCAATTGTGGATACAAAAGTACAGGTTAAGAAACTGGTGCTGGGGCCTGGTTAGCAGGCCTCAGCACACTTTCAATTGTAAACATAGCATCAGCAAAGGCAAAAAGTCAGGGGGCAACCATGCCAAGGAGGCATTTCCTTACAGTATACTTCAAAATCTGGTACTCCCAGTCCACCTCTATCAGTGGGACGGCACGGAGTGGAGAGAGATGTTCGCTGTTGGCCCCATCCCAAAGGAGATCTCGGAGGAGCGCATTTAAGTCTTTAAACCAGCTCACCGGTATATTCACTGGAAGGTTGGTGAAATAGTATAAAAGGTGGGGTAACATAATCATTTTGGATAAAGACACTCAGGCCATCATAGAGAGCCGAAGAGAGCGCCAAAACGCCATGTATGATCTTAAGGACCAAAGCATTTTACCTAGATTGCCATCTCAGAGGTCGCCTAGTTCGTGGAACACTTGTATTCCCTGATATTTGAAAGTGCAGGGGGACCATGTAATGTCAATAGGGCAGGAGGCGGAGCGTTCCTCACCCGCAATCAATGGGAAGATGTATGTCTTTTTCCTGTTCAGTCTGAGGCCATATGGGCCACCGAATACCTCCAGTAATGTGAGCGCCCAGGGGATCCCTGACGTGCTATTCCGTAGGTAGATCAGTATATCATCTGCATTATGTGATATGACATATTCCACAGGGCCCCACTGCACCCCCTGCCCCGCCCCTCCATTTGGAACTGAGCTGCAGGGGGCTTGATGGCAAAAGCAAACAGCAGGGGCGAGAGAGGGCACTCCTGCCTGGTGCCTCGGAATATGGGATAAGTGGCCGATATTGCCCTGCCTGTTCACACCCTCGCCAGCAGGAGGCAGTACAGTAGTTTGACCCATCACGCCCATTTCTCCCCTAGTCCCATTCGAAGCATTACTGCCCATAGATAATCCCATTTTACTGAGTCGAACGCCCTCTCAAGGTCCACCGAGAGGAGTACAGCACCAGGGCGTTGTTCGACCTGAGGTATATGTAAAAGTGAAAATAGTCGTCCAAGATTCAGGGAGGTGTTATGTGCCGGTATTAAACCATTTTGGTCCTCATGTATGAGGTGGGGAACACTCTGGAGCAGCCGGTTAGCCAGGGTCTTAATTAAGATCTTGAAATTGTAGTTCAGCCTGGAAAAGGGTCTAAAATTATTCACTGAGGCCTCGCGTGATTTGGTCTTGGGTAAGGGGACCACCAATGCCTCCCTCAATGTCTCGGGGAGTATGCCCCGGTCGAATGCCTCTGCGTAAAGCTCAACCAATGTGGGTGCGAGGATGTCTGTATATGTTTTATAAAACTCCATAGGGAGTCTGCCCATGCCTGGTGTTTTACTTGCTGCAGTTGTGTAATAGCGATGTTTACCACTTCCAAAGTCATTGGGCCCCCCAGGGGATCTCTATCTTCAAGGGGTAAAGTTCTCAATGGGAGAGACTGTAAATGATGACCCAGCGATCGTGGTAGGTCTACATCTGGTTGTCTGTAGAGGGATGTATAATATGTTTTAAATGCTTCATTTACTTTGGAAGGTGCGTTTACCTGGTCTCCCTCCATCCCCCGGACACTCGTGATCAGAGCACCCTCCACACCGGGCCTCACCAGCCATGCCAGCATTCTGCCAGATCTGCCCTCCTCTGCATGCAAGGATGCCAGGTGTTTTTGGTAGTTGTGGCAGAGCAGCCTTTTCCCAGTCTGGTTAAATGACTGTTTGGCTCTAAGGAGTCTTTGCCATTCTATCTGATCTTTGCTCTGTTCATTGTCTCCGTCATGGATTTCCTTTTCCAATCGGTTTAGCACGAGCTCAACGGATCGTCTAATCCCTACTGATTGTCCCATACAGTAGCCTTGTGTCGCTACTTTTAGAGTTTCCTATTCTATGTGTTGTGATGCAGTGGAGCCCTTATTAATACTAATGTGTTCTAAAAGGTGAGACCTAAGTGCCTCTCTGTATGCCAGGTCTTCTACTGCCATTGGCTGGAGTCGCCACATCGGGATGGGGTCCCAGCTCTGGCACAACGCCAGGTGGTTAGTATTGGGCTGTGGTCTGAGAGGGTGCGGCCTAGGTATTCGGAATGAGTAATTTCGGGGGCCAGATTTCCAGTACATAACACCTGGTCTATTCTAGTATGTAGTTGATGAAGGCCTGAGTAGTCCCTATCCCAAGGGTGTTGGACCCGCCAAACGTCTTCCAGTCCCCAGTGTGTTATCCACTCATTCAGGCCCTTCGCCGTCTTGTGTGTGGTCGCCCAAGGCAAGGGAGGGAGGGAGGGATTCATTACAGTGTTTAATACACAGTTAAAGTCCCCCCCAATCAGTAACTGCCCTCCCAGAGGTTTGGAATGGGAAATTACACTTAAGAGATATTTGAAGGCAATACCCATGTTAACCTATAGGAGGGATAGGTCTTGCAATAGAGAGAACCACATTTGGTAGTATTTCACTATCAGGACATGTAAAACACACAAGTACATGTCCTACCTTTTAAATACACTGCGTCCTGTCCATGGGGCTACCTTGGGCCTACCTTAGAGGTGCCTAACGTACTAAAAGGGAAGGTTTGGGCCTGGTAAGTAGGTGCACTTGCCAGGTCGACATGGCAGGTTTAAACTGCACACACAGACACTGCAATCAGGTCTGAGACATGTGTACAGGGCTATTCATATGGGTGGCACAATCAATTCTGCAGGCCCACTATTAGCATTTGAGATACAGGCCCTAAGCACACATGGTGCACTATACTAGGGACTTTCTAGTAAATCAAATATGCTAATCATGATCACCAATTATAATCACCATTTACACGGGGAGCACTTGCACTTTAGCACTGATCATCAGTTGTAAAGTGCCCAGAGTACCAAAAGCAGCAAAACGAAATTCAGCACACTGTCAAAAATACAGGAGGCAAAGGCAAAAAGACATGGGGAAACCACGCTAAGGATGCCAGGTCTAACAGGTGCTTTAAATGCTTTTGGATGCTACATACCAGCAAAATGTTGGGTGATAAAGGTACACCCAAAGTTGTACTCTGTTTATCATGGGTGGCTACTCCCCTCTTGAACAAGCAGTAGTACCACTAATGGTTGGTAGCAGCTGATCTATAATTATGGGTATAGGCATTTTACAAGTACCCCTGTGTAAATATGGGCAGTATGTTACGACAGAGCTCACCAATTGCTTTTGAGTGTAAAAGATTTGTGTGAGGAGTGCTGAGATATAAGAGAGATAAGTTAACCATAGCTGTGGCGCCCACATGCATGTAGTCCTTATTCAATGCTCTCAAATAAATGTAGGCCCTACGATTGCAGGTTGCTTCAAAAAGTTAATGGTCAGTCAGATTAATTGTCATTCATTCCCTGCATGCTCCTGCACTGCCCTCCTTACCCCTGTTGGACCTGACATCCTTGGCATGGTTTTCCCCCACTTTTTGCCTTCCAACTTCCTGTTTTTGCTGACTTTGTTTTTGCTGGCCTTAGGACCTTATGGTGGTCATTATGATATTGGCAATGAGTGATAAAGTGGGGGTAATACCGCCAAAAGGCTAGTGGTAATTACCGCCAAATTATGACCATGGTGGGGACAACTCCCATAGACAGCCAATGTACCTCACCAACCGCCAGGGTGTAAACACCACTGACCATGGCGGTAGCCATCAACAGCCAGGCGGAAGACAAGGAACTACTCACCATATTATGACACAGCACACCACCAAGATTTCTGGACCGGTACCAACACCATCAAAAGCCTGGCGGAAGCACAACACAGAAGACTGAAGACTCACCATTTGAGACACAGAGAAGATCAACGCCGCCATGGAACCGGAACTGCAGGTCTTCTGGATGCTTTTCTATGCCATGCTCCACCTGGAACACCAAGCCGACGAAGACGGTGAGTACAGCCGCCTAGCACACAAGGAAGGGAGAGAGGAAAAGGAGAGTGACACACACGCGCAACACACACCGTTCACACACACATGCACAACACACACCATTCATACACACAACCAGCTGCAGACAAAAAACATTGTCACAGGACACACATCATAATAATGCAAGGACAACAGTAAGGCAGAATTGAAACTGTATTTTCACGACAACAACCACCATTAGTACCGAAGTGACAAATATTATACATGAACGATTGTCCAGAAAGGGCCAATGCCCAGTCCAAAGTACAAAAGGCCCACATGGCCACAGGGCAGCGGCCAAGCCCAACTTGATCTTGACATTCACAGCACCAAACTGTGCTGGGGCAACATGTTGGAAGTGGGCAGGCACCTCAGGGGGAAGGAGGGTGGAAGGGACCTCAGCTGAAGTGGTGATCTCGCCCACTGCTTCTGGAGGGGGCTCCTTGTACAACAGGATGGCTTACATGACCTCTACTGGAGGTGAGGGCTGCATTGTCTCTGCTGGGGGAGGTGTCTCCTGGGCAGCCTCTGCTGGAGGTGAGAGCTGCAATGTTTCTGCGGGGGAGGTGTCTCCTAGGCAGCCTCTGCTGGAGGTGAGGGCTGCTGTGTCTCAGCTAGAGATGAGGACGTCTTGCCTTTTTAATTGGTGATTGAGTGGGAACCCTTACTGTCATTGGTGGTTGAGTGGGAATATCTTCTGTCATTGGTGATTGAGTGGGAACCTTACCCTTCCTGGCTGGTGGAGTGGGATCCTTCCCTTTCCTGGCTGTGGATGGGATCCTTCCCTTTCTGGTGGAGTGGGATCCTTCCCTTTCCTGGCTGGTGGAGTGGAATCATTCACTTTCTTGCCTCCATGAATAGGAGGTGCCTCCACTGTCCCCTTGAACTGTTTGGCTGAGGTGCTGAGCTGGGTCGTTGTGACCCTGCTCTTACAGGCAGGACGGGGCCGGAGGGGGAGGGAAGAGGTCAAGTTGGGAAAGGAAAAACTTCTTAGGGATGGGAGTGGAGGTTGAGAGAGTGGTTGTTGGAGGAGTACGTCTGCTGGACTTGGGTGCACGTGCATGGGCTGTTGGGTGTCTGAGTGCCTGCGTTTGTGTCCCTTGGGGGGGGGGGACAGACAGAGTGGGAAAGGACACAGGGGACGTGTGGATGGATGTTGTAGAGGTGTCTGCTAGAGAGGTGTGCGTGCTGCTTGGTGTGGTGATGGTAGTGCTTGATGTTGAAGCAGTGCATGCAGGTGTGAGTGCAGATGTGACTGTGAGGAAGGAGGAGGGGGAGACAGTGGAGGCAGTGGATGTTGGTGTATGTGCAACTGTCTGTTGTTTGTGTGAGGGCTTGTGGCCTGAAGTGTGCGGCCTGTGTTTGACTGTGCTACTCTTCTGTGATGTTTTTTGAGCATGCTTGTCTGTATGTGTGCATGGGATAGGTTGGGGTTGAGGAGACTGGGACTGGAAAGTGGTAGTTGGACGGGGGACGGTAGGAACAGGGACAATGGCTGCCATCAGAGAGGAGACGAGAACCTGGAATGATCTCTGTTGGACTGCCAATCCACAGTGAATGTCCTCCAGAAATGCATTGCACTGCATCATCTGTAATGCCAGCCCCTGGGTGGCATTCACTATGATTGACTGCCCTACAGAGATGGTTCTCAGGAGGTAAATAGCCTCCTCACTCAGGGCAGCAGGGCTGACTGGGGCAGGGACTGAGGTGCCTGGGACAAAGGAGATGCCCACCTTCCTGGGTGAGCAGCCACAGGCAACTCGGTGAGGGGCTACTGGGAGGGTGGTGCTGGTACCGGGTTGGTGGCTGTACCTGGAGCTGGGGTGGTCCCAGAGGTGTCCGCCACCACCAGGGAGCTCCCATCGGAGGAGGAATCAGCGTCAGTGTTGTCATCTGCTGTTTCCACTGTGGTGCTCCCCTTGTCCTCCGTCCCACTGGTTCCCTCGGTGCCGGTGGACTCTGCCTCCTGGGTCCTGTGGGATGCAGCTCCCTCTGTCGCCGGTGCCCCTGCTCCTCTGCCAGATGATGCTAATGCACACATGGACAGGATGACTGAAGAAAAAAGGGGTGGAGAGGAAGAAAGGGAACACTGGGTCAATTACAGAACCAACACCACAGTTGGCTTACACATTACCATAACACAGAGGGTTCAGGATTGAGCACTAGGCAACACACTGGCAATCAATTGGCTAGGTGCCACAGCAAGATAAGGGCCAAACACCGCCAACTGCACCCTTCCTGGGACCCACTAAGCCCTGTCAGACATGGAAAACAACCTAGCTAGGTTTCCTGCATTTTCTATACACCCATTACCCTTGAGCTGTATCACGCTGCAATGTCTGACCTGGCATTAAGGGGCACCCACTGTCTCACAACCACCACCCGGATCCCATGTCACCTACCAATGACTGTGGTTACGCACACTATACTCACCCCCTTGTGGCTGCTGAGATGCCCTCAAGTGCCCATCCAGCTCTGGGTAGGCCACCGCCAGAATGCGGGCCATCAGGGAGGTCAGGTTCCGACGGGCACCCCTTCCTCGTTGGGAGGCCATCCTCAGCTGGGCCTCTATAGTCTTCCGTGCCCAGTGTCTCTGGTCCTCCCACCTTTTTTGCCTGCTGTAGACCCCCAGGGCCTGCACGTCCTTGGTGATGGCATGCCACAATCCCTTCTTCTGATGGGTGCTGACCTGCAGAGGTAATACACACAGAAGGACACCATTACACATACAATCCAGCCTGTCACACATATGGCCCACATATCCCATTTCCATCTCTATTAGCACAAACATCACCCGACGCCTACCATGTACACTGGCAACAGATATACCACCCCCTCAAATGACACGATGCTTGCACACACAACTCCATGCATCGTGCCCAAGGTGTACTCACATGTTGGTCTGGAGGCCCATACAGCTGTCCCTACTGGGGTAGGACCCCTTCCACCAAACACTCCAACTCCTCTGAAGTGAAAGCAGGGGTCTATTCCCCAGTCACACGGGCCATGGTAAGTTCCAGACACAGGTCACAGCAGTACACGCAGTGTAAGTGTTGTCCTGTGGAAAGTCAGGAATCAAGTGAGGATTTAGATAGAAAATGGCTGTCACGTCCACGGCGGTGTACTCCATCACTGCCGTCGCTGATCCCCATTGGCCACTGTACTCCATAGAGCCCCATATTAGCAAATGAGGAATTGCATGGCAGTGCGAGACCGCCTTCCACCAGGACACCCAACGTAAGCGAAGTTACCTCACTTCCACTTGTCCCTACATACAGGACAGGTGATCACCATTTAATGGGGGTGGACAACATTCAGATTATCCATAACTGTGTCATTGCTGATGATTGCACATATTGCCATTCCCACTGCCCCGTCACATTATTGCTCTATGTACACTGAGGTGGTGGTTCCATTGTTCAAATTGTAACAGCCTACTCACTCTTGTGTCCCTTAGATACCTACCACTGTGGATAGAAGGAGGAGACAAGCCTCCATGTACAGACCCCTTGTGGACTTGGCTACACTGTAGGAGAGGCACATAATACTCACCTATAGACTGGACAGGGCCACAATCACAAAGCTGTGTGCCCAATTGGAGCCTGATCTAATATCAGCTATCTGTCATCCCACTGGGATCCCCCCTCTTGTGCAAGTCCTATCAGAGCTCCATTTCCTGGCAACTGATTATTTCCAAGAGACAGTGGGCTTGGCAGCAGGAATGTTACAGCCAATGTTCTCAATCGTGCTGGCAAGGGTCTGTCTGCCTTGGTCAATCACATGTGCAGCTACATCGCTTCCCCCCAGGTGGAAGATTTGGCCACTGTGCAGGCAGGAGTCTATGCAATGGGACATATACCAAATATTGTTGGGGTGTTGGGGCGATTGACGGAACACATATTGCATTTGTCCCCCCCCCCCCCACCAGAATGAACAGTTGTTCAGGAATCAGAAGAGTTTTCACTCATTGTGCAAATGGTGTGCCTGGCGGACTAATACATCTCCCACATCACTGCCAAGTATCCTGGGTCCCTGAATGATGCTTGTTCTGAGGAATAGCAGCATTACACAGCTGATGGCACAACTACAGAGGCACAGAGTGTGGCTAATAGGTGTGCCTGAGTGCCCACCCAATGTATGTCAGTGTATGCCTTCTGCTGTTCACCCCATCCCATTGTGTAAGGCTAATGTTTGTCCCTCAATACTTGCAGGTGACTCAGGCTACACAAACCTATTGTGGCTCCTGGCCCCTGTGAGGAATGCCAAGAGAGGGGCTGAGAATCGTTACAATGATGCACATGGGTGAACCAGTAGAATCATCGAAAGGACCTTCGGCCTCCTGAAGGCCAGGTTCAGATTCCTGCATCTGACAGGTGGATCCCTGTGCTACTCACCTGAGAAGGTCTGCCAGATAGTAGTGGCATGCTACATGTTGCACAACCTGGCCCTCAGACGACATGAGCCTTATCTGCAGGAGGAGGAGACTGGAAATGCCCCTGTGGCAGCAGTGGACCCTGAGGACAGTGAGGAAGAGGAGGCAGAGGATGAGGATGTGGACAACAGATCATCAGTTATACATCAATACTTCCAATGACACAGGTGAGACAGTGTAACTGACCATTCCTCTGACTATTGTTTTATCTGTGTGGCTGTAGCAGGATGGCATTCACTTCCTTTGCATCTCTGCTTACTGTCACCAATGGCTTCTCATTTTGCAGATGCTGGTGATATTACAACAGTGTACTGATGTGATGACTACAGACAGCTACAGGTCATTAATTGTATGCTGTCACAGTTTTCAGATCATTTGCACATGATGTGACTGTTTCCACAAATGCACATTTTCATCACATTAAACACTGTCAGTCAAGTTGTGTTCAAGTGTGTTTATTGTAGAGTAAATAATTGATTGGAAAGTGCAATGGAATGGGGTGATGGTAGAGGAAAGTCCAGGGTATGGTCCCATTCTGTTTGTAGCACAGGTCCAGTGTCCAATGGCCATAGGAAGGGGAGCAAAGACAGTTCAAATTGAACAAGGTGATAGGGTGGGACACAAGAGCGACATTCTTGAGGGTCGTATTTCCTGGTGGTGGTCTTGGTCTTGGCAAGTGTCTTTGGCTTCTGTCTGGATCACAGGGAACATTTGCGGGGTGGTTCACCTTCTACAGGGAGAGCGGTGTTGGTGGTCTGTGGGTCCTGTAGCAGGGCCTCCTGTCCACTAGCTGCAGCAGATGTGGTAGGCTGCTCAGTAGGCTGGCTAGTGGTAGTGGCCCACTGGTGTGCTTTCCATTTCCTCATGATGTTGGCCATGTCTGCCAGCACTTCTGCAATGGAGATCATGGTGGTGTTGAGGGCCTGCAAATCCTCCCTGATCTCCTGATGGTGTTCCTTCTGCAGCCGCTTGTTCTCCTGCATGTTGGTAAGGATCTGGCCTATCGTGTCCTGGGATTGTTGGTAAGCCCTCAGTACATTAGTGAGTGCCTCTTGGAGAGTCGGTTCCCTGGGCCTTTCCTCTCCTTGGCGCACTGCGGTCCTCCCAGTGTCCCTGTAACCCTGTGCCTATGTCCCCTGAATGGTGTGCCCACTGTCACTGACCCTAAGTCCCTGATTGTCTTGGGTGTGAGGTGTGGACTGGGGGTCCTTGTACAGGTGGGCAAACTGTTGATTGACGTGTCCTGGGGACTGAGGTGTGGGGATGTTGGGTGGGTGCTGTGGTGTTGGATACTGATGAGGGAAGCTCTGTGGGGGACTGTAAGTGGGCTGGGGTGTCCGACTGACCAGTAGTCCCTGATGGGCCAGGTAGTTCATCCAGATCCTGAAGTCCAGAGTTACTGTCATCACTGGGGGCATCTTCTGGTGGGGGACTGGTTAGACATGGCACCTCCTCTCCGCTGAGATTGGCTGGTGCACCCGTGGAGATGTAAGTGATGTATTATGCCTCATGTCTGTGACAAATTGTACATGCCTGGCTTCCCCTCTGTGGTTGCTGTTGCACTGCTGCCTTTGTTTGTGTATGGTGATGTATTGTGGGCTTGTAGTTCTCCATGCTGTGCACACTTTGGTGATGGGTGTCCTTGCAGGGCTGTCCATGCATTGGTATAACATGCAGGGCTAGGCATTGGGGTTAGTCATATATGTAGGTTCAGTGTGTGGGATGGAGTGGAGTGATGGGAGTGAGGGTTAGGGGGTGTGATGGCATGCAGATATGGGGTTGATAAGTAGTAAATATTGACTCACCAGTGTCCAGTCCTCTGGCAATTCCAGTGAGTCCCTCAGGATGCAGTATTGTCGAGACTTGCTCCTCCCATGCTGTGAGCTGTGGGGAGGAGGTGGGGGTCCACCGCCAGTCCTCTGTATGGCGAGCTGGTGCCTTGCTGCCACGGAACGTACCTTCCCCGTAGGTCGTTCACCTCTTCCTGCTGTCGTCCCTTGTTCTTGGATGCTGTCCCACAATGTTCACCCTGTCCACGATTCTCTGCCATAGCTCCATCTTCCTGGCAATGGATATTTGCTGTACCTGTCCTCCAAACAGCTGTGGCTCTACCCTGACTATTTCCTCCACCATAACTCGCAACTCCTCATCAGTGAAACGGGGGTGCCTTAGTGGGGACATGGGTGTTGTGTGGTGTGTGTTGGTGGGGGGGTGTTGAGTAATGTGGTGGGGTGTGGGATGTGGGGTGCGCGATGGGTGTGGGTAGGAAGTTGGCTCTGTATACACTATTTCAAAGTAAGGAATAGTATGCACAGAGTCCAAGGGTTCCCCTTAGAGGTAAGATAGTGGCAAAAAGAGATAATACTAATGCTCTATTTTGTGGTAGTATGGTCGAGCAGTAGGCTTATCAAAGGAGTAGTGTTAAGCATTTGTTGTACATACACACAGGCAATAAATGAGGAACACACACTCAGAGACAAATCCAGGCCAATAGGTTTTGTTTTAGAAAAATATCTTTTCTTAGTTTATTTTAAGAACCACAGGTTCAAATTCTACATGTAATATCTCATTTGAAAGGTATTGCAGGTAAGTACTTTAGGAACTTTGAATAATCACAATAGCATATATACTTTTTACATAAAACACAATAAGCTGTTTTAAAAGTGGACACAGTGCAATTTTCACAGTTCCTGGGGGAGGTAAAGTATTGTTAGTTCTTGCAGGTAAGTAAACCACCTACGGGATTAAGATTGGGGTCCACGGTAGCCCACCGTAGGGGGTTCAGAGCAACCCCAAAGTCACCACACCAGCATCTCAGGGCCGGTCAGGTGCAGAGTTCAAAGTGGTGCCCAAAACGCATAGGCTTCGATGGAGAGAAGGGGGTGCCCCGGTTCCGGTCTGCCAGCAGGTAAGTACCTGCGTCTTCGGAGGGCAGACCAGGGGGGTTTTGTAGGGCACCGGGGGGGACACAAGTCCACACAGAAAGTACACCCTCAGCAGCGCGGGGCGGCCGGGTGCAGTGTGCAAACAAGCGTCGGGTTCGCAATGTAAATCAATGGGAGACCAAGGGGTCTCTTCAGCGGTGCAGGCAGGCAAGGGGGGGGCTCCTCAGGGTAGCCACCACCTGGGCAAGAGAGAGGGCCTCCTGGGGGTCACTCCTGCACTGAAGTTCCGATCCTTCAGGTGCTGGGGGCTGCGGGTGCAGGGTCTTTTCCAGCCGTCGGGATTTTAGAGTCAGGCAGTCGCGGTCAGGGGGAGCCTCGGGATTCCCTCTGCAGGCATCGCTGTGGGGGCTCAGGGGGGACAACTTTGGTTACTCACAGTCGCCGGAGGGTCCTCCCTGAGGTATTGTTTCTCCACCAGTCGAGTCGGGGTCACCGGGTGCAGTGTTGCAAGTCTCACGCTTCTTGCGGGGATTGCAGAGGTCTTTAAATCTGCTCCTCTGAAACAAAGTTGCAGTCTTTTTGGAACAGGGCCGCTGTCCTCGGGAGATTCTTGTTCCTCTTGAAGCAGGGCAGTCCTCTGAGGATTCAAAGGTCACTGGTCCTGGAGAAAGCGTCGCTGGAGCAGGTTTCTTTAGAAGGCAGGAGACAGGCCGGTAGGACTGGGGCCAAAGCAGTTGGTGTCTTCTTTCTTCTTCTTCAGGGGTTTTCAGCTCAGCAGTCTTCTTCTTCGGTAAGTTGCAGGAATCTGAGTTCCTAGGTTCTGGGGAGCCCCTAAATACTGAATTTAGGGGTGTGTTTAGGTCTGGGAGGGCAGTAGCCAATGGCTACTGTCCTTGAGGGTGGGTACACCCTCTTTGTGCCTCCTCCCTGAGGGGAGGGGGACACATCCCTATTCCTATTGGGGGAATCCTCCTTCTACAAGATGGAGGATTTCTAAAAGTCAGAGTCACCTCAGCTCAGGACACCTTAGGGGCTGTCCTGACTGGCCAGTGACTCCTCCTTGTTTTTCTCATTATCTCTCCTGGACTTGCCGCCAAAAGTGGGGGCTGGGTCCAGGGGGCGGGCATCTCCACTAGCTGGAGTGCCCTGGGGCATTGTAACACGAAGCTTGAGCCTTTGAAGCTCACTGCTAGGTGTTACAGTTCCTGCAGGGGGAGGTGTGAAGCACCTCCACCCAGAGCAGGCTTTGTTTCTGTCCTCAGAGAGCACAAAGGCTCTCACCGCATGGGGTCAGAAACTCGTCTCTCAGCAGCAGGCTGGCACAGACCAGTCAGTCCTGCACTGAACAATTGGGTAAAATACAGGGGGCATCTCTAAGATGCCCTCTGTGTGCATTTTTTAATAAATCCAACACTGGCATCAGTGTGGGTTTATTATTCTGAAAAGTTTGATACTAAACTTCCCAGTATTCAGTGTAGCCATTATGGAGCTGTGGAGTTCGTTTTTGACAGACTCCCACACCATATACTCTTATGGCTACCCTGCACTTACAATGTCTAAGGTTTTGCTTATACACTGTAGGGGCATAGTGCTCATGCACATATGCCCTCACCTGTGGTATAGTGCACCCTGCCTTAGGGCTGTAATGCATGCTAGAGGGGTGACTTACCTATGCCACAGGCAGTGTGAGGTTGGCATGGCACCCTGAGGGGAGTGCCATGTCGACTTAGTAATTTTCTCCCCACCAGCACACACAAGCTGGCAAGCAGTGTGTCTGTGCTGAGTGAGGGGCCCCTAGGGTGGTATAAGTCATGCTGCAGCCCTTAGAGACCTTCCCTGGCATCAGGGCCCTTGGTACCAGGGGTACCAGTTACAAGGGACTTACCTGGGTGCCAGGGTTTTGCCAATTGTGGAGACAATGGTACATTTTAGGTGAAAGAACACTGGTGCTGGGGCCTGGTTAGCAGGGTCCCAGCACACTTCTCAGTCAAGTCAGCATCAGTATCAGGCAAAAAGTGGGGGGTAACTGCAACAGGGAGCCATTTCTTTACAGTGTGTGTTTGTGGTGTGTGTGTGTAGTTGTCTCAGTGGTCTTGGTTTCAGTCTGGTGGCAATAATTGGTATTCGTAAAGGGTTGTGGGTAAATGTGGGTGTGTGTTTTATGGTGCTGTGGGTGGGTGGGTGTGGTGTGTGTATGAGTGTCAGGTGTGTTATTTTGGTTTTGGCCAATGTAGTGTTGTTTTGTATTTGGGTGTCCATTCAGAGTGCGCCGGTGTCCACCGCCAATGGTTTGCCGCCGTTGAATGTCCGTCGTGGTGATTTGTGGGTCATAACGTGGTGAGCATTGTTTTGTTGGTGTAACAGTATGGGTGTTGGTACCGCCACTTTAGCACTGACCTTTGGGCTGGCGGATTTGTTTATGTGGCAGTATTCTGTTGGATTGGCGTGTGTGTGTCATAATATGGTGAACGGATATCCACCACTGTGACGGTATGTTGGCGGCCGTCACCGCAGCGGTAAGCGGCATTTACCGTCAATTTCATAATGAGGACCTATGTGCTTTACCACTGCTAAACAGGGTTAAATGCTAGTACTCTCTCCTTTAAACATGGGAACATTGGCTTCCAGCCAATTGGTGGATTTAATTTACTTGTGAGGTCCTAGTAAAGTGGTACTACCTGTACCCAGGACCTGTAAATGAACTGCTAAGAGTGGGTCTTCAGCACTAATTGTGCAACCCACTTAAGTAACCTTTTAAGCATGTCTCGGGCCTCCATTGAAGCTTGTGGGTACTATTTCACCTGGAAAAATAAACCTTTTGCCAGGCCTAGAACTCCCTTTTCAATACATAAAAATCACCCTTAGGTCATAGGCCTTAAACAGCTCTAAAGGCACAGTGCAGTGTATTTAAAATGTGTACATTTAACTAGGCCTAGGAAGAATTTTATTGAAGCCAGAGTAATTTCGGTAATTCCGTGTTACACTTTGATGTGGAATTACCGATAATTATGTGATTACTCCTCTCATAATTAAGAGTAGTTTAAGCGGAAAAATCCTAATGCAAGAGCACATTTAACAAGTGCAAGCGGGTGCTTGGGCTTGGTATTCGTGTTCTTCCACATTTAGCACTGTTTCTTAGCGCAAAATACAGGGTGTGTGTTGCACTAACAAAATAGCGCTAAATGTCTGTAGTAAGTTGGGGGAAATCCAAAAGATCATAGTCAGCAAACGCGAGCTACCACTCACATTTGCAATTCGTGTTCTGTTACATTTAGCACTATTTCTGAATCCAAAAATGCATTCTCGTGTTCATTTTAGACCAGAGGGGGCATTTTTGCATTAAGAAATAGCACTAAATGCAGAATTACTCATTTCACATAATTTAAATGTAATCTTGCTGATATTTTTGGTAATTCTGCATGATAATGCTACATTGAATTACGCCAGTTATGCCTGCCCCTACTTTTAACGTACATGTTCTTGATGTGAAAAACACTTAAATTCAGTTTCTACTAGCGCAAGGCCTTCCTCTCCGATAGAATAATATTAGGTTACCTTATTACATTTAATAAGGGAAAACTTTCAATAGGGAGGAGGTACGAATGTCAAGTCTGGTCCCTAAAGAATCGTAATTTAAAACCCTCTTTAATGGTAAAGTTGGATTTTAAGTCACAGTTCTGAAAATGCCATTTCTAGTGAGTTGGCATATTCTTGGCCCAACAATTTATTGCCTGCTGCCTTTTTCCTGGCTCAATGACTAGGTGTAGCTGGCAGTTGGTCTTTGTGTATTGCTCCTAGACAGTGAGACAGAGAGGGAATAGGTGTTGGACAGATGGTCCATCTCTGATTTGATACAGGGTCGGATTGTCATCTACCACACTTGAACATCACAAAGGCTCTGCATCAGCACACTCACAAAGGATTTCACATTAGTGTTTTGCACTACCCAGACAAGTCTCAGCCAAGGCAGGGATGAAGAAGTTTCCAAACACCTTTTGGGAGTTCAACCACCTAGAAACTTCTCCTACTTCAAATCTGGCACCAATGATAAATAGTAGACCTCCAGACCCAAATCTTCAGTACACATCTGGACCTGTGGAAGATTAAGAAGAAGGACTGTTGTGTGACTCTGCTGCAAGAAGGACTGCTAGTCTGCTGAAATGCTGCCTGACGAAGAAGGACTGGACCTGCATGTTGAACCCAAAACCACCAGGGTGTGGCTCCAATGGCTAGTTGGATTCAATTCCTTTAAAACTCCAACCACCTTGAACCCTGCACTTGGACTCTGTCTGCTGTGATGCTTGCCCCCAAGTGGTGCCACCCCAGTCTTGGATCCTTGGAAGTGGGCCTGACACTGCTCTGCCAGCTTAGCTGTGGTCTTTTGGGCACAACCGACACATCACCTTGCGGCTCCACCTTAGAATGGAGTACTCCGCAGTTCTTTGAAACAATTGCTGCACAGCACCTACTCAATGCAGGACCTCACATAGCCGCACAGCTCCTCGGAACCATCGCAGCGTGACACATCCTCAACACAGGACCTCGTAACGTAGCCCTGCAGCTCCCCGGAATTGCTGTTGGACGACACATCAAACAGCTCATCAGAACTGCCACTGCAAGACAAGTCCTTAATACGGGATCATGCAACACAACCAGGATTTATGGTACTTTGTTCAGCTGGTTTTACTTGGTCCATTTTACTTGGTGCCTGTATACTGCTCATCCTCCAAAGCAGTGAGCGTAAACTTGTGACTTCGTCCCGTTCCTATGCGACTAGATAACCACACTTGGGGCCTCATTCCGACCCTGGCGGTCTAAGACCGCCAGGGCCGCGGCCAACGGAAGCACCGCCAACAGGCTGGCGGTGCTGCAGTGCCCATTCTGACCGCGGTGGTAAAGCCGCGGTCAGAAAAGGGGATCTGGCGGTTTCCCGACGGATTTCCCCTGGCTGGGCTGAACCTCCATGGTGGCGCTGCAAGCAGCGCCGCCATGGGGATTCCGACCCCCTTCCCGCCAGCCTGTTTTTGGTGGTTTTGACCGCCAGGAACAGGATGGCGGGAACAGGTGTCGTGGGGCCCCTGGGGACCCCTGCACTGCCCATGCCACTGGCCTGGGCAGTGCAGGGGCCCCCTAACAGGGCCCCAGCATGATTTTCACTGTCTGCATAGCAGACAGTGAAAATCGCGACGGGTGCAACTGCACCCGTCGTACCCCTGCAACACCGCCGGCTCCATTTGGAGCCGGCCTCTGTGTTGCAGGGCCTTTCCCGCTGGGCCGGCGGGTGCTCCCTTGGTGGGTGCCCGCCGGCCCAGCGGGAAAGTCAGAATGGCCTCCGCGGTCTTCTGACCGCGGAGCGGCCATTTGGCGGTTCCCGCCAGGCGGGCGGCATCCGCCGCCCGCCCAGGTCAGAATGACCCCCTTGGTGCTTTGTGCTTTTAAGCACTATATTTACCTAAATCTTTAAAATTGCAAATCTACGGTTCAACTAATTGGAATTTTGTCATCTTGCTGTCAAGTAATTTATTAAATGTTACTCTTTTTCTGAATTGATGTGGGATTTGTTTGTGTGTTGTTTTTTCACTTTATTGCTGTTTGAAGTGCTGCATAATTACTTTACACATTTGCTCTAAGTTAAGCCTGACTGCTTTTGTGTCAAGCTACCAGTGGGTTAAGCACAGGTTAATTTGGGGTTTGGCTGTGTTTTACCCTGACAAGAATTGTGGTTGCTGTTTGAGTAGGGTTTCACTCCCCTCAATCAGTAACACAATAACCTACCCCCACCTCTCTGCATAAACCATTGTAAAGCCAAGTTTATCTGTATTGTTTGAATTCACATAAGCATGAAAGGACAGGAGGGCTTCATTATGTTCACCTTCCATGGGTGAATGCAGTTACAGCAGGACAACCTGTGATTTGAGAGGTGCTTCGCTTGAACAAAAGACTTCGGCCAAAGAAATGGGCATTAGTTCACAATTATTAAACAAGCATTTTCAATGCAACGGGTCGCACATGTTTTCGAGTTAGAGCTATTAGCGTTGTAAAGCACACAAAAAACGCAGTGCGATCGTGCTAAGTAAAAATGGAGCGCGATCGCGCTGCGTGGAAAATAAACAGATAAAGTAGTCCGGACTCCAGGCTGATAACATCGAGCCTCATATGTTTTTGGTACTTTACCGGTGCTGTGTAGGAGGGCTAAACACCGGGAAAGGCATGACATATGCATGCCTTTCACAAGCAAGCGGATTTTAAAAGGCAAGCCCAGGAACCAATGTAAGTGACTGATGTGGCATGGGCGTGGTTTCAAGCCCAAAGAGAGATTACAGAATGGACTGAGCACTTTGTGCTCGCCCATAAAAAGGGCTGCCCACCAATTGCCAGCATCCTTAGACCTGAACAGTAAGAGAAGCTGAGCCCAAATTCAAGCCCAGATTAACTAGAGGTATTCTGGTTGTCTACCAACCAAAGTATACGTTATGGGAAACCTGCAATGGAACTGAACATCATCGACAGCACGAGAGAATGGTTCACGCAAAATATTTGTGGATAATGTTATACCTAAATGGTCACTTTGCCTGGGCACAAGTTTCTCTGTTTCTTAATGCGGCTCAGAGTCTGAGTCCAGGTGTCGCCTGCAATTTCCTGATGCGTTTTGACCTGCAGGGAGTGCAATAACTGAAGGCATGAAAATGCTGATCAGCTAGCTGAAGTTAGTCATGGCGAAAGAAGCGAAAATGAAGACAATACCGGATGTACAGCAAAGCGGTGTCTGCCACCCATGAGCTCGTGCAGGTGGCGTGCTGTCCCTTCAGGTACACAACCTGCTGGAGCCAAGCGCAGCCTGCCCTGACTCCCTAAGACTGCATACGCCACTGTGCCAACCTGATCTAGGAAACCCAGAGGCTCCCAAAGTGGCATTATGCCACAGCTACTGTTCCCTTAGTTGCACGTCGCACCAGAACTGCCGACTTGGCATTGCCCGATGTGCCTTCCAATCCTCCTCTAGCACACACGTTTAGGCCCATGTCTGACATGTCTTTGCCTCAGTTCTGTCTTCGGACACCATTACGTCACTATTCAAAAAACGCAAGACTAATCGGCACTCTGCATTTCCGATGCGCCTGTTTCCTTGCTGCCTGCAGAAAAGTCCTGCGTGGAAATCACCGTCAGACCACGTGTGCGCACGGCACAAGAACTGAGTGTGACTAATGATACAAGCATTCATTCGGCTGTTAATGAGCCTGACACTGTGCTGAGATTGTCCTAACCCGCTAGATTTTCCAAGTCAGCCTAACCCCAGTGCAAACACATGAGTTAGCCAAAGGCGACACAAATTAACCACACGTCCCTGCTCAGAGATTATGTAGCGGGAACTATTATTATACCATGTTTACTTAGAATTTAAACATAAATAAATACAACTATAGTTCTCGTTGAGGTTGTAACACTTCCTGGAAACTGTTATTAAGGTAAGATTTGTGTGCTTGCTGAAACAAACCTTCTACCCCACATCCAACCTTTAGAAATGAACCTTAACTGTTCAACTTCACGAGCGCTGAAACTCAAGGCCTCAGAGGTGATACTTGGCAATTCGCGAGTTTGTAGACGATCTGGTTTATAGTTCCATCGAGCAAGGCTGGACATCTTGCAAGGTTTGCCTTTGTGCCCCCCAAAGCGCTCCAGACACCGGAGAGCTGGCCTGACAGTCCGACAACGGGTCAAAGGGTGATTGGCTGGTGACAGACAGTAATAGATCCCAAACATTGAGTGGGTTGTTCTGTATCTAGCATTTTGCATAGGCAGGCCATACTCCTTTCAGTATTGTAACGAGTGTGGAGTCTTGAGGCGCCCAATTCCCAATGCCAGTTTGCTGGGCTGGCATCTCTCTATGCACCACTCATTCCTGCTCTGGTGGGCTGCTACATCGATATGCACCAGGTTTTTTGGTTCTCTGTCCCTCTACAGGCTCTGTCAGTGTCACAAAAGAACACGGGTCTTAGGGCCAAATGTAGCAAAGGTTACCCATTCTGTGTCTATGGGAAAAAGTGTTCGTACATATGGCCCTCAGTGTCACTGCCTCCACTTCAGATTTCCTGTTTCCACTCACAGCCTGTGTTAGCAGTGTGTCCTGTCACACAGCATCCCCACTGATGCAAATTCCTTATCAGGAGCCAGCCAGAGGTCTCACAGCAGAGATACTGCCTGGTCACCAACCTTTCTAGACTGTAGTCTGCTTCAAACCAGCCCTATTGCTGCTTGCTTCCTGGAAAATTGGGCTGAGGCTGCTTTACTGCCCATTTTCAACCACAGTGGGTCAACCCCAGCCTGTCATGTTTCTGTTTTCCCCAGAGGTCTGGTGGTACAGCCCTGCCTACTGCCATAACCAGACACCCAGGACCTCACACCATCCATGTGCAAAAACATTTGCGTTTTAAAAGGCCCATATGTCTGGGCAGGTTGCACAGATGCTCTTCTTAGGTAATCACGTCCATTCTGTCCTTACCATGACTATATATGGTGCACAGTTCTGACCTTCCCCAATTCCATTCAAGAATAGCATAATAAATCCAGGTTTTCCCTTCGCATTTGGCTATATATAGACCTGTAATGCGAATATCAGCGTGTACAGAAAATATAATGGATGCACTCTTAATGCATGGAGTCGGAAAATTTGAGAACTCTGCATGGATGGTCCACGTTATTCAGCTTCTCTCTTGCCTAACCATTATTATTGTTCACCATTACATGTCTCAGCCCTTTTTAATTCGTTCGGTGTTTTAGAATATGCCATTTATGATGTTCTATGCATTCACTGCCTTAACAAACACGTTCTAACCACGTTCTAATGTTATTCCTGAGGCTCTTCGGCCCCATTAAATCTCAATGTGACATTTAGTTCTGAATTCAAAATTGCTTTTTATGGCTACACATTATTACCTTTTCAGAATGCCTTTTTCAAATGCCTCTTTATCCAGTTCATTATTAATGTATACATGGATTGTAAAGAACTCTGGCACATGTACCTGCATCCTTATTGCGCACATGGATTTTGTATCTCAACTAGTAGCAACATTGAAGCTCTGCTGATAAATGCCTATGAGCAGTGTTTTTAGGAAATGCAGCAAAGGGGCTGATTTATATGTTGGCAGTAAGGATACTCAGTCACAATGTAACTTTACCACCAACATAATGGCCCACCTGTCTGATCTAAATGCGGGTAGGCCTTTGGAATAACTATGGCAGAGACTACTTTGTCTCTGTCATTGTTACCCCCTCTTATGTCCAGAGGAAGTAAGGACTGTCAGAAGTGGACCTCTATGCCTGCCCACCTAATTTAGATGGACGGACATAGAGGTCAGTTTTCACTGCCGGTCACTGCTTGGAAAACCTTGGTGGAAAGAGGCAATGAAAACTGTCTAATGCCCCCTCACCTTGAGAAATAACAAACATGGCAAGGGGGGAATAGTTATTTTTATTTTCACAAAGAAAATCCCACTTCAGGGTTTTGTTTTTGAACATAAAAAAGATGTTTCACAGACGGGTCCAACTTGACAGTCATTTCTAAATGTGACAGTTGAGACCTCCGCCTGGGAGATGGAGTGAAATATTCCATCAGCCTGGTGGAGGACGGCCCGACAACCAAAATATACATTAGGCCCAAACTCCTCCCCATGTTATGGATTTTTATTGACCTAGGCATGTGTTATTTCCAACAGGTTTGTGGGGACAGAATGGTAGTCACTGAAATGCAGGTGCTTTTGGAGCCAAAATTACCACTAGGAGTGATATTTTCACCGACTTCCCAAGGAGTCACTGGCACTAATAAATTGGTGCTGTGAGATGAGAATAAAAAGTGTAAGAAAGGATAAATTTTAAGGCCCTATCTCATTCAATCCCCTGCCCACCATCTTAAGTACACACAATGCTCAGGTGCCGAATAGACACTTGTGTAACACATTCAACTAGTCCGGCATTTTAAAAAACTGCAATATCCATGTGGATATTTTTGGGCCCATATATACAATAAGGAACCTAAATCCATAATTTCCTAAATACGTAGGAATGTTACTTAAGGGCAAAGACCGACATGGGTCACTAATTCCTTTTACATGATCATAGTTCTCAGCAGACTGAAATCCTTATATTCATCTCTTCTCTCTACTTCGGTCTCACTGACCTATCTATCTTGTTTACAAACAACATGGCTCTATTTCTGGAAATTGTACAAATGTGCACTGGTTATAGCTGGCAAAAGATGCCTTTACAAGGTTGTACATATTACTTTACAAGTACCCGAATGGACTGGCCCTCTCTTTCTTCAATTTGAAATGAAATGTTACTTGCCCTCTCTGTATCTAACTCTCCAAGTCAAAAATAACAAGTAAAATATTGTTTTAACATCTCTGCCACCCTTAACCCCTTCGCTGCCAGGCCTTTTCCCCCTCCTGTGCTGAGCCTTTTTTGGCAATTTGGGGCAGTTCGCGCTTAGGCCCTCATAACTTTTTGTTCAAATAAGCTACTCACGTCAAAATAATAGTGAATCCAAAATTGGTGTATCAGAGGATACCATCTTACGACATGACACTCAAGATAGCTGCAGGAATAGCACCCTTAATTGAGAGTCTGATTGAGCAAGGTGTTCTGAAGGAAATTCTAGGAAGCCCTTGTAGTTTCCCTAATCTACGATTGCGGACGTCCAATGGAAAATGCCGCATAGTTTAGGATTTGAAAAAAGTGAATGAGGTTGTTGTTCCTAGTCGTCCTGTGTACCGAATGCAGCAGTGATTTGATTTCAGATCCCTTGTAAAGAAGAATGGTTTACTGTTATTGATTTGTGATAGGCATTCCTTTCCATTTCCTTGCATAAGGAAAGCCAATTCCTCTTTGCCTTTAAATTTGACAGACATAGTTTAACATGGTATCGGACTCTATAGGGATATACGGAATCAGCATGAATTTTTAATCAGATGTTGAAGAAGAACTTGGAGTACCTTAAAATGCCCTATCACTTAGTCTTAGTGCAGTACATTGACAACCTTTTGGTTGCATCAAATACTCAAGAAGTCTGCAGAAGAGATAGCAAGCTCTCTTGAATCATGTAGGAGCAAATAGACATAAAGTTTCCCCAGCAAAGTTGCAGTACTGTAAAAAGTAAATCTGATGCTTAGGTAACCACATAGAAAAAGGTGCAAGAAAGGTGTACCAAGAGAGAATTTCAACAATCATGCAGATGAATCCCCCAATTACTCAGAGGGATGTCAGAATGCTCCTGGGAATAGTTGGCTACTACCGCCAATGGATTTCAATTTTTTCCCTTTTATCCAAGACCTTACAGAGATTGACACACAATATGTGTCTGATGATGTACCATTTGGTGACGAATGCATGAAAGACTTCACTGAGCTGAGAAGAAGCTTGTACCAAACCCCAGCTCTGGGAATGACCGATTACAACAAACGTTTTTTTTGTGTTTTGCTGTAAGAGGAATGGATGTGCTCTCTCTGTTTTGACACAGTTACTTGAACATGCAAACGAGCCAGTGGCATATTTTTCCGCCACACTTGATCCTGTAGCTGCTGTGTTGCCCGGCTGTTTAAAAGCTGTGACAGCGTTGATCATCAGCATAGCAATGTGAAGGCATTGTTATGGGCCACCCACTGAATGCTTTTGCTCCTCATTCAGAGAAAATTTTGCTTACCGACACTAAGACCCAGCACCTAACCCATGCCCGTTTAACTCATTATAAGCAAGTCATTCTTGGTTTTTCTAATATCAATATAAGAGATGTAATGTTCTGAAGGTGTCTACTATTTTGCAAATTCCGGTTGAAAGTGATGGTAGCCGTGAAGATGAGGTTGAGCATGATTGTCTTGATATGACTGAACTGAGCACCAAACCAAGACCCGATATTCAAGATGTATCTTTAGATGAAAATGACATGTTTGTTGATGGCTCCTGTTTCCGGAATTCTGATGGTGCCCTGAGAGCTGGTTATGCAGTTTGCATAGTCTCAGGTGTGATAGAAGCTTCCTGGCTTCAATGAGGCTTCAATTAGTCTTTTCTGCCCAAATAGCCAAATTGATTGCTCTTACTAGTGATGCTGTGTTTCTGAACAGTTCAAAGTGACTATTTTCACTGATAGCCAATATGGGTTTGGTGTCATACATGACTTTGGACAGCTGTTGTCCCAGAGAGGCTTCAAGAACTCTTCTGGATTGCCTATCCGAAATGGTGACAAAGTTTACCAATTGCTGAAGTGTTGCAGTTACCTGTGAAAATTGCAGTTATAAAATGTGCAGCTCACCAAAAGTCAAATAGTTATGTGTCCTTGGACAATACCTATACAGACGAAGTAGTGAGGTATTGTGCCCTGCATTGCACTTCCTTTAATGAGGAATGCAGCTGTGGAAATGACAAGACAAGTCAAACTTTCTTGATGACAGCCATTGATACTTGAGAAGAAGTGAAAAAATAGCAGGGTAGAAGTGACCAAGGAAGAGAACCAGGATTGGATCAGAGCAGGATGTGTCCAGAGGAATGAGGATGATGTTTGGGTGTCGAGTGATGGTAAAGCAGTGTTGGCAAATAGTTCATTGTCAACGATGGCAAGGTACCACCATGGACAAGCTCACATTGGTAGAGACACAGTGATTAGAAAATTCAGACAAATATGGCACAATCCCAGATTTAGATTGGTTGCAGAAGCAGTGTGAAACAGATGTGTAACGTGTCAGCAGATGATTGTAGGGAAACACACAGCTGTTACATTGAGTCATAGGCAGATTAGGAGGACCTTGCAACACAATGCAACTTGATTTCATTGAGATACTAGTCTGAAATGGGCTGAGATATGTGTTAGTGGTGGTGTAAGTGTTCTTCCATTGGGTAGAAGCTTATCCAACTCATAGAAATCATAGCTTCACAGTTGCAAAACTGCTATTGAGGGCGTTTCTACCTCAACTCAGTTTTCCTCTGGAGTCAGACCGAGGAACTCATTTCAACATTGAGATCCTTAACGAATTGTGTGCGGCAGTACAAGCTGAGCAAAGATTGCATTGCAGTTACAGACCAGAAGATTCAGGACTGGTAGAGCAAATAAATGGAATGCTGAAGTCTGGACTGGTGAAAGTATGTGCATCTGCAACACTGAAATGGCCAGATGCATTGACTCTTGTCCTGATAAGTATGTGCAGTACACCTGACAGAAAGACAGGCCATTCGCCACATGAAATCATCATGAGATGAGCTATGAGACTGCCAGCAGTGCCTACAAATACTCTTGTGAACATTGCAGATGACTTGGTTCTGGATTACTGCAAAGGAGTAGCTGATGTGGTTTGTTCTTTGTCCCACCAGTTTGGAGAAGCAACTGTGCAACTGCATCAAGAACTTTGTCACAACTTGACTCCTGGCTTTTTGGTGTTAGTGAAAAGGCATGTAAGAAAGACATGCTTTGAGCTGCGTTGGAATGGCCCATACCAGGTTGTTCTAGTAAGAACGACAGCTGTGAAGTGTGCTGGTCGTCTGAACTGGAATCATATGAGCCACACATGCAAACTTCCAAATCCTCCTGATGAAACAGCATCTGTTCCTGAAGGGTCGGTTACAGTGAGAGAAAGGGTTCAGGTTAGCCAAGCTTTGGGGACTGGACAAGTGGCTAACGCAAAGCATGCACAGTCTGGTGAAAATATGATCACATCAACAGCAGTTGAAGATACAGAAGGGTTGAGACAGAGTCAGATAACTTATCCAAGCTCAGGTCATGTTGAAACCCCAGCTGAGGCAGAGAAAAGAGTAACAGGAGATCAATGGCCTGAGAAAAAGTCAGTGATAAAAGTGCCTCCTACTATAGCTAAAATAACTTAAGAACCAGATCAAATGGACAGTGAAACTGAGGGTCGTGTGACAAGAAGGTCAAAGAGAAAAAGAGTGCCAAGTCACAGATAATCTGCTCCTGAATAGACTTATTTCACAACGGATGACTGGAAGAAGGAATTTCTTGCCTTTTGTGTTAACAGTTTGTCTCCAGCTGAACATCTTGGAACTTGAAATTGCTTTGGAACTGAACTTTGAAATCTCATTGCCGCTTGATGAATGTAGCCCTTATTTGCTGGAAGTGCTAATTAGTGATTACCAGGTGGTTTCTTATTAGAGACATGTGAACTTTTAGAAGGAACTCTTGAATTTTGTAAATAGAAAGACTTTTAAAGAATTTTTGATTTTGAAGAAACTGTTTTTGAATTTGCTTTGCTCAAACAAAGAAGAGCCTGTAAGAGACAGTGAAATAATGCAAGTTGCTGTTGTATTTTTTTATTTTTATTTTTTTAATTGGAATAATATTGTGGTCTGAATCTAGACAAGTCCTGAATATTATCAAAGTAAGAAGAGTAAATGTAACTGTCTGTGTATAGGTTTAGTATGTGGGTTTAGCAGTAGAATGTGTGAGTTTTCTCATTGTGATGATTATTGGATTGAGTTTGTCTGTTAAGGATGAAAGTGAGAAATTTGCTGTCACAAATGCCCGAAATTTAGAGAATTAATTCAAAAATGAAGTCCCCCTGTATGAAGATGTGATACTTTTACACACAGTTGTAGTGGAGATTTGACATCAAATGAATATTACAAATTATTATATGAATATATTGAAACCATGGAAGTTCGGGATTGCTGTTTGTATATGAATTCCTTCATCAGTACACAAAGGAATCACTTATCACAGCTTGCCACTAACATATGGAATTTCTTGTAGACTGTTACTAACACTATTGTGTGAGCGGGGGCATTATGAATACTTCTTTTCTAACTACAATCTAGTGTTTTCTTTCATGCCTTCATGAAGCAACTGAGTAATATTGCTAAAGCAAAAAACATTGACATTGTGGTAGGATTCTTTCAGTCTACCTTAACTTTTGGAACAGCATACACCCACAAGAATAATTGACCTGTATACTTAGTAGAAAAAGAGTTCATTGGACAAGTTAATGACAGAAGGAGGGCTATGAAAGACAAAATAGAAAAGGAAGTAGATTTGCAAAAATGGGAAAATGATTAAATGCATTCAGTATCTGAGAGTCAAAGATTCTTAGCTTTAGATTGGCGCAATGTAGGGAAATTATGTGTATAAAGACCAAAGTCAAAGACAACCACACATTTTGTAGGAACTAGTTAATTTAGCCATGTTTTTGTTTTCCAAAGCACATGGGCCTTTATGTTAAAGGGACAGGATCCTGCAATACCAGGTGTTTATTTCATATGTGGGGGGGGGGAGTGTATTACAAGCTGCCAAAAGGCCAGTTTGGGACGTGTTACCTGGGAGTAGCTTTTCTAAAGTTTTATCATGTGGACAACATCATTGAACCAGTTTGGGATGAGAAATCAAACTCCAGAGTTAAAAGAGGAGCAAGTGTGTCAGAGATAGTGCAAGATATATTTGGTGCCATAATTGAGTAATCTTGAATGATCTCAAGATTAAGAAGCTGTCAACGATAGTAGATAAGCTGTCTACTGACACTGCAGGAGCTGTGTTGTTAATGGACACAGAGATGATTGCAGTGAGATTAATGGTTTTGCAGAATCGTCTTGCGTTAGACATCTTACTCGCAAAAGAGGGCGGAGTCTGTAAAAGGTTACATGCACAACATTGTTGCACTTATATACCTGGCAATAGCAAGGGGATAAGAAAGCACATTGCAAACATGACTGACTTGAAAAGAGGCCTGAAAAGTCTGACAGCTACTGGTGCATGGAAAGCCATTGGAAGTGGGTTTTCAGCCACTGGAAAACAGATTGGGAACATGGGAAAAGGGATAGTAGTAATCATCTTGAGATCCCTGTTGATTGTGGCTTTGTGTGTTATAGGTACATTTGGATTTTACAAGCTATACAAGATATGGAAAGAGAAAAGAGCTAAGACTAGGCAGATGAAAGAGGAGATAGAAATGGAGAATAGGAGAAGCATTTGTTAGTTATCTCAAGAAAATGGAGAACTAAAGCAGACCTTATAAGTCATTGAAACTTTGAATTGTCTCATTGAAATGAGAATGTGTCCTTTTGTGATGGCGTATTTCATCATCAAAGGAGGGACTGTTAGAGCAAAAATGTTAGTAATGTCCCTTGTGTCACAAAAGTCATCAGAATTTTAGAGTTCAAATTTTTTGATTGACAGCCTAACGTAGAAATCTGCACTGACACACATGGTAAATGTGCAATTTTCTTGTATTCCAAAGCCAACATATTGCCTTTTGAGTTAAATCACATGCAAGAAAGTTAAAAGCTATGTTAAAATTTTATTTAGACCCTAGATCAAAAGTGCACTTCAAAACGATATTGAATTCTTAATGATTAATGAGTGATTAATGAGTTTAAAGATGCATGCAGAAATTAGAAAAATGCACTTCTCTATTATACCTAATGTAATGCAATAACAAAGCTTTCCCATTTATATGAAATGTTTTACTTACATTGATGAAATATTAATGTTGAATTTACAAATTTGTATATAATATGTGATTTACTACAACTTATTAATTAATTGCATTTTTATGTTTTCCTTATATTAGCTTAAACGAGGTCTGCAGACCTTGCATTTTGCTGTCGTGTAAAAGTGTTGAAATATTTTTTCATAACGTGATGCCTTCTTTCAGACTCCATTCCCATGAGAAGCAAAGTACTGTTGCAATAACTTCATTGTTTGAATGAGGAAAGATGAGCTTCTCTAACCTTGAGAAAATAACATTTCAGGAACATGGACTTAATTTGTATACTTTTGTTTCAACCTGTTTGGAGTCACACAGAATAGAGATGTTCCTATGACAGACTAAGGGAAATTGTTGAACTGTTGCAACTGGATGTCTGCTGACTAACTTTAATTTGATGTTGCCCCTTCAACGTAAAATGAACTGACACCTTTGACAAATCGGATTGCTCTGTGCATTTTATATTATCTGTGGACACTTGGATTTTGAACATTGATTGGGACACTTGCCCTCACTCTCTCTCCAGCTGCTCCACTGATGCTTGCAGTCATCCTGTTGATGCTTTGTTGATGAAGATTCCTTGAATGCTGTATCCTTGGAGAGGTATCTTCCTCTCTGCCGAATCCCGTTGCACCTTGAAATGCCTTTTAGGTTAGAAACTCCATTATGCTGATGCTATATTCTTCTTTTATTTTTAGTTAGTAGCCTGAGTTATTCTTTTTCCAAATTATTTTTGTCCTTTTTCTGTTTTTGTTTTATTTTGCCTGCATGTGTTACTCCCCAGACATGTATTTCCCTGATTTGGTTAGCTGTAGGGTTGACCTGTGCCAGCCAAAGATTATTAACTCTGCTAATTTGAATTGATAAACAATTGCTAACTTTGAGCATCACCTTATTTCAGTAGCTCAGATAATGTTGTTGATGCTATCTATTCTTCTTGTATGCTTTGTTTTATTGATGTTAGTTCGCCTGAATCTATTGAGTCGGCTTGGGCCATCCCTGATGATCATGTACCTTCATAATTTGGTTTCAAGCTCTGCCTTCATGACTTCGAGCTTGTGGTTGTAATAAAGATTTTAACTTTATTCCTGATTTGAGTTTTCCTTCGGTGGCCACATTGGTCATGGTGTCTAAATAGTTTGGGGTGTGGATGTATTTTTGTTGATGATTCACCATACATCTTTCTAGGTCAAAAGATCTTTCGACCTCTCTGACACGTTTCATTCCTGCAAAGGATGAAAAACAAGTCCTCACTAAATTACTACTAGTTTTAGTTATTGGGTAGCGCACACACAGCACAGTTTTTTCAGGTAGACCCTCATTCATGAACAGATTGACTGAAAATCAATGATTGAAATGTGAGGTGAAATGGCATACTGGCATGGGTTTGCATTAGTAGTCTGTATACGCTGATATAGAGTTGGCAGTGATTAAAACTACTTTGATTTGTTGAAAAAGTGATAAATATTCACTGAAGAAATCTCCTTCAACAAGGAAAACACCAATTTAATTACCTGTGCCATATTGGTGGCTTGAGGTTTTTGTAAAAACCCTAAACAGACTTATCCCTATGCCAGCCTGACTTTCCATCAGATGCAATTAGAGGATATTAGGTTGCCACCCATGTCTAAGTCAGCTCATTTGTTTGCATTCTGATGTATATATCTGTCTCCACGTGCTCAACTAACGTTGATATTCTGGCTAAACCTGCTTTAGGTGGCAGTCAAAAAGGTATTTATTTGGTTGGAAATTAAAACTTTCTTAGATTTTCTTTGTCTGGTTTCAGTGCTCCCATTAGCACAGCACTTCCACCAGATACTTTCAACTGCTAACCACTCACTCCTAAAAGGATTCAGCTGAATGCTCTATTGATAGTTGTTTCTTGAAACCTTCACTTCTTCTGCGTGCTTGTTAATATACTGCATTTTTCTTTCCACAAGGAATTCTCATGTGAGACTCCTTCTTCAATCATCCTCAGTCCAAAGACCTTCTAGTTATCCAAAATCACCTAGACTTCTTTGTGTTATGGAACTGCAGCATAGCCATGCCTCTACCTCGTATTACATGTTCATTTTCAGTAGACACATCTTTCATACACTCAAATAAGAAGCCTCACACAGAACATTCACTATACATCTTCTCTGTCACACCTACCAACAACAATTGCAGTTACCTAAGTTATAACCACAAGGTGCTCTGATTTACAAAGCGTTTTCTGTTTATAGGTGTGATTCACTCTTGTAGTACTCCTGGCTTACTCCTGAATTGCAGAAGTACACAAATTGTGTCAAGCGTGTTGGACCTCGTCCCTGTCTGCAGGGTCATTCCCCAAACATTTTGCCTTTACCCTCCTCTTTTTTCAGAATTTGTTATTACTGTTCTTATGACTCTGTGCTCTTTACCACTGCTAACCAGTGTTAAGGTACTTGTTTGGGCTCCTCTAAACATGGTAGAATTGGCTTATAACCAATTGACATATTTAAGTTACTTCTAAGTCCCTAGTAAAGTGGCCCTACCTGTTCCCATGGCCCGTAAATTAAGTACTACAGGTGAGCCTCCAGCACTGATTGTGCCATCCACTCACGTCGGTCTTTGAAACATGTGTTAGGCCGCCCATTGCAATCTGTGGATGCAGTTTTAAAATGCGATTTTAACCTGACAAAAAAACCTTTTGCCAGGCCCAAACTTTTCTCTTTAATACAAAGTCATCCCTAGGTTAGACCCTATACAGCCCAGAAGGCAGAGTGCAATCCAATTAATAAGTAGGACATGTAACTTTAAGTTTACATGTCCTGATAGAAAAAACACTCTGAATTTGGTTTTCACTACTGCAAGGTCTACCTCTCCCATAGGATAACATTGGAGTGAGTTACCTTGTTATGTTTAAAAAGCTGCAATTTCCTAATGGGAAGAGGTAACCCGTTTATGCTTGGTGTCTTTCAAATCATAACGAAAAATGGTCTTTCATGGTAAAGTCAGATTACAAATTACAATTTTCAAAATGCCAATTTTAGAATGTTTTTATTTTAAGAGAGGGATTGGGTCTGTTATCTCAGCAAGGTTAGACCATTTAAAATTGTAATAACACAATGATACCTCAACTGATAATGACTCTGTTATTTAATTCAGCATAGGTTAAGAAGCTTAATTAACTTGACCCCATTTATTTATAAACTTAATTAATTAAAAATACAATTGTTTGAGTTCAATTACCCTTCATGTCTCATATAAACATTGGATAACAAAATCAAACGTTGTATGGGTTTTTTTGGCCCACACCTATCAGATCTTGTTAACAAGTACCAACTTTAACACACATAGGGGGTCATTCTGACCCTGGCGGTCATGGACCGCCAGGGCCAACGACCGCGGAAGCACCGCCAACAGGCTGGCGGTGCTTCTGGGGCCATTCTGACCGGGGCGGTAAAGCCGCGGTCAGAAAAGGGAAACCGGCGGTTTCCCGCCGGTTTTCCCCTGCCCCAAAGAATCCTCCATGGCAGCGCTGCTCGCAGCACCGCCATGGGGATTCCAACCCGCTTCCCGCCATCCTGGTCCTGGCGGTAAAAACCGCCAGGAACAGGATGGCGGGAACGGGTGTCGTGGGGCCCCTGGGGGCCCCTGCACTGCCCATGCCACAGGCATGGGCAGTGCAGGGGCCCCCTAACAGGGCCCCATAATGATTTTCAGTGTCTGCTTTGCAGACACTGAAAATCGCGGCGGGTGCCACTGCACCCGTCGCACCCCTTCGACTCCGCCGGCTCCATTCGGAGCCGGCTTCATCGTAGAAGGGGGTTTCCCACTGGGCCGGCGGGCGGCCTTCTGGCGGTGCGGTCATTTGGTGGTTCCCGCTTGGCGGGCGGCGACCGCCGCCCACCGAAGTAGGAATGACCCCCATAGATTTTTACGTGACATATAAAACACACTCAAAACTTGTCATAAGTGTTCAACAAAGGGAATCAACTATTGTGAGTTTAACAAGACCAAGAATCAACGTTGACACACATGTGTATTTGGATTGCATCTAGATTACATTTATGCCAGTCTTGAGTTTTTTACAGGGGAGTCCGCTGTTGTAACCCAGTTATCAGGATTCCTAAATTTGTGGCATCTAATGGGGTTATAACAGCTAATTATTTTTCAATACCAGCTACCTATCTCAACTTTTCAGGTTACCTGAATGTAGTTGCCAAGTCCAACAACTCCCTAGTGCATTAAGGTCGACGTGTTTCAACTCTGTGGTTAAGGGGTCTCCTCAGGACCAAGATAGGATTGCACTAAAAGAATAAAAGAAAAAGGGGATTGTCATTTTTTTAAAAATATTGTTCAACTTGCTGTCTCTCCTTGTTGATTGAAAAAGTACCTTTCTTCCTCTTAGCTCGTTTTACTTCTTTTTCATATAGTTCAGTTGGAACTGAATGAATAAAATTGAAAAAAGAGGCTCATGGTGAGAATCAGTGATTTTTTTTATGTTTGTCGTGTTTCACAGGCTGCAACTATTGTAACACTTACTGAAATATTCTGTGGGGCAGCTGTGCGAAAAAAAGAAGCTTGCTGTGTATTCAAATATTCAAAATAGATTTAATTGTTCACTGTTGTAATCTGTGGGACCTACCAACACATTTCCTCTACTGCGCGGCACAAGCAGAATTGATGCATCGCTACAGCTGCATGAATTGGACCCATCGCAAACACCTGCATCGCCTCTGCAGCATATTCGGAACCGCTGCTGTGCGACACAACCTCGGAACAAGCCCTTGCATCCCCCATCAATGGTAGTCTCAACTCCGCCTCACAGCTCCTCAGAACCAACGCATCCTCGATGCCAGGCTTCAGAACTCAAGCTCTCATCGAAGGGGTCTTCGAAGACACAGGACCTCGCATCCCAGCTTTACCACACCTCAGAACCAATGCATCACTTTGGCTGCACAACACATCTTCAGCGCAGATCCTCTCAGCTCCACAAACCTGGATTATAAGGTACTCTTGTTCAGAAGGCCTATCTTGGTCCCTGTAGCTGGCCCGCACTCCATCGCAGTCAGTCTGAACTTATGACTTTGCCCTGGTCCAGCTCCACCAGCTATCCACTGTTAGCACTTTGCACTTTTTGGCGTTATGTTCACTGAGTTCTTTCAACCTGCATATCTCTGGCTCTACTAGTTTTATTGTTGTCATTCTAGTCTTGTTGTATATCATAAAAAATGAAAAATACTCTAGTTTTCTAAATTTGTGTGGGATCCTTTTTGTAGTGTTCTTTCACTGTGTTACTGTTTGAAGTGTTGCACAAATACTTTGCACATTGCCTCACTGCCAAGCTACCTGTTAAGCACAGGCTAACTTAGGGTTTGCTGGTGACTTCACCCTGAGAAGAATTAGTGGTTGCTGCTTGAGAAGGGCTTCACCTACGTCATCCAGTAACCCAATTTCTTACAAACAGCATGAGTAAACCCATGAGAAGGTATAATTGATACAGTACTCTTCCTTGTTTTTCCTTTCACACTGGTCTTTCTTGGTTTTAGTAGCAGGTTATGGATGTGAGAGAGCGTAGCTTATATACTCTATATTAACATGAAATGTTTTATGAACTAATGTGTACTAATGCCGCATAGAAAATGTATTAATGTATTTTGCTAAACGCATGCTTGAAATGTGCCCACGGGGAGTGGCCGTCAATATATACGGTGACTAATGAAACTGACTAATGATGATGAAATGTTAAGTTAAAGTATAGTTTTACACTAATTATTAAAGGTTATATGCTAAAGTTCTGCTAATAAATCATTAGGCCTTAGTTAGCATGAGTCGAGGCCTAGCTGCCTGGTTTCATATTAAATGTGTTTTTCTAACATGCAGTGTGCTGACTTGCTGAAGGACATGAACTCTTGTTTTTCCAAAAGCTAGAAGATTAATGTAACTGTAGTAGATCCGTTCTCATGAAATTCGAATTGCTTGAAGAAACATTTTTGCTGAATGCAACAGTGTAGACTAATCCCAGGTACAAGGTCGCCTGAACCTGTACAGACAATGGAGCCACTGACTGAAGATGTGCAAAGGACCACAAGAGTATCAAATCATACCAGACATTCTACCCGCTGGAGACGTCAATCATAAGGACCAATAAACTACGTGAGAACTGTTATGGGGTGACAAATTTGATGAGCTAATTGGTAACCTGTTGGATGGAGCTAGTTTGGTGCAACCCCTCAACCAATGGAGAATTAGGGGACTGTACAACAGAAAAAGGGATAAAAACCCTTGATACAAGGAAATGAGTTAGTTAGTTAGGGAGATGCTATTGCGAATTGCTGTGACCCAGATACTTTGTCACTCTGCATAGAGACTTTGCTGTTTGATTCTTAAAACCATCCTTGCCCTTCTATTGCCCGTTTATACTTTACCTCCTTATGAGGGAAGTACCCTTTTACCCTTCCTGCCCGAGCTGAGTTCCTGACTGATGGCGAATCAACTGATGTCCTGAGGACGAAGACAGAATCTGGATGCTGACCCAATACGGAGGGTAACTATACGACAATGAAATTGTGATTGTCTGTTTGCTTTTCCTTTCTAGGTACCAACTGCTTCTTTTGACAGAAGCCTTAGTTAGAGGTTTTCCAAATTGATGTTGCTAAATTGTTTTGCATGAAGCCCAACATGGCAATGCTAATTCGAGGTTAGTTAAGGGGTTCACTAAACGGACACAAATAGATAAATGACTGAATCTACACTTTGTTGAACAATGCGCTAACGTTACTCTGCTGAGATTGATCTATGTTGACGTTGTGTTATGTTCTAATATTCGTGATTCTTGCTTTGATAAAATCGTATCAGAGTTGCCATATCGTGACTATGCTAATGTGCTTCTTGGATTTGAGATTAATAAACTTGCTAGTAGAATTGTAATCAATAGGGAATAAATATCACAAAACGTACTAAACTGGTGTGGTTATTCATGACTGAAAGGTCATGGTGGTGTCCTGAGTCTTATTAAATGTCTTTGACTAAAGTGAATTGTCTAGTTATGATAAATATTGATGACGTTATTGACATATTGATTGACATGTTGATTAGCTATCTCGTCCTAAGGTGTCTTCAATCAGGGTCGAAAGATTCATTGGCCTAAAACTAGTCCCAAAGTGAATAAATTAGTCATACAGGGATGCGTTATCAGTTCAGGTAGCAGAGCAACGGTTTGGCCCTTTGGGGGCCCTAGGACGAAGGATCATTGTTTAGATTTGTTTTTCGAGATAATGCAAATTGGAGGTATGATGTGTTTCTAAATTCCCCATGACTTTCCCGGAATCTCGGAGCCAGCCTAAGTGAGTTGGGTATGTTCTCGGTGTTTTTACTATGTGTGGTGTAGAATTTGCGCTTGCTCAACTTATGCATATTCCAGGTGGATTGTGAAGTTTGTGTGTGTTTAGGCCAGGTAATGTTGTTTTAGTAGGAGTGGGCGTACTCCGCATTATGAGAGTAGGGAAGTCGGCGAACTTCATGTGAGTGTGGCACTTAGTGCTCAAAAATTATCCACGTGGTTGTTGGTGATGTACGGACCCGTCGTGGTCTAAGACTCCGGAGTATATTGACAAGTGTAGGAGACACTTGGGTTTAGGTTGTAATTTGTGCGGTTTAATAGGTCAATCGGGTATGGTTGACAAGTCGAGTTTGAGTCAAAGTGTGTGAGTGAAACCTTTGATGGAGATTTGGCAAGTTCTAAGGTGCACTAGAACAAACCATTGACAAGTCGAGAGTAGGATTTGTGGATTTAATTCTGCTTGTGAGTGCGGGAGCTGAGAAGGAGAGAGTAGCGGCCGAGGCTTCAAGTGAAATCTCTGTAAAGTTCTGAAGCGATTGTGTTCCCTTCCTGTAGTAAACCGGCAATTTTGGGTTTTTGTTGTTAAAGGTGCTCGCAATATATTGCATTAGTTTCTGTGTGAGGAGGACAAGCCCAAGACTTTGTCAGCTGCAGTGTGTGTGAGTGTGACGTCAGTTGAGCCGCGCTGGGATAGGTCAGTTGCCGAGAGGGTTCACGCACGGATCGGCAGCTGTCCGTGAGAGGCAATTGGTTGAGAAAGGTGGGTGAAGAGTGTTCTGGGAATTAAAGTCACTTCCTGATTAGATTCTAAACAAAATAAAAGACGCAAAAATGAAGTTTTTCAAGGCTATAAAGTGTGCCTTGAGGGGAGAAACATTTATTGCAGCGAATGTAGGGGAGCCTACACCGCCTGAGGGTACTCCAGCTTATATCGTAATGGAGGAGAAGGGAGTCGTGCCGTGTCTTTGGTTAAAGCAGTGGTGTAAATTGACAGAGAAGGAGGGATGTTTGGCGTTTCTGGAGCACGGAACGTTTAATACAAGAATTTTGGAGAATTTGCAGTTGATGTTAAGTGTGCAAAAACCGCCTCCTAGACCAGCTCAGTATGAGGCATTATCAATCTGGGATTTAATGGCCATACGACAAAGACAGCAGAAATTTGAAAGGAGAATCAAAAGAGCAGAAAAGACTGTAGTTGAGGCGAGGAGGGATAACAAGACCAGGATGTGAAGAAGGGGAATAGTTGACGGACTTAAGGTGTTTCCGGCAATAACTCAAGAAGATGAGACACAGGGAAGGAAAGCCACTTGTAAGACAGATATGGGCTCTAGTAAAACAAAGGAGACGCAGAGGTCTTGGGTAGATGAAGATGACTCAGACGATGAAGAGTTTCTTAATCAGTTGTTACATGATCGTCCGGCCACAATATGCCATAAATGACAATACGCAGAGCATTAGTGTGGGTCCTGAAGGTCCGGCACAAAATAAGGGAATCACAAGTACAGTGCTGACAAGTGATACAGTTTTGATACAGAATGGTGCCAGTGTACCCACTGCACCAGACACGCAGATACAGTTACAACCACCACCGATTCAGAGGCTCTATCCAGATGTCCCAGTACTAGAGACAACTACGAGTTTGATGGCGCCGCCTGATCCAGTATATACGAGATCAAAGTTAGTCCAAATTGAGCCAACTCCACAATTGCTGCCCCAGCCGCAGCAACAGGTGGTTCTGAGCTACACTTCTGTTGTAGGACCGCAATCAGTAGCTACAGCACCCATGATGAATCAAGCTATGGGAATTAATGCTCCACAGGGTTTGGGACTTGGACAGTCACCAGCTGCTATATCATTGCCAAATACTGTTGGTCCACCAGTACCGCTGTATGCGCAAGGTAAGCCTGGCGTATGCGATCAGGGAGTAATGACCCAGGAGGCGATAAGAGGAGGGTCTACCGGAAACCTGCAGGGAATAACACAGGGAGGACAGTCAGCCAAAAGGTCTAGATCCTTTTTGGATTTTAGTCCGATTGGTGTTCCTTTGGAGACAATGAGGCAAGCAGGTTTAGGTACACTAACCCCACAGATAATGAGTACAAATACGACACAGACACCATTGGTGCAGTCTGGAAATATCTTGTTGCAAGGCTTGGCGGCGCAACAAATGAATGAGTGGTTAGACAAGCTCAACACTCCGCAAACTACTACAGTGACCGTAGAGAAGTCAGAAAGAGACGAGTACCTGAATTTTGTGAGACTGGGTGTGGAAGCCGCAGAACTAGTAGACGGGACAATGGGAGTGAATAGATTAGAGTCATACACAGAGGCAAAGTTGAGGTACCTGTGCCCCAAAATAACCAGAGAAGTGAGCAAGGTGCATCAGAGGTTGGCGAAGCTGGCAGATAAATACAGCATAGACATAGAAAGCACGAAACATTTGAAGAGGAGTTATAGGTTAGACTTTGAACCTAAAGACTTCGAACACATGAGATCTACAGGAATGAAGGCACACCTTAAAGAGATACTGCAGAGTGCTCAAATCCAGGGAGCATTAGAAAAGTGGGAAGGCAGATGGGCAAAGAAGAGAGATGAAGAAAAAGGTGACGTCCGGAACCAAAGCAGGCTAAAACCGCACTGGTCACGGGGACAATAAAGATGTTACCAATGAGAGAAACAGCTGGAGGGGTTTTAGTCCATGTACCGTGGTCTAGAGGTGACATCCTCTCATTCACAAATGATTATCTCAGGTTAAGGGAGAAGCCAATAGAGTGGTACCAGCAGACGGACAGGTTTGTGAAGCTTGCGAAATGTCTCTGGGAAGATTTGAATACCCTGTTTGAGATCATAGTTCCATCTGACTTATGGCTTGAGTGTAAGAGAGGTGTGGATTGATGAATCATCTTGTGTTCAGGTTTGTTGAAGGGCTGAGACCAGAGATTAGTCAGATGATTAAGAATCATTTGATCTGTTGGCAAGCAAAGCTGATTGATGAGGTGTTGCAGTATGCAAAATACTGTAGTGACGTGATTGAGCTGAAACAGAGAAAGTTGAAGGAGAAAGTGACGGTGATGCGGATTAAGGCAGCGCAAGCAGGGATGCAGGGAAATGGAATCCAGCAGGTGGTACAGCAGCAACCGCAGGGAAATTGAATGTTTCAGGCACAGCCAAGGGGACGAGGGCGAGGAGGTTTTGTGAACAGGGGTCTGGATATTAATACTGTTGTGATTCAGAATGATGTGCAGGGGATGAAAAAAGTGTCGCCATTTCACGCGAGCAGGGGCATGGGGCACTGGAAGCGGGAATGTCCAATGGTGGTGCAGGATGGTGTTGTTCAACAAAGCAATGATGTCGGTACATTTCAAAATGTGAGGGGTCAAAATCAGAACTTTCAGAATAACATGGTTCAGATGCAAGGGTTACAGCCCATGCAACAGATACAAATGCTGTGTGTTCAACCAGCACATGTACAACAGCAGATTCCCATGGTACCTAGACAGCAAATGCAGATACCATTAGCTCCGATGGGACAGCAACAGGTGATGCTTCCTCAACAGGTTACAGGTCAAACAATGAGTCAAAATAACACAGTACAACAGTTCCCATTGGGTGGTGAGGATGGAATAAACGATGATTGGTTGGATGATTGGTCAGACAGTGAGGAGTGCAGGCTTTTCAGCGTCCCTAGAAGTAGATCAGAGGGGTCCCTATGTAGAGGGAAAGGTGATGGGTCATAAGGTATCGTTCCTAGTTGACACAGGAGTTACACGCTCTACTGTACAGTCAAAAGTGCAGAGGTTCCTGAGTTGCCACTTTTGGGGCATACTATAAGGGTGGTAGGAGTAGCAAATCACTTCCTGACAAATCAGATTACAGATCCGGTCCAAATTGAGATTGGTAACTTCCAGGGATTACATAAATTTGTAGTCTGTGATTCGAGTCCTGTATCCCTACTGGGAAGAGACTTATTGTGCAAAACGAGGTGCTCAATTACCTGTTCTAATGAAGGGATTGAGGTGCAAACAAACAGTGATGATGAAGGGGACGATGTTCTGATCTCTGAACTAGAGACGGAGATGGCAAATGAGGAATACCCTTTGATAACCCTATTCCCAATGCTCACAGTGAATGACCTACCAGCCAACTTGCAGGAAACAGTGACAGAAAAGGTGTGGGACCTGACAGGAAAAGAAGTGGGACTAATAAAAGGAGTAGAACCAGTCAAAGTAGAGGTAAAACCAAATACAGTGTTTCCTCAGGCACCGCAGTACCACATGGCACAAGATGTTCTTATACAAGTGACGCAGATAATTGCGGACTTTGTGAAGCAAGGGGTTCTGAAAGAAATATTGAGAAGCCCATGTAATTCACCATTAATGGGTTTGAAAAAGCCTTGTGAGAAAGTTTGAATTGTTCAAGATTTGAGGAAAATGAATGAGATTGTGGTGAAATGTTGCCCCATAGTGCCAAATCCAGAAGTGATTATTTTGCAGGTTTCGTGTGATGCAGAGTGGTTCACAGTTGTGGACCTGTCACAAGCATTCTTTTCAGTGCCTCTTCATGGGGAAAGTCAATTTCTCTTCAGTTTCAAATTCCTGGATAAGGTCTACAGTTGGTGCAGAATTCCTCAAGGGTTTTCTGAGTCACCTTCCATCTTCAATCTGATATTGAAGAAGGATTTGGAGTCACTAGAATTGCCTTTCAGTTCGACTCTAGTACAGTACATTGATGATTTGTTAATTGCGTCCAGAACAAAAGATGACTGCAGGTATGACAACATTGCCTTACTGAATTATTTGGGAAAGAATGGGCATAAAGTGTCTCCAAAGAAGCTGCAATACCGTCAGAAAGAGGTGAAGTACTTGGGTCACCTAATTGAAAAGGGGTCTAGGAGAATATCCAAAGAGAGAGTGAGAGCCATACTGCAGATTAATCCCACGACAACAAAGAGAGATGTCAGGATGTTTTTGGGAATGGTGGGCTACTGTTGTCAGTGGATTCCCAACTTCTCGATTATCTCTAAACCTTTAGTGAGGTTGACGGTTAAAGAGATTCAGGATGGCCCGGGTGTCATAACCATGTCCGAGAAAGAGGTGAAGGCATTCATGGAACTGAGGGAAAGTGTGTGCCTGATTACGCAAAGCCTTTTGTATTGTTTTGTCATGAACGTGATGCTTGTTCTTTGTCTGTCCTGACACAGGTCCACGGAGGTGCAAACCGCCCAGTAGCATATTTTTCAGCTACTTTGGACCCAGTCGTAGCAGCCTTACCAGGTTGTTTGTGCGCAGTTGCAGCAGTTGGTCAAAGCCTCACTCAATGTGAAGGTATAGTGATGGGACATCCCCTAACAGTAATGGTCCCTCATTCAGTTGAAATCCTGTTGACCCGAACCAAGACGCAGCATATGACAAATGCGAGGCTTACAAAATATGAAACAATTATATTGGGGTCACCTAATGTTTCCCTTAAAATATGTACTGTATTGAACCCGGCAACTTTGCTTCCTATTGAAAATGTGAACATTGATGATGCTGAGGATGTCGAACATGACTGTCTTGAGGTAACAGATCTGTGCACCAAACCAAGGCCTGACATTAAAGATACCCAATTGGAGGAAAATGATTACATTATGTTAGTTGATGGGTCATGCCTGAGAGACGCAGTAGGAGTACTGAGGGCTGGATATGCCGTGTGTACAATCACTGGTATTTTAGAAGCTTCCTGGCTTGAAAGAGTATACTCTGCTCAAGTGGCTGAATTAATTGCTCTTACTAGGGCATGCCACGCAGCTGAAAACCTGAAAGTCACTATCTATACTGACAGCAGATATGGATTTGGAATTGTACATTGATTTTGGCCAACTATGGTCCCAGAGGGGTTTCATGACCTCTTCCGGTTCACCAGTGAAAAATGGCGAGAAAATAAAGAATTTGTTGCACGCGATTCAGTTACCTCTTGAAATTGCCGTGGTGAATTGCAATGCCCATGATAAGTCACAAGACTTCGTGTCAATGGGAAATGGATATGCAGATCAAGTCGCAAGGTTTTGTGCATTGAACTGTATATCGTTCCGAGATCAGTGGGAATTGTTACCTGAAACTGAAAATGAAACATGCACAGGGTATGCATTAAGAATAGTTGACACATTAGATGAGTTAAAATCCTTGCAGGAACGTGCCAGCAAAGAGGAGAAACGCTACTGGCAGAGAATGCAATGCGTACAGAGATCTGATGACTTGTGGGTCTCAGAGGAGGGGAAAATGGTTTTGCCAAACAGTCTTTTGTTACAGTTTGCAAGGTTTTACCACGGTCAAGCACATGTTGGGAGAGACGCAATGATCAGGTTGTTCAAAATTGATTGGTTCAATCCGAAATTCAGACAAGCTGCAGAGGTTATCTGTCACAGGTGCATCATCTGTCAGCAGATGAATGCGGGGAAAGGGACTGTGGTGAATTTGAGCCACATAGGGAGAGCTGGAGGTCCGTTTAGCAGAATGGAGATGGATTTTATTGAGATGCCCGTGTGTGGAGGACTGAGATATGTGTTAGTGATTGTGTGTGTTTTCAGTCACTGGATTGAAGCTTACCCTACACGTAGGAATGACAGTCTCACAGTAGCGAAGCTGCTACTTAGGGAACTGATACCACGTTTCGGGTTTCCGATCTCTTTAGAATCAGATAGGGGCAGACACTTCGACAATGAGGTGATTAAGCTCTTGTGTGCTGCATTAAACATTGAACAGAAGTTGCACTGTAGCTATCGCTCTGAAGCATCAGGACTAGTGGAACAGATAAATGGTACCTTGAAGTCGAGAATGGCAAAGATGTGCGCAGCTTCCAATTTGAAATGGCCAGATGCATTGCCCTTAGTGCTGATGTCAATAAGAAACACACCTGACAAGAAAATAGGATTGTCTCCTCATGAAATTCTTATGGGTCGAGCTAGGACATTGCCCGCAGTGCCTGCAAATGCTCTTGTGAATATCACGGATAATATGGTATTGGACTACTGCAAGGGTCTGGCTGACGTGCTCCACTCTTTCTCTCACCAGGTGGAGGCTACCACATTGCCACCGATAAGTGATCCAGCTCACACCCTGAAAGCCGGTGACTGGGTTGTTGTCAAGAAACACGTAAGAAAGTCGTGTTTGGAGCCACGTTGGAAGGGGCCATATCAAGTGATACTGACAACAACTACTGCTGTGAAATGTGCAGTCCTTCCAAATTGGATACATGCCAGTCGCACCAAGAAGGTGACGTGTCCAACTGATGAGGATCTTGAATTGTCCAAAACAACAGCTGCAGAGAAGGAAGTCTCGGAGAGAAATCAAAGGGGAACTGAGACTGAAGGAGAGCCTGCTGAGGACGGCTTAGTCACTCAAACAGTAAACGAGTTCCAGAGAAGTGACAGTGAGCCTATCTCAGCTGAGGCAACAGGGGAACTGACACAAAGAGAGGTTCTCCCAGAAGCAGACAGATACAAGTTTGAAGTTGAGCCCATAACAGACCCTGAAGGCGAAGGGGAAGAGGCAGAAGGAAGTCAAGGTGTTCTGACTCCTCCTGAGCCACTTGCAGGTCCATCAAGAGAAAACACCATAGCACAAGAGGAGGGCACTGTTCAACATCCTGAAAGGCCAGCAGAAAGAAAACACTTAAAGGAGATAACTGGCCGGAGCCACAAGCTGCAGGGGAGACAGTGATTCCTAATGACACAATAGAGGAAGAAGTTGATACAACAAGGAAAGTAGATCTCAGTGAAGGAGAGTTACAGGGTGATCGCAAATTGAAAAGAAAGAGAGTCGCAAACAGAAGGTACGCAGGTCCTGAATGGGCGTATGCAACATCAGCTGAATGGCAACAAGAATTCTTGGTGTTCTGTTTTGATCGAGAGATTCCAGGTCAAAACTACGGCACCTGAATTCAACCTTAGAAAGAGACTGTGTTAAAATTGAAGTTGAGATTGAAAAAGCTGAAAAGCGAAGAAAAGAGACTGATAAACTACCGGATGTGACACTGATAATCTGAATTGACTCTGAAAAAACGATTATGACAAGCTGCTAACCTGATTTAACAAAGGGGTCCTGGAGTGAGTGAAACGCTGTAAATACTCGCAGAGAGAAAGAGAGACTTTGCACAGAAAAAAAAGAGCTTTTATATCATCCTCAAGTTGATTGTTTGCTTTGTATTAATCTACCTTCTGATTCTTTACAGATCATGAGTTACACTAGGGATAATAGTAGTAAGGGTAGGAGTCGTGCATGTTTAGCTGTTGGTGTGGGAATTATGTGTGCTTTAATAATTATAAGTGTGATTGTGGGAATGCCATTGGTGGATAAGAAAGTGACTAACAATGCTTCAACTCCTGAAACTGCTACACTAACACCGTGGGAGAAGTTTGAGCAGGATACTAAATACTTGCATGAGGGTACTAATTAAAAAGGGGAACTATCTACTAACGTCTTCTATCGCTTGCTGAATGAGTATGTTGACACAATGGATGCGAGAAATTGCCATGTGTGTACAAAGATTCCTTCGTCAGTACAAGAAGGGGTTACTTATCATAGTCTGCTGCTCACTTATGGAATTAGCTGTGGTTTGCTATTAACGAGATTCTATAATCAAGAACATGTGCAATACTTCTACTCTAACTTAGACTTAGGCCCTCATTACGAAGTTGGTGGGCAGCTGAAGCCGCCCGCCAAGATCGGACCCCCGGGCGGCCGCCAATGCGGCCGCACCCCTGCCGCAGCCATTTGGAGATCCCCGCTGGGCCGGCGGGCGGAAACCTAGTTTCCGCCCGCCGGCCCAGCGGGGATCTCGGCCGCAACACAGGAGCCGGCTCCAAATGGAGCCGGCGGTGTTGCGGCCGTGCGACGGGTGCAGTTGCACCCGTCGCACTTTTCACTGTCTGCTATGCAGACAGTGAAAAGCTGCATGGGGCCCCCAGGGGCCCTGCGACTCCCCGTACCGCCAGCCTTTTCCTGGCGGTTCAAACCGCCAGGAAAAGGCTGGCGGTAGGGGGACTCGTAATCCCCTGGGCAGCGCTGCTAGCAGCGCTGCCCTGGCGGATTACTATCGCCGGGCCATTGTGGCGGGAAACCGCTGGCCCCGGCGGTGCGACCGCGGCGTAATGACCTGGGAAGCACCGCCAGCCTGTTGGCGGTGCTTCAGTCATTACAGCCCTGGTGGTCTTGTACCGCCAAGGTTGTAATGACCCCCTTAGTGTTTTCTTTTGTGCCCGTAATTGAGTTTCTAAACAAATTAGCTAAAGAACACAGCATAAAATTAGTTAGTTTTTTTTTTTAAGCCGACTCTGACATTTGGAACAGCCTATGCACACCTCAATAATCTAACCTGCTTACTAACACCTGAAGAGGAAAGCTTCTTAGATCACACTGATGATAGACAAAAAGCATTAAAGGAAAGGCTAGAAAAGGGATTAGAAAAACGTACGTTTGCAAATGATTATGCTTACACCCAAATAAAGACACAGGGTAAACTAGCTATAGACGCACTGCATGTAGGTAGGCTTTGTATATATATATATAGGCCAAAATCTGAGCTTGATACTTTGTTTGTGGGATCGAGTGAGTGCAGGCATGTGATTTTGTTTCAGAGTAAGTGGACGTTCGTGTTAAATGGACAGGATCCAGCGATCCCTGGGATCTATTATATATGTGGACTTAATGCTTATTACCGTCTCCCTAAGGGATGGTATGGGACGTTATTGGGAATAGTTTTCCCAAAGATATACCAGATTGACGACTTAAAGCAAATTCCTAAAATGTCTGAATTACATCATGCTAGACAAAAGAGAGAGACAGTGGCTGCTGTCGTTGGTGACATATTTGGAGCCATAATTCCTTCAGTGGGGGTTATCTTAAACTCCATAAAGATTTGAAAGTTGTCTACTATTGTGGATAACGTGCTGACAAACTTCACAGGGGCTATACTCCTGATGGATACTGAACTTGCTGCAGAGAGGGCTATGACTCTTCAAAACCAGCTTGCTTTAGACATTCTTTTAGCAAAGAGTGGCGGAGTCTGTAAGATGCTTAATGAGCGCCATTGTTGTGCGTTCATTCCTGATAATAGTAAAAAGATTAGAGGTATGCTTACTAACCTAACGAGACAGTGCAGATTTGAAAAAGCTGAAGGAACCTGGAGTGTGGGAAAAGGTTGGGAAAGGAATTACCAAAGTAGGGAACTGGTTTAGTAGTATTTGGAATGGGGTATTTGCAAAAATAATAGGGCGTATACTGATTGTTCTAATTAGTCTATTTGGACTATGGTTATCATGCAAAATTAATAAAAGAATCAAAAGAGATTTGGCAAAACGTAATAAAAGAAAAGAAGAAAAAGAAAAGGAGAAAATGTTCAAAGAAATTTGGGAAAGATCACATAGAGAAGAAGAAATTGAAATGTGTAGTCTAAAGAAAATGAAAGGTTTTGAAGGGAAAGGTTTTGTGTGATGACAAGTGTCATCAGAGGAGGGACTGCGAGAGCGTAGCTTATATACTCTATATTAACATGAAATGTTTCATGAACTAATGTGTAATAATGTCGCATAGAAAATGTATTAATGTATTTTGCTAAACGTGTGCTTGAAACGTGCCCACAGGGAGTGGCCGCCAATATATACAGTGACTAATGAAACTGACTAATGATGATGAAATGGTATGTTAAAGTATGGTTTTACACTAATTATTAAAGGTTATATGCTAAAGTTCTGCTAATAAATCATTAGGCCTTAGTTAGCATGAGTCGAGGCCTAGCTGCCTGGTTTCATATTAAATGTGTTTTTCTAACATGCAGTGTGCTGACTTGCTGAAGGACATGAACTCTTGTTTTTCCAAAAGCTAGAAGATGAATGTAACTGTAGTAGATCCGTTCTCATGAAATTTGACTTGCTTGAAGAAACATTTTTGCTGAATGTAACAGTGTAGACTAATCCCAGGTACAAGGTCGCCTGAACTGGTACAGACAATGGAGCCACTGGCTGAAGATGTGCAAATGACCACGAGAGTATGAAATCATACCGGACATTCTACCCGCTGGAGACGTCAATCAGAAGGATCAATGAACTACGTGAGAACTGTTATGGGGTGACAAATTTGATGAGTTAATTGGTAACCTATTGGATGGAGTTAGTGGGGTGCAACCCCTCAACCAATGGAGAATTAGGGGACTGTACAACAGAAAAAGGGATAAAAATCCTTGATACAAGGAAATTAGTTAGTTAGTTAGGGAGATGCTATTGCGAATTGCTGTGACCCAGACACTTTTTCACTCTGCATAGGGACTTTTCTGTTTGGTTCTTAAAACCATCCTTTCCCTTATATTGCCCGTTTATACTTTACCTCCTTATGAGGGAAGTACCCTTTTACCCTTCCTGCCCGAGCTGAGTTCCTGACTGATGGCGAATCAACTGATGTCCTGAGGATGAAGACAGAATCTGTATGCTGACCCAATACGGAGGGTAACTATATGACAATGAAATTGTGATTGTCTGTTTGTTTTTCCTTTCTAGGTACCAACTGCTTCTTTTGACAGAGACCTTAGTTAGAGGTTTTCCAAATTGATGTTGCTAAATTGTTTTGCATGAAGCCCAACATGCCAATGCTAATTCGAGGTTAGTTAAGGGGTTCACTAAACGGACACAAATAGATAAATGACTGAATCTATACTTTGTTGAACCATGCGCTAACGTTACTCTGCTGAGATTGATCTATGTTGACGTTGTGTTATCTTCTAATATTCGTGATTCTTGCTTTGATGAAATCTTATCAGAGTTGCCATATCGTGACTATGCTAATGTGCTTCTTGGTTTTGAGATTAATAAACTTGCTAGTAGAATTATAATCAATATGGAATAAATATCACAAAACGTACTAAACTGTTGTGGTTATTCATGACTGAAAGGTTATGGTGGTGTCCTGAGTCTTATTAAATGTCTTTGACTAAAGTGAATTGTCTAGTTATGATAAATATTGATGACGTTATTGACATATTGATTGACATGTTGATTAGCTACCTCGTCCTAAGGTGTCTTCAATCAGGGTCGAAAGATTCATTGGCCTAAAACGAGTCCCAAAGTGAATAAATTAGTCATACAGGGACGCGTTATCAGATGTAACTGGAACCTTTCTTGCAAGACTGTTTCAAAGGAAAGATTATGGTCCATTTCAGTTCGTCCCTCACACTTTAACGCAGACCAAAATCCTCACATTTAAGGAATCCTCTTTACACTCTTTGCATAGTTTTACTACCTTCTGCTATTTTTTTTACTTATTTATAATTCTCCACTGTGCAGGTTGTTAACTCCACCTCAAAAATCGGTAATAAATAAATAAAGCAGGACTTGCTTGGTTGAGGTCGCATAGTCAGGCCCTCTTCATCTCCTTTGTGTAGTCCTATGCTATTTTACATCTATTATAGGTTTCACCATTGTTTCCTCAACTATGGGACAATGTGCCCTGTGAGCCACGGATATGGAATACAATTCCCGCTCTATTTTTCTTCATTTTCTCTTTTCAAAGGCCAGCATTATGATGTCATAACACCAGAAGCAGTACGTGTGGCGTGGCATTCCTTATGTGTGTCTGTGTTTTTCTCTGAAAATGTGAAGGCATGTCGCACTTTCAGGATCACCCATGATTAGGCCCTCTTGTTTTAATTGGCCTCTGTGAAGCCACTGCTGTCTACTTGTATGACTTGTGACTAACCAGGAGGAGTAGTTGCTCTCCACATAATTTACAACTATATGAAAACAAGTCTTGCTGATCGTAGCTCCTAGTCAGGGACCTGCAAACTTCAAAAGTAGCCTTTACATCCTGTCAGGTTGACCAATGTTACTTGCCTAATGTTCTTACAAATGTATCTTTTGTTGCTAGTGCCTCTAAATATTTTTGCAGGGAACCTTCACCATCCTACAAAATAACCCTATAACCATTCCAGGTTTTCACCAATCATACTAGCCCAATGTGCTTGCAAATGCACTACATGCCCCCAAAGAATCAATGGGGAGAACATCTACTCTTACTTTGAAATAAATGGTCTTTAAACCTTTCAAAGATTTGGCCAATGGTATTAGTTCAATGTGCCGACAAATGCACAGTGCTGATAATTTTGCTCCACCTCCCTCTGTACATATGGGCCATGTGCCCAGCCCAATCCTAATGTGAGCACAGCTAAGAGATTTGTTATCGGAAAAATACATGTTGGGCCAGTTCTCAACTGCAACTCTTGCAATGTAATTTATGCCATCTGATGCCCACTATCATTATGCACCAAGAGACTGGTTTGTAAAGAGCTTGTTTTGTTTTATGGACTAGTAATATAATTCAATCATTTTATCATAATCTTTGAATGCCAATTGGCATTGGATAGTGCTGACTGGGAATTTGGCTTTGTCATTCATTGTCACAATGTACCCTTGTTCTCAATTAACTACTTCCCCATATTTGTATTCAGCGTTTGCTATTGGTAAGCAATTAATCTGTATCATTAATTATTCACTAACTAATTTATGTGTCTGGATTATTTTCAAGGTAATGAACTCCATATTTCGACGATGAGATATTTTACAATATTGGTTGATTTTTATAGAAGCTGATTCTATTGTAACTCATTTGCTCCTTGTAAGCACTAGTTCATTGTTTAGGTTAGTTTCAGGTTTTTTACAACCATGGGAGGTTGTTGTTCCTCAGCTACCCCATCCTACACAGTCCGAAGCCCAAGCGCCATCTTTTGTTCTACTTGGTGTCCACGTCTTCTTGGATGTTGGAAGGTATGTGGTGCACTCCACTATGGTGCAAATTCCTGCCACTTTTACAGGTGCCCTGTCTTACTATTCCATAGTGCCTGGCCACACCATACCTAACGTCCAACATAGCAGTGCAGTTTGTGACTATTTTTCTTCAAAACTAGAATGTATGTCCTGGGACTGACACTCGGAAAGCTGTGGTTCCCTCCCTGTAGGTTTATTCTCAGTCACAGTTCTCAGCCCTAGTGGTGCAGTCTTTTGGTATCCCTTACCATTTGAAATTCCCACTTCATATGCAAATACTCCCAAATGTGCAATGCCACTTTTGGGACACTTTTCACGCAGTCATTTCACTTTTTAATTTTGTTTTATCCTGACTTTCAGTTGGCAGTGTGACAGACAGGCACACCTTCCTCCAACTGAGAAATCTGTATTTTCCCTGTCCTTTTTCTCTGAAGTTCGAACTCTGCTTTTGTTAGATGGTTTTATATGCCGTGGTGCTTGAACTCTACAAGTCTGATTATCCTGTTGATGACCTCTGGAATACATAAGGTCAAAACATAATTGACACATGAGGGTGATATGGTGATTAACTTTTCTAGCACTTTCTATACATGTGAACCAAGATAAATCCTGGTCATTGTTGATCTTTTTTATTCGTTCAATACCTTTTTGTTAATCCATATTTTTACTTCACAGTGTATCACTCTGTGATCACCTGAGCAGTAGCACCTTGGCTACAACTCTACATTGCTTTCACGTTCATTCAGAGCTTTTCTGAAGATACTTTGGTGGGGATTGCTGCATTTGGCTTTCTTTTCGGATTGATTGAACTTAAATCTTAAATCTCCTAAATGGCGACCTTCTCTATAACGATACCATGGGAGCCATTGTTGTTTTATATATTATTAATATACAACCAAATGCATGGTCGCACTCAGGGCCAGTCCGCACACTCAATGGGCTTGCCCCTCATTGATCAAGACCCGACGTTTTTCAGTTATTAAAATAAATGGCTCGCACTAGCACAGTTGCAAACACAAGGGTTTTCACTTGTCTTGCAGAAAGTATAGCTAGATGGCCAGCTTTTAGAGGGGCAGTCAACTATGAGAAGATGCCTGGGGAGTCCCTTGTATTCTCCGTGAACCTTTCCTAACTGTACAACACTTCCGATATGATACGCAGTTTGAACGACTTCCTAGGGTCTCATTGCCAATTGCCTGCATTGGTAGTATGGTGTGGGCACATGGGCAAGCGTTCCCTCATTCTCATGGGCCTTGCCCACATACTAATGAGATAAGGCCCCCTTAAGGTGTGAAATATGCGCCAGTCCAACAAGTAATACAGGAGGGAAGCAGGCTTTGGACCCCTTATCTAATCCGTAGTATAAAATGTCTAAGAGGCAGCAAAAGCAGGTGGCAACATCCACTCCATCTGTGGGCATTGCTGTAACCTGGCACTAGGACGTTTTACTAGTTCCTGCAAAGCTAGCTACTCTAGTATTGCTTCTATATTTCAAAGATGGCAATGGCATGGTGAAGATACACTGAAACAGCAATTAACAAGCAAGGTCATGTGGTACGCTAAGTAAATCATGCTGCTGAAGGCACCCCTGCCATCCCCTCACACATACAAAGTATTCATAACCAGGATCAGTCACCTCTCCTTTGTTAGAAACCTCCACTTGTACCTAGACTCCACTACCAACCCCTGGAATGCACTCCCTATCATGCTACTCCCCAGAATAATAATCCTTTAAGACTTAGATGAACTGTAGAAAGCTGGCTCTTTATATAGTACATTAAAATGAAGTACACCATGCAGAGTCCAGCAGATCCCCGGACGTTTGCAGAGGCAGAAATAGATAGGTCTAATGCTTTATTTGTGGTAGTGCAGGCGAGCAGTTATGCCTATCAAGGAGTCATGTTAAGTATTTGTTGTAATTACAGAGGCAATAAATGAGACACACACTCAGTAAATACAAGACCAAATTAGAAAAATAACATATGCTTTTATATATGCTTTGAACAAAAGAACTTCATTATATGTTAAGCCATTTTTAAATTAAATATACTTTTCAGTTTCAACAATCGATATAGTGCAATTTTCAGAGTCTTCACTGTTAACCTATGGGAGGAAAACAAGAATGCAGTTTTGCAGATAAGTACTAGACTTACAAATCCAGTCTTGGGGGTTTGAGGTAAACACCAAGCAAGATTCAAATCAGCACCAAGAATGCACCCGCAGCGGTACATTGACGACTGGGTGCAGAGGACAAATTCGGGATTGGTTGCCCAATGTTAATCAATTAAGACTGGGGGTGAATAAAGATGTGCTGCTCACAGGTGTCTAAAGCGGTGTCAGGGATCGATCTCCTGGGGCTGAGGTAAGTACAAGGGGGCCACAAGGCAGCATCACACTTAAACCCTCAATGGCACAGGGGTGGCCGGGTGCATAATGCCAACACAGCGTCTGGTTCCCAATGTTAACCAATGGAGACTGGGGGTGACCAAAGATGCACTGCTCATTGGTGATTAAAGTGGTGTCAAGGGTTGGTCTCCTGGGGTTGAGGCAAGCACTGGCGGGCCACAAGGCAGCACCAAACTTATACCCTCAGCGGCACAGGTGAGGCCAGGTGCAGAGTGCCAACACAGCATCATGAGTCCAATGCAAGTCAAAGGAGGAGGTCCGTTGTGGAAAAAGGTTGCAGGCTTGGGCCAGGAGGCTGAATGAAGAAAACTCACAGCTGCCCAGGTAAGATTGGATGTTGAGGGACTCAGCTTCCCAAGGTCCAGGGGCTTTAGGATGCAGGGGTGTCCTTTGATTTTCAAAAACAGCTTACTGGGTTACTGGGCAGTTGTGGTCAGGGGGAGTTTTTGGATTGAGGCTGCAGGCTAAGAGGCAGAGTCCAGCAGGGGTCAACCCACGGTGGAATCGGGGAACCTTCACAGGACCAGTGGGACACTCTGGCTTGGACCATGGGCGTCGGGTGCAGTGGTGGGTCCAGGTGTGGTTTCGCAGTTCCTCAGGGCAGAGTTCTATTTCCTTAAAGTTTGTTTCTTCTGGACAGGTCCGCTGTACACAGGAGATCTTGGTCTTTGTCAAAGGCAGGCAGTCCTCCCAGGGCTTTGGAGTTGATGGGCTACAGGACGGGTCATCTTTTGATGCATAATCGTTGAGGGCTGCAGACCGGCCGGTAGGACTGGGGCCTAGTCAATTGGTGTCTGCAGTCTTCTCTGCTGGTGCGACGCTGTAGTGTCTGGCTTTTCTTAGGTCATCAGGAATATGAGTAATAGGGCTCAGGGGTACCACCTAAATACTGAACTTAAGGGTCACAGAAAGGGCCAGGTGGTAGCCAATGGGCTACTCGCCTTTAGGGTGACTACACAGTTTGTATGACCACTTCCGCTGGAAAGTGGGCATATCCCTAACCCTGGTGGCCTAATTCCCTCCAAACAAGATATAGGAATTTAAAAAGTAGTATCCACTTCAGCTCGTCCACCTTAGGGGTGGGACTAGCATGAAGTGGGCACTCCTCCTAATTTAACTGATTTTCCCGGCTGTGCTGCTGCCAAATGTGAGGTCAGGACAGGGGTATTGGTCACCTCTACCATCTGGGGAGACCTAGGTCACATTAAAAAGGTGGCAAGACCTTTAAAGCTCCCCGCCCTGGAATGTCCATCCTGCCTGGGAGAGGAGGTTACATCTATGCCTAGTGCAGGCTTTTGTCTCATGCCCTCAAGAGTGCTGATTCTTACCGTGGGGGGCCAGAAACGTGTCTGTGGTGGCTGAACTGATCAGGACCAGTTAGTCAGCACACTAATAGTTGGTAGGTTTTCAGGGGGCACCTCTAAGGTGCCCTCTGGGTGCATTTTTTAATAAATCCATCACTGGGGTCAGTGAGGATTTATTATTCTGACATTTTTCATACCAAACATCCAGGATTCAGAGAAGCCATCCTGTAGCTGGGGAACTTGTAGTGACCAGTGTGCATCACATGCATTTAAAATGGCTTCCCTGTACACTTACTATGTCTGAGAATCGACAAAGACGGAGCACATCTGCTCATGCAGATATGCCCTTACATGTAATATAATGCACCTTGCCTTAAGGCTGTAAGGCCTGCTTGAGGGGCCACTTACATATATTGCAAGCAGAGTTGAGGGGACATGTCACAAACGCTGTTTTCCATGTCATGTTTTCAATTTTGGAGGCACCTTTTCACGCAACCTGCAATTGCAGTCTGCATAAGGTTGGTGCTGGATCCCTCAGAGTGGCACAAGTTGTGCTGCAGCTCTGAAGGACCCTCTCCAGTACCCATGCTCTAAGTACCAGAGGTACCAATTACTATGGGCTTATAGGGGGTTGCAGTGCCTGGTCACTTGGGGATCAAGTGACCAGGTGTCTGATTTTAGGGAAGGAACACTGGTACTGGGGACCTAGTTAGCAGGAGCCCAGTGCACCCCAGTCAAAGTTGCATCTAAAAACCAGGCAAAAAGTGGGGGGCTACTGCAACGAGAACCCAGCTCCCTACATGAACCATCTTTATTATGCCATCATTTGGCCATCATTCCCACATACAGAGTGCTGGTCCCCTCAATCCCTACAATAATTACTCTTATCTTTTCATGAATCAATCACCCCAGTACCATCATGGACACCATCTCCTCCATCATGCCGCACTTTAACATAGTCCCTCATGCAGCCCCAGACAGCTGCTGCCCCCCGTACACCATTCAATGAGCATGTAGAGAGCTGTGTCTTCCTACTGCTTCCTAGCTTTTTAATACAAAGAGTCCTTGTCACACTTACTTCACCCTCTGTTCTCTGTGTCTGAAGGGATTTCCATTTATATGCAGTCCATTGGAGATACTGCAAAGTAGATTTGACTGTATGACAGTACTGGTGCCTTGGAACCTGTCAGCCTCTCCACTTCAAAGTCTGTTCCCTGCAATCTGTGAGAGACGTCCTCTACCCTCTTCTCCTCTACCATTAAATGACAGGAATCCAGTTATATTCTGCTTACCTTCATCTAGACAACTTGTTTCTCTCATTATACTAGGTCACTGCCCAGGTTCCTCCTCCATTGCCGCTGCTCCAGACCTCTATAGACATGTTGGACAGTGGCACTGATTTGGTGTGTTCAGTTGTCAGTCTACATTAGTAGGTTCTGTTACTACCATTCTGTGAGAAATTGGGTTGTTGGTGTACTGGGGTGTAAGCCCTGGTCAAGCAGCAACAAGCCCTGTCAGGGTAAGGCATAGGCAACCCCAAATTAACTAGTGTTCAACCCTCTGGTAGCTTGGCACGGAGCAGTCAGGCTTAACTTAGAGGCAGTGTTATAAAATATTTGTGCAAAACATCACGCAGTAAAACAGTGAAAACACCACACAAAAAGATCCTACACAAAGTTTGAAAAACAGAGCAAAATTTAATAAATAAAACAATACCAAAACAATAGAAATCCAATCGGTGGAACCGGAGTTATGTATTTTTAAAGAATAAAATGAAACATAGCACATAAAAGCATTAGGCCTCAACAAAGGATATATGGTCGTGCAGGACCGGGACAAAGTCAAAAGTTCAGCCCAACTACAATGGAATGGGGTCAGATACAGTCCCAGACCAGTCCCGCTGAAGTTTTACCTTTTCACATGTTGAGTCAAGAGTCCCATTCACACTGGAGAGGATCGCGGGGAGCAAGGAGAGCATCACTGGTGGTGGTCAGCATGGAGCAAAGAGCAGGCCGGGCATCACATTTGGGCGTGGTAGAGCTTCATGATGCCGGTCCTCTGTGGGTTATTGATGCTTGCTGTGCGAAGCGCTGGGCTGGCGGTGGCTTGCACTGATTTTTGGTGTGAGCAGCATGGTTCAGGTGCAAACGGGCCCATTTATGGTCACAAAGTGTCCAAAAGTTTGATTTATGAGTTGTGAGCCATACCAAGGGTCCAGGGCCTGAGAAGCACCATTTGGGGGTCAGGAACTTGCTGCAGATGGGTTCAGGAGCTGTTTATGTCCCCTAGGCTCAAATCAGGAGGCCAGCAGACTAGCCTTTGGAGTCACTCTGTAGTCATGGGTCCAAGATGAAGTTACAGGTCAGGTCCAGTTCTTCTTCCCCACGCAAGAAGGCAGCAGAAAGTAGATCAGCACAGCAGGGTGGCAGTTCCTTTAGAGCAGCAGTCGGGCAGACTGGCATTCCTTGTAGGAGCACAGTAGTCCTTCTTCCTGGCAGAGAATCCACAGGTCCAGAAGTGTACTGAAGAGTTTGCCTGATGTCCAGTATTTATACACAGTTGTACATTTGAAGTGAGAAAAAGATTCTAGAAGCATGCCCTTGAAGTGCACAGATGCTCTGCCATTAGACTAACTACAGGGGCATGTGGCCCTTTGTGTGGAGAAAAAGACACAGCCTCTTCAAGTGTAAGTAGGGCTGGGCCCAGCTCCTTCCACCCATCCTGCCAGTGATGGCCAATCCAGTCACATCTAAGCTCCCTATTGTGTTTGGCTGTCTAGGAGGAAGACACAAAAGCCCAGTTGTCAGCTACACCTAGTCATGTAACCTAGAGACAGGCTGCAGGCACCAAATGATTAAGGCATGAAAATGCTAACTTTCTAAAAGTGACTATCCGAATTGCAATTTAAAATCCAACTTCACTATGTTAGGATTTTAAATTGTGATTCCAGAGTGTCAGAATCCGCCAGCCCAGAAGAACGCTGCCAGTGCCCAGAAGAACCCTACCAGTTTTACCTATTCTCGCCCTCCTATTCAGGACAACATATCTGCTATATGAGAGTGGGCGCACTCTTGGTTAAGGCAATGTCTGAGCTATTGACACAGTAGTCTTGAATATACATGCCCACAGAATACGTGTTTTGCTGCATACAATGTAGTACCAGACTAGCATTATGAGAATGGTGTCAAAACATCAACTCCCACGATGCGTTGTGTTTTTTTTAGGAAATACAAGCGTTAGGCAATATCTTTGAAACCATGTTCGGAGGGGCATCCGTATAAAATCAGTCCTGCCCAAACACGCAACGCTTGTCATTATTTTGTCAGCATTAGGAGAGGAGCTGCACAGCTGAGCAGATCCAATCCAGAAGTCAAACCGCTCCATACTTGGCCTAACGGTGCAAAAAGGGTGCACATGAACCTCTTCAAGTTCCTCAGATGTACTGTCCAGGGTAATAGCTCAATAGCCGCTTGGTCACCAAACTTAGGAGCACATTGATGAAGTGTGCACAACCTTTGTGAAAGCATTTAGGGGCCAGATGTATGAACATTTTTTGCACTCGCAAACGGTGCGAATCGCAAAATTTGTCCGTTTGCGAGTGCAAAGAAGTTGTTTGCGATGCATGAAAGGCATTCGCAGACCACAAATAAGAAATAGTTAAAATTGCGATTTCTTGCGTTGCGACCTGGATTTTGCGAGTCACAATTTGCGATTCGCAAAATCCACATCGCAAGGCAATGCTGCAAAAAATCGCAAATTGCGATTTTTTGCAGAATGGCATTTTGCACATGCAAAATACCATGAAATGAAACCAGGTGGTAACCTGGTGCAAAATTTTAAAATGCATTTAAAATGCATTTTTAAATTGAACATGTAAAGCACACATGCCCTTTTGGCATGTGTGCACCATATATGTCCCCCAAAACATTTTGGGGTGCAGCAGAGGGGGCCTTAGGCCCCCAGCACCCTGGGCATTTGCATTTCCAAAATTGCGATTTCTGGTTCAGAAATCGCAATTATGGAAATGCAAATAATTCGCAGCTATTGGCCCATAACTGCGAATGGGACCAGTATCGCAATTTGCGATTCGGTAATAGCATTTGCGATTTTTAAGAAATCTCTATTACCGAATCGCAAATATGATACATGGCACTTTGCGAGTCGGAAATGGCGATTTCTTAAAAATCGCTATTTCCGACTCGCAAAGGGCCGTGATGATACATCTGGCCCTGGGTGAGTAGTCATGACGGAGGTGGGCTCCACTTTCAGTCTACGATAAAAGTATTGTGGGTGTCACATTTCTGATGATGCCATATTGCGGGTGAGCTCCTTTTGCAGACCTGCTTAAAATACTATAAAGCCATAACGGGAGTGGGCTCCTCTTTTATCAAAGGCCTGTTGTGCAAAACAAACATTATACTTCTAAAAACTGTGAACTCTGTGAGCAGCGAAGAGTGAGAGAACTCTTCTTCGTTTCCAATACTGAAAAACTCTTGCTGATTTTGTAAGCAGTGAAAGACAACACCGCACCAGAAAGAGTGACCATAACTATGAAGAACTCAAAAGTGCAAGTGTATTAGTCTTTGGTGATTAAGCTATCCTTATGTCCCTTTGCAGGGGAATTGAGCATTAAGAAAGACCCCTATTGCACGCGATTGTGTATAGTTAGATAAGGTGATAACTCTCAACAGAATCTCAGAGTGAAAGCTACAGTCTCTAGCAGCATAGTGATGTTATGTTTTCTGTTATAGATATTTCACAGTTCAGTTCAAGTGAAGAACATAAGGATACTCTAATTGTTTCCCTTACAGGTAGGGTATAGTGAGAGTAGGGTACAAAATTGGGAAAAGGGAAGTGAAGTATTAGGTTTACAAACTTAATCGTGTTTTTTCCTCTTCCAGGTCTCTCTCCCTGCTGTACCCTTCCCGCCCGCCCCTTCCATGACTTGATCATCTCCACTGTCTGGGCTATAACAGCAGTCAGCAGTTGGGGATATCAAAAGGTGGATTTTTCTTTTATAACATCGATCCTGAGGAGTATGTCTAGCTGACACAGCGACACCAAACAGGAACTGGAAATTACACCACTTTGGAAATTATACTTTGCATATTACACTTCTAAAATGTGTTAGAAATGGGGTCTTTGGTTGGCAGTCAGGTTGCCCCCTGTCCAAGCCAGGACCCTCACTCTAGTCAGGGCAAAGGAGAAACACGCCTGGTTAACCCCTTCTCACTCCCTTGGTAGCTTGGCACGAGGAGGAAGGCTTAACCCAGAAGCACTGTATAAAGTACATTGGTTTAAAAAATAGTAAGTATTTATCTACGTAAACAAGACCAAATACGATAAAAAGCCACAATACACAATTTAAACTTTGACTTTAGCAATTAAAAATCTAAAAATAGTGCCAAGAAGCACTAATGCTGTAATTTCATGTTAAGCGGGTTCATGCCAAAGTCATTTTCCCACAATGCGACGCCACTGGCGCCGTTTACAGAGTCACACTAACCCCCAGGTACAGTACCTTAGCAAAATTGTGTAACACAGGCCGGTGCACGGAGTTGGGGAGCGAGGTGTCACTGGATCTGAGGCGGTGTCGGTTCTGGTGCTGCAAGGTGAAGGAGAGTAGTCGTCATGAAGAGGTGTCTGGTCCTTGCTGCTGATCGGTGGAAGTGAAGTGGTGTTGGTTGCGGAGAGTCAGTCCCTGGAGACCCCTGGTAAAGTCAAAGTCCAGCGAGGTCACGATGCTGCGGGCGACCTTATGGGGTCTCAGTCACATCACAGGCGTTGCAACGGAGTCGGGTGTCATGAACGTCAGTGCTACGACACTCCGATTTGAGAGTTCTTGGGATGTCAGCGGCGTCTGTGACGCGGGGCCTGCGATGTCAGTGGGGTTGTCATGCTTCTGCAAGGTCCACGGCTTCAGGTGCAGGTGCTGTCACAGGTTCCCTGCAGCGGCGACCTTGCAAAGTCACCTGCCGTTGTTTCACAGGATTTTACTAGAAATTCACTCTCATGGGCCCAGGAGCTGGAATGGCACCCTCTGACAAGCTAGAGTACACAGCATGCAGACTCAGACTGGTTGGTGAAGCCTTTGCTGTCCCGAATGATTCAAAAACAGGAGGCAAGCTCAGTCCAAGTCCTTGGAGATACCTCTCAAGCAGGAATGCACAACAAAGTTCAGTCTTTGTCCCCTTTCACAGGCAGAAGCAGCAACTGCAGGATAGCCCAACAAAGGAGTCACAGGCAGTGGCAGCACTTCTCCTCAGCTCTTCAGCTCTTCTCCTGGCAGAGGTTCCTCTTGAATCCTTGAAGTAATCTTGAGATGCACCTTCCTGCATTTGAAGTTTCCCAACTTTAAAGAAAAATCTCTGTTGTTTACAGGATCCTGCCTTGCCCAGGCCAAGTCACCAGACACGCACCAGGGGGTTGGAGACTGCATTGTGTGAGGACAGGCACCAACCCTCCACTCCAGCCTAGATGGCTCATCAGGGTATGCAGGCTACACCCCAGCTCCCTTTGTGTCGGTGTCTAGAGGAGATTCACAAACAACCCAACTTTCAGTCTGACCCAGACAGGGAATCCCCAAACAGGCAGAGCCACAGAATGGTTTAAGCAAGAAAATACCTAGTTTCTAAAAGTGACATTTTCAAACTAACAATCAAAACATTTAAGATGTATTTTTAAATTGTGAGTTTAGAGACCGCAAACTCCAAATCCCTATCTGCTCTCAAAGGAAAACTATCCCTTAAGAATATTTAAAGGCAGCCCCCATGTAAACCTATGAGAGAGCTAGGCCTTGCAACAGTGTAAACCAAATTTGGCAGTATTTCACTGTTAGGACATATAAAACACACCAGTACATGTCCCATCTTTAACATGCACTGCACCCTGCCCATGCGGCTACCCAGGGCCTACCTTAGGGGTGCCTTACATGTAAAAGAAAAGGGACGGTTTAGACTTGGAAAGTGGGTACACTGGCCAAGTCGAATTGACAGTTTAAAACTGCACACAAAAACACTGCAGTGGCAGGTGTGAGCCATGTTTACAGGGCTACTCATGTGGCACAATCAATGCTGCAGGCCCACTAGTAGCATTTGGTTTACAGGCCCTCTGCACTTCTGGTGCACTTAATAAGGGCCTTACTAGTAAATCAAATAAGTAATTCACGGAAAAGCCAATTGCACACACAATTTCACATAGGGAGCACGTGCGTTTTAGCACTGGTCAGCAGTGGTAAAGTGCCCAGAGTAACAAAAACAGCAACAACAGAGTCCAGCACATAGCAGCAACCTGGGAAGCAGAGTCAAAAAGTTAGGGGAGACCAAGCCAAGGATGCCAGGTCTAACAAAATGTAATAAGGTAACTTCAATGTTATCCTATGGGAGAGATAGGCCTTGCAGTAGTGAAAAACAAATTTAAAAGTTTGTATTACCAGGACATGTAAAACTTAAAAGATGGGCCTGCTTTTTAGATAGACTGCACCCTGCCCTGTGGCTGGCTGGCCAGGGTCTACCCTAGGGGTGACATAAATTAAAAACGTAGGTTTCAGCTTGGCGAAAAGTTTACTTTGGCAGGTCAAAATGGCAGTTTAAACTGCAAACACAGGCTCTACATTGGCAGGCCTGAAGCATGTTTAAGGTGCTACTTACAAGTAAGTGGGAGCACATCCAGGGCTCCAGGTCCACTAGTAGCATTTAATTTACAGGCCCTGGGCACAAGTGGTGCCAATTTACTAGGGACTTACTAGTAAATTAAATATGCCATTTGGGTATAAGCCAATTCAGCATGTTTTAAGGAGTGAGCACAAGTACTATAGCACTGGTTAAAAGTGGTAAAGTGCACAGAGTCTTAAAGCCAACAAAAACAAATTCAGCAAAATGTAGAGGGTAAAAGGCAAAAGGCAAAAGGTATGGGGATGACCCTGCAGAAAGGGCCAAGTCCAAAATACTTTCAGCTAAATCATGTCACCCTTCTATTTATTCTTATACCTCAATATCACCACCGAAATAATGTGGATCTGTTCGATCAACCTAGCAAGCCATTTCTCCCTGACTAAACTAGCCCGCAGAATGATCACTTGGTTGAGCATACAATGTACATGTTGGATGCAAGTATCAGACTCTCACAACCCTCCAGCACTGCAAGTGGACTAGAGTGAAGTATAGCCCACATTTCCAATTGCCATATTGGGAGGGATTTTAATAGGCAATCAAGCCGACTACCAACGTTTTACATATCATCATTAGATCTAACAAATAAACATTTAAATATATGTAAAAAAAATACATATTAATACATAAATCACCCACTCAAGTAGACATGTTACCACTAGTTAAAATAATTGAAGACAGATTTTAGCAGTGTGTCAAAACAGTAATCAATAGTAGTTGCCAGACACTGGTTAAGGGGCCACGGAACAGGAAGGGGTTACCTATACTTGGCCTCACAGTGTAGTTGGGTGCCACTTACCACTGGGGTCCAGTAATCTACTCTACTGTGGCCCAGCACCTTGGCCAATACATCCTTACCGCACTTGACTTTCAGAGTAACGATGGCAAGCAGTCAAAAGTGTCTCAGGAGACAGTGTTAAGGGAAGAGACTCGGGTGGTCATTACGAACATGGCAGTCTGGACCGCCACGCCGGCGGTGGCGGTCATTACCGCCAACAGCACGGCGGTCCAGACCGCCATATTCTGAACACAGTAGTGAACTGGCTGCAAAGTAGCCAGTTCACTACCACCCACTGGCAGGCCAGATTCGACCGCTGGGCCGACTGTGGGCACATTCGACCCGGCGGTGGAGGCCGGACAGGCGGTGGGCTTAGGATCTCATTTCAACCAGGGATTCGCTAGCGAGTTTCCCCGCCAGGTAATCCCTGGCAGAAAGCATACGGGTGACAGGAATAATCATTCCTGTCACCTGTATGTTACACGCCAGGCCCCTCCCCCCCTTTCCACTGCACCTACATACACCCCCAAGCTCCTAGAACAGCCCCCACCCCGAACCCTGAAAGCCGACCCCCCAACCCTCCACCCCCAAAACCCGATGTAGGACCCCCCCAACCCAATCCTCACCATGCCCCACCCCCACCCCTACATACAAGCCCCCCCAAACCCCAACCCTCCACATCCACCCATTCACTTACATGCACACACACATACACACACACATACATGCACTCAGACACACATCCTCCCACACATACACTCGCGCACACCCCCATGCACTTACACACTCACACACACATCTCTCTCCCCCCTTCCCTCTCGGACAGCACTTACCTCCTTCTTCACGCTGCTCTGGGAGGAAACGGGCTCCCTGGATGCTGCTCCGCCGCCATCCCTGCCTCTCCATACACCGCCACGCCTATAACTGCTTCAATATAAGTGTGGCGGTGTATGGTTTGACGTGGCAGTGAGTGTGGAGCAGCATCCACCCCCGCCACCGACCACCAGCATGGCACATGGTGGCCCTCACCGCCATCAATGGCGGTGAGGCTCCATGCGTCATTATTTGGCGGGATGCCGGCCACCAACACTGGCGGTCTTTCATTGACCGCCGGCATGGTAGGCGGCGGGGCATCCCTCAGAGTTCATAATGGGGGCCTCAGATCTTAAGCAATCAAATAATGGCTGCAATATGTGAATGCCTAGTCAAGTACCTTTCTTTTAAGAAAAGAGAAGTAACTTAATGACATCACAACTTAATACAGCACCTAAAGGAGTAGTAGCCAAATTGGTCGGTATTTACCAGCCTGGCCAATGTTTTTCCATGGAAGCCCACATAAAAAGGATTTAATGCATATGTAACAAGACAGAGGGGATATCCCTTACATAGGTTACAGAATGACCCATCCACCAAGCTCTCAAATCAGGCCCTATGTTTTTTCTCTGAATATGTTTTTCTAAATTTTGTTTCTCAAGTTTTAACCTCTTAGCTGCTGGGCCTTCCCTCCCTCCCCCCCACCAACGTGCTGAGCCCTTTTTTGGCTATTTGGGGTAGTTTGCGCTTAGGCCTTCATAACTTTTTGTCCACATAAGCTATCCACACCAACTTTGCGTCCTTTTTTTCCAACATCCTAGGGATTCTAAAGGTACCCAGAGTTTCTGGGTTCCCCTGGAGGAGACCAAGAAATTAGCCAAAATATACCTAAAATGATTTTTTTTTAAATGGGAAAAAAGGACTGCTGATGAAGGCTGTTGTTTTTTTCCCTGAAAATGGCGCCAACAAAGGGTTTGTGGTGCTAAAATCACCATCTTCCCAGCTTTCAGGAACAGGCAGTGTTGAATCAGAAAACCACATTTTTCAACACAATTTTGGCATTTTACTAGGACATACTTAATTTTTACTATTTTTGGTGCTTTCATCCTCCTTCCAGTTAGTGACAGGAATGGGTGTGAAACCAACACTGGATCCCGGAAAGCTAAGTATTTCTGAAAAGTAGACAAAATTCTGAATTCAGCACGGGGTCATTTGTGTAGATCCTACAAGGTTTTCCTACAGAAAATAACAGCTGAAAAAAAAGAATATTGGAATTGAGCTGAAAAAAACAGCCATTTTTCTCCACGTTTTACTCTGTAACTTTTTGCTGCAATGTCAGATTTTTTAAAGCAATATACCGTTACATGTGCTGGACTCTTCTGGTTGCAGGGATATATAGGGCTTGTAGGTTCATCAAGATCCCTAGTTACCCAGAGCCAATAAATGAGCTGCACCTTGCAATGGGTTTTCATTCTATACCGGGTATACAGCAATTCATTTGCTGAAATATAAAGAGTGAAAAATAGGTATCAAGAAAACCTTTGTATTTCCAAAATGGGCATAAGATAAGGTATTGAGCAGCAGTGGTTATTTGCCCATCTCTGAATTCCGGGGTGCCCATACTAGCATGTGAATTACAGGCCATTTCTCAAATAGATGTTTTTTTTACACACTGTCTTACATTTGGAAGGAAAAAATGTAGAGAAAGACAAGGGGCAATACCACTCGTTGTGCTATTCTGTGTTGCCCCAAGTCTCCCGATAAAAATGGTACCTCACTTGCGTGGGTAGGCCTAATGCTCGCGACAGGAAAGGCAACATGGACACATCACATTTTTACATTGAAATCTGACGTGTTTTTTTGCAAAGTGCCTAGCTGTAGATTTTGGCCTCTAGCTCAGCCGGCACCTAGGGAAACCTACCGAACCTGCACATTTTCTAAAACTAGACACCTAGGGGAATCCAGGATGGGCTGACTTGTGGGGCTCTGATCAGGTTCTGTCACCCAGAATCTTTTGCAAACCTCAAAATGAGGCCAAAAAAACACTTTTTCCTCACATTTCCGTGACAGAAAGTTCTGGAATCTGAGAGGAGCCACACATTTTCTTCCACCCTGCATTCCCCCAAGCCTCCCGATAAAAATGATACCCCACTTGTGTGGGTAGGCCTGGTGCCCCCGACAGGAAATGCCCCAAAACACAACGTGGACACATCACATTTTCACAAAGAAAACAGAGCTGTTTTTTGCAAAGTGCCTTGCTGTGGATTTTGGCCTCTACCTCAGCTGGCACCTAGGGAAACCTAGCAAACCTGCACAGTTTTGAAAACTAGACACCTAGGGGAATCCAAGATGGGGTGACTTGTGGGGCTCTGATCAGGTTCTGTTACCCAGTATCCTTTGCAAACCTCAAAATGTGGCCAAAAAACACTTTTTCCTCATATTTCGGTGACAGAAAGTTCTGGAATCTGAGAGAAGCCACAAATTTCCTTCCACCCAGCGTTCCCCCAAGTCTCCCGATAAAAATGGTACCTCAGTTGTGGGGGTAGGCCTAGCGCCCGCAACAGGAAATGCCCCAAAACTCAACGTGGACACATCACATTTTCACAAAGAAAACAGAGCTGTTTTTTGCAAAGTGCCTAGATGTGGATTTTGGCCTTCAGCTCAGCTGGCACCTAGGGAAACCTACCAAACCTGCGCATTTTTGAAAACTAGACACCTAGGGGAATCCAGGATGGGGTGACTTGTGAGGCACTGATCAGGTTCTGTTACCCAGAATCCTTTGCTAACCTCAATATTTGAAGAGAAAAAAACACTTTTTCCTCACATTTCGGTGATAGAAAGTTCTGGAATCTGAGAGGAGCCACAAATGTTCTTCCACCCAGCATTCCCCCAAGTCTTCCAATAAAAATGGTACCTCACTTGTGTGGGTAGGCCTAGTGCCTGCGACAGGAATAGATCACACAAAGGTCAATTTGGTACTTACATGAGGCAACTGTTGACCCTGGGGTGATCCATTCCTTACGCAGGCACTAGGTATAGGCACTCAAGTGGGGTAGTGTTTTTATCGGGACAGGTGAGGAATCACTGGGTGGTAGGAATTTTGGGGATCGCAGCATATTCCTGTAGTTTGTGTGACAGAAATTCAAGACAAATAGAGTTTTTATTCAACATTTCAGCTTTGCAGGGTATTCTGGGTAAGAAGACTTTGGGAAATCCACACAAGTCACACCTCTGTGGACTCCCCCGGATGTCTAGTTTCCAGAAATGTTTGGGTTTAGTATGTTTCCCCATATAGCCGCCGAACCCAGGACCAAAAACACAGGTGCCTGCCTTACAAAAACAGTTTGTTTTGTGATAGATAATTTTGATGTCTCCACAATACAATTTGGGCAGTGGAATTTGGGGCTGAACAAAATTGGGGAGCTCCCAAGAGAGCACCCTCTCTGTGCTTGCCTCCGCATTCACCTGCTCTCTGGGATGGGCTAACCCACTATTGCCCTGTTGCACAGACTGTGCTTGCGAAGGGACAACAGGACTGCCCTCATCACCTCCCTCACAATTTACTGGAAGGAGTTATCCAATGGGACTCCTCCAACTGAAAAATCACTCCCAGAGTCTGCGCCATTGTCCTATCCCTCAGATGCTGTCTCAGTATCTGCTGACTCAGTCTCTGATCCTATGTCAGAGCTGTCCTCTATAACCCGAGTGATGTCAGCAGCAGTCATCCATCAAGATGCCATCTCTGCTATTGGCTAAACTGTTGCTCTAAAACACTAGCCTACATAGACAGTCACAAAATTGCTGGTGTGTGTGTGATACGTGCAACAGTAGAGGCCACCTTACCTTCCCTCAATCAGCACATTGTTTCAAGACACTCAAACACCTTGTCACATACCACTCATCACAGTCTTTAGCACCTCCTGCGCCCAGTCCAACAATCATTATTGGTGCTCCCACTCCAGTGTCCTCCTCCTCGGATTCCCTCATTACCACCCAGCAAACATGCTCTTCATCTCTCCATAGCCACCCCCCACCCTGCACATACATTTTATTTGTATTATAGCGCAGGTAGTGGCTGACTTTACTAATGTACTCAGCTATTTACATAAAATACAGATTTGCTCTTTGCAGTAGGCATATAAACCTTCTGCGCTTCTTTATGGCACTAAAACTGCCACTAGACAAAAGTCTGATCCTTTTGTAGCAGAAACATAATCACAAGACCTACTTGACTTTTTTATTGCTGCCTAAAAGCTGCAGTTGAAATGCGTCAGTTGAAGTATGTGCACTGCTTTGAAGACGCAAGCTGCAACTGCAAGACAACTGGTGGCAAATATATATATATATATATACATATATATGATATATAATTTATATATATATTTATATATATAAGATATATATATAGATCACTTTTATATGTGGGTCTGGTTTTCCTGGGGGCCTGTCGCAGCCCCCAGGGAAACCACACATGCATTGACAAAAGTGATATATATATATATATATATATATATATATATATATATATATGTATATATATATATATATAGATATATATAGATCAATCTATAGATATATCCATGTAGATATATATATCTATCTACATGGATTGATATATCTATATATAAATCTATGTATATATAGATCTGTATTTTTTTTGCTAGTTTAGGGTTTCCTTGGGAGCCAAAATGGCCCCGAGGGAAACCCTACAACTACTAAAAAAAAAGTATTGCCCCAACAGGGGGTCGCCCTGCCCACGGGCGACCCCCTGTTAATTTCTTTCTTTCTTTTGTTTTTAATTAGCCCTTGGGGGTGCAATTGCGCCCCCCCAGGGGGCACCAACTTTGAAATAAAAAAATATGGCCCTGGGGGGGCCCGGCCCGTTCTCCGAGGGGGGCCGACCCCCCCAAGTGAAATCCCTGTTGCCTAGTGGCATTTCCTGGCCCTCGATCGCAGCTGTGCTGTGATCGAGGGCCAGGAAACGCGATAAGGAAGGCCTCGTATGAAAGGGGAGAGTCTCCCCTTTCATACGAGGCCTTCCCGAACGTGGGGAAGGCCATTTGGGGCCGTTTTCCCCATCGGAGCAGGAAGCGGCCCTACGGCCACTTCCTGCTTCTATGGGGAAAACAACGCTGTGATGTCAGCACGCCTCGCGGCGCGCTGACATCACAAAGGGGCAGGTGGGGGGCTGGGGGGAGACACGGAAGAGCTTCCATGTCTCCCAGGGGCTTAAAAAAAAAATCCTCAGGTGCGACGCACCCGAGGATTTTCTATCCCCCTCCCTGGTGTCGGCCACTGGTCGTGACCCGCACCAGGGAGGTAGTGCGCTTAACGGGTTAAAGAATGGAAATGCGGTCAAAACTGGTTTAGTATTAGTAACCAATGATTTTGCTTTGGATTTTCTACCTTGTTTTTTTTTTTTTTTTTATCGCATGAAGTACTTCGTTACCATTCTGATGCTGAGGAAAATCCAACAACAAACATTCCCTCCCTCTGAGTCATGCTTGCCGAACCTGAGCAGGTCCATTGAAGGATAGGATTTCTTTTCAGGCAGAGCAGGCTCAGGTGTTAGCCTTCTTTAGACTGTCTCGGGTGAACTACAGGAGGTATTTGTGTATTCAGGTATTACTTTTCACAGTAAGAATTAAATGGGAGAAAGGGTTTCATGTTGCATAGCTTCATGGTTAAGCTCAAACATATAATTCTCGTTGCCTTTGTGTGCACAAGACAGTGCTTTAGGGGCCACATGCATGTAGCTTTTTTTGGTCGCAAACGGCCTGATTCACAGAATATGGCCATTTGCACCCCAAAAAAAGCATTTTCCTCAGTACAAAACCCTATTTTGTGATTCAGTAATTTATTTCCAAATTGTAAAATAGGTTTCTGACTCGCTATTAGGAAGGGCTGCGACAAGGGCATTTCTTCCTAATTGCGACTCACAGGTTGATGTACAATTGTTTTGTGAACGGTAATGTGGTCGCAAAACAATCACATTTACTACCAATTTGGTGGTAACCCATTCGTAAACAGGAAGGGGTACCTTTGTGAAATGGGGCGCCAACATTTTTTCAGAGCAGGCAGTGGTCCCACAGACCACTGCCTACTCTGAAAAAATGAAAAGGGAGCTTTCCTTTTTTTTATAATGCATCACATTTTCCATTAAGGACCCCAGGATGCATTTAAAAAAAGAAAAACTGCTTTATTTAAAAAACAGTCACAGACATGGTGGTCTGCTGATCCCAGCAGGCCACCATCCATGTGAGTGCGGCCATTACCAAATGGGTCACAAATTGCAACCTGCCTCATGAATTTTAATGAGGCAGATCCATGAATCCATTTGCAGCTCGCAAACAGTGTCTGAGACACTGGTGTACATCACGTTTTGCAACTTGCAAATTGTGAGTCGCTAAATCTTGCAATTTGTGAGTTGCAAAACCTGACGTTAGTACATGTGGCCCTTAGTTTTTTGTTAACAGTCTTAACTTGGTTGTCATAATACCATTGAAACAATATTTAATACTCATTTATTTCAGTTTCTATCAAGATTACGCAAACGTTTAGGTTTTCTCTTTTTTTTTTTATGTAGACGGGACATAGACATGGTATTATGGGTAAAGACCTGCATCATAAACATTGCAACAACTACACAACTATTTCCGTCCTACCATGCTCGGCAAAGGCCTTAGAGAAATTAATCAACTGACGCCTCACCGAACCAACCAACTCAGCAACCACCAGCACCTCGATGTCTGGATTCAGGCCCAATCATAGTACAGAAACAGCAATCATTGCTACCACAGATGACATTTGCATAATCCTTGACAGAGGAGACACGGCAGTCCTCATTCTCCTGGACCTGTCTGCAGCATTTGACACTGTCTCACACCCTGTTTTCACCAGGCATCTGCACAAGATCGGCATGAAAAACCTGCTCTCCGCCAGATCTGCTCCTTCTTAATGGATAGGACACGAGCTTTCAGTTTGGCACTTCACTCCTCAGACGATCCACAAACTCATCTGCAGAGTGTCTCTAGGTTCATCGCTCACCTCCATACTCTTCAATGCATACATGATCACTCTGGGCAGAATCATCCATGCACATGACATCAACATCCTCTCTGACACTGATGACACACCATTCATACTCTCCTTCTCAGACAAGATCCCCCTTGCACAAAACAAGTTCACCTCATGCATTACCAATGTCACTAACTGGATGACAGGCAACTGTCTCAAGCTCAACACCAACAAGACAGAAGTATGTGATCTTCGACAGGAACACCTCACCATGGAACTTCATCTGGTATCCGGCCAAACTCAGACCCAACACCCACCCAGGACCCATGCCCAGGAACCTCAGAATAGTCACTAATAGCAAACTCGACACAACTGCACAAGTCAACACCATCACTGCATCCTGCTTCTACACCCTGAAGGTGCAGAGGAAAATCTTCAAATGGCTCCCAAGCAGCACTAGAACATTTGTCACTCACACCCTATTCAGCAGCAAATCCCCTCTACACCGGGATCATGAGGCAACTCACTAGAAGACTACAAACCATGCAGAATTTGATACCCTGACTTATATGCAACCTCTCACACAGAACTCACATCACACCTCTGGGATCTCCACTAACTCCTGATACACAAACGTGCTCAATTCAAATTCCGCACACACTCATTAAAGGTGCTATACAACTCAGACCCAATTTACATGAAAAGTCACATCTTCCAACAGCCACTCGGACACCATGCTTCACTAGACTCCTACTTGGACACATCCCACGCATAACAGAAGAAGCTCAGAATAAACTTTCTCTTACATTGCTTCTAAAGTATGGAACGGCCTCCCACTCCAATCACTGTCTCCTTTTGTCTTCTTGAATTTGGCAAGAAGCTGAAGACCAGTCTTTTCAATTAACCAACCTACTATAGGCAGGGCTATGCACACACACCTACTCAGTGCCAGGGTACCATCACAGGTCATAGTGCGCTTTAGAATTACACATAACATATCAGAAAATCACGATCAGTAACCCTTTTATTTTGCATACGAGCTTGCCATCCCTGGTGGTTCTTGAAAAACTTGCAGCCCGGAAACCAGAATGCAGACTAGGAAGTGTAAAAAAGAAAAAAACAAGATAACAGGCCTTTTTTGTCTATGCACCCAAGATCTGCAACGATATCCCTGAAGACACACCTCTTTAAAGAACTCTACATCACAATGCACTAATCATCCACAAATCGGCTACCTTTCCTACCAATCCTAGACTTTATGCTTCTCCTTGACCCTACACAGCGCCCCTCTGCCTTGTAGCTATGTTTGTACTATAGAAAAACCACATACATTCATATGTACACCTCAAGTTCAATAGTACTCACTTTACTGCCATTAGAAGGATGGACAGCTGAGATGACTTTACAGAGATTTCAATTCTTGTGTCAGTGGTGAATGTTCAACTAAGTGGGCCATTGTGTTGGCAAGTTGCATATGACCGTGCCACTTTTACACTGACATGACATAGTTCAGCATCAAAGCAATGGATGGAGTGTTAAATACTAGCGGCATTGCATTTTTCATGCCAAATAGTAAAATGATATGCTCCTTTGCAGAGTTGTCAGAGAGAATTGTACAGCAACTTCAACCATTCCAAAAACACGCTAGTGGCTGGTGTATATGCCTCTCTTATAGTGCTACACTCCCCCTTAAAAGCGCTATGTCTATTGTATGATGGCATAAAGAGGAGCATGAGTCTCACTCGCTTGACTGTACAAGGCTATGTCATACTGGACTCTTTATAATTTCTATTTAAAACGTGCCAGTACCAACTGATTACCAAAGGGTAAAATAGGATTGAAACAATAATCCGTGTTTAACTTATAACATATTAAAGTGCCTCCACTCTGTCTCTTGTATCCTAAACACACTGCGTGATAGCCAATATAACGAATAATCAACACATAGCTCATAGCATAAGCTTCAATGTCCACACAATGATTTGTGTAATTATCGCTCTGTTTATTTAAAAAATTCATAATTTGATATCTTATTAAGGGTTCCTTAAGTTGATATGGAATCCTATGACTCACTGACAGGTGAACAACTCCCTGGATGTCTTGTAAAAAAATTCAGACTCTTCTGCAGTCTCTTCAACAGAAGACATTGCCCATGTTTCTTAAGTGACAAGCACCCCTCATCATCTCCGAGACTGCTGATGGGTGGATACCTGCTCAGCTTTGAGAAAGTGACAGCTAACACAAGTTGAACTCAAAAGTACATGCGAAAGGGTTAGCAGACCGATGTTAGTCACTTCCACCCTGCAGGCCTTCTCAGTTCCCCATAATCTCTGGCCAGATCAGTGCTGCTGCACAATGACTTCATTCTTTAGTAAAGCACATCCGAAAACGCTTTGGTCTAAGTCGCACATGTCCAGAACATATATTCAAAACAAAATAATTTCATTTAGTTGATTAGGGATTATGTTAATTTCTTATTAATGCAGTGTTTAAATTTAATCTGCACAGCGCTTGAAAATCTCTTGTAAATGCAACAAAAAAAAAATGGTAAAAGGGGCGTACAGCCCCCCATTACTTACCAGTGGCTGGCTTGCCTGACATTAATTTCCTTGCTCTTTATTGGCTATTGGATGTGATTCTAGATCAAGTACCTCTTCCTTTTGAAGTCCTCTCCCTTTTTCGGCACTAGAGCTATTTTTTCCTTGTAGACTAGGTCTTTTTTCTACTGCATGTGTTTTTTGTAGCTGTACTTTCTTCGCCCCATCCTTTCTGATTAAATGTACTTTGGTTGTGAGGATATGGTATTACAGATTGAGATTCTGAGTTGAAAATGAGGACACCTGTTCGAGTCTCGACGTCCCCTTAACATATTGTTATTGTTATTGTGTGCATACTTCGTGTCTGTTGATTTCAAATGCGATTTGTGCCACTGACTTTGTGCGTGTGTTTAGTTTAAAATTAAATGTTTCATTTTTCATATGCACTGTGTCTGGCATTAGGTGGCTCACTTCCTTTTTAAATTGGGGCCTGATCACGACTTCGGTGGAGGTTATTACTCTGTCCCCGATGTGACGGATATCCAGCCGCCATGTTACAAGTTCCATAGGATATGATGGACTCGTAATTCGGCGGGCGGGATATCCGTCACATTTGGGACGAGTAATCCCCTCGCCGAAGTCGTAATCAGGCCCAATAATGTGTCTTCTCTCAAGGATTTCATTATTTTTCACGCACGGTTTTTTCATTCTGCAAACCTACTGCGAATGACTCCGTTAGGCGGCTCAGTTCTGTTGTAATGTTCACGGAAATTCAAACTATAAGTATTTGCTGTAACAAACCTTGTTGTCTACTTTTGGGTGCATTTTCTTATTATTGACATAAGACCTGTCTGCTGATTTAGACCCAGAATTCCCATATTCACATTTTTCTGCATTCCGAGGATTGCATCTTAGCTCCAGATGTTGGTATATGGGTACCTGACAGCATCTGTAATTCCCTCCCCTGCTATCCCTGTACCAAAATACGGGAACCAAAAACGAGGCCTTTTGTGTGCCACAAAAGCTGCAATTCTCTACTTTCATAACACAATTACAATTGCTATTCCAACAATTGTTTAGTTGCCCAGTCAGTTCTTCGTTTATCCTCTTTATATTACAGCACAGCTAAGTTCTAGTATTTTCTTCTGATTTATTTTTGGAGGAACGTAACATGCGTGTCAAAGGATAATGGAAGTCATTTGTAGAAAGGCGATCGCTCACAAGGCACACCCACGTGCCTGCTGCTGTACAGACAGAGCATGAGTGGAGAATGCAGTGTTTGGAACATGTCCAAAGAAGTTCGCTCTCCATTGGATATTTTCTGTCACACCACCATTTCTATTTCTGGGCATTATGACACGTCTGTTCCAGTGATAGATACGAACTGCTATCAAACGCATGTAACCTCTGGCAGGAGGCCCAGTAACTTATAAATCATGAATGCCAGTTCTTTTTCATTGCGTACAGACGGTTTTAGTAATGGGAGAAATACTGCGAAGTCATCACGGAGGGGATGGGCCATGCGTGCTGTGTGATTGGAGGATACGAGTTCACGGTGACGGGCATTGGAGGGGATGATTGGAAGAAAAGGACATTAAAGAGCCCCTCATGCCACTCTCCTATTGGACACCTGTCATCTCAGCATACTGTTGGCACTGCCACAACAGTACCTCTGAGTAGTACCTCCGCTTGTCATCTTTTTTGGAAGCTCCAGATAAATGTGGCATTTGAATGCAAGATTTTTTCCACTGTCCACAGCAGCCCTGCTACATTTTCTGACATGACCGAGGTCCTCAGTCGGATACTGACATTTATAATAAACAGTGCCTTATTTGTTTTTAGCAAAGGTGGCCTTTCGTCTAATCTGTTGTACCCTCTGAATACGGTTGCTACATCATTGGTTGGTAGAGTTAGGACTTCTCAGCTGATCATTATTACTTTATAGAAACTACGTCCTCGCAGGCTTCTACTTATTTGATGAAGAGTAACTGAGCACTTCTCTGCCTTTTGTGCATCTCCCCTACTTTATAAACACAATGCTCAAACCTGAGGGCCTGATTTAGATCTTGGCGGAGGGGCTACTCTGTCACAGTGACGGATATCCAGTCCAACGAGATCTAGGCCCTCATTACGACTTCGGCGGTCATGCAAAAAGACCGCCGTAGCCGCGGGCACCACAATACCGCCAGTGCTGGCAGTATTGGTGACTCCCTATTTTGACATTTCCGCTGGGCCAGCGGACAGAAACAACGTTTCCGTCCGCTGGCCCAGCGGAAAAGTCACATCAACATTGCAGCCCGCTCATAATAGAGCCTGCGGCAATGTTGATGTGCAGCGGTCACGCATTTCACTGCCCGAAATTCAGGCAGTGAAATGCGCAATGGGGCTGTGCCTGAGGGCCCCTGCACTGCCCATGCGAAGTGCATGGGCAGTGCAAGGGCCCCCAGGGGCACCCTGAGTCCCCCTTACCACCAGCCTTTCCATGGCAGTGTTTACCGCCATTGACAGGCTGACGGTTGGGGATTATAACCGCCTGGCGGAAGCCTGGCAGTATAGTGGAGGGGCCGGTGGTATGGATAATGCGCCACGGTTATAATACACTGGAGGAACACCGCCAGCCTGTTGGCGGTGTTACCGCCAGTGTTCCGCCGGCCGCCAGGGTCGTAATGACCCCCTTAAATCCTATTGTTTCCTATGGGATTTAGATTTCAGAGAATGGGATATCCATTGTGGTTGTGATGCAGTAGCCCCTCCCTCCACTGAGCTCTAAATCAGGCCCTGCAAGGCTTTATAAACGAATCCGTTTTTCGGGAAGCGCATTATTAGGGTTGCTAATCCTTGTTTTATTTGGCAGAGGGGAACAAAAATAAAATATGGCCACCGTGGCATGCATCACGAATCACCAGTGGTCGTATGGAATGCCTGGTAAGTTTAACATACCATTCGAAGATGGCAGACCTTATTTGTATGGTAATAAAAAATAAAAAAAAGTACTGAAGAACAACAATAAGCGAGAGGCCCGGTAGCAGTGTGCAAGTGGCAAGCACTATTTAAAAATATGTATTGTTTTACTAAATACAAATGTGTGCTTCTTATTATTCTATATATTAATTGCTCCACTTTAAATTGGTGTTGCAATGCTACTGCGAAAGGTGTATATATGTTCCCTCCCTCATTATGAGCGACCTGTCGCCATTTCTTATTTGCGTGATGTAGAATTACGTGGGAAATGCATTGGGTCTTTTTCTAAGATTAACCTCACAACTACTGTATGAAAACTATGCAGAGATATCTGTATGCATCTACTATATATATATATGTCAGTTTGTTACACCTGATAAATGTTAATGAAAACATATATTTTTTAAATGTGGTGGGGGGGCAGTAACAAATGAGCTGATGCATCAGAGATAGCAAGAAGTGAGCTACTTGGTAGGAGTGGCTGCTACTGGGATGTCACTAGAAAAGTGTTTATTTAAAACCAGAAAAAGTAGCAAATTAAAAAAACTGAAGCAGGAGAGCAATGACGAAGAGGCAAGGAAAGGCATGCATTCCCATGAAGTGCTAAAAGTCAACAAAAAAATTGTTCCTTACGCCAGCAGTGGAAGGACGCAAGTCATCCAGCAAGGACATGGTAAAGGAGAAATGCTCTACAGGAGGGACAAACAATGACTAGGGAGGTACCCAATTGAATAAAAAGCAGATAAATCAGATGGAGAATTAAGTCAACAAATCAGGAGCAAATGGCCGACTCAAAACCCATTATATGTATATATTTTAATGTGTTGAAGACAATGAGGACCAGATTTGGTGGATGGATGGTGGTGGGCAGCCTTACATCCACCACCTTGATAGAATACCATCTGCCAAATTTAGAAATGACTGTCATCCAAATAGTTCCTTTCAATTTACAAAAATGTTTGGTGGGCAGCCGACTTCTGTTGGCTGCCCACCAAACCATTTAATTTTGTTTTTGTTTTTCAGAAACAAACTCCCAAAGCGGGAGTTTGCTTATAATAAACACAGTTTATATCAGCTCTCTCCAGTGCGAGTAGGAGGCTTAGATATGTATAATCAAGGCCATGGCCAGTGCTGAAGCAATGTAGATGCTTTGGAGGTGACCTCCTGCACGAGCTGTCCTCAGATGGCCGCACCCTATGAACAAAATGGCAATAACCCAAAGAAATATGACGGGAATAGTGGCAGCACTGTAAGCCCAGTCAATTCATGCAAAGGTGTCATTGCTGTGATGATCGATGACCCAGAGAGTGAAGGAATTTAGTGGGGGAGTGGAAATTGCTGCTATATTGGGCCTAACTAGTCTTCTATAGACAGTAGGAAGCACCAGCCTTCAACAATTGCCATGACCATCTTTTGGAGTGGACATCATCAGTGGTGATGTTGGACAAGACCCTTTCTGAAACCTTTTGCTTTATCCTCCTAGTTCTTTTGGTGACTTCTCAGGGCTTAGTACTCCTGGCACTTTCCTAGTGTACCGCAGTGGGAAAGTGCACATACCCTTCTTACACATGCCAGGAAGGGGCGCTCATGTGCATTGTTCCGGTACTGTAGCCAGGAGTGCCCTGTAAAAAGGTACACCAGATACCTGTGGTGGGTACCCCCCTGGCGACTAGTGGGATGCTGCACTGAGTGTGCCACCCACTAGAGAGCCTGTCAACCATGTCTTAGGCCTGACAGTGCTAGCCTGGGAGGTGGGGGGGGAGGCGCATAAGCGCCTGCACTCAGGGTGGCTTCTCCCATACTGTTGCTGACCCTGAGCAGACCAGACCTTACACTGAGGTAGGCATGAGGCAGGGCAGGCACACCAAGGTGTGCCATGCCCTGGCAGGGAAGAACTCCTACATTGGTTTACCCCTACCTAGAGGGTCAGTCTTTTACATAGGGTTGGCAGATTTCCTGATAGTGGCCTTAGGGCCCTCAGCACTGTCCCCCTGTCTGAAGTGTGTACTGGACCTGCCACTGCAGGTCAGTGTGTATGTACTTGCGCCATGGTGCCTTAAGATATGCTGAGCCTGTCACAGCAGGGCTGTGTGGGTGCACTTACATTATGGTGGTTTAGTATATATTGAGCCTTACACAGCAGGTCAGTGTGTGCACACTTGCACAATAGTGTTTAATAAGGTACTGAGCCTGCCATTGTTTCCTAGTAGTGCACACTTGCACAATGGTGTTTTCACCTCTATACTGAGCCTGGCACAGCTAGCCAATATGTGCACACTTGCATAATGGTGTTTTACTTGTATATTGAACCTGTCAAAGTTACAGTAATACGTGAAAACACTACAAAAGGACATCACATCAGTTTTAGAAAAATAGGCAATATTTATCTGTGCAAAACAAGGCCAAAATGATAAACAATCCAACATACAGTGTTAAACATATGAATTTTGCAAGATTTACTCAAAAACACAGTTCCTTGAAGTCAGTAGCTCCACCTGGGGCTATCATGGCATCGTGATCAACAAAACCAACAGTTCAGGCCAGCCGCGGCGTTGCGGGCGAGCTACGGTGTCAGGAAGACCCGCAAAACAGTACATTTGGAATTGCAGAGCATTGAGATCCTCACGGTGAACTCCGGAGAGCTGCGTCACTGGCAACGCTGGCATCGAGGTGTCGGCTCCGGAGTTGGTGCAGGAGTCATCGGGCCCTTCAAGTCACACACGTGTGGATCGAACTCCAGGCTGATAAAGTCAAGAGCGCTGGTGTGGATGGCGTTGGGGTTGCAGTGCGAAGTGGGACATTGCGATGTGCAGTGCCCACAGGTCACGGTGCAGGAAGAGGCTCGGTGAAGGTGTCCAGTGGCGTCAGTGAGATCAGGGCTGCAGGGTGGTGCGACGTGAGGTGTCACCAGGACACTGTTCAGGCAGCGGCGGCGTTGTTTCTGAGCGCTGTCATCGGTAGGCCTAAGCCAGCTGTGCGGGATGGGACGGTGCTTCGTGACCCTCACGAGCGGTGTCCACAGGACACGGTGCAGGCAGGATGCCTGGTGGCGACACTGGAGTCAATGCTGCTGGCGTCGGTGCACCTGGGCTGCAGTGTGGGACGGGACGGTGCTCCGTATACCTCACGAGCGGTGTCCACAGGCCACGGTGCAGGCAGCGGAGCTGGTGTCAGCAGGAGCGGAGGCGGCTGGGATGCCCAGGCTGCGTTGTGAGCAGGCAATGCCGGAGTGTGGAGCCTACAGGTCGCGGTGCGAGCAGCGGCTCAGTGAAGTCATCCGATGACGGCATCAGTAAGACCATGGTCGTGGTGAGAAGTGTGGCAATGCGACTCCGTGTGGCGTTGGCAGCTCACGGTGCAGGCCAGTGGCATTGTTGCCGGCGTTGCAGTGGTTTCTCCTCTTGAGCAGCAAAAAACACACAGTTCCCAGTGCTGCAGGTTGAGGAAACTGAAGTCTTTGGTGTCCCTGAGACTTCCAACAGGAGGCAAGATCTACTCAAAGCCCTTGGAGAACTTTCTCAAGCAGGACACATAGCAAAGTTCACCCTTTGCACTATTTTAAGGCAGAAGCAGCAACTGCAGGCCAGTCCAGCAAAGCAACACAGCAAAGGGAGTGTACTCCTCCTCCTTCAGCTCTTCTCCTTGGCAGAGGTTCCTCTTGATTCCACAAAGATTCTAAAAGTCTGGGATTTTAAGTCTTCTTCTTATACCCTGTTCTGCCTTTGAAGTGGCAAACTTCAAAGCAAAGTCTCAAGTGTTTGCAAGATCCATCCTTGTCCAGGCCAGGCCCAAGACACACACCAGGGGGACAGAGACTGCATTGTGTGAGGGCAGGCACAGTCCTTTCAGGTGTGAACGACCACTCCTCCCTCTCCTCTAGCTCAGATGGCTCATCAGGATATGCAGGCTACACACACACCCTTTTGTGTCACTGTATAGAGAGGTGCAAAACACCCCAACTGTTAAACTGACCCAGACTGACAATCCAGAAATAGGCAGAGTCACAGAATGGTTTAAGGAAGAAAATGCCTACTTTCTAAAAGTGGCCTTTTCAACCAGATAATTTAAAAAACAAATTCACTAAAAGATGTATTTTTTAATTGTGAGTTCTGAGACCCTAAACTCCATGTTTTTATCTTCTCTAAAAGGTAATCTGCGCTGTAAGGATATTTAAAGGCAGCCCCCATGTTAAACTATGAGAGAGATAGGCCTTACACAGTGAAAACTGAATTTGGCAGTATGTCACTGTTAGGACATAAAAACACACTAGTGTATGTCCTACCTTAAACATACACTGCACCCTGCACTAGGGGCTACCCAAGGCCTACCTTGGGATTGCCTTACATGTAGTAAAAAGTGAAGGTTTAGGCCTGGAAAGTGGGTACACTTGGCAAGTCAAATTGGCAATTTAAACCTATACACAGACACTGCAGTGGAAGGTCTGAGCCCTGTTTACAGAGCTACTAATGTGGGTGGCACAATCGGTGCATGCAGGCCCACCAGTAGCATTTGATTTACAGGCCCTGGGCACCTCTAGGACACTTTACTAGGGACTTATTAGTAAATCAAATATGCCAATCATGGATAAACCAATCCACAGTACAATTTATATGGGGAGCACTTGCACTTGAGCTCTGATTAGCAGTGGTAAAGTGTGCAAAGACAATAAACCAGCAAAAACAGACCCAAAAAATTAGGAGGAAGAAGGCGAAAAGTTTGGGTATAACCCTGCAAAAAGGGCCATTTCCAACAGTGTGTAACCAGAATTGTCAGACGACTCAAGTGATCACACCTCAGACGTTATGCCTCCTTCCCTGAAGGTGCAAAATTGGTAACTATTTGGGCAATGGAGTGCCTGGCTGGGTTAGGGGCTGCTGTGGCTAGTGTGTGGCCCCAGCAACCCTCCCCGTGCTTTGCAGATCTCTGAATGAACCTTCTCAGTGGTGCCCAAGCCTCCATGTGTTAACTGTTGCCTGATCAGCTGTTACCTCTTTCTCCCCCCGCCTCGTCCCTGAGATCCTGAAAAGTGTGACTTGGGCTGTGAGAGGCCTATTATCCAGGGAAAGGTTGCTGTCATCTCCAGCGCGTGGGGGGGGGGTGGGGTAGCAGGAACCTGTTGGCGGGTGGAGGGCAGTTTGGGGTCCAGGCAGTGGTTGAAGTGGGTGGGATCAGAGGGGCACTGTGTGCCCCTACTTTTTTAATTTATGAAAAAACATTCCACTACTTTTTATGAAAAGACAACCGTACTGGGACGGTAAACTCCGACGGTGCAAATGTTTCAGTTTAAGTTTCTTTCAGGGAGTCTCCTGTGCGGTGAAACAGAGGGAGGGGCAGACAGCTTAACAATAAATAGGCATTCTTGCCAGTATACCTCCTCACCGAAAGAAATGCAAATGCGCACACCTGGTTAATCTGCAAATGTAAAGGTGTTTTGGGAGCAGGTACTGGTTTAATTTATGGAATCACATGAAGCTTTGTGATGACAAAGATTCATTCTTTTTGACTGGTAGTGCAAGGGAATTACCAACTGAGCTGTGCAGTGTGTGCTTTTCAGGTCAGTTAAATACAAATAAATCATTAGGTAAGTCTGGGTATTACTAAAGCATATATTTTGGAAGCACCATTTTATCTGAAACCGTTTTGCACATTTGGTAGCAGTCTGTCTTATACTGCATGTAATGCAAGTTTAGCAAAATTACTTACACGTTCTCAATGAGTTCTGTCACAGGCTGGGCCCCTGTAGAACTAACAATAAACAAGCCACAAGTCTCCATTGCACCAACCAAGATTTTATTCTGTGGCTTTCTGGTTACACAGTGCACTAACTAATAGAGGTTTCATAATACACAATAGTGTATTAAGGGCTGGGTGCAGTGTATTTCAAAGTTGCATATTTATACTTAGGTTTCACATATCCTGGTAGTGAAAGACTCCTAAATTAGTTATACTCTACCGCGAGGCCTACCTCTCCTACAGGTAACACTTATTACATGTAATAAGTGTTAACTCTTAATTGGGGAGAGGTAGACAGATCCAGTTTGGTGTCCAAGGAATTGTAATTTAAATCCCTTTTTTAAAGGTGAAATAGGAATTTAAGTTACAATTCTGAAAATGCCACTTTTAGAAAGTTGGCATTTTTTGTCCCAATCACTTGGTGCCTGTTCCTGGGTCACATGAACAGGTGTTGCTGACTGTTAGTCTTTGTGTATTGCTTCCAGACAGTGATACAAGGTGAAGCTAGGTGTTGACAGGATGAGCCTCTCTGACTTAACAAAGGGGAGGAGCTTTCACCTACCACACATGCACATTACAAAGCCTCTGCCTGAGCACTCTCACAAAGAGTTTGTCACTAGTCTTTTGTGTCCCCAGACAAGCTGGTGCCAGGGCAGGGACGAAGTGGTTGCTGACATATCATGAAGGGGGAAGCCTCTAGAAACTTCTCCTACATCAAAGTGGGCACCAGGTATAAATATTGAACCTTAGACCCCAATTCTTTGACCTGATGAAGCCTCAGAAGAAAGACTGCTGTGCTACTTTGTTGCAAGAAGGACTCCCACTCTGCTGCACTACTGTCCTCCTGCTTGAGAAAGTAGGACTGGCCCTGCATCTTGAACCCAGGAACACCAGAGCGACTACAATGGCTAGTAGGCTGGACTCCTGACAAGAGCTTCAGGGACAGAAGGCTCCAACCACCTTGAATCCAGCACCTGGAATCTGTCTGTCCTATACCTTTTAACAGTGCCACCTCACTCTTGGACCCTTGGAAGTGGTTCTGGAGGTGCTCCGCCAACAAAATGTGTGGTCGCAGTAGAACTGAGGCAGTGTGTAAGATTGCCTTAGTGAATGCCTTATCCAGAGGGAAACGCTCAAGTAAATGGCTCAAGGCCAAACAGTATCCTCATTGGAGATTTCAACTCCCATTTTCCAAGTTCTTTCTTCGCCTTTTCTTGAAGATGTGCAGCAGTCAAGGTTTTGCAAGAATTCAATATGGCCACTTTTATCAATACAAGTCAGTCAGTGTTCCATTTTTTTTCTTTTTCCTTGATGTTCTTCCAGGTGTTATCACACCTGCGCGCAACTCACATAGTGCGCTTCACGTCTTATTGTTACTTGAAGAGCAGTGTCTAACCTTCACACCTGTTGCTTTTATTAGGAAAATTTCCAAAACTCCTTCTTTTTGAGGTTCCACCTATTACTTACGCTGGAATGGACAACAGAGGAGTTTTACCTCGTGCAAACCTGTATAACCAACTTCCTGTGAAAAACTCAAGCCATGTTCTGTTTCTGAGAGACATTACCTGAGGAGACAATCAGGTAATTCTGAGTAGTATTTCAGAGCCATTCCAGAGCAAATGTCCAAGACTTTCAAGTAAGGTTTTTTCAAGGTGTTACACTGACAGTCAAACATAGGAGTTTGAGAAAAGAGATAAACAAAAATTCAAAATATTTATTTGAAATGAGTCACTTATCATTCTATTTCATACAAGAGAAAAAAGACAACTAAATCAAATATACAGACCAGGAGTCTACATTCTCAGGAACTATACCGAGAAAGACTCATTTAAAACAACATAAGAGCGAGACTATTCCTTGAAGGGTGTATTGGTGTGGAAGAGATTTGTATGTTGTGCTGATAAATCATGAGTGTTAGAAATGGGACTTTGGTTGGCAGTTAGGTTGCCCCCTTTCCAAGCAAGGACACTCACTCTAGTCAGGGTAAAGGAGAATCACACTCAGTTAACCCCGCTCACCCTCTTGGTAGTTGGCACAAACAGGCTAGCTTAATTTCAGAGATAATGTGTTAAGTATTTGTACAAACACACACAGTAATACAGTGCACCACTACAAAATGACACAACACAGGTTAAGAAAAATAGTTATTATTTTATCTAAATAAACAAGACGAAATACAATAAAAATCCACAATATACAGTTAAAAATACGAACTTAGCATTTAAAAGCATGAAAACAGTGCCTTGAGGCACAAATACTGAAAGTTGGTACCAAGCGGCGTTGTGATGGAGTCTTTCCTACAGCGCAACGCCAATGGCACAGTTTACGGAGTCGTTCGAACCCCAGGTACAGTACCTTAGTAGACAAGTAGCAAACAGGCTGGTGCACCGAGTCGGGGAGAGCGGCGTTGCTGGGTCCGACGCAGTGTTGGTTCTGGTGCCACAGGACAGAAGGGCAGAGGTGTAGCGTACTTACTGCATGGTTGTGGAGGTGCAATGGCATCGGTTCGTCAAGGACGTCGGACTTATGACACTCCGGTGTCAGCGAAGTCTACGGGGTTGTCAGACTTCTACGGAGTCCATGGCCTCGGGGCAGGCGGCATTGTGGTTCTGAGGTAGTGGCGTCAGCTTACAGGGTCGTTGGATTTGTCGCTCTCAGCAAGGTCCACGGACTCAGGGCAGGTGGCGTTGCGGCATCAGACAGCATCGCTAGATTGTTTTTTCTCCAGGAATTCACTTCCAGGGGGCCAGGAACTGGAATGGCACCCTCTGGCAAGCTAGAGTCCACACCAAGTAGACTCCGGTCTAGTTGGTGAAGCCTTTGGTGTTCTTGAGGCTTCAATACAGGACGCAAGCTCTACTCCAAGCCTTTGAAGTTACTTCTCAAGCAGGAGTGCAACAAAGTCCAGTCTTTGTCCCCTTGCACAGCCAGAAGCAGCAACTGCAGGATAGCCCAACACAGCACAGTCAGAGGCCAGGGCAGCACTTCTCTTCAGCTCTTCTCCAGGTAGAGATTCCTCTTGAATACTTGAAGTAATCTAATTTACAGGGGGTTTGGGTCTGCTACATATACCCCTTTCTGCCTTTGAAGTAGGCAAACTTCAAAGAAAAGTCTCTCTTGTTTGTAAGATCCTGCCTTGCCCAGGCCAGGCCCCAGGCACACACCAGGGGGTTGGAGACCCTAAAACAACCTTTATCAAAAGATGTATTTTTAAATTATGAGTTCAGAGACCCTAAACTCTACATTTCAATTTGCTCCCGAAGGGAATCTGCACTTTAATAGTATTTAAAGGCAGCTCCCCAGGTTAACCCATAGGAGAGATAGGCCTTGCACAGTGAAAACCAAATTTGGCAGTATTGCACTGTTAGGACATATAAAAAACATGTGTATATGTCCTACCTTAAACATACACTGCACCCTGCCCATGGGGCTACCTAGGGCCTACCTTTGGGGTGCCTTACATGTATGAAAAGGGAAAGTTTAGGCCTGGCAAGGTGGTACACTTGCCAAGTCGAATTGGCAGTCTTAAAACTGCACACACAGACACTGCAGTGGCAGGTCTGAGCCATGTTTACAGGGCTACTCATGTGGGTGGCACAACCAGTGCTGCAGGCCCACTAGCAGCATTTAATTTACGGGCCCTGGGCACCTCTAGTGCACTGTACTAGGGACTTACTAGTAAATCAAATATGCCAATCATGGAAAGCCAATTACACATATACGTTACATGGGAGTATTTGCACTTTAGCACTGGATGGCAGTGGTAAAGTGACCAGAGTATCAAAAACAGCAAAAACAGAGTCCAGCAAACATCAACAACTTGGAAAACAGATGCACAAAGTTAGGGGAGACCACGCCAAGAATGCCTAGTCTAACAATAAGTGTGTGTTAACATTTTATTTGTGAGATCGAACTATACTTTGTAATCATATGACATATATGAGAGGTTCGTAGAGTATTAGACTGTTGTACTTAGAAATATTTTCCTCTTATAAGTGCTTGCCACATCTCACAATGCCCAAGAGAAAATTTACAAGCCGCGAGTAGAGAGGTGTAGTCAGAAGACAACATCAGGAACCCCAAGGCAGTCTTTCTTCTTTCTCTCCCCCTCCCTCTTTCCCCCGATGAATGCAGAGAAAAGGAAGTTTAAGGTTCCTTGTGGGCATTGGGAGAGTTCCCATCTGCTTCTGTGGAACCAGTTGGCAACAGGTTAGTTCTCTGACACAGTGCAACAAATAGCTTAGCAAGACTATGTATCCGAACCAATGTGTGACACATCTGTGAAACAGGACTTTGCATCGTTGCCCTTCAGAACCGGCTCTGTGCAATGCATCTCCATGCAGGGCATTGCATTGCCACAGTAGCTCATCAGAACTGCTGCTGCTCGACACATATCCAAGCAGGGCATCACATCCCTACCACAGTTCCTTGGAACCGCTGCTTCGTGATGCATCTCCACACACAGACCTCGCATCACCACCACAGCTCCCTCAGAGCTGCTGCTGCGCAATGCAGCTCCACCTAGCGACCTTACATTGCCTCTGCTGCACAATGCATGCTCAACGCAGGACTTTCCATTGCCCTGCAACCAGATTTAAGAAACTCTTGTACAGAGGGCCTACCTCGGTCCCTGTATCCAGCCCATGCTCCATAGAGGTTGGCCTGAACTTGTGACTTTGTCCCGTACCGCCACAATCAGATAACCACAGTTGGCACTTTGTGCTTGTAGGCAATATTTTTACTTAAATCTTTAAAATTGCATACCTCCGGTTCTACTGATTAGATTTTTGGTATTCTGGTCTTATTTAAAATAATTTATTAAATTTGACTCTATTTTTCTAAATTGATGTAGGATTGTTTTGTGTTGTGCTTTAACTTTATTACTGTATATGTGCTGCATAAATACTTTACACTTTGTCTCTAGGTTAAGCCTGACTGCTTTTGTAACAAGCCATCAAGAGACAAGCACAGGTTAATTTAGTGACTTTTGCGGTTCACCTTGACAGGGATTGTGACTGTTGCTTGAATAACTATCACCTCCCCTTACACTAACAACCCAATTTCTCACAGGGCCCCTCTACAGAATGTGATCAGGGGCACCTGAGTCTCCCATATCTTAAAGATAATCATTGGTCTTGAGCATCATAGTGGCCTCCTGAAGTGTTGGGACCCCTAAGGGATTCAGTGTCCCCTACACCACAGGGGCTTCAGGGGCCAGCAATGTACACTTGGGTCCAGGGGCCTTTGAATAAGCTAATTCCTCAATATCCCTATCAATCACATTTACCCTTAAAGGGCACTTAGTAAATGTTTAATCACCCTCTCTATCAAAGGAAGGGCCACCTGATCCAGGCATTGTTGAATCAACTCTAAAAAGACTGTTGACTTAGTTTGGTAGAGGGTCTTATAGTAGATCAGAAAGACATCATTGATGTCATGTTACCTCATTAGCGTATCATGTTCAAAGCCTTGTGTATTGCTCACAAGGCTTTTCACAGATCAGGGCCTGGAGCATTTAGAACTATGTTCCACCTACTAAACAGCTTTGCTTGGCAAGTCAAAATTTGTTAGTGGTCCCCAAATTTTGGAAAGCAAGATAGGGATGTAGAACCTTCTCTGTGACCACTGCCACGGATGTTTCAGGCCCGTCATGTAACCAGCTTGAAGAATCAAGAATTATACATCCTTTAGGAAAGCCCTGAAAACCTGGCTCTTTAGGTTCTAAACTGAGGTTGCGCAGATGTCCAGAACAGAGAACTTGCTATGTCTTTCTCTCATCTAATCTAACTAGTCTTTAGTGCCTTGATGCCTTCGGGTATTTGTGTGTATTTCATTTCATTCCCTGGTACACAGGTCACCCTCGTGATTCCTCACACTAGCATTCCTTGAATTTCAATGTGTGGCATGAAGTAACCCTGATAAGGTACTTTCCAGCTTCTCGTTGTCATATTGATGAGCTGCAATCCTGGAGTCAAGGCTATTGGACTCCCACTCAGCAAGTCACCCAAACCCATTCTTTCTTCTATTTACCAGTTCACTTTCATCATCACTTGCCTATTATTGCAGTACCATAGCTCGGAATTGAGACACCAAGTCAGAAAGCTACCACAAAATGGCCTTAAACACTCTCCAAAGACTGCACTGCCGCTGTCCCAAACCCATGTTAATTCTGAAGAATAGTTGAATGTGTTTCTCATCGGTTTCCAGAATACAGGTTCTAGCAACGCAGCCCCCTTAAGTGGCCTGTGTCTTAGGGCAGTGCTGGGTTCAAGCAGATTTTTGGTGGGCTGTGAAACCAATAAATACAGATGTCTTTAAGGTTTGTATTTATGCTGTCACATTTACTGTGCTTGAAAGAGGTCAAATGTCAGGCTATGTCTTCTGGCAAATTGCTGTTTATTTTTTTTAACATGAGGATTGGTGTTTACAAACTTCTCTCACTTTGCAGTCAGAGAAGGTAAAGTGAATTATGTGACAATCATACTGGGGTACAGAGAGTGTGAAGGTAAAAGCTGTAGGATGTGACTTTTGTAACACGCAACAAATGTAAATACCTGTAAATGAACTATACACCTTCTGCAGTTAGGAAACAAAAAACAACCACATTTTTAGGTCAAGCGCAAGGGCTTTGACCTTTTTTTTTGCAAATATTGTGGGCTTTTAACCATGCCCACCTCAGGCCCATCACTTTCACTTGTTCGTGCGCTTGCCTTTCAAAAATCCTTTGTTATCATTGGTAGGTGCTTTACGTTTGTCCCACCTTGGGGAGGTTTTGTTACCGCCTTGCAGACTGATCGTGTTGCATGGATTACTGCATGAGTGCCGATATGTTTGACTGTGAGTGAACTTCTTTTTCCATTTGTGCCTCAGCTCACGCTTATGGTGGCCATGCAGGCCTATCCCTTGTCACAACCCCATTATCATTGAAATGTACACTACTTAGGCCACAGTACAAGCGGAACTGCTTTGTCTTTCAAATTAAAGAGCCTGGAATGTGTTTCTCATCTGTGGTTAAGTGGGTGTGTCATGCGTGGCTATGATCTCATGCCCCTCAGTATTTGTTTTCCAAGGGGCCTCATCATTAATGGGCTACCTATGGTGTTGGTGCATGGAGCTGCTGTCTGAAGTTGGTGTTGGTTTTAAAGGCCAAACAGCTGCTGGCTTGTAGAGCTTTGAGGTTTTCAAGATAGGAAGGGCACAGTGCTGAGCACAGTCCCCTCAGACTACAATCCAGAGGCGCTGCAGTCAGTCACCGCACGCCGATCGCTATCACTATCCTGGGCTTGCCTTTCAAAAATCCTTTATCATCATTGGTAAATGCTTTAAATTTGTCTCTCCTTGGGGCAGTTTTGTTACAGCCTTGGCCATCGACCCTGTTACATGGATAATTGCACGTCCGCCGATACGTTTGACTGCAAGCAAACTTCTTTTTCCTTTTGTGGCTCTCCTTCGCACTCATGGTGGCCAGGGCACTTTGAATCGGCTAGCTAATGTCAACTTTCCATTTTCAATTTATGTTGCAAAAATAGGCCAGTTAGGAATTTACAAAGCAAATAGCTCTACCTCGAGCAAACGCGAGACCCATTGCATTGCAAATGCTTGTTTTAGATTGTGTTTACTGCAAATAGCTTATGGAGGGAAAAAAGCTTTTGGCATTCAAGGTATGCATGGGCATTCATAAGCAGTAGGCAGACCACATCCTTCCTGCATCTCTGTTCTTGTAATGCTTTTTCTTAAACCAACCCCATGTTTTGTTGCTATTCATTTTTCACAGCCCTCTTTGTGTGGGGTTGATTGAATTTCAGCAGTTGTATTAACGGGGCAGTATCAGCCTGAATGTTTTCAAATTTGTAGAAAACACACTTAAAACGGCTGAGAAGATGAGTATGCATGACACAGAGGCCCTAATTTTAAAAGTGTGCAAGCCTCGACAACCCGATGAACTCGGCCTGGTCATGACTCAAGGAGAATCAGCACGTTTCCAGAAATTGGTGACACAACTGTGTGTTCTTTAAGAGACAACTCCTCATATGTGTAGCTCTAGTCTTTAGAACTGAAGAGTTTGCAATAGATGGATAGGGTCTGCTCCCTTTTTAGGTTGAGTGCGCAAGCCCTTTGACCTGCTGTAAGTATTATAGGCTTTTAACCACACCCGCCTCCTGCTCATCACTTTCACTTGTTTGTGGGCTTGCCTTTCAAAAATCCTTTGTTTAATTGGTAAATGCTTTATGTTTGTCCCGCCATAGGGAGGTTTTGTTACCGCCTTGCAGACTTGACCTTGTTACATGGATTACTGCACGATTGCCGATATGTCTGACTGTTAGCAAACTTCTTTTTCCTTTTGTGTCTCTCCTTAGTGCTCATGCTCATTGCTGCCATTGCGCTTTGAATCAGCTCGCTTATGTCAACTAATGTCTTACTTTTCATTTTCTGGTTGAGAAAGTCGTGTCAGCATTATTTCCACCGTATGCTTCACCAGTGCGGTACTTGACGGAAAGCACACTTGCCATGTCTCCTACTGATTCTTACTGCAAAAAAAAGCCTATACTGCTATGTTTAAGTCTATTGCTTATTGGTAACATTCCCTCCTCTCTTGTGTATTTTTGATCTAGTTAGACACTGCTGTGCCTAATTTATGTGGCAAGAAAAGTCCAGTTAGGAATTTACAACGTTAATAGCTCCAACTCGAGCAAATGTGAGACCCATGGCATTCCAAATGCTTGTTTTGTAATTGCGAAGTGTGATGGAAGCAAAGATTTTAATAGGATAGAAACAAATTAGGACACTTTACTTTGTGATGCACAAATGTTAAATATCCACTGAAACCGGATATCCACACATTATCATTGGTGTATAAGTCTGTGTAAATTTAGTCGTCGTTTCAATGAAAAATATGTTGTCTGTAAATGACAGTGTGCTGCCACATGATGCTTTAGTTACATTAAAAAATGGCCTGCCTCATGTCCATTAAAGTGAGTCGTAGGTGACTGTCATTCTGAAAAGTGGGCTGTGAGTCTAAGAAGTTTGGGAAGAACTGCCACAGTCTGAAGGAGCCATTGTTCTGGAGCTGTGGAAACCCAAGGGCCCTGTACTCGCTGTGTCCCCAAAGCTGACTCCTTCTAGAAAGATCCTGGTGGCTATTCAGCAGGCAGTGCTCCAGAAAAAACACCACAGGTTAGATAGTTGCACCAAGAGGCAGGCAGACAGCAGGCCGGATCAGGCAGAATCTACATGCAGAGTGCATGAAATGGAGCTCATGGCAAATTGTCGAATTCAGGGAAGTCCAGGATATTTTAACAGTACCAATATAGCACTGGATAGGCTACTTTGGCAGGATTTATGAAAATCTGTTTGTAACAGTGCAATTGTGCCACATGGCTCACAAAAGCCCCGCCATCTTGGTTTGTAGCACACTAGCGCCCTCATCGAGTGCCATGTAGTGGGCCCTCCACGACTGGCATCTGGAGCCCGCGTGATGAATGTACTTGTAAAACTGTCCTTACCATGCGTGAAAGACCGGATCCTGAAAGAAGCTGGACAGACGGACAGCATAAACTTTGATGATTGCACTGTCAGGCTCTAAGATGGATCTCAGAGCACAGAGAGCAGGAGAAGAGACTTTCGGGAAATAGAGGTGGAGCTACAAAAGGCAAATTAGATAAAGGTAGGGTTTTCTTTTTACACTATTGTTTCAGTATGACTCCAAGAACCATATGGTCATATGCCCTAAGAAAGGGACGACGATATTGGGCATGATAAAAAGAGTGTCAGCGGAGGGCAATCAGATAATCATAGGCCTCACAGGAAAAACCACAAGGAGGAGAAAAAAAGCTAGATCAAATTACTAATAATACGACCCTGTAATTCATTGCAGAAATCTTTTGCATTGCATTTTTTCCTCAATATTGGATCACAGAGAGAAAAGTGAAGCGCATACTTCATTGGCGAGACTGTAGCCAAAGTTGGTATGAAATACACATAGATGGGTGGGGAGGAGGGGTGATATTGGACGTCAGTTATTGTTGTTATTCCACGTGTTGGAGGGCCTGGTGAGGAAGGTGGTTAAGGCCAGGGAGGGTAACCAATCAAACACATAAGAATCTCAAACTTTGGTGGATAGAGACTCATAGGTTCAGGACAGGAATTGGAAAACAATAACTCCAGAAACCCATAAATTGGGATCTCAATGTGTGGCAATGGAAAGGTGATGGAGTCATGAGGGCCGGAGCTTTAAAAGCAGAGTCTGCCAGTCAACTTATACATTTATTTAAAAAAAACTGCTGCTGTTGTAGCTTACTTAATTGGTCACAAAGAGATTGAATTTCAAAATATCTAGGCACTTGCTGCAGATATCTATGCTATGTGTGCACAGCAATTTTGAGGGGATTATAATAGTAGTGATATAATTCTAGTGGTTAATGGAGTCCTGGGTTTCGTCCAGTTACAGTTTTGGCTCATGAAGTAGCAAAGAGGGTTAATGTAATTCCTGCAGATCACATATTTATATTTCTTGTAGCTGGGTAAATGAACTACTACTTTTGACTCTGACATCATTTTGTTATTTCCAGTTCATAAGTTGCAAGCCCTCTAGTGTAGCACAGTGATCTATTTACTGGAATCAAGGAGCTGCATGCAAACTGTATGTCATGGTTTTGTATCTCGTTATTATTATTGTTTTTTTCTCAGACGTTTATTCTAACATTGCAGATATGGGTTCGTTTGGTAAGTAATAAAGTCTTGTTAGTACTGACAACCTCAATCACAATTTTACATGTTATATCTTATATCTTTTTGTTTCTCCCGACCATTCACTCCTAACATATAGGGCCTTATTAAGACTTCGGCGGACGGAAAAGCCCGCCCACCTGCCGAAGTCCCAACGGGTAGGTTGCCACAAATGTGGCAGCCTCCCTGCAGGGCTCAATATGAGTTTCCCGCTGGGTTAGCGAGCGGAAACTCAGGTTCCACCCGCCAGTCCAGTGGGAAACAGCCTACAGCATTGTCTCCAGCACGTAATAGAGTCAGCGGCAATGCTGTATGCGCAGGGTGCCTCAGCACCTGTCGGAATGTTCACTGTCTGCAAAGCAGATAGTGAACATTGCAATGGGGCTGGCCATGGGGGCCCCTGCACTGACCATGCCAAGTGCATGGGCAGTGCAGGGGCCCCCCATGCTCCGTCTCCTCCAGCCTTTTCATGGCGGTGTTACCGCCATTTAATCACTGGTGGAGAAGGTGGTCGTAATCCCCAGGGCAGCTCTGCTTGCAGTGCTGCCCTGGCGAATTAGGACCGCCAGCACCACCAAGCCGTCGTGAAGTCATAATCTGGCTGTGCTGGCAGTGACCGTGGCGCTACCACCGCGCTCGTAATATGGTGCTCAGACTGACGCATTGGTGGCAGTCTGACTGACACTGCGACCCTGGCAGTCATTAGACCACCAGGGTCATAATAAGGCACACTGGCCCTCATTTTAACATTGGCGGTACATACTGTCTACCGCCGCGGTGACGGCCGCTAACATACTGCCACCACGGCTACCATCCCTCCGACATATTAACAGTAGCAGTTCCCCTTCCCTGCCGGAAGACCTCCTCGACTAGGGTAAGTCAGGGTTCCGACAGGGGAGGAGGGTGAGGGTTGTGTTGTGTGTGTGCATGAATATCTGAGTGTGTGTGTGAATGCATCTGTGAGTGTTGTTTTGTTTGCGTGGGTGTATGCATTTGAGTGAATGCGTGTAAGAATGGTGAAGTGAGTGCGTGTCTGCATGTCAGTGTGATTATGTGTTAGAATGTGTGTGAGCATGTCTGGAAGTATGCGTGAATGAATGCGTGTATGTCAGTGTGTGAATGAATGCGTGTGTGTCTAAGTGAATGGGTGTATGCCTGGTGTGTATGGGTGTCTGTGTGCATGTATGTGGCGGGGTGGTGTGAGGGGCGCTGTGACTGTAGTGGAAGCGAGGGGAGGGGGGATTGTGTGCGTGTGTGGCTGTGGGCGATGGGGTCAGTTGTGTGGTGTGTGCGTGTATGGGTGGGTGAGTGAGTGGATCGGAAAGGGGTGGGAGGGTGAGTCTGGATGGAGTGGGGTGGGGGGTGTCAGGTGAGTGATGGCGGGGTGGAGGAGCTGCCTACCGGTGACAGGGAAGGAATTCCCTGTCACCAGAAGGGCCTAACACCATGGTTTTTGTGGCATTGCTAATGCCACAAAAACCATGGTGGTAGGCTGGCTCATAATGCCATGGGCAGTACTATGTCGGCCGCCGGGCTGGAGATAGATATCTCCAGCCCGGCAGCTCATACCACCATGGCGGTTTGAGTAGAGAAGTGGCGGGTTGGCAGCAGCCAACCCACCAATCTCATGATGTGGTGGTATACACTGCCAGCCTGTTGGCTGTGATACCGCCACATTAAACCTGGCGGTCAAAAGACCACCAGGGTTAAAATGAGGGCCACAAGTATGGATGATGTGTGATTCCTACAATTTATAACCCTCAAAATTCTTATGTAACATTTCTCGTACATTGATTTACACACTTGAATAATTTATTGTTCCCCTATGTGTGATGTCATAACACCATAAACTTGGATCTGTAGCCCTATAAAAGAATTAAATAAAGACATGACTATGTGTCATTTAAATCATTGTTAAACTAATAACACATACTGATACATCTTGCATTCTTACAGTGTATGCACTCTTCCATCAGAGGTTGAACGAAGTCAAAAGCCTGCTTCCAAGTCGTGGTTTCTCAAAATTACTTGTGAAGTGATAAGCTGTGTGCCTTTATTTCCTTGATATCTAGGAGTCAGGCCTTGGTTTTGGGTCCTACTGGAAGTGAAATTAAAAATGCGGCCTCACTGCCTGAAGGTTGCTGTTCCAAAGGGAATAAGACACCATGCTGGCATTGTTTAATTATGTCCTGGTGTCAACAAATTACACCAGGACAAATTCTGCATGTTTCCCTAGGTCAGCTGATCCCAGATCTGAACCAGAAGTAGCTGCCAGAACTGAGATCCAGCAGCGCCCCCTACTTTCCAGCACTGGATGGATCAAATGTTTAAACAGCCTATCTATCACTTGTGGAACTGTGTTTCTACAAGGTACATGACGCATTTCATAACATGGAACATTAGGAGACTGATCTCCCCAGTAAAACGCCATCAGATTTGGTGAGCAGAGATCTCGGAATCCCCTGATGTCCTCTGTGTAAAGGACATGCATCTTCTAACAAAACACACTAGATTACATTCAATTATCAATAAACCCTTCCACCCCAATGCTTGCAAACTCTGACAAGCTTGATGAGATCCATCATGTGAATCAAAGTTCACCCCAGACTGACATACCTCAAATGCTGTAAATATACCTGCGATGGGGAATAGCCACAGTAGATCAAAAGTCCCATTATACAACATCGCAATTGCTTGAAGCAAATGACTGGATGTATTCTTCTCGAGTGGAGACAAGACGCCTACGCACCGCCTTACTAGCCATTGCACACACACCCTGAATCTGTCACAACCACTCCAGTGGCCTTTCCTTCTCCTACATCACCGCCAAGACCTGGAACGTCCTGCCCTCCACCTTCCAACGGTTGTGTGTCGGAAACAACACAGGCATTTACCATGCCTGCCTTAAGAACACTGCCTGAACTACGAATGTGTCTCTACAACGCATTCCTTTATCACACAAGTCATTACAACGACTTACCCTGGGGAAAGCGTTGGACTTTGGAATACTATAATTTACTGTTCCAACTCCAGGCTGCACCAGAGTAGGGAAAGTGTTGGAGTTAAAGTCCAACATCAGTCCAACAACGCTTTCCCTAAGGCAAGTTGTTGTAATGACTTGCGTGGTAAATGAATGCATTATAAAGACGCATTCATGGTTGGGGTTGTTTTGCAAAGGCACAGCATGGTTCGAGCCGCGTTGTTAAGGCTGTTTCCCCTTCAAACAGCACCCTCCCTTGCGGACATCAGAAAGAAAATCAAGACCTGTCTTTTCGATGGGGACCTCGCACCACAGCACCCAGATACCCCCAGGGGTGACAGTGCTGCGCTATACAAATACTGACTGGTTGATTGACATGTATACTAATATCCTTTCTTTACCCTCTCGCCATTCTCGTTTTATTATTTCACTCTTTTGTTTTTACATCTATCCCATTAGCATGCAACTTTCAAGGAAGGTTGCACTTGCTTGATAAGTTTCCTAATTAAATACAGACCTACAAGAGGAAATGTATTAAACAAGTGGTCATTATAAATATACCATTATGTGGTCATTGTAATACCTGCCTTTTTCTAAGCGTGTAGTTTTACAATAATGTGAATATACATTATTTGATGCTTTAATTCTTTTTTAGAACTAGTCACTGTACTGTATTTTTTTGTTTTTATTCCTGAAAATGCAATACAACATTTAAACATACATATGAAACTATGACAAAGCATTCTGGCTGCATTTTACATGGGTATTTTTGACAGTTAACGAATTCAATGTATTTACATTTTTGATTATACATCAGTCTTTAAAATTTATCAATATGTTATATAGAAATTAACCAACAGTATATTCTCTTTAGCCTGCATTTCAACATGTTCAAATAAACAAACACATCCTTCAAACAAATGTGTTTTAAATCTGCGTGGTAACCATGGGAAAATAAATTGAATTTAAGAAAAGTCCAGGTAATTTGTGAGAAAGCAAGACGACATTTAGAAAAGAATCAGAGAGTGTGTGGGGAAGAAAGAGACATAAAAGGCGATAGAACAGGAGGTGTTAAAGAAATGATTTAAAAAAAGAAATGGTATGAGGAAAAGCAAAAAGCAGGGCTTGGAGGAATACCTTGTGAGGGGAGCAGGAATAGGGGTTGGAAGTAGAATTGGTACTCTGAGAAGCTCCAGTACAGGACGTCCTCAGTACATGAATGAGTGATATATTAAGATTTCTTGGGAGCAGGATTCCTAGTTGCAGGAATCTGACATCACAATACTACACTGCAGCTGATATCGGCTGGTCAGGTTACAGATATGCATCAAATAAGACTCCTACACAACTTACTGGTTCCAGGTCGATATATATTACACCCACAGAAGACAGACTAAGCATGCTTTATGATATTACAGACCAATCAACATGTCTTCTCTCCCCAGTGATGTAATCATGAGCCTACAAGTGCATTACAAAATTACAGTTTAGTTTGTGAGATGCACTTGTGTCCATGTGAAAGTATGAGAATGATGAGTTAAGCAACCCAAAAAATAACAAGGGGAGTTGCAAAATGATTAAATAAACATGTTGACTATAAAAAATGGTTTAGGTGATAAAACCAAAAAATACATGAAAAAATTAACAAAATGATTGACAAATATCTAGAGAGGCCGTGGGCTTTTCAAAAATCCAACAACCTCTTCATTCCATTTGGCATATCCAGCCGTGGTGGGAAGTATCTGAGGGTCCATCATCCAATTGATCTTTTCTACAATCGCTTTGACTTGCTTCTTGGCACATACAGTTTTACTAGTTTGAATTCAGAGTCATTTTGTTAAAGGGATGATAATGTTATGGGCTTAGGTTCATTGCCTCTCCTACTGGACAACTGCAGAGCCTCCACACAGACGTTTGCCCACCCCATTCTTCATACCACAGAGAATGATACAAGATGAGGTTCCTATTCCTCCGCACAGTCTACTAAAGGTTCATTTAGCTGTAGCAGCATTTTGGTATCCAGTGCACTATCAAGTGCAGTTAGCTGTAATGAACTCGTTGGTTCACATCTTTGATATTCGTCATTAGGAAGGACCAGGGCAAAGTCAATCTATTACTTACATCGCTTATCAGTACTCTCCACTCCTGCGGGTTCTACTCTTCAATGTAACAGTGATTTCGGTATATGTAGTCGGACGTTGGTCTACTCCAGGCTCGGTTATGCTCAGAAGAGAACTGGATATCCCTAGTGTTTTTATGCCACATATTCTGGGCATTCCATGCATGTTAACGACAAAAACAAAGTAATTTCCTGTATCATAAGAGCAATCCAATTCCTTAGAAAGGAGTGTAACCGAGATGAGTAAAGACTAGAAATGATGGATATTACAGGAAATTGTAAGATAAGTATTCCCTTCCCTCCCTGTGTAATTCCTTCGTCCGTGTGATCGGATGGAGTGCTGTGTAACACTTTCATTGCTTCCATTTTGATTTACCTGGGGATCAGCTACTGTGGTTATTTCTTAATCCACATGAAGGCATTGCATGGACTTCATTCATAGCTGTTGTGAATAAATGTATTGCTATCTAACTATTATCTCAAGGATGAGCATCTAAGGTTGCTCTAATCTTGCTCTGCCGGGCCTATGAGACGTGTAGTCTGACGGAGGCCCATGCTGTCTAAGCCTGAGATCTATGTGCCCTCTGTTCTTCCCATCCTTCCTCTTCCAAACGGATTCTCAGGCATATTGTGTGATTGAGAATCTACATGGAAAGGGCAGAAATGGAAAATGAAAGATAGTGGAAAGTACATATTTTAAGTGATGTCTAACTCTTTTTGAGATGTCATAAGGGGCATACTAAAGCGCATACCCATATTATTTGCACTGCTCCTAAAAACATACGCTTTTTAGCCAGATTTTTTTTTTATTGTTCTCTAAAACGTATCATTTGCTTCCATATTTTATTAATTCAAGGCTAGAAGCTGAAAATCCAGGATAGGATAGCTCACTTGACAGACTGAGAAATCAATATTTCAATTTTTGGTGAGAGTCGCTTCCAGCTTGCTTGTAAAACTTTGAGCTTATGATAAACTTAATCTGGAAATTTGTATTGTAAAATGCACTATTTCGTTATATGCAAGAGTTTGTTGGAGAGCAATTCACTCTGCACCCCCTCCCCTTATGGGAAGATGAAAGGCCTCAACAGTGCTCTAAGTGTTAGCTGCCTCTGGGCAGTTTAGGCTGGGCATTTATGCCCCATATGTTTAAAGGAAGGTCCAACATCCGATACAGGCTCTGCGCTACGTCATGCACAGGAGGCATGACCGGTGTGCACGTCTAGTACACATAATAAGAGATGTTTTTTCCTCTGTTGGAAAAGTGCCATTTTCAATTTCAAAAGAGTAATTGGAACTATACTAAAGGACAGATATGTTTATCATTTCCGGATGAAGTTCTTTTCTAAGGATATCTATCATTCAAACCGTAATAGGTAAAAGGTTCGTAGTATGTTCTGTATGTGCCAGTTCATACTCTGGGACCTGCATTCATATGTGTTTATTTATATTGCAATTTATAACAAGTAGTCGTGTAATACTTGTGTGAACAAGCTTCCTTCACAAAATAGTGCCTCGAGATTTTCTAATATTAAAGTTATCAATTTGTTATACTTTATATCCTCTAAACATGTGCTGAGTTTCGTAAGCACCATATTAGTTGAATCTACCTTATGGTGTCCAAACTGTGTAAAAGAGCATTTTTACCTGTAGGTAATGAGTCGGTCCCCCAGTTAATCAGGACAGGAGGGTGAAGATTGGACTCCAGAGGAGCGAATAACAGTTTTAATGATTTGGCAGCTGAAAAACAAATAGACCAAACAGTAATGATTACTGCGACATATAACTTGAAATAAGGGAGTGCATGGTTAAGTAGCATGAGAGTTATATCTTCCATACCTAATGAGGGGTTTCCAATGTGTTATTTTGGGTAAATCACTTTCGCTTCACGCGTCTTAAATAGTATATGTGCGGGTGATATAAAAAGAGGTGAGCTGTCTGTTATTGCCCCAACTACATCTGTGGCAGCCCCCTCCATCACATCCTGCTTTCTGTAAATCACCAGTCCCCATCCATGCGCAACACTGTTCTACATACAACATCCCATGTTTGAGATGCTTTTGGGGAAATTAAATTGTTCACTTTAAGTACCGTGTTTCTTCTTGGATTGTGCCCTATCAAATGGATAAAAGTACCAAGCAAAGTATAAAGAGATGTGCTCTGAAAATAATGTGGGGCTTTAAGAATGAAAAAGCTGAAAATATAAATGTATGTAAGAAGATAATTGACATTGTATGGCAGTAATACACGGAATCTGTACATTATGACATTAAAATAGCTTTGTGGATCTGTCCTTGCATCTTAATTCTAATATATTTACAATATGTTTGCAAAGAAGCCCAATACGTTACTGCAATTATAGCCTTTATTGAAAGCAACTTGTTTTGTTTTTGACTTTGCTCGAGGAGAAGGGAGGTGCTAAAATGGGCACGAGCAGAGGAAACGGTGTGGTACCAGGAGGCTACAAGAGGTCATAGAATGGCAGAGAGGGCAAGAGCCTGGGGCACTCTGGTACATGATTGGGACCGACTGAGAGAAGCACCCCAAGATGAGACACTGTCCCCTTAAGGAAGAGATACCAACATTTCCTACAAGAGCCTGGAGACTAATTCCGCAGCACTTAACGTAGACAAGGTGGTAAGAGCAGAGGGGGGAAGAGAACGACACCTGACTGGGGGACGCTCATCACAGCGACATGAACTCTGAATTCAGAGATATCCAGAAATAGTTAGGCACACAAGAGGGAGGGGGGCGGGAGGACGGATTAATTGCCTACATGGGAGACCCACCCTTAAGAGATGAGCACCGAAGAACTACGCACCACTAGACTACAAGAAGGAGATGTGACCTATTGGCAACGAGAACAGTGTTGAATACAACTCTAGCTTGCGTGAACAGTTGCTATAATTGTACTATGGTTATGGACACTGCAATCTATTAGTGTGCGAATCATGTGATGACAATGATGAGGGTGGTGCACCCAAGATACACAGAACTTTACTTTGTTAAGTTTCAAACCTAATAAAATGTGGTTAAAAAAAAAAGTTGATGAGCGTGTGTGAGGAAAATCACCACCTCCCGGCGAGATTTCTCAACGTGGATAGTCACGGATGGTCACTATCGCCCGCAATGAGAAATCTTCCATTCGCGTTGAGGAAGCTGCAGCTCGAGTAGAAAATCTACTCGAGCGACCGAAAAGAAGCAGCGCCCTCATGGTTTGCGTGTGGTGCCGTTTGCGCTGAAGTTTCAGCCCAAGACAAACACCTGGCTCTACAAATCAGTGTAAACTGCGTGGCCTAACGCACTCTGCCGATTGCAGAATTCCGCGTAGCGTGGTGGAGTTTTTTTGGTCACTTCACAAAGTTCCGCCTAGCGAAACTCAGTCCAAGCCTAGTTAATATTGTAATTGTGAGGTTGTGTGCCCAAAACATCCACCCGCTGAAACGAAGGGGCTCTTTACATACCATCAAATGTTCTGTTTCTTCCTAATATGGCAGCATTTGTAATTATAATATCATTATATATGAATATTATAAATTAAATTTTCACTTTAGGTCTTTAAAACTAAATAGCTCTTGTCTACATTCCTTCAGTTTGTAGTTACATCACCTTTTAAATCTGGTGGTTGCATTACTGAATATCGAGCCCAAGAAAATCTACATACAAGAATATCGTAGGCAGAATATTGAGTAAAAAATATCGAAAGGTAATTACATATATGAAATTAAAGATTAATGTTCCTAACATCTAAGTACGTTGAAGGTATTTATATCAATAAGGTACACCTATGTGGGGTTAGGTACATAAAATCTATACTTACTTACCTTTTGATGTTTTGGATTTGATATTTTGTTGTCGATATTTGGATTTGATATTCTGGGTGCACACCTCAGATCCAAAGAACATTCTGTGCCAAACTGTTTTTTGTTGAGTTTGTAGACAGCGGTTGCATTCCTAGCAGTGATCCCACTTGTGCTAGTACAGATAATTGTACTAGATAATTGAGTACATTCCAGGGATCAAACAAGCAAATGTTCAGCACCCTAAGGTGTCCGGGGTAATGCATCATCCAGTCTGCACTCTTGAGACCCTTGATCTAATTTGGCAAATGTTTGAACTTATTGCATCCCAGCCATGAACAGGATGTGCTCAGTGGAATGGTGATGCAGAACAATGATGTGCAGGAACTTGCGAGGCAATTCCTCTGTTTTCTATGAAAGACACAAATATTAACAGAACAAAAAGGCGCAGTTTCACATTCAAGAAATATTGCGTCAAGAATAAAGGTGGTGTTATAGAGATGAATAACTGACAAATTCAAAGAAGCAGTTATAGGAAGATAACCATACATAAAACGATCCATTGGGAAATCTGTGTTCCTCGTGGCTGTTGGGGAGGGGATGAGGGGGGGGCGGTCGGTTACAGATGAGTATTCAGGGCCAGTATCACAGATAGGGCGCACTGCTATGGTCAAGGCACTCTTTTGACTTGGCACTCTGGGAGCAGACTGAGTCAAGGTGATAGAGCGTTCCGTTCTAATAAATTACCTGTATTTGGACGCTCTTGGGTCGATGAATCTTTTGACCAAGTGGGGCTCTCTTCACCCGAGATTAGTCAATTTAATCAAATCAATAATCAATAACGAACATAAGCAATGCCCTGATCAACATAACACTTCACAATTAATCCAGAAAACATTTCGGCGAACCATGACCTTTCGGGCATGAATAACCACACCAGTTCATTCAAAGTTAATGAATTTATTTCCCTATATTAACAAAGCTAGCACAATATAAATGTGTCTCAACACCAAATGATATATGTAAACGAACATTAATAGCTGTCCATGACGGCGAAAAAGATGCAATCTATGCAGCATTTGAATAACAATGCATTCGATAATAGCAACGCAAACCACTAAAACTATAATTTGTAATGAGCTAATTGCATACATTAGTCAGCATAACAAGGTCTCAAATTGCATCGTGCAACAAATGAATCCTCATCTAACCTCAAATTAGCATCTGCATGTGGGACTTCATGCAAAAACAATTTAGCAACATTGATTTGGAAAACTCCTAACTAGGGCTCTTATCAAAAATCAGCAGTTGGTTACCTAAAAAGAAACACAATGCAATTGTACATTTTCCTTTCATATTTACCAAATTCAATCAGCATTCAAGGAAGTCTTCGTCTCACAGGTACCGGTTCCGATCAGCATGGGACGGGGGCAAAGGGGCAGGGTGGACGGGGCAATTGCCTCACAGCGGCAAGATAAAAGGACAAAACTACTACTTTATGCAAAGGGACGAATCAAAGTTAAAGTCTCTAGGGCGAGAATTACTTAAAGTCTCTTTCTCTCGATTAGAGAAAGCATCAAAGTCTCATTCAAAATGGCGTCGAACATCAATTGGCCTCGTAGAAGATGGCAAAATGACGAGGTCGGCAAGATGGGCCATAATGGCTGCAATGTCCTGCAAATGGCGGGTAATGGCCAATGTCTAATGGCTAATGGCTAATGGCTGCTTTCCTCTTGTGCACCAGGTTTAAATAAACAACAGTTCAAATCCAGTAGGGTCTTCCATTGGAGGGTTCATAGGTTGGCTTCAAATTGTCCAATCAAAAACAACAATTTACAAGCTTCTACCTAGGCATACATTATCCTTGGAGTCGGGAACGTAAGTTGCAACATATTTTACCAATTAACTCACTTTCAGAGCTTCCATTGTCTGCACCTGCAGATTGACCTTGGAGCAAAGAAGAAGATGCCAGGCTGGCACGAAACCTTAAAGATAAGCATGTGAACCGATCTCACTGGAAAAGTACAGCTTCAAGCAAGAATACACGTTTTATTAGCACATTAGAAAAACACGAGCATCTAAACCGTGAGACAAGGCAACTAGGCCGAAGCCTCCACTAAAGTTATGCTAAGTTAAAACATTTCAAACAAGCAAATCATGGCACACGTTTACGGTCATGTCAGATTAGTACAATTCTAATACATCACATTATATAAAGCACGCTTATAAATGTTGGCAAACTACTCTGAGGGCCCATTTGTCCCCGTACAATCTTTATTAGTTCGGTTAAAGTCACACTTGATTATTGCAGCACTACGTTTATGCGCTAATAAATGTAAAACCTTCGTTTCTGCGTCATCAATCCCTCCTCTGATGACTATTTGTCATCACACAAAACTATTCCCACAAATTTTATTCCATTACAATTCTGTCAGTTCTCTTTGCCTTTTAGTTCCCCTTGTTCTTGCCTTGTATTCTTCTGCCATTCTTTTCATCATCTTCTCTTCCTTCCTTCTCTTAACTCTTGCCATGATCATTAGTATTCCCCTCTTTATTCCCCAAATCCCAAAGATGCAAATTAGTACTATTAGTATTCCCTGTATTATTTTTAGTAATATTCCATTCCAAATGCCACCAAGCCAAATTCCCACTGAAGCAACTCCCTTTCCAACCTTCTCCCAAACTCCTTGTTCTTTCAATTCCTTCAAGTCTGCACTCTCTTTTGTTAGATTTGCAAGCATTGTTTTAATCTTCACACTGTTGTCTGGTATATACGTGCAACAGTGACGCGCACCAAGCATTTTGCAAACGCCGCCATCCTTTGCTAAAAGAATGTCTAGGGCAAGCCTGTTTTGAAGAGTCATAGCTCTTTCTGCTGCAAGTTCAGCATCCATCAGGATTATAGCACCTGAAAACTTTGTCAACATGTTATCCACTATAGTAGACAACTTTCTTATTTTGATGGAATTCAACACAACTCCCAATGAAGGAATCATGGCTCCAAATATATCTCCTACCACAGCAGCTGCGGTCTCTCTTTTCTGGATACGATGAGATCCAGACGTCTTTGGAATCACCGATAGGTCATCCAGTTGATAAACCTTTGGGAACACTATACCCAAATAACATCTCCCCCACCATCCCTTTGGAAGACGATAATAGGCATTATGCCCACAAATGTAATATACACCAGGTATGACAGGGTCAAGTCCGTTCAGCATGAATGTCCATTTGGCCTTAAAGATAAACGTATGTTTACATTCACTCGCTCCCACGAAAATTTTATCATAATAAGATTCACCACGATATATACAAAATTTCCCTACATGCCAAGCGTCTAAAGCTATTTTCCCTTGTGTTTTTATTGCGGCAAAAGCATAATTATCTACTGAAGTCCTCTTACTTAGCTCTTTTTCTAATTTCGCATTCATTTGTGCCCTTCTGTCATCTGTGCGATCTAAAAAGCTTATTTCTACTGCAGAGAGCGAGCAGATAAGGTTTTCCCTATGAGTGTGAGCTGTTTCAAAAGGTTGCATTGGCTCGAAAAATTCCCTCATTATTTTAGCATCCCAATCTTTAGCAATCTGGCTTAGTTGCGTTATTATAGGAACATATGCAAAGGTAACATCATAATTTGAATAAAAATACTGTATGTTAGTTTGACCATAAAATCTAGAAGTTACTAAACTACATGTAATCCCATATGTAAGAGGCATGTGGTGATAAGTCACCCCTTCCGTTACCGATGTCGGTATCTGTGTACACACATAACAATCTTTCGCATCCATAGTCTCAACATATTCTGTTAGTAGGCGATAGAAAACATTATACGAAAGTTCCTTCTTATCATGCAAGTGTCTCTCATCTAATCCTAGTCTTTTCAATGCGGTTAGTTCAGTGACAGTAACAGGAGCAGAAGTAGAAGCATCAATTTCCTCATTCTCACCCTTACCACGCGTCGCAAGCACTATTGCCATTATTGTTAGTACACATGCAGTTATCAAGCCTATACACGCATATTTACAATATTTCACTCTACTGTTTTGTGTAGCGTACTTAGTCATGATCTGTATAGAATCAGAGAGCTAGAAGCACTTATAAAGAAACGATTTAGCAATTAGTTACAAAGCTGAACGAGCGCAATGTTCACACAGTTTTCTTCAGGAGCCCAGTCACTTATCGGTTAGCAGCATTTGTCTCAATTCGGCAATAACTCAGTCTTTTATCAGTTAGCAACGTTGTCTCAAATCGGGTTTAAGAGTCAATCAGGTTATCAAAGTCTTATCAAGTTAGCAAATGTCTCATCCGGTTTAGCAATGTCTCAGCTGGTTGTATCACGTTAGATTATAGCAAGCAATGTCATTTATCACCCTTTCAATCAATAGTGTCCATAAAACTTTTCTTTTCTATTGGTATCTCTTCTTCTTCGTTCTCGAGGCTAAGAGATACAAATTCGTCGGTCCAATCATCATTGGCTACATATGCCCATTCTGGACCGGAATATCTCCTGTTTGGTATCCTTTTCCTTTTCAATTTTGCATCTCTCTTCGATTCTGCCTCACTGGTACTTTCCTCTTTGGCCAAGTCTTTTTCTTCACTTGATGTTGGTATCACGACAGACACTTCCTTTCTTTTCTCTTTCACTCTTGGCCCTTCACTGTCATTCAACTTTTCTCTAGTTCTTAGTTTTACTGGTGATATACTTGGTCTCCTCTTTGCACTGTGTCCACTTGATGGACCTGCGATCTCTTCTGAAGAAGTTTGAACAGTTTCGTTCTGTTCTGCCTTGTCCCCTCCTTCTGGGGAGTCAATCAGGTTTTTCTTTTCTTTTTCTGTACCGTCTGCTTCTGGGAAAGCCCTCCTCTGATCAGGCTCTCCTGCTTCTTCACCTCTTTCGAGCCCTTTGTCACCGTTACTTTCTTCAGGCTCTTTGTTACCTTCAGCTGCTTCAGGCTCTTTGTTACCTTCAGCTGCTTCAGGCTCTTTGTCACTTTCAGCTGCTTCGTCGCTGTCTGAGGTTTCTCCTTGGTCTTCCCCAAGTGAATCGGTTGTTTCGTCCTCAGAGAATATTTCTCTCTCTTCTATTTCTGCCTGTTCGCTCCTAGTTCTGGTTTGCTCTGTCTCAGCGCTCGGCACTTTGTTATCAGGTACTGGCAGTTTCAGCGCTTCAACTTCCTCATCTGTGGGACACAACACTTTCTTTGTATGACTGGCGTGGATCCAGTTGGGAACTCCCGCACACTTCACAGCGGTAGTGGTCGTCAGGATCACTTGGAAAGGGCCTTTCCAACGGGGTTCCAGACACGACTTCCTCACGTGCTTCTTTATCACGACCCAGTCACCTGCTTTCAGTGTGTGTCCTGGACCTTGGATCGGTGACAAGGTGGTTGCTTCCACCTGGTGAGAGAAAGAGCGAACCACGTCAGCCAGACCTTTGCAGTAGTCTAACACCATATCATCTGTAATATTCAAAAGCGCGTTTGCGGGAACTGCAGGAAGTCTCATGGCCCTGCCCATGAGAATTTCGTGCGGGGACAATCCAGTCTTTCTGTCAGGGGTGTTTCTCATTGACATTAACACCAAAGGCAATGCGTCAGGCCATTTCAAATTTGTCGATGCACATATTTTTGCCATTCTTGATTTCAGTGTACCATTCATCTGTTCCACCAGTCCTGAGGCTTCAGGGCGATAGCTACCATGCAGTTTTTACTCAATGTTCAGGGCTGCGCAAAGTAACTTTATCACCTCGTTATTGAAGTGACTTCCTCTATCTGATTCTAAAGAGATCGGGAATCCGAAACGTGGTATCAACTCCCTCAACAATAGTTTTGCAACTGTAAGGCTGTCATTTCTACGTGTGGGGTATGCTTCAATCCAGTGACTAAAAATGCACACAATCACCAACACATACTTCAGACCTCCATGCACAGGCATCTTAATAAAGTCCATCTGCATTCTGCTGAACGGGCCACCCGCCCTACCAATGTGGCTCACGTTCACAACCGTTCCCTTTCCTGGGTTCATCTGCTGACAAATGACACAACGATGGCAAACTGCTTCTGCAACTTGACGGAATCTGGGGTTAAACCAATCAGTTTTGAACAATCTTATCATGGCATCTCTCCCTAGGTGAGCCTGCCCATGATAGAACCGCGCTAGCTGCGATAAGAGACTATTTGGTAAAACAAATTTTCCTTCATTTGAAACCCATAACTCATCTGGTCTCCTTGTACATTGTGACTTAATCCAGGAAACTCTTTCATCCTCCCTGACGCTATTCTGTAATGCTTTTAGTTCATCCATTGTATCCACGACCTTCAAGGCAAATGCTTCAGCTGGTTCGAGTTCTAGTTCACTTATCAAATTCCATTCATCCCTGAGCAATATACAGTTCAAGGCACAAAATCTTGCGACTTGATCCGCATATGCATTTCCCAGGGAAACATAGTCCTGTCCTTTTGTATGAGCACTACACTTTACCACTGCAATTTCGGCTGGCATCTGAATGGCGTGTAACAATTCCCTTATTCTCTCCCCGTTTTTCACTGGGGACCCTGAAGAGGTCAGGAAACCTCTCTGTGACCATAGTTGCCCAAAGTCGTGCACAATTCCAAACCCGTACTGACTGTCAGTGTAAATGGTAACCTTCATCAATGTAGACAGTTGGCATGCTCTTGTAAGGGCTACAAGCTCTGCTACTTGTGCGGAATAGACTCCTTGGAGCCAGGACGCTTCCAAGACACCTGTTACAGTACATACAGCATATCCTGCTTTCAATATTCCCAATGCATCTCTTAAACATGACCCATCAACAAAAACAATTTGGTCATTTTCATCAAGCTTAGTATCCTTAATATCAGGTCTGGGTTTTGTGCAAAATTCAGTCACCTGAAGGCAGTCGTGCTCGACGTCTTCAGCGTTCTCAATTTCAGCATTTTCACCGGGAAGCAAGGTTGCTGGATTCAACGTAGTGCACCTTTTCAGCTGCACATTCGGTGAGCCCAGAATTATTGTTTCATACCTTGTGAGTCTTGCTCCAGTCATGTGTTGCGTTCGGGAGCGGGTCAAAAGTATCTCAACTGAGTGAGGGACCATGACTGTTAATGGGTGTCCCATCACTATTCCTTCACTCTGAGTGAGGCTGATACCAACTGCTGCTACGGCGCGCAAACACCCTGGCAGTGCTGCTGCGACCGGATCCAAAGTAGCTGAAAAATACGCTACTGGTCTGTTTATGCCACCATGGGCTTGGGTCAAGACAGACAAAGAACATGCATCACGTTCATGACAAAACAATGTGAAAGACTTTGTGTAATCAGGCATACCTAAAGCTGGAGCCCTGCACATGCATTCTTTCAATTCAATAAAAGCATCCATCTCATCTCCTTTCAGCTCAATTTCATCCAAGGCATCCTTCTGGGTCAGTTTCAGTAAAGGCTTTGCTAGAGTTGAAAAGTTGGGAATCCACTGGCGACAGTAGCTCACCATCCCCAAAAACTTCCTCACCTCCCTCCTCGTCTTTGGTGGACTCATTTGAAGTACACTTGTTATTCTTTCCTTCATTATTCTCCGTGACCCTTTCTCTATTTGATGACCCAAGTATTTTACTTTCTTCTGACAGAACTGCAACTTTGAAGGAGACACCTTGTGTCCATTCCTTCCCAAATGGTTCAGTAGAGCAATGGTGTCGGCTGTGCAGCCACTTTCTGTCTTAGATGCAATCAGTAAGTCATCGATGTACTGTACTAGGGTTGACTCGAATGGCAATTCTAACGCTTCCAAGTCTTTCTTTAGAATCTGATTGAAAATTGGCGGTGACTCCGAAAACCCTTGAGGAATTCGACACCAACTGTAAACCCTGTCTAAGAATTTGAAACAAAAGAGAAATTGGCTGTCCTCATGAAGAGGCACCGAAAAGAATGCTTGTGACAAGTCAATGACTGAGAACCACTCGGCCTCGCAAGGGCCTTGAAACATTATCACAGCTGGATTCGGTACTACAGGGCAGCATTTAATTATGATGTCATTTATTTTCCTCAAGTCCTGCACGATTCGGACCTTTCCACTCAGCTTTATTAGTCCCATGATTGGTGAATTACATGGACTGCTTAACACTTCTTTCAGTACTCCCTGTTTTACAAACTCGTCAAGGAGTTGGGCGACTTTCATGAGGGTGTCTTGTGCCATGTGGTATTGTGGGGTCTGGGGAAAGGTTACATTGGGTTTTACGGTCACTTTCACTGGTTCCACTCCTTTCACCAATCCCACCTCTTTTCCTGTCATATCCCACACTTCCTTTCCGACTGTTTCCCGTAATTCAGCTGGAATATCTTCTTCAGTTATCATCGGAAAAAGGTTAATCAGAGGATATTCTTCATCGACAGTTTCCATCTCATCCCCTTCTACACTGTCCTCTTCTTCCCCATCACTGCTCGTCTGAATTCTAATTCCATCGTTCGAACACATAATCGAACATCCCAATTTGCACAATAGGTCTCTCCCTAACAGTGCTATCGGGCTTGAGTCACATACCACAAAATTATGTAACCCTTGATAGTTACCAATTCTGACTTGTACTGGATCTGTGATTGGGTTCGTCAGGTGCCTGTTTGCTACTCCCACTACTTGAACTGTTCTCCCTGAGAGTGGCAAATTTGGTACTTCAATGCTCCTAACAGTTGAACGTGTGGCTCCTGTGTCAACCAAGAATGAAACACGATGACCCATAACTCTTCCCTCCACATATGGACCCTTTTGATCAACTTCCAAGGATGCTGCAAGCACACAATTTCCCTCCTCATCTGAACTTTCACTCTCCCATACACTGTTTATTCCATTCTCACTGTGTAATGGGAACTGTTGTACGGTGCCATTTGTACTCATCACCTGACCCGAGACCTGTGGAGGAACCATCACTTGCTGCTGACTCACTGGTGCCAAAGGTATTTGCATTTGCTGATTAGGTACCATGGGAAACTGCTGTTGCATTGGCTGCATTTGCGTCATCTGCATACGGGGCATCTGCATCTGCTGCGGCTGCATGGGCTGTAATCCCTGCAGCTGATTTATGGTCTGAAAATTTGGGTTTGGACCTCTCATTTTCGGTCCCCTCATTGTCTGGAATGCATTGACATCATTGTTTTGCTGACCAACACCTGCACCTTCCTACACCACCATCGGGCACTCGCGTTTCCAATGCCCGACGATTCCGCACACGTGACACGGCATCACCCTTTTCATTGCCTGCACACCATTCGGAATTGCAACAGTGTTCAAATCCGGACCATTACTCCCAAAGCCTCCTCTGCCTCTGCCTCTCGCCTGTGGCTGAAACACCATATTTCCCTGCGGCTGCGGTATCTGCTGTTGGAACCCTTGCAACCCTTGCAGACCTGTCTGAGCTGCTTTAAGTTGCATCACCATCACTTTCTCTTTCAACCTTTTCTGTTTCACTTCAATTTCGTCGCTACAGTATTTCGCATAATTCAACACCTCATCAATAAGTTTCGACTGCCAACAAATCAAATGCGTCTTTATCATCTGACTTATCTCTGGTCTCAGCCCTTCCACAAATCTAAACACAAAATGAAGCATGTCCTTCGCCTCTATTGTTTCCGTGCCACTGTAGTTCTTGAACGCCTTCAACAACCTCTCATAGTAACCATGAATCGACTCTTTAGCCTCTTGGGCAGTTCGATCAATCTTCTGCCAATCCACATTTTTCGCGGCAACCTTCGTCTTCAAATGCTCAATCACCTTATAGTACAAGCTCATCACCATAGGTGATGGTGCACCCGTATCCCTGTCTCTCTCTGGTTCACTTGTCGGCCAACCTACAGCCCTTTTGCAGTCTTCCCACAAATCTGCCGGAACCACAATCTCAAAGAGGGTGTTCAGGTCTTCCCAAAGACATTTTGCAAGCTTCACAAACCTATCAGTCTGTTGATACCATTCAATCGGTTTCTCTCTCAGTTTGGGAAAATCATCCGTAAAAGACTGAATGTCGCTTCTGTGCCACGGTACATGTATTAATTTTCCCCCTGCTGTCTCCCTCATTGGTAACATGGTTATTGCATCACTACTCTGTGATCTTTTCTCGTTGTGCTCTGGGACACTGTCTTTCCTCTTTTCTTTTTCTTTGCCCATCTGCTTTCCCATTTGTCTAAGCACCTCCACACTTGTGCACTCTGCAGCAATTCTCTAAGGTGCGTTTTCATGCCTGCTGACCTCATGTGTTCAAAGTCTGTGGTCCCGAAATCCAATCTATAGCTCCTGCTCAAGTGTTTTGTCTTGCCTATCTCAACCCCGTTTTTGTCAGCTATTTCTTGCAACCTTCTATGTACCTTGTTCACTTCTCTCGTAATCCTAGGACATAGATATCTCAGCTCCTCTTCCGAGTAGGACTCTAACCTATTCAAACCCATAGTCCCTTCCACCAATTCTTCTGCTTCCATGTTCAACCTGACCTTATTCAGATAGTCTTCTCCCTTCCCACTGGCTGAGCTTTGTGTGGAATTCAGACTGTTGAACCACTGTGTCAGCTGTTGCGCATTCAACCCCATCAGTGTAGCATTCACATCGACTGCCATTGATGGTTGCGGCAACTTTTCAGTGTTCGATGATAGCGGTATCATCAGTGGGGGACTCGACCTCACCACTGTTGACTGAGCACATATGGGACTAAACTCCATCAAGGACCCAGATCCAGTTGGCAGAGCCGCTATCGGAGTTGTCTCTGGAGTGTTTTCTATGTACCTCCTTTCCGTCCCACTCTGCACCATTGATCCTTGACCGCTCATACCTGAGTTAGGCTGAATGTACAAAGGTACCGGTGGACCTACAGTAATGGGTAGGGATATCGCATCTGGGTTCTGTCCATTCCCCAGGTTCTGAGGCATGTTCATTCCCACACTATGGGTCATCATTGCCGGCATGCCCGTCTGACTCCCCGTCATCTGAGCATGTGCGGTTCCCCCCTGCATCTGCTTTTGAGGCATCAAAAACTGGGTTGATTCAGCTTTTGCCAATGTTGGGTTGCAACCATTCTGTACTCCCATTACGGTTGGATCTAGAATCATTCCCGTACTGTTGTCACTGCTGTAGTACCTTGGGACCTGCGGCTGATAATTTTCTGCTGTTTTCAATATAGGCACATCTGGATATATTCTCCTAACCTGCGGTATCTGCGGGGTGAACAGTAAACTCGGGTCCTTAGATCCCGATGGCGTTTCTGAACTCGGAGTTTCATTATTCTGTACCGGTGCCGGAGGGGCAGAACTGGTACTTGGACCTTGTTCACTCTCTGCATAAGGTGGTGGACGGTCGTTCAGCAATTGCATGATGAACTCCTCATCCTCTGACTCGTCTTCTCTCCTTAACTTTTCCTCGTCCTCTCTATCTTTGGAACACCTCCTGTTTGTCTTACAGGTAGCTTTCTTGCCTGTCGCCTCTTCTTCCTTAGCAATTGCGGGAAACAATTTTATCCCCTGCAATATATCTGACCTCCACACCTTCTGTGCATTATCCCACCTAGCGTCCGCTAGTGTCTTTTCTACCTTTCTTATCCTGGTCTCGAACTTCTTTTGCTGTTGCTGTCTAGCCATTAGTTCCCAAATCGCTAGAGCCTCAAACTGTGCTGGCCTTGGAGGTACCTTCATGTCGTACATCGCGAATCTCAAATTCTCTAGGATCCTTATATTGAATGTCCCATGGATCGGGAACGCTACGCTCCCATGTTTCTCTGTCAGCTTGTGCCATTGCTTTAGCCAAAGGCACGGAGCTACCCCCTTTTCCTCCATTACAATGTAAGCTGGTGTACCTTTGGGTGGCGTCTCCTCTCCTACGCTCGCTTTAATGTAAGACTCCCCCTTCATCGCACTCTTTAATGCTTTAAAAAATTTCATTTTCTCGTCTTTTATTTCACAAAGTTTGTAATCAATAGGTGACTTTAATTCCCGGAATACTCTTCGCTTGCCTTTCCCCTTCCAATCGAGCCCCACGGACTGCGTCCAATCCGTGCGCGGCCCTTCTTTGCAACCAACCTATCCCAGCGCGGCTCCTAGTGACGTCACACTCACACACACTGCGGCTGACAATGCCTAGCGGCTTGTCCTCCTTCACTCCGCTCCTCTCGTAACAACTTCTGGCATGTATCGCGAGCAACCAAATAATAATAAAACAGATCTGTCGGTTTACTACAGGAAGGGTAACACAATCGCTTCAGGACCTTAGGGATTTTTCACTAGCCTCGGCAGTTATTTCATCTTTCTCGGTCCCCACTTTCGCAAGCAAATCCTGACCCGCAGACTCTGCTCTCAACTTGTCAATGATCTATTCTAGTGCACTTAGAATTTGTCAAAGCCCGAAGTTGAAGTTTTCTTTCACTCCCTTAACACACGTACCGACTCGTTGACCACGCCCGGTCAACCTATTAAACCGACCAGACCACAACATAAAACAATTGTCTCATACACTTTTCAACATACTCCGGAGTCTCTTGACCTCGCAGGGCCCGTCTCAACAACAACAACCACGTGGACCTTTTTCTGCACAAAGCGCCACATGCACATGAAGTTCGACGACTTCCCTACTCTCACACTCGGAGTCGCACCTCCGCTATTCTCTAAAATCCTCGCAACCTTTTCAAACAATCTGCGGCAATAAGCTGTGCAAGCGCAAAACCCTGACTTCACTCATACCGTCACTAGTACCGCCAACGCCGATTTCACACCTCCATTCTCTCCATTCGCAAGCTCCGAGATCCCGGGAAAGTCACGGGGGACTTAGGGCATCATCATTCTCTCAATCTGTTTTACCCAAGAAAAATCTAATTCAACACCATATACCTCTCGAGTGGGGTCTCAAAGAGCGCAACCGTTACCTCTCGAGCGGGGTCCCAAAGGGCGAAACCGTTACCTCTCGAGTGGGGTCCCAAAGGGCGAAACCGTTACCTCTCGAGTGGGGTCCCAAAGGGCGAAACCGTCCTCTCGAGTGGGGTCCCAAAGGGCGGAACCGTCACTTCTCGAGTGGGGTCCCAAAGGGCGAAACCGTCCTCTGCTACCATCTACTGATAGAGCGTTCCGTTCTAATAAATTACCTGTATTTGGACGCTCTTGGGTCGATGAATCTTTTGACCAAGTGGGGCTCTCTTCACCCGAGATTAGTCAATTTAATCAAATCAATAATCAATAACGAACATAAGCAATGCCCTGATCAACATAACACTTCACAATTAATCCAGAAAACATTTCGGCGAACCATGACCTTTCGGCCATGAATAACCACACCAGTTCATTCAAAGTTAATGAATTTATTTCCCTATATTAACAAAGCTAGCACAATATAAATGTGTCTCAACACCAAATGATATATGTAAACGAACATTAATAGCTGTCCATGACGGCGAAAAAGATGCAATCTATGCAGCATTTGAATAACAATGCATTCGATAATAGCAACGCAAACCACTAAAACTATAATTTGTAATGAGCTAATTGCATACATTAGTCAGCATAACAAGGTCTCAAATTGCATCGTGCAACAAATGAATCCTCATCTAACCTCAAATTAGCATCTGCATGTGGGACTTCATGCAAAAACAATTTAGCAACATTGATTTGGAAAACTCCTAACTAGGGCTCTTATCAAAAATCAGCAGTTGGTTACCTAAAAAGAAACACAATGCAATTGTACATTTTCCTTTCATATTTACCAAATTCAATCAGCATTCAAGGAAGTCTTCGTCTCACAGGTACCGGTTCCGATCAGCATGGGACGGGGGCAAAGGGGCAGGGTGGACGGGGCAATTGCCTCACAGCGGCAAGATAAAAGGACAAAACTACTACTTTATGCAAAGGGACGAATCAAAGTTAAAGTCTCTAGGGCGAGAATTACTTAAAGTCTCTTTCTCTCGATTAGAGAAAGCATCAAAGTCTCATTCAAAATGGCGTCGAACATCAATTGGCATCGTAGAAGATGGCAAAATGACGAGGTCGGCAAGATGGGCCATAATGGCTGCAATGTCCTGCAAATGGCGGGTAATGGCCAATGTCTAATGGCTAATGGCTAATGGCTAATGGCTGCTTTCCTCTTGTGCACTAGGTTTAAATAAACAACAGTTCAAATCCAGTAGGGTCTTCCATTGGAGGGTTCATAGGTTGGCTTCAAATTGTCCAATCAAAAACAACAATTTACAAGCTTCTACCTAGGCATACATTATCCTTGGAGTCGGGAACGTAAGTTGCAACATATTTTACCAATTAACTCACTTTCAGAGCTTCCATTGTCTGCACCTGCAGATTGACCTTGGAGCAAAGAAGAAGATGCCAGGCTGGCACGAAACCTTAAAGATAAGCATGTGAACCGATCTCACTGGAAAAGTACAGCTTCAAGCAAGAATACACGTTTTATTAGCACATTAGAAAAACACGAGCATCTAAACCGTGAGACAAGGCAACTAGGCCGAAGCCTCCACTAAAGTTATGCTAAGTTAAAACATTTCAAACAAGCAAATCATGGCACACGTTTACGGTCATGTCAGATTAGTACAATTCTAATACATCACATTATATAAAGCACGCTTATAAATGTTGGCAAACTACTCTGAGGGCACATTTGTCCCCGTACAATCTTTATTAGTTCGGTTAAAGTCACACTTGATTATTGCAGCACTACGTTTATGCGCTAATAAATGTAAAACCTTCGTTTCTGCGTCATCAAAGGCACCCTATTATAATAAATGCGCTGGACCGAGAGCATCCTTGAGTTTTGACCTGCCTTGGTAGCAGTGCATTACTGAAAGGTGGACTGCCTGTTTGCAGAAGGCAGCCTGGCCTGCACGTCAAAGGAAGACAGAGATCAACCTACAGGCAGGTACAGGAAGTGATTGCACTTGCCAGCAGGGGGATATTTTGAGGTGTCCCTAGAATCCCCATTACTGCCTTCCGAGAGGTGCCCTTAGGGAGCACAAAACTGTGCACTATTTGTGCCACAAAGTCAGTGCACCCCCAAAAGCTCCTTTGCTTCTAAGCCATGCCATTGACACAAAGGCAAAGTGTTTCCTGATTTGAATGGTACTACGCCCCATGCAAATGAGTACACCCTCCAAACATCCCCACATCCCCTGTGATTGTGCCAGCGCTGCATGTGGAATGGCCTGATCTGTATTACAGAAATAATAATCAAATATTAAACCAATGCGTGTATGACTAATGGTGCTCTTGTTCGCTGTTATCACTGGGCTGGTTTCAAGAAAAACAAATGGAGCTCACTGGTTATTATTATCTGTAAATTGTCACATACACCATACCCCTCGCTCTTCACCAAAAGTACCAAAAATGTCCACACACCCTTCTAATCCCAGGTGAGTGCAAGGAATATATGGGCAAAGCAGGCTAAAAAGACATGTTCAATGCTGATAACCCCAAATGGTCTACCATGTCTTAAATCTTAAAAGACAGTGAAATGAGAAGTGTTGCTTGGCCTCATCGACCCCATATAGCCTTTGATCGAAATGGGAAACCTTTTCAAAAAACGTTATTGAAAATCTGATGCTGCAACGTGGTAATAAACATTGCAATCATAGGCAAATACACAAGCGATCCAGCTTCCAAAAGTGGCGGAATGATTAAATCGCAGGGATAGCAGGCCTGTAGCCAGAAGGGAATGTTTTCAGGGTTGAACTTGGGTGTAGTTTTTTTTAAAAACAATGGCGCAATGTGGCAAGTTTTTAAAGAAATCAAGATATTTTGTAGTATTTTTAAAGCAATAGTGTTATACTACCATTACAGCTATTTGTAATACTTTGTAGAAAAATATGTCTTTTAAAAGCACAGTAATACAGCAAAAAAAGGAAATTCGATTTCATAAAATGTGTGCCAAATAGTGGTTTGAAAGCACTTCCAGTGAGTAAAATTGCTACAAACTGAGGAGAATGCAATTATAGATAGGATTGTGTGTTGTTGTGCAAGACACCTTTGGGGACATGTGTGGCAAATGCTGAATGTTTAGGCATATTTCACTAAGAACCATTGATAAATGAATGGGAGCTAAAGCAAGTTCTAACCACTTTGACATACAATTAGGAGTACACAGACATGGCACATAGAAAGACAAGTCCCTACTGTCAGTCACCACTGCACTGCACTTACTGTACATGGATGGTGCGAGAGAGAGCTCAATGGAACAGACAGCAGAACAGGTATATTAGAAAGGCCTCGGATGTTTGGGTAATGTGGGCACAGCTCAGGGAGTGAATGTGGCAACTGACCTACTTTAACTAATCAAAAGAGTACGAAGAAGCCAGGCAACTACCCAGCTAAAATTCCCGAGCCTTGGACCCAATGCTTAATTTGTGCAGGTGGTCAGAACTGGCTCTCAATTTTCGGGACCCAGACTTATTTTTCATTACCAGACTGAACCAGACCAAAAGGAAAAAATGCAGAAAAGGAAGAAAGGAGGCCGAAGAGAACAAGAAACTAAAACCAACGTGATAAAGGGGGGAAGTTGGGATGAAAAAGACCCAACAAGAGTAAGAAAAATATGGGAAATATGGAATGCTGGAAGAAAGAGGCCTGAGGTGGAATCGAAACGAAGCAGCCTTGATATGCGACAAACTCAGCATATAATAGGGCAGGCATTGGGCTCTTTGCCCTCCTGTGCTTATTTATTTATTTTTACAAATGAGGCACTAATTGGACCCCAATCCGCTGACAGTGAATGGCAGTAATTCATTTTGGGTCCAGACCCTCACGCAGTACTGGTCTCTTTCTCTGTGGTTCTCCTCACGGTGCTCACCAATAGACTGGGTTGATGGCAGGCAGCGCAACTGAAATGATGACGGCTCAGTCAACAAGGGAAATAGGAGCCCTTCTACTCCTTCAGTGCAGAAGACCTAACCTGAATAAATCCCTTCTTATTCTACACTAAGATGGCAGACTGAATGTGGCCTTCTCCCAGTGCTAGAATTGAAAAGATGTATTCTGGGATTCCACTGGTCCAGACACGGGTTGGGGATATTTTATGCAGGGCTGAGGGGCTATTGTGTGTAGAGGCTGACAGGATGGTGTATTATCTCAAGAATAAAGTTTAGGAAGTATTCCTGATGAACATCATTTGCCAACATTATGTGTATTTGGTGCTGAGGGCTGTTAAAGATCATTGTTGTTTAGTTGGGACCATGGTTCATGTGCCTATGTTCTTGTAATTGGTCTCTCTGGCCTAATCTTTACGTTCATGTATTTGTGTTGATGTGTCTCAGGTCCTTATGTCTGCGGCCTTGTATAAGTTTCAGTGCCTGTGTCAGTGACCCTGTATTGCCTGATCCCAATATTAGCTTGTCTAATGTCAGTGTCATTAACAATGTCTGTCATTGTCCCCATATCAATGTCTGCATGCCACTGTCCCCAAATCAGTATGTGTCCCCGTGTCCACATGTGTCACTTGTCAGTTTCAGTGCCTAATGTTAGCGTTCTATTGTCAATAACCTTACATGCCTGTGTAAATGTCCTAGTGTCCTCTTTCCAATGAAAATGCCTCATGCAGGTTTAACTGTGTCAGAGTCTCAGGGCCAGACGTATCAAACCATTTTGCATTCGCAAATTATGCGAATTGCAAAATTCAACCGTTTGCGAATGCAAAATCGCCTTTCATATTTTTTTAAAAGGAATTCGCAGTGCAATTTTAAGGAATCGCAAAAAATAGCGATTCCTTAAAATTGCAACTCCATTTAGGGAATTGCAAATTGTGATTCTCTAAATAGGAAATCGCAAATAGGGAATTCCTATTTGCGATTTCCAAAGCACATGTGTCATGCATTTCCTAAATGCGAATATGGCATTTAGGAAATGCAGTTACCACATACTCAAGTTTGGTGGTAAGCATGTGCAATTTTTGAAAATGCATTACAAATGCATTAAAAAAAATGACATGTAGCACACACATGCCCCTTGGGCATGTGTGCGCTTTACATGTCCACAAATATTTTTAGGGGGTGCATCAAAGGGGGCCTTAGGCCCCCAGAACCCTGGGGTTTGCATTACCTAATTTGTGAATTCCTAACAGGAATTCGCAAATTAGGTAATGTAAAACCATTTGCACCTATGGGCCTACAGCCCCATAGGGATAAATTAAGTCCCATTCCCTAATTGCGATCCGGTAATAGCGACTGCAATTTTTAAGAAATCGCTATTACCGAATGGCAATTTTTATACATCCCATTTTGTATTTCTTAAATTGCGATTTCTTAAAAATGGGGCAGAAAGCTAGATCTTGGTCCGGAAAGACCTCTTTTTGTTAGCTGGTGTAAATCTATTCAGTAGTTTCAGAGGTACCAAAGGAAGTAAACATATATATCTAGGAACACGGATCCTTTGCGGTTTCAAGGGTACCTGAAGGGAAAGAAAAAAATCACCCACTCACGCACTATACCACTTTAACCGTGCACAAATTAGGTTGGGTGAATGTGGGTGGTTTGGACACACACACAGCGGTGGTTGTACAAATGTACAGTATTTATATATTACTTTATGTTAAAAAAAAAAACATAGCAATTCACTGGTAAAACCAAAGGTTACAGGCATGTTATAATTAGGCGCACCTTTTACTCACACAAAACCTTAGAAATTCAGTAGTTATAGTTATACTTCTCTGAAGAAACTATGGCTCATGCTGGAAAGTACCTTTAGGCTACGAGTTATAGTTTCTTAACATAAGTATAAGCATAACTATAACTGCTGAATTTCTATGGTTTAGTGTGGATAAAACATGCACCTAACTATAACGTCCCAGTAACCTTTGTTTTTATTCACGTAATTTCATGTATGTGTGTATATATATGAATATGTATATATATATATATATATATATATATATATTCAACAAAACAAATAAAGTTTACAGTGACGTTATAGTTAGGTTCTGAGTTTACTCATACAAAACCATAGAAATTCAGCAGTTATAGTTAGAGTTATTTCAAGTAACTATGGCAAGTGCCCTAAGGTATCTATAACTCGTGCCCTTGCCATGCACAGTTTTCTTATCAATAATTTTATTGCAAAGGTTGCAGTGATAACATCAAAGATGCTATACAAGATGTCACCAATGATATAATATGTGGAGTAATGAGCTGTGCATGACAAACGTGCCTTTTTCTTGGCACCCGCAACGGATCACCCTGAAACTTTCCTTGCGCAACAAGAATCACTGGGACATTTTTGGGGGAAAATTTTGTAAAGATTTGTCTCAAACGGTGCCAAAGATATAGGCAAGTCAAAAAACACTTTTTCTATGGAAACATGGTCCTAACTATAACTACCCACTTTATATATATAAAAAAAGGCTGAAGTTCTACAGTTGTGTATGGGTAAAACGTCAACCTAACTATATCGTCCCTGTAACCTTTGATTTTTGTCAGTGAATCAGCGGTTTTTGTAACACGGTAATATTTCTATCAGTTTGTGGCCAGCCAATCAGTGCATTGTTTTTTCCCTGGATTCAAGGAGGGTCTGAGTAGGTTTCAGGGATCCATAGATCGCCCAAAAAAAGAATGGTAAATTTTCTGCTCATGAGGGGTCCTTATGGGACCCCCCCATGTGTCCTATGGGGGCGGGATACCTGTATCCTGACCCCCTCAAATGTTTTTACACTGTTCGTTTTCCCACCCCCCACGTAATACAAGAAACAAAATGGTGGCTGCAACTTTTCTGTCAGGTGGCGGCCAGCCAAACAGGGCCTAGCTTTTTCTCTGAATCTGCTGAGAAGAATCTGCATTCCTATATATACATATTTGGATTTCATTTAATAACTAGAAAACTACTGAATGGATTTACACCAATCACAAAAACAGCTAGCTTTCTGCCAAGTTTGATGTAAATCCATCCAGCGGTTCAGGCTATAGCCGTGTTCAAAATCCCTATGGAAATTAACACAGGGAAAACATGTTTTGGGACACCCACTTTTCTCAGCCCCAGCTTGACAGATCTCTCCGAAACTTTCCAGACAGGAGCTGAAGTGAGCATCCAATTTTTTGAAAAATGTTGTGAAGATTCATCAACCGGCATTAAAGATATAGGCAACTCATAAAACGCTTTTTCAATGGAAACTAGACCCTAAGTATAACTACCTACTGGCAATCGCCAGTAGGTAATATTATATAAATATATACTTATCTAAGTGGTGGTCACCACTGGGTAGTTATAACTAGGTCAGCTTTTCCATAGACAAGGCACGTTTTGGTTTGCTAATAACTTTGGTGGCGTTTGATGAATCTACACAAAAGTTTTCAAATCAGCTCTTTCCTGAAAATGTTTTGGGGTGACCTGTCAAGCAGAGGCAGAGTAAAGAGGGGAGGTCCTAAAAGCAAATTTTCCCTTGCATTTTCCATAGACTTTTGTGAGAAGCATTTTTACAAAAACAGCTGAATGGAATTACATCAAATTTAGCATGAAGCTGGACCTTGGTCTGTAGATTGTGTTTTTTTGTGATTTGATGTAAATCCGTTAAGTCGTTTTTGAGAAATTAAGGGGCAAAAATATTTGTATATCTGGATGGTTTGGTCTGAGGGACTCTCACGAGAGTCTTGTGGGAGAGTTAATTTCAAAATATGGTCTTCTGATTGGCCCAGGGAGCGTTTTTTTCCTCCTTGGGCCAATATGCTCCACGAGGAACAAGCACTCTCATTGACTACGAGCAATGTAAGAAAAGTTTTGCTGGCAGCCGTTACAGGGCTCGGGGACTTAGTCCCTTGTCCTAAAGTTGAAAAAGATAATAATATAAAAGGTCATGGTAGGGATACCTTTCTGCCTAGGCCTTCTAGGGGTGACAGAGAAGGGACCCCCCCTCGGCCCTCACCGTAATAAAAAAGACAGAAAATGGTGGCCATCATTTTCTTGATTAAATATATGGAGAGGGGGCATGAGGAGGGCCCCCTCCCTGAGCCCATTGTGGACCCCCAGTACTCCATCCTCCGGGACTAGATATATTATTTAGGGGGAAGGTAGCACACAGCCCCCCTCACCGAGCCTTGTTAGGAGCACTATCCCCTATGGCCAATTTCATTTTTTTAAAATGGGAGGAGAGCTTTACAGGTCATAGGGAACCCCTGCCCCTGGGCCCAGCTCGTTTACTGGGTCACGGGAGCCCATGCCTAAGACATAGTAGTTTACCCACCCACACCAGCGCAGGCAGTGAAACATGTTTTTGTTCCCGTCTTTTGAGAGCATTGTAAATCTTTCTCCAGAAATTAGCACGGTGTATCCTACGTTATAGTCTAGTGAACTAACTATAACTTGTGCCCTGTTTTACACTGCTTATGACTTCACATATTACATCACTCATAACGTGTTAAATGACGGCATTGATGATATGACTGATGGCATCATCCATGTCAATACTATTCATATTACTCCATAATCCCTTATATAATTTCAAAATATAAAATTGGCAGCAAAGGCCCTATGGTCATATTCAGCATAAAATTACTGTGTTCACACGTGTGGCTACATAGAATGGAAATAGCGCAAGCCTCAGGGCGAAGCGTGTCTGTGCCTGGTGAAAGTTAGATGATGCTCAGTTAACCTACCACTAAGATTTTGGGTGCAAGCATTTGTTCATGTTAAACAAGGTAAATACTGAGTGCACCTGGTGTGGGTTGCAGTCATGTTTCAAAGTATGTTGTGTCTTAAAGCCAAAACCTATGCATAACATCTGTGAGAAAAGCCAAAGCTTCCTTTCATAATAGATCACTCACTCACTTGGTGTCTGTCCATGTTAAATAGTGGTTATACAGTGATATAGGCAGATTCTATGTAAAGTGGACATTTATAGGGTGGGGATGTTTATTTCCTGAACTTTACAGAAGATTTTGAGGAATTGCACATTGTTAAATAATGTTAAATCTAGGAGTTACCCAATATAAGATGGTTTCGCTCGCACCGTGATTGTTAGCATGGCTCTAAGGTTGTACATGATTCAACACTTCTCAGGAATGTTTCTGGTGTATTTTGCCAATCTATAGAGTGTTGTCCATAGAGACTGGCTGAAGGTATCCTATTAGTGGCCAATACATACCTGTCAATCTCTTGACTAAAAATGTTGGGTCATGCAAAATCTTTATGTGCGTGATCCCATTAAGGTAAATAGAACAACACTTTTTTGTAAGGTCTATAAGGCTTAAAAAGTGGGTGCTCCCAGTAAAGTCTATGAAAGCATTTTGTTTGTTAGGAGTTTGAATACTAGTAATAAGGGGTTACTGGTGGTTGAGTTGATATATTGGTGTGTATCCAAAGGTAATGTCCATTATCATTTGATTGGTGATAGAAAATTGCAGCTGTGTCTTGTTGAATTACTTCCAGTCAACAAACACTAAAGCATTTGGGGAGGGGGTATGCACTCCAGGGGAAACGCAAATTTCTAGTTAACCCTATTGGCTATTGTCTCTAGTTGCACCACAACAGGTATTTCTAGTTCACAAAGTATGTGGCGCGGGTTGTGGGTGGGGGAAGGCACACAGGGATTGCTTTAGTTTATTCCTATGTTGGTATTACCAAGGAAGGTCATACACCATGCACATGATAGACTCATGGATAGATCACAGACACTGCTAGAGCGTGCATGGCACACCTGAACACATAGTTGAGACACAGCAGCGCATCATCCCAATTAGACTTACTGTACTTTCATGGAATATAAATAGCATGCTCGACAAGATCAAATGCGGTGCAGTACTCAGGGTGGCTTTCAAGTATGACCTTATGCTCCAGAAGACCCATCTCATGGGCAACCATTGCCCTTTTCTTGCCTGCTGGAGATACTCTCAAGTCTACCATTTGGGTTTTCAGATGGATTTGTGGGGCACAGCCATCTTGATTCGTAAACATACTCCCCTGGCAGTATCCAGGCTGAGGCAGGATAGCTTAGGCCAATACAAGGCAGTGATGGGCAATCTACTGGGCTTCCTCAAATCTCTGATATGTGGCTATGCTCCCCTGCCTCTTACCGCTGAGTTTTTGGGAAAGCTGGGTAGTCTCATACGTGAACTGATCGATGCTCCGTGGATACTGAGGTGAGACCTCAATGTGGTGTGCAACATACGTTTGGACCATTCCTCTGCCTCTGTGGCCGTCGTTCACTACTGTCTACTTTCTTACAAATTTTGTCTCTAATTGATGTGTGGAGGGTGCATCACCCGATGGTACATGGGTACACTCTTTATTCAGGGGCCCATCAGTCCTTTTTCCACCTAGATCATTTCCTCATACCCTGATGGGATAGTTACCATGTAGTAGATGTCTGGTTATTAGTGAGAGGCCTTTCAGACCACTCGCTGGTGACAGTGGATTTGACCTCGGGGTCAGCTCCGATCGGCAATGTGCTGACGCCCAAGCTGCTGGAGCCTTCAGAGCGAGGAGTTTAGAAAGGCTTGTCAGCACGTGTCAGCATTTCCTGACAGCACGTGTCAGCATTTCCTGACAGCAAACCAGGAGGTCTGTGGGCTCAAACTTTGTCCTATAGGAAGCCCAAAAGGCTACCCTTCAAGGAGAAATTATTAGTTATTGCAAGGGACTGCAGGACCGAGCCCAGCAAGGAGTAGGAGATTTTAAGGAGCGGGTGCTCGATCTTGACAGCCGATATGCTACCTCAATTGAAGAGGCTCTTCTGCGTCACTCACTACATACACAAACTCTAGTTGGGGAAGAAATAATACAAAAGGCGCAGGAGGCTTGGATGGCCACCCTTAGCCGCATTTACCAATGGGGTGACAAGGCTGTCAAAACCTTGCATTGGTTGTGCACCCCTTGTGTGGAAGGGCTCCTGTTTCCTTCCTCGAGGCAGAGGATGGCTCTCATATAACGGGAGGTGAGGCAATCGCAAATGTTTTTGCCACCTACTATCGAGGCTTAGATAGCTCTGACCCAACAGGCCTGCAAATGGACCTTCACCAATGTGTGGCTGACTTGCCTGTGTCATGTTTATCCCCCAAGGATCGCAAATCCTAGAACCAGAAGTCACTTCTGAGGAATTGCACTCAGTTCTGGTGCAGCTTCAGGCTGACAAATTGCTGGGGCTCAATGGATTTCTGGCAGAGTTTTGGCACCTCGTTTGGCCCCAAATGGCTGATGGCTGCCTTTAAGAAGGCATTGTTGAAGGGTGAGCTGTCTCGAGACCTCAGGGCAGTACCAGGGTTGACCCCTCTCTCCCTTGTTGTTCGCCTTGGCGGCCTGGGTGCACATTGATGTCCTGTTTCAGGGTTTCCAGTGGTCCTCTTTGGTGAGCGACAGAATATCTTTGTACGCTAATGACGTCCTGCTGTTCTTGGATGACCCAGAGATGGTGCGGCCTCCGGCCCTCCAAAGCCTCTGGATTCAGGCCTGCTCATGATCACAGACAAATCTTCCATCTACCCTATTGCCCCTTGCCCAGAGGATATGCTGTGGGCGCCGAGGATATGGGCGCTCCCATTGGAGTTCAAATATCTAGGGGTCTTTATCACGGATGATGGGGCCCGGTCCTATAAATCCAACTTCTTGCCTCAACTTGATGGCCTTGCAAAGGATGTAAAATGTTATCCCCTCTTGGGTTGATCTGACATTTTAATGATTGTCTCCCTTCCACGCCTCATTTATCAACTCCAAAACCATCCCTTCCTGGTTAGTCGGGCCTTTTTCGCTAAAATCAATACCCTGATCAGGACTTTGCTATTTACAAGGGAAGAGTGTTGCCCACTCACTATTGTGAGGGGATAGCGAATCCCGACATTCTCCTTTACTACAAGGCTGCTCAGTTGCTTATAGCAAATGACTGATAGTTTGAGGGGTTTGACGATCCAGCATATGCAGTGGAGGGGTGGCAGCAATTCTCCCCAGTTACTGCCCTCCGCTGTTGACTTGGACCGATGCAGTGAAGTCCTTGGGATAGGCTTCCTATGGAGACTCCATTGTGGAGGGGCAGGAGGCTCCCGTAGGACCTTGCTCTCTGAGGCTTCCCTGCATGGGACACTATAAGTATATTTTCACTAGATGACGTGCTACACAATGGGTCATTAAATATTTTCAGGACCTACAGGAGGAGTGCAATATGCACTACACACAATTCTCCTGTTACTTCAGTTCCGACAAGCACTTTTGCCTACTATACATTCTGAGGGTGACATACCCAAATCTCTCCCTTAGAAGCGAAGATTCTACCTACAAACATTAAACATCACAAATTGTCAGCCATATACCAAATGCTCCTTCGCAACCTGCCAGACCCGATGGTGGGGATGCAGGAGGTGTGGGAGTGGGATCTGGGGCTGCTGGAGACGCAGTGATAGCCTCCCAATTTCAGTTTATTCAACTTAAGATCCTACATCACACATATCTCACTAGAGCAAGGCTGGTCGCCAGGGTGCGGTGCGATGACCAGAGCAGAGACTTACCTCACAGATCTGGCACTGTCCTGCACTTTTGCACTTCTGGAACGGGGTTTTAGATCACCTACATGAATGTTTGGGCTGGAGAATACCCAGGGATCCTAAGCTCACTCTCTTGCACATAAAGGAGGGCACTGAGGGCTATAAATATCAGGGAGCCCTACTCTGGCTGGAGAGATATGCACGCCTGGAAGGACACAGAAGCTCCCTCAGTTGGGAGGTGGGCAGCGTGCAGGGATTACTGTACCATCCGCTGGCCCAGCGGAAATGTCATTATAGGGAGCCAGGAATACCACCGGCACTGGCGGTATTCTGGCTCCCGCAGCAAGAGCAGTCTTTTTAAAAGACCGCCGAGGTTGTAATGAGGGCCTATATCTGCTTGGTGCTGAGGTATTGTTTTTCAGTTGGGACCATGGTTCAAGTGTCTATAGTCTTGTGGTTTGTCTCTCTGGCCTAGTCCTTACATGCATTCATTTTTGTTACTCTGTCCTCATGTCCCTATAACAGTGGCCTTTTGTAAGTTTCTGTGCCTGTGGCTAGGGCCCTGTATACTCCTATCCCAGAATTAGCATTGCAATGTCACTCTCCCACTGTGAGTCACAATGCCTGTCGGTCAGCGTCCCTATAACAGTACCTATACGTCAATGTCCCCAAATCAGTGTCAATGTCCCCCATCTCCACATGTGCCAATTTGTCAGGTTCAGTGACATTATTTAGAGTAGCATTGCCAATATCCCCATATCAATGTTTGTATAATTACTCTGGTGTCACCTTCCCTTTGTCCCTATGTAAGCTTAGCTATCCCAGTATCAGAGTCTCAGCAATATTTGTTGCTGCATCACAGTAGCAGTGATGGATTTCCCAATGTCCGTGCTAGTGGCCCAATGTCAGTGTTGGTATCCTTTAATTCCAGTATCAGTGTATCGATCTCAGTGCTCTTGTGTCAGTGCACAAGGGGGTAATCTATAGGAGTAATGAAGATCTTTATGGTACAGGTCTAGTTAGAGCATGCAGTATTAAGGAGATTTTAGGGTCAGGGATCCGAAGTGCATGAGGGTAGCAAGGCATTTATAAGGTTCAGGGATAAGGTGGTGTGTATATGAAGTAAGGAGTTTTTAGGGGTCAGGAATGGGTAGTGTATAAAGGTAGTTAAGAGCATTTAGGGTTTACAGATGGGTTGTCTAGGCGGGTAGTAAGAGGTTTTAGGGCTCTGGAGGGGAGAGGGTATAGGAGCAGGAACGATTTTTAGGATCCAGGGAAGGGTGGTGTTTAGGGGTACAAAGGAGTTTTTAGGGTTCAGGGATGGGCAGTATTGATGGAACTAAAGGGGTTTTAGGTTTAAGGGTTGTGTTGTGTTAAGAGGCAGTCAGTGTTTGTGGAATGACATTTACAATATAATAAGTGGAACATTGAATGTACTTTTTATTCATTTTATTTTTAAATGAATAATAATGCACATTTTAGAAAGTATTAACAAATAATTTAAAAGTAAATATTGTTTTCTTAACTCAATAATATAGTATTTAGTACAAATTTACTATAAAAACATTAATCAGTATAAAAAAAGAAAACTTAAATTAAAGAATTAAAAAATGCCTTTTTAAGTATACATTTAAATATATGTGTGTGTGTGTATATATATATATATATTTGTATACACCAAAGATTAAAGTAACAGTTCAACTAGGTAAAAGACACAGTGACGACATAACATTTTAATCTCAAAAGACACTGAAAATCACCAGATACAGTTACCTCAAGTAACTATAACATGTGCACTAAGGTAACTATAACTCCCCCTCCCCCACGAAGCGGGGTTTGGCTGCCCGCAAGGGAGTTGTACCTAGGACCTAGAGAGCACAGCGTGGGCAGGCCCTGCATCCAACCCCCACAAGCAAGCAACCTCCCTCCCTGGGTCTTATGTGGTTGCCTGGCTGCCCACCCAGGATACCCACAAAACACTATGTTGGAGCTGTGGGGGGAAGCCCCAGGGCGCCTTCAGCCCTGCCAGCTCCCTTCATGTATCCATCATAGTGCATCAGGAGGAGGCCTTGATCCCTCCCTGGAGGGGGCAAGTGTTTTTCACTGCTCCTGCTGGGAAAGAGTGACCTGAGTTTCTCTGCCTGCAAGAGCATAGGCAGGAAAACAAATGTCTGCTCCCACCCGGCAGGAGCATTTTTATTGCTCCCATTGAGTGGAAGCACACAAGTGTTCATTGCCGAGCTCTTGCAGACAGGGAAACAACTGTGTCCTGGGGGGTGGACTCCCAGGGTCACAGTGAGTAAGCCAGCCTTAGGGAATGAGGCACCCGGGGCCTTTTGAGGCTCATTGAGGGGTGCCACACATCCCCTTTAATATCTATTTACCCCAGGAATGGGGTCCACAGGGTATTTTCAGGCCTGGGGAGGGTGCTGGGGCCCCCTCACCTTTCTTTTAATGAGTGTTGTGATGCTCAGGGAGGGGAGCTGTCAGCCTGTTCCCCTTTTATTTGTATTCAGCCCCAGGGGATAGGGTCAAAGGGGTCTTTTTAGGCTCGAGGGGGTAGGCAGGATGCCTCATCCCCTTTCTCATAATGTTGGCCCCAGGTGATGGAGGCCGCCTCTAAATATTCAAATGTGCCAGCCCTCTGGGATCTTGTCCAATTTGCAGCACAACTTAAAAAAAAACATTTTTGGCCCCAGTACACCTATGGGGACAGGGTATCTGTACTCTGTCCTCTTATCACTTTTTTCATGACTCAGGCCTGAGTCCCATGTACTAAGATGGCTGCAGCCACATTGTTATTGACCTGGCAGCCAATCAGATCTCCTTTGCAGATCTGTCTGCTCCATTGATCCTTTTTGACATGAAATATACACAAGCTTGATGCCCTTTAGTTGGAGAAACTATTAGTTCCAGCCTGTATTTGTCCCTGAAGGAGGCGGGACCCTGGAACGACCTGCACAGGGAGGGCATAAAAGTACCTTATTCCTCCCGCTGCACGGGACACGCTTGATGGCCATCACTTGGAGGGGCTACCAGTCCCAGCCTGCACTGGTCCTTGAAGAAGGCGAGGCCTTGGGACAACCTGCACTGGGAGCACATAAAAGCACCTTATTCCTCCCGCGGCACAGGACACGCTTGACGGCCATCACTTGGAGGGACTACCAGTCCCAGCTAGCATTGGTCGCTAAAGGAAGTGGGGCTCTGGGGGGACCTGCACGGGGAGCCCAAAAAAGCACCTTCTTCCTCCCATGTAGCGGGAATATCTTGACAGTCATCACTTGGAGGGACTACCAGTCCAAGCCCGCACTGGTCCCTGAAGGAGGTAGGGTCCTGGGACAACGTGCACCGGGAGTTCTTAAAAGCGCCTTCTTCCTCCCACAGCGTTTTGACTCATTTGAAGGCCGTCACCTGGAGGGCCTACCAGTCCCTTGCCCATCAGAGTCTGGAGGTGGCTGGGCATGGATACTCCCCTTGATTTTTCAGCAAAATGTAGTGTATTGCCTTAATTCACCTGAATGATTATGTGACTGGGAAAGTTGTTCAGCCAGCTGTATGACTGATATGGTACTTGAGCTCTCTATGCAAAGACATACTATCTGAAAGATAAACAAGTTGACAGTTGGTGTTCTGACTCTCATATATGCAGGTTGCTGGGCACCTGTGATACAGAGGCTTGCAGTTTGACCTGGGCCTGGTTGCAAGTCCTGTCAGTCATCCCAGTGTTCTCCACTAAATGGGGAATACATTTTATTGCTCAATTAGGAGGGGCATTAGGGCAATTTTCCATTGGTTTATCATATTTTTGCTCTTTTACTGAGAATTACTGGTGCTACATACAAGGAGCTGGGGCATTCTGGGGCACAAGGGATCATCCTATGATGTGAACCCATAGATAATCCAGCATTTACTTGTTAAATATTTGCACTAACATCTATGTGTGACCTTCTACATTATAGTATTGTGAAATGGGAACAGCAGTAGAGCGCTCTGAGATGCTGTTTTTAGTAGTCTATTGCATCTTATCATATTTTGGATTTTTCTTTTAACGTTATCCCTACCTTTCATGGGTGACTATGGTGGATAAATTGGCACTGGAAAGAGCTTTTTTAATATGGAGAAATATGTAGCTATTCAACATGCTCAAGGAGCCCCAAAACAAAGTAAGACTGCAAAGAAATCTAGAAACTGTACACTTTATGAAATAGACCGGTTGATCAAAGAGGTGTAATCCATAATTAGCAACAAAAATCCCCCTCAAGTGCCCAACATCGAATCAAAACATCTAGTTCAAACACTCCCTAATCTCTTGAAAAAGAAATTAACCCGAAACGTAGCTGCTTAGCCAGTAGCTGACTCAATTGTCATCCGATCAACTGTTGTCCCTGATTTGACTCAACCAAACACACTTCCAGGGCCTCGCTTAGAGTCTACTCCAAATTACGCAGGCTTCTTGCCTCTTGAAGTCCAAGGAGCAGTTACAATGGTCCCTGAGGTCACAATCGAACCAGACAGGCAGAATGAGATACAAAGCCCTCCCGAATCCATTCCAGATCCCAACATAGTGAAGGAACTAAGAGAGGAGATATCAGTTGTATCCTACTCTGAACATACTGGATTGGGACAGCAGCAATAGAAGGACTTTACGGGCATTCCTAACCCACGCATCACACAAAGCAGTGCAAGATCGAGCAGAAAGGCCCTGAGGGATGCTGCCCATACCCCCAGCACAGGGTATTTCTGTCACCAGAGCCACTACAACAGCTAAGACATTGTGCAAGTTTGAAAACGCTAGGCCATACAATTCTGAGGCATGTAGCCACACTGTAGGGGGAAGCAGACCAGTAACATCAAGGCCCTATTGGGTATATACCATGCTCTTACCTGCAAATGAAAATGACACATAGAAATACAATCCAGGGCAGCTGCAATGGTATACCCAGTCATAAGTAATCATATCTCAGCAGCAATATGAGGCCTGTTCCCCAGGCTCATACAAGCGGTCTTCTAACACAATCTCAGATTCACATAATAAACATACTGAAAATGTCTTCTCCAAAGCCATATGAAGATGAAGACTATCTAAAAATTAAGGCCATACATTGGATAGGATCAATTAGGGACTGCAAATCGATAATCGGGGAGGACATCTTCAGTGCGAGAAGATGCTCCGCTCACAATCCCAGATATGGCTATATAGAACTAACTCTTGTTAATAGAAAACTGGCCGACAGTTTGGTGCCTCTCGATATTAGGACAAGCCCCCTAATGACTCTATGGTTCAGTTTAAAAAACCATCAGATTGGCAACCAACCAAGTAATAGGCACTCTATTGTAGACTCACAACCCACCCTTAACTCAACCCAAAGGGATATGGATTGACTCTGCACAGATGTTTTTCTTACCTTTGTAATCGCACAAGAGGAAATACTGATTGACAAAAGTGCTGCAAAAATGCTGCAAAACCACACATAGGGGAAGTAGCATCAGACTCAAATTTAATCAATAAGTGTCATATTCTAGCCTTAGGAGTAGTTGCAAACACTCTCTAAACACAATGACACTATCTGCTCCAGAAATCGTTATCTTCAGTCCTACAATGACTCTGCCAGCCCAGTCCTCTGCACCAGTAAGTACACCCAGACACAATAAGATTGATTTGGGATCACTGGTCTCTTTGGAATGTTACACGTCTAAAGTCAAAAGTTGATTTGCTGGATTAGAATGAGTTTATAGAAGGATTTGACATCTTCGTCTTCCAGGAACCTGTTTAGGGCTTGGTACACAAATTATTGGATTTTGGCCCATGCTAACACCTACAGCAGGCCACATGGAGGATTGCTAATATGGGTAAGACTCTAATTAAACCAAATAACAAATAACAAACAAACTAACAGTTGACTCATCCAACATACTGGGCATACAACTATGGATAAATGGGGGCTACAAAGTTGATTTGTATAATATTTATGCACGAGTGGTAAAGTGGGAGAAAATATCTACAACACTCCAAACTCGAGAGAGATATTGGGAGGACAGGAAACAACTTCCATATGTCGTTTTGGCCGGGGATTTCAACACAACATTCGAGTCTTTGGATAGGGATGATGTCAATCTAGCCAATGAGGAAGATGAGAGATGGGGTATTCCCTATCTCAAATTATCCCCCTTCAAAAAGTGGTTACAAGTAACAATCAAACTGAAGGCTGTTACACTACAACAGGGTCCTAGAGCAAATAATGGTAGAACAAAATCAGACGGCAGGGAGGCCTTCACCTTTAATAAACCCAATGGCGAGAGCAGCATAGACTACATTTCAATGGACCTTCAACTCTGGGATAAAGTCAGGGATATGATAGTCATAGAGAGGACTGATAGTGATCACAATCCTCTATGACTCTATGTGTTATCCATTTGTGAAGAACTCCCCACTTCTTTCCATCCACCCAGAACCACAAGGGGTGTACAGTTAGCTAATAACAACAGTGCACTTGAATGGAACAAGATAGTTGAAAATCCTGAAATACTAACTTTCATTCATTTATACCTACTGAGCACCACTTCCAATTCATGCAACATACTGAATAATAATTCACAGCAAGCTACACATATCCATTCTGTTTTCTTTGATCAGATAGGGTCAGATAGGGTCACATTTTATAGACAATAAAGCCCACACCATTGGTTTAACAAAGAGTGTAGGCAGGCCAGGAAACAGCATTGGAAATTAGGTCAAAAGCTTCAATAAGATAGTAGTCCGAGGAAAGTGTAAATTCATACACAATACAATGCAAAGTGGGAATGGGATGCAAGGGGATGGCACAACCTACTCCACACATGTAATGACAAATATATGAGAACATTTTGGTCTACCATGGCGACAGGGAACAGATCGGCTGCTTGAAACCCAACAAATTACATACAGCCACATATCTTGTTTGCCCACCTTGTAGCATTATATTCTGATCAACCTCAGGATCCCCACCCCAAAGACCAACCACAGTGGGATGATGCTGGAAATGTTGAAGCACAACTGACATTTGACTTGAGCCACATAAAAGCTTCTCTTGCTGTCATCAGATATTGAAAAATGCCTGCACCTGATGGCATACTGGGCAATTTCAGCCTTTAGACAAAGATAGTTTGTCCACATATATTCTGGCACTAACTAATGTAATCGCAAGGAGAGAGGTAGAACCCATCTTTACAAGTGGGATAGGGGTTTGACTATAAACTACAGGCCTATAAGTCTGACACTCTCCAAAAAGTGATTTGTTATGCAGTGGTGGGGAAAATCCTGGAGTGGATAGAAAAATACAACATCTTCTGCACTCTACAAGCTGAGTTCAGAAAGAAAACCAGCATGACAGATCAGATTTTCCAGTTTTTTGCCCTGTTCTGGAAAATAGTACTCATTGGCAGCAGACACTTATATGTGGCCTTTGTCAATTTAAATTCCACCTTTGATCTGGTACCTTGCTAAAAGCTGTGCCTGGTTGAACGGGACATGGGAATTCCACCTAACATGATCTCTTCCATTATCCAGCTCCATGAGGACAACTCACAAAATGTGTCAAAAATAAAAAGGGTGTTCACAGGGTTGCGTCTTGGCCCCTACTGTGTTCAGGTTATACATGAGTGATGTCACTGTGTGCCAATGACGCTCCCTTTCTGGCTGGTGTAAAAATACCTACCCTACTCTTTTCAGGCAACACATTATCAAAAACGCAGAGTGGGTTACAATGCTTATTGAATAGATTTGAGGAGTTTTACCCCAGGAAGTGCTTGCTGTTAATTCATCAAAAACTAGGTATATGACAATAAAAGAGCACACATCATTCAAGGGGAAGATGACAATGGGAGCTGTGGTCTTGGAAGAAGTTGATGCCTTTGAATACGTAGGGATTAAGGGCCAGATGTATCAAATGATTTTGCACTCGCAAACTGCGAAATCGGCCGTTTGCGAGTGCAAAATCGTGGTCTGCAATGCATCAAAGGCATTCGCAGACCACAAAATGAAAATCGCAAAAATTGCGATATTCTGCGTTGCGACCTGGATTTTGCAAATCGCAATTTGCGATTCGCAAAATCCAGGTCGCAAGGCAATTCTGCAAAAAATCACAAATTGCGATTTTTCGCAGAATGGTATTTTGCACATGCAAAATACCATTGTCTGCAACCAGGTGGTAACCTGGTGCAAAATTTAAAAATGCAGTAAAACTGCATTTTTAAATTTAATATGTAAAGCACACATGCCCTTTTGGCATGTGTGTACTTTCATGGACAAAAAAAAAAAATTGGGGTGCAGGAGAGGGGGCCTTAGGCCCCCAGCACCCTAGCCTTTTGCATTTCCCAAATTGCGATTTCTGTTTCAGAAATCGCAATTTAGGAAATGCAAAAAATTTGCAGCTATGGGCCAACAGGCCCATAGTTGCGAATGGGGCCAGTATCTCAATTTGTGATTCGGTAATTGCATTTGCGATTTTTAAGAAATCGCAATTACCGAATCGCAAATGTGATACATGGCCCTTTCGAGTCAGTAATTGCGATTTCTTAAAAATCGCAATTGCCGAATCGCAATGGGCCAGATTCATACATCTGGCCCTAAGTTATTGTCCAAAATGTCATGGAAACTGCACACTGATAGAAGCACCTTCAAACTCAAACAAGTAGCGGGTTCCATACTGAAAGAACACAGCATATCTCACAGTAAACCAATCTCTCCAGCCCTATAGCTCTATGACTTGAAGGCAGTAGGTTCTCCTCTTGATGGCGCTGATCTCTGGAGCTGAAAACAAATTTGTAATGTCCCTAATCTCCCTCCCGTCTGGCACCCTGCTGTATTTACTAAAACATGAGATTTGGATGAAATCGATCATAGATACAGCTAGAATTGGACCTGTCCTGTTTGGGAAGAGGTTAGGAGCCATGCCAGAATTATCTGTTTATTGGAAAGTCCTTCAAGAGATAATAAAGCATGACAGATTTCACAAAATAGGCAGCTTAATTATATCAAGAAACTATTGAGTTCTCTGGGCTTGCAAGACCTCTTGGAAATATCTCCCAATGAGTGTCTTTCATCTAAGGACAGAATTAAGGAGCTATATTGGCCTTGGATAGCACAGAAGGATGCCCAGAATGCACGTTTGGGCTCCTTGACAACAGCATTTACTGAATTCAGGATCACTAGAGCCTTTGAACAATATCTACATTCCTTCACAGATCCACAATATAGGAAAGTATACATCCAATTTAGATTGGGATCTTTGTCCCTCAATGTGATTACAGCCACAGTCATCTTCAAACAACCCATCTACTTTATGTCCTGCTTGTAATGCGTATAATGAAACTCTGTCCCCAGGTTTGTTCAACTTTACAGACTATAAGTGACCTAGGCTTACCTGGATTAAACCTGTGTGCTCTCAAAAAGGCACATTGAATTTGATGGAATCCCTGCAAATACAAGGGAACAGACTTGTCTTGCTAGAAGGGAAAAAATTAACACTATCTAAATTGTCCTCTTAATACATCGTGATACAATGGTGCCTGAAGCATATGGTTCACATATTGGACTCAGACTAAGGTTTTGGAACATAGAGCTAACACAAACTAATATAAATTAGTTTAACTTAGCTCTATTTTCCATAATTGAAATTACAAGTGGAATGCTGACAGGATTTTGTGAGTTTATTATCAACAATGGTGGTAAGATCTTCAACCTAATAATAATAAATGAGCCCCAGTAGAATTGCGTCTAGATTGTTCAAATCTTAGGTAGTTCTGCCTATCATTCAGGAGTGAGTTTTAACATTCCCTTGATCTAGAACCCATGAGAAGCCCATGGGAGGGATGGCCTACAGAACCTAATTGAAAACAAAGACCTCAGTTGGGGTCCAATATGTAGACCATATGCTTCATGCACCATTGTATTAGGGGGTATTAAGAGGAGAATTTAGATAGTGTTAATTTCTTCCCAGTCGACACTGAAATAGAAGTCACTGTATGATTGCATTGTATGCACTAGCATGGATTGATACTTTTTACTTCAGTCCCCATACATACTAATACATGGTTGTTAATCCACTCATATTAGGAATTAATACATTTCTTGAGGTAAAATAATAGGAGATTCAGAAAAACTGTGGAAACTCGTATCACAGCCACTAGTCTATTTCTTAAGTGTTTTTTTGTACGAAGAAAGTGATACCTATTTGCAGCAAGTTATTATCTATCAATGCACTTTATCATTTTAATATAATTGGGTTTTACTGATTGCCTTCAGATGAACTGGCTGGACATTTAATATGCTCCTCCTTTTAGACATTTTAATTGATTGGATAAGGTCTCTCTGTATGCCAACTGATTTGATATATTTTTGTTACCATGCTTCATTTTAACCGTTTTTTGTGTTTTACGGTTGTATTGTTTATATCTATTACAACTTTTATGGCACTTTTCCTGAATAAATGTATTGTAGAAAGAAATATTCAATTTTGAATCTTAATTGCCCAAACATACTGAACAAACTTACACCAAATCATAAAAATCACCTCCTTAGACCAAGATCTAGATTTCTGCCAAAAGTTGGTATAAATCCATACAGCAGTTTTTGCGGTATTGCTGTTCAATTTTCCTAGGAAAGACCTAAGGGTGATGAAACTCCATTTGGAAAGTTTTGTGAAGATTTGTCAAATGGCGCCAAAGTTATTAGCAAACAAAAAAAATGGTTTCTCTATTGAAAGATGATTCTAACTATAACTACCCACTGGCAACCGCCACTGGAATATATAATCCACATTACTTTATTATTATATTTAAACTTAAATGTATATTTAAATATATATGTGTGTGTGTGTATTAACACATTATGTTTTTACTGAAAAAATACAAAGGTAAAAGTGATGTTATAGTTGCGTAATGAAAGGAGATAACTAACGCTTAAAAACTTAGTAAAACACTGAAATTTGCCAGTTATAGTTTAGTGACCTAACTATAACGCGTGCCCCGTCATACCCTACTTATGAGCCAAAGCTTATTTTCAATTTAGATCACCCACCAGTTAATATCTGGGCACGTTCCCAAGTTAAATATTGTTTTGTGGAGGGAGGAGCAGAAACACAGCTTAGAAAGCTTTCTCGTTTTTCGCATGGGGGGTTTTATTGAAGGTTTGTAACTTAAAACTTAAAAAAAAAGGCAGTATGTATGTTTCAAGAAGTTATATAGTCCCAGCAAAACTGTACAGAATGGGAGGAAATGGGAGGAAATCACCTCTCCTGAGGTGGATGTTGATGTGACAATAAACTCGTCCTCCTGTCTTTTCCTTTTCTTTAGGCCTCAGATGGTCACCGCCAGGCACCCTTGAAAGAAAACAGGAAAATTTGTTTACAGTAAGTGAAAGAGGGGGTTAGTGTCACAGTACGAGTCGTGATTTTCCCTTCTGTCATCAGTTAAACTGCGATGTGAGTTCTATATATCCTACAACCAATCACCCGAGATATGTGTAAAGATGCTAGGTGAACTCATCAAATATGGAGGCACACAACCTTATGATAAGGTCTGTCTCTTGATTACTTCCCCCCAACTTTGGGGAGATCCACTTTCTTTTTGTATTATGTTCAGTTGCTCTCTGTTCCTTCTCTCATTCCTACACCTTTCCACATCTTATCGGCCCTGTCAGATCCTAGGATTAGGCAGCACGTTCAGGGAATCAGAGGTGTCACCATCACAACCCAAAAGGACGTGTACCCTCTTGCTCCTCTTTTCTGGTGTTGGGGTTCACCAATTAACTCCACCACCAAATTCCTGAGTGACTCCTTTAAGTGCTCCACTTGTACCCGTTGTTGTCCATATCTGCAACCTTGTTAAGTTCTTCATGGATTCCCCAGGTCCTGCAGCCTCTTCTTCACGGTTGTTGGCTCCTCTCAAAGGCTCCATTCTGAGCTCCCGTTCTCAGTTCTCCTTCTCATTCTTGAAGCCCGTGTTGCTTCTTGGTCCTGGGTGGCTTCCGTCTTGGTCAGTCATCTCTTGCAGTGCTGTTGCTCCTTCCTCCTGCAATAGAGAGTCTCTTCTCCCTGTCCACCTTCTGCTTGCTGACATTGGTCCTGCTCCCTACCTGGAAGACAGGAGGAGAGGTAGACTTGGAATCAGGTAAGTGAAGGGGGTGAGTTTGGAATTCCTCACATGTTTATACACTGCTATAGACAAATTCCATATAAAGTGGATGTTTATAAGGTGTAGATATTTTTCCAGAGCTTCACTGAAGATTTTGAGGTATTGCACATTGTTAAATAATGTAGAATGTAGTGGTGGCCCAATCAAGATGGTTTAATTCACATTGTGATTGTTATCATGGCTCTAAGGTTGTACGCAATTTGGCACATCTCGAGAACATATCTAGTGTAGTTTTACAAACTAGGGAGGGTTGTCCATAAGGCCTGACTGAAGGTACTTCGTTAGTGGCTAAGGAGTACCTTTCAACCTCTTAACTCAAAATTGCAGTTCATGTCAATCAATCAATCATTGCATTTGTAGAGCGCGCTATTCACCCGTGAGGGTCTCAAGGTTCTTGTGGGAGAAGGGGGGAGCTGCTACTGCTCGAACAGCCAGGTCTTGAGGAGTCTCCTGAAGGTCAGTAGTTCCTTGGTCTGATGTAGGTGGATGGGGATGGTGTTCCAGGTCTTGACAGCGAGGTAGGAGAATGATCTGCCGCTGTTTGTTGTCCTGTTTATGCGTGGAACAGTGGCGAGGGCAAGGGCGGCAGAACGGAGCTGACAGTTCGGGTGTAGAAAGTGAGTTGATCATTGAGGTATGCTGGTCTGGCGTTGTGGAGTGCTTTGTAGGTGTGGGTAAGGAGTTTGAATGTGATCCTTTTGTTGACGGGGAGCCATTGTAGGTTTCTCAGGTGGGCTGTGATGTGGTTGTGGTGGGGGATGTCGAGGATGAGGCGTGCGGGGCGTTTTGTATCTGTTCCAGTCCTTTCTGGAGAACGGCCGTGGTTCCTGCATAAGAGAGCATTGCCATAGTCTAGTCTGCTGCTGACAAGGGCCTGGGTGACCGTCCTTCTGGTTTCGGTAGTGATCCGCCTGTAGATTTTACGGAGCATGCGGAGTGTTGAAGCAGGAGGATAAGACGGCGTTGACTTGTTGGGTCATGGAGAGCGATGAGTCAAGGATGAAACCCAGGTTGCGTGCATGGTTGGTGGGCATTGGTGCGGCTCCCAGTGTGGACGGCCACCTGGAGGCATCGCAGGCGGAGGGGGTGGGGCCGAGGATGAGGACCTCTGTCTTATCTGAGTTCAGCTTCAGGCGACTGTTCTTCATTCAGTTGGCGACGGCCTTCATACATTCGTGGAGGTTGGTTTTCGCAGTGTCAGAGTCTTAGGTGAGGGAGAGGATCAGCTGGGTGTCATCGGCGTATGAGACGATGTTGAGGATGTGAGATCGGACGATGTTGGCGAGTGGTGCCATGTAGACGTTGAAGAGTGTCAGGCTGAGGGAGGAGCCCAGTGGTACGCCGCAGATGGTCTTGGTGGCTTCAGATCAGAATGGAGGGAGGCAGACTCTCTGGGTTCTTTCGGAGAGGAAGGAGGTGATCCAGTCCAGGGCTTTGTCACGGATCTCTGTGTCATCGAGGCGTGTGCGCAGGGTGTGGTGGCAGACTGTGTCAAAGGCAGCCGAGAGGTCAAGGAGGATGAGGGCTGTGGTTTTGCCTTTGTCCAGGAAGGTCCTGATGTCGTCGGTGGCAGCGATGAGGGCGGTCTCGGTGCTGTGGTTGCTGCGAAAACCGGATTGGGATGGATCCAGAGTGTTGTTTTCCTCAAGGTGGTGGGTCAGTTGCCTGTTGATGATCTTCTCGATAACCTTCGCCGGGAACGGAAGCAGGGAGATGGGCCAGTAGTTTTTGAGGTCCTTAGGGTCCGCCTTGGGTTTCTTGAGTAAGGCGTTGATCTCGGCATGCTTCCAGCTTTACGGGAAGGTGGCGGTCTCGAAGGAGCTGCTGATGATCATACGGAGTTTGGGGGCGATGATGGAGCTTGTTGTCGATGTAGTGCGGGTAGGGGTCAGATGGTGATCCGGAATGAATGGTGCTCATTACTTTGGTGCTGTCAGGGTCGTTGACATGTGTACAGGAGAGCAGGAGGTGTGGTTGGGGGGCGGTGAGTCAGAGGTGTTGGCGACTGCTGGTGGGATCTTGGTGTTGATGCTGTAGTGGATGTCTTTGATCTTGCGGTGAAAGAAGGTGGCTAGGGAGTCACAGAGGTCTTGCGAAGGTGGGATGTCGTTAGTGCTGGAGCTAGGGTTGAAGAGTTCCTTCACGATGTTGAAGAGCTCTTTGCTATTGTGTGCGTTGTTGTCGATATGTTCCTTGAAGGAGGAGCTTTTGGTGGTCCGGATGAGCTGGTGGTGCTTGCTAATGGCATTCTTAAGGGTCGTGTGGGTGGCTGGTGTCTGTTCCTGGACCCACTTCCTCTTGTGTTTTCAGCAAGCCTGTTTGGAGGTCCTGAGGTCGGTGGTGAACCAGGTGGCCTTTCTGACGGCACGGTTGTGGGAGGGTTTTTTGATTGGGGCGAGAGCGTTGGCGCGGTCGTCGATCCATTGCCTGAGGTTCCGGGCAGCTGTGTCTTCTTGTGTGAAGTCTTTAAGAGGGTGATCCCATTAAGGTGAATAGAGCAAACACTTTTTGGAGGGTATTCAAGATTGAAAAAGTGGGTGATCACAGAAAAATCTCTGGAAGTATTTTGCTTGTTAGGAGGTGGATACTAGTAAAAGAGGAAAACATCCACCAAATGTGGTTGAGCTGACACGTTGATATGAGTCCTCAAGGTGGTCAAAGGTTGTCTCATATCACTTGATTGGTGATAATAGACACAGGTGTAGTTTGCTGAATTACTTCCAGTCCACAAACTCTAAGTCACACTGTCATGATCATTGGATGACGTCATCAGTCCTGTAGTTAGTCATGTCATCATTAATGTCATTAGAGATGTCATCATCACTATCATTAAATTGCATTAACATGATATTTGTGGTATTATATGTAAGGTCATAAGCACTGGATGGCAGGGTGCAAGTTATAGTTAGTTCAGTCAAATATAACTGACAAATTTCAATTATTTTTTAGGTGTTTAAATGTAAGCTCTTATCTTATTTCACCTAACCATTACTAATTTTAACCTTTGTTTTTTTCAGTGAATTTCAATTTTTTTAAAACTTACATTACGATGGTAGAACCATGCCTAACTATAACATCACTTTAATCTTTGTTTTTTATCTGTGTTTTTCTGGTCGTATTCTACGTAGAGTATGTGCTGAACTCCCTCCAGCCAGGCCGTGCATCCACCGCCCTACCCCCACGGGTGGGCAAAACGTTGAGATCTTTTATTCCCAATGTATTACTCGCTTCATTTTCTTGTTTTCTTTTCTTTTTTTTATTTCACCCAGCCATTACTTTATCTGTTCAACACATTTAGTAACCCGTAAAAGTAATTTATTGGTGACTCGTCATTCAGCCACAGCTCTTTCTCACTTGTGCATTTGAGTGTATAGTGATCTTCTACCCTTTTTGTCAAGTTGTTTGCCCAACTTAAATGAAGATTGCCGTTTCCCTCAATTCCTTGATATATTCCTCCCTCCATTTTCAGAGCTTTCACCAAAGTGGTACCTTCCTAAGATGGACTCACTCTCAATAAGTAGTGACGGTTCAGTTTTCTCATACACACCTTAGATTCATTCAAATCCTGCCCTTCTCTTTGTGCCAAGTTTGTTAAGAAGATTGCCATGAACGTTTTGCCCCTCCAAACCCAGCAGTGAATTAGAATAAGTGTTTTGTACTCAGCACTTGAAACAGACCATTATTAATCCTACTACTAATGAGCATTCAAAACATTTTTTATGCATGAAAAACAGCAGGAATCACTGAAAAGTGTTGCACAAAGCTAACCACAAAATCGCAATATAATTAAACCATCTGAAAGCAAGGTGTATCAGTCAGTGTGTTTGGAACACATATCCGATGCTAAGATGCAATATTTTTATGAAAAGTTCATCAAAGTTATGCGATTAATTGATGAGTGTGAAAACCTCACATGCTCATCATTGTACAAAATGATACCTGGACAGAACCTTATCATGCTTACGCCAGTATCTAAAGTAATTCCTGACATAAGATGTTATGAAAGAACTTGTACAACTATCCAACTACCAGTCTACTGGGCCTCCTTGCAGTAGAGTCCTGCATGAATCCATACTACTGAGTGCATATCACAGTGTCAGATGTGATGTATCAGTACACTGACACAATTCTCACACGTGGAGAGAAATGGGTAGGTATGATTTCGCCCTCTGTGATCAAATACCAATCAGGATACAAATTGTACAAGTCACTGTTTCAGGTTCTGAAAAGCACTCTGTGTTGCCCAAAATTGCAAGATGGCTGCAAGATTATCTAAATTGCACATACATTGAGGCACCCAATCAGTTGCCAAGGAAAGCAATGAATACCCTGGCTAAACTTACTATCGGCCACCATAAAAGCTACTCTACGCTCCACAGGGGTGGTGAAGTTAGTTTCAGGCTTCAGCGCTCGCTTTCCAGAGACCTTTGACATCTGCAGGCAGTGGCGGTTGGCAATTTAGTGGTCACAGAATTTGGGTCAGCATCACAGGCCCAAACAATACGCCCTTCCTAATCAAAGAACAAGGCCCACGCTAGGCTCTTCCAGGTGAGATGAAACAAGAGTTCATAGAGACAATATTGATGTCTCTAGATCCAGCACTAAGAGATTCCCTGGGACACATATTTTAAGGGGCAAATGTCACAGGATGCACTTCCAAGCAGTTTCAAGCACAGAGCGGAACCCACAGGTCGCAGCTTAGTCACTCCAGTGCAGCTCGCGTCAGACAAGAAGCACATGGACCTGCCTAGTCACGGCCAGGACCTTCTCAGAAGACAATCCCCACTGTCATTGCTCATGGGTTACGAGCACACGCATATTGATGTACATTTTATTTTCTACATCATTATGGGCAAACATAGAAAATGCCTATTTAAGTTGACAATGTAATATTTACTTAAAATGCAGCACGAATAATAATTGCACATATATTTAACATTTGGTTCGTTTCATATCTTGCATGTAATGCCAAGAAACTAGTTAAAGAAAGGGATAGCGTCCACCCAAAAGAGGCCAAAGGCGTCTTTAGTTTTGTTTATACCACATTAAGGGCCAGATGTAGCAAAACTTGGTTCGCGTCAGACAAGAAGCACATGGACCTGCCTAGTCACGGCCAGGACCTTCTCAGAAGACAATCCCCACTGTCATTGCTCATGGGTAACGAGCACACGCATATTGATGTACATTTTATTTTCTACATCATTATGGGCAAACATAGAAAATGCCTATTTAAGTTGACAATGTAATATTTACTTAAAATGCAGCACGAATAATAATTGCACATATATTTAACATTTGGTTCGTTTCATATCTTGCATGTAATGCCAAGAAACTAGTTAAAGAAAGGGATAGCGTCCACCCAAAAGAGGCCAAAGGCGTCTTTAGTTTTGTTTATACCACATTAAGGGCCAGATGTAGCAAAACTTGGTTTTGCGACTCGGAAATTGCGACTCCGAGCGACTCGCAATTTCCGAGTCTCAAAACCATATGCAGAAAGGTGTCTTAGACACCTTCTGCGAGTCGCTATGGGGTCGCAAAGACCCACCTCATTAATATTAATGAGGTGGGTCGCAAATTGCGGCCCAATAGCGACTATGGGCACTCACTGATATGGAGGCCTGCTGTAGTCAGCAGACCTCCATGTCCGTGACTGCTTTTAAATAAAGCAGTTTTTTTTTTTTCAAGTGTAGCCCGTTTTCCTTAAAGGAAAACGAGCTGCACTTAATAAAAAAAACGAAACCTTTTGTTTCAGAATTTTTTCTGGGCAGGTAGTGGTCCCTTGGACCACTACCTGCCCTGAAAAAATAATTTGGGGTCCAGTCACAAAGGGGAAGGGGTCCCATGGGGACCCCTTCCCGTTTGCGAGTGGGTTACCATCCACTTCAAGTGGATGGTAACTGCAACTCCACGCGGTCGCAAATGGAGTTGCATACCACTCCGACTCGCAAATAGGAAGGGAACACCCCTTCCTATTTGCGACTCTGAAATGCATTTTGCGAGTCGGTCCCGACTCGCAAAATGCGTTTCTGCATAGCAAACTCAGGTTTGCGACTCGCAAACGGCGATTTTTGCCGTTTGCGAGTCGCAAACCGTTTGCTACATCTGGCCCTAAGCACGCAGGGATGCAGCCAAGAGTTTGGCCTTTGGATAATTTAAAGATATGTTCTGCTCACGCACAATGAAGCAAACGTGAAGAGGGGACAGAGGAGTGAAGTAGATGGGAGGCAGAGAAAGGGGGAGTTGCAGCACTTCCACAACTTAACCCAATCGGTGTGGGTCCTACTCCTCTGCGCCAGTCATCGTGTGGGGACCACAGTTCCAGCCTTCCTCGCACCCGAGGCAGGTAATCCCTCTGGTGTGAACATCAGAGGGATTTTTTTATTTTTTATTTCAGCCTCAGGGTCCCCAGCAGCCCAAGGCATTCTTTTTGTTAATGTAATGACGATCAACGTGCATGGTCCACTGACATCATTACCCTGAAAGCTAAATGTGCCGATCAGCACAATTAATTTTCACTGCATCAGTGCTCAAGGGCATATCTCAGACCCCGAGCACTGATTCAGATAGGAGAGGTGTCATTGTAAAGAGAATCTCCCCTTTCAAATGGTACAGTTCCCCAGTTGATCCCTGTTTGAGAATAGCATCAGGAGGGCAATCCTCAGGCAGTGATCCACTCACTAGACTCCCAGATACACTTTTTAAGGTGGTGAGCGCCCACCCTGGCGTTGGGCAAATACTCCCCCTCCAGCTGGTCTCAAAAGTCTTTTTGTCCCCCCCACCCTCATGGGCAGATTGGAGGCAAGTACCTGAAGTCCACTAGACAATAGATTTTGTTTATTTCAGTCAACAGTGGGTGGGGGCGGCCCACCAAGGCACCAGACCTAGCCTCACACCCCAGATCAGTCACAGCAGTCTCTCTAATCACTGTTGAAGGCAGATGGAAGGTGTTATCCTCCAATCTGCTCCTCAGGTATTATAATTTGAGATGGGAACGACCACCTGGAAATTGGCTAATGCTTCCCCTACCCCAAGGCCCAAATATCATTCTTCCCTCTCCCCCCAGAGCATATTTGAGGAGCTTACCTCAAATCTTCCTTGGGGGGCGCAGAATACCCACTAGACACCAGGGACTGGCAAATTACTTTACTTTCATGCTTCTTAAATTGTACATAAAAAGAGATGAGCTGTCTGTTATTTCCCCAACTGCATCCCATCATACCCTGCATTCTGTAACTCACCAGTCTCCATTGATGCACAACACTGTTCTACATACAACATCTCGTGTTTGAGATGCTTTTGCTGCAATAAAATAGTTCACTTCCAAGTGCTGGGTTTCTCCTTTGGTTGTGCATTATCAAATCTCTAAAATTAGTAAGCAAAGTATCAAGGGATGTGCTCTGAAAATAATGTGGGGCTTTATGAATGAACAAACTGAAAAAATAAATGTATGTGTGAATATAATGAACAATGTATGGCAGTAATACACTGAATCAAGCCATTACAATAGCGTTGTGGATTTGTCCTCGCATCTCACTTTGAATATATTTGCAAAAGAGCCCAATAAATGACTTTAATGATAACCTTTATTCAAAGCTACTTGGTTTGTTTTTGACATTGCTTAGAATATGAACTCCCACACTAGAAGTGGTAGGGCTGTTCTGCCAATCTGACACTTTCCTGGTGTCCTGCATGCTAGGAGTGTGCTTTCACTGCAGGATGGGCTGCCATGACTCAACCATATCCACAGGGCCCTGTTCTAGGCCTTATTCAGTGTGAGGCTAGTTTGAACACATGATTTTGGTTTCCATCAAAGCCGTGCCTGTCACAGTCCAGTTTTGAGTAGCATTGCCTCATTTGGATTGCTCCTGGTATAATTCAAACATATTTCAAAACTGTGAAAAAGAAGCTTGTAAATGTGTTTTACTTCTGTGGGGGTTAGTAGTTTCTTAACACAACCTTCCTGTTTCACATTGTCCTTGATCCCAGCTTAAGTGCTATTAAAGCTCATGTTTTTAAATCCTTACATATTGTAATACATGGTAAGAAAAGTGCCTCAGTTCTTCAATTTGTTGTTATGTTTTGTCAAAGTCAAAACCTTTTGAGTTAAACCAAAGTACACAAAGCTTGCAGACATTTGTAAATATAAATCTGACAGATAATAGAATCAACAGTAGTGTGTTAACTCCTGCCTTGTATGATTAAGTCCACCTGTGTGTGTGTGTGTGTGTGTGTGTGTAAAAGTATACCATATGCTGCAAAAATCGCTTTTTATTACCCTTTTTTCCTTACCTTTTTTCCTTTCAAGCTCACTTCGTGGCACTCCGGTTGTTGCATCACCTGCCACACCCTACTTCTGTGCCACTGTTTGTAACCCGCTCTCTTTGGGGGGGCATAGTTGTGCACAGATTTCTGACAGGTAAATATAAGGGTGTGCAGTGGTATTTCCTCATTACATGTCATGTGCATGTTGATGTGTGCACCTTTAAAATTAATTTGTGGTTGAATGGTGCCTAAATAGCAAGCTGATCTGAAACTGTATTTACTTATTCCATATAGGTGTCTGCCACTGACGTGACTCTAAGCAGTAAAATCCAGTACAGTGTGATTTCCTCCCACACGTGTGCGGTTCTGGTCTGTATGGGTTTTTGTAGGTAACAGACATTGTAATGTTTACTCCACAGTGTAGCTCCTAGGGCAAAGCCCACGAATGACTGAGCAAGCCAAGTGCAGGCCTCCCTGGGTATAGGTGCAATACTGCCCAGCCTGCAAATTACACTTCAAGAAAACCTCATATCAGAGCACCCCACGTGTCCTCGGGGGGAAGGGGCATCCTATCTGGTCCTAGTGCTTCTTGGCCTCTTCATCAAGAAAACGTAATCTAACTCTCTTTCTGGACAGGCGCCCCCAGAATGGATAGCCACAACTGCTGCTTCTGCAAAGTGCCTAGGAGTAGAAAACGTAGGGTCTTATTTAGAGCTCGGAAGGAACTAAATATCCTCCAATTCCATAAAGAAACTTTATATATAATGTAGAGTCCTTCAGCCGAATTTCCTCTAGCATAGTAGAAAGTTAGCAGATTAGGAGCATTCTACACCGTATTTAGATTTTACTCCAGAAATTGGAAGCCTTTGAGCTCCTTCTAAACTGTAAATGAGGCAGTCAGCAACATACCCAAATCTTGACTTGATTTTTGAATCCCATGCTAATGATGCAATTGGGTGGACACAGTGTTAGCACCTGATATGACTTTCCAAGTTGAGTGCAAATTGTGCTCATACCTGGGGTTTTCCTCTGCGTGTTTGCATGGGAGAAAACAGTGTAAGTAAAATATCATGCTGTGCTAATGACCGGTAAAACTCAAACAGCATGTTGTTTGCCCTTCCAATGGGGACAACTTGAAATCGGGCTAAAGCATCAGTTCATATTGCAACAGGGTGGTTTTGTGATCAAAATTTCCATGCCACTAAAAAATAAAGGAGGACTTTACATAGCATCAAATATTCTGTTTCTTCCTAATATGGTAGCATTTAAATTTTAATATCATTGTACATGAAAACTGAGTGGCTCTTGTCTACATTCCTTCAGTTTGTAGTTACATTACCTTTCAAATCCAGTTGGATTACTGAGTATCGAGCCCAAGAATATCATGGACAGAATTTTGAAGGACAACTATCTAAAGGCAAGTGCATATAGTAAAGTGTGGATTTACTGCTCCTAACTCCACAACTATGTACCTTGAAGATTTATAAATCTCCAACGTACATATACGTGGAGTTAGGTATAGAAAATCTATACTTACTTACTTTTCGATATTTTGGATTCATTTTTTTGTCCTCAATATTTGCAGGCCTCAGTGTTCTGGATTCGATATTCAGGGTTCACACCTCAAATCCAAAGTATGTTCTGTGCCAAAACGGGTTCTCCATTCATTGTTTTTTGCTGAGTTTGAAAAAAAATTTTGCGTTCTTAGCACAGGTATCCCATAGCCAGGTCCACGCACTAAATTACACTGAACAGCTAGCTACATGCAAAGGAGAAGTACACGAGTAAATGACAGAGGCCACACCAATTAGTTTGGAGAAAGTTGTGTTGCAGGTTTATTTAGAACCGTAATGGGTTAATTTATGGGTGATCCAAGGGCAGCCAGTGATGATATGACCAAAGGTGGCTGCCTGCCTGATACTCAACATCTGGTGCTGAAAAGTTTGGGGTAAACCCCACAACTGGACCCCATAGTCTAGGGAAAAAGAACTCACGCCCAGAGGCAGGGTGTTACCAGGCAAGCCCACAGTTGCTCAGCCTTACAACTGCCCTTGGGAATAATAGGGCGCTGTCGCTTTCATCTCAGGGCCCGGCGTAAGGAGTCCCGGGGTACCGGCTTGAAGGCCCTCTGGGATTGATCTTGTGGTTGCTTCTTGCACCAAAGTGCTTTCGATCTCCCTGTAACTCCACCTGGAAGCGCAGAACAAGAAAGTTAAAACACCACATTGCTTGTATTACAACAGTGCTCAACAACCAAATAGTACTGGGAAGAGGTAGGGTGAGTTCTGCTGTGAAGACCTGCCCAAAGAGGGAGACCCTTGGGTCAGAGGAGCTAATAAAGGAGGCTCCCCCCAGAAGTGATTACCATGGGGGACTCGCCTTGCAGGTGCAAAACAAGGGTGTATGGACCAGCAGGGGAATGCTGTGCTAAGGCACCGCCTGCGAAATTGCCGCCCTGCGTGCAATACAGGCAGCATCAAAACAGTGACTCCACACGTGTTAGTGATTTCTGCACTGCTAAGTTGATACACCCCCCACATAACACTCGAGGGATCAAAGAAGCAAAGGTCATTGCTTATCAGGACATCCTAGGGTGTCTTCAGTGATGCATCATCCAGCATCAAATCATGTCATTCCGTCTGCAGCCTTCAGACCCTTGAACTCATTTGGCAAATGTTTGAACCTATTGCATCCCAGCCATGAACAGGCTGTGCTCAGTGGAATGGTGATGATGAACAATGATGTGCAGGAACTTGCGAGGCAACTCCTCTGTTTTCTATGAACTACAGAAATATTAACAGAACAAAAAGGCGCTGTTTCACTTTCAAGAAATATTGCGTCAAGGATAAAAAAAAGAATAACTGACAAATTCAGAGAAGCAGTTATAGGAAGTTAACGATACACAGAACGAACCATCAGGAATATGTGTTCCTCGTGGTTACGGAGGGGGCTGGAGATATATGAGCATTCAGGGCCCATATCACAGTTAGGGTGCACAGCTGTGAAATAGGCACACTTTTGACTTGGTGTGATGGGAGCAGACCTGGTCAGTGCTCCTCATCGCAATAAATGCAGTGTCCCAGCACATCCGCAAACTAGTGCCTGCCCTGGGAGCAGCGCATTACGGAAGGTTGACCAGCTGTTTACAGAAGGCAACTTGGCCTGCACTTCAGAGGAGAATAGATATCCCTTTTCACACAGCTACATTGAGGCACTGCACCCACCAGCAGGTGCCAAATCTTGAGGTGCCCCTAAAACCCATTTTTCCGCCTCCCAAAAGGAGAGTCTTTTGAGGTACATGACTGTGCACTACCTCCTTGTGCCACAGTCAGTGTGCTCCAGATAGCTCCTTTGTGCCTGTGCCTGCATCTGTAATATGGCATTGACACAAAGGCAAAGTATTTCCTTATTTGAATGATGCAGATAAGGACCCTTCCCTTGCATTTGTGCCTGCATTACATGTGTATTGGCAGCATCTCTATTACAGAAATATTAAACCAATACCTGTAGGACCACTGGCGCTCTCATTTGTCTTTACCACTAGTCTGGTTTCAATTAGAACAGATGGAATTCACTAGTTAGTATTATCTTTAAATTGTCACATACACCAGACCCTTTGCTCTTCATCAACAATGACCACAAACTCTTTTAAGCCCAGGTGTATATGCACAGACGATATGGACAAAACAGGAACAAAAGGCACGGCCAAGGCTGATATCAGCAAATGGTCTACCATGTCTTAGCAGGCACTGAAATGAGTCGTCTTGTTGGTCTGATAGATCCTAGATAACCTTTGGTCAAAATGGTAGAATTTTTACAACAAACCTTCCTGAAAATTGGGTGCTGCAACCTGTTAATGAACAGTGCAATTACTTCCAAATGCACACACAAACTAGCTGCTAAAACTGGCTAATGTTAAAAGCATACCTCCATAGTTAGATTGGTTAAATCACAGGGGTAGCAGGCCTGTAGCCAGAAGTGGATGTTTTGGTGGACCTGGCTCCAAGGAACAGCATCAGCAGAAAAGAAGTCTCAGGGTTGGACTTTGGTGTAGTTGGTTTTAAATAAATGGCACAATAGGGCACGATTTTAAAGAAATCAAGATATTTCGCAGTATTTATAAATTAACAGTATTGGTCTACCACTACAGCTATTTGTGATATTATGTAGGAAATTGTGCAGAGTAAGATACAAACATTGTGTAATACAATTTCAGGAAATGTGTGCTAAACGATGTTTTGAAAGCACTTTCATTCAGTATTATTGAGTTTTAAAAAACTGAGTAGATCATAATTGCAAGTATACAGGGGATTGTATGTTCTCCTTCAAGATACCTTTGGGGACATGTGTGGCAAATGCTGAATGCTGACGCATTTTTACTAACAACCGTTGATAAATGAATGGGAATTGAAGTAATTTCTAACCACTTTGGCGCATAAAAAGATATGTCCTTACAGTCAGTCAGCACTACACTTACTATATGTGGCTCCTATGGAAGAGAGCTCAGTGGAAGAGAATAGATTTACTAGAAAGGCATAGGATGTTGGGGGAACATGGGGTACAGCTCAGGGAGTGAATGTGGCCACTGACCTACTTCCACTAGTCAAAGGAGTAAGAGGAAGCCAGGCAGCTACCCAAATAAAATCCCAGAGCCTTGGGCCCTGTGCTTATTTGTGCAGGTGGTTGGAACTGGCAGTTATTTTCGGGACCCAGACTTATTTTTTATTAGCAGATTTTGAACCAGACCAAATGGAAAAAAGGTAGAAAAGTAAGAAAGGAGGAGGTAAAGAACAGTGAGGAATGAGGTGAGCGGGAATGAAAAAGATGCAACAAGAGAAGGAAAAACATAAGAACTATAGAATGCTGGAAGAAAGAGGCATGAGGTGGAATCAAAGCTAGGCAGCTTTGATATTCCTAGACCAGGCATACTATAGGGCAAATGGTAGGCTCCTAACAAACACTTTGGCCTCCTGTGCCTATCTATCTATCTATCTATCTATCTATCTATCTATCTATCTATCTATCTATCTATCTATCTATCTATCTATCTATCTATCTATCTATCTATCTATCTATCTATCTATCTATCTAACTATCTATCCAAATGAAACACTGGTTGGACCCCAGTCCACTTACACTAAATGGCGGTAATACAGTTTTGGTCCAAACTGTCACTCAATACTGGTCTCTTTCTCTCTGTGGGTGCCTGTATAGTGTTTACAAATAGGCTGGGCAGGTGCCAGGCAGTGCAAAATAAATGATGGAGGTTTAATCAACAGGGAAAGAGGAGTCCCTCCTCCTTCTTCACTGTAGAAGACCTAGCCCTATTGGATCCTTCCCTACACTGCACTGACACTGCAGACAGCATGTGGCCTTCTCCTAGTGCTAGAACTGAGAAAATGTATTCTAGGACCTTCTATTGGTTCAGATAGGGGCTGTTCATATTTTAGACAGGGCTGGGAAGCTGCAGGTGTATTATCTTGAGAATAAAGTATAGGAAGAATTCCTGATGAGCATCACTTGGCACCATTATACACAATTGGCGCAGGGGCAGGAAAAGACCACTGCTGTTTGGTTCGGACTATGGTTCAAGTGTCTGTGGTCTTGCAGTTGGTCTCTTTAATCTTTTTTTCTGGAATTCGGCTGAAGTTGAGTCCCAAGCTGGCTGCCATCACTTCCTGGTTGAAGTGTTGGCAACAAATCAGATCTCAGCATCAGATCAGTAGGATTTGCGAAGCCTTTGCACCTCTAAATGTCTATATATATATATATTTTTTATTATCTCATAAACTACTTAACAGATTTACACCAAATAACAAAAAGCGCATTCTGCATACGGAAAGCTATCTTTCTGCCATATTTGGTGTAATTCCATCCAGTGGTTCGGGCTGTAGTCCTGTTCAAAGCTCCTATTGGAATTAACACTGGAAAGTGACTTTTTTGACTCTCCACCGCCTTCTTCTCAGCCCCCCTTGACAGATCACCCTGAAACTTCCCAACAAGATTCCTTAGCACACTTTATTTGGAAACTTTTGTGAAGATTCATCAAATGGTGCCAAAGATATAGGCAAGTCAAAAACACTTTTTCAATGGAAACATGGTCCTAACTATGACTACCTACTGGCGGCTACCAGTCATAAATAAAAATAAATAAATATATATATCTAAAGAAAAAGCCGCTCTCCATGAGGTTTCATTGTAGACTCCATTTATTGCAGATCAGCATGTCACCAAACACAACAAGGCGTTTCGACTTCTCGTCTCTATCAAGTGGTCTCTATTAGTAAACACGCATGCTTCTCATTGACATGCCTGATATTAGTACAAAGGTATTCTGGGAATTGTAGTACTCCAATGACCTTACTTGGAAGTCCATATTCTTTTTCACTAACAAGATAGTTCAAATTTTAATTCCCAGTCATCATCCACTCAATAATGCAATCATTGCAATGTCACAAAACACCACAACATGTTTCAACTTCTCATCTGTATCAAGTCTATAATAGAACAAGTCTGGTTTAAAAAATGTCAGAATTAATCCATTAAACATTTTTGACCTAATGACTTCATCTCTTAGATTCCTCGCAGAAATATCCACAACTCGCCTCCCTTAAGTGGAGCAGGAAGGAAGGACCAGGCATTGTATAATAACATTCTCCATGGTATATATCGGAGGTCCTTAACTTTTTTGCTTCTGTGAACCTCCACTTCACCATTTCCAGAACTCGAAGACCCCTACTGGATAATGATTGGAATCTGCGGACTGCCTATTGAGTCATTACTGAAAGCCGCTGACCCCAGCCTAAGAAATTTCAATGATTTGAGCCACAAAACCTTGCACAAATCTTGAAATATTGTAATTAGTTCACGAACAATTTAAAAAAACACACAATTTTAATTTTAATGGGAAGGTAGGAACTTTTTTTAATTCGATTAAAGCAAGCCATCATCCATACTACATTCTGTTTGATGCACTTTTACTGTCACTCACATCAGTTTGAGGATATCATCTATGTATTTAACCTCCAATTTCGTATTCCTTTACATTTACAGAACATTTTATAATTTTCAGTTTTACATTTTGAGTCTTTCTTATTGTACACTTTATTAATCTGTTATATTATTTAATTTTCAAGGCAGTCACAGACCCTGTAAGTAGGTTAAGCGGACCCACAGGGGTCCCCAGACCACAGGGTAAGAACCACTGGTATAGATATCTCTTGTCCGGGCCGGACATTGAACCACTTCTATTCACTTAAAGTGTGGCCTACCACACAAATACTGCAAGTCACCTACTAATAAACTTTCCACCTTTTTGGCGAGTCACATTTTTACTAGTAGATTCCTTTAGAACGTTGAAGTGCTGGAAACATAAATACTCATAACCTAGTCGGCCATTATTTCTTCAAGCAGTGGTACTGCTGCATCACCTTGGGTTAGACTTTCTTATTCGGTGGACCCTAACATTTCCATCTTGCTTTCTCAGGCGGTACTCTATTTGTGGCAAATGATTTAACCAAGGAGATATTGGAACTCTACCTATCTGTACAAGTGGGAACCTATGATAACCTACACATGGGGGATACTCATCTATTAAATCTATAAAGCGTTAAAGCCGGCCCTGTGTGGAGTTCACCAGTCCCACTTCATCTTCCGACTGTTCATGGCACCTGGGACAGACATTCAGAGACTGTAGTCACTGCCAGTGGGTTTGTGCGGTCCAATGAATCAGTGGCAGTGTGTTTTGGGTGGATTGCCGGGCCCTCTGCAATGTGCAACCCTACCCACTATTGCGTACGTGGGCATCTCAGAAGCCCAGCCACAATATGTGCCGACCGAGAACACGAGGATTTCCTTCGATAAGGGTGGCTGTGGACTGCCTGGTTACACTTTTCTTGCCAATGGAGTTGGCTTTGGCAGGTGCTGCATGCCCCTATGGGCCTCATGCCCTCATGTGACACTGGGCCTTGTGAGGTGGATAGCCTGATCTTTAGAGAGGGTCGGTGCAGATCCCTTCCCGATGTGGAGGTGACCCAAAATGTAATCGGCCACATTTCCTGGCTCCCGGGTTCGAAAATGTGAAATTCAGAAGAGCTGTTGCACTGCAGCATTTTGAACAGCTAGGCCCTGACTTTCACAGTTCGCTGATAATCACACCCCCATTTGCAGCCTTGCTTGTGAGGGGCTGTTACCGTGTAGTCACAGGTAAGGCTGACTGCTAGGGCCTTATCGATACTAGGGGTAAGACCGACCCAAAACAAAGCAGGCTGGCGTTTGACTGCCACTGGACTGCTGTGCAGCGATTGGCCTCACCTGCATGGAGGGGATGGAGGAGGACTCCACTGCCTTGACCTCTGGTATGGACTGGATTCTCCTAGGTCTCAAGGCCGTAGACCATAAAATCGATTTGATCACTACGTGCCTAGTTAGGCTGACTGAGAGAGAGGATAGACAGGCAAAAGGTTTGAGTAGACTCTGCTGAGAGGCAGATCTCAGACTCGGAAGATGGCTCCTCAATTACCACAAAGAAAGTACTTAAAATGAAGAAGCTAGTCAGGGCAATTACGGCAAAAATGAAGACCTTGAAGTCAGCTCTCAAGACAACAAAATGTGCATTGTGTGATAGGCGAAACCAACCACTATGGAGAAACCGGATGAGTACGTTGAGCCCTTGCTATTAACACATTTTGGGAAAGAGAGGTTCTCAACCGCCTTCACTGTGGAGCGACTCACTGATCTTTGTGCTCTCTACCCCCCTCCAGCAGCTCCACTGCAACTAATAATGGTCCAGATTCCAAATTTTCATGATCGCACTGCAGTCCTCCGCAGGGCTTGTGAGCAAGGCCTGCTGCAGTTTCAAGGTTCGAGCATCTCTATCTACCTGGACTTCACTCTCACGGTGCAGGAGACCCGGCATAAGTTTATACCCCTTAAAATGGACCCTGCACACCAAGGGTCTCAAACATGCAATGTTGTACCATCTAGACTTCGTGTTGAGTTGGGAGGTAAGGTTCATATTTTTAATCTCCATCTGAGGCACCCAAATTCTGCGGGGGATTCTTTAAGGAGGAAAAACTGAAACAGAATCATCAGATCGAGAAGGCAATGATGACTCCCAGACACAGGGATTAAGGTGGTGTGGTAGGCTACTACACGAGCGGATCAAGTAAAGTCAGAAAGGGGGTATATGCGTTTAAGTTTGAAGTTTTATTCTCTGTTTTATTCACAAGATTTTCACTTCTTCAATGTTTATAGATATTTGGTAAGCCTCGGTTTTCTGTTCTTCTCAATTTCTTTCTTTCTCTCTTTCTTAGGTTTCCTCTCCCTCTGGTCTATCCCGGCTGGGAAGGATGTGGGCGTCTCTCTCGGATTCCGGCATGAAGAGAGAAGAAAAGAACAGGTAAGTCCTTTCTGCGTGAGCGGGCTGTTGGTTGTGCTCGTGAGGAAAAGGGTAGCAAGCAGGGTAGGTCCGTGAGGGGGTGGTCAGAGGTGGGGTTTAGGGTTCCTGGTGCTCGTATAGTGCCTGGTTCCCTTCCTTCCCCTTCCCTTGAGACTTATTCACCCTCCCCGTCCTTCCTCCCGCCTCCCTGAGGCCTTTTCCCCGTGCCCGTGATTCCCTGTAACCCTCCTGTCCCTAGGAGGGACCGTACCTTGTTAAGCCACGACCCTCCGGGATCGTGGCGGCAGTCTCGCGTCTCCGGTGTCGCTCCTTTCGCCGCTTCCCGCGTTTCTCCACTTCTTCTGCGTTCTGATTCCTGCCTCCTCGAGGGGGTAGCTGGTGACTCCGTTCTCCTGGTCGGCGTTCTCTCCGTCTCGTCCTGCTTCTCCGTCGCGCTCTCTCCCTCTTTTGGATCGTTGTCCTTCGTCTCTTTTACTGTCGGGACCCGGAAGTCGTCGTAGCTATTACGGCGTGGCATCCCCCTGTTGCCAGGGGAACGCAACGTCGTCTCCGGGAAGTCTGCCGAGTAATGGCGGATTCGGGGTAAGTAAGACGCGGTCTCCTCGACCCGTCTACAGGTGGTCATTACAAGCTCAGCGGTCTTTTAAGAAGACCGCCGAGGGACCGCCGTGCGGAAGACCTCCAGTAGTGGCGGTTTGCCGCACGGCGTATTATGACCGTTGGCTGCCGTCCGTCGTTTTTCGGACGGAGAGCCGCCAACAGCCATACTTGCGGGCGGCGGGGAAGTGGAGGTTGCTCCACCTCCACCGCCACGCCAACAGAACACCACCCAGCAAGTCCTGTGATTTGGCGTGGCGGTGTTCTGTTGGCGGTGTGGTGTCGGCGGAGCTGCCCCCATGGCTCCCGTCCCCTCCCGGAGGATCGACGGACCAGGTAAGTCGATCGTCCGTTAGGGGAGGGGGGTGGGGGTGTTGTGTTTTGTGTGGGTGCATAGGGGTGCGCGTCTGTGTATGTAGGGGGGGTGAGTGCGTGTATGCTTGCGGGGGTGATGCATGTTTCGGAAATGTGTGCGTGCATGTCTGTATGTATGTCTGTATGGATGTGTGCGTGAATGTGTGAATGTGGGTGTACGTCGCCTGACTGTGTGTGTGGATGTTGGCATGTATGTCGGTGTGTGTGCGTGTATGTGTGTTGGTGGTGCCTGCGTGCGTGTCGGGTGTGTGTCAGTAATGTTATGTTGGGGGTCGGGGTGGGGAGGGGGGCCCTGCCACCTTTGAGGGGTGGCAGGGGTGGTGGGGGCTGTAGGGGAGGGAGTCGGGGTGGGGGTGGGGGAGACCCCTATCAGTGCCAGGGAAGGAATTCCCTGGCACTGATAGTGCTTACCGCCATGGATTTCATGGCGGTTCCTACTGCTGGAAATCCACGGCGGTAAGCCGGGTCACAATACCGGCGGCGGTATTGTCACGGCCGCCGGGCTGGAGACCCAGGTCTCCAGCCCAGCGGTCGTCTCCGCCCTGGCGGGCGGAACGGGAAAGCGGCGGATGGCCATGGCGGTAACCGCCATGGTCATAATACTGAAATAAAGACCGCCAGCCTGTTGGCGGTCTTACCGCCGCTTTAACAACATCCGGCAGGGTTCTAATGACCCCCTAAGTGTTGTGAAGTAGACGAAATGCTGCGAACAGACTGTTCTTAACTATTCTGGCCTTGTGTATACTGACTTTTGGTGAAACCAATGATTTGGGACACAGTCCAGGATGTGGGAGGATCTCAAATTTGGTCCTGCGGGCTGTGTGAAGCCAGAATTACGGCCTGCACTCTGATTCCCTGTTAATGGTCCTAATGGTGCCTATGTGAAATTTCAACATGTATGTAATCGGGGCCTGGCTGCTGCCATTCCAGGCTTCAGAGTGTGTATCTGTACTGTGTCTCTGATTATGGTTTGGGAAGTTATGGACGGTGGAACCATGGCAGTGGCTGTTGGGGAAACTAGTATCAAAGGAGGCAGGGGTATTGTTCATGTCCTTTATTCCTTTATGCGGGTACAGGACTCAGTGCACTGAGGGAGAACTAAATAGACTACCCACCTCTGTCACAATCACTCAGGACAGCGATAGATGACGGCCCCTCCGAGTCAAAGACTCCTCAAGCTTGTTTCCCAAAATACCCAGGGACTGAATTGCTAGGAGAGGGATGTAATACCTAGATCAGTGGTTCCCAATCTGTGGTCTGGGGACCCCTGGGGGTCTGCGAAGCCTCCTCAGGAAGTCCAAGACTGCTGAGAAAATTAAATAATATTAACAGATTAGGTCCCTAGTTTTTAGTAATTACTCAGTGGGGGGGGTCCACGGGTTCCAATAATGATTCAGTGGGGGTCCCCGGGTTCCAGTAATGGTAAAGTAGGGGTCCACAGAATTCAAAGGTTTATGAACTGCTGACCTAGATAGGTACAAAATAGATGTGGCTGTATTGCAAGGGATGCATCTGCCCCTCACAAGTGTTACTATATTAAACAAGAGGTGTTGTTTCCATAGGTATTTTTCTTCTATTGCACTTACTCTAGGGGAGTCTCTATCCTCATCAGGAGGTCCATGTTTAATCAGCCATCCTCTGGACTGAGAGGGTCAATCCATTGTACTGTTTGGAATGCCTCATTATAGGACTCGACTAATACTAAACATGTACGTACCCAACATGACAACTCTGGATTTTTAAGTAGAATTTACACCCTCTTGAGGGAGTCGCTACTTTGGGGAGGGGACTTCAATTTGGTCTTGGATCTGACCCAAGACAGTTGCACTGAGATGTATAGATCCCACTCAAAGATTGTACTTAATGAGATAAAAGGCTTGGGCTGGTAGATGAATGACAGCAGTATTGGACTATTTCCGATTTTTTTTATTATTCCTCCCCACAAGCCACACTTTGCCGAATTGACAATTGGCTTCTGACCCAAGATCTTTACACAGACATATCGTACCAGCTATAGGTGCTGTCTGACCATTCCCAGTGAGTATTTTTCTTTTTCTTTGTGTCCCTCAACCCCTGCCCCAGGTCCACAGTGGTTTCCTGTAGAGGCTCGTTTAGAACCAGTATTTAAAGATGAGCTGTGGAAAGCCATTATAGAATATTTCCACCGTAATGAGGGTACAGTGGATAATGTAGCAACTCTAAGAGATCCTTTAATGCCTATAAAGGGGGAGTGACTATTGCCAATCATTCAGGCATCTGGAGAGACATTTGTGCTCAAACACCGAAAGTTGAGGTAGATTTTAAACAAATGGAATAGGAGGTTGACTTCATATACCTTATGTCGTTTTTTAAAAAGTCCCACACTCTCTCCAGATGTTCAAGAAACTGGCAGATAGGGATGTAGCCCACATGAGCAAATATGCCCGCACTAAGAACCATTGTGAGGGTAAGAGGCCTTGTAGAACACTGATGTGGCTACTAAGGTATTGCATTTGGCTATCCCACAGGGCACTATGAAATAATCCACTGAAGACATTGTAGTAGATTTAGTCACCAACTTCACACATTTATACTCAGCTCACACTCACAACTATCTGGATGAAGTAGACCTGGTCTTGCTTGATAACTGCTGTGTCCTATTCTTAAACAAGCCCATTAGTTTAGATTAAGTCACTGAGGCCATCGAAGATCCGGTGGGCAGGAAGGCCCTAGACTCGGACAGTCTTAAGACTTTCAAGCATCTACAGGCACCTACTTGGGGTGTATGAATAGGTGGCAGAGAGAGGTGTCTTGCCACCCTAGATGTGAGAAGTCATATCACCCTGTTTCTCAAGCCAGGAATATATCCATGCAATTGAGCATCCTATCACCCCCTCTTGCTGCTAAAACTTTATAATAATATTTTTTGCTAAGGTATCAGTTACCAGACTGTCCCTATTAATGGAGAAGATGATTTCACCAGTACAGTTGGGCATTACCTCTCAAAGATCCATGGCTATTAGCCTCTAAATAAATTTTATTGGTTATACAAAGATACACCCAGTGGTGGAGGCTTGTGTGACCCTTCTGGGAGCACTGCAACAGGCATTTGACTCCTTAGTGTGAGGGTTCTGAAAAGCCACACTGGATAGATAGGTTTTAACAAATTCTTTACTAAAATTGATAATTATTCTGCATACAAAACCAGTTGCTAGAATCCAGGCCAACGGATTGACCCCGTAATCTCTTGATGTAGTGTGTGGGAGGTAGCAGGGATGCTGCTGTCCCCATGCTGTTTATTTTTGCCATAGACCCTCTTGCCAGGAACTTACAGGAATATAATATGTACAGAAGTGTATCCATTCGGACTCAATGGATTCTCTTCTCTGTGTGTGGCAGTGATTTGTTCCCATTTGTCAAGGACCCTAATAGTAACCTGAGCCCCCTGATATGTGAGATTATTTGATGTGGTCGTTTTTTGGCGGTTACCATTAGCTGGGAAAAGACTGAGCTGTTCACACACACTTCATGCACTTGTACACCCAATTTGGAAAATCAGATACGTTGGGTTGAGGATTCCTAGAAGTATCCGGGGATGGTTTTACACTGGGAGGCAGGGGAGGTGCTTAAGTATAACTAGTGCTTTGCTGTTGAGAAACAGGCACAGTAGATTATCCCTTGGATTCGGCTTCCACTATCCAAGGCAGGCCAAACGCGCTTATAAAAATGATTGTCTTACCTAGATTCCTGTATTTATTCCTGAATATCCAAATCCTGTTAAATTAAGTTAGGAATCACCTGGGATATGTGAGTGCTTCCCTATGGGAGGGTTGGTTTTGAGGTGTTGGATCTAAAAATTTATTATATTGCAGCGCAGACTCAGTTTTTCTGTTTTTGGCACCAGCATGAGCACTGAATCACTTACCTCAGAGAAGGATCAGATTGCTAGCGTCCTATTGGCTTCTCTGCTGCCTGGAGGCTTCTCTGGGCCAATCAGAGAGAACCGCCTGGTGGTTGCTACATGCTGGGCTTGGAATCATATGGCTGAGGCTGGGGACTCCCTAGCTATACTCTCCTACCCAGTCATTGGCCAGTATTCCCACACTACCTCTGACTAGCGAGTGGAGGATCCTGGCTAAGTTGGGGATGTCTGACATGAGGCATTTATACGTTGATGGTGAATTTATTAGATTAGAGCATTAACGCTCGAGGGCAGAGCTATCCACTCTGGATTTCTTCTTGTATTATAGATTGTGCCATGTGGCTAGAGAATGGCTGCCTGGGTTCCCTTTGGAGACCACGGAGCTCACTCTTTTATTGCAAATCATAAAATCACACAATGTCACTATATGATTGCCCAAACTATATTCTTTGTTTTCAAAACTGAGAGCTCTTAGTCCAATGCGTCATAGATGGACTCAGGATAGAGACTTGAAAGTCAATCTCCATGACACAATATTGGAATACTGCTGTTTGCCAACTGGGTTGGTCTCTCCAAACCACAGGGACCAGTTACTGCATTATAAACATTTCTGCTGCATGAATTCCACCCCCTCAAAAGCATGCTAAGATGGACCCAAATAAGCCACACACTTGTTCTCGTGGAACAGAACATGCCAATTTCTTTCAGTTGGCTTCGTCTTGTGGTGTTGTACTGCACTACTGAGGTCAGTTTTTTGAATATTTATCACAGATGATTGGATATTGCCTGGATCCCAACCCAATAGTGGCTTTGCTCAGATATGTTAAGCTCACTCCTGTTAATGGCAGTAGGTTTGTTGCTATGGTAATATTATTAGCTAAGTGAAAATGGCCATTTGTTGTGGAGGGACACAAAAGTAAAAAATAAAATATTGGTTCAAAGACCTGGTTTTCTGTAATGGCCATTCCAAAGTATATTTAGTTTTAGAGCATGTCAGCTCCCATCCAAGAGACATCTGGGACCTGTTCACTCCTATGTCTTGCAGGATGAAGATTCAGTCCTTGTTGATGGTTTGCCTGTCAATACACCCAGTTGTCTGTTGGTGGCCTATCAAATGACTGGCAGGACTGTCCTTGAGTCCTGAATGTCCAGAATGAGCAGAGTATGCATTCTGAGGCATTGGGCTACATTATCTGGCTTGTATGTCTTGGGCTGGATAGGTGGAATGCAGAATAACTGATATTTATCTAGCTTTGAGAGTCATTAGTGGAAATATTGTGTCACTTTTGATTTGTTTATTGGGCCTCTGATGCTTGATTTAATATATTGGTTGCTATGTCATTGTGAGTTACATATTATGTGACATGATGTACTGTGTCCATATACTGCCTTGTGATGATTCAGTTTATCTATTGCCTTTTAAAAAAAGCCAAAAAAGCCTCTAGAATACCATCTGCCTGAGCTTCCACTGTCACCTTGGAGATGAATAGCTCCTTGATTAGTTGTGAATTGGCTCCTAGTGGTGAGACAAAGGACTTTGGTCTGGAAAGGAGTCCTGCCCCCATGACAGGATGACCATCTGGGCAGTGTACAGGAACTTAATTATCTTCAAAGTGGCCTGCTGTGTCACAAGCAAATGTAGCTCATACCTGGGCCTGCCCCCCCTATTGTCTCACTAGCAACTCAAGCACCAATCCCATTGGGAGAGAAACTGCCCCCAGAACCAGTTTTGAGTGACCATAGGCGAGGAGTTGCTCATTCCCTTGACTACACTTCTACAGTGGACCTCGGAGCGCTACACAAAAGAAGGATTAATATGCCATCATGGATTTAGGAAGAGAGGGCCAAAGTGGAATTGTCTGCAGTAGGACACACAAGAACCGCTGTAAAAAGTTACCCCGGGAACTTTTCCTCTATGGGTCTGAAAGAGGCCAGGAGTCACCCCCACCCACAGACAAGTAATAGCATAAACATGGGAGCCATCTTCAGAACACTGCTGGACCTCTAGAAATCAGAGGAGCTGCCTGTGCTTTTGTGACCTGTGAGGAGAACCCTAAGAGCTGGACCTGCTCTCGCCTGTGTCCAGGACTAACAAGTGAGCTGTAAGAGTAAGTTGGTTGACCTCCTGTCAAGCTACAGGTACACAAAAGGTGCAAGAAGCCCTCTTTCCTGAAGAGCCTAGCTGAGCAGTTCCAACTGGATCTGCCCTGAATCTTACTGGTGGCTTCTGTTTGAGTGACTCCTGACTCCCCAAGTGCTGTTCATGAGGTCCTGGAATCCTTGTCTGGTGGTAGAGTGTACTCCTCTTGCCCAAACTGCAAGAGCTGAAACTTAAAAACATTTTGCCAACTTTTCAACATCGTATTGCTGTCGAATTAAACTTGCTGGTCTGTCCTGCTGAAGGAGATCTGGCTCCCAGAAACATTTCTAAATTTCTATGTCTAAATGTAGAGGGCTTCACTAAGAGCAACGCCAGGCCAAAGCTGATTGACGAAAAGACCTTCCTGGGCATATGCTGGATTTTTCCCATTCTGTGCTTTTCCTCCTTTGTCGATGGCCACACTGTGACCTCTGACAGGATGACCATCTAGGCAGTTCCCAGGACCTAATTATCTTCAAAGGGGCCTACTTTTCCACAAGCAAAATATTTCTTAGCCTGAATGTAGAGAGCTTCCCCAAGAGCAATGCCAAACTGAAAACAATCAATGCAGAGAACTTCCTGGGCACGAATGCCGGACTTTGCCCGGTCAGACCTTTACTGCCATCGTCATTGACTGCATCAGGACCTGCTCTTTAGCAACCCAAAAAAACATGGAACCGCTACTCAGATCCAGCTTGCCCTGCCAACAACTCGTCGATGACCACCGTCTCCCCAGAAAGAATTCTAAGCCTAGCATGACTAGTTGCCCATGGTTGGCACCTGTGTTTTTGGCGGTATTTTTATTTAAAAACTTCAAAAATTCATTTCTGTGGTTCTCCTTATTGGATTTCTGTCATTTTGGTTGTTTTGTTCATTTAAATATTGTTTACTTTTTAAAGTTGCAGTGGGGTTATTATTGTGTTTTCAACCTTTTAACTGTTTTAGTGCTTCTAAATGCTACTTAATACCACACAAATTTGAAAGGTAACACCCTCTTCCCACCATCAGGAGCTCCATTTCATTCTTCTGTCTCATGATATAAACTGAAGCAATTGTTCTTTAACCCAGAGCAGTCCCGAGAATGCCTCTGTCCTTGGTCCTCTTGACATCACTGGCAACATGTGTGAATAAGGGACAGTCATCTTATACTTTGTTTCTCCGTGTTCTTCATCAAAATCATTTTCACAGACTTTCTATTAGTAAGACAATAGTATATCTATTTCCAAATCTAACATTTCATGTGAATGCATTTCAGGAGAATGTACCTGCAATTAAATGACACGTTAGCAGAAATAAAATCACGTTAAAGAAATACAGGCCAAATCATAACCTAAAATATTATTCACCAATGCACATTTAATGTTCATATTATGTTGTGTGCATTTTAATTTCAACATTCACGTCAGTTACATATTCTCAAACAAACCTAATGTTACAGTTAGCAATACATTTGTGAATACGTGAACCTAAGTGTAACTGAGAACTACATTTTTCATGGTTGAACTGTAAATATTAGTGCAGACATTGTTCTGGTTTCTAATGCAATTACACTCCATTAATATGAGGATTGCTTTTCTACCTATTTCAGATGATTACATTTTATTAAAAAGGTTAAGGTATATTGTGTACATTGTTTCCTAACACTACAGTGAATGCACCTCATTACTGAATTTGAGTGCACCACTTTACATTAATAAAGTTAGAGCACACATTATATGAAATGTCACATATACATATAGGCTAAATAGTGATGACAGGGCTGGAACCAAAATTACGCTGCACCGCCATCCACCCCAATTAATAATCCTCTTTCTCACAGGAAAGAATTGCAAAGATCTGAAAATGCACCTTATTCTCCAAGCACACATATTAGGTATCTCCGAACAATCTACATGTATTTATTTTATGCATTTAGGGGTTTTATAAAGCACCATGTCCTCTAGGCCAGTTCAGAAAGCTAATATTGATTTTTGTTGCTGTGCACCTCGCCCCATGCCTACTGACTTCCCTTCTCTATGTGCTTACCCTGTGATCCAGGTTATAGGTAGTGCAAACAGGATAACAAGCATTGTAAAAGCCAAAAGTTCTTGCCTTTTGCTTCTGCCAATGTTTTTTGAGGATGCTGTTTGGCACTGGCTAAATAAAAATATAAAATGGTTATTTCTGATGCTGAACAGATATGCCTAAAATTGTATCATCATATTGAACTCTATTATCATGAATGCACTGCGCCCAGGGCAGCAGTGAACTCCCCACTTACCCTGGGAGCAGTACTTGCCTCTGCGACTGCATCCATAATAGGGCTCAGGCACTAAGGCAAACTGATTCCCTCTTTTGCATGCTACCATTCCCCTATGAAAATTAGAGACAGCCGTCTAAAGATAGCACTAGTGCTACATGTGCACCTGTGCTATCAGTATTACTGAAAGAGGTGCGCAAGCATCTGCATCCCCTTCTGTAACTCCATAGTGTCCTGGGGTGCACAAAGTGGGCCCACATGCCTGTGAACTTTGGCCAATATGGCCTTGGAGTAAAGCTGTGGAAGGATTCAATTAATCCTTTCAAACGGATGGTAAAGAAGGAGAGGAACAGACACAGTTCAATACAAGAAGAGGAAGGAAATCCATCAAAGAAGTAGCATACAAATGAGACTGAAAGCTGCCTATTGGTCAGTAATGGAATGACTCAAGGCTCACTCTAAGCACTGTTTTTGTGGACATGGGTCTTGACAACAGAAAGCTGAAAGTTCACTGTAGGCTGGGACTAAACGCAGTAACAGACAAACAAAATAAATAATTGTATTTTACTGCTTAACTGGAAGTCTTACAATTTGTTTCAATCTGCCACACCACAGTTTTTGTTTGATACATGTTGGACTGGGCCCTGTCTGAGGGTCATCCTCAATGTTTTGCCTTCACCTTTTCATTTTTTTGATTCGTTTTTGTTGGCATTATGACTCTGTGCACTTTACTGCTGCTAACCAGTGCTGAAGTACTTGCTGTCTCTCCCTAAAACCTGGTAAAATTGGACTGCATCTCATTGGCACATTTAATTTATGCATAAGTCCATAGTATGTGGTACAAGGGGTACAGAAGGCCTGTACGTTAGATCCTACTACTGGTCCTGCAGCACTTGTAGTGAGAAGTAGCACTTTAAAACTTGCCTCTGGCTTGCCCTCTGTAGTGCGTTTTAAACTTTCATTTTCTACCTATCGAAATGAACCCTTTTGCCAGGCCTAAATCTTCCTTTTTAATAAATATATGTCACTCTCTAAGGTAAACCTAACGGCTCATATGGCAGGAAGCATGTTATATAAAAGGTAGGCCATGTGGGATTAAGTTGTACATGTCCTGGCAGTGAAAAACTCCTAAAGTCTTTTTTGACAGTTGTAAGGCCTATCTCTCCCACTAACACTGTATTACCTTGTTAAATTTAATAACTGATAACTTTTGATTGGGAGTCAATAGAGGTATGGTGTTTATGCTCAAATGAATTGTAGTTTAAAATTCTCTTTAACAATGAACTCGGATTTTAAGTCACAGGTCTGAAAATGTCACGTTTAGAAAGCTGGTATTTTCTAGTCCTACCCATTTGTGCCTTCTGCCAGTGTCCTGGGTCACATGACTGTGAGTGGCTCTGTTTTTGGGTTTGTGTATTCCGTCTGGACAGTTTCACAAAGGGGATTTGTTGTTGACAGTATAGGCCATCCTGCCAGGATGGATGGGGGTAGAGCTGTACCCAGCTTCACTTATATGTTAAAGGGCTTTGCCTCCAGCAGACACAAAGGAACCTGACACTAGTCTTTTGTCACCCCAGGCTTCTTTGAGTCTTGACAGAGGAAGGGAAGAACTTTCCAGAACCACATGAATATGATAGGGGATCCCTCTACCTCAAAGGCTGGCACCAGGTATAAATATTGGGTCTCCAGAGCCACTCTTCAGTATACTCCTGGTGCTGCGGACATTACAGAAGAAGGCATACCTTGTTCCCCAGGGGAGTGCCAAGCTGCTTGAGGCCTGCCCTAATCTCTGAGAAGGAAGACTGGACAGCTCCATTCATCCCAGGCTACCAGAGTGACTCCAAGGGTCAGTTGGCTGACCTCGTATTCTGGACTACAGGGATACAACACATTCCAGTGGCCTCCTGCAACTACTCAGGTGACCTGCTGCACTGGACCTGTATGGACCTGCAACTGGACCTACCTGAGTGCTGCTGGCATTTACTAGAATGAGTCTGTGATCCCCAATAGGTGCCTCTTCTGGTCCTGAACACTTGACTGGCAGCAAAGTGCACTCCTCTACAGGAAAGTTGAAATGCTGATGTTTTGGGGCTTTTCACAACTGTGACTGGGTCCGTTCATGCCAAGACTTTGCTGCCTGTGAAGACTGCCAACGCAAAGCTCTGATGAACCTGACTCTTTGTGCTACAGCGACTGCCAGCCTGCGGTGACTGCCAATACAAAGCTCCTGCAATGATCATCTGCAACTGGATTTTCATGCTACAGAGACAACTTTCCATGACACCAGGCCTGCTTTTCATGCTAATGTGATGACCGTCCGTGATGCTCTATCCGTTCCTCACGTCCACCGCTGATTGTATTTTTTTCATTTTGGTATCATTATTTGTGAAAATGTACTCTATTGTGCTAAATTGGTTTGGGATTTGAGGTTTTTCTTGTGTTATGTTTTCAATGTATTACTGTTTGTGTGCTTCATAAATACTTTACACTTTACCTCTAAGTTAAGCCTGGCTGTTTTGTGCCAAGCTATTAGAAGGATAAGCATTGGCTAATTTAATGAATTTTGTGGTTCATCCTGACAAGGTTTGTGGTTGTTCCATGAGCGTAGCTTCCACTTCCCTCAACCAATACCCTGATTTCTTACATTTCATGATAAACTGCAGGAACCTAAAAATACCAGCTGATAAATTGGTTTTCTTTTTGCAGTTGATAAAAACATTTGGCATCCCACTGCAATTTTTTTTAAAGGAACGGTTCTGTCCTTGGATGTGGCCCTAAAAAGAGTGACAGATGCTGCGTACAAGTAAATAAAATTTACTTCCTGTTGCAAAAGACTGAGCGTGGGAGCTCTTTTTCTCAGTCACTGTACAACTGATAATTGAATAAATGTTTGCTGAGAAAGAAGACAGCTGTAAAAGGTTAATGTTACAAATACCACTTAAACAGATTGGTTATTGGAACAACGCATTGTGTTTGCCTTTGAGAGAAGAAAAATGGAAAAAGTCTGCTAAAAGTGTCAAACAGAAAATGAGAAGGCAATGTTGACATTGTCAAAAGCACATTAACAAACAACCATGCAAGAAGGCGCAGAAATGCATATGTCCAAATGCAGGGGCGGCTCCTCCGCTAAGGCGAACAAGCTTTGCCCCACTGGATTGTGGGGAAAGGAAAAATAAAATGATGATAACGCTACGTTATAATTTTATTTTTCCTGGAAGAAAGGGTGGTCTGGGCTTGAGGGAGGGGGCCGGAGGAAGGGTATGTGCACTATAAAGTGCACATGTCTGTTTGGCCGGCCATGTTGTACCTGCCAAACAGACATGCGCACTTTGCATGTTTTCTACCCGGCTGTATTGCACAGCTGAGTGGAGAAGATGCCCAGGCTCTCAATTCCAGTCTGAGCAGCAAAGCAGGCCGCTCAGACTAGTCACGACGCTGCTGTTACTGGTGATAGCAGCATCGCATTGTGATTTGCTGGGAGCCTGGGAACAGGAAGAGGACAACGACGGAGGGGAGACGAACACGTCTCACCCACAGGTAAGTTTTTGTTTTTATTTTTATTTTCATCCTGCCCGTCACACCCCCACCCTCCCAGCCACCCACGTTGAGTGGCAGCCCCCACTGTCCAAATACATGTATAACGTGTGCAGTGCCTGAACGGACAGTGTTGGACTGGACTGTCGGGCACTTTGCCACATCGAGATGGGCCAGCTTCAAAATGCCAGTGTGGGGGAAGAACAGGACCAAAAACACCAACCCAAAGCTAAGATGTCTACCCTTGCAGTCTCTGTGGGTATGTTGGCTGATTTCAAATTTGTGGTAGTTCGATGTGCTCATTAGTGTTAAGTAGCAATTAGAGTTGAGGAGAGTTTTTTGGGTGATCTGCTGTTGTAGTAATATCCCGACAGAAATAGCGCAACATGTGGTTTGACACAGTCAGAGACAACCAGTCAGAATCAACAACAAAACCTGATCATAGAGTATGTGCGCTCTATCATGTACACTCCTCTGTTTCATCACATGCCTAGGCTCAGTGACTTAAGAAAAAAGCTGCACTGAGGTCACCAAATACACTCCCATATGAGCCACTCCGTAGTTCCTACACTTTCTCAATCAGGTGCCCCCCTCACCCCCCAACGATGTACTGAGCTACCTGTCTGCAAATGCTTTTGATGCCTCATCTGGGATATGAAGTGCATTACAAATGCAACTACAATAGATAAGGACATAGCTTAACCAGTGAGATTCGGGGGAACAGTATTCCAAAGGGTGGATGCAGGACCAAGATTTAGGATACATTGTTCCCAAGGGGAATAGTTTAAAGTGGGCTCCTGTTTAAGTTCCTGATTGAAAAACAATAAATTAAAAGCTCTTAGTCAAACGAGGAAGTCCAAAGAAACAACAAATGCACAGATGTCCTGACTCAGGATTCCCAGACCCAACTGTCAAGCCAAGAATGCATTTATCTGGAGGAGGTGTCCCTCCCCAAACATTCCCCTGAAGCCGCGCCCCTAAGTCAACAGACTACAATACCCAGTAAACCAAGTTAGCTACAATACTACTCAAAGGGGACTGATCACTTATTTTTGTAGTTATAAAGCGCAAACATGGGCATGAAGTGCACTCTACAGAGGAGGAGATAAACCATAGTCATATTCAGTACAGTACATTAGTCCTGCATCAGGCCAGGCCGTGATTCATTTCTAGGCATCCTTTTTCTCAACTGTCTCTTTTCTCCTCTGTCTCTTTTCTCCTCAGTCTCCCTTTTCAGGGATAAGTTCAAACTGTTTAGTCAAGGGTGGACAAGACTAACCAATTTTCCTATCAACTCTTTCATCAGCCCCCTCTCTCCTCTCTGTAACGTATTTTTATTCACTCCTCCTAGCCTTTTTCCAGCTCCTTTTCTCGAACTCCTTTTCTCCCTCCTCATCGTGTTCTTCAACCCTCTCTCTTCCCCTTAATCCTCAAACATTCCCTGTCGTAATCCTCCATTCTTTCCCCAGGCTCCTTCTCTCTTTTTGATCAGTCTCTGCCCAGCCTCCAGCTCCTCGGAATCTCTCTTTTCACAGTCTGCTGCTCTTGCGTCTTCTAGCCAGGTCTCTCCTCGGTCTCTCTTTCTCTCCTCAAGGGTTCTTTCCCCACCTCTTTCATTCTATATATTGGTTTGTGTTGTTGCATCCTTACTGCCAGACACAATCACTGAAGGGTACAAATATCACCCGAACTCAGGCAAAAACTCAAAAAAGTGTCAGGAAACAAACTAGCTGGGTACAGCTGCTTGGGGGATTTGAGGCAGAAACCCACAGGGCAATGTAAAGGAAGGATCAATATGAACACCACACACAGGCTGAAATAGAAAAGAAGAGTCAGTTGTGAATAAGGCTGCATTATTCACTATTAGTATATTAAAAGAAAACTGAGTACAGTTAGGTTGAATATGACCTTCCCTGGCACCTGTGGTAAATAAAGAAAATGCTTTTATATGTATGTTGTGTGCATGGTTGCTGGCTTGTGTGTTACTTCAGAGAGAGAGTGTGTGTGTGTGTAAGTGTAAATGTGTGTGTATGTGTAAGGGTGTGTGTGTGTGAGTGAAACTGAAGGTCAAGGGGTGTGTGATGTCACTTCCGCTACCCCTGCCATTTTGTTGAATTGGCATTCACGGCTGCACTGTGCTGCACACAAAAGATTTTGCGCTGGACAGGGTCTCTTCTAGGACAAAAATTATGGCCCGTATTTATACTTTTTTTAGCGCCGCATTTGCGCCGCTTTTTGACGCAAAACGGCGCAAACCTACAAAATACAATGGTATTTTGCAAGTTTGCGCCGTTTTTGCGTCAAAAAACGACGCAAATTCGGCGCAAAAAAAGTATAAATACGGGCCTATGCATTTAGGCGTTTCCTAACTTGTATGTGTGCTGTACAAGGCAGTACACATGCGAAGTGGGAAAAACAAAAAATTGAAGCATTTCTCTTTGTACACCTGCCTCAAGGAAGCACAGACTTTGGATGCAAATCCCTGTCTACAGTTCTTTGTAGATAGAGATTTGTTTAAAAACCCATGGACCATGCACCACCCATGGAATGCACCCTTGACTCAAAGTAATGCATACCAGCACATTGCACAAATTTGCACTAGGGTGGGTTACAGTCCAACGCAAATCGCAATTTCAAAAGTAACGCAAACCTGACACAAAGCTTCAATAAATCTGGGCCTCAGTACTCAGACCACATTTCCGAGAGCAAGTTCTGTTCCTGAAACCCATTAATGTGAAAAAAGAGATTACGAACCTAAAACCTAAAATCATCTGACTTCCTGGGATATAGTGGCAATGAAACAATGGACAATATCAAATGGAGTGTACATGACGCTGCAGTAATGCAATGGCCATATGATAAAAAAAATACAACACATCAAGAATCTAAATTTCTATGTAAGATATTATGAGACAACGAGAATGTTACATTTGTGGCCAGCCTCCAGTACGGGCTACCTCTCCACATGTGTGCGATGACAAGGTTTAGGTGAAGGTCATTCGACTGAAAAGGCTCAGGTAAACAGCTGCAGCTTAGGAGCTATGCAGTTGAATTTCCAGGAGGCAGAAAACTACCCCTCCCACCTTAAAAGTTAGGATTGCCAGAAGTTGGGAACTGCAGGGAACAGTTCCAGAGGGATATATGTTTAGCTTCAGTTAGTACCAGATGTTAGTAAGCTAATGTTCAACTAAGGAAAATGCAACCATAATGAAATGGAGTGAGGAGATTACGCAGATAAAACAGACCTAATTCGTGACACAATCAATTGTCCCCAGGAAATCTGAAATGCTGAAGCTTGCTAACGAGGTACAGTCACCCCTGAAGGTGCTGTACTATTCTGCTAAAGCAGGGTCAGATGTTCTGGAGTCCACATTGGAAGCCACCTGCAGGTGGATTTGAGCTCTAGCACAACACCACTGTACAATGGCATTATTTAAGGTCAAATGCCATTAGATGAGAGTGACAGTCATGTGGCACCAATGACAGAGATTTGGTCTGACACTGGCCATTAGACTGCACGCCAAACACCTACTAACATTTCAAATTAGGATATAGTGGTAGTACTCAGTCACGTATGGGAGCAAAGTTTGACACAATGAAGAAAATGGCACAGGCATACCAGACAAAATAAATTCATTTCTCTACCAACAAGAGGAGGCCACCACAGCTGGGTGGCAGACAGAATCCTATGCATACCCACCCTGGAATAAGCCTCACTAGATCCCCTAGAAAATACCATGGTCATTCAATGGCTTTCATCGCTATCTCAGTTCTGTGCTCCTAATTCAGAGGCTTTCATCTGTATTTTTGTGTCTGTCCCATTCCAAGTATCATGCTATTCTCACCATGTTTTGCTTGAATTAGGTTTATCCTTCCATTAATGCTGTCAGAATCATGACCTGCAGTGCAAGAGGGACCATTTTCTCACACTGTGTGTGTCTGTTCCTGCTCTTCCCTTTGGACCCCAGCTCTCTTTAAATGTTGCTACCCTACCCCCTCCCGCGTCTGCTTGCTCGCCAGCTTCCTTGAACGCCTGTCTCCACTCACAACTGTATTGGCAGATAGCCATCTTAAAATGAATTAAAAAGAATTCACAGATGGCCATATACCTACAACTGCACACATGATCAGGAGCCATCATGGAATGGTTTTACTTTATTTTAAGAAACATCATTCTAAGATGGTTGCTGCATGTGTGCATGCATGTGTGGCAGCCATCTTGGAATGATGCTTCTTAAAACTAAAGAAGAACCATGGCAGAATGGCCACCACATATATGCGCACACAAGCAGGAGTTATTTTGGAATGAGCACATGTGATACTGAAGCACACATCACATATAGTGCAGTATTTAAGCAGTCAAGATTTTTATAGATACTTGATCCAAAGTGTCTAGGTGCGCAACCATGAGGCATGTACACTCCAGACTGCCAAAGGCAGTTTATTAGGACAGGATTGCATAATTTCTATAATATGTAACAACAACAATTTCTACATTAACATCTCAAAACTGTACCGTCTTTGACCTCCCCCGAATCCTTTCCCATAGGGCTTTATGCATTCTTTGCCCTTGTTCCACTCAGCTCAAACCATTCCGTACATCTTTGTCACTTCCTTCACAAACAAACTCCAAACGCCATCTCTTTCTCATACTCCAGGCATCCTACCCAAGTCTTCATTCACCTGTCTTTCATCCTTCCTCCCCTCGAGGGGTGGACCTGCCCACATCTGACTCTCCACCCCTACAAATATCACCAGCCAGAAAAACCCTATCGGGAGTTTTTCTTCCCCACACCCTTGCTCAGTGTCCTGTGACACTGCTGCAACACAGTCACGCCCAAACGCTTCTCCTGCACCACAGCCTCCAATTCCACTGTTTCCACACCAGCTCCCTCAATTTGATCATGTAGTAGGAATAACCCAATTCTGACAAATGCCCCTCATCACAGATGAAAATACCCCTCTCTTCTTCCTTGATGCCCCCATGCTTTACCACTTCAATACCTTTCCCCGAGCAATAGCTGCATGTTTCATGGTACCTCTCCAGTTCCTATGTGGCACAAATTCTGTTCATGCTATGCAGTAGTGTCAAGCCAGGCAATTGCACCAAGTGGTTCTCCCCAAATGAACCACTAGCAAGTCCGGGCAACCCCATTTTGGCACCGTGGTAGCTAGAAACGTCAGCAACCCCCCCCCAATGCATGCTGCCTTTCCCCCACCATAGCACCTCATGTCTGCTGCTCGGCAGTCCAAGATTCCATCCATAGTTCTGCCTCTCTGCAACTTTGGCCACCCAGTGGATGAATGAATACCCCACTATCCAAGTGACTGCTTTATGATTCCATGGGCCTCCCACACGTTCTAGGGAAGAAAAAGATGTTAGCCATCGATCGTCAGACAAGCCCCAAAATCACACTTGCCCCCAGTAACCACCCCACCCCTCCCAAATCAAACACCATTAATTTACGGACATAGCGGTCACAGCATTTGGACTTCCATCTTCCAATGGCCCAAATCTCAGCATCCGCCACCCCAAATGCGCAGCCGACGTCGCAACCCCCAATCTAAAGGAGTGTGCCCCGAAGTTAGCAGGGTCCCGCCCAAGTTGTCCTAGGGCCCTACGTAAGACTGACAACAGCTGAAAAGCTGTGACCTTGACCTCGTCGGACTGGCAAAAAAACGCCTTCTGTCTCTTTCCCGGCCACACCTAAAACTTCTGCCACTCATTTACTGGGCAAATGAACTCATCCCCTCCCCCCCACAGCCAGATTTACCTCCCCTTCCTGGCGTGGTCTATTTTGTTTCAATTTCCTCAACCAAATACCCAGCCTCACCGACTCAAAGCATATGTTCCCCTCTGGTAGTTTTTCACCCTGGCCCACACCCAGCAACTTAGATGTCCTGAATGCCCCAAAAAACATCCATATCATAACAAGCGGAACAGTGCCAATGCAAACCCAACCCAGCAACACCCATGCAAAACAGCCAGAATCTCCCCCTGCAGCTCAAACCTGATTGCTTCCATCGCTCCCTCCTTGGCCCCTTTCTCCCTCGACCAACGCTTGAACAAATGAGCCTTTCACCTCCTCCTGGGTCAAAACCTCAAAACTGCTTGCCAGAAAATGACAACCCTGCCAGCTTTCCTGCAATCATGTGGTATGCGACAGCTCTTTGTCCATTAGAGACAGAACAAGACAGACCACCCATCCTTCCCGGTCACATCACTCCTTCCTCATGGGTCCATCCTCCTTCCCGCAAAATGCCTGGCAATCCCTCCATACTAGCTGATAACTCTTCTTGGTAGATTCCGCTAAGGACAACTCCACCAGCCTAAGTACTCTCATGCCCCCCTCTCCCAGACTTCCATAGGGTCTTCTTGGCCTCTGCTCCTGATGCCGGGCAGTGAAATTGATGCCACTCTGAATAAGGCAACGAATCCGCAATCGCGTTGTTCACCCCAGGCACATGTTTAGCCGTAAAGACAATGTTGTTTCTCAAGCAGATCAACATGAAATGGCGCAGCAACCTCAACACTCTCACATCTCTCGCCCACTGCCAATTCACCAGCTCCACAACAGCCATGATGTCCACATGAAACTGCATGGTTCTGTTTGCCAACTCATCACCCCATACATACAGGACCACCAGCAAGGGAAAAAACTCCCAAAAAGCTATGCTTTGCTCCTGCTGAAGCCATACATGGGCCAGCACTCCGCACACCACCTCACGCCCCAAAAGAGCCCAAATCCATGTGCACCAGCAGCATCCGAAAAGAATTGCACTTGTCACACCATTCTGTCCTCCTGGAACCACATGGACACACCATTGAACTCATCCAGAAAGGAGTGCCACGCATCTGTATGAATCCCCGCTTCGTCACTCGCCGTGGTGTCTTTAATAGCCTCGGGCAGCGTTCCTGCCTCATCCACCACATCGTCTCCCACTCCCACTTATTTGTATGGCTCATCCGCAGTGCTACCCGGCTGCGGGTCCCAAACCGCCCACCAGTCCTTCTTACCTGTGGGCTTGCCAACAACCTTCCCATTCATCCTCCATATCATCATAATCCAATTCTGTTAGAAATGGGGTCTCTCGTTGGCAGTCGGTTTGCACCCTGTCCAAGTAGGGACCCTCCCTTTAGTCAGGATAAGGGAGATACCCAGATCAGAAAACCCGTGCTTATCCCCGTGGTAGCGTGGTACGAGCAGGCATGCTTATCTCAAAAGCAATGTGTAAAGCATTTGCACATAACACACAGTAATACAGTGAAAACACTACAAAAGGACACCACATCAGTTTTAGAAAAATAGCAAATATTTATCTATGTAAAGCAAGACCAAAATGAGAAAAATCCAATGCTTTACACATTGCTTTTGAGATAAGCAGTGCAGGCAGTGGCTCGGGGATGGCATGCTGTGGCGTCGGTGAGACCAGGGCTGAGTTGGGAAGTGGGCAGGTGCAGCGTGCAGTGTGCTGCGGCTGGCCTATTTGTTCTTCACAATGCCGTAATAGCCCCAGACAGAGCTATCGACTTCAAGGAATTGTATTTTTAAGTTAATTCTTGCAAAATTCACATCTTTATTATTTTATATTGGATTTTTCTCATTTTGGTCTTGCTTTACATAGATAAATATTTGCTATTTTTCTAAAACTGATGTGGTGTCCTTTTGTAGTGTTTTCACTGTATTACTGTGTGTTATGTGCAAATGCACAGCCCTTTCAGGTGCAGGTGTCAGCTCCTCCCTCCCCACTCTAGCCCATTAGACTCATCAGGATATGCAGCACATCTCAGCTCCCTTTGTGTCACTGTCTAGAGGGAATTCACAAACAGCCCAACTGTCAGTCTGACCCAGACGTGGATTCCACAGGCAGGCAGAGGCACAGAATGGTTAAGCAAGAAAATGCCCACTTTCTAAAAGTGGCATTTTCAAACAGACAACCTAAAAACTAACTCTACCAAAAGATGTATTTTCAAATTGTGAGTTCAGAGATCCCAAACTCCATATCTCTACCTCCTCCCAATGGGGAATTACACTCAAGCGGAATTTTGAAGCAATCTCGTTGTTAACCTATAGGAGAGAGACGGGCCTTGCAATCAGAAACAAAAACATCATTTGGCAGTATTTCACTATCCGGACATGCAAAACACACAAGTACTTGTCCTACCTCTTAAGTACAAGGCACCCTGTGTATGGGGCTCACTCAGGCCTAACCTAGGGGTGCCTTACATGTACAAAAAGGGAAGGTTTGGGCCTGGCATGTGGGTACACTTGCCAAGGTGAATTGGCAGTGTCAGACTGCACACACAGACACTGCAGTGGCAGGTCTGAGAGATGTTTGCAGGGCTACTCATGTGGGTGGCACAATCAGTGCTGCAGGCCCACTAGTAGCATTTGATTTACAGACCCTGGGCACACATAGGGCACTTTACTAGGGATTCACCAGTAAATCAAATATGCGAATCATGGATAAAACAGTCACCAATTCAATTTACATAGGGAGTACTTGCACGTTAGCACTGATCTGCAGTGGTAACGTGCACAGAGACAATAAACCAGCAAAAACAAATCAGGAAAAATAGGAGGAAGAAGGCAAAGAGTTTGAGGATACCCCTGTAAAAAGGGCCATTTCCAAAAAATTCCAATACATCCTCACCATGATCCACCCCCATCAGGCAGCCTACAGACTTTTTGGGTGGATTTGAATAAAGCTGTGCCCCGTCCAGGGCAGGACGCAAGTACACTAGGGTACTGTGTGGACATTCCTTCAACATAGGGAAGGCCACCGAGGACCCCCCTAGTTCTTTGGACCAGCTCCCTGGAGCTGTTATAGACTACGCCCGTAAATCCCTCCTCCTGCCAGTCTCACCTGCTGGTTTCGTGGCTCCACCCACGTGGCAGCTCCAGCCACGTGCCTCCTTCGTGTGACCATCCTCGCCCAATGGGTCCGCATCCGTCCAGTATCCTGTCTCGGGGCCTGTGCTTCAGGACCCATACCCACTGCCCACGTGGCCCAGTACTGTCAGCCCCGTCTCTGGGCCCCTCGCTGGCCGGAACCCCTTTAACCTTTTTCGCTGGCCTTGCCTGCTCCCCCCCCTTTTTCCCTGTCTCTACACAGTCTCTCCCAGAGGGCTTCCGTTTCCTCCACTGCCCTGCGCTGCTCCCTGATCCTCACTTCCAGCTCTTCTTCCTGCCACTTGGAGACATAGGGGCTACCCTCCCTCCCCGTGTCGTCCTGCCCATACACTAGCAGTCCCTGAGCTTGCCCTCCAAACTGGCCTCCTTGGGGTGTGGGCCCTCTCTGTGAACCTCTATCCTCCCTTGTGTGCCCCCCTTTCCAATCACCTGCTTGCTCCCTTTTGTCCTCCCAGCTGGCTTACCTGACCCTTGGGGAGGCGAGGAGCTTCTGCCCCTTCCTACTCTGCTCTTCCCCTGTCCTTTTCCCTGTGGGGAAACACATGCAGCCACAGCTGCTGCCACCCCTGGGGATGCTGCCGTAGGCTGGCGCTCCATCCCTACCCAGGCCTGGGTCGGCATTTTAGGCCTGAGGAGGTTGGCACACCCTGCTTCCCCTAGCACACGCAGGGCCGCCCTCACTGCCCCCCTGGGTCTCCTTGTGACATCCCATCCCCTGTTGTGAGCACCCCCCTGTAATAGGCCTCTTAAAATAACCTATGGCGTCCTGTAGACCCCCAAAAACTGAAAAAACAGCATGCGGCTATTGCCGCACACCTGCTCACCTACCGCGAGTCGGCCTATTAACAGCGCACCTCATGCTCATCTGGCCTGTGGTCCCTTGCGTGACACGTACACCTCCTCGACTGCCCCTGGCAATACTCTGCCGCTCAGGCTGCATAGCCACTCATCAGAGCTCTGCAGCTGCCCGAGGTCCGTCGAGAAGTCGGAATGGGCATCACTTCCCTTTCCAACTCCTTAAATGCCCTGCCCTCCAGTCCCTTCACTCCCCCCAAACGCTTTCCCCCTGATCATGTCCTCTGTCCTGTCACCCTCGCGAATCCCCCAGGGAAAGACTAAACTGCGTCTATCTTCCCTCGGGCCCACCATTACCTGACCACAGCTATCAAAGAGCTGCATTTGATTATTTTGGAATTATTTTTTTTAGCTTTAAAAACTCCTTTGAAAGTGGCCGCAGCACATGCGCACACAAAGCAGCCATCTGGGGCAAAACAAGCATTGACAAAATCAATAGGTGGCACTGATGAAACTTATCAGATTTGGGAATGCCTGTTAATAATGTGTTCTTGTTAGTTCATGACAGTAACATGTTTGCAAATATATTTCTTCCATATGTAGCTGTTTTATTTGCAATGAATAAAGCTTTTACTTTGCATGCATCCGTGTCTTGGCTTGTTTTTCCACAAAGATCACATAGACATGCTTTCTACTGGAGAATTGTTGCCGCTTTATGTAATATAGATGTAGGAATGTCATTCCAGTTTTCGTGGGGGGGTGAATGATGTTCTGGTTTGCTCTATCATGGTTTTCACATGGATGATTGGAAATAGTGATTTAATGTTTATTACAAAAATGGAGCACTTATACCCTCATTTAGAGTAGTCAAAATCTGTGCTAAATCTGTTGAGAATATATTTCTCAATTTTAAAACGTTCTCTTTCATTTAAAATGATGGCCTCAGTTCACCATTCGGTTGTTAAAGACCTTCTCTATCTCAGATCATGTTTACTCGACCTGATGTTACTTTCCATTGGTGATTTTTGGGTTTTCGGTACCTTTCCTTGGCCAAAGGCAATCTCATTTTGGGGTGAGTGCGGGTTTAATTAGGCAAATAATGTTCCCCCATCCTTCACAGCAGAAAATTAAATGGAATGCTTGATTTTGAACTATTTCTGAAATAGCACCTTAAAATCATGATGGATGAACAAAATAACCAGGAGGGGGAGGGGGAATCCTCAGTAAATTGGGGTCTAAAAATGTGTAAACTGCAATCACCAATGACATGAAGCATAAAATCAGGATGATGGAGGATCAACGCCTTGAAACCCTCATGGGTGATTTGCTGTGCTTTATAAATTCCTGATTGATTGCTTGCTTGATTGATTGATGGATCTGGGGACAAGCGGGACTTCAATATAAGGTCCTTAGATGCGTGGGGGTCAATTGCAAAGACCTGGAGTTAACATAATATCAGAGGTCCCATTAACTCTAGGATTGTGAAATTAACTAGGAGTCTGGATTGAACACCAAGAATTCCTTGAGGAAAAATGATTACTCAAGGAACCTGAGATTGTGGGTAAAATTCCCATGGTAATGTCTCATTTCCCCCACAAGTTTTCACTGGAGATTTTGTCTGATGTCAGCAGTTGAAATCTTCAGGGGAAACACGAGGGGTCCGTGGTAACACCAAGTGCCTCATAATTCTCAGTGAGGGGGCAACAGGGTTTCCAGTGCAATTGGAAATTGAGAACCTCTCACAAGACCTTTTACTCTCAGAGATGAAATTCCAGCTGCTGGACATCGACCACTGGAAGTTTGGGAAAGGGAGACAAAATGGCAGCTCCCAGAGGCAGTGCAGGAAAATGATAATTGAGAATGTTGAAAACAGTGAAAAACTTGTAACTCTGTGGGCATTCCTAAATAATCGAAATGGATTTTCCGATACAAAATTAAATACGATAAAAATGTTGGCGCAAGTGTGCCTTTAGGGGAGTACATTTCTAATCAGAGGAATAGGAGAATGAATCTAGCAACATGAAGTTATGTTTTACATGTGAAGGAAAATGGAGAAATATACGCAAATACATTGGTCCAGTTCTGCTAACCTTACACCCAGTGGTGCTAGAACAATCGTCAGAGTGGGGTGCTGCTATCAAGTTTACATCAAGGGGCTGGATAGTGAGAGTGAAAAATCCAACTGTCACACAAACAATAAGTGTAGCAAATGAGCTGCGCCCATTCAGCAGGATAGTGGCAATGCTGTAGCATGTATCCAGTGGTGCATTTTGGACCATGAGGACGGAAATATATAACAAAAACATGGTGTAGTAGAGCGCTCATTTAAATACTGCATATCCTCATTTAAAATGACCACTAAAGTTGCAAATACATACAGTTTTACTTATCAAACTTTATAGCGCACAGAAGATAATGTGTAGAAATTGAGTTTCAAGAAATATTTGTCATTACCATCAAGTAAAATGTCTTGATTGGTGTTGATCCCATTAAAATATGTGTTTCCATCACACTTAAGAATTACAACATAGTGCTTCATTTGTGCCTTGTCAAATGCTGATATATTTTTTAACTATTTGTCCAGTTCATTTAGAGATTTCTTAATTTTGTTCAAAATTTGTGTCTGCAGCCTCTCCTTTACCGCCAGGAAGGTTGCCACATAAGTTATATTATAAAATCCTCTCACTCTGTTGTCAGAAATAGTAATGTAAACACACATTTCCATCATAAAAGAACAGCAGCAATTTATTTGAAGAATTAGCCTGACATTGGACCTCTCTTTGAACGCACAGCAAGGGTGACAAAATAGAAACAAAATTTCAGGGCATCTTTATTCCTCAATCCTCTTAAGAAGTCCAGCATGGTTATTTTGTGGGTGATGCAGCACCCTCAGCCCCCCTCCTTCTAGCGCCTATGACCTGCACATTGTTCGCCTGCAGGCAATAGGCTAAATTATCACTAGGATTGAAAGGGCTCACCCAGACACAGGATTTTCGTTGGCTCTGAGCATACACCTTGGGATTTTTAAGAATCCTCGATAAAATGCAAATCTGTGAAAATCGTAGCCATAAAACTGGGTGATTTACTGTTAAATAATCCCGTGGGAAGGCTGTCAGACTAAGCAGTTCTGGAACGCTATTTACAGACTAACAAAAACAGCAAGTACAGAATAATTTCTAGACCGGAGACTCATAACACAAATGTGTCCATCTTACAAAGGTCCACGTGACAGGAAAGAAAAGAGAACCTAGAAAAAAAAACAAAGAAAATTTGTATCTTAACAACCCAAACTCAACGTCAACAACTTACAGCATAAATGGTGAACCAAATATTCAAAACCATGTTAAAAGCATTATACGAAGTTATGCGAAAAATATTTGTATCCCTGCTTTTTTCTGCTTTGATGTAATTATCCAAAACCATAAACAAATACCATCCTGCTGTGCATTATTCATAAAACGTGTTTTCAAAAACATGTCTGGGGTAAGATCACATTTGTTTCGTTCCAACGCTTACATGTGCTTTCCAAGCAGTCTGTGCTGAATTATCTGAAAAGATCACTCCCTAAACAAGAAGGCTCTGTAGTTGTTGCCAATGGGTCAATTTGCTAAGAATGAATGTAACTACGGCTCATGTAAATTCCACCTACATATGTCCTTAAATTACTTCCTGTTACGGATTATAGTAAACGTCAGTTACTAACAGGTGTAATAAGGAATTTACTATAAAAGCTTCCATTCATATTTCAAGGGCCAAGTAAAACTAATAACCGTAGGCTTAGGACGTGTGACACATTAGTATTAATTAATTTAAAAGCCTAACTTCCCTCACTTAGAATTACTTTTCGTAAAATATACTTCTTCCGGCTCATTTGAAAATTCAGATGCATGGTACTTCTTTCAACATATTCTGCAGCAGTTATGTCACTCTGGACCTTCAAAGGGTGCAGTTAAATTTGAATAATGCACTTGCAAATGTTGGCAAATACTATATAGGCAAGGGTGCTGGAATTATGTGGCAGGGGTGGCCCAAATTATGTGGCAAGGATGACTCAATTATGTTGCAAGAAAAGGCAATTTATATGGCATAATGTGGCACATTTGTATTCAGATGAACACTGTGTGGGCAAAGGTTTCAGCTCATTAGTACTATTTTAACACACAAGTACAGAAATAAACAATATAAAGGGGACAAGCCAACCTTTGCAAATGACCTTCTGCTGCGTGGCAAAAGACTTGTGACCACTGCTAGCGCATCTGACCTTATTTGGTTTCTTTAATTTATAAGGGGACACGTTAGAGGTTCGTTGGACGTTTTGACTGCACTTAGAGTGATTCCCACCATAATTCCCAAGTACCGTACAAAATCATCAATAAATAACATCAAATACCTTTGGAGGCAATAATCTTCACACACAATGACCCGCTTGGCCATGAATAACCATACTTTTATGTGAAAGTTAGAATGTTTATTTCCCTATATTAACAATGCTAATAACACATAGATTAGTCTCAAAAACAAATGATACACATATAAGAACAACACTAGTTGACCAAACCTTCTAAAGAATCTCAATTTAATCAAAGCATTGATTACTAAACATTTGAGAGTCACGGTACAAATTAAGAATAACTGCGTAAAAGATACAGCATACATCTTGTTTCAGCAACTGAGCAGCATCAATTGTTATTAATAGCAACTTGTTAACCTCTCAGGATTTCCCTTACTAACCTTCTGATTAGAATAGCATCTTTGGGCTTCATGCAAAACAATTTAAGTCAGCACAAATTTGGAAAAACATCTAACTATGGCTCTATCAAAATAGCGGTTGGTACCTAGAAACAAAAGACAAACTTACAACAAGAACAATAGCATTTTGTTATACCTCTCCTCAGTATGGATCAGCAAGCTGTGCATATCTTCGTCATTTGGACATCTGTTCAGTCAGCATCAGCAATGAGCCATGAGAGGAAATGGTTCAGAACCAGTGATTCTAAGCTAGCCGAACCATTAGGAAAGCAATATCTAAGGGATCAGCATTTAGCATCAGAAGTTTAAGCAATAAAGTTAAGTAGAATCCTCTCATGAGGAAATCGAAGTAGGAATGAGCACACCTCTACAGAGGAAAAATAGGAATGTAATCATTTCTCTAGACATACATTTCTATTAATTTATTTGAGCAGTGCAGCTTAACATGAGGCTGTGCAAACTGGGCCCAAATCTCGCTAACTTAAGGCCTCCAATTAATAAAGCAAATACATAATGCAAAGTCATTAATATATCACTCTACTACATTTTCTTAATGCAGATACTTCAATTAATATTAATAAGCCTTTAATAAAGACACTTCGTGATTAATGACGGCCACTCAAGTGGGCACATTTTCCACGTCGCACATTATTTTCTATGTTTAGTCAAAGTCTATGCAGATTCATAATTCAAAGTACATGAATCTTTATTAGAAAAAATTCAGCATTCACACACATTTTTAGTAACCTTTGATCCAATTTAGCTGGAAATAAAATGTGTTAAAATATGTAGATTTTGCAGCAGATGTTGAATTATGTGACAAACAGTGTCAGGCTGACCTATAAGGCAATCAGGTAGTACCCAGTGGTCTAGTCTGACAGATCAGTGAGTGGGACAGTTTTATAGGTGGGCCTTTGATTTCCCATAAGCATGAGGAGGAATTAAGATCATGCAGCTTTTGTATTAGGTACCAAGACCTTCGTCAGTGGCAGCTTCTGTGCAAACGTTTGGGCCTGACACTTATTATTTTAGAACTGAAACACTGAAAATTATTTGACTCACTATGGTCTTGTAGCAAGGCCAGGATAGGTTTGACACTCCTTCTGAGTCATGGCCAGTTAAGGGCCATACGGTAATGAAGGCCTTTTTCCTTTTTCATCTCTCCTTGGCTATGCGAATGAGAGTTTGGATGAAGTGAGTGGGCCCAAAACCAGCCCACTTATGCATAATGTAGCGTCAGGTTTTCCGATGCTAATTTCTACAGAATTCCAGAATGTGATCATCCTGAATCCCTCTAAATTTGGCACAGAGTTTTTGAATGCTGCCTTTTTATTCCAAATGGCATTTTTGGGCGATGTCCATGCTAATGAACAAATGCAATGTTCTGAGACCCACTAATATCCTTTCATCTGTTTAACCAATCTGCACGCCGAAGTTTGATTAGCCTTTTGCCAGGTTGAAGTTGGTCAGTTCTGGCCAAAGTTACTAAGGTTGCACAAATGTACTTAATATCAAAGGAGGTGTCAACAATCTCTACAACACTTTGCTTTACCACCATGATATTAGCCAAAGAGATATTAACCCACATACTTTACAAGTTCACCATTATTGCACTGTGTCATTATTAAACTCTCCTTAAACCTTTTAGGCCTTATTTACAAAACGATTTGTGACCATGTTAATACTACTCTGTGTGTACTCCACAGCACACGTCAATTGGTCTTGTTTCTATTTGCAGGGTTCTATTCAGAAACACATGCTAAGAAATGGCAGGTCTTAAGGCGACATATGTGTCCACCACACTAGTGTAATACTCCAGAGTCAAAATGAATTGCTGAGGTATACATGTGGGTGTATGCAAGGGAATGGATACAGAAATGTATAATACCTCCTCCAAAGTCAGTGTGGCTGGGGGAAATTGGAGGGGGCTTACTAGTAAGGAAATGTAATCCACCAACACATCCAGCTACAACATGTAAGTCAGGTTGCAGAAAGGCCAGTTCACAAAATAATGAAATCACATAAAAGCCAATGGAAGCAGGGACTAACATCACCAATAAATCACGTGAAGCTGGCCATATGAATACAAAAAAACAAAAGTTACAGCAACATAAAGAATGGCGCTGCAAAACGTAGAGAGAAAACAGAAATACTGCAGAAAATCACGGTTTAAATTAAATCATGCACAATTGCCAATTCAAGAGCGAGCCTAGCTTATTGAGAACGCCTGAACAGCACCACACTCTTGATGCTAACAAACAACCCAGCAGCCAATCACACATAGGTTAGTATCGTATGTAAATAAGGTGCAGGCACAACAATTTTTCCACAATGACAGGGTCAGTGCCTGTCTGATTCGAGGACGAGAGAGAGAATCACTTTCTTTGCTGTGTCTGAAGAAGAGGTTCTGGTCATATAGGGCCATATGTACCAACGCATTTTCCCATAGACACAGAATGGGTAAAACTCTTTGATACATCTGGCCCATACTGTTTTACATCACAAGTGATTGTGGATACATGTGCAGAATGGGAATGGAAACTAACTTCACCGACTTCCCACTCCCGTCCCATCTCTGCCCATGCCAAGGCGTTGGCTGCATTCCATTTGTGGCATCCATGAATGTGCAGTCTGACTGTGATGCCAGGGTCCCACTCACACGTGTGCATATCGCTCCATCTGGATGAATCCATGGTAGCTTGATCTTCCTTTAGCGACCGCACATCAGTTGAATTCCGAGGATTGCAAAACACGTGGCTGCCTGGTGAGCGCAGCAATCACAAGATGTGATGTTCACACCGGGCACACTGTCACAGCGACTGTCGCTCACCTCAACACTCTAACCCCTGACACACAGTGGAAATGTAATGTAAATAAATGTGAATTAAGACATTCACTCACTTATTCTTCATCACTCTTCCCAGGTAAGTGTGCATTTCCGACCTCAACCACAGCTTAATCTACAACATGAACAACAAGACGCTTTATGTACCAGATGACCTGACCCCAACATCACAATTAAAGCCTTTGATAATATAATAAAGGGTGTGGCACTGTCATTATTAACACAAAAAATATAATGCCAAAATGAAAGATGTGTTAGCGGTTCCTGAACATTATGGCAAGACTAAACTTGATCCATTCAAACAGGCTGCCACGAGGATACAAGATCTTACAAGGGAAGCACGAGACAGAGAAGACACCTGTAAAAGAAATCAGATTTCCTCATTAATGGACATCCTTGCATCCCATTTATCTGTGGGGTACCTAAAGTGCACAAAACTAACCGGATCTTTCAGTTCAGTATCTTATTTCTAACATTAAGGCTGTTAGTAAGCAGCTGACTAAATGTTTCGATGTATTTTAAGATCCATGGTGCCCACATTTCGATTACGTATTAAGGACATGGGACACGTGACATCTATAAGGGTATGTGTTTCAATCAAGGACATAGGTTATTGGTGACTATGGACATTAAAGCATTATACACAAACAAATCTCAGAGGGAGGCTATACAATGTGTAAAAATAGTATTAGAATGTGACAGACCTAATGGGTTCATCCTGTGGTGCTTGGGAATTGTTCTAACAAGCAACTTCTTCCAATTTGATGATGAAATGTATCAGCAACAAAATGGTGCCAGTTTCTGAGCCTCTTCTGCTTTCTGTATATAACGTGGGTTTGAGAGGAAGTATTTCTCACACCATTTGCCGAAAACATTAAAAAATAGTCTGAATTTATAGACCTCTTTATTTGTCAAGGAGATGAGGACTGACTCTGAATTTATAGAATGGATTCATCTCTTTGATGGAAGCTTGATTTTAACAGCTGACATCAGTAGGGACAAGGTGGAATTGCTTGACATCTGGGTCTTACACAGAGTGAATAAACTTGAGGTAGATGAATGCACTAAATGTACAGCAAGAAATATTCTATCTCATTTTAGTAACTTTCTTTCTAATCACCAGAAACAAGGAATCCTTTTTGGCCAATTTCTCAGTTTGCGGTAGAATTGGCCAGACTAAAAGGATATTATATGTAATGCATAAGCCCTTATGAGGAAATTATTGGAAAGAGGATGCCCTAAACGATTGGTTAGTGGATTACTTTAAAGGGGCCAGTACTAGAGCAGGGATGCCATGTTCTTACAAATACGGCTACCATAGCAAAGCACATTGGTATGCCTTGTACATCATTCAACTCTTAGTAATGAGATCAGACATGTTAGAATTCACAATGGCATATACTAACCCCAGGGATAATGGTCCCAGGCTCTTTAAAACCATATTTGCATTCTACGACAGTACTAATTTAAGGGATAAATGAGTACAGTCTAGGTTTCAATACAATCAGAGATACATGCAGAGTTCTATAGGTTTCAATACAATAAGAGATACATACAGAAGTCTATAGGTTTCAATACAATCAGAGATACATGCAGAGTTCTATAGGTTTCAATACAATAAGAGATACATACAGAAGTCTATAGGTTTCAATACAATCAGCGATACATACAGAAGTCTATTGATGACATGAATCCATTCCTGGAAAATCATAAATGTGACTGTGTCAGGTGTGTGACAGAGCTATTGTATTTGATCATGTGGATTGCAAGAGATATTGTATCAGATTGAAATAGATCACAAACCGTAGGTCACATTATGTTATATATTCTATTTCATGCCAGTATGGCCTGGGCTATGCTGGTGAGACTGGTCATGAGCTACGAATAAGATTTTGCGAACAAAATTTGCAGTAAGAATAAGGAACATCCAAGCCCCGATTGTACTACGTCGTATTGACATAATCACCCTGGAATCAGCCCACATTTTATTATTTTTGACGCATTTCCATCCGGTATGGAAAAGGAAGTAATCAGATTGCAACAGGTCAGGAACACCTACCGCCTTTTTATTCTCCAAACATATACTAAGCGTGTAGCACACTAAGCTTCTCAATGAAAAGATACAACGGGAGACTATCATTGCGTGGCCTCTGTAATCTGTTACTGTATATTCGTGGTGAAACACCCAGGATACTTTGTTCTGATTGCTGCCATCTTTGTCAGCCTTAGTGTACATGATTCTTATTTTACTTGATAGTGATTCTTCTATTTTAAGACAATATGACCGTAGGTTATTGGTAGTGCGCATCGTGCGATCCATTTTACGAACAGAATTGATATCTGGCTCAAGCTATTGATGATGACATCATGTACATTTACGTAGCTGTCGTGACGTTTTGCTGTGTGTAGGTCTGGAAAAGGAAAATAAAAAATACATTGTTTGAATTCCAGTTAGCTATAATGGGTTAGTATCTGGTTTGACTTGGGTCTTCTGCCTTTGAATACTGCTATCACTCATGGTACTGTGGACGGGTAGTCATTGGGCAGGTGAACATTACTAGTCTAAGAAGGGTACTGAAGAGGAACGGCTGGGTCATGTGACAATTCCATTTGTTCATACCAGGCCACGTTTGGAAAAAGGAAGAAATATAGCCTATTCTTTGAAATAGAGCTAGGCCATTCCAAGTTATCATCTAGTTATATTCGAGCTTTTAGCCTTTGAGTATTGTCACCAATGAGGGTGCTAAGGACAGGCAACTGCATCGCTCCTCTAGGGGAAACTTTACTAGTTTAAATGGTGGCTGATGTCCTGGTCACTGTGTTTTTCAATGAGGAGACCTTTTTATTTCAATTTGAAAATGTGTGTTACTGAGCATGCAATAAATGAATAAATGTGTTTCTATCAAATGCACGTTTCTAGCACATTCTTCTGATCTTCAAATGTGTCATGAAGTGGTGATAATCAAGCTTCTGCAAAACATATTCATAATAGTTAAATATGTATGTGATTGCTTAGTTTAGAAATCTTCAACAAGTAGCTGCAAGAACACTCAGATGCGCTATGTTTATTGCTTAGTCTAGGAGTTACTCAAGCGATGTTGTGAACATATGACTGTTCCCTTTGATTATATTATTTCCATCATTTGTCTCACCCGACTTCTATTATTATCACTACTCTTTTTAGACGTTTCTATTTCTTGTTTAGAAAGCGTGATATGTTCAGAAACGCTTTTTCACACTTTTCTATTTTTATTTTAGATTCTTCTATTTCTTTTCCTAGAAAGTGTGACATTATAGCATGCTTTCAGTATTGGCAGATATGTTTTTTTGTTTTAGTTATGGGTACTGCAATAACATCATGGACGCTTACAGCGTGAGTTGACATGTTTTTATTGTTTTTAGTCATGGAATCGAGCTGATGCATTAACTGCCATGATGTTTTGCGTTATTGCTACTTAAGTGCCTTCGAGTCCCATATCGTGTTCAAAATATAAGATAACATTGACTATTAGTTACTATATAAACTCAAGCATTCAACCTTGCTAGAGGACTCCATGCGGGGGATCGATATCAGGATGGGCAAAGCTCCAGATTCGACCTAAACCAAAGAAGACAAAGGCAAAATTCCTACGAGGCTCTGGCTGAACTCTGAGCCTTCAATTACTGGTATCCAGGGGCGGCTCCTTTGCAATCGCAAAGGAGCGTCACCCCATTAGCTAAGCCAGCAGCTGAAAAATGAAACAATATTTTAATATCGCTTTATTTTCCAGCAGTTGGCTCAGCCAGAAGGTGCAGGGAGGGGCGGAGCTGGTCCAAAGGAGGAGGGGGGTGGAGTCAGTGCATTAAGTACGCATGTTAGTTTGGCAAATTGACATGTGCACTTAGGTTTCTCCAACCCAACTGTGTTGCGCAGGCTGGAGAAACTGCACAGACCCCACTGCTCTGTCTGAGCGGCAGACCAAGCCGCTCAGACCAATCCTGATGCTGCTCTCATGCTAGATATAGTATGAGAGCAGCACTAGAATTGTTGGGGAGCATATGCTGGTGTCCCAGGGAGTGCTGGGACACCACATCGAGGGAAGAGGATCGAGGTGGGCGGCGGCAATGGCAGCAGGAGAAACAGGTAAGTTTTTAAAAATTATTATTTTATTCCCTCCCCCAGTACTCCCCCACCCCACCCATCCCTCCACTTGAGATTTGCGGCCGCCACAGCTGCTAGTATCAGAATGCGCTTGATCTCAAATAGACATGATGTCCTTACCCTGCTATGCTGCTCCAGATAATAGATCTTCTTGTTCAAAACTAGATATGTGCACAACCTATGATACTCAGAGAATAGGTTCTTTATTTACTGATGATGTTAGAACTAGCATAGCACCTAGAGATAGCAGCGCAAGAGTGTTAGGGCTACAAAACTGAATGACTGTGTTACAATTTATTCCTGTTATTTTCAATGTTCTTTAACTGTATTGCTGCTCCCACCTTTATTGTCTGTGATATTTCCATTCCTATTGTGTGCAATACATTAGTAATTAAAAAATAAAATACATATTCCATTTCTAGTGATCATTGAGTTTGCAATTCATTAACGAAAGAGAATTTGGAATTCTACTGCTGTCCCTGTGCCTATCCTATGGGACTAATCATTACCAGGAAACACTTTGTAAGCAAGATTGCACAGGGGGTTGCGTCTAGGTTACAGTCCAACTGGATATCTAAGTCGCATTGGCATACTGACCGAGCCATTATAAATCAGCCATGAAACACAGGGAGGGGGGCAGAAAATGTGTCACAGAGAACGGCCTGTTCATGTGACAACACGTATTGTTCACACCAGCCATCCATTGAAAGGGAACACTGGGTATTTAGGTGTATCTCCTTATGGAAGCATTTCATGCTCTATTTGGTTGACATAGCGTATATCAGGATGTGCACATGTTGATTGTAAGTGTAAAATTGTGTCCCTTTTGGGAATATCCTCAAGTTCCGTCGGCTAGGGTGAATGTATATGCGTCATTGAAGGAAGATAATTTTTGAGAAAGTATGTTTGCTATTCAACTCTAAAAGTGATTGTTGAACAGCACAACTGTAGGAAATCTGCCTTTTCTTCGTTGTCAACACAGATTTTTTGCTTTTTTTCTGGACTCTATTTTTACTAATTTAAAAACTTTCTTATACTTTATCTCTGCTAACCAGGCGTCCCCACTCCCATTTTAAACATGGTTAAATTGGATAAATCCTGATTGGCACATTTAACTTTCCTGAAATTTGGTGCAGAAGTACACCATGGCCTGGAAAGTTAAATACCATGTGTGAACTGCACCACCTATTGTGTCATCCACTGCAGTGGCAGTGAAACCATGGCTCCAGGCATACCGTATGTAGCCTTACAGCAGCAGCTTGAACACTGCTGCCAGGTAGGAAATCTTATTTTAAAGTAAGTCACCTATAAGCACAGCTTGCTGACACCAAAGTAGGGTGCATCATATTTAATAGTGGAACATATGTGACATTAAAAATGACATGTTCCCTCAATGACTAGGCCCAAAATGACATTGTCAATGGCCAGGCTGTGACTGGCACATAGAAAGAGTATAGATTATACTCTTTAATGTATTACTTTTGACCGGTAGCAGCTTCAGACTCTATTCACAGACTTATTTTTATATTTGATAGAAATCCAATCTAATGGTAAAGTCGAATTTGTATTAACTTAGTGGAAAATGTGACTTTTATAAAGCTACTTTTATCCTGCCTGCTGTTTCTGGGGCTAATTTGCATTATCTCTCCAGCAACTGCGCAGCCAGTGCGTGGCCTGAATTAAGTGTAAAATAGTTGTGGAAAATTGCTTCCCTAAGCAGAGACAATGACCTTGGAAAAGGGAGGTGGACACAGGAACTTAAGTTACTCCAAAGGGGCCTTCTCCAATAAATGTCAGGTGTCACCTGGAAACACCCAAGCTTTTGTTCCTCTAGCCAGGTTGGCGTCAAAACCAGAGGGAGGAAAACTACCCCCAGAACCAGGTTTGAATGATGCAAGAGGTGATGACTGCTCATTATCCTGGACCCACCCCTTAGGGGCACACAGGATCTACACAAGGGGAGAAGGGTTTCCCATCTTGGATTTTGAGAGTGAGGGGCCCTAAGGGTTTCTTTGCAGTTGAGGAACTGCTGAAAAGATGGGTAGGGTTGCCTCCAGGAATGTTTACCCCATTGGTTATGGAGTGCCTAGGAATCATCCTCACCCACTAGTTAAGGACAGGCATAAATGTGGCACCCTATTGCACCCCATCATAACACTTTCTTGACCTGTAGAAAAACAGAAGAGGTCCAGGCCTGTTGTCTGTAACCTGTGTGCAGCTCTGAAGGACTAGACCTGCTTCCCCCTCTACTGAGGATAAAGAAATGGGCTCCAAATGTCAGTTGGCTGACCTCATGTGTATCTGCTTAAAAGCTGCAAGAGGCCTTCCCCCTACAATTTGTAGCTGACCATTGGCAACTGGAACTTGGACTGGACTTTGCTGGCGTGTGCCCTGCACCCTGAGAGTCTCAGAGTGCACTCTCTGAAGCTCTGGGGGGTTAGAAGCACACTCCTGTGTTGCTCGGGCACCAGGAAACAATAAGAAAACAATTGAAAACTTTAGCTCTAGAACCAAGGGGGCCTTCAGTGAAACACACCCAACCACCAGTATCACAGTGTCAGACTGGATTTTTGACTTGTTCTCCTGAAAGGTTTCAGCATGCCTGGATAAAAATACAAAGTCCCTTTCTGTTTTGGGACTTAGAAATATTTTACAATAAAACCTCAAACCTTTAGAGCCTTATGGGAACCAAGTGAGAATTTCAGATTTGTACTGCGGAGAGGCAGCTTTTTCTCTAAAAAAATTACAACAGTTTGTCTTAGGATTAGTCTTTTAAACCTTTTGGAACTTTTTGATTTCCAGACTTTCACCTGGACCAATCCAGTTAGTGTATTTGACTGGTGATCCATTGCAGTTGGCCCCAGATTGTGCCTACTCCCCAGTCTCCTGTGAATTTTAACTACCTTTGCGCTTTGTGCCTTTTGGCACTATTTACTTAAATATTTAAAAATTCCTATACCCAGTTCCCTTTATTGGGTTTTTGGTGTTTTGGTGCACTCATGTTAATTACATTTTTCTCGAATTCAGTTTAGGATTTTTGTCACTTGGGATTTTTACTTTATTACTGTTTTGGTGCTGTGTAAATACTTTAAAATTACCCTAAGTTAAACCTGCCTGTTCTTTGCCATAGCTACCAGTGGGCTGTACTCAGGTTAGTTTAGTGACTTTAAGGGTTCACCCTTAAAAGAGTTACACAGTCTTCTCATCAAAGATGTTATTTCAAATGTTGCAGTGATCTTTTCAATGATATTATAGAACATATCACGAGTGATGTACTATGTGGGGAAATTAGTTGTGCATGGCGAGCAAATGAACTATAATTACCTTAGGCACGAGTTATAATTACTAGAGATAACAATAACTGGTGGATTTCGGTTGTTTTTAGTTTATAATGTTATGTTGTCACTGAAACTTTCACCTAAATATCACATCACTTTAATCTTTGTTTTTTTCAGTGAATTTCTAGGAGATTTTTTTTAACGTAAAGTAATATTTTATGAACATATACGAAAAGCCAACCCTCTGCAAGCAGCCAACTCCCCGCGAGCACCCAACCGCCATAGCGTACAGCCTTTGGCGGCGAGCGGCAGCCAACCTCCTGTGTGCGGAATGATCTTGGCTGCAAGGCTTGTCCTGCGAGCAGCCCACCTACACCACACACAGACTTCTGCTATGCTCAGTGTGCCGTTTGGCTATTAGGACCTCGCCACACTCAGGCAGAGTTACTGACTTTTTCAAAGAGTCACAATGCCAAAATATAAAAAGTGAACCCATTGGCTTTATCAAGGAGTAAACATTTCAATATGTGTAAAGTAGATCTATCTACCTTTCTTTCTTAAAGAATCACCAATATGTTTAATCAAATGTATATTTCAATAATTCACACAATGCAATGTTCATAAATATTATTATAAAAATGGTTATTAAAGAGTTAATAAAAAGCATGTCTGGGTCTCATTCTAAATATTATTATTACATTTTGTGGCAGAAAAATGTTAAAATAAATAGTCAGAGACATACTGTTTTTTAAATTAAACCAACATGAGTCCCAGAGAAAGCAGTCATATAAACAACCACAAGAGGGCCTTGCACTCCTGCTGAAGATCATAGAGCACTGGCTAAGACTGATTTAAAAATATATGGTAAGTTCTCCTGTAGTCATGGATTTCATGACCCAGAAGACTTACTGTTTTTTTTGTTAAATGTTGCTGGAGGGGCAGGACCCCCTGCAGTCCCCAACAACATAAACAAGGACTTGGGGGTGCTTCTTTCTATTTTAGGGGGACCGTCAAGCTAAAAATATAAACCCTCTGCCAGGCATTATGGGAGCTCCATCAAAGGAGCAGAGAATAATAAATCAGCAGCTCCTGCTTCTCATTTATTATTCACTTTTAAAAAATGTACTTTGGGTGTCCCAGTGCCCACCCAGGATAGCAATTTATTGTTTTTATACCATATGGCACCCCTCCTCATTGCCACTATGGGCCCCAGGAACCCCTTCCCCTGATGGCTTTAAAAAAATAAAAATAATAGGAGGGGGTGCACGCCCCCCCAAGCCCCTTAAGGGCCCTTGGGACCCCGTCCCTCAGGGGCTTTTTTAAAATTAAGGAAAGGGGGCACACAGTCCCACTCCCTGTGCCTTTACAGCCATGGGGACCCCATCCCCCAAGGCATCTGTTGGATCGCTGGGCGCCTGCAGCCCCAGAGGCTCCCAGCCAGCACCATACTGTGCACTGATGGGAGACTGCACCTATCCTTTCTAGAGTGGCATTTTTCTACTGCTCACACCAGGCAGGACCTATGTGGGGTTCCCTGTCCAGGAAAGTGTGAGTAGGGTATCCCTGCACTCTCCCAGGCAGGGAACTACAGTGTACCAGGGCTTGGCGTCCTGGGACATTGTGTGGTCCCCAGGGAAGATACCACCATGGAGGGGGGGGCGTGCCTTCTTTGTAGCTTTTTAGACCCTGGGGATGGGGTCTCTGGAGCCCAGCAGAGGCTTTGGGAGGGAGGCCATGCAGCCCCTCCCCTTTTTCAACAACTTAGCCCCAGGGGTTGTGGTCTCTGAGGCCCATTATTGGCTTGTGGAGGAGGGGCATGCCTCACTCCCCAATAATGAACACTTGGTCCCAGGGGATGGGGTCCCTGGGGCCCTGAGTGGTTCAGGAAAGGAGCCTCCCATATATACTTGTCACATTTAGATATCACTGAACACCTAGTCCTGCACACTCCAGCCACTAGACCAGTTTCCCTCCTGATCTGAAAAAGTAGTAACACAATTATAAAGATGTGGAGAGTAGTATAGTATTTAACATAACCAACAAAGTAATACTTCTTAACCTTAATTGACATGTATTGTTCTTGTTTGGTAAAAGAGAATCTTTTTACACAAATGTTATAAGAACATATTGCAAAAAAAATCATAATATATACGATTTGTCACAGTGGTTCAAAAAATCCCAGGCTCCATGTAGTCTTTAAATAGCATAAATTGTTGTTATTCATAGTTCATTAGGAAATAGCGTATGTACAGCCAACACATGTTTTGCGGTAAAAAACACTGTTTTTCAGGGCTCTAAAATTATCTTTGATAATACAGCTGTTCGCCCTTAATAAACAGCAATTGGAATGTCAACTGTGTCATCCTCAATAAGATTTCTGATGATATCTGCACATCACTGGCTACAGTTCACCAAAGGCAAACATTGCAACATCTGGAAATATACACATATGAGTTCATTACGGTGCTGGCGGTCCTAATCCACCAGGGCAGCGCTGCCCTGAAGATTATGACCCACCCCCCTGCCAGCTTTTACATGGCGGTAGCACAGCACAGCGCAGTGAACAGCGTTACCGGTGCTGGTGCACTCTACGCACCCGCAACATTGCCGCCGGCTCAATTAAGAGCCGGCGTCAATGTTGTAGGCTGTTCCCCGCTGGGTCATTTTTTCCGCCCACTGATCCAGTGGGGTACTCGTAATGGAGCCCACAGGAAGGCAGCCGCACTGGCGGCAACTTGACTGCAGGAGTTTGGTGGACGGCCTTTTCCGTCCGCCAAACTCAAAATGACCCCCATAGTCACTCAATAGCATGTTGGTACAAATGTTCTCACAGTCACTCCAAATTCTAAAGACCACAGTCAGGATTATAGGTATGCCAAATCTTCAAAACTAATCAGCCCTGGTTCCTGAACTTCCAAAGCACAAACATGCTGCAGAAATGAAGATGCCCAGGGGATGGGGTCCCTGAGGCCATTAGTGGCTTCGGGGAGAGAGGGGCTTTATGGCTCCCTCATTAATAATGAATACTTGATCCCAGGAGATAGGGTCCCTGGGGCCCTGAGTGGCTTTAGGAAGAAACCTCCTATATATATATATATATATATATATATATATATATATATATATATATATATATATATATATATATATATATTTATATATATATATATATAATATTACAGAACCCTGGGTGCTGGCCCACCCCTGGGGTCAAATGTATTAAATTTGAAATGCCAGCTCGCATTTTGTGTTTTTTTAAGTTGCAATTCCGCACGAGAACCACAGGATCATAACTTTTAATAAAATATATATTTTGGCACAGGGTGATGACTGAGCAGCCTTGCTAGCCCTGGTCCCCCTATGCACTCCATGCACCACACGAGGCTCAGCATTGGAATAAATAGGCCCACACGGTTCAACCTGATTGCTGCATAGAGGTGCCCACCATCTGCTCATGCACCCGAATTAGAACTGCCACTTAGTTGGGTACTCTGTGAAACTCTGCTGCCCATCAAAAATCAGGTGAGATCTGCTATGCTGAGGGATTGTAAACTAGGTCCGCTCGTGCCCCCATCATGACCACCTGCAACCTTGGGGTAGTGTGGGACCTGGATGAATTTACTAATGATTCACTTCCCTGCTGCCTCTGTGAATTACAACCACTGTTTCACTTCACAACTGACCACTGAGAGAATCTGTCAAGGGCCCCTACACTGAACTTGATTGAGCATTCTCCTCCCCCACCTGCCCTTTATGCCAAGATGGGGAATAAGGATCACAAGAAACCGAAAATTATCTTTAAGTATAAGCACTTCATGAGAACTCCCAGTGAAGTCACCAATCAAGATGTCTCCTAGATGCAGGGCACTGCTGATATACCCCTAGAGCAAGTTCTATGCTGCCTACTGATCGAAATAAAGCAAACCCTGATCATGATTGAATCTAATATAGATAAGCTCACTAGCAGGCTCAATCGAGTGAAGGAATGGATAGGCAAGCATGATGATTGCATTGGCCACACGAAGCATATGCACTGTATCTTGAGGACAGCACCAATGGCCACAATGAAAAACTCTTATGAAGTGAGACAGTCCTAGAGGCTGTAAAAGCCAAGAACAAAGACCTAGAAGTCTGTCTTGTTGGAACAACTTGTGCATCCTGGGAGCCCCAGAATCCATGGCAATGGACCATATGGAAACTTTAGTGAAATGATGCTGCATTCCATGTTTGAGAAAACCATTTTCACTTCCATGTTCTCAGTGGAGCAGCACACTGTTCTCTGTGACTGTGCCACCAACTAGGGGCTCCAGCTCGTCCTATCATTGCCCGTCTGCTGAACTTTAAAGAGTGTGGCACTGTTCTACTGTTGGCCAGACAGAAGGTCAACCTCATCTACAAATGCAGCAGTCTCTTCATCTATCCTGACTTCACCTTGGAGGTGTAGGCTGCAAGAAGGTAGTTTCTCACAGTCAAACCTACCTTGATGGAAGTAGGAATATAATATGCACTTATTGATCCAGCGAAACTGGATAGCTCTATAAGTGGGAAATAACATGTGTTTGAGTCCCAAAGCAGGCTGACAAATTTTGCTTGGGAAATATCCATGTATCGCTAGGTCATGGTGGTGACAGTGCATGGTGATAGACACTATCAAACGTATTGACTGCAAATTGGAGCATTCCTCCTCCCAGTCTGTCACATTCCGACACCACGTTAAACTTTGGACTGGTTACTAAACTACATTGATGAGCTCCAAGTTGGGGTGAAGCCTAAGCCCACTTTTGCAAAACAGTATTGCAAAACCCTGCTTCAGACATCAAATGATCAGCGTTAACAATCAAACAACTGGCCATTCTACCCATTCTTTTCCCTTGGCTGCCCTTCTCTCCTTGATCGCTGTCCATCTGTAGGATGTCCCTACATGTCCTTCCTTGTGTTCTGTTTCTTTTTCTTACAGTTTGTTGGTAGAGATGCAGCTGCTCAACGCTAAGTTAATGTTCTCTGCTTGCTTTTGAGGCTGTTGTTGGTGGGAAGGGTAAACCCAGGCTCTCCGATGTGTTGGGCTTGTTGGAGTGGGTGAAGGAGGATTCAAGCATAGAGATTACTGTTGGGTTTCTTGCCACAGGCATACACTCACATAGAGATGGCACATTGATGCAATCCACCACTGAATCATAGTGGGAAAGTGGTGGAATAGCACCTTGTTCCCCAACCCTCAATCAACATTCCACTGGTTTATGACACCCATGCAAACCCTTAAATTCTAAGCATGGAACATCTGTGAAATAAATGAGCCCCACAAATCGTGTCAAGTGTGCACATATTTAAATCTACACAGTCTAGATATGGGATGCTTCAAGAGATTCACATCACAGGACACACAACCTTAAGAATCCCTGCAAACTAGATTTAGGCAGCTCATGCAGCTCCCTATTCAGCCTATGCAGGGGACGACTGTTGTTATAAGGAGTGGACTCCTAATTGTCATATGGCATGCCTGACTTCCTGTAGCTAGAGAAGGCAATTGCACCTCACCTACACATAACCCATGGCCTTGAATAGACTAATGGTTAGTAACCAAAGATGTAGGCTTTTGGACCACGAGGGTACACTATCTGCCGAGAACCCTCTCAGATCATGCACCTGTCCTTAAAGAACTGACTGTCTCTGAAGCTCGACATCCGACTTTTGTATGGAGACTTCTGGCAATGTACTTCATGACTCTGTATTCAAGGCCGAAGTTAGCACGGCTATCCAATAATTTTTCTTTCTCAGCTCTCGGTCGCTATCTAAAGCTAGCACCCTCTGGGAAGTCTTCAAGGCTGTAATACGCAGTGCATTAACTGCAAAACAGTTTGGAATACTGAAGGTGCTTGGGGGCAGCTTAGTAAACTTCAGAAAGACTTTCACACTCTGGAATTAGACTGCTATGCTATGGGTTACACTTGTGTGCTGTCTGAAATAAAAGTCAGACTATTGGAGTATAAAGAGGCAGTGGACAGGGAAGTTCATTGCCTAGGTGGGAAGGCACGGCTGGACGATATGGTGAGTGGATAGGCCAGAAAAGGCTGCTGCACAAACCTTGGACCACCTAGCACATTACCAAAATTAGATCTGCAGCATTAGGGCCCGCAGCCACTTAAACATGTGTCAGGCCCGCCATTGCAGGCCTGTGAACGTGCAGTTGCACTTGTACTTAGGTTGGCATGACTCACTCCTTAGGCAACCCTGAGTAGTCCTTCCACTACCCCTGGAGTTCCACCTGAAGTGCAGAGCAAGTTGTAGATGAAAAAATGGGCAGGTACACATGGGTGTTCCCTGCCCCGGTAGTGAAGAACCCCCACATAGTTTTTCCCTGCCTAGTAGATCGGCTCTTCTTATAGGTTTGACAGATTCTCTTTTAGTGGCCTCAGTGTCCTGGGCACTTTCCCACTGTAAGTACAGTCCGAAAGGGCGCACACCCTTCCTACACATGTTAGGTAGTCGCACTTACCAGTGTGTGCGCACTTGCACCATGGCTGTTTTAAACATGTGCTAAGCCTGCCAATGCAGGCCTGAGTGTGCGCGCTTACACCAGGGTGTTTTAAACATGTGTCCAGCCTGCCATTGCAGGCCTGTGTGAGCACCATTGCACATATGTTCGGGTTGGTCTTTCCAAATCCCCAGTCAACCCTGAGGTACCCTTCCACAACCAATAGGGTGCCCCCAGGGTAAGTCCTGAAGAGATAAAGCAAATGGTAGGTGAAAGGCAGAGAAGGTACACAGGGGTGTTCTCTGCCCAGGTAGCGAAGAATGCCCATGTGTGTTTTCCCTACCTCTGAAGGTTGCTCTTCCCATAAGGCTAACATGGCACACTGGATGAAATCACTCCAAATTGCAAAAGTGGATTGCAGTGAAGCAGCCTCAAAATATTTCCTATCATTGGATTCCCAATGACAAACCCCTTCCTATGGTAAAGGTGGTTTTGTCATTAAAAGCTTAGAAATGCCACTTCTGGAAAGTGGGCATTTCTCTGCTCTAAAATTCATTGTGCGCCTTTCTACTTTGCTCTTATCCACAGTGGAGGCTGGGGAAGCACATCTTGTATTCCCCAGCGACAGCTATGAACAATGAGCATGGGAAGAGATGTTATGTACAGAATGGTGGGACAGAGAGGTTCCAGTACCCTGTGTGGAATGTGGAACCTCGGGGGGGGGAAGGCAGTTACAATCGGGACGAGGGAGAGAGAGGAATAAAGAATTGAAGCTCACCATCTCGATGTTGACTTCCTTTCTGCATGCAACTGGAACAACAGACCTCTGCCAATTGAGGGCCTGACTGGATAAATTGGAAAAGGTTTTGACACTTGGCCTCTGGGAGCCAGGTCATGGCCGCACTAAAGATGAAGATCTGCATTCCATGTCCCCATGGCAGTCAGGACTGAAATTTAGGGGACACATCTGTGGTGCAAAGGGAGAACCTCTAAACCACCCCCAACGTCAAAGGTACACTACAGTATAGTTACTGGTGCCATACTTCAGCAGGGCAGAGATACACTTGAGGGGATGTGGGACCGGAGAAGCTGGACTGCACAGTGCAAACTGCCAGAGGAATCTGTTGCGCACAAGGAAGTTAATGACATTGGAAGGGCCCATGCACCCATCCTGAGTAGTGGCTGGCCTGGGAGGACTACCTGCTGCTGTGTGGCGCCCTGAAGTGTGCACTCCAAGGACTTGTAGGCTTGCCCACTGTTCTCTTGTGGAGGTCTCGAGGACATCAAAGGCATCCCACAATGGACCGACACCGACTACTTGTGACACCTGCAGAGCAGTACCCACATCGTCTGCTGAATCCCAACTGATAGTGTGACATGAACATGGAACTAAGAACTGTGCCTGGAGACCAGATTGCCTGGTGCGGAGCACCAAGAGCATTGCCTGCATCTAAGGAGTGGGGCCCCCGTATCTTGGGGCCTCAACACACATAAGCATCCTCTTGGCCTGCTACATCAAACATGCTGCATCTCTCTCGTGCAACATGCCGAATGTACGCTCATTGGTGCAATGTCCGATTCACAGGGGGCAACCCTCGGCGGGGAGGGTGCACCTGTAATAGTGCCTCATTCTACCTCGTGCGGCACTGCTGAACTTGTACCTGTGCGTGTGACCAGAACTGTTTGGTGCAACCTGTATCAACACGCTCAATGCGTTGTGCCTTATTTTCAGGGAGGCACGGAATTTTCATCTCTTCGTTGTGTGTTTTCAGAACTGTCTGGTGCGACCTGTATCAACGTGCACCAGGCATTGTGCCACATTCCCCAGGAAGCACGCCATTTATAACTTTTCATTGTGTGTGACCGGAACTGTCTGGTGTGACCTGTATCAACGTGACCTAGGCATCGTGCCTCATTTCCAGGGAGGGAAGACATTTATAACTCTTTGTTGTGTGTGATCGTAGCTGTCTGGTGCCACCCGATCATAGCGCACCACACATTATGCCCTGATTGCCTGGGTAAGACTCTGAACGACATATACCTGACGGGTTGCCTCTCTCTTCCAAGAGGCCTCCCTGCTACATTCCTCTTCATTGTTAATTCCTTTTGGGCCCTCCTTGCGGTGAACTACCTGCCCTCTCCTCACCCGACCCCCGACGACATCATGTCATGTTGCCAGGTAGTATTATCTGGACCAGGCCTGGGTGGTGAGAGTAATTGACTGGGCTTAAGGAATGCTTCAAAGCGAATGGAAGTAGGTCAAGAGACTGCGCAACCTCTTCCCTCATGATTCACAGAACAGGCTCATGCCGGAAGGCACATTACGGAATCCTTGGGTTGAACAAACTATTGCCCTCAGCCTCTTCTGCTCTGCATACTGAGGGCAAACTTGCAGAGTGGTGGCCAAACCCCCCAGTTGCCAACTGCCTCCTAATCAGTCCTGCTACCTACACCCCATCTTCTGTCCAAGGATCCTAAGTGTGACTCTGTCCGCGACCAGCCTAATATAAGGGCTAGGGTGATTTCTCTCCATCCAGTGGGTGTGTGGTACTCGGTGTGAGCTGGAGGATAGTGGAGGGCTCGGGCCACAGGGTCTCAATTATGCTATTAATTGACCTGCCAGATATCAGTGGCACTGCATTGCGGTGCTGCATGCATGTGTGTGCGAGTGTGTTCCATACAAGTGTGTTCTGCTTGCTATCCAGGGCATTGCCTATCGATGTTGAGTAAGTGCATGAGTGTGGGAGTGACTGCCTGAGGATCACCTGTTAGAGATTATTTTGCCTGGCAGTGTTTGCTTTACACATGGATTTCTTGCCAACAGAAAACTACGTTTGAAATTGGTTATACTCGTGCAGCCTTGACCCATGGTGCTGCTTAAAAGTGTTGTCATCATCTGTGTGCACAGATTTCTGATATCGTTGTGATCTGGGGGTGCACCCTAAACTATCTGGTATTGCATTATAACAATTGCCAGGGTGGGCCTAGGGCTGACAACTTTCCCCAGTGCATAAAGGTCCTAGGGGATAACATAGGATCTCTCCCCAGCGTGCATAATATTGATGTGATTTTAACATGGGTTTGAGGCTAGTACTGCTAGTAATATTTCTGAGTGTGCTATATGCCCAGAAGTTCACAATCTTCATATTGTGTTAATTAATGTGTGTGTTGAATACCGTCTTTATTTACATACCACATGTGTGCAGTCTCTTCTGTAATGCTCAGTGTACTTATTGTGGGAGAGCAGTGCCAATGCTTTGCACATTGCCTCTATGGTGAGGCTGACTGCTCAGTGCCAAGCTACTCAAGGGTGAGAGCAGGTTATACAGTGAGTGCAATCACGCACCGCTCATGGGAGTGGTTGGTTCTGCCTGGCTGGGGCACTGCCACAGCCAAACAAAACGGGCCACTTCCAACACAAATCCTTTCTGAGTGTGTCCAGGCATAGCCTTTGTGGTGTGCAAGTGTGGTAGGAGACATCTCCTCCCCCTCATCAAGTCAGAGATGGCCCATCCTGCCAACATCTTTTGCTCTTTGTCTCACTGTCTGGGAGCAATACACAAGGACCAACTGCCAACTACACATTGTCATGTGACCCAGGGTTCAGAGAGCAGGCATCAAGTGGCTAGGACAAGAAGACGCCAACTTTCTAAAAGTGCTATGTTCAAAATTGTGAGTTAATATCCAACTTTACAATTAAAGAGGATTTTAAATTACAATTCCATAGACACCAAATTTGATTTTCGTACATGCTCCCAATTGAAAATTATCACTTATTAAATGTAATGTAATAAGTTGACCCAATTATATCCTACGGGAGATGCAGGCATGCAATAGGGAAAAACAAATTTAAGAGATTTTCACTAACAGGACATGTAAAGGTTAAAAATACATGTCCATCTTTTTAAATAGACTGCAGCCTGCCATATCGGCTGTATAGGGCCTACTTTACATGTGACTTATAGGTATCAAAAAAGAAGGTTTAGGCCTTGCAAAAGGCTTATTCTGCCAGGTTGAAAGGGAGGTTTGAAACAGCACACACAAGCTGCATTGGCAGGCCTGAGCCATGTTTAAAATGGCTACTTAGGTGAGTGGCACAATCAGTGTTACATACCCACTGATAGCATTTAATTTACGGGCCCTGGATATATGTAGAACCAATTTACAAGGGACTTAAAAGTTAGTTAAATATGCTGATTGGGTGTATGCCAATTTCACCATATTTGAAGGAGAGAACAAACCCACTTTAGCACTGGTTAGCAGTGGTAAAATGCACAGAGTCCTAAGACAAACAAAAACAAGATCAGCAAAAATGTAGGAGTAAGGCAAAGCATTCTGGGAGAAGACCTTCCTAAGGTTGACAGGTCTAACAAGTGTTATTAGTTCACTGTTCCAAATAGGGTTGTTACCTTTCTCAGACAAAAATATTGGTAATTTCTTAGTGTTTTGGAGTTACGGAAGGGCCAAGAGTCAGTACTGAATAATTTTGTATAATATCCTCTAAATTTGTTTTTAACAGAGCATGTCAATTCCTCCTCTATTTGATTCAAAAACATTTAGAAATAGTGTACAGATCCTAAATATTCTTTTGATGTGTTTCAATCTTTTATATGTTTTCATAGTTTACTTTTCAAAGGGGAGAATGTAATGCACGTTAATGATTTTTTTTAGCTGTCTTGGAATAAAAAAATATTGGCCAGGCCAATGAAATACTGATCAGGTGGCAATGCTATTTTCAAAATTGGAGTGAGACATCTTGGAATGGAAAACCGATGATAAACCCATAATAAAGTATGGTAAAACATTAGAAATTGCAATCCCTGCATGCTCATACATGCTTGGCCATCTGTGAAACATTTATGAACATTTTACCTGTCTTTACTGTTCAAACAGGGCCAAAGCATTGCATTCAACACAGCAGTCATCTTAGAATGGTAAGCTAACTAATAACGCATGGTAATAACCATTCTAACCTGGCCTCCCACATGTCTACATTCATTGGCAAAGTCAATAGCTCTGCATGCAACCATTAAAGGCCAAACCTACTGGTTAATGGTTTTTTGTCACTGTGGTTGATGTAGGTAGAGATAACTGCACTGTAGACATGGTCTAAGAATGTTTTTGTATCTATTATGTTTACAGTGAGAATACTAGAGTAAAGCACATAGCCATAAGACATTTCAAGCACTTCAACTACTACCAGTGTAGTCATTAGAGACACAGTTGACAAAGTTACAAATTGAGGAGATTCATATCAACTGTAAAGTTGGATTGTCAACTTTTTTTGGTGCTCACAACTTCTTTTTTTCTTAAAGGCATAGGTTTTGGAAATTCCAGGAGAATAGTTTGTAACACTATCCCTGTGCCAAGAGTCCTCCAAATCTCCACCTGCATACGGTTTGGGTTCATGTAGGATTTGCTGTTTAATGTAAAAGTGGGATTAATACTTTAATGTTTGAATTTTATTTCCCTGCAGGGCAGCGGTCGAAGTGCATTAAAAAAATATGGGAACTGTGGTGCTGCATGCAGTGGGGGTGAAGTTACTGAGCATGGGGTTGGGGTCAAAGGTGTGGCTAAAAAATAAAATATTCTGTATGTCTCTTTTGGTCTTTCACAGTCAGGCAGCTACATATCAAATAACATGCAATTTAAATGAAAAATAAATAAAAAGAAGTTGTTACTCATTGGAAATGCACTATAGTACATTATAAAACCTCTATTAGTTAATGCACTGTAGAGTTCTGTGTGTAACCAGAGAGCCAGAGAATTACATTTTCGTTGCAGCAGTGGAGCAAAGTGACTTGTGTATTTTTAGTGTTACGAGGTCACAGCCTGTGACAGAAGGCACTGTGAGTATGTAATTCATTATTTTAAACTTGCTTTACATCAGTATACGACAGACTGCCATAGAAAATGTTTAAGATAAAATTGTTCTTCCAAAATATAGATTCTAGTAATTCCCAGAGTGTACCTAGTGCAGTTTGTTTTATATTACTGTCCCATCCACACCTCCAGGTGAAGTAAGTCAGTTATAAATACATTTACAATTAAAGGCTCCCATTTCACAGCCCAGTTGTCAACTCTTTATACTAGCACTCAAAAAGAATAAATCTTTGTCATCAGAAAGCTTCGAGTGATTAGATCAATTAAAGCCAGTACCACTTCAAAGCATCCTTTAAATTTGCAAATTAACTCATCGCGCAAATTTGCATTTCTTTCAGGCAGCAGCATCCTGACAGAAAGGCTTGCTTAGCTGTCTGCTCGGCTTCGGTTTCACCGCACAGGAGACTCACTGAATTACACTTCAGATTAAGCATTTAAACTGTTGTAATAACTGTCCCGGAAGGGTTGTCTTTTTACACAAAGTAGGGGAACGGTGTTTCATAAATCATAAATGTATGGGCAGGTTGTGCCCCTCCAATCCCACCCACTTCGACCACTGCTGCAAGGACAATATTCTCCATGTGGAGAAGTATTTTCCCATACACTTTTATTAAATATGGGGTGAGCAGTTGCTTTCTGACACAAAATACACACTTGCAGCTGGTATTCTAGGTCTAACTATATGTGTGCGTTTAATGTGAGAAGATCCTTGCTAAGGCTTTATGAATACGCACAAAGTATAATATGTGAGTATGCACAAAATATCTACATGATCACACTCCTCTTCCCCCAAAGCCACCTCTCTTCTATCTCACACTTAAGCAGCAAAACCCATGCACTTGGCAAACCTTTGCACCTGAGTATGCAGAATTCTACTGGGAAATCCTAATTCATAGGCACTGATTCACAACAAGTAGTAAACAATGTATTGCCATAGTTTCCCCCTGCATCTGGAGTAAATTTCTTACTACCGTGGAATTCATAACGTCTTCCATCAGTCTGCCTGGGGCTCTGTAACGGAAGCAGGTTCCAAGGAGAAGTTGTGGAATTTTTACATAAAATCCATGTTACTCGCATACATGCTTTTTAATTACCCTAGGGTAAAGTTACTGCAAAAGTGCAATTGCACTTAAAAATTGTTCTTTTTTATTTGGGAAACATTTTTATTATGGAGAAACCCCTTCTGTTAGGCCAGGAAAGCCTCCTGATTGCACCCCCTACCCTAAGTTATTTTTCACAGTAAGTCTCTGTAGGTCTTGATTTTTCACATGACAATCTTGCATTTTTTTCTGCTGACATTTTGTGGAAAATAGCTTCAGACCTGAAGAGTGAGGCTCTCTATTCCAGACAAACATGTAAAGTCCATCCCCCTGTTTGAAGACTGACTACAACCAATTTCCGTGGTTTAGGTATGCATTACCGAGGTAGGATCCGTTCTGATTACATGAAGAAGTTTTGTTACTTTCAGTGAGAGAGAGGAAGGAGTGTCCTGTCATCTCCAGTTTAAATTGGTCAGTCAGTGACTTTTCACCAAAGTCCTTCTCTACATTCATGTGGGAAATGGATGGCGAGCGCATTTGTTCTCTGCATACAAGGGGTATATGAACAGAGTGTGTATGTGTGCTTCACTGTATGGAGACTGGAATCAATTTTGAACTCCTGTGTGCAAGTGAGTAATGTTTGTGTGTCAGACCTTATTAAGTAAACCTACAAGGGAGACCCGAATAGGCCGATGAACCTTTTGACTTGCTTCAAGGTTTTCCCACCCTATATCCTGTACATGCACAGATCAGTTACTTCAAGACAATCATGCTCAATGTCCTACAACTTTTCAATTTCAACATTTTCATTTGGAAGTAATGTTGCTGGGTTAAGCACTGTACATTTTTTCAATGACACATTAGGTGACCCTAAAATACTCGTTTCATAGCGAGTCAATCTGGCACCTGTCAGGTGCTGTGTTTTTCGTTTTTGTAAGTAAGACCTCAATGGAGGGAGGGACCTTGATAGTTAAGGGGTGTCCCTTCACAATGCCTTCATATTGAGTGAAGCTCTGTCCAACCGCTGCAACTGCATGCAAACAGCCTGGTAAAGCTGCTGCAAGTGGGTCCAAAGTAGCTGAAAAATAGGATACTGGGTGGTTTACACCTCCATGGACCTGCGTCAAGACAGACAAAGAACATGCCTCACGCTCATGACAAAACAACGTAAAGGACTTAGGGGGTTATTCTAACTTTGGAGGAGGTGTTAATCCGTCCCAAAAGTGACGGAAAAGTGACGGATTTACCACCAGCCGTATTACGAGTCCATTATATCCTATGGAACTCGTAATACGGCTGGTGGTATATCCGTCACTTTACCGTCACTTTTGGGATGGATTAACACTCCTCCAAAGTTAGAATAACCCCCTTAGTGTGGTCAGGCATACCCAAAGCTGGAGTTTTGCACAGACTTTCTCTCAATTTAGCAAACGCTTTCAAGCAAGCCTGGTCTAACACTATGGGATCGGTGACCTCCTTGTGGGTCAGCTTCTGCAAGGGCTTGGAAATGACTGAAAAATTGTGAATCCATCGGCGGCAGTAGCCTTCCATCCCTAAGAACACCCTGACATCTCTTTGTGTGGCTGGGGGATTCATCTGTATTATGGCTGTAACCCTTTCCCTGGATATCTTCCTTGACCCCTTCTCAATCTGGTGGCCCAAGTATTTCACCTCTTTCTCATCAGTATTGCAGTTTGAGTAGAGACACTTTATGACCATTTTTTCCCGAGCGGTTCAGCCATGCAATTGTGTCATATGTGTACTCGTCTCTCATTTTGGATGCAATCAACAAGTCATCAATGTACTGTACCAATGTTGGTTGGAAAGGCAATTCCAACAACTCCAAATTATTTTTCAAGATCTAATTGAATATAGAAGGTGACTCTGAAAACCCTTGAGGAATTCCACACCAACAGTAAATTTGATCTGAAAATTTTAAACAAAATAGAAATTTGCTGTCCTCATGAAGAGGTCCAGAAGAGAAGGCTTGTGACAAGTCTATGACAGTGAACCATTCAGCATCACACGGAATCTGAAACATTATTACAGCTGGATTTGGTACCACGGGGCAACATTTAATCACAATGTCATTTATTTTTCTCAAATCCTGGACAATTTGAACTTTCCCACAGGGCTTTTTCAATCCCATTATCGGTGAATTACTTGGGCTGCTCGGGGGCGTGGCCTGCTGAGCAGCGAGATGGCCGCTCTCTGAGTGAGCTCCGACGGCCGGACCAAAATCCTGCAATTATCCTTCACACCGGGGTGAGCCTGAGCTGCCAAGACCGGCAGAAAACGTACAGGTGGCGGTGAGGCATAAGCGGAGGTACGATATTCCCGCCTTCCACCGCCTTGGAGGAGCTCGGGACCCGCACAGCCTGTGGGCGGACCTGGCGGAAGCGCCTGCTGGAGCTCGTTTGGGGGTGAGCCGTGACTCGAGCCCGGGGCGTGCGCTGACGGCGGGGCCTGGGCTGGAGCGGCAACGCGGTTGTGGAGGAGGCTGGGGGCCTTTGCTGGTGGTTCACGGCGGGACCCGGTGGGTCTCTCTTCACCATGGGTAAACATGATTCTAAGCAGCCGAAGCTGAACTTTGACCATAAGCGCTCCACGCGTCAGGGAGAGTTGGAGCAGGGGCCCCAGGCGGCGGAGGGGCGCGACCTGGCCGCTGACGATCATGGCGAAGATTTACGCACGCTGATGCTTGAGATGCGTTCTAGCCTCCGCAATATTGACACTAAACTGGACAACCTCACCAGTCAGTTAGACTCTGTGAAAACACAGGTGGCGACGCACGAGACGAGGTTGGACACGCTTGAGGCTCGCCAATTTGAGTTTCATGAGTTCCAAGTGGAAACGAAGGACCGGCTCCTGCATATGGACAAATTATTGGGAATAATCCGTGCGAAGAATGAGGTCTTAGAAGCGCGGTCCCTGCGCAATAATCTACGCGTCACGGGGGTCCCGGAGACCACTGCCATAACTAAAATGGAAACCTATGTCACTGAACTCCTACACGAATTGTTTGACCCTAGTCTCTCAGCGGTATTTGCGGTAGAGAGGGCGCATAGGTCGCAGGGTCAGAGGCCCCCTGTTGGAGCGCCGCCCCGGCCCATAATTGCGAGAATCTTGAACTACCAAGACCGAGATTTGATCCTTAAACTGGCAAGGGAAAGAGGTACCATCAGGCACAAGGGCAATAACATCTCCTTCTACCCTAACTTCACCCCGGCTGTCCAGGCTGCCTGCCGGGAGTTTCTGCCTGCAAAGCGACTTCTTCTGCAGGCGCAGATTCCGTACTCGCTCCTCTATCCGGCTAAGTTAAAGGTGTCCTTTGAGCTGTCTGCCCACATATTCACTGATGCCAAGGAGGCGATGAAGTTCGCCAAACATGTGGGACGCAAATCCGCACAACGACCCAAGGATGCTGCCGAGGCAATGGATAGCAGGCTCTGCGACAATGAGTAAACGCGGGTCCCATCTGCTATATCCTGAGGGGAATGGCTCCTTTTTGTCTGTGGACTTCTATCCGCTGGAAGGGGTAGTGCACTTGTGATGCCCGCTGTTCAATCGTTGACATCTGCTATCCTAGATAGATCTAAATTATTAGGTTTTGAGTGGCTAGGATCCCTTGCAGATCTTCCGGCCACCCCGTTTCACACGGGGGAGTAGCCGGCATCGCCACACCCCCTCGGGAATGTTCCCTTGTTTATTTAAATGTCGTTTTGGGGATAGTATGGGGATGGCTACTCTACGACCCGGATGGGGGGTTGGAGTGGGTGGGGGGCGGTTGGTTGGGGTTTTTGTTTTGTTGTTTACTGCCAACTTTTATTGTATGCTATCTGCGTGGTGTCCTGAGCGTACAGCCTGGTCATTGTCAACATGTCTTACTGCACTTTACATAATGTGTGTGGGGAATGCCCAGAGTGGATAAAACTTTGAACTGTCTTACCTGAAATGTTCGGGGGCTCAACGACCACAGGAAGGCTAGGTTGGCACATGCATATTTGGTGCGGCACTGTGTGAATGTCTGCCTATTGCAGGAAACTCATTTGAACACCGCCCCTGCCCAAAGACTGCGTCACACCAGATGGGGGCACGTTTATTCAGCTATCTATTCCAACTATGCCCGGGGGGTGGCGATACTGATACGTCGCGGGTTGGATTGGCGGGAGGGCTCTGTTCAATGCGACCCAGAGGGTAGATATGTTTTGGTACAGGGCATTGTGTGCGGAGTTTCGGTGGTATTCGTGGCTGTGTATGGACCTAATGTTGACTCCCCAGGTTTCTTCCATAAGCTTTGGGGGCAAGTGAAAGCCACTGGATGCGATACAATTGTATGGGGAGGTGATTTCAATGCAGTACTGGATGACAAAGCAGATAGGAAGGGGGTGGCTCGCACATTGAATCCGTTGGCGAGTTCCGCGCTGCGGGAAATACTGCTGGATGGTGCGCTGGTTGTTGTGTGGCGGGGTAGGCATGGGGACCTGAGGGAGGGCACCTGTATATCGGCTTATAGCGGCGCGTGGTCCCGTCTTGACTTCTGGCTGGTGTCGCGGGACGTCGCACTGTGGACGGCGCAGGTAGAGCACATGCCCCGCTCGTTGTCCGACCATGCACCCTGTATGTTGAGGTTACTACTCCCTGGTGGTCCTTTTCCGGCATTCTTGTGGCGGCTTCCGCCTCACGCATTACTTGATGATGCGTTCAAAGAGGAGATACGGACTGATATCACTGACTACTTTGAGCGCAATGTGGGATCGGTGGACACGGAGGCAACTTTGTGGGAGGCCTTCAAGGTCGTCATCAGGGGCCAGTGTATAGCCCGACAGGCGGGTGTACTGAGGGCGATACGGGGCACCCTGGTAGCGCTGGAAGCCGATATAAAACGACTCGAACGCACTTTCTTAGAGGCTGGAGAGTCAGGGGTGGCGGGGCTGCTGAAAACCAAATTATTGGAGTACGACGAGGAGGCGATGCGGGAGGTTAAATTTCTAGGGAAATATGCAGAGGCGAGGCGGTACGGCGAGGGTGGGAGACCGGGGAAGGTCCTGGCAAATATGATTAGGCCGCCGCGTCCCGCGACGTATATTCATGAACTGCGCACGACGGCTGGCGAGCTGCTTCATGACAAGGAGGACATTGTAGGAGCATTCTCCGAGTTTTACTCTTGTTTATATACCAACACCCAGGATGAGTGTCCGGAGGGGCTTGCATCCTTCCTGGATTCCATTGCGTTGGTGTGGTTTAATAATAACCACAGAGAATATATGGACCTCCCGATAGACGCCGGAGAGGTGGCACAAGTTATCATGATCTTGCCGCCTGACAAGGCGCCTGGACCTGATGGTCTGACAACAGCTTTCTATAAGGCGTACGTGGATGAGCTGTCGCCCCGGTTATTGGCAGTGTACGAGGAGGCCTTAGAAAAGGGGGTGTTGCCTGCCACCATGCGCGAGGCGCTGATCATCACGTTGCTGAAGCCGGATAAAACTGCTGACGATCTAAACTCCTATCGGCCCTTATCTCTGATTAATGTAGATGTTAAAATCTTGGCCAAGCTGCTCGCGAACCGGGTGCAGCCAATGTTGCCGATGATTACACTCCCAGACCAATCCGGTTTTATACCGGGAAGAGCGACCTCCCACAACCTGCGAACGATCTTTGCCGCATTGCATTACCTACACCCTGAGGTCAGGGCTGCCGTGGTGTTTTTAGATGCCACTAAGGCCTTTGATACTCTAGAATGGCCCTATTTATTCCATATATTGGAAAGGATGGGTTTCAGTGCGCTGCTGCTTAGGAAAATTCGCCTGCTTTACACTTTGCCTACAGCCAGAGTGCGGGTAAATGGCCTGGTGTCTGAACCGTTCCCTGTCTTGCGTGGTACTAGGCAGGGGTGTCCTCTCTCCCCGCTGCTATTTGCCATAGCTATGGAGCCGTTGGCAGCTAGGATTAGACAACATCATACTACAAGAGGTATAGGCTTCAGTTCTAGAAACCTTCTAATATCACTATACGCGGACGATGTGACCCTTTATCTTATCAATCCTGCGGACAACTTGGATCCCATCTTGCAGGAATTGGTCCGATTTGAGGGCTTCGCGGGCATCTCCATCAACTGGTCTAAATCGGTAATCTTTCCCCTCACGGACAGCACTGCGGAGGTGTCCTCCGAATACCCCCTGCGCTGGGAGGCGGAGGAAGTCAAATATTTGGGGATTTGGATTAGCCGGAACCTTCAGGAGATCTGGAGCCTTAACTTTGGCAGGGCTATGATGTGGTTGAGCGAGAAAGTGAAATTATGGGCTTCCCTGCCCCTGTCGCTAACTGGGCGGATTGCGTTGACAAAAATGATAGTGCTACCCAAATTCCTTTATTTATTCGTCAATATACCTATACCGCTTACGTCGCACTTCTTTGCCACTCTGCGGTCCTGCCTGGTGGCGCTGGTGTGGGCAGGTGGACAGGCCAGGGTAGATTGAGACACGCTGGCACTACCACTGCGACAGGGAGGTCTGGGTGCCCCAGATATGAAATTGTATGCCCTATGTGCTCAGGCTCAGTTCCTGCATTTTTGGACCCACCCTGTCCCTTTTCAGCCTCACGTGGCAGTGGAACGAGATGTGGTGGCGCCCCTTCCACTTGGTGTGGCGATATGCGCCAAGGCACGGCGCCCTAGATCGGATGTAGACACAGCTGGGACGCTGCAATGGGTGTGGGAGGAGTTGCGCAGGAGGGCGGGGGTCCCATTGTTGTATGCTCCATCGCTCCCTCTGTTGCATAACCCGATGCTGCCTTGTGTGGCTGATGGGATAGCCGGTCACCTAATTGACAAGCTGCATCTTCGCACCTTTGCGGACCTCTTTCCCAATGGCAAGTTCATGCCTCCCCCGGCGCCTTTTTCCGAATTATTTTTGTACCATAAACTACGTGCGGCGTGCCGGGCACTATCCAGAGAGTTCCCTGACGCGCCGCCAGTCTTTACAGCTTTAGAGGCGGTGGTGGGCTCCCCGTCTCCCCGTAAGCTGGTAACTCGTATTTATCGGCATATGCAAAACATGGCACCGGGGGTGGCGCCTAAATCTATGCTGTATTGGAACGAGGAGCTCCAACCTGAGATATCTGAGGAACAGTGGGAGTTCTGCTGTGGGCAGCTTACTGAGCTTTCGCCAAACTACAAGTTGCGTTTAATACATTTTAAATACCTGCATAGGTTCTACAGAACCCCCATAAGGCTGAAAAGAATGGGGCTTAGAGAGACGGATGAATGTTGGCGATGTGGGTCGGCCTCGGCCTCTTTTCTACATATAGCATGGTCCTGCCCGAGGTTGGAGGGTTATTGGTCTCAGGTTTTTGTATTGGTAAACCAGATTGTGGGCCGCTCGGACGTCCCTTCCCCTCTGCTTGGGCTACTAGGATATGTCAGAGACACTCCGCCACCATCGCGCAAGCTGCATGCATTGCTTCTACTGTTTGCTAAGCGACGGGTGGCGATCCACTGGGGTAGACGGAGGGTGCCCGAGGTGAGGGACTGGCTGGCGGATGTAACTTATGGGCACACGCAGCTAACCACGTTCTGGGAGTTACTGCCGGCTGCATCCAGGCCCCGAGACATCTGGGATCCGTTTGTGAGTTGGGCTCAGGAACATCAGAGCAGGGAATCAGAAGGAGATATTTTGAGTGAATGATCCCTGGGAGGTGGGTGGTGGTAGGGGTACATCGCACTCTTTTCCTCTCACATCATGGAGGCAATGCCTGTAACACTGGCATGACCCAGATCGCTGCCTCTGTCTTCCTCCAGGGCTGCCCTCTCTATGCACTAAGGCAGAGTGTTGTGGCCCTCTGAGCTCCTGTATCCAGTCTACTGGCTTGTAATTCCTATTGATATGGACATGATGACTATTGCTGTATGTTCCTTTCTGTATGACACCTAATAGCATACTATATGTAACACACCAATGATGATGACTGGCAGGTTTGTTGGTTGTATTTTTCTGTATCGCAAAATGTTTAATAAATAAAAAAATAAAATAAAAAAATTACTTGGGCTGCTCAACACTTCTTTCAAGACCCCTTGGTTTACAAATTCTGCAATTATTTGGGCAACCTTTATAAGAATATCCTGTGGCATATGGTACTGGGGAATCGGAAGGAAAATTGCATTCGCTTTTACAGGAACTTTAACTGGTTCCATTCCCTTTCTCAGACCTATTTCTTTCCCTGTCAGATCCCACGCTTTCTCTTTAACCGTTCTCTGTAAATCAGGAGGAAGTTCCTTTACTGTGAACACTGGAAAGAAATAATCGGGCTATTCCTCATTTATTGTCTCACACTCTGTCTCTGGAGTTGAGTCATCTTCATCATCACTGTTTGTCCATATCTCGATTACATCATTTGAGTAAGTAATCGAGCATCTCTTTTTTCACAGCAAGTCTCTTCCCAGTAGGGATACTGGACTTGAATCACAGACTACAAATTTGTGCAATCCTTTAAAGTTGCCTGGTTCTGTAATTGGGTTGGTCAAATACTGATTTGCTACTCCCATGATCTGGACTGTCTTTCCCGAAAGGGGCAAATCCAGAACTTCTGCTGTTTTTACTGTAGAGCGTCTAGCTCCTGTGTCAACCAAGAATGAAACTCAGTGACCCATGACTTTTTTCTTCACATAGGGGCCTTTCTGATCTACTTCTAAGGAAGCTGCAAGCACACATTCCTCTTCATCCGAACTCTCAGTCACCCAATCGTCGTTTATTCCAATCTCACTATGTAACGGGAATTGGTGAACTGTATTATTACTTTGGCTGGACCTCTGACCTGTTAGGAAGCATCACCTGCGGCTGTTCCATTGGGGCTTGAGGTATTTGAATTTGCTGTCTAGGTACCATTGGAACCTGCTTCAGTTCAATCTTGTCACTGCAGTACTTTGCATACTGCAACACCTCATCAATCGGCTTTGCTTGCCAGCAAATCGAATGACTCTTAATCATCTGGCTGATTTCAGGTCTCAATCCTTCCACAAATCTGGTCACAAAATGAATCATGTCTTTCGGCTCGATTGTCTCCACACTACTGTAATGCTTGAATGCCTGCAACAATCTCTCTTAATACACATGTATTGACTCCTTCGCCTCCTGAGCTGTCCAGTATATTCTCTGCCAGTCAATGTTTTGGGGCGAAATTCTAATTTTCAAAAATGTAATCACTTTGTAGTAATATTTAATTACTTCAGGAGATGGCACACCAGTAACCTGATCTCTCTCTGGTTCTTTTGTAGGACAATCTATACTCCTCTTACACTCCATCCACAGATCAGCTGGGACTACTATCTCTAATAGTGTTCAAGTTTCACAAACCTGTCTGTTTGCTGATACCATTCCACCGGCTTCTCTCTCAACCTGGGATAGTCATTTGTCAATGACAGAATGTCACTTCTGCTCCAAGGGGCATGAACAAAATTCCCTCCTGGAATCTCTCTCATCTGTAAGATTTTCACTGGATCCTTGTTCTGCTGCACATTTGCAGTCAGCTCTGCAGAATCCCTTTTTCTTTTATCTCTTTTCTTTGCCCATCTGCCTTCCCACTTGTCTAATGCTCCCCATATTTGGACACTTTGGAGTAACTCCCTAAGGTATGTCTTCATCCCTGCAGATCTCATGTGGTCAAAATCTTTTGCATCAAAATCTAACCTGTAACCCCTTTTCAAATGTTTTGTATTCTCTGTCTTTATGCCATTCTTCCCTGCCAGGTCTGCTAACCTTTGATGCACATTATTCACTTTCCTCGTAATCTTCGAAGATTTTAGATATCTCAGTTCTGCTTCTGTGTAGGACTCTAATCTATTCACACCCATAGTTTCCTCAATGAGATCACCCGCTTCCATTCTTAGTCTTGTATAGTTCAAGTGATCTCCTCCCCTAGGAGCACTCTGTGGGGTATTCAACTTGTCTAACCATTCAGTCAATTGCTGGGTTGTCAAACCCTGCAGCGAAATGTTATTGGCCTGGGCAGGCGGCACCTGTTGTACCACTGTATTCGGGGAATGCAGTGTCAGTAGTTTCAGGCTCTGACTAACATTCAACCCTATCACAGTATCCAGAAGAACTCCAAAGGGACTAAGGTCTAGCAATGATCTCGATCCATCAAAGGTCTGTTCCACAGGAGAGACTACTCGGATATTGGCATTAAGTCCTCCCATCATTGAATTCTGACTCTGGACTCCCAGTCCATCTGCACTGTTTTTCTCTTGTGCGAACAAAGGCACAATCGGACCAATGGTAACGGGTACAGATACAGCCTCTGGGTTGGGTCTGATATTCAAGTTCTGTGGTTCCATATTTCCCATATTCTGGCTCACCAGTACAGACATATCTGTCTGGGTCCCTATTATCAGAGTGTATATTGGCATTATCTGTGGCTGCACTTGAGACCGTAAAAGTGTAGTTGGCTCTGTCTGAACCAATGTCGATTTCGGAAAGACCTGTCCCGTAGACACTATTAAGTTTGTGGCAGTTTTCACAATAGGTACATCAGGGTAAATTCTCGGGACACTTGACTGTGGCACCTGATTCTGGGCTACTGGAGTACTAGGTACGTTTAGACTGCTCTGCATCGGGCTCTGTGTAACATCAGGATTATCCTGAACTGGACTCATTGTTGCGTTAACCTGGGTCACTGCTGAAGCATTTACACTAGTACTTGGACCACTCTCCTGTGCTGCATATGGTGGAGGACGATTTCTCAATAACTGCAAAATAAACTCACCATCGTTTGACTCTTCCTCGTATGTCAATGATCCTCTAGACCAGTGGTCTTCAAAATTTTTAATGCCGCGGCCCCCCAGTTGAAAACTAAAAATCATTAGGCTCCCCCCTCATAATTTTTCACAATTATTTTAGAACGATGGCAACGTTTAAATAGGTCTAGACCTATTTAAACATTGCAGTTAAGTACTGTTACCTTTTTAAAACTGCAATAACATGCTTCTGCTTAAAACAACGGCATGTTATCTGAATAATATGTCTTTTGGCCAGAGTTTGGCGCCCCCTCTGGGATCACTTGAGGCCCCCCAAGGGGGGCTCGCCCCCCAGTTTGAAGACCTCTGTTCTAGACTCCTTTGGTCTCCCCTCCCTACATTTGAAAGGGCTTCTATTTATTTTTCTAGTAGCCTTCCTTCCTTCCCTCTCACTGTCTTGTGTAATTGCTGGAAAAATCTTAATCCCTTGTAAAATCTTGGTTCTCTATAATTTCTGACCAATGTCCCATCTACCCTCTGCTAGTGTCTTCACTGCCTTTCTCATCCTCCTCTTGAATTTCTGTTGCTCTTGCTGTTGCTGTCTGGCTAATAATTCCCAGATTGCTAATGCCTCAAACTGTGCTGGTCTGGGAGGGGGTTTCAGGTCATAGAGTACCCTCCTCAGATGCTCTAAGCTTCCTCAAATTAAATGTTCTGTGATCAGGAAACGCTAAACTCCCATCTTTCTCTATCACTTTGCACCATTGTTACAACCAAAGACACCCTTTTCTTCGATTACAATATAAGCTGGTGTACCTTCTGGCGGTGCAACATCCCCTAAACTCATTGTAATGTACACATCTCCCCTTAAAGCACTCTTTAAAGCCTTGAACAATTTCATTTTGCAACCTTTATGTTATTCAAAATCAAATCAGGAAATGACTTTTAATCCCAGAATTCTCTTTAGCCACCTTCTCAACCAATTGCACCTCACGGGCGGCCGACAATCCGTGCCTGACCCTTCTCACTAACCAATCCCAGCGCGGTTCCAATGACGTCACACTCACACGTACTGCGGCTGACAAAGTCTTGCGGCTTTTCCCCCCAAACTTAGATTTACACTCAACTAATGCAATATTGCGAGCACTAAATAAAACCCAATTTGTCCATTTACTACAGGTAAGGTGACACAATCGCTTCAGAAACTTTACGGATTTTTCACTGATGGCATGTCGCTCTAGCAGCTACTCCTTCTTTCTCAGTCTCCCTGATTCGCAAGCGAAATTCAACATCAAATTTCACTCTCAACTGATCAGTGGGTCTGTCCTGGTGCACATAGGACTCGCCAGATCTCAATTTAGAATTCTTTCACTCACTTTAACTCACACTCTGACTTGTCGACCATGCCCGATCGACCTATTAAACCAGACAGATTACAACAAAAACCAAGTGTCTTATACACTTCTCAATAGACTCCGGAGTCTTAGACCAAGCAGGGTCTGTACATCAACAACCAAATGGACAACTGTTTGAGCACAAAGTGCCACACACATGTGAGGTTTGATGACTTCCCTACTCTAACACTTCGGAGTATGCACACTCCTTCTACAACTTCATTTGGAGTACGCAAACTCTCTAAGCCCTCACAAACATCACAATTCACCTGCGATTTGCAATAAGCAGTGCAAGCGCAAAACCTACTCCATTCACGATGTCACTAGAACGCTCGAGAACATCCTCAAACAATCATTGGCAAGCTCCAAGATTCTGGGAAAGTACTTTTAAGGACTTAGGGGCACATTTTCACTCCAATTTGTATCATTGAAAAAAATAAATCCAAATCTCAGCAATGATGAGCACTTGAAAGGCAAACCATGTACCGGGCCCCTATAATGGGCTCTTAAGGAGACAAACCATCAGTCTGCTACATTGTCTGTTAGCACGTCAGACCTTATTAAGTAAACTTACAAGGGAGACGCGAATAGGCCGATGAACCTTTTGACTCGCTTCAAGGTTTTCCCACCATATATCCCATACATGCACAGATCAATAACCAATAACAATCAATAACATTAGTAATCAATAGGAGTCAGTAATTATCACACCCCCATGACCCTGCAGTCATGAGTAACCACACCTTTATGTAAAGGTTAGAATGTTTATTACCCTATATTAACAATGCTAATGTCACATAGCTCAATCACAAAATCAAATGATAAACATATAGAAACAACACTGGCTGTCCTAAGCGGTGAAAGAATCGCAAGCTAATCAAAGCTTGAGCTACTACACATTCTAAAGTTACAGTACAAATTAATAGCAAGAATAACTGCGCAAACGATATTAGATACATTTAGGTTCAGCAAAGAAAAGACATCAGCTGCTATTTCATGTAGCGAACTTCATCATTGAAAACCCTAACTAACATCAGATTAGAATAGCATGTTTGGGCTTCATGCAAAACAATTTAGTCACACAAATTTGGAAAACATCCAACTTTGGCTCTATCAAAATAGCGGTTGGTACCTAGAAACAAAAGCAAATAGACATAGCAAACAACATCAGTGATAGTATACCTCTCCTCAATTTGGACCAGCAAGCTGTGACAGTCTTTGTCATCAGGACATCAGTCTGGTCAGCAAGGCTTCAGGATTCAGCATCAAAGTTCAGAAAAGGCAAAGTCTCTTTAAGCAAAAAAGTTAAGCATGTCTCTTCTCAAGACGATTAAGAAAATAATAGCCTTATGGCAAGATAGAAAAAGGGCAAATGGGCTGTCTTCTCTCAGTGCTGTCTGGCTAAGTTAGATTTCCTAAAATTACTTCCCACATCCTCATTGGTCAGGGGATCGCATGTTCACACTTACTCCAATGAAACTAACACCCTTAATCTAGAGCGCTTCTGCTACATGGTTCACATCTCGATGATTGGCTCCTCTTGTCCTGCTCTTTTCATTCAGCTCATTAGGTATCAATATTGTGCAGCTTATACTCCAGTCAGTATGTTCATTGTCTTCTCCTGGGAAAGTCAGTCTTACACACATTACATTAAACATTGTTGCACTAGCAAGTACATCATCTCCTAGCAAGCAGTTTCTCATGAGAAATAACTTCGGATACAAGCACATGGACAGTAGAGTGGAAAATCACAGTTTAATTCTCTAAGCAGACATTTTATTAAACGCCTAAGAAATGCAGTTTGACGTGAGGCCATGCAACTAGGCCAAGACCTCGCTAAGTTAAGGCCTACAATTAATAAAGCTAATACATAATGTATAACCTCTAACATGAAATATTACTACATTAGTCAAACAAAAGCTCAACATTTCACAGTAATAAGCCATTAATAACTACACTTCGTGAACACTGGCAGCCACTCAGGTGGGCGCACCTTGTACATTATTTTTCTCTAAGTTAATACATTTTCTACGCAAATCCAACACTCAAAACACATGAATATTCATAATTAAATCCATTGTTAACAGTAACGAAACAGAAGTCGCAGCTAAGCCTTGAATGAATGATTTGATTTGGAGGGAGCTCTTTAGGCCAACACCTGTGGTCCTATTGAGGTGGACATGGCTAACTGAAGGATGAGTTGTGATCAGATGGTCTTTTGATGTGGAAGATAGCCCCCAGTTACCTTACCTTCCAGATTTCTTCCCTAGAGATGTGGTGCAGACATACATTTGTAGAAGCAAGGTAGGGAAGGATTACCCATGTTTTATGGTTGTGTTATTCATCTCTGAGTCAGGGCTCACCCTGCTCCACCTTTCTTCCTGCCAGATGTCCAGATCCGATGTTTTATGGTTGAGCAGTTCCTAGGACAGGATCCCGTCCCTCCTGCATACAGAGAGACCCAAGATCAGGTCAAAAATCTGCAGTCCATGTTTTCATCTGCCAGTGAAGTATAAATATTATGTGCCCTAGATCTGTGCTCCAGGGCTCTCTCATTGACCTGTGTCAAGGTACCACACAACCATGTGCTGGAGAGAATTTTTGAGTGCCAGGACTAGTGTCTTTGGTGGCAGCCTCCTCCCCAGCAACAGACCTGAAGTCTTGCAACAACCCTGCAAGAAGTGCTGTTTTGGAGGAGGCTTAAAGGAAGGAGCTATGACTAAGCAGAAATTGGTATTGGAGGCACGCCTACTGTGAGGAGCTGCCACAAGAATGACCCATAGCCCCATTGCTTCTAGGAATAAGGAGCTGTACAGAAAAGGAGTATGCAACATAAGCAAAGTCTCCTCTGCTCCAGACATCCAATGCCTCAAACATTGCCTACACCTAATATAGACCTGGGTGCCCAGCACCTATATGGAGCTTAACCCCATCAAAACAAAATCTGTGCTATTCACCAAGAGCAACAAGCAACGTCTAGCACACCCTTGGATAGATTGGAACCCCAACTTTAATTGAATACAAGTCACTCAAATGAACTCTGGACAACAGTTTGACCCTCAAAGAACAAATCTGCACCAAAACCAAGACAATCGGGTATCACTCGCTCATCCGGGAGGAGGCAATGCTATGCTTCATGGCCTCCCAAAAATCCACACTGCTCCCTGTTAAAGCATCCTACATGATGCAGCATGCCTCATTAACAGCTTGAAGCAAAATGCCCACATCACCCCTACCCTATTGGAACACCACTGGCTCCCTTGGCTGCCCTGCACTAACTTCAAAACCAGCTTCATCCTCTACAAAGCCAGCACAAGTGGCACGCTTACATACTAGGCTGTCAAGCTCACCACCTCTGGCGGCTCTTGGCACACCTGCGACCAGTACACCATCAGACAGTAGGCGAAGAAGGGCAAAAGAGCAAAAAACAAGGCAAAAAGCCACCTGTGCAACTACAATCTGGGACAATATTCATGTATCCATCTGGTCTGCCCCAACCCCCTTTAATTTAGGAAGTAGCTGAAGACTCACCTCTTTAAAGAAACCTACATTGTTATAAAGTAACAATACAGTAACCAGCTGTCCCTCTTATCACATGGTGACTGCGTCTTTAACCTGTATAGCTCTCTGCTTCTTTTTGTCTCAGTCTGCACTTTATAAACACCACATAAATCCACACTGAGAGCAAGACTTTCCAAGTCGGGGCCATAAGGCGTAAGAGAAACGTGGCCGCCATAACGATTACAATCAGGCCCGGTCCTAGCGGGTGGGCCAGGTCCACCCAAACATGACCTTTGGCCCTCCCAGTAACAGCAAAGGAGGCCACAGAGAAAGCAACTGTTACGTGTTTCCTCCATGCCGGCAAAAGTTATTTTTTTCACTTTTGTCTAATTATCAGTCAGTGGTAAATAAGAAATATCTAGAATACATTTTATAGTGCATTGTTTTAATAATAGCTGTTTCACTTGTGTACTGATAGGGAGAAAAATACCGCCTTTAGATCATTTTCCTTATTTTTCTACTGTCTGAGACAAAACTCTGGGCATGCCTGTAAAAAGAAAACAGCCCGGAGGAGACCTTATCTCATGTCTGAGGCAAGCTGCAGTGGGAGGTGTGTGTTTGGGAAGAGGAGACAGGGGATTACCTTCCAATGATGCAGCAGGTGCAGTGGCACCAGAGTCCAGGTTGTAGGCTACCTCCAGAATTGTCGAAAATTGGACACACATTGGCCCACCCAAACACACCCTTGGTCCATCAAGATATAATTCCTGGAACCGGGCCTGATTACAGTGCTAGGGTCATGCCCCTCTCTCTTGCTCCTGATGCAGGCTGCCGTACTTTACTCCCAAAGGCCTGCATGCATGAGCAGCGGCACCATCTGAACATCCATTCCTGCACCAGCCATGGGATGATGTCCTGTCAGAAAGAGTGATATCATAAACACAAACTGCATTAATGCTAACGTAGACTGAGAATCCCTAAGTGGGAAGTATACTCTATAGGGTGGATAACGATTGTGGGTGGAAACCAGATCCTGAGAGGAGTACTGTTAGTGAAGTTTGATTCCCGGCATGCACTGGGCAGCTTAATATAGGACAGAATGAAACTACTGGCGATGGGTCCGGGGAACATAGGCGAAGGGAATTTATCATACGATTAGCACCATCCTGCTACTGTAAGCCATAGATGTCCGATTGACAGTGCAATGTGTAGGTACTTCATTTTATGAAGTCTTTTCACTGTGAAGTAAAATAATAGTGCTTCCCTTTCTTTAAAACAAAGCACTGGTTGTACATTGGTTTAATTTGTGTTATTTACGCTCTGCTGATTGCTGGGTGTCTAACCCTACACTTCCTCCCTGAGTAAGTCTTGGACTGCTTTGCTTGGTTATACTCGGAGTCAAGTACTAGAGTGGGGACTTGATAATCCTCATAGGTCCAAGAGTAGGCTAGACCTCAGGACATTAGAAGTAAAAAAAACTCCAGTTAGCACATTGGATCCCAGTACCCCCCTTCTGCCCTGTGGCCGCTGAATCAGTTCTGACATCTTCTCTTACATTTTGAAGGAGTAACTCTCCAACCGTATCCAGGATGGGGCTGTGCTTTGACAAAGTCTGAACAGGCCCAAACTCATAGGTATGTGGGTGTTCACCAGCTCTCCAAGACATCCCGCTCTGGACCGTTCACTGTTGCTGTAGTATTAAGTATGAATACTTTTTGTTGCAACTCTAAATTCAGGTTTCTAAATATACAATGTGAATCTGCTCTGTTATTACAAGTCATAGGAGCACCTGAGTCCAATTAAGGTGCACAGATGGTTCTGTGAATCTGCCCTGGAAGCCTAAATGGAAGTTTGTTACGCTCATAGTTGCGACTTCTGGCAAAAAATATTAGAGAATTGGAACCCGAGTTAGAAGCAGGAGCAGTCCTGGTTCAGCTGGTCCTGGTTCCGCAAGAAATCAAGGTCTCATTCTACCTGTAGAAAACCTCCCAAATTAGATTCCAAGCAGCACTGATTCGCCCCTCTGAACAATTACCTAACAGCAGTTTGTAGTAAGCACCCCTCCCCCAGAGGTCTTTTGGTGCAGTTGATAGGTAACTTATGTTCATTGTTACCCAACTCAATGGAACACGTTTTATCAACCTCAGAAGGATGAAACACTTGCATTCTATCCAGTGACCATGGGCTCTGGGGCGTAGCTTGGTCAGTAAGACCGGGTGGGGGGGTGGGGTGTGAGCTTCAGATTTTCCAACAATCACACTGGCAATAATGTTACAATACATTATACGACAACCAGGTGCATGAGAGGGGCCTAAGGGGCAGTGGAAAGGGAGAGGAATGCCGATTGTCACAGTACTAAGTGTGAGAAAAAACAATATTTTGTAAAATAATCAAAATTTTTGAAGATGTTCAAGGCAGAGAGAAGAGAGCGTGTGTGCGTTTTTGTCTGTGTGTATGTAAAAATTCCTTGTGAAATCTGACACACACCTCACCATACCCGACTGAAAGCCCCTGTACCCAACTATTTCCGGAAAATACATTAGGGGGATGTAGCACCCCAAACAGCCCCTCCCCGAAGCTACACCCCTGCATGGGCTCAAACACTGATCCCTGGAGTGGATGCATTAGTCAACCGCAGTAGCGGCCGGCAGCTTTAGGTGGGAGGGGGTGGGCGGGAAGAACACACACACTCAATCTTTCACACACAGACACGCACGCGTGCACATCCATTAACAACACTCATAACATTCAAACATGCACGCATGCACCCAACATTCATTTTAAAACATCACACACACACTCATTCTTTCACACACGCACGCCCATCTATTAACACTCATAACATTCAACATGCACGCACGCACCAAACATTCATTTTAAAACATCACACACACTCATTCTTTCACGCACGCACGCACAACCATTAACAACACTCCTAACATTCAAACATGCATGCATGCACCAAACATTAATTTTAAAACATCACACACACACACTTACCTTCAGCCAATGAGGGAAGGCAACAGTCCCAGCCTCTCACAGAGTGTTATGGGGTCAGTAAGACTGCTGACCCCACCCCACTCTGTGAGGAAGTGTCACTGATTGACACTCGCCCTGGGCGCTTCAAGGCTTAAACCTGAAGCACCCAGGTCGAAGTCAATGGGTGACGCTTTCCTCGTCACCCAGGGGAGGGTCTCGAGGCACCTTTGCTGAGTCGAGGAAGTCACGGCCATAGGAGCTGTGACCTCCTCAGTCCAGCAAAGTTCAGCTTAGCCAGGAGTCTGCACAAATGGACATGTCTCACTCCTGGCTGTCTGAGCTGAAAATGAAGAGTGTCTGTCAGGCTGACCTTTGCTAAGCCTGACAGACACTCTTCATGAGGGGCAAAAGGTGGCCCCTGCACCCTAAAGGACAGGCCGCACCTGGTCCACTAGACACCAGCCCTGCTCCATACCCCGCGAGCATCCTATTCCTTTCTCCTGCCATCCCTAATACCATGACGTGGGCTCAGAAGCAGGCTGTGTACTTTTAAAAAGTTACCACTTTCACTTCTCAGTATACTGATCTGCAGACCACTGCTGCTGCTGGCATCAGCCTTTCATTGTGTGACACACTTTGTCCTGGTGCTAAGGAGAATCCTGAACACATTAGCACACACATCTTTGGCATGGATACCGCATAACTTATTTTTTTCTGTCTCTACATTTAAAAAAGGAATCTTGACTGCGAGGGACTTACTATGCATACCTGACGGAAGACGTCTGTCAGCGTACACAACTTTTTCCGTTTCTGAAACGACACATCAAGGTGTTGATTGTACGCGTATAAAAGTACAGGTGCCCTCTTAGCTTCGGGTTCTCGTTGTAACCTTTGAACTACTATAGAACTTCAATTTTTTTAAAAAAGCAAACACAACTGTGAACTTTGAACTGAACATCACTCATCACTTAGAAAGGTCCTAAAACTCTCAGAGGGCAACCCCTGAAGGCGAGGTGTATCAGGTGACTGATGGGGTCGTGGAAAGAAATCTCTGGTTGCAAAAAGTCTGGAAGAATGTTATGGCTTTTCTCAGGCTTGGGCTGGTAAATAATACCTGTCAATCACCAGTAGTTTGCCTCATGCGCGGACTTCTTTAACGAAAATATGCTTCTTTTGTTGCAGAAAGGAGCATGCTGGGCTGCGCTTGCAATGTTAGGAGACCCCAGTAAACCGAGATGGCTGGCTTATTTTACCCTGGTGTTTTTTTAGTGACGTTCGTTGCTCCCCTATATTTTACTTCACTTTTTATTAAGACTATAACACGTTCCTCTTGCATCGTCGAGGCTCTGGAAAATATATGGTAGTCCACTTCCATAGAACAAGGTAAAGGAAATTGCGAAGCTTACCTACAGTGAATGATGATAACGCACACTTCCTCCCAAGGAGAAAAGTTTTTTTCTTCGAATACTGGACTAGTTCACACATGCACTGCCTCACCAGTCTGCAAGAGGAAAGGCTCGCCAACAAGGAGGACGTTTTTGAGATGGCATGAGTGGAGGTCACTTCTCAGACGGGGCATAGCAGGGGCCCCTGCGAATAAGTGATGGTGGGGGAGGGGTTTCAGGCAACACTTCAGGAGGGGCCCAATTCAGCCAAAGCCCTGTGAATATGGAAGTCTCAGGGGCCCTCAATCATATATGCCAATATTTCGGAACTTGAAAGAGGGAGGTTTTGAAAAAAAGTAATGGGTCCCCCGCATATAGCGGATCTGTTGGCATGTGTGCCTCAACCCATTCTGCAAGGGAGTCCCATCATTTTACTTAACACCACTATGTTCAGATACAGATGGGAGAGAAGATGGAGGCTTAACCTGCTCCAACCGAGCTGAAAGAGCACCTGACCTGACCGATTGCAAAGAGTGCTGCGTAAAGGGCTGGTGGCCTTGGACTCACCTGTAAGAAAACACTGGTAATAGTGAACCATAAGGCTTGTGTTGCGAAAGGTGTCAGAGGGATTGTCATGAGATGCTCTAAGTACCTAGAAACATTTATGAATATGTCCTGCAAAAGCTAATGTTATGGGGAAATGAAGGTGAATGGGGTGTATATATTAGGCACAACACTACACCAAAAAGAAAAGAAGTGCACCAACAAAGAGAGTACTGTGAGCTAAATTTACTCTTTTTCCCAATGTTAGAGATGGAAATGACATTTGAATGAGACACTGAATGAGTATGTTACTTTGTTTCCCCTTTGATTATGCCATGGTTAGAAACCTCTCTTCGGTTTAGCTGTGCCCTGATTTCTCCTCCACTCCCCCTGACTTCCCCACTCAGAGCCGCTCCATAGGGGTTGCCAAGCTGTGTGAATGATCAAGAGTGAGTCCAGTGCAGTAGGTGGATCGGAGGTCTGTGCTGCGGTGGAGCGTGTGATCTGCACTCTGCTCAGAGAAGGGTTACTATTGGGTCTTCTCTGCTATTAAAATCAAATCTCATCTGTGACAGGATCCCCCGGGTTGTTCCTGGCTGCATCACAACGTGGATATACGGAGAGTACTGCTTTTAATAGTGGTTTATGGGCTTGGGCTATTCCTTTAATTCCCCTTCATTGTGTGCGTCTTTGCAGCTGTGGTGCTCAGGTGGCCCTATACGAGGTTAATCCAGGTGTTAAAGGAGATATGCTAATTTAGCATGTGCTTTATTTCTTGTCCTGACAGGTCTCTTGCTGCCACCTATATGTCCTTGAGTCTCATCCCATGTAAATGTTATCACATTCTGGGAACCACATCACCGTTGGTGCCCTCTGTCTAGCTGCCTTCAGCCTCTCTAAGGACTGAGGCGTCATCACACAGCCTTAGGTCATTCCTAGGTCTGGAGCCGACATGCTTGCAATTACCACCTGCTGGGCAGAATCTCAACCTGGGTAGCCCACCTCAGCTAGTCATCGCCCGACATGGGAGGCCATGCCGCTTCCGTGTCTCTCTGCTCCACAGCTCCCAGCTCTTCTGGACATCAGGGACTGTGGGGTTGTGTCCGTGCTCCCATTACCAGGGCTGGGCAGCACAGCACCACTTGACTCCGGGCAGTGACTAGGCTCACCTTCCACTGTCTCCTCCGATACATTGGCCCTTGTGACTTCTCCTAGTAGGCTGCCATCTTGTTTTTTCTCATGGCCCCATTTCAGAAGCCACCGTGTGTGTTTATCTCCAAGCCAAGCATTCATCGGGTGTGTGGATGTTCCAACTTTAGTGGCACCTCCCCAGAAATTGGCCAGGAAAGGGGGGGTGGGCTTCTGTTGGACAAGGGCCTGAAGGCATATGACCAAGGGGGAGGAGAACACTGTGTACTCCTCCATGCCTGCCCAGGTCTGGCCACACAAATATGTTGCTAATTGTACATGACTATGGATGTCTGCCAGAAAAAGTAGGCCGAAAGTAGACATTCAAAAATAATTATGTGGTTGTTTAGTTGTATTGGAAAATATTAATCCCTGAAACCATTTGAAATTCAAGACAAGATTAGTAGGTTTGTTGTAATATTCATATGATGTTACCATGAATCTTATATGTCAGTGTAGGCAAGTGCTTGGTGCACTGGTATTCCATTGATGAAATTAGAAATACTATACTTTATGTAATGTATTATATGTGTGTGAGAAAAACCATGTTGTATATTGGTACAAACGTTAGACGGAGTGGGAGTTAAACACGTAGCAGTACCTTAACTAGCGAATTTCTCATCTGTGTTGGTTTTGTGCTGTCCTCTTGTTGTCAAACCTAAGTTCTCATGTTTGGTTTTTGTAGGGAATGTGTTTTATTAGGTTGAAGCCTGCAAGACAGCGCAGTTGTGTGTTTGCAAACGACTTACTGCAGATGTGTTGATGACTGAATTGGAAAGCAACTCTGCCCATTGCTTTACAATGGCTTTTTGTTTTGTCACTCTTATTTGCTTGTTTTCTATTCTATGGTTTTATTCATTTTAGTCTGCCCATCTAGTCTTCGGCCCTCCCATGGAGAATAGCCTGCTTATTATTTCTGATTGGTTCCTTAATCCTTTCTTAAGTGTCTCCTTGTCGGGGACTTTTTATTACTTTTTCTAACAGCACTCCAGGAGAGAGCATGCACTCCCCCATTTTCTTTGTTTTCCCACTTCTTGCAGCATATTTCTTTTCATAACATTATAAAATGCATTTTCCACAACTTTGGCCTCTGAACTGCTCTTGCATCTGCATTTCCTTTCCTACAGCTTCGTCCTTCGGTCCTTTAATCTGCTCTCCTGTGCACTTTATCTCCATGTTGTGGCCTCTTGTGTGTTCCCTTCCACTCCCCTCCCACACGTTGCTCTGTGTCCATCTGCTTTCCCCCCCGTGCCTTCCATGTTGATTACCCTCTCCGTGTTGCTTCCCCCACATACTTTCCCAACCCCCATGTACGTTCCCCCAGCTGCTTGCGCTACTTTTTCTTTTTTACTGATCAAACTCGGTAAATAAGAATGTAAACAAAAAAAGCTCGCGTTATTTTGCGCGCATCTACAGAATGACAATGCCGACCATGTAGGCTTTTTTTCCTATTTACCACTCTCATGGGGCTAATATTCTGCAGCATGGCTAAATCCACCGGCAAACGCTTACATGTGAAACTTAACGGCTTGCTTAACATGTTTGGTTTATATGTTAGGGCCTCTACAAAGTTTAAGAGTAATGCTTGAGATTTTCTTTAATGTGTTGTGTTTGGGACAATTTCGTTAATTCTTTTTTTGTCTTTACATTGTGTCTCAAATATGTTTTTGTCATTGTTACCAGAAGACCACACTGTCATTTCTTGCAGTAATAGTTATGCAAAATGAAAATTAATTCGAAAGCAGTTCAATCCCGACATATATTATTAAATCCATAAAAAAGCTAATGTATCAAGTGTTTTTCTTTAGTAATGCAATGTTTTCATTGGCAAAGTGGTTAGTGGCCGATGATCACACAGTGCAAGACAAAATAATGGAACTGGGACAAACAGTGTGTATTCCAGAGCAAAATATTGGACGATCTGTGAATATAGAGTCAATAATCTGTATCACAATGTAGTCCAATATGATCAACTAATAGGTTTAGCAGTTCAGTTGCTAATAGCGGTGAAGTTTCAACACTTATTAATTAGGAGGGTCATCGTTAGTTCATGAATTGCAGAGCAAGAGTGGAACCATATAAAGAGAGGCCAAAGGGTCCTGATGGACTGAAAGGAGAGTGAATCAACCTTGTTAAAAAAGATTTTAGTCAAAAAGGCCCAATGGAAAAGGACTGCATAAACAATGAGACTTAGCTATTTCTCATGCATATGAAGAATTCATCTGAAGAGGGGCCGCTGCACAAGTCAGCGTTTGCCGTGTGCTAACGGGACAATTTCCACTTCTATATGCCAGACACTGACATTGATGAAGTTGCAACTTCGGATCAATTCTTTCCCAGGCCAGGGTCTAATGCCCACCCCTGCACAAACAGAAACGACGCCCTATGGCCAAAGCACAGGTGCTGGGCACAGAGCCTGGTCTATGTAAGACCTTCTGGTCATCTCTCTCTCTTTGTCTGGCTGAAGGCTTGTTAGAGAACACAAACCTTGTATTCCTGGAGCAATTCACTCTTTCTTCTCTCACCGTGTTCATCCATGACCACCTATACAAGAATATGGAGCCCAACTGTAGAAACAGGTGATGAAGCAGAAAATGAAGGTTTTGATTTATTAACGCATAAACGTAGTGTGAAACAATCATGTGTGATATTAACCGAACTAATAAAGATTGTACGGGGACAAAATGTGCCCTCAGAGTAGTTTGCCATCATTTATACGCGTGCTTTATATAACGTGGTGTGGTAGAATTGTGCTAATTCGACATAATCATAAACGTGTGCTACGATTTGCTTATTTGAAATGTCTTAGCTTAGCATTACTTTAGTGGAGGCTTTGGCCTAGTTGCCTGGTCTCACGGTTTAGATGTTCGTATTTTTCCACTGTGCTATTAAACGTGTATTTTTGCTTGGAGCTGTATTTTTCCACAAGAAACTGTTCACATGCTTATCTTAAAGTTGGTGCCAGCATGGCATATTTTCTCCTTAATTCAAGGTCGGCTTGCAGGTGCGGACAATGGAGGCTCTGAGAGTAAGCTAATCGAGAGACAATGTTGCAACTTGCGTACCCATCTCCAAGGATAATGTATGCTTAAGTAAAAGCTTGAGAACTGTCGTTTTTGATTGGTCAATTTGAAGCTAACCTATGAACCCTCCAATGGAGACCCTACTGGACTTGGACTGTTGTCTATAAAACCCAGGTGCACGAGAGGAAAGCTCTCTATCTTCGGACATCCCGCCATTTTGACTTCGTAGCTACTATGGCCCATTTTGCTGCGACGCCATTTTGAGAAACTTTGATACTTTCTCTAGTCGAGAGAAAGAGACTTTAATGATTCTTGCCCTAGAGACTTTAACTTTGATTTGCCCCTTTGCATGAAGTAGTAGCCTTACTTTGCCGCCGTGAGGCAATTGCCCCGTTCACCCCTGCCCCTTTGTTCCGTCCCATGCTGATCGAGAAACGATACCTGTGAGACGAAGAATTCATTGATTGCTGATTGGAATTGGTAAATATGAAAGGAAATTGTAAAATTGCATTGTGTTCCTTTTAGGTAACCGACTGCTGATTTTGATAAGGACCCTAGCTAGGAGTTTTTCTAAATTGATGTTGCCAAATTATTTTGCATGAAGTCCCACATGCTGATGCTAATTTGAGGTTAGATGAGGATTCCATATGTCGCACAATGCAATTGGAGATCTTGTTATGCTGACTAAATGTACGCAATTAGCCCATTGCAGATTATCGTATTAGTGCTTTGCATTGCCACTATCGAATGCCTTGTGATTCAAATGCTACATAGATTACACTTGTTCCGACGATATGGACAGCTATTAATGTTCATTTATGTTTATCATTTGGTGTTGAGACACATCTATATTGTGCTAGCTTTGTTAATATAGGGAAATAAATTCACTAACTTTGCAATAAACTGGTGTGGTTATTCCTGGCTGAAAGGTCAGGGTTCGCCGAAATGTATTCTGGACTAATTGTTAAGTGTTATGTTGTTCAAGGTGTTGCTTATGTTCGTTATTCATTATCGATTTGATGAAGTTGATTGATTAAGAGTACAGAGAGTTCCCACTTAGTCAAAAGATTCATCGACCTAAAGAGCGTCCGAACGCAGGTAAATTGTTGCCACGTTCCGCTCTATCAGTAGATGGTAGCAGAGGACGGTTACGTCTTTTGGGACCCTGTACCATTAGAGTACATGGTGTCGAACTAACGGTTACGCATTTTGAGGCCTCATTCGAAAAGTTGAATTAGATTTTCTTGGATGAAAATAATTGACAAGATGATGATGGGCTAGGTCCACTGCGACTTTCCCGGGATCTCGAAGCTTGCGAATGGAGAGAAAGGAGATGTGGAATCAGCGTTGGCGGTACTAGTGATGGTATGAGTGAAGTTAGGGTTTTGCGCTTGCACAGCTTATTGTCGCAGAGTGTGTGAAAAGGTTGCGAGGATTTTCTTTTAAGGATAGCGGAGGTGCGACTCCGAGTGTAGAAGTAGAGAGGTCGTCGAACTTCATAGAGATAGCGGAGGTGCGGCTCCGAGTGTGAGAGTAGGGAAGTCGTCGAACTTCATGTGCGTCTGGCGCTTTGTGCATAAAAAGGTCCACGTGGTTGTTGTTGTTGAGACGGGCCCTGCGAGGTCAAGAGACTCCGGAGTATGTTGATCCATGTTGTGGTCTGGGCGGTTTAGTAGGTTGATCGGGCGTGGTCAACGAGTGGGTACGTGTGTTAGGGAGTGAAAGAAACTTCGACTTCGGGCTTTGACAAGATTCTAAGTGCACTAGAACAGATCATTGACAAGTTGAGAGTAGGTCTGCGGGTCAGATTTGCTTGCGCATGTGAGGACTGAGAAAGACCGAATAGCGGCCGAGGCTGGTGAAAGAGATCGAATAGTGGCCGAGGTTAGTGAAAAGTCCCTAAGGTCCTGAAGCGATTATGTTACCCTTCCTGTAGTAAACCGACAGATCTGTTTTAGTTTTGGTAGCTCGCGATACATGCAAGAAGTTGTTACGAGAGGAGCTGAGTGAAGGAGGACTAGCCGCGAGGCTTTGTCAGCCGCAGTGTGTGTGAGTGTGACGTCACTAAGAGCCGCGCTGGGATAGGTTGGTTGGAGAGAAGGGTCGCGCACGGATTGGACGCAGTCCGTGGCACTCGATTGGAAGGGGAAAGGCAGGTGAAGAGTATTCCGGGAATTAAAGTCACCTATTGATTACAAATCTTGTGGAATAACAGTGATCTATTGATTATAAAATTTGTGAATTAAAAGACGAGAAAATGAAATTCCTTAAAGCATTCAGGAGTGCGATGAAGGGGGAGTCATACATTAAAGCGAGCGTAGGAGAGGAAACGCCGCCTGAGGGTACACCAGCTTACATTGTAATGGAGGAAAAAGGGGTAGCTCCGTGTCTTTGGCTAAAGCAATGGCACAAGTGGACAGAGAAACATGGGAGCGTAGCATTCCCGATACATGGGACATTCAATATAAGGGTCCTAGAAAATTTGAGATTTACGATGTATGACATGAAGGTGCCTCCAAGGCCAGCACAGTTTGAGGCTCTATCAATATGGGAACTCATGGCTAGACAGCAACAGAAGAACAAGTTTGAAACAAGGATGAGGAAGGTAGAAAAGACACTAGCGGATGCTAGGTGGGATAATGCGCAGAAGGTGTGGAGGTCAGATGTATTGCAGGGAATAAAATTGTTCCCCGCAATTACTAAGGATGAAGAGGAGACAGGTAAGAAAGCTACCTGTAAGACAGACAGGAAGTGTTCCAAGGACAAAGAGGACGAGGAAAAGTTGAGAAGAGAAGAGGAGTTAGAGGATGAGGAGTTGATAATGCAATTGCTGAACGACCGTCCATCGCCTTATGCAGAGAATGGACAAGGTCCAAGTACCAGTTCTGCCCCTCCGGCATCGGTACAGAACAGTGAAACGCAGAATACAGGAGTACCATCGGGATCTAAGGATCCGAGCTTACTGCTCACCCCACAGATACCGCAGGTCAGGAGAATGTATCCAGATGTGCCCGTATTGAAACCAGCAGAACATTATCAGCTGCAGATGCCAGGGTACTACAGCAGTGACAACAATGGAGGGATGATTCTAGATCCAACCGTAAGGGGCGTACAGAATGGTTACAACCCAACAATGGCACAAGCTGAATCAACTCAGTTTATGATGCCTCAAAAGCAGATGCAGGGAGGAAATGTTCATGCTCAAATGACGGGGAGTCAGATGGGCATGCCGGCAATGATGGCCCATAATATGGGGATGAACATGCCTCAGAATATGGGAAATGGACAAAATCCAGATGCGATATCACTGCCCATTACTGTAGGTCCAGTGGTACCTTTGTATAGTCAGCCTAACTTAGGTATGAGCAGTCAGGGACAAATGCTGCTGAATGGGACAGAAAGAAGGTGCATAGAAAACACTCCAGGGATAACTCCGATAGCGACTCAGCCAACTGGGTCTGGGTCCCTGATGGAATTTAGTCCCGTATGCGCTCAGTCAACACTGGTGAGGTCGAGCCCCCCACTGATAATACCATTAACATCGAACACTGAAAAGTTGCCACAACCATCGATGGCAGTCGATGTGAATGCCACACTGATGGGGGTAAATGCGCAACAGCTGACACAGTGGTTCAACAGTCTAAATTCCACACAAAGTTCAGACAGTGGGAAAGGAGACGATTACTTGAGCAGGATGAGACTGAACATGGAAGCACAAGAATTGGTGGAAGGGAATATGGGTGTGAACAGGTTAGAATCCTACACGGAAGAGGAATTGAGGTATCTATGTCCAAAGATCACGAAAGAGGTAAACAAGGTACATAAAAGTTTGCAGGAAGTAGCAGACAGGAACGGGATTGACATAGGCAAGACGAAACACTTGAGCAGGAGCTATAGGTTGGATTTTGGGACCACAGATTTTGAACACATGAGATCAGCAGGCATGAAGGCACACCTTAGAGAATTGTTGCAAAGTGCCCAAGTGTGGAGGTGCTTAGACAAGTGGGAAAGCAGATGGGTAAAGAGGAAGGATAAGAGGAGGGACAGAGCCACAGAGCACAATGAGAAAGGACCGCAGAGTAGTGATACAGTAACTATGTTACCAATGAGGGAGACAGCAGGGGGAAAGTTAGTACATGTACCATGGCACAGGAGCGATATTCAGTCCTTTACGAATGATTTTCCCAAACTGAGAGAGAAGCCGATCGAATGGTATCAACAGACTGATAGGTTTGTGAAGCTTGCAAAATGTCTCTGGGAAGACTTGAACACTTTATTCGAGATTGTGGTTCCGGCAGATTTGTGGGAGGATTGCAAAAGAGCTGTAGGTTGGCCGACAAGTGAACCAGAGAGAGACAGAGAGACGGGCGCACCATCACCTATGGTGATGTGTCTGTACTATAAGGTGATTGAGCATTTGAAGACGAAGGTTGCCGAGAAAAATGTGGATTGGCAGAAAATTGATCGAACTGCCCAAGAGGCTAAAGAGTCGATTCATAGTTACTATGAGAGGTTGTTGAAGGCGTTCAAGAATTACAGTGGCACGGAAGCAATCGAGGCGAAGGATATGCTTCATTTTGTGTTCAGATTTGTGGAAGGGCTGAGACCAGAGATAAGTCAGATGATAAAATCGCATTTGATCTGCTGGCAGTCGAAACCGATTGATGAAGTCTTGACTTATGCGAAATACTGTAGCGACGAAATTGACGTGAAACAGAAAAGGCTGAAAGAGAAGGTGATGATGATGCAGCTTAAGGCGGCTCAGACAGGCTTGCAAGGGTTGCCAGGGATGCAAGGGTTCCAACAGCAGGTACCGCAACAGCAGCCGCAGTTGCAGGGAAACATGGTGTTTCAGCAACAGCAGCCGCAGTTGCAAGGAAACATGGCGTTTCAGCCACAGGCCAGAGGCAGAGGCAGAGGAGGTTTTGTGAATAATGGTCCGGATTTGAACACTGTTGTGACGGGTGTGCAGGCAATGAAAAAGGTGATGCCGTGTCACGCGTGCGGAAACGTAGGTCACTGGAAACGCGAGTGTCCGATGGTGGTGCAGGAAGTTGCAGGTGCAGGTGTAGGTGTTGGTCAGCAAAACAATGATGTCAATGCATTTCAGACAATGAGAGGACCAAAAATGAGAGGTCTAAACCCAAATTTTCAGACCATAAACCAATTGCAGGGATTACAACCTATGCAGCCGCAGCAGATGCAGATGCCCCGTGTGCAGATGACGCAGATGCAGCCGATGCAACAGCAGTTACCTATGGTACCTAATCAGCAAATGCAAATACCTTTGGCACCAATGAGTCAGCAGCAAATGATGGTTCCTCCACAGGTAACGGGTCAGGTAATGAGCACAAACGGCACAGTACAACAGTTCCCATTACACAGTGAGAGTGGAATAAACAACGTATGGGAGAGTGAAAGTTCAGGAGAAGAAGGAGACTGTGTGCTTGCGGCATCCTTGGAAGTCGATCAAAGGGGTCCGTACGTAGAAGGAAGAGTAATGGGTCATCGTGTTTCATTCTTGGTTGACACAGGAGCCACACGTTCAACTGTTAAGAGCAGTGAAGTACCAAATTTGCCACTCTCAGGGAGGACAGTTCAAGTGGTGGGAGTAGCAAACAGACATCTGACGAACCCAATAACAGATCCGATACCAGTCAACATTGGTAACTATCAAGGGGTACATCAGTTTGTGGTGTGTGACTCAAGCCCGATAGCACTGTTAGGAAGAGACCTATTGTGTAAATTGGGTTGCTCGATCATGTGTTCAAACGAAGGAATAACAATAGAGACGAGCAATGATGGGGAAGACGAGGACAGTGTAGAGGGGGATGAGATAGAAACAGTTGACGAAGAGTATCCTCTGATTTGTCTTTTACCAATGATAACTGAAGAAGATATCCCAGCAGAATTACGGGAAACAGTCGGAAAGGAAGTGTGGGACATGACAGGGAAAGAGGTGGGATTGATGAAAGGAGTAGAACCAGTAAAAGTGATGGTAAAGCCCAATGCGATCTTTCCCCAGACCCCACAATACCACATGCCACAAGATACCCTCATGAAAGTTGCCCAACTTATTGACGAATTTGTGAAGCAGGGAGTACTGAAAGAAGTATTAAGCAGCCCATGTAATTCACCGATAATGGGACTAATGAAGCCAAGTGGGAAAGTCCGACTTGTACAGGATTTGAGAAAAATAAATGACATCATAATCAAGTGCTGCCCTGTCGTACCGAATCCAGCTGTGATAATGTTTCAGATCCCTTGCGAAGCTGAGTGGTTCTCAGTCATCGATTTGTCACAAGCATTCTTTTCTGTGCCTCTTCATGAGGACAGCCAATTCCTCTTTTGTTTCAAATTCCTAGACAGAGTATACAGTTGGTGTCGAATTCCTCAAGGGTTCTCTGAGTCACCGTCGATATTCAATCAGGTTCTAAAGAAAGACTTGGAAGAGTTAGAGTTGCCATTCGAGTCAACCTTAGTACAGTACATTGACGACTTACTGGTTGCATCAAAGACAGAAAGTGGCTGCACAGTTAATACCATTGCTCTGTTGAACCATTTGGGAGGAAATGGACATAAAGTGTCTCCTTCCAAACTGCAGTTCTGTCAGAAGAAAGTGAAATACTTGGGTCACCAGATAGAGAAAGGGTCACGGAAAATAATGAAGGAAAGAATTACCAGTGTACTTCAAATGAGTCCACCAAAGACAAGGAAGGAGGTGAGGAAGTTTTTGGGAATGGTGGGATACTGTCGCCAGTGGAATCCCAACTTCTCGTCTCTAGCAAAGCCTCTACTGAAATTGACCCAGAAGGATGCCTTGGATCAGATCGAACTGAAAGGGGATGAGATGGATGCTTTTGTTGAATTAAAGGAGTGCATGTGCAGGGCTCCAGCTTTAGGTATGCCTGATTACACGAAGCCTTTCACATTGTTTTGCCATGAACGTGATGCATGCTCTTTGTCTGTCTTGACTCAAGCCCATGGTGGCGTAAACAGACCAGTAGCGTATTTTTCAGCTACTCTGGATCCGGTTGCAGCAGCACTCCCAGGGTGTTTGCGCGCCGTAGCAGCAGTTGGTATCAGCCTCACTCAGAGTGAAGGAATAGTGATGGGACACCCAGTAACAGTCATGGTCCCTCACTCAGTTGAGATACTTTTGACCCGCTCCCGAACGCAGCACATGACTGGAGCAAGACTCACAAGGTATGAAACGACTATTCTGGGCTCACCGAATGTGCAGCTGAAAAGGTGCACCACGTTGAATCCAGCTACCTTGCTTCCTGGAGAACATGCTGAAATTGAGAACGCTGAAGACGTCGAGCATGACTGCCTTCAGGTGACTGAATTTTGCACAAAACCCCGACCGGATATCAAGGATACAAAACTTGATGAAAATGACCAAATTCTTTTTGTGGATGGTTCATGTCTAAGAGATGGGGTGGGAATTTTGAAAGCAGGATATGCTGTATGTACTGTGACAGGGGTCTTGGAAGCGGGATGGCTCCAAGGAGTCTATTCTGCACAAGTAGCAGAACTTGTAGCCCTTACTAGAGCATGTCAATTGTCTGCATTGATGAAAGTCACCATTTACACTGATAGCCAATACGGGTTTGGGATTGTGCATGACTTCGGACAACTGTGGTCACAGAGAGGTTTCCTGACTTCTTCAGGATCCCCAGTGAAAAATGGGGAGAGAATAAGGGAGTTGTTACATGCCATTCAAGTGCCAGCTGAAGTTGCAGTGGTAAAGTGCAGTGCTCACACGAAAGGACAGGACTATGGGCCTGATTACAACTTTGGAGGACGGTGTTAAACCGTCCCAAAAGTGGCGGATATACCACCTACCGTATTACGAGTCCATTATTTCCTATGGAACTCGTAATACGGTAGGTGGTATATCCGTCACTTTTGGGACGGTTTAACACCGTCCTCCAAAGTTGTAATCAGGCCCTATGTGTCTCTGGGAAACGCCTATGCAGATCAAGTCGCAAGATTTTGTGCCTTGAACAGAATATTGTTAAGGGATGATTGGAATACAATAAGTGAACCAGAACTCGAACCAGCCGAAGCATTTGCCTTGAAGGTCGTAGATACAATAGAAGAACTAAAAGTACTACAAAGTAATGTCAGGGAGGATGAAAGAGATTCCTGGATTAAATCACAATGTTTAAAGAGACAAGACGAGCTATGGGTTTCACATGAGGGAAAACTTGTTCTGCCAAATAGTCTCTTATCACAGCTTGCGCGGTTCTATCATGGGCAAGCTCACCTAGGGAGAGATGCCATGATAAGATTGTTCAAAACTGATTGGTTTAACCCCAGATTTCGTCAAGCTGCAGAAGCAGTTTGCCATCGATGTGTCACTTGCCAACAGATGAACCCAGGAAAGGGAACAGTTGTGAATGCGAGCCACATTGGTAGGGCAAGCGGTCCTTTTAGTCGTATGCAGATGGACTTCATTGAGATGCCTGTGCATGGAGGTTTAAAATATGTGTTGGTGATTGTGTGCATTTTTAGTCATTGGATTGAGGCATATCCTACACGTAGAAATGACAGTCTTACAGTTGCCAAACTATTGTTGAGGGAGTTAATACCACGTTTCGGATTCCCGATCTCTTTAGAATCAGATAGGGAAGTCACTTCAATAACGAGGTGATGAAGTTACTTTGCGAAGCACTGAACATTGAGCAAAAGCTGCACTGTAGCTATCGCCCTGAAGCATCAGGACTGGTGGAGCAGATGAATGGTACGCTGAAGTCGAGAATGGGAAAAATATGTGCATCAACAAATTTGAAATGGCCTGACGCATTGCCCTTAGTGCTAATGTCAATGAGAAACACTCCGGATAGAAAAACTGGATTGTCTCCGCACGAAATTCTCATGGGCAGGGCTATGAGACTTCCTGCAGTTCCCGCAAACATGCTTTTGAATATTACAGATGATATGGTGTTAGACTACTGCAAAGGTCTGGCTGACGTGGTTCGCTCTTTCTCTCACCAGGTGGAGGCGACCACCTTGCCACCGATCCAAGGTCCAGGACACGCACTGAAAGCAGGTGACTGGGTCGTGATAAAGAAGCACGTGAGGAAGTCGTGTCTGGAACCCCGTTGGAAAGGCCCTTTCCAAGTGATCCTGACGACAACTACTGCTGTGAAGTGCGCGGGGGTTCCCAACTGGATTCACGCCAGTCATACAAAGAAGGTGCTGTGTCCCACAGATGAGGAAGTTGAAGCGCTGAAACTACCAGTGCCTGATAAAACGGTGTCGAGTGCTGGGACAGAACAAAAGCGAACTGAAAGCGAACAAGCAACAGCAGGAGAAAAGGAGATATTATTGGAGAACGAAGAGTCCGACTCACTTGGGGAAGACCAAGGAGAAAGTTCAGACAGCGACGACGAAGCTGCAGGTGACAAAGAGTCTGAAGCAGCTGAGGGTAGCAAAAAGCCTGAAGCAGCTGAAGGTGACAAGGAACCTGAAGCAGCTGAAAGTGATACAGAGCCTGAAGAAAGTAACGGTGACGAAGGGCTCGAAGAGAGTGAGAAGGCAGGAGAGCCCGAGCAGGAGGGGGCTTTCCCAGAAACAGACGATACAGAAAAGGAAAAAAAGAACGTGACCGATTCCCCTGAAGGTGGGGACAAAGAAGAGCAGAACGAGAGAGTTCAAACCTCTACAGAAAAGATCGCAGGTCCATCAAACGGGCATGGTGCAAAAAGAAGACTAAGTATCTCACCGATAAAAGAAAAGGGTAAAGAAGGTTTGAACGAAGGAGGAAGGCCGAAAGTGAAAGAGAAAAGAAAGGAAGTGACTGTCGTGGAACAATCGTCAAGTGAGGAAAAAGACTTGGCGAAGGAGGAGAGTGCCAGCGAAGCAGAATCGAAAAGAGAAGCAAAATTGAAAAGGAAAAGGATACCAAACAAGAGGTATTCCGGTCCTGAATGGGCATATGCAGTAAACGATGATTGGACTGATGAGTTTGTATCTCTAAGCATCGAGAACGAAGAAGAAGAAGAGATACCAATAGAAAAGAAAAGCTTCATAGACTCTGTTGATTGAAACGGTAGTAAATGGCATTGCTTGCTGCAATCTAACGTGAGACAAACAACCAGCTGAGACATTGCTAAACCGAATTGAGACAAATGCTGCTAACCGATAAGTGACTGGCCTTTTGAAGAAGACGGTGTGAACATTGTGCTCGTTCAGCTTTGTAACTGAATTGATAAGTAGTTTCATTTATAAGTGCTTCTAGCTCTCTGATTCTATACAGATCATGCCTAGGTACGATATGCAGAATAATAGAAAGAAATATTGTAAATACGTGTGTATAGGCTTGGTACTAACATGTGTACTAATAATAATGGCAATTGTGTTTGGAATGCATGGGAAGGGTGAGAAGGAAACTATTGCTGCTTCTACTATTGTTCCTGTTACTGTCACTGAACTAACACCGTTGAAAAGACTAGCAATGGATGAGAGGCTCTTGCATGATAAGAAAGAGCTTTCGTATAACGTTTTCTATCGCTTACTAACAGAGTATGTTGAGACTATGGATGCGAAAGATTGTTATGTGTGTACCCAGATACCGACATCAGTAAAGGAAGGGGTGACTTATCACCACATGCCCCTTACATATGGGATTACATGTAGTATAGTAATGTCTAGGTTTTATGGTCAATCTAACATACAGTATTTTTTCTCAAATTATGATGTTACCTTTGCTTATGTTCCTATAATAGCGCAGCTAAGCGAGACTGCAAAATATTGGGATTACAAAATTATGAGGGACTTTTTCGAGCCAATGCAACCTTTTGAAACGGCTCATGCTCATAGGGAGAACCTTACTTGCTCCGTCTCTGCTGTAGAAATGAGCTTTTTAGATCGCACAGATGATAGAAGGGCTCAAATGAAGGCGAAATTAGAAAAAGAACTACATAAGAGGACTTCAGTAGATAACTATGACTTTGCTGCTATAAAGACACAAGGGAAAATTGCTTTAGATGCTTGGCATGTAGGGAAATTTTGTATATATCGAGGTGAATCTTACTATGACAATATTTTTGTAGGAGCGAGTGAATGCAAACATACGTTTATCTTTAAGGCCAAATGGACATTCATGATGGACGGACTTGACCCTGTCATTCCAGGGGTGTATTACATTTGTGGGCATAATGCCTATTATCGTCTTCCAAAGGGATGGTGGGGAAGATGTTATTTGGGTATAGTGTTTCCAAAGGTTTATCAACTGGATGACATATCGATGATTGAAAAGACACCTGGATCCCATCGTATCCAGAAAAGAGAGACCGCAGCTGCTGTGGTAGGTGATATATTTGGAGCCATGATTCCTTCACTAGGAGTTGTGCTGAATTCCATCAAAATAAGAAAGTTGTCTACTATAGTGGATAACATGTTGACAAAGTTTTCAGGTGCCATAATCCTGATGGATGCTGAACTTGCAGCGGAAAGAGCTATGACTCTTCAAATAGGCTTGCTTTAGACATTCTTTTAGCAAAGGATGGAGGCGTTTGCAAAATGATTGGTGCACGTCACTGCTGCACCTATATACCTGATAATAGTGTGAAAATTAAAACTATGCTTGCTAATCTAACAAAAGAAAGTGCAGATTTGAAAGAACTGAAAGAACCAGGAGTGTGGGAGAAGGTTGGAAAGGGACTTGCTTCAGTGGGACATTGGATTGGGGGAATTTGGAATGGAATATTGTTGAAAATAATAGAAGGGATATTAATAGTGATAATTTGTGTATTTGGAATTTGGGGAATAAAAAGGGGAATAATAATGATTATGGAGAAAATTAAAAGAAGAAAGGAGGAGAAAATAATGAAAAGAATGGCAGAAGAATACAAAGCGCAAACTAGGGGAACTAAAAGGAAAAGGGAGCTGACAGAATTTTAATGGGATAAAATTTGTGGGCTAAATTTGTGTGATGACAAGTAGTCATCAGAGGAGGGATTGATGAAGCAGAAAATGAAGGTTTTGATTTATTAACGCATAAACGTAGTGTGAAACAATCATGTGTGATATTAACCGAACTAATAAAGATTGTACGGGGACAAAATGTGCCCTCAGAGTAGTTTGCCATCATTTATACGCGTGCTTTATATAACGTGGTGTGGTAGAATTGTGCTAATTCGACATAATCATAAACGTGTGCTACGATTTGCTTATTTGAAATGTCTTAGCTTAGCATTACTTTAGCGGAGGCTTTGGCCTAGTTGCCTGGTCTCACGGTTTAGATGTTCGTATTTTTCCACTGTGCTATTAAACGTGTATTTTTGCTTGGAGCTGTATTTTTCCACAAGAAACTGTTCACATGCTTATCTTAAAGTTGGTGCCAGCATGGCATATTTTCTCCTTAATTCAAGGTCGGCTTGCAGGTGCGGACAATGGAGGCTCTGAGAGTAAGCTAATCGAGAGACAATGTTGCAACTTGCGTACCCATCTCCAAGGATAATGTATGCTTAAGTAAAAGCTTGAGAACTGTCGTTTTTGATTGGTCAATTTGAAGCTAACCTATGAACCCTCCAATGGAGACCCTACTGGACTTGGACTGTTGTCTATAAAACCCAGGTGCACGAGAGGAAAGCTCTCTATCTTCGGACATCCCGCCATTTTGACTTCGTAGCTACTATGGCCCATTTTGCTGCGACGCCATTTTGAGAAACTTTGATACTTTCTCTAGTCGAGAGAAAGAGACTTTAATGATTCTTGCCCTAGAGACTTTAACTTTGATTTGCCCCTTTGCATGAAGTAGTAGCCTTACTTTGCCGCCGTGAGGCAATTGCCCCGTTCACCCCTGCCCCTTTGTTCCGTCCCATGCTGATCGAGAAACGATACCTGTGAGACGAAGAATTCATTGATTGCTGATTGGAATTGGTAAATATGAAAGGAAATTGTAAAATTGCATTGTGTTCCTTTTAGGTAACCGACTGCTGATTTTGATAAGGACCCTAGCTAGGAGTTTTTCTAAATTGATGTTGCCAAATTATTTTGCATGAAGTCCCACATGCTGATGCTAATTTGAGGTTAGATGAGGATTCCATATGTCGCACGATGCAATTGGAGATCTTTTTATGCTGACTAAATGTACGCAATTAGCCCATTGCAGATTATCGTATTAGTGCTTTGCATTGCCACTATCGAATGCCTTGTGATTCAAATGCTACATAGATTACACTTGTTCCGACGATATGGACAGCTATTAATGTTCATTTATGTTTATCATTTGGTGTTGAGACACATCTATATTGTGCTAGCTTTGTTAATATAGGGAAATAAATTCACTAACTTTGCAATAAACTGGTGTGGTTATTCCTGGCTGAAAGGTCAGGGTTCGCCGAAATGTATTCTGGACTAATTGTTAAGTGTTATGTTGTTCAAGGTGTTGCTTATGTTCGTTATTGATTATCGATTTGATGAAGTTGATTGATTAAGAGTACAGAGAGTTCCCACTTAGTCAAAAGATTCATCGACCTAAAGAGCGTCCGAACGCAGGTAAATTGTTGCCACGTTCCGCTCTATCACAGGGAAAGGGGAATGGCTTAAGAAAGAAAAGAGAGAAATGGACTGCACCACTCAGACTTGCCATTTCTGCTAGGTACTGAGGTCTACAAGACATAGTGGGTGTTTACCGGCAATAAGAAAAATCGTCAGTAGCTCGCTTTGACAGCCCTACCATGAACTGCAACAGTGAATTGAAAGCCTAGTGATTTCTCTATGTAACCAACTCTCTGTACTTTGATGTGGAATTTGTTATTCACAAAACTGAACACACAAGAGATGCGCATCTTCAATATACGTTCATTAGAACCTCTATTCATGAGTAGTATCATATCCACAGAGGCTCCCTCACTATGCATCTTTGGTGGAAAATGAGCTTCAGTTTCTACTTGACTCGTGCCACTGCAAAGCAATTAGCAGACATTAATAGCCTGTGATTCCTAATTTAGCAACTCCTATAAGAATTATTATTTTCATAACCAATTTTATGAAGTTTGAAAACACACCTTGACAGCCCATCATTTTGACAGATTCTGATTGCTGTTGTTAACGCGTCCGTCTATGTTAATTTAAACACATCAGGACTCGTTTTAGGTCGATGAATCTTTGGACCCAGTGGTGAGACACCGTAAGACGAGACAACTGATCAATACATCAAACCATATGTCAATAATATTGTTAACATATATCACCACAATATATTTCACTTTAGACATTAATAAATCTTCGACGCAACCATGACCTTTCAGTCATGAATAACCACACCTTATTGAAGTTTTGTGAATTTTATTCCCTATTGATTACAATCTAATAGCAAATGTATTAATCTCAAAACCAAGAAGCAAAGAACATTATCACAAAGTGGCGACTATGGTAAGTTTTCATCAATGCAAAGATCACAAATATAAGATAATCATATGAAGATAACAAATCAAAATACATAGAACCTCCTAAAGGTCTTAGTTCAGCATAACACCATGTCAGTCACGTCAGTTACGTCAGTTAAGATGAACACCTCATCTAGCCACTGATTAGCAGTAGCATGTTTGGCTTCATGCAAAACAATTTAGAACATCAATTTGGAAAACGTCTAACTAAGGTCTCTAATCAAAACACACAGCAGTTGGTACCTAGAAAGGAAAGGCAAAATAAATGAATTTCCATTAGCAACGGTATAATTACCCTCCTCGGAATAGGTCAGCATACAGGGTCAGTCTTCGTCTTCAGGACATCAGTTAAATCGCCGTCAGTCTATCTAAGCTAAGGGCAGGGGATACTTCCCTCATAAGGAAGAAAGTGTAAAAGGGACTACTAAGGGTGGGGATGGTTTTTGTTTAAGTCTCAATCACCAAATAGAGTGACAGAGTTTCTGGATGCAATCGATATCATTCCCTACCTAATGCCCTTTCTTCCTTGTGTCATGAGTTTTTATCCCTTTTTCGAAATACATTTCCCCAAAATCCTATTGGTCAGTCACTACACCCCACTATCTGTAACCTATCAATTTATACATTAAGTAATACATTTGTCATTCTATGATATTTCTCGTGCTTCTAATTGGTCTTTATAATTGACGTTTTCGTAGGTGGCACATCCGGGGTTACTTCATTTTCTGGCACACATTTCGGGTCAAGAGTTCTCTTCTCCGTGATTCAATGTCCTTGAAAGTGTCCATAATTGTTGCAAAGCTTATAATTTTTATACTAAAGCTGCTAGCATGCGGATGAGAAAATTTAGCATTGTTGCAAATAAGTGAAGAAAAGAACAATTGCTGGTTCATGGCCTTTTGCAAATCAGTACACTGGAGAAACAGAAAAATACACTTTAATATGAGAGCTACACAGCCAGTTTTCAACTCACGCTAACGTAAGGCTTATGAATTCTAATAAATGCAGTCTTTTAATGTTTTCAATTAATCATAATACAAACAATTATTGCTTACAGTCGACATTAGTTTACGCATGTGAAAATTCTCCACGTTTAAAATACGTTTCAATGAATGATATTATTAATACAGCATTTGTTAAATATAAGCATTTCACATCTAGAATAGGTAATATTTAAACTACGCTCTCTCAGTCCCTCCTCTGATGACGCTCGTAATCACACAATCTTTTGATCTTAATTTTTCACCTTGCGCATAATACGCATTTCAACATCTTGCCCTTTATGTGAACTTTCCCATATTTCATTGAACATTTTCTCTCTTTCACTTTCTTCATTTCTTTTGGTTCTTTTAGTCCAATTTATTTTTACCTTGTCGTTGATTCTACATTATCCCCATAATCCTAATAAACAAATTAAAACAATTAATAGAACCATCATAATTTTTGCAAGTACCCCATTCCAAATGTTGGTAAACCAGCTTCCCACTCGGGCAATTCCTTTTCCAAAATTTTCCCAAACACCAAGTTCTTTGAGATCCTTCAAATCTGTACTATCTCTGGTAAGGTTAGTAAGCATGTTTCTAATTTTCTTACTGTTATCTGGAATAAACGAACAACAATGACGCTCATTAAGCCTTTTACAAACACCTCCACTCTTTGATAAAAGAATGTCTAAAGCAAGCCGATTTTGAAGAGTCATAGCTCTTTCTGCAGCAAGTTCAGTATCCATCAGGAGTATAGCTCCTGTAAAATTTTCAGCATGTTATCCACAATAGTAGACAACTTTTGAATTTTCATAGAATTCAAGATAACCCCTACTGATGGGATTATGGCTCCAAATATATCACCAATGACAGCCGCCACTGATTCTCGTTTTTGTCTGGGATGTTGTAATTCAGACGTTTTAGGCATTTGTTTTAAGTCATCAATCTGGTATATCTTTGGAAATACTATTCCCAAATAAAATGTCCCATACCATCCCTTAGGAAGACGGTAATATGCATTTAACCCACAGATGTAATAGATTCCAGGAATCGCTGGGTCTTGTCCATTTAACATAAAGGTCCATTTACTCTGAAACAAAAACACATGCCTACATTCACTCGTACCCACAAACAAATTGTCTTGATCGGATTTTGGTCTATATATACAGAGTCTACCTACGTGTAATGCATCTATAGCTAATTTGCCTTGTGTTTTGATTGCAGTATAAGCATAATCATTTGCATAAGTACGTTTTTCTAGGCCTTTTTCTAACCTTTCTTTCAGTGCTTTGCGTCTATCATCTGTGTGATCTAAAAAGCTTTTCTCTACAGGAGACAATAAGCAAGTCAAATTATTGCGATGTGCATAAGCAGTTCCAAATGTAAGCGTTGGCTCAAAGAATCCTCTAACTATTTTAATATCATGCTCTTTAGCTAATTCATTTAGGAATTCAATCACAGGCACAAAAGAAAACACAACATCCAAATTTGAATAAAAGTATTGCACATGCTCTTGATTATAGAATCTTGTTAATAGCAAGCTGCAACTAATTCCATAAGTAAGAGGGAGGCTATGATAAGTGACTCCCTCCTGCACAGACGAAGGAATTTTAGTGCATACATTACAATTTTTCACATCCATAGTTTCCACACACTCATTTAGCAAGCAATAGAAGACGTTAGTAGAAAGTTCCCCTTTTGCATTAGTTCCCTCATGCATATGTCTTGCGTCTTGCTCAAATCTCTCCCACGGTGATAGTTTAGTAGTGGTAGTTTCAGGTTTCGAAGTTGCATTAATAGTTTCTCTCTCTCTCCATGGCATTCCCACAATCACTCCCACAATCATTACTGCACATACAACACCTATTATAAGACCTAACCAACCACACACCTTACTTCCTTTGCTACTGTAAGCCATGTTTGTATAGAATCAGAATAGCAGATCAACAATCAACTCTGAGAAGCAAACTCTTTTTTTTTCTTTTTTTTCTTAGTATAATCACAACGTCTTCATTCACTCCAGGACCTTTTCGTCAATTCAGGTTAGCAGCTTGTCACAATCAGGTTTCTCTTAAAGTCAAATCCAGGTTTAGTGTCACTTTCCGGTAGTTTCTAAAGACTCTTTCTCATTTCAGCTTTCACGAATTCAATTTTTATCCGAATTTTCCCTTTGAATATCTTCAGGTACCGTAGTATTGGCCTGGTATTTCTCGATCAAAGCAGAATGCTAAAAATTCTTGTTGCCATTCAGAGGTTGTAGCATATACCCATTCAGGACCTGTATATCTTCTGTTTGCTATTCTCTTCCTTTTTAGCCTTCGTTCACCTTGTTGTTCTCCTTCACTCAGATCATCTGCTTGTGAAGTATCACTTTCTTCTGTTATTGTCTCGTTTGATACCTCTCTTATTTTAAGATGTGACTTGTCTGGCCAATTATCGCCTCTGTGTGTCTTGGTTAGATGTTTCCCTTCAGGACGTTGGACAGCACCCTCCTCTTGTGATATGGTGTTTTCTCTTGACAGACCTGCAACTGGTTCAGGAGCCTCTGACTCGTTTTGATTTGTATCGACAATTTCTCCGTCTCTTTCGTCTTCCTGTTCTATGTTGAGTTCGGGCTCTAAATCGTATTCGTCTACTTCTGGGAGAACCTCTCCTTGACTTAGTTCTCCTGCTGCCTCAACTGAGATAGGCACTCTGTCACCTCTCTCGAACTCATTGACAGTTTGAGGGACAAGGCTGTTCTCAGTGGGCTCTCTGGTAGTCTCAGTTCCTTCTTGACTGATCTCTGACTCTGAGAGTTCTCTTCCTGAAGTTGGTGTACCGGAGACTTCAATTTCCTCTTCAACAGGACTCGTTACCTTTTTTGTGTGACTGGCATGTATCCAGTTGGGAACCCCGGCACACTTCACAGCAGTGGTGGTCGTCAATATTACTTGATACGGCCCCTTCCAGCGCGGCACAAGACACGATTTTCTCACGTGCTTCTTGACAACCACCCAATCTCCAGCTTGCAGAGAGTGTCCTGGTTCGCCAATTGGTGGCAACGTGTTAGCTTCCACCTGGAGCGAATCACATCAGCCAAACCTTTGCAGTAATCCAACACCATATCATCTGTAATATTCACTAGCGCATTTGCAGGTACCGCTGGTAATCTCATTGCTCTGCCCATGAGGATTTCATGGGGGCACAGTCCCGTTTTCTTATCTGGGGTGTTTCTCATAGACATCAGTACTAGAGGTAAAGCATCTGGCCACTTCATGTTTGTTGCAGCACACATTTTTGCTATCCTTGATTTTAAGGTACCATTCATCTGTTCAACTAGTCCTGATGCTTCATGGCGATAGCTACAATGCAGCTTTTGTTCAATGTTGAGTGCGGCACACAGAAGTTTAATCACCTCATTGTCGAAGTGTCTTCCCCTATCTGATTCTATAGAAACCGGAAACCCGAACCGTGGTATTAATTCTCTGAGTAGTAGTTTTGCAACTGTAAGACTGTCATTCCTACGGGTGGGATATGCCTCAATCCAATGACTGAAAACACACACAATCACCAACACGTACTTCAATCCTCCACAAACAGGCATTTCAATAAAATCCATTTGCATTTTGTTGAATGGACCTCCAGCTCTCCCAATGTGGCTCAAAGTTACCACAGTTCCTTTTCCAGCATTCATCTGTTGACAGATGACGCACCTGTGGCAAGTGATTTCTGCGGCATGTCTGAATTTTGGATTAAACCAATCAATCTTAAAGGATCTGATCATGGCATCTCTTCCTAGATGGGCCTGCCCATGGTATAACCGTGCAAACTGCGACAAAAGACTATTTGGCAGAACCAGTTTTCCCTCTTCTGAAACCCACAGATCATCTGCCCTTTGTACACACTGCATTTTCTGCCACGAACGTTTTTCTTCTTTGCTAGCACGACTTTGTAATGTCTTTAGTTCATCTAAGGTATCAACCACTCGTAATGCTAGACTTAAACTCATGTCGTTTTCAGGTTGTGGTAACAATTCCCACTGCTCCTTAAATGATATACAGTTTAATGCACAAAATCTTGCAACTTGATCTGCATAGCCGTTTCCCATTGACACAAAGTCTTGTGATCTGGTGTGGGCACTGCACTTTACCACAGCAATTTCAAGAGGTAACTGAATCGCATGTAACAAATCTCTTATTTGTTCACCATTTTTCACAGGAGAACCAGAGGAGGTCATGAAACCCCTCTGTGACCAGAGTTGGCCAAAATCATGCACTATCCCAAATCCATATCTGCTGTCAGTATAGATAGTGACTTTCAAATTTACAGCTGCGTGGCATGCTTTTGTAAGAGCTATTAATTCTGCCACCTGTGCAGAAAACACTTTCTCGAGCCAGGAGGCTTCGACAATGCCAGTTATGGTACATACTGCGTAACCGGCTCTCAATGTTCCTGCTGAATCTCTTAGACAGGACCCATCAACAAACATAATGCAATCATTTTCTTTTAACTGGGTATCCTGTATGTCTGGGCGAGGTTTGGTACAGAGCTCAGTCACCTCAAGACAATCATGCTCAAACTCTTCCCCATCTTTGATTTCTGTATTTTCATTGGGAAGTAAGGTTGCCGGGTTCAGCACAGTGCATCTCTTTAGTGTGACATTTGGTGACCCCAGTATAATCGTCTCATATTTAGTGAGTCGTGCATTTGTCATGTGTTGTGCCTTAGTTCGTGTCAACAGAATTTCAACTGAATGTGGACCCATTACTGTCAGGGGGTATCCCATGACTATGCCTTCACATTGTGAAAGGCTTTGACCAACTGCTGCAACTGCTCGCAAACAACTCGGTAAGGCTGCTGCGACGGGGTCCAAAGTAGCTGAAAAATATGCTACAGGGCGATTTGCATCTCCGTGGACCTGTGTTAAAACAGACAAAGAACAAGCATCACGTTCATGACAGAACAACAGAAAATGTTTTTCATAATCAGGCATTCCTAATGCTGGAGCCCTGCACATGCATTCCTTCAATTCTAGAAATGATTCAAGCTCCTCTTTTGTCAAAGTGTTGTGTATGGTTCGTCCTTGACCTCTTTTCCTGTCAATTTTATTAAAGGTTTTGAGATGATCGAGAAGTTGGGTATCCACTGGCGACAGTAGCCCACCATTCCCAAAAACATCCTGACATCTCTTTTTGTTGTTGGGGGATTCATCTGCAAAACAGCTGTTATTCTTTCCTTTGATATTCTTCGGGACCCTTTCTCAATCAGATGTCCCAAGTATTTCACTTCTTTTTCACAGTATTGCAACTTTCTGGGTGACACCTTGTGTCCATTTTTTCCCAGATGATTTAACAATGCAATGGTATCATATTTACAACTGTCTCTGGTTTTAGATGCAATCAGCAAATCGTCAATGTACTGCACAAGAGTCGAATTAAAAGGCAGCACGAGAGGTTCCAAATCCTTTTTTAATATCTGGTTGAAGATGGACAGTGACTCAGAAAACCCCTGAGGAATTCTGCACCAACTGTACACCTTATCCAGGAATTTGAAACTGAACAAAAATTGACTGTCTTCATGAAGAGGTATCGAGAAGAATGCTTGTGATAGGTCTACTACAGTAAACCATTCAGCATCACATGGAACCTGGAACATTATTACTGCTGGGTTAGGTACCACAGGGCAGCATTTTATCACAATTTCGTTTATTTTTCTCAAATCCTGCACAATTCGAACTTTTCCACAGGGCTTCTTCAAACCCATAATGGGAGAGTTGCACGGACTACTCAAAACTTCTTTCAGGACTCCCTGTCTGAGAAAATCTGCAATTATTTGTGATACCTCAATGAGGACATCTTGGGTCATGTGGTATTGTGGCACTTGTGGGAACACTGCATTCGGCTTTATCTGTACCTTGATTGGTTCTACTCCCTTGATTAACCCTACTTCTTTCCCAGTCAAATCCCCCACTTTCTCTGTTAAAGTTCTTTGTAAATCGACAGGTAGGTCGATCAAAGTATGCATTGGGAATAAAGTAATTAAAGGGTAATCTTCATTAGTCTCTCCTCCTTCCTCCATGAATTGACTCTCATCTCCCTCATCGTCACTGTTTGTCTGTACCTCTATTCCATCATTGGAACAGGTAATCGAACATTTTGTTTTACATAGTAAGTCTCTTCCTAGTAAGGATACTGGGCTTGAATCGCATACAACGAATCTATGCAGGCCTTGGAAACTACCAATTTCAACCTGCACTGGATCAGTAATCGGATTAGTCAGATATTGGTTTGCCACACCAACCACTCGTATGGTACGCCCTGAGAGAGGTAATCTCGGTACTTCTGCACTTCGAACTGTAGAGCGTGTAGCTCCTGTATCGACCAAAAATGAAACCCTATAGCCCATTACTTTTCCCTCTACATATGGGCCTCTCTGATCCACCTCTAAAGATGCTGCAAGCCTGCACTCTTCACTGTCTGAACTGTCATCTGACCAATCTCCATTCATGTCACTTTCACCTCGCAATGGGAATTGTTGCACAGTGTTGTTTTGGTTGGTTACCTGACCTGTGACCTGCTGAGGAAGCATCACCTGTTGCTGTCCCATCGGAGCCATGGGTAATTGCATTTGCTGTCTAGGCACCATAGGAATCTGCTGCTGCATTGGTTGCACTGATACTGACTGGAAACGCGGCATTTGCATCTGCTGCATGGGTTGTACCCCTGACATTGGTACCAAATTATTCTGAAAATTCGGGTTTTGATGTCTCATTTTTGGGCCTCGTGGATTTTGTAATGTACTGACATTAATGCTTTGCTGAACTGCACCATCCTGCACCATATTCGGACAATCCCGTTTCCAATGCCCCATGCCCCCGCATGCATGACATGGTGACATCTTTTTCACTGCCTGACTGTCATTTTGAATAATAACATTATTCATGTCCAAACCATGGTTCACAAATCCTCGACCTCTATCTCTCGGCTGTGCCTGAAACACACCATTCATTTGTGGTTGTTGCTGTATCATTTGCTGAACTCCATTCCCCTGTATTCCAGCTTGTGCAGCCCTTATCTGCATCACCATCACTTTCTCCTTCAACTTTTTCTGCATTAACTCAATCTCATCACTACAGTATTTTACATACTGTATTACTTCATCAATCGGTTTAGCTTGCCAACAAATCAAATGATTCTTAATCATCTGGCTGACCTCTGGTCTCAGCCCTTCGACGAACCTAAACACAAGATGATTCATGTCCTTCGGTTCGATAGTCTCAGTACCACTGTAATGTTTGAACGCTTTTAATAATCTCTCGTAATACGCATGTATTGACTCCTTAACCTCTTGAGAGGTCCGGTCGATTTTCTGCCAATCGGTCACCTTCGGCGACACCTTTTGTTTCAAAAACTCAATTACTTTATGATAATATTTCATCACCTCTTCTGAAGGTGCTCCAGTCACCTTATCTCTTGCCGGCTCCTTCGTGGGCCAATCTACCCCTCTTTTGCACTCAAGCCACAAGTCTGGCGGAACAATGATCTCAAACAAAGTATTCAAGTCTTCCCAAAGACACTTTGCAAGCTTCACAAACCTATCTGTCTGTTGATACCAATCAATCGTTTTTTCTCTTAACCTAGGGTAATCATTCGTAAAGGATAAAATGTCTCCTCTAGTCCATGGCACATGCACTAAAACACCACCAGCTGTCTCTCTCATAGGTAAGATTTTCACTGTACCTAGATTAGGTGTGGTCCCAACTTTATTTGACCCTGGGCTATCTCCCTTTCCCTTATCTCTTTTCTTTGCCCATCGGCCTTCCCATTTCTCTAATGCACCCCAAATCTGTGCACTTTGCAAGAGTTCTTTCAGGTGTGCCTTCATGCCTGCAGATCTCATGTGTTCAAAATCTTTAGAGTCAAAATCTAATCTGTAGCTTCTTTTTAAATGTTTAGTGTTTCCAATATCGATATTGTATTTGTCTGCCAAATTCGCTAATTTCTGATGTACTTTGCTCACCTTTTTGGTAATCTTGGGGCACAAGTACCTCAATTCTGCTTCAGTGTATGACTCCAACCTATTTACTCCCATTGTTCCTTCCACTAACTCGGCAGCTTCTGCCCCTAGTCATACAAAATTCAAGTATTCATTTTGTTTTTCTTTCTCAGGTTCAACTGTGGTCACTGTAGTCTTCTGTGAGGTGCAAGTTTTCTCTAACCACTCATTTAGCTGTTGTACTGAAAAACCCTGCAGTGAAATGTTCCCTGCATGTATCATTGGAGAATGTGAGGTATTCGTACTCATAGTTTGGGGAGTCAAGACTCCCAACCCTGCTTGACGCATCACTTCGAGAGATGCTCCTACTGGACTAAGGTCCATCAAGGGTCTCGGTTGTTCATATACTTGTTCTCCCAGGGCCATTATCTGTGGAGTTCTCATAGGCCCTCCTCTTATCGTTTCCTGAGTCATAACTCCCTGTTCACATGTCCCTGTTTTATCCTGTGCATACAACGGCACCGGGGGACCAACAGTAATAGGTAGCGATATAGCGGCAGGTGTCTGACCTGACCCTAAGCTTCTTGGAGCTGCAACACCATAGGTCTGCTCCAGTGTACCCGGTACAGGTACTAACGGTGGTCCTGCTACAGGGTTATACCCAGGTATCAGCTGTGGCGGTTGAGACACTAGCTTCGGAGTCGACTCAATCTGTATTAACCTTGGCTTTGTATATATCGGGTCTGGCGGCACTACCAAGTTCGTGGTAGTCTCAAGCACTGGGACATCAGGGTAAATTCTTTTTATCTGCGGTGGAGGCTGCAACTGTATCGGCAAGTCTGGTGCAGTGGGTACACTGACACCATTCTGTATCGAGGTTGTATCGCTAGTCTGTACCGTATCAGTAACTCCCTTCTCCTGCGTCTGGTTCCCAGGATCCAAGCTAGTACTTGGAGCACTGTCACTCACCGCATACGGTGGCGGACGATCATGTAACAATCTATCCATAAATTCCTCATCATCTGAATCATCTTCCTCTTCCCAGGACCTTTTATTTCCTTTAGTTTTGCCTGAATCTTTGTCGGTTTTGCAGGAGGCTTTCTTTCTCTGTGTCTCTTCTCCCTGTGTTATTGCTGGGAATAACTTCAACCCATCTGCAATTCCCTGTCTCCACATTTTGTTCTCATTATCCCATCTAGCTTCTGCATAGGATTTTTCCACCCTTTTCAGTCTTTTCTGAAACCTTTCTTGTCTATGTTTAATAGCCATCAAGTCCCAGATCGCCAAAGCCTCGTATTGTGCCGGTCTCGGAGGTGGTTTCTGCGTACTTAACATCCACCTCAAATTTTCAAGCACCTTTGGATTAAATGTCCCATGTTCTGGGAACGCTAGACACCCCTCTTTCTCTGTTAGTTTGCGCCATTGCTTCATCCATAAACAAGGTGCAACACCCTTTTCTTCCATAACTGTATAAGCTGGAGTGCCCTCAGGTGGTGTAGGTTCCCCATCGGTTGCAACAATATATACGTCTCTTTTTAAAGCGCTTTTGAATGCCTTGACAAAATTCATTTTTTGCAATTCTTTATTTCGTATTTAATCAAAAAATGGCTTAGTTCCCAGGACGCTCTTCACCTGCCCTTTCTCAACCTATTGCCTCTCGCGGACAGCAGCCAATCCGTGCGCGACCCCTCTCGAAATCTGACCTATCTCAGCGCGGCACCACTGACGTCACACTCACTCATACTGCAGCTGACAAAGTCTTGCGGCTCGTCCACTCTTCACTGACCCCTTACAACTCATACAAACTAATGCGAATTATTGCGAGCACCTTAAAATGACAACACAAATCTGTTGGTTTACTACAGGAAGGGTAACACATTTGCTTCAGAACTTTACAGAGATTTCACATGAAGCCTCGGCCGCTACTCTCTCCTTCTCAGTTCCCACATACGCAAGCAGAATTCGACCTGCAAATCCTACTCTCGACTTGTCAATGACTCCTTCTAGTGCACTTTAGAATTTGTCAAATCTCCATCGAAGGTTTCACACATACATCATAATCAAACTCGACTTGTCAACCACGCCCGATTGACCTATTAAACAGCACAGATCACAACATAAACCACATTTATCATCATACTCCGGAGTCTTAGACCTCAACAGGTCCGTACACAACAACCAACCACGTGGATAATTTTGAGCAATAAGCGCTACATTCACATGAAGTATGCCAACTTCCCTACTCTCATACTGTGGAGTACGCCCACTCCTGCTAAACAACACTTAATTTGGCCTAAATACACGCAAATTTTCACAACCACCTACAAAATGCATAAGGTTAGGTAAGCGCAAAAGACCCTAACCACACATACTATGGCGCCGAGAACATTCCCAACTCATTTAGGCAGGCTCCGAGATCCCGGTAAAGCCATGGCGAACCTAGCAACTCATCATCTCTCCAAATTGCATTATCACAGAAAAACAAATTAAACAATGAAACTCCGTCCTAGGGCCCCCAAGGGCCAAACCGTCGCTCTGCTACCAGAACTGTTAACGCGTCCGTCTATGTTAATTTATACACATCAGGACTCGTTTTAGGTCGATGAATCTTTGGACCCAGTGGTGAGACACCGTAAGACGAGACAACTGATCAATACATCAAACCATATGTCAATAATATTGTTAACATATATCACCACAATATATTTCACTTTAGACATTAATAAATCTTCGACGCAACCATGACCTTTCAGTCATGAATAACCACACCTTATTGACGTTTTGTGAATTTTATTCCCTATTGATTACAATCTAATAGCAAATGTATTAATCTCAAAACCAAGAAGCAAAGAACATTATCACAAAGCGGCGACTATGGTAAGTTTTCATCAATGCAAAGATCACAAATATAAGATAATCATATGAAGATAGCAAATCAAAATACATAGAACCTCCTAAAGGTCTTAGTTCAGCATAACACCATGTCAGTCACGTCAGTTACGTCAGTTAAGATGAACACCTCATCTAGCCACTGATTAGCATTAGCATGTTGGGCTTCATGCAAAACAATTTAGAACATCAATTTGGAAAACGTCTAACTAAGGTCTCTAATCAAAACACACAGCAGTTGGTACCTAGAAAGGAAAGGCAAAATAAATGAATTTCCATTAGCAACTGTATAATTACCCTCCTCGGAATAGGTCAGCATACAGGGTCAGTCTTCGTCTTCAGGACATCAGTTAAATCGCCGTCAGTCTATCTAAGCTAAGGGCAGGGGACACTTCCCTCATAAGGAAGAAAGTGTAAAAGGGACTTCTAAGGGTGAGGATGGTTTTTGTCTAAGTCTCAATCACCAAATAGAGTGACAGAGTTTCTGGATGCAATCGATATCATTCCCTACCTAATGCCCTTTGTTCCTTGTGTCATGAGTTTTTATCCCTTTTTTAAAATACATTCCCCCAAAATCCTATTGGTCAGTCACTACACCCCACTATCTGTAACCTATCAATTTATACATTAAGTAATACATTTGTCATTCTATGATATTTCTCGTGCTTCTAATTGGTCTTTATAATTGACGTTTTCGTAGGTGGCACATCCGGGGTTACTTCATTTTCTGGCACACACTTCGGGTCAAGAGTTCTCTTCTCCGTGATTCAATGTCCTTGAAAGTGTCCATAATTGTTGCAAAGCTTATAATTTTTATACTAAAGCTGCTAGCATGCGGATGAGAAAATTTAGCATTGTTGCAAATAAGTGAAGAAAAGAACAATTGCTGGTTCATGGCCTTTTGCAAATCAGTACACTGGAGAAACAGAAAAATACGCTTTAATATGAGAGCTACACAGCCAGTTTTCAACTCACGCTAACTTAAGGCTTATGAATTCTAATAAATGCAGTCTTTTAATGTTTTCAATTAATCATAATACAAACAATTATTGCTTACAGTCGACATTAGTTTACGCATGTGAAAATTCTCCACGTTTAAAATACGTTTCAATGAATGATATTATTAATACAGCATTTGTTAAATATAAGCATTTCACATCTAGAATAGGTAATATTTAAACTACGCTCTCTCACTGTCAAAAAGGTTTCTACCCACTTCAGCCTAATCAACCTGCAGCAACTCCCTCCCTCCCACTCCCCATTTAGTGGTCGTCCAGTATGCCGGAGAATCTCCACCACCGTCTCCATATTAGATCATGTTTCTGCATTCAGCCTCTGGCCCTGTAGATGTGTTCCTCAAGCTTAACACACCAGTCCATGATAGAGGTCTATATAGAGAACCTTGGAACTGCATTTGTATTCAAGTAACAAGCTATGTCTCTTTTTGCCAGGATTGTGGCAATGCCCACCAGAGTGCACTCTGCTCAAGGCAGACCCAGGTCCTTCAATATGCTCAGAAAGGCGACCCTGAGCGACAGCTCCACGGGCCTCTCCAAAACAGTTGTCAACATTGATTCAATGGTATTCCAGCATGACACGATTAAGGGGTAGGGCCATTCCATATGAAAACTCTGTGTCAAATGAGAGGTACTGGGGCAGTTAAGTGAGGTGCGTTTGCAAGGTTTCCATAACTACTTGGGTGTAATGTGGGTTATATGTAAATCATTTAGTTGGGAAAGCCTAAGGCAGGCTTCAACGGCTATAGTATGGGGGGCCATTCCAGCATCTCTCCAATCCGCACCCTCTAGGGAGCCAACCTACAACTCTCATTTTCATTTAAGCAAGTCGGATGTAATAAGGGAGTTGTGTATGAGGGTTTTATAGAACTAGGAGAAACCCCCATTTCTCAGTGTACCCTGGAGAAGTCTGGCCTTAAGAGTGTTACATTCCAAAAGATCTTTGATGTCTTTGTGGTAGGTGAAAAGTGTGTGTCTCAGTTGCAGATATTTGTGAAATTGGGTGAAGAGCGAATGCGGACAGGGACTCCTGGAATGCTTTCATAGAGGCGCCATGCCAGTCCACTAGCATAATTTCTATTCTATCCCGTTTGGTGAAGCCTTTCAGCCGCAAAAAAAACTGGTGCAGCCAGATCCCTTGCCATGTAGGAGTCTGCTGAGTGAATATATTGCTCCAGCCCATCATCTGCAGTGCAGACCGCCATGTCTGAACCACCACCTTAGTGAGTTCAGGAAGCCCTCTGTGGAGTGAACCCCCATACAGTTCATGCATGATCTTGTCTAGTCCCATATGAGTCAACTTTAGTCTATAAGCGGGGTCCTATAAGCTTTATTAAAACTCGGAATACTTTATGCATAATCCTAAATACACAGCATGTGCAACACATTTATGACTTAAGAATTCTTCCTGTTTCAAGTGCAATGCCATAACCCTACAGAAAAGTTGAAGCTCAATCTACTAATAGCTCAAACATTGTTTTCTCAACATAACTTTACTTTCAAAGTACTTCTCTGTATTTGCAGTGTCCTTCAAGCAATCCTTAAGAAAGCAAGTGTTCTTTGCAAAGGAACCCTTAGCCCTACCTAGCAAGATCTCGGCTGGATCAACACCGTATTCATCAGAAACTGACTTGTTTTGCGCCAGTCTTATCTGAATTGTGATATTGCCACTCTTTTCTATAAGAATGCATCAGGACTTTGCAGCTTTGCAGACAGGACTGACAGGGGTGCATCTGAGAGCCTTGCTGCTTGGCAAAAGAGTGAAGGCCACTGTACTGTCAGAAGATGTCTTTCTGCTTGTTTTGCCTACTGCCGGTCTTCTTCCACATTACAACGCTGCCCTGGAAAAATGTTGCGAGAAAGTTCATTTCTCATGACTTCGAGAGATGCAGCATAGCTTAGCTCCATAATTGTGAGCTTAGCCACTTGAATAGGACAGTTTGAAAGACGTTTGACAATCCTGATTCTAGAAAGATAATAGCTTTATTCTAGTCAAGCTTTTCCTCTGCTAATTGTGTGCCTTTTTATATTTTGGTCTTTCCTGTTTCAATCCGAGATGGCAAAATATTACTTCCTGTTTTTTCTATCTGTTTACAGGTCTTGAGGTGTGTATATATGACTTATGGAACAGAAAGGTCCTCTGCCTTGTAATGGAGGTGCATCCCTGCCCTTCAGGCCCCAAATATAGTGATGTCTGGATCACAAGCACAATTGCAGTGTTGGAAGCATACCGTATAGTGATCAGTAGGAATGAACAGGTTCTATTTAACTAGTATCACTGGAGTAACGCCTCCAGGCTCACTCATTTCACAGTTTCGCTGCTGTGTGCTTAATTTACCCTTGGCCTACATCGGTTTGATGTGGAGTGCTGCGCAGCACAGAAGTGGTGGTTCTGAGCTGGGTCTATGTGTGTCTGAGGAGGGTACAATACGAGGCAGCAGCGTGCAGTGTGTACACGCTGGATGCGTGTGTTGGGTGTATGTGTGCCTGTGAGTGGTACAGCACATGAAGGATATGGTACTGTGCAGTGTGTGTATGCTTTATATATACACTGGGTGTATGGATGGAGGATGCTGAGTTCCATTTTGGGAGACCCATGCCTGCATGGTGAAACATGAGGAGAGGAGATAGAGGAATCCCTCACTGACAGATTTGTGTATTACTGCATTTCTGTTGGGTGGGACACACACTAGAGAGTAGAGAACCAGGCTCCCCCAGTAAACTTCAAAGGGTGCTCTTTGATTCAGGGAGAGATCACAGGGAAGGGGCCTAGGCACATCTCAGGAAGGAAATTGGTCTGATAACAAAATCATAAAGAGTAGGGCTGGCGCCCTAGGCTGACATTTGGATACACACATCACTTTACCTGATATCCAGGTGTGAACTCTAGTCACTCCCATGGCCTGTGTTATAGGGCTATCGGCATCGGATTTGCTCCTGCTGTGACAGACTCCTTTCAGGAGGAAGAGAGTGCAGAGGTGTAAGGACTTCAAAAACAGCAGAACCCCAACATAAACTTCAAAGACTCAGACCATGAGTCACATTTGGTGTGTGGAAATGGACTACAAGAAGCAGAGCTTGAGACCCCAAAAAACTGTCATCTGCCAAACAGCTAGATGGGCTGTGTAGGAAGAGGGAAGCTCTGCAAGACTTCTGCCTGTGACCAGGATTGCAGGCCAAATCCTGCTAGTCTCCATGCTGGGTGAGGGGACATCACCCAGAGAATTCAAGACAATCTACCCTGGAGCCTGTAGCAAGATCGCCTGGCTGCTTGCCAAGACCATTGAGCTCTGTGAGGAAAAGAAGTGTGTTGGAGGAAGCGAGGACCAGTGTGCAATCCTTTTGAGTGGACTCCTGTTGCGAGGTGTGAGGAAACGGCTCCTGCACTGATCGGGTAATTGCCTGTGTGCAGGACAGAGTGGCAACCCCTGAATGCCAGGGGAGGGCCACCAGGAAGTGAGCCATGGTGAACGCTGTGCCGATCGGGCCAGAGCCCTGTGCAGCTAAGGACTGGCAACCAGATACAGCAATAGGGGCTTCTGCACATGAACTTTAATGAATACTGTGCTAATCAGGCAGGAGTCCATGTGTAGCTGAGGATCACCAACACACTTTGGCAGGTGGGGCTGTCGTGTGGACACCTGCTGTGCCGAGTTGGTGGGTGCCCATGTTCCATAGAGATATGGCGACCCTATGCCAGAGGGGGGTCACTGGAATGAACCAGAAGTGTGTATTGACCAAATGCATCATCATCATCATCGGAGTGAGGCTGCTATGGGACCCCGCCACACATCTACCTCCAGATGAAGGATTGGCACCATAAACTTCCCATCATCTTCCAAATGAACATGGGGAAGAAATTTTTAAGGGAAAAAGAGCGCTCACAAAGTCTCCCTCCTTAGTAGTAAAATTAACCCATTATAGGCACGGTGCTCCAGATCTAGGAGGATCCTCCCTTTCTCCCAGAAGTGTGTCAACAAAGACACAGGCAAATCAATACAGAGACCAAGGCACACGTGAATCACAAAAATCCAGTCAGTACATATACATCTGGAAATAGCAAAACAATGACAATGTCAAATAAGATACATATCTTTATTTGAAACATCAGATGGTTCCTCTGTGCATACTTTTTGAGCCCTGAGGAAGTCACGGGGAGCATTCCCTCCCACGACGAAACACGTGTTGGCTGGTTTTTGTTACAATAAAGATGAACATTCCATCCTAAGGACTCCAGTGAAATCTTATCTTCATATGTATCTTATTTGACATTGTCATTGTTTTGCTATTTCCAGACGTATATGTACTGACTGGATTTTTGTGATTCACGTGTGCCTTGGTCTCTGTATTGATTCCCATCATCTTCCCCCCGTCGAGAGAGAGACCACAAAGACTTACCTTTCAATGAGGATCTGCGAGAAACCTCTGATTGTTGCAGGAGCGCAACCACAAGTGAGGAAATCAGGGAGTACAGCCTGCCTGAGCTGCATCCGGTGAACTCACCTAGATCAGCTATTGCTGCTCCAACACCCTCAGAGGGGGTGCACTCAGAAACCCCAGAACATCTGAGCCTGCAGGTGTAAGGTGGAATTTGGAACAGTCGGCCCCAAGGAACCTTATGTTCTAGATAGTGCGTCAGCACTATCACTTTTGACTTTAAAACAGAGTCAGAGTAGACTCTTGGGACGCTGATAACTAGTGAAGCATACCCTGGATATTGTCAATAGTGAATGGGGAAAAAACACTATTGCTAGAGTGAAGAGAAAGTGGGACAGGGAACTGCCAAAGAAACTCTACAGCCCCGACCTCAGAGGGGTTGTGTAGTTGTTTGTGAGCGTCATATTTTTCCTTTGTGTTGGTAAGAAGAAGAAATAAAACACTTCTCTTTTTTCATAAAAGTGAGTATCTGGGTGGGCAATGATTTATTGTTGCTGCTGCACACATCATGAGTTGTGAGCCCGTGTTCACTACCCTGCATCCAACTTCCTACGAGGGAGCCTTGGAGTGCTCGACTACATTACCACTGAGAGTCAAGTGAGTGCAAAAGGGGGACATGGCCCATTTGTGCAGGATCCATAGGAGGGCAGGTCCCAGGACATCAGGAGTAAAATGCCTCAAACCCCATAGTTGGGCCCAGTAGCCCCTGTGTGCCCCATTGCCCTCTGAAAGGGGTTTAACAATAGCCCAATAGAGATAGTTACTCTTTGTGTCCTAATGTTCCCTTTGATGGTTGCCTGATGTTGTTAGCTCTCCTGTCTCTTGCTCCAAGGTGGAATTCTGTTCCTGTATTTGACATCAGCCTGTTTCTTTCTGTATTCTTCAGAGAGTTTTTCTATATTGCATAGTTTTTTTCTTTTGCATACATGAAGTCTTCTCCAGTTTGCTTCTTACTTAACTCCTCTTCCAGTAGTTCAGTCTGGAGTCCTGTGTTACAAAGAATAGCAGTAAGCATTTTCTTTACAACAAGATTACAAATACTGTGTTGCCAAGACAAACTGTGCTTGAAAGTATCATTACTACCTTGCAATTACGTCATTGAGGACAAGTACAGTTATATTTAGTGTAGGAAGCTGGCCTGGTGTGTGGTGGACACCTATGATGTTGACACCTTATACCAAGTCCAGACAACACCTGTTAGTGAATGAAGACAGTGTCTAGGAAGCCAGGGCTCTCTAGAGGTAGCTGTGGATGAGCAGCCAAGACTTATCTAGGAGACATGCAAAGCTTATGCAATACCACAATAGTCACACGACAACTTATCACACATGAAAGGAACCACACAGTGTTACAAAAGTAAACGTATTTTATTACAGTAACACTACACTAGATTACTTATAGGTAGTCCCCCCAACCGGAGGTAAGTGTACAAAATATATATATGGAATGCGAAGTGAAGTCCCCCCATTGTTCCCTCCCCCCCCCCAAAGGTATGGGTGAGGTGAGTACCTTAGTGACCCCCAGTGACCAGGAGAGCAGAAAGTACCTGATTTTCCCAAGGACTAACAAGAGGACTTACAAAATAGATTGTGCAAGAACAGGGCCAGACCAGAGGAACCCAAAGGTGGATTCTGAAGGAAGAGGATCTGCAAAATAAGGGGACAGAGTTCAGTCCACGATGGAGTGTAAAGTCAGCCACTACCAACCTTTTTGTGGATGAAGATCAGAGTTAACTGGGGAAGAAGAAGACCAGCTTTGGAGCCCAGGAGCTGCAGAGAAGTCCTTGGAATGCTGCAGATGGTGTCCCACGTCAATCTTCGGGACGCAGATGATCAATAGTCATAAGAACCACCAACAAGCCTTGGCAAATGCAAGAGGAAGCAAAAGAAGAGTTGCAAGGATGAAGAGGACCAGCAAGGTCCAGGGGACTCGAACCATGGAGGGGAGTCCGGGTTGACCCTCAGGAGTCGGAAAAGCCTGCAGAAGCAGTCACAGCCACCACAGCCAATCCACTGGCAGCAGTCACAGTAAGTTTCAGTGAGTCCCAATCAGCACACCTGAAGACGAGTCCCACGTCGCTGGAGCAGCAGAAGAGAGACTATCCTTGCAAGGATGAAGTGCTGGGGGCCGAGGCTACTTGGAGCCTGAAGATCCCTTGGAGCAGGAGAACAACTTACGTGAGGCACTCAAACCAAATGTACCATGTAACAAAATAGGATAGTAAAGATCATGAACATGTAATCACTTCAATAAGAAATTTCACAGTCCAAATGATCGATCAAAGATCAGTTCTTAACGCATTTTACAGCCTTATAGTTTATTGTTGAACATTTTCTGGTGTTCAGTTGATCAGAATTCTCGGGCAATCAGCCAAATCTTGAACATAATGTCCCGAACACAATGCCAACACGTGTTTCATCTCTGGGAAAATACCCCAGCGACTATCCTACTATTCTATTTTGTTAAATGGTACATTTGGTTTGAGTGCCTCACGTAAGTTGTTCTTTTGTTTTGTTTACTTTGTAAACAATTTGGAGGATTGGGTGTTGTCCCCTGTGAGGGCACCTTTTGTATACTCTGTGCCTTCTATATATCTTTGAGCGCCTTTTGCTTTCTCCCTCACAGCCACACTCCATTCTTGTTATCATATCCCTTGGAGCAGGAGACAACAGGCCTTGGTTGCTGCAAGAGTCATGGTGCACAGGGGTACAGTCCTGCAAGGAGAGGCAAGGGCTTACCATATCCCGAATTGGACAGCGGGCGGAGAGGACCAAGGGGACCACTCCAGATCACCACTTGTGATGCAGGATCCATGCAGTTCCAGAGGAGAGCAGATCCACGCTGCTAGATGTTGCTGCTGTTGGTGCCTGCAGAAGCAAGGGAGTGACTCCTTCACTCCAAGGTAGATTCCTTCTTGCTTCTTGGTGCAGCGAAAGTCTTGCTGACCCCCGAGGATGCACAGCCGGGGAAATGTTGCAGTTGCTGGAAGGAGTCAGGGAAACTATGTTGCAAGGAGAGTTCGTCTCGGGAGTTGCAGTCTTGTTGATTCCTGAAGAGTCCAATTGCGGTTCAAGTGGCCTGGAGCAGAAGTAAACAATGCAGAAGTAAACAATGCAGAGGAGTCCTGTTTGGAGTCTTACACATCCATGTGGGGACCCACCCGCAAGGGAGTCCCTAAATATCCCTAAATGGGGTTTTGGTCTCTGACGTCACCTGACCACTCAGATGCTCTCAGGGGCCTCTGCACATCTTGGTTTCCAGATGCCAAAATCGAGTGGCCACCTGGAGGAGCTCTGGGTACCACCTTTAGGGTGGTGATAGACAGGGGAGTGGTCACTCCACTTTCCTTTGTCCAGTTCCGTGCCTGAGCAGGGACCGGGGTCCCCTAGCTGGTGCAACCAGTTTATGCAAGGAGGGAACCAAATGATCCCTTCAAAGCAAACCGGGGGCTTGGGGAGGCTACCCATCCCAAGCCTTGTAACACCTGTTTCCAATGGAGAGGGTGTTGCCTCCCCTCTCCTGCAGGACATCTTTTGTTCTGCATTCCCCTGTCTGAGCTGGTCAAGCAGCAGGAGGACAGAAACCTGTCAGAAGGGCAGCAGCAGTGAAGGCTGCATGGAAAACCCCGGAAGATTGGTAGGAGTAATACTGGGGGGGTTCTCTAAGGAGCCTCCAGAGTGCATGGAATCATTCAAACAATACTGGCAACAGTACTGGGTTATGATTCCAACATGTTTGATACCAAGCATGAATAGGTTCCAAGTTACCATTATGTAGCTGGACACAGTACACGGGTAAAATGGCTTCTCCGCACTTACAAAGTCCAGTACAATGGAACTGGAGTTCGTAGGGGCACCTCTAGTCATGCAGGGGATCCCTCACACACCGGGACCTGCACCTTGCCCTTTGGGCTGGAATGGCCTACCATAGGGGTGACGTATAGTGACCTGGTGTGGTGACCTGTGGTGAAAGGGGGCAAGCACCTTTTCACGCAGGCTGCAATGGCACCCTGCAGACACATTTTGCATGGGCTCCTAGGGGTGGCATAATACATGCAGTAGTCCATGGGGACCCCTGGTGTCCCAATGCCCTGGGTACCGAAGTACCATATACTAGGGACGTATAAGAGGACACCAGTTTGCCAATTGTGGAGTGTACAAAGGTCCAAGATAACCAAATTTGGAGGAAGATATTCCGCCCACCGTATTACAAGTTCCATAGGATATAATGGACTATTATACGGCAGGCGGGATATCCGTCACATTTGGGACGGATTAACCCCCTCCGCCAAAGTTGTAATCAGGCCCAAAGTGTTTAATATGTCCTAGTACCCTATCATAATAGGCCTAACCTTCTACCAAGAGGAGAGCTGGGTATGTTAAACCTAATCTGCCAATGCCATGTTCCTGGAAGGAGCCCCCAACTCTTGTTACCTTGGAATGAGGTCTCGTGCTCAGACTCCGGAGGAACACGAAGTCCAGGTCAGCATCAAGGCGACGTGCAGCATCAATAGCAACTATGGTATCTGGTCGGAATCCCTCTGATTATCTGTCTAAAGTGTGATGTATTTGTACAGATCTAATTGGACCCCTGACGTAGGTTGTACCCAAACAATAGATAACACAGCATGCTTGGGACGGTAATTAATATAAACAATTCCCTCAAAGAGGGAAAGTACCTAATGTGAACACCTACTGTTTGTTTGTCTTTGTCGCATGAGTTGACGCCTTAGCACGGTGGCACTGATAACATGAAGCTAAACAAATGGCCTAACTATAAACAAGACAGCCATCTTAGAAGAATTAATTAAGTAAATGGGCTAGGACAGAGAAAGCTAAGTAGGTTAAAAGTCACTAGGTGACGGGGCACAGGTCTGCAAGCCAAAGACTAAGCTAACTCCGGCTATCCCATTAAAACCAACTAGGATTCACTATGCCCTCCCTATTGCCGTAACAAGTATGACACCATTGCTGGGCACCACCGGAGGTGAGGGAATCCAAAAAGCTAAAAAAAAATTGTGGACTAAAAGTGAAGCATAAAAACAAAAGTTAAAAAACATAGTTAAAATGATTAGTTTAAAAACGTACAAAAGAGACTTAAATGTCAACCATGACAAGCACAGTAGGCCAAAGTAAGAATCATACCTTGAAATCATTGTTTTGTGAAACTATAGTCATGATCTTGAAGAGTAGCTACGAAGTCACTGACTAAAAAGTCATCAGAAAATGAGGCCAAATCGTCTGATGTAAGATCGATCACCTGGGCGGATGGATTCACGGAGCAAAAGTGCACAGTAGTCTCTTGTGCAGGTCCACCTGCATTAGTGCCATTTTCCGTAGAATGAAGAGCCAACTCAGTCACCACAGAGTGTTCATAAGTGGCCTTGCAGATCAGCCTTAGTCTCATGGGGCACGACCGTGTATGAACCCTCATCGGGGACATCAGCAGTTCTTGGTCCACAAGAGGCACTGGTATGACTGCAAGACACACTGATGGCAAATGTTCGAAAAAGCACTATACGCAGAAAAGGAGAGCCTGCACGCACCAGAGAATTGGTCGAAATGACAATGACCAATGCCACTCTAGTTCCTCCAGCAAGGAAGCACTGAAGTTCCGAACCATGCATTCACGGCACAGTTGTGCTGGCGGCAGCGGCTCCACAGCTCCGTTTAGCTGTAAAGAAACAACCACTGCAAATCAGAAAAAATAGCAGCAGTATTCTGCCAATTAATGCCAAAATTACAGGAAAGCCACCAAACGCACTTGAAAATAGTGAATGGATGGCCGACAGGATGACTCCGAAGATAGTCTGGAAGACTGACACAAAACCAGACCCGACAGCCTTAAAGAAATGGACAATCCCAGTAGTGCTCAAGGTGTTGACAATTCTGGATACCAGCTCACCAAAGTGCTTGGGGAAGTTGGCATTTAATAGAGATTGTATCTCGGCTGATGATCTCGCAATCTGGAGAACATACGTCTCTCTAGCGGATGTCAATGCGACCTGTTTTTGAAACAGTAGCGCCTTTAGACTGCCCAGCTTGTCATAATTTACATTAATAGTATCAATGTGAGGCCACATTTCTGATACCTTTATCTCTCGTGTGGGGGAATAAAAAATGTCCACAACACGTAACAACCTTAGAGACCGAAATTGTGTAGGCAATTCCCGGTCGCATACCACAACACAGTGCTTAATTTGTGCTCGTTGTTTCCGGTGCTGAGCACCGGCACTTATTTTTGAGGGCCGGTGCTTAGTCTTCTGCCTCAAGCATTTGCTGCAAGCAAAAGACACATTTGGGAAAGACGGAGGAAGAGGAAAACGAAAAAGCGGCACAATGATAAAAGTAGAAAGCTGCAGGGGTGAGCTGAAGGGGCAGGGAGTGGCTTTAAATGGATCTGACGAGTTCCGAGATGGCTTCAGGATTACGCTGCCTCAGTATTCCATGTTCGCACATGTAATTGCAGCAGCTGCATGTTTAAGATGAGGGCTTTGGGCACCAGCACCTTTGTATTTACGAATTAAGCACTGCCGCAACAGCTTTGATCGCTCTGCATCACATAACTACCATTGGAAAGTACATGAAATGATGGTCGAATCAAAGAGACGGGAATACCCTTCAGGAAACAGGCCAAGTTTGCGACCCTCGCATTGCAATGGCTGTGAAGGGACACCTGTATGCAGATCATTGAATGGCTAACAGTAGTCTCACATTCGCTTCTGCTAAGAAAGACCTCTGTTTCGTCGTTCAGACATTTGTAATCAAAGGGCAACTCCCACTCTTCCTTAATATAGCTATCGCCCAGACGCTCGTACATGCCGACCGCAAGATGTTTCAGGCATTTCGAAAAATGAAAAGGTGGATATGGGCAAATTAATGATGCCATGTTGGAGCCAGACAGTCGAAGGACTATCTGCAATTGTAAAAGGCAACTTTTCTAACTTCTCGATATGAAGCATGGTGAAACTCGCTTCCCTTTTAGCCATTGTCTGTTCTTTCCTAGATAAATTAAAAGCAGTGAACAATTCACTACCGTTAATGTACCTCGCTGGAATACGGCCATTTTTTTATGTTTGTAACGTCCAACCAAGCTGCATAATAGAACACAGCTGACTTTGTCCATGATATAAACAGGACATGTCTGTCTGAATGAAATCTATCGTAGACGACACTGTTTGTTAGTGAATACATTCTGTTGGACAGGATGTTCATGCCGTTATCAACAACCGCCAAAGTCTTTTCTAAGTTTTCCTTGTCTATTTGCCTTAAACGTGCAGCAGCTTCTATCTGAGAAAGTTTCCATATCTCATTATACATAGCATAGATAAATCTTTTAGAGCGCTGTTTCCTAGGACCTAACAAGAAGTCCTGCATGTCTATAAAGTGTGTTAAGGTGTTCTTTAACTGTGGCTAACATGTTAGACTGTACCCATTGTTGACACAGCTTACCCACACTGTATGTAGAAACAATCCCAGTGTGTTGACCTGAAATAAAGCGAGGATCTGGGCGGCTAATCTTAAAACCCCCTGAGGAATTTTAAATACATGCCTCACGTCCATTGGTGTGTATTGGCCAAACTAACTACCCACAGGGACTGGAAAGTTAAGGAATATAGGTACCAGCCTGAATCTTTGCATCTAGCTCTTCTTCGGTGTTATTCAGGAAGAATTGCCAATCATTAAACTTGGCCGGTGTGGGGATACTGGGTGTGTTCATTTCTTTTATTTTTGCTAACCCTAGGGAGGACGTCTGTTAAACAGTGTCATTAAAAAAAAAACTCATTTGTACAAGAATCAGGCATGCTCTGAACAAGGCTTCCTTACCCTGTGTTTGCCAATCTTGTGTTCCCCATGCACTCTTTAAATCAATATTCTTCTTCCAGTGATCGTAACCTTCAATGGCAAGAAGGGAAACAAAGGAATCTGAATATATCAGTTTTGTATCTGTTAGCAAAATTTTCCTAATTTTTGAAGGCGGCAATTTGAAAAAATATGACTGGGAATTTCTTGTGTCATACCCAGAAAAATAAGTGAATTTCTCGAAATAACTTTTCGGGCTCCCCACTGGTGGTGTCAAACAATGTTCCCACCGTGTGTAATTAAGTACCAGTCTATGTCTAGTTGCAGGGTGCAGGTAGTAATATCCCCAATTATTGTAGCAGAACATTTCCCCATAATTCATTGTATTTGCATATACATCATCACTTTCAAATACTGAATAGTCCTTCATTTCAGGTAACATAGAATCAACTGTCCGGACATCCCAATCATCAGGTACAACACTGGGTGTAATAACATTTGTCATAGATATTTTAAATACATTTGGTATTTGGATAATCTCAGTAGGCCCGTTTATTTCTAATGGAACTTTGTCCCGCACAATCCCATCAGAAATGGGTACAGCTGAAATTAAGAGTTAAGACTTCATCCACTGGGGCGACAGGGGCGCGTTCAGGAATGTAATGACCATTAATAACAAAACCAATACATAGAAATAAGGTAGAAAATGTCATACAGCACCATAAATAGTTCCAGGGGTATATCAAGTCATTTGTTTTGAGCAATAGATATAGCTTGCGTGTCTTTGAAACATTTCCAATCACTGGAGTGGATGAGTCTGAAGAAAAGTCATCAATGTCAATGAAGTAACCAGAGCCAGTCTCTGCAAAGATGAGAGCAAGTGCAGTACTTGTGGATGGGTCCACTTCATGTGGAGGCTTATAGTAGATGGTGCCATCAGTCTGTGTCGTATTGGTAATAAAACGGCCGAGTCTTGTACAGGTGTTGTCGTTGAAGTGGTAACAAGAATCAGCAAGAGCTCATTTTCCACCCTCCCCATGGTCGAGGAGGAATTTATAGCATTGTTGGACATTGTTGCATAGTCCACAGTAGTGTTGGTCACTCTATTCTGAAGAGGTATATTCTGTTGGGTAGTGAGAGGGGATAAGGAACTACCCAAGCGACCTCTGGGTCTACTGTGCAGGATCGGCCACATGGTGTAGTTTGACGTTGTCAATTGAAACAAATCTGTTTCCTCAGGAACCAGGCAACGGCGGCAAGATAACAGTTCTGGTACCTTGTATTCCAAGGACTGTGACCAGTGCTCTGTAGGATGGACCGAATTCCTTCTTCACAGCAATCTTTTCATAAACCAGATCCCCAACTTTAAGAATTCAGCCAGTGGAAGTTGTTGGTATATCCCTTATTCCTAAAGTGGCAGCACTGGTGGATGATTTATCATCTCAAAATTGCTGAAGCTCCTGTAAGACAGTGAGACGTTCATTTATGTCAAAAGGTGATTCTGCTGCCACCATAACAGAACCATCAAGATCTGTAGGTATCCCAAAGAGAACCTCATAGGGAGTTCGTCCCCCTATGACCGTCTTGGCAGATTATTCAGTGCTCTCTGGACCCCATTTAGGTGATGAAGCCAGCTGCGGCCAGAACCTAATACTCTAGCTGTTAAGGACTGCTTTAGATCATGGTTCCGCCTCTCCACAATCAAATTTCCCTCAGGATGGTATGGTGAGGAGTAATGGAGTTCAACATCCATCGTTCCTATGGTGTCCCTGAATGCCCTAGAGGCAAACGCAGGGCCCTGGTCCGAGTGGACTGCTGCAACCGCCGTTGTACTGATAAAGACCAGCAAATCTTTTATAACAGTTCGAGCATCAGCCGACCGCTGCGGCCATACCCACAGGAATCTAGAACAAGAATCTACTGCGACTAAGATGTATTTGTATGCACCATCAGGTTGGAGTGTTTTAATGACCTGCTGGACACTATGAGGGATGTCTGTGGTGGGCGTTTGGTATTGGAGCCCTTTATTTGCTGGCAAATGTGGTCTGTTTTTATAGACCTGGCCACCAGAATCTTTTCTGTAAGTGTCACAGTGTCCTTTCCTCAGGATCTGCACGCCGCCGAACAACAGGCCCACCTTCCGGCGTCACCTACTCAGAAACCTATTATAGCACAGAGTTATGGTGGAGCTAGTCGAGGGGAAGGGAATTAGGGCAGGGAACAGCAGGGAGAGAGATCTGAAAAGGAAAGATGGTTAAGCATGTATGTATATACTTGTTCATAACAGCATTAACATTCAATTATACATTTAGACAAAGGCGTCTCCATGAATGCAAGTGTTGAGACCCTTATGGAATAAACAAAGGCGTCTTAGTGGATGCAAGAGTTGAGAACCTTATGGAATAGACTAAGTAGTCTCCGTGAATGCAAGAGTTGAGACCCTTATGGAATAGACAAAGGCGTCTCCATGTGTGCAAATGTTGAGACCCTTATGGAATAGACAAAGGCGTCTCCGTGAATGCAAGAGTTGAGACCCTTATGGAATAGACAAAGGCGTCTTCGTGGATGCAAGAGGTGAGACCCTTATGGAATAGACAAAGGTGTCTCCGTGAATGCAAGTGTTGAAACCCTTATGGAATAAACAAAGGCGTCTCAGTGAATGCAAGAGTTGAGACCCTTATGGAATAGAAAAAGGCATCTCCATGTGTGCAAGTGTTGAGACCCTTATGGAATAGATAAAGGCGTCTCCGTGAATGCAAGAGTTGAGACCCTTATGGAGTAGACAAAGGCATCTCCGTGGATGCAAGAGGTGAGACCCTTATGGAATAGACAAAGGTATCTCCGTGGATGCAAGTGTTGAAACCCTTATGGAATAAACAAAGGCGTCTCCGTGAATGCAAGAGTTGAGACCCTTATGGAATAGACAAAGGTGTCTCCGTGGATGCAAGTGTTGAAACCCTTATGGAATAAACAAAGGCGTCTCCGTGAATGCAAGAGTTGAGACCCTTATGGAATAGAAAAAGGCATCTCCATGTGTGCAAGTGTTGAGACCCTTATGGAATAGACAAAGGTGTCTCCGTGGATGCAAGTGTTGAAACCCTTATGGAATAAACAAAGGCGTCTCCGTGAATGCAAGAGTTGAGACCCTTATGGAATAGACAAAGGCGTCTCCATGTGTGTAAGTGTTGAGACCCTTTTGGAATAGACAAAGGCGTCTCCGTGGGTGTAAGAGTTTGTAGAATCAGGATACTTCAGGATGTCATGAGCATTAGACAATACTGGGCGTGGCCCTTTTATGAATCTTGGAACAAGAACAATTGGTAGAATCATGATACTTCAGGATGTCATGAGCATTAAGCGAAACTGGGCGTGGCCCTTCTCTGAATCATGAAACAAGAACAATCAGTAAAATCATGATACTTCAGGATGTCATGAGAATTAAACAAAACTGGGCGTGGCCCTTCTCGGAATCATGGAACAAGAACAATTAGTAAAATCTTGATACTTCAGAATGTCATGAACTTTAGACAAAACTGGGCGTGGCCCTTCTCTGAATCATGGAACAAGAACAAACTGAGACCTCTGAACCTTGATAAGGCAAGAGTTTGGACCATCAACATACTCTGAACATCAATCATGCAACTACTATGCATTCATAAACATAAAACGTTTGATCTCAGTTTAGAAATTCGCAAAGATTTAAATATGTATCTCACATTTCATCAAAGACTTAAACATGTATCTCACATATTATGCTTCTAAAAACAATGAAACTATGATTTGCTTCATTCATAAACATAAAACGTTTGATCTCAGTCTAGAAATTCGCAAAGACTTAAATATGTATCTCACATATCATTAAAGACAAATATGTATCTCACATATTATGCTTCCAAAAACAATGAAACTATGATTTGCTTATTTTTTAAATGTTTTCACATTTGCCTCTTAGCCCTGAAAGTTTTACTTCTGTAAACTGAAGCGCCTTGATTATTGGACCAAGGGCGCTTTACTCATGTGAACTGAAGCGCTTTGATTGCTGTGCCAAGGGCGCTTTACTCCTGTGAACTGAAGCGCTTTAAATGCTGTGCCAAGGGTGCTTTACTCCTGTGAACTGAAGCGCTTTGAATGGTGTGCCAAGGGCGCTTTACTCCTATGAACTGAAGCGCTTTGAATGCCGTGCCAAGTGCTCTTTACTCCTGTGAACTGAAGCGCTTTGAATATCATACCAATAGCGCTTTACTCCTATGAACTGAAGCGCTTTGATTGCTGTGTGAAGGGCGCTTTACTCCTGTGAACTGAAGCGCTTTGAATGTCCTGCCAAGTGCGCTTTACTCCTGTGAACTGAAGCGCTTTGAATACCATGCCAAGTGCGCTTTACTCATGTGAACTGAAGCGCTTTGATTGCTGTGCGAAGGGCGCTTTATTTCCTGTGAACTGAAGCGCTTAAAATGTCATGCCCGGGGCGCTTTACCAGTGTGGCCTAAAACGCTTTGCTCGTTATGCTAAGGGGCGCTTTACCTTTTGAAAGTAACTACTTCCTTCAAACTTGGTTTCAGCAAGGCCTTACCGCTACGAGTACGACCTACTTGTTTTTGAATGCACCATGGAAACAAGGATACTTCGGTTGGATGACACTCTGCCATTCAGGAACTCTGCTCTTCTCCAGAGAAATCCTCACAAGGTCTGGCTGCATCGAAGTCTTCAAAATAGTGAGCAATGTGCTTGGGTGTGACTGGGCTTTATAGGCCTGCCACACCCCAAGATGGCTGCTGCCTCTAAAAACATGGGAATTGTAGTCCCTTCATGGAATAGCACTGATAAGTGCATCTTGTCCACCAATGACCTGAAACTGCAGCTCTATGAGCTTTGCCACAGGGCAGACAACATTGATGGCCACCTTTGGAGCAAGAGGGGATGAAAAGTGGTGCGCAGAAAGTGCCGCAGAGCCGCGCAGCGATGTTTCGGGCAGGACCTGGACCGCGCATGGTTCTATTCCTGACAGTAAGAGCGTTACTGTGGCTGAAATACCAGCATGAGCAGAAGCGACACCCTCATGAGCTGCTTTCACTAGGTCTAATCGCTGGTCTTGGTTGGGGATTGCTCGATCTCCAACCCCAGGAAGTGTTGAATAAGCAATATTCTGTGCACTGATGTGGTAAGAATATTTTTGTAGGGTACCCTTTCGGGAGACACTTGCCTTCAGCCGGAGCTTTCACAGCAGTCACTATTTCATTATCCACTCTCGTATGGGAACGAGTCACTGCAGACACAGAAGCCGTAGCTACTGAGGATTTGGCTGCTTCGTCAACCAAAGTATTGCCGATAACGTGTACTCTTACATGTTGGTGGCCCAATGTATGTACTACATGGACACATGGTAGCTTATCCTTAAGATCAGCCACTCTCCCCCACAATGTCTTGTGTTTTATTGTGTTCCCTTTAGAATCTCCAAACCTGTTCAGTTTCCAATGATTAAGATAATCATTGTAAGACTGAACACAGTAATATGAATCACAGACTATCAAAGTAAGTCTTCCTGTCTCTCTTTTTTCTAGCGCTAAAATAAGGGCTTTGAGTTTGGCTAACTGAGCTGTGCAGTCCCCTAGGGTCTCTGTGTAGGTGTTATGAGGGTGGAAGACTCCATCCTTCATTCCTTCATCACTCCACTCAAAGCTGCGCAAGCGGCTGAGTATTGATGTTTGGTACCTACAGCTGGTTGAGCTGAGCCATCAGCATAAATAATAGTATGGTAGTTGTCTAAAGGCAAAAGATGTAGAGGAGCGGGGCATTCCTGTTCGTATTGGAGAAATTCTTGTGTCTGGAGTTTCGGATCAAAAATGTAATCAGCATCAGTAGCTGTCAGAGAAGTCGCCCACTGAATCCAGCATGGATGTAATGCTTTAGCGTTAGGAATGCTCGCTTTGGTGACCGCCTCTAAGGCTGGCACCGGGGTAACGACAATGCTGCTTTTCCCTTGGGCAAGTGGCCTCTCTTTTATGACAGCCATCTGAACTGCAGTTAGAATTTTTTCTGTTGGTGCAGCGTTGCTCTGCATTGGAGTATAAATGTGATTTATATGCTATGGGCACTGTGTCATCCTCATTGAAGGTGACATAAGTAAACTCAATGACACCAGCAATTATTCTGATAACCAAATTTTTTTATTGTCACATGTGTGCAAGTGTTTAGCTTCCATCATGTCCTGTTGTAACTCCCTAAGGATGTGTGTGTGTTCAACTGTCCAGTGTCCGCTAGAAAAATCTGGACGTAGTAAGTCATATAGTGGCTTGATACGTTGTGCATAGTCAGGAATGTATGTTCTCCCAAAATTGAAGAAACCAAGTAGAGACTGTAGTTTCTTCAGAGTGTTTAGTGGGTGCAATTGTACACACTTCTCTAGGAAGCGCGGGACCAGGCTCTTTCCTTCGATCGATAGCTCGTATCCCAGGAACAATACACTGAGAAAGGCAATGCTACTTTTCTTAAAGTTGAATTTATAACTGACTTCTGCAAACCCCAAAATTATTCAATCGACCCGTTCAAAATGATTGTTCAGGTCGTCTGTGAGATAAATGTCGTCCACATAGGGTAACACCTCAGGATCAATATCATGTAATATTGATGTTACTAGGGCTGAGAATATCCCTGGACTATTCTTATAACCCTGGGGTAAACGGCAAAAGCGTTTTTGTCAGCCAAATGAGAATGCACTCAGGTCCCGGCTTTCTTCCGCTAAATTCTGGCAGAAGAACCCGTTGGAAATATCCAACGTTGTTTTCTTTTTTTTTGCGCACTGTATTGTTTATCAGTGCCGTGCTATGTGAATTTTCTATAGCATATGTACGTGTATGGCTGTTTAAATGTCTGTAATCTAAGACTATTCTATAGGAGTGGCCTGGCTTCGCAACCGGGCAAACGGGTTATTCACTGCAGAGGTGCAGGGCTTAACTACCCCCTGATATTCTAGCTGAGTGAGGATCTCCCTCACTGAAGCTTTAGCCTTGTGTTTAACTGGATATTGTGTCTGAGGCGGTGGTGTAGACCTGATAGGTATTACATGACACAGAGAATCCCTGCCCCAACCCACATGATTGCGGTATAATGCAGTTGCCTGCGCTAGAGCCCATCTGACATCATAGGCTTCTTTTTCCGCCTCTGGAACAAGATTAGAGAAAGAAGGCAAAATTAAATTTTCTCCATGTGGGAGCTTACGGACGTGTTCGGGCGGCCAATCTCTTTCGGCCAATAGGATGTCACAATTAAGTTCACCCCAAAAAAATCACACCGATGGTGCGCTCCATGTCTCTCTCAATTTGGATCTTCAGATCATGTCTATCAAGTGGGAGTACGTGCCCGTCCGCAGTTTCAACTGCAATAAAATCGCTAGTTGCTGTCGCATCCAGATGATCTTTCAGACTCTGGCGACAGATCGTGACCTCTGCTGCGCTGTCTAGCAGTGTCACTGCCCACGTCTTTTTCTTCAGCAATATTCTCAAGCGTATTGGCATTTTTGACTGATATTGCTGCCACCTTTTTCTTTTTAAACTGTGGCTTTTGTTGTGAAGTCTTCTCTTCTTTTTTTATTGTAGACTGCATGGAGCCTTTCTTTTGTTTCACGTATTCAGGACATTGGTCAGGACGGCCCCCTCTCTCGCTACACCTATCCGGAGCGTCCTGAAAGGAAAGAGGGACGTGAATCAGTATATCTATCAAGAGTTCTAATATTCTCCCTATTTCTGAGAGAATATCTCCTTTTGGAGCTCTCCGGATGCGGAGAGTCTGCTTTCTGCTTCTGTCTGTCTTTAAATTACCTTAGCTTCTCCCAGCGCTTTTTTGAACCCTCTTGTGTCTGTTTCGTACCTTCCTTAGGGGTGGTACTCTGCACTTCCAGTTTCTTTGGCTTGGCTCCCAGACTATCCAGTCCTATACTAGTATAGGTATAGGAAATAATTTTTGGTAGCCGTCTCTCTTGATCCAAATGTGTAGTTTCTCGGAGACGCTGGCATATACCCAGTGCAACCGCTTCCCCTTTAATGTTGCTGAATATTATCGAGGATACTGCGTCAAAATTACACATTAATTTCATCCCCAAATCTAGGGCAGGTGCTGCTGCATGCTCATTCTGTATTTGTTTTAACACTTCCGGTAAATTGGCAAGTGTCAGGGTACCATGTGTAGTAGTATATATTGCAGCGAAGACTGTACCCCATGTGGCACAGTCATCCACCGAGGGAACCATCCCAAAGGGCAAGCACATTGTTAGAATTCTATGTTTCTCCTGTGGTCCCATATGGGGAAACAGATTACAGCGGATTTGTTTTCTGGGCTATCCAGTAAGGTATTTTCTCCTGCTCTGTGGGTACTTTACCCATAACAGTATGCACTGTTTGTGGATTAATCCCAGTAGCCAATTGGTATCCAGCAGGTGCTGGTGGTGCTGGACGCGCTGGTGTTGTGATCAAAGTCCACATTACGAACTGAACAAGCCATCTATATAATGTTACTAGTTCATTATATACGTTTCGCAGATCTGCTGCTTGTAAATTTTGCATACCTGAGTGAGGTGTGTATGTGGCAAACATAGGCCACGTGGTCTGTCATTACTTAAAGGACCTAATCTCACTCGTTGTATTACATGTGGTAGGGTGCCTTCAAACCAGTTCTGATGCTCCTGATAAGTGAGCGGTATTTCATGAAACTGGTACCGCTGTGGTACATTAGCAATTGTTTATGTGTGAAATGTAACTGTTCTGCGCTCTTCCTCCGGAAAGGTGACCTAAGAGTAAAATGTTTCTGTTTGGTAAGCTTCATTAGCTTCCACTATGAAAGTGACGTCCCCCCCTCTTCTGTAATCCCATGCGCTACTAGGTGTTATGTTAATGCTTGTCTGGCATTGAATGTCTATGGCGTTAGCCATATTTGTAAAATGAGTGACGAGATGGAACACCAAGTAGGGAGTAAAGTCCTTTTTTTAAAGAGTTCAAGCTTGAATAACCTACAGCCTAATTAGGTGTTCCCTGTTCAGCTGAGAGGATTTTCCCAAAGACCCCGGACGTCTCTGTGTAATGGTACTTAGGGTACCTGTTGTCTGTGAGACAGTGATAGTCCTGGTACCCATAAATTAGTGCCTAAACACCATCGTTGGTGGCGCCATGTCGTGCTCTGGGCAAGACTGCTGGTTCAAGGATGACAGTACTTATGTTTGTAGGAGACTATGCCTATCCTACAAGTTGCAACTGTAGTCCCAACCCTTCCGGCTCACTAGCAGTACCTCACCAAAAACCCAAACAGTTAAAGGTGATTCGTGGCAGCCTTTACGCATGGACCCACAGGTATGACATCTCAGGGAGTGTCATGGTTAAACGGAGATTACCCCTTTCTCACAGATACATCATATCTCAACCAAATACAGGCATTAACGAAGATGCAGTAATGTTTCAATGACTTTTATTTAATAAATCACATGGGCTGCAATGATTAGGATAATGAACAGTGCAAGAGATAGAATTGTAAAGACAAGACTCGTGATTATGAAGACCTCCACCATCTTGCGATAACATCGAAAGACATAAAGTGTATAATATGTCCTAGTACCCTATCATACTAGGCCTAACCTTCTACCTAGAGGAGAGCTGGGTATGTTAAACCTAATCTGCCAATGCCATGTCCCTGGAAGGAGCCCTCAACCCTTGTTACCTTGGAATGAGGTCTCGTGCTCAGACTCCGGAAGAACATGAAGTCCGGGTCAGCGTCAAGGCGACGTGCAGCATCGATAGCAGTGATGGTATCCGGTCGGGTTCCCTCTGATTATCTGTCTAAAGTGTGATGTATTTATACAGCTCTTAATGGACCCCTGACGTAGGTTGTACCAAAACAATAGCTAACACAGCATGCTTGGGATGGTAATTAATATAAACAATTCCCTCATAGAGGGAAAGTACCTAATGTGAACACCTAATGTTTGTTTGTCTTTGTCGCATGAGTTGACGCCTTAGCGCAGTGGCACTGATAACATGAAGCTAAACAAATGGCCTAACTATAAACAAGGCAGCCATCTTAGAAGAATGAATTAAATAAATGGCTAAGATAGAGCAAGCTAAGTAGGTTAAAAGTCACTGGGTGACTGGGGCACGAGTCTGCAAGCCAAAGGCTAAGCTAACTCCTGTTATCCCATTAAAACAAACTAGGATTCACTACACTCTTGTCATCAATGACATGCCTGCAGAATGTATACTTCTCTCTACACCCTCAATTTTTTATCACACATTCCTCCCTGTCTGCTGACAACTTTGCTCCTTCTGTCCACAAAGGACTATTCTTGCAACAATACTACCAAACCTCTCTTCTCCCTCCTACATGTCTCTACATTTCTAGTACTTCTACCCCACCACTATCCCTTCCCTCTCTCACACATTTCCCTGTGAATTAATTCCGTTTCCACAATCTCCCAGCCTCTAGGACACCATCTGACATTTTCAGTCCCCAAATCACCGGCACTCTTCTCTTATTTACTACTCTGTCTGACATCTCTATTTATTATTCTTTCCACAAAAAGAACCAAACCTCCTTGTTTTAGGGGTGCATTGGTATCGTTCGTATTTGAAAAAACAAATGCTGGCCCTTTACCTCCTTGCAAGTACTAACTGCCCTGTCTGCTCCATTTCCAGCAGTTCTGGAATGATTAGTCTAGAACTGTCTCTCACCGTACTTTATACTCACAACATACTTGATCTTATGTGTTTCACCCCAAAAAAGCTGTGTTTTCTCACATTTATATCTACATAACCTATACCCAGCACAATCACCTCTTCTACTTCTCGAGAGAGCCTTTGACACTACAGTTCACAGCGCATCACAAATCACCCTGACCATCCTTAGAACCACAGATTCTGGTGTCAACTAGTTTTCATCTTTTTTACTGGTCCTTTACTGCCTTCTGGTCCCCTTGTTTTTCACCTTCACATTTCTACCCACAAGGCTCAGTACTTCGTCTGCTCTTCTTCTTCTTGGTAACACCTTGATCTCCTTTTTTATCATATTATCTCCATGAAGATGATACACAAATCTTTCTTTCAATTTCCACCTTGGTTACCAATCTCCAAACAAAAATCTGAAACTGCTGCACAGCCACCACACTCTGGATGGCAGTTTGGTCACTCTTGTTAAATTCACACAAAACTGAAGTGATCTATTTTCCTGCTGCATCATCACCTTCCTCCCTGCATGTGCCATCCTTTCTCCCTTAGACACACAGATCATTACAAAGTGATCTCCTTCAGGAGCAAGAGCCTGAAAGAGAATACTCCATTTGACCAAGTCTGTCTTGGGCACCAAGTTAGGGTACCCTGATGTTGACAGGGGACTGCCAACTTGGTTATACTACTGTAAAAGTTGGGGAGTGTGTGCTGGACCTAAATTACTCATCATCCTTACTTTAATTACAAATACAGATTATTACATTCTTCGACAGATGCCCTGGAGTACCCTGGAATCCCTCAATGCACCTTGAAACTTTCATTGCCAACACAATCTCAGCAGCTAGTATAAAGCTACTGAACATAGGGATAATTCAAGCATAGGTTTCATTACACAGAGGCACTGAACTCATCACTAACCTTTACCAAACTGCAACAGTCTAATATGAGGTCTCCGCCTCCATTCTTTCACTCCCCTGCACTAGGTTCAACATTTTGTGTCAAGGACCTATTACAGTCTTACGCCTCACACTTCCATCTTTCTGTCATCAATAAGCCACATTGCTGTCAGTTGAAAACAGAGCGCTTCACACACTACTCATCCTAGTCTTCCAGTACATTAAAAGAGAGGCTCTGCTACAAGTTACCTACCAGTAACCTGAGCAGATACATCAATACTCGCAACTGAAGCTCAGCCATTAAAGGTTTCCTAGACATATCCAAACCTCTCTGTGCAGAATCAGGGGTCTGCCCTTTCACTTATCAGATCTTCCAGAACTGTTTAATCCCTCAGCTTGCATCCTTCAAAACTGCGCTCGATAAAGACCCCCCCCCGACAAGGAACTCACTTAATATCTTAACTCCACACTATTTCTGCACTTATACATATGTACGTAAGATACATATATGTATCATTGTGTTATAGTTTTAAAATCCACCTTACTTTAAATCCGTTCAACTTTTCCATGTATCCACCCAAAAGTGTGAATATCCTGTGTACTAAGATAGTTTCCTATTTAAAACATTTCTTTTACAAGGAGTACCTTTTGTGCTACTGTGGCCACAATGATACACTAGGATCAAACATTGAAGATGGTTAATTGGAAGAAAGATTTTAGAAGACTGAACAATCATTTAGATGACTCCCATTTGTCCATATTAAATATGAAGTTAGAAATTTGGGCTATGTAAAAGCAAGCGTGGCTTTTTGCAAATGTTCAGTTCTCGGGCCCACTGCCAGAGCTTGCCGTTTAAAAAGGGAATGTTGGTTTAGTATTTTTGTCTTGTAAAGTGGAACCTTGCTTCTTGTGTTGGTTCTTGTGGTTGCTAGTGGTGCTTTGCAGGGCATTTTGCTGTTGCCTGAGCCATGACAGTTTCTGTTGGACACAACATGCTACATCTAAAGACTGTAATGGTAAAATCCCTTAGTTAATATCAGATCTGTGTCTTATTTAACGGTTGACAGCCAGTCGGCTGGATCCAATACCCTCAAGTGCATTTTCAAGACAAAGTTATGTCCTTGCTGCATTCAAGGTATCTAATGATGTTACATCGTTAAGCCTCTGACTGTTCGTTAGCCCCTCAACAGCCTCCTATTTTCCGCAGCTGGGCAAGCACATAGTAGTAAGTAAACAAAGCTCTTATGGCAAGAGTTACTTCCTTCTCCTGCCCCGGTTTTCATGACTCCAGAGGCCAGGAATGGCAAGAGTAAGGAGTGCCTGTTAAAACAATCATTTGACACAGGTGTCCTGATAAACAAAGGATGTTCCAGTTTTCACATCATACCTCTATGCTTAAATGGTCTAGGCTCCATCTAACCACATATACCAATCTCCGATCTTTTACCATCTGCTCTCTCGCCTAGTTAATACCTTTTTCCCCCATTACGTAGGTCAAGTATAGAGACAAGCTTTTCCTTGGTCACTTCAAATAAAGAAGGAAGTATATCTTGTCTCTACGTAATACATTACATTACAGTTCTCCAAAGTGTTGGCACAAGAAGGAAGCCATTTTGTAAAATTGAATGCATTTTAAAAAGAACTGTACATGATTTCTCTTGGTTTCTGACTAACATTAATGCTTCTCATCCATTCTTTAGGTGCTACTACTGAATCATGTATTATATTCAAAAGTAGCCCGTGTCATAGTAGTTTTATCAAACCTACTAAATGCTCTAGTTTGATTCATGGATATTACAAACGTAAGACACTGCACAGCACAAAAAAGTCCATACTCTGGAATAAGATAAGCATATGTTTATTTTAAAAAATGTGTATAAAAGTACGAACAATAAATGTATAAAATAATAAAATATAGATACTTTTATAGAATTAACAAATGTATACTGTAGCATTCAGATTCATAATTAGAACTTTATAATCTCTTTGAGCATAAAAAGTATCAAACTGTAACTATTACTTACTTTACATATTACCAATTCAATCGTATCTCCATAAAAAGTGCGTTGGCATCTCTGTAGTGCATTTTACAGAATAAATTCTGCAGCAACCGGTATAGCAAGAAGTGCAAGCGCAGGAGTATCTGATATACCCAGCAAGTCGTAGAACTTAGAAAAGCCTTACATTTTTTGGGATCTGCGCAAATAATTATTAAATAATTAAATGTGCCTGTCTTGAATACATGCATTTGGAATTTTTCTTGCAGCTCTATTTGCGCCCCAAAATGTACAGTGTGAGGAGCGAAAGGGGGGGTCACAACTTCCTGATCCTCCTCTAATCATAAAATTGTGTCCTTTTTATGGATAGCCAAGCACTACAAAAATGATTGCCAATTCAACGGCGTGCGTATTATCAACCTAAACCTTTTCTGCATAGGAAAGCGACCTGCACATTACACAAAAGTCTGCAGTAGCCACGTTACCCGCTGGTCTATCTTGTCAGATGAGCCCCAGCCACCTAATACAGTTTACAAGGTGTTTTGGAATACTTCATTTAACTCCTTTTGAGTTTTTTTTTTTTTTGTTGCAAGAAAATGGTATTACACTAATTTCAGTATGCAGGTAGTGCAGGTGGCCCTAATGGGTGGGGGAGAGGCAACAGTTTGCAAAAACAAATTTAGAGATAAGCGCCTCCTCTCTTTGACTTCAAAACTTTGAACTAAAGGTAACTGGGCAGTGTAAGATGCAGGAGAAATGGCGATCAGACAGAGCAACACCTCTTGTTTTGGAATTACGTTATGGGTGTGCAGGCTTGACAAAGGATTCACATACCTATGTGAGGTGTGGGAAAAGACATAGGGAGTAGGGTGTTAAAGGCCATTTCAAGAACCACCTTGGTAATAAGTAGATTCGCTTTACCACGGTATGCGCCAAGTGGCTGGCGGAGATGAGATCTCCACTTTTAAAAGAGGGTTTGGCCAAAGTGCTGAGGTGGCCAACACCCTGTTCTCTGTGGTTTCGTGCTCATTATAAGCGTTTCCGTGCAGGCTGAGGTCAGATGTAGAAACACGTTCCTCAGCTGCCCTGAGGTCCTGCATTCAATCCTAATTCTTGAGGCTTAGAGATCTGAGAAGCAGCGGATAATGAGCGACAGTTTTCTGATGGCAGGTAAAGCCCTCTGACCCCCAAAAGAATAATTAGAACAGTCTGAATGCATTCACCAAGAAGGGGACATTTTAAAACCCCATCATTTTAGCAAAAAACATTGTTAAGCTTTAGCAGGGCATGTTTCAAAAGGTGAACTATAAACTAATCCGCAATGCAGAAAAAAACAAAACAGGCACACGCCATTTTTCAGAGAAATGTTTTAAATAGGGGATCGTAAGGTAGCCTTGTTTGTTTTAAATAAAAGTCACACCTTGCAAATGTATTCCAAAAAACATGGTTTTACACATATTTATCCCATTTAACAGAAACGCTCAATTAACTATTGTAAACAAATTGTACTATTTCAAGCATTTCCATTAATGTATTTTAAGCTTACAAATGAAAAACATAAGGTAAACAGAATGTATGCTATCTCCCCAAAAACGCATTCCTTTGGTGTTTGGTTTGAGGGCCATCTAACTATCGCATCTAACTATCACATAAGTTTTCCGCTGTGTGATAACCTTCTGATTAAGTCTCCTATACTGATCTAAAATGAAGGTGTTCACCTTGCAAGACAGGTTACTAGCTTTCTTGTCTTATATATATATATATATATATATTTTTTTAAACTAAATAGTGTATTTTATTGATTGGTTAATAAAATATTTGCTCAACTCCCTACTTGCCCGCAGGTATTTTTTAAGTTGATGAAAAGTTTGAAACAGACTCATTGGTTTCACTTAAGAATCAAGGCTTCAGTTCATACTGTGTCCTTTTGTCACAACGGTCACATTTTCTTTGTCTACTGACTATTTGTCAATGTACGAATTAAGCAAAATGAAGGTAAAGACGTGCGCCAATCTGGGCACCCTGGTACCCAGAACACACCTGGTGGATCACCTTCCTTAAGTTGCTCTACCATGTCTTGTACACCATCAGTCTTTCATACGAATGAAGGACAGAGTTCAAATCATGAGGATTCGAGACGCTGCCCTAGATGGAGTCACCGTAGTGGTGGACGAGAGTGAGATTTTGTAGATGTTATGGTCCACCCTGGGAACGTCATATACTCACTCATTTTCGAGTGATCTGCGTGAATGCCAAGGCTTGACAAGTCACCTGGTATGTCAAAGGCTGTTCTGCTACCACCTTTTCTGAGAACACTAAAGGAGACAACTCGGCTGATTACAGACCTTAAAAGGAACTTCAACTCAGACATCCAAGATGTAGAAAAATGTGAGCGGCGTCTTAAGGTAAAGAGCCAATAGAGGTATCAGTCTACATTCAGCAGGCTCCAGTTCTGACACATCCTGGGGGTGCCTGCAGCCCTACTCTGATACCTGGTGCACTGAAGGAGGAGGTATTTGCACAGCAGTCACCGTCCACCACGGTGGTGACTCAGCTGGGCCCTCGGGAGCCATTTCATGCTGGGAACACCCTCTATATATCCAGCATTAGCTGTGGAACATGGATCTTACAGGGTTTACTTTAGGTCGTAGACATAAATTATACTTTACAAATATTTTATATTTGAATGTCAAATACAATAAAAATCTGCAAGCATTTCTCTTACCACATTTTAAAAACACAGAAGTAGTTTGACAAAAAATACATTTCTTGTCAAGCCTTAATTAGGATCTCCCTGCTCTAAAGTATCAGGTTGGCGCATTAAGTGCAATGTGGTGAAGTATCGGCAGAGTGGAATTAGGAAAAAGACAAGGACGCCTAGGAATAAGAGGGCTAAAAATTATAAACCACATTCGCTGAAAAGCTGTGTCTGTTCTGCCTTTGCCATAAATTGAGATTTGGCAAGCCAACAATCGTGCCATCTTATTCTTTCCTTCAATGCAGTATTTTGTGTTGGGGGGGGTCTGCGGTGGGGCGACCTGCCACCTAGCTTATTATACTTTATCTTCAGCCAGCAGTAGACTACCACGAAAAATCACCACTTTCCTGGGAGAAGGACACTTCATTATTGCCTGCTGGGGATCAGGGCCAAGTGGAACACACACACACACATATATATATATATATATATATATATATATAGTTGCAGGACATTCATATGTGACATATGTTTTATATTTCCAGATATGAGACTTCGGAAAAGTGCGACTGAAGCTCATTCACTTTCAAGATAGTTGATCTTCTCCTCCCATCTACTATGCTTTGAGCATTACTGTCCCTACGGTTACTTATGCACTCTGTTTCATTAATCTGCAGACAGCGGATGCAGAGCACTCATGTTGTACATGTTCATACTTTCCATTTATTCTCTGGAGGGAGACACTTTCATCTCAGATCAAGATGTGCTGGGATGTAAAGTCATTTCTTTCCTTGTACGTTGCAAGCACCACGGACGCTCTACTAAAACAGGAAATCCATAATAAACCCAAAGTCAGGAAATTCTTGCATTAATAACAACTGTCAACCTCATTTGTAATATTCTCAACACCAGCAGTATTTGGAATGTGAGAAATTTGGTAATATGCGAACCACTGAACATTGCAAAGTATGTCCTAACAGCCCTGAGGTAGTCTGGGGTGAGAAAGCGCTTTGGTACCCAGAAGTATGAGAGCCATACAGTACCTAGTGGTATGAAAGCACAGGGTACAAAAGGGTCTAAGGCCACTCGTGTACTGTGGGGGGTAGTACCGCCCCCTGAGCACTGAAGGGCATAATAGCTCTTATGTACTGTGGAATAAGTGAGGCCTAGTACAGCTGGTATGAAAGCCTTGGAATAAAACCACAAGGTCTAAAAGCCAAGGAGTTCATAGGTACTCTGGGATCTCATGGTGCATGGAGACCCCCAGTAGTGGTTTAGGAGGCCTTAGGTGCCTAAGAGCCCTCCGGTAGCATGTGATACAGTAGCCTGGAAATATGGTGGAGAATGATGCCCCCGAGAATCGCAGGGCACTGCTCCAATTTCTTGTTTTGTTTCTTACAAAAATAAATATCACTGGATTGTACACGATCCCCCTTTGTTAAGGTGGTTTTTTGTTAGATTTTCTTAACAAAGAGCTGGCAGCAGCCAGAGCCCCTCCTTGGACAAAACGCACAAAATAATCTCCAACCAAGGGACCCACAGCATAAAGTCCTTCTTCCCGAGTGCATTCATATGTGAACTGGTCAATGTCAATAGGGTTTCTTTTCGAGATGGCTGGTTTCTCATTATCCACTGCCAATTGGGTACCATTGTTCGGTAAGAAGGAGAGATTTGGGTTGGACCCAATCAAAACCAGTGCCATAGAAATGTTATAGACCACGTGATGCCCACTTTTGTCCTGAAAGACACACTTCTTGTCATCTTCAAAACGCACAACAAAATGTTCGGGAAGACTGATATAGCCTTCATACGGCCCAGAGTCAAAGATGGACTGTTCCTTCATCATCTGGTGAACTTTGTGATATTCTGGATACATCATTTGGGGTAGCTGATTAAAGATGAGGCCTGGGTCGTTCACCTTTCTGCGGAAAGCATGGATCACAGGAATGTTACAATGGTGTGCAAAGAGAACAGCATCAGCTGCAGTCAGCCCTGCACCGATTATCAGGACAGGGTCTGAGTTTGGACTAACACTTTGGTTCCTCACAGCGTCTTCCAGGGCGGAGATTTGATGCGAGATAAAAGGAAGGTCCTCTCCTTTGATGCCGAGCCGAGAGGGACTGTCAAACATGCCTGTTGCTAAGACCACATTCTCGGCGTATATGGAGAAGGGTTGCTGTCGTTCACTCTCCGTCTTCAGGAATCCATTAACCTGAAAAAGTCCCCTGTCCTTGTTTGCACTGGATGTATTGTTGAATTGTTCCTCCAGATCAAAGGTGGAGCTGAGATCAGCGTGAGCATCTTCGCTCTTGTACAAGAAGTTAGCACCGGTGTGGACTTTCCTAACTGAAGTCACCACGCTTCCTGAGATGAAGTTTTCTTGCAGGCCTTTATTCTTAACATAATGCTGATAATACTGAGCAATGTCTCTTGCTGTAGCTCTGTCATTTCTCAGGTGCCTATTTGAAAAAATAGAGAAGACAAAGTACACTGTTTAAGTACCACACAAGAACACTCTATGATCTAACAAAATAGCAATCAAAAAGTGATGAATGATACTGTCCAAAGGAGTAGTTTGTGTTTTGCTAACCTTTTTGGCCTCAAGAGACAAAATGTTTTTTAAATGTGAACAAAGGCCAAACAAGCAAATCGGTATGAAACTGAAATTTCTATTTTATTTCACACCTGGAGAAATCTCAACTGTCAAAGTACTAACCTCTCGCAACACTTGAAGTGAACTGAGGTGGAAAAGGCTGATCAAAAATGCAAGACTCAACAGGGCCAGGTTCTCCAAGACATTGGAATATTTCACACCCAAAGAGGTATATTGCAGGAATGGTTACTTAGGAAAAGTGGCATTTTTGGGTGGCCAGAAGAAAGAGATATTTAGGTAATCTCAGCTTATATTTTTGCCTAACATAGCATTAAGCCCATCTGTCATTAGTCTGGTCTCATTTCCAAAACATACACAGTATAGTTCACAGTTGTGGAAGAGAAGACATCCAAAGAATTGCTAAGAATGCACACTATCAGCTATTCTATGATTGATATTATATATCAATCATATATACTGCTTTATATTAAGAGAACTCCTATACCCTCTGGTATCATTGTGTCTTAACAGACCCACTACACTGAAATGAAATCATACCTAACTGCTGGCAGAGATCTATATTTGACATTAAACAAATAAATAACACATTTGATCTCGTTGACAATGTGGACTTTATTTTAACATGTGTAACAAGGGCACAATATGCTCTTTTGTGCAAACCCTCTTGTAGAGTCTATCAATCTTGGAGAGATGAACTAATTATTGCTACAATTTAATTTTGCTACTCCCAGGGCAACAACACGCTGCAAACCTTTTCAGTTTTTTAAAAGAAATTATGGTTTGTAAAAGCGGGCACAATCTTCATGGGTGACGACCTTTTAGAATTGTTCCCATTGGCACCAATGTGAGGTCCAAACACTAAAAAATGCAGGTGCACTGGCAAACCAAATCCCCACAAGTTTCGGTTGTTACTGATAATGGATGAATACACGCTCAACTTTCTCTGAAGTACTTCAGTAACTCGCTCAACTATGCTGCAGTAAAAGGGGGTAAAACCTATCTATCCCTTTCGCTCCCAGTTCTGCTTTTCCTTAAAGCAGCAGCCTATATTAGCCTGTGAACCACCATATTACAGGAAGTCTCGTGAGATTATTTTTACAGAATACTGTCCCTGCAGCCTTGAGGCATCTGCTCAAGTACAGTCTTAACCCCTTCCTTTCAGATGTCTTTCTAGAAAGCCCAGCTAAGCTGTTAGTTTAATGCTATTGCTCCAAAAACACCTATGTTCCATGTCCTATGTAGACGACACCAGCATAAAGTGTTTTCAAGTGGCAATATTTCCAGGAGGTTAACTATATGTAGTTTCAGTGTGGATTAGAGTGATAATTACTAATTTCATCATCAGCCTGATAGCTTTATACTGCTTATGTATCCTATGTCTAAAGTCGTGGCCTATTCTGCTATCTTCAAAATATTTGGCTCTCCTACTCTCCTCTACACTGGAATATTGTAAGTGCCTCAAAGAAACAATTTATCATATCTTGTACCTAGAACGTGTAAATCATGCTAGCATAAACCATATGCTTCATTCAGATGAAACATCTAAAGGGAGACTTTACCTTCTCTTTCGTCTGACCCAGTCTTTAAAGGGTAGATCAGGTAGGCCCATCCATTCGCCGCGGCTGAGTGTGATCATGGATCCTTCAATGGACTACAATAAAACAAATATCACAAATCAGATTCTCAGGTCAACCCTCTGTAGTTTGGACACTTCTAGGTTAGCCCAGCCTTCATCCTAGTCTGCATGCCTAGAGAGACCACGGATACAGTTCTGAGCCGCATGCAACCGAGTACTCCTGCTCTCATCGGAGTGATTCATAGCAATGCCAACCCCACTGAACAACTGAAATCAGACCTCCAGAAACATTACATAATGCACAATATAAGGTTGTTTTAGGTTAGCCACTTCGATCCTAGGTCTTTGACATGCACTTGCTGTTGTGTGCAAACCACTGCTGTTGAATTACTAATTTAGGAGGGTGACTGTGTTTGGGATGCCCCTTTGAAGCACCCTCAGTAGCAAAGGTTTTAGTAACATGTTCATAAGGAAGAGAGAGAATGTGCAAAATTGAGAAATATGGAGAACAGGAATGTACAGTGCCCTCTCTGTATAATAACTGCGCA